>NW_026542594.1:101275441-106075441 GCF_028750875.1 Macrosteles quadrilineatus
GTCTACAAAATTTTTTTGGCAACCAACATTTAGCAAATTTTATGCTCTACCCAATGGTACATAAATTCGGGAGCCTACCAGTAGACCGACAAGATACTTGGTCGTCTGGCCACTAGACCGTCTTTTTTAAATAAATAGAGAAATACTGAAAACCAGTACGTCGACAAGGTATTTCGTCGTCAATCCAGTTGACCGGCCTGTAAAACTAAATTATTATATGCGAGAAACAAACTGCTCGGCAATCAACCCTACCGACTTAACAATTGCTCGTCTTTTTGGTGGGGATAGGGGACAGAGTGGGAGGAGCTAACCGGGATTACCCAGGAGTTTGAGGCGCTTCCCATGGTTGAACCACGTCGCTCGAGGCAAGATCCCAGTCTTGCCAACTGAAAGTACTAGCTCCGTCGAACACTACACACGCGGCGTGTTTATACAGTCTGGCGTTTAGTTGACGTTGGCGCGCAATTCTTAATGGATAGTTTCGTCGTTTCTATAGCAACCGTGACGTGACCTCGTTCTCGCGCATTCCTTTGCCTTTGTATTATTTAATCTGCTTTGAAAGATAAGACTCGCTTATGTGCATTCGCATTGACTATTGAATCAAATAACAATATCATTCGGGTTTTTTGATCGTTTGTTTGGATAAAACTACGTACCGTATATTGTAGAATTAAATTTGTAGTGAGGTAATATGGTATTTATATATGGTATTTATAATATGGCATCTATAATATATAGGACCTGTATATAATTATGGGTAACATGGAGGTAAATTTACCTTGTGTAGGCCTATATAAAAAATGTTTCAATATCTGAAATTAATCCGAACGATTCATAGTAGCCAACAGGCACAAAGTATTGTAATTCTGCAAGATGTTGTAAATTTCAAACATGTGTAACAGTTAAGTTTACTGCAACAGTAGTTTGTTAAGATTGCCTATTTAAGTAAGTTGTTATTAGGTGTATAAGTCGTTCATCAAGCGTCATGAGAAAGGAAATCTGTTATAGAAGTGAAAAAAATACAGTTAATCAAATGGTTGTGTATATAAAATATCTGCAAATAAAATTAGAGTTTTGTCTGTACACTGTTCAGAATTATGTATTTTTGCGTTTATACATTAACAAGCTTTTAATGTTTTATCTCAATTTCTGTCTGTCTATCCAGGTCCAGTCCAGGTCTTACCTAATAGCTTATCATATGAGAATCAGAACCATCAACACATACAAGAAGTTTCACAAATAAAAATTGTACATTACTAACATTCGGTATCCTTTGTATCGGTTTTTTTCTATGTTTGCTTGCTAATGTCATTTGATGAACCTACAGTTCTGGTTGATATATAATCGCACAAACAGTCTTCACAAAACCTTATAAGGTCTATTTTATTAAAATATGTACATACAACTTATGAAAATCATTGTTTTTAAGCAATTGTTCTACATTGAACCATAAAAGGACTTCTTTTAATCTATGATTGAACTATCTCAAAATATTGCCGTCCGTAGCTGTTCGTGCATTTCGGCTATTTATGGTTCGTCTTCATTTCATGCAGTTTTTGAGAATGCATTCCGAAGTTGTCCTTAATATTACACTCTTATGTGAATTAGGTATTTTCTTGTAAAACGTTAAAAAAACTACTTAAGGCTTACTTACTTGGGCAATCATACATACCCCAAGTTGCGATCAATATAACATGCCGATCTAGTGTGTTCCCAATTTCAAACTTCACGATAGGTTTGGAAGTATAGTACGCGATGTTTAAGCTCAGTGGTGAATCGCATGTTTTGTTGATAGTAGCAAAAAAACATAAAACAAATAATAAGTGAACATTTAGTTAAGTTTATCAAACATATGATTCATTTCTTTAAAAATACATCTGTCTTTATAAAAATAACCTCTTTCCCTTATGCCATTTAAATATTTACTTTTTCTGTTTATTTATCAGTTGACTTTCCAATACAAGGATTACTGATGAAATGGGATAGTTTCATTCAGAGAGTTAGGGAGATTTATATCAGGAATTGTAAAGAAATATTATGGGATGAAGCTCATATGTCTAATAAGTAAGCTTTATCGTCTGTAGAAAGATTACTGCGAGATATTGCCAGAAGAGAAGACAAAGAAAAGCCTTTTGGTGGAAAGGTGATTGTTTTGGTAGGTCATTTTCGGCAATGTGCTCCCATAGTACCTGGCGCGACTCGCTGTGCAATAGTAGAAAACTCAATAATTAGATCGCCTTTATGGCCAATGTTTAAAAAGATTTTACTTGCTAAAAACATGAAAGCCAATCCAAGCGAATCAATATTTGCTGAATATCTTTTATGAATAGGGAATGGCTAAGAGAGCTACCATAGTACCATAATGATCTTGGTGAGTCATTGATACGTCTTCCGCCCCAATGTATTGTGAATTAAATTATTATTGACAAAATCTTCAGTTAAGGATTCTCTGAAGATGTTTTAAAAAGGACAAAAACATCATGCAATACTTTCACCAAAGAATGAACTTTGTGACAAAATAAATAATAAAATAGTTGAGCAACTAAATGATGACAGCCGAGTTTACTACTCAGTGGACACTTTGATTCAAGAAGAGGGAGACCAGTTACATGTGCCTGTTGAATTTCTTCCCACTTAAGCACCAAGTGGGTGCCTACCCACTTACCTATTTACCTACTTACCTTCTCGCAAGTTATGCCAAAAAAAAGGTGTAATTGTAATTTTACTATGAAATTTAAATCCACAAAAAGGACTGGTTAATAGAATCAGATTAATGGTGAAAGAGATGAATGATGAAGTCCTAAGTCTTGAAATTATTACCTGTTCAGCTGGAAAACGAGTGTTACTCCCCCAATTAAGCTTAAAACCATCAGAAGGAAATTTTCCTCTAAAATTCAAACGTCGACAGTTCCCATGTCGAATCTCTTTTGCCATGACTATTACTAAATTAAAGGACAGACACTTGAAAAGTTGGTCTATATCTGCCAGGGCTGCATCCCCTGCTTTCAGCATGGGGAATTGTACGTAGCAATGTCAAGATGCCACACTTTTGATGATCTACAAATAATGGTTAAAGAACAACGAAACCAAGGTCATCTGGCTAAAGACGTTAGAGTGTTTACAAAAAACATAGTATGTGAAGACTTTCTTATTTAACATTTTAAAAGTAAGATGAACATTTTAACTGGTCTGTCAGTCAGTATTCTAAGCCTACTGTGTTAAAACCTTTATTAAAACAGTATTGAGCTTAAGATTTTTATTTATGGTTAATTAAAAGTTATGCGCTTAAAAGTTCTTCCTTTTTTTCGTATTGATAAGTTAAAAGGTAATTAAAAGTTTTTAAAGATTTTTAAATACTGTATAGTTAATATTATTAACTGGAAACAACTAGTCTATACTACAGTAACAAATTACAAAATACAATACAAAGGAAAAGGGCATTCCTATGAATGCTATTGAACATTGATTATATAATGTATTTGGGTTTTATGATGTATTACTAACCAAAGGGATACTTACTAACCAACCGCGATACCAGTGACTTAATAACGGTCAACAGATGTTGGGTATCATGAGCTTAAAAGATCGCTAGACAAAGTTGCCCGAATATAACCGAAAATAACTTCTGGCGATGTCTAGAGAGATTGTTATTTAGAGCACATGAAATCCTTTCTATAATATAAATGTCGGCTAATCGTGTGATCCCAAGTACTTTTGCCTGATTTGAAACATATTTCCAAGCCCGTGCCAATATTAATTGTATGTGTTCGAAAAGGCCATTGCTGTGAGTGAGAATATCAGGTAAAACTAACATGGAAACTTGAAAAATACAAATTAACAATAAATTGGCAACATAATAAATATGGAGCATTACTGACATCGCAAGTAAAACAAAAAAGACTTAACTATGTAAGTGATCGCAATGGGAAGAGAACGCGGAAGAAAATAATGTTGTTGCTAAGATTTTTATAAGTCCTTGCCTTATATCATTGACTATATATATATAGTCAATGCTTATATTTACTCCAAAGAAAAAAAATACCAAACCCTTCAAATATTTAAGTTGACGGGAGTGGGACCTACCACTTCTAAAGAACGCCACCGTGTCTGTATCCCTATTCTCTTACTTAAGAACACCCCTAAAAACTTTCACTGAATAGGTAAGGTACTATCATAAAAATAACGAGGAACTTATATAAATCAGTTTTAATTTACAATTCTCTGGACGTACATAACTGTGAGAACCAAAGTCTTGGGGAAAGTCCACGGGTGCGGGACTTGCCACTAGGGCGGTCAATATCTTCAAAGGAACGCCACCGCGTCTGCTTTCCCTAACTTAACAACACCCTTATAAGCCCTAAATGAATAGAAACTATCTTAAATATGACAAGCACCTTTTACAACTTCTTTCCATTTCCAATCAACCTGACCTGACCTTCATTAGCGTGAGAACGAAAGTATTGGGGAAGTCCAGGGAAGCCTAGTACTGCGTAGATGAAAGAGAAGCCGCGTTGGATGACCTTGCCACCCCTTCGCATACCTTCATCAGAAATATGTCATAGTGCCTTTTTACAACGCAATTTTTGTTGTCAATTTGTCTGATCTGAACAATTTAAATATTTCAAAATTAACTAAGCGAATAGCTGATTATAATTCATTATTTTTATTGGCATTTGTGTAGCCACAATATCCGGATTGAGCGTAGTAAACGAACATCAACCAGGACGTGCTAGATTGATGCGTGCGAGCTCATTTTGAAAATGAAAGAGCATTTGACATAAAACCACATTAGGACCACATGGTCTATTGGATTAAAATTTACATTGGTTATCAGAGTTCGTTGACTTTAGAAAGAAGTCAAACGTCACAGTGTCTCATGATATTCAGCAAACATTCCACATAATTAGTTCCACTATTCGATCGACTTACCACGCTTACATTTCTTAATAACGCTGCCAATGATTTTTATCGTATTAGCTTATGTAATGGCATATTAAATACTATACTCAAGGCTTCACCTGCGGTGGTTTGGCCATATAGTAGCTTACGCAACGATTGCGTAAAGATAGTGTCTCGTAGAAAAACTCGTAGAAGTTTTTAAGGCACTCGCCAAGGCTCGTACCTTAAATTTTCTACTTGTGTCGTTAACACTATTTACGCGAGTTGCGTACACTACTTTACCTACGACGGTGTTTTAATTACTAAAAATCACTACTCATAACTTCTAAGAGAGGTTATGTTTTTGTTTATAACCTCTCATTGCCACTGACAGTGAAGTAAGGAATCAAACACTAATTCACTAATTGCACCAATCAACAATTAAATTGGCCTGAACAGCTGATTAGTTGAATTTCGAATGATTACAATTTTGCTTCTCCTCTCTCAATCCTTGAACCTCATTGGTCCGTTACCCGTGTTGTTATGAGTAAAACTATGCTGTTATGAAAGTAAACAATGCTGTTATGAGATACTTTTCAATTCTAAGAACTGTACTGAAACGGCTACTTTAAAAAACGGTCGTAGGTAAAATATTTTACAGTATAAGAAATAAACAGAGTATTACAATCATGACACTAATTATTAACCCTAGATCCAGTACCTCTGCTCCAACTAGTATTATAAAATTGCCGTCCAGGAATCTTTGAGTTTGAAAATAATTGGATTGATAGTACAACCGTTTCAACAATGATTTATTTACTATACGTTCTTAAAACTGAAATTAATTAAAAATACTATTGAAATAAATTAAATAAATTAATTTGATGTGAATATAGAGCTTTAGTTAATAACACTCACACAAGTTCATAAACATAAACCAAATAAAAACTAAAAACAATTTTAACTAGTAACGATTTGCAAGGTCGTCCAGATGAACTTGGAAATAGTACATTAGAAAATCTGAATATACAGTAGTGTCGTGCATTTGAAGTACTTAATCAGAACACAGACTTACTTGAGGACAGTTACACAATAAACGAAAGATCTATGGAAGTAAAGACTACATTATTTCGTGAAAAAAAACAAGGATGCGTCAGTTAGGGCCAGTTAGACAATTGAAGTACACAGAATTGAATCACCATAGTTTTGTCCATGCAACAATGTGAGAGGATAAAACATGTACTTCTTCAATTATAATTACATGTTTATGTTTAAAACCGTAGACGTGTACAGACTTTACTAAGAAAAAACTTCTCCCCGGTAACACAGGCAATATGAATTCCTTCTAGACGAGGTTTTCAATAGGCCTACAACAAAATCATAAAACAAAAGACGTTTCACAGGACAGGCTAAGTAGCACACTGAGCACTTCAGCAAATAAATAGTTTACCGAGATAACTATTGCTTACCAAGACAGCAGTGTCATTCAAGGAGAAATAGTACAAACTAATGTCACCAAAAGTCTAAAATTCATTCTTTATTTTATTTTTTAATAGAGAAAAATAAAGACAACGAGGCTTTAAATAACCGGTATTATCAATTTTGTATTTATTTCTCTATTGAATAAATGTAACGGTAGTTACCTCACCACTGTTCACAATATTTGACCCTGCTATTACAAAAATATGTTAGTTAATTAATATTCAAACTCGTGTACATGTTGCTCGAATTCGAGAAATTTCAAAGTATTACAGAAGTTATTTCAAAACGAAAAACAGTCATATTTTCAATGAGTTTAAAAGAGTCAACTCAAAAATCACCGGTGTGTAACTCATGTACTCACGATGTATATACAGTAATCAACATTTCCTGTAAATATTTTACGATATTTCATAACTTGGTATTGCTTTTTAATGTTTCTACAAATATTTCCTAACTTATAGCCGCATAACGTTGTCCATGTTTATCTTATTTATTGATAAACCTATGCATGGTACCACCCTTGTCGCCAGCAGTAAGTTAACAAATTTCAGTAATTCTTTAGTAAAGATAAAAACCTTTTTATCACCTTAAGGACTTCCTGTTGTCTTTAACAATTTTATTTGTTCAATCGGGGTTTTTTTTTTAGCTAAAATAAAACATTTATTTAATTGAAGTAAACTAATATAGGACTATTTATATTCACTGTACTGTATCTCAAAAATATATCGATTGAGAAACAAACAATTACACGTAATAAAAAACCTCGCTAGTCCGCTGCATTGTGATAGCTGAAAATCGTCGGAATAAAAACCGCCACTACAAGAAACTGAAGTTGGTACGCCTGCAGCGTCCTCCACAGCTGCTGGCGCTGCCGCTCAACACATACCCACCTAAAAGACGAGCAAGTTGTATGTCGGCCGGGTCGATTGGCGAACAGTTTGTTTCTCGCATATAATAATTAAGTTTTCCAGGCCGGTCAACTGGACTGACGACGAAATAACTTGTCGACGTACTGGTTTTCAGTATTTATCTATTTAATTAAAAAAGACGGTCTAGTGGCTAAACGACCAAGTATCTTGTCGGTCAACTGGTGGCCCCCCTAATTCACAACATATACACAAAAAACATAAAAAATACCGAAAGTTTTGATGTTTTTGGCCCCTCCTAAAGTTAGCACAGGGTACTAGAGGTTGAAAACTCAGGATATACATCCCAGAGTACCCCCAGACAACATGTAAAAATTCCCTCAAATTCGGAATACTTTTCAGCTACCCCCACTATTTTTCACAAGGCCACACTAAAAAAACAGGCCGTAATGCTCGTCCAGCATGACGTCACGATAGAAGACGGCAATGACGTAATTTTGCCATTTGTGATCAGATGCTTGTTTTAATCTTTCATTGGAAAATAAATAAATAAGTACTTATACGTCATAGCCGTCTTCTATCGTGACGTCATGCTTGGCGAGCATTACGGCCTGTTTTTTTAGTGTGGCCTTGATTTTTCATTATACAGGGTGAATAATAAGTCAAGACCCCCCCCTCTAATATTTTTCCAAGTAAATATACAGAGATATCCTTTTGGTGGTCGTTCAATCTTATCAGGAAGTTTCATTTTATGATTTTGAAATTTTTGAGTGTCCGGGGGGGAATTGGGGGGAATAAATGTAAAAATGCAAAACCTATGCACTTTTGGGGAAAAGGGGGGATTTGGGGGGCAACTCAAATATTTTAAAAGTAAACCCCCTTCAAGTGACACCTTATTTTGAAGTGTTTACAAAAACTTAAAGAATGGTGAAAACTAGAGGTCGCTATCTCTTCTCTATCCGAAATGGTAGCCCGTCAAATGTTGTGGAAAATCAATGGTAAAATTGGTTCGTGATGGTAATATTGGCTACCATTTTGGATAGAGAAGAGATAGCGAACTCTGGTTTTCACCATTCTTTAAGTTTTTGTAAACACTTCAAAATGAGGTGTCACTTGATGGGGATTTACATTAAAAAATCTTAAGTTGTCCCCCAAATCCCCCCTTTTGGGGGGACACTCAAAAATTTAAATGTGAACCCCCATTAAGTGACACTTCGTTTTGAAGTGTTTACAAAAACTTAAAGATAGTGAAAACACTGAAAACCAGAGTTAGCTATCTCTTCTCTATCCAAAATGGTAGCCAATATTACCATCACGAACCAATTTTACCATTGTTTATTTTCACAACATTTGACGGGCTACCATTTTGGATAGAGAAGAGATAGCGACCTCTAGTTTTCACCATTCTTTAAGTTTTTGTAAACACTTCAAAATGAGGTGTCACTTGAAGGGGGTTTTCCGTTTAAAATATTTGAGTTGCCCCCCAAATCCCCCCTTTTGGGGGGACACTCAAAAATTTCAAAATCATAAAATGAAACTTCCTGCTAAGATTTCACGACCACCAAAAGGATATCTCTGTAAATTTACTTGAAAAAATATTAGAGGGGTGGGGGGGTCTTGACTTTTTATTCACCCTGTATCTACTGGACCTTTTGTATCATTTAGATTTACTGTCTTTGCCTTTCAGTGCTGTGCTGTGTCGTTTATTGAGAACTTGACAGCTGAAAACCTAAACATGGACAAAGAGGAGTTTGACCAGTATATGAGTGGACAAATCATAGCTCCAAGCACTTGGGAAACTGCTTTGATCATGTGTGAGGTAATTCATTGTTTGTTTTTACTTTGTTAAGGCGGCTCCAGACATTCGCCATTCGCCAAACACAAAATACTTGACTTTCGGCGAAATAGTTGTCTATTTGCTGATTAACGAGTAGATGTCTACACACATGTGTTTTTTCCAAGCTACTGTACGTTTTTTGTTTGTTTCGGGAATAACAAATATTTGTTCACTTTGATGTGTGCAAAAATACCGACAATGAATAGGAAAACACGAGCAGGAATGTTAGCTGCTTGCCAATTAGAGAAACGCCTATCCACACTACTCGCGATTCGGCGAGTCGCTGCTCGGTGCTTGGCAAAAGGTGCATGTCTGGAGCCGCCTTTATAAGATAATAATTTATTTAAAGTATAAAATAGGGATGGAGTACACGAGTCCATTTGCTCATCTGACATTCAGGTTTATATGCTTCTTTTCTCAGAAGTACTTGTACTAAAGTAACAGTTAATATCAGTATCTTTATCTCATCCGTTATTAGCTTCTCTATAAAGGTATAGGTAGACTATTATTAACATTTAAAATAAAAACATCACCAATATTTAATGAATTTTTAAATCAAAAATTTTTAATTACAAAACTCATTTTTAAAATTTGATTCATCCCAATATTACCGGTACTAGTTCTTCTTGAAGATTAGACTGTAATTGTAATGTAACAACAACCTGTTATAATTCCATCACGGCTGAATTCTCAGGCCTATAACTTTCTTTTTCTATAGACAGCATACTCATTTAACACAACTATTGGCCCCATTTAATTTAGTGTTAAACCCAAATAACATGAATTTGATATAGGAAAATTAGGATTTTTTTATTTACACAAAAACTAAAATAGATATGAAGTAAGTGTAAATTTCAAAGTTGTTAAGAATTGAAAAAAAACCTATAAAATAATGTGCCAATTGACATATATGTTGCTATTTGAAAATTTTGAACAACATGGGCATTTGCAAATTTTCAAAAATCAATTTTTCTGGAATTTTTATTATTCCAAATAACCGTTACTTGTAGCATATCACAGTAAAGCTAAGTTCATAACGAGTAAGATAATTCAACCGGAGAAGGGCTAAGTGTGTTGGTATAGGAAACACAAAGTATAAAAAACATATCGATAAAAAAAACTGTCGCTATTTTAAAAATAAACTGTTATACTTTCAAATAATGTATAACATGACTTAAACTAGTGACCCTCAGTTTTTGACACATCCCTGTATCGGGAAAAAAGTTAAAAATATTTTTACGTTATTCCTTGGCGGTAATAACTTAGCGGGAAATGATTTCATCCTTGTACGTTAAGCAGTTTTTCCGTAATCAATTTGAGACACCTTACGTGGGACACCCGGTAAACGACAGGGTGTTTCAAAAAGGACTTTACATCTTTGAAAACTCATATACCTTTAATGAAACAAGGTACAGAGCTGGTTTTGGCGTTGTTTTAAAGGAAAACACTTCAAGTTTTTTTTTTTACCTTAAACTAAAGATTTTCTATGTGGCTGCCTTTAGTTATCCTGTGGGGATCCCATCTGTAGTCGATTTCTTCCCAGACTCTCACTAGCATTTCAGGCGTAACTTGCTCGGCGGCAGCGTTAATTCGTACTTTAAGTTCAGGTAAAGTGACCGTCAAAGGAATTACGTACACCTTCTTTCATGAAACCCCAGAAGAAACTAGCGGTGTCAGGTCAGGGGAATATTCAGATCAGGGGGGGGGGCATGCAATTGGCGCATCATGGCCAATCCATTGACCTGGAAAGTGGTCATTGAGAAAATACTGGACGTCAGTCAGATAGTGTGGTGGTGCGCCATCTTGCATGAAGTAAACATTTTGTTCTTGGTCATCCTCATCGATCTGTGGTATCAAAAATTGTTGCAGCATATCAAGGAACACTATCCCGCTAATGGTTCTCTCTTGGAAAAAAAATGGGCATGCATTTTCCTCTTGCTCAACGCACAAAAAAACGTTCACTTCAGCGCTATCTCGAACATGTTGCAATGTTTCATTTGGATTTTCACTGCCCCAAGGAGGACTTTTAACGTATTTGGTAAGAAAATTACGCTGACCTGTTGTCCCCGACTTTGATTTGTCAAACCAGAACACACAGCTCTAGCATCCTCGGGGTCCAGTGAACACAGCCATTTTTAACGTAACTGCCGCTAGCGCTTGTGTTGCTTATGAGGCGCGACTAAGCACTGGTGTATTGCGCGAATCAAAACTTGATGTGTTTCCCTTTAAAACAACAACAAAACCAGCTTGGTGCCTTGTTTCATTAATTTTATATAAACTATCAAAGTTGTTAAGTCCTTTTTGAAACACCCTGTATATGAAAATCCAATGTTTGTTTGTGGTATGTTTGTCCTTTATGCGTTATTAAACGACCATTGGATCGTTATGAAACTTTAGGGAAGTAAATAAGTCCTACTGTATCCATACAAAATGAACAGTTTTATTTGCCAAATTAAGTAATATTTTATGGTTTAAGGGTTCCATTTCCTAGTTGTCCAAGCTAATCACGAAATTCCTTTCCATCAGAATTGACAGTTGACAAGATAATATTTTTTTGTTTGGTTTTTGGTTATCAAAAAGTCTCAATTATTTATTTGTCAAGATAGACACCATATCTTTGTGTAAAAAAGTCTCTATGGTTACTTTGTTATTATCTATAGATGAAATCCTATGTTTGTCTGTCTGTCGTATGTTTTTCCTTTATGCGATACTAAACTACCATCCGATTGTGATGAAACTTTAGGGAAGTAAATAAGTACTATACAAAAAATAAACAGTTTTATTAGCCACATTGCGTAATATTTTATGGTTTTTAGGGTTCCATTTCCCAGTTGTAGAAGCCAATCACGAAATGCCTTTCCACCAGAACTGACAGTTAACACGAAAATTCTTTTGTTTGGTTTTTGGTTTTCAAAAAGTCTCATTATAGATAACCCTATCCCTGGTTTTAATCTATATACAGTACATTGCAGAGTTAACTGGCTAAGAAGTAAACCAATTGCGTGTATTGAATACTGGCTTAGAGATATAGTGCGATCACCTATATTTAATTAAACAAAAATCAGCTGTGTATGGTTTTCAATGCTATTCTTAAGGGGAACATTTTACGTTAGGCTATATCTAATTTTGTGTTAACATATTGGGGATTTCACTATTTTCCCCGCCATCACGGAAAAGAGACCTTTAATTTGAGCCCTCTCCCGTCGTTCTACGACATCGCAGTCACTCACAATTTTGACATAAAGAATTTCCTTACGTAATTAATATATAGATGTATCCTCTTTATAGTAATATTTTTTTTGCAGGGCAAACACTTAATGAATGAACACAAAGCGATTTTCAAGGATCTTCATCACAGATCTGATATCTTTATGGAAGATATTAATCAGCTCAAAGAAGAAATGCACAGTTTTGAAGTAAGGGTTCCTTAGTTTACCAACAAAAACACTGTTTGTGAAGTACTAGGTAAATTTAAGCAATTTAATTGTAAATATATAAACAAATATTTTATGGTTTCCTTTTCTTTTGCTTTTTTTCTTAACTATTGTTAGTTTTGAAATATAATGGTTTTCCAAAACTAATTGGTTAGGAGAATTGAGTGTAATGATAAAACAATGGAATTTTAAATATTACTACTACAACATACAAACCAATTTCTAGTCTTATTAAGTGAAAAATAATAAGATGACTCGGATGGGTTGATGGGATTGGGTTTCTTTGTGATAAGTATCTCTGATCAGGCAGCTACATTATCTCTAACCTTACTGTGTTTGCACAGCAAAATTACTGTATTATTGTATTAAACAAAAATTGATTTTTAGTTCTTTAGAAAACATTATTAACTCGGACAGGATCAATCAATCATTATATCCTGACTTTCAAAAAGTTCAACCATCCAAATTTATCTCATGGTCTCTCATTAATAAACAATTGATTATCTCTTCAGTAAAAACAATGGTTTACTTACAGGAACTTGTAAAGAAACGAGTGAATGGCATGATAGTGCAGTTCCCTCTAGAAGTTCGACCCAGGAAGGCAGTGTTGCGTCCTCTGTCTCTCAACTGTCTTGGAACTCCTGTAACCCTGGACCAGGAGGACCCTGCGATCACACAACTACCACCTCCCATCACACCTCAGGTACTTGCACACATTCTGTGAATGACATGATAGTGCAGTTCCCTCTAGAGGTTTGCCCTAGGAAGGCAATGTTGTGTCCTCTGTCCCTCAACTGTCAAGGAACTCCTGTAACCCTGGACCAGGAGGACCCTGCGATCACACAACTACCACCTCCCAACACACCTCAGGTACTTGCACACATTCTGTGAATGACATGATAGTGCAGTTCCCTCTAGAGGTTTGCCCTAGGAAGGCAATGTTGTGTCCTCTGTCTCTCAACTGTCAAGGAACTCCTGTAACCCTGGACCAGGAGGACCCTGCGATCACACAACTACCACCTCCCATCACACCTCAGGTACTTGCACACATTCTGTGAATGACATGATAGTGCAGTTCCCTCTAGAGGTTTGCCCTAGGAAGGCAATGTTGTGTCCTCTGTCTCTCAACTGTCAAGGAACTCCTGTAACCCTGGACCAGGAGGACCCTGCGATCACACAACTACCACCTCCCATCACACCTCAGGTACTTGCACACATTCTGTGAATGACATGATAGTGCAGTTCCCTCTAGAGGTTTGCCCTAGGAAGGCAATGTTGTGTCCTCTGTCTCTCAACTGTCAAGGAACTCCTGTAACCCTGGACCAGGAGGACCCTGCGATCACACAACTACCACCTCCCAACACACCTCAGGTACTTGCACACATTCTGTGAATGACATGATAGTGCAGTTCCCTCTAGAGGTTTGCCCTAGGAAGGCAATGTTGTGTCCTCTGTCTCTCAACTGTGTAGGAACTCCTGTAACCCTGGACCAGGAGGACCCTGCGATCACACAACTACCACCTCCCATCACACCTCAGGTACTTGCACACATTCTGTGAATGACATGATAGTGCAGTTCCCTCTAGAGGTTTGCCCTAGGAAGGCAATGTTGTGTCCTCTGTCTCTCAACTGTGTAGGAACTCCTGTAACCCTGGACCAGGAGGACCCTGCGATCACACAACTACCACCTCCCAACACACCTCAGGTACTTGCACACATTCTGTGAATGACATGATAGTGCAGTTCCCTCTAGAGGTTTGCTCTAGGAAGGCAATGTTGTGTCCTCTGTCTCTCAACTGTCAAGGAACTCCTGTAACCCTGGACCAGGAGGACCCTGCGATCACACAACTACCACCTCCCATCACACCTCAGGTACTTGCACACATTCTGTGAATGACATGATAGTGCAGTTCCCTCTAGAGGTTTGCCCTAGGAAGGCAATATTGTGTCCTCTGTCTCTATGACAAAAATTAAAATTAAAATGAGGGTATATATCATTGTTATTTTCGTAGTTTAATGGGAAGGCAAAAACCAATAACTATGGAAACAATTACATTTTATTACTGCAAGGAGATGTTTAAGAGTAAATTCAATCAGGCAAATGGAAATTCGCCCTGCAGACTAACTGCAGGTTTGCTGCGAAGGGGATTTTATCACAAATTTATTGCTCTTCTGTCCGTGAGACCGTTATAGATAAAAAAAAAATTTTTGTATATAACTATATAATCATAAAAGATAAAACTGTGTAAAATGATTACTCCTATATATGTTTATGGGGTTTATCGTGAATTAGGACCCCTCAGAGTGTTGGTAAAATATTTTTGAAAAAACGTATACATGTACCTATCAAAAGTTGTTAAAGTAATTTTTTGTTAAATATTGTTTTTTAAATTACTAAAGCCTATATATTATGAAAGTTTATGAACTAATTTATGTAAACAAACATAAACCATCAGATTCCGTCTATTTTTAAAGTTTGCCAGAGACTTCAAATAGTGCCTATTTTACCCATATTTCTTAGTAATGGCGATTTTGATTAGCCTACACCTTTGGTGTCTTCGGTCTGTATTTAACCCTTAACTACTATACCGATGTCTCGTGGACGTCAGCCAAACTCCCCACTCCAATCCCCCCCCCACCCTTCCACCTAAAAACCAGTCCCACCCAATACTTTTCAGTCGAGTGGTGGCCTTTGTGTAGTGAAAGTGTTCCGACTTTTTGAATTTGCGTCTCTCAGCGTGGTATAGTGATTACGTAATTTTTTACTTATCATAGTAACGTCTCGTGAACGTTGTATAGTGATTATGTAATTTTAGATATATCATTGTGACGTCTCATAGACAGTGTATAGTAATTGCGTAACTTATGGACATCACAGTGGTTCGAAATGGATTCCTCAAACACAGCCAAAATACCTTCAACTTCTACTGTTCAAGACCCTACAAGAAGTAGGCCGAGGCGTTTTGTAAGTACTGCCTCATGAAACTATGAGGCATATTTGGAAGAATGCCTTGACGATCCACCAGACAAGTCTGATGATAGTGAAGATAGTAATCAGGATTCAGATTATGTTATTGAAAGTATTCATAACAGTAAGTCGGAACAAGAAATGAGTGAAAATGAAAATGAATGTGATTTAGTTCCTCCTTCTGCTGATGACGAGGAAAATTTACAGGGAGCATCACAAGAAAACAAACTAGTCCAACAGGGTGAGCCAGATGTGGTTAATCACCAACAAATAAATTGAGAAGAAACTGTAGATGTGAGGATAATAATCATGTAGAGATGAAATCATTCAAAGCCTCATGAATGAAATCATTCATTGATGGTGCTGGAGATCCAATGGATATGCAAGACAACTGTGAAGAGCAACCGATCCGTAGGCGTGTAACAAATCTATTTTACTATGGGAAACCAACCAAAACTAAGCGTGCTTTCAAATGGAGGAAGACCATGCCCCCATCAAACACAAGAACACGGGGTCATAACATTATTACTCACATTCCAGGGTTAAAGACAAAAGCGAAAAATCTTGGTGATAGCCCATCACCCTTTGAAGTATGGGAACTGCTTATGACACAAAATATCCTTGATGAAATCGTGCGTTGGACGAATGGAAAAATTAGAGCTATGAAATTGAAATATGATAATCAAAAATGATACCCCGACTCACCTTGAATATCTCGATCTGGAGTCAAACCCAGTGCAGATCGTGAAGTAAAATCATTCCTTTACGGCTTTACTGGGGAAATAACCCTGTTATCATTTGTTAACCCTGACAGGGCTATGATATCTGGCTTTCCAGTGTCTGGGTCATCTGCAGCAGTGTGATGCATTGATTACACCATTATCACAGCTTTCTTCTGCTTGGGGACAAATGATAACAGGGTTATTTCCCCAGTAAAGCCGTAAAGGAATGATTTTACTTCACGATCTGCACTGGGTTTGACTGTACAACCACACAAAAGCTGGAGTTGACAGCCTAGACCAGAAAATCTCCAACAACTCTTCAAGCCCCAGTTCTTTTTTTTTTACTATTATTGATGCAGCGTCTGGCGTGAACGCATTTGTACTGCATCAGGCTTATATACCCAGGGCTGCCCACAAGGGGGGGCTGTGACGCAGACTGTGTCATTGAAATTCTTGGGAGGGTTGCAAAAAATGCAGGGTGGCTGAAGTTGATTGCAACATTGTTCAACGTGACGATAGTCAAAAATATATTACAAAGTCACCAGATAGAAAGTCGATTAATTAATGACAATAGTTATATTATTGAATTCAATTAGTTTAAATACTAATTTCTAGGATTCGTGTAGGAAGTTATTATTCAGATTATTAAGATTAGCAAGACGTGAGATCTAAGAATGAGGGCACGGAATGGCTCAACTGCTGAGATAGATAAAGATAATAACGCGTGGCACAGACACAAGCTACATCGCGACTCAGCACAGAACGCTTTGTTGACATAAAGCTCGTTAAAATACAATCAAGTAGCATAGGCTACAATACTATTGTTTACAGTACTATTGTTTAGATACTCGATCACCTGAGTTAATAGGGGGGGGAGGGGGGTAATGAAAAATACGGTTAATACAATATAGTATAAAATCAGATGACAAACCCATTAAAACGCTGTAAAGACACATTAACGTCACAATTTGAACTTTTATCAATGAAATTCAATATTGCACAATCATTATTATTGTGCAACAATGACATTTCAAATCATTTAACTTGGTTCAGTTGTACAAACGGCAACTTTTAGGGAATAAGCTATTACCGTAGGTCTCATGGTAAGACTTGGACCCGGGACCGATTTACTTTTTAATTTTAATGTCCCTAGAAGCCAAAAACACTATCCTTTCAAATTCATATATATATATATATGTATTTATATATTTACTAGCTGTACCCGCGGGCTTTGCCCCGTTTAACTTCATAAGTGAGCTCGTTCGCATGGCTCAATCACGTCCTGGATGAAGTTAGTTCGCTACGCTCACTCACTTTTAGGTTGGAGCTCGTTCACTACGCTCACTCATCTTTTGGTTGCAAATAAGCTGTTGTCATAAATGTAAAAGAAATAATAGTGCTTAACTTTAACTTGGTTCAGTTGTACAAACGGCAACTTTTAAAATTATAGCTTACAAACTCAACTAATAACTAGCCAAACACTGCATTTTAGCGAATTTCCCATATAGGGAATAAGCTATTACCGTAGGTCTCATGGTAAGACTTGGACCCGGGACCGATTTACTTTTTCATTTTAATGTCCCTAGAAGCCAAAAACACTATCCTTTCAAATTGATATATATATATATATTTATATATTTACTAGCTGTACCCGCGGGCTTTGCCCCGTTTAACTTCATAAGTGAGCTCGTTCGCATGGCTCAATCACGTCCTGGATGAAGTTAGTTCGCTACGCTCACTCACTTTTAGGTTGGAGCTCGTTCGCTGCACTCACTTGCCTTCAGGTTAGCTTGTTCGCTACGCTAACTCGCCTCCAGGTTGGAGTTTGTTCGCTACGCTCACTCATTTGGTTGCAAATTAGCTGTTGTCATAAATGTAAAAGAAATAATAGTGCTGCACCCTGTTGGTAATCCTTGTAACTTAAATGCTATTGAACATCATAGAACAGAACCAACTTGTTTAATTGAAACAGCTGTTAAGATTCATTAATTCCATTTAAATATGAGTACTCATAAGGTTAACATGGGAAACTCCAGAGCCACTGGGGTGGAGCCCGAGAGTCCGATCAGAATAAAAACAGCTTAGTTTTCCTATTTAATGCCTAAAGAATCAGTGTACCAAATTTCAGCCTCCTAGGTAAATGGGAAGTAAGAGAATTAGTGATGAGTGAGTGAGTCAGTCAGTGAGTCAGTGAGGGCTTTGCCTTTTATATATATAGACAAGCAGAGTACCCGTCCTTCGTACGGGGTTGGCATATAAGTATAAAATGCTTATTGCAGTTATACTCAAGCTTTGCGTTCGCAATGGGGGAGGACAAATTTGAAGAAAATTGTTTAATATATAAAATTTACAGCATACTATAGTATTACACATCTACCATAGCCATAATGTTCTACCACTTCACCTAAACAACAGAGACGGATAAACTATTAACAATTCGCAAAATATCACAAATTATTCATGAAATTAAAAACATAAACATAACTGTAAACAGTCGTACTTTGACAGTTCTCATTGCATTCCCATTTTTTTTGTTGCTGCTTAGTTCAAATAGTCAATGGTTCAAATTAGCTGTATTCATAAAAGCAAAAAGAATTATTGTGCTGCACCCTGTTGGTAAGTCTTATAAATTTTAATGCTTTTGCATATCATAGAACCAACTTTTTTAGTTAAAACAGCTGACTAAATTCTTTAATCCCCTTTAATTATGAATACTCATAATAGACCAGACCGTGGTTGGGGTTGAGTATGCAAAATTATTCGGATGCACTTTCTCTTTTGATTGTTGTTAAGGACACTTTGGACAGTAAGAAAACGCATGTTGCCACGATCGGCGTTGGTCATGTACCAATATGGCTGCCATCCAATATGGCAGACCACCTGACTTGACCTTGATCGAGAAAAATTCAAATAACTCCCATCGTTTTTCGACTTATTTTGATAGTTCTTTTATAGTTGAAAAGAAGAAGAAATTTGCTTTAAGAGTCTCCATTACACTTATAGTGATATCCCGTTTAAAAAAGTGATAAATTAGATTTTAATAAAGATTTTAGTTTTAAAACGGATTAAATATACGTTGAGGTGATTATATTTGAGTTTTACTGACGAAGTATGACCAAAATCAACCTTGTAGCTGCTTGGGTAACAAAAACGTAATTATCCTTTATCATTTAATAACCAAAATCAAATATTGTAATTTAATAATCCATATATTATTAATGTTATTAATTTACAACAAAACACAATTGGAGAAGGTACGTTTTTAAAATACCCCCGCCGCAGCAAACCTGCCGACTAAGCGAATTTCCATTTGTCTGAATTGATTTTCAGTTAAATATATTTTAATAACATTAGGTTTAACGAGTACCTAGGTTTGCTGCTACAAGGAAACTAATAAAGTGTGTTTTTGAGTAAAATATTGATAGCTTAGTACAAAATAAATAAATTTGCCAAGTTTGATCAAGATATCATCAACAAGCAAACTACAACATTTGACAATATTCACCATAAGAATAACATGGGAATTTTAAATTTACAATTTTTTTAATTTTCTTCGTTACTAACAATCAAACAAAAATACTTTTATATACTAAATTATTTGTTTTTTTAAGCTCTTTAAAAAGGTCTAAAGAGAAATCGGGAAATTTTGTGTTTTGAGGGTCAAAAGTGAGAAAAACCTATTTTTACCCCATAAAACCCCCCGTAAAGCCCCGTTCCCATGGTCTGATCGTGCTGGTTCGCGAACTCATTCAAGTTTATCCCGCTTTACACCTTTAAACCAAATTTCATCAAAATCGGACAAAAATTACTCAAGTTATCGCGTTCACTGACGTATATATATATATAAATTTGAACGAATGGTGTTTTTGGCCTCTGGGGACATCAAAATGAAAAAGTAAATCGGTCCCGGGTCTAGGTCTTACCGTGCCACCTACGGTAATAGCTACTTCCCTATAGGGAAATTCGCTAAAAGAGCAATGCAAGAAAAATTTCATGTAACAATTGGGTAAACAGCTTTTTTAGGGTAATTCGACCCTGCTGAGTACAAATCTGCGTGTTGCCAAATCGAAATTTGAACCGGAAGTCAGTATCCAAGATGGCAGCCAGACCCTGTTTGCCCCATTACTCTTTTGTTATTTGGCCTAAAATATTGGTTTAAACATCTGTATAGGGGTTTTCTCATATGCCAAACACATTGCAATACTCAAAATCTACTTACCTCAACTTTTAGGAGCATATGTTCCAAGATGGCACCCAAGATGGCGTTCTTAAACTCTGTTTACGCATATCTCTCTTCTTAGTTGACCTAAAATAATAGTTTTAACATCTGCATAGGGGTTTTATCGGATTGCAAACACATTGCAATACTCCAAATTTACTTACAAAAACTTTTAGGGGCATATGTTCCAAGATGACACCCAAGATGGCGTCCTAAAACTCTGTTTTCGCATATCTCTCTTATTAGTTGGCTTAAAATAATAATTTAAACGTCTGCATAGGGGCTTTCTTAGAATGCCAAACACATTTCAATACTCAAAACTTAATTACAACAATCTTTGAGGTAATATTTTCCAAGATGGCGTATATCTGCCTTGTTTGTTTGTTTGAAATTATTATTTTAACGTCCATAAAGGCTTTTCCTCTGATGCCAAATGGATTGAAACACTCATTATATACTTCCTACAATTGTGTAGGACCTAGGTTCCAACATTGGCCGCCAAAACTTCTGTCCTCGGAAAAGAACAAGAAATATGAGAAAAAGGCCATCGGAGAGAAAATAAATTGTTAATTGCAATACTTAAAAGAAGATATTAACAAAATGAATTAACCATTTAAAGGGGTCAAACATTGTCGAGAACGGTAGCACAGTTTTGTGCAAGTCTTTTGATTCTTCTTGTGCGTTTACATTGTAGATAGACACTTGGATAAACAATTACATCCTAGGATATCTGTGGAGGCTTTTGGGACTGACAAGGATCTCACAAGAATGGGATGTACTGGTGTCAGTGAAGCCCCCAGCTATATAACTCGTAGTCCATCTTCACTGGTCGGACAAGATGAGCATTTTCCAACACGTTCAAATAGAACGTGTATCCGGAGATCCCTCACCTGAACAGGTGGGCAAAGACGTATCCAGCAGGGATGAGGCTATACACCTTTTTTGTTGTTATGAAAAAACCGTAACCGTAGCCTCCAAAAGGTAATGTACTGTGATTCCTAAGATGTCATTAGGCAAAGACACGATCGTAAGATACTATCTTCAATGGTTTTAAAACTAAATGATTTGTTGTACTGAAAATTTTAAAAACGTTCTATTTGAAAGTTTTTTTATATATATAGCTCTACTGTACTCTCAAAAATACAGAAATCAGGCTTCAACGCAGAGAAAATAATAATGATCAACTTAAAAATGCAGAAATCAGGCTTCAACCCAGTGAACATAATAATCCTCAAACAGATGACAATGCTTCAACAGATGTTCCTCGCAAATCAGCCAGAACAAGAAAGCAACGAAAAAGACTGGACTTATGAACAAATTTAGTGGGGAAGAAACTTTTGTATCTCTATGTTTCAAATGCTATGCATTTAATAATTTAATCATCTGTTAGTTCAAAAATGTGATTCAATTAATGTAAATAAACTAGTGACAAAATAAGGCTCATTTTCAACTTGAATTTATTTAACTAACTAGCAGAGTACCCGTCCTTCATACGGGGTTGGCATATAAGTTTAAAATGCTTATTGCAGTTATACCCAAGCGTTACGTTTGCAATGGGGGAGGACAAAGTTTGATAAAATTTGCTTCTTTAAATTTACGGTATACTAAATGGTATTACGCATCTACCATAGTCATATTGTTCTACCACTTCATCTAAACAATAAAGAAAAATCAATTATTATGAATTCACAGAAAATCACAAATTATTCATGACATTAAAAACAAAAACATTACTGTAAACAATCCTACTTTGACAGTTCTCACTACGTATCACAGTTTTTTGTTGCTGCTTAGTTAAAATTAGCTGTTTAAATAAATGCTAAAAAACTATAATGCTGCACCCTGTTGGTAAATATTATAACTTTTTAATGCTTTTGTATATCATAGAACCAACTTTTTTAGTTGAAACAGCTGACTAAATTCTTAAATTCCCTTTAAATATGAATACTCATAAGGTAAACATGGGGAACTACAGAGCCACTGGGGCGGAGCACGAAAGGATTTTTGAGATAAGAATATGCCTATATGTTAATCGGGAATGTGAGCTGTCATCATGCCAAATTTCAGTCCAATCCGTCCAGTGGTTTATGCGTGATTGAACTTCAAACAAACAAACAAACAAACAAACAAACAAACAAACACACAAACTTTCACATTTATAATATTATAAGATTATTTCAATATATAAACTTACAATACATAACAGTATGGTTATTGGTTGTGGAGAAAATTGTAAATTAAAAATTCCCATGTTATTCTTGTGGAGAATAAGTAAACAGTTGTAGTTTGTTTGTTTATGGATATATTTGGGCCAAAATTGGCAAATCTATTTATTTTATACTAAGCTTCTAATATACAAACGCTATGTAGATATTCTGGTAATAAAAAATTCCTTAAATTGAGGTGACATATAAAACTCTAATTTTATTTATATAGATGGATAAGTTTCCCAGTCCTGTACAACACTGATTCACGGTATTTTTTTCGGTAATCAAAACTCAACTACAACTTGATACACACAAGCCACCATTATTAATCACACTTGGTTTTGGATTTGCTTACAAACATGATCGGAAATGGTTAGGGCCTACAAAGGATTCGTAAACAACATTTATGTAAACATATCAGTTACAGCTAGAAAGAGTAATCTTTATCCAAACAGCTGTTCGTAATTTTCATATATGACGTATCCACTATCCATATATAAATCCCAAAGTACCCATGAACTTTTGAGAAAACTACAAGTCACACCCTCATAAACCATATACTTAAAATGTTCGTCATCACGAGAAACCTTGCGTAAAACTATCCATTATTTCATAAATTGCCCTTAAGGCCGAATTCCTTACTAAAGGGAACTTTCCATATACCGGTACCTAATGTTAAAAATACTTCAGCTGTACTTATTCCTATAATAGGCCAATTCTTTCAATTTATTACCTTACTAGCCGTCATACCCGTGCTTTGCAACGGGAAGGGAACACTAAAGAGAATAATTATTATGTTCCATAGATCTGCTGCTTGTAGTAAACTTTTAGTAATCCACCAACAAAAGTATTAACTAGCTACTTCATTTCCCAAAATTCTTTTTCAAACACAATAGATTTGTATAACCAAATAGTTAAAAAGAGAGTCAATAAGTTAACGAATTATGCCTTTAAAAATAAAACGCCTTATTTGCACAGTATCAACAATTATTTATTAAATTAAAAACAAATAACTGTAAAAGTTCTATTTTTACAGTTCTCATATTGTATCACAGCTTTTTGTTGCTACTTGGTTCAAATTAGCTGTTGTCATAAATTTAAACGATTAATAGTGCTGCTCACCCTGTTGGTAAACCTTGTAACTTTTTAATGCTATTGAAAATCAAAGAATCAAATTATTAAGTTGAAATAGCTGTTAAGCTTCTTGAATTCCGTTTAAATATGATTAATCATAAGGATAACATGGGAAACCCCAGAGCCACTGGGATGGAGCCCTTTGGATGGATCTGCACCAAACTTCACACGAGCCATGCTTCAATAACGCCTTTGACCAAGTCAATGATAATGCTTAATCATGCCCAAAAGTTTCATTACAATCTGTCAAGCAGTTTCGGAGTCCATAGGGTTTATACATACATACTTCCTCTTTTTAGCGAATTTCCCATATAGGGAATAAGCTATTACCGTAGTACTCATGGTAAGACCTGGACCCGGGACCGATTTAATTTTTCATTTTGAGGTCTCTAGAGGCCAAAAACACCATCCGTTCAAATTCATATATATATATATATATTTACTAGCTGTTTGCCCGTTCTACGTACGGGAATCTTGTAGCAAGTTGAAACCTTATATTCAGAACAGGAGTTGGTTTGCATATTTAGTGTGCATTTTTCCAGATATGCTGACAAAACTATTACTGTATAGGAATACATATAAAGCTTCGCAAATACAATATCTGACAGTTTCAAAGCCAAAACAAATGCTTCGCAATTAAATGTCACCCGATCGTGTTAGTCCATATTTTATATCTAATGATAAAAGGAATCGCTGAGGCATAGCCCTAAGGTAGGCCTGTAATTGAAAGTTACTTTTCACACTGGTTAAAAGTAGTTAAAATACTACCTCAACCTCACTACTGCACACTTTATTCGGGTTGAAATTCTCATTAACAAAGGTGCTCTTGTCTTTTCCACGAAACACTGAGAAATAAGGACATTAATGCGTTACCAACAGACATACACACACAAATACAGAATTGAATTAGGGGATTTGCTACGCTTAACCAAAGCAAAATATAAACAAAATAATTATTTGAAAGTTTTAATAGTGTCATCAAATTTTATGATCATTGTTTTTAGGCCTAATCAAACTGTAAAATTGGTGTAAATCCGTTGGCAAATATCCTAAATAAGTAAATAAATACACAGTCCACAATACATTTATAACAATGCCAAGCTTTAAAAATTGATGATGGTTTGCTAAGAAAAATCTTTTACTGATGTTTTATCAGTCATAGCATAAACTAACATTTTGGAGTCCAGACAGAAAACGCAAAAATTATACAGTAAGACATCAATTAAATTTAATAAGAAATAAGGTGCAGCACTAACGATAACTATAGTTGTAAATAGTGATGTGTTTGTACGTAAAAATGATTCTTACTGCTACCACCGGTTCTAAGGAAAAGTAGCAGTACCAAAAACCAACGTTTACATTTAAGAAAAGAACTATAGTACTTACGACCATTTCAAACTGTTATTTCACATTAATAGCATTATTTGTAAGCAACTTTTTATGTTAACATATTAATGACAGTCTGAAGAAACCACCTTTATAAAACCTTTACAACCTTTACAACCTTTACAAAGAACAACCTTTACAAGAAACCTTTACAAAGGTTTCTTATTTAAAAGATTACGTAATCTCTAAACAATAATCGGTACATATATCTAGCAAACATTCGGAGGAAATGTGAAAAAAAAAACTGGGGTTTTGGACATTTGTAGTTTTACTTCCTAAGTAGGAAAAGTACTGATATTGTTGTCGAAATGTAAGTACAGTAAGTAGAAACCAAAAGTGACACATTGGAAAAGCGAGTTTAGCTACATCTGTAAGTTAAACCTCTCTTACGATCACAGCGAAATCAAAAAGATCCTCCAAGATCGCAGCAACATCCACGATTACCCACTGCAGTTGTGATTTTTTACTTTGCACTTTACACAACTGTCCTTGAAGTGCCGTTAATGAGTGGAAACCTTTTTTGTAAGCTATTGGTGACGATGGTTAAAAAATTGTACGTTTCCCAGCACTAATACAACACTGATTCACGGTATTTTTCCCGGTTATCAAAACTCAAGAACAATCGTTGGACTTGCGATTAATTAAACTTGTTAAGTAAAGCACAACGTTTTTAATCTCACTTGGTTTGGATGTGCTAACAAAACTTGATCGGAAATGGTTGCGTTATTTGTAAACAACTTTTAATGTAAACATATCAGTGACAGCTAGAAGTGAGAACTAATCCAAACAGCTGACTGTTATTTCATAAAATGTAATGGTAAACATTGGGAGAAAACTTGACAAAAATCGAACAAAATTGTGTTTTTGATGGTTCGTTATTTTGTTTTCAAAGAAGCGAGGCCATGATTTTATAGCCAAAGACACTCACCAATCCAGTAAATACAGAAAAATGATTAGAACCTTGATCGGTACTCTGGTTTTCTAGGAGTAGGCCGCGTAAAATGACATTTTGGCGTCACAGACGGAATGACAGAATGGACAAACAGACAGACAGAAATTGAGGTAAGACTCGTTTCGGCTTTCTTAGGATATGAAACGTAAAAATAACCAAAAACTGCATGATTCTAAGCAATGTACAGACAAAACTGTAATTTTATTTATATATTTATATATATATATATATATATATATATATGTCCGTTAGCCAGATAACTCGAGCAAAAATGATCCGATTTTAAAGAAATTTGGTACAAACGTGTAAACCTACGTTTATTTGAACGAGTTTGCGATCCAGCATAATCGGACCATGGGAACGGGGGTTTATGGGGTAAAAATGGGGTTTTCCCATTTTTGACCCTAAAAACAAAAAAATCTTGCAATTTATTTTTAAACCGTTTTGTAGAGCTTAAAAACAGAAATAATTTAGTATATTGAAGCGTTGTTGTATGCCTAACGGTCACGGAAAAAATTAGTCTAGGGGGGATGGGCACCCCTGATATACCCTAATTTGAATTTTAATTTTTAACATAGCGAATATAAATTCTGATTATTAATTGGAATGTTTTATTTCTTTATATTATATTTTAAAAAGAAAGCCATGTTTTACTGTATATATATACCAGCTGTAACCCGCGAGCTTTGCCCCGTTTAACTTCTTAATTTTCAAGATGATCTCGTTCGCCTGGCTCAATCACGTCCTGGTTGAAGTTCGTTCGCTACGCTCACTCACCTTTAGGTTGGAGCTCGTTCGCTACGCTCACTCACCTTTAGGTTGGAGCTCGTTCGCTGCGCTCACTTGCCTTCAGGTTAGCTCGTTCACTACGCTAACTCGCCTCCAGGTTGAAGTTCGTTCGCTATGCTCACTCACCTTTTGGTTGCAAATTAGCTGTTGTCATAAATGTAAAAGAAATAATAGTGCTGCACCCTGTTGGTAATCCTTGTAACTTTAATGCTATTGAACATCATAGAACAGAACCAACTTGTTTAATTGAAACAGCTGTTAAGATTCATTAATTCCATTTCTCATAAGGTTAACATGGGAAACTCCAGAGCCACTGGGGCGGAGCCGATTGGACGGATCACGAAATTGATGGTGTATAAACCTATTCCATGACATTCTACACGTATGTACCAAGTTTTGTGGCAATCGGTTCAGCGGTGTCTGAGTTTATCACTGCCAAACAAACAAACAAACAAACAAATATATATACAAACATCCTCTTTTATACTTATAGATATGTGTCCGTTAGCGCGATAACTCAAGCAAAAATGATCCGATTTTGATGAAATTTGGTATAAACGTGTAAACCTACATTTATTCGAACGAGTTTGCGAACCAGCATGATCGGACTATGGGAACGGGGTTTTGTGGGGTAAAAATAGGTTTTTCCCATTTTTGACCCTAAAAACACAAAATTTTACAATTTCTTTCCAAACCATTTTGTAGAGCCTAAAAAACAAATAATTTAGTATATTGAAGCGGAGAAAATTCCAAAAAATTGTAAATTTAAAATTCCCATGTTATTCTTATGGAGAATAAGTCAACTGTTGTAGTTTGCTTGTTTATGAACATATTTTGATCGAGTTTGGAAAATACTTTCATTTTTTACTACACTATTGACTTATTCTCCATAAGAATAACATGGGAATTTTAAATTTACAGTTTTTTTAAATTTTCTCCGTAACCATTAAACCCATGATAAAGCTTCAATGTACTAAATTATTTCTTTTTTAAGCTCTACAAAATGGTTTGAAAAGATATTGTGAAATTTTGTGTTTTAGGGTCAAAAATGGGAAAAACCTATTTTTACCCTATAAAACCCCCCATAAACCCCAGTTCTCATAGTCCGATCATGCTGGTTCGCGAATTCGTTCGAATAAATGTAGGTTTACATGTTTGTACCAAATTTCATCAAAATTCGGTCATTTTTGCTCGAGTTATTGTGCTAACGGACACATATATATATATATATATATATATATATATATATATATGAATTTGAACGGATGGTGTTTTTGGCCTCTAGGGACCTTAAAACGAAAAAGTAAATCTGAATCTGTCCCGGGTCCAGGTCTTACCATGAGTACTACGGTATTAGCTTATTCCCTATGTATGGGAAATTCGCTAAAAACAATCTAGACTTTCAAAGAAATTCTCAAACTCACATTCGGAACAAAACAAAACAACAGACATAATATATACAGTATACATATTATTGAAAAAAATATATCCCTAGACACTATCTACGGATGGCCTACTTTGCCTTCTTTAATAGTATTTTAAGCTATGGTATTTTACTGTGGGGCTGTGGTCATGATGTTAGTAGGAGCTTGCTCCTACAAAAGAAGGCTTTAAGAATCTAAGTACAGAGCCCATTGTAAACCCTTGTTTATTCAGGAAAAAATACTCACTGTTTTTAATTTATTTATTTATGTGTGTCTTGTTTATGTAAAAGTAAATATTAATTCTTTAGCTTTAATATCACATTCGCATAGTAATTTTACTAGACATAGGAATAATTTAGCTTTACCTTTAGTCAGGCTAACAAAGTCCCAAGAATCTGTCTCTTATCTAGGGTTAAAAGTGTTTATTAATCATTTGCCAGCTGAAGCTTACTGTATTGATAAGGGGTCTGACTTAAGGGAGGTACAAATGAGGCAACGATAACATCATAGTTTAGTTCAAAATTCCTCCGTTACTGCGTTGTAGTAGAGAGCACAGCGCGTAATTTTTACTTCACTATTAGGCCTAGTTAATAATCAAATTAAGAACAATTATAAAATTAATCTTAAAATTTTGCAATTATTAAATTAAAATGTCATAACCTAACCAAACTAACCAAACGTGCTGATAATGAAAAAATCGAATGAAGGTTTACTAATCTAAAAAATAGTTTTGTTCATAAAATAAAATTATAAATGGCTAAAATTCAATTATACAATTCTTTTATTATAAAATTAAACTGTCATAACCTAACCACACCAACCAAACTTGCTGATATGAAAAAAATTGTTGACAAAATGTTAGTGCTGCCAGCGGGATTCGAACCCGGCACCTTCGGATTATCAGCCCGACACGCTATCCACTACACCACCGAGGCCGATGACTGAATTCCGTATCGTTGCGGTAATGGTGTTCCCTCAAGAGGAGATCTGACAGCTGACGTCATCGAAGGCTCTTCTGTACCTCCCTTGAGTAAATACCGATAATAAGTTATTTAAAAGTAAACTTTTTTTTTTTTTTTTAAAGGTAGAAGGTAGGGAACATTATATTATTTATTTAACTTTTTTGCTGGTTATTAAGTCACCCTTTTTATAGTTTAAGTGAAATTTGTATGTCCGACACTGATATTAGTTTTTACTTTTCTGACTGATGTAGGCCTACACGTGTACATTGTTGTTTAAATTATTTTGTATTGAATCTTATAGGCTCTAATTAACATGCTATCCACTAGACATTTTATCTTTGTGAATTAATCAGACTTCTTAGCCTAAGTTACTCTTATATTGATCTCAACTATACAAAATGATCTTTTTGTAATTTGTTGCAATAAATTCTTGATTCTTGATTCTTGACATTAACTAACAAATCAAGTAAAAAACGCAAATAATTTTCATGTAAAGATAACCTCTCAATACACCTTCCAACTTGTTTTTAATTTTGCTAATGCAAATAAGCAGCTGTTTAGTAAATGGGTCAACCATTTTGTCTATTACGATTGTTTTAGTGTACGTTATACAATCAATATGTTGAACTATTGACAAGAATTCAGCAATAAGCTACAACCGATTAAATCAATCAATAAATAATTCTGATTCATGAGATTGCTTATAATAAAAGTTTACGACTGTTTACAAGAGATGACTCTTATACTCCCTGGGGAGTAAAAGAGCTACTTTTGACCCGCAACACATGTACTTAAAACTGCTGTTTTTGCTGTGTTATGACGAATAATCTACTATTTGATATTTCAGGTAGTTTCCAAACCTGAGACATTGGAGTCCCCAATGAAATTTTCAATTCTTCTTTCCCCAATATCTCCAGAACCAAGGATTGATGTGACACCCGACACTACTCTCAATACAATCAACTACGACTTCGACCTCTCTGACTTGAGTGCAGACAACAGCACTGCTGATGACATGTAAGTTTGAACACTTAAAGTATTATCATGCTTTACAATAAGTCAACTATAAACAACAATATTAAAATTCAAATTCACTTTACTGTCACATAAAAACATTTGTACATAGCAAAGCTATTAAACTGGTGACATTGTCAATTCAATCTAAACCTAAAAATACAATTAAGTTACAGAACATTTTTGTCTGACTCTGAAACAACAATTACATATAACAATACTGCTTATTTTTGTAAGAAGTCACTTACAGAGTAAAATACTTGGTTTAAAAGATAACTTTTTAGAGTATTCTTAAAGCTCTTTAAACGGATTTGGCTTTTAATGTTTGTCGGTAGATTATTAAAAAACGTCATACCCATGTAACTAGGGCCCTTTTCATAGATTGTTAAGTTATGTATTCGGTATTGAAAATTGTCTTTGCGCCTTGTGTTGTATGCATGTAAATGCTGCTGTCCACAAAGAAGATCAAAATTCTTCTGAATGAACAGTAAGCATGAATATATATAGAGAGAGGGAAGGCTCAATAATCCTAACTGTTTAAAGATTGGCTTACATGAGACTCGTGGCCGCGAAAACGTCATAATGCGAACAATTCTTTTTTGAAACTTGAATATTTTTCTCCATTTAGCCGATGAACCCCATAGCTCAATTCCATATTTCATAATGGAATAAAAATAGGCAAAATAAACCATTAATCTAGTTTCCAAATCAGTTCTATCCCTTAACACAAGCATTTGGAAACAAGCAGAATTCAGTTTATGGCCAAGTATTGTTATGTATTTTTTCCAGTTTAAATTTTGGTCAATTGTTAATCCCAAAAATTTATTCTGTATTGTTGATGTAATTTCAGTATTTAAAAACTCAACTGTAAATTTTTTAGAGTCATTACTTTGTGCTGTTTGAAATTTCATCAGATTAGTTTGTTCACAATTTAGTTTTAGTCCATTAGTACGAAACCATACTTCAAGTTCCTCCATAGCATTGATAGTAAGTATTTTAAGCTCATGTACACATTCAGCCTTAAGCAGGGCAGTGGTGTCATCTGCATATAAGATGAGGTTTGTATTAATGTTGCCATTGCCATCAAGATCATTTATATAAATTAAGAATAATATTGGGCCAAGGATTGAACCCTGGGGAACACCAACTGAAATCTTTTGCCAATCTGATTGAAATTTTAATGAATATCTTTCAATTACAACTCTTTGCTTACGGTTACTTAAGTATGAACAAAGCCAAGAAATTGCAGTTTTTGAGAAATTATATTTTTTTTTACTTTTCTAATAGAATCTCATGCAATACACAATCAAAAGCCTTGGATAGATCACAGAAAATACCAGATACCCTCTGTGATTCATCCAAGGCTTCCAAGATGTGCTCTACTAATTCAGTAATTGCCATTGAAGTATTCCTGCCAGATCTAAACCCATATTGACTGCTGGAAAAAATATGATTTGATTTAAAAAATGCTAAAACTATCTGGGTTATTGACTCCACCTTTTTTAAAAATTGGTTTTATTACTAAGGAACCTAGATATAAATTAGATATAAATTGACCATGTACCAGCTTGGGAATTACTTTAGTAATTATTGTATCAGGCGTTATGTACAATAAAGCTTTGTCTATTGTCTATTGTCTACTGCATATTTCATCTGGTCAGGGAAGATTCCCTCAGTTAGAGATTGGTTGACTAATTAACAAAGAGGTTTGGCAATTATGTCTACATTGTCCTTTATGAGGTCTACTGAAATTTCATCCCATCCAACTGACTTCTTATTTTTAAGTGAACGTATGACATCTTTGACTTCTTTAATTGTTACACCACTGAAAAAAAAACTGGCAAAGAAGGTGGAAAAACCCTGTCAAGGAAACCAAGGGCATCTTCAACAGAAGGCACAATATTTAATGAATTGGATGATGATGTAAAAAATTAATATTTAAAACCTTAGCAATTTCAGAACCTGATGTCACTTCCTTGTCGTTAACTATCAAGTTTGGAAAATTCTGACATTTTTCAATGTTGCCAAGCTCCGTTTTTACAATATTCCATCTAGTAGTTTTTAGGTAAATTTCATATAGTATGAAACGATTTACAATAAAGCACGATTTATTTAATTAGGAAAAGTTTGAAAAACAAATAATTAGACAAACCAATTTTACAAACCCACAAACAGACAAAGTTCGTACTAGAGTATAATATCAGACGATAATACCTGCACTTTCATACCCATATTGACACTGTTTGTAGAAGGATTTCCTCAGAAATCTTTCTCCTCCCCCAACTTTCTAAGTTTGCAAAATGTGATGTATTAATTGCAGCATATTACAGAGTAATTTTTTCACACCTGACATACGCAGTGCCGGTGCAGGGGTGTGAGTGTGGGAAAACGTCTTTCCTCTTCCAGAAGAAGGCAGTCAGAATAATCTTTGGTTTGAATAGAAGAACATCTTGCAGACAGTACTTTGATTCATCACAAATGTTAACATTTCCCTCAATATACATTTTGGAAACTTTGACTCTCATTAAAAAGAGCCTACACTAATATCAATCTTCACCTACTCGTTCATTAATAATGAGTAGGTGTCACACATGTAGTTTGCTATCACATGTGCTCTCTAATTTTTTAAAGTTTTACATAGAAAAAAATAATAATTCCGCTTTAATTTGTATATAGTTTTGTGAGTAAAGAATCAGCGATTTGTTTTTAAGTGTATTATTTGAAAAAAAAACTTTGCTTTGTGAATAATGTGAGATAAACACTAAAACCTTTCTTGAAAATTATTAGATAGGCAGGTACAGTTCTCGCAGCTAGTCTGGGCGCGCGGACCCTTGTGTACTAACCGTCCCCCACGCCAAAGCCATGAAGACAGCAGTGAGGCGCTGAACAACCCCAGTGTGCCGTGTGGGCCGAATGTTTTTGGAAACGAGCAATAAACACTCCCCTCTACACCCCCTGCCCTAGCGCGGCCCCGCGCCCAGACTAGCTGCGAGAACTGTACCTAGAGATAGAATGGGTGCCTTATCAGATCTGAGGAAAGTTGGGCAACTCCAAGCAGTCTTATCTATGTGACTGATCTTTGTACACCGGTTCCTGACCTGGTGCTTCCTTGAACTTTATTCATACAAGCAACTTTATTTACAAACGTTTTAATCTAAACAAATTTTTATTTTTAAAACCATAAAAAAATACAAATATTTTTGTTATATTTTATTGCTACCATTGACTATACACTGCATAGACTTCCCAAGTACTGCTGGACTCCACATTTTAAAATAATTTTATTTCTATATCTTAAGATAAAACAATGAAGAGACAATTACAACTTAAGTTTAAAGTTGGGGACAAAGTTTTTGCTAAGCTCAAGGGGCACTCCTCCAGGCCTGCAACTATTAGTGAAATCGATGATAATAGTAACCTGCTAAAATACAAAGTAATATTTTATGGAACAAAACAAACAGCAATCATCAAAGAGATATGCTCATACCTTGAAAATAAAGCTCGACTCGGAAATTTGAAGGGTAAAGGATTTCAACAGGCTATTAAAGAAGTTTAAACTAGTAAAACAAATAGAAATATAAACCCCTAGAACATCCACACCGGGACTACAATTAAGACCTACAATAGCTTCCAAGTACTACAGAAACATGTTAGTGACATTAAAACCCGTCCTGCGGGTAGCACAGCCGAACCTGTTAACATCAAAGTGCATAACAATTATACTGTAGAGGGGGAAATAACTCAACAAGTAAGAAAAGAGACAACAAAACAAAAAGTACAGCTGGTAGTTTTAAAAACCATAGAAATAAAAGACAGTCTGCACACCTCCTCTCTCGGATGACTCCTATGAAGCTAACCCTATGCTCTGACAGCCAGGGTGCAACTATTGCGAGTAAAATTGAAAGCCTGACTTAAGGAAAAATCAATGTATTCAGGTATGTCAGAGGGGGTATTTCACCATTTCACCAAACTTTTATGTATTATTTTGATTTGTGTTTTCCTAAGAAACTATGTAGAAAATAAAGACATAGAAGCAGGTGGTTTACTGAAGAGCTAAAGATTGAAAAATAATCAATTATTGAGTTTGCTAACAATGCTAGAATGTTAAAAATCAAAACCATGTACAAACAACAAAGACAGAACAATAAAATGTTTAGAAATAAGGTTACAGCTGCAAAAAACTATATTATCAAAATAAAATAAACAACAACTCAAGTAACATGAACAAAACCAGCTGGCAAATTATTAACTCTGAAGTCGGTAAGGCAAAAGCAGATAACCACATTACTAGTGTTCATATTAACAATCAATGTTGTTCAGACCCTTATGTTATATGTAATTCATTCAACAATTATTTTACTGATTTGGTTGACACAAACATTGTTCCTAACTTGGATTCACTTGTTGGGAATGTTAAGGACGGTGTAAAAGTAGTTGAGTCAGATCATATAATTCCGGGTTTTCATTGTATACCTGTTGATGAGAAAGAGATTGACGAAATAATAAGTCATCTTAAAAACTCATTTAGCACCGGCTATGATGAGTTTGATGTCTCTGTGGTGCTCATCAAAAAAGCAAAATCACCCCTCAGAAAACCTATAGCTCATTTAGTAAATTCTTCCTTTATATCAGGCATTTTTCCTAAAAAACTAAAAATTTCTAAATTAATTCCATTATTCAAAAAAGGAGATAGATATGAATTATCAAACTACTGTCCAATTGCTCTACTTCCGGCCATGTACAATAGTTTATATAACTTTTTGGAAAGTAATCGCCTTTTTGAGGACTGTCAACATGGATTTCGAAGTGGGAGATCAGTTGTGACAGCTGCTACAGAGTTTTTAGAGTCAGTTATTGATTGTTTAGATGCAAAACAAAAGGCTCTTGGTATTTTCATGGATTTAACCAAGGCATTTGACTCTATAAACCACAATCTACTTTTAAATAAATTGTCTAGCATCGGAATAAAAAATAAATCTCTTCAATGGCTAGAACCATACATTTGTTATAGAAAACAATTTGTAGAAACTATCCAATTCAATAATCAAATGAAAATTACTCATAAGTCAAAAATCAGAACTATTAAACATGGTGTACCACAGGGATCCATCTTGGGTCCCCTTCTATTCATTTGCTATGTTACAAACCTACCAGGGCTGACTAAATCTAGCCAACTTTACCTTTATGCAGACGATGTAAATCTTTCAGTTACCTCTAATTCTGAAGAGGCAATTGAAAAGACAGCTAATGCTAATCTAGATATACTTTCAATTTTTTTCAAAAACAATCAGTTACTTTTGAATCCAGATAAAACAAAGTTCATAAATTTTGATACCCGTCAGACAAGACTTTCAATTAATCCTTCACTAGAAATTATTCAGAAACCTATCAAAGAATTAGAAAATATTAGATTCTTAGGATTTGAAATTGACATAAATTTATTGGAATTCTCACGCAAACAAAGTAATTAAAAAAACTGTATCTGGTCTATTTGCATTAACTAGATTAAAAAATCTTCTTGATCAAATAACATTAAAATCAATATACTTTTCGTACATACATTCTGTTATTTCTTTTGGAATATCTCTCTATGGCGCTACATCTATCAATAACTTAGAAACAATCCTAAAATTACAAAAAAAGAGCTATAAGAATTATTTTGGACCTTTGACTCGAGAACTTCAAAAGAGCATTTTAGATCATTCAAAATAATGACAGTACAGTCCAACCTCGGTATAACGAATCTGAAGGGACCGAACTGAATATTCGTTATATCAAGGATTTCGTTAAAACGAGGTTCCGTTATATTGAGGTTAGGTTTGCAGGAATTTCGCTAAGTCGAGGTTCAGAACCAGCGTCAGTCAATATAGGTCGGGATTTGACTCACAAACACAATTAAAGTAGCCTAGGCTACAATACTTTACAGTACACTGTTTACATTGTTAAGTAGAACCTCGATTATCCGGGGTAGGCCTACTAAAGGGGAGGGATCTTTAATATTGCGCAATCATGACATTTCTAGTCGTTGACCTTATCTAATTCACCTAATCTAATTCACCTAAAACCTAGCTAAACACTGTATTGTATAACAATAAACCTTGTAATGAACAAAACAGTAGGGAGTTTTGTAAGCTACTGCGTGTTAGGCCGGTAGGCTTAAAGTGCTGCTTTAAATCACAACAGAGGAATGTCAATACTGTAATAATCATCAACTATAGCATTGGTGTTGCCTTAGTTTAAACAAATCGTATTGAAAATAATAAAAATATTAGATAAGTCGTTGAAGTGTATAATCATAACCAACTTAGAGATTAATAATACCCCCGTCGCAGCAAACCTGCATACTAAGCGAATTTCCATTTACCCGGCTTGATTTCTACTTAAATATTCCTATAACATTAATTTTAGTGAGTAGTTAGGTTTGCTGCTACGGGGAAGATGTTGAGGTGTGTTTTTTCAATTGAAATATTGATAGCTTAGTATGAAATAAACCAAATTGCCAAATTTGATTAAAATATATCCATAAACAAGCAAACTAGAACAGTTTATTTATTCTCCTTAAGAATAACATGGGAATTTTAAATTTACAATTTTTTAAATTTTCTCTGTAATCAATGAACATTCAAAAACACTTCAATATACTAAATTATTTGTTTTTTTAAGCTCTTCAAAATGGTCTAGAGAGAAATTTAGAAATTTAAAGTTTTTAGGGTCAAAAATGAGAAAAACCCATTTTTACCCCATAAAACCCCCCATAAACCCCTGATCCCATGGTCCGATTATGCTGGTTCGCGAACTCGTTCGAATAAATGTAGGTTTACACGTTTGTACCAAATTTCATCAAAATCGAATCAATTTTGCTCGAGTTATCGCGCTAACGGACACATATATAAATATATATATATGAATTTGAACGGATGGTGTTTTTGGCCTCTGGGGACCTCAAAACGAAAAAGTAAATCGGTCCCGGGTCTAGGTCTTACCATGAGACCTACGGTAATAGCTTATTCCCTATATGGGAAATTCGCTAAAAACACTCGTTAAAGGAATGTTAAGATAACGATGTTGCTATTCTCTTTGCTTTGTTCTTCTATTATTTTTCTTTCTTAGGATTCTCTTCATCCAAAAATTGTACAAGTCACCATAGTTACTTATCACCCAATCACAGCTTACTACACATTACGTCGTCATCAGTCCTCAGTGAATGAAATCAGTTCTCAGTTGTAACATAGCGCGCATGCAGCGACGACAGCAGACAGGGATAAGCTATGGTTCCACAGGATGCGGAATCTCCGCCATGCGGTGCGTAATTTTTCGCAGCGGAAAATTACGCAGCGAAAAATCTTGAGGGGTGGTTCTACAGACTGCGAAAATAACGTTGCGGAGATTCAGTTCTGTCCAAACTAGCGACGAGTATGGATAGAAAGAGGAAAGTCCTTTTGGCTTTGATGCTATATGATGACATTGATGATGATGTTGTCGATCTTCTATCTTTGTTAGTGTCAAGTCACAGTGATCGAAGTGACATATTTAAGAATCGAGACAGTGAAGGGGCCTATTTTTCCTTTTTATTTTACAAAACTTAAGGGGTTTCAATCACGATATCCCGTTTAACACTTGATACCCAAACATCTCAGGATAATTGTTCGTCAGGTCTACCATTTTCGACAGTTTATGTTAAATGTATTATAATAATTTATTTTAACAGTTAGTTTGTTGAAAATCGGTGTTGCGATTATATATGTTACTTTATAATCGTTCATCTATAATTCTTTTTACAGCAACAGCATAAGACATAATGAAACTGCACGGTCACAACACAATATTTGATGGCTCTTCTCCGCTGGCGGAATCCGCACTGCTACTGCTCTCAGACCAGTATGATTTCTCCGCCATGCGGATTAAGAATTAGGTGTTGAAGAATTCTTGAACATTCTTGAAAATTCGGGATGCGGAATCGCAAGTCAGTGGAACCGCACACATGGGAACTCCATTAAACCAGTGTCGTTTTAATTCCGCAGCGGAAAAAATCGCACCGCACGGTGGAGATTCCGCATCCTGTGGAACCATAGCTTAACGGAGCAGACGAATGTTAGCACAAGCGTTGACGTCACCTTTCCATTTCATTTGATGAAGAAACTGATTTTTCAAAAACAATGAGGGTGGGGGGTTCGTTGTATTGAGGGAGAGACGCAGACAATTTGTTAAGTAGAGGTTAAATTCGCTATGTAGAGGTTCTGACAATGATAAATTCGTTATATTGAGGTGTCTTATTTTAGCCGGGATCATGAAAAATTCATTAAATCAAGGTCGTTTATATGGTTTGTTCGTTATGTAGAGGTAAAATATACATTGTGTATAAGACATAAGGGAGAGTTCTAGGGGATTTAAAAAAATTCGTTAAATCAAGGAATTCGTTATATCGAGGTTCGTTATATCAAGGTTAGACTGTATAGTATATGGATTGTATATCTATGAAACAGTTAAAAACAGAGTTTCTCAATAGGCGTTAACTGGTGAACACCACCACTACAATACCAGAAACAAAACCAAAATTGCTTTAAACCGCCACAGATTAGAACTTTACAGTAAAAAACCAAGTTATACCGGCTCCAAATTTTACAACAAAATTCCAAATGAAATTAAATCAGCAAAAAGCATGGTGGGATAAAGAGGGGTCTTAAAACATTTCTCATCAACAAGGTATTGTATTCCCTTGATGAACTTTAAAATTTTAGAAGGAGCGTTAATTTTTGATTTGTATAAACTTATGTTAGATTTTAAGAACTTTGTATCTATAGAATGTAAGAACATTGTAATATAAAAACATGTAAAAGAATGACACTATTCATGTACTTAGTGCTTTAATGAATAAAGAAATATTGAATTGAATTGAATTCATATACACTACGTAACAATTCACATCTTAAATTGCCATCTCACTCAACGTCATTGTTTAAGAGACACTTCCATTACAACGGCATTACACTTTTCAATCTACTTCCTCCCTCCCTTCAGCTGGAGCCGGGCTTCAAAAGGCAAGTAAAAAAATTACTCTTGGCCAAGAGTTGCTACAGTGTCCGTGAATGTGTCGCTGATGGGTTTAATTAAGTTTGAAGAAGCTTGTCACTCGTAAATCTAGTTTGATTGAAGCACCATTGTTTTATTTTAATTTTAGAGGTAAAGATATATTTTGTTTGACATGACAAATGCAAATCTGTATTTGTTACTTTGGTTGAATAAACGAGTTATTGAGTTATAATTTTGTACCACAATGCGGTGCTGGCTGGTTGGTGACCTCAATTGTTGCATTCTGCCTAACAATGAAAATATTTTGTCCCAGAGATATCTTGACGTTCTTTATACGGCAGGCTTTACACCATGCATTAATAGCCCAACTCGAGTTACAGCTGATTCCAAGACCTGCATTGACCACATTTTTACCAACATAAAACATGTAAATACAGTTAAGTCAGCAATAATACACACTTCAATAACCGACCATTTTATAACTGTTGCATCGGCTGACTATAATCATTATAAGGTAACAAACAGATATTCCAACAAAAGCTTTACTTGTGTCGACTCAGAGGTTGCCCAGCGATTGTTGCGGTCACATGACTGGTCCTCGGTACTCGCTACTGAGGACGTCGATGTGGCCTGCGAGGAGTTTGTGCGACAGTTGCAGGAGATCACAAGTGCGGCTACTTCAAATAAAAGTCTTTCTGCCAAAAAAACCAAATTAAAACCATGGATCACTGTTGGACTTGTTAATTCTATTCGTGTTAGGGATAAAATCAGTAAACAGTTGAAAAAACAACCTTTCAACCCGGCACTTAGATTACATTACATAAACTATAGGAACACTTTGAATACTGCAATCAAAAGTGCAAAAGAAAAATACTATAAGGATCAAATATCCGACTCATTAAATAACAAACGTCGCCTTTGGAAAAACATGACAGAAATTATGGGACTTAATAAAAAAAAGGACGATTTTCCTGTAAAACATTTTATACCAGATAACCAAACTTTAGAAGAGGACTCAATAAAAAAAATTGCTGATGCGTTTAATGACTACTACGTAGATGTAGGTGCCAACCTAGCTCGTGCTGTCCCTCAGGTTCTGGAGCCAGTAATCAACGATGACGATTTCCAGACGGATACCACTTTCCAGCTGTCGCCCGTGGGTGAGGCGGAGCTGTCAACTGTCGTTCGGGGTATGAGAGGGGGGTCTGCTCCTGGGGCTGATAACATTCCGGTAAAACTTATCAAAAATAACTTTGAAGAATTAAAATATCCACTTTTACATATCATTAATACCAGTTTTTCGCAGGGCACATTTCCAAAAATTTTAAAAGTTGGTAAAGTAGTTCCTATATTTAAGAATGGTGAAAAAAATCAATTTATCAACTATCGTCCAATTACTTTGGCCAGTGTACTCGCTAAACTTATTGAAAAGTGTGTTAGAAAACAATTCGAAAACTACTTAACAAATTTTCAATTACTTTTTGATAAACAGTTTGGTTTCCGTAAGGACAAAAATTTAAATGATGACCTTTTTTCTTTAACTAATAGTTTGCATGATTCTATTAGTAAAAACAAAAAACCCTTGATTGTCTTTATAGATTTAGCTAAAGCCTTTGACACCGTTGACAGACGATTACTTCTTAATAAGTTGAAATGTATAGGGGTGAGAGGTGTCACTTTAAAATGGTTTGAAGATTATCTCGCTGAACGTTTCCAAATTGTCTCGATTTTAAACCAAAACAGTTCGCAAAAAAGAATTGATTATGGAGTTATCCAGGGTTCGACCTTGGGGCCTCTGTTATTTTTAATATACATAAATAACCTGGGCAAAATTAACTTAAACAAAGGGCAGATCTTTCTGTACGCCGACGACACGGCGCTCTTGTTCGAGGGCGACAGCTGGCCGGAGGTGTACGGCAGCGCCGAGCGCGGCCTTCTCACTGTCAAGCGATGGTTCGACCAGAATAAGCTAACTGTAAACTTATCAAAAACAAAATACATGCCGATTTCACTAAGATCTGATTACGATCCTTTAGATTTAGATTTAAAATTACATAGTTGTGGTGCCGAGATTGAATGTGACAAGTGTGAAAGTATTGAATGTGTGAATGAGTTTAAGTATTTAGGGGTGATGTTTGATAGCCGGCTGAAATGGACTAGTCACATAAATCAAATTAGATGTAAACTACGTAAATTCATTTTTGTTTTTTCTAATATATCCAAAATTTTACCTCTTGATCTTCTAAAAAACATTTACCATGCATACATACAGTCTATTCTACAATTTGGGAATCTAGCGTGGGGTGGTGGCTATAAAAGTATTTTGGCCCCTATCGAAATTATTCAAAAAGCCATTATAAAAATTGCTCTACGAAAACCTCGCCGCTACCCCTCAGAATATGTCTTTGACGAGTTCAAAGTTTTTAATCTTGCACAGCTTTATGTAAGATCATTAATCATATACATTTTCAAAAACAAAAATTCTCTTTTTAAACAAACTTCTCACAACTATCCTACAAGATTTGCTTTGAACACCGGGATAGAGTTACCTAAGATCACTAAAAGTATTAATAAAACGTCCCCCCAATACATTGCAACAGTCATTTTTTCAAAATTACCCACTCAGCTAAAAAATCCGGAGCCGTGCAGTCTGCTAAAATATAAAAAACTCGTAAATAAATGGTTGGTGGAAATCGGACGCGGGCATATCGACAGCTTGTTTGTATCCATGTATTCCTTTTAAAGCCGTCACAGTCAAATATATCGATGAATGACCGTCTGGCTGTGGTGTTTGTGTGTGGATGTGCGTGCGTGTGACTGTGAGTGTGAGTGAGAGGGAGCGAGTGAATGGACATGCAGGGACAGAGCAGAGACGGCCTAACTAATGGAACTGTGGGGCCAGCAGCCACCTGATGTCCTGGTGCAACTGAGCTGAAGTGTGTTGTCTGTTGGGTGTGTGTTGCTGTCTGTCTGTGTGTGTACGTCTGCGTATGTGTGTGTGTGTGTGTGGTTTCCGAGTCTCAGTTGATACGTACGCGGTTGTTACGTATGTGTAGTTTTGTTTTCATCTTTACTTCCTCTTGTGGTTCCAGTAGTTTTTAAAATTTCATTTGTGTTAGCTCAATGTGCAATCTTTCTCCTTATTCCAAAAGTTTGTAAAATAATAATTTTAGTTATTTATCATTTTTCTATTTAATTGTATCATTGTATGTTTGACTACTGGTAAAGCTCATTCCCCACACACAGGCTGTGCCTATGTGGGGAATAATCCATCTGTACAACGCTATGTAACAATTGTGTTTGTGTTTTTTGATGGAATAAAGTATTTTTCATTTCATTTTTCATTTCATTCATTTTTCATTTCATTTCATTTCATTTCATTTGTTGTAGAAAACAATATCAATTAGAAATAGACTCGTTAATATTAACTGGCACTTGTGCATATTTCGGTTTGCCGACACTATTACAATTCTTGATGAAAGAGTCATTTTTGAATTGACGAAAGACTCAGTCATGGTAAAATGATTTGGCTGAGTGTTGACGACTATGCTTGGTGTTGTTGTTTCCAGAGAAGAGTTTCAACCAACTGGGTTACATTCTGTGGAGACAGCTTCGCTACAATCTCTTGACTTCTACACCTATCACCCCACAGAGTTACCAGCCCCAACCTCCACCACTCACACGTCTGACACCAAGACTAGGTAAACATCTACAGGTCCAACTGCTTTATCCAGGATTATGACTTAGTGCTTCATTTCTGTTGTTTTTGCCTCCTGATCACAATTTTAAATTAATCTAGAGGTTAAAACAATATTTGATTAACATTTGATCACATTGACGGATTAAAGGTATTTTAACCTCTAGATTGACTTTTAGTGACTTCAGTATTTTAGGGTAAGAAGATAGCTAGTCAACTTTAGGGACAGAAATGCTGACCTTCTACGTTCCTACCAGGCGTTTGAATCCTAACTGTCAAATGGCTCTTAGAGGTACCTTCTGCATATTTTTTTTTTCTTTTTTGCTCTGATAAAAATCAATTAAAAACTCACAACATTCATTCAAACAAATGTTTTAAACCTCTGTTCTTGTTCTCATTTTCTAGAAACCCCATTATATAACAATAATTAAATTTCTGAAAAATGAATAAACATAGGCCTACATACAATCGGGAGCAAACAAAGTTTTTGTCCAGAAAAACCTGTTCTTGACACACACAGGGGAGGGAGGGTCTTGAAGAATGAACAATGATCCTCATTATTTGGGTGATCCACATTAGGTATTGGGTAAACTGGTGACGTCATAAAATCATAATGATGATTGATTAAAAGGAAGACACCTCCATGATTTCAAGATATGAGAGACACTTGATAAGAGTTCTCTGTAGCATTAATTACTCTTTAAACCTAATTTTATTTACATAGGGAATAGATCTTGCATGATTAAGGAAATATTTAAGTAAAAATCCAATCTGGCAAATATCTTGCAGTTTTTGTCTGAACTACTTATTTATTTATTAAAACGTTTTTATTAGCTCGCTTTCTTGTCCAGTACAAATTTTCAAATCAATTTTATACTAACTTCCCGACGAGCTAGAGACTTGAAACTTGAAACATAGCTCATAAATGGAAGACAATGCAATATTATATCATTTAATTTTCATATTTCCCTTGGGCTACGCCCCATGGGCTTGTTTTTATTAAATCGCTTTCTTGCAAATTTTGATACTTCCCGATGAGCTAGAGACTTGAAATTTGAAACATAGCTCATAAATGGATGACAGTGCAATATTATATAATTTAATTTGCATATTTCCCTTGGACTACGCCCCTTTGGCTTCCACATTTTCCATGTTTACATTTTAAAAGAATGTAAACATATAAATTAATTTAAGTCAGCTGTAAATACTTAAATTTGACAGTTAGAAGAGCAGAGGTTAAGAGGTACAGGTTGTGCTCCCGAGATATTCTAAAAATATAAAACAATAATTTCAAAGTACTGTAAAGATAAAACATCTGATTACAGATAATAAAGTTTTGGGTTTTGGTTATGTATTAAGAGGCTATATAAAATAGATTTAACATATTTACACATTAAAAACTAAAAACTAGATAACTAAAAATAACTAAAGATAACTAAAAACTAGATTTATAAATAAAAATACTTTTTAAAAATTCCACGTTTTTAAACACACTAAAAAGTATAAAATAATTTATAAAATGTTGAGAGAAGTTTAAAAACGTGGAATTTTTAAAAAGTATTTTGATTTATAAATAATTTTTTTATTGTCTGGAAACCTTTAAACCAATTGTCTTTCATGCTGTAGACCTAGTCATGTTTTGAGTTGTCTTTAAGGTCAGGACCGCCCTGAGGGCGAGGTGAGCAGGGCGGCCGCCCTGGGGGCTTTGGAAGGTAAATAATTTTTGGCAAACCGCAAACAAATAATCTACGGGAATCTCGTAAACATGTTATCAATGACAATGACTATTCTAAAAAAAGACAATATATAGCTTTCGTTTCATTCATCAAACAAATACTGTTATTTAATATACAAATTGTACGATTACTACTTTTACGTCTGGCAAGTATCTTGTTGGCAATACTGCGAGTCTGAGGCACACACACTGCGTATTCGCCCACACTTGCCTGTTTCTAACCTCAAAGCTCAAACTCTTACGTCAACTCATAGGCGTCGATATCGATATATTGGACGTTAGGTCTATTGACGCAAACCCGCCAAATAACCTTTTTGGGGAGGGGGCGAAAATTTAAATCTTGCCCCAGGCGTCTATTACCCTCGGGGCGGCCCTGTTTAAGACATTTACATTGTTATATTTTGACAAAATCTATTGTAGCTCATGTTATTTAATTTTGAATAAAGATTTTATTTGATTTGATATTTTGCTTAGTCTGCAGATTACCTGCGGTATTTCACTTTATTATCACAGTCAACATTTTTACAGGGTTCCTACAATCCAAAATTTATAAAGTCAATTTTACTTCTATTAATATTAATACTTAATCTTTCAGTACACCTTACTCTAAATTGCATGAATGTTTAATGTTCTAATTGTTTATTGTTTTAGTATCTAATTTTGATAGTATATACTTATGGGAAGCTGAGTTGTTACAGACCTTATTACAAGATAAAGTTTTAAACAAACTTCTCCATCAAAATTTGAGTTCAGGCTTACAAATTCACAAACAATTTTGTTTGACTTTTTTCTATATACATGCTCCTGGAATCTAATTTAGGTCTCAGGTTCCTCAAGATTATAAGAGTCTTACTCTGCAGTAGGTTAAGTTAGTAAGCCATGTTGATGTTTGTTGTAGTGTGCCTATTCAGTTACCAATGATGACCGCTAACTCATCACTGCTGGACACTAGTGAGTCACCATCCCAACCACACACACTCCCCTCTCCCCTCAAGCCAGTCCCTGCATCTTCTGAATACCAGGTCAGCATCTTTAAACATCTGTTTTATGCCAAATAGAAAACTTGTAGTGTTCAAAGCTTGTTATGTATTGTAGGAATGAACATTACTCAAAGTTTTGGGGGAAATTATTCCCAACACTAGTTGAAAAGACAAGATGTTTACTTCAAGATTCAGGTTTAGGAGAATGACAATTGGGGAGAAGCTATAAACACAGCTATCTATTTGAAAAATTGTAGTCCTACAGCAGTTTTAAAGGATGCAACACCAGAGGAAGTTTGGACTGGTTCAAAGGTTGATCTAAGTCACTTACGCGTTTTTGGCTGTAAAGCTTATGCTCATATTCCCAAATGTTACAGAAAGAAACTTGACACAAAAGCCAAGCCTTGTACAGTAGAACCTCGCTAATCCGACCTCCGATGGTCCGACTCCTCACTTGGTCCTATCGTGCCGCCAACACAATAGGCTTCTGCTAACATAACCTCATTGTCCAAAAAAAAAACTAGAAAACTATAAATTGTGTTTTTTAGTCTAATGTGTCGAAAATTGTTGTAAGTTACGTTTAACCATTTCTGCCCATTATTAATTTTAAGTAGGCTCCCACATTATTGTTTTTGAAAAATCACAGTTCATTTGACAAAAATAAAATGGAATCAAAACAAAGAAATGTAGATCTAAGCTTCAAGGTCAAGCTATCTGTTTGCACTGACAATAGTCTGCTCCTTAGGCCTACACACAACACATCTGTCTGCTGTGCGCCTGCTATGTCACAACATTTTGTGACTGGGAATTTGGTAATCATGACCACTTTAGTAGCCTGTGATTAGGTGATTAGTAACTATGGAAACTTGTTGAATGGGTGGACGAAGAGAAACTCAAGAAAGAATAAAAACAAAGAAAGAGAAAGAAAAAGTGATGTTTTTATGTCATGTGTTTGGCAATTTGATTGTTTGAGTGAAAGTTTGAAAAAGCTGTGATTTTTAACGTAACAGTTTTTATTACTGAACCAAGGTTAATGACATAACATAATTATCATGATTGTGCAATAGCCTACTAATTGTAGTTTTATGATGTGATATAATGCAATCACATTAAAGTCTATTTATATAGTTAGTATTAGGCGTCGTTTATGAGTTGGAAATAACCATTTTATGTCATGTTGGATTAACCGTAGTTATCAGTTATACGTGGTCTGTTCAAAATTCAGTTTTACTACGTTTTTATGTCAATAAAAACATTCCTCTGATAATCCGACCTTTTCGCTGTTCCGGCCATGCTCCAGGTCTCGTAGGTGACGGATTAGGGAGGTTTTACTGTATTATGGTTGGATATTGGGAACATTCCAAAGGCTAATTGATCCTAAGAAACCTTATTCTATTATAAAAGCATGTGATGTTGTTTTTATAGAAGATCAATGTCATACCTCTGATGTGAATGATGACCTGAAATATGGATGTCAACAAGTTGAATATACTGTCATAAACAGTAGCACAACTAAACTAAAGAATCAAACAATGATATAACATCTGTTGACAACGAAGAAAATCTTGTTCATTCTAACAGTGAAAGTGAACAGGAAGTTTCAGAAAATAAAAATTCTTATCTAGACAACTCAAATGATGAAAATGAACAGAAAGTTTTGGAAGAAGAAAATTCTTTGATTGAGGGGAAAAGACCTGAACGTGATCGCAGAAAACCACAATGGATGAACGACTTCGCCTAGGCAATGAAAAAACAAACTAGGCAACTACAGTCAGGACCACGTAAGTTTGCAGTTGAGGGAGGAGCCTATTTACCATATGGTTTTGAATGAACCAATGAGAACCGTGCGGTGTTGACAAATCTAATAATACCAGCTGATCTGAAAATATTGCTTAGTATATTTTAATTAGTGTTGTCAACGGGCGATGTGGCAACATCGCACTAGCCTTGTCTTGTGATTGGCTGCCGCCAACTGCAAACTTACGTGGTCCCGACTTTAGATGAGGTGTCGACTGGTTGTCATTTGCCTAGACGCCAAACTCATGAATCACCCGGAGTTGACAGCAACCACAGCAACAGGTTATACAAGTAATTGATAACAATTCAGGCTATAAGTTTCTGATAGACACAGGTTCATACGTAACTTGTATACCACAAAATTTAGTCAAAAAACCCTTAAAACCATCTGGGATAGAACTCAGAGCTGCAAATAACTCTGAAATCCCCACTTATGGTAGTTTATGTCTCAACTTAAATATTGGTCTACGAAGAACTCTAGTCTGGAATTTTATAATAGCTAAAGTAAGCACTCCAATCATTGGCTCTGACTTCCTAGCACACAATTCACTATTACCTGATTGTAGTAACGGTTTCTTAATTGACAACATTACACAATTAAAAAGTAAATGTGAGTTCATGAATACTCAGCAATTTAGTACTAAATTAATTACTTCCGTCCCATCAAACTTTCCACTGTTATTGGAATTTCCAGAAATCACAAAACCTTTAGGAGTACCAAGATTTATTCCTCATAACACAGTACATTACATAAATACGACTCCTGGCGCACCAGTCTCATCAAGACCAAGAAGGTTAGCTCCGGATAAATATAAAATTGCCAAATTAGAGTTTGAATCCATCGTAGCAAATGGAACTGCTTGTCGTTCCAAAAGCCCTTGGTCATCACCACTTCATATAGTACCTAAAAAGAATGATGAGTGGCGACCATGTGGCGATTACCGAGCATTGAATGCCCGGATTATTCCAGATTCTTACCCTGTTCGACATATCCATGATTTCTCAAATTGTTTAGTAAAGTACACAGTAGTAAAGTTTTCACTGTGATAGATCTTGTAAAGGCATATACGCAAATCCCGGTTAATAAAGAAGACGTGCCCAAGACCGCAATAACGACCCCATTCGGACTCTTTGAGTTCACGTTCATGTCTTTCGGGTTGAGGAATGCTGGTCAAACTTTTCAAAGGTTTATTGATGAAGTCGTAGAGGGACTCAGTTTTTGTTTCCCCCACATTGACGATATCCTGGTTTTCTTAAAAGATCCTGTCGGGCACGAAGAACACCTCCGTATTCTGTTCAAGAGGTTAGTCAAATATGGCGTCCTTATAAATGTGAAGAAATCTGTATTTAACACTGACTCAGTAGTTTTTTTTTTATATCAAGTCACCGCTGATGGAACCAGGCCTGTGCCTGATCGCATTGACGCCCTTCAGAATTGTCCTTTGCCACAAACTGCCAAAGGTCTTAGGCGATTTTTGGAGATGTTGAACTTTTACCGCAGGTTTATTTCTCACGCTGCAGAATTTCAACCCCCTCTCCACACTGTCCTTTCGTCATTAAAAGGGAATCAGATAGTCCCTTGGACTGATGTATTAACTGAAAAATTCAGTAAATGTAATGATCATTTAGCCGAAGCTACATTATTTTGTCACACCAACGCTAATGCTAAATTAGCACTTTTTTGTGACGCATCGAATACTGCAGTAGGATCACTACTACAAAAATTGAATCAAGATGGAATATGGGAACCTCTGTCCTTCTTATCCCAAAAACTAACACCTAAGCAAGCCAGTTGTTGCTTATTATAGGGAATTGTTTGCCAACTATTCGTCTGTTAAACATTTAAGACATATATTAGAAGCTAACCCCTGTACTGTCTATACTGATCACAAGCCCATCACTTTCGTTTTTCAACAAAAGAAGGACAAACTACCTCTTGTTCAAACTAATCATCTTTCATTTATATCACAGTTCACAACTGACATTCAACATGTTTCTGGTGCTTCAAACATAATAGCAGACAGTTTTTCTAGGATAGAATCTATTTCTGTCAACAAGACTAGTAAAATTGATCTGCACCTCTTGCCAGATTCTCAATCTAATGATGAGGAACTTAGTCTATTCTCGAAAACAGTACTTCACTTTGTCTTCAACCAGTTCCAGTTCCTGGCTCTGATGTTTTCGTCTACTGCAATACAGTACAAAGAACGGTAGAGAACGATTGTATATCCCCAAATGTTTACGCAGAGAAGCGTTTAATTCAATCCATAACTTAAGTCACCCTGAGATAAAATCCATGAATTTAACTTTAAGATTATGTTTGGCCTTCAATAAATCGTGATTGTAAAGAATGGACCTTGTCCTGTCAAGAGTGTCAACGTTCAAAAATTACTCGTCATGTTCAAACACCTATCAACGATTTCCCTTGGCCAAATTGTAGATTTGAACATATTCATGTGGATATAATCGGCCCATTACCCCTAGTTGGAAATCTTCGTTACTGTCTTACAGTAGTAGATCGGTTCACAAGATGGCCGGAAGTACACCCCTTGCAAGGTATCTCTGCCGAAGAAGTCTCGTGAGCTCTTTTCAATTGTTGGATATCAAGGTATGGTGTTCTCTTGCGAATAACAACAAACCAGGGTAAACAATTTGAATCTGCACTCTTTGCTGAGTTGGGAAATTTGTGTGGATTTTCAAGATTAAGGACAACAAGTTACCACCCGTGCGCAAATGGCATGGTGGAACGTTTCTACAGACAACTCAAGGCAGCCATCATGTGCCACTCCGCCTCCACGTGGGTCGAATCCTTACCCACAGTGCTTCTTGGAATAAGAAATGCTTTCCGTGTGGATCTGAACACCTCATCTGCTGAAAATCGTTTTTGGAGAGGTTTAACGCCTCCCTGGCGAGTATTTTATACCAACAACCAAGCTGGCACCTTTGGAGAATCCGACAAATTTTGTGTCTCGATTACGACTCAAGATTTCATCAATAAAACCAACAAATATCAAAGAGACACGGCATTAACCTAAGCTTCATTTTTCGTGATTTAGACACATGTTCGCACGTTATTCTGAGAGGGGATGCTATGAGAAAATCTTTATACACCAGATCTTTATCATCCATATACACCAGATCTCATCCAGTGATCAAGAAAGACAGTAAAACTATCACAATATAATTTATTTTTGTAAAAAAATACAACCGACTTCAAATGCTCTAAAAAGAATGAAATAATTTCAATAAAGTAAACTTTTTGTATTAGTCAAGCTCACATATTTTAAGTCGGCGCGGCTCTATGATGATTTTTGCTACAAAATTTAAAGAGGATGTACACACTGCAGGTGACTACCTATAACTAAAGGTGATTATAATCTTATAGTGATATTAACGAGTATCTTTAATAAGATTATAATGTATTTACATATTTCTAACTTGGAAAAGTAACGTTTTAATTTTAAACTAGCTTCTTTATTTCCCTATCATAATATCAAAATAAATTATTTTCCTATTCATATAGAACATTTGTGAGTGTTATTTTTACTATGCAAGCATTCTGAAGTAAACATAAAACACAAGAAAATACTTCCTTTGATATATATAAACAAAACAGTTCAGTATGTTGTTTTCTATATTTTATGTTACCCAGCTACAATTTATTGATTTTCAAAATACACTCTCAATATTTTTTATTTTATTCATACAGTAGACCCCCTCTTAACCGACCCTAATGGGACCGGACCTAGGTCGGATAACTCAAAAGGTCGGATAAAACGGGCAATCCCTAAAATCATAACATAATGAAGTGCTATTCATTTGGAATTATATAATCATTATTTTGAAGTCATACTTGCATTATTTATAAAATAAACTACTCTTATCTCCTTTTTCATATTGATAGAAAAGTCACAAATAAACACAAAACACAGTTAAGTCAAATAGGCCTACTTTCAGTGGAATATATTATTATAATACTAGGCAAGAGTCAATAAAATTCCTATTTTAATAACTATATTACTGTAATGTATTAATTGATGCTTTCCAAATACATCGTAATACCGTACAGAACCTTTTGTCGACATTAAAGATACAAGTGACCATTTTGTTACAAAACAGGACGTTTATTTATAGCCTCTCACTGGAGGCTCCAGGCACAAAAACTATCTTGACCTTGGAGTTGTTAACCCCCTTTCCCTGCCTTCCGTACAAGTTGTGTTGTTTGTTTACTCCGGCGATAAGATAATCAGTTCTCAAAATCGTAACGCACTTTATGATGTTATAAATTTGCCGCACAGATAACAAATCAGATCAGATGTGCTCGAGCTACGAACGATGATGACAAACTGACAATAGGCTATGCTATATTGTTTGTGTTCAACACAAAATATTGTTTGTGTTCAACACAAAATATTGTTTGTGTTCAACACAAAATAGCTTATTGTTAGTCATATCCTGTGGAGATAAGCATATGGTTCAGTTCTCATCGCCCAGCGTGGGAGCGGAAATGCCGATATTCCTAGAAAGCGGCGGTTAAACCGAGCTGCTCTCAAATCAAGGTCGGTTAAAACAAACTGTATTATTTTACGATCGAAGGCGGATAATCTGATTATTGGTTAATACGAGGTCGGTTAAGAGGGGGTCTACTGTATTTGCAGTTAGAGCTGCGCCGACTTGAAATACGTGAGCTTGACTAATATAAAAGTTTACTTTATTGAAATTATTTTTAGAGCATTTGAAGTCGGTTGTATTTTTTTACAAAAATAAATTATTTCATGATTTTTAGTGACTGTATAATTTGTTATATATTAATTACTTTAAGTTTGTTGATAAGCAAAACTGTTTGAAACAATCAAAAGTGCCACAGAACAATCATAATTTTTAAACTGCTTGAGTCACCTGTTCAGTTTACATAATCAATGGGTATAAAAATTAACATTTTTGGATTTCCCTTAAAAAAAAAAAAAAAAAAAAAAAACAAAGAGTTGTCCATTACATTAGGCCTAATGAAAAACTAAATGTCTTTCCTAGAGACATTGAAATGCCAGACATCATTGTTTCCTGCAATTGGTGTACTTCTACATTATAAAACGAAATACAATAAGGTCTCAAGCCTTTTGGAACAATAAGAAAGTTATTCCTCAGCCACCAGCACTAAAAATCTCTTAAAAGTAGAAAATTGGTTGTTATCACGTATATTACCTTTGAAAAATACGCATATGAAAGATTGGTTCAGCTAAAAGTGGTGTAAGGGGTAGGTGGTTTTGTTTGCTCAAGATGTAGTCGAAATTGCAAATCAGCTTCCCATTTCCGAAGCAGGCATAATATTATCTTCAAATGCATGTTTAGTAATTAAAATATTTAACACTTTTAAGACGATTGACGATTATGCAATCTCACACCTCTTATGTCGTTTAAGGAATAATTGCATCTAATTTATGTTTAGACCTCTTTTACAAATGCTTTGGTTTTCACAATACACCTTAGATTGTCAATATCACACAGCTATTCACTATGTTTTCACTAAGTCAGAACATTCAATACTCAAAACAGAATCATACACAAATCAGGTCAAACGTTGAAATTCCTTTTTTATAGTAACCAAAACAAAATGCATTTTTTCAATGTAACTTATTTAGGCTCCATGGCAAGAAATAGTTTATTAATCAATATGAAGAAACTGTTTCATGAAGAAACTGGCTGTAGCTTCATTTAAATGGTTTTAACTAACAGCTGTAGGAATGTTGTTATTATTATTTATTCCCTTTTTGCAAAAATATAAACAAAATAAATGTTGAATATTTGAGGTATTCAGCATTTTTCACCAAACAAATATTTTTCTTAAACATAATGCTATATATGGTACCAAATAGAAACTCTCCTGGTTATTTTGGTGGTGGAACCACCTTGATCGGTAAAAGAATCACAGAGAAATTGGTGAACATACATAGAAAAAAATATCGCCACAGACAAATTAAAACCTCCTCCTTTTGTTGGTAGTGGGGAAGTCGGTTAAAAATGAACAGAAAGTTTTGGAAGAAGAAAATTCTTTGATTGAGGGGAAAAGACCTGAACGTGATCGCAGAAAACCACAATGGATGAACGACTTTGTTTCATATCAAGCTGTTGATGTTTTTGATGAACCACAAACTTTCAATTAGGCAAATAAAAGTGATTTCAAAGAAGAATGGATGAATGTCATGGATGAAGAGTATAATTCTCTGATTAAGAACAATTTTTGAGAGTTGGTTGATCGTCCTAAGACTGAAAATGTGGTTAAATGCAAGTGGGTTTATACAGTTAAGAAAAATGCTGATGGTGACCTTGACAAGTTCAAGGCACGCCTTGTTGCTAAAGGTTTTAGCCATGTATATGGTGTTGGTTGATTTTACAGAGACTTTCTCACTTCTTGTTGTGTGGTATTCGACGATTATTATTGTTTTCTATTGAAAATGAACTTGACATGGAAATTGATAATAGATATAATATATAATGATAATATATACAGCATTTTTGAATGGCTCTGTAGAAGAAACTATCTACATGGAACAACCTACAGGTTTTTAAAAGGGAAAAAATAAAATTTGTCTCTTAAAAAAAATAATGGAACAGTATTTTTATTCATTGTTCTTAAATTATTGTGGACGGACTCATCAATTTTGATGTTTATTTGTTTTCACGTCCAGTGCCTTTGGATGACTGAAATCTGTCATCGCATGCTGATTGGTTCCTGGAATCTGGAACCCAATTTCAGCTGTCTCTAGTAGACATTTCTGAATTTCGATATGACTAATCAAAGTCATTTTAAACTAAATTGAGGTATAATTAATAATATACATAGTCTCTGTGAAATCTTGAAAAGTAGGGCACTCTTGACATTGTGGATTGCTAAATTCTTCCACTGTCACACAGAGTTTGTAAAAGCGAGTCGAACGCTCGTACTGCCCAGTGAATGCTGGAATCTCGTAATGAACACGTTCCACGCAAATCACATTTACTGTTGTCTCATGGTGGTCTTCGGACCTATCCATGACTGAAGAGACTAAAATAAAGTCGAAACAACAGAGCACACTTCTAATCCTGAAAGATGGATTAGTCGTATTTGACATAGCGCAGGCTCAATCAAATTTCGAATCTACAAACCACACACGAACATGGATCGTACACACCCGAGACGGTACGTGTGATAATCCCAATGCTCGGAGAGGTTGAGATTTTGGTTTTGTAATTTGAAAGAACATTCAAACGAATGTAATTGAAAATTGGCAAGGGATTCGTCCCATTTACCTTCAAAAAGATTAACCTGTAATGAAGCGCTAGTCATATCCCCTCACAATAACGCGTAACCGGGTTTTAGACGTAGGGCAGATGCTGATCTTAATTGCAGCTATCAACCACAAAAGCTATATGCTGTGGGAACCCTCACGATCGCCGGATAGACGGATGTCGCCCACACGAATTGTGTAGAAGAGCCTAAACGTGCTACTGTTTGATGATATCAGTGATTCTAAAATTGCAGTCTGATTGAGAAGACTGACCAGCTCCGCTGGATTTGCAACTACATCACCTGTCACAATCACTTTAACCAATTAATAATTTTGAGTGACTTGTAACATTAGGTGCAAGTGTTTGGCTTCGCAACCTTCTAAAATTCTAAATTAATTTTGCAGGTTAGATGTATTGGTCACGAAACCCCCAGAACGAGTTTCGTGACCAATACATCTAACCTGCAAAATTAATTTAGAATTTTAGAAGGTTGCGAAGCCAAACACTTGCACCTAATGTTACAAGTCACTCAAAATTATTAATTGGTTAAAGTGATTGTGACAGGTGATGTAGTTGCAAATCCAGCGGAGCTGGTCAGTCTTCTCAATCAGACTGCAATTTTAGAATCACTGATATCATCAAACAGTAGCACGTTTAGGCTCTTCTACACAATTCGTGTGGGCGACATCCGTCTATCCGGCGATCGTGAGGGTTCCCACAGCATATAGCTTTTGTGGTTGATAGCTGCAATTAAGATCAGCATCTGCCCTACGTCTAAAACCCGGTTACGCGTTATTGTGAGGGGATATGACTAGCGCTTCATTACAGGTTAATCTTTTTGAAGGTAAATGGGACGAATCCCTTGCCAATTTTCAATTACATTCGTTTGAATGTTCTTTCAAATTACAAAACCAAAATCTCAACCTCTCCGAGCATTGGGATTATCACACGTACCGTCTCGGGTGTGTACGATCCATGTTCGTGTGTGGTTTGTAGATTCGAAATTTGATTGAGCCTGCGCTATGTCAAATACGACTAATCCATCTTTCAGGATTAGAAGTGTGCTCTGTTGTTTCGACTTTATTTTAGTCTCTTCAGTCATGGATAGGTCCGAAGACCACCATGAGACAACAGTAAATGTGATTTGCGTGGAACGTGTTCATTACGAGATTCCAGCATTCACTGGGCAGTACGAGCGTTCGACTCGCTTTTACAAACTCTGTGTGACAGTGGAAGAATTTAGCAATCCACAATGTCAAGAGTGCCCTACTTTTCAAGATTTCACAGAGACTATGTATATTATTAATTATACCTCAATTTAGTTTAAAATGACTTTGATTAGTCATATCGAAATTCAGAAATGTCTACTAGAGACAGCTGAAATTGGGTTCCAGATTCCAGGAACCAATCAGCATGCGATGACAGATTTCAGTCATCCAAAGGCACTGGACGTGAAAACAAATAAACATCAAAAGTATTTTTATGTTCCATGGTTGTTGTATTGTTAATGGAAAAAAATTATGGACTTAAACAGGCGAGTAGATCCTAGAATAAAACTGTTCATGAATTTTTGACAAAGTAAAATTTCAAACAATCTAAATGTGAACAGTGTGTTTACATTAAGAAACAGAAAAGTGGTTAAACGATTGTAGCTTTATATGTGGATGATTTTTTTAAATTTTCACTAATGATAAAGTTGAAAACTAAATCTAAAGACAGCCCTTCAGAAAACTTTTGAAACTAAAGTTCTAGGACCTGTTACCAACTGTCTAGGTATGAAAGTGACTCAAAATCGTAAAGAGAGAACCATATCACTCTCACAAAGTAGCTATGTGACGAGTCTTTTGCAGCATTTTAACATGACAGAAGCAAAACCTGCATCTACACCAATGGCAGTTAACTTGAAGCTTGAAAAGGTTTCTAATGAAGAGAAATCCAATTATCGTTATCAACAGCTGTGAATGACTCAGAGAATGGTATTAGTATGGGAATAAAATATGAGTGAGAGAGTGATGAGAAAAGAGAATAATTGAGATGGGTTGAAAGAGTAAAATGAGAAAGAGTAATGGAAAATAGTTCGAAGAACCAGAGGGGTAATATGTAGAGAGATAGAGATATTGAGATTAACCCTAGCGCCGGCAAACGCCGGATATACGGCGCGAATGCAGGTGTTACGGTATATATAATATACAAGCTGCAATACCCGTGCTTTGCAACGGGAAGAAAATGTGACCTAGAGAGCTATTAAAGTAATTCTGATGTGTGTTTTAAAATACTGCAACTCTATGAATTAGTTTGAAAATATAAAGTGATTTAAAAGTGTAAACCTACTTACTTTCAAACTCCTACTTTTTATGTTAATAGATCCAAAAGTATATGACAACATACCTTAGTGTAGCAACAGCATCAATTGCTTCATATTGACGCTTCACGAATGACATGTTTTACCATAATTCTTCAACTTTAGTCAAGCCTCTATACATGTAGCTTACTATATAAATTACAAAATGAAACTTTGAGCAATACTTTTTTGAGCAATTCCTTAGAAAACGTATACAATATTTCTTTAAAACCAAACATAACCCTCCTAAATCTACATAAAGCATCACAAACATCTTTTTCGAGTAAATAAACAAACACCAGTTCATTGTACTGACCAGCTGTTTCATTAACTAAATTAAATTAAATCATGCAAACTTTGAAAGCATGCCAGGCGTAGCCCTTTGGAAATCGGCCTGTGGGGCAGAGCCCTTAGGAAATTAGTCCATATCAATACTTTTCGGCAAATCTACACACTCTAAGCTTCATTTTGATGTGACATATGCCTATATTTTTATTTGGTAAATGGCCTTAAACGTTTACATAAAATTTGATTGTATCACTTTAATAATATAATAGATAATAGATATTAATTTTTTTTTTTTTAGTTTTGTTCACTTTTTAGGGCTACTGTTTTAATAAATAAATTAAATAATACAAACCAGAGTACCCTGAAATTCATTTTTATTAAACTAATAGGTATTTCGGCATTAAGGCCATTATACATATTATTATATATATTATTATTTTTATTATTACCATTATTATTATTATTATTATTACGAGGTGTTAGCCCGTCCTACGTACGGGAATTCAGTAGTCAGTTAAAACCGTGTACAATTCAGATCAGCTAGTTCACACATATAAAGAGAAAATTTCTTGCAGTTTTAATGTGAAAAATCATCTTATAAACAAATGTTGTGTGGCCAAATATGTTTTTATTCCATCATAGGCCTATACGATATGCATTTTAAATCCGATAATTTTACAATAAAACAGCAATTCTGCAATTTTTACGATGTGAAAAGCGTTGAAGTGAGATTTGCAGCCGATTCGCACAGACGCACACTGATTATAAGTAGCTTACAGTAGAGAGAGTAATAGTCAATTGATAAGTGTATCGACCTAGTCAACGATACCACCTTCCATAGCGTACCTGACTCTTCCATAATTATTATCACCACAATACAACTACTATAGGCCTACACAATTTCCAGTAGGTCTGAATAGAAACGACCTAAAATAAAAAGATAATATCCAATAAAATTCACAATACACATAATTTAACTTTGGTGTCCTAACATCAAAACTAATCGTCACACCTATCCTTTATATCAATATCACTGCATTAATTGCTAAATAAATAAGTGTAAAAAAAGAAAAGTAAAAACAATAACAGTTTGTTTTGAAACAGCTGTTTGTTTCAAATAACATTCATTTGAAAAAAAAAACTGGTCACATGTAGCAGGAATATAAAAAGTAAACACGCTAGTGTAATTGTCAATGTTTATTATCCATACCGTTATCAGTTCTATCCTCGATAATTACCCACCCTCATTGAATAAATGTACATCGTAATTTCCCATATTAGTTAATTTAAACTACAATATATTCATGGTTGAAATAAAAGTGATATTTTCACGCAACCACAACTGAACACGATTTCATAAAAGGATGGTTTGTCTAATTGCAGTATCCTAGATCAATGTTGACGTTGTGTTCAATCTATGTCATCCATCTGTTTATATTTATATAAAACCCGGCTGAGGTTGTGGTGGTAATTTAAAATCGTGATTCCTGATTATTCTTGATCTTCTTTTTATAACATCAATATTTCCGGGCTTAATCCAAACAAAGTTAAAGCAGACAAACATTAATTGTAAACAGAAAGCTACCATGAAGAATTAAAACATGTAAACATTGTTATTTTTCTAATCTTTCCTTGAAAAGTGTAGCAGTGAAATAATTTGCATTTATTCTTTTTTATTAAGACTCGTGTACAGAGCCTCGATTTGTACTGTGGTTTAATTAATTTTGGTTAAAACTGTGGTCTAATTATCTCTACTAATCTTACTTATTTCCTATAATCAAAATGACAAAATAAGAGTAAATAAAATAACCTCATAGTTCCATAGTTTATATTTAACCAGCTGTTAGTTAAAACAAATTATTGCTCTAAAACAAATCGAAGATTACAAAGATTACTTTAAGGTTATGTTTTTAGGAAAAAGCATTTAGCTTGGATTAAATAAATAAATAAATATAGGATGGAGAGGACACAGCTAACTCACCTGATGAAAGGTTGCAGATGAGTCAAAGAACACATAAAATCACACACATAATTTACTTAATATTTCGCCTCTTTCAGAGGCTTCTTCAGAAGTAGGCCTAGATGGTAGTTACAAAACAACAGTTTAAATAGGATGACCTATTTATGTCATCCTATTTAAACTGTTGTTTTGTAACTACCATCTAGGCCTACTTCTGAAGAAGCCTCTGAAAGAGGCGAAATATTAAGTAAATTATGTGTGTGATTTTATGTGTTCTTTGACTCATCTGCAACCTTTCATCAGGTGAGTTAGCTGTGTCCTCTCCATCCTATATTTATTTATTTATTTAATCCAAAGATTACTTTAAAAAATTATTTGAACATCCTAGTATTTTACTATGTATATTTAATTAATCTGTCATCCTCTTACAGTAGAACTGAACGTATCAATGATTAGCATTACACATAGTATAAATAGTCAACCCTAAGTATGTCTTTACATTTTTATCCAAATGCTGAATTTGTGACACAAAATCTGAATGTTTACAGCTGTTATGTTAAGCAAATTATTTTATGCCAAAAGCTAGTTTAGAATCTTAGCGTCGGCTGCTAGACTTTTTAAAAATTATAACTTAATTTCTAAAAAACTGGGACCCTAAACTAAAATTATGGCTTCGACATTCCCTAGTTCTCAAAATTATCTTTCTTTCAACACAAAAATCGTGAAAATCTGTCGAGTGGTTGATTCAGAATCGTGATATAAAAAAAAGCTGTTTCGTTTTAATATTATAGATTATTATTATTATTATTATATATTATATAAGGTGTACGGTTTTGTACATGACTTGGGTTGGATGATTATTTGGTACTAGCGTGGGGGTATGATCAACATAATAATAGGGCTATCAAACAAAATACACAAAATAAGCTATATATAAACCATATATTTTTGGAATCAGCTCAAAATTTATTACAACTTTACAATTTACCTTATGATGATAAGTCTTACCGGCACTTAGCTACACGACGAAATATAAAAACATTTTTTAAAAAATTAATAATGCCTACAATTCGGAAAAACTAAAAAAAAATTTTTTGTGTTAAATATGTAAACCCCTATATTATTGTTCTTTGTCTTATTCTGAACAAAATGATATATAATAATCCATAGTTTTGTTGATATTTCTAATTTTTATGATGGTTTAAAAATGATATTACATAATCAATAATATCCCTATGCCAGTACAGCGTTACACTAGGGTTAACACGTTCACTGCGCTACGAGATCCCGAGGTCTCGTATTGTACCTAGCCCGTAGGGCGGGACCTATAATTTGGCTTCTTTCCAAAAATTACGACATCGATATTTCGGCGTACAGTTATCGTAAAGAAATGAAACTTGTACATATATTATATATATATATGCATTTTAGCGAGTTTCCCGTATAGGGAATAGGCTATTACCGTAGGTCTCATGGTAAGACCTAGACCCGGGACCGATTTACTTTTTCGTTTTGAGGTCCCCAGAGGCCAAAAACACCATCCGTTCAAATTCATATATATATATATATATATATATACCATTAAATATTTAAGTAAATAAGTACAACTGAGCACCCTGAATATTATATTTTATAATATTACTAGCTGTAACCCGCGGGCTTTGCCCTTCTTACCCCTTAACCCTTCTTAATTTTCAAGATGATCTCGTTCGCATGGCTCAATGACGTCCTGGTTGAAGTTCGTTCGCTACGCTCACTCACCTTTAGGTTGGAGCTCGTTCGCTACGCTCACTCACCTTTAGGTTGGAGCTCGTTCGCTACGCTAACTCGCCTCCAGGTTGAAGTTCGTTCGCTACGCTCACTCACCTTTTGGTTGCAAATTAGCTGTTGTCATAAATTTAAAAGAAATAATAGTGCTGCACCCTGTTGGTAATCCTTGTAACTTTAATGCTATTGAACATCATAGAACAGAACCAACTTGTTTAATTGAAACAGCTGTTAAGATTCATTAATTCCATTTCTCATAAGGTTAACATGGGAAACTCCAGAGCCACTGGGGCGGAGCCGATTGGACGGATCACGAAATTGATGGTGTATAAACCTATTCCATGAAATTCTACACGTATGTACCAAGTTTCGTGGCAATCGGTTCAGCGGTGTCTGAGTTTATCACTGCCAAAAAAATATATATATATATATTTATATATATATATATACACGGCCGCGCCCGGGAAGTCAGTCACATGAAATATACACTGGAAGTCAGTCAGTTGCACCCCCCAATATATTTCAAGACTATGATATATATATAATATACAGGGTGTCCCGGAACTCTCTACCAATATTTTAGGGCATTGCTCCTGGGTAAGAAACATAACTAAATATTATATTTAAACTGTCCGGAAGTTCTTAGTTACTCACACAGCCGCCATTTTGTTTTTTTCTGTTATTAATTTTTTTCTAAAGAATGGTTAAAGATATGAAATGGGAACTTTGCACAAACATTTATGACAGCTAGACAAAGCTACAAAAAAATTATGACGATTTTTCAAATTCATAAAACAAAATGGCGGCCATTTAAAATTTTTGTCAAATCAATGGTTTTTTAGTTATTTAAGAAAGAAAGTTTAAATGGCCGCCATTTTGTTTTATGAATTTGAAAAATCTTCATAATTTTTTTGTAGTTTTGTCTACTTGTCATAAATGATTGTGCAAAGTTTCCATTTCGTATGTTTAACCATTCTTTAGAAAAAAATTAATAACTGAAAAAAACAAAATGGCGGCTGTGTGAGTAACTAAGGACTTCTGGACAATTTAAATATGATATTTAGGTACGTTTCTTACCCAGGATCAATGCCCTAAAATATTGGTAGAGAGTTCCGGGACACCCTATATTGGTAAATATCTTAAGCCTAGACATTTCTGAATGTATATCTCTTTTTTTCTTAAAAATACTAAAATATAATTACGTAGAAACTGCTATGCTAATGCAGTCACCACCGCATTTGCACGGTAAAGCCAGTCACGTAAAATTTGTGCTGCTAAGCCAGTCACTATATATTATTTTACCGCATACCACTGGAATCCAGTCACTGAAAATCCACCGGGTATCCCGTCACTTCAGTCAATTTCACCCCTGCCCTTCTACTTTGTATAATATTTATTTGTTCTACAAGCTTGAAAATCCGCACCTCAAACAAACGGATAATGCTTCAAGCATTGAGCACTCTCATAACCAATCTTTCGCACTTCATTTTAATTAGTTGTCTTCCAGATTACTTAAAAATTACTATTTTACAGGTTAAATACCTAAATGCTAATGTAATCTTTGGTCATCGTAATGGCTATTGTCCTGCCAACTGTGGGTACAAATATGTACCGAGCTAATTAGCAAGCGCAAGGGGGGGGGAGTTATTGCTTTATAGTCGCACAAGTAGGCCTATTGTTGAGTCCTTGGAGGCAAGCGGCCATCTTGGATAATTTCAAACATTTGCAAAATTTATCGTCCAAAAATATTTTTTCAAACACCAAAGTGTTTATAGTTTAAATATCTAGTATACTGTGGGATTAGAAATGTTCTTTGCAGTTTTGAATTATTCTCCAAGGGAGTGCATAAAAGCTAACGTTCACAGTTATAATACGAAAACAATATCCTGTGTTGCGCGGGCCGTAGCACATAGATAGTTTTCCCGCCTCAAACAATCGAAGGCAGGGGGAACAAGGCAAAATTCTTGTCTCTCTTGCGGCGAGAGGCAGGGGCGAACCTAACGGGTTCCATTGATGGGCTACCGACCGACCTGGGGTAGCGACTAGCGAGCCACTGGGTGGTTAAAGGTTCGGCCGGTTATTTCCAACTTATTGCTGGCTCTCGAGCTTACTGAGCTCGTTGTACAGTGAAATCTTACTTCCCTATTATATATAGCCACAATCGAAGCGATTTTTACATGAGAATTAAGATATAGACTCAGTGATGTGTGGTTACTTAATCAAATCATGTTTCGTGATTGTTTATCTTATAACGGCAAATAATCAATCAACTTATATTTTCTTTATTTTTCGATTTATTATCTATATAAATTCAAGAGGTAGCCCTGTACCTGGTTAACACATATAACGATTACTTTTAACGTGTTTTCTTTGAGTCACGCCCCATGGGATTTCAAAGTTTCACAATGTTTACATTTTTGAAGAATGTAGATAACAGAATGTTAAACGAAGTCAGCTGTAAATGCAGTGCTTTGATATTACGGTCCAAAAGGTAGAAACTATTCGAATTGTGAAACTTTTAATTTTTGCTACAAGCCTGTTAATTAGAGATTGTGACTTTCTTAATTTAAGGTTGTAAACGTATTAACATGACGTGTTTGGAGTGGGATTTGATATATGTGACGTGTATCAAACTTTTTCTCTTCAAAATCCTCTCCGATGCAAAACACGGGTACAGCAGCTAGGTTTATTAGAATTCAGAAGTTTTTTATGATTAAAATTGTCCTCCAATGTTAAGAACTTATTTTCCGATCAAGTTGTTTAATGAATAAATAATTGTTTTTGCCAAATTATGTTTCGAAACCAGGAACTCAAAATAGATCAGAAAATAGATATTTTAGTTCAGAAAACAAAGCCAATCAAATAGGCCTACATACTTTTTAAATAAAAACACTGGTCGGATTGTTTGTAAATTGTTCTTTATTTACTTCAATAAACTTCTAATAAAAATCACCAGAGGTACAAATCAATATAAATAAAATTAGAGTTTGTCTGTACTTTTAGGTTATTTTTACGTTTTATACATTCAAGAATCCGAAACAAGTCTCATCTCAATTTCTGTCTGTTTGTCTTCCGTCTGTCACGGACCAAAAGCGATTTTACACGGCCTTCTCCTGAAAAACAAGAGTACCTATCAAAATCCAAATCATTTTTAATGTGTTCACTGGTTTGGCAAAAGTGTCTTTAGCTATTAAAATATGGCCTCACTAATTTGTAAAAAAACTTACGGACGTTTAAAAACCCAATTTTGTGTGATTTTTGTCAAGTTTTCTCACAATGTTTATCACATAATCATCTATGAAATAGCGAACAGCTGTTTGGATGAAGATTATTTTTCTATAGCTGTCACTGATATGTTTACATTGAATGTTGTTTACAAATACCGCAATCATTTCCGATCACGTTTCAAAAGCAAATCCAAACCAAGTTGGATTAAAACCGTGTTTCCTTACATAACGGATTTAATTAATCGCAAGTGCAATAATGTGTAGGGTAACCGTAAATGAAAATAATACCCCCGCCGCAGCAAACCTGCAGACTAAGCGAATTTCCATTTCCCTGAATGGATTTACACTAAAATGTCTCCTTAAAATTATCACATTTATTCCCTATTTAAATAGAATCAGTTTAAAACATACTTAGGTTTGCTGCAACAGGGAGGGTAAAAGTGTTTTTTATGTAAAATGTTAATAGTTAGTAAGAAATAAAAACATTTTCCAAATTTGGGCAAAATATGTTTATAAACAAGCAAACTACAACAGTTTACTTATTCTCCATAAGAATAACATGGGAATTTTAAATTTACAATTTTTTGGAATTTTTTCCGTAACCATTAGGCGCATTATAACGCTTCAATATACTAAATTATTTGTTTTTTTAAGCTCTACAAAATAGTTTCGAAAGAAATTGCAAAATTTTATGTTTTTTGGGTCAAAAATGGGAAAAACCCATTTTTACCCCATAACAGCCCCCATAAACCCCCGTTCCCATGGTCCGATCATGCTGGTTCGCGAACTCGTTCGAATAAACGTAGGTTTACACGTTTGTACCAAATTTCATCAAAATCGGATCATTTTTGCTCGAGTTATCGCGCTAACGGACACATATATATATATATATATATAAATATATATATATATATATATATAAATATATATATATATGAATTTGAACGGATGGTGTTTTTGACCTCTAGGGACCTCAAAACGAAAAAAAAAATCGGTCCCGGGTCCAGGTCTTACCGTGAGTACTACGGTAATAGCTTATTCCCTATATGGGAAATTCGCTAAAAGAGCTTCTTTGTGTATAACATTTTTATTGAGTTTTGATAACCGGGGAAAAGACCTTGAATCAGTGTTCTATATGGCTGGGAAACTTATATTTTTTACATAAGCGTTACCAATAGCTTACACAAAAGGTTTCAACTCATTGACGGCACTTGAATGGTGGTTGTGTAAAGTGTACAGTGACAACTGCAGTGGGTGATTGTAACAGAGGTTTACGGATTATGCTCAAATCGCTTTTCCAATGTGTCTTCTCAACGCTATGTGCTACTCGCTGGACCATACAGCCAATAGACCAATTGCCCATCTCTTGGGTTCGTAGGCCTAAACAATTACTTATAAGTTGGTAGCGCATAACTCAGTGTTCCGTACAGACAGGAAAGGAGCACCTTTGATAGTGAAATTTCCAACCTGAATGTTTAATGGCGAGGTTGAGGTATAGTATTTTAACTTTATGTCGTTTGGTTAGTTAGGTAAGGTTAACCTAACCTAACTAACCAAACGATATATCGAATTAAACAATCGAATAATCATTTAGTTGTTTGTGCCATCAGATATAAAAGTGTACCCCACATAGATCTATTACGCATTTATTTTTACTTGAAACTGTCAGATACTGTATTTGTTTCTATATAATGGTTTGGCCAGTATATCTGAAAATATGCAAACCATCTGCTGTTCTTTATATAGGAAGGTTTCAACTGACCACTATAAGATCCCCGTGCGTAGAACGGGCACACAGCTAGTAATCAATATTTAATTAATACATCTTATCTTACTAATCTTACTAATATTATAAATGTGAAAGTTTGTGTGTTTGTTTGTTTGTTTGAAGTTCAATTACGCATTAATTACTGGTCAGATTGAGCTGGAATTCGATATGAAGATAGCTCACATTCCAGATTAACATATAGACATACTCTTATCTCAAAGATCCTTTCGGGCTCCACCCTAGTGGCCCTGGGAATTCCCATGTTAACCTTATCAGTATTCATATTTGAAATCAATTAAAGAATTTTACCTGCTGTTTCAATTACACAAGTTGGTTCTATGATATTCAACAGCATTAAGGATTTATAGGGTTTACTAATAGAGTGCAGCACTATTATTTTTTTTTCATTTACGACAACAGCTAATTTGAACCAAGCCGCAACAAAAACCTTTGATACACAATTGGAAGTGACAAAATAGGATTGTTTACAGTTATGCTTATGTTTTTTATTTATAAATAATTTGTCGTATTGTGCGAATCTTTGGTGATTTACTTTTTTCTGCTGCTTAGATGCAGCGGTAGAACATTATTATGGATATGGTAGATGTTTATACTATGGCATACCGTAATCTAGTTTTCTCGGAGTAGGCAGCGTAAATTTACATTTTGTCGGTACATACCGAATGACAGAAAGACAGACAGACAGAAATTGAGATGATACTCGTTTCGGCTTTCTTAGGCTATGAAACGTAAAAATAACCAAAAAACTGCATGATTCTACGCAATGGACAGACACTGTAATTTTATTTCTATAGAAGATGACTGCTACTCTACTAGTCAAATTTGCACAGTTTCGAGCACTCGACACACGACAAGCTGGTCTGAGTCTGACACCATTGAATCACTGCAAGGGATTCGCCAAGAAGTAGACGAACATTCAGATGAGTTCTGAGAATTTCAACTTTCTCGTTTTGTAATGTGCCGTTATAGCCTTACTTGGAAGAGGGGGATTTTTGGACCACGAATGAGTTCGTATTTGTTTAGTTTTAAATAAATCCGACCTGGAAATAAAATAGCAAATGCAAGTCCGCAGTTTGCGTTTTTGATCAGTAACGTAATTAAAATTTACCAAAATAAAGTAAAGTGTCCAAATCTAGTGCAACAAACCTAAATATTGACTACTGGTTTTGATTAACGTCAATAGTAAGTTCCTAAGTACAATATTATTGTCAAACAATGCAATAATGTTATTTCATAAAATTTGTACCTGAGAAATTTAAAAATGGAAAATGCATTTCTCGTGTAAGAAAATCTTAAAATGATACGATTTGTAATGATACGATCTTAAAACGGGCCGTTCCGGGACACTCTGTAAAAATGGACGTTAACGTGATTATAAATTTGCATTTTACGTAGTCAAAATACAATAGGTATTGCGCAACCATGATATGTTATGTCATTAACCTTGGTTCAGTAATAAAAACTACACCGTGTGCTTACTCAAACAAAACAAAACTTGCTTACTGTACAGCAATAAAACACGTAAAGAACAAAACAAAAGGAAATCTAGACTATCTAGATCTTTCTATCTATCTAGACTACTGATACCGTAGTCATCATAGGCTACTACTACATGATGTTTCAGAACAGAATTATGGTGATAAAAATATTAAATAACTCATAAAACACTATAAAATCATAGTACTGTACTTAAGTCTTTCTGGTGATAACAACAGTGATAAAAATAAGATAAAGATAACAATGATGTAAAACCCATCTTATTATTTCTCTTTGTTCTATTCTTTCTTTGGTTTCTCTCCATCCACAAGTTGTCATGGTTACTAATCACCCAACGACCCAACCACAAAATGTTGTAGTGTTGTGACAGCAGACAGACAATAGACAATAGACAATAGACAATAGACAATTAATCTTTATTTACACATTCATGAAGAATAGTAGTAGCGTCAATTTACAATGTTTTCTAAATGTGTGGTTGAGGTGTTGTTTAGTCAAAGACCTGTTGATGGTATTCTTCTAAGGAATAGAAAGGTCGATTAATGAGCCATTGATGCAAAGCTGGTTTGAGGTCATCTTCTGACTTGCTTCTTAGATCTGGAGGTAGCCTGTTGTAGATTTTCATTCCTGCGTATGAAGGTTTCTTTTCAAACTGTGCCGTGCGATGTTGTGGAAGGTTGTACTGCATGGTGTTTCTCAGGTTGTGTTGGTGCATTTCGCCACGCCTTGTAGGGTTATTTCTTACTGCAAATAACACAACTTCCTGGATGTAGAGTGCTACAAGGGTAAGTACTTTGAGTGACCTGAATGCTTCCCTGCAGCTGTCGAGTCTGTGGAGTCCTGCAGTTATTCTGACTGCCTTTTTTTGTTTTCTGAGAACTCTTTGCATGTTAGTGGCAGAGGTTCCACCCCATGCTACAAGTCCATATCTCATATGCGACTCAAAAAGTGCAAAGTATGCTACTTTTGTTGTCATGTCATCTGTTGCATTTTTTATATGTTTAAGAGCATAGATGGTTGAACTTAATTTTTTACATATATTGTCCACATGAGGGGTCCAGGTTAAATTCTTGTTGAGTGTGATGCCCAAAAACTTAGCTTCATCTTCCACTTCTACATCTGGGAGTCACTTCTTGAGATTTATGGCCAAAAGCTATTTGAGTTGTTTTAGACGTGTTTACTGCGAGATCATTGTTATAACAGTATTGGTAGGCCATACTGAGTGACACATAGGATTTTACTTCTAGATTTTCAGCTAGTGGTTCATTAAACACTAAGGTTGTGTCATCGGCATACATAAGAGTAAGGCAGGCGTCTCCTATTTGTTGCAGCAAATCGTTGGTAAAAAGAATAAACAGTACCGGACCCATAACTGACCCTTGAGGAACTCCTCGATTTATTGGTTGAAAATTTGATCTTGTTTTTCTTATTAGGCTGTTATCTCTGTGCCTTAGTTCTACAAACTGACTCCTGTCTGTAAGGTAGCTTTGAAACCATTCTCTTACTATCCCTGATACTCCCAGGGAATCCAGCTTTTTAATGATTAGCTGGTGGTCAAGGCAGTCAAATGCCTTACTGAAATCAAGAAAGATTCCTGTTGTTAGATTTCCTTCATCTAGGCTGTCAATCAGGGACTCAACCATCTGAATTATTGCTGTTGTTGTGGATTTCCCTTTTGTAAATCCATGTTGCAGGTTGTTTAGTAGGTTGTGATTTGTGCAGTGGTCTAAAAGTCTTTTTAAAACAACTTTTTCGTATATTTTGGAGAAGGTGGAAACGAGGGAAATTGGTCTGTAGTTGCTTGCTTCTAATGTGCTACCTTTTTTAAATTTCGGGTATACTTTAGTAATTTTAAGTAGTGAAGGAAAGATGCCTTGTTTTAGGGACTTATTTATCAAATCAGCCAATGGTAGTGCTAGTTTATTGCAGCAATGCTTAAGTATTTTTGACGAGATTTCATCAATTCCAGACGAGTTTTTTGCTTTAAGTTTGTTTATAATCATTTTAACTTCCTTCTCGTCTGTGCTTTGAAAGGAGGAAAACGTTGGACCTGTTTGAGTTACGTCAGGAGTTTGAGCTGTGGTCTTTAGGTGTTTTTGTTTCTCTACTGTTTTTTCTCGTACTTGTGTAAAAAATGTATTAAAATGCTCTGCAACATGGGTCACATTACTTGTGAGTTGGCCATCTACTTGAAGGGTTATTTCATTTAGGGATGTTTCCTTTTTGGACCACACTGTGTTTAATGTTTCCCAGATAGCTTTAGATTTATTTTCAGCTTTCATCAACTGGTCAGAGTTAACCTTTTTCCCGCCGCATCGTTTTCAAGTACAGGTCATAGTTCTTTTTATTTTCAATAGAAACCCTTCTGTCATCAGGATTTCCCGTCACCTTAAACTTTCTTAGAGCTTTAAGAAATTCGGCTTTAAGTCTCACTGCTCCTGGGTCCATGGAGAATTTTAGTTTATGTTTTCTTTGTATTTTTATCTTCTTTTGGGGGCAGGCTGCATCCATAGCTACTCTCACTATGTTACTAAAAGTTTTAAAAGCTTCTTCGGCATTGTTTATTGAGGTAACACTAAGCCAGTTTTCTTGACTGAGAAGATACTTGAGGTCTTGCAGGTTTTTATTTTTTAGGCAGCGCCCAATTTGGGCTGGATAACTTGAGTTGATGTGTGAGTTGAAGTTTACAGTACAGAGTTGAGCAGTATGATCCGAAAGTCCTGCATTGATGATTTCTGGAGTGAGTTGGTTTGTGTCCATATTTGTACATATCCAGTCAATGGAGGTTTGTGTTAGATTTGTTATTCTCGTAGGTGGAAGCTGTAGTCTCTGGATGTTGTGCATAGCAAGAGTTTCATTTAAGCTAATGTGGTTCCTGTTTGGGTTATACAAATCAACGTTAATATCTCCCATGATGATAAGAGGGGAATTTTCAATTTTTGTTTCCTCAATTAGTTCTGTAAAGGTGTTTAATGATTCCTCAAGGTCTCCGTTTGGGGGTCTGTAGGTTCCCAGTACAAACAGATTTGAGTTCTTGAATTTTATTTTTATAAGAGCTGCTTCAAATAACAGTTCTTTACAGTACTTGGAAACATCTATGGCTACTGTGCTGCTCTCAAGGCTTTCTTTTACAAGAATGCAAACACCTCCCTTTCTGTGTTCTATTCTACTATAGTGAGCCTTGAGGCAGAATCCAGTAGCTATGACGGTGCTACTTATTGTCTCAGGTTTCAGTCCATGTTCTGTCAGAATTACTATGTCAGGTTTGGTTTCTTCTAAAAGGTGCTGTAGTCTATTTATTTTATTTGAGACTTCCTGTGTATTTTGGTGCAGCAGGATGAGTTTGGAGTTTACATCCTGACTCGATTGTCTAAAAAACAGCCAGGTTGCGTTTCTCTTGTCTCTGCTGATTTTTGCAGTTTTCTTAAAGTAAAATCAGGCTGCGTTGGAATAATCTGAGAAGGTGAGGAAAAAACAAAGTTATTATCCTGTAGCGATGCAGCCTCCCTTTTTACTAAATATCCTTAATGCTTCTTCATTTGTTCTGAATAAAATCCTATATTTTTTACAAAGAAATCATTGTAATCCTCGTCTTTGCTCTTTGGCTTAGCATTTAGGGGTGGAAGTTTATTTTTATTTTTAGTCTCTTTCAGGCTTTCTTGAGCTTTTACTGTTTGTGACACTTGTGACAGTTTTTGTGGCGGGGTTTGGCTGGTTCCCCCTGTTGATACTTGTTCCGTTGAGGTCTCAGATGACAGTTTTTTCGTAGGAGTTTGTCTGACTCTCCCTGTTGCAGTTTCTGTTGGCAGTTTTTTGGTAGGAGTTTGTCTGACTCTCCCTGTTGTAGTCTCGGTTGGCAGTTTTTTAGTAGGAGTTTGTCTGACTCTCCCTGTTGTAGTCTCGGTTGGCAGTTTTTTAGTAGGAGTTTGTCTGACTCTCCCGGTTGTTGTTTCAGTTTGCAGTTTTTTCGTTGGAGTTTGTCTGGCTCTCCACGTTGTGTTTTTGAAGGTTTTGCTGGTTATTTCTCGGCAGTCAGTAGCAAGTGTGTGATTTGTTTGTTCTAGGTATTTTGCATTTTGCAGGGATACGCTGAATATGTTAGTTTTGTTATGATTTCTTTGAGCCCTTTTATTTTTTAATGAACTTGGTGTTGGAATGGAAGGATTTGTACGAGTTGTCGGAGAAATGGTGTTAGAAATCTCTTTGTTCATCTGCATTTTCAGGGTGTTGATGACGTGTTCCATTTGATTTTGTTTCATTTTAATTTGAGCAAGTTCAGCTAAGAGGAAAGGACTGTGACCAGCTATACATTGATGGCTACAGCAGGCTTTGTACTAACCAGATTTTCCTCTTTTTCATCCAGCTTAACTTCATTGTGTTTTTGTGTCAGATCTTTTATGTTCTGTTTAAGTTGTTGAGTTTCTTGTTCATATTTTTTTAATGTGTCTTCTTTTTCCTTGTCCAATTCTTCAAAGGTGTGCTCTAAGTCTCTGCGAAGCATCTTCTCATTGTCGAGCTGTTTTTCAAGATTATTGATGGTTTCCACTAACGAGTTGTTTGTCATTAACAATCTTTCATTTTGGTCTAATAGTGTGTCTATTTTAGCGAATTTCCCTATAGGGAAGTAGCTATTACCGTAGGTCTCATGGTAAGACTTAGGCCCGGGACCGATTTACTTTTACATTTTAATGTCCCCAGAGGCCAAAAACACCATTCGTTCAAATTTTATATATGTATATATATATAGATATATATATATATATAGATTTATATATATATATATGTGTCCGTGAACACGATAACTTGAGTAATTTGTATCCGATTTTGATGAAATTTGGTTTGAAGGTGTAAGGCGGGATAAACTTGAATGAGTTCGCGATCCAGCATGATCGGACCATGGGAACAGGGTTTTATGGGGGGTTTTATGGGGTAAAAATTGGTTTTTCTCACTTCTTACCCTCAAAACACAAAATTTCCCAATTTTTCTCTAAACCTTCTTAAAGAGCTTAAAAAAACAAACAATTCAGTATATAAAAGTGTTTTTGTACGGTTATTGGTTACGGAGAAAACTAAAAAAATGGTAAATTTAAAATTCCCATGTTATTCTTATGGAGAATATTGTAAAATGTTGTAGTTTGCTTGTTTATGGATACATTTTGATCAAACTTGGCAAATTTATTTATTTTATAGTAAGCTATCAATATTTTACTAAAAACACACTACTTTATTAGTTTCCTTGTAGCAGCAAACCTAGGTACTCGTTAAACCTAATAATGTTATTTAAATAGATCAATTGAAAATCAATTCGGCCAAATGGAAATTCGCTTAGACGGCAGGTTTGCTGCGGCGGGGGTATTTTCTTCCCAAGCTGCTGCTTCATTTCCATTTTTTATTTTTGTTACTTGAAAAGACAGTTTGGCATTTTCGAGACTCAGCTTGTGTACATCCTCTCTAAGTTTATTGTTTTCTTCAAGGAGAGCATTTCCAACCTCTGCTGCTAGGTTAAGAGAACTTTCCAAATCATTCTCTTCTGTATCAAAATTCTGTACAATGTTTTGAAAATTGTCCATGGTAAGATTTAAATTGTTTAACATAGGTTCGGGCTTGTTAATTGAGGTATGAATTTGAGTGATGCAGCTAAGCAAGGTGTCGTCTGAGGTTTGACTTTCAGAGCAATGCTTATCATCAGTTTTGCTTGATTTCCGTGCAAAAGCCATTTCTGCTTCTTTTAAAGCTGCATTAAAATATTTATTTTTGAAATTGTCTTGTTTAGGTTTACCATATATTGCTTTGTTTTCTGAGTAAAGACGTACATCACTTTCCTTTATTTTAGCTGTTTTATTATCTCCAAAAAAAGAAACAGTATACTGTGGTTGTCTATCATTTTTCTTTGGAACAGTCTCCTTTATTTCTGCAGGCCAGAAACTGTAGCCTTTTATCTTTGCAAAAACTAAATCACCTGCTTTATACATAATTCTACCTCAGTTGGAGAGGCTAGTTGTCTGAACACACAACTGTTGTTGATCAGCAGTGTGCTATGTCTGTTTGTCTGCTAGCTATGACGTTAGTTACAGAGTCAGCAGTGTTGACGTCTACCAGCTGTGTCGTCAGATTGTGTCGTCAGCAGTGTTATTGCCTCAGTCTGTGTCACCTAGTTTGGCTGTGACGTATAGTGATGAGTTGGAATTATGTTGAAGCCTAGTATTTTCTGACTGGCAGTTTATTGAATTTACAAATGAGATAACAGGAGTTTGAATTCGAATGACAGGAGCAGACGATTGTCAGTATGTCAGTGTCAGTGCGAGTGCAAGATTGTCAGTCTGTAGGTGCGAGCGTATAGCTTGACCTTGAAGCTACTGATCGATATTTCTCCGTTTTGCTTCCATCTTATTTTTGTCAAATGAACTGTAATGTTTCAATAATGGGGAACCTACTGCAGATAAAAATTGCCGCATATAGATATATAGTTCATATCGAAATATTAAAATGAAAACACAATTCATAAAACATTTTCTTGGGATTTCTGAGGTTATATAATATATAGGCATCATGTTGATCCGATCCCAGTTGAGCGAGGTTCTAATGTATTTGCAAGTTTAAGCTACAAATAGAAAATCCCATCACATTATAGTTGGTATTCAATGACCGATGTATTATCAAAAATTAATTCATAACTTATTTTGATATTAAACAGAAGCATTCATTACAGCTTGCAGCACTTATTGGTATATATAAATATCCAAGTTACTATTACTTAAAAAAATAAAACACGAAATTGTGAGGCCGTTCAATTTTTATAAACACAGTGTTAAACATTTTACCCTGCTTAATACCGGATGGTAAAGAGTGTTTGGTTTCAAGAAAACAAAATAAAAAAATAGTTTAGCCAGCTTTACTATTTATTTAAAAAAAACAGTAGAAAGGAAACCATAAGGATAGGTATAGGATTGAACTGAAATAATTGCAGGGAAACTTAAATAGTAAAGTCCACAAACTGTACATCGTTAGAGAGAGAGAGAGAGATTTGATAAGGAATCTGAAAAGTAAACAAATAATCGTTTCTGGCGTTTGTCATGGTGTACCCCCCCCCCCCCCCCCGTATTTGCACTCGTGACCACTTTTTGTTACTTCCTTATCTTTCATCCGTCCCAAAATAGAATTCCTGTAATGGTTTGTTTGTAAAATTAAAATTATTATAAACATCTTTTATCTATCGAGTGTAGTTTCGTGGTTATTCTTATCAGATAGAATAATATCGTTGCCACATGTAATAGTTCCTCCTTCGCATTACGCAGTAGCGTAAAAAACAGTTTCCGTATCTCGGAGAAGATTCACGTATATTTCCCGAGATAAAGAAAATCCGTATAATTCCCGATCTTCCCGGTCCGTGGACACACTGTAAATATTGTACGTCAATAAAGGAGATATTGACTAAAATTTCTACTGAAGGTGAAAAAAAAGAAAATTTAAAATTTGGGATGATGAACGGGTAGGTTTTTAAGACTCAACCATTTATAATTAATTAATATTCGTAGTTCCTTATTAGAGGTGCATCATCTTTATTTGGAATATGAACATGTTTAAACATTAACACGTAGTTAATCACTATCCCACATACACACTAATATTATTAGTGTATATGATAAATATGTACCTGAAAGAAAGGTTTTAAAAAGAAAAAACCCATGTCCATGGATAAACACTGACTTAAAATCAGTAATGAAAGAACGTGACTTGTTGTATAGAAGATATGTAAAAAATAAAAATGAATTTAACTGGGAGCAGTATAGAGTGTTATGTAATAGAGTTAAGAGAATGTTAAGAGATGCTAGAAATAATTACATAGCTCAATTTCTACAAGAAAATAAACCTATCAAGCAGGTGTGGAAAACTTTAAAAAGCCAAGGAGCAGGAAAAGAGTCGAAGAGTATGGTTGACCCAGTAGTTGATGTTAATAGCCTTAATAACTATTTTTGCGGCATAGATAACAGTATAAATGATGATCTATTAGCTTATTACGAGAACCAAGGTGGGCGAGATAATTTTATATTTAGCCAAGTTGATGTTGAAACAATTGAAAAGGTAGTCTCAGACATTTCTAGTACTGCAATAGGTTGTGATGGCATAAGTCTTAAGTTCCTTAAGTTAATATTCGATGATATAAAACATGTTTTGTGTTATATTTTTAACTATTCTCTTATACATGGTGTGTACCCAAATCAATGGAAACGAGCTTTAATTTTACCTTTACCAAAAATCAAGTCCCCTAAAGAGTGTAAAAATTATAGATCCATTAACATATTGTGTATATTCGCTAAAATATTAGATAAATTAGTGTATTTACAAATAAGAAAATATTTAAACGACAATAATGTGTTTTATAAGTACCAATCTGGTTATAGGTCGTCATACAGTACTCAAACTGCTTTAATTAGAATAACTGATGATATTAGAAAAGCTATGGACGATAGAAAGATTACAGTCCTGATATTATTGGATTTTAGTCGTGCATTTGACTGTGTTAGTCATACACTTCTATTGTCTATCTTAAGGTCTTACAACATTAGCTCAAGTGTGGTAGGTTGGTTTAAATCATACCTTAGCAATAGACTTCAAAGAGTTAAAACAGTGAATGGAACTTTATCAGAATGGAGATTAAACCCGATAGGAGTGCCTCAGGGTTCAACGTTATCTGCCATGTTGTTTTCCTTATATATCAATAAGATAAGCGATTCATTCATGTTTTGCAGATCGATGCTATATGCAGATGACTTACAATTGTATGTTCATTGTGATGTAAACGATTTAAATAATAATATACAGATGGTAAATGCAGATTTGTTAACATTACATAAATGGTGTATTGATCATGGACTTAGTTTAAATATTGAAAAATGTAAACCAATGCTAATAGGTACTCGAAGATTATTAAATAACATAGATATTAATAACACTATATCTGTGAATCTGAATGGTGTCGATTTAAAATATGAGGAGTCGTTAGTTAACTTAGGTTTACGACTCACTGAAACATTGTCATGGACCGAACAAGTAGATTATGTACATAAAAAGGTCTATCAGATATTATATAGATTAAAAAGATTATGTTTTAGACCTGATTTTCGAATAAAGAAACTTCTTGTATCCACTCTAATTTTTCCGTTGTTTGATTATGCTTTAGCGGCATATTGTGATGTAAACGAAACATTGACAATGAAGTTACAAAGAGCACAAAATTCATGTTTAAGGTATATTTTTAATCTATCTCTTGATGAACATGTAACAAGATATTATAAAGAATTAGGATGGCTTAAGATTAAGGAAAGGGTAGAGTACAATGTTTTGTCCTTGATGTATACAGTTTTAGAAGATAAAAGACCAGACTATTTATATGAAAAATATGTTTTGATGAGACAAGTTCATTTGAGACATACTAGATTTAGTGACAATTTGCTACAAATACCTATACATAGAACAACAATTTATAATAGGTCATTTCATGTACAAACAATAAGATTAGTCAACAAGTTGAGTGACAGCCTAAAAACTGCTACAACTAGCGCATCATTCAATAGAATGTTAAAGAAAACCCTTTTATTAAGATATTAAGACTTTTTTCTCTATCTCTCTATATTAAAACACTACTTTATTTTCACCAAACATGTATAAAACGAAGCTAATTTTGTTATCTCTCATTGAAAAATAATTAAAAAAATAAATAAAAATTTAAATGTATCTATAGATTAGAAGCAAACATGTTTTGTGTTTTGTAAATATATTTTTTTTTTAGGTTTACAATTTGTAAAAGCAATTTTCTTTTCTTTTTCTGTTAGTTATAAGGTAGTTAAGTTGCCAAGCCACAACTGACATGTAATTGATGTATGTACAGATTGTCTAAGTCTGGTCTGGTGTAAGAGTGGACCTATGGTCCAAACCAGACCAGGGTAAATAAAGAAATTGTCAAATTGTCCCAACATCAATAGTAACAAGGAGTAAACAAAGGTTACCGACCGCTGGGTGTTACCGCTACAAAGTAGGCGAGGAGGGTGCCGTACTGGCTACACTACTCCACGATAGAACACACGATGAGACAGTCTCCGCATTGGTATTGCAGTTACGCTTATCGACACAGGCAGCAGCACCGGTTAAGCTGTTTTCAAACGTATAAAGTGCACGGGAAGCCATACCTGACTGGCTTTTGGGAGAGCTGACTGGCTTTCGGGCGGGTGACTGCCACACCGAGTAAATTACCAGCGCGGTGACTGCCTCTCCGGGTGGGTACAAAAGTATATATATATATATATATACAGAACGTGGACAACGTGGTCGATATTGTGCCGGTGTAAACGAGTACGTCTCGCGTCGGTGAACTCATATGGACACTGTAACTCAAGGTAGTTGTCTTTTGTGAACATTTTTCAGTGAAGTGCTATTTGATGCCTAATTCAAAAATAGGTGATTTTTTTACTCCGAGTGGCTCAAGATTTAAACGTTCACGTGCCGTCTTCTCACCTGATAGCCCAGACAACATTGAGGTTAGCAACATGGGAGATGCAAAGGTAGGCGACATGACCTTAGCTCAGCTTATGTCAGGATTAAGCAGTTTACTAGAGAGAAAATTAGACGAAAAGTTGTCTAAAGTAGCAACCAAGGACGATATTATAACCATAAACACTGAAGTAGAGGAATTAACGACTGAAAACGTTGCTCTTAAAGAAGAAATCATTTCGTTAAAAAGACAGGAAAAGGTTGTCCATGAAAAACTAATTGACCTGGAATCGAGATCTAGAAGAAATAACCTAATATTTAAAGGCTTGCATTGGACCGGGAAGCGACCAGACTTCAGGGAAGTAGTGAGGGAGTTTTGCCGAGAGGTGTTAGGTTGTTCAGAACGAGTATGGGTAAACAGAGCTCACCCTATAGGTCGAGATGGCAAGTCAATTATCGCACATATACCTGATGACACTGACCTGGAATATATACTCAGTCAAGCTAAAAACCTGAAGGGGACACGTCAAGTTATTCACCGCGATTTCCCACGGGAGATTAGGCTAAAGCGTTCCCGGCTGGTGGCTGTTCGCAAGGAAATCGACCAACTCGTCGGAGGTTTGAAGATGCCACTGGTACACGACCATCTTCAAGTGAAGGGCACGAGGTTCACGTGGGAGGAGGGGAAGCTCAGGGCAGGACCACTCGACGGGGCACTTGAATTAAGAAGACTATTCAGGCATGATTTCTCCAACTTCCTCGTAGAACTATCGAAGAAAGACACAGAACAAAGAAACGAGTTACCCCTGTCGACGCCACAGACCTACGCCGAGGTAACATCTCACAGGACGACAACACCAACTACTCAGAAGACGTTACACGCAGCATCTCAGGATACGTCACACTCAGCATCTCAGGAGATACCATCAGACCAGGACCAGGCAGAGGCAACACAGATGACTACATCCCAGGACCAGGAGGCAGTGTGAGGGGTCCACGCCATTCCTCAACAGGACGGACATTGTAACAGCGCAGGGCAGCGAGTTGAGAGACAATATTTTAGAATACTAGTATATAATATCTGTGGATTAAAGAAAAAGGTTAGTGATAGTTTATTTTTAGATTTAATAAGTAATTATGATTTAGTTTTCTCATTAGAAACTTTTGTTTCTCAAAAAGACGTAGATTTTGTTACAAGTAAGTTAAAAGATTTTAAGTTATTTTTCAAATCAGCGACAAGGGAGTCAAATCTGGGAAGATTTAGCGGAGGGGAACTTATTTTAATAAGATTAACTTCACCATTCTGTAATAGCCTAAATTTTATTAACGAACAACAGTTTAATTTTGTAAAAGCGAGTTTCAAAACCACTGAAAGTTGTATCTACATTTGCCCTGTGTATCTAAATTTCAATAGTTGGGACCAGGATTTTAATAATTTGCAACATTTTTTAAATAATCACGAGAATGACAATTTGGTTCTTTTGGGTGATTTAAATGGAAGAATTGGAGAAGGGCAATCTTTTTCAGATGGGGAATTTATAAACATAAATAAAAGCTTTGTCGATTTTAGAAAATCTAAAGATAAAACAACCAACAGTAAAGGGCGAAAGCTGTTAGAGATGTTTGATAATTATGGTTTAATTATCTTGAATGGGAGGTCACCTAGTGATAACGAGGGGGAACTCACTTTTATAGGGCCAATGGGGACCTCAGTTATAGATTTCGCAGCTGTTTCAGTAAACTGTTTTAGCTTATGTGCCGATTTTAAGGTGCTCCCCTACCCAGGCTCTGATCACTTGCCGCTTGAAATTGTAATAAAAAATGTTGGAATCAGCTCAGAGGAAAGGGAGAGGGGAGAAGGTGACATCTTGCCTTTGTTGCCAAAATTAAAATGGACCAATGATTTGTATTATAAAGAACGGATTTCAGTAAATATATTAAATAGTGTATTATCAGAGGATAGTCAGGAAAACATTAGTAATATTACAACATGCATTTTTAAATCGGCAAATCATAAAATTTGTATAAGCTCAAAGAATAAATTAGCTAAAAAACAACCTTGGTTTGATTATGAGTGTTTGGTAGAAAGAAACCGCGTGTTCAAGCTGTTAAAGTTGTATAGAAAAACTAACTCCTCCTACATAAACAACTCATATATATCTCAAGTAAAAATTTATAAACAAGTGTGTGAATCGAAAAAGAAATTATATTATGAAAATATTATATTAGATTTTAATACGCATTCTGATAGCAAGACGTTTTGGCGAGCCATTAATGCATTAAAAATGAAATCTGACAATATTGTGGGAAATATTTCACCAGAAAAATGGGTTAAACATTTTAACAGTTTGCTGAACCCCCCCGCTCCTGGCAGGTGCGATAAGTTATGCGGAACCTCTAGTAGATAATGCTAGATTAGATTGTGAGTTTACCAGAGTTGAGTTAAAGAATGTATTGACCGCGGTCAAGGCCGATAAAGCCCCAGGCATGGATAGAATACCTTACGAATTTTTTAAAAATGCGCCCGATAATTTTTTGGACTATTTACTGGCAGTATATAATCAAATTTACCTGACTGAAAAGATTCCTACTTCTTTTAAAGAATCCATAATTTTTCCTTTGCATAAAAAAGGGGATATAAATTCAGTTGAGAATTACAGAGGTTTGTCTTTTATAAATTGCATTGCAAAAATATTCACCAGCCTTCTTAATAATCGTCTGCAAAACTTTATTTGGGAAAATCAAATACTAACGGAGTTTCAAGCAGGATTTAGAAAAGGATACTCAACTATTGATAATATTTTTAATCTAACTTGTATGATTAAATTAAGATTGGCTCAAAAAAGAGAAAAATTATACGCGTTTTTTGTTGATTTTAGCTCAGCATTTGACACTATTGATAGAAAGGCATTGTTGTTTAAATTGTCTAACCTGGGAATATCAACTCGTATGCTCAACAATCTGAAAAGCTATTACAGTGAAACCAGTACAAGTGTATGGTGTGGAGATGGCATCACAACCAGTTTTAACACCAATACAGGTTTAAGACAGGGATGTATTCTCTCACCTACTTTATTCAGCCTATTCGTAAACGACCTGCCAGAAGCGGTGGGGGGAGGTTGTAGTTTTGGAGGAACTAGGGTTAACATACTTTTATATGCGGATGACATTATTCTCCTCTCTCCAACAAGAACTGGGCTTCAACACATGATAAGAAACCTGGAGACCTACTGTAATATGTGGAATCTCATTGTAAATTTAAACAAATCAAAAATTATGGTTTTTAGAAACGGCGGCAGACTTAAAGAAATTGATAAATGGTGGTATAAAGGTGATACAATTGAAGTAGTTAACACATACAAGTATCTAGGAATAACTCTTTCAAGTTCTTGTTCTTGGAATAAGTATTTAACGGAAAAATGTAGGATGGGTAAATTTGCTATCAGTTCAATTTGGAATAAACTTATAATCAACGATAAAATACCGCTGAGCTCAAAGATTGTTTGTTTTGAATCGGTCGTGCGGGCTGTCATATGTTATGGAGCTCAGGTATGGGGATACATTGAAAGCGATATAGTTGAATCAGTACAAAAAATGTTTATTAAAAAATTATTGAAGTTGCCGTGCAATACTCCAAACTATTTGCTATATTTAGAAACTGGATTTGAGAAATTATTTTTCTATACCTTAAATACACAAATAAATTATATTTTGAAGGTGTTTTCCCTGCCACATAACAGGTTGCCCAGTATATTAGCGAAACAGGTTCTGGCTAAACGTATTTTTTGGTGCAGAGAATGGGAACGATTAGGACAAATTTGCCACATTGATATTCATTTTGATGTTGTTGAGACAGACAGGCTGAGAACAGATTTACAATCAGTGATGGAGGTTTTGCGGGAGAAGTGGAGGGGGGAGTGCATCGGCAGAGCTCGTACCTCTGTATTCCATAAACAATTATCAATGCTTGACCTTGGCCCGGAACTGGGCGATAAGAGTCCGCTTTTCACCAAAGATCGTGATATAATTTCATGGGCAATAAAGGCTAGGGGAGAATTAATTGACCTTAATTATAAACCTTGGATTGACAAAAATCATAATTGTTCTTTGTGTAATTTAAATGAATACGAGACAGTTTACCATTTTGTGTCAGTTTGCCCTATTTTAAAGCAATTAAGAAAGCAATATTTTGGGAAAAATGTCCTAAATGAAATAGAGTATTTTGAATACCTTAATGGGAGGAATTGGCGTGTCTTGGTCGATTATTTGAAAAGAGCCTGGCAGTATAGATGGGTCTTTATTAAAGAATTAAATTTCTCAACTTAATATATAGAAATACCCCTGTTTTATTTTTGTTTAGTTTGTTTAGAAAAAAAAACAAACATAGTGTAGTAAACTTCAGTTTACCTTTTGAAGCTCGTTTAGACATCAGTCATAGTTTGTTTTGTTTTGTTAAATGGGGCAATATTATAGCAATATTAATTAAGGAGAGGTTATTTATTTTACATTATATTTATATACATATTCTGTTTCTTTTTAAAAAAGTACCTATATAAAGAGGTTTAATTTAGTGTAAGTTTTAAAATTAAGTGCCAACCGAACAGACGGTTATTTAACCATTGTTTCTTAAAGTGTAATTTTTACCTGTGAATGTATGTATCAATATGTTGTAAATAAAGCACTTATTCATTTCATTTCATTTCATTTCAATATATATATACATACAAACATCCTCTTTTATACTTATAGATTTTATTATATATAAATATTTATATAAATATATATAAAGAAATTATAAAATTGTTTTATGCCTAACGGTCACGTAGAAAATTCAAAAAAGTGTAATTTAAAATTCCCATGTTATTCTTATGGAGAAAATGAAAACTGTTGTAGTTTACTTGTTAATGGATATATGTTGACAAAATTTGGCAAATTTATTTATTTCATCCTATACTATTGACATATGGTCAAATAATATTCAGGGTGCTCAGTTGTACTTATTTACTTAAATATTTAATATATCAGCACCCCTATTACGTGAACACCTAAATTAAAATATACTAGAGAACCCGTGCGGCTCAATGAGCCGCATAGTATGAAACACAACGTCGAGGAAAACGCTATGCTTAAATTCGAGTAATTCTAGTTACATCTTAAAGTTGTTTAAACACTTGTTAGAAACTAATTTTAAATATCTCGATTTGTGTCGTCAAGGCTCACCTACATTATTTCTGCTCTCAGTTTTAACTGATAACCCCAATGAATGGTTAATGATCTGTTACAATTCGAGTTAACATGTTGCAAAAACGTTTTTCCAGCATTGAGAATTGAAGAAAACTGTTGCCTTCCTGATAACCTGTGTAAAGTAATTTGAGTTGGGTCATTTTATTTATTTGGTTTGAGACATCCCCCTAATCAAACTAATTTCCTCTGTAGATAATCCTGAAAAGTGGGGTGGTATCAACCATTTCATTTGCTCCATTTTTTACCCACAAACTCTGAAATACCAATTGCATGGTCATAATCTGCTTTGAATAGGCTAAAGCAGCAACACCATTGAAAGTTGGTTAACGTATTTTAACGTGTAATCTGTCAGTCACAGTAAATGCCCCGCATCAGAACGTTCTCACGTTGTTCTGTGGAGTTTAGTTTCTCTTAATACCTGTCCCAAAGTTTTGAAAGTATGGATTTATTTGTCAAAATAGGTTCGATAACTCTTGTAGCTAGGCCTATAAGATTTGGATGGCAATTTTCATTTTCTCTTTTTGAACAGCATATATTATTTGCCTTTCCTGAATCATAAAAATAAACAAACTTGACCGTAACTACTCGATCGTTGAATACATAAACACTAATTCCTTCACTTATGTTTGGTCTAATATTGCCAATAAAAAATTCAATAGTAAATGAGTTTTTGAAACTGCTTATTTTTTACTTGAAATGTCTGGATTGTGTTGGTGAATTCAGTAAAAAAAACTGTGTATAAGTTTGTCAGAGCAACCGGCATGGCAGCCTAACCTAGAAGTAAACAATCCATTTTGCGTTTTTTTCTCAATTGAAGTAGAGCGAGTAATAAAAAGTTTACATTAAAAACATTAGGTCTGCCAAGATTTGGTATTATCTTACTACTTGAACTTGTCAAAGTCAAGGCATAAATATAGTCTGTACTAATTTTTCTGAAATATCTCGATCTGTCAGTGTCAGAAGTATACATTTCTTGTATGCATTCATTTGATCTGACATCAGGCAAGTTAACTTTACCACCGTGACAACACTATGTGCTACGTATATTTTTTCACTTCCAAAGTAAGTTGACTGCAGAAATGGCAAATATTATTCATCTCACCAAGTGAATTTGTATCTGGATGGATATCTGTTAGACCAGGCCTCTCTTTTTCTACTCTCCTCATACGCAGATATCTTATTATTAATTGTCTCCTCCTCCCGTTTTCAATATTTCTTCTTTGAACTTGAGGCATTTTCTGTTCTTCCAACAAAACTGATAAACTGTTTAACTTCGTCTTAACCTACTGAAAATTACAAACATTAATATTTACTCCCTATTTATAAACAGCTGTTTTTTGTTTTTAAATTTGTTCTATGTATTTCTTATGGGGAAAACCCGACCTTTGAGAAGGTCTCACGCCCTTAAGAGTAGGAATTTTTAAATTCTAAAACCTTATTGCAAAACTACATATTGAGACGAATCTTTTGACACCTTAAACGTTAAAATTGGTCTACAAACAAGGGAGGAGTTGCGTTAACAAAAAACGGCTTCACGTATTATATATATAGATACCCCCGTCGCAGCAAACCTGCATACTAAGCGAATTTCCATTTACCCGGCTTGATTTCTACTAAAATATTCCCTATAAATTTTCAGATTTATTTCCTATTTAAATAACATTAATTTTAGTGAGTAGTTAGGTTTGCTGCTACGGGGAAGATGTTGAGGTGTGTTTTTTCAATTGAAATATTGATAGCTTAGTATGAAATAAACCAAATTGCCAAATTTGATTAAAATATATCCATAAACAAGCAAACTAGAACAGTTTATTTATTCTCCATAAGAATAACATGGGAATTTTAAATTTACAATTTTTTTAATTTTCTCCGTAGTCAATGAACATTCAAAAACACTTCAATATACTAAATTATTTGTTTTTTTAAGCTCTTCAAAATGGTCTAGAGAGAAATTTAGAAATTTAAAGTTTTTAGGGTAAAAAATGAGAAAAACCCATTTTTACCCCATAAAACCCCCCATAAACCCCTGATCCCATGGTCCGATTATGCTGGTTCGCGAACTCGTTCGAATAAACGTAGGTTTACACGTTTGTACCAAATTTCATCAAAATCGGATCAATTTTGCTCGAGTTATCGCGCTAACGGACACATATATAAATATATATATATATATATATATATATATAAATATATATATATATATATATATATATATATATGAATTTGAACGGATGGTGTTTTTGCCCTCTGGGGACCTCAAAACGAAAAAGTAAATCGGTCCCGGGTCTAGGTCTTACCATGAGACCTACGGTAATAGCTTATTCCCTATATGGGAAATTCGCTAATACCATATTTATATATGTGTCCGTTAGCGCGATAACTCGAGCAAAAATGGCCCGATTTTGATGAAATTTGGTACAAACGTGTAAACCTACATTTATTCGAACGAGTTCGCGAACCAGCATAATCGAACCATGGGAACAGGGGTTTATGGGGGGTTTTATAGGGTAAAAATAGGTTTTTCCCATTTTTAACCCTAAAAATAAAAATGTTTGCAATTTCTTTCTCAACCATTTTGTAGAGCTTAAAAAAAGAAATAATTTAGTATATTGAAGCGCTGTTTTATGCCTAACAGTCACGTAGAAAATTCAAAAAAGTGTAATTTTAAATTCCCATGTTATTCTTATGGAGAAAATGAAAACTGTTGTAGTTTACTTGTTAATGGATATATGTTGACAAAATTTGGCAAATTTATTTATTTCATCCTATACTATTGACATATGGTCAAAAAACACTTTTTACCTTCCCCGTAGCAGCAAACCTAAGTGTGGTGATGTGAACATTATCACCTGATAATATTTATTATTTGATTTGTTTGTAAATATTGTATTTGTTCTTAACTAAAATATGGTTGTAATTTTGAATGAATAAAAGCCATAATTTTGGTTTACTAAGTCTTTCTTACAACAATTTTATTCATTCATTGATAAACTCAGTTAGTGCTACATTACAATGGAGAAATTCCTTAGACCAGACAAATTGCAAATTGACCCGGAATCTCCAACTGCCTCAGAGGAATGGACGCACTGGTTACAAACATTCGAAGACTTTCTAACCATGACAGAATTCGTTGAAGACAAGGACAAACTAAAACTACTAACTAATCGATTATCTTTTACTACTTATAGATTTATCAAGGAATCTGAAACTTACCAAGACGCTTTGAGAGTTCTTAACTCAATTTACATCAAACAAAAGAATGAAATATTCTCAAGATACTACATTCGTGATTCTTTTATCAATGGCTTAGCCTCGTCATACATACGACAGAGACTATTTGAAAATAAAACTTTAGACCTAGCTGAAGCAGTGAAACAGTCTAGAGCTCTTGAAATGGCTCAAGCTCAAGTCGAGAGCTATCCAAAATCTATGTACGGAATGCAAACTTGTGCAACGAATGAATTGGCACAGCAAGCTTGTCAGTACGAATTCCCACTACAACAAAAGGAAGAAGCGACTACATCCGCTATTAAAAATGTTGACGGCAAGTGTTATTTTTGTGGGCATGACAGACACTCTAGAGATCGCTGTCCAGCCAGAGAAGCAACTTGTGGGAAATGTAACAAGACAGGGCATTATGCGAGAGTCTGTAAAAGTAATCCAACTCAACATTTTAAAGAAAAACAGAAGACGTCTAGTACATCAGCTGCACTAATAGCAACAACACATAATACGTCTGTATTGAAGGACTCTACAGTTGAAGCTAAAGTGAATGGCCTGAAAGCAAATTGCTTAATAGACACCGGGAGTACATCAAGCTTTGTAAACTTGAAGTTTGTTCAGTTAAACAAAATTAAAATGTATAATAAAAGTGGACAAGTATCACTAGCTGCTTCTAATATGAAATCAAACGTCCACGGGTTTGTTAAAATCAACCTAAATCTGTTGAATCACAATTACAACAATTTTAAGTTGACTGTTCTTGAAGATCTTTGTACTGACGTGCTTATCGGACATGATATCATGAAACTCCACTCAAATATACAGGTTTGGTTTGGAGGTAAGAAACCTCCTCTGTTGGTGTGCTCCTGTGCCAAAGTTGAACCACCCAAACTATTCTGCAATTTAACTCCAGATTGTAAGCCAATAGCCACAAAATCACAACGTTACTCAGATGAAGATATGCAATTTATAAAACAAGAAATGGAAAGACTACAGACTGAGGAGATCATTGAACCTAGTTCGTCACCTTGGCGTGCACAAGTGTTGGTTGTTACAAACGACAAAGGGAAGATGCGACTGTGTGTGGACTATTCGCAAACGATAAACAAATTTACTCTTTTAGACGCCTATCCCTTACCAAACATAGATGATCTAGTATCCACTGTAGCGACGAACAAGGTTTTTAGTGCCATTGATCTCAGGGCCGCGTTAAGGGTCAGTGGCGCCCTGGGCAAACCCAAAAGCAGCGCCCCCCTTATATATACATATATATAAATATATATATATAACTATAAAGGTTTTGACCACAGCAGTGTAGGGTGGGGAAGAGGAAAGGGGGGTTGACTCATCAGTTCGCCGAAATTCATAGTAGTTGGGGGTTGGGGTGAGTGCAATGAACTTGACAGTAGTTGCTATGCGAATGCCTCTTGCCCTGCGCCAATAGCTTAAAGCACTACGCAGTGATTTGATTACAGTACTGTTCAGTACAGTACAGTGTGCAGTGCAGTTCATTGCATTACACACGTATTGAACGAGATTCTACTAAGGGAGTAGTTTTTTCCATGGTTCTACTATAGGCCTATGCATCTATATATTTAAACATTAGCGTGTTTTTTTACCAGTTTTGTTTCGGGAGGGAGTTTTAAATTCCGTATCAGTGGAAATACTGGTACATTTCACTTTCTTTAAAACTACTTCTTGAGTTTGTTTTCTTTGAACCAACCGCTTGCGGCTCTCGGCTCCACTAGGTTTTATTTGCATTTTCCACTGTTTATAGGCCTACTTGTATCAACACTTCTCTATTTATTTATTACTGGTTCACTGACTGCAGTGTGAGTGTCAACACTGACTAGTGACTGTCACAGTTTAGGTTGTGTTGTGACTGATTTGACTACTGAGGAGTACTGTACTGGACTGGCGCCGCGCGGTGGTTGGTAGTTGTGACTTGTGGGGATGGGGTGGGACTGGGAGGGAGAGGAGGGGCACGTCAACCGTATGCCTGTATACTACTGCTGGCCTATGTGATATTCCCGTAATTTGCTGACGTCACCCAAATCGCAAACAAAAAATCAGCTGATGTATTGCCATATAAGTATATATTTGTTTTGATTTGATTGTTATTGTTTTTATAATTTTTCTCAATGGTAAAATTGTGTTTGCAATCTGAGTGACGTCAGCATATGATGGGAATAGCATACCTATGTATTTTCCTTCCACCATGAAGGGCTCCCTGCGTCTGATAGTATAGTGAGTGCGCCCATGGTGGAAGTAAATGTGCGCCCGGTTCACACTGCTGCCTGCCTTTCCCTGACTACACGAGGTAGGCCTATAGCCTGAAGGTCGAGTATTTTAAATTTTGTTGTATTTATTTACTTTTGCAATAAGGGAAAATCACTTAGCTACAAGTTGAAATCACCCATTCTATTTTTGAAATCCCGACTAATAAAACCCTATTTTTCCTAGTCCGGGCGGTGGTTCAGGGCGCCCCCCAACCACCGGTGCCCCTGGGCATATGCCCAGTCTGCCCGTTTATAAAAGTGGACCTGATTGATCTAAAGCAAGCACACTATCAAATACCAATTTCTGACGAAGAGAAGAAGTACACTGCTTTTGAGGCTGCTGGTCGTCTTTTTCAATTCAGAAAAATCCCATTTGGTGTAACCAACGGGGTGGCATGTTTTCAAAAGACCATGGACCAAATCATTAGAAAAGAAAAACTGAATGGAGTGTATGCCTATCTGGATGATTTGACTGTATGTGGAAAGGATCAAAAGGATCATTATGAGAATCTAAGAACATTTTTAGATCCTGTAACTGAGTATGGACTTGTAATCAACAACGAAAAGAGCAAGTTCAACCAGTCTTCAATAACCTTGTTGGGACATTTAGTTTCCCATAACTCTATTCGACCTGATCCAGATCGGCTAGAATCTCTACTGTCACTTCCTGTGCCCAAAGACCAAGTTTCACTAAAGCGAGTCCTAGGATTTTTTGCTCACTATTCAAAATGGATACATCGGTTTTCTGATAAAATAAGAAACCTGACACAAGTCAATTCTTTTCCTTTGTCACAGGAAGCGGTTGCAGATTTTGAAGCCCTCAAACTTGACATTGCAAACTCAGTAATTACCGTACTCCTAGGAATGGGCAAGAGCCACTGGTAGTGGAGACTGAAGCATCTGACATAGCCGTGGCAGCAACTTTGAGTCAAGATAATCGGCCAATTGCTTTTTTCTCACGGACTCTAAACAAATCTGAGAAGCTGTATTCAGCTGTTGAAAAAGAAGCCGTTGCCATTGTCGAAGCCCTTCGAAAATGGAAACCATTTCTTATCGGAAGAGACTTCAGATTATACACGGATCAGCAAGCTTTATCATTTATCTTTGACAAGAGGCATACAAGCAAAATCAAGAACGATAAAGTTATGAGATGGCGACTAGAGCTAACACCTTATCAATATGAAATAGTGTACCGATCTGGTAGGGAGAATGTAAAAGCAGATACGCTCTCTCGGGCATGTGCAGTTTGCTGGGATAATGCTAAGTTGTTTGAATTACACAAATCTCTCTGCCATCCGGGAGTCACTCGAATATTTCATTGGATTAGAACTAAAAATCTAAACTACACTCTGGATGATGTAAAAAGGATGACGTCAGCTTGTCAAACATGTGCAGAAGTGAAGCCAAGATTTCACCAATTCCAAGGCAAATTGATAAAGGCAACCACTCCCTTCGAACGTCTAAATATTGACTTTAAGGGCCCTCTTCCATCAACAACCAGAAACCGTTACCTTTTAAACATGGTGGATGAGTATTCTCGTTTTGTATTTGCTTACCCCTGTAAGGACATTAGTTCAGCAACAGTTATCAGATGTTTTTCAGATCTATTTTTTATGTTTGGAGCCCCGTCCTTTGTACATTCAGATAGAGGTTCATCTTTTATGTCGCGAGAGCTGACGGACTTTCTTCACAAGTATGGAGTAGCTACAAGTCATACGACACCTTATAACCGTAGAGGGAACTCTCAGATTGAACGCTTCAATGGAACAATATGGCAAACCATCCTACTAGCTTTGAAAAACCACAACCTGCCAGTTGCTGCATGGGAAGAAGTATTACAGGAGGCTCTTCACTCAGTCAGATCTCTTTTATGCACTGCGACAAACTGCACACCGCACGAAAGATTCTTTATACATAGCAGAAGAACTACCAATGGAGACTCCTTACCATCTTGGCTATCTGCTCCTGGTCCTGTCCTGCTTAGAAAGTTTGTAAGATTTAATAAATATGATGACCTTGTGAAGCCAGTTCAACTTTTGGAATCAAATCCACAGTACGCTCTCGTCAGAAGAAGAGATGGGTCAGAATCACAAGTATCCCTGAAACATCTTGCACCCGCTGGCCTACCTCATGAAGACAACACTATTGAGAAAGAGGTTGTTGAAAATATAAATTCAGACATTGGCCACAATGAAGTTCAAAATGAAACTCAACAAACGGTATCTCAGACCCCAACTTCAGAGACGGCTGTGGGGGAACTACGTCCAAAGAGGAATGTCAAGCCTCCGTCATATCTAAAGGATTACATATGCTATACCTACCTTGAAAAATAGTGGGGGTGGATGTGGTGATGTGAACATTATCACCTGATAATATTTATTATTTGATTTGTTTGTAAATATTGTATTTGTTCTTAACTAAAACATGGTTGTAATTTTGAATGAATAAAAGCCATACTTTTGGTTTACTAAGTCTTTCTTACAACACTAAGCACTGGTTAAATCTAATGTTATTTAAATTGGGAATAAATATGTCTTATTTATGGAAATATTTTAGTAAAAATGTAATCAGACAAGTTGAAATTCGCTTAGTCTGCAGGTTTGCTGCGGCAGGGGTATTTTTTGGTGTATCAACTAGTAAATATGAAATGAACGAGATAAATAGATCTCGTAACGCACTGAAGTAAAAGGGTCTCGTATCAAAAATAGTCGTTCCAAGCACTACATGAGGCTAATGGGGTGATTAGTAACCATGGTAACCTTTGTCGAATGCTTGGATGAAAGAAGGAAACCAAAGAAATAATTCAAGAACAAAGAGAAAGAATAATGGCGTTTTTATGCTATTATTTTTATGAGTTATCTAATGTTTTATAGGTTTACATATTTATCGTTTTCAACTACAGGAACATAAATCTTGTTTAACTATCGACGTGTTTCTCTTCTAAAACAGCACTAACGGATGCGTATTAAAGGTCACTCACTGGTAAATGACCTAAAATATCACGATTGTGCAATGTTGTATTTTGATGTAAAAAAGCAAATCATTTACATTAATTTGAATATTTCTCCTGGTCCCTACTAAATCATACAAAAATCAATGCTAAATAATCGTCAAACCGGACAAGCAATTTCCGATAAACAACTTTGTATCATTGGTTTTTGTTTTGCGATTGGGATCCCTTTCTCAGCCCTTTAGGGAAGTGGTGCAAGTCTAAATATAGCTTCAAGGTTGCACCCATCCCTTCCCCCCGCCCACTCGACTCACTGTTGGCACGCACTCATTTCGAGGTCATAGCCCAACCCCAAAATTATAACAAAATAAATACAGTAATTTGTAAACATATTTCATTTGTATTTTATTTAGCCTGAAATCAGCCGTAAGGAAACGCATTCATTAAAAAGTGATTAACCCTCCGAGCGTCACTCGTCGAAAAATCGACGCGCGACACACTTTGTGTAGTGTCACACGTCGATTTTTCGACGCACGAACATCGTTTACGGCGATGTTCAGGAGGCGAAGGCGTATTTCGTACAGACCTCTGGCGAAGGCTCTATGACTGACTGAATCGGATTGAACTGGATCGAGTTAGGTATCGTTCTTTTCGTTATATTCTACGCTTTCTCCAGAGGTCTGTCTCCAAGCGCTTTATGTTCTCCGAGCCGATCGTAATTGTAGCAGACAGCTGACGTGCGTATTTGTAAACAGCTAGGTTACCCTCGGACCCATGACTGATGTGTTTTATTACGTTTATCATTGTTTTAGTGTTAAAAATCAAAAGTAGTGATATACGTGGTGCATTATAAGAAGATTTAAGTGATTTTGAAGGGCTGGTTGATGATCCTGAAGAAGTAGGTAGTGATATTGATGTAAATTATCAGCCAGATTCCTAGCTATGGTTAGGCTATGCATTCTTAGCTAAACGCTATGTACTGAAATCTGTTTTTTGCCCATAACTTATGTATTTGCAAATCTACTTCCTTATATTATTATATATTTGTAATCATCATAAAACTTAGAACAAAGTGGCTATTTTCAAATATTTATAGGCCTATAATTTATACAATTTCATTGAGCGCGAACTTATTTTTTTTTTTTGAACATATTCCAAAATATTTTTTTTTTACCTAACAAATTTTTTTGAAACAAATGTCCCTTATGTTTTATGTATAATATTGAAGCCCATGATTTTCCAAACAAAATGGTATATAGAACAGTAGAATTAACATTGTTTTAAGCTTCTCAGATCCGTTTTAATAAAACCTTGCAAATGCGCCAAAAATAGGCGGACATTAAGGCCTAAACTATGGACACTCGGAGGGTTAAAGAAAGATAAAATATATTTTTTATAACAGTTACGATTATAAGGAATTCGTAAATAAACAGATAACATATATTTTTCTTAATTTGTTATTGTAGGAAAAGAATAAATACAAATAAATAATGAACTATTACAGCTGTGCGGTACGAGATCTCGGGGTCTCGTACAATGACGTCATATTTACTTCCTGCACTGGCTGAAGATTGTCAACATTGTACTGGTTCAGATAAACAAACACTCAGCGCTCTCTCGCCTTTCTTTACGAGGTTATGATGCGCAAAAGATTACTGCGCAACCTAATCTCGGGGTCTCGTATCGCACCTGGGTAATCATAGCGGACGAGACCTATAGATCTCGTAACGCACCATTGGAATAATGCTGGAAAATATACAACGCAGTGAACATGTTAATGAATATGAGAGAGAGAAAATGAACACACTTATTAGGTTTACAAGAGGACAAGAACTGTTTTTATTTACATTTTGATACACACAACATATGTTAACAATAGAGAATAATTTAATTTGATTAAGAACACATGTTACAAGGAAAAGATATTGTACATTAAATAAAACATAGAGTGTTAAATTATATGAATGGTTCAAGTTTACTGAACAAGCTGATTGGTGGACTTCTATATCTTTCAGTGTGTACAAGGCCTGATATATCGTATGTTACAAACTACAGTAGAACCTCTTTAATCTGAACCCCTGTAATCCGAACGTCCACTAATCCGAACGCCTCATTGCTGTACTCTATACACAGAACATTAGTTTTTTATTGAATACGGTATTTATTGATATACGCACCATATTTATTTCAATTGTAATGTACAGTACTGTTTATTCCCTATGTTTACTACTGTATTAATTAAATAAACACTGTTTTTTACTTTATAAAGCATTTTTCCCTTTTCCCTAGCTATTGTTATGTAAAAACAACAATATGTTCTGTAATCCAAACTATTCAATAGTCCGAACTACCCCAGGTCCCTATTAGTTCGGATTAAAGAGGTTCTACTGTATTTAAGTCAGTTCAACACATGTCATGATAAAAGTCGTTGGATTGCAGCGAAGCGTCTACTGAGATATCTAGTTGGGACTAGAAAGTATGCACTTACATTCAGATCTACCAATAACTTCAATTTGGAAGTTGACACAGATTGGGCTGGCAACACTATTGATAGAAGATCGTCAACTGGTTTTGTCTTGAAAGCTGGAGGATGTGCAGTTTCTTGGGAATCAAGGAAACAACGTACTGTTGCTTTATCCAGTACGAAAGCGGAATACTTAGCAATGAGTAATATAACTAAAGAGGTGTGTTTTATGAAAAACTTCTTAAGTGAAATAAGTGACAAGCTCTACACCGTTGTACTATATGATAACAATCAAAGTGCTCAGAAGTTTATTCAAAACACTCAAGATCATAATCGCACGAAGCACATTGATGTTAGATATCACTTCATTAGAGAAGCTGTACAAAAGAAGTTCATTGAAATCAAGTATATGCTAACAAAAAAAACGGCAGATATTTTAACTAAATCTTTGTCATGTGAAAAATGTTATCACTTTGTGACGGACTTGGGACTTAAAGATTCTGATTAAATAAAAAAGATTTTTGATTAAGGGGGAATGTTGAGGATTTTATATAGTATTGTTTTGCTTGTGCTATATAATCAAATATATTTTAAATGTATCTTTTATATCAGCTGCTTGATTATTTTATGTTGTTCTAATATGTTTACATTGAAGTGTTAGTGTTTTAATATTTTTCCTTTTTACATCAATAATTATTAATAAAGTATTTTATGTATTTTATTCCCTCGTTTCATCAAGGTCGATGATGTCTTTAGGATCGGGAAGATGATCACAGTTCTGCTGCTATTGTGGGTGACGATCATTATGTCCCTGCGATCATGGATTATAGTCATGATGACTGGAAATAAAAAATCCTGTCCCGTCCTGAATTAAAAATACCATCCTGACTATTATTACTTTAGAAAATAAGGGATTTTTACTCAATTTTTTGTATGTGTTGTAGTTTTAATGTTAAAGTGAGTTTATAATAATCAGAGGTTTTATGTACAGCACTTACTATGTACACTCGCCACCCACTTCCACGCTCCTGGACTGCAATTGTTTACTATTATTTATTATTTTTATCAAATCTTTATGCAGGTACTTTGGCTGTCTCAAATTTACTAAGAGCTCTCTTAGTAGCTCTAATTAACTAAAATTGAGTCTCAAGTACCTTATGGCCCAGAATAGAGGCCGCCCGTTTAAGCCAGTTTATCATGTTTCTACTGTATTTAGAAATCAACCCATACTATTCTAGGTAACATGTTATTCATTGTTCAAATGTGTATTGTATTTTTAGTTGTTCAAAAGTGTAAAACTGTTTTCATATTTAAAAAGAAATTTAAAATTGTAACACTTTTTCTAGTACTGTATTTTTAGAACAGTTAATTGACCATCTGAAGTAATAGGAGATGAAAACCATCCTTAAGTAATTGATTTATCAATATATTTCTCTAAAAGTGAAGGAAACAACCCCCCCACCATTGCTCTCCCTTAACACATCTACAGATGTAGGATTTCAACTCTTGTAATAAAAGTGTTCTGTCACAGGGATTCTCTACCCAAGGCTGGCAAATACCAAGCATCCCTTGTGAGACTGGGGTGACTCCTGCTCCGGCACCACCCAAGTCAAAGTCTAATGACAAGATTGTCAAAGCCCTCAGTGGTGTCATGGATACGTTTGACAACCTTCTATAACTAGACTGTGTAGTTGTTATCTTACCAAATATATTTATTTGATCTACAAGTTAACTAAGATTTGTAGTATTGCAATTTGATATTATATGTACCTTGGTATTATATGTTTGGGTAATTCAATTTGAGTTTTAAACTGTTGTAAACCAGTTTTTAAGTAGGCTTCTTCAACTAGTTTGACAAAATTTATTGCTGACAATCCATTATTTATTGAACCCTTGAGAGAGCTTATTATGATTTAATAAATTTAACCAACTAGATAACCTGTTGCTCAAAATTGAGCAAAACTGCAACTTGTAATAAAATAATGAAGAAAAAACATAGACAGCAAGACCTCAATCATAGAGTCACTCTAAAGTAATTTCTATCACTGATTATAGAAATATGAAAAATATTATGTTGTAAAAATTATAAAAGCAATCAACGGTACAATATTTAAATATAGATCTGTTCTCATACTGCTTTGGTTATCTCTTATGTACTGTCGCCCTCTATGAGAACGTAGATGTCAACCACACACTGTAAAGTGATCTTTTCAAACCTAATGTAGCAAGCTTAATCCCTCTCTTGACGCCAACCAGTACGACACGTATTCTAGCATTATTAAATTATTCCTACGATATGTTCTGTTTTAGGCGTGTTTAAGTTAGGTGCCCCAACCATAGTCTCCGGTTGGGACCATAAGAGTGTATTTCACGACGGATCTAGAATGGATTCACGGTTAACATTATTAGTTTTTGAACTGCCACTCTGTATCTGTCAAATTGTGAGGTTGATGCAAGTGGTCACGTTTGCGCTCCTTCCAGCCACTCACAGTTCTTCGTCTTACTGGTGGCATTTTATTTTAAATTTAGATAAAATATGAAAGTTAACCAATCAACAGAAAAAACTAGAAAGTAATTTTGACACACATTGTAAATTACATGATAATGTGGTAATGTAACGGGTAACTGCACTGTAAATAATCACTTTCAAACATTCACTTAATCACACCGAACTGTAACCAAAACTACATGATAATTCAGTAAAATACGATGTAAGGTAAATAAATGCCACTATTACAAACAATTTGTTTGTCAGGTCTTGCTAGGAAACTCTTTTTTTATAAACCAGACTGAGATGTTTAAATAAAAATATAAAATTCCGGCTTTGATCTGGAAGTAATAAGTCCTAGAGTCTGTGGTTAACCTTAAAAACTATATCAAACTACGTCCATATATTTAGTTGTAAACAAAGGGAATCGAGTTTTATGGTTTGATCTAATGTCAACAGGTAGCGCCGCCGTTCCCAAACTTAAGCCCTTAACTGTACTTAAGTGATGCCCTTTCTTAATACTCTTAGACGTATTTGCACATCTACGTGAAAATGCCTTTAATTTGACACCTCAAACGTTAAAATCCGCCAAGCCGTTATCTAGTTATGACTGTGAAAAGAAAACTGCTTGCGTATTAATATATAGATAATAAATTAATTATAATAATTAATTAAATAAACCAATCGATTATGATTTAACCAATTGATGTATTACAGGCCTTTTATTCAGGCCTTAACATCAATAAAAATCTTCTTAACTACCGAACTGATTTGACTAAACTCATTTTGTTTGAAATTGAGTATACTGTATAGGGTTTTATTTTTGAAAAAAATTTGGATTACTTAATAACGTTTAAACACCATATTAGGTAAAGAAAACTTGGTATACCTATTTAACCCCTTAACCGCGACACACACGTTATTTAGTGGTAGTATTCTGTACACGTTATTTCGATGCAACACCCTTGTGGAGTTAACCGCGACGCCCGAGTTTAGACGGTTTTGACGTTCTCAGCTGATTTATTTCATTGATACAAGTCTTCTGCTCATTTCTTTCCATGGTACATTGACCCTGAGAATTGACAGACCATTTAGTGCTGCACTCAAGTGTATCTTTCTGGAACTAAATCTATGCCACATGTTCTGCAGTATCATAGGTTGTGCTTGGTAGTTGTAAATAAAATTTTGTATACAAGAAATGAGGCAAGGCTGCTTTTAAAAGACGTTTTGTTTATTAAATCTTTATACAGTGTAGAAGATAAGTCCCGGAACGTTTTAATATATTTTTTACCAATAGGCAAAAGGTTTTTTATTAGGGATAAAGTAATGAGACTCTGTATATCAATAATAGACATAAATTTCTACTCTTTTAAGCTATTATCACTTTTTTATTCCTTAAGGGGGGTGGGCTCACGAGGAGTCAAACAAAATTCTTAAATAACAGCATATGTCGAGTTTGGTATCAAATTAAAGGACTTAGGTAGCAAAACACATTGCTGCAAACCCGAACTCAAACGGACAACCGAGTCAAAAACGGCAGCCGTTTGAATATTTCTTGAGCCCTATGGGACCTACCTACCTACTCTAATTTCTCTCCATTCAGATTTTGACTCAGGGCCGGATTTCCCAATAGGCCCGGTAGGCCCGGGCCTATGGGCGCAAGCTCCCAGAGGGCGCATGGCCAAGAAAATTTTTATTTTAATATCTAAAAATAAAAATAAATAGTCATAGTTCATTAAAAAAACTCTGGCTAATAAAGCATTCTGATTCTGAAGTTCATAGAAAGAAATAATTGTTAGAAGATTTAAACTATTTTTCAGAATTACGCATCAATTTCGTTACAACATTGGTACGGGAGTAGGCTGTAGGGGTGTTGACGAGCGCCCGAGCTGTACGCATCGTATTGCCACTGCACTGCCACTATGTTGGCTCGGTGCTACTGATCGAGTAATTAGGGGTGCATGCGTGCTAGACACTGTTACCACCAAACACACAAAACAAATTACTCACAAAACAAAAGTTATTGACTAATCTTTTGATTAATTTACAACAATCTGCAGGATCAAGTTAAAATATATAATTAGTTGTGTTGAATATTTAAAAAAATATTAATTTATCTTTAAAATTAACGAACAAATATTAATATCAGTTTGCAACAGGTTTTCGACAAATTCAATACCCTCCCAAGCACCATTAATACTGTAAATTTCTCCTCAGACCTACAGGCCGCTGTACACGAGGACAGTAGTGGCGGACAGTAATGGCGGCCACTAGTGGCCGCCAGTATGTTTGACGGTCAGAACACCATTACACGGGGCCATTAGTAGCTTCCACTAACTGGCATAAAAGTGGACGCCAGTTGATCTGCGGTGTTTGACAAAAAAGGAGTGACGACTGTATTTAACATGATAGAAAGTGAAAAAGAGTATCAGGAAGCCGTTAATGATGCAGTTAGGGAAGTGGTGGTGTGTTTGAGTGAAGAACTGCAAGAAATATTGAATGAAAGTAGAACATGCTGGGTGAAGGAATGGGTATCCCGAAGAGAGACACTTGGAGCTTCAGCTACTATTATGCGTGAGCTCTCTGAAGAGGATCCTCTAGAATTCAAGAAACACCTGAGAATGAGTGTGAATCAGTTTAATGAACTGTTATCTTCAATCGAACCTAAGATTAAGAAAACTGATACGGTCATGAGAAATGCTATTCCTGCAAGAGCAAAGCTGGAAGTTGCTTTAAGGTATTTGGCTGCTGGTGACAGTTACCAGTCTCTTTCATTACTGTTCCGTATTCCGGCTTGCACGATTTCAAGATTTATGCCAGAAGTGCTAGAAGCTATTACAACTGCACTTAGTGATTACATGAAGGTAAGCTGGGTAATTTTTGAGTTTTGTAAGCTATATATTTTGCAGTAAAGAAACTACAGTTAGTGCCAAATGTGACTTTCAAGTCTGCCTATAAGACCAAGTTTAATTTAATATTGCCTTTATGGATGGACTAAACTGTCACATTTGGCACGAATAGTACATTAGGTTTAGTTTTAAAAAAGGGCCCGTTGTCAATGGTGTGACTGGTGCGGTAACCCTTGAACGATGGTCTCTGTACAGTTTGAGGCAAATGTTACGGACCAATGTAAGACAAATATGGTAAGACCTGGACCCAGGACCGATTTAATTTTTCGTTTTGAGGTCCCTAGAGGCCAAAAACACCATCCGTTCAAATTCATATATATATAAATATATATAAATATGATATAAATGTATTTATATATGTGTCCGTTAGCGCGATAACTCAAGCAGAAATGATCCGATTTTGATGAAATTTGGTACAAACGTGTAAACCTACGTTTATTCGAATGAGTTCGCGAACCGGCATAATCGGACCATGGGAACGGGGGTTTATGGAGGGTTTTATGGGGTAAAAATGGGGTTTTCCCATTTTTTACCCTAAAAACAAAAAATTTGCAATTTCTTTTTACACCTTTATGTTGAGATTAAAAAAAGAAATAATTTAGTAGGACTATATTGAAGCGCTGTTGTATGCCTAACGGTCACGGAGAAAATTCAAAAATAGTGTAATTTAAAATTCCCATGTTATTCTTATGGAGAAAATGAAAACTGTTGTAGTTTACTTGTTTATGGATATACTAGCTGTACCCGCGGGCTTTGCCCCGTTTAACTTCATAAGTATTCGCATGGCTCAATCACGTCCTGGTTGAATTTCGTTCGTTACGCTCACTCACCTTTGGGTTGGAGCTCGTTCGCTGCGCTCACTTGCCTTCAGTCGTTCGCTATGCTAACTCGCCTCCAGGTTGAAGTTCGTTCGCTACGCTCACTCACCTTTTGGTTGCAAATTAGCTGTTGTCATAAATTAAAAGTTAGTGCTGCACCCTGTTGGTAATCCTTGTAACTTTACTGCTATTGAACATCATAGAACAGAACCAACTTGTTTAATTGAAACAGCTGTTAAGAAATTCCTTTTAAATGAAAAATCATAAGGTTAACATGGGAAACTCCAGAGCCACTGGGGCGGAGCCCGAAAGTCCGATCAGGATAAAAACTACTTAGTTTTCCTATTTAATGCCCAAAGAATCGGTGTACCGAATTTCAGCCTCCTAGGTAAATGGGAAGTGGGAGAATTAGTGATGAGTGAGTGAGTGAGTGAGTGAGTGTGTCAGTCAGTGAGGGCTTTGCCTTTTATATATTTAGATATTGAAAAAATTTGGCAAATTTATTTATTTCATCCTATACTATTGACGTAAGGTCAAAAAACACTTTATACCTTACCCGTAGCAGCAAACCTATTCACTTGTTAAATCTAATGTTATTTAAATTTGGAATAAATTTGTCTTATTTATGGAAATATTTTAGTAGAAATGTAATCAGACAAGTTGAAATTCGCTTAGTCTGCAGGTTTGCTGCGGCGGGAGTATTTCTTTAATATTATTTACAAAACTTGTGACTTTGGCTTTTGAAAACTTTCTTTTTGTTGTTGTTTTATCTGTTCTGTCCTTATCATCCTCAAATGAACTATCAAAAATATTTATAAACAAAGCCCTATGATCTGAAATATCGAATTATAAATTCTTTGTCTGGACTGAATATGTTGAATTTATTTTTCTAGTTAAGATATTATCAATGCAGGATTCCGTGTGTTGTGTAATTCGAGTTGGTGATGTAAAGTTAATTTTAAACCCATATTGATTTAACAGAGAAATAAAATTTTGTTTTTGATTTGGATAGCTACAGTCCTCCAACAAATCAATATTAAAATCCTCAGCTGTGTATACATTTCTTACCTTTGTTGTTTTATTGAGCATTATAAATAACCTTTCTAGCTTATTGAGAAACAACTTAAAATTAGTTACACAAGGAGTCCTGTATATTGAAATTACTAGGTGGCGTTCGCAGAGGCATCCATAAAATTGAGCGGAGTCATCAAGGGTTCATATTATATTGTTTTGTCATACTGCAGTAAAAACAGTCGTTTTTAACGCATGCGTTGCGGGTCTAAAGTGGCATTTTTACTCTTTAGGGAGTAAAAATTGTTTTTATCCTCTGGAGTAAAAATCTACTGTTGTCAACTCAGTTGTAAATTTCTATTGTAAACGATTGCATGTATCGAAATATGTATCGATTCGTGCTTCGTAATCATTTTAACCTACAGTCTACAGTCTCTTTCCATAGATTTTTAGCATCGCAGATACATTAATCCATTCCCACACTCAACACTGCTCCCCTTTACTACTTCCTTCACCACCCCCTACGTCGTGGACCTGTTTCCCTCTCTTCCCATAGCATTTTAGGATTGCAGATACATTAATGTAATTGCCAAAGACAGTTCCCACATTCAGCACTGCAAGCCTTCCTGCTTCCTTCACCATTTCCTTCGTCATAGACCTGTTTCCTTCCCTTCTCATAGCATTTAAGTATTAGATACATTTATCAAACTGCCCAAACGGTTCCCCCACTCTGCACTGCCAGCCTTTACTACTTCCTTCACCACTTCCTACATCGTGGGGCCTGTTTCCTTCCCTTCTCATAGCATTTTAGGATTAAAGATACATTAATCTAACTGCCATACAGAGGGTTCTCACACTATGCTCATACTTTACTACTTCCTAAGCCACTTCCTACATCGTGGACCCCTTTCATCACTTTCCATAGCATTTTAGTATTTTAGATACGTTAATCTAATGGCCACAAACATTCCCCACACTCCGCACTGCTAGCCTTTACTACTTCTTTCACCATTTTCTATGTCGTAGGGATGCTTCCATCCCTTCTCAACGCATTTCAGCATTGCAGATACATTAATCTAACTGCTACAAACGGTTTCCAGTTCCCACACTCCACACTGCTCACCTTACTACTTCCTTTACCTCTTCTTACCTGTTTCCCTCCTGTTCTTCCTGTGTTCTGTTCTGTTGGACCTGTTTCCCTCTCTTCCCATAGAATTTTAAGATTGTAGATACCTTAATCATAAACAGTTTCCACACTCCGGACAGCTCGCCTTGACTACTTCCATCGCCACTTCCTACATTTCGGACCTGTTTCCCTCCCTTCCCATAGCATTTTTGGATTGCAGATCCCTTAATCTAACTGTCATAAAAAGTTCCCACACTCCAGACTGCTCGCATTTACTACTTCCTTCACCACTTCCCTACGTCACGGACCTGTTTCCCTCCCTTTCCATAGCATTTTAGGATTGCAGATACCTTAATCTAATCGTTATAAACAGTTCCTAAACTCCGGACAGCTCGCCTTGACTACTTCCTACGTCGGGGACCCGTTTTTCTCCCTTCCCATAGAAATTTAGGAATGCAGATACCTACCTAAATCTAATCGTCATAAACAGTTTCCAAACTCCAGACTGCTCACCTTTACTACCTCCTTCACCTATGTCACGGACCTCTAGCTAGTGTCGTCATTTGATTATATTTATGATCCATACCGTTTCTGTTCTAATATCTGTGGAATAATGCTATTAGCTATTTCTTTATCTACTGCATTCAAAAGTCAACAGCTCATATGTCTTTGTTTATGTGCACTAAAATACTCAAATACTGCTTCCATCAGGATTACATTGAAACTTTGAGACCCAGTGGGGCAGATTCCTGAGAGACTTTTTTAACGCCATATAGATTTTGGCATTCACCAATATCGTGTTTATCACCATGCAACATTTGTAAAAGATTGATTCAGCCGTCTAGGAGGAGTTTGCGTATTACGAAATGCACAAGAGTCGGCGTATAAGAGCTTTGCTCGCTCCGCTCATCAATAATTTTTTTAGTAAAAATCTCAATGTATGATGATTCAAAAAAATAGTTGTTTTTGTTGTGATGAGATGATTGTTTGTACATTGATAATTGGTATAGTAGTCCTGATCTTTTAATGTTTTTTTTCATTTGAACAAAACCAATGCTTGTGGTACAGTAAGATGGGAGAGAATAGGTATGCCTGAATTTCAGAAAGAGTTACTAGCTGGCGAACGGGAGGTTGTTAATGAAGTTATAATGCACAAGCATGGTTGTAAGGTGTGCAGATAAAAGGGAATTTATGATGATCACAATAGAACATTATGAAAAAGTAGCTGACTCCGGAAAAGTTAACTACATAACAAAAGAAAAGGTTATGAAGCCAAAATGTGTACAAGAATATAACTATAGCATGGGCCTCTGTAGATCACACCGATATGATGCTAAGCAATGTTACATGTGTTGGGTGCACCCAAAAGTGGTATAAAAACTATTTTTACATTTTAAGGATCTGGCAATACTCAATTCTCATGCAATATAGGCCTACCTATGTGTAAGTGGCAAGAAACCAACACTGGCAGAATTTCATTTAGAGCTAGTTCGCCAACTTTTAGAGGAAAACATGGCAGCTCAGACCCACAGTAAAAAAAACGGTGCTCGTCCTTCCCCCAGTGATACACCACTGAGATTGACACAGCATCATTTTCCATCATGTATTCCTTCAACAGAAAAAAGAGTATCCCTCACATCAATTCTATGTTTGCAGTCCATGCAATGAACCGGCCAGGCGGGATTCAAGGTATCAGTGCCAGGACTGCGCGGTTTCCTTGTGCGTAGTGCCGTGCTTCAGGGAATATCATACCCTGCATCTATATTTATAAAAGAGGAAGTTTGTATATTTATATATATATTTGAACGTTATGGACTCCGAAACCGCTCGAGAGATTGTAATGAAACTTTCAGGTATTATTAAGCATTATTGATGGTTTGTGTGATGTTTGGAGCAGATCCGTCTCCAAAAAGGGCTTCACCCCCGTGGCTCTGAAGTTTCCCATGTTAACCTTATGAGTACTTATATTTAAATGGAATTAAAGAATCTTAACAGCTGGTTCAACTAAACAATTTGATTCTGTGATGTTCAAATAGCATTAAAAAGTTAATAGGTTTACCAACAGGGTGCATCACTATTATTTTTTTAAATTTATGACAACAGCTAATTTGCAATTAAAAGGCGAGTGAGCGTAGCAAACAAACTTCAACCTGGAGGCGACTTAGCGTTACGAACGAGTTAAACCTGAAGGCAAGTGAGCGCAGTGAACGAGCTCCAACCTAAAGGTGAGTAAGCGTAGCAAACAAACTTCAACCAGGACGTGATTGAGCGATGCGAACGAGCTCATCTTGAAAATGATAATGTCTAAAAAGTGAAAAGTAACCTTTGTACATGGTGTTTTTTCCTTCAATATTTATTACTTGAAACATCGACTCATGTGACCAGACAACAAAATAAAACCTGTAAGCTTTGGCTAATATGCAATGCCGTAAGTAAATATGATCAATACAATATTTTATTATTTATTTATTAGCCTATTATTATTAATTATTTAGCAAATTAAAAAAATTTAATTATCATTTACGTTAACATGAACTAGATAACACGTTGCTCGAAATCGAGCAAAACTGAAACTTGTATGTAAAAAAAACAAAAAACATAAACAGCAAGACCTTAATCAAAAGAGTTGCTCTAAAATAATGTATATGACCGATTATAGAAATATAAAAATATTATGATGTAAAAAATATAAAAGTAATCTAAAATATTTAAATTTACATTCACTATCATACTGCTTTGGTTATCTCTTATGTATAGTAGGCGGGTGCACTCTATGAGCACGTAGATGTCAACCACACACTGTAAAGTGAGCTTTTGACCTAATGTAGCTCAATTCCTCTCTTGACGCCAACCATCGCTACTCTTATTCTAGCATTGTTAAATTATTTCTTGTATGTGTTCTGTTTTAGGCGTGTTTAAATTAGGGTTCCCGACCCAAGTCTCCGGTTGGGAACATAAGAGGGTAAGCAAGTGGATCCAACGACAGATCTAGAATGGATACGCGTTTAACATTATTAGTGTTGGAAAAACTATACGATTTATTTGGCCAGGTGGTGCTTTGTTTTCAGCTTTAAAAATTGCTGCAACATCTACACATGTAGCACCATTGTAGCGAGGGAAGACACGTCTTCTGTCTCTTATTATGTACATAAGAATCTCACTTGACTCCTCGGAGCTCTCGTCCCTACATAATGTCTGCCAGTCTTCAAAGATTTGCAAATGGGTCGGCATTGTGACCCTATTTCCCGCATATTTTTCATTGCATTTTTTGTTTGAATTGTGCTTAATTCTCTTTTGGGTTCTAGTGACGTTTTTGTACTTACTTAGATATCTGTGCGTATTCAGGATCATCACCTTATTGAGGAATTAGAGGACCCACTCGGTGGTAAAACGTGTCACGGATCATAAAATTGTAGATCCCCTGTGGAACTTTCTCGTCTTAATGAGCAACTTCGGAGCTGACCATGGTAAAGGCAGAATTGAATTGACAAACTTTATCCAAATAACTTCTATATATAAGTCTCACAGCCCTATTTTCAGATTGGGACTTTCCAATAAGATCCTGAAGGTATTGTGAATTGCACAAATGAGGTAAACGAACCTTTCATTGATGACAACAAAGAGTAAAAACTTAACTGTCTCGGCCAGTCTTTTCTTGCTTAAAAATATGTAAGCTACTTCAATGTAAACATTTAACGTTCATTTGTCCGAGATTAGACTATCACAACGGTGGTACTACCACTATGTAGCCACCAAATGTTCAATTAAGAGGTTGATGCAAGCGGTCAAGTTCGCGTTCTCCCCAGCCACTCACAGTTCTTCGTCGTACTGGCGGCATTTGATTTTAAATTTAAATGAAATAAGGAAGTTAACCAATCAACAGAAAACACTATAAAGCAATTGGAATTTTGATACACATTGTAAATTACGTGATAATATGGTAATGTAATGGATAACTGCCCTGCGAATAATCATTTTTAAACATTCACTTCATCACATCGAACTGTAACATGATAATCAGTAAAATACGATGTAAGGTGAATAAATTTAACCATAGAAAAAAATAATAAAATATTTATTAAATATTTATTCTTAAACTCTTCATTATGAACCAGAACCAGACTTAGTTAACAGATTGAAACAAAATATAAATCCCAGCTTTTCTCTGGAAGTTTTAAGTCCTGCAGTCTGTGGTTAACCTAAAAAACTATTTTAAACTAAACTACGTCCATATGTTATTTGTAAACAAAAGGAAATGAGTTTGATCAAATGTCAACAGATAGCGCCACCTTCCAAACTTTAGCCCTTAACTGTACTTAAGTGATGCCCTTTCTTAATATTCTGAGACGTATTTGCACATCTATGTGAAAATACCTTTAATTTGACACCTCAAACGTTAAAATCCGTCAAACCGTTATCGAGTTATGACTGTGAAAAGAAACCTGCTTGCGTATATTAATATATAGATACTATTACAATGTTTATTATAACATTTATCATAGTTAATTGCTTTAAAATGTGTTGTAAACTAGGTTTCCTCAAAATGTTTAAAAACCACAACAAATTGCAAAAACCCCGTGCTGGGTCATCGGCGAGCGTAATTAAACCATGCGCCACTGATCGCATCGAAACAGCGGCGCGCCAACTTATGTACTTATGTACTGTAGTAATGGTGGTTAAGGGGTTAATCAATATAAATTTACTTAAATTAACCCTTTGTCCCAAATTGCAGTGTTTTAGACTCGGCTGCAAATTTTTTTAAGCAGACAAGCCAGAAGTGATACGTAAGTGTTCTTAAGATCTTAAAAAAAAATAAAGGATAAAACTAATTACTGGCCTTTGTCTTAACCCAGTTTAAAGTTGCAGCTATTTCAAATTTTAAAAGAATCGTGACAATTTTGTCTACAAGATGGAGATTGGACTGGGTCACAAACCCATTTGAACAGGTGCTGTTAAACTTTTAATCCTAATTTCAACAAAACCAACACTTTTTCACAACCTTATCATGTTCATAGACACAAATATTTTTATATATAACGATGGCAACTGAAATCAATGATGATTCTAAACTCTGGAGGCTCCTAGTCCTAGGTCTTACCTTGGACACCACAGCAGCAGCTACCTTCTCAGAAGGAAAATTCACCAGAACATTGTTACTGTAGTCCCATTTCAACGAATCCAACTAAATCTAGCTTGACACAAGTAAAAGGAACAATAAAAACTTTTTATCTTTGTTTTTATACTTTTATAAAAAAAGATTTTATAAAAAATTGTTACATCACCTAAAATCATGCATATCCCTTAAAATGGCAGTAAGCATGGTATGCATCTAGACCGTACAAGGCTGTAAGAATAAATCCAAGCATCTGAAAAAGACAATATTTTGTTTATTTTCTATGAATTAAATTGATTATTAAGTATTTTTAAATACTAAGGTTCTGATTATTTATGATGATGTGTTATATACTTACATTCATTAAATTATAATTTTTACCTACAACAGTTTTGAACCGTAATTTTTAAAGGAGTAGGATTTTTACCATTTTATTTAGAATTTAAAGGACCATAACATACTACAGTAGACTCCCTCTTATCCGGACATCTTTTAACCCGACTAATACTCGGCGGAAATGACATCTCTTTAAAAAAAAATTTTATCAGCGCATCGGTTTAACCAGATTAGTAATCTGGTTAAACCGATGCGATTAGATCGGCCTAAAGTGGGCGGTACTGAAACGACTGTTCTCGTGGGAAAGATTTGAGACCAGTGATAACGTGTCTAAATACAATGCTCTCCTAAATTTAAATCAAATACTGTATACAGTATGCATTTAAACGGTCCGTTTTAACGAGTTTTTGGGGATGTCGATTAAACCAGAAAAACCGTTCCCACGGTCCCGAGGAGTCCGAATAAGAGGGAGTCTACTCTAATTTGAATCACGATCTGCTTTTTTTCTAAAATCCGATTTCTTGTTATTTTATGGTTTTTGTAATGGGAAAATAGCATAAGTTACAATAACTTTTGAGCCGTAATTTTTACGGGAATAGGATTTGTACAATTATGTTCAGAATTTAAAAGACTATAACATCCTAAATTTTTATCAAAACCGTTCAGACCATATTTGAGCAAATCCAATTTTTCCGTAATTTCTAAAAAAAAATCATCATTAAAAATCAACATTTCAAAAAAATGAAAAAAAAACATCTGGAGATACCATACATTAGTTAGTACCTACATACCAAATTTAATCAAAATTGAGACTACAGTTGTGGTCTGTAGATCTGTACATAACTAACAGATACACACACATACACCTACATACACACACACCTCCACACATACACATAGAAATCACTTTGCAAAACCCCTTTTTTGGGCTCAGGGGGGCCCAAATTGGATATATCCACTCAAAACTGAAACTCAAAAATTTTGACAAAAACAATACTTTCTCCATCTATACTACTTATAAAATCATCTATACTTCCAGGAATTTGCATGGAAATTCTAATTAGGCTCTAGGTGTGCAATAAGAAGCGTTTTCAAGAAATTCCATCAGGAACCCAGTGGCCTCTTAAGTTCCCGTGTTATACTTATGGGAGAAAAGGTTTGTTTACATTTGAAAAGATGAATATATTTTTATTTTATGCTATTAACTAAGAGAACAGCTGGTTGTTTGATCAAAATGGAAATATTTACATTATTTTATAGCTTGAAAATTGGTGTTTTATTGCGTAAAACATTTTGTAATTGTTAAATGGATTTAAAAATCATGATATGTACACTATTTGTTGATGGTTTTAAGATCAACCCCCAGTAACTAAATAACAGTGTATTATTCAGAATATCAATGTCAAAGGAACGATTATATGCAATCAAGTTTCATCTAATATTTTGAGGGATAACATCAGCCTTCTTCTATCACTACTTTATAATTGGTGCTCAATAGAAAAGATCAGAAAAGCTTGATAAGTTTAATCACTTCCTTTCCCTTCTATAATAAAAACGGCACCTCATGCAATTTCAGATGAGTACCTATGTTCCTTTACAATCCCAGTTCACCTTTTTGGCATATTATGTTAAAAGTATTAGCTTTTTATTTTTTTGAGTAATGTATGATTGATATTGAGTGTTAATAATTACTTTTACTGGAGAGGTGAGAAAAGCCACTTATATGTGAGTACATTCTGCTTGGTAAAAACATCATAGACACTGTAGACCTACAGCTGTTTGGGGCCTTTGACGGTTATATTAGAACTACAATAAAATATCGTGCAAGGTTTTTATGTTACTTTAAGATACATAAAACTTTCCAATACAGTTTTGGGAGATCTGACAGTACTATTGGAAAATTAGGTTTAAGCAAGTAAACCCATGTGAAAGGAGATACAGCGGGAATTGTTTTCTAGCAAAAAATATTATGTAGGTGGTGACAGAGAGAGCAGTTTTGTAAATGAAGAAGTTCTGTCTTAGTTTAACCTCAGAGTAAATACTTAAAACTTATGTGTATTATTACTCTGAGGTTTAACTTAAGGGGTCACATACCATTAACTAAAAATTTTGTGAGCAAAAAAGCCGACGACGGGGTAAGCTAATATATTGTAATAGGGGAAGAAAGTAAAAAGAACAGCTGATATAGATGGGATCAACTACAATACATCACAACGCAGGACTCGTGATCCAGTATTATGATTGAACTTTTGTGTTTGTTCTTAGATTGTGGCCATGCTATCTTTTAAATTTTTTCGTCTGTGTTCCATGTTTTCATCACTTGGGGATACAAAAGATAATATAACTTACAACTGTAATAATCATAGTGATCCAGAGACTACGCCACCTAATTGTTTTGTTTGTGTATACCTAGCTCAAAGGGTGTGCCACTTATAAGAAATTCAACCGTTTGTGGTAGAGCTTGGTGGGAGAAGCCAACTGAAAAGATGAACGTTGACAATAGGGATGATAGGTGGATTTTTAGTGAGTTGCACAACAAATAAGGTATTTTTGGTACCACCTTCCAACTGTATTTTTGTCTACTAGAAACCTTTTCCAAAATAATATGAAATTTTGTTTATCAAATTAGCCAAAGGCATGATTTAGATACCATACAAATAAGCATAATTAATTCACTTAATAACCAGTTGGTTAAAAGTGACATTAGAATGTGTTTTAAGTTAACTGTGAAATAGTTGAGTTTTTGTGTTTAAATACTTACATAAGATGCCATGATGGCAGGGTAGTGAGTGACAGCCAAGCCCATGGTTACTACTTTAGTAGTTTCATAAAGAGGATAGAGGATGAGTGACACAGAAGCACACATATAGATTGAGCTACTACACAGAGACAGTGTAGCAAGTAAGCTGAACATCAGTTCCTGAAAGTAAGAGGGTCTTTAGTAGTTATTTTTAGCTCAACTGAACAAGTTGGAAAAATTAAGCTGATTTGAGGGTAAAAATGGGTTTTCTCATTTTTAACCCTCAAAACACAAAATTTCCCAATTTCTCTCTAGACCTTTTTAAAGAGCTTAAAAAACAATAGTTATTTGTGCAACTAGTGAGAAAAGTGAGCAATTGACTCACTCGAGAGAAATCCTTACTCACGAGCCGTAGGCGAGTGAGGAATGGTTTCTCGAGTGAGGCAATTGTACTTTGCACTCGAGTTGCACATTATACTTTTCCTACAGTTACCATAAAACAAATAAATTAGTGAAGAAACATAACCTATTTTTACACAGAAGTGAACTTTTAATATAACATTTAATGTGAAGTGACAAATACAATAGTACAACAGCTGACCAGCTGATTTACAGCCAGTGCTGCCAACGTATTTCGCGCGCATATGACGTTGCCTGCATGTTACGCGCTCACTATTTCGTGCCTTCACGTTGCAAATCTGGAGTGAGACAAAGTAATTAGAGTGAGACAATGTGAACATTGTCTCACTGATGAGCGAATTGGCCACTTTGCTTTCTCAAATCAGTGAGAGAACATGTACATTGTTAGGTAACTGTAGGAAAATAATTTAGCATATCAAAGTATTTTTGTACAATATGGTTATTAGTAATGGAGAAAATTCAAAAAATTGTAAATTTAAAATTTCTATCTTATTCTTATGGAGAATATTGTAAAATTTTGTAGTTTGCTTGTTTATGAATATAATTTTATCAAACTTAGCAAGTTTATTTATTTTATACTAAGCTATTAATATTTGACTTAAAAACACAGATAAATGGAAATTTGCTTAGTCGGCAGGTTTGCTGCGGCGGGGGTATTTTTAATTACATTTATTAGAATACCTATATCAAACATAACATATTTTCAAATCGTAAAAAGTAATCTAACCAGCAAAGATGATCTAATGAGGCCATAGGAGTTCTGTGAGATGATATAACAGGTCATGAGCAACGTAGTTGTCCAGATGCAACTCGATACTGTGTTGAGGAAGGTCAAGATTGCTGGACCAATCATGGGTTTATTGACATCATCACGACCGTAACTCACCAACAAGGCCTCACAAACACTGCCAATCATCTGCCACAAAATATCATCATTTAGTGCAAACAGATAAAATGTTTAAGGGGGGGGCTCATGCGCAAATTGCACATTTACATTAACATAAATATTAGGGATGGACGAGATTGGATTTTTAGTTTGAGACGAGATGAGACGGGATTTTTTATTTCTCATAAAATTTTGAGAAGAGATCGAGACGGGATTCCCCTTCTCATACATAACGGGAAATGCACATTCCACATTTTAACCTGAATTTTTAACATGTTTAAATATGTACTAATTTATGACAGACTGGTTGAATACAAAAATAATAATAATAGACAAAAATATTTAAAATCTTTTATTAAACAACATTAATAAAAACATCAGTATAAAAAAAATTAAGGCCTAACTTATTAAAAATAACTCTTCGGCATAGGAAACATGGAGATATCAGTTAGTATATAGTTCAACTTTACAAAATGTTAAAATTTATAAGTCTAAAACAACAGTACAGTATTACTAAACTTAGTTAAGTATCAAGTCACAATTTTTAGCGAATTTCCCATATAGGGAATAAGCTATTACTGTAGTACTCATGGACCCAGGACCGATTTAAGTTTTCGTTTTGAGGTCCCTAGAGGCCAAAAACACCATCCGTTCAAATTCATATATATATATATACAGGGTGATTGATATAAGTGTGCCAGCCGTTTTATTCGAAAACCATAAGAGATATCAAAAAAAGTTATATGGTAAGTGCCTTGGACTTTTTATTTAAAAAATTGTAGTAAAGTCGAAAAAATTATTTTAGCCGCCATTTTTTCCAATATGGCCGCCAACTTTGATTTTTCTTATGGAACACCCTGTATTTTATGATATATACTGGTAGAAAATGTAATTTTAAGACAATTTTATTCTTGTAATTTTTTTAATAAACCTAACCGTTTCAAAGATAATAATGGCATAGATAAAACATACTCCCTTAGTAGATTTCTCATCCTTATGGAACAGCTGAAGACAATTTTATTGTTAGTTCTGTACGGTTTTCTGCAGATGTCGTGTTTTGTTTACAATTTGTTTCCCGTTATTACAGCCATTTAAAACCTCGTTTAACCAAATAATACGATCTAATCATAAACAATAACTTGTCCCCTAGTTATATAACCAAACAGTAAAGCACAAATCAAGAAATTAACCCTAAAATAATATAAACAAAGTTTCGTCAACACTAGCGCCCATGTGTCACGTACATGAACTAGACACGAAAAACGTGCTTCAAAATTTACAATGGGATGAGAAGTCTACTTGTGTTGGTTAGTCTATGATAATGGTCAAAGTTTTGAAATTTCTGCATGAGAAAGAGTTTCCACAAAGGCTTAAGCAAGCATGCCAGCTGTTTTATTCGAAAACCATTCAAAATTTCACAACTTAAACCATTACTAGTGTCCCTGTTGCTCGAATTCGAGCAATTGCTAAGTATGACAGGTGTTATTTTAAAACGAATAACAGTCATAATTTCTCATGATTCGACTTGAAAGATTATGGTAATACTCAAGATGTACATAACAGATTATATCAATTTATCCAGGCTCTCTGGCTTTTTTCCATTGTAATATTTACGCCAACCCGAATTCAAATAGTAAATATTTCATTTCAACCAATTCAGTAAATGTAGCAAACTGTTAAATTAGCAAACTTATTGACTGTTTACAATTAACATGTTCTTCTCACTTTTAATTTCTGACAACAGCTGGAGTTACATAACAATGTGTTCCCATGTTAATCTTATTGAGAAAGAAACTTTAAAGATTATTCCCCTAAAAAGAAAGTTTCCTGCACAACTTCACGTTTTGCTCTTTCCAATGACACCAGAAACATGTCAATCGGTTCAGTAGTTTCGGAGGAGTAATTGTCACAAAAAAACCTGCTTGCGTATTAAATAAGTAAAGATTATCTTTGAAAGGGTTAGGTTTATGAAAAAATCACAAGAATAAAATCGTCTTAAAATTACATTTTCTACCAGAATACATCATAAAATACAGGGTATTCCATACGAAAAATCAAAGTTGGCGGCCATATTGGAAAAATGGCGGCTAAAATAATTTTTTTGGCTTTACTACAATTTTTTAAATAAAAAGTCCAAGGCACTTACCTTTTAACTTTTTTTGATATCTCTTATGGTTTTCGAATAAAACGGCTGGCACACTTAAATCAATCACCCTGTATATTTATATATGTGTCCGTTAGCGTGATAACTCGAGCAAAAATCATCCGATTTTGATGAAATTTGGTACAAACGTGTAAACCTACGTTTATTCTAACGAGTTTGCGAACCATTATAATCGGACCATGGGAACAGGGGTTTATGGGGGGTTTTATGGGATAAAAATGGGGTTTTCCCATTTTTGACCCTAAAAACAAAAAAAAATTGAATTTCTTTTTAAACCGTTTTGTAGAGCTTAAAAAAAGAAATAATGTAGTATATTGAAGCGCTGTTGTTTGCCTAACAGTCACGGAGAAAATTCAAAAATAGTGTAATTTAAAATTCCCATGATATTCTTATGGAGAATATGAAAACTGTTGTAGTTTACTTGTTTATGGACATATATTGATAAAATTTGGCAAATTTATTTATTTCATCCTATACCATTGACGTATGGTCAAAAAACACTTTTTACCTTCCCCGTAGCAGCAAACCTAAACACTCATTAAATCTAATGTTATTTAAATTGGGAATAAATATGTCTTATTTATGGAAATATTGTAGTAAATAAACGGTATCAGCATTCTGAAGCCCCGTTTCCATCAAACATTTTGTACCAACAATGTTGGGAGCTAAGTTCAAGTTGATTTGAGCACAGCTCCCAACAATGTTGGCGCGCTGTTTCCATTCCAGCAGTACGCGCCAACATTTTGCGCCAACATTTCCCGCCAACCCCTCCTCCTACTGCGAGCACATTTCACTACCATCCACACCCACACACCTACCTACACCAACACCAGTGCACCTTCATCATGGAGAGCGAAGAGACTGCTGCTGCTGCTTTCGTCGTAATGGCTGGTGCATATCACCAATTAATTAGTTTAAAACGCAGAAAGCGACCGCGATGGTAGGTTAGGAGTTTTTTGGCTAAAAGGGCCGTTGAAGGTGCCTACAACTCCCTTATGAGGGATTTAAGACTTCGAGCAGGATCCCAAAATTTTGTACGAATTACGGCAACTGACTTTGAAGAATTACTAAACTTGGTGGCTCCTCTAATCGCTAAACATGGTGAGCGCAGTCCCATATCAGCTGGCGAAATGTTAGCAGCTACATTAAGATACTTGGATGGCATCACTCCTTTTATTAGAGTTTTTGTGCTTGCTGATCCCACAACACTGTCTCACTTTCATACAAAGATATCAACTTTAACACTTCGTCTTTTCCCCAATCTTGACTTGACATCGCCATGGCCTCACTATACCGTCCAAAAGCCCAGCACAACAAGATACACCGACACGACCACGACACAAGAATGTTTACACCATAAACAAAAACACGTGGTGTTGTTGGTGTTTAACCCGTCTGCTAGGCTAGATGTGCTATGGTGCTGCGGTGGATGTGTTGGAACTACTCACAGAGCAAGTGCGCATGCGCGAGTTCTGCTCACAGCAATGTTGGCAGCTGGACACCGTTTCCATTACCTTTTGAGCACAGCTCACAACAATGTTGTCAGCTGCAACGGCTGCCAACACTTTTTGTTGGCCAACACTGCTCAAAACATTATGCTAGTGTTTCCATTCAACATTTTACTCCAACTTTGTTGTGAGTTTAGCTGACAACAATGTTTTGAGCAGAAAATGTTTGATGGAAACGGGGCTTTACACATACTTTCTCCCATAAGTTTGTCAACAACCTTCATCATGTGTAAGCGGTGAAAGTAAATATACGGAAATGGGATTTGAACAATTTTGTTCAGAATTTAAAGGACTGTAACATACTAAATTTTTATCAAAATTGTTCGAGCCAATTTTGGAAAAATCTGATTTTTCCGTTATTTTATGGGGTTTTTATGGGAAAATAACATAATTTACAATAACTTTTGAACCGTAATTTTTACAGAAATGGGATTTGTACCATTTTGTTCAGAATATAAAGGACTATAACATACTAAATTTTTATCAAAATCGTTCGGGCCATTTTTGGGAAAATCCTATTTTTCCGTTATTTTATGGGGTTTTATGGGAAAATCCCCACTAAAAAAAATTTCTAAAAAATTAAAAAAAATATCAAAATTTTAAGGACCATATAATACTATGTTAAATCAAAATCGGATTTTTGTCTAAAATCCTATTTTTTGTTCTTTTATGGGAAAATAACATAATTTACCATAACTTTTGAACCGTAATTTTTACAGAAATGGGATTTGTACCATTTCGTTCAGAATTTAAAGGGCTACAACATACTAAATTTTTATCAAAATCGTTCGGGCCATTTTTTGAGAAAATCTGATTTTTCCGGTTTTTATGGGAAAATCCCCATTAAAAATCATAATTTTAAAAAAATGAAAAAAACGCCTGGAGATACCATGGATTAGAACCTACATATGTACCAAATTTCATCAAAATTGGACCACAGGTGCAGTCTCTAGCTCTGTACACATCCAGACACAGACACACACACACACACAGACATCACTTCGAAAACCACTTTTTTGGGTCCAGGGGGACCCAAAACGAATATATCCACTCAAAACTCAAACTCGAAAATTTTGACAAAAACAATACTTTCTCCATTTACTATGATATAGGGGGAGAAAGTAAAAATGTAATCAGACAAGTTGAAATTTGCTTAGTCTGCAGGTTTGCTGCGGCAGGGGTATTAAGTCTTGTGTTATTTTTAGAATGATATTAGAGTGACTTATTTTAGCTATGTTTACAGTAGAAAACATGTCTCGCACTGCTTACACTAACAAAACTTTATCATTTGCTTTTTTGATAAAACTTTTTTAATTTTTTTATTTTATACTAATTTATTAATATTTTACTAAAAACACCCTTTTAACCCTCCCTGCAGCAGCAAGCCTATTTACTCATAAATCTAATGTTAATTAAATAGGCCTACATTTAATTGAAAATCAATTCAGGCAACTGGAAATTCGCTTAGTCGGCAGGTTTGCTGCGGCGGGGGTATTGTTATGGTGTATTGTATTGTAGGCAGTTATATGAAACTTATCTTTATTCTTTTTTAAACTTCTGATATTAAATTTTCCATTCAGCAACTTAAATTGTCCGAATAGGTTTTTATGGCAGGAATAATACATACACAAGGTTTTTATGGCTGGTTCTTTGAGAATGGCTCTTTAGGGCCTCAAAAAAATATATATGTAATTACAGTTTGAAGATGTGCTTTATGTTTTCTAGTTCTGTTTTTTATACCTATATCATCAACAACAGTACTGAAAAATTGTAATTTTCTATCCTAGAATTTTATAAACGGCACTTACCAGTTGAGCCAGCTTGAGCGTCCCTGGCACAGTCTGCAGAAATCTGAGATGAAGGCAACAGCAAGTGGTAGGAGAAATAGAGCGAGTCACTGTGTAAGGTGTTCTTCGACTGCCCATCACTGCAAACAATCTGTTACCAGTTTATTGCCTCGTAATACCGTACCTAATTTAATAAATTTGTTAAGTTAATTTAATTTTTTTCAAATGTATAGGTTGTGAAAATTAGGCTATTGCATTAACATTTTCTGTAGTGGTACAACAAGCCTTGTTTATCGGCAAGGGCTCAATGCCATACCGTAACCCGAATGATTCTTAAATGCCGGCTCATAGACAAAATAAGATTGAAGGATACCTCTCAATAGCCTATCTGAGCATTTTTAAAAAGCTGCCAACATGAAAATATTAATATTCAATAAAATCCCCCACCTTCATTGCCATTATGCCTGACAAACTAAATGGTTTATGTCCTACAACCATGGCGATTACACTCTAGCCTTTACTTCTTTCTCCTTTCACTGAGTGAGTATGGGTTTGAGAAATCAGAATAACCTCTGGTGCTGGCATTGAACCTAGGAGGCTGAGAAAAATGCTTTCAATTCAATTAACTTCTCATTTAGGTTTACAACCTAATTGTTTGCCTTCTCTCTCAGTGCCTCATAAATTTATTCCATACTTTCCAACAATATATTAAACTAGGTGAAACCCGTCGAAATCGACGGTTACTTTCAAGGCTTACGTTAACTCATCTAACTGCGATAAGTTGGGTGAAATATACATATTTTGAGCCTTTAGCATTGTTTGAAGAGTAATAAGTGTAAAAACAATAATTATATTAATTGCGTTAGTTGCCAAAAGTTTGGTTGATCATTCAATGATTAAAATATTTCCTATACTGTACGTCATTGGAGTTATTATTAGTATGTTATATGGTATCTCTTCCTTTGGAAGAACCTTTAAATACTATTAAAATCGTATTGGTGGATCTTTTGTAGTTAAACACTTTTGTGATTTCATCAGTGTAATATGATTTAATTTGGAAAGAAAATATCCTTAGAGAAGACATATTCTAACTTCAAAGGGAGGTATATCCGTTAAAGTGCAAGTTTGATTTTTCCTTCGTCACGTCGCGTCAGTTCATATCGTACTTCTGTGCCAATGAATGAACCCTCTCATGGTTTTGAGAAATTGATTGTGGGGTTACTGTTAAAGCTGGAATTCCTTCACATGGGGATGTCAGTTATTTGTCTCAGCCTTATCAATAACATAAAGTTGTCAATATAATCTCTCTACGGAATGTTAGGTGTAGTGGAATACTTGAAGTTGGCTTTTATTCTTGAACTGTTAGGGGCCTCCTAGTTCATATGGTCTTGGCGGCTTCATTGGCAACAAATAATGCAAATGACATAGCAATGACACATTTCCAAAAAGCAAAAATACTGTAAATTGGCTGTTACGTATATATTGACGTTTACATATTGTTAATCAAACGTATCTTATAAAGGATTATGTGATCTAGTTTAAAAGGAATATGACCTTTCTGTCATGACAGTAGCTGTTTAAATAGTATTTTCTCTTTGTACCATATTTTACAGCCAAAATGTCGTGTTATTTTCAATAATGTTACCAACCCAGTGCGCCAAAGTCCGTAATATAGGCAGGTGCAAATAATTTGTCAAGATGGGTACCATTTTAGGCAAGGTTTCTATAATTGGATTTTATTAGACACGATAAGAGCGGATATTTCTACATAAATATTTGATATGTGTATGATAAAATGTAGGCAAAAGTGGTGAAAAAGGCAGACACCAACCCGTACAATTGATATAAGCTAGTTCAATAAGAAATAATTTATGAATTGCTGTGATACCGTAAAAGGGTTTTCCACTGATTTCGTAATGGAACATTATATTGCAAAACATGACATGATAAAGAAGAAAATCAATTTGAAAATCAGAAAATAACATTGCAAATACTTATTTGGTAGAATTCAGTAACTTCCAATAAATATGTGTTGTTTGAAATACAATTTAAAAATTAACAGCTGTTTCATTAAAAAGTATTAAGTTATTCATATGGCCAAAATGTAAACAACTCTGAGGAGGGATCTTTAAAGGCTTCTGGGGCAGAATCCTAAGGGATTTTGCTTAGTTTTTCTTTTGATAACTCATCTACAGACCAAGACCTTTCTTTGGACACCTCTATCAAGTTTCTACGTCCAGCCGTTCTCTCAAATTATTGGGGACAAAGTTTCCAATTAAATATTTAGATTCACCCATGTTAATCTTATGGGAGAAACTCCAACTTTGATGTCCTGTGGGGCAAAGCCTGAGGATTTTTATTACATGAATTGGTGAAAGGGGGCGTCTAGACAAAAAATACTTTATTTTGACATGTCGTTTGTGAAAATCCGTCCATTATTAACGGAGGAGTAGGTAGTGTTTCGTAGAAATCGCCTTCACGTATTATATATAGGGATGTATAAACAAATTATAATATGCCACTGCATACTGGCACAAGATTATAAGCCAGAAGTTCTAGAAGCTAGAAAAATTATAATTATTTTAAATGTGTTTGCTTTTTTGCTTGTTATGAATTATGAATTAAGTATAAATGAGACAGTCTTTTTAACCCAGTAAGGACTGGGCACTAAATAAGCAGTAACAGTTCTATTTTTAACTAAAAAACATACAACTCAATCAGTACAATACCAACAAGTTGAAATAATTTACCTCTAAATAAGTTACCTGATTTCGCTAAATAAAAGCTATTTATAAAAATAATAATTGCAAAACACCCAAACTTTTGAGCCGAAGTTAGTCTGCAACATATATTGTATATTAAACAGAAAATGTAATAACATATAATGTAAGAAAGTCCTAGAAAATATTTCAGTGCTGATAAAACTGATCATTATCAGTTAGAGTTGTCTTGTACAAGCAAGGCCAAAGTCCAAAACAACTTTTTGAGGATAACTAGGTTTAAAACCACAAAATCCCAGTTAAATAATGCATTTGAATAAAGGTTGGACTGGACATGATTTAGTTTTACCTGTTCCTACCCCCCCCCCCCCCTTTATATCCAATGTGATTTTAAAAACACTTCACTTGGTTTAACTACAGATTTAAATTATGATCGTGTATGGTGTGTAAATTTTAATGCTGTTCAAATATTGTTGAGTAGTTTTATGGTAATTTAGTTTATGTATACAGAGAGCATCTTAAATGGAAGCATAGGTTTATATGAACATCCAAGGGCGTACCCAGTGTAATAAACCTTTAGAGAATAAAACTTAGGTTTTATTAAGCAAAACTGAATACAAGAATTAAACAGAATAAATAAACAAATCTGACTAAAACATTAAGAATGTCAGCTGACATTTTGTACAGTACTTGGAATATCACCACATTCTTCCGCTCTAGTAAATTTTATACACATCGAATTTCTTAGGTAACACCTTTGGTCTGGTTGACCGACGTGGTGGATGAGGTTGATTGCAAGGAGCGCTGCTGGTTTGATGTTCATCATTTTCAGGAACACCATCTGACGTTGCTGGTGGTAAACATAAATCTGTATAGTTTTGAAGCAGCGGTTGTGACGAAGTAGTGTTCTGTTCCAGAAGGAGCGATTTTGACGAGGTAGTGTTCTGTTCCAACTGTTCATCACCGTCTTCGTTTTCATAAGTAAAATTTGTTGGATTTTGCATTACATTTCCTCTTGGTGCTAAATATCTTAAGGACACAATTGATTCTCTTCCTTCTTTATTGCGGACTAAAGAATATTTTGGGTTTGTCTCAATTACTTCAACCTCTTCGACCAGTGGGTCAAACTTACTGCCTCTTATGTGCTTCTTCATAAGAACTTTTCCTGGAATAGTCAGCCAAGTAGGGATAGTTTCTCCATTGCTAGATCTTCTTTGATGTTTAAACATTCTTTCGTGCGGTGTACAATTCGTAGCTGTGCATAAGAGGGATCTGATGCAATGAAGGGCTTCATCTAAAACACTTTCCCACTGAGTTATTTTCATCCCTCTTGATTTCAATGCTAGCTGAACAGTATTCCATATTACTCCGTTGAATCGTTCAACTTGCCCATTTCCACGTGGGTTATATGGACTTGCACGACTTGTAGCTATTCCCAAATTATGTAAAAATGATTTTAGTTCTACCGACATAAAACCGCTACCCTGGTCTGTGTGTATATATGATGGTGTACCAAAAATACTGAAGACTTTGTGAAGTTGTTTGATAATAGTTCTTGAGCTCATATCAGGACAGGGGAGTGCAAAAGGATAACGTGAATATTCGTCAACTATAGTTAGAATATAGGTGTTATTTGTTACTGAAGGGATTGGCCCTTTAAAATCCATATTAAGCCTCTCAAATGGGGCCATAGCTTTGATGAGATGTCCACTAGAAGTTTTCAGGAATTTTGGTTTGATCTCTGCACATAGTGGACAGCCTGCAGTCATTTTTCGCACATCTTCGACTGAGTAAGGAAGATTGTGGGTTCGGACCCAGTGCACCATTCGAGTAACGCCTGGATAACATAGTGACTTATGTAAGTCAATTAAACTTTGATTTGGCATCGAACTGCAGAGTCGAGTGAAGGCATCAGCGACTGTATTTTGAATACCAGGCCTGTAGACAGTGTCAAAACTAAAACAAGACAGTTCTAGCCTCCATCGTTGAAGTTTCTCATTCTTTATTTTGCTACTGTGTTTTTGATCAAAAATAAATGACACCGACCTTTGATCTGTCACAATCTTGAAATGCCGTCCAACTAAGAAATGTCTCCATTTCCTGACTGCCTCGACAATAGCTGCTGCTTCCTTTTCTATTATCGAGTGTCTCTTTTCACTGTCTGATAACGATCGTGAAAAAAAAGCAACTGGACGACCCATTTGACTAAGAGTCGCTGCAAGTGCATTCTGTGATGCATCAGTTTCTACTACGAATGGGATAGATTCATCAATAGTATTAATAGCAGACTGAGCTATCTCTTGTTTCAGTTTTTCATAGTCAGAAACAACTTCTGGAGGAATTGGGAATGTTTTGCATTTAACTAATCTGTGTACTTTTTCAGAAAATTGAGGGATCCATCTTGAATAGTGAGCTAGCATTCCAACTGCACGCCTTAATAAATCAAAATTACTAGGAACAGGTAAGTTCAGAAGGGGTTCAAGTCTTTCAGGATCCGGTTTAATAGTGTTATTTTCAATTAGGTATCCCAGAAGTCTGATTGATCTTTGGGAGTATGAACATTTGTCTTGATTCAGAGTCAGCCCGTACTTGTTGGCTGCTGCCAAGAAATTTGCAAGATTTCTATCATGATCTTCTTGATCTTTACCACAAACCGTCAAATCATCTAGATAAGCAAAAACCCCTTCTAACTTTTCTTTACTGATTATACCATTAATTACACGCTGGAAACAAGCAACTCCATTGGTAACTCCAAAAGGTATTCTGTTGAAATGATATAGTTTTCCACCTGCTTCGAAGCCAGTGTATTTTTTCTCATTTTCACAAATAGGGATTTGATGGTAAGCGCTTCGGAGGTCAACTGTACTAAATACCTCATACTTAGAAATTTTTGAAACAAGATCTTCAATATTTGGTAAAGGATAAGCATCAAGGTTAGTGAAACGGTTAATAGTTTGAGAGTAATCAATGACTAACCGTCTTTTGTGATTCTCATTTTTGGTAACCAGGACTTGAGCCCTCCAAGGAGAATTGCTCTCTTCAATTATTCCTTCAGACAACAATTTACCTATTTCATTTTCTATAAATCTTGTTTCATCAAGGGAGAACCTTCGAGATTTTATTTTTATTGGGTGACAATCTGGTGAAAGATTAGCAAATAGTTCAGGAGGTTCAACAATAGCTGTAGGCAAACTGCAAGGGCCCAAAGTTAGTGCTGGCTTAGAACCGCCAAATGATATGCATAGATTTGTATACTTAGAGAGAATATCATGCCCAATTATCATGTCTGCACAGAGATTAGGCAAAACTGAAACCTTAGTTTTATTCTCTAAAGGTTTATTACACCCAGGATCAAAACTAGTTGTGGGCAAGAGTGTTCTTGAAACAGGGGTCGCTGGGGCTATACCCCCCAGTCTGGAGTGGGGTTTGGGAGTTCACCCCAGGGGAAATTCTAAAAACAATACTGAAATTAGCGTTTTTTATGCTATTGGGAGACATTAATATAACAAACCTAGCTCTATAATCCAGCGTTTATAAAGTCTTAGTTTATAAAATGGATTTATGTCCGTCAATGGGGTCAGGTCAGGTTGCTTGGCTTTACAATACACATTTAACTGTATTTTTTGTGTCCATGCTAACTTTTCACATCCATTTATAACACCCGAAATATATGGTAAACTATTTTGAAGAGTGCCTGATAACGTATGCCGTAACCCATAAGAACAATTTTATTTGTTAAATTATTTTTGAAGGCAAATAAAAACAAAATAATGTCACAAAAAATAGGTTTATATTAATTCATTATGTATTACAGTACGCAAAGTTAGTTTATTAATATTGCAAGAAATTGGTCTGTTTTTTACTACTGTTGCAATTTTTATTTTATTGAAGAATGAATCAGAAACTAATGAAAAGTTGATGAAATGTGCCAAAAAATGTCATAAAAATCTGTAAACTATCTTACTCATCTTTTCTCATACAAATAACATTTTTCTAGAATCTCAATTTTTATACCTTATCCTTGCTTCTAGGGGGTGGCAACTGCCCCCCCCCCCCTCTCTGGGTACGCCCATGTGAGCATCAAATTAAAGAGCTTTGCTATTTAAATACAATGCCGCAAATTTGAACTCAAATGGACACGCGGGTCGCGTAATTACAAACCCTATGCGGTCTCAGCCAAGGCGTATGAAAGACGGCGCTGGCTTGTTCGGGTCCCCCGAGTGGTGACGGAGATGCCCGAAGCCCTCACTCGCTCGGTCCGTCGAATCGTGGCGTGGTGGAGAAGCCCGAAGTCAGTCGGAATACGACGGTAGCCTTCACTTTCCCCGTTCTTTGCACTTTGCAGGATTATACTAAAACTGTTTTAAGATGTGATGTATGATACTGGATTTATTGATTAAAACACAATGAGTTGTATACCTTTGGTTTCAGGAGGTTCTGAAAAATGCAAATTTGTCAATATATCCCTATTTGCAGCAGTAGAAAATTATTTATGTAGGTACTAGAGAAGTTTGTGTGGTGGCCGAAGATGGGATCTACTGCAGCTGTCAAAGCTTTATCAGGAGTTCAGAGGCTTGCTCTTATAATGATAACTGGGGCAGTAAGTAGCTGTCCTGGAGCAGCTCTAGATTGTCTGCTTGATATGCTACTCATCAACATTTTCATCAAGGTGGTAGCAAGAAAAACAGCCCTACACCTTAGATGCGAAAACTTATGGATACCCACAGGAAACAATAAAGGGCACTCCAAAATTGTTCAGGTGGTACACAATGATGAGTTGGGCCTGCCTTCAGATGACATGTCCAAAAATACTCCTTTGGAAAGCCTTTCAAAGTACTAATACCAGATAGGAAGGATTGGTCTGGGGGAAAAGGGCCCATCCCCACAGGTGATTTAGAATGCTACACTGGTGGTTCTAAGATCAAAAATGGGGGTACTGGAGCAGGAGTGCATTGGATAAATGAAGGCACTGGCATTTGTCTTCCCATGGGGGTGTACCCAACTGTTTTTCAAGCGGATGTCCCGGCCATCTTGGTTTGTGCTTGAGAACATCTTAATCAAGAGATCAGAGACAAAACAATAAATATCTATACTGATAGTCAAGCAACCTTAAAAGCACTAAACTCTTACGAATTCAACTCTAGGCTCATGTGGGACTGCCTTACTTCTGTGTCTGAGTTGGGTAGGAGAAATTGTCTTATGCTCTGCTGGGTGCCTGGACACTCAGGCATAAAAGGAAATGAAGCTGCTTCTTAGGGTCAGCAAACTTACTCTGTTTAGGCCTTCCAAAAAGGTTGCCTCTGACCTCTTGAGACTAGACAGACGAAGAATCAAACTAATTGTAGAACTGACAACTGGTCACGGGCGATTCAGGAAACCTTTACAACGGATGGGCTTATTTGATGGTGAACCGATCTGTAGACACTGTGATAGGTCAGAAGTGACAGCCGATCACCTGCTCATTGATTTCAACGAGCTCTCTGATGCTAGAATGATAACTCTTGGTAATTTGGCTAGAGGAAGATATCTTCCCGAGGATGAACTTATTGGGAAGCTACAGGCATTCATTGGACGCCTTAACTTGTAAAGTCAACAAGAAAACAATTGTCTGGGGTGCGCAATAATTTTATTTTGGATTAAGTACTTTAAGGTCTCAACCTGCCCCTGTTAGATAAGATAAAGATAAGATAAGCGGATTTTTTTATCATTCTAAACTACAATTTAATAATTCAGAGTCTTCGAAAAATTTAAATAAATGCTTACTGTAAAATCCAAGACACGTAAAAGTTTCCAAATGTTTTGTAATCGTGTGCATACTATTTTTTGTAGTTACTTTTATAGTTATTGAATTACAGGGTAAAATCTAAAACGTTAACAATTTTACAGTTTTCCCTATTTGTATAAAAATTATGTCTACTCATATAAAAAGAAATATAAATATATAGACATTGAGACTCAGAAAATATATAGCTGTAACCACGAATACTAATACCGGGTCTTTTCTAGTATTTGTGGTTGTAACTAGTCCAAAATTGTGGACGTCTGGTAAGTCGCAGAAAAGTGGGAGGAGTCTTAAATCAAAGGTCTTGACCCCAGGGACTCGGGAAAAATAGCAGAATAAAGTTGCCAGAAAACGAGATATAACCATAGACAAAAAAAATTAAACTGAATTAATAAGTAAACTGTTGTAGTTTGCTCGTTTATGGATATCTATATCTATACTTCTATACTATAATATAAAAATCTAGTGGTGTCTGTCTGTATGTTTGTTACTTTAATAAGCGCGTAAACTACTGAACTGACTGGGCTTAAATTATACAAAAATATAGCTACCATACCAAGGACCTTTATAGGACTATTCACACTTTTATACTGACTGTGGGCTTTGCCCCTTTGGCTTTAAAAGTTCTGAGGTGAGGAATTTAAAAGTAAATATTGATTGGCCTCCATGGCTGCCATGAAAACACATACAATGTTTGCAATTTGCTATGCCAACCAAATGTAAACAAGCTGAACTGTCAAACCACATTAATTCACAATTCCACAGCTGGTTTATAAATCTATCTATCCAAATTTATGAAAGAGGAAGTTTGTATATATATATATATATATATATATGAACGTTATGGACTCCAAAACCGCTCGACAGATTGTAATCAAACTTTCAGGCATTATTAAGCATTATTCAAGGATGGTTTTTGTGAAGTTTGGTGCAGATCCGTGAAAAGGGCTCCGCCCCATAGTGGCTCTTGAGTTTCCCATGTTAACCTTATGGAATTAAAGAATCTTAACAGCTGGTTCAACTAAACAATTTGATTCTGTGATGTTCAATAGCATTACCCTAGTAGCACAAATATATATTAAACTAGATGAACCCGGCAGACGTTGTCTTGCCTTTGACTATTTATAATCCCGCGGGCTTTATAATAATAATAATAATAATAAAACGTCTTTTATTTAAAGCGGTTTTCAGTAACAATACTGTTTTTCAAAACAACTCAAGTCAATACATACAAAAGAAATATTACAATAACAATAAATGACTTATTAACTAACAATACCTTAACTTATATTTACAAAAGACATTTTTTGGAGTTCAGTCGAAAGGCTTTATAACTAAGTTTTTTTACATTTTCTGGCAGTTGATTGTATTTCTGAGGAGCAAAAAAAGAAAATCCCTTTTTACCATATTCTAACTGGACGCGAGGCAAGTGCAGCAGGCCATCCTGTCTTGTACTCCTCTCTCTCACATCTCTCCTAATTTTTAACTTATCTTTCAGATAAGTCGGTCTGCTAGTGTTGGTGACCCTATGAACAATAGCCACAGTCTCTAACAAACATTCCGTCTGCACAGGCAACATCCCACTTTGCTGTCTAAAGGAAGATATGTGGTCAAATTTTCTCAAATCATATACAAATCTTAATGCATTGTTTTGTAAACGATTTATCAAATTAGTTTGTTCAATTGACAGACTGAAACCAAAGGCAGGCAAAGCATAATTATAATGACAGGCATTACCAAAAACTTCACTATTTGTAGTTTTACATCTTCTGCCAGTATTTTCCTAAATCTATTAAACACCCTGAGCAAAGTCATGACCTTTTGAACGATTGATTTTACCTGTTTTGAAAATTTTAACTCCACGTCAATTGTGAGACCAAGAACTTTAATTGTCTCAGTAGACTTTAATATCATGTTCTCCAGAACTACATTGAGATCGTGTTTATGAATTAAAGAATGCATGCTGCGAGAATTAGTGAAATGTAATAACGAGCACTTCTCAACATTCAAAGCCAGCCCATGGTTCTTAGACCAGTGAGAAATTTTCATCAAATCATGGTTTATCAACTGTTGTGCTTGCAAACTATCTGTGGGCTTGAAAGAAAAGAGAAGTTGTGAATCATCTGCATACGAAAACAGTGAGCAGTGAGATAATTCTTCACCCATGTCAGCAGTGTAAATAATGAACAACAGAGGCCCCAGTACACTCCCTTGAGGTACTCCACAGTTCTTTGGGAGAGGCTCCGAAAAGACACCATCCACCCTAGTTATCTGCTTCCTATTTACAAGGTAAGATTGAAACCAGCTTTGAGCTATTTCACCAAATCTATAAAATTTTAACTTGGCCATCAGCAACTCAAAGTCGACCGAATCAAATGCCTGAGAAAAGTCCAAAGCCACTAAAGCACTATCAAGCCTTTCATCCTTTGCTCTGTAAAGCTGGTCCATTATATTTAACAAAGCTGAAGTGGTGCTAAAACCTCGCCTAAAACCGGATTGGTTTTCAGCTAAAACACGATCTATAAACACCTCAATCTGGCTTGCCACTACTTTCTCAAGTAGTTTGGATACAGCTGGAAGAATAGAAATTGGTCTGAAATGAGACATAAATTGGGGTTGCTTTGTTTTTGGCAGAGGAAATACCAATGCATTTTTCCAACTCTTTGGAAAGCGCCCAGTCATAATTGATAAGTTAACTAGCTTAGTAATAACCCCCAAACAATATGGACTCACTGCCTTTAACATTTGAATGGAAATTCCATCAGTTCCACATGCACTTGTTTTGATATCATTCATAAATTTCTTTATATCGTTATCATTTACAGATTTAAAAATAAATTCTGTATAAACTTTGTCACATAAGTTGTGTCTATAGTAATCAATTTTACTTTGAGAAGCCTTGTTCCTAGAGCCCATGCTGACAAAATATGTATTTAGATCATCAGGGGAAAACGAGCAATTTATTTTTTCATTACTTTTCACTATCCCTCCAGTTCGCAAGACCTTCCAAAAGGATTTTGAATCCTTGAAATCTGTATTATCTTTAAAATACAATCGCTTAGCTTTCCTTATTGCCCCATTTACCAAGTTGCGAAATTTAACATACATCAATTGATCATGTGTGCTCTTTGATTGCAGAAATCTAGATTTAAATTTACGCTTTAACTTTGTTAGTCTTTTAATTTCGTCATTTCTCCAGGGGGCCTTGCACTTTGTCACTCTTTTCGTGACAAGTGGGGCGCATGAGTCATATATTTCTCCAATCTTAGATGATAATGCTTCTGCGATTGGGTCAACATCATTCAGCATACTCATATTATTCCACTCAACACTAGCAACCAGATCTATAAAGGCATTCAAATTGAACTTCTCATATGATCGATACGTAATAAATTTTGCAGGAGCTTTATTTTTGGGCAAATACAAGTCACAATATATGAGTCTGTGATCTGTGATCTTGACTCCTCTGTAATCCAGTAATTTCGAAGTGTCAATAACCCCAGCTGACCTATAATTCAGTTTATCTTCTATTATAATATGATCAATCAAAGAAGATGAAGTATCAGTAACCCTTGTTGGTTCCTTAATAACTTGAACAAGACTCATTTCATCAAGCATCTTGTTTATGAACCTTGTGTCACCTTCATGAGTGTCAAAAAGATTTATATTCAAATCTCCAAGCAAGACGACCTCATCGACCTCCATCTTTTTATCGATAAATAAGGCTTGGAACAAAGGTCTTAAACTAGAATATGCAACATTTGGTGGCTTGTAAACAATACAGACATTAAATAAAGTGCTCTTCAAACGAACCGTACCACACATATATTCCACACTGGTGTCAACATTTTCTAAATCAATTTGTTTGAAAGTGAGCCCATTCTTAACGTAAAGTGCAATTCCACCTCCACTGGATGGTAGACCATTTGTACCATCCCTTCTATCTTTGCCCCATTTAACTTCTTAATTTTCAAGATGATCTCGTTCGCATGGCTCAATCACGTCCTGGTTGAAGTTCGTTCGCTACGCTCACTCACCTTTAGGTTGGAGCTCGTTCGCTGCGCTCACTTGCCTTCAGGTTAGCTCGTTCGCTACGCTAACTCGCCTCCAGGTTGAAGTTCGTTCACTACGCTCACTCACCTTTTGGTTGCAAATTAGCTGTTGTCATAAATTTAAAAGAAATAATAGTGCTGCACCCTGTTGGTAATCCTTGTAACTTTAATGCTATTGAACATCATAGAACAGAACCAACTTGTTTAATTGAAACAGCTGTTAAGATTCATTAATTCCATTTCTCATAAGGTTAACATGGGAAACTCCAGAGCCACTGGGGCGGAGCCGATTGGACGGATCACGAAATTGATGGTGTATAAACCTATTCCATGACATTCTACACGTATGTACCAAGTTTCGTGGCAATCGGCTCAGCGGTGTCTGAGTTTATCACTGCCAAACAAACAAACAAATATATATATACAAACATCCTCTTTTATACCCTAGTAGCACAAATATGTATTTTATAAATATTTTATATATTTAAAGTTGTATTTGATAGAACCTCAAATAAAATATATAAATAATATATCTTTAATAATAGTTTGATATATTCAAATATATATTTAAAATATTACCAAAAAGCAATGCAAAATATAAATTAAATATAAGTTTTGAATATATAAAATATATTCATAATATATATTGATAAAATAAGTATAGAATCTATAATATACATATTTTATATGTATATTTTCCTATTAAATATTAAAAAAAATTATGTCTTGAGAATATTTTAAATATATATATAAAAATATTTTTGAAACTATATTATATATTTAAAGTATTTATAAATATATTTTGAAACACGTCAGATATTTTTATTAATAAAATAATAATATACTAGATAGCCTGTTGCTCGAAATCGAGCAAAATTGCAACTTGTAATAAAATAATGAAGAACAAAAAACCTAATCAGCAAAACCACAATCATAGAGTCGCTCTAAAAAATCAAAATATGACAAATTTTATGTTGTAAAAAATTATAAAAGTAATTTACGGTACAATATTTAAATATAGATCCGTTCTCATACTGCTTTGGTTATCTCTTATGTACTGTGGGCGGGTGTCCTCTATGAGAACGTAGATGTCAACCACACACTGTAAAGCTGTGCTGTAAAGTGAGCTTTTCAGACCTAATGTAGCAAGCTAAATCCTTCTCTTGACGCCAACCAGTACGACACATACTATAGCAGTGTTAAATTATTTCTACGATATGTTCTGTTTTAGGCGTGTTTAAAATAGGTGCCCCAACCAAAGTCTCCAGTTTGGAACATAAGAGTGGATTTAATGACGTATCTAGAACGGATTCACGTTTGACACTATTTGTTTGAAAAAAAAGATTTATTTTGACAGGTGGTGCTCTGTTTTCAGCTTTAAAATAGCTGCGACGTCTATACAGGCAGCATCATTGTAGCAAGGGAAGTCACTTATTTAGTCTCTTGCACTTAAGAATCTAACTTGACTCCTCGGAGCTCTCGTCCCTACAAATTTCTGCCACAGCTTTAAAAGATTGGGCAAATGGGTTGGCATTGTCACCCTACTCCTACATATTTTTGTTTCATTTTTTGTTTGAATTGTTTTACATGCGCTGTTGGGTTCTAGTGCCAACTTCGTACTTATAGATCTGTGCATATTCAGGATCATGACCTTGTCGAGGAATTAGATTACCTACTCAGTGGTAAAACGTGTCATGGATCTTGAAATTGTAGATCCCCTGTGCGACCCCCTCGTCAAAATTAGCTTCAGAGCTGACCATGGCAAAGGCGTTTTGAATTGACTAATTTTATCCAGATAATTTCTGGATCCAAGCCTCACAGCCCTGTTTTCAGATTGGGAGTTTCCAATAAGTTCCTGAAAGTATGGTGAATTCCACAAATGAGGTAACCGAACCTTTCATTTATGACAACAAAGAGTAGAAATTGAACTGTCTCGGCCAGTCTTTTTTTTTTTTTGCTTAAAATGTAAGCAACCACAATGTAAATATTTAACGTTATCAATTATTAATTATTAAAGATGGGGACGCCACTATGTGCACTATGTGGGTAATTTTAACCCAAATATGAGTGAAGGATGAGTGTAGGATGAGTGGCACGATCTTGTAGTCTTGTTAGTGACTAAGACCGACATAGTAGTTTGTCCGAGGTAGGATGTATCACCGCGGTGGTACTGCCACTCTGTATCCGTCAAATTGGGAGGTTGATGCAAGCGGCCACGTTTGCGTTCCCTCCAGCCACTCCCAGATCTTCGTCTTTCTTGTGGCATTTAGTTAAAAATTTAGATAAAATGTGAAAGTTAACCAATCAACAGAAAACACAACAATGGAATTTTGATACACATTGAAAATTACATCATAATATGGTAATGTAAAGGGTAACTGCACTGAATAATCACTTTCAAACATTTACTTAATCACACCGAACTGTAAACAAAACTACATGATAATTCAGTAAAATACGATGTAAGGTAAATAAATTTAACATTTACAAACAATTTGTTGTCAGGTCTTGCAAGGAAACTCTTTATTTATGAACCAGACTTAGTTAACAGATGTTTAAATAAAAATATAAAATTCCGGCTTTGCTCTGGATGTAATATGTCCTGCAGTCTGTGGTTAAACTTAAAAACTATTTCAAGCTACCATATGTCCATATGTTTAGTTGTAAACAAAGGGAATTGAGTTTGTTGGTTTCAACTATTGTCAACAGATAGCGCCGCCGTTCTCAAACTTTAGCCCTTAACTGTACTTAAGTGCTGCCCTTTCTTAATATTCTGAGACGTATTTGCACATATACATGAAAATACCTTTAATTTGACACCTCAAACGTTAAAATCCGTCCAGCCGTTATCGAGTTATGATTGTGAAAAGAAACCTGCTTGTGTATTAATATATAGATTTGTAGAATATATAGCCTATATTCTATTATAATTAGCAAATAAATAATTTGCATCTTTTTGTTTTTTATAGTGTCTATCAATTTATACATGATTTTTTTGTAGGACAATTGCCATTGTGAAAGCGTTAAAATTAACTAAATAATAATACATAATCTGAATGGTTTCACTCTCTCATGCACGTAAAGAAAAAATACGCATATAGTTAAGAGGCAGTATACATGTTCGACACCTATATGTGGGTCAAACGATAAAAAGTGTTGATGGGTTTTATTTTTTTATTGCAGTATGTGACAATGAATGTGATCATAGAAATCTCGAATGATTGGCTAGAAAAGGGTGCTAGTGTCTGGCGACCTTTTAAGAAACTAATTACGGTTGTATATGACGTTCTAAAAATAATTATTTGATTTACATATGCCATAAATTACATAATATTTGTCATAGTATTTAAATTAGTTTTTGTAGTTTACTGTATTTGTATTCGTGGAGACTACTCACTATAACTACAGCACTATTTAACTCAACTACTTGATGCCAAAGCAGATTAACAGAATCATATTATACTGTAGTACCGGTATCAAAAATATTTCAAGTATTGCAACCATTGCAACTGACGGCCACTCTTTCATCATTTGAAAACTAGTCCTATCAATAGTCACAAATAGCTCAGGGGTAAGGTAAGAGGCTCATAGGGAGAAGGACCCAGGTTCGAGATCCGTCCGGACCAAACAAATTTTATCCAGTGATTTTTTCAAAATTAGTTTTTGTGAACTATTTAATCAATTTACTCAACTGATAATTGTGCTTTTCATACTAAATCTTTATTATTCTGTGTTTTTATGTTTAGGCCCCATGGGATGTTTGGAAGTGATAATAAATACATTTTTTATTTAAATATTATTCACTAAAATATATTATTGGAACATATTTTTTTAATATTTAATAGATTCAAAAACATATTTTTTATATATTTAATATATTTGAAATATTATATAAAATTGACATTAATACACACTTGAGATATATAAAATATATTTTAAATATTTATTCATGTGTATTTAATATATATTTGTGCTACTAGGGATACTTAAAGATACATATGAATAAATTTATTTAAAATCTATTTTATATATCTCAAGTGTGTATTAATGTCAATTTTATATAATATTTAAAATATATTAAATATATAAAAATATGTTTTTGAATCTATTAAATATAAAGAAATATGTTCCAATTATATGTTTTAGTGAAAAATATTTAAATAAAAAATGTATTTAATATAACTTCCAAACATCCCATGGGGCCTAAAACACAAAATAATAAAGATTTAGTATGAAAAGCACAATTATTAGTTGAGTAAATTGATTAAATAGTTCATCAAATCAAATTTGAAAAAAAAACTAGGTAAAAAGTTATTGGCCCGAATGGGTCTCGAACCTTATGGGTCCTCCGACTTATGAGCCTCTTACCTTACCTCTGAGCTATCTGTGACTGTTGTTAGTCTTAGTTTTCAAATGGTGAAAGAGTAGCCGACAGTTGCAATGGTTGCAATCCTTAAAATATTTTTGATACTACAGTATAATATGATTCTTTTAATCTGTTTTGGCATCAAGTAGTTGAGTTGAATAGTGCTGTAGTGAATAGTGAGTAGTCCCCACAAATACAAATACAGTAAACTACAAAAATTAATTTAAATACTATGACAGAATATTATGCAATTTATGACATAAGTAAATCAAATAATAATTTTTAGAACGTCATATACAACCGTAATTAGTTTAGGTCGCCAGTCACTAGCACCCTTTTCTAGCCAATCATTCGAGATTTCTATGATCACATTCATTGTCACATATTGCAATTAAAAAATAAAGCCCATAACACTTTTTTTCGTTTGACCCACATGTAGCTGTCGAACATGTATACTGCCTCTTATAATATGCGGAATATTTCTTTAAGTGCATGATAGAGTGACACCATTCAGAGTATGTATTATTATTTACTTAATTTTAACGCTTTCACAATAGCAATTATCATACAAAATAAACGGTATCAGCATTCTGACACATACTTTCTCCCATAAGTTTGTCAACAACCTTTATCGTGTGTAAACGGTGAGAGTAAATATACGGAAATGGGATTTGTACAATTTTGTTCAGAATTTAAAGGACTATAACATACTAAATTTTTATCAAAATTGTTCGAGCCAATTTTGGGAAATCCGATTTTTCTGTTATTTTATGGGGTTTTTATGGGGAAATAACATAATTTACAATAACTTTTGAACCGTAATTTTTACAGAAAAGGGATTTGTACCATTTTGTTTAGAATATAAAGGACTATAACATACTAAATTTTTATCAAAATCGTTTGGGCCATTTTTGGGAAAATCCTATTTTTCCGTTATTTTATGGGGTTTTATGGAAAAATCCCCATCTAAAATCAAAATTTCTAAAAAATGAAAAAAAACTATCAAAATTGTAAGGACCATAACCTGCTATGTTAAATCTAAACTGGATTTTTGTCTAAAATCCTATTTTTCGTTATTTTATGGGGTTTTTATGGGGAAAATAACATAATTTACGATAACTTTTGAACCGTAATTTTTACAGAAATGGGATTTGTACCATTTTGTTCAGAATTTAAAGGGCTACAACATACTAAATTTTAATAAAAATCGTTCGGGCCATTTGTGAGAAAATCCGATTTTTCCGGTTTTTTATGAGTTTTTATGGGGAAATCCCCATTAAAAATCAAAATTTCAAAAAAATGAAAAAAACACCTGGAGATACCATGGATTAGAACCTACATACCAAATTTCATCGAAATCGGACCACAGGTGTAGTCTCTAGTTCTGTACACATCCAGACACACACACACACGCACACCCACACACACACACACACACCAACACACAAACACACACACACACACACACACACAGACATCACTTCGAAAACCACTTTTTTGGGTCCAGGGGGACCCAAAACGAATATATCCACTCAAAACTCAAACTTGAAAATTTTGACGAAAACAATACTTTCTCCATATACTATGGTATAGGGGGAGAAAGTAAAATGCATGTATAAATTGATAGACACTATGAAAAACACAAAGATGCAAGTTATTTATTTGCCAATTATAATAGATTAAATAGACTATATTCTACAAATATATTATTATTTTATTAATAAAAATATCTGACGTGTTTCAAAATATATTTATAAATACTTTAAACATATAATATAGTTTCAAAAATATTTTATATATATATTTAAAATATTCTCAACAAAAAATTTTTTTTAATATTTAATAGGAAAAATATACATATAAAATATGTATATTATAGATTCTATACTTATTTTATCAATATATATTATGAATCTATTTTATATATTCAAAACTTATATTTAATTGATATTTTGCACTGTTTTTTGGTAATATTTGAAATATATATTTGAATATATAAAACTATTATTAAAGATATATTATTTATATATTTTATTCGAGGTTCTATCAAATACAACTTTGAATATATAAACTATTTATAAAGTACATATTTGTGCTACTAGGGTAAAAAGTTAATAGGTTTACCAACAGGGTGCAGCACTATTATTTTTTTAAATTTATGAAAACAGCTAATTTGCAACCAAAATGTGAGTTAGCGTAGCGAACGAGCTCCATAGTGATGAGAATATTTACCTCAATTCCAGGGAATACTTCTATTAAATGTCTAAGCCGTTTACCTTTGGTAGGTTGTAGCTTCACAACTATTCAAATTTGTTTTCGAGGTTTATCATGTTATTCTTATGGGGATTATTTTTAGCCACCAAATTCAAAATTCTGAACTTTGCCTACATATCCTTATATAATTGCCAAACTTTATTTTTTACTTATTCTCTATATATATATTCAATATTAAGCTGAAATAGTTATTTGTGTAACTAGTGGTGAAAGTGGCACTTTGCTGCACACGAGAGCAATGTTTACGGAATGATCTCGAGTGCAGCAAAGGCCTTTTTCACTCGTGTTACACATTATATTTTTCCTACAGTCATTATAAAGCATATATAGTTATTTGTGTAACTAGTGGTGAAAGTGGCACTTTGCTGCACACGAGAGCAATGTTTACGCACGAGCCGCAGGCGAGTGTGGAATGATCTCGAGTGCAGCAAAGGCCTTTTTCACTCGTGTTACACATTATATTTTTCCTACAGTCACTATAAAGCATATAAATAATTAGTCTTTCAAACACTATGCAACACGTTTTTAGGTTCAGCTGGCAACACAAATGGTGCCCTAGAGAAAGTAGTACCCGCGGTCCATATCACTCCGCTATTTTTCCTCGGCAAGAAATGTGCTCCGCGTTTTGAGAATATAGTTCCGTATGTTTTTGTAATTTGAAGTGGTTTCCGCGCCTAAAAAATATGCTTAAAAGGTATTTTCTTGTTTATTAAGATCGTAGGAAGGTTTTAAAAACGTTTAAAAGATAAGTCCAGAAAGTTCAGAAATACCGAAACTATAAACACGAAATGACAGGTTAAATCGTAGTTATAATAGTCAATCAGCTGCTCATAGTATAATTATCTTTAAGTGTTGCCAACCTATTTCCAAGCGTACACGGATTACGTGCATAATGGAACCACGCTGTTTTGTGTTGTTTCGTTGGAATCCTGATGTGCGGCAAAGTATAAACCGTACGGCAAAGTATAAACCGTACGGCAAAGTATAAATATGCAGCAATTAGCAGCTTTCTGTACTATAAAGAGTACAAGGAAGCCAACTTTGTCGGGTGACTGTAGGAAAAATAATTAGTCTTTCAAACACTATACAACACGTTTTTAGGTTCAGCTGGCAACACAAATGGTGCCCTAAAGGTAGTACCCGCAATCCGTATTACTCCGCTATTTTTCCTCGGCAAGAAATGTGCTCCGCGTTTTGAGAATATAGTTCCGTATGTTTTTGTAATTTGAAGTGGTTTCCGCGCCTAAAAAATATGCTTAAAAGGTATTTTCTTGTTTATTAAGATCGTAGGAAGGTTTTAAAAACGTTTAAAAGAAAAGTCCAGAAAGTTCAGAAATACCGAAACTATAAACACGAAATGACAGGTTAAATCGTAGTTATAATAGTCAATCAGCTGCTCATAGTATAATTATCTTTAAGTGTTGCCAACCTATTTCCAAGCGTACACGGATTACGTGCATAATGGAACCACGCTGTTTTGTGTTGTTTCGTTGGAATCCTGATGTGCGGCAAAGTATAAACCGTACGGCAAAGTATAAACCGTACGGCAAAGTATAAACCGTACGGCAAAGTATAAATATGCAGCAATTAGCAGCTTTCTGTACTATAAACAGTACAAGGAAGCCAACTTTGTCGGGTGACTGTAGGAAAAATAATTAGTCTTTCAAACACTATACAACACGTTTTTAGGTTCAGCTGGCAACACAAATGGTGCCCTAAAGGTAGTACCCGCAATCCGTATCACTCCGCTATTTTTCCTCGGCAAGAAATGTGCTCCGCGTTTTGAGAATATAGTTCCGTATGTTTTTGTAATTTGAAGCGGTTTCCGCGCCTAAAAAAATGCTTTAAAGGTATTTTCTTGTTTATTAAGATCGTAGGAATGTTTTAAAAACGTTTAAAAGAAAGGTCCAGAAAGTTCAGAAATACCGAAACTATAAACACGAAATGACAGGTTAAATCGTAGTTATAATAGTCAATCAGCTGCTCATAGTATTATTAACTTTAAGTGTTGCCAACCTATTTCCAAGCGTACACGGATTACGTGCATAATAGAACCACGCTGTTTTGTGATGTTTCGTTGGAATCCTGATGTGCGGCAAAGTATAAACCGTACGACAAAGTATAAACCGTACGGCAAAGTATAAATATGCAGCAATTAGCAGCTTTCTGTACTATAAACAGTACAAGGAAGCCAACTTTGTGGGGTGACTGTAGGAAAAGGCTATTTCTTTCATTTATTGACCCATGCATGTGTATATGTATAGTAGTATAGTTTGTCGCCGCCGTTTTTTGGAGTGGGGTTTTTGGGCCAACTCCCCCGCCCCATGCATAATTGCTAGTACATCTACCATTCCCCTTTCCAGTTGTTTGATATGTTGATATATTATATTTCTGTCTTATCATTCTCAAAATCATGCATGGTTCGTATGTGAACTCGGACCCGCTCTCGGCTCATGGCGCGCTCCCGGTCGCGGGCGCGCTCCTGGTCGCGGGCATGCTCCGGGCTCCTGCTTCTTTCCTCTAGTGGCGGGGCTGTGAAATGGTATCTTTTGCGGAAATCCATGAATTCTGGCTACTTGGGAACCCAAGCCATTTGGCATACAATAAATCACCCTTTCTCCTAATTACCCTTTCTACCAAATACATGTCTTTATACTTTGGTCTTTAACAACTCCTCTGTATAGAAGCCTCCCCTGATTATATTGCCATTTTCATCTTTCAAGATATAAGTCACAGGCTTTGTATTCTTTACTTCTGCTATTGTAAATAACTCCTCTGTCCAATTCGGGGTATAACCTTTACTAAAAACATGTTTATACTTGGAAATCCTTACACTATCGCCCACCTTATATCTTGGCTTCAGATCTTGCATTACTTTAGAAGTCAACCTCTCATGCACATATTTACTATTCTTAATACTCACTTGGTTAGGCTTCATTCCTATAGATCTATGCACCTTATTATTATATTTTCGAATTGACTTTGGAAGTAAATCCAACCATTTAACTCCCCTGAGCACTAAATTCCCGGTACTTTCCTGTTAAAGGGAACATTCATTATTATCGATGATTTCTGTTCGATATATCGATATTTTTGTTTTACTTCACGATTGGTATTGCTTCTGTTTTAATATTTTCAAACGCATTTATATTACAAATTAAGAACTAACCTTGTTTAGGCAAAAATAATAGAATATATATTGGATTAGGATATGAAACTATTCTAAACTAAACTAACATAACTAACCAAACTTGCTGTATAGGCTAAGTTACCGTTTCAAAATTCCATTTGATAACAGAAAAGGCATATGGGGAATAGGCTATCAAACGGAATTTTGAAATTTTACAGCAAGTTCAGGTTGGTTAGGTTAGTTTAGAACACTTTCATTCTAATATAATATTTTTTTAAATTGTTTGTTGATACTGAACAATATTTATTGAGCGGAGCGAGCGAAGCGAGCGAAGCTCTTATACGTCGACTCTTATGCATTTCGTAATACGCAAACTCCTCCCAGACGGCTAAATCAATCGTTTTCAAATTTTGCATGGTGAAAAAGACCATATCGGTGAGTGCCAACATCTATATGGCGTTAAAAAAGTCTCTCAGGAATCCGCCCCACTGGGTCTCAAAGTTTCAATGTAATCCTTATGGAAGCAGTATTTGACACATAAACAAAGACATGATCAGCTGTTGACTTTTGAATGCAGTAGATAAAGAAATAGCTGATGGCATTATTCCACAGATATTAAAACAGTAACGGTATGGATCATAAATATAACCAAATGACGACACTAGCGTAGGGGTCCGTGACGTATAAAGTGGTTAGGGAAGTAGTAAAGGTGAGCAGTCTGGAGTATGGAAACTGTTTATGACGATTAGATTAAGGTATCTGCATTCCTAAAATTCTATGGTGAGGGAGAAAAACAGTTCCGCGACGAATGAAGTGGTGAAGGAAGTAGTAAAGGCGAGCAGTCTAGGGTGTGGAAACTGTTTATGACGATTAGATTAAGGTATCTGCATTCCTAAAATTCTATGGAAAGGGAGGAAAACAGGTCCGCGACGTAGGAAGTGGTGATGGAAGTAGTAAAGGCGAGCAGTCTGGAGTGTAGAAACTGTTTATGACGATTAGATTAAGGTATCTGCATTCCTAAAATTCTATGGAAAGGGAGGAAAACAGGTCAGCGACGTAGGAAGTGGTGAAAGAAATAGTAAAGGCGAGCAGTCTGGAGTGTGGAAACTGTTTATAACGATTAGATTAATGTATCTGCATTCCTAAAATTCTATGGTGAGGGAGAAAAACAGTTCCTCGACGAATGAAGTGGTGAAGGAAGTAGTAAAGGCGAGCAGTCTAGGGTGTGGAAACTGTTTATGACGATTAGATTAAGGTATCTGCATTCCTAAAATTCTATGGGAAGGGAGGGAAACAGGTCCGCGACGTAGGAGTGGTGAAGGAAGTAGTAAAGGCGAGCAGTCTGGAGTGTGGAAACTATTTATGACGATTAGATTAAGGTATCTGCATTCCTAAAATTCTATGGTGAGGGAGAAAAACAGTTCCTCGACGAATGAAGTGGTGAAGGAAGTAGTAAAGGCGAGCAGTCTAGGGTGTGGAAACTGTTTATGACGATTAGATTAAGGTATCTGCATTCCTAAAATTCTATGGAAAGGGAGGAAAACAGGTCCGCGACGTAGGAAGTGGTGATGGAAGTAGTAAAGGCGAGCAGTCTGGAGTGTAGAAACTGTTTATGACGATTAGATTAAGGTATCTGCATTCCTAAAATTCTATGGAAAGGGAGGAAAACAGGTCAGCGACGTAGGAAGTGGTGAAAGAAATAGTAAAGGCGAGCAGTCTGGAGTGTGGAAAATGTTTATGACGATTAGATTAAGGTATCTGCATTCCTAAAATTCTATGGGAAGGGAGGGAAACTGCCCGCGACGTAGGATGTTGTAAAGGAAGTAGTAAAGGCGAGCAGTCTGGAGTGTGGAAACTGTTTATAACGATTAGATTAATGTATCTGCATTCCTAAAATTCTATGGGAAGGGAGGGAAACAGGTCCGCGACGTAGGAGTGGTGAAGGAAGTAGTAAAGGCGAGCAGTCTGGAGTGTGGAAACTATTTATGACGATTAGATTAAGGTATCTGCATTCCTAAAATTCTATGGTAAGGGAGGAACACAGGTCCGCGACGTAGGAAGTGGTGAAGGAAGTAGTAAAGGCGAGCAGTCTGGAGTGTGGAAACTGTTTATGACGATTAGATTAAGGTATCTGCATTCCTGAAATTCTATAGGAAGGGAGGAAAACAGGTCCGCGACGTAGGAAGTGGTGAAGGAAGTAGTAAAGGCGAGCAGTCTGGAGTGTGGAACACGTTTATGACGATTAGATTAAGGTATCTGCATTCCTAACATTCTATGGGAAGAGAGGAAAACAGGTCCGTGATGTAGGAGTGGTGAAGGAAGTAGTAAAGGCGAGCAGTCTAGAGTGTGGGAACTGTTTCTGACGATTATATTAAGGTATTTGCAATCCTAAAATGATATTAGAAGGGAAGAAAACAGGTCCGCGACGTAGGAAGTGGTGAAGGAAGTAGTCAAAGCGAGCTGTCTGGAGTGTGGGAACTGTTTATGACGATTAGATTAAGGTATCTGTATTCCTAAAATTCTATGGGAAGGGAGGAAAACAGGTCTGCGACATAGGAAGTGGTGAAGGAAGAAGTCAAGGCGAGCCGTTTGGGGTGTGGGATCTGTTTGTGACCATTAGATTAAGGTATTTGGAATCCTATGATGCTATGAGAAGGGAGGGAAACAGGTCTGCGACGTAGGAAGTGGTGAAGGAAGTAGTAAAGGCAAGCAGTCTGGACTGTGGGAACTGTTTATGACGATTAGATTAAGGTATCTGCAATTAAAAATGCTATGGGAAGGGAGGAAAACAGGTCCGCGACGTAAGAAGTGGTGAAGGAAGTAGTTTAGGCGAGCTGTCCAGAGTGTGGGAACTGTTTATGACGATTAGATTAAGGTATCTGCAATTCTAAAATGCTAAGGAAAGGGAGGGATACAGGTCCGCGATGTAGGAAGTGGTGAAGGAAGTAGTTTAGGCGAGCTGTCCAGAGTGTGGGAACTGTTTATGACGATTAGATTAAGGTATCTGCAATCCTAAAATGCTAAGGAAAGGGAGGGAAACAGATCCGCGACGTAGGAAGTGGCTTAGGAAGTAGTAAAGTATGAGCATCAGCATAGTGTGAGCATCCGTCTGTGGCTGTTAGATTAATGTATCCTCAATACTAAAATGCAATGAGAAGGGAAGGAAACAGGTCCCACGACGTAGGATGTGGTGAAGGAAGTAGTAAAGGCTGGCAGTGCAGAGTGGGGGAACCGTTTGGGCAGTTAGATAAATGTATCTGTAATACTTAAATGCTATGAGAAAGGAAGGAAACAGGTCTATGACGTAGTAAATGGTGAAGGATGTAGTAAGGCTAGCAGTGCAGAGTGTGGGAACTGTCTTTGGCAATTACATTAATGTATCTGCAATCCTAAAATGCTATGGGAAGAGAGGGAAACAGGTCCACGACGTAGGGTGTGGTGAAGGAAGTAGTAAAGGTGAGCAGTGTTGAGTTTAGGAATGGATAATGGATCTGCAATGCTAAATTGCTACGGGGAGAGACTGTAGACTGTAACTTATTTTAAAATGATTACGAAGCACGAATCGATACATATTTTCTATACATGCAATCATTTACAATCGAAATTTACAACTGAGTTGACAACAGCTGATTTTTACTCCATAGAGGCTAACACCTATTTTTACACCCTAAATATTTAAAATTCTACTTTAGACCCGCAACGCATGCATTAAAAACTACTGTTTTAACTGCAGTATGACAAACACAATATAATATGAACCCTTGATTACTCCGCTCAATTTTGTGGATGCCTCTGCGAACGCCACCTAGTTTACTGTATCCTATATCGTACTTATCAGCTGATATGTTTCAATTTGTTACTATCAATAAATCGGATGGAAAACAAAAATATCGATATATCGAACAGAAATCATCGATAATAATGAATGTTCCCTTTAACAGGAAAGTACCAAATTCCCTATATAACCAATTCTTTATATTTATTGGGATGATCCTAATGAGCTTGTAGATAGGTTAAGACTTCTTTGGCTAAGTCGCCAAGCCGGTAACTCAGGAGTGGATAATGAAATAGATTCCATTATTGAGGAATTGAGAGAAAGTGGAATGTGGAATTATTTATTAAATAAAAATATGTTTATAGATAAATTTTATCGTTTATATAATCCATATAATAAGCCTGCAGAACCCAGGGCTAATAGTGAACCTACTTTAAATTTAAAAGACGATAGTTGGAATTGTTTAAACCGTAAAATTGGTAATGTTAAAGATGGAGAGTTTGTAGATGATGTGTCGACTTTGGGGCAGACATTAATAACTAGAAAAGGTGATGTATTTTTACAAGGTAAAACTAAATATGAGTTTTTAGAATCTAAGAATAAAAATTGGAATGCTAAAAAACAGAAAATTACTAATGTGGAAAAGGGTGAAAGTTTAGATGATATGCCCACTTTACAACAGACTTTAATACGAAAAGATGGTGGTACATTTGTACAAGACAATAATATTTATGAATTTTTAGAATCAGAGAATGGTGTTTGGAATGCTAAGAAACAGAAACTTAGCGATTTGATGGAAGGTACAGATAGTAAAGATGCTGTGAATGTTTCACAAGTTCGAAAAATGGAAGCAGGCTATTGGAATTTTAATAATAAAAGGTTAGTACGGTACGTGTTAAACCTGCCATTGATGATACTGACTGTGTTACAAAAGAACAGACTATAACTTATAATAAAAAACTATATTGTTGGGATGCCAAAAAACAATTTATAAGGAATCTACCAGAGGGGGAACATTTGGATGATATTTGTCTAATGTCACAAGCTATGCATTTTGATGGATCGACATTTGTATATGGAGAAAAAAAATTTAATTTGATGGAATACAATCCTGATTTATTAGTTGCTGACCCCACATCTTTGAGTGGATTTAAGTATATAGATAATAGACCATATACCAGAAAACTATGTATTTAAAAGAATGGAAGATAATCTATTGATTGGGGCTAATGGTGATATATTTAGAGTTAAAGGAAAGAGTGATGTTATAAAAAATGAATGAAATTGCATACGAGCTTCATAAGCCTGCAAGAAAGAATTTCATTAGAAGGTCTTTTAAAGTATTAGATATAAATGAAACCATACAAATAGATTTAATTGATATGCAAAGCTATGCTAGAGCAAATTCTGGCAATAAATATATTTTAACTTTAATAGATACATTTTCTAAAAAAGCTTATGCTGCTCCACTAAAGAATAAGACAAGGTTGGTGGTTACAGAAGCCATTAAAACCATTCTACCAAAGGGGGTTAAAAACATTCAATCCGACAATGGAATAGTTATTTGTGCAACTAGTGAGAAAAGTAAGCAATTGACTCACTCGAGAGAAATCCTTACTCACGAGCCGTAGGCGAGTGAGGAATGGTTTCTCGAGTGAGGCAATTGTACTTTGAACTCGAGTTGCACATTATACTTTTCCTACAGTTACCATAAAACAAATAAATTGGTGAAGAAACATAACCTATTTTTACACAGAAGTGAACTTTTAATATAACATTTAATGTGAAGTGACAAATACAACAGTACAACAGCTGGCTGATTTACAGCCAGTACTGCCAACGTATTTCGCGCGCATACGACGTTGCCTGCATGTTACGCGCTCACTATTTCGTGCCTTCACGTTGCAAATCTGGAGTGAGACAAAGTAATTAGAGTGAGACAATGTTAACATTGTCTCACTGATGAGCGAATTGGACACTTTGCTTTCTCAAATCAGTGAGAGAACATGTACATTGTTAGGTAACTGTAGGAAAAAGAACTTTTTAATCAATATTCTAGCAAACTAATGAAAAACTTAAATATTTATCACTATCACACTTTTTTTACAACTAAGGCTGCAATTGTGGAGAGGTTTCAGAGAATCTGCTTATATTCTGCTGCCATAACATTTATGTACTTTTAAATCAATCAATTTGTTAAAATGCGTTTTAGAATGTTTTATACTTAAACCCAACGAAGGCCGAACGATTCTTTCCTTTGTAGGGCCAACGAATACCAGTTTCCGTTGGGCCAACGTTGGCAAATCGTTAACATTTCTGCCAACCATTTCCCAACCGTGCCGACCATTTCCCAACGTTGTGCCAACGATGTGTGCTACTTGGGAATTATATAATCAAATAACAAATATTGTATCTGCCAGCTGTAAAATATGGGACAAATTCAGTTTGAGAACACATAAACAGAAAATACTTGTACTTAAGGTAACGCTGTTATACTGAAGAGTTGGTGCGATGGCGATAACCTACATCCTGTTGAGAACTAGTCAAGTGATTGTTCTTTTACAAAAATAGTACACATTTCTCAGGATATGAAATAGACAACAATCATTTTTGTTTAGTAATTAAAATTATTGCTCAAATATATTTCAATGTTAGAGTTCACTACTACTATAAAATAAGTAACGAAAGTCTTCACAAAAATAAAGTCAGGCAACATCTCAATAAAACTGAAATTTTTCTGGGACAATAAATTGAGTGTAATTTTACAAATATTTGGGAAGTTTTATTTAACTTACATAATTATCTTTAGTTTATCTTGGATGATATTGAAAGCAAATTAGTCCTTAAAAAGCTGTGCTAAACGGTTGAAAATTCTTCATAGACAATATATTTGAAAATGTCTTTAATATATACAATATTACAGTACAACAGTATAAATAAAACATTAAAACACTGCACGCTAAATTTATAGACGACGGCCCGGCGGGGCAGTGGGCGTGGCGCGGAGCAGCGGCAATGGACCCCTTTTGTACCTGATATTTTTAGAAAACCACGCACGATAAAAATTTTTGGTGAATCGGATAGTTACATTTGGTTATTTCTCCACAAATTTCCCGCTGATGAAATTACTCTAACCAAAAAATAAAAAAAATTCCTCGCCTTGACTACTTCCTTAACACCTTCCTACGTCGCGGACCTGTTTTCCTTCCTTCCCATAGCATTTTAGGATTGCAGATACCTTAATCTATTCGTTTAAACAGTTCCCACACTCCTGACGACTCGCCTTGACTATTTCCTTCACCACTTCCTACGTCGTGGACCTGTTTCCCGCCCTTCCCATAGCATTTAAAGATTGCAGATACCCTGATCTTATCGTAATTAACAGTCCCCACACTCCGGACTGCTCGCCTTTACTACTTCCTTCATCACTTCCTACGTCACGGACCTGTTTCCCTCCCTTCCCATAGCATTTTAGGATTGCCCATACCCTTATCCAATCATTATTTAAACAGTTCCCACACTCCGGACAGCTCGCCTTGACTACTTCCTTAACACCTTCCTTCGTCACGGACCTGTTTCCCTCTCTTCCCATAGCATTTTAGGATTGCCCATACCCTTATGTAATCGTCATGAACAGTTCCCACGCTCCGGACTACTCGCCTTGACTACTTCCTTCACAACTCCCTACGTCACGGACCTGTTTCCCTCCCTTCCCATAGCATTTTAGGATTGCCCATACCCTTATCTAATCGTCATAAACAGTTCCCACACTCCGGACAACTCGCTTTGACTACTTCCTTCACCACTTCCTACGTCACGGACCTGTTTCCCTCCCTTCCCATAGCATTTTAGGATTGCCCATACCCTTATCCAATCATCATAAACAGTTCCCACACTCCGGACAGCTCGCCTTGACTACTTCCTTAACACCTTCCTTCGTCACGGACCTGTTTCCCTCCCTTCCCATAGCATTTTAGGATTGCCCATACCCTTATGTAATCGTCATGAACAGTTCCCACGCTCCGGACTACTCGCCTTGACTACTTCCTTCACCACTTCCTACGTCACGGACCTGTTTCCCTCCCTTCCCATAGCATTTTAGGATTGCCCATACCCTTATCTAATCGTCATAAACAGTTCCCACACTCCGGACAGCTCGCCTTGACTACTTCCTTCACCACTTCCTACGTCACGGACCTGTTTCCCTCCCTTCCCATAGCATTTTAGGATTGCCCATACCCTTATCTAATCGTCATAAACAGATCCCAGACTTCTCACTGCTACCCTTGACTACAATGTATCGAGTAATCTTCAGTATAATCTTTGCTAAATTATGTTTTTCCTTTTGTACTGTATTTGTAATTTGCTAGTATACTGTGGGTAGGGGTCTGACTTAGGGGAGGTACAAATGAGGCATTTAGTTCAAAATTCCTCCGCGAACAGCGCTGTAGTAGAGAGCACTTTGGCAATGAAGGTTTACTAATCGCAAAAATAGTTCTGTTCATAAAATAAAATTATAAATGCCTCAAATTCAATTTTACTATTTTTTAATTATAAAATTAAACTATCATAACCTAACCGAACTAACCAAACTTGCTGATAAAGAAATAATATAACAAAAGTTTAGTAATCGGAAAAATAATTCTGTTTATTAAATAAAACTAGAAATTGCTCAATTAAAATTTTATAATGACTTAATAATAAAATTAAACTGTAATAACCAAACCAAACCAACCAAACTTGCTGATAATAAAAAAATCTTGGACAAAAAGTTAACGCTTCCAGCGGGATTTCGAACCCGGGGCTACAGTATATCAGCCCGGCACGCTAACCAATAGACCACCGAGGCCGATGGATGTTGAACGTTTTGTTACGGTAATGGCGTTCCCTCAGCTAATAAGAAGATCTCAGCTGTCATCGTAGCCTCTTCTATACCTCCCCTGAGTAAATACCCTGTGGGGTGTTGGCTTATTATGAACACATGCTACAACTTCAAGTCTTTTGTTTACTTTTCCTTGTTATTTAATTCAGCCAACAAGGTTACCTAGCAACCCATAAGACTAATGTTAAAAAAATGTGATTTTCAGTTTCATTTTTCTACGTAATTAGATTTTTGTTGGCAGTTCTAACTGCAGTAAACTCGTTTTTAGGCCAGAATAAAACTATTTACAACATTTGAAGAAAATCGTCGGAACCGTTTTCGAGATCTTTGTGCAAGCAAGCATACATACATACATACATACATACAAGCAAACATTGCTCGTATTAGAGTATAGGATTAAAAATGTGATACTTTCTAGTCACAAATAAGTTATACAGCAGATCAATGAACACACACACACACACACACACAATTCAAAGTCACCCCACAGATTTGCTTGAACTGAAGCTAAGAATTGTGCAAAAACTTAAGTGATTCCTGAATAAATGCTAGAGGAGTATTTGATGGAGTTTACAAGTGACTAAAAAGGAATGTCAAGTAGAAAAAGGACGTCAATTGCAGGATTTTGTTTTCAAGAAATGGAAAATGACTTTGTTAAGTTAAAATGGCAAAAGATAAGCTGTGTTTTGATGTGCTATTTATATCCATAGGATGAATATTATTGAGTTTGTACTACTTATAAATTGGGGCGCTTTCATTGCCCCACCCTGTATTAATACAGAAGTAAGGTACCGGTATTTTTTTTGGGAGGGGGGGGGGCTGTTTTACAAACCACAGTTATCACGTACAAACACATGCTGCAAGACCGATAAAAGATATGTCTCCTCGACTACAAGTTTACATATATGTAAGTAGTAAGGACTTTTGGAGCGGAATTAAAATCTTACATGAGGAAAAATACTTACCGAAAATAATGTTTAACAGGAACGCCAAATACACTGTCACCATAGATAGCCTCCCTATAGACTGCTTACAACGTTTTCTTGCCCCTCGACGACGGCGGGAGGGCGTTTATTCTTGGCACGTCACGACCAACCATCATATGGCCCTAAGTTGTTATTTTTACACCATACTGTTAATATGACCAATGGGAAACTGCTGTAAAAAAGCGAGACTATGATGTAATCCGATGGATAACTATACCGTGTTAGGTATATACGTACCTGGAAATGTTCACAAAATTTAAACAAGTAAAAAATCAACAAAATTAATATCAAGTTTTAGTAAAACTATTTGCTTCAACAACTTTAAAATGCACGTCTGTAGAGTGAGTGCAGCAATGAATGACCAACCCCCAGTGATTTTTTCGTGTAAAAAACATAATTAATAAGCTTTTTTTGTTTTGTCTAGTCTATAATAAAACGGTAGTTAAAGTACAGTACTTTGAGCCTGATTATATTTTACCTAATTACCTCATCCTTTGCTTGAGACCAGATTGTACTGGATAAGCTGCATCAAATATACAACTAGCCGCTATACTCGTGCCTTGCAACGGGGTCAAGATGCATGAGAGACAATTTTGGTTTCTTGAAAATGCCGTAAAATGGTTGTTTCATCCTCCATTTAATTTAGAAACAAAATTCAACTGTACCAACTTAATGACAGTCCGTTTTTGTCAACTCAAACTGTGAACACTTATTTAGGCTACCTAGGATGGTGTAAAAAGTGGTGCCGATGCACTCATGAAAATGTAGACCTATATGATTTTATGTTTTTAAAATACGCTAACTATAAGTGTATTTGCTTGGAAAAAAGGTTTTGGAATTCAATTGTTAGGTAAACGAATCCTTAAACTAAGGGTAATGTGGTGTATAAAAATCATTGATTGTTATAAATGTCGCATAACAAATATACAAATAACCTGAATGCTACTTATGGTAAGGCATCTCTCCCTGTAGCTCATGAAGTATAATTTACACTGGGAGAAAAGATAAAAATGTAATATTTACCAACCACCGCCACATTTGGTTTATCAAACATATACTTCTTGTTAATTCCTACACAAGTTTCATAAATGTAAATATTTTATCGACAAGTAACTTATAAAGAGCAGGTTCAAATTAGCAAATCTTATCTATATACTAGCAGAGACCCGTCCTTCGTACAGGGTTGGCATATAAGTATAAATTGCTTATTGCAGTTATTCTCAAGATTTGCGTTTGCAATGGGGGAGGACACCGTTTGATAAAATTTGCTACCATAATGTAATATTGATAATGTTCTACCACTTCACCTAAACAAAAGTGTAAGATAAATTATTAAAAATTCGCAGAATAAGTTATCACAAATTATTCATAAAGTCAAGAACATTAAGATAACTGTAAACAATCCTACTTTGACAGTTCTCAATGTGTATCACAGTTTTAGCGAATTTCCCTATAATAGGGAAGTAGCTATTACCGTAGGTGGCACGGTAGGATCTAGGCCCGGGACCTATTTACTTTTTCGTTTTGATGTCCCCTAAGGCCAAAAACACCATTCGTTCAAATTTATATATATATATATACACGTCCGTGAACGCCATAACTTGAGTCATTTTTGTCCGATTTTGATGACATTTAGTTTAAAGGTGTAAGGCGGGATAAACTTGAATGAGTTCGCGAACCATCATGATCGGACCATGAGAACGGGGTTTTACGGGGGATTTTATAAGTAAAAAATGGGTTTTTTTCATTTTTGACCCTCAAAACACAAAATTTCCCAATTTCTATCTCGACCTTTTTAAAGAGCTTAAAAACACAAATAATTTAGTAGTCTACATAATAGTGTTTTTGTACAATTATTGGTAACGGAGAAAATTAAAAAAAATCGAAATTTAAAATTCCCATGTTATTCTTATGGGGAATATTGTAAAATGTGTAGTTTGCTTGTTTATGGATATATTTTGATAAAACTTGACAAATTTATTCATTGTATACTAAGCTATTAATATTTTACTAAAAACCCTACTTTAATGGTTTCCATGTAGCAGCAAACCTAAGTACTCGTTAAACGTAATGTTACTTAAATAAGATTTAATTGAAAATCAATTCAGACAAATGGAAATTCGCTTAGTCGGTAGGTTTGCTGTGGGGGGGGTATTTTGTTTCTGCTCAGTTCAAATTATCTGTTTTCATAAATGCAAAAAATAACAAAAAGCCTTTAAGTTATAAGATTTACCAATAGGGTGTACTGGTAAATCTTATAACTTTAAGGCTTTTGTATATGATAGAACCAACATTTTTAGTTGAAACAGCTGACTAAATTCTTTAATTTCCTTAAAATATGAATACTCATAAGGTTAACATGGGGAACTAAAGAGCCACTGGGGGCGGAGCCCGAAAGTATTTTTGAGATAAGAATATGTCTATAATAAGGTTTTAAATTAATTTCCAGGAAATTAATCGAGAATGTAAGCTATCATCATGCCAAATTTCAGCCCAATCCGTCCAGCAGTTAATGCGTGATTGAACTTCAAACAAACAAACACACAAACTTTCACATTTATAATATTAGTAAGATAAAGCCAAAAGTATCCATGAACTTTTGAGAAAACTACACGTCACACCCCCATAAACCATATACTTAAAAATGTTCGTCATGACGAGAAACCTTGCGCAAAACTATCCATTATTACATAAATTGCCCTATAAGGTCTAATTAATTTTCAAAGGGAACTTTCCATATACCTAATATTAAATCTCAGCTCAGTTATATTAGCCTCATATTAATACCTCAGCTGTATTCATTTGTATGTTATTCTTTCAATTTATTACCTTATTAAAATTATTTGAGATTATTTGTTTGTATTACTGTATTCTTTTTTGTTTATTTCAGCTTAACCTAACCAATTAATAGTTTTATTAATACTTATGAAGTCAAATGGGGTGAAGCCCGTGGGTAATAGCTAGTAGAAAGTAAGTGTCATTTTGCCCGTTCCAAAATGTACAGTTGGATTTTTTAGCTAGAAGCTGTTGACGTGTGGTGGAATATCTTTGAAGACTCAAACTCAAACTCAAATATCTTTATTTTTGACAGTCGTTACAAACTGCATAATAGCGTCAACAAAATTTCTCTTACAAATAAAAACAATATTTCTTATGGATAAAATCTAAAAACTAAAAATCATTGATTTCTTAAAAAGTCTTCTACACTGTAACAACAGCGTGACAAAAGAAGACTCTTAACCCCTTTGCCAAATTTGTCCACACTATTTTCCATCTTCAGGGGAGCGGGCAGTGCATTGAACAGTTGAATGCCATTGTAAAATAAATGATTTTTAAAAAACGCAGTTTTGTGCTTTGGAATGTCCAAATCGGACCGGCTTCTCAAACCATAGGAGATAGGGCGAGACTGATTTTGAAAAAAGTTGATATTTTTCTTAACAAAGACGAGACAGTTTAAGATATAGATTGACGGAAAAGTAAGAATTTTATAGTTAGCAAAAAGTGTTATACAGGAAAATCTACGTCGCTTCTTAAAAACTGTTCTGATGGCTTTCTTTTGTAGTTTAAAAACTCTTTTAGAATTTACACACTCATGTCCCCAAACTGCAACTGCATATGAAAGACAATGAAAAACCAGTCCGTAGTAAGCCACCACTAGAACTTTAGAGTCCAAGAATGTAGCCAAATTTCTTAATAAGAATATATTAGAACTCAATTTATTACAGACATAATCTAAGTGGGGTGTGAATTTCAACTGGCTGTCGATGTGAACGCCCAGGAACTTAGTTTCTGAACAGGACGGAATGAAATTATTGTTGTCTATGGAAATTGACAGGGGTGCTGTGTTTTCTTTGTTTTTGATATGAAATTCGATCATTTGAGTTTTGGCACTGTTTAAAAACAAGTTGTTGCAGCTAAACCAATGTAATATTGAGCTGATCTGACCAATTGCTTTCCTTCTGAGGTCGCGCATGCATGCTGCAGACAACGACAATGAGGTGTCATCAGCAAACAAACATACACTACCCTCAGACTCAGGCACACAACTTGGCAGGTCATTAACAAAAAGGATTAATAAGACCAGACCAAGCACCGAGCCCTGAGGAACCCCTGTGGTGATTGCCAGGGGAGGTGAAAATGCAGACTTTGAACAGTTGTTGTCATCAATGAAAGGAATTTGAACTGCCTGAGTTCTGCCGGTCAGATAAGATTCCATCCAGGAGTGAGCCACACCTCTTATCCCGAGTGAGCAAAGTTTGTCTAATAAGAAGCCGTGATCTACCGTATCGAAGGCTTTGCTAAGATCGAAGCACCGAGCCCTGAGGAACCCCTGTGGTGATTGCCAGGGGAGGTGAAAATGCAGACTTTGAACAGTTGTTGTCATCAATGAAAGGAATTTGAACTGCCTGAGTTCTGCCGGTCAGATAAGATTCCATCCAGGAGTGAGCCACACCTCTTATCCCGAGTGAGCAAAGTTTGTCTAATAAGAAGCCGTGATCTACCGTATCGAAGGCTTTGCTAAGATCGAAGAAGATTCTAGCTGCAGCCTTTCCTGAATCAAGGGATTGAGTCAATGATTAGACTAGAAAGTGAATGGCATCGACTGTACTTCTATTTTTTGTGAAGCCAAATTGATTCGGGGAAAGAATATTGTGTTTATCAATAAAATATATCAGTCTAGAAAGAAAAATCTTTTCAAATATCTTCGAAAAGGTTGAAACAAGGGAAATAGGACGATAATTGTTTATATCAAGCTTTTTACCTTTTTTTGTGAAGGGGGCGAACAATTGCATGTTTTAGTTCAGTCGGAAACACCCCTTCTTCAAACGAGGAATTGATGAGATGAGTGAGAGGAGAGCATATAAGATCGCTGATTTCCTTTAAGAGTTTTGAGGAAAATCCATCATACCCTGATGATGACTTAGATTTTAATCCCATAATTTAATGCATTAATTTCATGCATTAATGAAGATGAACCTATTTGGCTGTAGTGCGATCATGTGTTCACTGCTCATATGTGTCAAATTTTGAGGTTAAATCAAATCCCCGGCACATCCACAAAACTTTAATGGGTTTGGACCGCTTTCCCTTAAAAGTGTTTGACTTAATTACAAAAATGCCACTGGCGTAGACACGAGAAAAAAAAAACAAACTGGCATATTGTCAATTAGGCATTTGGGGACCGTGTTGTATTACGAATGAATGTCCTTTTAAGATCAAATGAATAAATTTAGGACATTTCATTGTCTAATTAATCAGAAAACATTGAGTATTTATGCTAACTTACTGAATTTTATATTCAGTAAGTCTATTCGAATCTTGCTTGCTTGGCCTATCGTATAATGTTATCCTGTTTGTACGTGGTGAACTTATCTGATTGCATCAATGAATTATCAGCAATACAATTAGCTGTTAATTATAATTTAAATGGATCAAAACGTTTGCCTATAAAGGTTTATTTCGTCATCTCGAGAGTTTTTAATTCTGGTCCCTAACTTGAAACCCAAAAGGCGGGTCTATATTTATATGTTAAGAGTTTTTTTTTTTTTTTTTTTTTATAAACGTAAATCATCATTACTGTATGTCCCAACAGTTATTTTATGTGTATCCCAGTCACAGCAACCACATTATTATATTAATAATGATCGAAATTAATTATGCAAGAAGATTCAATATTTTAATATTTGCTCGTATAATTAACTAACTATTTCAAAGTAATCATCACTTATAATTTGGAGACAATAATTAAATAACAAATTATTCATTAGTTGATTTGGAATTAGGAATCACGTCTCTATTTCACAGTAAATATTCTCTAAATGAAATGGCCAAGTATAAAAGTGGGCTAGAGTAAGTTTAAATTGCTGGTGGCCCGTCCTACGTACGGGAATCGAGTTGTCAACTAAAACGGAATAATTCAAGAAGATCACCTTCTATACAAATGTAACGTGACCACCTATTTATACCATTCGAATATAGACCTAAAATATGGCGATATGCATTTTAAATCCGATAATTTTACCATTAAACAGCATTTGTGTCGATTTGAAAAATCTTGAAGTGAGATTGGCGACCGATTCACACTGGTTTTGAGTAGAGTAGCTGGGTACACTTCCATATCTGTTGGCATTCACAGCCAAATGAGTAATACTGATCATTCGATTGTTTAGCCTAATTCGATATATCGTTTGGTTAGTTAGGTTAGGTTAACCTTACCTAACTAACCAAACGATATATCGAATAATTTGATATATTGATCGATATTTTCATTCGGTTGTTTGTGCCAACAGATATGGAAGTGTACCCGAGTAGAGCTACATGCCACCTCCAATTGCATACTGTACTAGGTACTTATGTACTTACCGTACCTTATCTTACCTCCGTGACCACTGAAACTTTTATGAGGATTCTCATCTATCACCTGCCTCTTCAACATTTAGATCCCAGTCAGAGGATGCATTTCATAACTTGATATTTCCCGTGTCTATCGTGTGGTACTCCTTGGAATATACTTTTTAGCGAATTTCCCTATAGGGAAGTAGCTATTACCGTAGGTCTCATGGTAAGACCTAGGCCCGGGACCGATTTACTTTTTCATTTTGATGTCCCCAGAGGCCAAAAACACCATTCGTTCAAATTTTTATATATCTATATATAGATATATATATATATATATATATATGTGTGTCCATCCGCACGATAACTTGAGTAATTTTTGTCCGATTTTGATAAAATTTGGTTTGAAGGTGTAAGGCGGGATAAACTCGAACGAGTTCGCGAACCAGCATGATCGGACTATGGGAACGGGGGTTTACGGGGGGTTTTATGGGGTAAAAATTGGTTTTTCCCATTTTTGACCCAAAAAAAAACAAATTTTGCAAAATCTTTTCAAACCATTTAGTAGAGCTTAAAAAAACAAATAATTTAGTATATTGAAGTGTTACTATGCGCCTAATGGTTACGGAGAAAATTCCAAAAAAATGTAAATTTTAAATTCCCATGTTATTCTTATGGAGAATGAGTAAACTGTTGTAGTTTGCTTGTTTATGAACATATTTTGATCAAATTTGGAAAATGTTTTTATTTCTTACTAACTATTAACATTTTACAAAAAAAAGTTTTACCCTCCCTGATGCAGCAAACCTAAGTACCTGTTAAAATAATTCTATTTAAATAGGAAATAAATGTTAAATTTTTAAGTAGACATTTTAGTGTAAATCCAATCAGACATATGGAAATTCGCTTAGTCTGCAGGTTTGCTGCGGCGGGGGTATATATCTAGATAGCTCGATAATTTCACTAGGCACATGCTTACAGCTAATTTTCTCTTATTTTAGTTTATGCACAGCCTGTCCATCCAAGCTTTACATACTTCTGGAAAGCATCCCTATATTTGGGTGTTAACACATTTCTCTTAGCTCTCTGTTCTTTTTTATTTCGACCTCCGGGCCGTTTTCTTGAACTGGTCTGTATATTTTCTCTGAACTTTATTATCTAACCCAGCATTAAGGTTATTCGGTTCTTTGGTCAGTGCCCAAGTTTCTGAATCATCAGTACTACGGGGATAGTTGGTTTGGTATGAGTCGACTTTGGTTTCTGCTGCACCCTGCAGTTTATTTGACAGTTTTATAGAGACCTACTACACCGATTGACGCTTTCATTACTAACCAAAATTTTAGTATGCCGACATACTCACATTCAAACATACATAATACCCCCGCCGCAGCAAACCTGCAGACTAAGCGAATTTCAACTTGTCTGATTACATTTTTACTAAAATATTTCCATAAATAAGACATATTTATTCCCTATTTAAATAACATTATATTTAACGAGTGCTTAGGCTTGCTGCTACGGGGAACGTAAAAAGTGTTTTTTGACCATACGTCAATAGTATAGGATGAAATAAATAAATTTGCCAAATTTTATCAATATATATCCATAAACAAGTAAACTACAACAATTTTCATTTTCTCCATAAGAATAACATGGGAATTTTATAATATTTCAGTTTTATTGCAATTGTAGGATTTTTCCAAATATCGGATTTGTTTTATTTATGTTCATGGTATTCAATAAATTTTGAGGGTATTTTTTGTAATTTGTGTATATATGAAAATCTTCTTTGACATTTAATTTTGTTTTATTTCTTTCATATTCTAGAATTTCTAAATTTTCATTTATATTTTTGTACTCATGTTGAGTTTCGATTAGGTGCTCTGCAAAATTTGATTTCATTGTAGTTTTGTTACCTGATTTTAACGCTTCTATATGTTCCTCAAAATTTATTGAATACCATGAACATAAATAAAACAAATCCGATATTTGAAAAAATCCTACAATTGCAATAAAACTGAAATATTATATAATATACACAAAATTAAACAAAGATTAAATCAAGATCCTCTAAATTCTAAGTTAACTTAACATATGACTATTTATTCCTTTCATTATTTTTGTTATTGTATTTGTAAATGTAAACATGACTATGACCTAAGTGTCGAAACATGTCGTTTATTAATTAAAAATGAATTTAAAAAGGGTACTAATGTTTTTATAATGTTTTCAATTATTTATATAGTAGTAGCCCTAATCACAATCATACTTATTATATATATAAATATATATATATATAAATATATTTATATATATAAATATATATATATATATTTAAACGGATGGTGTTTTTGGTCTCTAGGGACCTCAAAACGAAAAAGTTAATCGGTCCCGGGTCCAGGTCTTACCATGAGTACTACGGTAATAGCTTGTTCCCTATATGGGAAATTCGCTAAAAAGAAGTATCAACACTTAAACCACTTAGGCCTATATCTTAAACAACTAAGCGATAAACTGTTGAAAAAATATTTCCCAAATATGAGTTGAAATTTGCAATGCATAAACTGAATACTTACACAGATTGCATTTACGACAAAACTTGATTAAAGGCAAGAGTTTGAGATGTTTAGTTCAAAATAACACATTTCCTGATAACGCAGATCCTTCACGGTAGGGGATAACTACATACATTTTAAAGTGAAGTAGTATGTAGGCAAACACTAACCGAAACGGCACACGGAAGATTTCTCAGGTGCCGTTTGACGTCACTAACTGCTGACGTCAGTCGAGGGAATACTATTACCGCCACGATACGGTATTGAGCCATCGGCCTCTGTGGAGTAGTGGCATAGATTAAACATACTCCCTTAGTAGATTCCCCGCCGGCATGTTATAAGGTGAGGACGGCTAAAACGGGGCAAACTTCAGTGAGCTCTATCCGGGATTTCTAGTACTAGCGCTCTAGGCGGCATCAGTGCAATGGCGCAACCTCGTGGCGATGAGAGGAACAACGCAACGACAGCATTCGTCTGCGAGAATGGCCCAAGCCAGAGCCCAACACACGGCCGGCGCCGATGTTGCCGTACCATCAATGTATTTATATGTCGATGTGCCGTACATCTAATCAGCCAGCACAGCGAAGCACTAGCAGCTAATCCCTTACATTTTACAATCATACGCGAATATAGTTTTTCTGTTATTTTATACGAAGTACAAAAGAAGCTCATAGTCATGGAATAAAAGGTGTATAGTGTAGGCCTACTTTAAATAACCGATCATTCATTCATTAGTCATTACCAACGAATCATTTTTAAATAAATAATAAAAAATAAACCCTTATTTCCTACATAATTCATACTTTTCCCAAATTACATGTTTTTCTTTTAATTTTGTCAGGCGGAGATGAAATCCTCATGGACACTCAAAAATCCGTATTCGAGAGTAGTGTACGACTGTTACTGGCAAAAAACTTCGCAAAGTTTTGTTTACAATAAATGAAGTAATGTCTGTGATTTGAGAATTTAATTTTGAAACGCTTTATGAACTGGGAATACAATTAATTATTATTTGTATTAGAAAGTAATTGCGAAACATTAGGTAAGTATTTATAAACAATTTAAATTTAAGGATCCAAAGGAAATAATTATGAAATGTTTAACTCATCAATGTATTTAATTTGACGTTTTGTATTTAATCACTTGACTCTAATGTTTACATAATAACATTGTAATACTATGTTCTAATAACATTAATCATCGTACAGCATTTTAGGTTACTTAATCAACTTACACCCAAACAACCTAATCACAGCAATATTTATATCATGCATCCTAACATAACCATATATAACATAACCAACAATTAAAAACGAATTGTTTACATTTAAACAATTTTCATTACAATTAAACTAAAAAATGTAAGTATAATTTTTCGTACATTAAATTTCGTCAATACCATTGATGACATTTATTTAGTTTTCGTAGAGTGCATTGTATAATGAACTTATTTAAAGCACTTGTGTGTTGTTTTTAGTGCCTTCGACCTTTGTTTAGCCATGAGGCCTACCAGCAATTTTGCGGCTTATCCACGAACTCAGTTTTCTCGCCAGTCAATCCCGCGGATAGTCGGGAGTATACTGTAGTAGGTTAGTTTATTTAATCCAAATGACATATTCTAACGATCCCTACCAATATTCCCTCTGAATTCAAACGTTTACAGTTTCCTGCACGTCGCATCTGCGATAACTATAAACAAAACTAAAAAAAAATCACTGCGAGTGTATTAATTAGGATAGACTTAACATATACAGTATACACGTTTGTGTGTTTTTTACAATCCACACTGGTTCTGTTTAGTATTCGTGTGTTTGATGACGTTTTACTGTTTACTGTTTTACTAATCTAAAATTTTTCAAAATTACTGTCAATTTGAATTGATTTGGTTGATTGATTGACATTTACTTGTTTGTTAGTTTCATAACTTTTTCCCACTTTTCACCATATTTACCACCGGGCTGACGTAGATCCTCGGACATAGCCTGCAGGCTTCTTATAATTTTTGCTACTAGAACCTTGTTCAGGATGAAATACAGTATTGGTGTTTGTAACAGTCGGTGTAACATTTCATCCAAATTGGATGCATCCGGAAAATACGTCGCTTTGCAGCGCCAAATCTAGGGTTAAGGCGTGCAATCAATGGCTTTGGCTCTCCGTTAATGTCAGCTTGGTACTTAACCAATTAAAAATATATTTATGTTAATGTATTCCTTTCATATATCTGAAGGCTTGATCTTTTTTAATTTTTTGGTATACTGTAATAGAATTTTAAGAGGGAAGTAACTGGTAAATAAATACTTCTATATAAGCGTTTTTCTAACGCATTTTACACATACAAATACATTTTTTGAAGAAAACCAAAAAAGCTAGAGTCATAAATTTTAATCTAAGGAGTAAGGAACAATCTTCAGATGAAAAATATTTCAAAAGTTAAGTGAGTTATTTAAGAGGACTTAAAACGTCTACAAGCGCTTCTCGTGGCGCTGTTCAATGGCGCAACATATCTACTGGCCCGAGTTGAGATTTCTGAGCTGAGGCAGAGCGCATCCAACAGTACCGTGTTTTTGAGCATAAAAACATGGATGGTTTTCTTTAAAACGGCATCAAAACTGAACTCCGCTAGTGTCAGAAGTCCATAGTGGCTTCATCAAGTCCCTCCTGATCCAGTCCGCGCAATTAAACAGCCTCAAGCAGGTTCGGTTTAAAGTAGGTGTACGGTTTTGTAATATAATATTGTAAGGCAATGCTTAGAGTGTTAATAAAATAAGTTGTTTGTAAATTTTTAAATTGAAATAATAAAAAAACAACTGCAATGCAAAACTAAATGTAAAAAAATAATCGAATTAAGAATAGTATTCTTCACCTGGTCCGCGGTGACGGTGGTGCGTGGGTGCGTTCACTATAGTGTGACCTTGGGTTAGCCCAGTCCTTTGAAGTGAACGCGTGCCGCCTGATGCTGCCCTTCCAACCCCGCCACCATGTGACGTTGCATCGGAAGCTACCGCCAGACACTGCCATTGTTAACACGTGCATTTACACTCACTGTTTTCTTTAGTTTATAACGTTTTTTACATAGAAATATTGTACTAAATTTCATAAAAATCGGACCATTTTTGCTCGAGTTATCGCGCTAACGGACACATATTTATAAATGCGCGATTTGCGCGATGAATTTCAACGGATGGTGTTTTACGGCCTCTAGGGACCACAAAGCAAAATAATTAAGGAAGTATGTCCTATGTCCTAAGCGATAAACTGCTGAACAAATATTTCCCAAATATGAGTTGAAATTTGCAATGCATAAACTAAATACTTACACAGATTGCATTTACGACAAAACTTGAGTAAACGCAAGTGTTTGAGATGTTTAGTTCAAAATAACACATTTCCTGATAACGCAGATCCTTCACGGTAGGGGAAAACTACCTACATTTTAAAGTTAAATAGTATGTAGGTAAACACCAATGAACAATATTTTTGTAAACAAACAACTCGTAACAGTAGAGAGGTAATGCCGGGATAACCGGGGGGATGGAAGGTCTGAAGTACCGCCCCCATAAAAAAAAGAAGCGTAACAGTGCTGTTTTTTTAAATACGTTTTATTAAATAATAGTAATTAAATTAATCATAACTCCTTTTTTTATAACATGCTCATCATATTATAAATAATTGTCTTTATCACACATAACATATGTCGACTTATCGTGATCCAGTTGTAAAAAAAAGATTTCAGGCCAAAGCTCTTACAGTTCCTAGTGTCGTATGAGAAAGCGAAAGCTGGGGAGTTCCACCAAACTATTAGCGGTTGGTGCCTCAGCTAGGACCGTTAAGTGAAACCTGTGTGTGTGTCCGTTAAGCTCGGCTATTTCCCACCAACCCTTATTTAGACGTGTCCCATTTTAAGTATATAACTGAAATTAGTCTTAGTGTAAACATTATAAAAATGGGAATAAAATGAAATTAACACGACCAATCTATTGAGAAATAAGATTTACTTGATATACCATTTCCATGCTTATATTGTAAGAATATGAGTAGAAGAATTCCTTAACAAAACGGTATAGCTTAGCTATGTTTTAGGTTCACTTAATCAAAAAAATCTGTTTTACGAATTGAAAAAAAATTTAAGTTTATCCTACTTACATTCTTAATCTGATTAATAAAGACTTAGCTACCCTTATGAAAAAGTTTATATATGGCCATATAAAATTTTTTTTATCTGGTTATATTTGGTTTTGGACCAAATATAACCAGATATGATCATATATGGAATCCCCCATATATGGAAATTTTTTAATAAAAAATTTATAAATAAATAAAAAAATTACAATTAAACATATTTTCACATTAAATCTTATAAACTATGCAATAAAACCATAATAAAAATTTTTAATTTGAAAATTTCAAAACAAAATTTTCAAGTAGCCGACTGGGATTCGAACCCGGGACTCCAGCGTGGGAGTCTACCCCTTTGACCACTACACCACAACCGCTTCATATCAGGTGTCTTTACAAAACCCATTACGAATAAGAGAAGCTGTATTTGGTCTCGTAAAACAAGATTTTCTTAGACATTTTATGTCATTTGAAGAATTTTATTATTAATATAGCCTAACTACGTGACATAGATATTTGCAGCTGTTTGATAGCAAAGGTACAATAAATTAATTATTAATATAATATTCTCTTTATTTAGGCCTACTACACTTACAATTTTAAAATTATACGTCAGTTTTAAGATTTTGTTGCGTTATAATAAAATTGTACAATAGATGTATGTACAGGATTTTGTCATCTGGGTTCAAATCTGGATACTTTATTACTTTACTACTAATTACTTTAAATGAGAAATGCCTATATTATCTGCCCCCCACTGTACCACATTTCAACTCAATCAGTTCAGTAGTTTGTGCTTCCGAGAGCAACAAGAAAATACACAAACTCACAAACTTTAAGATTTATAGTATTATATATATTATAAGAAGTGTTTGGGAGTCCAGTTACAAAATCCAAATGTGGCAACTATTCCTTATAATAATTCCAGTTATTGTCAAAAACTCATTTATACATGAGCATAAATGGAAAATTATTATTCCGTATATGAGTAATTTAATTCCATACCTGGGAGTCATATATGGCCATATAAAGACCATGATTCCATATATGGAGGATATTTATGGCCATATATGGGCAATAATTTCATATATAGAAAACATGTATGGCCATATATGGACAATCATTTCATATATAGAAAACATGTATGGCCATATATGGCCAATAATTCCATATATATACTACATATATGACCATATATGGACACCACCATATATGGATACAACCACATCTGGCCATATCTGCTTCCATATATGTCCATAAAAAACCATATATGGCTTTATGAAACCATATATGGAATTTTGATATGGCCATATATGGCCAGAAATTACTTTTTTATAGGGGTATGAAAAAGTATTTATCCAAGCAAGCTTACAGATGTGTAAACTAATGAACATTGTAGAATGTATTTAATTACTATTTATACATATTACTTGAATCCATTAAAAACTAACATTGCTTGGTTTAAAAATCGGTTGGCACTTATTATTATAATATTTGTATAGCTAGGTTTTATAGGCCACTTGAGTACGCTTCTCATGTCATAAACAAGTTTCATTATTTGCTTACACCAAACGATTTAAATCATCCGACTACTTGCTAGTTTCTGACAAATTTTGTATATTGCTTATAATTTAAAGCAGCGTAAAGCCAAACTAAACGTACTACTACATCTTGCTAGTCTGTTTTAAGCAATGTGTTTATCGAGAAGTTTCAAAAATATTTTAAAAATTGTAATCAAAATATCGAAAGGTAAACGTAATTTTGTTACAGAGGTTATATCTAATCTATTAGATAAATGTTTGATGATTTATGTACTATTTTAAACCCCTATAAGTCTAGATATCTCTTTTGGGATCCTTGGGAAGCTCTAAAGTTCGATTCGGGTCTATATACATAGCGTGGGAGAGGAATAAAAAATGAATGACCTCAAAGCTGGAAATAAAACTACAAATCGTTAGCTAGCAGTTCTTTGTGATATGATCGAATAATATAAACCAGTTAAGGAGATATGAAACAAACCCCTAGGCATTATAAACGGTAGCCTATTACTTTCGTTAAAATACTTGTCAAGGTAAATATGTTTTAAATAAATTTGTTTTTAACATTGAGAGGAGTTTGAGGGTGAGAGATGGTTGTGTAATATCCTGTTGTGACGTTAACTTTCACCGCCTATATAAAGACCTACCCCTTGGCTAGTGTGTCATACCGCACTGAAACTCTCACCCTTAGTTGACAACTGTCAGTACGCCTCAACGCTCCAGTCATCTTTACTTTCTCGTCAGTGTCTGATAAGGTACGTTCTAATAACTATTTTCAATAGTCTTTGCATAATTACGAATAGGAATTGACATCAAGTTAGTGTTTATGTTTTAAAATTATATTTCAATAATTTCAAATAATTTTAAAAAATGGTTACAATAAACATGTAAATGAGTTTATGCTATAGAAGTTCAGGGCTTTGACTTTTGGTATTCATACCGTAGCTCAATCAGGTTTAATAAGCCTATAAATATAACCTTAAACATATTTATACGTGCCAATATAAATAATTAATCTTTGCTCTCTCATAACATGTAATACTTAAGCTTTCAAGTCAGTGCCTTAAACTTTTAATGTAACACAGACATTATTGTCTAGTTACCTTAAAGCTTAAATTATGTATTGCAATAACTCGCATCTGCAATGGTCCTTGAAATGGAAAAACAGCTCAATTCAAAGCTAACAAAAATGAGAAATTCAAATAATTAAGTATTGAAGTTTTGTCATAGCCTTATATGGGGCTTGAGTTAAATTATTGTTATAGTTCCCTTAATGTGGATTTTTTCTTTTAAAGTACAGTATAAGTGATATATAATATAAACTTTGCTGGTGATAAAACAATGTAGAATATGTTATACTGTATTACCTACTTGTAATGTTTTTATTTTTGTATAGATGGCATTCATCTGCAGTATTTGTAAAGCAAGTTTTTCACTGAAGAAGAGTTTGAACCGCCACGTACGTGACGTTCATGGAGATGGGGAAAGGTTTAGCTGTGCTGAATGCGATAGACATTATTCTACAAAGAATAATCTTCATCGCCATATCATTCAACATTCAAGTAAGAAAATATGAGTTTAAAGTTAACATAGTAGATGAATACCAAATAAAGCAATGGAATAGGAAGACTGTAAAAATTTAATGTTAAGTGATTTTGATTAATTAATCCACAAGCTGACTCGATGAATATAACATTTATTTAGTAGACTCAATAGTGGACTAAATTGTGGAATGAAAAGTTTTTCTTTGTAATACAAATTCCCATAGTGACCTTAATAATGTAGGAATATTTGTTTCTTGAAATAAATTTCATAATGAGAATTATGTAAGAATTATTGCTCTATACTGTATTTGAGAAAATCAGTATACAGTACAATATAAATACCAAATTATTGTTTAAAACTTTAAATCAATGAATTAGCGTAAAAATAATTTAGGAAATCGATTTATAATACATAAGTATTGAATTGTTGTTTTAAAAAACTCTTAATCAACGAATTTCTTTAGAACTTAATTACTTAAAATGTAAATAATTCAGATAAATATATTCCAAACCATAAAATTTAGATGCAATCTTATGCTTACATTGAATAAAACCTGTTGTGTATCAAATATACGTGTATAGAAATATTGTTCTTCATTATGTTTTTATTTTATTTTGGCAATATCATGTTTCCAGAACGCCAGAAGTTGAATGCTGGAGATGAAGCTGTACCTGGTCCATCGCAACCTGAAACAGATCCGCCACAACCTGATCCTGAGTCCCCGAAGGACGCGACGCTGCTGTTCCAGTGTACTAGCTGTGACAAATCCTATACTCAGCGTTCCCACCTCACACGACATATGAAATCGCATGATCCAACTAGTAAGTGGTATTTTATTACTGTAGTACATTTGTTTACCATTCAAAAGTTAAATATTGTCATAAACTCTTTTAAAAATCAAAAGCCATATTCATGAAAAAATCAAAAACTACAACAAAATAAATAAATTAAATTAAAATAATTTATTTTTCCAACAGATATTATTCTTAGCACTTTTACCGTATTTCAACTACTCCAACCATAAAAAAAATATTCAAAGTTGAAAATTGACATCTGTTACTTTTAAACATTGTAGTAGTATAAATATAAAAAAGTCTTGTAAGTTCTTGAGCAGGTTTGATTTTGTTGTTGTATAAACAGCATATTCAAAGTTATTTGCGTCCTATGTCATACGTTCTTGAGCAGATGTGAATTTTGTTATACAAAAAAGTACATTTAAATTTGGAACATTTACATAAGTTTTTATTATTTTAATGATAGTAGTAACGTAGATTCATACTTTCTATAGCAGGTTCTTTTTTCTATTTTATTATTAATTGACTTTTACTATGTCCAGGTTCTGTAAGCTGTGAGCAATGTGGGAAGTCCTTTGCACGAAAGGAACACCTAATCAGACATCTAAACAATGCCTGTCCAACATTCAAGAATCGGAATGCTTCAGTCCCCATTACCACGAAGCTGCCAACGAGCTCCAACGGTGGGGACAACGAAGCTCCAGGTTTCAAAGTGACGGAGACGGCGTTCCAGTCCAGGCTAAGAACTTACGAACTAAAGAAGAGCTTCAGCCGTAAGTTTACGCTTCCAGTCTTCTTCACATTCATTTTTGACCATCTTACAATACTACTAGCTAAAGTCCTGGAAACGTATGATGCCGTAAAAATTAACATATTTATGGAATGTGAATTTGAAAACATTCATGGGGAAACATGTCGAAAAAATTTCAAAACAGTAAATTCTCCTCTCCTGCAGACTTCAGATATTGAACAATTTTGCTCTGACGTGTTTGCCAAACTCCTTCGTGAGAAGGAGGAATGCGACATGAAAGGGTCAGGTTGGGCTTTTCTGAAAGTCACAAAATTCGAAGTTAGGGTTAATAGATATGTTCCGCTCAGGGGAGGATCTAGCTACATTCCACTACCTAAAAGATTTAAAGGTGTCATCAATACACGGAACAGCAATGAGTTTTGTTTTAAGTATTCATTGCTTGCAAAGTTTGTTACTGTCATGGACCCAACAGATCCCAATAGCTTCACGCGTGATTTATTTGAAAAATACAATTGGCAATGTATTGATTATCCGGCAAAGTTGAAAGATATCCACATCTTTGAAAAGGTAAATAACATGTCAATTAACGTGTTTGGTTTGGATGATGAGGGCTCTGTGTACCCCCTAAAAGTCTGTGATCGTGAACTTGAGGATCACAGAGATTTACTGCTATTATCCAACAAAAACAAAGAAACCCATTATGTTTTTATTCATGATTTCAATAAACTAGTTAATAGTCAGTTAACAAAAAACGAACACAAAACTTACATCTGTAAGAAATGTTTTGCGTTTTTTCAAGAATAATTTCTTGATCAGCATTGTACGTGTTATTAAATTTACGGAAAGTAAATAAAAGAAACGTCTTATAACACTTAAAACATATATTTACGCTTATACTGTTACTCACAAGACGGTAAATATACAAAAACGATGGTAAGTGGTGATCGATTTCGATTGGACACTCCAATCATCATCAGACCCAATAGGCGAATGACAAGAATCTTGAATGGCGTCCCTACTTAAACCCTATTGGCTACCGGAAGCACCGGCCAATACATTTTTATAAGTACACCTGGAATCAAAATGTATTTGTTCATTAATCAACTTATTTCTATCTTTACATTTTTCCTTATAAATATACAATTCTTCCCAAGCGTTCATTACATATCCTTTCTTACAATTCTTTAAAATATCTAGACTATCCTCCATTTTTCCTAGTGAGTGCCCATTTTGTAACAGGTGTTGTGCGATATTTGATCTTTCCGGTTTGTTGTTCCTCCACGCAGATATGTGGTTTTTGAAGCGGTTTACGAAGTTCACAGTCTGTCCAATGTAGAAGCTATCACAATCGTTACAATTGATTTTATAGATGCCCGAAGTGTCAAATTTGTTACAATCTTCTATTTTTGGATGCAGTATTTTACTCATGGTGTTCTAAATCCTGTAGGCTATTGAAACTCCGTATTTCTTGAATCTGTTAGCAGTCCTTTGTGTTGTAGTCCCCGTGTAGCTAAATGTGATATATCTGGTGCTTTCCTCTTTTATCTCTTCTAATGTTGTTCTGCTATGTAGTGTATTCTGTCTATCGATTTTTCTCCTCGTCTTCCTTGCGATGTCCTCTATTGTCTTGGTTCGAAATCCATTCACTTGAGCGATCTTCTAATGGTGTCCAGTTCTTTTTTCCTATTGGCTTGGCTAAGTGGGATCTTATAGGCTCGGTACAGCATAGATCTAAAGGCTGCGGTCTTGTGGATTGTCGGATGGATAGACTTGTTGTTGATTGTAGTGTCCGTTTGCGTAGGTTTCCTGTAGATGTCAAACTCTATCTTGCTATCTTTTCTCTCTAATGTGAGGTCCAGGAAGTTGATCTTTTTGTTTTCTTCAAACTCGTTGGTAAAGGTGAGGTTTGGGTGGTGGCTCTTTAGTGTCTGCATCATCGTTTCGTGCTCCTGCTTCGTGGCTTGTCTGAAGATAACAAGAATGTCGTCTACATATCTAACATACAGTTTTACATCATGATTCTTTCTTAAATTCATTAACATTTCTTTTTCCTGATGCTGTAAAAATGTTTCTGACAAAATTGCCGAAAGTGGACTTCCCATAGCTAAACCATCTGTTTGTTCGTAAAATCTATTGTTAAATCTAAAATAATTTTGCTTCAAAACAGTCATAAGCAATTTTACAATCTGATTGACATATTCATCGTCTAAACTATTCTGCAAAAGCCTACATTTAACAAGATCTATAGTTTCTGATATTGCCACATTTGTGGTAAAGTGTTTACAAACGAAGACCTCAAGGTTAGGGACCACATGCATTCCGCTCCCTATAAGTTCCGAGGTGCTGCCCACAACTTGTGTAACCTTAAGTTTCACGAGCAGAACACGATAAACTGCTACTTTCACAATCTCTCGTACGACTCTCACTTTATCATACCAGAACTTGACAGTGATGCCGGTGAAATTTCAGTTATCCCCACTTCCGAGGAAAAGTACATTAGTTTCACAAAGTACGTTCCCTTTAAAAAAGCCAACCGTGAAGTACTAAGACTTCGTTTCCTGGATAGTTTGAGATTTCTCCCATCTAGTTTATCGAAGTTGGCTGAATCCCTACCAAAAGATTGTCTAAAGGAAACCAGGAAACAGTTCCCAGTAGATGAGCAGTTCGATCTGCTAACTCGGAAGGGGGTGTTCCCATATGAGTATGTCTCATGTCCTTCAAAGTTAGATGAAACCCATCTCCCTGATAAAGTCAAGTTCTATAACAAAATGTCCCTAGAGCAAATCTCAGATGAATCGTATGAACACGCTCAACGAGTGTGGAGTACATTCAATGTTAAAAACCTCGGACAATATAGTGACATCTATCTCCTCACTGATGTTCTGTTGCTCGCAGATATCTTTGAGAACTTCCGGCAGACTAGTCTGCAGACCCACCAACTTGACCCTGCCCACTACATCACATTGCCTAGTTTTAGTTGGGATGCAATGCTTTTCAAAACTAACGTCACTCTAGAGACCCTTCAGGACCACGACATGTACCTATTCTTTGAAAAAAGCATCAGGGGAGGTATTTCACAAGTGTGTAAGCGAAGGTCCAAAGCCAACACATTGTGATGACTATGATCCGACCTTTCCGTCTAAATACATCAAGTATGTAGACGCTAATAATCTTTACGGTTGGGCCATGTCCCAGTATCTCCCAACAGGAGGCTTCAGTTGGCTCTCTCAAGAGCAAATTGATAGCCTGAAGGTGGAGTCTGTGCCTGATGATTCTGACGTGGGTTACATCCTTGAGGTTGACGTAGACTATCCTCAATCCCTTTACTGGTCTCACCAGCACTTACCCTTCCTTTGTGAGAGGAAAGTCCCTCCAGGTGGCAAACACCCAAAATTGCTCACCACTTTGGAACCCAAAACTAATTACATAGTTCATTACCGCATTTTAAAACAAGCTCTAAACCATGGCCTAAAACTTAAAAAAATCCACAGAGCCGTTCAGTTCAACCAGTCTCCGTGGTTAAAACCGTACATCGAGCTAAACACGAACCTCCGTAAACAGGCCAAGAATGACTTTGAAAAAGATCTTTTTAAATTGTTCAACAACTCCGTGTTCGGGAAGACTATGGAAAACTACCGTAAGCGTATGAATTTCAAACTTGTGTCTGACAACAGAAAGCTGGAAAAATACATTGCTAAGCCCAACTTTCTGTACAGCACAATATTCACTGAATCATTGGCTGGTCTTCATTTGGCTAAGACAAGTATTGTTCTTGAGAAGCCCCTTTACGTTGGTTCGTGTATCTTAGATATAAGTAAAGAGCTGATGTATTGGTTCTTTTATGACATCCTGGTGAAAGAGTTTGGTGAGGAGAATGTGGGCCTGTTGTACATGGACACAGACAGTTTTGTAGTCGAGCTGTACACTGAGGACATGTACAATAGGTTCCGTTCAATGATGCAGCATCTTGACACCAGTGGATTGAGTAGGGACAACCCCGCCTACAGCCCTACGAACGCCAAGTTATTGGGAAAGATGAAGGATGAGATGAACGGTGTGTTCATTCTCGAATTTCTTGGCGTTCGGACAAAGGTGTACTGCATTGTTCCGTAGGGCACCGAAGCAGAAATTAAAAAGTGTAAGGGTATCACTAGGGCTGTAGTAAAACATAAACTTAGGGCTGACCACTATAGAACATGTATAAGAGAAAATTATGATTTTTATACCATGAACTCAACTTTTAGATCAAAGAAACACAAGGTCTACACCCGGTGGGAAAATAAACTCACGTGGGTATGATGGTAAAAGATACCTTCATGTTGATGGGTTTACAACCCTTCCTCATGGACATCATCTAATACCACCGGGTGTAGAGTTAGATGTAGATATCTTTTAAAAACATGTTTCCCATCCAGCAACAAATTTCAACCATTACTATTTCTAAGAATTGACGTTTCAACTGTAGAAACCTTTGTAATATACTTTGTAATAAATGTATAGTTTGTATATATTGTAATAAACTTATAGTTTGTATATATCTGTATAGTCTATGTCAAACTTGAAGTTGCTTTAGAGTACATAGTTTTTTCTTCAATCAGTTAAATATTCCAGTTACTATATTTTGTATAACTGTGTTACCACATTTTTAAATTTTTTTCTTACCATGTTGATTGTGTGAAATGAAAATCCTCACAAATAAAGTAAGTTTTGGTTGTTGTATCATCATATTGTGCTGAAATCTTTGTTAAATCGAGCTAAAAGAGCAACCTTTATGTGTTTGAACATTTTCTTTTTAAATATAACTATTTGTATGTATACATATAACCCAAGGGAAAACAATAAACTACAACATACTTGTTTTTATTTACATTCCTTTATAACAATAGTCAAACAGGTTACATACATGAAAATCATTTTGATTAACATTTGTTGAAAACTGAGATACATAGTCTTGCATTGAATAGCCTTGTGGCCTAAAATACAAATATGTTAAACAATAATGTCCACAAACTGTAGAAAATTCACCTTGCAGCTTATTGTGATTGAAGTGGTAATGCCAGCAGTTTCTTCTTATAAAGTTAACATGATCAGGAACAGTTGGTGGTTGTCCAGAGCTGTCAAAATATTCCAGTCTTTGGTGTTTATCCAGATAAATTGCAATCCAGTGAGTGCCTTTCTTGGTGTGTGGGTCAGTGTTGACTACAAACGCTGTTGAGGGTGTAATCCTAATGGGTAAACAGTCTGATGGGAATACACCAACATTTTGAACTGGGAGCTTCTTTAAACACCACTCCACTTGCAAGGAGTTCATTTTTGTGTAAGGAAATGCCACTTTCTTAAGTTTACACAGTTTGACAGTGCACACTTATGATAACTATCACAATGATTGTTACATCTTAAACTGTCTGAAGCAAACAAACTGTTGAGCACATTGAGTGACTGAGAGTGTAAACATTCAAAATGAATAACCGTACAGCAAAGTGGTAAAATAGTTTTAATAAACTCTGCCTACTCTCTTCCTTTCACAAGCACAAACATAATTGAAGTAAGTGAAATTTTTAGTTTTTCCAGCAATACATGGTATGGGATGTCACCATCATTCCAGTCAAGGCCATGGTAGTATTTCGTAACCCAATAACTTTCTCTTAGCTTATCTGCTGTCAACAGCCTGCGGGCAAACGGTGGACAAACAATGTGATGAAATAATAAACTTCCCGTTTCTAAATTTATAGCAGCAACTTCCTTGATTATGTAACCTCCATCGTTATTCTTGAAACATTGAATGTCCAAAACAACACTATATTTACGATCCATCTCAGCAGACTGTAGGCGAAGTACTGTCATAACACAAAACATGCTGTTTGTATTTAACTCCCATAGTCAACCGTTACATTTCTATTTTTGTCAATTTCAATGATGTTGTCAAACTCTGCGTAAACGATGCAATTGATGGTTTCGGTCAAAGCTTCGTAGAATCCAAGTTCAATCCTTAAACTACCATGTCTAATGAGGTTCCAGTGAGTGGTGGCGTTGGCAGATAAGTCCGGTGTCAGGTAAAATGCCATAACACAGTTACCTTGAGAATAATCGCTGCGAGTAATGCTGTTACCCAAGTTCAGAAAGTGTATTCCAGTCCCACTGAACAATGTGTGATAGGACATAACAGATAATTCCTTATTTTCAGAGTACTCTGGCTGCAGTGGTTTGGATGGTATCTGAACTCCATCAACGTAGAGTGAGAAGAAGTTCACCTTGTAGGATTGAAAATTAAATGGGTTTGATTTGAAATCACCATTAAATGCTTTGTTGCTTACTAGACCAACAATTATTCTTTTTGGTAGCTGTCCCAGAAAAACATTGTCCAATGTCTTGCCTTGAATGCCTGAGAGTATGGTCATAGCTTTCACTTCGACTCTTGTTATCGGGTACTTGACTGTTCCACTTTCCAAAGTCTTGCTGTGAGCCAACAACACTGTAGGATTTATTTTATTTTTACGTATCAAAAGATTTGCTTCAACAATCTTGACTTTATACTTCTCTGTTTTGGACATTAGACAGAACGAATCTCTTGATCTCACTAGACGCAAACGCAGTTCCACACCATTAAGTAAAAATTTTTCCTGATTGAATAAATCCACATGCAAATGACCAACCATATCTACAACATTGCTTGACTTTGTAAAATATCTGCGATTTTCCAAACCTGTATTTTTACTTTCACAATCATCCATTTCACCAGACTTGTCATCATACCACAGAGCACAGGATAGATGTGAGTCTTTAGCACTTTCATCATAGTTGAGTAGTGTTTCAATGTACGAACGGTAAGCGTAAGTATTGTTCTGTGGTGTAACCAATTTTTGGTTTACATACAAGTCTACTTGACTGAACATTGAGTGTAACCAATTAATTGCTGGACCAACTGATGTATCTACCAATGGGTCCAGTTTTGTACCATCGGGTTTTACAATACATGCTTTAATATTTAGCATTGTATTTGACAAGTCAGAGTACTGATCACCATGACCGGGCACTACAAACTCTATGGGCGAATCATCTGTTAACGAGGAAATTGGTTTGTATTGAACCCATTTGCCATTCTCGATGCTAGTTTGTGTTGCGGGTAGCGTAAACAAGTCCAATTCAGATTTCACACACTCACATGATTGATGATGTAGGAATGCCATGTTGTTTAACCAAAAATGTCTTTCACTCTTTTACGCACTGATTCTTCGCTTCCTCTTCTTACTGCTTTCAGACGGTTTCTTGACAGGTGGCCGCTTCTTAGACTTGTTGTGTACAGCTAGAAGCTTCTTCAAAGACTGAGGTGTAACGTTGATTTTTCTCCTCTTATAGCCAGACCCCTGCATAACTCTATCAATCTTCTCATCCGCTTTGCGTTTCAGATTACTTGTAAATTCCTTGACACCAGCAGATATAGCTTGTTCCGGAGGGACTGAATTAATAACATCTTTCAAAACGTGAAGACTGGATTTAATAGCTTCCTTACCCATAGTATTTGCTCCAGATCGTAGCAGAGGGGTTATTGTGCGAAATAACCCACCTAGGAAACTGCCAATACCGTGTCCTCTTTGGTATGGGGAACCTTTGTACACAACACTCACACCACTACCTAATTGGTTACGGTAATACACCAAGTAAGGATCATAAACGTTAAGAGTCATTTCTCTTAGTTGTCAGCTTTCTTTCTAAAATGTAGTTTAACGCAGGACGTTCCAAACTTAAATGGCAGCTTTGCTCCTGTGTTATCCCTTAAATCGATTTCCATACTTTCAAAACTCGACTTTAACACTGACACATAGTGGGGGCTGTTAAACTGCATAAATCTGCTACTTCCATACACATAGTCAGCTGTGTCAATATTAATAATTTGCAATAGCGGGGCCATATAATCACCCACAAACTGCGATTCCACAATATCGCAATAAATATACATTTGAGAGGGTAATCCTACTCAGGTTGGCTGGGCGAATCGATTGGTTATTCTTCAGCAAGTCGTTTTCTCCGGGACTGAAACCAAGTTGCAGAGCTAGCTTGTCCGACAATTCAATCTGTATCACGTGAGACTGGCTGTTGATTTCAACTCTTTTAGTTTTTTCGTCATAATTAAAATATGTGTGATCACGAATGACTTCATGTTTGTTGATCATATCTATAACTTCCTTAACATTTATATAATCACCAGGTGTCAATGTTGCAACCACCATCATAGGAGCGATCAAATCATAATTGGGTTCTTCGTCTTTTTCCCAAGCATTGGTCTTTACCCGCTCGTATGTGGGTAAGCATGGATGTATATTACACTGTTTTCACTTAGAGTCAACAAAGATCAGGGGCAGTGAGCCTCTACTATTGCCACTTCCCACAACCCGTCCAGCTTTATCGGGCGTGATAGTTGAGTAATGAAGTTCGATACTGTATTTTGTGGATAGTAGCCCATGGAACTGTTACTAGGTAGTGTGAGGTAGAATTGATCATTCATATTGATTGAAGGTCTGAAGCACGCACCCACGAGTTGAAATCGTCACTATAACCGTACCACTTCACTAGGTAAACCTTAATGGGACCTTTTCCTTTGGTGGCTATGATTTTATCTATTTTAAAAATCTTATTGTCATGAAGATTAACTTTTTGCAACTCTTGCTCATAGAAATATCCATCTATTGGTTCGTTGTTTAGGTCATGCAATTGGTACATTGGTTTGGTAAGCTGAAGGACATTTGTAATTTTGTACACCTCTTCTGACCAATTAGTTTCATAACCTTTTTCAAAAATACCTTTACTTTTTGAAATACGCACAGTATCATTAATTGATAGTTTGGGCTTAACAACTTTTTCTTTTACACCATAGAGGTTTTTCCAGACTCTGAATGAATTGGTCTCATTAACTTCGATTGGTTCCATTTTTATACTTCTATGCCAACTGTGATTATATGAATTCACCAGTGCATCCAAAACATCTACATACCTGTACGTATTGTTATGTGTTAGATAGCGCCCCATGCGAGTTTTCAATGTTCTATTAAATCTTTCAACTACAGCCGCTTTAACATCAGGATTATTTGTAGTAAAGTAGTTTATATTTTTACTTTTGAAAAATTGCTTTACTTCCTTGGCTGTGAATTCCGTTCCTTTATCAGACTGTAAGTTCTTTGGGTGCTTTTGTGTTTCTGAAAGAATCAAACTAAACGCTCGAATAAACTCTGCGGGAGTTTTTCTTTTTAGCGGTTTTGCATACGCTTGTTTACTGAAAACATCAATAACAGTTAAGATGTAGTTCATATTGTCATTATATTTGCTTAACCCTCTCATATCATTTAAGTCACATTGCCAGAGTTCATTGATCGAATACACTGCATACCTATTCCGAGGAAATCTTTTTCTCAATGGTTTATGAAGTGTGTATGTATCTTGAGATTGTAACCATTCCTTTACAGTTTTCTTCTTTGCAGACGCTGCTTCCAATAACGGTACAACTCCACGATATCCGGCTGGGTGTGCGGGGTCATAATAGATAGTTGCTAAATCCGTTGACATCTAGTCTAACCTAAAGCTGTCCCACTTTTGCTTTCTATTTCTACGTGCAAATGATGTTGAAAGTGGGGTTGATCTTGAAGGTGTTTCAAATTCTCCTTGTGTACTAAACAATGGCCGCAGTGTACGTGGTGAAAACTTGTACTCTTCTGTTCTACTTGACATAAGCTTGATACTTTTATCTACTGGTGAAACATAACCTTTGAGTCTTTCATAGTAGGTTCGTGCAAATTGATTGGTTATGAACTCAATAGGTGTTCTTATATCCTTTAGAGCATGCATAAACTGTTTCCATCCCTGCGGCTGAGTAGCTTTCCTTGCTCTTATTATATCATGCAACAAGTCAATTATATTGGTGTTTTCCACTACAACTCCATCAATAAAAACTAATCCATTATCATCCCATTCTATCTTATCCTGGTGTTTCCCAATATGTCTTAGTAAATTTTTAACATCAGACTTATATGTTTTAGGGAATGTTTCAACCAACTCATCTGTGTTTAAAGACTTGTGCTTATGGGTTTCCAAATCAATGACAGGTATCTGAACAGGCTTTCGCTTTTGACTCGCAAAATGCCAATACCTTTGTAACACCTGCTGATATTGACTCCATTTATCCTGATCACTAAGACTCTTGTTATTAAGCAGACTCGACATTTCACGATCCAATTCACTAACGGTATCGCTTTTGTTACCTGAACTTTTCACATGGGTTTCGGGGTTGGCTTGCATTCTTTGTAGATCGTCAGGAGAAATAATTATCATTTTCTTTGCGTGTTCCATTATAGGTTTTATTAGTTAAGGAGAGCTTGTAACACTGCACTTAAAAGTATTGGTAGTGCAAAACCACCTCCCTGCTGAACAATAAATCGTTTTTTACTTTTGCACTTTTCACCTTTCTTCACCAATCTTCTTAGCACTGCTTTGTATTTAGATAGTTTTCGTTTCACTTGAGGAGTAACACTAACATTACCTTGCAACAGATTGTAAGCACACTTACAGACTGACTGAATCAAGTCCTTGTCAGCTGTTTTTAAAACACTTTTAAGTTGTCTGGGAGTCATGAGCGAGATCGCTCGTAACAAGTTAATATTCTTTTTGACCGCTTGAGACATGACGATAGACTGAAGTGGTAAAACACCAACACTCGACTTATATTCACTTTCCTCTGTTGTTTTTAGGAACGTAAACATAATTATTTATGTCACTAGGGAATATGCTTGTTCTGAACCTAATCTCATCAGGTGTTGATTGCTTCATATCAAGTAACAGATAACCATGACGTGCTTTTGTCGCATCATTGTAGGCATCCTGAATAAATCTTGGGTTTTCTGGTTACACTTGCTGAGCTAAATGTCTTATTTGAGCCTTGTCTCTAGGATTTTTAAAACACACTATATAATGAGCATTTAACGATATATCTCTTTGTCCCCTACCTTGGTGGAATAGGTTCTGTGTTATGAAAAATACACTTATGTTTCTATGATGACAACCTTTTGTGAACAAATCAACCACTCTGTTATCTGATTCTCTCATCAAGTCATCAATTATAACTAAGCTAGGCTCAGAACCATCAAAGTCGCTCATATTTGGAATACCTTCTTTGTACACAACACTTTCCAAGTTATAACCTGGTTGCCACTCGGCATAATGCCAATACACATTTTTAAACACTGTATCACAAATAATACTCATATATTCAATAAATTTACTGACGAAATGAGACTTTCCACAGCCTGAAGGGCCTGCTATGATTGCTGAGAATGGATGTTTCCACCTTGGATCCATGATTAACACTGGTTCTACATAAACACAAGCAGTATTTTTAAATATAAATAACTATGGGGAGTAACACAAATAAAAGGAAGATAAGTTGTTATAATGAAAATTTTATTCAGTTACATTATTACATGTTATACAAATTCTATACCCTTTCCACGCCCCAGGTACTGCAGTGACAATCTCGGGATGTCCTCACTGTTGTAGGCGTTTATCACCTCATCTGGTAGAACTGTCTTGAAGCGGTCCGGTAAGAAGACTCGGAGATAAAAATCATCTCCAACAAGTCCCTCCAACGTTGCTGAGATAGCCTCTCCAAGTCTCGTTGTGCAGCGATCGAACTTGACGACTCTGTACAGCATCCCAGTCCTCAGCTCGGACAACCGTGTGTACTGAGGCTGTCTGACGCTGTTTAGCTGTTCCTTCAGGTCCTGCGGGTCCATGGTAGATGCTCGGAGGTGTCTTAGGGCTCAGATGTAGTTCGTCGGAGTGTTGACTCTGCGAGCTTGAATGATTCCTACCATCGCAGGCAGGGGTTTTAAGGGGCTTATTTACCTCCAGGTGGTGAAAGTGAAAGTTTGTTTTCGTCAATTTGAGTACATATAGATTCGCTCAAGGACAAGTGAAACTTGTGTTCTTCAATAACAAATTAAAACTTTCTATTTCAACACTCATAAACATCCTGATATGTATCAATTACAATATCCGGTTTACTGTTTGGAAATAAACATATTTTATACTCAATTTGCTTTTCCACTATTACAACTACCACCAAAGAATGCCTCCTGTAAAAGCACTTCTCTAGCTTTCTGTAACACGCTATTAATCAAAAGCAAACGTCGCAAGTCTTTACGTTTACGATTAACACGAGCTTTATTCAAAGACAGCACAATCATATCTCTAGCACTGGTATCCATTGCAAATTAGATACTGATGTATACGGTTTGCAGGCTAGTAACAAACTAAAAAGGCTTTTTGCTTTCACGCAGGACGCTCAGAAACTGTAAGAATTTTTACAAGTACAATTTTTAACTATTGGATGACGATAACATTGGTTGGCATATGTAATGTATGATAAAGATAATTTTTTATAATATGATGAGCATGTTATTAAAAAAGGAGTTATGATTAATTTAATTACTATTATTTAATAAAACGTATTTAAAAAACAGCACTGTTACGCTTCTTTTTTTATGGGGGCGGTACTTCAGACCTTCCATTCCCCCGGTTATCCCGGCATTACCTCCCTACTCGTAACATAAACATTTCAATGACAGTTATAAAGCAGCTGTTAGTTAAACCAGCATTGAAAATACTTTAAATTGCTAGCGTCGGCTGCTAGACTTTTAAAAAATTAAAACTTATTTTCTAAAAACTGGGACCCTAAACTAAAATTATGGCTTCGACATTCCCTAGTTCTCAAAATTATCTTTCTTTCAACACAAAAATCATGAAAATCCGTCGAGTGGTTGATTCAGAATCGTGAAATAAAAAAACACTGTTTCGTTTTAATATTATAGATAGATAGACGAGGTGTTAGCCTGTCCTACGTACGAGAATTCAGTATTCAGTTAAAACCGTGTGCAATTCAGATAAGCTAGTTTACACATATAAAGACGAAGTTTCTTGCAATTTTAATGTGAACAATCATCTTGTAAACAAATGTTGAGTGACCAAATATGTTTTTATTCCATCATAGGCCTGTACGATATGCATTTCAAATCCGATAATTTTACAATAAAACAGCAATCCTCCTTCCATAGCATACCTGCCTCTTCCATAATTATTATCACCACAATACAACTACTATACACAATTTCCAGTAGATCTGAATAGAAACCACCTAAAAAAAAACAAACGATAATATCCAATAAAATTCACAGTACACATAATTTAACTTTGGTGTCCTAACATCAAAACTAATCGTCACACCTATCCTTTATATCAATTTCACTGCATTAATTGCAAAATAAATAAGTGTAAACAAAGAAAAGTAAAAACAATAACAGTTTGTTTTGAAACAGCTGTTTGGTTCAAATAACATGCATTTGAAAAAAAGAACTTTGGTCACATGTAGCAGGAGTATAAAAAGTAAACACGCTAGTAAAGCTAATGGAATGGGCACACGGGAGGGACTAAGGTTAAAGGTGTAGTGACGTCATATCTCTAGTGGCTAATGTCTACTCTTGAGGCAACACGATTACCGTAACGAAACGATGAGATTTCAGCGGCGTTCGAGATATAGTTGGTAGCGTTAAGGATTGGTGTTCAGGAGGTCCCAGGTTCGAATCCTGCTGGCAGCACTAACTTTTTGTCAACAATTTTTTTTATATCAGCAAGTTTGGTTGGTTAGGTTAGGTTATGACAGTTTGATTTTATAATATTAAATTTTAAAATTAATTTTATAATTAATTAAAAATTATAAGTAATCATTAATTAGATTTTTATCTTATACAGTTTTTATATTATCAGCAAGTCTGGTTGGTTAGGTTTTGTTATGACAGTTTTATTTTAAAAATAAAAATTAATTTTATAATTTAAAAACAATATTTTATATTTATAAAGAGTAATTTTATAAGTAAAAATAAAATTACAAATTAAATTTTTTCATTTTAGCGGTTCTAGCGGCGAACGCTGACACTACAAGATATGTTAGCCTTAAATTAGTCCCCCTTATATTAGTATTATATTATTAGTCCCTCCCGTGTGCCTCACCGTAAAGCTAATGACGTAATTGTCAATGTTTACTATCCATACCGTTATCAGTTCTATCCTTGATAATTACCCACCCTCATTGAATAAATGTACATAGTAATTTCCCATATTAGTTAATTTAAACTACAATATATTCATAGTTGAAATAAAAGTGATATTTTTACGTTTGGGGGCGCTGATATAGGCACCCCCAAACGTAACCACAACTGAACACGATTTCATAAAAGGATGGTTTGTCTAATTGTAGTATCCTAGGTCAATGTTGACGTTGTGTTCAATCTATGTCATCCATCTGTTTATCTTTGTATAAAACCCGGCTGAGGTTGTGGTGGTAATTTAAAATCGTGATTCCTGATTATTCTTGATCATTCTTCGATTCTTATTTTTATGACATCAATATTTCCGGGCCTAATCCAAACAAAGTTAAAGCAGACAAACATTAATTGTAAACAAAAAGCTACCATGAAGAATCAAAACATGCAAACATTGTTATTTTTCTAATCTTTCCTTGAAAAGTGGAGCAGTAAAATAATTTGCATTTATCCTCTTTTATATTAGTATTATATTATTAGTCCCTCCCGTGTGCCTCACCGTAAAGCTAATGACGTAATTGTCAATGTTTACTATCCATACCGTAATGTGTAATATGTGTAATGTGTAATAATAATGTGTAATAATATGTGTAATACACGTGTAAGCCTCGATTTGTACTGTGGTTTAATTTGGTTAAAACTGTGGTCTAATTATCTATACTAATCTTACTTATTTCCTATAATCAATGACAAAATAAGAGTAAATAAAATAACCTCATAGTTCCATAGTTTATATTTAACCAGCTGTTAGTTAAAACAAATTATATTGCTCTAAAACAAATCGAAGATTACAAAGATTTCTTTAAAAAATAATTTGAACATCCTAGTATTTTACTATGTATACTTTAATTAATCTGTCATCCTCTTACAGAAGAATTGAACGTAACAATGATTAGTATTACACATAGTATAAATAAGTCAACCCTAAGTATGTCGTTACATTTTTATCCAAATGCTGAATTTGTGACACAAAAGCTGAATGTTTACAGCTTTTATGCCAAAAGCTAGTTTAGAATCTTAGCGTCGGCTGCTAGACTTTTTAAAAATTAAAACTTAATTTCAAAAAAAACTGGGTCCCTAAACTAAAATTATGGCTTCGACATTCCCTAGTTCTAAAATTATCTTTCTTTCAACACAAAAATCATGAAAATCCGTCGAGTGGTTGATTCAGAATCGTGAAATAAAAAAACACTGTTTCGTTTTAATATTATAGATTGTCTATATATTAACTATTTTGTTTTAATACTTATACTTAATACTTTTCAATGAAATGGCGACCATACAAAGTAGGTATTTTAAGCCAAGTATGAATGGAGATGAGTGTAGGATGAGTGGCGCGATCTTGTAGTCTTGTTAGTGACTAAGGCCGACATATTCCTTAGACACAACTGTTAATTAATAGCCCACACAGCTAATAACAACTAAGGGACCTACAGTTTATAGTGGAATCCGAACCACATTTTTGCCTTTGGTATATACGAATAGGTCTAATTATCAGGATAGTACTGCGGATAGTCGTAGTACTCACCCGTGCGGACGTTAATCCGCACCAGGTAGTATCGCATACACAGTGCATGCCTAAAAATATCCACAATTCGTGACCTCCTACACAGAAAACGTAGTACGTTTTCTGTGCCTCCTAGTAGCTGGATTACAGGACGACGCCACCCGTCCCAAAGTACAGGTGTTTAAAGTACAGTACTTTGGAGCCTGATTATATTTTACCATTGACTATTTAATAGTCAAAGATTTTACCTAATTACCTCCTTGAGACCAGATTGTACTGGATAAGCTGCGTCAAATATATACAACTAGCCGCTATACTCATGCCTTGCAACGGGGTTATTTAATCAAGAATCAAAATTCAACTGTACCAACTTAATGACAGTCCGTTTTTATTCATTATGATCGAAATTAATTATGCAAGAAGATTCAATATTTTAATATTTGCTCATATAATTAACTAACTATTTCAAAGCAACCATCACTTATCATTTGGAGACAATAATTAAATAACAAATTATTCATTCACACAAAAAATTACAAATTATTCAATTTATTTCACAGTAAATATTCTCTAAATGGCAAAGTATAAAAGTAGGCTAGAGTAAGTTTAAAGCTTTATTACTGTTTCTTTAATACTTTTGCCAATATAAACGAGCGATATATTTGATTTTTTATTATTTTTAATGCTTTTAATAATTATTATCATCACTAAATTACTCTTTTCGTTGGTTGTCGAGTCGTGTCGGCGTCAATAATGTCGTCTGATTCTGACTGATGTCAGATGTTACACTGAATCGGTCACAGGGATAATAATTAATTGTAACCTACCACTAGCTTACCTAACTAAGTTTGAGTGTTGCTATGAGCAGTGGGATGATTGCACTGGACAGTTTAGCTATCTATTTCAGAAAAATAAAGTTTAAAATAAATCAAACCCTAGGATCTGTTCTCAAGTTTTGGCCGTTTTGAGATGGATGCTTTCAGGACTCAGTTTAGTCTAGCCTGAACAACTGGGTTAGCAGCTTGACTTAGTGGTTCATCCATGTTTAGTTTATTAACACTAATCAATGCCTAATCTAGATTATACGTGCCTTATTCTACTCCGTTTTAAAACTAATATACATAGGCATAAGCTTTATTTTTTTATTAAATACTGGGTACATCATTAAGGTAACTCGGTTAGGTTGCTTTTTATAAATGAACTAGCAACAGAGCCCGTTGTAGTTAATAAATACAACGGTCCCTAGAAAGTACAGTAGTACATAATATATGCCCTTGTAAGTACCTGAACATTTTTTAAAGAATGAAATTGTTTAGAAAATAAACTGATTTTCTAAAAGAGTAAAATAATGAAAAACAAATACAATTTTACAAAAATATTTTATTTACAGTATTTCTTTGTAAACAACATTCTTTGTAAAGACTTCATCTGATTGTTTTAATAATCTTCCTTGTTCTTTGCCAGGGATAATTTTAATTTTTATGTCTTCAAACCTTTTAACCGTTGATATTGCAACATACAATTAATTGTCCATGGCTGAATACTGTTGCTGGAAGGTATATCCCAACTTTATCCAATGTCTGGCCTTGTGCTATGTTTATTGTAATAGCAAACGCTAATTTTAAAGGAAATCGCCGTCTTTTTAAAACAAATGGTAAATCTGTGTCCGTCTGTGCTAAGTCAATCCTTGGAATGAATACAATGTCACGTGCTGCTGATCCAGTTAAAACCTCTGCAATTATTTAATTGGGCTTGAGTTCTTTAACAATTAATCGTGTGCCATTACATAACCCTCGTTTTGTGTTAAGATTTCGTAGCAACATTATTACAGCTCCAATTTTTAAATTTAATTTGTGTATTGGCATTCCCAATACACAAATTAAGGAGGTTGAGGAAGTTGCATCATCTCTGAGTGAAGTGTTGGTCATACTATCTTGTTCTGTTTCTTTTTCATTTTCTGGTTCTCCATCCTTTTGATTACTTGATAAACACTTTTTTACCCCTTGGAGTAAATCTTTATCTATACTATAATTTGGTTTCTTCAATTTATTTTTATGAGCTGTTGATTCACGTCTGCCAGAACATGTTTTACTTGTTCTATATTTTTGATGCACGGCCACGTTTTGATTTTGGTAAGATTATATCCTCTTGATGCCCAGCATCCACATTTCCTGAGACAAAATAATCCAATTTCTCAGCATATATTTTGAATTGGCAGTCAAAAACTCTTGCTGCAGCTTCGATTTCGACATTACTGGCGTATTCCCCATCTTTGGTCATCAAATTTCTGTATTCCGTCGCGTTTTTTACTTCTAGTCTATATGTCTTATCCCCTACGATCAAAGGACAATAGTAGTCCCAGTTATTGACGACTTCATCAACTACCGTGGATCGTATATCACTGTATCTGGATTGAGATTTATGGCATAAAAATGAGACACTTCTAAAGAAACAGTTTCCATCACCAACCATGTAGTGAAGAGTAAAGTTATTCATTTTTAAACTAATGTAAAATATTGAGTTTATAATTAACATTTCAAAATAACGAATATTAAATACTATTTTAAACTGTAAATTATAAATTAAATTTGAATAATTTATAATTGACAGTTTAAAATAATAATTTTTGGCTATGAAATCCATACATCACTTAACTTACCAATACTTATTAATGGTACAGATTAAAAACATCACTTTAGAAACACACTTTACGGACCTCAACCACCAATTCAAATAGTAAACAACTAAATGTAAACAAAGAAAAATCAAGGAAATAACAATAAAACAATCAGCTGTTAAACTACAGGTTAATACATGTGTTCCATATGATCAGATGATGCATACTGGATAACCCATTATTACTACCATATTTCTTTTTTAGATTATTCATACCGGCAAACGTATTACTACCATAAATAAATAAAACTCAAACTTTACTAATTATTTGGAAATCTACACAGATTTTATTGACCTATTAATTTAAAAAATCGGTCCAGTAGAACTGTAGATTTAGTTGTAGAAAGTTAACAAAAATCTCTCCAATTCAATATTCTCTCACCACAATAAATTAGGAGGTTGCTAAGCTTTTTTGCATATAACTCTTAAACGGTGAGGAAATCAAAGTGGAAGGTGATATTCTGAAAGAGAATAAAATTTGCTACAAAGTACTCTTAGGCGTTTTTTGAAAATATTCAAAAAAGGCAACCTAAAGTTAACTATAAATTGAAATTTTAAAATATTAACTAAAAAAAAAATCAGTTTTTAGTGTATTTTTGCTTTTTATTCTTTATTCACCACAAATATTTAATAAAATCAAACTTTCATAATTATTTGCAAATCTACACAAATTAGGCTTTCAAACGATACATTAGTTAACAAAATCGGTCCAGTAGAAGTCTAGATTTAGTTGTACAAAGTTTAACAAAAATATCCCTAATTCAGTATTTTTAACAACTAAAAATTTGGAGGTCACTTATCTAATTTGACAATAACTTTTAAATGGTGAGTAAATCGTAGAAAATGCACGTGATATTCTGAAAGAAGATAAAATTTCCTACAAATACCTTGCGTGTATTTCTGTGTAATTATTTAATAAAGGCAGCCAAAAGCTGACTACAAATATAAACTTGAAAATAAAAACCTGAAAAAACAGTTTTTAATGTATTTTTGTTATTTTTATTTTTCTACCACAAATGTTTAATAAAATCAAACTTTCATAATTATTTGCAAATCTACATGAGTAAGGCTTTCCAATGACTCATTAATTAAGAAAATCGGTCCGGTAGAAGTCTAGATTTAGTTGTACAAAGTTTAACAAAAATATCCCAAACTCAATATTTTCTCATTATTATAAATTCGGAGGTTGCTTAGCTTTTTTGCAAATAACTTTTAAATGGTGAGGAAATCGACCAAAGTGGAAGGTGATATTCTGAAAGAGAATAAAATTTCCTACAAATTGATACCATTCACTTCTTGGAAACACTAAAAAAAGGCAGCTAAAAGTCACACCCAAATAAAAAGTGTGAAAAACACCGTTTTCAATGTATTTCTTATGGAAAACATGTTTTTTTGAAATTTTTCACCATAAATCATAATAAAAACAAATTTTCATAATTATTTGCAAATCTACACGACCTAAGCTTTCCAACGACCCATTAATTAATAAAATCGGTCCAGTAGAACTCTAGATTTAGTTGTACAAAGATTTTTAAAACTGAATTATATACAGAAATAGATAATTTCATGAATCACTTATGCCCTATATCATCTATGTGTGTTCAGTACATAATGACACTCTCTCAAAAAAGTACTAATCCTAACCCAAATAAAATATATGTAGGTAGCTTTAGGCCTACAGAGGATGAGTGTTTATATTTATATCACTTATATTTATATCTCTGTGGTTAGGTTTTAGTTTTGTTTGCCTTAAGATGGCTATAAGTTTAGGACTAGATATCAAATAAACTCCCAATTAGCTTATAGGGCAGCCTAGCCTATAATTTGTCAGTGTCAATAAAATAGTGCAATTATATCGAGGACAACCAAACTTGGATATACAACCATGTTTATACCTAAGTTTCCTTTTTGGTATTCACCAACAAGGATCAACCGTAATTTTATCAGTCAGAAAGTGGCCTGAGTTTCCGGAAAATTGTAACTTATTACATTTTAAAAATTAAGGGTAAATTAAAGGTTTCTGTTCTGGTTTCGGAGCGAGTCCAAGTTCTTGCAGTGACGAAGATTTTCTTACTGCTGATAGCCTTTTTTGAATTCAGCGTAAAAAATACTGGGTAATTTCTATAGTTTGGTCCATTTAGGGGAACCAAACAAACTTTTAAAAACTCTTCTATCTCATCATTTCAGTAAACTATGATATTATTATTTTAATAGAAGTTAAATAGATCTCAATAAAAAAATATACCACAAATTATTATTTTTGGGATAAAATTACATTGACCAAAGAATACTCTCAGAGTATAGTGTAGTGATAAAACCCCAGGTACTCCTATCTATATATATAAAAGGCAAAGCCCTCACTGACTCACTGACTGACTCACTCACTCATCACTAATTCTCTTACTTCCCATTTACCTAGGAGGCTGAAATTTGGTACACTGATTCTTTAGGCATTAAATAGGAAAACTAAGCTGTTTTTATTCTGATCGGACTCTCGGGCTCCGCCCCAGTGGTTCTGGAGTTTCCCATGTTAACCTTATGAGTACTCATATTTAAATGAAATTAATGAATCTTAACAGCTGTTTCAATTAAACAAGTTGGTTCTGTTCTATGATGTTCAATAGCATTAAAGTTACAAGGATTACCAACAGGGTGCAGCACTATTATTTCTTTTAAATTTATGACAACAGCTAATTTGCAACCAAAAGGTGAGTGAGCGTAGTGAACGCACTTCAACCTGGAGGCGAGTTAGCGTAGCGAACGAGCTAACCTGAAGGCAAGTGAGCGCAGCGAACGAGCTTCAACCAGTACGTGATTGAGCCATGCGAACGAGCTCACTTATGAAGTTAAACGGGGCAAAGCCCGCGGTTACAGCTAGTCTATATATAATACGAGTAAAGTTTGAATACTTGTTACTTCGATCTGGGAATCGGCTCTAACAAAAACGTTTATATTTACGGAATAACTAAGTTCTGGGTCAAAAATAAGTTCTAGACCAGTGGTATAGCCAGGACAAATCTATTTTCCTACAGTCACCCGACAAAGTTGGCTTCCTTGTACTGTTTATAGTACAAAAAGCTGCTAATTGCTGCATATTTATGCTTTGCCGTACGGTTTATACTTTGTCGTACGGTTTATACTTTGCCGCACATCAGGATTCCAACGAAACAACACAAAACAGCGTGGTTCTATTATGCACGTAATCCGTGTACGCTTGGAAATAGGTTAGCAGCACTTATAGCTATTTACATTACAAGTGTAGTAAGAGCGTTTTTACATCACGCAGGTGAATGTTGTGCAACGAGCGAAGGCGAGTTGCATAATTCACCGAAGTGAAGTGTAAAAACAGTACTTTGCCGCACATCAGGATTCCAACGAAACAACACAAAACAGCGTGGTTCCATTATGCACGTAATCCGTGTACGCTTGGAAATAGGTTGGCAACACTTAAAGATAATTATACTATGAGCAGCTGATTGACTATTACAACTACGATTTAACCTGTCATTTCGTGTTTATAGTTTCGGTATTTCTGAACTTTCTGGACTTTTCTTTTAAACGTTTTTAAAACCTTCCTACGATCTTAATAAACAAGAAAATACATTTTAAGCCTTTTTTTAGGCACGGAAACCACTTCAAATTACAAAAACATACGGAACTATATTCTCAAAACGCGGAGCACATTTCTTGCCGAGGAAAATAGCGGAGTGATATGGACCGCGGGTACTACTTTCTCTAGGGCACCATTTGTGTTGCCAGCTGAACCTAAAAACGTGTTGCATAGTGTTTGAAAGACTAATTATTTATATTCTTTATAGTGACTGTAGGAAAAATATAATGTGTAACACGAGTGAAAAAGGCCTTTGCTGCACTCGAGATCATTCCACACTCGCCTGCGGCTCGTGCGTAAACATTGCTCTCGTGTGCAGCAAAGTGCCACTTTCACCACTAGTTACACAAATAACTATATATGCTTTATAGTGACTGTAGGAAAAATATAATGTGTAACACGAGTGCAAAAGGCCTTTGCTGCACTCGAGCTTGTTCAACTGTAGAGTGTCCTTTCCGAAAGCCAAACTGATGCTCAGGAATCAAATTTAAGTCTTCTATAATTGGGTTCAATCTTTTTAGGATTAGTTTTTCAAATAATTTGGATACAACAGGAAGCAAACTTATGGGTCTGTAGGACACGAGACCTCATTTGGTGGTTTGCCTGGTTTTGGAATTACCACAAGTTAAGCTATTTTCAATTGAACTGGAGGGGTGCACAGAAGGAGCCTCCCCGAAGATTGTGACCATTACACGCAATGAACGACATCACAATCGGGCGCACCCCGGGCAACGCTGACATGTCAGCGGCAAATCCTTCTACAACCGGACGACTTCGAAAAATGAATCTACCTAAACGGTCTTTTTCAAGGCCATTAGTAACGATCTCGATTAATATCGAGGGAATAACGAGAGACAAAGAAGTATTACTGTCTGATATGCGCAAGACGTACGAATGCGACTTCCTCCTTGTGCAAGAAACACACCGGGGCATTTTAAAACCTAGACCCAACATAGAGGGAATGAGACTGATTCTAGAGAGACCTCATGATCAATATGGTAGTGCTGTTTTTGCCAGGCCATACATTGACATCACCTCAGCTTCACTTACTGAGAGGAACAATACTGAGATACTAACGGTCAGGACACTACAGTACAGTGTCACATCTTTGTATAAGCCTCCCGAATCTCAGTATGTATTTACAGAGCCCGATAATCTATGCTATGATGACATTAATTTCGTCTTGGGGGATTTTAATTGTCAGAGCATTGCTTGGGGATACAAAGAGACAAGTGAAAATGGGACAAAACTTGAAACCTGGGCTGAGGCAAATGACCTGCAGCTCATACACGATCCTAAGCTCCCTTGCTCCTTTAACAGCGGTAGATGGAAGAGGGGTTATAACCCTGACAACATCTTTGTGAGCAGCAGGATTGCCTCCCAGTGTGAAAAGTCTGTAGGTGATCCGATTCCCCGAACTCAACACAGACCTATAGTATGCACCGTTAGTGATGTTGTTAAACCTGAAGTTGTTCCTCTAAGGCGCAGGTTTAATTTCAAAAAGGCCAACTGGACGGGTTTTAGGGAGATCATTGACAGAGAAATCGCCAATATCCCTCCACAACCTGATATGTATGACTCCTTCGCTAAGCTTGTCCAGCAGGTCTCGAGAAAAATAATACCTAGACGCTGTCGAACCCATTACATCGCAGGACTCTCTGAAGAGGCAAAGCCACTGCTAGAACGATACCAAGGTCTCTTTGACAATGATCCCTTTGCTGAGGACACACTTCTAGCTTGTGAAGAGCTTATGTCAGTCATTGCCGAAAATCGCAAAACTATGTGGTGTGATCTTGTGGATAGTTTAGATATGAAGGTGAACAGCAGACGGGCCTGGAAGTTCCTCAAGAACATAAATGGAGATGCGACAAAACCAGAAGACAACTTTACAACAGTTACTGCCGATCAAGTCGCTACCAACCTTCTTTTAAATGGCAAAACCTATGGAAGGAAATACCGGGAGCCTGTTGTGCGTGATGTGGCAAGTGAGAATCATTTCCTGGAAGAACCATTCACCATGTCCGAGCTAACTGCAGTCATTACCAGCTTAAAGACTAACAGAGCTCCAAGGTATTGACGAGATCAGAGTTGAACAACTAAAGAACCTAGGTAAAAATGCCATGCAATGGTTGTTGAGCCTCATGAACATGTGCGTAAGCCAAATGCATATACCAAAGGCATGGAGGAAAGCTCGTGTGGTTGCACTGCTCAAACCTGGGAAAGATCCAAACGATCCTAAGAACTTTTGACCTGTTTCTCTCTTATGCCACACACATAAAATATTAGAACGTCTGATACTCAATCGAATCGGCGATTTTCTGGAACAAAAGATCATTCCACAACAGGCAGGCTTTCGATCAGGCAAGTATTGTTGTGGCCAAGTTTTAGACCTGACCCAGCACATCGATGGAGAAAACAGATCACGGGTGTCGCTTTTGTAGATTTAACAGCTGCCTACGATACAGTAAACCATCGAAGACTCTTGGGAAAAGTGTACAGTATTACCAAAGACTATCAGCTGACTTCAATGATAGGCACTTTTCTTCATAACAGGCGGTTTTTCGTGTCCCTTCAAGGCAAGAAAAGTAGATGGAGGAATCAAAGAAATGGATTGCCTCAGGGTAGCATCTTAGCCCCGGCTCTTTATAACATTTACACTAACGACCAACCGTTGCCAAACGCTACACGTCGGTATATATATATGCCGATTATACGGCGGTGGCGGCACAAGGTAGGAGTTTTGAAGGGCTCCGTGTTTAGCCCGGACGTGTTTGACGCGGACACCCTCAAAATGGTGGTGCGCGCGGACGGACGCTTTAGAAATCCCGCGCCAAGGCCGGGTGGGTAATTCGGCACCTTTCGCCCCCATTATCGAGTAAGGACGCTCGGTGGCGTTTCCCTCACAACACAAAGATTTATAATTATCGTAACCAGAACTGGCCCGTAGCTACCAGTGGGAGAAAAAACTTTTATTTATTATTAATTCCATTCGGATTTCAAAAATGAAACATTATTATTATAAGACCTGTATAATTGCAAGCACGTTGCAATGTGCAACGGAATCTATACTATTATAAATTATAAATATTGGTTCTAGTAATCACTTTTAAATTTAACAATACAATTTTAAAAAAATTGAAAGTAAAGCCTTTAAATTTTAGTATTACATCAAATATTGCACATGCTTATGAACAATGAACCTGAGCATGTTCCATAACAATTTACTTGATAATGATTACTTAGGTGTCTATTTTACAATCAAAATTTAAACTTCACTTTTAGTCCTGAACCACGGATGGGAACAAGACTGTTTCATGTTCGTAATGAAGGGGAGTAAAAAACACAGATAGAGATGTAATTTTAGACATTTTCGGAGACCTGAATTTACATGTTTAATTAAACCCCCTCAGGATTGGCCATGAACTTATTCTAAAACAGAGCGGTACAGTTCTAGCTAGCTATAACCTAGAAATAAATCCTTAACAGTTTCGGATTCCACCATTTTGGCTACTAATTACTGCATAAGAGGACATGATGGTGAGTATATCAGCGAAACCACGAAATATATACGAAAAATATCGTTAAAAAAGTTATATTGACATTCACATTTGCATTGATTCAAGCGTTTAAACCATAACCCATGTGTTCCACGTTACTAATTGTATAAGCAATCGGAACTGGGCTATAATGCCGTTATTTTAAATACAAAATTAATGTAGGTTAAGATAAGGTTTCCGTCATAAATATGACATATTTAAGTAAATAAAATATACATGTTGATCTTTAGCTTATGTTCTTTATTTTCATACCTACTAATAATTGTTGCGGCACGTGATGCGCCAATGTTTTGGTAATAATACAAACGAACACTTTCAACTAAACTATGATTTTATTGATGTAGATATGATATAAGCAAATTATATCAGTGGACTGTATAGTGAAACTGTAATAAATTAATTTCTATAACGAAACTACTAAATGTGGATTAAGAGTCATAATTTAAGACTAATGAAATACGTGAGATGCTGAAAGAAAACAATGTTACTCGGCTGACACGACAATCAGTAGGCTACTGATCACATAGACCACAGACCACATAGGACTACCACCCCACGGTCCTAGATAGAAAAGGAGTTTTTGTGACCGTATTTGTTCTTTACGCAGAAGGACGGTCTCAACTGCTTTGTTAAGAAGCCGACTAATTGCCCTAGCAGAACGAATGAGTGGTTTATGCGATCGTAAACAACTCTTAATGTTTGACAATATTTGAAATTTAGAAACGTAACTATCTCCTAACAGCATAAATATTAATATACCCAACAGATTAATTAAATACACTCTCCCCAACAATGATTGTTTCAAGCAAAAAATACTCATAAATAAAAAATGTTTGAATGAACAGTATACAAGTATTTGACAAAAATCGTTTACGCCATCTTTAATTTTGGACTTCAGAGACTCCGATTTCTTTACACCGTTTCACTAGTAAATGCACACAATTCTTAGTCAAAATAACCAATCTTTAATTAAGCAATTTTCTTAGGGTTGTCTTACGGATTTACTCGACTATATTCAAATCTTTGAATTATGTTTCAATTGTTTACTTATTAGTTCAGTATATTTTGAATACACAGAAATTTATGTTGATGACTAATGCTGTGAATACAATTCAGTGACATAAGAACCAAAAATCTATGTAAATAATACCCCCGCCGCAACAAACCTGCAGACTTTGCAGAATTTCCATTTACCGGGTTCGATTTTTACTAAAATATTCATAAAAAATTGTAAGCTCTACAAAATGGCTTGGAGGGAAATTATAAAACTTTGTGTTTTTAGGGTCAAACATAGGAAAAATCAATTTTCACCCCGTAAAACACCCTATCAAAACGAAAAAGTAAATCGGTCCTGGATCTAGTCTTACCATGAGACCTACTGTAATTGCTATATGGAATATATGGGAAATTCGCTAAAATTAGAGTTTTGTCTGTACATGGCTTAGAATGATAAATGTTTCGGTTAGTTTCATCGTATGGAACGAGTCATACGATAGGAAAGCAGAAATGCGTGCTTACTCAATTTCTGCATGCCTGTCTGTGACGCACAAGATGTTATTTTACGCTCTCTTCGACGGGAAAACGAACAAACAGATCACGATGAAACTATTTTGATGTATTCTCTACAAGCTTGAGAAGGCTTTTAATTACTTGAAACGTGCCTATGTCCATTGGAAATAAAAAAAATACGAACACTCAAAACCCCAGTTTTGCGCGTAAGGCTCATTTTGTTCTAGGTGAAACCATTGACTAACCAACCACTAGTAGACTTATTATCCCATTGTAAATTTTGAAGCTCGTCTTTCGTGTCTATTTCATGTTCGGCGACACTGCGTGCGTTAGTGTCGACGGATTTCTTTATTATTTTAGGGTTAATTTAAGGATTTGTGCTTTACTGTTTGGTTATGCACCGGCTTCAGCTGTTCCATACGGGATGAGAAATCTACTAGGGGAGTATGTTTGATCTATGGCTTTACTTTAATCAAGTCAAGTGATCTATAAATTAAATAATAGTGGTCGTCCGGTGGTCGAAAACTCGACCATAACATGTAATGTACACCGTATTCACTATTGGATACTGAAGTAAACATCCCATCTATATGGACCAGCTGTCGCCATTTTTTAACTAAAAAAAACATGTAGATGTGTGAGCCAATCACCGAATGTTTGTCTTAAATTCTATTTTCTACCTTATTTTTGGTTGGATTCCACAGCATTTTAGAGTTTCATGATTTGTCTAACCCTTCTAAAATCTATCATTTCAGCCTCTGGATTGCTCATATAATCAAATAAATAGTAAAGTCTTACCTTAGCAATCCTTATTAAGGTGGTCCGATATTAATTTCAAACCCGTAGGTTCATCATCAGTCGGAAGTTTAGGTAGACCAAATGTTTGTTAGAAAATCCACCCGATGGGTTTCTTAGAGATGTTGACATTTAACACGAAGACACACATTACAGTTGACATAAATAATATTCGTAGTTTAGGGATAAAAACCATGGTTTTATAAAACAGTGGGATAAATGTCATTTTGTACATGGTTTATTGCCTTCTAAAATGTCAACATTTAAAATTTGGACGTCCACGGGGAGTAACCAGAGGTGAATAGGCATACATGTTACTGTAATTGGGTTATTAGAAATCTACTAGGTGAAACCCGTCGAAATCGACGGTTACTTTCTTCAAGGCTTACCTTAATTCATCTAACTGCAATAAATTGGGTGAAATATACACATTTTGAGCATTTAGCATTGTTTTAAGAGTAATAAGTGTAACAACAATAATGATATTAATTGCGTTAGTTGCCAAATTTGGTTGATCATTCAATGAATAACATATTCCCCATACCGTACGTCATCGGTGTTATTATTAGTATGTTATATTGTATCTCTTTCTTAGGAAGAACTTTTAAACAGTATTAAAATCGTATTGGTGGATCTTTTGTAGTTAAACACTTCCGTGATTTGTAACATGGTTTTATTTCAAAAGAAAATAATGTTTGGGAAGACATATTCTAACTTCAAAGGGGTATATCCGTTACAGTGTAAGTTTCATTTTTCCTTCGTCACGTCGCGTCAGTTCATATCGTACTTCTGTGCTAATGAATGAACCCTCTAGCATATTTTTGAGAAATTGATTGTGGTTTACTGCTGGAATTCCTTGACATGGGGGATGTCAGTTAGTTGTCTCAGCCTTATCCATAAAGTTGTCAATATAATCTCTCTACGGAATGTTAGGTGTAGTGGAATACTTGAAGTGAAGTTGGCTTTTATTCTTGAACTGAGGGGCCTTCTAGTTCATATGGTCATGCGGTTTCATTGACAACAAATAATGCAAATGACATAGCAATGGGACATTTCCAAAAAGCAAAAATACTGTAAATTGGCTGTTACGTATATATTGACGTTTACATATTGTTAATCAACGTATCTTATAAAGGATTATGTGATCTAGTTTAAAAGGAATATGGCCTTTCTGTCATGAGAGTAGCTGCTTAAATAGTATTTTCTCTTTGTGTCATATTTTACAGCCAAAACGTCGTGTTATTTTCAATAATGTTACCAAACCAGTGTGCCAAAGTCCGTAACAAAGGCAGGTGCAAATATTTTTTCAAGATGGGTACCATTTTAGGCAAGGTTTCTATGTTTGGATTTTATTAGACACGATAAGAGCAGATATTTCCACATAAATATTTGATATGTGTAGAATAATATGATAAAATGTAATGTAGGCAAAAATGGTGAAAAAGCAGACACCTACCCGTACAATAGATATAAGATAGTTCAATAAGAAATACTTTAAGAATTGCTGTGATAAAAGGATTTTCCACTGATTTCGTAATGGAAAGTTGCAAAACATGACATGATAAAGAAGAAAATCAATTTTTGTTTAATCAGAAAATAACATTGCAAATACTTATTTGGTAGAATTCAGTAACTCCCAATAAATGTGTGTTGTTTGAAATACAATTTAAAAATGAACAGCTGTTTCATTAAAAAGTATTATTCACATGGTCAAAATGTAAACAACTCTGTGGAGGGATCTTTAAAGGCTTCTGGGGCAGAGTCCTAAGGGATTTTGTATGTTTTTCTTTTGATAACTCATCTACAGACCAAGACCTTTCTTTGGACACCTCTACCAAGTTTCTACGCCGAGCCGTTCTCTCAAATTAGTGGGGACAAAGTTTCCAATTAAATATTTAGATTCATCCATGTTAATCTTATGGGAGAAACTCCAACATTGATGGCCTGTGGGGAAAAGCTTGAGGACTTTTATTACAGGTATTGGTGAACGGGGTGTCTACACAAAAAATACTTCATTTTGACACATCGTTTGTAAAAATCCGTCCATTATTAACGGAGGAGTAGTCTTTCGTAGAAATTGCCTTCACGTATTATTATGCATGCATATAAGGATACTATTATAAAGAAGAGGTGGTGTCTGTGTGTTTGTATGAGATAATCTCAAAAACTACTGAACCGACTGGGCTCAAATTGCACACAACTGTAACTACAGCTCCGAGGATACATATAGAACTATTCCCGCTTCGATATTGTCCTAGGGCTCTGCCCCGTGGGCTTTCAAAAATTTGAGGTGAGAGATTTAAAAGTAAATATTGATTGATGGTATCCATGGTAACAAAGAACAAACCTACAAAGCTCAAAAATTTAAACAAGCAGAACTAACAAACTGTCAAATGAATTTTGATTTCACAAGCCACACAGCTGGTTCAAACAAATTAAATACTGCACGAATGTTAGAACAGAGAGGGTAAGGATTATAAATTTAAAATAATGATGTCACTAGCCCTATTGTAAACATTATTTAATATTACTGAAATGCTTAAATGGAGCTGTCAAACCATAATATGTTAATGTGATTTCATAAGTATAGGATTCTTTCAGTTACTTTTGTTTATGTTTATGATCTATTATACTGAGTCTGTTCTAATATTTGTGAAATGCTGTAATAATGTTTTACTGGGAAAAATTTGTTGTAAAAAAATCATTTATAGATACCGGTATAGGAACTAATTAATATTCTATAATCATTGCCGTATCAACCTAGGCCCTTATCGTGAGTTTTATGAGGTTTATTTCTTTGAATTATTTTTGTGTAAACCAGTAATATATAATCCCCCTGCCGCAGCAAATCTATAGACTGAGCGAATTTCCATTTGCCTGATTATAATTTCACAAAAATATGTTAGAAAATTACCCATAATTTTCCATATTTATTTATATTTTCCTTTTTTTCTATTTTTTGGTTTGGAACTATTGTGATAGCTTTTCGTTTACAGTGCAAACCATTAAACACATTATTTTATTATACCTTTAAATCCATCATTGGTTTTGTATCGTAGGTAGGCCGAGCCTAAATAAGTATTAACAGTATGAGTTAACAAAAACGTACTATTATCAAGTTAAGTAATACAGTTAAAGTTTGTTTCTAAATTAAATGGTAGGAGAGAAACCATTTGGCATTTTCAAAGAACCTGTGTATCTTTTGCATACTGACCCCGTTGCAAGGCACGGGTATAGCTGTTGGCAAATACGAATAGTAGCGCTGATTTGCAGTAGTAGTTCAATAAAATAACAAGCGACCGGCTGACCGGCACAACTAATTGTGACCAACGGGATTGATTTATTTAGTATCTTATATGTATTAGAAATCATGTACTACCACAAAGTCTTCTTTCTACATCAATTACAATTCCATAATACCCCCACCGCAGCAAACCTGCAGCCAAAGCAAATTTCCATTTGTGTGGCTTTATTTCAATTCAATCTAATTCAATAACGTTAGGTTTAACGAGTACCTAGGTTTGCTGCCTACAGGGAGGGTAACGAAGTGTGATTTTTAGAAAAATATTATTAGCTTAGTATGAAATAAATAAATTTGCCAAGTTTAAAGAAAATCTATTCATAAACGAGCAATATTACAAAAGGTTTACTTATCCGACTAAATATTATAAGTAAGAAAGTTTTAATGTATATGGATGTATGGATGGATGGATGGATGGATGGATGGATGTTTGTGACAAGTAAACGCGAAGAATACTAAACCGACAAGGTTGAAATTTGGTATGACGATAGCTGACATTCCCGATTAACATATAGACATATTCTTACCTCAAAATTCCTTTCAGTTTCCGCCCCAGTGGCTCTGGCCATGGAGTGTCTCATGTTAACCTTATGAGTATTCATATTTAAAGAAATTAAAGAATTTTGTCCAGCCTTTTCAACTGCACAAAAGTTGGTTCTATGATATTAAATAGCATGAAAAAGTTATAAGGCTTGCCAATAGGGGAGGCAAAACGCGATAATTCCTCGGACGATTCGGTAACGGGGATATTCCCCGCGAGCCGGGTAGATGCAGGGAGACGTCCGCTCAATTACCCACCCGAACCAGTTTTGTCCGGCTCACGCACTGTCCGCCTCACGCACGTCCGGGGGAAACACGGTACCGTTTTGAAGAGGTGGAACAGAAGCTGATTATGACTCTAAATGAACTTTCCCAGTACTATGACGCAAAGGGTGAGGTTCATAACTCCAAGTTTTCATAACTCCAAGTACTTTTAAATACAACATTTCATAACTCCAAGTAAAGTTATGTCCAAGTAAATTAAAACCAAAATATCATAAGACCAAGTTTCATAACTCCAAGCGTTCATAACTCCAAGATTCATAAGTCCAAGTTAAAATAAAACCAAGTAAATTAAAATACAAAATTTCATAACTCCAAACGTACAGATTTGCAAGGACCACAAGTCCAAGTTTCATAACTCCAAGGGTTCATAACACCAAGTTTCATAACTCCAAGTGACAATGGGTACAGTCTGTGCAGGAAGCGATAACGTACGCACACACACGCACCCATTACACACACACATGCTGGAAGAGAGTTTCCGATGTTGGCGAGATTATTCGAAGTGGTGCGTTCCCTGTCGCTTTGCACGTTCGTCTAAATTGTAATACAAATAGTGAGAGGATGAAATTTACATATTTAAATTCTGCGTAAACTGATGTTTAATACTATATAAATACAATTTAGTTCGTGCAGATGATTAATGTTTAATAATGGAAAATATGAAAAGGTTGTTCAATGTAAACATGAAAAAGTAAGTGAGCGAGGATTTTTTTTATTTTTTGGTCAGATGAAAACTTTCAGCGAGAAAAGTATAGATAATAAGATGTTCTTCAATTTTTGTTCCAAACATTTTTACGTAAGACTTTTAGTTTGTCCAATAATCGACTTAGATGACCACCATGAGGTGAATGAATTAGTTTACGCACACAGTATTTTAGCAATTGCCGTCTTCCAACAACAATATTAAGGAAATACAGTATTAGTTCACGTTTTAAAATTTCTAAACTATGAAAAATATTTAGTCTTAACTTCTTAAGCTGTATGTACGAAATTTCGAAATTTTTTCTACATAATATTCGTGGTGCACAACGCAAATAAGTCGTAGTGCCTTTTTTCCACTATTTTTCATCTCCTATTTTCGGAAAAAATTTAAACAGTATTAATCCAGGTTAAGGTTTCATCTTGTAGCATTCATTTGTAAATATAAAATTTGATTATAGTTACAATTACTTGTTCCCTCATAAATCTTTATTCCGTAACAAATATGAGAGTGTATGTTAGCAAAGTAAATTGTACGCAAAATGTCTGTAGTGCATAATGGGTTTAATAAAAAAATACCATATTTAAAATTTAAAAAATACTATCTAGACTTGTATGATCCAAACAAGCGGATATAATCTATAGATAGGTCTAAACATTTGGATTTCGTGACTAAATTATCATAGAAATAGGTTTTTGAGTAAATACATCTATACCTAATACCAGATTGTTTTATTTGAGTTAAATAGAAGGTATTTATCATTTAGGTATTATTGAAGTACCTTAATGAGTTAAGTACTTTAATATAAGAATTGATGTCGTCCAGTGGTCAAAACTCGACCACAATCCAAATAAAATATGAACTTATCTATATTCATCCCACGCTGAAAATCAAACATGTGATGAGTGTGTACCAGTCTTCAATTTGTTTTGATTTTCTGTATATTTATCGTTGTTATTGCGTCACCAGAATTTTAACTCATAATCCAAATGTTAGTTTTTTGTTTGTGTTAAATTCGTTGTCGTACTTATTTTTCATCAAATTGTCTGTCACAATTTTATTTGTTCAATTGGTGTATTTTTTGTTTAGTTGCAATAACGTTAATTATATTTACCTGAGAAATGCAAAGTTAAAGACCTTCTGTTGTTCAGATGATTTTTGTTTCCCTTAGCATATGAATAATAATTAAAAGCCTTCAGTAAAATGTTGGTAAGGGGCTCTTGGATATTTTCATAGGCTATTATTAAAATTGCTTGACTTTTATGAAAACATAGGTTAATGTCATTGACGTACCAGATTTATTTGGCTTTAGAGGGCTTTCCTCTGCAATGATTACAAAGTTAAGTCCATGTTTCCTAATAAAATTTGTAGCACTTCGGCTAACATCCTCGTTCATAGTTTGTAGGAATCTGAATCTTGTAGGTGTTCTTCATTATACAGGCTAATGACGATAGTTAATTCTTTAAAAAAATATTATCTCTATTTCTTCTACTAGGGGGCGTTCTATGACTTTTAATGTTTCAATAATTTGCAAATGGGTTCTTTCAATGATTTATTTTTCAAAGATTTAATTTTTGTAGGACGCTTTTCTTTGAAATGCAGTTTAAATATTGACAGCAATTAAATTATACAGCTGATCAAAATTTAAACAATTATGATCTTCATAAGGATAACATGGGAACCTTCAAAGCCACTGGGGTAGAGCCCAAGGGACTTTTTCAAATCCAGTTCAAGGCCAGTTTGCAAATCTACGCGACACGCTCTTTCCAATGATACGTCAATGGATAAAATCGGTTAAGAAATGACGGAGGAGTTCAACCGACAAACTTCGTGTTCACGTATTAATTATATAGATATTAGTACAGTAAAAATATGTTTTGACCCAAAAAAAATTAGCACAACCGGGGAATTTGGTACAGATGTTGGGTGTACCTTCCTTTTGAACATACTAAAAGTCCCCTAAAATTGAAGCTGTGCTACGGCCGCCATATTGGAAAATGGCGGCATATTTCTGTATTTTTCACTTTAGTGACTTTATTATTACAGATACATGAAAAAGCTAAATATACAAAATGTAGGTCATCTAAAAATACACATTTTTTGTATTTATCATCTTTCTCTAAACCCAACGGTTTTTGAGTTATTTGTTATTAAGTATATTTAGTTTTTTCTATTTATCAAAAATAGGTGAAACACGTGGAAATCGACCGTTACTTTCAAGGATTATGATAATTTATCCTATATAGTTAAATAGTGTGATACTATAAAATCTAAAAATTTAAGCTTATTTCATGAGTAAAACAACTCCGCCACAGCAAACCTGCAGACTCAGCAAATTTCCATTTGATTGGATGTTTTATTAATTGTTTAAATAATATTAGATTCAACAGGTACCTAGGTTTGCTGCTACGGGTAGGTTATTATAGTGTGTTTTTTTTTAAGTAAAATATCAATAGCTTACTATAAAATAACTAATTTTCCAAGTTTGATCAAAATATATCTATAAACAAGCAAACTGCAACAGTTAACTAATTCATTAGAATAGCATGGGAGTTTTAAATTTACAATAAACAAATTTGAATATACAAATTTTGGTTGTGTTTACTAAAAAGATGGCGATTATTCGTCACGATTAGAATATTAACCAAATGGGGTTTCAAAAGGAGATGGAGCCTATTATTTAAGTAATATTAATTCGTACCAAGCACCGAAAATATTGTATGCAGTAAGGTAATCTACCATATTTTGTAAAGTACGCAATAGTCATATTAATATTTTATCTTCATTTTTTACTCATTTAATAGTTAACATTTTAGTATTTTTATGGCACCACCACACTAACTAGCTATACTTGACATCCCATTGTAAATTTGGAAGGGTGTTTTTCGTGTCTAGTTCATGTTGGTGACTAATTAAGTATGGTATAGTATAGTTAGTTTTATTTATCAAAAATCGGTGAAACCCATCGCAATCGACGGTTACTTTCAAGGTTTATGACAATTATTCATCCCACTTAGTTGATATCAGAGTGATAGTGGTAGTGCCATCAAAATATTAAATTGTTATTTATTAAATGGGTAAAAATGAGTATAAAATATTAATATGACTATTGCGTAGTTTACAAAATATGGTTGATTTCCTCACTACATACAATATTTCCGATACTTGGTACGAGTTAATATTACAGTACTTAAATTACTTGCTTCATCTCCTTTTGAAAACCCCTTCGGTTAGTATTCGAATCGTGACAAATAATCGCCATATTTTCAGTAAACACAACCAAAATTTGTATATTTAAATTTGTAAATTGTAAATCTTAAGCCACCATGCTATTATTATGAATTAGTTAACTGTTGCAGTTTGTTTGTTTATAGATTTATTATGATCAAACTTGGAAAATTAATTATTTTATACTAAGTTATTGATATTTTACTAAAAAATAAACACACTATAATAACCTACCTGTAGCAGCAAACCTAGGTACCTGTTGAATCTAATTTTATTTAAATACAATTAATAAAACATCCAATCAAATGGAAATTTGCTGAGTCTGCAGGTTTGCTGTGGCAGAGTTGTTTTACTCATAAAATAAGCTTTAATTTTAAGATTTTATAGTATCACACTATTTAACTAAATGGGATAAATTATCATAATCCTTGAAAGTAACGGTCAATTTCCATGTGTTTCACCTATTTTTGATAAATAGAAAAAACTAAATATACTTAATAACAAATAACTCAAAAACCGTTGGGTTTAGAGAAAGATGGTAAATACAAAAAATGTGTATTTTTAGATGACCTACATTTTGTATACTAAGCTTTTTCCTGTATCTCTAATAATAAAGTCACTATAGCGAAAAATACAGAAATATGCCGCCATTTTCCAATATGGTGGCCGTAGCACAGCTTCAATTTTAGGGGACTTTTAGTATGTTCAAAAGGAAGGTACACCCAACATCTGTACCAAATTCCCCGGTTGTGCTAATTTTTTTTAGGTTTATGGAATTTTTCTCTTATTTTTACTGCACTATATACGTATCACGTTTCGTTTAGCCTACAGGTAGGAAATGTCGCTCATTACGAAAATCTATATAATTAATACGCTACATTTGTGTAAAAACATACAGACAGCGTAGCGTAGCGCAGCGTAGCGCAGCGCAGCGCATGTTTTAAATCAAAACCGTGCATTGAAATGAGGTATGACATACTAGTAGCGTATTTCGGCGTAGCGTAGCGCAGCGCAGCGCAGTGTACGACCGAGGAACAAACTATTTTGTTTTTCTCAGAGCGTATTGGAGCGCATTCGACTGCAGACACGCTTAAGAGTCAATTCTAGTCTCTTTTCTACACCAATTGGTCCCCTTCAATTAGTTGTAAGCGTCTCTCAATCATCCTTCACCAAACTAAATATGTGATCGAACGTTGTAGTCGACATTCTTGCATAATTCTTAAACCGAGACTCGTGTTTTTTAAGGATTGGAAATAAGATGTATTCACCATGCCTGTTCCTGCCTTTACACACTTCATGGGGTCGCCGGAATTTTATCCCCCTGGAATTTTACCCCCTGGGCAAAGCTGACGTCACTATGACGTAGTAACCTGAGGGGCCAAAAGTTTGTTCGCGGCCGGAATTTTACCCCCGCGGATTTCGAAGTCTAATGAAAATAGTCAGAGCGTGATTAATTCATTTAGCGATAAAAACCGGAATTTTACCCCCTGTCCATATAACTAGTGTTTAGACAACTGAAATGTACGGGCCGGATTTTTACCCTCCGGAATTTTACCCCCCGGAATTTTACCCCCGGATTTTTACCCCCCGGAATTTTACCCCCTGGCCGATTTTATAAATTGAATGATTGGTTTTCTTATTTCTGTTTTTAATTAATTGTAAACATTTCATTATTTAGTGGCCTGTCTTTATTTATTTATTTTGTAATCTCATTCAGTTGATTGTATATACGTCATATTAACCAAAATTTGGCTTCAAAGATCGAATCCTAATACTTGAATCTCAAAATTAAAATTAAAAACATGTTCGATTAGTTAATGTCACAAATAAATTAAGATAGGCTACTTAATAATAAAATGTTTACTATTAAATTAAAAAAGAATGAAGATAATTAATCATTCTCACTAATTTTTATATCTAGCCAGGGGGTAAAATTCCGGGGATAAAATTCCGGGGGGTAAAATTCCGGGGGTAAAATTCCGGGGGGTAAAAGACGGGCCGTACACTCTAGGTTTTTATAATTTGATGTGTTCTGATTAAATTCACAACCGTGAAAATATATGTTTAATTCCGCGTTTAATCCATCGAGCTGATGTCGCGAAACTCAAAAGTTCGCGGTCGGAATTTTACCCCCTGGTTTGTGACGTCACGTTTGCACAGGGGCTAAAATTCCAGGGGGATAAAAATCCGCTACCCCACTTCACCGACACTTCTCCTACTGATCAAAAACTGCCACCTTAAGGTATTTTCGACAAAACTGATACGAGCCGTCTTCGACAGAGCCATCTTCTATACTGATGTACCGGGTACACTATTAAGACCATCTACAACCTATGTTGCGCTACGCTACGCTGCGCTCTCTGTGTGTATTGGACTACGCTGCGCTCCTATACGCTACGCTGCGCTGCGCTACGTTGCGCTACGCTACGCTGTCTGTATGTTTCTACTTTGTCGGTTGAACTCCTCCGCCATTTCTTAACCGATTTTATCCATTGACATCTCATTGGAAAGAACGTGTCGCGTAGATTTGCAAACTGGCCTTACATTTTTGAAAAAGTCCCTTGGGCTCTGCCCCACTGGCTTTGAAAGTTCCCATGTTATCCTTATGAAGAACATAATTGTTTACATTTTGGTCAGCTGTTTAATTTAATTGCTGTTATTTATTTTTCAATTCAATGAAACCCATCGAGTACATTTATTTACTATTTGAGTTTGTGTAAACATAACCTCCAAGACGGATTTTGTTAGTATGGTTGTACAGTATCTTAAATTTGTGTATTTATTTATCGTTGTTTTGTGTAGCTATGACGGATCGTGTTAGTACGATTGTAACATTTATCGTTGTTTTGTGTAGCTATCATTTGTTTATTTGTTGTTTTTTTTCTTTTATATGCCTCCGACGTGACGACAACAACACATATAGACAGGAGGCGTAATCGTGATAACGACCGCAGCTCACAGAACAGTGGCGAGTATTAGGCTCATCACAGTCAGCACCTGACCCTGGACAATCTCAACTATTAGGTTACAAATGCCCCCTAACACTACCCCAAAACGACTTTTCGTTCTCAATTGGCCCTCTATAAATGACCTGTGTTGCCTGTACAGCGAGGCATTTTGAGAAGGAGAAAACCGGCCCGAATGCTTTAGGTTTATCAATAACGAAGATAAACATAGTCTGAGTTACACACCGGTAATCTTTGAGTTGACTCTTTTAAATTCGTTGTAAATATGACTGTTATTCGTTTTGAAATATCTTCTGTAATATTTGCAATTGCTCGAATTCGAGCAACATGTACACTAGTATTTATTAATTCTTTTAATAATGACTCTAGAGAAGAGTTAGAAAATTAAAAGGTGTAGAACAATACAGCTAACAAAAGTGGTCCTGTAACATTTGGTCATAACTTGAACCCATATGACATTATGGATCCTTTCATGTTCTGGAATTGATGGAGAGTTGCGTAGAGGGGCGAGCAGGGGCGTGTGGGACTTTTTTAGTATCCATACTGGCAACCTGCCTGCCGCTTACTTCGAATTGTCAATGTTACCAACATGACGTGGCTTCCGTGCCCCGTCTTCTGAACTGCCCGTTTAAAAAATGTAAATTTAAGTAAGAAAGGCCTATAAATATAAATATAATAAAAAAAATATTAATATAAATATAAATTAAAATATAAATATTGCATATAAATACAATCAAATTAAATGTAAACGGTTATGGCAGTTTACCAAATAAAAATATAGGCATACAGCACATCAAACTTGAGCTTAGAATGTGCATATTTGCTGAATATTATAGGTATGGACTAATTTCTCAGGTCCCCATAGGCCGAATTCAACGGGCTACGTCTGTTATGCTTTCACAGTTTGAATAATTTAATTCTGTTTATTTAATGAAAGAGCTGGGCAATGCAATTAATTGGCGTTTGTTTTATTTACTTGAAAAAATATGTTTTTGATGCTAGGAAATATGTTCATCTGGGGGATTATGTTCGGACAAAAAAAGGTTGTACAAGTTTTGTAAGAGTATTGCTCACAGTTTTATTTGTAATGTATATAGTAATGAAATATAAATAGGCATGATTCAAATTGAAGAAATGTCATAAAACATCTTATTGAATGAAACAGAAGCATTGATATCGAGGACCTTATTTGTGTTATTGCTACACTAAGGTATGTTGTCATAGTCTTTCGAACTGAAACATACGGTATCGGTTATTGGCAGTCCTAGGGGTAACGATGTTTCTTGCAACACAAAATCATGAAAATATGTCAAATGGTTATTGATTAGCATCGTGAAATAAATCACTCTGTGACGTTTTAATGTATAGTGTACATGTTGCTTGAATGTTGTCGCGAATGTTGAACATGTTCCATATAATAAACATTTCTTGTAAATATTTGATCATTTTTCAACATCTTATATGGTTTTTAGTGTATTGTACAATTTTATTCCACTTGTAGCCACATTATGTTGTTCATGTTGATCTTCGTCAAAATGTAGTCAGCATGGTACTACCCAGTGTCACCAGTACGTTTACAAATTTCAGTCATTTTTCATAGCGATAAAATGTTGTTTACATTACTTAAGAACTGCCTGATTTTCTGTATAACCTCTCTGTCACAAATTTATTTGCTTTAATTGGCATTAATTTGGCTAGTTACTGTAATAACGTAAGTTATATTTACCTAAAAAATTCAGAATTGAAAGGCCTAATGTTTTTCAAATGGTTTTATATTTACCTTGAATGTGAATAATAATGTGAATAATGCGAAAGTTTTATTGGATGTAGTAATATTATTTTAAAATCACTTTAATCACTTTAAAATCACTTGACTTTTATGATAACATATAATGCCTTTGCCTTTCCAGTTTAATTCGGCCTTAAGAGGGTTTTTTTCCAATCACCATAACGTTATGTTTGGTTGTCAAAATTGTAAGGCCAGATTGCAAATCACACACTACAACTTAAAATAGTTCTATTAGTCTATGGTCATGGTTACTTGGAAACCAATGAGGCCAATGTTAAAAATTATAGACTTTCAATTCAATTTTGTTGCGTAGTTAGTTTTTTGCTAGCAGTTTTAACTGCAGTAAACACGTTTTTAGGCCAGATATAAATTATTTTTCAAATTAGAAGGAAATCGTATTAGCCGTTTTCGATATATAGAGGATTAACAACCATTAGTAATTGAACGGCGCAAAGCGAAGCTCTTATACTACTCTCCTCTTTTTGTTTTACAAATACCTCCTGAACGGCTGAAGCGATCTACACGAAATTTAGCACGATCATAGTAACCAACCATGGGAATGTATAAATCTTAAATGGTACAAATTGGACCACAGGGCTTTTCCCTACGTGAATTTTTTTTTTTTTTAATTTAACATGGGCCTTATGGGTTCATTGGTTGCTATGACTTTATTTGCGAGATAACACTAAAAAGATAAACAAGAGTTGCCACATATGTTAGTCAAAGAATCGTTTAAAAAGTACATTACCGTATAGGACACAGAAAAAGGGAAGAACAATAAGATTAATATCATTGAGCATAATTTACTACAAAATGAAAACAACCAATAATTATGGTCGCCAGAATAAGGCTGAAACACCTTAGACTTTAAATAATCTAAATATCCATTACATTTTAACCAAATATAAGCCTACCATTGAGTTATATTTCCATTTAACTTGCAATTCCAAGTAGGCTTTCCATTTCAGTGAACTAGACTTACAATTAAATAATGCAGACTTTGAATAGGTACTGCAATAATTAGGACTTCCATTAATATGAACCGAAGATACCACTGAGTTTAGATGCTGCAAGTAGACATTCCATTGACGTGAACCAGACGTAACATTTACTTAATATACTGCGAATCGGCACTCCGTTTATGGGAATCAAATTAACCATTTCTTTGGATCCTGCAAGTAGACAATTTATTTATGTGAACGATATGTACCATTGAGTTTGTATACTTCAAGTAAACAATTCGTTTAAGTGAACTCGACGTATCATTGACTTTGAATGCTGCAAATAGGCATCTTATTTATGTGAACCAAATGGACCATTGACATTGGATACTGCAAGTAAATTTCTCATTTTTGTGAAGCTGGCGTACTATTGATTTAGGATACTGCTACTGCAAATAGACATTTAATTTATGAGAACCAGATGACACATATATACTTTGAGGTAGACAATACATTTAATTGAACCAGACTTGTAATTGACTTTGAATAACGAAATTAGACATTGCATTTATTTGAAACAAAATATATACTAATGAGATTGGATACTGCAAGTATACATTTCATTTACGAGAAACATATGTAACATTGACTTTAGAAATTATTTGATTATTATGTCTGCTATCTGCTCAATGTTGCAAGCAGACAACTGCATTGTACACTTAGTGTAAATTACCTGAAATGTAAAGTTAAAACTGTGAAACACAGGAACGTTTCTCATCCAAAGTCCCCGTGCGATCTCTAGTGTTCACTTGGTAATACATGTGTATTACAAAGTATAGGGTGTTTTCAACTCCCCACGTGAGTGTTAACGTTTCGTAAAAAGTACAAGTTCCTGTATAAGGTAATGTTGTTCTTTTTGCGAAAGACTCTAAAAGTAATGAAAGGACATTTTTTATTTACATTTATTTCGATAACAAACAAGTGTTTTTGACATATAAATAAATTTGTTTGCACAAAACTTGTGTGTATTACGATCCCCCCCCCCTAAAAACTGTTTTTTAGTAGTACATTTTAGGGAAAAATAATACCTTTACCATTCACAGACATATTATAATCTTTTAAAAATTATATATTTTCCGGGTAGTACATATGCTAGTTATTCAATATCAAACAGTTCAATGACAAAATACATATTTTTTAATACAACAAATGGTTTATATGCAAAACTTGACCAAATACACACACAAACTGCAGTTGGTAAAAGAAATATATTATTTACATTGTATAACTTAAAATAAATAACTCTTTCATATTGGAAACAGTATACAGTAAAATAAAAACAAGCCCATGGGGCGTAGCCCAAGGGAAATATGAAAATTAAATGATATTATATTGCATTGTCTTCCATTTGTGGGCTATGTTTCAAGTTTCAAGTCTCTAGCTCATCGGGAAGTTAGTATAAAATTGATTGCAAAATTTGTATCGGACAAGAAAGCGAGCTAATAAAAACGTTTTAATAAACTTAAATAACAACAAAAAATGTTATTTACCAATTATTAGTGTTAATACAATTAATTATAACAAATATGTAATATCGGGGTGTCAAAAACACCCCACGCGAGTACATACGTTAGTAAAACCCTCGCGAGTAGTTAAAGGTTAAAGTACCTTTAGCATAGAAGTAAGAAGTATATCAATTAATTAATCTGTAAGTATATAACAAAATTACATAATCGTTTGACAGGCGACGGTAGGTATATAGATACAATGATGCGGCAAAGGCTGCTGACAGTATTACAGCGGAGCGGACAGCGCAGGAACTTGTGGCGCTGACTGTACTACACATTCCACTTGGAGATATGAGACTCGACTCAACTTTTGGAGTTATGACACTCTGCTTTAATTTTTACTTGGACTTATGAAACTTTGGAGTTATGATATCTTGGACTTATGAAAATTTGGAGTAATGATCACTTGCACTTATATTTTTCTTGGAGTAATGAAATTATCCCTTTTCGGGTACTTGTAGTTTTGAAACTTTGGATTAAATATAATTTGGAGTTATGATCTCTTGGACTTATGAAACTTTGGAGTTATGATCACTTGGAGTTATGAAATCTTGGAGTTATGAGATGATCCCATTTTTGATATCATTATGACCTTCAAGGAAAACAAAAATTCCGAAAACAGCTCAAGACAATACCAACTTCCGACAATAATTAGACATTTGAAATATAGAACAGCCAAAATTAGGATATTAAAAATCCACTAATATTTGGTAACATAAAATTGTAATTATAATTGAAATATAATAATAAAATAGAAAAATGCATATACATTTAAAAAAATTAAGTTTACTAATCTATTTATTACTGTAGTTTAACAACAAATTATGACTCTAATTAAGGGCATATTGTGAATAAAGTATATTTTGATTTGATTTTATATGATACGCAGTCCCTGCACCACAGACTCCGTGGGTATTCCCTGATGTGTCGCGGACCGTGAGTTGCCGTCGGCGACGAGCTTCAAATATTTGCTCCCGTGTTGCCATGTTTATCTCAAACTGGAGTTCGTAGGATTATAAATTAATGTTATAAGGAAAAGTGTCCATATATTTCTATTAAAGTGTGGCAAATAGCTGTAAAGATAATAACAAACATTTTATCAAGTACAATTCTAACAGAGCTAAGTTAATAAGTTAATAAGCTAAGTTAATAAGGTATATTATTCTCTAACATTTAATAAATACTTAAGCACCCCACTGTCCCTTAAATAATTCACTATTTTGATCACTTCATTCAGTTGTAAATTTGAAAATATATGTATCTAATATACGATATTGAATTGGTACTTAAACTAAAAGGAAATACTATTTTACCCTATCTTTTAAAGTTTAGCCTAATCTTTATTTTGAGGGGTTGCGTTTTGCGTTTATTTGTCATCTTTGGAATGTAAAAGAATGTTCATTTAAATGTGTTGTACATTGTTTGAGTTGGGTCTCTAATAATCGTAAAACAGCAACCAATAGAATTATTTAAAGACAACTAACCATAAGAAAATGTGTTCATGTATTTTTTAGCTAAATACAAACTGCAAAGCGAATGTCAACAAAATTAAAATCAACGAAAGCGCAAGCATAATTTCAGTGAATGGAATTGTTGGAGAGATTCAATAGAATTACATTCCACAATGATTAGCTTGATGCATTTACTGTGTGTCCATTCTGATTGGCTACGCTGCCTCGTTTGACATAATAAGCTTATTAATGAAGCAGATTTGCCGGTAGCCTATTGTAGACGGACTACATTTTTTTGCAAAATATTGTTGGGTAAACCATTATGACTATTGGAGACTGAAGTAGACATCCCATCTATATGTAGGCCTACTAGCTGTCAATTTTTTTTATTAAAAAATTAATTTGGTCACAAAATGTACGAGTTTCTAAAACTATATTTTCTACCTTGTTTGTTGCTGACCAAGTTAATGGGTCATAACAGTTGTTATACCTAGCTAAAATAAGTCGTTCCATTAGTTTGACTTGGAAAATAGTTCGTGCATTAGACAGAAATAAGTCATTTAGATCAGCACAATCTGCCGTTGGCTCACATCAACTATGGCGATTATGATTTTAAAACTGGTGACAAATTTAACATGGGGATGGAATGTCTAGTTGTATCAATAGTCAAAGGCACACAACAGTGAATAAGAAAATGTGCTTTGAAGTGTATCCCAGTCCCAAAATGGTCCCATCTGTTCTCGATATTTTAACAAATCTTTTGAGATGGTAAATCATTTGGTCCCAGAGGTGAATCAAGGAAACATCTCAGAGGCCACACTTTTCACGGATACAATCTTCTATTATCATAAGCCTAGAATAGTATGCTAATGATGGGGCCCAACAGGGTAATCCAGGCTGTGTATTATATAATGTAATTGATTGCCAGTTAGTTAGTTATTGTCAGAAAGAATAATCGCTACCGATGTAATGACCTTCTGTTACAGATACATATTAACGTATTGTTAAAAATGCAAATTTTAGTGGTTTAGTGGTTTCCCATGTAGTAAATGTTATAAAAACAAGTATAGTTATGTTCCCGTATCTTGGTTTTTAATCCGTCAATGAGATGTGGTCACACAGTAAAACTGTTAAAATGTTAATATTGCAAATATTAATTTTATTCTTGGTGTGTCCATAATGTACCAGCTAGGTTACATTCCAAAATAAGTTTTACATTGCCTGCTCAGTTCTAATTAAATCTTTTAACTATTAATTTTGGGCCTTCCTTTATTAGTGGAGGTGTAAAAGGTGTTGCTTGTTGACTAGTTCGGCCGCTTAGAAAGCGACCTCCTCTAGCATTGGTTTAGCATTAGCACGCAGGTCGTTTTCTATGCGGCCGAACTATAAGTATTGACTCCCATGCAATATAGAACTACAAGAACTAACACGAAACTACTAACTTCCCATCACTGAGAAGCCTCCAACAAACATTGTTTTAGAATAGAAAAAATGCTTGCTTAATGTGTGTGTTGCTTAATGTGTTATTTGTTTGTGAATTGTAACAGCAAAAACTGTTATTTTCCAAACCCCTGGTGGCAGTGAATGGCTAAATCGTGTTAGTATAAACAAACAAACACAAACGTTCCGTTACCATAAACTCTGTGGAGTTTCTTGTTTATTTATTCTGTCAGAACTTTAAACTTACCAGAGAACTACATTATACGCTCTAAGTTTGTTATGGTAAAGTTTTAAGTAAATTAATGTTATAATAATCGCCTTCATAACTACGCAAAGGAAATGTTGGGCAGAGTATTGTGTATGCGTCTTAATGTAATGTAAATATATTTGACTTATAGGTCATTTTATATGAAAATTCTTAGAATTAAAATATTAGCCGTTCTCTGAGGTTATTACAATATCTATCATTCTGTAGTTTGTGGCTAAACTGAATGTTACACTAGCTCATTATTATATCATGTAATTGATTGCCGGTTCATTAGATTTGTATTTACCAGTTACATTCCTGTAAATTAGATAATCAATCAGAAAGAACCATCGCTAATGGTGCATGAACCGATGACAATATTCCCCACCATGTAACTTACTGTTAGTGGTTACCTTTGACATAGTCCTTTGTAATACGAGAAGGACTACCTAGTTGTAGAGCCATTAGCTATAATGGTTACTATATTTCTTTACGATAGTAAGTACAATTAATTTATGACACGTTCTCTCCCATTACGTTGATGGTAGTAATCAATATATATTCTCTGCAAGACATAGTGTTTTGATATGACGATTTTGGTTTTAAAGCCGTGTGGTTTGTTAGATTGTTATTTACCAGTTACATTCATGTATATTAGATAATCAATCAGAAAGAACAATCGACAATGACGTAATGGCCTACCTCAATCATGCGATGTCCCTAAGTACCTAAACATCCAAACTCCGTAAGCCAAAATAAGTAAGCCAAACTCCGGGAAATGGTTCTACGGTTCAAAATAAGGAAAACACAAAGGATTGTTAACCAGAAAATCTCATATGGCCGTAATCTAGACATTTACCAACCAGGTATATGAGACTTATTTTTTAAATACACATTTTTATCCTTAAAATTTGTCAACTGATCTTTATGAAACTTGGTATGTACAACGAGAGCTATGTTGAAAAAAAATGACCTTGTCAAATTCAAAATTGCAAAATGGTGGGTAGCTATTTTAATTTGTATGGTTTAAACACAGACAAGGGAAACTTAGTCAAAGATTTAAGTGACTTTAAAAAAGATCGAATTACGAAAATATAAAATGTCACTAATTTTAGTGTTTAAATAGGCCTAAGGCAAATGCTGGACAACCTGGATAGCTTAGCCTTATTCTACCTCATTTTTTAAATTAAAAATCGTAAAATTTCAACTATTTGTTAACTTTTTCTAAAATTTGAGTCGTTTGATAGGAACTTTTGAATACTAAATAAAAGAATTTGACATTATTATATGAAATCAGTCATTTTTGATGATTTGAATTGTAAAAAGTTTAATTGCCGCAATTTTATAAAAAAAATTCTCTAATAATAGCGTTTGAATATTTAAGGTTCCATACAACATTTAGTAAAGATATCTTTAATGGGTTTTAAGATAAATTAAACCTCAAAATAGTGAATATCTCACTAGCGAAGCTTCTTGTTTTTCGTGTTAATTTGACTTATTAAACCTGAAACAACGCCTATTTCTGAATTTTACTAACTTACGGGACACCCTGTATAGCATTTAAATCGACTATAGGAATTAGTCGAATTGGTTTCAAAATTTTTTTGTTTGTAAAATAATATTAGGTACCTACCTTTAATAAGACAATCAAAATAAAACACTGTTTTAAATATCTGATTTACAAAGTTAAATTGTTGTATTTGTCTCAGGGTATTTTATAAGTGTTTTTGTGTTGTCTTACAATTCTCATTTTTTTATAACAGTCTTCAGCAGAAAAAAACAACCAGAGTCGTATGTCCAATTCCATTCTAGCACTGATCCTAGCAGTTAAAAGCATTAAAAGAATTGCGATTATAAGATACTTAAGTTATCTGTAACTTTAGGCTGTAAATAAAATTCTTAATTTAAGAAGAAAGCAAGTAATGTAATATTTCTCAAAAATTATTAAAACCACAGTGTAACGTTCCGTATTTATATATTCCCACCAATGTATTTAAGGGTAGAAGTGTTATTTAAAGTATGGCATTTATATAGGCTTTACTTACTAACACAAATATCTCCAAAATTCACCCCCCAGAGAATGAGCTTGTCCCTGCCATACTACATAATGGGGTTAAAATCTCATCGCACCTCGATTGCCGACTCATTAACCTTATCACAAGTTCTCTCTGGTTTCCACGGTGACGTTGACGTGTCCCTAACTCTCTGATAAATATTGCTAGATGTCTGAATCGATTGTGACAACACACATTACGAATGTAATCCATATATATAACATTCCAATAATAAATTCTTCGATAAAAATACATTGAACGTTATAACAGTTTGTAAGAAGAGTACCTAGACGTGACGAAGTTACTCAGTATTTTAAAGTTGCCCTCGTACGTTCAGAATTGTCTACGTTAGGATATTATGGAGATTTTATGTTAAAACTAGATAACGGGTTGAACGTTTTTATTTCATAACTACCCTGCTGGTAAAATTGACAATAAATACATAAAAAAGAATAATGCAATAGGTGGTATACATTGGTATACAATTGTAAAGTAGCATTAGAAACTCAAGCTACTGTACACCGGGAGTTATGGTAATTGGTAAATGAACATGTAACAGAAAATGACAACGCTTGTCACGTAGGTTGTCATAGCATCCTATAACAAACCTCTTAAGTGTAACTTACATTGTATGACGTAAAATTACTCACATTGTATGACTCGTCAAATAGCTAGTTTGCTTCAAAAACATTGCCTTGTACAAATTATTTTATTTTATATATATACATTGTAATAGATATTCAGATAGAATGTGTTCTATGTCCACTCTGTCTGTATGCTTCATGCATCATTATGTCTCGACTGTAGCACAGACAGACTAGTTATTGGAAGCTTCAGGCGATTGGTCATCTAATTGCTATATTGAGGCTGCTGTGTTCAATTATATTGATATTGATTATGGTTAGCACTAAACTATTACATATACTCTGTGCATTATATATTTGCATTATATAATTTATGTAAATTATTTTTATATTAATTTCTTAATAACACAATAACAGAACACAGTATCGTTGAATAATACCGTAGATTGAATTCATAACTCTATTGCCTTCAATGCTCTAAACAGATATTTACAAACAAGATGAACATATAATTTAGTTTACGAAAATATATACATTTCTGTCTGTTGTAAAAGCATTCACATTTGCGTGCCCCTTTGTAACGAAATATAAAAACGTTAATGTTGCAAACAAAAATAAAACTTGGAAGTGTTGATGCTCGTCTTAGCCACCAAACTTTGCCTCAAGAACCAAACTTAGAAGTTGGAAGTAGATAAGCCCAAGATCCAAGTTGATCCCAATCCCAGCGACCATTATTTTGGATGTTGTCAAGCTAGTACAACTACTGTAGTACTCGAACTACAGTAGTTGTACTTCTAATGCATTATTGTTCAAAGTCTATGAATATCATCTTGCCAATTATCGAAACTATTATTACTATACTTTAGAATTCGGTTGTTCTACGAAAAGTAACATTTAAAACCAGTCTAAATGGGTTAGGTAAAAATTAAGTTAGTTAGTTTTCCTGGAGTAAACCCATTGAAGAGTAAAGAATATGTATCCATACTTTTTCCTAACCCTGTGTCTCTGTTTAGTGCATGTAGGTTACACTACATGCATGCAGGCACTTGCATGCATGTAGGCTACTTGATTTAAAACATGGGTGGAAATTCAGCTAGTGGTCAAATCGAAAACAAACTAGTTTCAAAACTAGATGCAATGGAAACAAGGTTAATATTATGAACTCCGGGTAGCGATTGGATTTTAACTCCATTATATAGGATAGCACGCCCCTCTCGTTTTGTGAATTTTTTTTTAAACCCCTAAATTTCGATTACAAGAAGACTAACTTAGTAACCTATACATCCAAGGTCCGTTCTGCTTTATGATTTGTAAAAACTTAATTGATTAATGTAATATAAAATCACAATGAATTGTGCCATCATAGAAAATATGATTGAAAAGCGTGGATAATCAGTAGAGTAGGTACGTCACTAGTATGTACTCTCCCAACATCCTATGTTTGATAGTGGTCCGATGTGTTTAGTGATCAACTGTTTAAACATTCGATCAATACGTCCGCCCCGCAATATACTTACACATAGCAGGATATGATCGGGAATTTTGTAAATGTTTAGTGTTAAAATTATTTGAGAGTAATTGCTGACAAGCGTTATGAAACACAGCAGATTTCCTGTTAAATGGAAATTAATTACAAAGTAAACTGAGCGTAATGTAACATATTTAATCAAAGGTAGAAACAAAAAATAGGTTTAACAGCTTTTCATTTGTACCACAGCCAAAAGGAAACCGGCATTTTCCATAAAAAAAACATAAAATAACAAACAAAGATAACTCGGATATTCAACATATGAGCTGGAATGGCGTTTACTAAATTATGGTATGTTATTAGTTGTATGTCCCTTTTGAATCTATAATACTAAAATACACAATTGCTGTAAAAATTACAGTCCAAAAAATATTGCCATAATTGTGATTAATATAATATAGTATATTTAATCAAATGTACCTAACATTACAGTTCTGGTTTAATCTTAGCTGATTGTAATAAGACATTGACACAACTATACAACTACCATAAGCCGGATATGTTAGCACTGTATCAGTTTGAATGTGATCACAGATGATTGTGTATGACTGTCGTCCTGATCACTACATCAGTTCGTTACCACATTGACACAGCTATACAACTACCACAAGCCGGATATGTTAGCACCGTATCAGTTTGAGTGTGATCACAGATGATTGTGTATGACTGTCGTCCTGATCACTACATCAGTTCGTTACCACATTGACACAGCTATACAACTACCACAAGCCGGATATTTTAGCACCGTATCAGTTTGAGTGTGATCACAGATGATTGTGTATGACTGTCGTCCTGATCACTACATCAGTTCGTTACCACATTGACACAGCTATAAAACTACCACAAGCCGGATATGTTAGCATCGTATCAGTTTGAGTGTGATCACAGATGATTGTGTATGACTGTCGTCCTGATCACTACATCAGTTCGTTACCACATTGACACAGCTATACAACTACCACAAGTCGGATATGTTAGCACCGTATCAGTTTGAGTGTGATCACAGATGATTGTGTATGACTGTCGTCCTGATCACTACATCAGTTCGTTACCACATTGACACAGCTATACAACTACCACAAGCCGGATATGTTAGCACCGTATCAGTTTGAGTGTGATCACAGATGATTGTGTATGACTGTCGTCCTGATCACTACATCAGTTCGTTACCACATTGACACAGCTATACAACTACCACAAGCCGGATATTTTAGCACCGTATCAGTTTGAGTGTGATCACAGATGATTGTGTATGACTGTCGTCCTGATCACTACATCAGTTCGTTACCACATTGACACAGCTATACAACTACCACAAGCCGGATATGTTAGCATCGTATCAGTTTGAGTGTGATCACAGATGATTGTGTATGACTGTCGTCCTGATCACTACATCAGTTCGTTACCACATTGACACAGCTATACAACTACCACAAGTCGGATATGTTAGCACCGTATCAGTTTGAGTGTGATCACAGATGATTGTGTATGACTGTCGTCCTGATCACTACATCAGTTCGTTACCACATTGACACAGCTATACAACTACCACAAGCCGGATATGTTAGCACCGTATCAGTTTGAGTGTGATCACAGATGATTGTGTATGACTGTCGTCCTGATCACTACATCAGTTCGTTACCACATTGACACAACTATACAACTACCACAAGTCGGATATGTTAGCACCGTATCAGTTTGAGTGTGATCACAGATGATTGTGTATGACTGTCGTCCTGATCACTACATCAGTTCGTTACCACATTGACACAGCTATACAACTACCACAAGCCGGATATGTTAGCATCGTATCAGTTTGAGTGTGATCACAGATGATTGTGTATGACTGTCGTCCTGATCACTACATCAGTTCGTTACCACATTGACACAGCTATACAACTACCACAAGTCGGATATGTTAGCACCGTATCAGTTTGAGTGTGATCACAGATGATTGTGTATGACTGTCGTCCTGATCACTACATCAGTTCGTTACCACATTGACACAGCTATACAACTACCACAAGCCGGATATGTTAGCACCGTATCAGTTTGAGTGTGATCACAGATGATTGTGTATGACTGTCGTCCTGATCACTACATCAGTTCGTTACCACATTGACACAGCTATACAACTACCACAAGCCGGATATTTTAGCACCGTATCAGTTTGAGTGTGATCACAGATGATTGTGTATGACTGTCGTCCTGATCACTACATCAGTTCGTTACCACATTGACACAGCTATACAACTACCACAAGCCGGATATGTTAGCATCGTATCAGTTTGAGTGTGATCACAGATGATTGTGTATGACTGTCGTCCTGATCACTACATCAGTTCGTTACCACATTGACACAGCTATACAACTACCACAAGTCGGATATGTTAGCACCGTATCAGTTTGAGTGTGATCACAGATGATTGTGTATGACTGTCGTCCTGATCACTACATCAGTTCGTTACCACATTGACACAGCTATACAACTACCACAAGCCGGATATGTTAGCACCGTATCAGTTTGAGTGTGATCACAGATGATTGTGTATGACTGTCGTCCTGATCACTACATCAGTTCGTTACCACATTGACACAACTATACAACTACCACAAGTCGGATATGTTAGCACCGTATCAGTTTGAGTGTGATCACAGATGATTGTGTATGACTGTCGTCCTGATCACTACATCAGTTCGTTACCACATTGACACAGCTATACAACTACCACAAGCCGGATATGTTAGCATCGTATCAGTTTGAGTGTGATCACAGATGATTGTGTATGACTGTCGTCCTGATCACTACATCAGTTCGTTACCACATTGACACAGCTATACAACTACCACAAGTCGGATAAGTTAGCACTGTATCAGTTTGAGTGTGATCACAGCTGATTGTGTAAGACTGTCGTCCTGATCACTACATCAGTTCGTTACCACATTGACACAACTATACAACTACCACAAGTCGGATATGTTAGCACTGTATCAGTTTGAGTGTGATCACAGCTGATTGTGTATGACTGTCGTCCTGATCACTACATCAGTTCGTTACCACATTGACACAGCTATACAACAAAACGTTCTTGGCCTTTCCTTTTAGACTTTTAGTTCAATAATAGTGTATAATGTTTTGCGGTAAAACACTTGACGTTTTTGAACAGTCGTAATTATCCCTTTCGTTAGTTATACATCATACAATCCAAATGTAACAATCCAAAAGTCAATGCCCAAATTCATTCACAGAAATGTCCTTTTCCGTTGTAATGTATTTTGTAATTTGCTACTGTACTGTAGATGATTTTTGTTACAAGCATGTGTTACAATCCATTTGTTTACATTTTCGTAGAACCGTCATAGCTACTTGACAGTCCATAAGACTAATGTTAAAAATATTAAAACTTCATTTTAAGGTTTCAATGAAGACTAATTTTCCCAGGACAGAACCTGGCATTGAAATTGTTTTTATCCTAAAACTAAGATATTTCTTACAATTAGGAGGAAATCATAGGAGCCGTTTTTAAAATCATTGTGCGCAAACTTTACTCATATTATATTAATGCCAATATATTGTAGATGAATTTGGATTAAAATAATCACTCAAAAATAAAGCTTAACGATGTAGTAGATTGTATGGTGGACACGTATACAATGTTTATTTATATACATTTGGTTTACTGTACTAAGTATTTTTACAGAGCATAGAATACAATGAAAAGTGTTTGGGTTGAAGTCGTTGCAGCAGGAGGACCCGACTAGCAGACTGGCTGACAGGATGATAAGTGTTTACCTGACTTTAATTTCGGCTCTTTCTCTCAGATGTTGGCCGTATAAATGCAGCAAAAGTTTTATTGAAAAAGGAAACATTTTTTGTGAACATCAGTTGTGAACAACATTTACAGTATTTAGTTGGCATACAATTTATCTCAATAACAGAAAGGTTTGGTTGGTTAACATTGCCATAATAACAGATGTTTGAAAATATACAAATTTCAATTTTTTGGTACAATCAATAGTAATTGTTGACAAATTAATACTGTGAGAAGTAATGGGAGGATCGATTAACTCATTCTGTCCCTAATTGTGGCGATAACTATTGCGGTTAGGGTACAGCTAATCCGTTGATGTATGCATTATCAATCCAAGTTTAAAACTTATCCAACAATGTACCTGTACTATTTCATTTGACTATGTTGGGTACAGTGAACAGCTAATGTGGCTAAACCTCCAAGAAGTTATAAAATATATTGATGGGAAATGAATTTCATAATTTTCAAGAGTGCTTACTAACAAAATACTTGTAGAGTCCAGTAAATTCTAAATATATTTAGTGATACACAATGTCGGTTGTTGGAAATTAGTACACCGTGTTGCGGCTGCTTCTAAATTGACTGAACAACCCCTTGTTGATTCAAGAGATTAATATTCGACCGCAGGGGTCGGCTCAAGTACACCGGGGAATAACCATCCACAGTTATGCAAGCTATGTTGTTATCATTGCGGGTAAAAGTCACACCGTTTAGTGACTCTATTGTATTTTACACAAACAGCATTCTGTTAAGAGACCATACGTGTATTTTGGTTATTGTGTTTATTGTATCCCATAATAACATTTCGCTTTAACCAAATAAAGTAAAAACTAATATTACTCCCACCACAACTGAAAAACCTACAATACAACGAATTGTTAATTGTACGCTTTATTTAAGATGGGCTAGTTCAATACTTGTCGGTGCTTTTTTATTGCTGAATACGGCAACATCATCACAAATGAGAACATGGACAGTATACAAAGACTGCAAGAACACCGCAGCGATATTTGTATATGGTCTGCGGAAACAAAAAACGGAAATGCGACCATATATCTGCATTTGAAAAAAACTGCTGTTCCAGGGAAAAAACCTTAGAAGCCAGGGCCACACTACCTCGTTTCGCCGGTCCGGTCAAACGCTTTTAAATGGGAGCAGCCACACTGCTAAATATTCACTAAATATTCATACAGTGCTATGTCTAAGTAGTACTTTGCTTATAAAGACCTAGTATTGACATTTTAACAACAAAACTACAAAACTAAACTGTAAAAGCATTGTAAACATTTAGTATATTCTTTCTTTTAGTATCGCTAATTTATGATACAGACATAGACAACTTTATCTATGAATCGATCTTAAGATAAGGACAGTATACTGTATACATAAATTATGAACTTTGAAAAACATGAACTTTATAGGTACCAATATACTTAGGTTGTAATCACAAGCAGATGGCAATTGAAGGATTACAATGCATATTAGGAGATCCATCCAATAGGAATGTATGTTATGTAGGCCGGGATATTTTACAATCCTTGTCTTTCTATGTATGTATAATATAAGTACTTGCAATGTAGTTTGGGATAATATACATAGGTTATAATGACAAGTTGATGATAAGTGTAGAATACAATGTATGCCGTCAGATCCATCCAATCCCCGTCCCTCAATATCGGATCACTTAGGCAATATTGCATTTCCAGATTTCCATGATCCTTGCCTCAAGCTAAAAACCGAGATTCTCCCTAGAGAATTTGCCCTTTTATCAAGCCTTTGCACACAATGTGTATATACACTTGTATTTAAATAAGACTTCAAACGTACATTAAATATTATGGAAATAGAATAAATAAAAAGAAACATGTATTTTAAGGTAACAAAGTCAATTTAAGTTTTTCATGACAAGTATTTTAATTGCAAACTTACATATCTTCGTGAACTGTAATTAATTAACCAACAACGCATAAATGAGTTGATACAAGTGCAAAGTGCAGGCATAAGTATAATCATTGACATACATCCCATCTATATGGATCAGCTGTCGCCAATTTTTTACTAAAAAATAATGTATTGTGTGAGCCAGTCACAGATTGCGCTAGTGTCTAAAACTCTACATTTTACCTTATTTGTTGTTACTGACATAGTTGCTGGGTCACAACAGTTGCTATAGCTCATAACAAGTTATTCCATCAGTTTAACTTGGTAACAACCATCGTGTAATTGGCAGAAATCAATAATTTAAATCAGCGCAATCTGTAGTTGATTTACACAACTAAGACAAATATTATTAAAAACCTGGCGACAACTTTAACATGGGGATGGAATGTCTAATAACGTATGTTGGACTCGTTGTAACCTTCTCGAAGGTGTCGACACTTGAGGCAGTTTAATTCTTCAATTAGTTTATTCCATTTAACAAATAACGAATGTTGGAGTAAAAGTGTAAATGGGGGATTGGGAAATGTAAAAAATATTTAAATTATAAAAAGACATGAGAATGAAAAAAAATACATTGAAAAAGTTAACAGAATGAAATAATAACATATGATAAATATGCACATTGATAAATACAGGTCAAGGGAAAAGTCTTCAACATGCTGACTCATAGCAATTCAATTATCAATCATTGAGATAGTAGGGACGTGGCATAGTACGTTTTAGCACGGACTAAGCAACACATTTAGTATACGACTTGTTTAAAGCAAACCTTGATAAAGTAGCTTATATCACTAAATACCATTTCACGCAATATCATTTGCTGTTTATGACTGAAATGTATTATTAGTAAACATTCAAATGTATTTTTACTTTGGAATTACGTTTGTTAACATTTTATTAATATATGATTTCAAAAGATTCATTTCATTAAATAAACTATTAAACGTACAAATAATTACAGGTGGGCGAGTTTGTTATCAAAGGGGATTTTGAATATAATTATAATCAGATGAAAGATATAGAGTAGTGAAATTAACAGTGTGTTTAATTGGTGGCAGTGGCGGCCATGTTTCATTATTAACGTATAATCCTCTCTGATTGGGGCCAGCTTCCCTTCCCTACACCTCCAGCCTTTGACATTGCACTTCAAACTTATCCTAATGATCGGGAGCCCACATTGGACACACAGTCAATTATGCGTTTAGAATGATATTTAGTTCAAAAATATATAATCTGTACGTTAAAAGCCAATTAATTAAAAACTTTACATCGCCTTGATTATTCCATAAATGTGTTAATTTCTTTAGACTTACCTACTATTTTTGTTCAATACATAGCACCAACCTTTCAAAAAAATTAGTTATATATCTATTACCATAGTAGACTGTCATAAAATCAATAAATAAATAGTATACTGTTTATTGTGTAAATGTTTTACTGTAGGCTAACACAAAAAAGCTATTTTACGTCTGTTGAAGTACAAGTAAAGCTGAGGCACTTTCTAATTTAAATATCAATTTCGACACGTGTAAGAATCCATATATAAATCCCAAAGTACCCACACTCAGCTTTTGAGAAAACTACAAGTCACACCCCCATAAACCATGTACTTAAAATGTTCGTCATGACAAGAAATCTTGCGCAAAACCAGAATTGCCGTAATTCCTTTTATTAACTTATTATTATTTTCCTTTATTAACTTTTAGGGAACTTTTCATATTCCTAATATTAAAAATACCTCAGCTGTACTTATTTGTTTGTTATTCTTTCAATTTATTACCTTTTAAAAACCGAGGCCCGTGGGTAACAGCTAGTTTCTGTAAAACTTAAAGCATAAATTTCTAATGATGCAAGCAATTGCTGGTTTTATTTTCACAAATGAATTATTGTGGAATCTTAAAAATATCTAGACATAGGTTATAAGTAAATTACTTCTATGCTAAAATAGGCTGTGAGGTACAGTAAGTTAGGCATTGAATTAACGGTTATTCTTATTAAATTAAATATACCTTAATACCTTGCACGAGCATGTAATTGCCGTAGATTTGTATGTTTATCTGTAATGAATTTTTTTTGTTTATTTTGAATCAACTATGATGTCAGTATATGTACTCATATTGAAAGTGCTTGTAATGTATGATGTCGTTTCATCCATTATTCATAATTAATAATTTTTCTCTGTTCCTAATATAATTACTAATATAAACCTTTTTACTTAACTATATGTGTTTTGAAATAGCAATGTAAACTACTGTCTTGTTATTTGACTTGTCATAAAGTGTTATACGTGTTCCATCATCCCTCTGAAAATCATCAATATTTAATATGGTATTAATTATATTCAACTTCTTATTCAGCTAATAATTAGACACCATCAAATGTGTGTCCACATTAATATTGAGTTACAAATGATGAAGTTAAATTTCATATAATATTATTCCAAATGTTATACCACATATCTAAATTCAGTGTCTAAGTGATTACCTTGTTTGCCATCTGTACAAAGGCAATTGAAGCCCATTCAAGATTTTACCATCTTTGGACACACTCAATACCCAGACTTGTGAATGAGAATATGTATTTAGTTTAACTAGAGGTATATTTAATTGAAAAACTCTACAAGTTGGTGAGAAATTTCCAAATTTATTTTGCTATTTTAACCTATCAATACAAACATTCCCTCCAAAGAAGAAAATTATCATTAAATAAATCTGAACTAGGCATATAACAAGAATCTCTATTATTGATATGGGCATTACAAACTATTTAATTTATTTGCGTGATTTGTGGGGTTTTTATTAATATAAAACTTTAAATTCAAAATTAACAACTCAAAATTAAGATTTTTTCTTTTCAAAACCAACCCATAATCAGATTTTATTAAGTCCAGCATGAATATTTACATTTAATGCTTGTTATTGTTATTATATTAAAATATTTATCAATTGTTATCTACTTTTGGTAATCGTTTTTTCTCTAAAAATGTTTATGCATGTTAACTAGGATTTGTAATACGTATGATCCAATCTTTGTCAACGCATTTTTTGTACAATCCTGTTTATGTCATTTTTTATGTTACCAATCTTTTTATTGTCTAGCAAGATGAATCTGAATCTGACTTATATATATTTATAAATATTTATCTTGTAACTTGCCACTCATGTATTATTGATTGTAAAAATGGTGTTTACCGTATAAATAAATAAATAAATAAATGAAGCACGACCTGAGATTAATATTCAATTGTCGTACCCTGAGAAGCCAAGGCAAATCAAATACTAACCTAATTTGTAATTTTAAATAATAACTACTATAGCACTAGGTTAAACTCATCGAAATTGACGGTTACTGGGTTTAAAGGTAAATAATTTAACTATTAATCGATGATAAATAACTCCATTTTTGGAACAATTAATTTAGGTTAATTCAGCAGCCTGCTTTAGTTACGTACGATCTTAATTATCCAATAACGCAAATGAAATCTGGCGTTCCACTGAAGGTCCTTAGTTAAAAACCTATAGGACAACATAATTAGTAAATATATCTCAAATTAAATTCCATATTTGAGAAACAATAAAATGTATGTTTTTTTACTCGGTAATACCACGTGGTTACTGATTCAAACGACCAATATCTCAAATCAAAGTGTTTATTTATAAAGGCGAAACTTTGCGTGCATACCTTTAATTTACTACCAACATTATGAACATTGGTCGAGTAGAAAAGCCGAACCAACTCGGAAAATAAAACCCAATAATTTGCAATATAGAGATTTAAAAACAAAGATAGTCATCTCTTTATTTATTTTGCCACTAGCCCAGTAGAATGTATATTAGAAGTAAATTAAAAGTACATTGCATACTCTTACCTCGCGTGACGTGTTCATCCCCAGGTTCAGCCACCCACGTCACTCACGGCGGATTACCTCACTGGGCCGCCATTCTCAACAATGTTTGGTTCAACAGATTCATCCTCCCATACAGTGAACATGAACCTTTCACGCATACCCCTGCTACTTTTAACTGCTTTGTTTTGATAAAACACTAATATTATTATACTGATAATAATTTAAAATAAATGCTCCCAAAATTTAAAGTAATGCTTCTTTATATAGCAATAAGCTGGTTCCTGATGACACCATCGCCAAAACAAATGATGAATTCAGTGGCTCGTGATGGTCGAAATACCATTACCAGAGCACATGGCACCATATTGTTGAGCGCTGCCAATCATTGTTGAGCGCTGCCAATCAGAAACCGATATTCTGTCCAACTATACTACGGAATGTTGATTTTAATTTAGCTTTTTCGTATAAAGGGCCACCACGACGGCATTTTAATACAAACTTACAACAAATTACTGTCGTCTTAACATTAATTCATGTAAAATATAATGTTTATCTCAACGATAATCACCCGATTAGTTGTCATTATTATTACGAGTATTCACAAGTACTGTATTGTAAGTTTTCGAATTAATTTCATTTGTAGTATGGCTCATCAGTTATGGTATATCAGTTACATGTTTATTTTTAAACTGTTAATTATTAAATGCAACATCAGAGAGGCCTATTGTTCAAATCGTTATTTTTACAAAGCATCCTCGTGTTCATGATAAATATTTGTCAATAATTTAAAACAGAAAATAAAATAAAATAAAAGATTAGGTTGCGTTTAAACTGGTTTAACTTTTTTTAATAGGCTTATTACTTTTACTTCTAATTACAGTTTTAGAAATCCGATTCACACACACACATTCAGATTTTTATGAAACCATTTTCGTAAATTTTATTGTATTTGATCCTCATAGTTCATTTATTGTTCTATTCTCAGGATATTCGAGTGACGTAACAACATATTACGTAACATTATTATTGTCCGATATATTTGTAAAGAGCAGCGGCCGGAGGGGAGACTTGCCAATGGCCTGACCGAGGATTGTGGCAATCCACCATAAGTAATGTTCTTAGCGAACCGTCCCAACGTGTTTTTCTATCATAAAAAATGTATTTAGCACTATAAAAAAGCATTCAATGAGATACTACGACGGGAGTTTAAAATCATTTCCGTTTTATTTGTTAATTAGAGCTATTTTACTCAGTGATCATACCAATAATTGACCAATCATACCAATACAGTGGCCATTAGAGGAATTACTTCCTCGTTTAGCTTGATCGTTTTGAAATTCAAATTAATAAAGTCACCTTTTCTGATTATACATAATAAAATAATATGTATTATGGAGGTGCAAACTGTAAACATCACATTACTAGTTAGGTAACAGTAAATATTTGTTTGGTTATAAAGTTGTCAAACTGTAGTTGTACTTAATTCTTTAATTTACCAAAAGTGTTCCCGAGCGTTGCCTGGTCGCGCCGTGCCGTTCTCACAACGCAATACCTGCACAGCACGTCTGGCTCTACATTGCTGGTATGCGCCGCTGTATCTAGATGTAAATGGAATAATGCCTTGTATGGCAGCAATCGCAATACCTTGAGGGCAATTTAATCCACAGTCTTGTGGTAGAAGAACCTACTTATTCTGCCTTAGTTTTGAGTATGTTAAAAATCAAAGAATACTGATTTTATGCCATTTCATAACAGTATATAAAATAGTTTTTGATAAGAAAAAATCAGTACAACCTGCACATTTAGAAAACTGTAACAATAACAACCCTACCAAATAATTTACAATTATTCATAGAACACATAATATGCTTCTTTATTTTACCAAAAACATCACAACTCTTTTCTCATGACTGAATTGATTCATTTCAAAATATTTAACATGTGGAAAAACATAGCGTTGTAATTTAGTGAAATATAAGATGAAAATAAATAATGGTAAAGGAATATCCACAATAGTGCACAACCTTACAGTAACAACACATTATCTCCCGTTGCTAAATGAGAAGGCTGTATCCCGTTATACAGTACATGTAAATAACGAAGAATAAGAACAATTATTTGTTTACATTTCTTCATAAAATATTCATATTTATAAAAAGGAGACAAGCTGAATGGTGATGGATAGTGTAAGCCTTCAAATCTAAAGGTTGCTGGTTCGATTCCAAGCTATACTTTTCCTGGAGCCAGATTTAGATTGTCGTTAGGCTATCAATAAATGTTTCTACCCACCTAAAGGTTGACTTAGACAGTAACCAGGCCAGTGTATAGACCGTTTCCTTACAAAAAACATCCAAATGGCGAATATAAACACAAAACTAAATATTAATTAAGCGCTTAATTTTGTTATTGGTAACACTAAAACAAATATTAGCGAGTTTCGCTAATACTAACAGACAACACTCAGTGAATGTTCAATCTATGTGGAGCTCGTACTCATGAGATGGAACGTGTCAAATACTTGCGTCTCGCGTCGTCGACTGAGACCTCAGCTCTCGCCAGATTATGTACTTGAAACCAAAAAACAAACTAACACACACCCAATTACCAACTGTGTAGTTTCCGTTGGATTAACACAAACATCGTCCAAGTTGCAGATTACTATGTAACTATGCTGTTCAACGAAAAATAAATGTTTTTAAAATCTATTTTGGTAGAGGCACTTTCAAGTTTTGACATCAGTGGGGTAAAGATATTTAACCAAACATTGGGATTAAATATCTTTAATAGTATATTTCGTACCTAGGGCCGAAAATGAGGTTTTGCCGGCTCGAGATAGTTTTTAAGTTCGAGACGAAGTCGAGAAAAATCGATCGAGAGCTGCAAAACCATTTCGGTCCGTGGTACGAACGCTATTTTTCACCACACTATACCCTATTACCACTATTCACCACTATAATAATGCACACTGATAGTCAACACAACTACAACTTTAAGGTTATGTGAATAAATAATTTGAGGAATCAGCAAAAATAAAAATAAATAGTTGCTAGGCAACGGTGACAATAACACAATTCTATTGCAATGTTATGGATTTTCATTGTGTATTTAAAATGCATTCATGTTTTAAGTAAGTAAGCGGACAGCTGATTTTGCGGCCCCGGCCTGTAAAAACCTGTTCGGTCCCCAAATTACGATGACAGCTAGCATGGCCAGCAAAACGTAACTTTCAGCCACCAATTAACGTATGTAATACAGCCAAAAACATCATAGTGTGGTGAAATAGTATATTTCGTACCTAGGGCCGAAAATGAGGTTTTGCCGGCTCGAGATAGTTTCTAAGTTCGAGACGAAGTCGAGAACTTAAATCGATCGAGAGCTGCAAAACCATTTCGGTCCGTGGTACGAACGCTATTTTTCACCGCACTATACCCTATTACCACTATTCACCACTATAATAATGCACACTGGTAGTCAATACAACTACAACTTTAAGGTTATGAAGAAATAATTTGAGGAATCAGCAAAAATAAAAATAAATAGTTGCTAGGCAACGGTGACAATAACACAATTCTATTGCAATGCTATGGATTTTGATTGTGTATTTAAAATGCATTCATGTTTAAGTAAGTAAGCGGACAGCTGATTTTGCGGCCCCGGCCTGTAAAAACCTGCTCGGTCCCCAAATTACGATGACAGCTGGCATGGCCAGCAAAACGTAACTTTCAGCCACCAATTAACGTATGTAATACAGCCAAAAACATCATAGTGTGGTGAAAAATTAATTTTGGTGCTACTCAACTGTTAGAGTGCCATATAAGTTTAAAATAAAAAAATATCGTTATGAATTACGGTACCTAATTTAGAAACATTCCTCAAAATCAAAAGAAATGTTATTTTATTTATGTATTGTAAAATAAGACATTGTGGTGTACTTCAAGGTTACCAAATTCTACATGTGATCATAGAATTTATAACCTAGGTATCCTACCTAGGTATTGTTATTGTCCTATCAATCTATTACACAAGTTTTTTTTAATAATTTTATTTCACAATAAAACATGTTTTGCATTGTTTTCAACACTTCTTCAGTCATAATCATAAAATATTCTGGTGTTGTTTTATAACATGTAACATTATGGGTTTGCTATGAACTGTACAACAACTGTTATGTTTATTATTTGCTGTTCAAGATACTTTTCGAAAAAGTATTTACAATAATGTACATCAGTTTAGAGCTATAATACTAGTTTCATATTTTAAGGATTGTTCTTAATGGAAATCTAGTCTGCATAATAGGCCTAACTCATTTTTGTTCTCGCCGCCATAACATACGCCATCTGAGGGCAACTAACAACTCGCGAGGTAACGCAGCCAACCATGCCAGGATGTGATGTGATGTGAGTGAGCGCATCTGAAATATTCGCTCGCGTTATTCCTGGAATGTGACCTGAGCTTTTAGGATATTGGGAAGCAAGAGGCTTATCCCATTTTGGTACATTAGGTGGTATTTCAGTTTACCACTTAAGGTAGTGTGAAATGGCGTTAAGACCTACTAAGTGTAATTACAAGTGCATTTATTAATTATGAATAATTTATTTAAAAAAAACCATACATACTTGTGGTAATAACACCATCGGTCAAAGATTTGGGAGATCAAATTCACCTATTTTCATTAAACCCACTCACCCTGGCATTCAGTCAGGTTAATGACGTTGAGCTGAAAACGAATATTTCAATGAGTCTACAGTTGAACGTTTAGTTTATCAAAACGAGTAAAACATTTGGTTGCATCAATATTGATACGTACTTGTCCAAGGCATTCTTTCTCTAGTTGACTTATTGGAATACAATTTTAAATTAATAATGAAAAATAAATATATTAAAGTAAGGAATCCACACTTTTTTTCAAAATTATGTGGTTTTGCTTATTTAACATGCAAAGTTTGTGTGAATGCTGGTATTCTAGCTTATATGGTATTCTAGTTGACAGAGTTGAAAAGTGTTTGTTAATGTATATATTATTAAAAAGATTTATGGATTCAAATTCTTTCGAACCTGCTAACTGTAGCCTATCTATACTGTAAAAAATGTATCAAATTATTGCACTTTGTCTCTTTTAGCGAATTTCCCATATAGGGAATAAGCTATTACCGTAGTACTCATGGTAAGACCTGGACGCGAGACCGATTTTTTTTTAATTTTGAGGTCCCTAGAGGCCAAAAACACCATCCGTTCAAATTTTATATATATATGTCCGTTAGCGCGATAACTCAAGCGAATATGGTCCGATTTTCATGAAATTTGGTACAAACGTGTAAACCTACATTTATTCGAACGAGTTTGCGATCCAGCATAATCGGACCATAGAAACAGGGGTTTATGGGGGGTTTTATGGGGTAAAAATGGGTTTTTCCCATTTTTGACCCTAAAAACAAAAGAAATTTCAATTTCTTTCTAAACCGTTTTGTAGAGCTTAAAAAAAGAAATAATTTAGTATATTGAAGCACTGTTGTAGGCCTAACTGTCACGGAGAAAATTCAAAAATAGTGTAATTAAAAATTCCCATGTTATTCTTATATGGAGAAAATGAAAATTGTTGTACTTGTTTATGGATATATATTGATAACATTATGCAAATTTATTTATTTCATCCTATACTATTGACGTATGGTCAAAAAACACTTTTTACCTTCCCCGTAGCAGCAAACCTAAGCACTCGTTAAATCTAATGTTATTTAAATAGGGAATAAATAGCCTATGTCTTATTTATGGAAATATTTTAGTAGAAATATAATCAGACAAGTTTAAATTCGCTTAGTCTGCAGGTTTGCTGCGGCGGGGGTATTTACATCTTCTGTTGGTTAGAACAAAATTAGATTTTTTTATTGTTAAATAGCTTAATTTGCTTAAAATCCAACTTTTCATGGTCCAACCACATTTTTGGCTTTCAGATTTTCAATATCAATGTAATACCTTTTAAATTATGTAATTAATATTGTAGTTGCTTGATTATTGTACTATTATTGTAATACATTTTTAATTATCTATGGAAAGTTGATTAAAAAGTCAAGAACTTGAGCGAAGCAATAAAAATAAGTAAAAGGTGAGTTGTATGAGTGTGTTGGCACATATTTTTAAAATTTACGTTAGAAATCTTTGACCTATGCCCTACTTCGCCAGACTTTTAAACTGACTCTCATGAATCGCATTGCACAGCCGGAAGTAGGCATACCAAAGCTAACAACTCAATGAAAATTTTGAAGTCCAAAAAGGGGTTAATTTACTAGGTATTTATCTAAATTATGTTAGAGTTTACTTGCATCATATTATTTTCAAGGAGTGTTTCATCCCCCCGGTGAGTGATCTAATCCACTACACGACACCACCAACTGTAGGTCGTGGGTATTCCCAGGATGTGTCGCGGACCGTGAGTTGCCGCCGGCGACAAGCTTCAAATATTTGCTCTCGTGTTGCCATGTTTATATGGAACATAAGTTTTAGCATAGTAACGGTTTACTTAACAGAATTTTTTATAATACATTGATCCGGATATACCCGGTGATTTTGGTATGAAATAACACATAAACAACACACAGAGTAACCAGTAACATGGATGGGGTTCAATGAGTACAGTAATAGTCTTCCTGGTATTATTGACCTCCATATGTATTATTTTAAATTTACCTAAAAACTCAACGCAAGCGATGTTTATTGTACCAAACAAATTTGATCCGGGACTTGTAAGAGTATGAAGATCCATGTGAACTTTGACTTTAGAATAACGTTTATCCATAACAAGCTATTCGTTTTTTTATTAAAATAAATAGGACATATCCACTACATGGTAAATCTCTATAGTGGGTTATTTCTCGTCACTAAGCTTCCAAGAATGTTTAATCAAGTTTCTTATCAATTCAATCGATCATTAGTCTCCATAAACATGTGTCTATTGAACTACATATTAATAACTGGGATACTAAAATACTTAATTGTGATCCTGCGTATAAAGGATAAGTTGTGATTTGCTCGCATTTTACCATACATATTAATTAACTGAAGGAAGCTACAGACGGCATCTCAAATAGTGTTTTCTGCATAATATGCATTACATTATTACATCTTTGTTTATTTATACTTTTACCTGATGGAATGTCAACAAAATATGCTTTCTGCGACGATTTGTTTCCCATTCAATTTGTTTTCAGCTTGAAACATCTACGTCCCAGTAATGAGACCCGTGTCCAGATAAGATAATCCAAATGTTTATTCATGAACGCCGCTACTGTACCTGGGATATCAAGCCTGTTACCTTTACACTCGCACCTCTCTAGTCGTCATGTAAGACAGGATCAGAATACAAAATTACCCATCACATTTATTATATATTTATTACATATTTGATTTAAGTACTGCAGAAAAAATAGCATATTGTAAATAGCAATAGCTATTTTGATACCACATAAGGTTCTTATGTACACACACACTTACACCTTTACTTGTCATGTATTGCTTATAATAAATTACTGATCCTAAATACTTTACAAAACACAGTGGGTTATCAGAAAACAGACACAACAGCAAAGCAAATTATCTCATTTGCAATGTTTAAGGTGTATATCATGGAATTACTAAAAGTGTATTTTTACTTTAATTGTATTTGGGATCCATTAGGCCTAAACCCCTTAGATTTAACCACTCCGTCTGAAAGTACGCATTAGGAAATGTAGTTTCTACATAACTGACCTCATCTTATAAATATGAAAACGAGTTAGTAATACACATTAAGATGGCAATTTGAAATAAAACCAGTTAAACAAACATTCATTCTAATGTAACTAATTACACATATGTGAATGAGAATGACAGAAAAGAAAAGCTTTAGCAAAATATGCCTCTCAAAGTGTTATAAATTTCCGGAATGAAAGGCCGACCGAAAGGTTCCAGGTTTTATTACTTGCAGACAGAGACAGTCATAAAATGTATCATAATCTAGATCCTACTAAACTATAGTCGCGTTTGCCTTCCTGAAATGTTCTTTTCACCACACTATGATGTTTTTGGCTGTATTACATACGTTAATTGGTGGCTGAAAGTTACGTTTTGCTGACCATGCCAGCTGTCATCGTAATTTGGGGACCGAGCAGGTTTTTACAGGCCGGGGCCGCAAAATCAGCTGTCCGCTTACTTACTTAAAACATGAATGCATTTTAAATACACAATCAAAATCCATAGCATTGCAATAGAATTGTGTTATTGTCACCGTTGCCTAGCAACTATTTATTTTTATTTTTGCTGATTCCTCAAATTATTTCTTCACATAACCTTAAAGTTGTAGTTGTGTTGACTATCAGTGTGCATTCAGCATTATTATAGTGGTAATAGGGTATAGTGTGGTGAAAAATAGCGTTCGTACCACGGACCGAAATGGTTTTGCAGCTCTCGATCGATTTAAGTTCTCGACTTCGTCTCGAACTTAAAAACTACCTCGAGCCGGCAAAACCTCATTTTCGGCCCTTGGTACGAAATATACTATTTCACCACACTATGATGTTTTTGGCTTTATTACATACGTTAATTGGTGGCTGAAAGTTACGTTTTGCTGGCCATGCCAGCTGTCATCGTAATTTGGGGACCGAGCAGGTTTTTACAGGCCGGGGCCGCAAAATCAGCTGTCCGCTTACTTAAAACATGAATGCATTTTAAATACACAATCAAAATCCATAGCATTGCAATATAATTGTGTTATTGTAACCGTTGCCTAGCAACTATTTATTTTTATTTTTGCTGATTCCTCAAATTATTTCTTCACATAACCTTAAAGTTGTAGTTGTGTTGACTATCAGTGTGCATTATTATAGTGGTGAATAGTAGTAATATGGTATAGTGTGGTGAAAAATAGCGTTCGTACCACGGACCGAAATGGTTTTGCAGCTCTCGATCGATTTAAGTTCTCGACTTCGTCTCGAACTTAAAGACTATCTCGAGCCGGCAAATCCTCATTTTCGGCCCTAGGTACGAAATATACTATTGCAGGTCCGAGACTTTTCATTTGAAATCCTTTCATGTTTTTAGAATGTCATTCGAACAAAAGAGGACTACCCTGATTGTATATATTGTAAACTAAACTATAATAAATTACATTTATCTTTGTGTTAATGAAGAATGAGCATATTGTCATTTTATAGAATTACATTTTTATAGACAATTGATTTTTGTATACGTCTGCAAAAACTATCTAATGTAATGTTTTTTATTACATTTTGTTTTCAATGTATAGTTTATTGGGGACTAGAGATTTATTAAGGACTAGAGTTGTTTTGAAAAACATAATGTACTGTATTTAATTTATATTAAATTATGTCACCACCTTTTTTGAGCACCCTGTATATTAGTACACTCATCTCACCAGGCATTACGTAATTCTGAGCTAGTAAAAACCAATCCACACTTTGTATCCAATTCAAAGTGAATTTTTACATTATCTAACCACCTCGTAAAGATTTATTGTACTAGTAAGTATTTTCTTTAAATTAATTCAAACGTTGATCATTATCACTCTGAATTAAGTTTCCTCATCTGTTTTTATCTGTTATGAGTACAGCATTAGCATAACCACTAGTAGATGTACAGTATATTGGGACTTAACACGTATAAGAGTTCCCATAACTTCAAGGATCAGAGGCTCGGATAGCCAGAGCCTCAATGGTGGTCGTGTTCTAAATAAGATAATCCCGATGGTTATTCATGAGAAGACCCCCTCTGTTGTCACCCTGCACCACCCTGTCCATGTCTCTACTTAACTTAGGTGAATACCTACATGGCAACCATTTAGCTAAACAAAAGTTAAATTTACAGCTCGTTTAAGAGAGCCGACTTAAAAATATATGTATTATTTAAAAATGAACAATGGTTGTTTTTGTTTCTCTAACGAATTACATAGGTATTTACCGACGCGTTTTGATTTGTTTTAACCTTACGGGCTTAGGGTTAAAACAGTGTAATATTTTTTACGCCACACTACATTATTTTGACGACCTTCCCACGCAAGGATTTGGTCCAGAAAACAGCTGTTTGCCGCCAGCTTATTCAAATGGGGTTTCATTTCGTACTACTGTACTGTAATGAGTTTTACCGGACACCAATCAGCTGATTATTCTGTATTTAGGTGGCAATGAATGGTTTTTAACAAAAACATAACCTCTCTTAGAAGTTATGACTAGTGATTTTAGTCCTTTAGTTGGTGGAAATATATAAGGATTTGTACAGATTTATTGGTATGGCGTAAACTATCGTCCAAAATGTAACTCGTCCAAAATGTGTGTACCGGACTCGACTTCTTCCCGCACGGGAACGACCACACTCGTCCGGTAAACACTAATTTTCAGGACTAGTAACGTAATATTATATTATCATCTTTCGTCTTACGTTTTGTCAAAAAATCATTTTCCACACTTACGTAATGATACTATTGATTTCTGGAATTTTATTGGGCTAAATATGTGTAATAATACCACATAATTGGCTATAATATGTTACTATACAGTATATTGTTATGTGATGTACCACACAGTAATACATGCATATTGTATAATTGATTATTAATACACCAGGTAATAAATAACTTTCCACCAAACAATATAATTGTTCAATATTGCATTAAATATGTTGATATAATCAGTTTACATTTAATTCAAGCTCATTCCTACCAATCTAATCTGAATAATTTTTACAGTTTTTCACAAATCCAGTTGTTAATTTAAGTTTATTTGTAATATCCCTGATGATACTATACCAAAATACATCTCACCAAACAACAATACACTTATCATCATTACAGAGTCATTACCAGACCTCTATACAACCGACCTCATTACAATGGGACACCACGCCGACCATAACGAGAATTTATTTCAAATAATCTGTCACATTTCATTTTCTCTGAATTTACACAATACTTCACGTAGCCACCATACCTCAATCATCCCACCAACAATTACCTATTAATAATATGTGATGAAAATATTTCGTTAATAATTTCTGTGATATTTTATTCGCAGTTTTAAAATTCAATAATATTACTAAATTGCTCAGAGTAAAATACTTTTTAACTTTTTCAAGCAATAAAACAGTGTCTATAATGTAAATTTCTTTGTAAAATTATACTAGTTAGCTTTTTTAATCCCTACAAAATCAATTAACCACAAGTATGATATTTTAACTCATACTGAAAACATCGTTAAATTACTGATCATCGTTTCATGCATGAGTTAAAACTATTTCATAAACATACCATGACTACTAGGTTTTTGTAAAACAATCAATCAATTGGCTATTTTATAACAAAAAAGTCTCTCGGATATAAATGCGCAAACTACCTGAGTTGTGCGAGTATTACGTCTAACAGTTATTGCTGATAAGTTTAGTGTATGAAGTGGATCGGCTTTGCAATGGGCTAAATTGACTGAACAACAGCCCTTGTTGATTCAACAGATTAATACCTACCTCAGGGGATGGCTGAGTACAACTGAAACCCTGACACTGCATCTATCACCACAGAGGGATAGCTGCACTCGCATCAATACTAAACGGCTTAGCTATCACAAATGTTTAAAGATGTTTTATTTTTCGAGGTTTGACTATCTGATATTTTAGAATTTATCCGAGTTAATAGCTACTATTGACTAGGTATATACTATACAGCCATTCGAACATTTCAAATAGAGCTCATTCTGGAATTTTTAAATCGAATTGCGAAATTGTTATGATATGTAATTATATTTAAACACCTTAATAATAGGGTACGGTCATCTCAGTTACTCTTCGATGCTGTCAAAATTGCGTATATCCAAACTTAACCTAAAAAAAGTATATTAAGATTTACATGGATAGAATATTCGTTAAAACTATGAGAATTTTTAGCGAAATTGTATGCCAATAAAATGAATTGACTAACTTATTTTACACAGTACAGTATATAATATCGTTGACTTTCAACATTAACCTGTTTGGTTAATTGATAAAATTAATATTAACTACACTGCTGCAAGGTATTTTGTCACTCTAAATTGTGATAATTATTAAATACTCCTCCAACCATCTGGCAATTTTATTTCATGGCCATGCTATATATCACGTGTTAACATTTTATCTAGAATCCCTTTCTTCCTGTACATGAATCTACTTAAAAGGAATCTTAAATTACAATACTCCCCTTTACTATATCATCTGTGAGATACTTTACATTTACAATGCGTAGTTAATGTGTAATCCACCAGTCTTAAATTAAGCATTCACACTTGTATCTTTGGAAATTGATTCATTTGAAAATATTGCATAGCATCATCGCCTGGGTTAAGTTTCCTTAAATACACCAAGAGATACAAATAAATACAAATCAATAAGCCTTCAGTTACTCAAACGACAATCACATAAAACGTGTATATTATATGAGTTCTAACACTGTTAAATTATATTAAAATACTAGTCAGCTTCACTATCAAACACATCTGCTAGTACAAAACATTTTAGGTAGTTATTAATGAGTGTTGTTTGGTACTTAAAAATAACATAAAGTTAATATAATAATGCCAATTCATTATACCCAATAATATCAATAATTGGAACGCTTCGGTTTATATCAAGTAAAAATAAAAGTCCCATTCATGGTCAGTGATTTATAATTGCCAATTAAAGTCTTTATACATACAATTAGCGGATACAACAGTTGTCTTTTTTTTATTATTCGCTCTCATACATAAAAAAAAATTCAACTGGATACAAAACAATGCTTTTAACTCTGTAAACCATTTAACGTATTAGTATTAGTACTGTTTTACTATTTCTGCTACTCAAAATACCAATAATTAAGTTTGATAGGTTTTAGTTAAATACCTTACCCCTTAGACAAAAAGTTAAGCCATTGCCTCTGTTCTTTTTTTATCAATAAGCATACCTAGTAATTAATGAAATCTCTAATAATAAAAATATAAATGGTTATTCTAGCTAACTTATATTGAAAGAGTCTCTATTATTATTCTTTACTCAGTTTTTCCCCAAAACAAACAAAGCAATAGGTCAGTGGTTTGTACTGTAGTCCTCCACTACACACTACCCCAGTCACCGCATCACCACTATAATGGTCCCTTGTTGTAACAAGTTAATCCGCTTGCCTATTCATGAGGCTACTCTGTGTGATCTGTTTCATGGGTCACTTGGTGGCTAGTGGCAAAACACAACAATACAGTAGGCATACTCCTGTAAACTATTTAGTATCTAGGAGGGCTCTGGCACTTCCCTTTCGAGATTTGATAATGTGAACTCTTCAAATTCATACATAAATGTCAATACATTTATGTATGAATTTGGATTGCACAATAGTTTAAAGTACAGTTAAAAGAGAAATGTTGATCATTCAAACTAATTTTAACGAATCTTTCAGGTAAGAAGTTGACCGGTTACAATCTTCATCCTGGGTGGTAAGTCACTGCAAAACCCTAACACACTAATACTACTACACTACTACTAAAACACTATATTCAACACGTCAGGTTGTTTTGGAATTGTGTTTGGAATATTATTTATACAACCTAGATATGTACAGTGTTTCGTAAAGTGAATAGTTGGATGCAAATGTTGATACATACATGTTCAAAGAATTGATGAAATACAATAAAATGTTAATGCTACTAATGAATTTATGCTAAATGCGGATTACGTGATGTTCACTCTCTGACATCACTCAAATGTCAAATTGGCGTAGCAAAGATCACAAATCATGAGTTCACTTTCACACATAACCGGCCTATGACGGGGACTTGTTGATTGGTACCAGCATAACCCCGCATTTCTGTGCATCAGTCCCTAGTGAGCTAAACAAAAAGTGAATGACATCCGTGCTCAGTTTACAAGGCTTTCATGTTCATTTATAAAATGATATTGTTTGCTGCTTTTACACCAACGCTTTGTTAAGTTCTGATCCTATACAATGTGAGTGGAATAAAATATACAGTAAATAGGACTACTTAACGTTTTCAAACTATTATTCTAAGAATCATACGAGTCATCTAAGAACATACGAATTCAACACTCAACACTGTTTTCGAATTACGGTACGTATCTAGGTTGTATAAATACAGTATAACAATAATCACTCTGAACAATATTGCCACTTACATAATTACTGTGTAACTTTTTTGCAAACTTAAAGTTTTCCCAAATTTACATTACAGACTTTTGATTAGTATTCCGTTGTTCCAGGAAATGTTAAACTATCATTTATTATTGTACAAAGTGCCTTTTTGAACTTGACATTTAGCCCAAGTGGAACTTTGAAAGGTTTTGGGAGCTTTTCTGGTAAACAGTTCCGCAAAACAGAGAGAGATTAGGGGATCCCTCTGAGGTTAAAGTGTATTGATTGATCATGGAAGGGTCAGACTTAGGGGGGGGGGGGGGTATTGTCTCTTTCTTTGTACTTATCTGCCACAACGGGAAAATCTTATGTTACTTTCAAGAAAGGCTGGTAGCAGGGTTCTTCTTCTCCTCATTATCTTAAATGGATTTTGACTTGTTCATACCAAAAAGACGAAACTAAATTCACCTTAAATGTTTGTTCCATCAACAATCAATATTCATCAATACAATACCAATCAATGTTGTAAAATTTAAAAAATTATAATTCCAGTAAATCCTAAGCTTAAACAATTTCTAATACTGGATTCTTAGCAAAATGCATGATATGTTATCTTAGACTAACAACGTCTACTCAGACCTATTTATAAAATAATAGAATTTAGTCATTTGTAATTACAGTTTCTGTTATGTTAAAAAAATGCATTATTAATTTATTACTTGTAAGGTTATTAAACTAAAAGTAATCTTTCAAACAATTAGGTCAAGCAAGTTTGCTCATGCATGCTAGTATCTATCACCATTTCATGGTAGTATATACTGGACCATTTGACTGCAGGTCTTCTTTTTAAGCTCTTATATCCACTAGGTTATTGATACGTTTCGTGAACTAGACAAGGATACTAACAAACAAATAAGAATAAATAAGAGTATGCCTAATCTCTTATGTTTGGAAAAGTTACATAATTATTCTGTATGGGGGACTTGTATAGTTTGTACAGAATTAAATAAAATATTTAAGGAATCGAAACATCTTTTATTGGTCAAAATAAATTAGCAACGGACTAGAATTATATTTTAATTAGACCCTTTAATATCTGAATAACCATGCAATAGGATTGAATGTTCTGTCTGCAAACTTGTGGAATGCTCAGCAGCTTAGCCAATGACTGGAACAAACATTAATATTCCCCTGTAATTGGTCTCACTGTCCATATTTTACCTTCGACGTTTAATCTCCCGTGATTGTAGCAACTACGGCCCTCCCCACCCCATCTACACACCAACCAGAATTGTTGTTCTTGTTTTTGCAATTAAACTGTTTTCTGTTATATGGTTTAGGGCTACGAAATGTTTTTGTAACTTGTTTTTTAATTCACAAATATTGGTTTCCACAAAATAATATGTTTTTTTATAAAAGATCACCTACAGACTCAAACTAGATTTAATATTTTAATAACATTGTACAAACGCATACATGTTGAATAACATAATAATTCAATTTTTTACGTCCCAGACTATTCACACTCATAGTGCCAATATTTCAAATTTTTTCTTGAAAGCTTCATATGTGCAATCAATAGTTTAGATAAAATATCCAATCAGAGAAATAAGAACTGTTTCATGACATTGTGCTGTTTGGAATTTAATTTGAGGTCTAAATATACAGTAATCACGTGTTAAAACGTTTGTAAATAATAGGTTTTTTTTTACTTAAAGTTGTTGGGATTATTTAGAGAAATTAACTAGAAGAGAAATTGCAGGAACAGCTGTTACTCAATCCACACCTCGTAAACAGAAGTCAGAACAGATGATTTGTCACTACATTTGTCAGCTGACAAAGACGTAATCTCAGTCTGGGACGGCGTCTTGAGAGCCATTGTTACAGCTAAAGATTAATTGTCTGTTTTGCACGACTTGTCTCACCTTTAAAACTATATAAATTAACGTTACATGTTGATTTGTCTCATTTAAATTTATATGGAATACGTAACTGTTAGGTTGATTATTGATTGGTTTCTTTAAATATATATTTTTATTTTATTTTATGTACAGTTTAACTATCACACAACTAAAAAGTTGGCGTAAATGCAACACTTAATTAGAACGTGAAATGCACCAAATGTCGTTTTAACATCTTACTTTGACTATCAGTTCGATTCCACAACAAAAATTTACCGATTTTTCAGTTATTGTTTTGAAGAAACGTTTGATAATTTGTAGGTTGAATGTTATATTTTAAGTACTAAATACAACCTGGTTTACTTAGCATTGATATTTAAACATTAGGCAATGTATTGAAAGGTAATCCAATGAAAATCATAGATTTATATATTCATAAACCTTTAAACCAAACAAACTTTAAACAATCTTCCTTTTTTTAAAAACTAATCTTCAACTCTCGGGACGAACATTCATATAAAAACAGTGTGGTAGTTATAATTTGCTACATTTCAATTTTATATCCCTTCTATAACAGTTCAATTCATCGTATATTTTTTTGGTATACTGTATCTATAAACTGATGACTGTCATTTTTACTGCTTCTATCTTTGTATTTCGGTTCGTAAAGTGTTCATTGATTCACGTCACGTCCAGGCTTCGTTGTAAAATAACTTCAACAAACTGTGAAAACCCTGTGGATTCACACACTTATATAGAATTAGGTTTATTCTGTTTCCCGATTGTCTCAAACTACTTCTAATTTAATAACGTTGAAATAGTTTGGTTAAATTAAAACTGAATATTTACTTCATCACAAAGCATGAATTATTGCCTCTATAAATTGAATAATGATCACATAATATGATGGTTTTGTTAAGGTTATTCGTGTTGAAGTTTTTCACCTTTAAACATTTAATGAGCTGCACGTATGCTAACCATCTCAATCAATTAGAAAGAAGCTGTGTACACAAACCAAAAAGAGGTTGTTTGGAAACCTTTTAGCCGAATCAATAACTAAACTATTATAAAGGCTCTATTAGACTAGTTGTAGTCACTGGGGGTTTACTTTAGTTGGATTTTCATACAACCTATAAGTAGGGTTACTTGGAGAGTAATCTCTAATATGTATATTGCTATGATAAAAAGTCATTTTTACCATTATTCCTATAAAGTATAGAATTGAACTATATTATTTGTGTTGAATATAAATTTAAACTTATATTTTTGTGAATTGAGAACATTCGTTTTAATAAAAAAAAACCAATTTGATATGCCAATTTTATTTTTTGTAGTTTTTTAGTTTTTATTAATTAATATCAATTACTTTGATTCAATTTTTTTTTATTTCCATGACAGGTTGATGAAAAGGTATATAAGGATCAGTATATAGGATATTACTTGCCTATAGGTTTTTGTTACACAAAGACCAGACTTTAGTGATAATGCGTTGGCATTTGCAACTACGAGTAAATTATATCTTCAGAAAATACCTTTTCAAACATATAAATTTAAATATTCGTTTACAGTCTGCGTTACATATTAAGTACTTACCAAATACACGGAAATCCGGTTTTCATTGAGTCAAAAGGAATTCCATATACCGTCGAGTAAAGTTATAATGCTGTGATGGTACTTTGGAAGAAAATGAACACTTTTAATATTCCTCGAGTTATCTAAGTAATTTCCGACAAAGTTTAAGACCTGCCAGGTATATCCGAGTTTGTCCACGTACATTGGTAACAGTGGCACGTGCTGACTTCCTTGTAGAATTGCTTCAACAAACTCTAATATTTCTGCGAGTTTATATAATCTGTTATCGCAGTCAGAAGAGTTGTCTAACCTGATTCCAGCTTAAGATTAAGTGCTGCATAATTTGCTATATTCTTAAATGACTGTCATAATGAGGGCACAGTAGCTATGCACTCTAATCCACTGTTTCTTAAAATTATAATAATTAGTATAGTTTTAATTTTTTCTCTATTCATTTTTTAACTATGAATTAAGGAATTTCCAATCGTTTATTAAATGTCCTATTGATATTAGGAAGGATTTTTTTATATTTTCCTTTTACTCACTTTTTTATTTACTATAGCAAACACTTGCCTAATCCCATCCAGAATAGCTAACATTTAGTAACAAATATCTGTCGTTATATGTTATACCTCTTATTTATGTTACAACACGTGACATCTGTTACAACTCGAGAGACGTCTGAATTACCACTTTGTTTGCAATATGAATATTTAACTAATATTTATAAACTGCCTCAACGTTTATTTCTAGTATATTTTCCCAGAAAATATTTAATTATATTAATTGATTAACCTATAAAACAAACTGACATTTACTTTTTAAATTTTTTTATCCAAACAAAAATACAAAACCCAAATGTGATATTGTTCACAACCAGTGTATTGCATTATCTTCATACCCCGTGGCCTGTGTGACAACATTGTTTCGACTTGGTTTCACTCTGATTGTGAGCAAGATCGCTACAACCAAGAATCACAAGAATACTATGTTGTTTTTCAAGTCACTTTATCTTTGCAAGTATTAAATAATTTACTGCCATGAGTTGTAAAATTTATTGGTCATGCATTTACTACCATGTAATATACAATACTATTTATGCGGTCTTTAGACGCTTTAGACGTCCAGTGTCAAGTGAATATATTGTTCGTCCTATCCGTGCATTTATGCGGAGGATCAAACCAGCACTTGGCAAAGCTCGTATCCACTATTGCTCACGTGGGTCACAGCAAAAGCTTATTGGGGTAATTCAAGTAAAAATAATAAATGTAAAAAACTCTGGTTAAAACGATCGTGCAAAGTATCACACCAAAAATCGTGGGATTTCGTGTTATTAGAAATAACTAACTAATTAGTGCTAAAGCGAGCATCGTTCTCGTTTGTTTCATCCAACTGCGTTTGAATCGATTTTAGCGAATTTCCCATACGGGAAACGAGCTATCATTGTTTAGCTGTAATTTTTGGTTTCATGCCTAACGTGATACGTAACTTAAATCAAAGTTTAAACTTGTATCTATTCGTAAAATGATATTTTAAAGTAGTCTGTGATAGTATTTTTTACCCTATTCAGTGAAGTCGATTCAAAACAAAGAAAGGTACAGTATTGATTTAGTGTATCAAATATTTATATATGAGAAGAATGCATAGTTTTAAACTTGCATTAAAATTGAATTCAAGAGCATTCAATGGGTAAGAACCTATAATCGTAATTGAATTTGAATAAATAAGCGAATTAACAGACTTCAAAGGGCTTATTAAACTGTATGACAAAAATGTCAGCAGATGGTTGATGTATAATGTATTTCTATTGCTATGTCTATAAATAAGTAAACTACTTATTTAAAATTTAAAATGTCTCTAGGCAGTTAGTATGTTTTCCCACCAATCGAATAACTTTACACTTTTTGTTTAGTAAAATTATAGTTTGTGTCGGTTTAACTAAATAATTAATTTATTAATTATTTCTATGTGTAAGTATGTGTTGTAGGCCAGTGTTCAGGTAGCGGTTCCGTGAAGCTGGGCGGATTAGGAGATCCCTCTGAGGTTAAAGTGTATTGATTTATCAGGGAAGGGTCGAGCTGGGGCTGCTATTGTCTCTCTCACTATTTATTTACCACAAATTATAGCTTGTTCAAAATTTAAATCTCCGTAGAAGACTCCCATAAAAGCTATTTAAATGGAAAGAATGTATTTAAACGGCATTGAAATAGTTTAAATTAATTTAACTTACTTGTATCATTTATATGGGTTTTTGTAAACATCTTAGTTTCGTTAGCATTTTTTCCTAATAAACTTCAAGGACAATCGATAAATTCAAGTTTTTTTACTTGAATGGTTATGGAAATTGTTTTACAATAAAACCATACATATTGAGCTGTAAAATGTATACAACCAGTTAATTAATACTTACCATTTAGTAAACAATTCAGTTTTCTAGAGAACATAAATTTTACAATATCCGCCTGGTATTGGGTACATTTACTTATACATTAATTCTTATTACTTTAACAATACTTTACATACCTATAGCGAAGTATTTGAAATGTTTGTTGGTATAAATTTCCAACAGTAAAGCTAATAATCCTGGTAAAGCTAGTATAAAGTAAAAAAGAGGAATATCTTCATCCTCAAAATTTGTTCACATAACGAAATTGTATCTCCAGATTTCCATGATACTTGCCTCAAGGAGGAATCTGGATCTCTCCCCAGAGTATTGGGTCTGTATCAGAGGTACGCAGAAAAACAAGTTGCGTCTGCATAACTTACTTTGCAGATCCTTTCATAAATAGGTTCCCTATATAACTAGGGTTGCTTTCAGAGAGGTGAAAGCCAGTTGAGCGGAACAAACGTGATTTGATATTTGCATAAGTAACTAAATGTAAAAAAGTCAATAGATGTACTAATGCTGGTTTTATTGTTTAAGATTATAATAATTCAGATTTGTTTTTACTACATCTTGTTATTCAGATACCTCTTCCAAAAGTACATTATGGTAGTTTTGACCAGGAAAATATTATCAGTTTATTTGTGGTGCAACACAAATAAACAACTCGCTCAATTACCTATAACCTACACTTTACCTTTCTAATCTAACCTTACTTCAAAACACTTAATGTAGTCACGAATACTCATAAACCCCGACCTACCTTCCCCACATGCCTAAATTAGATCAGTGTTCAATCTGCGTTTTATAAATAAGTGTAATAACTTACTGCACCGTCGATGTAATTCAACATAATATAACCTGTGATGTATTATCGGATTAAATATCGATTTCGATTCGGTTCAATATATCGCTTATTAAATCCTGATCGCTAACATTGGCTGTTTCTAATCAGCTGGCAACACAAATAGGTTCATGGTTTAAAAATGTTTAAAAGGAAAGTCTAGAAAGTTCAGAAATACCTTATGATTCTCTTGTTTACATTTTTCTTGTAAACAAAAAACTGTCATATGGCTACTTTAGTCCCATAAGCCTAATGTTAAAATTTGGAAATTTTAAGTTCGTTTTAAATTGCATTAGCATTATCTAATTGAAATTTGTTTGTTTATTAACCATCTCACTATTAGTCTAAGTAATCTTGTTAAGTTTAGCTGAAATGTGTTCTGCCGTTATTGCGTGATGTTGCTTTATTTGTTGCATTGAAGTTGATCCCAAAGAGCTACGCTCGCTTCGCTCGCTCCGCTCAATAATAGTAATGGGGATGTTTACAAATATATTTTGCTTTCGCATAGGCCTAGTGGCATTTTTTCTGTTACAATATACGAGTTAATTTCAAATTCTACAATCAAATTGTATGTGAAGCTTAAGTAAAGAAGCTAGAATATCTACTCTGCAATATAACTTTTTGTCGTACCTAAATAGTTTCATTTAGTAACATTTCAAAGCACTGGGTAATAGATTTGTAAATAATTAGAACGAGACAAAAATGATAATGTTTCAATATATCGTTTTTATAATAAAGGTGTAATTATACTCTATAATTAGTAAGCGTTATTATCGGGTCACTTAACATACATAACAAGGAGATTGGTTGAGTGGTATATTGTTGACACGTGGAAGGAGAGAGGGGGTAATACCAGCAGACAGACACTGTTTGTGACAAACGCTGCAACAAATTGACGAGATTAGTAGGGGATTGGTCCTTCAACACCTGGGCCCAGCGTCTTATCGAACTGGAGAATCAGTCTTGATCTTGCAGTCTCCTTCGGTTATGAGGACAAAACACGCTAACACAAGTCCAACACATGCTAACACATAGAAACGCCTAACATTATTTTGTAGAGTTGGATACCGTCCGATAATGTTGGATAGGGCCTACTGGTAAAACGAAGACCTATAGTCTACTCCTACTGTTTTACTAGTTCCAGTTATTTGTGCGAAAATTTCACTAAATTAAAATCACTCACGAAATAAATGGCTGTGTAACAAAGAATATTCTGTTGTATTTCTTACAAACATTAAAGTTTATAAAGGCCATATTGTTTCCAAATCACAAAATATTAAGCCATATAACTAAAGATATTCAAAACAAAAATATTTATTGGAAGAGTATCTGGCTGTTCTAATCCGTAGTTAATATTATAATAATTATGGTAGTGTTTTGTCCAAATTTATAACAGTTTCTATGGTACGGAAATCATTGTCACAACGTCATGTTGGAATTTTTGCTGTTGATTCAGCAACTTGTTTCATCACATATAATCTTATTGTACCATAGTAGGCCAAAAGTCCTCTAGACCCTGACACTTTTTCGAATCAAACTTTAGAATTAACATTCGTGTTAGCTACAGTTTAATCCCATATGACCACTAGTGTGTTAGAATATTGCTTTAGGTCAACTAGCTGAACGATTGAAAAACATATTTTAACCCATTAAGTGCAAAGATGTCACTTGTACGCCACTCTTAATCAACAATATTACCGATCTACAGTGAGTGGGCTCTTTATTTTATCGCTCAGCTCAAGTCCTTCATCACATGGTGTCACTGCACGGTCGCCGCACGCCGTCGAGTGTCACTTGAAGCTGTATTGATAACACTTGATAAGGCTCGTGCTGGACCTGACGTCATGATACAAAGCTTTTCGTTAACACCAATATTGTTTTGACATGAGTATAAAGAATTACTTTATCACAAATTTCCTGAGCTCTTGTGATTTTTAATTATTTCTGTCATTAGTAAAGTTATCCTTACATTAAAAGTGGTTTATGGCAAAATAAAGTTTAAAATGTTATAAATATATACGTCATGTCAGGATGAGTACCTTAATGTCTATATTGTAACAATCCCAGGTAATAAAATAATAGTGTGAGCTTTGTAAAATAAAATAAAGTTTATCAGATAATAATGTGAAATACTTGTAAAACAGTAACTTTTTCAGTACCTAACACTGTGGGGTTACTAAGTGTTGCTTTCATCTAGCTGTGATATAAAGTTGGTTGTTTCAGTGCTGCAATTGCAGTTCAATATTTCAAGTATTCGGAAGAAGTCAAATATAAAGCTCGGCCACTACAGAGCTCATCGGCCAATGCTGTTTTATTTGCTGATACTCGATATGTGCACCTATTTTTTGCATGATTAAATATGAACTTCGCATGTATTTGGAATGTTACATTGCAAAATGCATGAAAAGTGTGTGGTTGTAGGTTTTTTATCCCTAGCATGGACTGTAAAAATATTTGATGTGATCAATAACGCTTTCCATGAATTAGTATTTTAGCTTAAAACACTAAACCTAGGGTCCCCAGAGGTTACTCTTAAAAAATCGAGATACAGTTTAAATACGCATTTAAGAGTTTTACAAAAAAAAACTGGTGGGTTTACTTCATTCCTTTTTTTGAAGATTCCGTGGCTTTATGCTCCTTAGTTGATTCAAGTTATTACATCAATGATACATTTTTTTAAATTTTTGCTACAAATTCTCGCATTTTATAATAAATTGCGACTGTCCATATACTTTTCTCAAGTAAAAATTACTTTGTGCGTTAAATATAATATAGAGCATCATCTAATAGATTTGTTACAAGATCCCGTTTAAAGGCCTGTCAACACTCTGACAGAACGGGCTTTTAAGTGCCGATTTCTATCAAATACAAAAAGTCTTTATCCAATCCAAATTGAAAGGATTGTATATTTTAAACTATAGCAACTTCAATACTCAACTATCAAAGTATCTGAAACCAAAGGAGGAAATCAAATTTAGTCGTCAGTGAACTTTCTAAGTTATTCATTCAACTGTGTTCTATTTTAATAACATATCATTACCTACATATGGTCTTAATGCATACTATGTGTACTTCAGTAGGCAAAATACTATGCTTATTAGCGAATTTCCCATTTACTCTTTTTTATGTCCCCGGGGTCAATGTGCTAAAACGATAACTCGAGCAACAGTCGTCCGATTTTTATGAAATTTATTAAAAACATGTAAACCTATGTTTATTCGAATGAGTTTGAGAACCAGCATGATCAGACAATAGGAAAGGCAGCTTTTGCGGGTTTTTATAGGGTAAAAATTTATTTTCCATTGTTTACACTAAAAACATAAAATTTCACAATTTCTTTCCAAACCATTTTGCAGAGCGTAGAAAACAAATAATTTAGTATATTGATGTGTTTTTGCACAGTCCCAGATAAAATTTATATAATGTAAAATTACCACGTTATTTTTAATATGGAATAAGTAAACTCTTATTATCACATGAAGACTCTTATTATTCATGAACTCGGAATATCACATGAACCATTTCTTTCCGACATTGCTGGTTTTCATCTCATTTGCCTTGAAACAAGTTGTCTGGGATTATTTCACAATTTAAAAAGGTTATTACTTTTCTAGAACGGCTTAATCCTATACTACCCATACGCAAAAAAACGTGGTGCAATCTGTTGAGATGGCCAATGGATCTACTATACTTTTTTAGTTTTAACTATACCATCTTAGCCATTTTTTGCAGAAAAAAATAATCAAAGTATAATGTCAGCTAACTATCGTGTTTAATTAAATCAATAGTTTTCTTGTTTATGAAAATAATATTATCGAACTTAAATTTATTTATTTTATACTAAGCTATTATTATTTTGATAAAACACACTTCATTACCCTTCATGCAGCAGCAAACCTGGGTACTCTTTAAATCTAAAATTTAAAATTGTTTAAATAGATTTAGGTGAAAATATATCTGCATGTTTGCTGTGGTGGGGTTAATCATACATATTTCTTTTGTATGCACTCAATAATACAGTAACAGCTGTTACTCCCCTATACACCCCGTTAACAGAAGTCAGAACAGATGATTTGTCACTACATTTGTCAGCTGACAAAGACGTAATCTCAGTCTAGGACAGCGTCTTGAGAGCCATTGTTACAGCTTAAGATTAATTGTCTGTTTTGCACGACTTGTCTCACCTTACCTGTTTGACTTATATTTGCAGGACCAAAAAAGTCAGATATTATAGAAGTACTTAAAAAAATATTAGTCATACAAACGTACAACGAATGCAGTGAATATATTGTGACGATGTTTCCACCACACTAAACTGTTTTAATGGATTTAGATTCCACGAAAGGATTTAGTCCGGACAGCTGTTTGACGCCTGCTTCTTCAAATGAGGTTTCATTACGTACTAGAGTACTGTAATGATTTTTTATCCAACACCACCTGATTATAATTGCAATTACTGGTTATAAACTAAATGGCTCCTTTAAATAAACATAACCTCTTTTAAAAGTAACGAGTAGTGATTAAGTCCATCAGTCGGAGGGAATATACAACGGATTTGTACTTTTTGTTATCGTTAGGTTATTTTACAGTAGTATGGCGAAAGATATAGTACGTCACTCGTCCAATATCTTATTCGTCTGGTATATACCAATTTTCAGTACTAGTAACTTAATATACGAGTTTTTAACTTTTTGTTATTACAAAACCTATAACGGTTTATATTTAAGAGGGTTCTACCCGTTCAATTCAAGATGGCGGCTAAGCATGATAATTTTTCTAAACATGCCTCTACGGTACAAAATTGTAACACTCTAAAATTAATTTGTTTCCAATGATTGTCTGCTTTTTCTTCTCTTAACATACCAGAGCTTGCAATGGATAGGGATGAATTAATGTTTAACTATTATTTAGAAGCTAGAGCCACCAGTAAAAAGAATAATTTACGGATTTTCAAAATGATTTTTTAAATATTTCAAGAATCAATTACAAAGCTTCAGTTCATCAAGGTCATCGTTGGATCTTTATGAATATTTTAGAGTTTATTTTAACTCGATAAACACTTTAATGTCACGAGGTTCTTTTTTGTAGGATCATGTTTAAGGGGTAACCAGCCCGCCGGTGGAACACTCTTAAACAATCTTAATATATAAAAATCAATAAATAAGTAATAGAATAATCAATCCACTAACTCTAACGTTCACAGATTTACACGTGCCTTGAGAAAACTAAGAACTTTTTGGAAAACCTATTTAAAGCTAAAAAACTAAATCAACTGATGAAGTTGTAGTCTGAAAACGTTGATCAAACTGTAATATTTATACAGTACTTTATTTTAGCTTTTTAATAATTTGTGTTTAGCTAGACACAAACAGTGTATGTACCTTATTTATATGTCTGAGTGTATAACTTTTACTTAGTGTTTTAAATAAACACATCTTCTGTTCAAGTATTTTATTTTCAGCATTTGAACGTTTTCTTGAGTATGTCTATTTATTTTCCACAAAATACATACAAGAAAACACGAAGGTGTTCGTGACACCCACAAACCGTTCTTTTTGTGTTGAAGTTATATTAATTCATTTTGACAAAATGAAAAAAATCTTCAAATAAACATTCAAACCTCTTGTTTTTTTTATTAATTATTTATGTTAATCGTTAATGTAAATTCTGTCATTATTTTTAACTTGGATAAAGCATAACTTATTTTTAAGTAAATGTTGCTGTAGACTATTATCTTTTAAAATGGGCTGTAAAGTGAAGAAGTAGAGTAAAGTAGAAATTGCAAGAAAAATCCCGATTTTATTTCCGCCTCATTTATTTAATTACTTTTACGCAATATTAAGTGTGTTCAGTGAACATATAGTTACTGGTTTAGTCAACTTAGGCTAAATATCGAACAAAGGTCACAGAATCATTTAATCACAAGTAGGTCTGGACAGTTCAGTTATTTGTCACAGGTTCGATGGTTTTATCTAGCATCCACGGTAATATTCACTTGAACAGTTCCATTATTTGTCACAGGTTGGATGGTTTTATCTAGCATCCTCGGTAATATTCACTTGAACAGTGTTTCATTATTTGTCACAGGTTGGATGGTTTTATCTAGCATCCTCGGTAATATTCACTTGAACAGTGTTTCATTATTTGTCACAGGTTGGATGGTTTTATCTAGCATCCTCGGTAATATTCACTTGAACAGTTCCTTTATTTATCACAGGTCAGATGGTTTTATCTAGCATCCTCGGTAATATTCACTTGAACAGTTCCGTTATTTGTCACAGGTTGGATGGTTTTATCTAGCATCCACGGTAATATTCACTTGAACAGTTCCGTTGTTTGTCACAGGTTGGATGGTTTTATCTAGCATCCTCGGTAATATTCACTTGAACGATATAGAAGCTCAAGATTTCCATGATTCCTTCCTGAAGCTGATACCTGAGCCCTTCCCTTGAGGGATCCATATTTATCAGTTCTATGCAGACAAGACAAATGTGGTTCAATACATCCATATATTTTTCTTTGTCATGAATATTTCTGCATGGTCTTTGTTACTCACTTAACTTTTGCTATATACATTTTAATCTGAAATGTGTTAGTGTATAAAATATAACTCTAACGTTATTTACTTTTTACATTAATTTTTTTGTTGTTTAAGAACCTACTCACTTTGGGAATGATAGTTAAGGATTCAATTTTTATAAGGGTTTTTTTCAATAGCTTCATAGGAAATATACTATTTATATGTCTAACATCTAAATACACGAGTAGATTACAATGAAACTGACATAAAATCGTTTATTGTGTCATATCATTTATTTAAAATTTAAAAAAACGTATTCTACAAACAATTAGTTTGTAGGCATTAGATTAAAGAAAAATAAGAGAAGACGAATGATAAATTTACTTCTAAATGAAACCGACAGGATAAATTCGAATTCAAATTGATTTGGAAAACAACAATCCAAAGATGAATCTCTATTGAAATTTAATAACGGGCCTTCTAAATCAGATTATTGATTTTTAGATTCAGTAGCTATAAAATATCCCAAAAAAGGAATGTTAATGGGTTTAATTAACGCGAATGAAACACGTGTCTTGATTGGAATTACAGAATTAACTAAGTGTTTAATGGCATAACATGTTGAAGACCTTCCCCGTCGCCGTACCACAATTCATCAAACTGTAGAAATTAGCGCCATTTGTCCAATGGCTGGACTAAAGCTTCGGAACAAACATTAATACTCCCGTAATAATTGTTCTCGCCATCCATATTTCACATTCGACATTTAAACACGTTGTGGGTGAAATACCTACAGTAGCCTACCAAGTCAAGCTGTTCTGTACGATTACGATTGCGTCAATACCACAGTTTAGGTTTGCTACATTTGCCACTATGGACTGGATTTCAAAAATAAGCTATTAAAAAAGGTGCTTTTAAAATAAAAGAATAGAAAGATGGCAAAGGCACTAAAATATTTATATTTTCGTTCACAACACATCCAAGCGAAAACTGAAGGTTCTTATGATTATGTAAAAAATAATTGGCCAAAGTTGCCAACTACTTGACTGCGGACACACAATCACTACAACTAACAGATGAGTTGACAAGATGATCTTTCATCTTACCATTATAAACTGTTTGAATATTTGGAGCTTGTGTCGTCTGGTAGTATTGAAAAAACTATTCAAATGTTTCATCTGATCAGTACCAGAAATGAACTCCAATGCAACAAAGGAGTTGTTGTTGTTGTAATAAACTGATTTTGCTAGTAGGATAAAAGAAATGTAAGAAGTGTTAGAGAACCATTTAATAGACTAATAGTTTGTTTTCATAACAACTTAAACAAACTAACATTATAATAATCAGAATTACATTATACAGCTGTTGAGCCTACAGGACTGAGTAAATCATTTTTTATCTCAACACTTCCCCTAAAAAATGACACTTTACTCAGTCCTGTAGGCTACAATACAAGCGTCACATATCTCAAATTCAGGTACTAAGTCTGAGATATGTGACGCTTGTATTGTAGGCAAAATGCATCGGTTGAGTTTTGGTACTCGCAAAATACTTGTTAATCAACATGGTGATCGCATAAATGCCGATGTTTGTGGCCCAATGCCTGTGCTATCAGTTGGTGGCAATCGATATTTTGTTGACTTCAAGGAGCCTGTGGAACAAAACAAAAAGTTTCCTACAACTGAAACCAACTCTTCAACAACCTAACTCTAACCGTGTGAAATCAACATAAAGCGTAATTACCGTCAGTGATGTTGGAGCTGAAAATAAGAAAAAGAAATGGAGACCTAAATGCTTTTCATGTAACCAGCTTGGTCACATGAAGAAGGATTGTCCTAATGTCAAACAGTCACTAAAACCTGGAAGTGCTTTTGTTGGACATTGTGATCGCTCACAAGAATGCATCGAAGAATGTAATTCAACAGTTGTATTGGACTAATAGCATTGGAGTAATATCATATAAGACTATTACAGATTGTTTGCTCTTATAAATTAATAATAAAACCATGAAATTAATATTATTCTTCACTTATTAAAGCCCACATGAGTAGTATTGTTATGGGTGCCTTGCGCGATGTGCAATTGATGTGCACTGATGTGCCAGACCACCCACGGTGGCACCTCCCCCCCCCCTCCCCCCTGCACCTCCCCCTGCAGTCTGCACCTCCCCCTGCACCTCCCCCTGCACCTCCCCCTGCACCTCCCCCTGCACCTCCCCCTGCACCTCCCCCTGCACCTCCCCCTGCACCTCCCCCTCCCACTGCACCTCCCCCTCCCCCTGCACATCCCCCTCCCACTGCACATCCCCCTCCCACTGCACATCCCCCTCCCCCTGCACCTCCCCACGCCACTGCACCTCCCCCTCCCCCTGCACATCCCCCTCCCCCTGCACATCCCCCCCCCTGCACATCCCCCTTCCCCCGACACATCCCCCTCCCCCTGCACATCCTACACCTCCGGATGTGCTAGACCTCCCACGGAGAGAGGTGTAGTCGGCGCTCCCTCTGATCCTAGGATACAAAGGAATCCACTTAACAGGTGATTGACGGATCCATTATTTGAGTTTCTAAAAGCTTTTAGTAAGACTATTACATTTGACGAAGGTGAGCAAATCTTGACAAGCATCTAAAAAGCTTTGTTTAGTTCACTAACAAAGGAAAGCTTCTAGAACGTTCCTTCGATTGACGCCGACAAAGGAACACCTGTTGTTGTTTACCACTGGATCTTCGTGGAAGTTTCTATCGTTTCTGCGTCGCACATTCTTTACCCCCTCTCTCTGGCTACACTGCGTTACTCGCCCGTTCCCTTCAGTTAGGGTTTGGACTTTGCACGAGATGGCTGACAAACAACAACAGTGGGCGAACGATATCGACGACGCCGATTTACACCGGGCGTGCGTCGAGGCGGAGGAGCGGGATCGGGAACATCAGGCGATTCTACTTCAGCTGCTGGAGGAGGAGGAGAGAGAGCTGAGTTACAAAATAGAGCATGTTTGGTGCTCCCAGCCTCGGGACGACGTAGAGTGGGCTCATCATGATGCAGATATGGCACGATGGGCAAAACTTCAAAATAGGATTATGGAGTTGAAGAAATAAACAGAATTTAAATCATCCTTCCCCTAATCCTCCTCCTGCTTCATCATAAAACGGTCTTTTTAAAGACCACCTAAGCCTTAGTGAGTTAAGTTCACTTAATGAGAAAACTATATGGTCCATACTCGCACTGTTTAGTTTTTGAGACCACCCACGGAGCGATGTGCCAGACCACGCAGGCATGAAGGCACCTCCCCCCCCCCACCCATCGTCTCGTCCGTCCCATCCTGCACCCCTAGGATGTGCCATACCACCCACGGAGCGAGATGCTGGCGGCTGTCCCTTTGATCTTTCGATACAATGGAAAGCTTTTATCGTAGGCACTCCCTTTGGTCCTAGGATACAAAGGAATCCACTTAACGGATGATTGACAGATCCATTAGAAGAGTTTCTAAAGGCATTGTTTAGTCCAATATAACAATGGATAACCTTCTGGAACATTCCATCGCTTTACGCCAACAAAGGAACACGTGTTGTTTACCACTGGACCTTCGTGGAAACTTCCATCGTTTCTGCGTCGTGCATCCTATCCCCACCCCCTCTCTCTGGCTATACTGCGTTACTCATCCGCTACCTTCAGATAGGGTTTGGAGTTCACACGAGATGGCCAACCAACAGCAAGAGAAACAGCAAGAGTGGGCGAGCGATATAGACGACGCCGATTTACACCGGGCGTGCGCTGTGGCAGAGGAGCGGGAGCGGGAACGTCAGGCGACTCTACTTCGGCTGCTGGAGGAGCAGAAAGAGTTGCATATTAAATTTTTTCGTATTTGGTCCCGTCAGCCCAGGGACGACTTTGAATGGAGCTGGTGGGCAGATGATTCTAAGAGAATGAGAGAACTCGACGATGAAATCGAGGAGCTGAAGAAATAAAAAGACAATTATATCATTATTCTTCACCTCGCCTCCTTTTCCTTTCCCTTTTCCTTCGGCGTCAAACGGTCTTTTTAAAGACCACCTAAGCTTTAGTGAGTTAAGTGCACTGTAACGAGAAAACTGGAAGGTGCAATGTCGTGCTGTACAGTTTTCGAGTTGGACCACCCACGTATCTAGGTCCTGACGTCACCTTGTGATGACGTCATATCGTAGTATTAGTTGTTGGTTTACCCGCAGCAAAACGCTAGTGGTGGTGTCAATATCACATGATACAACCGCCGACAATTCAGTTAGTTCTGTGAGTGCGTTGAGTAAACTCGTGTCGTGCGTTCATAGTGTTATGTTCACTATGACTACTACTACTACTAGTACTACTACTGGTGACGTCGGTATGTCTAATATTGCTGATACAGAAAAAACAATACGTTTTATTATGGAGGAGATACAAGCTTTGGAGGATAACGCAATCAGTGGTTTTTCTACAGAACATGTGGAGCAGCCAGACTTTGAGCTGAAACAATTACAGCAGCAGCAACAGCATAAGCAGGAGAAAATTAATAACAACAAGAAGAAGAAGACTCGTGATGTAAATGTGCAAGCTGATATTGGTAGTGAAATTAACAAAGAAGAAGAAAAAGAAGATGAACTAGGTCAAGGGCAAGACGAAGGATGGGTGTTTAGATCGGCTAACGATTCGCCAGCCATTACGTGGATTGACGAAGATTTTCAATACACCGTACAGAATCCCGCTAATCGAGGGCGAGTTTTATTGAAATTACATTTATTTGAGGAAGGAGTGCAAACACACAGTTGCGGCATATATTTGAATGAAAAGAAAGGAGATAAAATATACAACAGTGTGAATCATTTACTGTCACAATTAGAGAATATATGGGTCGATCGTTTGACAGGAGTCCCGAAAATACACGGTGTGACAAAGTCAATGACGCCGCTACCCGCGTGGCGCCGACCAATGGATTGCGCAATCGAAAACGGCGGAAGAATAAAACAAAGGAAGAAACGTTCTGTGGCTCCAGAGAAGATGATGCAATCGGATGAGACAAAAGATTATACCAACAATAGCAGCGTTTCCAAGAAGCCACGTGTTGATGCGCAGCTGCAGTCGAGGGGACGAAACAAAAAGAAACAACTACAAAAAACCGGTCTGTGCTAGACTCTCCTACAGGGGTGGATTCTGAGAAATATTGAGACACACCTGCATTCTTCACCCCACCACTGCGCTGTCGCTGCTTCTACAACAATTCATTCATCGTCTAACCACTGTGCGGATCGAACGTGTGTACAGTTTTGCTTGACTTAAACTTTTTTCACTAAAACATTTATTATGCCGAAATGCGAGTCAGTCAGTGTCGGTGGTAGTGGAGGTGGAGGCAGCAGTGATGTGATGGACTTAAAAAATGAACTCAACGCCGTGCAATTAAACACGCCATACACGAAGATCATCGATCTTTGTGAAGAGTGCGCTTATCGTATTGTGAAATTCGAACGAGTGACCACACCGTACGGAGAGACTATCATGGTTGTGCTGGAAGGACTACTCGGCGATGAGCTCTACATCCGTGTCTACCTACCACGACGCTTTAACGAGGCGATCACAGATCAACGCATTGAGCAGTACAACAGGGGATTCGGTGATCGACTATGCCTCGTCAGAAGAAGCGCTCCAGCTGGCAGTAAATATACTCCATTGGAGTTTGTTTGAAATAAATTTAAATTAATGTACAAAACTGTTTTTATTATCATTTTTACTAACCTCAAAAAACTAATGATTATTGTAATTTTCTTAAAATGAAATTGTAACTTTGATAGGTTTTGTAAGTCAATACGTATAGTCACGTTCACAGCATAATCAAATAGTCTTTTTATTTACACTCCTTTTTCCCTATTGTTATAAATAATTATCATAAATTAGTTTGTGGTGTTGTTAGTGTAGTCAGTAAGCAAAATGGACTTGAGGTGGAAACATCCGTTTTCGGCCATAGTAGCCGGCCCTTCGGGCTCTGGTAAATCACAATTCGTCATGCGATTCATAGATCACTCAAATGAAATTTGTGATACGGATTTTGCTAACATATATTGGCATCATCCGCACTCGAATGATATTGTCCAACAGAGCAGTAGCAGTGGCAGCAGAGGCAGAGGAGGTATTGTCCAGTACAGAAACAGTCTGCCAGACATGAACGATTTCGACGGAAGTGTACCTAATTTGATCATCGTGGACGATATGATGCGTGAAACAGACAGCAGTGTGGTGGATCTGTTCACTAAAGGATCACATCACAAAAGCTTGAGTGTTTTCTTTATAACGCAGAATCTGTTTCATCAAGGTCGCGGTCAGAGAGATATTTCCCTTAATGCTCATTACATAGTGTGTTTTAAGAACCCTAGAGATCGGGCTCAGATAAAACATTTAGCTCGTCAAATCTATCCGGATAATACTAAATTTATAGAGGAAGCATACGCGGACGCTACACGCGATCCACACGCATATCTGCTGATAGACTTAAAACAATCTACACCGGATGAGATGCGCATTCGTTCGACTATCTTTCCGGACGATCCGATTAATTCTGTATACCTACCGAAGATTAGTGGTAGCAGGGGCCACATTAATAATAAATAGAACACATCCACATCGGGTAAGTATCAGTCGTCATGTCGCAGTGTGTGAGGAAAGACGCGGCTCTACTGTCGGCACTCGTACACGCTACACCGAAGGAACGTAAAGCGCTGTTAAAGGTGTGCGACATCAGTCGTATACGGTCGGTGTGCGAGTGCGCATACAACCTGTTACGCGGTAACGTATCGGTGTCTGACAAACGCAAGAGACAATTGAACAAGTATAAAACGAATCTCAGACGATTGGTAAAAAGAGGTGAGACTTGGGCTAAGAAACGCCAATATCTAGTACAGAAAGGAGGCGGTTTCCTACTGCCCATACTGTTGAGCACCGTACTACAAGCCATACTTCATAAATCCATCCCACAATAATAATGGAGTACGCGAAGAAAATGGTCGTCGTACCGCAAGAGTTGATCGAGCGGTTACGCAACAGTGGTGACAACAACAACAACAACAATGATAATATAAAGTCGTCATCGAATCGATTCGGAGATGACAGAGGCAACAGTATCGATAATGAAATGCATCGCATATTGACGGATAAAACTTTGAGCGATTACGAAAAATGGAAGCAATATCAACAGGTGTTGCAAAGATTTTTACATTTTGCCTCTGTCAATAGACAACCGATCAGTATTCCCATCATAGAGACATCAACATCATCATCATCATCAGCAGCATCATTACTGCAAGCAGCATCAGCGTCGTCGCCGCCACCCGGTACAGTGGAGGAGATAGTGGACACTTTTTCTAAAACGTACAAGCCGGATGTGCGTAATCTGTTACGATTCATCGTCCGCGAAGGTAGTGTGATAAATTGGGATAAGGACTTTGCGGTGTATGTGCGAAATGAAAAAATTCCCGATTCGAACATCGTGGACATATTACACTGCATAGTGAGAGTCCGTATGGTGGATTACATGCCCGCCGGTTGGTACGAAGTCATGAACGCGTTACGCGACATGAATGTGCCCAAGGAGTATATAAACAATTCAACGGCGTTACAGTATCTGGGTGCGGGATACAGATCGTTACGTGGTGACGTGGCGTCGGCTGCGGCAAGTAGTCAGATCATATCGTCGGCACCGAGAACACCTATGCGCGATCGTTTACGTTCTGCTTACGTTAATCAGCAGCGGACGCTATCACCTACGTCACCGTTACCCTCGTTGGCGGCTCATCGAAGACAACGAACACAACAACAGCAAGATAGAGATCAATCACTTTCACCGTTGGACAGGTGGGAACCGTTTTCACCATAGTGCGGATAAATCATGGAACGATTGTACTACGATCCCGAAGATCCGGCATCATACGGTGGCGTCACACCTCTAGTGCGAGCGATTCGTGACGGGATTGAGAAGAAAAACAATAACAAGGGGAAAAAGAAAAAGACAACACGAAAAGTGGTGTTGGACTGGTTACGAACACAAGACACTTACACATTGCACAAGCCGGTGCGTAAACGATTCGCACGCAACCGTTACGTTGTATTCGGTCCGGACGAATTGTGGCAAGCAGATTTGAATGACATGCGCGGTCTGAGTGCGTTCAACGACGGAATCAATTATCTGTTGACGGCGATTGACGTGTTCAGTAAAAGATTGTACGTGGTGCCGTTGAAAACTAAGAGCGGCGCAGAAGTGGCCAACGCGTTCGAGAACATATTTAAAAAAACCACCGTCACACCTCCGAGATGTCTGCAGACGGACAAGGGTACGGAATTCACCGGCGCCAAGGTGAAACAATTGTTCAGAAAATACAATGTCAGATACGTCACGACACAGAACCCCGACGTGAAATCGGCGGTCGTTGAACGTGTCAATCGCACTTTGAAATCACGCATGTGGCGCTATCTCACGTACAAAAACACGCACCGTTACATCAACGTGTTACAAAAACTGGTGAACGCCTACAATCGAAGTGCACACAGAAGTTTGGGCACTGACGGTGGCAGAGGCTTACGGCCGATAGACGTGAAGAAAGAAGATAAGAAAATCGTTTATAGAGTGTGGAAGAACATGTACAGCAGTGGCAGTGGCAGCGGCATCAAGACTAAATTGCCTAAGCGTAGAAAGGCGAAATTCATAGCGGGTGACACGGTGCGTATCGCTAAGGAAAAAGGTACGTTCACCAAAGGATACGAGACGAACTGGAGTAAAGAAGTGTTTGTCGTGGACCGCGAATACGGCCATCATCCGTTGCCGTTGTACTTGTTGCGTGATTTGAATGGATCACCATTGATCGGTCGTTTCTACGAAGAAGAATTGCAGAAGATCACTCTGCCACCGGACCGTCTGTACGAAATCGATAAAATACTTGACACCAAAGGTGTCGGTCGCAGTAAGCGTTACCTCGTCAAGTGGATAGGTTACGGTAACGAGTTTAACTCTTGGATACCGGCGTCGGAAGTTAAACAATTATAAGGCACGCATCAGCAAAAAAAAAAAAAATAAATAAATAATAATTATAATAAAAAAAATGAGCAAACACAGTCAGTTCTATTTGACACTGCCCAGTAACAGTTCGATGAACTACTATCCGAACAACACTGTGGCCGATTATATCACTCAACTGCCCACGTCGATACATCTGACGGACGGTGAATGGGAAGTGGCACTGGTCGAAGCGCATTATCCCTGTTCGTTTCTGACGGTGGGCAAAGACGCGAAAATATTCATCTACTACGAAGGTCTCAGCGACATAGCCACCGGTGGTTCCGACAAAACCAACAAAGTCAAGGTGAAAATTCTCAACGTTGAGCCCGGCAACTACAAAGATATCGAAGAACTGATACGTGTGATAAACACTATGGAAAGCTTACAGTTTTACGCCACGTTCGTCTACGACAGAAACACCAAAGTGGTGGATATAGCGATTCGCAGTCACGTGGTACAAATGGAATTGAGCACAGGTCTCGCGCTGCAGATGGGGTTTGATCCCGCCGAGACGGACTTGAAGAGCAACAAGAAAGCAAAACTGCCGGCCAACATACAAGCCGGACTGCCGGGTGACATGTACGTGTATTGCGATTTGGTCGAGCCACAATTGGTTGGCGATACGGTGGCGCCGTTATTGAAGATCGTCAACATCGATACGTCAAACTACGTGTACGGCGCACACAAGACCGTTCATTTCACGGATCCACACTACGTGCCTGTCATCAAGAGTGCGTTCGAGAACGTGGAAATCGACTTAAGGGGCAGCACGGGTGATCGACTGCCATTCCACTTCGGGACTACGTGCATGAAGCTACACCTGCGCCGATCGCTCGCGACAGCTTAAATAGACGACGACGACGACGACGACGACGACGATAGCATAAACATCAGTGGCAGCAGCAGCAGCAACGATGAATACGAACGATCCGTATTTGGCATACTACCGGCGACAATTGCAACAGTCGGGACATGGCGTGTCGTCCGTGTACAGAGGTGCGGCATTCCAGCGTGGACACGGTATCGGCAGTTTTCTCGCCGGACTCGTACGTTCTGTGGCACCGTTACTGAAGTCCGGCGCGACCACTGTCGGCAAGGAGGCGTTACGTTCGGGAGTCGGATTCTTGGGTGACTTGGTGTCCGCCGGTGGTACGCAACATCCCAAGTACGCGGCTGCTGCTCGTCTCAAAGAATTTACCGGCTCGCTGAAACGCAGAGCTGATGACAAAGTAGAACGTGTACTGAGTGGTGGTGGCGCGGTGTATAAGAAAAGACGAATACGTCGCGTCACGCCACAGTCGTTGGCGACACTTCTAAGAGTACGGACGTCCACTGCTACCGCCACTAAACGGAGGAGGAAGAGGAGCATGAGAAAATATTCTACCGCCACCAAGAGACAGCATAAGAAAACGAATAAACGGCGCAGAACTACGACCAAAAGGATTAAAAGAACGAAAACTCGACGTTCTACAACAGGCAGTAAGAGGAGGACGACGCGCAGGAGCAGGTCTAAAAAGATTCGATCTACGAAAAGAACGAGAGCTAGAGGAGGATTACCGGCAATAGATATATTCAATTAGACGTGATAAAATTTTTCTACAACAACAACATGTCGTTCATCCATCAGAAATCGTGCGAATGTGTGAAAACCGAATTGGATTTATTCTCGTTACCACCCACTCAGACTAGTATAGAGAACGGTAAGTGGATTCAGTACAAGCCTATCTCGTCTTTGACAGACGATTCGCCTATAGAGTTCGTCATACCGGCTAACGGAGAAGAATACACGGACTTGACGCAAACACTGTTACACGTCGAGGCGACAATAGTGAAAGGCGACGGCACAAAAGTGGAAGAGGCGTTAGTGGAAGAAATTGGTCCGGTAAACAATTGGCTGCACTCACTGTTCAGTCAAGTGGATCTGTTCGTCAATCACAAACTGGTGTCACCGCAAAACAATACGTACGCGTATCGTGCCTATTTGGAAAACCTACTGAACTATGGTGGTAGTGCGAAAAAGTCACATCTCACGACTACGCTGTTCTACGAAGACAAAGCCGACAAAATGGACGATTGCGACATTGCCAACGACGGACTGGTCAAGCGACGAGGATTCGTCAAGAAGAGCACATACGTCGACATGGTGGGCAATTTACATCTGGACTTGTGCAATCAAGACAAGTTTATGTTGAACGGTGTCGAAATGCGATTGCGTCTCGTCAGATCGAGAAACTCGTTTGCCGTCATGTCAAAAACTGCGACGGATTGCAAGGTGCACATTCGAGAGGCGAATCTGTTCGTCCGTCGTTGTAAGATCAATCCCGGCGTGTTGGTGGCGCACAGCAAGACGCTGGAGAGTGGCACGGCCAAGTATCCGATTACACGCGTGGACGTGAAATCCATCACGCTGCCGAGTGGTATCCTGGGCAAGACGTTGGACAGCGTGTTCCTGGGACAGTTGCCGAAACGTATCATCGTAGGACTGGTGGACAACGTGGCGTTCAACGGCGATTTCAAGAAGAACCCGTTCAATTTTCAACATTTCAATTTGAACTATTTCGCTCTTTACATCGACGGTGAACAAGTGCCCTGTAAGGCGTTGACACCGGCCTTCACGGGCGACTCAAAACTGTACGCTCTCGCATATCATACGTTGTTCACCGGCACCGGAATACAGTTCGCCGACAAGGGCAACGAGATCGACAGAACGGAGTATCCGAATGGCTACTGCTTGATGGCGTTCGACTTGACGCCGGACATGTCGGCCGGTGAATCAAGTCACTGGAACCTGGTGCGTAACGGTAATTTACGCATCGAACTGCAATTCAAAGAAGCGTTGGCCGCGTCCGTCAACTGTATAGTGTACGCCGAATTAGACAACGTCATCGAAGTGGATCGACACCGCAACGTGTCCGTGGATTTTAGTGGATAAAAACAACAACAAATAAAACAAAAATACATGAGCATCCGCAGCTCATGCCTACGTCACCGCCACTCAGCTCAGTCTAACATCGACATTCGACCGTGATGGATCGTTGTTACCGTCACGCTCCGTCGCGCCAGCAGACACAAACACCAACACATAATTATAAACAGGAATCTACAGCAGTTGTTTTGGACTTACAATGTTTCAAGGACAACAACAACGAATTCATAGTGAAAGAGGCCAGTGTGGTCGACGTGTCAACCGGTACTTTGTTACTACATCACGTAGCACGTGCGCCGTTCGATCGTGATTCACTGTCCGCAGATAAACTCAGAGAGTCCTACTGGTTGACCAAACACTGTCACGGACTCGACTGGAATCGTGGTGACGTGCCCTACTACGTGTTGATTGATAAACTGCGCACATGTCTCTCACGTCGCAGCGTCGTCTATGTGAAAGGAGTGGAAAAGAAAGAATATGTCGTCAAGAATTTAATCGTCACCGCGTCGGACGGTATGACTATCGGACAGATTTTCGCACAGAATAACAAGTACGACAGATGGACCAACGAGATAGCTGCTGCTGCTGCTGCTGCTACCACCTCGACTACGGTTGTGGTGGACTTGAGCGATATGGGTTGTGGATCACTGGCTTTGGTCGGTAATCTACTGTCTGCCAACGTGTTGCGATGCGGTCAACACAAGAGCGTAAAACACCGTTGTTCACTGTCTAACTGCACTCTCTTACGCGGTTGGTTACTGCTTACTTCCGCTGCCACAAAAGAGAACGCACACTGCGGTTTGTCGTCGTGCTACCTTTGTAGTAGACAACAGTTGAGGACTTGCTACAATGACGAAGTTGACAACGGTATATCAACAGCTGCGGCTGCATCATCACCGTCACTGATAACCCAAGCATCGATGACAGTGACGACTACATCGATCAACAGCAGTGGTATCAGCGGTCTCGATACCATTTCCGAAGAAGAAGAAGAAGAGAACGAGGACAACAAATACGAAGAAGGAGACGGCTACGACTACGAAGAATTATAATAATTAAATGATAATGAATACTACCGACATCACGAAATATTTGTCTCAACTACCACGCGAGAAAATAGCGAACACAGGAGTGTACGCGTCAGACCGCCTGCCAACACGTATCGAACCTTCGACGGCCATAGTAGTCAACACAATGCCGCACACGGAAAGCGGGGAACATTGGGTGGCCTTCTACATGGACAGTGAAGCTACGCATATAGAATATTTCGACAGTTTCGGCCGTCAACCGTTTTTGGCCGAATACCAACAGTTTCTCAGACGAAATTCTCGTCGTTACGTCTCGAACAAGTACCAACTCCAACGCCACGACACTTCCGTGTGTGGACACTACTGTCTAACTTACCTGTACTGTCGCATAATGTACGACAAGACAATGAACGATTTTGTACAGCTGTTCAACGGTGACACCTCTTCTGTCATCACACCCACCGATGCAGCCAACAACGACTTCCTGGTCCGAAGACTCTTCCATATGCTTTATCACCACTGACCATACCATACACTTACCTGAGTTTTTTTTTTTTTCTATTTGAATTGTATAGATATCGAATTGAATTTTTGCAAAAAAAATATATATTTATAATTATCTAATGTACATTAGAATTAGTAAATTTGGGAAAAATAAAAACACATGTTTATATTGAAAAATATTTGGTTTTGCTTTATTTACCATTATGACTCTATATAAATCAAAACAAGTTAGTGACAATTCACTATATATTTTATTATTATAATAACATTATATAAATAAATATTAAAATAAAACAATTTTTTTTTTATCTAATATCACAGTTAAAATAATTTATTACTTTATTCAATATAAAATCTGAATGAAATTAGTAACTAAAAATTGTTACTAATTCAATACTAATTGATTCCTAAATAAATTAGAATTTATTACCTAATAAAATTTAATTCCTCGTATATTTGGTTCCTAATATAATTAACTAGTTGTTGTCCGTCAATTGTCTTTGCCATCACCACCACGACGACGATCCGAGGCTTATGCACCGCAAACACGCGCACTATGTAGATGTTATTGTTGTACTGCTTCAATCTACTTCTTCGATGTCAACGTCGTTATCGCTCGCATCCATTGTCGCTGACGGTGACGATGCAATGTTGCGACGACTGTGGCATCTACTGGAGTTCCCGTTGCTGTCTTCTGGAGCCAAAAGCATTGCCCGGTGCGCTGGAATTTTATAGTGACCCCACGGTAACGTATTGACGCCGTCCTCTTCGATATAACGTTTGTCGTCGTACGGCGCCATCGATCGTTTCGACACCACAACGGAGTATATTATGTGGTGTCGGGACTGAAACCGATCGTTATCCGTGTACAAGACCCGCTGTTCCTGTAGACATCGTCTGTAATCGTCTACAGTCAGGCCTTTGGCCACTACGGCGCGATTCACCCCCTTGGCCCGTTTCACAGGTGGTAAACCGTCGCCGACACCGTCTTCGCTGCTATCGCTCCGCAGGAACATGAAGCAGTACAGTTTCGCCATCAGGCCGATGAATTCACTAATGATCACCCCATTGGCTTCGTCCTTGAATTTCCCCAGGACCCGGGCGTTGGTTGGATCGTAGCAGATATGGTCCCGGGGATAGTTGCTGGTGTCGAAGTCGTCCAGGTGATTCACCATGTCCTCGTAGACGTCTACGGTACGGATTAAATAGATCAGCCCGTCTGTGTCTATGTAGAGAAGTCTGAGCCGATCTATTCCATACCGCTCTTGCAGACGGTAGTGGAATCCGTACATCCACGTCTTACTGTGGTCCAGAATGCACATACCCGCGTACACCGGCTTGTCCAAGATGACGCGGACTTTCTTCATGTGTAGTAGGGCCAAGTCTTTGTTGTACCACGTCCGGTCACTGAAATTATTAGACTTGGCCACATACTTGGTGTACGTTTTCGGGTTTGTAGCCAATTTTATGTTAATATGTTTTCTTACATTCTGGAGGCTCATACCATAGACAGCGTTGACCATAAGCTTAAATAGTTCCACCTCGAACTTGTTCTTGGCCTGCTGCCTGAGTCTGGTATTCATCGCCACGTACGGTTGTAGCCACTTTCGCTGCTTGAAGCGCAGAACACGATGTATCCGACGCACACGCAATCCGTTGTCCATCGCCTGCTGAAGTGCTCGATAATGGATTACGTATGCGTCTTTATCAAACAGGGTGACCATTAGTTTAGCAGATTTGCCTACGCTGTATGTGCGGAGGACGTCGTCCGCATATGGCAATTGGTCTCGAGGCGCTTTCCGCAGTTCCGGACAGAACGGCAGGTCTCGGTGTTTGTCATGGAGTCGAGGATCTCGTGGATACTCCAAATCCACCTCCAAGACGTAGCCTACATCTCCGTCTGCCGGTATGTCCTCGATGACCAATTCGTCTATTTCCTGACGCGACAGCCACTCGAAATCTTTGTACGGGAGCGACTGCGACATGGCCCATCCGTATAGGTTGTTTGCGTCGTAGTACATAATATAATCTCCATATATGTGGTTGTTATTATCTACGGCGCTAACACTAGTCGAAGGTGCGAACCGACCGTCTCGGCTGACGCCATTTTCAATTCGCCTCTTATTGTTGCTACTCCTGCTACCACCTGCTGATGTTGAAGGATTGTTGACGGTGGTAGCGTTGGTGTATTTATTATTGGCGACAGCGTGTCGGGTTGCGCACTGGGTCAAGCCACCCCGGATCCCTTTCTCGAAGAACAGGTACATATCTACGTCCTGTAGGGTATCCAGGGTCACGTCAGTTTTGAAGAGCATCACGTCCCAAGCGTACGACGGTAAGGTCAACCAGTGGGCTGGATCGAGGTCGTAATGTTCCAGACACTGGTCCCGAAAGCCCTCGAAGACGTCCGCCAACAGCAACACGTCTGTTTTCAAATACAAGTCGGCATAGTCTCCGAGGGTTGTGCAATTGAAGTGTGACCATACGCGTCGGGCGTGAGCATAATCTTCTTCTTTTACGTCCTCCTTGCGTAGGCTGTCTCTGAAGGATTCTGGTGGCGGTAACACGTTTTCGTCCAATACCGAGAGTGACGTTACGTACTCGTATGGAAAAACTCCTTTGCGATGTACTAATGCAAAGTCAGCATCGGCAGGAAAAAAGGATTTTGTGATTTTAAGATGTTCTATTGGCATAAGGGAAACTAAATTTGACAAGGCTCGGGACAAAAATCTATAAGAATCTACAAATCTAAGTGTGAGTCGGTTGTGACGATTCGCACCGTCATGTACGAATCGTTTACTGAAGGAGATGTATTTTTCTTCTGTGTTGGCGAGTACGTTTACGTCACCCCCGTCTATGGCCAGCTCTCTTACCACAAAATGAGCATCATAATTGCTCAAATTGTGGAAGTAGCAATGTATCGTGTCTTGCTCCTTGAATTTTAAATTGCAAGACCGATGTGCTGCACCTCGAAACGTGTAGGGGGGTGAGTGTTGGTGATCACGAACTGCTGGATCGTTTCGGCCGTCACCGTCACCGTCGACGAATGGTTTCTTACAGATGTGACATCTGGTGGCGGCACGAAACTCCGCTTCTTGCTGCGCATCTAATTGTGGTTCGGTCCGGCGTGTTTTGTACAAAACATCTCCTATACGCCGGACGTCTTTCTTGATGGATTCCATAAAATGATGCGCAGCGTTCTCACCCCTATAGAGACGAAGTTCCGAAAACGTGTTACCGCGGTCTACTTGATTGACTCCTAACCTGTGGCTATCACGAACGTAGTAAGCGTACGCGTACGGTCTGTGAACCTTCCTTGTCCTGACATGATCAGAATCCGGTCTATTGTTTTTATGTGGTTTTCCCCCTCGCTGTGTTGCTGGATCTTCATCCGGAGGGGGGACTGTCGGTGGATCTGTGAGAGGTTGTTGGTCGTCTTCTTGATCGTATGGTACGAGCGCACACTCAAAGTCGGCATAAATAGTAAATCTTTGTCGCTGTGTACGCTCGTACCTATCAAACTTAATGTGTTTCTTAGGAGCCAGATCGGTGCGCAACGGCGCATGGTCTAAACAATATTTCTTGTGTTCTGCAAGTCGCTGCTCACCCCGTTTACCGTCAACTGTCGGTGTGTTGTCAAAATGAGCGAAACAGCGCTTGCAAATGAACAATCTACCATGGTGTCGAGTGATCTGGCTCCTGACCAATCTCTCGAAGTTTTTGATGAGTGCATAATGTGTAGTTTCATGATCTGACAGGTACAAGAGGTCGAAATGGTCATCGAGTTCTCGGTCTACTACACGGAGTGGATATACGATGTATTCGTACTTTGATGTTAATTGACCGTCTCTCCGTGTAGTCCGGACCCGATCCAATCCGTACACGTTTACGCTTACTCCAACGTTTCTCTTCTCAAATGTCGGGATTTGCTCCAGCCGTACAGGAAAAGTTAATTGGGAAAAATCTAAATCAATTCGCGCACGGAACTCGGGTGAAAAGTCCGTGGCGTTTAGCTGGTGACGATAGGGATTATGAATAAATTTGGACAAAATGGCGTACATGAAGCATTTTTGATCCCGATCATTCAGCACGTTGATCACGGCCTTTTTAGCAGCGACGCTTTGGGGCAACGGGACGTACGAGCTACCTCCGAGAGGTCGGTAAACATTGACGCGGATCTCCATGTCTACGATCCTCGCGAAGGTCCAGCCCGAGCCCTTCATTTCGCACGCCTCCTTTTCGTCCACCAACTTTTGGAACAAATTACTACACAGTTCATCTATGTCGGTGGACCGGAGAACGGCGACATTCTTTGTCTTAAAGGCGCGTCGACACGTTTGGTCGTGAACGTTCGTGAATTCGCAATCTAGCCACAGGTTGGTCTTGATGGCTGTCACGTGTTCCAATATGCGGTGCATAAGCGTTACAATATCCTCAAACAATTGAGTCAGAAACTCCGGGATAGTAAGCCGAGAGGGCGCTTCGTCACGTAATCTGTACGTTTTTAATCGTCCGCGAAACGCCGTCTCGACTTCTTCAAAATTCTCAGGTGCAATATTCCCCGGAATTTCTGACGGTTCGTCACTACCACTACCACTACCACTACCACTAGGGCTGTAACTACTACTACCTTGGCTGCCACCGCCTCCATGTTGATTGGACGGTCCTGCAGTTGGTGGAGGCGGTGTCGGTGGTGGCGGTGGGGGTGGTGGAGGAGAATCCTCGGTGCCCCATATTTTCACCCTCTTCGACCTACAGTGAAAACGCAAGTGTCTGTTCATGCTGAACTCTGTTTTGAACTGGCGGCCGCACTCAGGGCACCGAAATCTCTTGAGGGATATCGCTGCCGGACAGTTGGCCTCCATATGTCTTCTGAGGCAAAATCTTCTGCCAAAGGCTCGACCACAGTCCGGACAAACGTATCGCGTCGCTGGGGGCGGTGGTGATGGCTGTGGGGGTGTCGGTTGCTGCTGCTGCTGCTGCTGCTGCTGGTGCTGCTGCTGCTGCTGCTGCCACGGACGCCAGAGTTGATGGGGCTGTGGTGGCGGCGGCGGCTGTTGCTGCTGCTGATGTGGCGGCGGCGGCGGCGGTGGCGGCGGCGGCGACGGCGACGGCGATGGCACCGATGAAGCGCCGGTGGGAGACGGGGTCGTCAAATCTTAGATAAACAAACAAACAAAATATTTAATTAATATTTGATTTATTTAATAACTCTTTTTGAATCTATAATTGAATCAATAAAACTTTTATTTATAATTGAATCAATAGCATTTTTATGTATTAATCAGTCAATTAGTTTTGATTTACAATTCAATCCTTTCATTTTAATTTACAATTCAATCAATACATTTTAATTTATTATTCAATTATGTTATTAATTTATTTTTATTTTATTTTATTTTTATATATATATATATTTTTTTTACTTTCCGTTAATCAAGTTTAATTTATTTTGATAAATGTTTAAGATAATTAAGACTTTTTTTCACAAATAGGATATATATATTTTAAGTACAAATAATAATTACCGATAATAGAATGGTCGGGTGACGAGTTTTGGTCTACATTGTCGTCGTCGTCGACGTCGTTGACACTGTCTCCTTTGGACAATGGACCAGCCATCATGTCTGCCTCCTCTCGCATACTAGCAGAACGGCTCTCTGAAATCAAATGATCAGTTTCTTCAATCGATTGTTAATTTATAGCAGCTAATTGTAAAGAACAATCGTTATTGAAATAAATCCAATCATAAAGATTTTTTTTTTTATATATAAACTAAATTGAAAGGAATTGAATGCATTTATTACTAAATAATTTATCTATTTATTTTGGAAGAAATTTTAAATAAATATTTCTTTTTGTAGATAATAAACTGAGTAGAAAAGAATATTTATAAATTGGTTTATAAATAAAATTTATGTTATAAACCAAATAACAAAGAATCTTGTATTGAAACATTAGTCTATTAACTAAATTTATCTTTTATTTATTTATTTTTTTTATATATAAATCATATCCTTATTACCTCCCCGAACATTATCGACGAGCATCTGACGAGCCCCGTTGGTGTCTTCGTCCTCGTCCTCGTCCTCGCTGAGACCGGCCCATTCGTCCAGGGTCGACTGGACGCTGACGAGGTGGGTCACCCGAAGATGATCCCGAAGTTCACGCCGGCTCCCGAACGACACCATGCAGCACCGACATGTGGCTGTCTCTGCTTCTATAGTAAACAATAACGATCCCCAGAATAGTTAATGTCGTATATTTTGAAAGAATATTTAAATAAATATATATTCTTTTGACCTATTTGCAATGAGTTTTTTTTTTTTTGTTAAAATAAATTAAAATTTAATTATGAGCCATTTATAAATAATCTTCTCCTCGTTCAGATGTGAAAGAATAATTCTATCCTGTCAATGTAGAAAAAAAATTCGGTCATTAAAACGAATGAATGCATACGATTAACTTTATTTTATTTATTTTTTTTTTATTTTATTAATATACAAACCTTCAGGTTCTAGCTGAGTATCAGTAAGCATAGGCACGTCGAGCAGCTCTTCGATCGTCCCCGATGCATTGTCGTCATCGTCATCAATGACAATGACGTCATCGTCGTCAATCTCCGGCGACTCAAACCGTTGATGGTGAGTCTGCGGCGGAGTTGGTAACGGACCACAGTGCGACGCGTGAGTCTCCGCATAGTGCTCTCGAACATGATCATGACAAGAAAACGTCCTGTCACAACATTCACACTCGTATCCACCGGTCTGTAGGTGGACCGACTGATAATGGTGCAGGGCGTGTTCATGACACGAGAATGGTCGATCGCACACGGGACACACGTTCGGACCGAGGTACGTCGACGGCGGTGGTGATTGCACGTCTCCGTTCATCTACAGCAAGACACGCGACAGAAATAATAATTAATTATTCATAAAAAAAAAAAATAATATCTTTGATTATGCCAGTGTAGTCTAAAATTTAAGCTAAACCTGTCCTGAACCAATGTCACATATTCAAAAAATAGAATAGCATTTGAGTAAAAAAAAAAAATAATAATAATACCGTATGCAGTATATAGTAACCACTCAGTTCCGGAGGTGTAGGATGACCAGGGGCGGGGGAGGGGGATGTGCAGAGGGAGGGGGATGTGCAGGGGGAGGGGGATGTGCAGGGGGAGGGGGAGGTGCAGTGGGAGGGGGAGGTGCAGGGGTGAGGGGGAGGTGCAGGGGTGAGGGGGAGGTGCAGGGGTGAGGGGGAGACACTCACACGCATGCGCACGCGCACCCACACAACAAACTATTTTTTAAATTTTTTATAAAGTCAAAAGCTTTGTTGCTTCCTATCATTCATAATATAGCATAAATAATCTGTAACTTATTTTTAGCTTTGTTTTAGATAAATAACTATATTTATATTTGCATGTAGAATTTATTGTCTTTCTAAAAACCGTGTTCTTATTAAATTATTCTAATTTTTTTTTTATATTTATAACATAAGTGTTATTTATATGATTAAAACTGTTGCAATAGGAAATGTCTACTCACTGTTCTGTTAAAGTTACAAAGAAGGAAAAATGAACTGTTTGCTGCCAGAAACAAGAAAATGAAATGTGTTTTTCATCCCGCGCGTGCTTTGCATGGCACATGGGATTATGTAATTAATTTAAGAATTGCATGAATGAAATTGATTGAATTGAATTGAATTGAAAAAATTTGAACTTATTTTTAATGTATATGTGTTAGAAATATTGTTCAAAGAAACATAGTAATGTTTAATGTGATTCGATGATTTTGCAATATGATAACGCCTCGTATTACAGACAGGAGTACTTCTTTTAATAATATAAATTTATCTTTAAAATAAAATGAATTAGCAATATTAAAATATTATTCAAAATAGACTCACAGAAAATTAACATTGACTTTGACTTGACGTTTATGCAATATGATAAAGACATGTATAATAATTACAACTGATTTTAATGGATTTCGTTGCAATAGGAAATGTCTACTCACTGTTCTGTTAAAGTTACAAAGAAGGAAAAATGAACTGTTTGCTGCCAGAAACAAGAAAATGAAATGTGTTTTTCATCCCGCGCGTGCTTTGCATGGCACATGGGATTATGTAATTAATTTGAGAATTGCATGAATGAAATTGATTGAATTGAATTGAATTGAAAAAATTTGAACTTATTTTTAATGTATATGTGTTAGAAATATTGTTCAAAGAAACATAGTAATGTTTAATGTGATTCGATGATTTTGCAATATGATAACGCCTCGTATTACAGACAGGAGTACTTCTTTTAATAATATAAATTTATCTTTAAAATAAAATGAAATAGCAATATTAAAATATTATTCAAAATAGACTCACAGAAAATTAACATTGACTTTGACTTGACGTTTATGCAATATGATAAAGACATGTATAATAATTACAACTGATTTTAATGGATTTCAATTTGTTTAAAGTACAATAATATTAAAATATTTTTTTTTCATGAGATAGACTCTTAAAAAAAATAAACACTGCCTTTGACTCGATGATTACACAATATGCCAAAGACAGTTATTATAATTGTTAAATCTCCTAAAATGTGTAGTAATACTATTATACACTTATTATGTATTAATATTAACTCTAGTACTTACGATTTAATCCAAACAAACACTTGCCCAACACTGTTCACTAATTTCCGTTGAGCGTGGTAGCTAAGAAACTAACAACTGCACACAGCGAACTCCAAACCCTAACTGAAGCTCTTGTGGCAAAAGGCAGAGACACGACGCACGGAGGGTGGAATCTTCCACGAAGATCCAGTGGTAAACAACACTTGTTCCTTTGTCGGTGTCAATCGACGGAACGTTCTAGAAGGTTTCCTTTGTTAGTGAACTAAACAAAGCTTTTTAGATACTTGTCAAGATTTGCTCACCTTCGTCAAATGTAATGGTCTTACTAAAAGCTTTTAGAAACTCAAATAATGGATCCGTCAATCACTCGTTAAGTGGATTTCTTTGTCTGTGCCAATAGGCAGAGACATGACGCACGGAGGGTGGAAACTCCACGAAGATCCAGTGGTAAACAACAGGTGTTCCTTTGTCGTCGACAATCAAAGGAACGTTCTCGAAAGGATCCTTTGTTAGTGAACTAAACAAAGCTTTTTAGATGCTTGTCAAGATTTGCTCACCTTCGTCAAATGTAATGGTCTTACTAATGGATCTGTCAATCACCTGTTAAGTGGATTTCTTTGTATCCTAGGATCAAGGGGAGTGCCGCTGATAATTGCTTTCCGTTGTATTGAAAAATCAAAGGGATAGCCGACTACACCTCTCTCCGTTGGAGGTCTAGCACATCCCAGGATGTGCCGGTGTATCGAAACATCAAAGAGAGCGCCACCGATAATTGCTTTCCATTGTATCGAAGCTTCAAAGGGATAGCCACCAGCACTTCGCTCCGTGGGTGGTCTGGCACATCCGGAGGTGCAGGATGACTAAGGGGGATGTGCAGGGTGAGGGGGATGTGCAGGGGGAGGGGGATGTGCAGGGGGAGGGGGAGGTGCAGTGGCGTGGGGAGGTGCATGGCGGGGGAGGTGCAGGGGGAGGGGGATGTGCAGTGGGAGGGGGATGTGCAGTGGGAGGGGGATGTGCAGGGGGAGGGGGAGGTGCAGTGGGAGGGGGAGGTGCAGGGGGAGGTGCAGGGGAAGGTGCAGGGGGGAGGGGGGGGGGAGGTGCCACCGTGGGTGGTCTGGCACATCAGTGCACATCAATTGCACATCGCGCAAGGCACCCATAACAATACTACTCACATGTCAGAGGCGATATCTCATCGACTGATCTTTAAAGAAAGCTGAGCAACGCTTAGTACTTTATTATACTTATACTTATATTATACTTATACTTTATTTTAGAGTTTGCTATATCCTACGTTAATTTAAGACTTTTCTTAAAACACTTACACATTAGAACTGAATTTATTTATATATGCTTCCTCAATTTTCTAATTAGTTTTTAATAAAATTTTGAGCTGTGAAATTGATGTAGATTTGGAAACCAACATGTTTTTTTTTTTATCATAGCCCCTTATGGCTATTAGTTTTATTGTTTTATAGGTGTTTGCAAAACTATTGTAACTCTATTCAAGGGCTGTCGCTTTCGCTACAAGAAATAAAATATACTCACCCTTACACTACTATGTGGGGAATCTAAAGTTTATTAGGTACATTTTTATTTTTCAATAAAACTGATACACACTCTTGAGAAATGTCAACTACATTTTTACCCACTTTGCAAGTATTATTAACTTAAAATTATAAATTTATGGCTAAATGATTAGAGAATTGATCAATTATAAACATAAACCAAATTTAAAATATCTATATCATAAATATAGCACTAAACAATAAAAATATGTAATTAAATTAGATACAAATCAAATATCATGAACACGTGATTTGTAACAATCAGGTGCCTAATGTCTACGAGACAACGTTCTGCACTGAAATTATATTGTTGTCAGCTGACAAGTCATATGTTCTGACAGGGAGGGAGGGGGATAGCAGCTGTCCTATGTAACATTCACTCTAGTTTATTGCGTTCCATCTAGTCATCTTGAAGCAAAGATTGGGCAATCAGATGCTTGCTTCGTATTTTACGTGTTTGTATAAAAATGTTGCGCCCCGGAGTTAAAAGATTTAGTGAGCACAACTAATGTTTGCTTCATTGAATTTGTCATGGTATTGAAAATCAAACATTCTAAAATACAATAAATTCTTGGATCCAACATTTTACTATAAAACACCCCACCACAGAATGCCTGCAGACTGAGTGAATGTTAAAAACTGTTTGTTAAACTTGCACTATATATGTTATATGTTAGACTATATGTATACTTTATTTGAATGTTTATCATACTTATAGAAACCTTAGACGAACTGCCCTAATAACCGCAATTCTTACCCCGTGTGCATACCTCTAAGAGAAATCTGATTGGCTTGAAGCAGTGATAGGCCTACGTTTATTGTAACTAAAGTATGAAGAGCAATTAAAATAATTTTCTTTCCGTGTGAATGGAAAAAAAACAGTATTAGTCTAGTTGCCAAAAGGCATTTTTCACCCAAACCTGAAAGTAAGGTCCACCCGAAGTTTTATGGTGTTTTCTGTTTCTTCAAGACCTACATAACTAAAATCTGCAAGGTGCCACTTTGTCACCCTTGAGCAAATTGAAATATTCAAGATGGCGGCCAAGATGGCTTAAAAACTGTATATTTGCTGTATATTTTCCTATAGAAGAGACAGGATAATAATTTTTGTGTTTAATTTTATGTTTTAAGGGTCAGAGAATACCAATAATTGATTATCTTAGTAATAAAATACCCCCGCCACAGCAAACCTGCCGACTAAGCGAATTTCCAGTTGCCTGAATTGATTTTCAATTAAATGTATTTAATTAACATTAATTTTTATGAGTACTTAGGCTTGCTGCTACAGGGAGGGTAAAAAAGTGTTTTTTTTTGTGAAATATTAATAACTTAGTATAAAATAAATAAATTTACCAAGTTTGATCAAAATATATCCATAAACAAGCAGACTACAACATTTTACAATATTCCCCATAAGAATAACATAGGAATTTTAAAATAACAATTATTTAAATTTTCTACGTATCTAATAATGGTACAAAAACACTTTGATATACTAAATTATTTGCTTTTTTAAGCTCTTTAAGAAGGTTTGAAGAGAAATTGGAAAATTTTGCGTTTAGAGGGTCAAAAATTAGAAAAAACAATTTTTACTCCATAAAACCCCGCGTAAAACCCCGTTCCCATGGTCCGATCATGCTGGTTCTCGAACTCATTCAAGTTTATCCTGCCTTACACCTTTAAACCAAATTTCATCAAAATTGTATAAAAATTACTCAAGTTATCGTGTTCACGGACACATATATGTAATTGTCTATTATGAAAAATTGAATTTTGGTATGTTTCAAAACCCCAACTTTTTCAATCAATCAATCAATCAATCAATCAATTTATTTATTGAACTATAATGAATACATGCATATTATACAATAGGTGCAAAAACCATACAAGGCTTGTCTGCACCAACATATTATGAAAAACAGTGTTCAGTGTTCTCATGCTAGGATTTTGTCAGATCTTTTTATACATTGCCCTATATGTATGAATGTATGATTCCAAAATATGTTTTAAATGTTCTCAAAGCAATTTTTCCCACCTCAAAGTGTATTTTAATCGAACTAGATGTAGTGGTGCAGCCCGCGTCACGACTAGCGTTCCAAGTTGAAGACTAATGACAATATATCCCATAATATATCTTCAAAGCAATATACAAACTGATATGAGGTTGATAATTGTTGAAAATTGTATTCAGATTCTTTTAAGAGCCACAAAATATGAATGTTCTTATCACCTGAGTTTGTATTTGCAAACATTTAAAGGTTTTACAAAATAAATCTTCGAAATTTTGCTATTGTTTCAATTTAAAGCTGTCTATTTTAAATAAATCAATAATGAAATGGTATAAGGTTATTATTATCTTAAAGTAAACTTGAAGAGGAATCTATTAAGACAAACCGCAAATCGTTAAGACGATTAGTTGTCAAATAATTGATGGTTTACTAAAAGCTTACATAAATCCAATATGGCGGAAGTTTTTTCAAAAATGGCGGATTTCCACCACTTGGATTTTCTTGATTTTTAGTATAATATTCTTGACACCTTTTTTGACAAAATCCCATATATTTTGGAATATATGGGGAAGAAATATATTTTATTTCTTTTACCTTAAGTTTGATGTTGGGCCGTATTTTGACTAGCCTAAAGAACAGTGTTTTTTTCTTAATTCAAGAAAACTATAATTTAAAAAGCAGTTGATAAAGTCATTTACTGTTCCTGAAGAAGGATAATGCACTGCCCCCAGTACAGCACAAGCATCAATTAGGAGAACTGCTTGTAAGTGAACTGATTTGATGACTGTGTTCTGTTTGAATGTAGCACTTATCCTCAGAAACCATAGATATAATTTTTTAAGTCAAGTAAATACTTGAAAACATTGTTGATAAGGTAACTTGGCAACAAATTAATGTGGAAATTTATTAAAAACTTATATTGATTTATTATTTTGGGTAATTTTCTAATTAAAACATCAAACTAGGCACAAAATGATTATCCTGTCTCTTCTATAAGGAAAGATACAGCAGATATACAGGATTAGTAAACCGAACCAGCATGATCGGACCATGGGAACGGGGTTTTACGTGGGGTTTTATGGGGTAAAAATTTGTTTTTCTAATTTTTGACCCTCTAAACGCAAAATTTTCCAATTTATCTTCAAACCTTCTTAAAGAGCTTAAAAGAACAAATAATTTAGTATATCAAAGTGTTTTTGTACCATTATTAGTTACGAAAATACAAATAATTGTTATTTTAAAATTCACATGTTATTCTTGATTATATTTTATATATTTTTTATATTAGGATATATTTTGATCAAAATTGGTAAATTTATTTATTTTATACTAAGTTATTAATATTTCACAAAAAAAACACTTTTTTATCCTCCCTGTAGCAGCAAGCCTAAGTACTCATAAAAATTAATGTTAATTAAATACATTTAATTGAAAATCAATTCAGGCAACTGGAAATTCGCTTAGTCGGCAGGTTTGCTGTGGCGGGGGTATTTTATTACTAAGATAATCAATTATTGGTATTCTCTGACCCTTAAAACATAAAATTAGACACAAAAATTATTATCCTGTCTCTTCTATAGGGAAAGATACAGCAAATATACAGTTTTTAAGCCATCTTGGCCGCCATCTTGAATATTTCAATTTGCTCAAGGGTGACAAAGTGGCACCTTGCAGATTTTAGTTATGTAGGTCTTGAAGAAACAGAAAACACCATAAAACTTCGGGTGGACCTTACTTCCAGGTTTTTTGACCGGCAACCAGACTATATAGATAGTTAAATTATTAAAAGTTTAAATATAATCTCAAACTATTTGTAGATAATTTTAAATCCTACAATACTGAATAAGTTATTTTATGATTTTGTTATAAGCAATAATTAATTACCTCCTATCAATGTTTGTAATATCCATACAGACCCCGCAGCCGTGTGAAAGAGGTTCTCAGTCATCGTCCTGACGGCTTTGACAGGGTTTGATAAACTGCCTCGTCGTTTATCTTAAGTTTAATTACAAATTCTATCACACAGCCTCATGGAGCATCAAGCTCGTATAGTATACTCTCAATACTCTTTTTGGTAAGTAAAACAAATTAAATTTGAGCTATTTTTCCACTTTTAAAGAAACTTAAGTTACAGTTATGATCAAACTAACAGCAAGGTTCTTACATGACAACTTTGATTTACGCCATCAATTTGAATGGATGTAAATTGTTCATGACTCTTACTACTTTCATTCATTTCTTATACTTCCAAGGTTTTCTATGTACCAAACATTTGTATACCATTGGTAAAACCACTTTACAGTAAACAATGGCAAATTCAAGCAATACACAATACCAACAATAATTTCACCACCTAATTAGCTCAGCTTTAATTATAATTTTTTAGTACATTTTGTAAATTTATTTATATCAAATACTGTGTGTTAACATAGAGTAATCTGTTCTCTTTTGATCTTTAAGTAATCTAACAATATTTACAGTTTTCTGTATGTATATAGCATATTGTTAAAGCGAAAAGTTCTATAGAAACATAATATTGCAATGATTTAGCTTTAAATTCGTCGATGAACAACAAATTATTTCTGAATCTGTTTACATTCTTCACGTATTCATTGATGGAGGCTGTTGTTTAGGAGCTCCTCCATCATCGTTTGACCTGCTTTGACAGTTTATGATCAAGTGTTTCGTCCCCATTGCAAACTCAATCAGGAAATTTCAACGTTTTTCATCATCACAGGTTAACGAAGTGAAGATTGTGTGTTTAGCCAAATCGTATTATTATGATGAAAGCAATTTATAACTAATGTTAATAACATGTACATTACCAAAAACGTTTTGCGTTTAAAAACGTACTTATGTTCAAGTAAAATCCAACTAGCCATTTGAGGAAACGTACTTTAATATATTGTAGCTTTTGGGTTTCATGCTATCCGGTTTTTTACTGACTGTAATTTTGTACAAGCTGGCCCATGCGCAAATTGCGTATTTCCTATGGAAATGGGATTATAAAATGTTTAGTAGTATTTTGATAGTATATGAAATAAAAAGTATGTAAATGTGTGTTTGAGAGAATTGTTAAGTGAATAAAATTACTAATTAACAATATATAAAACATGTTCGTTGTACATCTGCACCATGCCCTTACCTTCCTCATTCAGGCTTTTTTTGTTATTAGTGAAAAATATAATTGTATTCAACAGTTCATAGCCATTTCTACTGTCATTACCTACTTCATAGTAATTTCATTCTGTAAATGTATGAGTTATCTGACCATATTTTAGATTAACCATATTTTAGTTCAACTACCTCAGACCTTAAGTAAGCTACGGATTTTCAATTGTACCGATGCAACAGGCATGTAAGTATACGTTAAATGAAAAATCATGTGAAACTATTTGAAACTCAACTTTGCTACAGAATGAGATTTTCTTAATCTTAGCATTATATACATCTAATCTAAAAGAAAAATTAATATTAATGAGAAACTGGCATATAATAATTCAGTAAGAAATACAAATGTATATTTTTTAGTAAGGATGTACAATTGTTCTTAGTTAAACCCGACCGCTCCGATTTTTAATTGTTTGATAACGGATTCCTTGTAGATTTACTTCACAAAAGCAATCAACGTAACAACACGCATCGAACCCGAACGTATGGCCATCAAAAGTTCATAATTGCAAACGAAACTTTAGACGTAAAATTGCCACACGCACGCCCAGTTATTCCGTTATTTAATTGGTGGCAGTGCTTCATCATTAAATGTGTAATCGTCTGCCAAACCGGGGTCGAACTCCCCTCCACGATATCGTGTTGCAACCTTATAATGATCCTCCCTGCTGTTTGAATGCATGCATTTTGTCACGTTACTAAATAAGAGGATCGCAGCGGGTGGTGTAATTTACGTTATATAACTCAATTAACGACCTTGAAATTGACTACACGTATTTTCTTGATTTAATGCACTCTTAATCTACATCTGGATCATGTTTATAGAAATTAAAAATTCTATACAAGTGCCTCTTCATTGCCCTTTTAATTTAATTATCTTTCAATAACGATCCAGAAGGTAGGTAAGTGGCCTTTATTGATTTAGAAATGTTACCCAGTTTTTATAAATGCTTACCCTCTGGCAAGTAGATGCGAGCAGTGGTAGAGGGCGGAACTTTGGTTGCTGAGATCCTGAGATCAAAACCTGTCAATCGCCAATGACTTCAGCTTTGTAATAATGTCGACACACTCCGAGCATATCCTGAAATAAAGTTTTAAACTATAACAGTTTAGATGTTAGGATCTCGGGATGAGAAGATAAGAGAAAAATACTATTTTTCTGTAAATAATAAACTTTTAATATTTATTAAACATGTTTATAAAATAGAGAACGAAATCCCTACTTTCCATCAGTAAATAAAAATGCTGTGGTTTTATATTCAAATATATATAATTATAAATCGACAGATATAATTTTGTTTCCGATGTCGAATGGTGTGACAGGGGAAGAGTTAATGGGCGCAAATAGATGTCTCACCCGTCAACCCGAGGTTTGACAGCGGGATTGGGGTACGAGGAAAGTGAAATTGTTAGGGAAATGGGATAGTAATCCCCTATCAATCCGGGACCGGTAAACTCTCTTGAGTTGCTAAACACTGAAGTGATTCTCTCAATTTCTTAAAACCTCCATAACGTGCTTTAAAAACACATGTATGTAGGATGTATTTAATAAATTATATTCATTATCTTAGAAACTTCTTTGGTTCCATGTGTTACTTTGTTGGTGGCACTAGAGCTGTACACAAATTCCTGGGTGTTTTTTGAATCATTTAAACGATCACTAACAGATGTTTCATTGACGACGCCGATGTAGTACACCGAATTAGGTACGCAAATAATAATAAAAATAATATTATATAACGTTTAAAAATTTTGAAATCACGTATGCTCTAACGGATATCTGCATTAAATTCATCACGTTCAGCAGAAATCGCTTTACTCGTCTTTATGAATTTTCTCTGTCTTGGTAAAGAAATATAATAAGAGCAACAGTAAAATGAATACACAAGTCAATCCTACAATGAGGTAACCTGAATTAAATTTAAAAAGTGCACCTGTTCCTAAATACAATTACAAAATTTTATCCTTAAATTTTAATCATATGGAAAATACTACATTCCACAATTTTGTTTGTGATAAGTGGTGTTTGAAATATTGTCCCAAAATATAAATTATTCACAAGAGGTAAAACTACTTACAGTCAGACATTCCGCGTGTTCAATAGCAACACTGTCTCTTTCCATGATTTGCGGTATTAACAACTTAATGAATATATACCTAGAATGTATTTTTATATACCTATACAAGTACACAATTTAACAATGTAAAACGTGCATTGCACATATTTATTTTACAGACGCACATATGTTAACCACTATATCCTTGTATGAATATGCGTGTCACGTTGGAATAAGATGTTACAAGCCATAACTCCTAAGGCAATATCACGTACGAACAACTAAGCAAAAGCAATTAGATAACGAAATGTGGCCGGAACAATGTTTGGGTACAATTAAAGTTGGCATTAATTCGTTGGTTGATATTAGTTTAGGTTCCATCCGTTATATATTCATCTGTTTGTTCTATTGAAAGTCAATTTTAATTACTCTGCCGTTGTCCATCCCATATAAAACGTACTGGACTATTCCTAATAATTATTCATTATTATACCAATATTGTTTTTTATGTGACAAAATTATGCGTATAAAATCGCACATTTGATTAAATATAAGCAAGACAACCTAGAGCACACTTATGAAACAACATTTAGCTAACGCTCTTATAAAATTTATTTAATATAAATAGAATAAATATACAATTCTCAACTAAATCGGAGGAGTGGTAAAATATTATATTTGTATCAGGTGTTTTTTTATAGTAGATATAAATTTCAAGCCCGCGTTCAGGTTATACAGATTGAATGATAAATCTCGCGCTCTCGGCAATGGTAATTTATCAACCTCAGCCTCACCTGGCGGAGTTTGATTTTTTATCAAGCAATTTATAATATTTCTCCTATTTATTCAAAAATAGTATAGGCATAGCCTAATTACGTTAATTACGATATTATCTAATTAGTTATTAGCCTAATTACGATATTATCTGAAAACCACATTGCTTTAGTGAAATGACGGCGAAGGGCTGAGTAATTAGGGTATTCAGTACCATATAAGTACTCTATTAGTAGTGTAGGTCATTATCACATTAATAATATAAATCCCAATGATTTTTGACACACGGTATTTCATTTAGCAAAATTCGTGATACTTGCCAATTTCTATATTTACATTAAACGTCCTTTATTTTATTTTCGTAACGTGTGAATTGAACCTATACTACCATTTGATCATTGAATTATAAATGAAATGAAAACTTTCTTACACTCAACCTGCACAATTACAATCGGGCTACATAAACACTAATTATAAAACTGTAACCAAAAATCATATGTTCACAGCAGATGATGTATTTGATGTTGACCTTAACTGTTAAACACTGACTGATGATGTCACTAGGCTAATTAGCAAACCAATAACGTGTATATACACTACAGTATCAGTCGACCAATAGTATCTGTATAAGCCTACACAGATCAACATAATGATATCTCTCACATGATAAATTAATTATTATTAACTAGCCACAGAGCCTGTTGTGGTTAAATACAACGGTCTCTAGGAAAAGAACACTAATGAAATCCATGCACCACTTTACTCACTAATATTTCTAATTCAGTATTTTCTAACTACTATAAATTTGGAATTGCTTAGCTTATTTACCAATAACTTTTTAACCGTCGGTAAATCTAGCAAAGTGGATGTAATATTTTGAAATTCCTACAGATTTCTGCTATGTATTTCTGAAAAATACTCAATAAAAGCAGCCAAAAGTTGGCTACGAATTGACACTTGAAAACAGAAACTTAAAAAAAAAACAGTTTTTAGCAAATAACGTTTTAATGGCGAGGAAATTTACCTCAGTAGAAGGTGATATTCTGAAGGAGGATAAAATTTCCAACAATTTCATAACATGCATTTCTTGAAAATACTCAAAAAGGCAGTTAAAAGTTGCATCGAAATAAAAATTCTAAATAAATAAATCTTTGTACATCTAAATCCAGAGTTATACTGGACCAATTTTATTTATTAATGGGTTGTTGGAAAGCATAATTAGTGTACATTCAATAATTATGAAAGTAAGTTTATGTTATGATTCATGGTAAAGAATTGAAAAAAGCAACATGTTTTACATGCATTTCTTAAGTTAAACATGCTTCTTAATTCTTTGCCATAAATCATAACAAAAACACGAATTAAGCTTTCCAACGACCCATTTATTAATAAAATCGGTCCAGTATAATTCTAAATTTAGATGTACAAAGATTTTTTAAACTACAGTAATTAATGTGCATAGATAAGTAGATTACATTAACAAGGGTCATACTTCTCAACAATTGTAAAATGGTGATAGTCGTAAATAAATGCCGTACAAAATTTAAACCGATCATTGGTTAATGATCACTCATTCCAATAAAGGTAACACTCTTAGTTATAGACAGTTTAACTAATGGACTGCTCTATAAGCTTTTTTTCTACCTATACGGTAACCAGGAACTGGGTTTACACAAAACTTCAGTCTGGGCCTAGAGAGTCAAGACATTATCACATAATCTAAAAGTAATTTGCGATAGGTGGGATTTGAATCCGTACGCTTTGTCTCCAAACATTTGTTCAGATGATGTGTTATTGCGTTACAGTTGTAGATGTATATTTCATCCGACACATTATCGCAGTGCTCCGTGTTGCCGTCTCGGTTGTAGCTATGAGATAGATACATTGTCTCCAAACGTCTGTTCAGATATGTGTTAATGCGTTACAGTTGTAGATGTATATTTCATCCGACACATTATCACAGTGCTCCGTGTTGCCGTCTCGGTTGTAGCCATGAGATAGATACATTGTCTCCAAACGTCTGTTCAGATATGTGTTAATGCGTTACAGTTGTAGATGTATATTTCATCCGACACATTATCACAGTGCTCCGTGTTGCCGTCTCGGTTGTAGCCATGAGATAGATACATTGTCTCCAAACATCTGTTCAGATATGTGTTAATGCGTTACAGTTGTAGATGTATATTTCATCCGACACATTATCACAGTGCTCCGTGTTGTCGTCTCGGTTGTAGCCATGAGATAGATACTTTGTCTCCAAACATCTGTTCAGGTGTTAATGCGTTACAGTTGTAGATGTATATTTCATCCGACACATTATCGCAGTGCTCCGTGTTGCCGTCTCGGTTGTAGCCATGAGATAGATACATTGTCTCCAAACATCTGTTCAGATATGTGTTAATGCGTTACAGTTGTAGATGTATATTTCATCCGACACATTATCACAGTGCTCCATGTTGCCGTCTCGGTTGTAGCCATGAGATAGATACATTGTCTCCAAACATCTGTTCAGATATGTGTTAATGCGTTACAGTTGTAGGTGTATATTTCATCCGACACATTATCACAGTGCTCCGTGTTGCCGTCTCGGTTGTAGCCATGAGATAGATACATTGTCTCCAAACATCTGTTCAGATATGTGTTAATGCGTTACAGTTGTAGATGTATATTTCATCCGACACATTATCACAGTGCACCGTCTTGCCGTCTCGGTTGTAGCCATGAGATAGATACATTGTCTCCAAACGTCTGTTCAGATATGTGTTAATGCGTTACAGTTGTAGGTGTATATTTCATCCGACACATTATCACAGTGCTCCTTGTTGCCGTCTCGGTTTTAGCCATGAGATAGATACATTGTCTCCAAACGTCTGTTCAGATATGTGTTAATGCGTTACAGTTGTAGATGTATATTTCATCCGACACATTATCACAGTGCTCCGTGTTGCCGTCTCGGTTGTAGCCATGAGATGGATACATTGTCTCCAAACGTTTGTTCATTTTTCACGTTGTCTACGAGCTGCCTCGAGGGCTGTCACAGGATTGTTACTGACGCTTACAAATTGTTCTTTTGATCCTTATGCCACCCTTAACCCTCTAAAGTAGGTAAATAAGTTGTAAATGAAAACGTGCTGTTTATTGTAACTAAATACTGTAAATTCAATTACATGAAGTCGAAAGGAAATATAACTGTTAAATTTTTTCCTACTTACTACACAATGCAATTTGGACAGTTATTTTACAGGAAACTTAAAACATGCCGATGGAATGGATGGACACAAAACAAAAATTAAGGGTATTTTATCTTAATACCTACATGATAAACAACTGCTTTGTTTAGTCAAATGTATTATTTGTGTCAATTGAGTTATAAAAGCTCAATTACCTAAAGTGTCTTGAAATGTTATAATACAATTGGAGGGGATGAAGTAAAGAGGCGTTATAATTTAGTTTAAAAATTGAGTCAGGCTAAAGAGCGGCTATTGGTTTATCTCATCCGCGATAACCAGTTTAACTTGGGAGAGATACTTCCAGAGGCCGTTTATGTATAAAACACATTATCGTCTAGAAACTTTTGAATCAAGCTTCTACGTATAATTATGAAGTAATAACACTATTATAATTTACCCTTAATGTCTTAAGAAAGTTTTAAACGCGTTTTTTACTAACCCTTGTATTACATTCCATTATTACGGATTTACTTATAATCAATTTATTAAGTTTAATATAAAGATCAAAACATCAAATTTATCTGCAACTTTGCTTTTATCTCATAATTTCAATCACAACCACTGCAACTATAGAGTTTTATGACCTCGAATCCGTCAGCTGAAAAACGAGAAAAGTTCAACAGCGAATCCCGTTTTAATTTATTTTTAACTTTATTTATTTTAATTTGGTTTTTTAAACTAATTTATTTTTAACTGTAGTATGATGTTTACAACAAATTATATGTTTCCCTTTTACATTAGATCTAACCAATTTAAGAGCGAAGAGTAGAATAAAAATCTGAAGAACAATAACTAAGCGTCATATTGTATCTTGAGTTTAAATCTCCAAATATTGAGTACATGTTGTAGGTAAAGACATGAGCTCTGATTCTTAATTGGTTTGAGTTACACTATTAAGTGTATTTCTATGTGAGATGACCAGGAACGCGTGAATATCCCAGGTGTAAGTGTGTAAGTAAGAGAGAGGGTGAGGGGTGGGCCACACACGCCACACGCCACACGCCAGAACCTAATCTGTGGTCTAGTCTGGGAGGAAACATATTGTAGCGGCTGCTGTGATCCTGTTCTTGCCTCAGATGTGCCATTGTACACTGTTTATCTGCACGAACATACCTGGGAGTAATTAGTCTCTTTGTGTAATTATTGACAGATAAACTGTGCTGTGTGTGCGTTATTATTATTTTCATTTGTCTGAAGTATGAAGTATTCGGTTAATATATTTATGTACATAGCGGTGCTATAATAGTGTGGGATATCTTTTCAAAAGCAAACGCTATATGATAACAAGTTTACACTTACGTATGTAATACGCATTTTTTTTAATTTAGGTGTATTTTTATTAATTTCAAGTCCCTATTCCCTCTTAGTTTTATTAGGGGTTTGAAAAAAACCCTAGAATTTTTTAATTCCCGACTCATTAAAATGCCTTATTGTATGTCTATTTCAATTATTATCTTACCACAAGTATTAAACAGATTATATTAAAAGTTCAAAAAGTAAACAACCCTATTAAAAAAATGCAGTCAAAACTTTCAGAAATCTCGTGGATATGAATATATAACGAATAAAACATATTTTTTACCAACATTTTTCCTCTAAGACAACATATTTATTTAGTTAGTAATGTTATCTAATTGTAATTACTTCAAGCGACCTCTATTTGCCAAATACGTTGTACAATATTCAGCAATGTTTCACACGTCGTAACGCAAATAACCCGTTGTGAGTAAATACAGCCATATATTCAGTAGTAAGCACATATAATCGACGATGCAAATGTATGATAATGATGATTGACGGGTGATGTTTACAGCCGTCACTTACCCAGACGACTCAATAGCTGTCGCGCACGTGATTTGACAGCGGAGGTGATTATTTAGACCGGGAGTGAGATAATAGTCTTCATATCAACCTACCTGGCTGATTTATATGACGTGACAGTCCCACGTCAGCACATTAGTCAACGGGGAATGAAAAACAGAACAAAAACGTAAAATAGGGGAAAGTGTCAAATTTATATCTGTTTGAAAATAAGCTGGTTATTTGTGGCATTCCTAGCGTATTTTTTTTCTGATGGTAGACGGAACCGAAAGTAGTGATCTCCGGCCCTGCGACAGAATCTAGTCATTTTCAGCTAAAAACTTTTAAAAGCTACTATCGTTCGCCAAATGATAGCACATGATAACATTTTAATATGATGAAAACCCTGCTATACCATTTTCTATCTATGTTAACCAGTTGCTTTACCCGTGCTTCACAACGGATAGTGACAGAGAAAGAACATTACCGTTTGCGTTCTTTAAATCTACTTTAGAAAACAGTTACGTATCTACTAGAGTATGTTTTCTGTGCTACTAGTGATAAAAGAGAATTCAATTACACCCATTAGTGGTATGAAATTCTCACACAGCAACCCACAGGGCAATTTTGACAACGCAATAAATAATTGACATTGTTGTAACCAATTCAAATGTCATATTTTGAGGAAAGAGTTATGTTAAATAATTAGCATGCGTAATTCAGGAGTGTGTTTTTTCTAATTGTAGTTAAATAAGTATAAACCTTCGGGAATAGCAATTTTTCTAAGACTATGAAAATTTATTTAATTTAGTCGCATCAAATAGATAATAACACAAACACAAATCCACCAAGTTTAGAGATGTATGCTCCTAACCCTGTGTTTGTTCCAGTGCTGAGGGAGGAGTTCCGTGTGGAGCCGACCAGCCTGAGGGTAGCTCAAGGGGAGACGGCGCTGCTGGAGTGTGGTCCTCCAAGGGGTCAACCCGAGCCAACGGTCTTCTGGAAGAAGAACGGACAAGTTCTGGAAATAGACAACCCTAAAAGGTATGTAAACAATGTTTCGAATGATTGTGTATTCAACAACGTATTGTAGGACTCTAATTACTTTGAATAGGATTTTCATACTCCTATGACACTAAATCGTTTTCCATTCCTTTTTAATGGATTATTTTAAGTTAAAGTATCTATTATGCAAAAACGGGAGTAAATTTTCAATATTCTAAAATTACGTCCTTAATTAAGTTTCCAACATGTGAGAAAATGTGTGTATCAGTTCATTATGTGACTGTTATCTGAATGAACTTAATTATATAGATTTCCGGCTTCGTTGCAAGTACCGTATAGATTTCCGGCTTCGTTGCAAGTACTGTATGTATTTCCTTTTATTTCTATATAACATGTATCCATCGCAGGATCGCTGGCTTATTTCTAACGTCTAAACTTGCATCCTTCTGAACTTTCATTATTCGAGCCAAGTAAAATCAAAGAGGTTTATACAATATAACCACTTAGTAGCAAAGTAATTAAACCTAAAAATTACCCATCCAAATCTATCTGTCTATTCTTAGTTTGGAATGAATGTTTAGTAATGGTGAGATTATGCTATTGTGGATATTTCCCATCAGAATTAGAAGATAAACGAGTTTTCATGACGTTTCGAGATCTGAGATTTGATCCCGTCCTCAGATGAGAAAGTACCTAAAATTTAAGAAGATTAACACACAACCAAACAAAAACTAGGAAATTGCAAAAGAAATCTCAACTACAAAAATTGCATCGCAGTCAAAAAAATTAAACAAAATCTGTAAGATTTCAATGTTATTTCTGTTTGAGAAATTGGCTCCCTATGGACAATTTCGGCATCTTACAAATTCATCCTATGGCTTTCAGACTAGACGTGATGAGCGATTTTTTATACTACAAACCCGTTTTTCGTGTTTTCCTATTGCTGTTCTTCTCTTTATTATTCACACCATTGCCATCTTTTAACTTTTTGAAAGGGGACGATCCTATCTGGTGGTTAGTTGTTTTCTCACACCATAGTAGTTTTTCTTCGCGCCTGAAACAAGCGCCTCGTTTTTTTCTGTAAACAGTTTTTAGTGTCCCGTGTTACCCTTCTGACTTTTACCCTATAAACATTGCACACATGGGATTGGCTGCTCTTTATTTAGCCTACACAGTAGCCACACTCTCAACCCTACTCTGGCCACGTTTGTGTGTGAGGATAGGGGAGGTTAAGCTCCTCTCAGATTGGAGAGAAGACAGACCATCAGTCGAGAACTGCGGAGTGCGGACGGCCCCAAATTGAGTTACAAACCAGACAGTGACAAATGTGTGAGAAAATTGAATCCTTGTCGAGATCAGGTGAAGACGGATCCGAGAAGCACCTGTGTCGGTTACTGGATAATGAGAGACAATTGCTTCCAGAACTGCTGTCTTAAAAAATGTTATGAGGTTACTAATAATGGCGATTATTGATATTATTCTTGTCACAAATATTAGTACAGAAATTATATAGATCATAAACACAAATGAATGATGTCACTGGCCCGAATGTAAACATATTTGTATTATTATTTAAATTGAACCGTAGATAGCCGTAGCCTATGTCAACCATGAGATTTACTCCAGTGACGTAATTTGTTTATGTCTATTATCCATACCGTTTCTGTTCTAATATTCGTGATACTTACTATGATGGACATTTTTCTATACGACGTTATTACCTAAAATAATCTATATCTGACTTAAAAATATTTATAAAATTTTTACTACTAACGTGGGAAATCTCTTCATTAGCCAATTTGTAAAATACTGTGCTGTAAATTTGTGTTTAGCTGTGACGTATATGATTTCTTTAATTCGAAAAAGATGTTTAAAGTATATTTACTCGATTTTATATTTATCTTTATATGTGTTGTTTTATTTCAATATATCAAACTCCAGTTTAGATTTGAAATTGTCTAAAAGTATACCCACACTCTATATAGTCAAAAGAATACGTTTTTTCCATACTTTATTTTCTATTAACACTCAGGCAATTGCAGTTGTGATATATAACGTGTGGCCATGTAAAATGATTTTAAATGTAATTTTTAAAGTCAGATTTGATATGTTAGCATGTTTGCAAGTAACTTAACATAAATTTCATGTTCTTTTACCCTCTCCCCCACTAACACACCAACTAGCTGATCAACAAGAGGCACGAACATTGCTCTACGTGGCGAGAATCATGTAACGATTGAATCCAAACTAAACGTGCGTAAACACCTTAGGGGTAAGTTTAAAGCTGTGTGGGTTACCAAGAAGCTTGAAAGTTGAGTTTAAATATGAATATCCAGTTTTTAGTTTCAACGTGGTGTTACTTCTTTAGAACGATCGTTTTATTTAAGTTAGTAAAAGGGCTCCAATTTACAGCAAACAGTTGTATAAAACAAAGTAGAGTGGTATGTGGTATTTCGAAATAATAAATATGACTGAATGCATACGATCCTCAGTCACCTATTTCCTATGTAAGTGGGAAAGTCCCTGGTAGGGTTTCTATGTCAATATTGGCTTTACAAATAGTTTGGTTATATTGTGTACTCTGTCCATGAACAAGCCATGATTGTATCATTGTATTTCTTCTGACATCAGGCAGAATAATTAATTGTTTATTTTAGAATCAGCCATAAAGATAGTGAAGCAAGTACGCTATAATTATGATTGCACAGTAAAATACTTAATAAATATATGTAATTTTGATATAGTTTATTTACATATATTTATGTAGTAGCCTATATATTTATTTACATATATAAAATTATAAAATAAATATACAATTATTTAAGAGAGTATTGTCCCACAAATCAAAAAGGCTTTCGGTTTGTTCTTTTGTTTACCTGCAGTCTGGCTGATTGAACGCTTTATGTTTTAAAATAAAATAAAATATATAAATTTACATAGTTCCACTGTTTAGAAAAAGTAAATATAAAAACAATATTTACATCTCAGCTATTTTCAACGCAAAAGAAACCTTATTTGACGTAATAGTTTTCAATTCTGCCCATTTACTACTTTTAAGTGGTGAGTTATTGAAATAAAAAAGTTGGCGACCATTTCCAGTTTGAATCAGATTCGTCCATTGAATCACTGGCTGTTGCCTCACTCGAGCAGAATATTTAAACATGTTCATACATAATAAAAATGTAAATGAAGCTTGGCTTTAAAGTCTGTTTGAATAATCCACTAATGAAAATGGATGGTTGGGGATTACCAGAAGTTTTGAGTGTTTATAAATTATTAATGTGTTTGCCGAAGGACTAACGTAGCCCATTTACTTTACTTTCGAATCGGTTTCAAAAGCTTTTGTAATTTATTTTTGAACGAAAGACGAGACAGTTTTGAATGTACTGAAAATAAAGTTGTCCTTTGAAGCGTGAGACTTGTTTTTAGTCATTTAACTAATTAAACCGTTTAATGAAATCCTCTCTTTGAGCTGTTCAATCAAATTCCAACTAGTATTATAAAATCCTTTCACGTAATAATCTGGGCTTATAACATCACTCCGAAATAACTTTTTAATTCCGTTCAAGCCATCTTTCTTCACACGTTTCACATTAATTACCATTAATTAATTAGTTTGTCTGTGTTGCTGTATCAGCTAAAAATATTTGCACGGAATCAGGAGAGTATACATGTAAATCATATAAATAAAATGAGTTGTTCATTTTAGGAAAACTTACACTATTTTGAGGTATTTTGCAAGAGGTGTTTGTATTTGAATCCTCTATAAAATTCTATTCACACATAACTACTTATCCATTAATTTGTTAAAATCCACTTCGATTTATAAGCATAAAATTACAGTTGTTTTATTGTTTATATCTTTACAGTAAATAGGTAAAGGTATTTAAGGTAGGTTGGTAATTAGGTTAAAGTACTTTTGTAATTGTAATATTCTCCATGTTTTATACATTAAAAGTGTGTCCATCAATATTTCACTGATATCATCCAACTCCCTGTTTTATTTACAAACGTTTATTCACTGTTTATTCAGAAACATTGGAAAACGTAATGGAGTCGGTGGAATGGCGCGTTCCACAATAGATAGGAACGTGAAGGGTTATTTAGCCCGTACCATTGAATAAACATCGCCTTTTAATAAAAGCACATTCAACTCCCGATAGGCGCTCATTCGACCCCGTCAGATTCATTGCGGCATCGCTCCACAACTTTCTGTGGTGACGATAACTTGGCTTGATGGGCCTATCTACTCTCGCAACCTAATTGAACTGCACTAAAACAGAAACATTCAATACACTAGCCACTAGCATTTCTGTTCTACTAAAACTAGTTTTTATCAGACTGAATGATTGATGAATAGTCTTACATTAAACCACCAGGAAAATAAATTGTTGATTGCTCAAAACTCTTTCTATAAACTAACAAAGCTCCTCATAAACTAAAGGTACCTACTCGTAAAGGCGCTTGTAATATTATCGATAGACTGTAAAGAGCAGAGGCTCATAGTTTGTTATGGCATTTACTATACAAAGAATGTGTATTAAATATGTATATAGTCAGTGGTTATAGGTACGTGTACAGTATTACTATCATGATATTATAATCGCATAAGCTTCTTACAGGTAGGTACTCGTAATAATATCTTGAGACTGTAAACTTTGGAAGTATCTTAGAAGTTTTTTTTTTAGAGTGTCTTAGATTTTAGAATAAGATAGTTTGAATTGAAATGAATCCCAAATTAATTGAATGAATTAAGTCAGAAAATTGTCTTCATGTAAGGTACTGAACACCTCTTCAATATTTTTAATTAGGCCTAGTACATGTTTTGTCATGTTACTTTTCAGTGATTATTATCAATTAATGTATACAAACACGTATTTACTAAAAAAATTTATTTTGTCAAATAATTTTCCATTTAAAAAAATCTTAACGCACTTACAGCACGGTCTTTGATCAAATAGCTCTGAATCAGATTAAACTATGAATAACTTTTACTAGCTATGCACACACTGTAAGGATTTCACTATTAATCAATGTCTACATTAAAATGTACATAAATACGTTGATAACACTGTATTACTAACAAAATTAAAGTTCTTTCTCGTGCTTTACCTAGTAAAATAAACATATTTTAATTGTGTATTTTTATTGTCAACAATGTGAAGTAAACTATACAGGTAAAAGTGTTTGATCAACTGTACACTGGTCACAAAGTTGTTAAGAAGACCTTGTGACAAATGGATGTTGTGTCTCTCATTGATGATGTCTTATCCTGTAGGTGATTAGGAAGAAGAAAGTGGTGGAAGGGGGTAGGATACAGGAGGGTTAGGGGAGGAAACAGTTACCCAGACTGATGGATTCATTCAATTATTGCTCGGAAAGGGAACTGGAAGTGATTATTTAAGTGATAACAGAGGTTTTTATGTTACTGAAAAACTGAAAGTTGAAGGAATTCATCATTGAATCAGCTCTTCTTTTTCATACTATGTTTTTTTATCTATTACTTTTTAGAACAGACAACGTTATTTTTCAATTTTGAAACCAAACTGTAGTTGTGATATTTACCAGTTACAATACCATTAATTTAATTTTTTTTCAGTCCAACACTATCACGTCAATAACCTAATTCAATGTTGTATTTGCCAGAGTGACAGTGTATTAAATGAGATTGCATTTGGTTTCTAAGTTACCTGTAAAAGTCCTAAGGTTGTATGCATGTTTTTTGCTGATCGCAAAATTAACAGCTTCAAAATTTCCTGTAGAGGCGGCACTATGTTTGCCTATTTGGAATTATTTGATAGTTTTTTTCAAATATTTTTTTGATCAACATTGTCCATTTTCCTGTAAACTTGATATGATCTGATTAGGTATTGTGTTGATGTTCAGGATACAGGCGGTGGATGGTGGTAACCTAGCTATCCAGGATGTCAGAGAAGAGGACGAAGGACAGTACCAGTGTGTGGCCAAGAATACAGTAGGTCTCAGAGAGTCCACTGTAGCCATCCTCAAGGTTGATTATCTGATTATTGTGTTGATGTGCAGGATACAGGTGGTGGATGGTGGTAACCTAGCTATCCAGGATGTCAGAGAAGAGGACGAAGGACAGTACCAGTGTGTGGCCAAGAACACAGTAGGTCTCAGAGAGTCCACTGTAGCCATCCTCAAGGTTGATTATCTGATTATTGTGTTGATGTGCAGGATACAGGTGGTGGATAGTGGTAACCTAGGTATCCAGGATGTCAGAGAAGAGGACGAAGGACAGTACCAGTGTGTGGCCAAGAACACAGTAGGTCTCAGAGAGTCCACTGTAGCCAACCTCAAGGTTGATTATCTGATTATTGTGTTGATGTGCAGGATACAGGTGGTGGATGGTGGTAACCTAGCTATCCAGGATGTCAGAGAAGAGGACGAAGGACAGTACCAGTGTGTGGCCAAGAACACAGTAGGTCTCAGAGAGTCCACTGTAGCCAACCTTAAGGTTGATTATCTGATTATTGTGTTGATGTGCAGGATACAGGTGGTGGATGGTGGTAACCTAGCTATCCAGGATGTCAGGGAAGAGGACGAAGGACAGTACCAGTGTGTGGCCAAGAACACAGTAGGTCTCAGAGAGTCCACTGTAGCCAACCTCAAGGTTGATTATCTGATTATTGTGTTGATGTGCAGGATACAGGTGGTGGATGGTGGTAACCTAGCTATCCAGGATGTCAGAGAGGAGGACGAAGGACAGTACCAGTGTGTGGCCAAGAACACAGTAGGTCTCAGAGAGTCCACTGTAGCCAACCTCAAGGTTGATGGTAAGTGGGAAAGCAAAAATTAGCGATATATAGGGTGAATCAAAATTCAAGACCCTTAAGTCATCTTTTTCTAAGTGGATTTATATACAGAGATATATTTTTTGTGTTCCTTCAGTCTTAGCAGGAAGTTTCATTTTATGATTTGGAAAATGTTGAGTGTCCCTCAAAAATGGGTGATTTGGAGATTGGAGGGCAACTTAAATTTTACTAAGGTAAACCCCTTCAAGTGACACCTCATTTTGAAGTGTTTACAAAAACTTAAAGAATGGTGAAAACCAGAGTCCGCTATCTCTTCTTTATCCAAAATAGTAACCTGTCAAAGTTAAATGACGTCTACTCTTACATTAATTTTCTGGTTTAAAAAATTAGTTTTCCCTCCACTCTAATTTGTTCCTAAGTAAATATACAGAGATATCCTTTTGGTTGTCGTACAACCTTAGCAGGAAGTTTAATTTTAAGATTTTAAAAATGTTTACTGTCCCCCAAAAATGGGGTATATTGGAGGCAACTCAGAATTTTTAAATGTAAACCCCATTCAAGTGACACCTCATTTTGAACTGTTTATATAAACTTAAAGAATGCTTAAAACCAGAGTTTGCTATCTAGTCTCTATCCAAAACGTTAGCCAATATTATCATTACATTGATTTTTCTTATATTTTTAATGTGTTGACTTCAATACATTTGATGGGCTACCATTTTGGACAGAGAAGAGTTAGCAAACTCTGGTTTCCACCATTCTTTTTTGTTGTAACGTCATCAAAATGAGCTACCACTTGAAGGAGGTATACATTTAAAAAATTTTGGTTGCCCCCATAATCCCCCATTTTTGGGGAACACTCAAAATTTTTATAAAAAATAAGTCAAAATAAATCAGAAATATAACTTCCTGCTAATATTGAACGACCACCATAAGGATATCTCTGTATATCCACTTAAAAGAGTATTAGATAGGGAGGTCCTTGACTTTTGATTCAACCTGTATAATATATTTTGTATTTTTTCTTCTTGATGCTGTTATATTAGTTTAGTATAAAAGTTGTACAGTATTATTTTCGGATATCATCACTGGCCCTACTACTATAGTATATTTCGTCAGTAGGGCGCAAAGTGACTCTTTTCAACCAGAGTTCAAGTTTCATGACTTAAAAGGTCAAAAAATGAGGGATGGTTGAAAAGACACTTCAGTACTTACCGTCAAATTGCTCTGAATGTAGAGTCACGAGACACCCTGTAGTGAGTGAATTATATTAACAGCGAACAATATTTTACATAATACATTGTTCTATTTATAAACTTACTTATAAACTCAAGTACCATTTTAGGTTGTGAGTTGTATTGAACATCACATACAGCACAAATAAAAATTTACTTTATTTTGGTATAATAAGGTGCGTTTAAATTAACTATTTATTTGTCCTATGTTTGACACAGTGCGTCCGTTCCTGATCCAAGGCCCCCAGGACGTGACAGTCCAAGTGGGTGGCACAGTGACGTTCACCTGTGTGGTGGGCGGCGACCCTCTGCCTGACGTGATGTGGCGCCGAGGAGGCGGCAACATGCCTCTGGGACGTGTCACTGTACTACAGGACCGCAGCCTCAAGATACAGTCTGTCACAGTAGAGGACCAGGGCGAGTATGTGTGTGACGTAGACAACGCAGTAGGGAGTCTTGTGGCCAGTGCTGTGCTCACTGTACACTGTAAGTGCTCAGTTGTATACTTTGACAGTAGAAAGTACTGTCATGGGTTCCCTAGCTTATGAATAGGGGACTACTGGGACTACTATTTGTGCTCAACATTTTGACAATCCCTAAATTTTGTATGTAAAAAAATCTATGAAACGTATAAAAACATCATAAAATAACCATAATTAATTAATTAGTTAATTGTTAATAAATTATACTATTTCTACATTAACTGTTTCCAAGATAAAATAGAGCTTGTTGATTTAGTAAGTATGTGGGATGTAGTCCATTTATACGATTGTGACAACCCTGCTCCTTCAATTACAACTAACTCTAGTAGTGCTTTGGTCTGTTTAAGCATTTTAGTCACTTCTGCTCAGTCTAATAAATGTTTTGTCTGTTTAAATAATCATTCTAGACAACCAAAACTTGGTTTAAAAAGTCAAAGGTATCCTATTAATGTGCCCAAAATTACTTCGAATTTTAGTACAGTGTGAATCAAATAAAACGTGTGTTTTTTGTCAAATAAAAATTATTAGAATATATTTTTTATGCTTACTTGCCAGCCTTGCAAGACACATGGACATGATTTGGCTCTAAAGCCTGGTTTACATTGGTCGAGTAAGCTCGGCCGATTTGGATCGGCCCACATACTTGGCCAAGCTTACTTGTTTTAGAAAAGTGGGTTTACATTGCTAAAGTTAATTCGGCCAAGATGACTACATAAGTTTTGATGATTACATGTACAGTTGTGTAAATTATACGTAAACTACCCCGTAATATGCGTGTTACATTTTGAAGGTGCTTAAAGAGGGTGTATAATTTGTTAGTAGAGGAGGTTGATGAATTGGTGGAAGAAGAAAGAAATAGGAAAATGGGACGTAAGTTAAGTTGGGTTGTATGTAGACCTCATGTTTTTAATTTTCTTTTTCCAACTTTTTTTAACTTATTTTTTTAACTCTATGTTTCCTCTTCTGTCTTATATTCAAGTCAAAATATTATTTATATCAATTTTAAAATAACAAAAAGACGAATAAGATTAAAAATTGCTCAACATTGGTCGAGTGGCTGTCTCTTGGCATAAACTACTCGACTCGTCCGCCAGCTGGGTCTGTCACTCAACTCGCCTGTCACTCGACTAGTTAAATTGTCTACACTGGTCAAGTTGATGGTAGAGTACTAGCTCGCCTTTCTAATCTTGCCCTTCTGCTCGACCAATGTAAACCAGGCTTAAAGGTTCCCTGCTCATTTATTTGGGTCCTGGGGTTATTGGGCCTGAGAAAAGTTCATAGCTTCTTAGTGGTTTGAAACTGAACCCAGCTCAGCTGTCCTCGATCACTGAGCTTTTATACTCAAATATATCCTTTGTTAACTTATTTATGGGTAAGATAGGTGAAGTTTTTTTTTTTAATTGATAACTCTAAAATATTATTACTGTACCAACTTATCAAGCATTTTAACTACTTTTGAAACCATTTTTGCTAATTATATGATGTGTGCGACAGCTCCGCCTGTGATCCTGATTCAGCCAGCTGACCAGGAGGTAGAGGAGGGGAGGGAGGCCATGTTTGTTTGTGGAGTGGAAGGCAAGCCAGAGCCTGTGTTGTTCTGGAGCCTGGAGGGTAACCACAGTCTGGTGTTCCCAGGGGAGACTCAGGGTAGACTTAGAGCTGCCTTGAACTCTGCTGGACACACTGTCCTCATCATTCAGGTAGGCCTACTGCATATGAAATACAGGTGTTACAAATGTTTTAAATTTATCTCAACAGTTCACTTATTCAGCACTTACATGTAATCTAATAATTTACAATTCCCAAAGGAGATAATGGGTGTTTAATGAAAATAATAGTATATTTCACTACTATAGTCACAAAAGTGACCCCGAAATGGGACTGTTATGACGAGTATTGAACGATACTTTTCATCACAATGAATAAAAAACTACTTCATCAAACTAAAAAAAAACATTATAATTTAAAGTAACTTTTTTATGTCAGGCAAAGTATTGTTTGTGTAGCGAAAGTAATATTTATGTCAGGAAAAGATCGCTGATCACTACGCTTATTTGTTTTTGGTGTATGGAAATTGACGATTTTCAAAGATCTCAGCTGATGTGTGGAAATGGGTTATTTTCGAATACAGAGTGATGAAAACTGTATTTTTTCTAATCATAATTTTCTTTCTCTTGTATATTTTTACTGCTGTGTCCTTAAGCCTTAAAAACAAAACCATGATACTATTATTTTAACTTCTATCTAGTACCAAGCTAAACTCTTAATGGTGTAAATTATTTCTTATTGTATTAGAGTGAAAATTTAAAAACGTACGTTTTCAGGAAAAGCACTTTGCAAATTTTTTCCCCTTTTTTCAAAACTTTTATAATTTTTTTTATTTCATTAACATTTGAAGTTTCATAAAATGTCCATGGTAACGCAATATCTTTGGTAGTTTTCTTTTTAAAGAGCATCTTTAGTAGAAAAACACAAAATCCTGTCACGACCATAACGGACGTTTAAATGAATATTAAAAATAGTTAATATTATTTTTATAACTATGTTTTGCTATAAACTAATTTACTTTTATGACCATTATACAATAAAAAGGTCACTGAGCTTTAGGTATATTCGGTCTTTCTAGAAAAAAATATAAAAACTCAAAAAATATAAAAAAAGCCAATAAAATCTTTTTAAGTTTGTATAACTCCGAAAAACTTACCTGAGACCCGAAAAATCTTTATGTTTGTATAGAGGTGTGCTTCTTTTGTGTATAAAACATTGAAATATGGCAATATTTTAATTTTTGAAATTTTTAGATAGAAATCATAAACGTGATGGTCAGGGACAAGCGGTACGGTCGTGAATTGTCTGAACTAATCTAAATCTTTCTAAACAATCCTTCAATTATACTGTTAGTTATAATAAAATTATGTGTTTCAATTGAACTAAACTGTTCAATTTACAATTATATTAAAGTTATTGTCACGACCAAACACACTATAATCCATAAGGCTGGATTGGTCGTGAAAAAAACCGCGATGGTCGTGAAACTTTGGTCGTGAAATTACGTGTTATTTGGCTCTGTTCTGGCGGTAGCTCTGCACCTCATGTTCGATGATACAAAGTGGACTTCTAGGTTAATCTAGCAATTGAAATATCTTATAAACAAAAATTAACACCATGTCTACTTCATCAAATGACTACGTACGGTCATGGACACACCGAAATTACAAAAAACACAATCTTTCCTTTATTAATCTTGTGATTCCTCCTTTCAACTCAAAACGACCTGCACTACAATCCTGACGTACACCCCGAACTAGTCTCTAAAACCAACTGACTCCATCGACGCCAGGCTTGCCACTGTCGTGCTCCAAAGTTGAAAATTTTTCCCAAATGGTCGTGACGCCAAATCGAGGGACAGACTTTTTTGTCATGGTAGTCAGTCTGCAATGACAATAAAATTATAATATGCTCCTTTTTTGTAAGTTTAATAACCATTGATGACATAAAAATATGGCCTTATATATTTCGGCATGAATAATTAGTCTAAAAACAGCGTGAAAGTTGGAAAATGTACCCTAGGGACACGTCATGGTCGTGAATCTCGAGACTTTAAAAATACGAAAAAAATACCTAGAACCTATTTAAAACCAAATAAATGTGTGTAACATGTTGCCCCCATCCCAAAAAATATTAAAACACATAATAATAAACTACAAATCCAGTATCTACGAAGTAAAAGGCCAGGGACATGAAAACGTACGTTTTTAAATTTTCACTCATTACCTAAAATTGATAAGAGACTTTTATCGATCGGTAAGATTTTTCAGAAAGGGGTATAGCCCAATGCCATATGGAATTAAAAACAAATCTGGGAAACTAGTGATACAGAGCAAAGAAGGGATACAAGTATGGCAAGAGTATTTTAAAGATCTCTTGAATGTAGAAGAGTTAGAAGAAGAGGAAGAGGAAACCGAGGAAGTGTATCAAAATGTGGAACCAATGGTCCCAGACCCAACAGTACAAGAAGTAGAAAACGCAATCAAGGAATTAAAAAACAATAAAGCTCCAGGAGAGGATTCAGTATCATCAGAATTGATTAAGGCAGGAGGGGCAAGACTAGCGAAGGAGATTCACAAATTGATTCTGGATATTTGGGAAAAAGAAGTGATTCCAAACGAATGGAAGGAAGCGATAGTCATTCCTATTCATAAGAAAGGTGAAAAAAAGAGAATATGGAAAAGTATGGAATACCCAAAAAATTAATAAACTTATCAAAATCAAGCATATCAGAATCTAGGTGTAAGGTTAAGATAAATGGCGAAATCTCAGAAAAGTTTGATGTAAGCACAGGCGTAAGACAGGGGGATGGTTTGTCCCCATTGCTATTTAATTTAGCTTTAGAGGAAGCACTACAAGAAGTAAGGCAAACAGAAGCTGGAATTACAATAGGGACCAAAATAAACGTCCTTGCATTTGCAGATGATGTTGCAATTATAGCGGAGAGTAAAGAAGAGTTGAAAATGCTGGTCACAAAACTCCTAAACCATACAAAGAAAGTTGGTTTAAGAATAAATGAAGGGAAAACAAAAATAATGGAGTGTGGGAGAGCAACCCAAATAAACAATGACAACAATATAGAAATAGAAGGGTACAACTTTAAAAAAGTAAACAACTTCACTTATTTGGGAGTAATGCTGACGAATAATAATGAAGAAGATATGGAAATACAACAAAGAATAAATGCAGCACACAGAAGTTTATCAGCATCCCACAAACTATTAAGCTCTCGAATACTATCACACAAAACAAAACTCCGTATATATAAAACCAGTTCTGTTATACGGCTCAGAAAATTGGGTGTTAAGTAAAAAAACAGAAAAACGTTTGATAGTATTTGAGAACAAAATATTGAGAAAAATATATGGTCCAACCTTTGAAGATGGAGAGTGGAGGATAAAACACAATGCAGAGTTGAGGCAATTATATATGGACCCAGACATAGTGGCCGAGGTGAGAGGTAGGAGAATGAGATGGGCTGGCCATCTACTAAGGAAAGAGGACGACTCCTTAGTCAAGAACGTCCTTTTGAACAATCCGGAGGGCAGAAGACCACCAGGAAGGCCCAAGTTGAGATGGCGAGACCAGGTTAGAAAAGACCTAAGAAGACTGGGAAGAAGGGAAGATGAGGCAATGGATAGAAAAATCTGGAGGCAGTGTGTTGGCCAGGCAAAGTACCACCTTGGGTACCAAGAGCCACGGCAGTAAGTAAGTAAGTATTACCTAAAATTGAATGTAATCCTAAATTTTATGATTTACTAGTACTTCTTGTCATTTGTGGAGATTTAACTAATAATTTTGTTCACAGGATGTACAGAGAAACGACAGTGGACTCACAGTGATGTGTGCTGCAGTCAATTCAGCAGGTAAATACAAATCAGAAAACTATAATGTTTAAATTGGTAATGTGTATGAAATTGGGTTGTAAAATGTAAATGATACTTTATGAATACACACTGTAAGAAGGTACCCTAGTGGAAGACATCAATAGAAATCAATAGAAAAATCTATTGATATCACTAGATGCTTATTGATATCAATAGATGTTCATGGATATCATTACAAGTAAATACAAACAAATAGACATCACTGAAAACTTAGTCAATACATATCACTAGACATCTATAAACATAAAATATATCAATATAGACCATTTGAGCAAACAAATCGTTCACTGATATCAATAGAGAATATTTTTTAAATATGTTAGATGTAAATATAAATCAATAGACATCAATACGGATAAATAAAATGCAAAATATCTCTAACATGTATCACATATGAACATTATGGATTAGGTATACAAAATACCAATGTAAACTTTGTGAAATAAACAGTAATAAAAATGTTATTTTTTGAAAAAAGGAAAAACTCTAGTTCTAGGTCATAGGCGTTAGCTGAGGTACCTAAAACTCAATATAGGTAATTTAAAAATATATAATTTTAAAATTGTTGTAAAACAGTTACAACTTGTATTAAAACTTATTTTTTAAACTGCCAAAAACTGATTGCTAAACATTAAAATTGTTGTAAAACAGTTAGTTACAACATGTATTAAAAATTATTTTTTAAACTGCCAAAAACTGATTGCTAAACATTAAAATTGTTGTAAAACAGTTTACAACTTGTATTAAAACTGATTTTCTTAAACTTCAAAAAAGTGGTTGTAAAACAATAATTTTAAAATTGTTCGTATTGAAACTTATTTTTTTCAACTCCAAAAAACTTATTGTTAAACAATTTTAAAATTGTTTCAATCTTATATCAAAATTGTTGTAATATGAAGTTTAAATCAAGATGTTTTAAAATTGTTATACAACAATTATTGTAATACAGCTTTCGACAACTTTAAACAATTTTTTTGCTTATTGGGTTATCGTTAGGTTTAAAAATGCCTCACAAATTCATTATTGAATTCCTTATTTCTAGAAATCAATAAAAATAAATTGTATTGACACTATTCATATCACCCAAGTAGCAAGAAAACAGTTTGAACTGGTAATAAAACATCTTTGAAACATGTTAACCCTAGTGGAAGACATCAATAGAAATCAATAGAAAAAATCTATTGATATCACTAGATGCTTAGTGATATCAATAGATGTTCATGGATATCATTACAAGTAAATACAAACAAATAGACATCACTGAAAACTTAGTCAATACATATCACTAGACATCTATAAACATAAAATATATCAATATAGATCATTAGAGCAAACAAATCGTTCATTGATATCAATAGAGAATATTTTTTAAATACGTTAGATGTAAATGTAAATCAATAGACATCAATACGGGTAAATAAAATTCAAAATATCTCTAAAATGAATCACATATGAGCATTATGGATTATACAAACTATCAATGTAAAGTGGTTAAATAAACAGTAATAAGAATGTTATTTTTTGAAAAAAGGAAAAACTCTAGTTTTAGGTCATAGACGTTAGCTGAGGTACCTAAAACTTAATATAATTTAAAAATATATAATTTTAAAATTGTTGTAAAACAGTTACAACTTGTATTAAATCTTATTTTTAAACTGCCAAAAACTGATTGCTAAACAATTTTAAAATTGTTGTAAATCAGTTTACAACTTGTATTAAAACTAATTTTTTTAAACTTCAAAAAACTGATTGTTAAACATTTTTTAAATTTTTTCAATCTTATATCAACATTGTTGTAATATGAAGTTTAAATCAAAATGTTTTAAAATTGTTATACAACAATTGTAATACAGCTTTTGACAACTTTTAACAATTTCTTTTAATGGGTTATTTTTAGGGATAAAAATCACTCACAAATTCATCATTTAATTCCTTATTTCTAGAAATCAATAAAAATAAATTGTATTGACACTATTCACATCACCCAAGTAGTAAGAAAACAGTTTGAACTGGTAATAAAACAGTTTTGAAACATGTTAAAGCATAATTACATGCATGGGTAGCTACATGCTTGAAATGACACAAATGCCATTGAAAAATCTTTTAAGTTCAATTATGAGGCCTAACACAGCTTCTCGCATTCAAAGTGGCTATCATTACATAGTCAGATATGAAGTGTTCGTGGCGTAGTGGCTTAGACAGCCGGCTACCATGCTGGAGTCCCAGGTTCAAATCACGGAAACACCACAAGCTTTTTGACAAGAATTATATTTCTTTTTCATTTTTATTTTATTTTTAGTGCATAGTAGATGTGATTCAATGTGTTGAAACAAATTAAAAATAGTTTATTAACAAGCTACAAATTATTTTCAATTAAGCTAATGACTCGGATTCTATATTTACTTGTATTGATATGTATTGATGTGTATTGATGTGTATTGGCCCAAATACACATACGTATCAATACGTATCAATATACAATTTTTGTATTGATATACAGACTGTCCCAAAAGTCCCGGACCAGTTTAATATTTTATAAACGACAACAGATAAATTAATAAGATTTTGCACATCAACACCACACTTAAAAATCTACTTTTTTAAGGGACTATCAATTTTCTGTCATATCATGGGGACGTCCCGCAAGGAGTCAGAAGGAAATCTTAAATAGAAGCGTAGGTTGATATGCACATCAAATTAAAGACCTTTACTATTAGATTACAATGCCGTAAATTCAAGCTCAAAAGAACGCCTGAGTAAAAAATGGCAGCCGTTCAAAGATTTCTTGAACCTGCCATTTTGAATCTTTGAACGACTGCCATTTTTTACTCAGGCGTTCTTTTGAGCTTGAATTTACGGCATTGTAATCTACAAGTGAAGACCTTTAATTTGATATGCATATTGACCTATGCTTACGTTAACAATTTTTTTCCGATTCTTAGGGCTGTGCCCCCAAATGCAAATTAAATGAATCTTTGAACCACTGTCATTCTTGACTTGTTTATCCGTTTGAGTTCAAATTTGCGGCATTATATTTTGCTAGTAAAGACCTTTAATTTGATGTACATGTCAACCTATGCTTCTATTTAAGATTTCCTTCTGACTCCTTGCGGGACGTCCCCATGATGTGACAGAAAATTGATATTTCCTTAAAAAAGTAGATTTTTAGGTGTGGTGGTGATGTACCAAATCTTATTGATTTATCTGTTGTCGTTTAGAAAATATTTAACCGGTCCGGGACATTTGGAACAGTCTGTATATTGATCTCTTCCACTAGGGAAAGCATATAGGTACATGCTTGAAATGACAAATGCCATTGAAAATCTTTTTCAATTATGAGGCCTAACACAGCTTCTCGCATTCAAAATGGCTATCATTACTTAGTCCAACATGAAGCGTCTGTGGTGTAATGGCTAAGACAACCGGCTTACATGCTGGAATCCCCGGTTCAAATCTCGGGAACTCACTGAACTTTTTGCCAAGATTTTTTTTACTTTTTAATTTTATTTTTAGTGCATAGTTGATATTATTTAATGTTTTGAAACAAATTAAAAATGGTTTTTTAACAAGCTACAAATTATTTTCAAATAAGCTAATGACTCGGATCCTATTTACTTGTATTGATATGTATTGATGTGTATTGGCCCAAATACACATACGTATCAATACGTATCAATATACAATTTTTGTATTGATATATATTGATCTCTTCCACTAGGGTAGACTGAAAACACTTAACTGTGGGTAGTTATTAGTTTTCAGATTTAAGTTTAGTCTCATCTTAGCCTTATTTATATTAGGCATTTTGAAGTGAAAGAACCTTCTATTTATACAATTTTTTGATACATTATTTTGTCATATTTTTAACTGACACAGCTAGGGTTTTAGTTTAGGTTTTAGTTTTTTAAATAATTTGATTATTGACAAAAACCTGTGACAATCAGGTTCAGATGTTCTGCGAGCACGCCTGACAGTGACATCTCCTGAGCACCTACCTCCGCCTGTCATAGAGCTCGGCCCCGCCAACCAGACTCTGCCACTACGAACCTTGGCAGTGCTGCGATGTCTGGCCACTGGCAGCCCCCCACCTATCATCACCTGGTACAAGGGTGGAGTCCCCGTCACCAAGGGCCATGACAGGATCAACATCACGGAGACTGGCACTCTGGTGATCAATGGTATGTTTGTGTTTTAGTGAGATTCCCTATAGAGAAATGGCTCGGCTGTTGCCATAGTCTTCATCGAACAGCATTTGAACAGTTTTGAACTTTTTTGTAGTTGAACTGTTCTGACCTAATCTGGAATTTGTTCAATATTAATATAAGTTACTTACCATATGTTCGACCTCAGTAACCATGGTACACTTTTGCCCTCTTTGTTCCACGGCCCTCAGAAGCCAAAAACATAATTTATTCAAATTTTACAAATGCAGCAGAGTTTCGCTATTCCAAAGCTCGAATAGCGAACATTGATAATGACATCTCAAAGAACAGTGGAAAATTCAGCAATATCTCGAATGTCAGCAAAATTTGCATTGTTGCTGCAAATGGTGGAGAATCTGACAATGATACCTCAAATGTCGGCAAAGTGTGTTTGTGGTGTGTCCATGAACAATACAAAAGTTTTTATTATGTACAGTAAAATATTGCAGAAACATTATTGCCAGTTTGTCGCCTGTGATAGTGACAATGATTGCAACATAGTCATAATCATTCTTGATCAACATATTTGCCATCGTAGCTATATTAAAAGTCAACTGCGATTACAACAGTGTAGTCTTTGATACGTTGATACTATTAAGAAATTTTCTTATTCCCAACACCCATCACAAACCCAAACCGGTTACGGACCCAATTAGTTCAAAATAGCGAGACCGTATTGTACATATCCTTACATTGACAAACTACAATATTCAGGGCCGTATTTACCTAAAGGCGGACACAGCAGTTCCCGGGAGCCTCAATTTTTTTTCTTGATAAATTTATTTCACCGATAATCTGTTTTACGGGGGACTTCCGGGCTCGCGCAAGACGCTAACTATTTATTCGAGGCCACAAACACTTTCATGATTTCACGCGATCGATGAAGACGAAGATGGCGTCTCCATGCTCGCGCTGGGCGCAAATTATTTCTCTGCAGCCATAGGAGACGTTCATGATTCCACCATGATCGCAGGAGACGAGGATGATGTCTCTATGATCGTTCACTTTTGCGGATTTCCCGTGAACGTAGAATTTGTTCATGATCCCTTTACGACCGCGGCAGATGCAGATGTCCACGATTTTACTGTGACCGCAGAAGACCCTTACAATTATTTATTACATAGTCCGCACTATTGAGTACCTACTACAACTTTCCTAGATAATTAGACCAATTTGTTAATTCCAAGGCAAAAATGTGGTTCGGATTTCACTATAAACTGCAGGTCCTTTAGTTGCCATTAGCTGTATGGGACCGCTGTGTCTAAGGAATATGCTGGCCTTAGTCACTAACAAGACTACAAACCACACCACTCATCCTACACTCATCCTTCACTCATATTTGGCTTAAAATACATACTTTGTATGGTCGCCATTTCAATGAATGAGTATTAAAAGTATTTGGCCGCAATCCCAGATTTTGTATAAATCAATTATAGTATATATCAATTAAAATATTTTAAATTAATTATTTCTGAAACAACCCGATTTTTATCCGATGCCCAAAGATTAAGTGGCGCCGATAGAAGACCTCTTATAATACATGTATTATAAAAAAAATAAGAGACTTTTTATTTTATTATCTATACTCCAGGTCTTTATGCCGATCAGATTGATGAAAACAAAAGGCCAAATCGAGTTGAACCAATACTACGTGTATTTTTACCCTTAACATTCCGTAGAATCAGAATATGTCCCTCTGGTGAGAGCCGCCAATGATGATTTAGCTCATTGATTCCAAATACAGCCCTGACAATATTTAAATTTTGATTATGAAAATATAACTAACCCTATACTGTTCAGTGATCATCTAGCAACCAGATGTCTAATGGGTGGTTTTTAACACAACTATCATTTTTATGGGTAATGTTTTATAAGTTACTAGAGGCTAAAATATTTATATTGCAGCGTTGAAATGAAAATCATTAAATTATAAGATAATATACTAAAATTAATATCAGTGAAAACATAGGCTAAGTCGAATTAATAATGCCTATTATTACCTATTATAACACCCAAAATCTAGTGTTAGAATGTGTTGCTTGTGGCAATTAGTTGTGTTGTAAACAATAGCATTGCCTCTTTGCTCCAAAATAATTTTTTTTAAATCAATTTAGCTACATGGTGTTGTTAATAAATACACCTTACTTACAAAAATAAATTATTAATTAGACGGTATTTGCTATCAGTTTATCAAGAATCCCAGCAGGTTAAATCTCAACTAAAGTTAATAACATAGCTGGTAGTAGCAAAACAACTTTAACAAAGAAATGTGTTACCAGACACTGTTGCGAGTGACGAAGGTGTGTACACTTGTGTTGCATCGTCGCGAAGTGGTAAAGCAACATGGAGTGCTATCTTGAAGCTGGAGTCACGCACAAACCCAAATGCTCACTTCTTCCGAAGCCCAGAACTGACAACATTACCAGGACCTCCCAGTAGACCAGTCATAGTCAACACAACCCACAACAGTATCACGGTGTCCTGGACAAGGAACAACAAAATCGGATCTTCCTCTCTACTGGGATATCAGGTATAAAGTGTAGTCTAGACTATAATAAGTTGTTAGCAAGCTTTTTATAAGGTGCATAGACAAGTTTATGATGCTCCAACATTGAATACAAAAACATTTTTAATCAAAAGATTTTCCCCTCAACATGTTGACTGTGTTGTAAAGTAAAAAAAGTAAGTTTCTTCAAAAGAGTAAGATTGATGGCACAGTATACTGTATAGTAACAATTATCGTTGTGGCAAAACTTTACTAGAGTTAAGTATAATGAACTCTTGTTTTTTATCATTACAGTAGGATATTTTAAAATGATTACTGTAATCTAAAAATAAACGCTATTGCAAGAGTAGTGGAAACGCTGCAAAATTAGTCAAAAGGACTATTACTGGTGCTTAGGCTACTTTCCCAATTTCACTTATAATCTTTAAATGTACAGTATACAGTATAACAACATAGACCAAGAGGATTGCCTGTAAACTAAACTGAATGTGCCCAAAAGGCTTTTATAGATGAGTGGGACCATGTCTGGGAGACCGATGCCAGATTATCAAATGTGTTACAATAGAGGGATTTTACTGTAGTTGGCTGACTGTCTATGTCTTGTGTTTGTCTAGGTGGAACTGTTCAGTAGAGACCCGAATGCGTCAGGTCGCAGTGGAGGAGGTAGTGGCTGGGTGGTGGTGGCTAGAAGAGTCCCAGGACCTACATATACCCAGACACACCTGGGACCTGGGTTGCTGTATACCTTCCTGGTAAGGGCGGAGAACTCTCATGGCCTCTCTCCCCCAAGCCCCCCGTCCACCCCCACTGTGCTGTCACTGGGGGTGAGAGGTGTGGAGGGAGGGGACCATCAGTTGAAGGAGGCGCAGGCTAGCCTGTCAGCTGGACATGTGGTGGAGCTGACTGCCATACAACCCACTAGCGCTACATCCATCAAACTGGCCTGGGAGGTAGGTTCTAAGGTGTTGATCAATATAAAACCTTGTACAGTTTTTCAAACCAAAATTTCAGGTTTACCCATTAGAAAAGAAACATTTTTCAATCAAATGCTTTTGACTGTGATTGCAAACTTGCCTTAGCATGCTTCAACAATCAGTACATTATTTTATTTCATTCGCCTCAGTTTTTGTGATGGATTGACTCATCGCTGTATGTTCTCTTTGCAGATTGTCAATGCGGACTTTGTGGAGGGTTTCTACATTTACTCTCGCTCACTTGACTCACATCTCAAGTCCACAAACATGCTAACCGTGCTGCATGCTGGCGAGGCCTCAGGTTTCCTTGTCACTGGCCTTAGGCCGTTCACGAGATACCTCTTCTTCCTGATCCCCTTCTACAAGAACGTCGATGGGAGGCCATCAAATTCCAGAAGTGCTAGAACAATGGAGGACGGTGAGTGAAATGTTTCATCAATGTTTTAGGCCAGGAGTTCCTTTGATTGTAATTCCTCAGAAAACGTTGACATATTTGTTTTAACATTTTATCGCAAAATAATGTGCTTATAAAAAGTGTTTGTTGAACTGTTCTAAGTAAGTTCAAAATAAGATCTTTAGTTGTTTTTGATGATGACATCTTCAATTCAATATTTTGACCGATAATGTCCTGTTCTATGTTAAATGAGGTATATAACAATCGACAAAAACCTGAATTTCGATATTTTCAACCTTAATTAGTTATATCGGCCGTACTAAAAATTTTACATTGCCGACAAGAGGTCCCTTTTCGCTTTCCACATCACATTTTGTGTAGAGACTATGGTTTGTAAAAATGAGCAGGATTTTAAACAACAGTTTTATTTTACAGTGGTGTTTTATTTGGTGTTTGAAATCTATATTTCAGTGCCCACGGAGGCTCCTCAAGACATGGAGGCGGTGCTTCTCAACTCCACGGCTGTTTTCCTCAAGTGGAAGCCTCCTCCACCTCACTCCTGCAATGGTGTATTGCGCTCATATCAGGTAATGGTGTATTGCACTCATATCAAGTAATGGTGTATTGCGCTCATATCAGGTAATGGTGTATTGCGCTCATATCAAGTAATGGTGTATTGTGTTCAGTTCAAGTAATGGTGTATTGCGTTCAGATCAGGTAATGGTGTATTGCGCTCATAACAAGTAATGGTGTAGGCCTATTGCATTCAGATCAAGAAATGGTGTATTGCAATCTGATCAAGTAATGGTGTATTGCTTTCAGATCAAGAAATGGTTTATTGCATTCAGATCAAGTAATGGTGTGTTGCGCTCATATCAAGTAATGGTGTATTGCGCTCATATCAAGTAATGGTGTATTGCGTTCAGATCAAGAAATGGTTTATTGCATTCAGATCAAGTAATGGTGTGTTGCGCTCATATCGAGTAATGGTGTATTGCGCTCATATCAAGTAATGGTGTATTGCGTTCAGATCCAGAAATGGTTTATTGCAATCTGATCGAGTAATGGTTCACTGTCCCTGTTACCACTCAGATTAAACATTTGCTTTGGTTTCTGAAGAATACATCCCATCCATTTTACCATCAATTTTAGCCAGTGTTTTACTCACAGAGAACATATGGTTGGACAGCTTCTTATACTGTAGAATGAATGTGACCCAACTAAAGTTCTATTTGTTTTAGTAATTTTTCATACTATAATACTTTAAATGGAGAATACAATTATCCATAGATAATCACAAGAGTCATTTAAGTTCAACTAGATTAAATTGTGTGTTAAGTTAGATTAAATTAAATTTTGCGAATAAGAAGATTGCAATATTTGATACTGTGTAGGTGGTGGTGAGAGCAGGTCATCTGGTACTCAGCAACATCAGTGTGCCTGCTGATACTCCCTCCCTGCTGCTGACCAACCTCACAGCAGGGGTGGTGTATGTGGTGGAGGCAGCGGGGGCCACTAGGGTAGGGGCAGGGCCTTACACTGCCCCCGCCACACTCAGACTAGACCCATCCATGCCTTACAACCGGTCAGTGGTTCAGCATTGGTTTGGAAATATAGACAACTAATGTTCCCAATATTAGTGGCACTGAAAATTATTTTTTTCTTTAAGATGGATCCCAACTATTTTAATTTTTTTAATAAGTCCAGAACTGATCATATCTGTAGTAAAATACAAGTACTATGGATTATTACAATACTGACCACAAGTATTGTACTATTTGTAACTTCTCAACTATTTAAATTAATCAGAGTTAAGCTGTTGTGTCTTAATGTCCTGAAAAACTATTGAATTGAACCAGTTGTTTTTCTTATTTTTATCATAATATACAGAGTTTAGAAAAATTTTCTCTGGACGCTAAAACTTTCCAGAAGAATACAAACCATTTATATGTACGCGTATAAAATTTTTTATGGAATTATAAAAATGGTTTATTTATTTCCTGGGCGTATTTGGGCTAGGGACAGGAGATCCAGCAGGGACAATAATAGGGGTCCGGGCTTTTACGGGGATGATTTGACCACCCTAAATTAACCACCAATTTTTATCAAGGTAGTTTTAATCACACAGTCAGACAAGAAAAGTAAAGGTTTTTGTTTTTATAAACCATTAACACTATCCTAAGGAATTAATAGTGTTGACAATTATTTTTTCTATCCTTTAAATAAATTAATGCACCTACATTGATTCATTTCTGGGTAGCTGAGTGGTTGTAGTGCTTATGCCTAACAATCAAAAGGTTGCCGTTTCGATCCTGAGAAAAGTCACTAGCTTTTTATTTGTTCTAAACTGGACCCAGCTATCCCTGATCATAGTGCCTTAAATAAACAATCCTACTGATGAAACAGCTGATATTAGTCAGTCAGCAACAAACAAAGCTACAGATCATCTCCCACCATTCTACACTCATCCATCGCTCATATTTTAGTTTACAAATACACACCAAGGCGGTATCTCCATCTCCATAATTGATAATGATAATGATTATTTTGACAGTGTTCCTTTGGTGTGTATGCTAAGCAAAATATTTTTTTTTTCCAAGCTGCTAAAACCAATTTTATTACTGTCTAAATCAAAACAAAGTAACCATATAATGTAAACTTTTCCCAGAAGACCAGTAGGATTGGAGAGTCCTGTTGCGTCCAGTTCAGAGTTTGTGACAGAGACTTGGTTTGTAGCCTTGCTTGGCTCACTGCTCACTGTCATGCTGCTCATGTTCGCTGCCATGCTCATTGTCCGGAGACGGCAACTTCTCGCCAAAAAAACAAATTTGCCAGGTATGTTTATATAGTAAACAAAAACAACCTAAGAATATATAGCTTAACAATTTTAGGAAGGTGAGTATTGCCCCTGGAAGATTTGGAGGACATTACATTGCTATTGGGCCTGCAATAATTATTACGTTGTTAAATTAATCAAAATTAAACAATGTAAAATCTTTTACAACACATATATTTCAAATGATAATAATAGTATATTTCACTACTAGTCACGAAAGTGACCCAGTGACATGCGAGTAGAAGACGAGATGGGGAAACAGTATCGAGCCCCGAAATGGGACTTCATGACGAGTATTGAACGATACTTTTTATCACAATGAAAAAAACCATGGTACTTCATCAAACTTAAAAAATTATCTGATATTTCGTAATCTATTCATTTTTCTAATCCAAACACAATACGGCTGTACAATTAATTTTAATGTCAAATTCAGCTGATTCTGTTAATAAAAATTGTATTTAAATATAAATCAATTTTCTGTTATGTATTTTTAATTAAAACAAAATGGTGCTCGCTCGGGAACTTCAGGTGTAACTTTGTTGATGTCAGGCAAAGTATTGTTTGTGTACTGTGAAAGTAATGTTTATGTCAGGAAAAGTCAGCTGATCACTATTTGTTTTTGGTGTATGGAAATTGATGATTTTCAAAGATCTCAGCTGTATGGAAATGGGCTATTTTCGAATACATAGTGACAAAAAAGAGTTTAAATAATATAGCAAGCAATTGTTGTGTAACATCATATTTATACTTTTGCCACCAAATGACATACTGATGTGTTGTTCAGACTGCCACAGCAATGCTGGAGTGTTAGCAACCCCTGTCAATCTGAAGAGTGGGACGCAGACTGAGGCTTCCCTCTGGATAGAACCCAAGACCCTCGGCCAGTCCCGCACTACACCAGACTATGCGGAGGTCCAACATCGGACAGTCACCACGTTCCAGTCTGTAGACGATGGGTCAGGAGCTGCTTACGCTACTACTACACTCGTCCCTCCTCCTACCTCCCACAGCTCCAGGGACAGAGGGGTGAGTCTCAACTGTAGTAGTAAACTATCATCTTGCAGGGTTTGAGCCCGCAGTGTCAAACAAATGGATAAGACACAAGAAATAAACTACCTACTACCGTACCTTACATCAGTCAAACATATCAAGGATAAAAGAAAATATTGTTTCAATGTATCGTATAAGGCTGAAGTGCATATGAGCATGAGATTAGCCTGTTTTAGTCTGATTTTGTTTAGAAGAATTAGCAATGTGCAATAGCATTTTTGACTGTTATAGGCCTAACTATACTCTACATGAAACTTTGTAAACAATAAGGCTTTTTTTGTTTTAAGAGACCTTGGAGGCTAGCGGCCATCTTGGATAATTTAAAACACCTGCTGAAGAGTGTTATTTATTGTCGAAAAATATTTTTTCAAACACCTAAGTGATCATAATTTTAATATTTATTTAGTATACTGTGAGATTAGAAATGTTCATTGTAGTTTTGGATTGTTCTCCGTGGGAATCCATGAAAGCTAGCGGCCATCTTGGATTTGCCCGCCATAAGATCAATGTTAATTTTGTTAATTTTAAACAGCCGCTGAAGAGTTATTTACCATCTCAAAATATTTTTTTTCAAACACCAGAGTGATTGTAATTTACGAGGCATGTTTTTTAAGTAAGTACCGATTTAAATTTCTCCGTTCCAGCGCTGTGATTGGCATTTTGGACATTTGTGCTGTGTATGTGCATCTATTGGCAAGCCTGCGCCGGAAATTTAGCAACAATTGGCTGTGTTTACATCCGGTTTCGAGCATTCAAAATGGTGCCGCCAATTGAGACTGCCGCCTACTGTGAAGTGCACACTGGAATGAAATGTTCAAGTGCTAAAGGTGTGAAAGCCATTAAAATTCATTGTCAGATTAGTGAAGTGTATGGCGAGAACATTATGAGTAAAGGAAACTCCTCAGATAATGATGAGATGGTAAACCCACTGTTCTCTCTCACTTTTTCATCGACTTTACGCACCAATTCATCAGTAATGACAGATGACCACCCAGTGGCCGCTCATCATGAACATTGGTGCGGCCATTTTTAAATGCCCTTACCCACTTGCGTACCATTATCCCGTCACTCATAATGTTCTCACCATAGACTTTACTAGTCTGTCGATGAATTTCAATGGTTTTTACACCTTTAGCACTTAAGAATCTAATTACAGTGCGCACTTCGCAGTCCGCGACACCATTTTGAATGCTCAAAACCAGATGTAAACACAGCCGATTGTTGCCGAATTTCCGGCACAGGCTTGCCAATAGATGCACATACACAGTACAAATGTCCATAATGCCAATCGCAGCGCTTGAATGGAGAATTTAAAAAACTGTACTTACTTAAAAAACATGCCTCATAAATGTCTAGTATACTGTGAGATTAGAAATTGTCTTTGTAGTTTTTTTAATTGTTTAACAGGTTAGAACGTCTAGGCTCCTAGGACTCTTAAGATTTAACCCCACGTATTATATACCAACATTTTCGACTAGGTGTATAGATTTGCAAATTTACCTTAATTTTTTTTTAAGTTCCTTGGGCTCTTTCCCATTGGCTTTTAATGTTCCCATGTTATCTTTATGAAGAACATATTTGTTTACATTATGATCAGCTGGATCATTTAATTGCTGTTAATATTTTAGTTTCAATGGAAACCTGTGTACCTGTAATAAACCTGTAACCATCTAATAAGGGTCTAAGGTTACAAAATATGTTTATAATCAAACTAGCATTGCAGTTAACAAAGGGATGGGATTGATGGGATAACAAACATAGGGCCCTGTTTCATAAAACTACTAGTCTAGTATTTACTAGTCCATGGACTAGTAATACTAGTGTATTTTACAAGTCTACGTTTCAAAAACCTACTAGTGTAAAATACTAGTTACTAGTGTAGGGACTAGTATTACTAGTGGTTTTTACTAGTGTAGACAGCAATGTGTTTCAAAAAGTTTTACTCTTGTAAATTACACTGGTAAATACTTGCCATTTTCTAACAACCTCTCTACACCCGTATTATTTGAAGTAGACTAGTATTTTTGGAAAGAGAAATATTTCATTACTCACGTCATACAAAATATGAATTATTAAGTTCTTTTTGCAAGTGCAAATTGGCTCACATTTTAAGATAAAAATAGATCTGTGAGTGCTAAAATCATAATTATTTGATATAAATTACAATCAATAAATGTGGCGTAGAACAAAATGAGAGAAATAGAATTTTATAATGTATGTACAATCACCCTATTAGAATTAATTATAATTATAAGTTATCAATTTCTGTGAAATTTTAGTCTAATTTTACTTGAGTTTAATTTCATGGTTATATCAACTATTAGCTATCACAAAGAAAAGATTGTTAAGCTTTGAGAGAAACCAAATTAAAACCGCATACCGAATTGCATACAAAGATGTAACAAATGTATCCAACATTGTAACATTAATCAGATTATTTTACACCCAAGGCTCTCGGTTTTATTTAAAGATATTTTAATAGGAAATAATAGTAAGACAATTTTAAAGAGGAGTTGCATTGCATTTTTTAAGGTGCTTATTAATTGCTTCCCTAAATAGCTAAAACCCTGTGATGTACTAACAATTGTGTAGGCCTATATTTGATTTTTAGGCGTTGAACTGAACTGCTTATCATAAAAACAATACTTTTAATCCATTTTGGCATTCTGAATTTGTTATTCAAAGTAATAAAAAATTTTGATGTTGATTATGTTATTTTAATGTAAAAACATGTAAAAGTTTAATTAATGGAATAAAAAGTATAGTGAGTGGCACGAATTTGAACGAGGGACCTGCCCCATGACTAGCGAGAACTCTACCTCTGAGCTACGCTCTGCCGCAGCGACTATGCCATGTTTTACTATACTTGAAAACCTACTTTTCCATTGCTTATATCGGTGTTGCAATTATTTGTTACATCAATAAACGTTTAGGCTTAATATTCATGGTTTGTAGACTCAAAATTAGAATATCACCAAATGGTTTTTAACCCAAATATCCTTATGCATTTGAGTATTTGAAAACATAGGTAAGGGTACTTGAAACCGTTCCAATAAACAAAATGTCCTTAGACGATTTAATTACATTCAAAATTTGAGCCTTCTTTTCTTTACCCATAGCAAGCTTAATTTTATATGTCAGAATAAAACAAAAACTATACAAATCACAGCGAATGCGGCAGCAACAGATCAACTTCCACCCAACAGTTGAGCGCCGCAACTAGGCCTACAACCGGCTACTACAATACAATCACCGTGTTGATTGCAACGACGCGAAACCGCGCCGCGCCGGCGGGCTCATTCATGAACATAAATAATAGCGGTTTGATAAATAATGTGTGATTGTTTTACTTATGTGTCTATATAGTTATTAATTAAAAGAAAACACTGCGTTTCTACAACTATTTACTTTTTGAATCAAATGAAAACAAAATTAAAACCCTTTATAAAGGGTTTGAAAACCCGTGATTGAGGTTAGAAATTTGTTTTGAAAGTTTACCTTGTAAATTTGGTCACGTGACTAGTAGTTTTGGTCACGTGACTAGTAAAATACACTAGTATTTACTAGCGGTATAAAAACGTTTATGAAACACAAATTAGTAGGACAGGTAAATACGGGACTAGTATTTACTAGACTAGTAATTACTAGACTAGTATTTTTATGAAACAGGGCCCTGCACAGAAAAATAATATGTACTTCGCATATAGTTTTTATAACCCGTTTGCACTAACCTTTTTCAGTTTTGCTTGGAATCAAGTCGGGAGCCTCTATACTCCCCACCTAGCTACCACAGTAGACTCTATTCTGACACCTACTGCCTTCACCACAATTTAGGTAAGACTTCATTCATTTGGTAACTGGCCTTAATTTACCGACAATTATCAAACCTTTTTTATTAATCATAGAAATATTAATATTGTTTGGACATATTTCTAAAAACCATTATTAGAGTAGGCCTATGTCACTAATAGTTAAACCTAAGATTTGATGAAGTTCACAAAGAGTATTTAATATTTTACATTTGTTTCAGGAAACAAAAGTAATGGAGACATAGATTCTTCATCTCTACGTAGACCCACACACCACAGCCCAAGTTCATTGAGAGCTCAGGTAAGCTAAATCATTGCAATTAATACATTGGTACCACTAATTTATCAAACTGGCATATAAAATGACACTAAAAGCCAAGTTAAATAATAAAATTAAAATTTACAGCATATTGTTGAAACCAGTGGCGGCGATAGCGGGGGGGGGGGGGCCCGCGAGCTAGGGGGGGCCCGTATGCCTTGACCCGGATTTTCCACGGGCCCGCGATAGTGTGACAGGGTCAGCCACATGGGTCCCCTATCATAACAATATTTATATGAGAATTAAAATATGTTTTTTTTTTATGATGAAAATTTGTTCAAACCTATAGTTCAAGTAGTTTACAACAGCTAAACTAACACTATTACTTGCCCGATCGATTTTATTTTATTTTAATTATCTACCAACCTAAGTAAAAGAATTGTCATCAGTCATGCGGGTTGCATTAACTGTCCTCGTGGATTGTGTGAAGGCGCAGTCAAAATTGGTTGCATAATAATAGGGCCGTATTTATAACCAATGTGGCCTCTGGCATAGGAAGATAAAACATTAATGTCAATCCTCCTAGCCCCCAGCGGGTGACACCATAGAGGATCCTCTATGCTGGTTCGACTAAATAAACTTGACAATTTTGTTACAACCAAATCGGCAAATTAATCTAGGTGGCTAGGGCACTAGCTAATAAATAATTCCATTCTTTCATTGATGCTAAAGAAGGATTTTCATTTCATTTCATGTCTTACTATTAGGAGGCTGCCCTTTAGATTTATTTACTTCCCACTTTAGATGTGTTTACATGGAGTCAGGTAAAAAATGTTATTTACCTAAGGGCTTTAGGCCAAATCAGATCCGTTCAAAATCGGGTTGCTTTGGAAACGGTTGATTTTTATAATAGGCCTATAATGTCGATTTTCGAGCCGAGCAGAGCCTGGACTACAAGCTTGAGAGATCAAGCACAAAGTCATAAAATCAAGCTCAAGCCGATTTTCTCAGTATTCAATACAATAATGCACTATTAAAAGTAAAAGCTTTTATATCCGTGAGGATCACGCTCACGAAATTGAAAGATTATGCCTACCCTAATCTTATTATGTAATATAATTCTGTAATATTATGATTATGTAATATAATTCTGTAATATTATGATTATGTAATATATATTCTGTAATATAATTGACGCAATTTTCAATCTTAACGATTTGTAAATAAAGATCTCTCTCTCTCTCTCTCTACGCTTTTGCCGCGATCGCGGATATCGACGAGAATATATTTCCCCGCAGGTGATGATGACGATGTCACCATGGCCGCAGATGTTCAATATTTTGCCGCGATTGCGGAAGACGATATGACGTTTCTTTTTTTTTAGCGAGAGATATATCTAGGATTTAGCCGCGATTACGGAAAAATGATTTACCCGTCACCACCGACGGGTCGCGGGGAGATATTAGGCTGTGATATTAGATTGGGCCGTGAACGCGGGAGACGATGATGGTGCTATCTAATGATGTCATAGGTTCGGTTGCATTTGCAATCACGGTAAACTATGATAATGTTTCTTCCATGACTTATGACCACGGGAAGTATTTACGAGTTTGCCGCGATCATGGAAGACGATAATGACGCCTTGGGAGATGCCTTGTCAAGTTTATTGCAAAATTGCAAGTTTAGGCGGTAATACATGGGAAAATGTTTTTAAAGATCATTCGGAGAGGGGGTCCCGGCGGACATACTTGCAGGGGGGCCCACGGGTTCTTATCGCCGCCACTGGTACTACTTGGATGTCCACATTTATGGACAGCAAGACTTTTTTAAAGCCACAGACTACACAATCCTTGTGGAACCTAAACTATTGTTATGAACACTGAACAAGTGTTGAAAACATTTTGAGAAAACTATAGTGTTCTCTTTGTTGCAAACTTTGGTTTTAAACACAGACTGTAAATTACGGTCTAACTGTGACTTAAGTGTGACAAATAAACAATACTATAACTGTTGATGATTTTAAAAGTCAATTTTGCAATAGGATTTTTTATCATGTTTTTTTTCTCTTTTTACCTTGACTCTCCACAAGAGATCTGCACATTAATAAAGCACAGTAAGGTGTAATTCTGGTACATTAGAGAAAGGAACCATGATGACAAATGTTAGGTGACAGCACTGGGAGGTGTACAGTGCATCGTGTTACTGAGCAACAGACTGACCAAAGAAGCTCTGTGATCTCACAGACTTGGTGTTCTTTGCATGTAAAATTAACTATAATACTGTAAAAAGGGGTAATATCAAGTAAAGATGGGTCAAAATTTATCGGTAAAAAATTATCAACGTATGAGAACTACTTAAATCTGTCCAATATCAAACATACCATTACTATTACCAAGCCCTTGATCGTAGCCAGTTGTAGTCTAATCACAATGTAATACAAAAATCATATATGTAAAATAATTGGATAGTAAATATAATATTCAAAACACAAACATCACATTTTGTTGTCCAGATGGTAGCTAACAGTGCAAGTTTAAAATATTAAAATACTTATATAAATCCTACTGGCAGGTTCCAGTTCCCAGTGAACCTTGCTCTGAACCGACACTGCCACCCAGCTTGAACCATCGGCCGCTGCAGTGGCGCCTCCACAGCCCTGGTGGCAACTATACCAACTACACACTCTCCAGCTTTGCACACAATCAACAACACATTTACCAGCACAACAGCTGCCGCAGTGAACCTAGAGGAAGTGCAGCTCGCTTGTAAGAATAGTAACTGAGGATCTAGGATTGGAGTGGCTAAACCGTTATGTTTATTGCTAACAGGAGATTCAGTCCCTGAGTTTATGTCTGCATTGATACCATCCACAATGTGATCCTTTTCAAAAGTAGCTAATACTGTTTTTATATGCTATAAAAAGTAGGAAAACATGTGTCATTATATTTTATAGCAACCAATAACCATTATTGCAGTTCAAACCAACCTGACCACTAAAAAGTGTTTCTATTAATTTCAGATTTTTTTAATATCTCAAAAGATTTGGAGGTGCAGGGCAAATGCAGGATTCCTATTTGGAAATTGACTGCTGATCACTGTTTACATTCTGTCTTTTAAATCAAATTAATCAATTAAAATAGTAGTATGCATGTCTTTAATTGTTTTTAAATGTGATAATGTAGTAGGCCTATTAATTTTAAAACAATGTAATGCCTTTAATGCAGATAGTGGTTAAAAACTAAAAGAAAATATTTTCATTCTTTAAGGGTTGTTATTATAATTATAATTTATAATGTCTAAATAGTATTAATAATAAATACCTATATACCATTTCTCAAATCCATCCATTCATCATTGTCCTGTCCTATTGAATATTTTTAATATAAAAACCGGTTACATTTTAGTTTTATTTTTTATAGGGTCATTTTGTAAAAATATAATAAAATATAACTGACAAGCAATAATATTTATATTATATGTTACTGATGCACGATTTTTATTTCAGCTGCAGTTTTTTAATACGGACAAAATGAGAGTTTAAAAATTAGAAATTAAAAAAAAATTATTATAGGCCTAAAACTAAAAAATATATATAATTATTTTTTTAATTAAACTGTCATAACCTAACTTAACCAACCAAACTTGCTGATAATGACAAAATTGAATGAAGGTTTACTAATAGAAAACCTATTTCTGTTCATAAGATAAAACTATAAATGCCTCAAATTAAATTTTATATTTTTTAATTATAAAATTAAACTGTCATAACCTAACCAAACTTGCTGATAATGAAAAAATTGAATGAAGGTTTACTAATCAAAAAAATAGTTCTGTTCATAAAATAAAACTATAAATAGCTCAAATTCAATTTTATGTTTTAATTATAAAATTTAACTGTTATAACCTAACAAAACTAACCAAACTTGCTGATAATGCAAAAATCTTAGACAAAAAGTTTGTGCCCCCGATGAGTTTCGAACCTGGTACCATAAGATTCATAGCCCAGCACGCTAACCACTGGACCACCAAGGCCGATTGCTTCGTATCGTTTCATTGCGCTAATGGTGTTCCCTCAGCCAATAGAATGCTCTCATTTTATTGTTATTAAAATAACTGCAGCTGAAATAAAAATTGTGCGTTACTGATATAACATGTACAAATATTGTGAACATATGTAAATAAAATGTGTTAGGTATAGGAATAGTACTTTTGGAATTTTTTATGTTTAGGGTGTGATGACTTTTTGCATTTTTTATGCTATCTAGAAAGGACTGCTAAAATGTTCAATTTGGTCATATTGTTAAAACATCACATTATTTGTAAAACATTGATGTGGCAAAATTTTGAAATGTTGTAATTCTTTAATAAATGGCTTTTGTATAAAGTTCCTAATGTTAACACGATTTACTAGATTTTTTATTGGTTTTCATACTTGGAAAATAAATGTAACTGGAATTGTAAATATAAAAAAGACTGTACTATTCCAAATGTTTATAGTTACTAGCTTTCTGAGGTTCATGTGATTTCTTTCCTGTTATGGTTATAGTTATATGACATTTGACTTCTTCAAACTGTTTAGACCATACATGTTGCTGGCTGGCTCTGTTCACTGTGCTTTGCTGTTGTTCCAAAATACTGTTGCTATAGTTCGGCCGCTTAGAAAGCAACCTGCGCGCTGATGCTATCAATGCTAGAGGAGGTATCTTTCTAAGCAGCCGAACTATAGCAATGTTACTGCTGTTAACAAAATTCCTAGTTCTTATGTGGATGTTTACAAAACTAAGTTTCATACAAATTTACTATCAATCCAGTCAATGGACTAAGTGATTTTTTATTTGATATCATAGACTTAGTCCTAAATAAAATACTGGATTGCCAATAAAAGATTTAGATGGATGAATGTTTAAGTTCATAAACCAACACTCTCTTTTGTATATACTAATCAACTCTCTTGTTAAAAATTGTATATTGTGGGACAAAGAATCAGGGGCTATTATAAAATCTAAATGAAATTAGTTGCTGAGGAAAATTATAATATAAAGTGAAAACGTTTTCTTAAAAATGTCATTACTAAGTTTTTAATAATTGAATACATGCAATAGTCTACTGTATTAACTAAAGATTTCAAGATAAAAGCTTAACATACAATAGTTGTGAAATGATATCTTCAGTTATACCTCCATCTTTTTATTTTGAATTTATTTTAGCTGGGTTCATTTTAACTATATAATTTTTAATGAAAACACATTTTTGCTAGAGGTGTTTTATAAATTATACTCTACGATAAATGTATGAAGTATAAATTAAATTAATGTATTTGCTACAGACAAAAAGTTAAAAAAAAACACTTGATTTTGTATATGATTTGAGTTACTAATATTAGGATTTATTCAGAACTATGATATCAAAAGAAAAAAAATAATCTTTTGTAAAAATTGTAATAAACCTTAGTATAAATTGCTATACATTTTCCACGATTCAATAACTTTTGGTTACCATTATTTTTATTTATTATATGAGGCGTTCAGAAGTCAATCCGACTAAGTCCTATCATTGAAAATGTTCAGTATAGAGACCCAAAGTTATCTCTGAATGGAAAATTCTGAGAAATTCTTAGCAAATTTTTATTAGGCTCAACATATGTCTTACAATAATGGCCAACTTTTTAACCTATATTTACATTATTATAAAATTCAAATTTCTTTAAATTTAAAAAAAATAGTCACTTTTAATGGAGTTAGTCGCATTGCCAACAGAAAAGATTTAACAAAACATTCTGAGTGGTTTGTATAAAGATTACTTTATTTAACAAATACACAAAAAGTAAAGCTCAATCAAATAAAAAATAACAAAGTATTATTGCAAATCATTTAAACACAAATTCTGGCATTTAATAAAACATAAATATGGGTTTCCATCCAATACAAGCAACTTAATTCTGCGTAGGTAATGCAATTGTCTTCACTCTCGACTTCGCCTTGCAAGATATGAAAGAACTCATCATACAAAAGCACTATAAAGCTCTTAACGCATCAACTTAGCAAATCATAACCTTTTACAATGACAGTTCAAACATGAAACATCTGTTAGTTGACAGTTGTTATGGAAACATGGAGTTAATCAAACTGGCCTCCGAAACAGCTGGGGAAAGGTTCAGTTGGTAAAACATGTAACGCATTTTAGCAGCAAACTAATGAACTATGGAGTTAGTCGTCTTGGCCACTGAAAATTCTTTATAAAAGCAATCTAACCATGTTATAAACTCGATTTGAAAAAAAATTGGACTTAGTCAGATTGACTTCTGAACGCCTCATATTACAGTTGAACACTTAATACTGGGTTTGCTCTTTCTTACATACTCTTTTCTTTTTCTCCAAACAAATTATAATTGTAGAGCCTTTCATAGAACTCTGTAATATGTGTTCATTAAGGGCTAAGTGTAAGAGGTTTAAATGTATCCTAGAAATGTACATTTGTATTTTGTAAATATTTTCATTATTGTGATACAATAAATTTTGAGACGTAACATTTGGTTGACATGTTTTTGTTTTATGCCCACTTGTCATATTATAAGTATAGATGATGTTTATCATAATTTACCCACAACTTTAGTGGTTTTTTTTATTACTGTAAAAGTAACAATAGTATGAATTTACCGACCTAATCTGGCTGAAGTCAGGTCAGAAATTTACAAATTCAACTAAAATATTACTTAAATTTGATTATAAAAGTTTGTATTTGCTTTTGCTTTTTAACTGTTTAATTGGCCACCAAATCCTGAATTCTTTTTAGTAGTCAAACTTTGGTCTTTGTTCCCTAATATACGAGGTAGAGGTAGCAGAGAGATATGCAGGTATGAGGAGGTATGCAGTGTGCAGCGCAGTATAACAACTACAGTCAATGTAATAAAGTGCGGACACCTGAAACCTAACCAGTATCATCCAAGCTCAGTTTGGGGCAACTAGGCTGGTTGTCTTGACACACCTGCTACGATGCTGTACTAATGACAGCGAATTAACGCATAGTCTCGTGAAACTTAATGCTTGTTGATAGTAAGATTTGGCAAATTGGAATTTTGGTTTCACAGACACAATGACATACTGATAGGCAGAAGAACAGGCGGAAATGGGATTAAACTCGTTTTAGCTTTCTTAGGCCATGAAACATTGAAAATAACAAAAAACTTCATGATTCTAATCTATGTAACCACAAAACTTAAATTTTATTTATATACTAGCTGACCCCGCGAACTTCGTATCGCCTAAGTTATAGGTTTCCCCTAAGACAGACCGATGGAAAGAAAGTACCGTTACGTTTAATTTTCAAGATGATCTCGTTCGCATCGCTCAATCACGTCCTGGTTGAAGTTCGTTCGCTACGCTCACTCACCTTTGGGTTGGAGCTCGTTCGCTACGCTCACTCACCTTTAGGTTGGAGCTCGTTCGCTGCGCTCACTTGCCTTTAGGTTAGCTCGTTCGCTACGCTCACTCGCCTCCAGGTTGAAGTTCGTTCGCTACGCTCACTCACCTTTTGGTTGCAAATTAGCTGTTGTCATAAATGTAAAAGAAATAATAGTGCTGCACCCTGTTGGTAATCCTTGTAACTTTAATGCCATTGAACATCATAGAACAGAACCAACTTGTTTAATTGAAACAGCTGTTAAGATTCATTAATTCCATTTCCCATAAGGTTAACATGGGAAACTCCAGAGCCACTGGGGCGGAGCCCTTTTAAGAATTTCGAAACGGGAAATAGTTTACTTCCTATTCGCATACCTACAGAATTTACACACCAAATTTCATAACGATCGGTGAAGTCGTTCCGGAGGAGTTTGCAGACAAACACTGTGACACGAGAATTTTATATATTAGATAGATAGATATGTATCAAATTGTAAGAAAAATATCAAGGCAAAGAATACTAGGACAAATAATAAATATAATTTATTATAAATACAAAAACTAATACAAAAATAACTAAAAGCTTAAAATAACTGTTTGATAAAAATTAATACTGAGCATTGTCTATTTAATAACTAACTATTGAGGTATAGATAGATGTTGATGTTTTACAAAAAGTAAATACAATGAAATTAATCACCATCCAGTTCATCAACATTTAAAACATAAATTAATACTGCTTGATGGCAACAGACAAACTACAAGGAACTACTTTTGAGTAAACAAAATAAACATAATCTAATATTTTTTGTTTTGTTTCATGGTAGGGAAATCATACTGAAAAAATACTGATAAAAAATACTGAAAAAAATACTGATAAAAATAAAATGTTTAAAATAGCCTAAATATGCTAAAGCTAAAAAGTCCCAAAAATTATAAAAATTGCCAAAAAAGTAATATTTTTCCATTGTTAACCAGTAGTCACATTGAACCATCATAAATATGATTACAATCTTTTTAGTCCATTTTATAAGGTCTTTGTTGCCACAGATTATTAAAGAAATAGAATTAGTTGTTTTCATTAATGTAACTTATTGCATAACATAGCAAAATCTTAATAATCTTTATGGCAATTGACAATGCGCCATAATAAATGTGAATCTATCTATATATTTAATACGCGACATGAAACTTTGTGAACGACAAGGCTTTTTTGTTTTAAGATTTAACCCCACATATTATAAACCAAAATGTTCGTCTAGGTGTGTAGATGTGCAAACTGGCTTCAGATTTTCGAAATATATATTTTTAAGGGCGTGGGCTGCCCTCAAAGTTACTTCCATAAGGATAACATTGTGATTGATTTGAATGTTATTACATTCTGAAACATATGTCTATACATTATTTTTCCATAAAAAATAAATCCCAGCTGTATTTTTTCATTTTTGGTTTTTAAATGTAAACAGTTTGCATGTTTTTAAAAATAACTAGAAACCCAGCAAAGAAATGTTACCTAAAGGACACGACGGGAGAAAAGTTTTACATTTTATTTTCGTTTAAACATGCCAAGGACCCAACGACAAAGAAAAATTACCGGTCGGACACGGCGAGTCACCATACGGCAAGCAATGCAAATCGCAAGGAGCCCAGACGAGAAGCTGGAACAGTTAGTGACAACGTTTACTTACAAAATTGCACTGACAAATACTAGAATTCAGCAGCATTCACTTGGCAAGATGGTATTAAAATGTCAGAAATTTTGTGCGCTACATTTTACAGAAAAACAAAGAGAGGACGAGGCGAAGGATTTTCATCCTACTTCCATAAAGGAAAAGCAATTATATCCAGAGCCTACTTAATAGAGCAAATCCTTTGAGCAGAAACTACAAAGAGAACATTAGATCGTACAACTCTGCGCTCGCAATGGTCAGCACTCGAGCTAAAATTGAAGAACATAACGGTGGAGGGCCTTTCGCATAAGTTGCACGGCACAATATATCACTCAATTGGCACCTTACAACCGTCAGAAGGGTAGCATCCCACATATGCCCAAATTTATACCTACAACGTCGAAACCGCTGTTCAAGAAAGAATGCTAATCAACGTGATCCTTGAAAAAGTACCAGGTGAAGAAAGAATTTATCTCAGCATGTACTCAGTCAACACCGATGATGTTTCGGAACAATTACAGTTTCCTGTTGAATTCTTTCAATAGTCTTGAAGGAAGTGGTCTTCCACGACACAGGATAGCTCTGAAAATTGACACCACCTTTGTAATGCTAATGCAAAACCTAAATACAAGAAAAGGCGTAATCAATGGTACCCAAATGAAAGTTACTGGCCTGTATGCAAATAGCATTGAGTGTGAAGTTTTGACAGGATCGAGCCATGGCCAGCTAATTTTAATTCCAAAAGTTAGGCTTTCTCCATCTGATACGCCTTTCCCATTAAAAACTGACACGATACCAGTTTCCTATCTGATTTACACTTGTATATGCAATTACGATCAACAAAAGTCAGGGACAAACCTTTACGAAGGTATCACTGAAGCTCCCAAAGCCGGTCTTCTCGCATGGCCAACTATATGTTACACTCAGTCGTACAAAAAGCTTCGATGCAGAAAGGGTTTTCATTACAGAAACAGAGAAACAATTCGTTGATGGTGAAAGTTCTATCTTTACAACTAATGTCGTTTTTAAAGAGATTTTGTAAACAGTGCATTTATCTTTAATTATTTAAACATGTTTTATATGTAGCTTTTATTTTTTCTGTCATTGATTTGTTTTAATACCAAATACATTTCATTCAAACATTCAAAATATCCTAATTTGTTATTCGTGCGAATTCCCAAGGGTTCACCTAGTAACAGAATAATACTGACCTTTGAGCATCCTTCATACAAGCAGAAGTCATACTGTATGGCTAGTTTCAACATCCATCCAACCCGAAGAAAAAGTATCGGTAAAATTTGAATGTTCTTTACATAATTATGTTCAACATGGGGCAGTGTTTAAACTCTTTCAATTAATTAATTTAACTAAATAATACTTCAAGCATATACTAAGCAAAAAAAATTATAATTAATTTAAAATTTTAGAAGCGTCCAAACAACCTCATAACGTCAACCATTTAATTTGCTCTGAACAGTATTTAACATCACTTCAAACATAACTTCACACAACAAACTACGGTTTGGAATTGTAAGGTTTCTTTGAGAGATTTGTAAAATGTTCACATTTTAGTCTGTCCACATGCAGGCATGAGTCTATTACTAGCCAAGTGTTTGACCCTCGGCACACTGACCACAAACACAACGTAGATAATGACGCCTTGTAACGTGTTGAGAGTATCTGTCACTAACCACACTTCTATGGGACCTCCGATGAAGTAGGAGAGAAGTTCTAGAGTCCAGTTGAGACCCATCACCACAAACAAGATCAGACAGTGCTTAAACCTGCACCAAACAAGACATCTTATCAACCTGATTCAGAAAGGACAATTCCAAAAGTAGCTAAGTCAATTTTTTGAGATATAAGATTTAGTCAAGCTGTATACTGTTTCCTCAGTGCCACATTCTTTAAAACGTCCAATGCAAAATAAATAAAGAAATGAGAAGTATTTTCAAAGAGCATGCATCATCAATTTTGTTTTGTATTGCTCATGTGCATACAAAATATCTTGTCTTTACATGCTCTGCAGCTGATCTGTAGGACACTGAATTGCCTAATGAACATGTACAGCATAATCTATATATTAATTTGAAACTGTTTTTCTTTGTGACAGCTATTTTGAGAGAACGGCTGGGCGTAGAAACTCGGTAGAGGTGTCTAAAGAAAGGTCCTGGTCTGTAGATGAGCCATCAAAAGAGAAACATGGAGAATTCCCTCGGGGCTCTGCCCCAGTGGCCTTTAAATTCCCATCCCATGTTATTCTTATGGAGGAAAACGAGGTTTTTGTCACAGCTAATTTGAGAGAACGGCTGGGCGTAAAAACTTGGTAGGGGTGTCTAAAGAAAGGTATTGGTCTGTAGGTGAGCCCTCAAAAGAGAAACGATGCAAATTTCCTTGGGGCTCTGCCCCAGAGGCCTTTAAAGTTCACTCTGCAATTTTGTTTACATTTCGACCATATGGATAATTTTACACTACTTTTAATGAACCAGCTGTTAATATTAAAATTGTATTCAAAGGTCTACTGAAACTGTCAAAATTAAATTATGATTTTAAATGGATTCTCCTCTGCATGGCAAGTTTTTTATAGTTTCAACAAAATGATGAATTTATGATACGTTTGAAATGTTTTGTTCAAAAATCTATGCTTTATTGCTCTTAGAATATTTTTAATTATGAAATAAGTGTGACTTATCAATTTCAAAGGAACATATAACTATTCCTTATCGGGTTAGCTTATACATATTGTAAGGTTGGCACTTGCCTTTTTTTCCTACTTTCAATCACCATTTATTTTTAAATTCAAGAAAGAACACCTGAGATTCATTTATTGGTATAACAGTTTTTGATAATCGGGTTGAAAATTGTGTCATAGAGTACGTTGAGGATGAGAGCTGTGTTCAAGTTTTGGAATAGACTAACTACGGAGTCTATGGTTTTGGTAAAGTAGGTGAACTAATGTCAATTCAGGTATTAAAAAAAAATGTGTACACAGTTTTTACTTTGATATACACATGTAGCTAGGTTGAACAACGCATCTAAACCTCACTACATACAAAACATTCGGAAACACAACAGTGTCATCACATCTCATCACATTTGCATAATTTGTTACCAATGCTGGACTAGGTTATGGATTTGGTTCCGCAAATGTTCAAGATTTGTGATCAAATTTCCTACAATTATGGTTCATTGTTCATTCCAATCCACGAAATACATGCACAGCTTTATGTGATCTATATGTCCAAGGCAAAACTACCCCATAAGTTAATGAATTATCAAGTAAGAACAGGATGATTAAATACATGGGTCGATGTGGCAAGAGAAGGAATTAAAATTGCTGAGATCGAAGTAAGAATGTTACTGCTTTATGGAGAATCAGATAGTTTTATAAAAAAAGATGAAGATTTACTTTTAAATCCTGATACAATCTGAATGATTTTCCTAAAGCAGATGGAATTAGTGGTTAGTAATAAATATTGACTCTTTCCGTAACATGATAGACTAATTATATGAACTCATTCTCCCATATAGTGAAAGTGGCTTTGGTATGAAACAAACTCATGAAGAAACAATTATAAGACTCCTAAAAAACCTTTTGGGCAACCTAAAGCCGATAAAAAGAAAGGTAGGAAATATTGTGTTAAACGAATTCATCAATCACGTTTTTTAGGGAACACAATCGTCATACTTATTATTGTTTATCCTCCCTTCATATAACTAAGATTTTAATGACTTCACTCTATCTAACGCAGTTAGCTGAATTTACATAAAACCTCAAGATTAACCGTCGATTTCGACGGGGTTCCACTAGTATGTTTTTAAATTTAGATTATAATTTTCTAAAATAGCATAATAACTTTATAATGGCATGTAAAGATTTATGGTAGACACACAGACAGTGTCATGCATTACTAGAAAATGTATAAAAAATATAAAATAACCAAGCACTCTTTGAAATCCATCTCTTTAGTTGTGTTTGAAAAAACTAACTATGCTCAAAAACACTTGTGTGTTTGTTATTTCTAAATACATTTTGAAACATCTAAAAAAAGAACGGCTAATTTACAATTGTTACTTTAAAATAAAAAATGTAGTAGTTTCAAACACACTGGTGTGAAAGCTTCCCAAAGCAAATCCACCACATTTGTGATGCTTAATACCTAAAGTGACATTTTGTCATCAAGTTATTTCATAGTCTCTGCCTATCTAGGAGTGCTAATAGTCGTTAGACTCACATTTCAACCCTGCGGCTGGCCTTGCTGTAGCTACAAGGGTTGCGCTCAGCGTTGAGTCCCAGCTCTTCCTCCACACGTTGCTCTACGGCCGAGCGTACAGCGGAGATACTTAGGCAGAACAGCCCGATGTTGGCCAGCAGCAACAAGCCAATGGGAGCATAGAAGTACGGCAGTGCTGCTGCTTTGCCTTCAAGCACAATAAAAAAGTACAAATTTATGATGTGTAAACTGTATGTTGTTTATAATAAGTGGGTGAAATCTAAAAATAATTTTAAAAAACACATATCCTGCAAGTATCTTGCATTTCTGCTGTCACAGTGATTTGTTGGTAATACTTGGGAACCAAGGTAGCAGAGTGGGTGAGATTCATATGACACCACTACATATATCAGTACAATAATGTTCCTTGTACCTTCCCAATCAATGGTGAACATTACTTGATTTGTTCATTCATACACATGTTCAATGTTGCAGATAAAAAAAACTTGCAATTTAGAGAGAGGTTTTTTAAGTAAGGCCTGGATTTGCATATAAATCCGTTGATCACTGCAATGAGGCTCCTCACCACTTACTGGCATCATTTGTGAATATAATGACACAAATTACATAGCTGCCATGTACACTAAACTATGTATTTTTAAAAGTTTTTAAACCATCGAATCTCTGCCGTGTCCGATGTATGGTCAGTGATAAGTTTTTTTTTTTTTATTAGAAGAAACATAACCGATGCTGACATTCATCGCCAGATGACTGAAGGCTATGGCCCTAATGCAATGAGTGAGGGCAAAGTGTGGAAATAGGTTATGAGTGCAAATATGGCCGCAAATTCCTTTGTGCTCTTCTGTGAGAAGTCTGGGTACCCACAAAAACACAATTCCATCAGAAATGAACATTTCCATGGCTATAGGAGGAACATTTAAACTCCCCTTGCCTATTTCTGCACTTTCTACACCAAGATTGGATCAGGGTCATAAACTTCACTCAACTGGCAAAGAATGGTAGCATTGGATATGTTTCTTGTAATAAAAAAACATATCACTGAACTTAGCTCAGACGCGGCAGGAGATTCATTCAAAGGTTTAAAAATTGTTTAAAACACATTGCGAAGCATAAATGACAGCTACAGAGCTGCAATTTGTTTCATTCTGTTCACAAACGATGCCAGTTAGTGGTGAGGAGCCTCGTTGTGGTGTACAAGCAAACTACGGATTTATACGCAAAACCGGCCCTTACTAAAAAAACCGCCTTTATAATCAAACTCTTGAATGTAAACATAACAATTTTGTTACCGAATAATAACCTCATGACAGTAAACACCGCAAACCACACTGTGTACTCATATGTGTGTGGTTTTACTAAATGAAGTGTATAAATGACCATTTATACTTATATGTACGTCATTTATACTTGTATTTATGTACATTGTAGCCAATGTAAATATTTACTTAGAAACAAGCAATCTAAAGACCAAAAAATGTTTACACAAAAAATAACAATAACTCACTATGAAACCAGCAGCTCTGCAACCCAAAACTGGGTTTGAGGTAGGCATTAGGCACGACTGGGGTGAGCTCCATAACTATGGTGACGATCCCAAACATAAGAGGCATGCTCCAGGCATACAAGGAGTACCACAGGAACCTCACCCTCTCCTGACGTGATGACCAGCACGGCTTGCGACTGTAGAACATTACAACTACTAAACACTGAATGAGAGTTGTTCATAAATAAGGGTATCTAAGGAACTCCAAAAGTGGAACCATCATCATTCATCATGCAAATGAGTACGGCCAGATGCAAACTACAGGAGCCGAGTACAGCCAGATGCAAACTACAGGAGCCGAGTACAGCCAGATGCAAACTACAGGAGCCGCACATTTTTTACTTTAATTCATAACACATCACATATAACCAGGGCCGCGTTAAGGGTCAGTGGCGCCCTGGGCAAACCCAAAAGCATAGCGCCCCCTTATATATATATATATATATATGAGCGAAGGGGTTTTTTTTTAGTGTGGCCTCGGGTTGACTCATCAGTTCGCCGAAATTCACTGCAGGTGGATTTGGCGTTGGGGTGAGTGCAATGAATGCCTCTAGCCCTGCGCCAATAGCTTAATGCACTACGCAGTGATTTGATTACTGTTCAGTACAGTAGGCCTACAGTGTGCAGTTCATTGTATTACACATGTATTGAACGAGATTCCACTAAGGAGTATGTTTTTTCCATGGTTCTACTATAGGCATATTTATACATTAGCGTGTTTTTTTACCAGTTTTGTTTCGGGAGGGAGTTTTCAATTCCGTATCAATGGAAAAAATACTGGTTAATACATGTCATTTTCTTTAAACTGCTTCCTGAGTTTGTTTTCTTTCAGCCAACCGAATGCGGCTCTCGGCTGCACTAGGTTTTTTATGCATTTTTCACTGTTTATAGGCCTACTTACTTGTATCAACACTACTCTCTTTATTTATTACTGGTTCACTAACTGCAGTGTGAGTGTCAACACTGACTAGTGACTGTCACAGTTTAGGTTGTGTTGTGACTGATTTGAGTACTGTGCAGCAGGCACAACACGAACACAACCTACTGACTACTGAGGGAGGAGTACAGTACTGACTGAACTGGACTACTGTAGTACTGGACTGCACTGGACTGACTGGCCAATGACTGGAGCCACACGGTAGTTGGTAGTTGTGACTTGTGGGGATGGGGGTGGGACTGTGAGGGAGAGGAGGGGCACGTCAACCGTAGGCATGTATAGACTACAGCTGGCCTAGGTGCTATTCCCGTAATTTTCTGACGTCACCCAAATTGCAAACAAAATCAGCTGATGTAGGCCTATCGTCATACAAGTATATATTTGTTTTGATTTGATTGTTATTGTTTTACAATTTTTCTAAATGGTAAAATGGTGTTTGCAATCTGAGTGACGTCAGCATATGATGGGAATAGCACACCTATGTATTTTCCTTCCACCATGCAGGCCTCCCATTGGCCTCCCTGCCTCTGATAGTATAGTGAGTGCGCCCGGTTCACACTGCTGCCTGCCTTTCCCTGATTACACGAGGTATAACCTGAAGGTCGAGTATTTTCAATTTTGTTGTATTTATTTACTTTTGCAATAAGGAAAAATCACTTAACTAGAAGTTGAAATTGTCGCATCCGAACCTGGATGCGAGCGAAGGAGGATCGGGTACTCGAAATAATTAACACATTTTACGTTCAGAAAAACCGCATTGGTGTGCGGGAGCCGGTGAGGTAGGACGATGACTGTTGTACAGAGAGTGTCGGGTGATCGAGGTAGCAGTGGGAACGGAAGGTGGTGTGATGGAAACAACCAATGGGGTTAGTTTATTCGATCAGGCCATATGACGTCACATCGTACGATATCTAACGGTACATGGATCGAGCTAGCAAATTTAATACTTGTAATATTTGAATCTGAATTAGAAATATATAATTCATTTTATAATTAAATTAATACACCACATTTCCTCCGCCCTTACTTTTGAACATAGCTTGTATAAAATTTTTATGGAAAAATGTATACACACAAATTGAAAACATCAGTAATGAAAATGAAAACACAATTTGAAAACATCAGAGTTGAAAACAACATTAAAGATTGTAAACATCGGTGCTGAAAATAAACACAAAAATATTGAAACATAAGTGCTGAAAATAAACACAAAAATATTGAAACATCAGTGCTGAAAATAAACACAATAAAATTGCAACCAAGCGTAAATATAAAACCATAACAAACAATTACAAATCCATTTTCTTTGGAGGATTCCTATCCCGTTGTGGATATCGCCTAGTATTAGTTGTAACAGGTGACGTAGCAGTCAGCTGATCGGGTTGTAAAGAATGGCGTTTCGCAACAATAGGACTATGCCGCTCGGACTGGCGTGTAGTTGGTGAGTGACGCGTAGTGGTGGGAGAACTCAGCTGTGGAGGCTGGGTGTGCTGGTGGGGCGGCCTGGCTGGTGACGACACCGGTGCTGACGATACACAGGAAGTAGTAACAGCTGATGTTGACGTCACGGGATCGTAGTATCTGCTATGTTCCGTGTTGATGTTGCTGCCTGTTTGCAAGCCTACCAGCTGATCTATGTGTCGCTTCCAAGTTGAGCCTGTCTCTAGTTGTACAATATATGTTACTGGCCCTAGTCGTCTAACAACCGTACATTCAACCCACTTATCCTTCCCTCTATAGTCTCTTGCTAGTACACATTGTCCTATAGCTAATTGTCTAGTATGGGTACCCCTTGCATTTATGACCTGTTTCTCTTGTTTTTGAGCAACAGTTGACTGAATGTTTGGTCTGATTAAATCTAACCTAGTTCTTAATGGTCGATTAAACATAAGTTTGGCGGGAGATTCACAAGTGGTACTATGGACTGTGTTACGATAAGAGATAAGAAATCTACTTAAAGCTATATTTACATCCTCATTTTCAAAGATTGCACATTTTAATCTTTTCTTTACTGATTTTACCGCGTTCTCAGCTTGGCCATTAGAAGCTGGATGGTAAGGTGGAGTCAAGATTTGTCTTATTCCATTCTGTTTCAAAAATTTTGAAAATTCCTCAGAACAAAAAGGTGGACCATTATCACTAACTATTATTTCTGGTAAGCCAAATCTACAAAACATAGGCCTGAGTTTGTCAATGGTCTGTTTGGCTGAAGTGGAACTAACAAGTTCTACCTCAATCCATTTACTATGGGCGTCTAGTACAATTAAATATATTTGTCCTTTTAATGGTCCAAGGAAATCGACATGAATTCTTTGCCAAACATTGGGAGGAAATTCCCATACATGAAGTTTACTTTTAACAGGAGATTCCCGCTGTGCAAGACACGCTGAGCAACTGTTAGTCACGGCCTCAATATCCTTATCAATAGAAGGCCACCATAAATACGACCTGGCTAACGACTTCATTTTTACAACTCCTAGATGTCCATTATGTAATTCTTTTAATAAAGCCCCTCTTAAGGATTTTGGAATGACTACTCTATAGCCCCACATTAGTATTCTGTGTTCAACTGTTAGCTCAGCTTGCCTTTTGACATAGTCACTTAGATTAACGTCAGAATTGATTGGCCAGCCGTACAAAACATACCCAAGGATTCTGTTTAACTCACTGTCTTTTTGAGTTTCCTTACGTACATCATTAAAATCTATTGGTACATCGCACTCTGATATACATTGGAGATATGTTCCTAAATAATCAATATTTACATTACTTTCTTCCCTGTCATTACAATTTAGCGGAAGTCTAGACAATCCGTCCGCGTTACCATGATTTTGTGACTTAACATAATTAATGTCGTAATCGTAACCTGACAAAAATAACGCGTAGCGTTGTAGTCTGCCAGCTGCAAATGCTGGTAACCCTTTTTTCGAACCAAATATAGCTAATAGTGGTTTATGGTCTGTACAAAGAGTGAACTTCCTGCCCCATAAATACTGATTGAATTTATTTACACAGAAAACAATGCTTAGTGCCTCTTTGTCTATTTGAGAATAGTTCCTTTCTGCTGAGTTTAGTACTCTACTTGTGAATGAAATTGGTCTCTCTATTCCATTTTTGTCAACAATGCTTAACACTCCTGCGATGCCGTAGGGTGACGCATCACATGACAATTTAATTGGCAAGTCTGGGTTGTAGTGCGCTAGCACATTAGCTGAAACTAATCTTTCTTTTATAGCTTCAAACGCCTTTTGACATGACAAAGACCATTTAAAAACTACGTCTTTCCTTAATAATTGATACAAGGGTGTTAGAATGGTAGCAACATTTGGTACAAACTTTGCATAGTAATTAACTAGACCTAGAAAACCCTTGAGCTGTGTAACATCTTTTGGAACTGGTGCCTCTACAATGGCTTTGACTTTACCTTTGGATGTGGCAAGACCCTCTTGGCTAATTACGTACCCTAAGTACTCTAAGCTATCACTGAAAAATTGACATTTATCTTTACTAACAGTTAACCCTGTTGACTTTAGCCTACTACACACTTCTCTTAGTCTCGACAGATGTTCAGCTGTGTCAGCTCCGGTAACAATAATATCATCAAGAAATGACGCTACACCCGGGATACCTTGTAGTGTCTGCTCAATTACCCATTGAAAAATACTTGGGGCAGAAGATATTCCGTAACAAAGTCGGTTATATGCAAATAACCCCTTGTGTGTACTTATGGTACAAAGTTTCTTGCTTTCATCGTCTAACATTAGTTGCATATATGCTGATGATAAATCTATTTTAGAAAATTGTTTTCCTTTCTGTAAGATTGCAAAAAGATCTTCAATGCGAGGTATAGGATGTCTATCTACTTCTAGATATGGATTTAAGGTAACTTTGAAGTCACCGCAAATGCGTATTTTGCCATTACGTTTTAGTACGGGAACAATAGGTGTACCCCAATCACTAGTTGAAACAGTGGAAATGATACCATCGTCAATTAAACATTGTAATTCCTGTTCTATTTTGTCTTTTAAAGAATAAGGTATAGGTCTTGGTTTGTAATACTTAGGTACTACATTTGATTTGAGCTTTAACTTAACAGGATCTCCATTGTAACAGCCTAGCTTAGTGGTAAATACCTCTGGAAATTCGTTTAATAAATCTCGCACAACTTTAGACTCATTGCCGGATTCTACTTTTACTTCATCTGAAGTCGACATTACACTATTTACATTGTTGGGGATACTAACAACGATTTGGAGATCTTTAATCCAATCCCGACCAATTAGAGGATTAGCACCATTGCTTATAACATACAATGATAGGCATTTTTCTACTGATTTGTACTTAACATTAACATTGATTTTACCTATAGGTTTGATTTTTTCATGAGTGTAGGAACTCAGAACTAGATCTGTGGGATTTAGTTTTACATCACTTAAGTGCTCATTGTAAAATTGTTCCGAAACAACAGAAACACAAGCACCTGAATCTACTTCAAATCTCATTTGTTTACCTTGTACTTGCAAATCTATTTTAATAGGTTCAATTTTGTTGACCATACCCTGATTTAAATTAACATTAAGTTCACTGTCAGTTTGAAAAATATTAGAAATGTCATATACCTCATCATTTACAACTTTATCGTTATTTTTAGATTCATCTACTTCCACATAATATTGTTTATGTTGGTATCTGTTACCCTGAGTATTTTTGGAGTAATTAACCTTGGCATTTGAACTATTTTTAGAGGAAGAATGATTGGACTTACCCCTCTTTTTTGATTTACATGCCTTCTCCAAATGACCCTTTTTTCTACAAAAATTGCACACGTATTCGCGAAAATAGCACTGGTGCGTTAAATGACCCTTTTTTCCACAACAATAGCACTCTGTAGATTGCACAACACTTGGAACGGCACTTGATGCACTTGATTGTTTGCTGCGTTGAGGTCGTTGCGCTGAGGAGAATCTCTGCAGCCTCATAGCTGTCCCCGTGCTGCCGCTGCCGCCGTGGTACGTCAGGGATGCTGCGTCCTTCTCTGCTGTCTCTAGCGATGTTGCCAGCTGCTCCGCCTTGGTAAACGTCAGGTTGTCCTCCGCCAGTAGTCTCTTCTTTATGGAATTATTCCGAATACCACTCACTAATCGGTCCCTGAGATAGTCCGGTAACTTGTCCTCGAACTGGCAATGCTTTGATAATTGCTTTAAATGAACGATGTATTCCGAAATAGTCTCGTGTTCCAGTTGGTCGCGCTTGCTGAATTTATACCTCTCCGTGATAAACGAGGGTTTAGGATGAAGATGATCCTGTAGCACTTTCACAATGTCCTTAAACGACTTCTCCGATGGTTTTTCAGGCGTAATTAAGTCTTTCAGCAGATTGTACGATTTAACTCCGATTACTGTTAGAAACGCACTTACTTTCTTGTCGTCCGAAATTCCATTACACTTTATGTAAAGTTCAAAACGTTCCACGTATGTAGACCACGTCTCCTCCGAACTGTCGAACGGCCCGAAATTTCCGATGACACTCATTGTAGTAACTTCTTCTTCTGTCAACGTTAATTTACCGAACGCGGTGTAAAAATTGCCGTCTAGTGGCATGTAACGTACTGAAACAATGGCACTGCACTGTAAAACGCGCTTCCTTTATCCACGCAGTAGGTTGTCGCACTCGTCGCCATTGTCGCATCCGAACCTGGATGCGAGCGAAGGAGGATCGGGTACTCGAAATAATTAACACATTTTACGTTCAGAAAAACCGCATTGGTGTGCGGGAGCCGGTGAGGTAGGACGATGACTGTTGTACAGAGAGTGTCGGGTGATCGAGGTAGCAGTGGGAACGGAAGGTGGTGTGATGGAAACAACCAATGGGGTTAGTTTATACCCATCTTATTTTTGAAATCCCGGCTGATGAAACCCTATTTTTCTTAGTGCGGGCAGTGGTTCAGGGCGCCCCTAGGGCGCCCCCCAACCACCGGCGCCCCTGGGCATATGCCCAGTCTGCCCGTTTATAAAAGTGGGCCTGCATATAGCAACGGATTTCAAAAGGGTTTGACTTCCTTTCCACATAAACCTAATCAAAGAGCATAATTCATACTTGTTGGGAGGGTAGATTTTCCTTCATAACGGTATCAACTACTACGGTAAGACAAGACTATGTTATGTGCAGAGATCAATCAGTTAGTAGGAAAGATCTCATTTCTTTTTTTTCTTTACACTATATCCTACTTTATTAGTATGTCCAAGGGTATACAGAGAGAGGGAGACAGCAACACACTTCCCCAATCAAAGTTTTTTTTTGGGGGGGCTTTATTTTACTAATTGGTTTTGATCATTTATAACAAGAATTTTATAAGTACCTAATCCTAGAAAGTTTTTTTGCTCATTTCATACACTTTATTTTAACAGGTGGGGGAGCAAACTGGTCTAGTGGTTAGAGTGTGGGACTTCAGGTTTGGGTGAAGAGACCCTCCCTTATCATATTTAATGGTCATGTGATCATTTCAAAATTACTGAAATAACAGTATCTATTTCATCAACATTTTGTGACCTTAAACATACGGTGTTTTTAGGTAACTGTTTATTTTTATTTTCTTAATTAAGTAAATCCTTGAAATTGTTGTCCCAAAAATTAATTTTGGCTGGATGTTTGACAAGAAGAATTTCTCTCAGAGTTAATTGAACTTAATACAAGTTTTCTTGGTTTGTGACAGATGAAATTCAAAGAATACAGTATGGACCTGTAATTTTTATGAACAAATATTGTTTGTGTTTTGAATTAAAAATACATTTTACAATTTTGATTACCTTCATATAGCCTAATCATTTTTCCAGTAGACAGCTCGACAAGTTTCAGGAATTATTTCACTTCACTTAGGGTTTGCTTTGATATATTTTAGGTGTACGTTCTTAAAACTTCTATTAATTAGTTTTGCTAAATCCTCGGTGTCGCTATCACTTTCATGTGGTTCAATAGCTTTTCTCCAGCAGGTATTTTATTTCAGAATGTATGGAGTTGCCAACTGCAACAAATTATTGTACACTTGTTCATCTGTTCTTAAAAAAAAATTATTATCTTCTGGTTACTCAGTATACTAATGCAAATAAATTTTTCTCTTCTCCGTAACCACTGTCTTGTCCATCATGAACTTGTCCATCATTGCCGTTTCCTTTCAATTTAGCACAGCGCTTTTTAACAACTAAAATAGCAAACGTTGACCAAAGCTAAACTTCCTCTATGAAGGCTAGAACTCTGCATGTGGACAATCTCGGGTTGCACAAATCTCTTCGCACACATGTGCACAAACAAATGTGAGCATGTGGACCGAGCTATAGATACCTATTACTGTTAGTGAAAAGTAATTAACCCCCGCATAAGTAGTTTTGGGTGAATTCCTAGCCTAGAGATTAGAATTAAAAGTATTAAAGTATTACTGTCTCAGACTTTGGTGGACAGGGAAACGAGTAAAATCTCCAGGCAAATCCACAATATTTTAGAAGTTAGGACCACTAACCCTTTTATGTGTTTCTCTACTAAATGGGACAGGTATAATCACTAAAAAAAGTATGTTGAAAATAATAGTACAATAATCCTGAACCAATAAACATCATGTAATGTTACTACCAGTTCCCTATGAAATGAATGAGCCAAGAATTATAATAATAACAAACAAATAATAATAATAATAATATTGAGCAAAGCTCACTTTCCCTCACTTTGTAACTTCTTTGTAAGAGCATCAGAATGTAATAGCTTGACCAATTGATATGAAATTTGGCCAACAGCTAAAGAATACTGAGCACAATGTTTATGGTAAAAGATATTTGCAAATTTCCTTCTGGATTTTATTTTACGGGTCACGCAATTTCGCTTGTTATTTTAATGTAAGTTGAAGAACAATTATATTGGGTTTATGACATATGGGTTTATCTCGTTTCATTTAAATAAGATAAACATATGTTAATTGTTTGTAACTGTTTTGTTTACATTTCAATGTTTACTTTCATCCTAGGTTAAAGTTGGAATGTAACAGTTTATCAATGGAAGTAAAAGTTTTGCTATATTTGTTTTGAGCATGCCTCAAAGGCCACGTCGTAATATTGGTCGTTGCACCAATAATGCAAATATTGTAAGAGAGTGGCGTCGTTAACAAGAAGAACCAGATGAAGCAGTGGCGGAAGAAGCTGATAATGATAGGCAGTTAGCTAATCAATTCCAACATGAATTAGATGCACTAAAATTTTACACTTGCACTAACTGTCGCTTCGCTCATTTATGGGTCTAAAGTGTAACCGCAGACCACACTAGTAATAATAATATTTTATTGTCGTAAAGCAATAAGCATTGACAAAGTCATACAATACAGTCAGAGATTGACATAGTCAACATGAAATATTGACAATAAGATTGTTGAAGAATGTAGCAAATATTTGTGGTAAATATTTAAATTTTGACAAAAAACAACAAACTAACTATTGAGAGAGATCTCCCTCCATTGTGTAACAGAGATTATTTGGTATCAACAGATAAAACTTTAAATGATTGTTTTATAGCTATCTCAAAAAGTTTTATACTAAGAGTACTTTTATTAAAGACGACCTTTAATCAGAATTACTTACGTTAGTCTCCACCAAGTGTCAATGCAGAGAACATTCAGCCAGAAAAAGCATGCAACGAATGAAAATTGGATGACAAAGGCTGGAAATAATGAATAATATATAATTAACAAAAACTAATAATTTCAATACCAAAACTGCATTCAAGAACAGAAGGCCATTATGTATGTAATGAAGAAGTCGACAGTAAACAATAATCGCAAGTAAACAATAATTTAATAATAACTTAAGGTCAGATAGTACCACGTAGATAAAATAATTGTGTGTTTTTGCAAACATAATTAGTTTTAACAACTACAGTTTAAAACTGAGCAAGGGGGGCTTTACACTGATAATATAGGACGTTATGGTGCTGTGTTGCATATACTGCATAAACTAGAAAATTGAAGATGTTTCCATAATTAGGTATTTCAGTAACTAAAACTTACCAAAAGTAACACAGGCTTTTTGTGGGAGGCAGTCTCCAGCCAACTTGACTATCGCGAGAGCTAGAAACGCAACGGTGAGACTCCCACAATGACAAGCCAGACTCTTGCCTTGAGTGTCCCTTAGCTCTGGCAATCCTGCAAATATCACCGTTGTCAGGATCAGGAACGGAACTGAGATCAACAAACCTGAAAAACCAAAACATGTTACACAACATCACCTAATTTAGGAGAATATCTCTAGAAAGTACTGTATTTACTTAATTAGTGTTCTCATTCAACCCTACAATTGTTAAACTTGACATTACTTATAATCGTTTGGCTTGTTTGGAACATTCTTACCTACAGGGTAGACGGCCAGGGCAATCTTCTCAAAGACGGTCGGAGGAGGTGGTGGTGGGGGAAAACACAGCAGAGGAAGGGTAACAGCTCCATTGCCTCCAGTAGAGGGGTGAGGAGGAGAGGGAAAAGCCTCCAAACAGTAGTGGTTCAACCCGTACAGTTGATCTGACTGGAATGGTACGAGAAGAGATCCATTGCACAAGATATGGAATTCATCATTACTGTCTTCTTCTGGCTCAAGTCTAAACCTGGAAACAACAAAGTATTAGATTGTGTCATAAATAAAACTAAAAGTCAATTCTATTTTTCAAATATGCAAACAATTGATAACTGCACTCTTAGATAAAAATGTACCCGCCGCAGCAAACTTGCAGACTAATTGAATTTCCATTTATCTGATTGAACTTTTACTAAAATATTTACTTAAACTTGTCAGATCTATTCCCTTTTCAAAAAGCATTAATTGGTTTTGTAAGGCTCATGGTCTTGTAGTAGGGGAAAGTCGGGTAATTGGGCGCAGCGGGTAATTGTGCGCACCGCCATATTTAATATTTGGAATCTACTTACCGACGTCCGATCGGTGCTACGACCTAGTGGTGGTTGGAAGAACTACGTCAAAACTCCAACGGCGGCCATTACATCGTTTTCATAGCCAGTGAAGCTTTGTTTATAAACGTGATGTGTTTGTTGTTATTTTCGCCGGCTTCAATTTAAGAAGGTATGCCTACAAATAATTTTCTATTTAGTTAAGATTGTTACATATAGGTTATATAAGTCTTACGGAACAGATATATGTCTATGGTTATATCCGATTATTAATGTTTCTGGTAAAAAATTTTAACATAAACTCCGGGTACGCGGTCGGGTAATTGAGCGCAGTGGTGCGCACAATTCCCCCTCACGTGTTGTTATGGTAATTACGATTTCGGTTTTTTTTTTCGTTTCAGATGCCACGAAAATATATCAGGAAGACGGCAAAAGGATTGTCGTACTCTGCCGATGACTTAAGAAAAGCAATTCATGAAATTCGAGTAGAAAAACAGAAAATTAGAGAAGTTGGACGACGTTTTGGAATACCTGAGTCGACTCTGAGAAAGCAAATTCGTTTGCCCAATCCTTCATCCACAGACCCCCTAGGCCGTAAGCCTATATTTAGTCCCCAACTCGAGCTTGATCTCAAAGAATACATACTATCTCTTTGTAAATTGTTTTATGGTTTGACACCGAAAGAGTTGAGACGCCTTGTTTACAAATATGCAGAGTCTAAGGGACTATCACATAACTTTAATAGAGAGTTAGGTATGGCAGGAAAAGACTGGTTATATGGGTTTCTTAATAGACATCCCGAAGTAAAACTCAGGCAACCTGAAGGAACAAGTATAAACAGAATATTGGCGTTCAATCAAGAAGATGTAAGTAAATTTTATGACAACCTCGAGGCAATTTTGAAGAAGCACAATTTTCCTCCTCACAGGATCTACAATCAGGACGAAACCGGAATATCAACTGTCCAAAAAAAATGTCCTAAAGTGCTTGGATTGAAAGGTGCTAAAAAAGTAGGCACTGCCACTTCTGCTGAACGAGGGAGGAATATATCAGTCCTTTTTGCTGTAAATGCAGCTGGACATTTCATTCCCCCAATGCTGGTATACCCTCGTGTAAGAATGACACCTCAATTGCAACGGAATGGACCTGTAGGGGCTGTATACACATGCTCATCAAACGGATGGAGCAATGAGACTATCTTCATCAATTGGCTTCACCACTTTGCAGCACATGCCCATCCTACCAAAGAAGACCCAGTTTTAATTGTTTTAGACAATCACAGTAGTCACGTGTCACTTGAAATTTTCAACTTCTGCAGACAAAACCATATCCACATGCTGTCCCTTCCTCCTCATACGTCTCATAGGCTTCAGCCGTTAGATTTGACATTTTTTGGCCCATTAAAAGGAGCTTTATACAGGGAGTATGATTCATATCTGACAAGCTCAGGGCACACAAAAATTACAGAGTACGACATTGCGGAGCTTCTCAACAAAGCGTTTATAAAGACTGCGACAATGAAAAATGGAATATCTGGGTTTGCTTCCTCTGGTATTGTGCCGTTTGACCGAAACAAGTTCTCTGAAGAAGACTTCGCCCCTGCCACAGTTTCTAATGAAGCAATAGTCGTTATGAGCTGTGAGACTCCTGACACCTCTAAGAAAACCGCTACCAGCGAAGTAGGCCTAAACGAATCTAGACAAGAAGACCAGTCCAAAACAAGTGGACCACTTTTCGATCCCTTTAAACCGTCAACGACAACTGGAACCCTTTTTGACCCCTCTAAGCCCTCAACATCAAGAGGACCTATTTTGGACCCCTCTAAGCCCTCAACATCAAGAGGACCTATTTTTGACCCCACTAAGCCCTCAACATCAAGAGGACCTATTTTTGAATCCTCTAAGCCCTCAACATCAAGAGGACCTATATTTGACCCGTCTAAGTCAACGTCACCAAATTCGTTTTTTGAATTTGCTCCAATTCCCAAAAAACCCAGACTTCCCAATGCCAGGAAAGTAGTTTCAAGGGAAAAGCAGCACTCAGAACTGCTTACTTCAACGCCAATGAAAATGAAGTTGGAAGTAGTTGCACAAAAACGACAGACTAACTTGTCAAAGAAAAAGAACAGGGAACTCAAGAAGGCTGCCAGAATGTTAAATATGGATGAAATAAAAACTGAAAAAGGTTCAAACAACAACAAAATGAAGCCGAAAAAACGAAAAAAGAAGGACACATCGGATGAGTCGGACATCGAAGAAGAAGCACCTCTCTTCCAAGATCAAGACGATGACATCATTGATCTCGTAGACCCCAACATTGTCGACAAAACAACTTTAGACATATGTTCCATATGTGGGGACATAGGCAAAGACAACGAGCTTTGGTATAGATGTGTCATGTGCTCGTCTTGGAGCCATTCAGAATGTACAGGATGGGATTCTGCCAAGGACTACATCTGTGACTTCTGTAAATACACATTTTAGAAAAAATGTTTCCTACACATGTTTTTTACAAATTTTTGAACAAATTTTTCCTATTAAAACTAATTTCCTAAAAATTAAAACTACTTAATACAGTACTTACTTGTTTTTTTTTATAATAAACATCATGTCATTGAATTTGGACTACTTTATTGTTTAAGTACCTAAGCTTCCACCACGCGCCCAATTACCCGACAGTATGCGCCCAATTACCCAGCGGTAGTGCAATTGGGCGCACATGCAAAGTTATATATTTTTATAAAAAAAAAAGAAAAGATTTATGAAACATCTTTCTTACAATAGATATAATGTACTAGAATAAATTAGCTATCAATTCATGATATTATTAACAGATTTGCTTTTAAAATGTCAAAGTTATAGTTGATTTAGGTTAGGTGCGCCCAATTCCCCCACTTTCCCCTACATTAAGTTTTTCTGCTACAGGGAAGGAAAAAGTGTATTATAGTAAAATAAAATATTAACAGGTTCAGTCCCAGCCGTCACACTCCTGTGTATGTAAAACGTGTCTCACCACACGGGAGTGAGTGTGTTAATAGTATAGTACCTATGAAATAAATAAATTGGCAATTTTTTTTAATTGAAATTGGGCATTTTAACATTTTAATCGTGGAAACAGGGAAAAAAATTTAAAAATTTAAAAAACCCTATGACTACCCAATTACAATTCGTCATCTTGATGGTTTGCAAACTTATACAAGTTTATCACACCCTACTTGTTTGGACATATATAATACAAACAAATTTTAAGGAATAAATGTTTTGGCCTCTGGGGACATTAAAATTATAAAGAAAATCGGCCCGGGTCGAGGTCTTGATGTGCCATCTGCGGTAATAAGTAGCTTCTTCCCTAGAGGGAAATTTGGTAAAAGATATATGTTTGACTACTAAACTGTGAGAAACTAAACAAAAGCACATATTTTTGGTGATTATGTTTGTATATTAATATCTTGACAAATTTTTTTCAACTTGCTAAACAACCCTTAAAAGTTTAAGGTGTGTTATGTGAAGCGAAGTTACGAGTTGCATGCATAGCAAAGTCTCAGGAATACAACTTCTTTGATCTCCGAAAATACTAATACTGAAATCTACAAAATAAAAACAATAAAGCTCAAGAAGTTAAGGGTATTAAGTATTCTGATATGCCTATGTAATTGGGAATTTTGTTTTTCAAACCTACTTGCCATACTGACAAGGGTCTCCCACGATGACATTAAGAGGCTCCATGGAGCTGGCTGGGGGAAGACTGTCCGTCCCATTCCAAAACTCTGGCTCAAAGGTAAGGTTGCTACTGTAACACCCTCCACCATCTGGTAGTATAGTTTGGTTTGGAGGGCAGCACTTGGGGACAACACACACTTCCTTTCCTTCTGAAACTTAACACATCACTTTACCATCAACCATCGCTTGATTAAAACTTAATTGATTACCAAAAATGGGTTTAGATAATTTTTTTTTGAAGACATAAAATGTCAATCGCTTTTGAAACACAAGTTAATAATGTAAACTTATGTGGCTTTAGAAACTGTATGAAACTAGTTTTTTTTTTTTTTTTTTTTTAGGGAGAAGTAGGAAAATGCATTTATGAACACAGGTGGCTAGCTTGTAGTGTGGGACTCCAATCCCAGAGACTACCCACTAAAAACCTCCTCTACTCTTCGGACACTAGCCTGGGAACACTTGTCGCACTTCATTAGAACTAGGCCAAGTTTGCCTACGCCCGAAGGGTTGATTCTGTGTCTAGCCGTTCATTTCTTACAAGATCTAGACTGTGATCCGATCTAGATTGTTCTTTTTCACTTGAAGGATATTCTGGACAATGTGTGACCATCAGCAGTCTCAGTTGTCCTCACCCTCCAGCAAGGTCTCGCAAATCGATTTAACCAACAGCACCCCAAGATGTTGAGTGGCCTCCTGGCAGAGCATATCCCATTGTGGACAGCAGAATAAAGTGTGTTCTGCATCGTTGGGAATACATGGGCAGTAAATACAGTTGGTGAATTCATTTTTGCCATCAAGTGCAGGTACGACTGAAAATAGCCGTGACCTGACAAGAACTGCGTGAGATAGTAGTCAACCTCACCGTGCCGCCGTTCCACCAATGGTTGGACCTGTCTGATGAGTCTGGCAACTAAAGTTTGAAGAGCTATAGCAGTATTTAATAATAAAGTCAGAAGAAGGTCCCTAGTTTATATGGTATTCAAATTAACTGAGATATATTCTCCTGACTTGCAGACTATACTGCTATGGAGAAATAATGGTTCAAATCAAAATATATAGGCCCTACTGTTAATTATATGTTGAGAAAAATCCCAAAACCTATAAAGTGTTTTATAAGTTCTAATATCTTTTTTAGGAAGCATCTTTGACAATCATGCTGGTTCGCAAATTCGTTCCAATAAGAATAAACCCAGGTTTACACATTTGTACTGAATTTTATCAAAATCAGATAATTTTTGCTCGAGTTATTGTGCTAACGGGTGCAAATAAACAAACACACATCCTACTAATATTATAAATGAGAAAGTTTGGATGTTTGTATGGATGTTTGTGACAAGTAAACACGAAAAATACTGGTCGGATTGGGCTGCAATTTGGTGTGACCTTTGGGTGATACCTCACATTTCCGATTAACATATAGGCATATTGTTATCTCAATGCTTTCAGGCTCCGCCCCAGTGGATCTGGAGTTTCCCATGTTAACCTTATAAGTATTCATTGACATTTAAAAGGAATTAAATAATTTTTTTAGCTGATTCGACCAAACAAGTTGGTTCTATGATATTATTCAATAGCATTAAAAAGTTATATAAGGCTTACCAACCGGGTGCAGCACTATTATATTTTTTTGAAATCATGAAGCTCATTTGAAGTAAGCAGCATAAAAAATCTGTGATGCACAATGAGGACTATTAAAGTAGGATTGTTTACAGTAAGGTTTATGTTTTTAATTTAATACATAGTTTGTGATATTGTGTGAATATTTGATAATTTACTTTTTATATTGTTTAGGTGCAGTGGTAGAACAGAATGGCTATAGTAGATGTGTAATACTATACTGTATATACTATACTATATCATATCTGTAATACTATAGCATACCGTAAATATAAAGAACCAAATTCTCTCAAGCCTTATCCTCCCTCATTGCGAACGCAAAGCTATAGTATAACTGCAATAAGCATTTTGTACTTATACGCCAACCCGGGTACCCGGGGAACGGGTACTCTGCTATATATAAATACATATTCTACAGTAATAGCTTATTCCCTATATGGGAAATTTGCTAAAAGGTTGGCACTAAATAGTAACAAGACGTGGGTTTGGACAGTTGCCTTACACAAAGAGTAAACAATGGCAGAGAGCATAAAAAAACACCATAAACACAACATTGTACTACGAATACCTAGGTTTGCTGCTATAAGGAACACAAGAGCGTGCTTTTGTTGCAAAGAAGGCCATGAAATAAATAAATTTCCAAAATGTTATAATGATATATTTACAGAAATCAATTCACATTAATTGGTTTTACCCTTCATAAGGATAATATGGGAGACAAATTCTGTGTTCCCAATTTTTAGTGGCTAATAGGAAAGAATAAAAGTGTAATATAGTTCTACAGAAAAAGGAATTTAGACACAGCCTTATGCTCCCCCCCCCCTTTACGTACCATCTTTACGTACTGTAAATGAGGCTGGTGTCGTAAACCCACTGAAATACAGCATTTTTATACATTTAATGAAAACAGAAAACTTTATCAGAAACTCAACATAACATTGTGCAACGTATTGTGCATTTGAGCAAATATCAATTCAACAATTAGAACTCACACCTTTTAGTTACAAGATTATTATGGCGAATATACAGTAATAGCTGATTCTCTGTTATTCCTTATACAGTAACAAGTTACCTACTGTTTTTTACAGCAATTTAAAAACTTACTGGTACTAGTCAAAAGCTCTCTCAAAAAAATTACACATAAAATATAATGATACAGTATCTTTGTTCTGATGGTTCACTTGTTCTAATATCCTTAAATAATCATTATTAATCCGTTTTCAATTATTGTTATTGAATTATTTTTCAAATGGTTATTAGATAAAAGATAGTCACATAGACTGATATAAAATTACTTGAAAAGGGCTACAGACTGCAGATGCTTTAGTCTCAACCAAGAACAGGTAAAACCAAAGTAACAGTCATCAGCTGGTTCTCTCAACTATTCGAGAGTGTAAGAGGTGAGTGCAGCTTCTGGGAAGACCTCCATCAATGAGTGCAGGAACCAGGAGCTGTTTGTTCAACCATTAGCAGCACAAATACAACACATTTGCATGTGACTCCCCCTCTGCTACTGCTGGTATAGGAATGTGGATTGTTCCTCACAGTTATTGAGTACATAAACAGTCTCTCTTAGTATTCATTTAAAATTATAATTTCTTGAAGAGGCTGTAAACAATTATGTCTACTCGATGAAACCACCTCAACATTTATTTTTAGAGCCTTGTGTAGATTACTGTTTGCCTATTTGTAAATTTGTGAATTTGACTATATAGACCCATTGTCAATTATTTGATCAATAACCAACTTTGAGTTTTAATAGTTGTTATAGCTGTGTAAGCAATTGCCTAGAGATAGTGAAACTGAGTAGCTTTATAATCAAACACAATTCAATATCCGTACAATTTAATCAGAATGTATCAGGCGGGTAAGAGCCAATCTTGTCCAATATAAATGGAGACAAGATCAATTTAATTTGTGTTTGTGTTACTAGAAAATGTGATAAGATATGACTGACATAATCAACAAAATTAAGCTTTCATAAGTTGTTGATAAACATGTGATCCATCATGATCATGTTCCTGGTAGGAACAACTCTGGGAGGACACAACAGCAACAATGTTATCTCATAACTACGTAACATATTATTCGTAAACATTTTAGTCATCGTTATAACCAATTACTAGTGTACCTGTTGCTTGAATTCGAGCAATTGCGAAGTATTTCAGGAGTTATTTTAAAACGAATAACGGTAATAATTTCCGATGACTTTAAAAGAGTCGACTCAAAGATTATGGAAATACTCACGATGTACATAACAGATCGATATAATCAACAATTCTTGTAATTATATCTTATCATTGTTCAAAAGCTGATCTTGTTTTTTAGTGTTTCCTACACATATTTCCCACTCATAGCTGCATTAGGTTGTCCATAATAACGATTATAAATTCTAAAAAAAAACATTATTTCTATTTCATCTACTTGGTGGTGTTCTATGACTTTCCTATGTTTCCATAGTTTGCAAATCGGCTCTTTTAATGATTGCTCAAGAAATGCAGCACAGTGTTAATTCAGTTTTCTTTTTAGTTTATCAAATAGTCCAGGCTTTCTCGCTTTTTTCCATTGTAATATTTACACCAACCCAAATTCAAATAGTAAATATTTAATTTCAACCAAGTCAGTAAATGTTTGTAGAGCAAGTTTCCTTAAATTGCAACTAAAATGTTAACAGCAATTAAATTATCCAGCTGATCATAATGTAAACAAATATGTTCTTCATAAGGATAACATGGGAACTTAAAAAGCCACTGGGCCACAGCCCAAGGGACTTATTAAAAAATGTAAGGTCAGTTTGCTAATCTACACACCACACACACCTAGGCGAACATTTTGGTATCTAATATGTAGGGTTATAAATCTTAAAACAAAAAACCCTTATTGTTCACAAAGTGTTATGTAGCGTATTAATAATATTCACAAAGATTCATGTAGCGTATTAATAATATAGATTAGGCTACGGTAATGACTCATTTTATATACAAACTATTTAATTTCAAAGTAATTACACCACTGCAAAGGGGTATAATAGTAGACTCTCTTAGGCAAGTGTTTCTTTTAATAACTCATATCTTTGACTAAACAAAAGTCAATGCTTATATTAAAATAAATAAGTACAACCAAAAATTGCTTATATGCATTAATTTGTGTGAAGAGTGTCCACCACTACTCGTTTGGATAAAATAGCTATAAACTAATAAACTACATGGACATAACACGGTAAGCACCGCGAAGAAGACAAAATGATGAACATTGACTGAACTACACAGGTATCCGTTCCTGACTAATATTGGCTTGTTATTTAACCATACTGTAATTTATTTATTGAAAGCCCAATGATTAACGACAGCTTGGTCAAATGTTTAACCTTCAAAATATATTTCTGTCTTTTTCATGTTTGAACTAGTGACCTTTTTATTATAAATTATCTTGTGAAGTCTAGATATTTACATAGTTACAACAAAGAAACTGGTTTGATTGCTATGTCTATGGTTTTAGCAATATCGGAATGGCAGGCAGACTTTTTCTCCGTTTCTCATTCTCAATGAATGATTCAGAAGGTGAGACAGTAGATTGGCTTTTCTTGCATTCCTCTCTAGTTTTCTCAAAAACCCTACTACTTCAAGAGCCAGTCACTCTTGTGCACATGCCAATTCCTTTATCTCTATATTTACTGAAGATAAAGATAGATAATTACAATTCCTGATATGACAAGCTTAGATAAGACCAACCCTCATGAGACAGTGGAACTTCCTCTAATTTTACTGATTAATCCATAACTAATTTTATGATGGTTCTACATATAACATTTACAGCTATTTGCAGTGTTTTACTTTTTTATTTTTACTGTGGGTAGAATTTTACTTACTTTTGCCTGAAGGTGTCAAATGTAATGGTGTAAAAATATTAAAGGTGTCAAGGCTGATTATAAAATTAATTTAGTTTTACTTAACTTATTTATCATCTTGAGAAACCAGTAGTATGTGCCTCAAAACCATAATAAACAGCAGATTCAGGTTGTACATGTAAACACCGCAAACCTTAAAACTGGTTAGTAAACTTGTTTGTGTTTAATACATTTGAAATCATGTAAAAAGAACTCATTATTTTATTACCAAGTTTTATTGTAAAATCCTAAGTTTGTCAAAGTCAAAGTCAAAACATTCAATCGTTGTTTTGTAGCGTTAGTACATTGAACATGCGTAATTTCTTAAAACTAATCCTTATAATTAACTAATACAATTTCTGCCAAAATATTTCCTTTAAGGAAGTTGACAATCCAATAAATCTACTTCAAATTCAATAATTTAACTAAACAATTTATATTTCAACTGTTCTGCCGTTTTACTTATGACTGTAAGTTTACAAGAACAATATTCTTTATTGGATGGAAAGCAGTTTTTGAAGAATCGAGTCGTTAAATGAGGACTTATTTTTTGAAACTAGTTTAAAACTCGACTTATGTAGAATGTTTTACTGACTCCCAAATTTATTACACTATTTTGATATGAAGGTAATTAATTACAGTTTTAACTGTGAATTATGATAAAGTTTTGTTTGTAAGGGATCTCCCTAAAAATTTAAGATTACACAATGCTCAATAATAAGAACCTTAACTCCTTATTAGCCTACATATTACCATCACCTGCATATGTTTTACCTAGAGAAAACAGGTTTCTTTACAACTGAAAAATATTTAAGGTATATTTACATAGTAACATATATTAAGTATACATAGTAGGTATATTTAGTATTGATGTACATATAGCAAACAACTGGTTGAAAATTAATAATTCTAACAACTGATTTTATGAAATTAATGATTGTTGTATGAATTAAACTATTTATTATCAGTGTTTGAACAAGTAGTGTTTCACAGAAACCCAGGGTTCTTTGACAAACTAGCATATATTTAGCCAAAAAACAAGTAAAAAGTAATTTTAGGTAGTTGATGCAAGAATCTTTTAAGCATATTTCTCGATAGGGCAATAGTTAGACTAATACCATTACATTTATGGTGCTTGATTGATTAGTCATTCATTTTAGGGTTCCCATAAGCAAAATAAATGTATTCTTTGAAATTTGTACATAAATGTAGGCCATGTAGGCACAAAATCTCTGATAAAAATTAGTAGGCTCTCTTCCTTCTTTGAAAAATCTTTGTATGCATGTTTGTTGCAAGAGGGCTATTTAACTCAGAGATATAGATGTAGAGATATAGATGAAATAGAGGTAAATTCAAAAGTATATAATGACCCTACGGTTATATGTCACACTCTTAATGATTTTTATGTCAATGTAGTTGATTCTGATGTAATTCCAAAAATAAATACACCAAATTTACTAGTACCTAATTTAGTATTAAATAACCAACAAAATAAATTTAGATGTGAACCAATCAGTGAGACAGATATCAATAAAATAATTTCCAAATTTGATAATAAACTATCATCAGGCTTCGACGATGTTCCCATAACAGTAATAAAGCATGCCCAGAGTTCACTTAAAAAACCATTTGCACACTTGGTAAATTCACCATTTATATCCGGCATATTTCCAGATAAATTAAAAATTTCTAAAGTAAAACCTCTTTATAAAAAAGGGGACCAAACTAGATGTTTCAAACTATCGCCCAGTAGCCTCGTTACCTGTCATGTCTAAAATTTATGAAAAAGCTATGTATAATCAGCTCGTTAACTTTTTAGAAAGTAATGATCTACTCGATAAAGAGCAGCACGGTTTTAGATCAAACCATTATGTAATATCAGCGGCTGCTACATATATTGAGTCAATAATAAATTCAGTAGATAGGGGAGATAAAGTAATTGGAATATTTATGGACCTAAGCAAAGCATTTGACAGTGTATCTCATCATAAATTATTTAAAAAATTGGAAGGACTAGGGGTTATAGGAATTTCACTAAAATGGTTTCAATCATATTTAACTAACAGGAAACAGTTTGTAGAAATTACACACTTAAACAATCATAACCAGATGGTTAAAACAAGATCGCAGTTGAGAACAATTAAACATGGTGTACCACAGGGTTCTATTTTGGGTCCCCTACTATTTCTTACATATATCAATGGATTACCCAATGTTATTTCAAATTCAATAATGAATACCATCTGTTTATATGCCGATGATTCTAATCTTCTTGTAAGCGGAAAATCTGTTCATGATATAGAAAAATCTGCCATCGATAACTTGATGAACATCAATAACTTTTTTTCAGATCATCAGCTATTACTAAATCTTTCCAAAACTAATTTTACACGCTTTAATCTAAAATTTAATACCAATTCAGATTACCCAGCACTAAAATTAGCTGGTGAAGGTATACAAATTGTTGAGAACACTAAATTTCTAGGATTATACATAGACAGTAAATTAAGCTGGAATGATCATATTGATCATGTGGCAAATCGAATGTCAACAGGCCTATTTGCACTTTATCGATTATCAAAATTTTGTAAACTTGAATCCCTAAAATTGGTTTATTTTGCTCATATTCACTCACATTTATCCTTTGGTATAAGTATTTATGGAGGAACATCACAAGCTAATTTAGACAGAATTTTAATTCTCCAGAAAAGAGCAATACGCATTATGTTAAATTTGGATTGGCAAGATTCTGTTAGGGAAAAATTTGAAGAACTAGGCATAATGACTGTATATAGCTATTAAATATATCAATGCATATTATATACTGTCCAAAATTCAAATAATGTCTCACTGGTAGGGGATTCTCATCAATACTGTACCAGAAACAGAAATAACTATGCAACACCTTTCCATAGATTAAGATTTTTTGAAAAAAACCAATGTATATGGGTATAAAATGTTACAATACTCTTCCAACAAAATTAAAGGACTACACAAGGACTACAAAATTTAAAAATAATCTAAAAATGTACTTTTTAACCAATCCCCTGTACTCAAAGAATGAATATTTCCTCCTAGATAATATATTAGAATAAGAACTTTTTCAATAGTGATTATATCTTGTACTTTTTTGGGATTAAGCATTGTGATTTTGATGTGCACATGTTTGCAAAGTATGAATAAAGTTGATTTCATTTCATTTCATATAGCAGCAATAACAATAACCCAAATATTTTATAGGATACACTGTTTATTTTTTTACCATAAAATTTGTATACAAAAAAAATTCTACATTAACACTGCCAAGTACTGTTTTCCAATCTATTGTTAAAATGTTTCTACTTTACGTAAGTCTAAAGTATTTTTTCCCGAGTAAGGAGTTAGCAGTTAGCAGGTACTGTACACCTAATGATTCATCACAGAATGTTAACCGGCTATATTCACTGTTCACCAGAAATGAGAGTTAGAAACTACTTCAGTTGACTGATACTAGAGATGAAAGTAATCAGTACCTGTAGTGTAAAACTATCAATCAATATTACTGTAGTTAATATGGATTCAACCTAAACACTAAACTGGAGAATACGTTTTGATACATCAAATTCATTAACTAACAAAGTAAAAAAAAAACTGTATCGGTAAAAAATTATTTTTAATATGATTTAAAGAACGTCAAACTAGACATGACATACTGACTTGTTTAACGTTCAAGTAGAAAAAGAAAAATTATAATTTAAAAACTTAACTAATTGCATTCAAGTTTTTTTTTAAACAAGTTTCCTCCTATTTCATAAAATTGATATTCAATGCATTAATTGTCTTACAACGGTGAAAGCTGGGGCCCCATTGTTATGAAATAATTAGATTGTTATGACATAAATTGATTTTTATACTAAGTTACAGTTTCAATTTGAATACAGTAGGCACAAACACATAGATAAGTTGAACATAATTATCTACTTTGAACAGCCCTTATTTTTTGACACTAATTAAACCAACTACATACACAAATGTATTTTTGTTGTATTAAAAAACAATGATTGATTTTTCATGTATTGGAACCATGAAATAGACATTTAGATTTTGACACAATACATTTATGACACAAGTCGCTCAGAATCAAATAATAAAATTACTATAACTAGAACCATAACAAAACAATAGGTCGTTAAATCATTTTGCTGTATTAAGTATTTAACAAAAAAATCTCACCCGTAAGCACGGCCAGGCAGATTGAAACCACTACAGGTGACAAATCCATATTGGCACAGACACACAGCCAGACTGACTCTGACACACAGCTAGATAGACAGTGCCTGCCTGAGATAAGAGACCTGTAGGTGAGTGCGGGGGGGGGGGGGAGGGGGGCTGATGAGATATGGACTATTGTTTGGATCAGATATTTCACAGGTTACTCCATGCAGGCCCACTTTGTAAATGGGCTGACTGGGGGGTAACTATACCCAGAGTGCTAAATTTCCAAAAACATTTTTAAGTGCTGTTCTGACCAGTTTGCTACAAAGAAATTCAAAACACAAATTTTAGTCATGATATTAAATTAACCTCCAACTAGAGTTAAAACATATTAAGTTATTTTAAACAACCTACTTCAATATTAAGATTGCAGTACAATTCAAAATGTTTATCACATTAAAAGCACACAACTTTGATATAGGTCTCGCTTTTTTCACATTATAGACATCCCAAGAACAAAACCACATGAGCAGAAACAAAAAGATCAGGTGGTTCGCGCCGGTAGGTGTGGCGTAGCCTTCAAACCTGCGCGGCTCGAAATCACCCAGACTAACCAACACAAGTAGACTTCTCGTTCCATTGTAAATTTTGAAGCTCAATTTTCGTGTTAAGTTCATGTACGGTGACATGGGGTGCTAGTGTCGACAAAATTTTGTTCCTATTATTTTAGGGTTAATTTCATGATTTGTGCTTCACTGTTTGGTTATATGACTCTGACGAGTTATTGTTTATGATTAGATTGTTTTATTTGGTTAAACAAAGTTTTAAATGACCGAAATAACAAGAAACAAATTTTCAACAAAAACAACCTCTAGATTGCACCGTACAGAACTAAAAATAAAATTGGCTTCAGCTGTTCCATAAAGATGAGAAATCTACACAGGGACTATGTTTTATTTGTGACTAAACTGATGTGATGAGATTGGACTTTAAAATGGGTTTCAGTTTCAATCTATGAAGGCTTTGTGGGCTAGCCAGAGTCAGTATAAACAGTCCAGGATAACATGCTCTCTTCAGACCAACGGGATGAAGTGTAAAAGGTTAAGAATTTAGATTTTTGGTAATGGATTTGTGATGAGAGTTCATAAGTAACGGACCGGAAGGACAAGAAATCAAACAGGTCAATGGAAAATATAAAATATATTTTTAACAGCAAATATTTTAACAGAAAATAAAAAAGTGATACAGAGAATATAATTATCTAAAACCTTATTCAATACATAACATACCTTATAACACCCCCTGATTATTATGTGTCTTGAAATTAAGTAGTATACTTTATACACGTTAAGATTTTTAAAATAAATTAACCGTCTCAGCAATCTGACACATACTTTCTCCCATTAGCTTGTCACAGCCTTAATCATTGGAAAGAAGTTGTACTAACCATAATATTTATTTTACAGAGAAAATAAAAAAAGTTGCAATATCTTTTGAACCGTAACTTAAATTTAACACCAATCCTGTACTATATTGTTTAGTTTAGAATAAGGACCATAACATACTAATTTTAATCCAAATACATTTTTTGTCTAAAATCTGATTTTCCGTTATTTTATGGGGTTTTATGGGAAAATTACATAAATTACAATAACTTTTAAACGGTATTTTGTACAGCAATGGGGGATTGCACTTTTTTTATTAGAGGGCCATAAAAACTTATTTTAATCAAAACCGTTTTTTCCCCGATTTTTAGTTATTTTATGGGAAAATAACATGGGTCCGTAGGTCTTATGGTAACAACAATACCCTGGACCACTTTGTTTTTTTATGTCCCCAGAGGCCAAAAAAACATACCCAGCCAACATTCACATACAGCAGAATTTCAACTATCCAAACCATTTGAATCGCCAATAATTATCTGAATTGCTTTCAGAAAGACTTTAAAAACCTTAAAACCATAGTAATAAGAATCTTAATTAAAGAAGGCAGAAGCCATTATCATAGCAAAATCCAGAACCTCTCTCGCGGTCTTGTAGACATCATTATTGTCTCCTTCGGGTCACGGAATATTCTCATAATTTCTTGCAATCACAACTTAATCTTTTAAATCTTCCATGTAATGGTCAATATTGCTGATTATAGGTTTGCATTTATTGATTTAATTATCTATTTTATTTTATGTGACATTCCTATGTAAAAAATATCACAGACCCAGTATGTGTAGCTATAACACTTTGTAGAGAGGCAACAGGTGCATAAAATAATATATATTATTAAATTATAATATTTAATTCAAAACTACTAACTTTGTAATTAGGAGAGGAATCTGTTACCATTACATACTTTAAAGAAGTTAGATCCCACATACCAGCAACAAATTTAACAGTGATTTAGGGTAAATTACAAGTACAACTAAGCATAAAACTACTTCTACTCAAACAAAAAACTAGAAACCTGTAAAGCCTTTGGAATGTGATTGAAATGAAATAGTCAGTCTCTGCTCATGATAACCAGTATAAACTTTTTTGTTTCCTATTATGACGAACTAAACTGGGACTATTGCATAAGTTTCCATCAACTTACATTTCTTTGATTATCATGCAGTATAACTACTGTTATTATTGTAATATTATTTGTCTCTCATGTTATGCTTAGAAGTAAATGAAAGATTACACTTTATACACAACTTTAAATGTTTGAGTTCCTTTCTGTCTATGATAATCACAAACAAATTTTCTGAGAAAAGGTTTCATCACCGTACCGTAATTTAAATCTACTAAAAAGTAAAATTAAACCATGTCTCTACACAGGATGCTACTGCTACATCACATTGAAGAAATCAAAGTAAAGCTCAAACTGACAACAAAAGTAAACAGTTTAATGATAAAATCCAGGGACAGCCCTGGGGTAGAAATAAGCTCAATAAAATGGTTACTGTATTATCTTAAACAAAACAACCAACCTCATAGTAATTAAACCAATAGTGGCTAGTGGCTGAGCATCTCCTTATAACTTAGCAGTCAAACTGTGGGAGTCGGAATACTTTGTGATGAACTTATTAACTCTTTCCATCACAACAGAGTAGTGAGGTTCAAGATCACTTCGTACTCTCTCCATATAGGCTTTCAAAATTGGCCGGTCCTTGCCTGGGTCATAGCCTGCCATTCCTAGTAAAGACGGAAAGGTTTTAGTTACTGGCGAACATAATGTTGGAAAAAATAATCATTTTTTCTTTGGAATATGAAGTACCTTAAGGTTCTTTTCATGAAATTGTGGTGCACAAATAGATGTTTTTAAGTCCAGTAATAACAAAACATTAGAATGGTTAATAGGTAAGATGCTAAGTGCATATTAGTTGTCAACTGAGCTTTAATGCTCTTTTGACTAAGATAATGTATTTGATTCCCTTCATTCAGGAAAAGACTTAAAAAATCTGTACATTTAGAATGGAAAGATTGGTTTCCTAAGAGGTGATCATACTTCTGCAATAAAGAAAACAGGTCCTGTGCATAGTTAGTTTTCATTTTAAAACATCTAAAGATACCTAATGTTTTATTTGCTTAAACTTTGATACAAACCTTTATGAGTTAGTGTTTTCTCTAACAAGATGTCTGCATTAATAATAAAAAAATATAATGGAACTTTAAATTTAGCGTGCATTATTATCAAAAGGTTTTCAACATGAAGAGAAGTTGTTAAACATATTAAAAGATGGACAAGACAAAAAGTAAATACAACAAGGGAGATGTTTGATTGCATAAAAACAACAGGACTAACAGACATGGGCTTGAAGGCCTTGCCAAACTGATATTAGTTGCTACTGCCCACGGATGGTAGCATACAAACATTTTACCGCAAGCCATACCAAGTATCATGTCCAGCACAAGCAATGTGATGGCACTGGAATAGCCTTGGCCACACTGTTGAGGCTCGACTACACCACTGTGATAGTCTAGCACACGGATGTCCTGTGTGACAAGTTCCTTTTGTTAAAACGATGAGCTCCACATCCCCTGCGGGAGGGACCTCGTGTGGCATGACCTTAATAAAGCAGATACCGTATTCAAATACAACATATGACAATTGAAAAATGTTATCTCTGGTCTTAACAAGGAGTTCTCCTGTTCACCATTAATAAGAAGCATACTTTTCAGTTCACTATACAAATTTTGTAATATCGTGACTTTTAAACAAAGAGATTGTTTTTTGTCTCTTTAAAAAGAGAATGATTGGATCAAAATTTTAAGTAACACCTATACCTAGGCAATATAGAAAAAAATACATGACCCCGTGAGCTAACACCATCCACTTACAGTATTCAAATCAACATGGACAAACCAGAGTTGACAATATTAGAACAACTGAAGTAACATTTTGTTGAGCAATGATCAAATTAGGCCTAACATTTTGTTGAGCATTAACCAAAGTGACATTTTAATCTGTTAAGAGGAGAGACTACGTAAAATAGGCCTAAACCGAATGTTATTTATTATAAACTAGCAGTTACCCACGGGCTTCACCCCGTTTGACTTCATAAGTATTAATGAACAAACATTCATGAAATCCGTTCAAACAAATAAGTACAGCTGAGGTATTTTAACATTAGGTATGGAAAGTAGGGATGGACGGGATTGAATTTTTAGTTCGGGACGGGACGGGACGGGATTTTTATTTCCTTCCTGATTTTCGGGACGGGACGGGACGGGATTTTTTTCTGTGCATAAAAAGAAAGTACTGTATTGCAGTTACCAAAAAAGACATACGAAATCAATTTTTTACCATTTGTGGCACTGATCTATAAAAACCAAAAAATGGGAAACAATTTACAGGTACCTATAGAAACTTGTGACTCGCGGGTCATGGGGTGATCGTCTGTATGACTCACGGTCAACGGTCATGGCGCGATCGTCGTCATGACTCGCGGTCACGGCGCGATCGTCGGTATGACTCGCGGTCACGGCGCGATCGTCGGTATGACTTCGCGGTCACGGGGTTATCGTCGGTATGACTCCACGGTCACGGCGCGATCGTCGTCATGACTCGCGGTCACGGGGTTATCGTCGGTATGACTCCACGGTCACGGCGCGATCGTCGTCATGACTCGCGGTCACGGCGCAATCGTCGGTATGACTCGCGGTCACGGCTCGATCGTCGGTATGACTCGTCGGTCGTCGGTAGGACTCCGCGGTCACGGCGTAATCGTCGAAATGACTTCGTCTCCTGCGTTCGCGGACCTATCGCTCGCAATAACGGCGTTATCGGCACTCGCGAAGCGGAAAAATCGCCGACGATCGGACCAAATCCCGTCCCGAAAAATTCCCAAGTCAAATGTAATCCCGTCCCGATAATCGGGAATATTTTTTTCCCGAAAAATTCCCGAAATTTCGGGACCCGTCCATCCCTAATGGAAAGTCCCCTTTAGAAAGGAATTACGACCTTAAAGGGCAATTTATGAAATAATGCATAGTTTTGGGCAAGGGTTCTCATCAGGACGAACATTTAAGTATATGGTTTATGAGGGTGTGACTAGTTTTCTCAAAAGTTCATGCACACTTTGGGATTTATAAAAGGATTGATTGCATATGTGTCATAGTTTCATTTTTGTCCAACACATCTTAATTAAGCCTGGGTAACTTACTTTTGTTGTCCTAATACAAAAATTGTCCATTTTATTCAATTGTTGTCTTGTCTGTCTTTTAATATTTTTAATAGAGGTTCTTCAATATACGGAATAACAAAAAAGTCTGGAAACGGCTTAATATCTTTTTGACTAAATTTGTTAGAATGTTAAAATCTTTCACATCAACTTATATGTATAAAAGCTATTTTTTGCAAGAATTGCCATTTTTTCCTCTACCAGGGGACGACCCATGAGGAGTAGGTACATAATCTTTAATGTAAGCATAAGTGATATGCACATTATTTTAAAGGGCTTGTAAAGTGGAGTTCATTGCCAGAAACTGGGTCTCAAAAAGTTAATCCATTACAAAACTGCCTAGGTATTTTCTGCAAGAACTTTGGACAGCCGCCATTCGTAACGGATGAAACTTCTGAGACGTAGTTTCCAGCAAAGAACTCTACTTGACAAGCCCTTTAAAATGATGTGCATATCAACATATGCTTTCATTAAAGATTATGTACATACTTCTCATGGGTCATCCCCTGGTGGAGGTAAAAAAATAGTAATGCTTGCAAAAAGTAGTTAACATACACATAAGTTCATGTGAAAAATTTAAGTTTGCTAATACATTTTGTTGAAAAACTATTAATCCGTTTCCAGACTTTTTGTCACCCTGTATAAACAATTAAAAATAAATTTAAAATATTTACTAACTCGGCTGATCCAGTTCACACAGACCCAATAAGTCTGCAATGCTGATTTTGTCACCACACAAGTAGTTACGATCCTTCAGCCAAACATTGCACAGCTGATCAAGCACTACTTGCATCCCATTGTAATAAAACTTGACGAGTTTCTCATCAGCTGGCTTGCCAGACATTACGGGTCTTAGTACCTGCAACATTCAATGTGAAGAGCTGTGTTCTGGTGAGGTTTATCTGCTACAACAGTCTAGACTCTCAATTCAGACAGTATCCTATATTAATATGAATAATGTTTGAATAATTGTTACATCAATCTCAGAATTGGCACCAAGAAATGCATTTATACTTACGTTATAACTAAATTCTGCGTCAAAACAAGTTCTAGACCAAAATTGGAAAAATCTATTTTCCCCATGAAGCGTTTACATGATCCAATTGCGCAATTTACTTGTACAAACCTGGTTTGTACAAACCATATAATTGTTCAAACCATCGTAACGTGTAAACGGCAGATTTGTGGAAGCTATTGATTTGGGAGTGAGGTTGAAAGGTTGATGAAAATTTTCATCAACCTTGCGATCAGATTGGAAGGTTTGAGCGACGGTTTTTTGTGTAAACGGATGTTCATGCTATTTTGCTCAAACCTAGGCCCAATAGTCTACTGGTGTTTCCATCCCACACATCAGTCAGTTTCACTGTATGCTGCTGTACCCTAGGAAGACAAAGCATCATGGCGGAGTCTCAAGAATTTTTAAACGATTTCATTGAACTATACACCGTAGTTTTCCTTACCCGTGGCACATCAAAAGTAATAACTACTCTGATTGCAACAAGAAAGATCTTGCTTACGAGGAAAGTAAGTAACGACCCAAAATCCCCCAAGGGATAAAAATCTGTTTTTTTTAAGTTTTATTTACAGTAGTTTATTATAATTTTCTACGTTCAAAGTAAACTGCCCCCACGTTGGCAAAGTCATCAAAGGAGTAGGACAAGAGGGGTTCGACATCATGGTAGAGGGGAGGACGCTAATTAGCTACCCCGGCAGTGGCGAAGAACAGCCAGAGGAGCTCATCTCAAGATCATTTGACCACCCGTCACAGAATCGTGACCACGAGCTCTCTGTTTGGAGACTAACACAGCAGTCTACCTTACGATAATTTGGTGAGTTCAAAATATTTTCCCCTTGGTGGTGGAGTTTTCAGGCGTTAGGCTTAGTGTGCTACCGAGTTTATTTATTTTAATCTCATTTTTTGAGAAGATTTATTATAATTTAATTTTACTGAGCCAGTTGTTCCGTGTCCCGTGTGAGCACACGTCCTTTTGACTCTAACCAGCATCGAAAATCATTTTAGTTACCAGAACAATGTACGCAGAATTTATTTAACTACCCTGAACAGGCTTACGATAATTTAATCTAAGAAACGCCGTATTGACTCTGATGTTCAACCAAATTTATTTTCCCGGCACCTTTACTTTGGTATTAACCAAGTACAACGAACGATTCACGCTTTATTTAAGTTTCTAAATTAATTGCGGTGTATTCATTCCGTAATTTATTAGGATATAGTTCATAAGGATATAACTCATTCTAAATTCTAAATTCGATCTCAACTCTTATACTGAGTGGCTATAATGATCATCAATCAGACATTGATGATCATGTTAAAGGTAATTTAAACATTGTTAGCATTGTTGTTGTGTTTATTCTGAGCCAATGATCTCCAAACGATAATTAATCTACTAACACGTTAGAATCCTGGACTGTCTCATTGTGGGTTATCTGGACAAATTTGAAGGTGTGACTAATTTTAGGTGAGACGAATATTACGCATTATTTCATGAAACCACAATATTAAAATTAATTTGGTCTCTACCCGGAATTTTGTCACAAGTAAGTGAAATTTAACACCAATCGTGAAATTGTGGTTAAAAAATTAACTCTTAATTTAGTTTTTCCCTTTATTAAGTTTAACTATTATCACTAACCAAACAGCATACACAGACCACAACAGCACCTCCTTCAAGGCGATCACAAAAGGTACTGGTGTATGCAAATCAAAAGAAGGTTTGAGTCAAATATCGTAGCGTCTAAGCGGTCATGCCTATCCAAACTTGGTTTGCACAAACTTGGTCTAGCAAACCAAGTTTGCAAAAATATTAGAGTGGGTAAACGCGTTCTTATCAAGTATCAACTAAAATTAAAATTTTAACAGATAAAAGATAAGACTACAAAAGATTTGGATAAATTACATTGACCAAAGACTGAGCAAAGCTCGGTCCCGTGGTACTTTATTTAATCTGAAGGTTCTTGGTTCAATCTCCAGCTAGGTGGTGTTGGGTTCTGGATCCACAACCATTTGTCATTCGGCTATCAATTATAGATGCTACGTAAACACAAATGCTTAAAATATAATAAGCAAGGATGCTTTAAAGCCTTGTATGTAGTACGTATCAGAACCACACTTCTCTTGAGGCCACTTAGTAAAATGTTCATATAATCTTAACATCATTAAGAAGGTTGGATGATAAGCCACCTTATACTGGAAGTACATAGCACAAAACAGCCTGGTATTGAGGTGTTGCCATTCAAGGTACTCGTCTACTCTGGCCTGTAGCTGGCTGTCTTGAGGATACCAGTGGTCTGGTACATTGAGCTCCCGGCAGATGTAACGTAAAATAGCCACACTGAAACAAAGTTATTTTATAAATATAGATACATCATCGACCAAGGAAAGTTTTAAGCCAAGATTTAAGATTGGCTGTCGGCTAGAACTAATTCAAAAACTAAAGCTTGCTTTATGATTACAGTTAGTTTATCAGACATTAATAGAAACACAGAAACATAGAAACACAGCATTGAGGAAGAAAACTTGCTGCTTGAATTCAAGTTAATTGCAGTAAGATTATTAGAGTTGTCTGAAAACTTTATAGGAGTATAAATATCTCTAATTTTGTCGTGAAGGTTCACGTAAATTTCTGTTTTCTGTGTCAACTGATTCCTTCTAATGAATGCTAAACGTTCTCCTTAATTCATTCAAATGAACATGTCTGTAATATATTGCACCCAAGCTTTTTCAGATGAAGAACTGAAAACAATTAATTGTTGCCTTACTGATAATCTGTGTAAAGCAAATTGAAGTTGGGTCACTTTGTTTCTTTGAGCAGTAGCTCATTCTTCGATTTGAGGCATCCCCTCAACAAACTCTTCTCTCCGCACGGAAAAAGTAGATTATATATAAGTCATCATACATTGTTCAATTGGCCTAGCGCTATAACTATCTAGGTTTAGGCCTGATTAACCGTTTACATTGGTCTATAACCTCCTGAATATTACAAACATCAATATAAAATCCCAAAAAAGCTGCTGAGTTTCTTTTTATAAACAGCTGTTTTTAAATTTGTTCTACGTAAAACTTATGGGGAAAAATCCACCTTTGAGAGTGCCTTGCACACTTTTAAGGGTAAGAACTTTTAAATTCTAAAATATTATTGCAAAACTACAAATTAAGACACGATTTGTTGACACCTCAAATGTTGAAATTGGTCCTCAAATAAGGGAGGAATAGTGTTCAGAAAAAACAGCTTCATGTATTTTAATAGATATAGATAGGCCTAGGTAGATTATCAAGTCCAAGATATTTTTAATTATAATGAGCTCGGAAAAGAAACCCCAAATTTAACTCCAAAAAGACATACATGGGGAGTAAATTTTGTGTACGTAGGGCCTATAAGCCAAGTGGGACTGTAGATAAATATATTCGGATGCTTGATGTGAAATCTGTGTGTGCATACCTTCAATTTGAGACCTCAATCATGAAAATCGGTCAGGTAGAAGAGACAAAGGAACTCGGAAAAGAAAAACAAATTTTTTTAAATATATATAAGATTTTAAGATTTTAGGCTACAACCAATAGGTAAAAGAGATGAAAAATAAGACTATAATAATTAGGAGTATTGACTGAAGTTTATAAGAAAGTTACCTTTCAGTAAGCACAAAACCATTGTGCTCCAAAACTGGTACTTTTTTGAAAGGATTTAATTTCTCAAAATCTGATTGAAGGTGTTCTCCTGAAACAGACAGATTTATTTCATTGAATTGCACCCTTTTCAGGCTATTTTACTCTCAAAAATATTGATTTGTATTTTGTGAAGGACTTAATAATATTGCAGTACAAGACAAACAAAGTAAGTTAGGTAATTGCACAATTACATTTTAAAATTGTTTTAATCTTAGAGCTCTTCTAAGCATATACACAACAAAACAGAATCTTTCATGTGGAAACAATAGATGATAATTGAGACATAATAAAAGCAGTAACTTGGCTCTATGAAAATATGCAACACAAAATTTTGGTCTGAGAAAGTATGCACATGTCACAGGCAAAGATTATCTGTCACGATGGTAGCGATACCTATGAATACTTTATACTTTATAATTTTTATTGAAATGGGGACCAACATGCAATGACAGTTGGAACCTATCTATCTTTCATTGTTATAAATTATAATAGGCAAACTAGACTTACTTAACCACTATCCACAAAAAAATGGGCAGAACTTTGATACAGGTACGACTCTATCGTAATAATCAATAGGTAGTTACAATCAATATAAAAATTTGGTTTTTGGTTAGGCTAAGAAATAAAAACAATGAAACTTTGATGAAGAGAATAAGTTTATTACTTAAACAAAGTCTTATATTTATTTATCCTTATCCTTATACTATTTCAATATAAACAAAACATTTTTTTTACTAACTTGATACCAACTCAAAGGTTTCAAATTATTTTTCAATTTGCTCTCAAACCTGAGAGGTTCAAAAGTTCTTTCAGTCGACTAGAAGGTAAACTCTTTGTCAAGAAGTCTGCCAACTGAAGTCTTCCAGGTAGGTACATGTTCCACTTGAATCATCGTTTGTAGAAGTGCTCTCTTGCTCTCTAAAAAAAAGTGGAATCGAACACTGATGTGCTTCGTACTTCCATGCGTTAAAGGATTGTGTGCTTATTTTACTGCACCAGTATTCTCAATGTATAGTGACTTCGATTGAAGAACCACTGATTTCTTCTAAGCCTTTATGCCATATTACTTTTTTAGCAGCTTCACTAGGAGTAATGTAGCGCTTCAGTAGTGGATAGTGGAATACAATTTTGTTTCTTAGAAAACCAACTGCTGTCCAGGTAATTCCAGATCAAAATCAATATCCTGAGCTTCATGAAATTGTGAAAAAACACATGATTCATGGGCCATGTGGAATACTGAATCCAAATTCACAACGGCCATAAAAACCATAAACGTACCCGAAAACCAACAAACATAAACATCCTGAACGTGACTTTATGCTGTTTTCATCCCCTGCGAAGTCTGCGTTGGTGTAACATTGAAGGATCTTCAGTGCATCGCTCCGCTTTGTATAGTTTAGAACTTAGTCCTTAGAACCAACCATAGGTAACGAAGAATGCTCTTGACTTGGTTCCAGTCTTTGATGGTTGACTAATCACATGCTGTGCCACCATACTAAGTTAACTGCATAGCAGATGTCAGGGTGAGTGTTTATGAGGCATAAAATAACTTAAGAATTTGTACTGACTCTTACCAACAAAAAGAATTTAATTTACTACATGTATTTGACAGTCTTTTGGGTTTATTTGTGACTTTTTTATTGTCAATACTTATTAAAAAGGAGATAGTGTAGTTTATTTGTAAAATAATGCATTCACAACTTCAGAATAATCATTACAGTTTTTTTTCAGTTTTTAACCCTCCAAGTGTCTCTAGTTTTGGTCTTAATGTTCGCCCATTTATTGCGCAATCGCAGGGTTTTATTAAAATGTATCTTAAAAATAAAATAATTGTATTTTTGTACTTCTTATGATTTGTAGGCCTACTTTCAAGGATAAAAATATGAAAAAAAATAAAAATTAAAATTAAATTCTTTCCGTAAAAATAAAAATCATGGAGCAACCAATTAATTTATTTCTGGACCACTTGATATGGATTGACCCAAACTAAAAAAAAATGTAAAGTATACTGTTTTATATATCATTTCTTTTGGAAAATTATGGGCTTCAATGTAACATATAAAACATAGGCTAACAAAAAAAATTTTCAAAAATTTTTGTTTGGTTAACATTTCTCAAAAATTATAAAATAAATGAAAAAAATAAATGTTTGCGCTCAATAAATTGTTATAATTTATAGGTCTACAAATATTTTAAAATAGCCACTTTGATCAGAATTTTATGAGAATTCCAAAAGTATAATATAGGGCCTAATATAAGGAAGTAGGCTTGCAAATAAATAAGTTATGGGCAAAAAACAGATTTCGGTACATAGCGTTTAGCTAAGAATGCATAGCCTAACCATAACTAGGAATCTGGCTGATAATTTACATCAATATCACTACCTACTTCTTCAGGATCATCAACCAGCCCTTCAAAATCACTTATATCTTCTTACTTATAATGCACCACGTATATTACTACTTTTGATTTTTAACACTAAAACAATTATAAACGTAATAAAACACATCAGTCATCAGTGCGAGGTTAACCAAGCTGTTTACAAATACGCACGTCAGCTGTCTGCTACAATATTTTCGGAACTAAAATAAAAAGCGTATGGAAACAGACATCAGGAGAAAGCTCTGAATCTACTGAAAAAAACTATACCTAACTCGATCCAGTTCAATCCGATTCAGTCAGTCCCAGAGCCGTCGCCGTTAACAGTGTTTGTGAGTCGCAAAAGCGACACATAACATTACAGTGGATGTGTTATGAGTCGCTTTTACGACACATAACACTCGGAGGGTTAAGATTTCCTGTTAATTGACCTTTTGAGTTATCCAGCCTAGGTCCCTGGTTCGGTCTCCGGTCCTGCCAAGGCCGTAAACTAAGTTAAACCGTAGTTTTCCAAGGCGTAAACTAAGTGGGGGTCTACTAATAGTATACCTACCCATATACCAAGGCCACCTTTAACTCCAGGGCCCAGCCTGGTAGAATTGGCAAGGTCCCAGGTGTATAGGTGTACAATAAGTGATAATACAATACAATAAAGTAGGTGTAGGTGTGCAATAAGTGTTGTATAGGTTGTTTAGACGCCCCACTTGCGAGCGACGTTGCCACTTCGAAGACCGCTGCCTGTGTATTAAACCCTAGCTAGGACCAGGCCTATTTAAATTCTAATAATTATGTAAGCCTACCTATTATCTGTTTTGTAAAGGGGCTGTACACATACGACTCCCCCAACGATTCATATTATTTGTAATTCGTACACTACGTTTTAACACATACTAAAATTAAAACAAACAATACTCTACAGTACTTAATTAAGTTATGTCTTCACTACATACCTTTTGATAAATTGACAGCTACAGCATCATAAGGTATCCGATTTGTCATAAAAAATAACGTCAATGCTCTAGAAGGTTGAGATAGGGTATCATAGAACAGCCGTAGTTTACCCATTTAATTATTTACAATAATGGCGTGTGTTGAACTTACTAAAATAATTGTTATGATAATGTTTTTTTAAATGTTGGCAGTTTTTTTTAGTTCGCGGTTATGTGTTATCATTTACTTTATAACATTTACAGTTATGTGTTATTTATTGATCCACAAATTGTTATGCATGTAATTGATTGTAAAATGGCGATTTTGCCGTAAAAAAATAAATAAATAAAAATAAATAAATGTGCAGTCTGCAGTGACTCAGTTGGATAGAGCGATTAGATTAGAGGTTATGTATGTTTTTGTTATTATATGAATGAAAAAAAAAATAATTAAATGAAACATGACTTACCACTTGCATGGTGTGGCACACGGGAGATTTTCAGGTGCCGTTATGACGTCACTAACAGCTTTGCTTGCTCACAGGTCCAATAGTGTGGCCTTGGTCCAAGCTGACGCCGACACAGCGATTGTGGGCAGATTTTCACGGGATCCCTTCAAGTAGGTAACCTTTCAAACTGGTGAAGGGACCTACCTGCCCGATATTGAAATCGGTCAGGTTGGTTACTTTTCAATTTGGTGAGGTAATGAACGCCCTCTTGCTCTTGTGGTGGGGGCATCGACTGCTCTCATTGGCTGCAAGGTTTCTGGGGGAGGGAGTAGTTGTTATGGGGTGAACAGTGCTGCCAACCCAAAAGTCTGGAGCAATAAACATTCCCATACAAGGGTAATGTGGGTAATTCCGATATTTACGGCTACAAAGTAGGCAGTATAAATGCCGAAGGAAATTATATGTATAAAATATCTAGTTAGAACTTTTCATAGGTGAAATACTGTAAATAACAAAATACGATATCAAGTCCATCATCTTGTGAACCTGTTTCTCTCCATGCCCCTGGGTCACTGCTAGGCTACTTTCTCTTGTAACTAAATATCTACAGTATTAACGGGTCAGATTTTATTAATTAACTAGCTGTTACCGTTGGCATCGCCCGACATACTTTTTCGTCTTTTATTCTTTACTATAAGCCTGCTGAAGTTGTCACTGACTTCGCTACGGAACGGAACTACCCTCTCTGGAACAACTGAATGATGTTTTTGCCAAAAATACTAAAGTATTCATATCTCCTTTCATTCATAATCATACTCCAAGCCAAATTTTCCAATGGTACAGTTAGTTTTCTCTAACTTTATTGAAAAGTATTTCAGATACCGGTAGTCTAAAGTAGGATTAAAAGTAACACAAAAACATTATTTTATTTAGCGATATACTGTATATATATGATGTTCCCCGTTACTGTCTCGGCATGCTCTTGATTTGATATTATTCTTGAATTTTGTTGTCCCTTCTGTACATTTAATAATTACTAGAGGGCCCATGCTACTCTACAACGTTGAAATGAAAATCATATTCGAGCAATAATCAAATTTATAAATTTTTATTGAGTATCTTGATCTTAACTGATTCAAACGATAAATAGCTCAAATTAACAACTTTAATTAACTTACTATGTTGCGTAAAAAACATGAAAAAAACATAAACAATAGTGGACATATTGATTTTTAATCATAAAAAACCCTTATAAAAAAATAATTTATATGTTGGTTCACATTGCAATTGCTTGTAGTCCGTCCGATTTGGATAACTAATTAATAGCTTAAATGAAAGCCGGCATTTCACTGAAGGTTCTTAGACCAAAATATGTAGGATTATATAATTATAACTGGTGAAACGCATCTTAAATTGAAGTAAGAATTCGAAAAAGTCAAATATATGTTTTTTGGACGGGTAATACAGTAGATCAATATATATGCCGATGCTTAGAGTGAAATCTGTGCACACCCTCAATTTGAGACCTCAATAATGAAAATCGGTTAAATTTATTTTTAAATATGAGAAGATAGGTGAGGATAGGACTATTAACGTTAAACGAAAACTATCACCGTTTTACAACAAATTGTGTAGCAGTTCCGGTTAATGATAACAACCTATACTGAATTGAAGCTTTAGAATAGAAGATTTAAAATTGTTTACGGTAGCAAGCTCCTAAAATGTAATAATGTCGGTAGCTATACTTGCGATAGTACACTTGATAGGTTTTTAACAGCTTTTATTGATTTATGCATTATTATTATATAATAAATAATGCTATTTAATAAAATAAAATATTAGTAATCATATGGTTAAACGTACGGACACTGACTAGTTTTTAGGTGGCGGAACAAGCAAATTTTCACAGTTTTGAATGTAAACCTATTTTACTCGAAATATGTTTGAGATAGAAAAACACTCTTGAAATACAAAAGTTGTGGATAATTTAATTCTACACTACCGTTATTCCATAAGATTTAAGATCCAAGCATTGTAGCTTATAAGTTACAGACCAAAATATAATATCTTGCATACTCGAATTTCTTCTGAAATAGATTTAATCCCCTAAACCACCCTTGAATTTAGAACTTTGCAAAACCCAACTTTGTACATCTACACCATATACATGGATTGCCGTCCCAAGGTCCCAATGCAAAATTCTATTATTCTAGGTCTTATATATGTTTTGAGATACAGTGATCATTTGTCAGTGATATGCCAATCAATATAAAGGTAGGTCAATGGAAAGCATTTATCTACGTGGTGATCGGATGCATAGCAGGTTCAAAACGGATACGTCACAAAATTCGTGTTTGCCTATTAAATATATTGGGTATCTATATTTAATATATAGATACCCAATATGCCTATAAACATTTAAACTTATGGGTCAATTTGCTGCACACAAAATCCAACAAAGTCTTTTAATAATATAGATACTTATAAGGTTAAGGAAACTCCAGAACCACTTGGGTGGAACTCAAAAGTCAGATCAGGATAAAAACTACTTAGTTTTCCTATTTAATGCCTGAAGAATCAGTACACCAAATTTCAACGTTCTAGCTAGTCTGGAAGTTGGATTAGGCTAGTAATGAATCATTGAGTGAGGGCTTTTACTTTTATATGTTAAGATTATTAGCTAAATATAACACATATGAAAGGTACAAAATAAAATCCATAAGTTAAATACAGTAGTAGAATATATAAATACGGAGCTCCAGACAAAGCTGTCTTTAAAATTTGAAATAGGTGTTGCTGCAGACTTTTAATTTTATTCAGCGAGATTACGCCCCTGAATTTAGTGTTACTCCCTCAATATGACAACACTGATGGATAAATCTAGCTCAGTGGGATAAATGCAGGGATGCAGCAGGCACTAGTAGAGCGAAATTTCCCACAATTTCCATGTAACCGTTTGACTGGTTTTCAGGTTATGTGACAAAATCCAAAACACAATTGAACTTAGGATGCACAATAAATCGGATGTGTTTACTTTTGGGCTATTGACTTAATTATTACATCAAACAATTAAATGTATTCTGAACTTGTGTACCCGTTGCGAAATAGAGCGTACTATAGCTAGCCGCCATACCCGTGCTTCGCTAAAGGAGCGCTAAAGAGAATAATTTATTGTTATGTTCCATAGATCTGTTGTATGAAAAGTTAAATAACTCATAAAATAAATGCCTAACATTTGCATTTAAAGCATCAATCGAATTATTTTCAAAAACGTGTTTTATATCAACTAGACAGCTAGCTGTTATCCACGGGCTTCACCCCGTTCCGTTTGACTTCATAAGTATTAATAACACTATTGATTGGATAAGTTAAGTTAATTGTTAACTGATAATCATTTAGCGTTGAACTTACTAAACAACATCACAGATGCAATTTACGGACTTGAGAGGCCATCAATTCTGGACCTGCCCTTCAGATTTTTGTAAAGAGTTTTATCGAAAAATTTGTTGTTAACAGCTATTTTTAATGTTCAAAAGTTACTTTGTTGTATTGCATTGCATATTTATCATGAAAACATAAAAAGAAATTTACAGATACTTTTAGTTGTACATATTCTTTAAAGACATCAAGAGAGCTATCAAGATCCCTTAGTTCGCTGACGATATAAATCTGTTTGTGGAAAGTCGCTTCCCTCTATGATTATGAGTCATTTTGCCTTAGGCTTAATACTTTAATTTGAAATGGCAACCATACAAAGTAGGTATTTTAAGCCAAGTACCAGTATGCATGGAGATGAGTGTAGGATGGATGAGTGGCACGATTTTGTATCCTTGTTAGTGACTAAGGCTGACATATTCCTTAGACACAGCTGTCAATTAATAGCCCATACTTTGGGCTAATGGAAACTATATGGACCTACAGTTTATAGTAGAAGAATCCGAACCACATTTTTCCTTGGTATAAAAAAATTGGTCTAATTATCAGGATAGTACTGCGGATAGTCGTAGTAAGGGCGTTAATTCAAACCACGAAGTATCACATCCACAATACATGCCTATAAATATCCACAACTCATGGTACAACCTCCTAGTAGCTGAATTACAGGATGACACCACCGTCTCAGTCTCTTAATGATGTCTTAGCTAAGACTTGACCAAAGATAATGGTTGATTCCACCAATAAGTTAAAAATTGTTGGCATTAACAAAATTCTCTGGATATTGACTATTTCCCAGATTCTTATTGACTCGCCATGTGCGTTTGGGCTTTGGGCCAGACATTCAGCACATCTGTGCCAAGACCTCTGGCATTCTCAAAATGATCTGCTGTGCAAGACACTGTTTGAGCATCCATGATTTTTGTATCCATACCTGCTATATATCCAGTATAATGTGCGGCAACAACTAGGGTCTTCGGTCTTACTGTGTATTCTGGTCGCTTTTACCAGCACAGCCTTTTTCAATGTCTTAGGCCCCCAATACGGGAAGAATTAATGAGCGTACGCCTAGTATAAATTGTCCTTAAAAAGTAGTTCTCGTATGTCAAGAAGTTTGCAACATAGATTTACATTGTAAGAAAGGGGATTAACCCCGTACCCACGGTGCTCATCTAAGCAGATACTCTGTTTACATTACACTTATAGTCCTCGCCACCCTAAGTTGAGGCAGCCCAAGGCCGCACGGCGTATATCTAGTGCGGCCTTTGGCTGCCTCAACTTAGGGTGGCGAGGACTATAGTCGACCAGTTGGTGTGAAGAGAGTTGAACAGTAGCATGAGTATCGATTTACAAATTCCTTTCCCAGCTGACGTGAGCTAGGCGATGACCGGTAGGGCTGACTTCCTAGAAACATCGTTAACCTATAAGCCACACACCCTATCGGTAATCAGCCAATGAGAAGCGCTAATGAAGAAGATGGAGGGGTGACGAGTCTTGGAGCTGGAGGACCTGGAGAGGACAATCGAGGAGATCACCACGGGCCACCGGAGAAAGAAGATCGGGAGTTTGGGAGTGCGTGTATTGGTGCGTGTGCTTCTGGGACAATTAACAGTATGTAAAAAGAATAAAATATATAACTAAAGTTTTGTCAAACATACAAGTCATGTAATTTGTCAGTAACTAATTCTTTTAAATTTTCAATTGATTTTCTTTTCTTGTAAATTTAACGTTGTAAATTAATTTATCTTATTATTGTTGATTTTTGCCTTTTCTAAGTTTTCTTTTGCTGTTGTAACACTTTGTTACTTTTGTTGTTTTTCTAAATTTATATTTTTTGTTCATTACACGTTGAGTAACACCCTTAAGCAGTCTTATGTCTCATTAACCTAACACCTCTTGACTAAGCCATCGATGTATAATAACTCTACTGGATAGCGCGCTGTGGTGGTGGAAAAACGGTCCGTGCCCACCAGTCGAATTGGTGGGATACCGAGGCAGACGGGCCGAATGAACCCCTCTGTTTTACACAAACATACATTCACTCAACCTGCTCTGCTACACTTATTTGTTAACATTAAAATTTCAAATTGATATATTATTTTTCTGGAAATCCCACTGCTTATTACTATGTAGTTAGTTTTTACCTTAACATATTTTTTATAATTTATTTAGACAAATTAAAACTGATGATTGTTTTTTAACACCATTAAAAACATGAAAAATGTAGTAAGCGAGGAACTTTTTTATTTTTTGGTCAGGAAAAAAATTCCTGCGGCAAAGTTATAGATCAAAGTATGAATTTTATTTTTTATTCGAAGCTTTTTTTGATACGGAGTCTGCTTGTATCATTTTTAAGCGATTAAAAATAGGCATAAAATTGCTTGGCGCGGCATTGGCGCTAGGAGCTCTGCCGGCTCAGCATCAGTTTACGGGATCTAGATACAACATAATATCTTTTCCAAACATGTTAATCACAGCATGACAAAGAAACATACACTATAAACAAAATATATATTCTTAAATGTTGCAAAGTATCTCAATAATAATTGGGACTCACAGCAGCAAATGATGACATGCTTTTTGATCAAATAATTATTGTGATATATTTTGCTCTGTTTAATGTTCAAATATTAATAAATCTAACTCTTTCATAACATCACTAAATTTCTTATGAGATTTACTTTTGACACATAATGTATAAAGTGTGAACAAGTACGTAGATTAATTATATCTGCCAATAAAACCTCCTTAAGTTCGTTACTATCAATTATTTCCACAAAACTAACATAGCAATACACGGCGAGAGCGGGCGCGACGCTCGCCACTAGGGTGACTCATGCCTTTATCCCCACTCCTCGTAGACAGAGCGAGGCAGCGGCAGACCGTTTTTCGAGACCTACTTCAACCTGAGCGCGCAATCCAGGGAGTTATTATACATCGATGGACTAAGCTAAGCGAGTGAATCATTTTAGGAAACTTAAACTTAAAGTGAGGCATGGGACTCGCAGTATAGTTATCTGAGACATGTACGAACAAGAGCAATAAAAAAATATATCTAAAAAAATAATATTTTATCTATAAAACTGTCAAAATAGTTAGAAGATCAAAATAAAATATATAATCATTTTTACATGTTTTCTTTACAAATTACAGAGAAGTTTACTGGTAAGAATTTTAACAAAATTAACTGCTCTAGATAAATATAAGGTTTATTGGTAAAGTATAAAAACAGTACATAACAATAAAAGGCAACATATAATAATAACTATAGCTGCCCTGTACAGCGGCCAACCTTCTCCATAATATTTTTGTCCAGAGCTGGGGCTACATCTTTCTTCCTGAAACAAACATTATAATCTTGGTAAAGAAAGTCACAATTTTAAAATACTCAGGGGTACCAAATTATGCGGGTTGGTGTAGTTGGTAGTTTCAAATAAAAAGGTCTTATTTTACAATAAATTACCATAGGTACCCTTAACTAAGTGTTTAACTGGTTTATTCCGCCTACAAACGTGCGACACAAACTCAATCTTTGAGGGGCTTTCATTGCTTGTTAAAGACACATGTTAACCTCTTGCCACATTACCTTATAATGTGGCAAGAGGTAGATATCTTCCTGAGGAGGATCTAATTGGGAAGCTACAGGCTTTTATCGGACGCCTGAACTTGTAACTTCAAGAAAACAACTGTATGGGGTGCGCAATAATTTTATTTTTGGATGAAGTGCTTTATGGTCTTGGCCTGCCCCTGTTAACAGTTTTAACAGGATCAGCAACAGGTAAATTAAACCTTTTATATTTTGTCTAGGCCTATATTTCCCTGATCAAGTTAGTGCAAAGAAGTTTTTGTTGAATAATAGTTGTAAAGGCTTTAATTTCCTGAATTGAAATAAGTACCTGGGGACCGAGCCATGGCGTAGTTTATTTTGATTGTAAAAGCAATAAACAGGAATGGATGCTTTAGAAGAATTTGAAATTTATAAAACAATCAAAATTCAAGCTAACACATTATTAAATGACAAAATCAGTTTACAGTCTAACGCTCTGTATGATACTCTAATAAAAAACAAGAACAGCTGATGAACAAGGAGCAGATCTGTACAAAGTCCACCGCCCAACCATCTTCCGCATCGCAGTCATGACCTTCATCTGCAACTGTGCGCACGTTGTTGGACATTGTAAGTTTTTTGTCAGTAAGCCTACTCGTTTTTGTTCATAAAACGTCTATGTCTGTAAATAGTATATGTCCGTGTTTCGCATTTAAACTCTTGATGACCCTTTCAAAGTTACAGTGTTAAATGTTCTTGTACAAGATCTCATGATGAGGACTTAAGTCCTTAAAACCCGTAATCCATAAGGACTATACAGGATCACTCTGGCAGTACTGAGGTAATTTTATACCTTTTATAGTTGGTTCAGTGATCTAGAGACAAAACAACTCAAATATGAAAATGAATATTATGTTATTGATATATTTTAACGTAAACAGTAGGGCAATTACAATGTTGGTCATAATTGTTTTTATACAGTACATTTGGTGGCTTTTGTTCATAAATTCGGACTACTTAACAACTGTTTGGATTAGGCGGTATAGTACATCTTCCCGTTGCGAAGCACGGGCACAGCAGCTAGTAAATTATTAAGTGATTTAATACATAACTATATATATAATTTACAATAAACTATACCTTCAAAAACCTGGCTGTTTAACGGATGATATGGCAGACATACACTTATCTCACTAGGTGCTCTTCCTTAAGTTCTTTTACGGAGTACAGCGGCTTATAATTAGTATTCCTTTCAGCGCCTTCTGAAGGAGGGTGCATCCATCTCCTGCAAATGAGTAGGCAGTTATACATTTTAACAAACCCATAAATTGTAAACACGGGCTTATAAATAAACATAGGCATATATAAATAATTATAAACATGGGCTTGTAAATAGTAAGTTCTTGATATGTGAGAGGGTTTTGGTTTGTGTTACTTTTAATTTAATGGTAAGCTATGAACGAGGATAGCTATTCTAGGTACGTTTGAGATGACAGCAGGAAAAGTCTATATTTTGTGCTCTTCTGGTATAGTACTCCTGCACCCAGTGGCGGATCCAGAGGGTCGCACATTTCTTGGGCATATACATATATTTTTGACTGCATGTAATACAGTAGTGCATACAAATTGCGTAAAATAATTTGTCACACTAACTTAGGACAATGAAATGGTATAAAACTGCCATTTTTGGAAACTTGGTTTAAACAAATTTTTGGGGAGGGAGGGGGATTCCTACAAGTCGCAGGCACAAGTCGAGGCACATGTTGAGACCATGACGAGGCACATGTTGCACGTAGTTTGTCATGCCGTTTCCATTCCAGGCACAAGTCCCATGACTACAACAGGCAGACAAGGTGGTGTTCTCTTTTATTGTGATGTGGTGAGGTTCGGTGGCTGTTTTTATTATAGTGTTCTACAAATCACCATGGATGACATAACAGCCTCTGCTTTTTTATTTATGGCTGGTGCATACAATGAACTTAGAAGAAAAAGAAGAAAACTACCTAGGTAGTGGATAAGAAGTTTTTTTTTGCTAAAAGAGCATTGGAAGGCGCATTACTCAATTGATGAGAGATTTGCGCGTACAAAGTGGCTTCAAAAATTTCCTCCAATGGACTCAACGAAATTTGAGGTTATGATTACCTGTCATTTATGAGCATGCGGTAGTTTGGAGGACCTGCGCATGCGCGAGTTGCAGGCACATGTGCTCGGCTGTTTCCTGCCTGAATGGAAACGTAGCTTAAGATCCTTTAAGATTGGCCGGCAATGATCCAAATGCCGAACAGCTCTAATAATCCTAAAGGTTCTGGACAGCATCGTTGTATCATTTGCAAATAATGATGTTTTCCCATTCAGATTAAGGCAGGATTTTGTATAGGTTAGGCCTAACTTATACCCTTAACCTCATTGACGGGTAGGGCAGTCAAATTCGAAACAAAAATTAAAAGCCGAGTAGGCTAAGTTTATGGAAAGATTTCATTAGCTTAGTGTAGCCTAATGTTTTTAATATCATAAAATAAAAATGTCTTAAAATATTATTAGACTAGCCTAGGCTATTCGTGGGGTTACAGCTCTTTTGCTTGATGCATTGAAATGGATTTGATGAAGTAGAACTACATATTACAACAAGTACTACCCCTGATCTATTGACTATACTTATTATTTATTTTAACGTCTGTGATAGAGCCTATATATTTGATAGGCTATGCATAAAAAATATGACTGTGATAATATATCGCTATTGATCAAGTAGCCTATATACCGTGAGTTAATGTGTCTCGGACGAGGTCTATAGTAATCAGTGATTATTCAACGACCAATAAAATGGGCCTACTTAATTACTTGATGTCTTTAAGATGGTCATGTTATTTTGTTATTAAATTTAGTATCAACTAAGTTTAGGCTTTTCTGCAATAAGTTAGAACAAATACTTGATGACTTTAAGATGGCAAAGTTATTTTGTTAGTAGTATCAACTAAGTTTAGACTAACCTAAGTTACATGGCCTACCGAAATAGGCAAATCATTATGAATTTAATATGTACCATGTAACCTTGTGTAAGTTACATATAGCCATCCACCTGTCACGTGAAGCCACAATATTCAAAGAAAAAATCACACTACTCCAGCTGCTGAGAGTATCAAATACGTATAGGATAGGCCTATGTTATAAAATGCTAAAAACTCAAATGGTAAACTAAAACTGTCATACCAAAAACTTTATACTTTGTCAGCATCTTATAAAAAATAAAAATATAAAACAAAACTAGCGCACCTGTTGCTCGAAATCGATCAATAGTCTAGTACCGGAAGTTATATTAAAACTAATTAGTCATAATTTGCTATGAGTTTAAAAACCCAACTAAAAGCGTAGTATGCAACTAATAGATAGACTATTTGATGTATCGATTCATTCGGTTAGGTTACTTTACTAACCTAACTTGATATATTGAATGAAATAATCTATTTACCGATCGATATATTTATTCAAATTATAGTGTAGGACGTAAGCTAAAGTGCAGTTTGATTTTATAATAGATATATTTTGAATATCGATTATTAATCAATATTTTCAATTTGATAGTTTCAATCGAAATTAGCGAAGCCCAGGAAACGGGTACAGTTTCTTAACTGGGCTATGCTAATATCGATTGAAACTATCGATTCGATTAGTAAACCTTCATGCGATTTTTTTCACTATCAGCAAGTTTGATTGGTTAGGTTAGGTTATGATAGTTTAATTTTATCATAGATATATTTTAAAATATCGATTATTAATCAATATCTCCAATTCGATAGTTCCAATCGATATTAGCATAGCCCAGTTACATCTTACATCTTACATCCGGCGTCTTCTCCACGATCAGCCGATCGGGGAATCGTCAATTCAAACTGCAGGGTCTTCTTTCTTCACGAGGCGAGACGTGAGAAAGTGTGGTCAGACACAAAGTCTGAGATTTTATAGTAGGGCCTATCAGCAAGGTATTGTTTAAGTTTTATGTTGAATGTGCGTGTTGGTGGTAGATTTTTTAGGTCTTGAGGCAAGAGATTGTAGAAAAATGAGCCAGAATAGGTTGGGGTTTTGTTAAATTTTTGGAGTCTATGCTGAGGTAGGTCAATATTGTGTTTGTTGCGAGTGTTATAGGAATGTTTCTCTTGTCGTAGGGTTGGGGATTGTTGTCTGGCCAGGATTATGGTTTCATAGATATAGAGGGAATAGACGGTAAGGATTTTGTGTTGGGTAAAAAATGGTTTGCAGTGCTCCGAGGGTTGCAGGCGCAGTATTGTTCTAAGGGTCTTCTTTTGCCGAACCAAGATGCGGTCTGTGTTCTTCTCCTGGGTGGATCCCCAGGCGACGATTCCATACCGCAGATGGGAAGAAAAAAGTGAGTGGTAGGCCAGAATTGCAGTGTTTTCATCAGTTATAGCTCTAATGCGTCTAATTACGTGGTGAGCCGTAGCTAATTTTTTGCAGAGATGGTCGGTGTGATCTTGCCAACTCAAGTTTTGGTCTATAATAACTCCCAAGAATTTGGTTGATGCGGTAACGGGAATCTTCAATCCTTGCCAGTCCTCATCAGCTCTATTACTGTTGTTTGGCTTGAAACTTATGTGAACGGTTTTTGTGGTGTTAATGCTGAGTTTAAGAGACTTGCAGATAGAGGTAGCCTCGTCCAGGGTTGAATTGACTATGTTGCTATTGTTCTCATGGTACTTTGTAGGGATTACTATTGTTGTATCGTCTGCGTAGAGTATGGTTCTCAGATTATGGTTCAGTGACCATAATCTGAGAACCATACTCTACGCAGACGATACAGTTAAGAAACTGTACCCCAGGAGACTGTACCCCTAATTTATTTTATAGGCTACCAGAAGCTAATTTGAATTTGCTTGAAAAGTTAATATTCTAATGACCATGTCATGTCCATGTCAATAAGTTACACCTTTCAATTTTGTGATGACAAAAATGGTTCTTTAAACTGTAGTAGTTGTAACTTAGGCCTAAATTGAAAATACACACCTAAAATACAAATTTGTATGACAATAATGACAATTGAATGAAATTGACAAACAATAAATTCTCGAACCTCCAACCTCAAACTTACTAGAGCTAGACAAGAGCAGCAGCAGCAGAGAGCAGATCTAGAAGAGAAGAAGAAGAAGAAACGCAGAACAGAACAAGAAACGAAACTAAGGAAGGCTGAAATTTGGGTGGAGTAGAGGTAATTCAAAGAAGTCGCGGGAATTTTCAGCAGTGTAGAGGGTAAGCGACCGCACCACGAAACACGTGACCACGGCGAAGCCACGCCCTTCGCGCAGAAGGGAGGGGCCGGGACCTTGCTGACCGATTTGAGTTGTCGGTACCTACTTGATATGTGATCTAAGTGAATTGGTACCTAGGTGAAAGGTTGCCTAAAAGAAGGCCTCCCATTTTCACATTGCTGTAAGCTGGTCGTAACGTCATCGTAGATTCGATCGATTCGGGAAGTCGCTGTTGTTTTGCAATATAGTCATTTCGTTATTTTCTATCGATATTTGATCGTTATAATCGTTTCTATGAATCTGATAGTCACAGTAGAACAACCATGGTCTTCAATACCGCTTATATGTAAATCTAGTCTCATCGCCACTAGATTAGGGAGACATAGTCTACTTGATTTGAAATATGTAGGCATACTGATGAACGATAAAATAGCTTGTTTGAAAGAAGTAAACTATAATAGTTAATGAATAGCTTGTCGATATACTGGGACTATTTCAGTGTCGACAAAGTGAAACTATTTCATTGTCGACAATATGGGATGTCGACAATTTGCGGTGTCGATCATTTGCAACGTCGGTTATTTGGGATGTCGGTTAAATGGGAATATTCCAGTGTCGACAAACTGGGAATAATTCAGTTTCGATCAATTTCTACGCTACGGTTGTCGATGATGGAACCCACCCATAATAATGTACTGGCTCTGGCAGGGTATTTACTCAGGGGAGGTATAGAAGAGGCTACGATGACAGCTGTGGGCTTCTTATTAGCTGAGGGAACGCCATTACCGTAACAAAACGATCGGTAACCATCGGCCTCGGTGGTCTATTGGTTAGCGTGCCGGGCTGATATACTGTAGGTCCCGACTCCCGAGTTCGAATCCCGCTGGTAGCATTAACTTTTTGTCCAAGATTTTTTATTATCAGCAAGTTTGGTTGGTTTGGTTCGGTTATTACAGTTTAATTTTATTATTAAGTCATTATAAAATTTTAATTGAGCAAATTCTAGTTTTATTTAATAAACAGAATTATTTTTCCGATTACTAAACTTTTGTTATATTATTTCTTTATCAGCAAGTTTGTTTAGTTCGGTTAGGTTATGATAGTTTAATTTTATAATTAAAAAATAATAAAATTGAATTTGAGACATTTATAATTTTATTTTATTAACAGAACTATTTTTGCGATTAGTAAACCTTCATTGCCAAAGTTCTCTCTACTACAGCGCTGTTCACGGAGGAATTTTGAACTAAATGCCTCATTCGTACCTCCCCTAAGTCAGACCCCTCTGGCAGGCACCCTCCTTAGGGGTGGGCAGATTTTCCCATCCTTGTTAGTCAGTCGTGACGTCACGTTGATTCGATCGATTCGGGAAGTCGATGTAGTTCTAAATATCGTCTATCGATATTTGATCGTTATTCGCGTCGAATTCGTTAATAACATAAACATAACATCATGGTTGATGGTTATGGTTGTAGGTTGTTATTAATGTAGGTTTAGGTTGTTTCTCTACAATCTATGAATATGAAGTATGATTGTGATAGTCACAGTAGAAAACGCTTTTAAACTAAAGTTATAGAACGGTCTGTAAATTAAATTTACCGCTCATATGCAAATCTAATTGTATTATCGGTAATAAGGAGCTTATAACCAAGTTGGACTTGGCTTGTGACCAAGTGAAAGATAAACAAGAACTTGAAGCTATTATAGTATTATACAGGTTATGGCCAAAATCCTGCTTACAAGCACGCCTGCAAACAAATTTGCTATACGTAGATACTTCGGTTTCTTGCAATTTTAATAGAAAATTGGTCGTATGTATTAACAAAGTGTAATTTCGATTCCACTTGATCACCATCATTATTATCTTCTGTTGCCTCCATTTAAAATCCTCTAATAGGCCTAGGCCTAAAGTTAATACTTAAGTCATATAAATATAAAAATGTATAATTTAAGTTAAACTAGGCCTAGGCCTATCCAGAAAACAACTTCTCGTAAGTTAAGTACGGGTATAAATTAAAAATTAAACTAGTGAGTTATATCTGAAAACACGATTAACAACTTTTCTTTCGTTACGCTTGTCGACATTACATGCAATCCAACCAAACAAAAACAAAGAAAGAACCAAAGAACGAGAATCTAGAGCGGAATTCATGAACGTTCCTTAACCTATTCCTTGTTCCTTACCTTAACAAAGGAACAAGGAATAAGGAGTAAGGAATAAGGTGCGAAACGAAATTCACAAACACCCCTTCTTTTCACCCTTTGTCGAGGAATAGGTTTAAGGATCCCTTACACGACTAATCAGTGGTGGTACTTTTACAGAGTAAAATTACACAATATCATACATAAAGCTAATGATCAAAATTTAAAAATTACTAAAAAATCATTATATTTTAATGTTTATTGCTTGATAAGTACAATCACCTTTATTATTCTTTTGATTAATTGTTATAAATCGGCGAAACTAAGAAATATGTAATGTTATAAAAGGGAGTGAGAATCCTCAACAGTTGGTATTACATTTCGCGGTTTTCGTTAATGAATTTAGCCGTTGGTTCATTGTTGGATTGAGTTCAAACGCTTGAAAAGTTAGGAAGTGATAATGGAAGGTTTCACTATTTCTAATGATAGAAAGAGATTTTCGGATAAAGAAAAGTTGTTTTTGGTTCATCAAATAAATAAGTACAGCAGGGTGATTGAGTCGAAAGAAAGTAATGGGCCAAAAATTCAAGAGAAGCGGAAGATTTGGCAGGCTATCCAACAGGAGTTCAACGCAGAGCCAGACCACACTGAGGTAGGTTCTAATTAAGTATAGGCCTATTATTTAAGTTTTTAATCAATATAATTATCAATGCAAACGGTACTAATGTAATTATAGTTCTTACAATTAATGCAGGTTACAGTATTGAAAAGTAGGCCTATAGAAATACTCATTTAATTGGTGAACATAATAAACTTACGCTACATCAAACCAAACAGAAAGAATTTAGTATTAGCCTAGGCTAGGATACTAAATATATAAAATGCAGCAGGCCTACGCTCATGTTTGGCCTTATGCAATAGACCTATAATAAAATGTTACTCAACTAAGTTAAAAATGTGGTAAGTTTACAGCATATTGTGTAACAGCAGTCATAATAAAAATGGCTTAGTTAGGCCTATCTCTTATGTTCCAGATCTGATTTTGGAACATAAAAACCAGATCAAGCTAGATCTGGGTTAAGTTAAACTTATAACTCAAAGAAAACTATTTTAATAAATCAAAAAAGAATATAAGATGTTTTAACATTGAAACCTAATGAACTATGCATTTAAAAAGTAAAAAAAAATAAAAAGTGGAAAAATCCGCATCAAAAAGTAAACTGCCCGAACGGGATTTGAACCCGGGGCTCCAGCACTGAAGGCGGATCACTTGGCCACTAGACCGCGGCCGCTCGCTACCAGCGCTCGTAACAAAAGCCATTAAGAATTAGAGAAGCTGTTGGTCTCGTAATGTAAAACCTCATAGCCCAAAAGTTTTTTTGCTCGGTCGAACTTTTACCAAATAATAATGAAATTCGACTGACTGCAACAGTTCCAACAGATTCAAACCCATTTAAATCATTTATTAATCCCATATTCTTAGGCCTATCTATCAATTAAGTGGGAAATTGGAATATTTAAGAAAGTGTGAAGAGAGGTTCACCAGTTAATTAAGTTTAACAATTAAAAAAGTAAGCTATAGGCTAGTTAGGCCTACACCCAAAAACGTTATCGTAGGCTAAGTACTTAAATACTTTTCACTGAAATGGTCTTTTATTTTACATTATGCTTAACAAATAGATGGCAACCATACAACACAAAAACAACATTGATTGTAAAAGGCCTACCATAACAACACCCTATACAAACTATACAAATTGAAACAAATTTTTTTTTAAATAATGCGTTAAGTTAGCTAACATATTTTGCATTTTCTGTACCAATGGTTGCTACCTTTTTAGGCTTAGATTTTATAAGAATAAAGTGTGGATAACATTAAGTTTTACTTCTAAATAATAACTCCCTTTATGACAAAAACACGGTTAAATAATTCTTCAATATCCAATTATTTGTGACAGAAGGTGAGATGATTATGATTAGGCTACATTTGATGTTTTAGGTCATTTGGCTGAAATCTAAACATCAGGGTTAATATAAGAATAAGTGCAAAATCTCAATCACCAGTTCAGTTCAATAATTGGAAATTTATTTAATTCATGTAAATAGCTTAAGCTAACAACATACATATTATGTTGAATACCATTTAACAGTGTGGATATCAGACTTAACAGTGTGAATATCATAAAACAGTGTGGATAAATAGTCTAATGTTTGAAGATTATGTTCTAGTGTAAATCTTATATGATGATTATGTAGAGATAAACTAATTGCTTTGGGCCAATAAGCTGTGTGCTTTAGTTAGCTTTACATTTAAAAAATACTGTAATTTAGAGTTCTATGCTATAGAGATTTTAATTACATTATTGGGTTTCACAGAAGACTATACAGCAGTTGCAGAAATGTTGGGACAATATAAAGACCAGCAGGAAGAAGAAGTTGGCAAAGGAAAGGCAGGCCAAAATGGGAACAGGTGGGGGTCCTCCTACAAAATTTGAAGATGACCAAGAAATCGATGCCATCCTTCAAAATTCAACTGCCATTGACATCCCAAATGTGTATGACAGTGACACCTCCATGTTGGAGTCAACCAAAGAACAAGGTATGATTTAATAGCGCTTCAGTGTTTAATGCCCCTTTCTTATTGATATAGGCCTACTTAAACAAAACTTCTCATACTATTATAAAATAATGCTACAAATTTTAAATTGAAGGTAAGTTTTAATACATTCTTGGGGACTTTGTTTATACTCTAGCCATTTTTACTCCATAATGCTGAGTAACTTTTCAAAAGTCAGAGAACATGCATTGGTGATAATATCCATATGCCTAATGCCTTATTAATATTTTCTACAAATAACTATGGACATGGGACATAAAAAATATTTCTTTATGTAAATTGTACCTATATTAAACAAGGAAACACTAACTGAAGGTAACATTTGCGAACAAAAGGAAGGGTAATATCCAGGAATGAAAAGTGAGTACTGTACATAGCAAAGATCTCATTCTGAAGTTTTTAGCAAATGTTTGTCTTGTTGTTCAGTACCTAGGGAATGACTGCATCCTACCAAAACTATGATTGCAAGCTGGTAAATCAGTGTGTTGGTGCATGGCCTATTCTGAGAACTTTATCAACCACTTAAAACATTTTCAATAATACTATGAGACTAAAAGCCATACCATATATATATGGTATTTTTTTTACATAAAGCCTCCTTACAAAAGCTACTATGAGACTATTTGTTAATTATTTGTTGCAGAATTTTTCAATATGACCTTCATCGAAGTGAGCCAAGATGGGGAAAGTTCTGCTGTACCAGAAATTTCAATTAGGTCTACACCCCCACAGTTGACAATGACACCTGCTTGTTCAACCCACGATCAAAGAACACTAACTAAAGAAAATGAAAGAAGTAGGCAAACATTATTTGTTTAATTTTTCAGTAGCACCAAATATCAATGTATAAATATTATTAGTTATGAAAGATTTATGAAATTTGTTGGTGAATAAGTAAATAGAGATATCTTTGAAGCTCAGAAACATTTACACAACTACAGTGATGAAAATTTTAAGTCTAAGATGAAATTGGTACTAATATTTTTCTTAAGTCAGGCAGCAAGAGTTTTTAGAGTTCCGGGAATATTAACATTGTGATCTCTCTTATTCCTATCAAACAATTAACAATCCTAAAGTCTGTTAAAATCATTAGGTCATCAAGAACAGCATTTCTTTTCAGAAATTGACTACATATCCAAATAATACTTCCTTACATTTATTGAAAGAAAATATGTGAAAGTAATAATCATAATTTTTGTCTCATTAATATTTTTAGGGAATGATGGAATATGTGGGAAAAAACGCAAGCTGCTCGGAACTGCCAGGCAGGCTGCAATCAACATCGAGCTGGAGGAGAGGGTAAAGAAGTTGAGTAAGATGGCAGAGCATGAAGAGGAGTTGCACCAAATAAGATTAGAGGAGGCCAGAACAAAATTAAAGATACAGCAACAGATATTGGAAACAGCAAAAATTGAAACTGAGGCTGCAAGAATGAAAAAACAATATGAAGAGGAAATTTTAAAAATTAAATTAAAATGTGCATGTGAACATTGAACTTGTAATCCCCAGTTATTTGAGATACTATTAGTATTTTTAAATGCCTTTTTCCTCATGGTACAGTAGTTGTCTCATGTTTGTAATAGCTTGGCTAGTTATCCGTTTCTCTTAACTTTTTGGCCCATTAGTTTCTTTCGACTCAATCACCCTGCTGTACTTATTTATTTGATGTACCAAAAACAACTTTTCTTTATCTGAAAAAGTTCTGAATTTAGTACTTTAATATTTGTAAATACAATACTATTTTTTATTATAAAATAATAAACTGTTATTTTTTGGATGTTTGTTAAACCTCATTAAAAACTGCATGTAGTTTCCTAACTTAATTGGTTCAATGAAACCATATATTTCAATGGTGGTTGTTAAGACATAACACATGAACAGATCCATAATACAATTGTATTCTATATTATAATATTATTATAATTCAAGGATATGGTAAACTTTGAACCATTATGGACAACTTTAAACCTGGAAGAATCAAACGTAAGAGATTACTATACAAAAGACATTTTTTTATAAAATGACCTCTTTTACAGCTTTACAACTTTTCCTTTAAGGGTTTAGTTTGATCATTTACTTACAATAACTGATATGGCAATCATATATGGTGATTGATCACCAGATAATTGATAATTTCAATTAAATTGTTTACCGAGGAAATACAGATAAACATATAAGGTAATAAATAGTATATTAATTAAAGGATGATAACAAAATCATGTATTTTACAAAATGTTGACAAAAAGGACTGTTCTGGAGTCAATGTCTATTACTCCTCATTGCGCCTGTTTGAGAAATGGCGGTGGATGAACAGCTCTTTAATTAAACGGCCTCTCTCATTATCCCGAACTCTTTCTTCGACATCAACAACAAAATTTTGCCAGTTGTTGGGAATCAGTTGTACATCTTCGTTCCCAAAATCCCTTGGGTCCCACTGCCTCCCAATGTTGTGGAGCACAATGCAGGCAGCTATGATTCTTGTTGTTGTCTCAAGCTTGTTCCTCAACTCGTATAACATACATGGAAAGCGCCTCTTAAGTACCCCAATGGTTCTTTCTACTGTATTTCTAGTAGAAATTTGAGCCCTGAAATCAAATCAATTTATTCTTTAGATAATTACAATGAGATAACTTAAAGCTAGCATTATATACAACAATCTTGGTACTTACCAGTTTAGCAAAAGCCACACATTATATCTACTAGTTTAATCCAACATAACTACTTTCACATCAGTAGATTTGGTAGTAAAAAGTATAATATTTCATCATGTTTAGTAGTTTGGTTTATTATAGTAAAAGTTTTTAATATATTGGCCTCCAGACAACAAGTATGTTCTAAGTGGCATATTTTTACTTTACAATCATCAATAATGAGTGTAAAAAGTACTTGACATTAAAAAGTAAAATTGTGGATCTATTGACCTGTTGTATCTTTGTTCAGCAGCAGTTTGAGGGTCCAAAACAGGAGTGTACATGTATTTTGTTTGGGCATAACCACTGTCCCCTAGAAGAAAGGAGTTCTTCAGGTCGCCCCGGGGATTTTCAAAACGCCACCTAAATGAAGAAGCAGGATATTAATTTTCTAGATTAGTGTGTAAATTTCAGTACAATACAAATATAATTAAACAAAACTGACAGTCTGTGATTTCTTCTGTTTTATTAGCTTAATTGAATCAAAAGGGCACGAAGAAACCTGCAGATTAATACAAAATAATCGTTTCCAGATTACTAACAAATATTCATAAATATCCTCCATATTATTATTTTTGTATATAGCGGTTAAGGGGGTATTATGCCTACGACCACTAATTGATCTATTGTTAAAACAGGGAGGAAAAGGATTCACAAAATTATAGGAGAGGTAGGAGTTGTACAATATGTCGGAATCTCTTACTTTTGAGATAGGTACTCTTACTGAGATACTACAAAACTTTCTACTTAAGCTTTGATTTAGAAGCGGGTTACTTATTTTAAATACTTACTTATGACTTACATAACGCATAAAAAGTAAAAACTATTAATCTTATCTGACAGTTTGTTGGTAACTGTAAAAAAATGCTATTAATATTGTGAATACCGGTAATTAAAATGCTATACCTAAGGCTGCTGTTGCTGAATATCCTCGAGTCATGTGTTGACCCAGGCCAGCGAATCACTGCATCAAAGATCTGCAGCTGCGGGCCAGCGACGAGTTGCACATTGATGGACATGAATCCTTTTCTATTTCTATATACCTCTGCATTCTGGCCACCTGGACTTATAATTGGAATCTGAGTTCCATCAACACAACCCAGTACATTTGGAAATCCAGCTATTCCTAAAAAATCAGCTTTGACCAGATTTTCCTGAGCCTCATTTCTTGGGAAATGCACCAGTCTGGGGATATTTCTAGCCAAAAGTTCTGACACCTCTTGAACTATTCTACTAACAGTTGGCTGGCTTATGTTAACAAGATCTCCGCAAACAGTCTGGAAAAATGTTAACATATGACAATCTTTAAAGGTGTGAAATATTTTATCATATTAATAACTTATGTTACTACATAAGTTACATTACTTTGATATATTTATTTTTACGCTTAAGAAGGCTATATGCTAAATGTCCTTTTTCACGCTATGAAAAAATGGCAAAAATTCCAGGTTGTGGCTGGCTGTTGGTTACATAAAATATAGGCATGAGTTAAAGAAAGCATTGATATATACACGCCTATCTGCTATAATAGAATTCAAGTAACATGTATGCTAGCCTACATAATACTTGTAGCATGTTACACAATGAGAATGGTATTCTTCAACATGAATTCCTACCTATGCATGGACTATTTTGTTTTTGCCATTTAAAAAAAGATATTTTATCATTTTTAACGTCAATATTGACGTGACTTAGCATACTGAATGTATTGAATAGTCTAACATAGATTTAGTATCATTAGTTAATTTGTGTAGCTCACATTTTATTGTCATGCATTTAAATGACACGATTAGCTTAATATAGGCTATAATAATATTAAAATGCATAAATGTAGACCTAATAGACCTTTGAGAGCATTACATATATGGTACCGGTAAATAGGTAGGGCTAGGATGCTTTAAGTTAGCCTAAGTAACTAGAGAAATTTCTTTAGATAACTATATAATTCCAAAACTATTAGGCCTATTAAAAACCAGTGAATTAAAACTTAAATTAGTAAACCTAGCATAAACTCATTTACCTCAAATTTAACATTCAAGCCTAGTTATGATAAAATTGTTAAAATGTAGGCTAATAAACTTATAATGGCTTACCTGATAGCTACCAGTGGCATAAAATCTTAATGCAGTGGCGACTTTTATTTCTGGAGAAATAGGCAATCCCCTGTTTGTAGCGTTCTGCCTATTTCCATAAATTAGGGGAATAATTTTCTCCCTAACGACCTGTTTTGTAAATCTAAACCTATTTATAAATTCATTGTCATCATACACTTCAAAAGGATTCGTAGGGATGTGATCGTTTGGCCTATGTGCCCGATTTTCAAAAAGGTCATCGTCAATGTGGTCCATGAATTCAATAAAATCATCTTCTAAAATATTTTCATCCATTGTAGAATCGACGTGTGTATAAAGAATATAAATAATTTGTATAATAAATAAATAAATAAAATAACACAAGTATCAACAAATAATTTAACTAACCGATCTACTCAAAATACGCCGGGTCAACGGGAAAAGTGTCAATGCTGTTTAATCAAAATAAACAAACATAACCTACAAATCACAAATTTGTAAGGTTATAGGGACGTTCATACCTTCCTTATTATTCTAAGGAGTAAGGAATCATCAATTAAGGAAAATTTATTCGTTAAAGGAGTTAGGAGCGTTTGTGAATTTGAACAAGCAACAATACTTAAGGAATTCCTTCAATCAAGGAGGCCTTGAATAAGGAACGGAAGTAGGAACGTTCCTGAATACCAGTAAGGAGAAAGGTAAGGAATAAGGAACAAGGAATAGGTTAAGGAACGTTCATGAATTCCGCTCCTAGAGTCTTGAACCTAACCAAGCAAGATTCGAGGAAGAAGATGGAAGCGTTTCGTTTCAGCGATTCTCAAGTAAAGTAAATTAGGGGTATTCGATATCGACTATTGACTTGTGGAGCTATGCGATACCAGTACGATAACTGCATCGCATCAACGATGACGTCACGACTGACTAACAAGGATGGGAAAATCTGCCCACCCTCCTTAGGACTACTCCCTTCCTCTTCCTCTTGCTATCAACATGTCTGTTACTGTTGTGGTGTTTGTGTTGATGATAAGTTAGTTAAGAAGAAGTAAGTAATCAAGTAAATAAATGCCCTGCCTGTAAAATTTGTCAGTAGTATGATGGCATTGACTTGGCTATTTAATCAAATATCACAGTGATGAGTTGATAACGTAACGTGATTTAGTTATAATTTTTGCAAGCGTCTTGAGAAATAAATAACTTGAAGGTAAGTTGATTTTGCTTTGCTTTGCCTCTTTAGTCTAGAATTTGTAGCAGTACTTACACCATCCAGAAACTTAAATAACACACTGCATAACTTTAGCCTAGGTATTTCAATTTATCCTATATTTTCCCTATGTAGGTGTTAAGAACTGTGATAAAGTATACTTTCATAATGTATTCCCATTATAAACATGGCTCACTTTGAAAGTGGATTATCCTAACCCACCAAGACTGACTAGCCTAAGTTAGTCCAACCTTGGCCCAGAACTTAGGTTGACCAACTGGTGAATATTTTAAACCCTTCCTGGACGGGCAAAATCGTGACATAGAACAGGAAAAAATTAATTTTTCTTATTTGTGTTTTGTTATACAAGTAGGCTAAGTAAAATAAACACAATGGAACACTTCATAAATACTGTCAAAATAATTTTTTACTCGTTTTTAACTATGCGGATACCGGTATATTGCCTACCCGTCCACGGATGAGTAGAAAAGCAGCGGATGTATCAGCCACCCGTCTTTGAAGATATGGCCATGACAACGTTAGGCAATAAGTTAAATAAAGAACAATAAGTATGTAAACAATAAATAAAGACAACGTAGTATTGAGCACGAAATGTTGAGGGGGGAGCGTAGGAGAGGTGGGTGGTGCGCGGGAGAGGGGGAGACGCGCGTGAGAGGGGGGAGTTTGGGAGAGAGCGCAGCCATGGAGAGAGCAGGAAAGTGGCACCTTGGTACCGTGAAACATCTGGTTACTGCCCAAAGCACCTGCCAGTCTGTCTGAAGAGAAGGCGGTTATCATAAAAAACCATAAGCGGATATATCCGCCACCCGTCCTTTATTATTACGGTATCGCCAAAGACTTAAGCGGATGTATTCGTCACCCGTCCGGGAAGGGTTAAGACCCTCCTAATGGATGTGTAAGGCAAAATTGCTACAGTTTTCAATAGGCCTAAGTTACCTAACTTACCACCTTAAGAAATAAAAAAAAAACTCAATACGGTAACTTATCTCTTCAAAAACCAAAATAGGGCTGAACATAAGCACAAAACACTCGCTGCTACAAAAAAAATTTAATATTTTAGCGGTAAATAACTTGCTTAAAATTAAGGTAGGCCTAATTATATCGACCTCCTAAAATCCTCCTATATAATTTATTTATATTACAAAATTAAATTTTTTTGTTCAAAATGGTCGTAATTTCACTCAGATTTCAAAAATGATTGTCCGTATTTCCGATTTCCCGGGGAATTTTTTTTGTTGAAAGTTGTGTGTTAAAGACATTACAGTTGATTAAATAATTTTAAAAAGTAAAGAGAAAATAAAGTTAACTCTTAAAACTCTGTTTTATAATCAAACTCGCCACTATAGCCTACCCGTGCCTTGCAACGGGGTCAGTAGAGGCTATGCAAAAGAGACAATGTTGGTTCAGGTGAAAATATAATCAGGCAAATGGAATTTCGCTTAGTCTGCAGGTTTGTTGCGGCTGGTGTATTTTAAAAGTAACTATTTCCACAAAAATATACTTGACACTCACTTGTTTCAGGGGTCAAAAATGGTAATTGAAGCAGAGGCAACTACTTCAGGCTCTTCCTCAAGGGAGAGAAAGGATTCTAATGAGGATAAAGAAAAGGATGAGCGAATGTTTGAGTGCAATATATGCTTGGATACAGCAAAGGAAGCTGTTGTCAGTATGTGCGGTCATTTGTTTTGGTAAGATATCTTCTAAGCTCATATAATTAGGATTGCGTAACTAATTCTTTGCAAAAAATGCTGATTAGTAAAATTTGTATAGGCCCTACAGTTGGATTAGTTGCTTCACATGGCAAATAGGCAAACCTAAGGTTTGTTATTTCATTTTTGTGAGAACTCTATATTTTTTTTCTATAGTTAGGCCTATATTAGTGTTTCACATTTAATTTTAGAGTACCTATACAGTATTAACACTTTATGATTATGAAATTTATATGGTTTTATATTGCAAACTTAGGTTACGCATAGTATGTTTAGCTTTTACTTAACCAAACTGAATTTTGATTAAACCTGTAATCCAACTACCATTTTTACGAGATCGCAAATCAGTCTTAAATCTATCTGACCATGGAAAGGGGATTTTCGGGGGGATGAAGGGTAAGTTATCGGACAAGATAGGTGTTTGGTATATTTTACTCATTAATAGTAACTTATTAAAATAAACTTTTAACTCTTCCATTAAAAGTAAAAAGAGAGATATTTTTGTAATGGACTATTATTTGTATTATTTGTATCGGGCACACAGAACTAGTTGTGAAATAAGCTTTTTCAAAGTAGATTTAAAATATTCAATGTAGGGATGGGCGAGTAGGCTAGTGTTTTTTTAGTCGAGTCGATTCGAGTTAGCACTTCGACTAACATCCTCCGTCATCGTTTTTAGAATCTTCATCTTGTAGGTGTTCTTCATTATTAGGCTAACAATAATAAATTCTTATAAAAACATTATCTCTATTTCTTCTGCTTTGTGGCGTTCTATGACTTTTTATGTTTCCATAGTTTACAAATCGGTTCATTCAATGACTGTCAAGATTGTCAATTCTATGTAGGCCTATTTATTTGGATAATATATCAAATTGTCTACAGGCTTTCTCACTTTTATCCACTGTAAATATGTTAGCAAACCCAAATTCAAAGAATTTAATTTTAACCTGGTCAGTAAAATTTTGTTTTTGTTAGACGCATTTCCTTAATTATTAACAGCAATTAAATTATCCAGCTGATCATAATGTAAACATTTATGTTCTTCATAAGGATAACATTGGAACTTTAAAAGCCACTGGCGCAGAGCCCAAGGGACTTTTTTTCAAAAATGTAAGGTCAGTTTGCAAATCTTCATGACACGCTCTTTCCAATGAGACGTCTATGGTCAAAATCGGTTAAGAATGGCGGAGGAGTTCAAAGGACAAATTTTGTGTCTGGCATATTAATTATATAGATTACAGAAGATCTGAGACTGTATTGTTTATTTAACCATAAATTGATGTTTCTCAGCTGGCCTTGTCTTCACCAGTGGCTGGACACAAGACCCAATAGACAAGTCTGTCCCGTATGCAAAGCTGCAATATCCAAGGAAAAGGTGATCCCGCTGTATGGCAGAGGCAGCTCAAAACAAGATGACCCTAGGTTAGTATTTTGCTTCCTTTTCCTATTAGTCTTAGCCTACATGTAAAAAAAGAACTAAAGTATTAATTTCAGTGTTACTTTCTCTGGTTTTAGCGAATTTCCCATATAGGGAATAAGATATTATTATATGTCTCATGATAGGACCTTGACCCGGGACCGATTAATCTTTTTGTTTTGAGGTCTTCAGAGACCATAAACACCATTCGTTCAAATTCATATATATATATCTGGCGGCGCTTTACCTGGGGTTAGGGTGGTAATTTTTTGAAATTTTTGACATAAATTAAAAAATTAGATGGGTTTTTATCATTTGAGACACCTGAATAGAAGTTGGAGAATGATTAGATACATGGAAAAATTCCCCAATCTGGGACCTATGTGGAACAGTTGAGTTGTCTAGACAAATGGATTAAAGAAATTGTGTATTTAGGACTGTATTAAGTTCTTTAAAGAATTCTTCATCTTAAATTAATAAAAATGGGTTTCTGTGTAAACAACTGTACCTTCTTCTAAGAAAGGTCTGAAGTCAATTTCGAATGACATTGAAACAAATGTCATTTTGATGATGAAACAACTCATAATAGATAATTGATTTCACAAACAAAATATTAATCCCTACAATTCAGTTGTTTTATCAAATTTCAGACACATAAAATGAGTCCTCGAAGAGGCTCTGCTTCTAGGTTCAATTACTGGTCTCATTACCATTACCACTCAGTTTAACATGCATTTAAGGGTGAATGTCAAATTGAGATATAATTTAAGTCCCGGTGTAAAAACCAGGAAATTAGTAATAATTTTATTTTTGTGATTAGATTAAGTTCAAGCTTAATATTATATTTGTACATATCAATAAAAATGTATTTGAAAAACCAAATAAAAGTATTAGAAAAATTACCAAATGTGTGTCATTTGTCCCGTCGCTCACTGTCCTCATAACCTATTATGAAAGTACAGTTAGTTATAATTGTTGAATAAAAAATATAAACAAGTAAATATTGGTATTAATAATTTCGTACACTAACAAAGATAATCGTGATAACAATCGAATAAATTAAATTTTATTTACAAAAAGTGAAAAAAATGTGTTTTCATCTGTCCCCAAGACAAAGTGGTAAATCGCGGGAAATTTTGACTTCCCTGTCACTGTTGGCAGCCGTGGTCTTTTGTTGGAGTAAAGGATAGTATTAGATCCGCAAAGAGTTGTTGTTTACTGTTTTCAGTGTTTTTTAGTTAAATATTTGAAAGTTACGTTGTAAATTTATCAAGATATCTGATATTAAAGGTATGTAAAGCATAGTATGTCCAATCGCTCACGGTTAGAATTGGTAATATTTGTTAAATCAACTGAAAAGTTTGCATGCACTCTCGAAAAGATCCAAGGCAAACATAACCTCCAAATGTTTCAGTTCATTTCAACTTATCGATCGGCTGTAATGGGCCATAGAGTACGAAATGTCTCGTCGCTCACGCGTCTCGTCGCTCACGTCGGCGAATAGAAAAACGTGGGCGACGAGACATAAAACGTCAGCGACGAGACATAAACGTCGGCAACGAGACCTGAAATGACTTTAATGATGATATTCAAGTAATTTTGTCAAACCAACTAGATAAATCCTGTGTTGTAGTTCAATTTATAAATTTGAAAAAATGTTTTTCTTTAATATTTTTTTATAAAAAATGTGAATGAATTACGTTGGACATATTGGTTTATTTTATCAAGCATAAAAATTGATTTTTACCGCCTAATAATCCTACGTTTTGGTAACAATTATTATCACCAAACAACTTTATTTTTATTAGTGTCCAAAATGTTAAGGAATTTACTTTTTAAGCTGTAAGACAATTTATTTTCTGTTATCGTCAATAAGGTTTTTTAATTGTTTTTCAAGTTTTAACCTTTTTTAAATAGTCTTTCTGATTTGATATTTCATATTTTTTTCTTTTTTTAGGGTCAAATGAAGTGTTAAAGTAACAAAAATGCCAAAAGAAAAATCTAAATCAAAAACTAGTGATAGGGAAAAGGCGAGAAAATATGAACGTGCACGAATGCTTGCAAATGAAAGGGCTAGGCGGTATAAAGCTAAGAAAACTGAAGAACAGCTACAAAAGAAAAGAGAGCAGGATAGAATTAGCGCACAGAAGAGAAGAATGCATGTGAAAGAAATGACTGAAAAAGAAAAGAAAGCTGCTAGAAAAGTGTGGAGACAGAGGAAACGCCAGCAACGGAAAAGACAGAAGGAAAGCCAAGAAGTCTTAGCAGCTACTCCACCTGCAAGTGATGATGAAGTCATAGACACCCCAAGAACTAAGTCAAGACAGAACGAAGTTGGGAAAAAAATAGCCAAAAAAAATAGACTTAAAATTATTAGAGAGCTTAAAGATACCAAAGAAGAAAATAAAAAACTACAACGACAATTGGAGAAATATAAAAAAAGACTCCAAAGAGAAAAACTAAAACATACTGGGGGTTCTCCATCGCCAAGGAAGAAACTAAAACAAATAGTTGGAACGGAAAAAGTCTCACCAAATATAAGAAGACAGCTATTTTCGGGCATTGTGCTACAAAAGCAAATACAAAATCAAATGCAGTCTGTCAGTGCAAAATCCAAACTCCGTCAGATTATGACAAAAACCGTAGGAAATGAATTTTTAAAAAAATACAGAGTTCAAAAGCAATTTCAAACTATTGTTCCCTATTCATACAACAAAGTTTTGGCCACAAAGACACCTTCACTGCACTATGACAGAAAGAAATACGACACGATTAAAGTCAAAGAAGCACTTGCCATTAGAAAGTTTTATGAAGATGATATGGTATCGAAAATGATGCCGGGTAAGAAAGACTATGTACAAAGAGGAAAAATTAAAAAACAGAAACGTGTTCTCTTGAACTCACTGTACAATCTGTATGATAAGTTTGTGCAGGAGACTGGTATCACTAATATTTCAAGATCAATCTTCTACCGATCTAGACCTTGGTGGGTGTATAGGCCAAAAGAAAAGGACAGAGAAACCTGCGCGTGCATAAAACACGAAAATTTCCAATTTGTATTTTCTGCACTAAAAAACGCCAAGGTTGTTTCCAAGTATAAAGATGTTGATGACCTACTAAACAACCTAGTTTGCTCCGTTAAAAACGAGAACTGCATGTTGGGGTTGTGTTTGGTTTGTAAAAATAAAAATATTGAATACAAAAGAACAGATGGTGAAGCTCAAATTAAGTTCCATAAGTGGAAGCTAATTAAAGAAAACAAAATTATAAAGGGGGAAAACAAATCTATTGGAAGGACGATTAAATCAACAGAAACCAAATCCTCAATTGAGGTTGTTGAGTTGCTTGCTAACATGGTACCCCAGTTTAAAAAGCACGTTTTTCAGATGTACTACCAGGCAAAACAGTTAAAAAATTTAAAGGAAAACCCTAAGGACAATGAGATTTTGTTTCAAGTCGACTTTTCACAAAATTACGTTGCAAAGCACTCGACCGAAGTGCAGAGTTTGCATTTTGGGGCATCGCAAAAGCAGATTTCACTCCATACCGGGGCTAAGTATGTTAAACTAAATAATCAAGTCAGCTGTACAACATTTTGTACAGTTTCTGACCAATTAGACCACCAAGCTCATGGGGTTTGGAGCCATTTAAAACCAATTTTAACTGATACCGATCAAAAATTTTCCAACACAAAAACAGTTCACTTCTTTACCGACAGCCCCTCATCTCAGTATCGGAACAAAGTAAACGTGTTTTTAATGAAAAATTTGATGCCCAAATACTTTAAAAACTTGGAGCAATTTTCATGGAATTTTACGGAGTCCGGCCACGGAAAAGGAGTAATGGACGGGGTGGGGGGCTCTTTGAAGAGGAATTCCGATTTAAACATTTTACACCAACAAGAAGTAACATGTGCAACAGATTTTGTTAACCAGTTCTCAAAAAGCAAGACAAATGTCATTGAAGTCAAACCCGAGGAGTTTGCAAAAATTAAATCCCTAATTCCGGAAAGCCTTGAACCAGTTGCAGGAATCATGAATGTGAAACAAATAACGTGGTCTAAAAAGACTAAAACCTTGCAATTCAGAAAACTCTCATGTTTTCAATGTAAACTCGAAGAAGAATGTATACACCATAATTTGTTTTCGATCGGACCGGATGGAAAGCAAAATGCAACGAAAAGTACCACGAATGTGAAAAGGACAAAGACATTGAAGAAACAAGAGACAAAGAGAAAACCTATTTTAAAAATCTCTGACGTATACAGTTCTGAAGACGAAGAAGACGTTCTGCCTAATGTTGTCGAGATAAAAGAAGAATTTTCTTTTGAAGAATTGGTGCGAGGACTATTTGTTGTAGTGACATTTTTAACTGGGCCTAAATTACAAACGCCAAAGGACTACGTCGGCATACTTCAAAACGTTGACAGTCTAGATGAAAGAGAAGTCGAGGTAATGTTCATGAAAAGAAATAATATCAAAGACAATTCGATATTCTTTCCTAATGAGGCCGACCAATCGTACATTTCAGTAGACCAAATAAGAGGAATCTTACCAACGCCCCTAATCATGCCAGGCAACAGGCTCTATTACAAATTTGAGGGGCCAATTCATCTAAGATAAACGAAAAAAAATCAATGAAGACTGTGTAAATATGTAAATAGTGTTTTTTTTATGTGTTGTAAAAAATTTGAAATCTTTTTTTGTGTTTAGTTACGATAATATTAAATGAGTTGTTTACAAGATACGACAAAATTTACTAGATAGGCCTAATAGAAAACTTCAAGAACTTCCACTTGCCAAAAGGTAAGATTTTCACCTTATTTTTTTGTTGTTTTGCTAAATAATTTTAGGTTACCAAATTTGTTTAAGTTGGACCCTTTTTGTAAACTGAGATATATCTCAGACACTTCAATCGCTGCCGTTTCTCATTACTTCCGCGTCTCGTCGCTCACGGCCGCATCCCGTCGCCGACGCCGTCATGTCCCGTCGCCGACGTCATGTCCCGTCGCCAACGTTATTTCCCGTCGCTCACGCTCATACATTCGTTCTTAACTCGATACAATTCGAAAAAAAAAATATAAATGCTGTTTCACTATATTTTATAAATAGTTTACTTTAACATTAATTTGAATTTGTTATTTTCCTGTTGCAAAATAGTCATGTAAACTGAAAAAATAAGTTCAATTTTTCTTACTTACAAAATATTTAAACAAAAATGTTAGTTAGTTAATAAAAATAAAAATATTAATATCAAATATTATAATTATGTTAATTGATGCCTAATCAGTTGTTTGTTTAAGCATTTATTTTTATTATTCTCCCAATAATTATAAGGATTTTATTTTTTTTCTTAGTCAGTGATCTGGTTGTTAAAACCTGTACTCCAAGACTTAAAAAGTTTATAAATATTAAAAAAAAATTTTTTAAGCTCGACCGCTACTTGGAAGTTGAAGTTAATTATATCTAGGTCTTAATACATAAAAGGTAAAGTAAAAAACACATTTTTATTTTTTTATCTTTTTATTTTGAAATTCCATCTCAATTTGACATTCACCCTTAACTCATCAGACATTGCTGTTACAGCACACAATTCTTTATCAGCCGTTTATTTAATTTTCAGGAACAAGACACCACCTAGGCCTCCAGGCCAGAGATCTGAACCAGAAAATAATGGGGTGAGTATTATGTATTTAAGCATGAGAATATTTAATATTGTTACTGAGAAAATATGGCATTACAGAAATCTGTTTTTGCTATAAATTCAATGTTAAATTTTGTTTTAAGAGTGGATGTTAACCAATAATTTTATTTAAAAGCAAATATATTTGTTGGTAGACAAATTTCTAGTAAATGCATAATGTCTATAGATATACCAAGAACAAAACAACCTGCGCAGAAACGAAAAGATCACGTGGTTCGCGCAGGTAGGTGTGGCGTACCATTCAAACCTGCGCGGCTCGAAACGGCCCAGGGTTCTTTTGTTTCTGGTATTACTATAACCCATCTTCAATTTGGATCTTAAATGACTATTGGTATAGTCCTATTGGAAATAAGGTTAACATTTTTTATCTGACCAGTTTTATTGTCAAATTCTTCCATTGCTGTTTAACTTATAATAGAATTTCATTCAGTTTCATCCTATGTTTCTTTTTATTTGGCTTTATTTTATTTTTAGGGCTTCCCAGGATTTGGATTTGGAGAGGGAGGTTTCCATATGTCTTTTGGGATTGGAGCATTTCCATTTGGGTTCTTCACTTCATCATTCCAAGTTGGGGACAGAACTTTTGGTATGTGAAGTCTGTAAATTTTCTCATTTAAATTGAATTTTGTATACAGCTGTTTAATAAAGCAATTTTAATTGGTATTTATTGCACAGCCAGCTTTAACTCCAATCCGTGGCCTTTGAAGTGGCGACGTCACAAGTAGTGTTGTTACAGCTGTTTTGTTTGGAGGCAGCTAATCAGGCCTGTTTTTGACTATGTCAGCGCCCTAGGCACAACTAACATAGTAGCGCCCCTTTGCAATATATAACAGGGTGACCACCAACCGGGAAATCTGGTAATTAAGCGTGAATGTTTTTGAACCGGGAATTATATGTGAATTTTGTATTTCTACCTGGAATCGTCAATTTACCGCCATGGTGCATGACAAAAGTGACGTTTCTGTGCCCACGGGAGACGATAATATGTCTCCACAAGGCCTTGAGGGATGATCAGAACTTTTCCGCGATCGCATGAGACGATGATATTGTCTAAACGACCGCAGGATATGATCATGATTTTACCGCGATCGCTCAATACTACAATAAGATCTACAGAGCTGCGATGGATGATCAGAACATTGCCGCGATCACAGAAGACGAAGATAATGTCCACACAATGGCGGGAAACAGTCAGAAATTTTCCACGATCACGGAAGACAATAATGATCTCCACATGACTGCGGGATATTATTAGCATTTTGACCTAATCACAGGAGATGATTAGGATGTCTTCACAACCATTGGAGACTATTATGATGTCTACAGGACCACGGGAGTTACAATAATGATGTCTAGTCTACTCTGCACAGGGCTGCGAGGGATGATCAGAATTTCACCGCAATGTCGCGTAAGACGATGATAATGTCTACTCAACCACGGGAAAGATCAGAATTTTGCCACATTCGCAAAAGACGATGATGATCTCTAAACGACCGCGGGAGATGATTACCATTTGCCACAATGGCGGGAGAGGATGACAATGCCTCACGACCGCGGGAAGCGATGATGTCTTCACGGCTGTGAGGGATTATCAGAACTATATCGTGATCACGCAAGGAGATGATAATGCCGTGACCCCGGGAAAAGATTACAATTTTGCCTCATTCGTGGTAGACAGTGATCATCTCATCACGACCGCGGGATGTGTTCATATATTGCCACGATCAAGGAAGATGATAATTATGTCTACGCGTCCACCGAAAATAGTCAGAATATTGCCGCGATTGCGGGAGACGGACGATGATGATGTATACTCAACATCAGGAAATAATTACCATCTTGCCGCAATTGCGGGAGACTGTTAAGATGTCTACACGGCCGCAAGGGATTGTCAGTTTACCGCAATCACATACAAATACAGCCCCATACTTTTCCAATTTGTTGGCGCCCCTCAAAAAAGCCAATCGCCTCGCGCCCTAGGCACGTGCCTACCTTGCCTATTCGGTAAATCGGCCCTGCAGCTAATGGTATTTTTTGGTTACTGGGCTATGAACATATTGACTCCATTTTAAATGTTCAGAAATAGATTTTCAATTTATATTGTTTGTTTTGGTCTTCAATTCTATTTGTTTTAGTTTAAACTTTTAATAAATTTATGATCATAAATTTAAATTTGAATGATTATAATGCGAGCTAATGAGCTGGTATCACATGTCTGCCATGTTATCTTATGGGAAGTCTGGCGCTAAACAACACTACTTGCGACGTTGCCAATTCTACTAGTCCGCGGCCTGGAGTTAAAGGTGGCCGTGATGTATTGTTTAAGGAACTACATGTAAAGCGAAGAATCATTATTTTATTTTGTATAACAGGAAAATATCTTAAAAACCCCAGCCATAGCGAACCTGTACACAAAGCATACTTTCTGTTGCTTTATTGAGTGTTTATTCTAACAGGTCCTTTTAAAAGTAAACTATTTGATTGCATTAGGCTACTTGGTATCATACTTTCTGTGGTCCTTTAATGGAACTTGTGCCATTTATTTTTTTACCAGTCAAAATCATTCGTACTTACGTGTTATACTGTTCACACTTAACCTAACCTAAGGGTGGTTAGGTTAGGTTAGGAAGATTTTGTTATTTAAACTAGTTAAAATTTTATTTGGAATGATTTATCGATGTGTTCAGTATGATAAGTTTAAGTAATAAATCATTGTGATTTTTAATTGTTGACAATATACCACCTCTTTTCCAGTTGCACTGGCAAAGTCGATTTATTTTTAATCAAGTAATATTTGATTTTCGCTTGTTTAGAGTGTTGTAGATTGAACAAAACCAAATTGTACTTTTTTTTTAATAGTATGGCTTAATATTTATAACGTTAACTTAACAGAATAGTCTTAATTTAATAGAAACTAAATGTTCTTTTCATTAATTTGATCTACTTAATTTTAAGTAAATAAATAATATTAAAAATGTTAAGTAAAACATGTTTAGGCCATGTTGCAGGTCAGAGAGGACTGACTCCATTTGAAGATGAACAGTTCATGTCCAAGGTGTTTTTGTGGGTCGCAATCCTGTTTGTGTGTTGGCTTCTTCTTGCATAGTGCTGCCTTCCCCTATATTGGCAATACACATCGCTCACTGTACCAATTTACTGTGGAAAATGTTATATACCTAATCTTTATAATATTTAATAATTCAAAATGTGTGTAGGGTGTTTGGATGATTTTTATTACGTCTAATATGTATTAAAATTAAGTTGTAATAGTTTAGATTCTTTAAGAGATTTTTTTAAAGGATATAGTTTGCACTCAATATATTTAATGTATGATTTGCTTTTATGGAGTAGGCCTAATCTGAAATAGTGAGTGTCACATATTGATACCGTATTTCGTAGACAATGAGTAATGGAAATACTTGGTTCAGAGTTGAGCTTAGGCAGTTTAGCATGGAGACTGGAGAGTGTAACGTTTACACCACAAGGTCTTGTGGGTAAATATCAGGAGAGTTGGAATTATAGAGACGCTTTATCAAAGCCACTATTGCTGTGATTGTTAGGATAACATGCTATGTATATAGAAATCACAATTTGCCACAAATTGTACATAATATTGATATTTATGAGCCTTGTTAGTCTGTATTTTGAATAGGTTTAAGATAATTTCATGTCTTGTAAAATCCATTGAGTGGTCAATACAGTACTTTTCTCTTCAAAAACCATGTTTTTGGTTTTTTTTAATTTATTTCTAATAGTGCTGCAGTTTACACCATTTGAATTACTGCATTCTCTGGTCCTCTTATGTTATTTATTTTGTTTATTATTCTACTCGCTTATTTCCCATGTCTTTTTATTTTAAATATTTCATACCAGTATGTATTTTTTTTACTATTTGTGGCATTTTGAAATGTGGGTTGGATATCAAAGGAGTGTAAATAGTCAATAATTGTGTACAAAGCATATCATAATATTATGTTATACACTTCAGTTGCTCACTTGTAGCTATTATGTACCAGTATTTAATTTTACCTGTTTGTACAACTGAAGTAGGAATAAAAGTTTGTGAGTTAATTTGATGTATTTTATATCCTACTCTCTGCTTCTCAGTTGATTTAGTTAACATTTCAAACTAAAATAAATTTACAATTATAAACTGAACATGTTCTCACAATAGTGATGTGGAGCTGAGGCTAAAACTGAGATAAGAACAAAAACCAACTTTCAGGCAAGGTGCTGAATGTTTTTAGAAAATAAGAGTAACCTTTAATCAGTCACAAAGAAAACAACTGTGCAGGTAATAGTTATTTGTGTAACTAGTGGTGAAAGTGGCACTTTGCTGCACACGAGAGCAATGTTTACAATGAATGATCTTGAGTGCAGCAAAGGCCTTTTTCACTCGTGTTACACATTATATTTTTCCTACAGTCACTATAAAGCATATAAATAATTAGTCTTTCAAACACTATACAAAGCTTTTTTAGGTTCAGCTGGCAACAAAAATGGTGCCCTAGAGAAAGTAGTACCCGCGGTCCGTATCACTCCACTATTTTTCCTCGGCAAGAAATTTGCTACGCGTTTTGAGAATATAGTTCCGTATGTTTTAGTAATTTGAAGTGGTTTCCGCGCCTTAAAAAATGCTTAAAAGGTATTTTTTTTTGTTTATTTAGATCGTAGGAATATTTTAAAAACGTTTAAAAGAAAAGTCCAGAAAGTTCAGGAATACCGAAACTATAAACACGAAATGACAGGTTAAATCGTAGTTATAATTAGTCAATCAGCTGCTCATAGAATTATTATCTTTAAGTGTTGCCAACCTATTTCCAAGCGTACACGGATTACGTGCATAATAAAACCACGCTGTTTTGTGTTGTTTGGTTGGAATCCTGATGTGCGGCAAAGTATAAACCGTACGGCAAAGTATAAATTGTACGGCAAAGTATAAATATGCAGCAATTAGCAGCTTTCTGTACTATAAACAGTACAGGGAAGCCAACTTTGTCGGGCGACTGTAGGAAAAATCAATTTATTACACATCTTAGCACTCAAAGGCATAAGCCTATTTTTTATTTCTCTGTTAATTGTTTTTAAGGTTGTCCTTTTATGGCTTTTATTTTACAACATATTTACTTCAACACAATATGTTCATATTTAACCAAAATAAAAGTAAATACTAATATACCCCTGCCGCAGCAAACCTGCCAACTAAGCGAATTCTTCCCATTTGCATTAATTGATTTCAATTAAATCTATATAATTAACATTTAGGTTTAACGAGTTTGCTCCCTAGGTTTGGTTTACCTAAGTTTGCTGCTACGGGGAAATTTTAGTGTGTTTTTTAGTAAAATAACTATAAGTTATAAGATAATAAATTTGCCAAGTTTGATCAAAATATATCCATAAACAAGCAAACTACAACATTTTACAATATTCTCCATAAGAATGATATTGGAATTTTAAATTGAACAATTTTATGAATTTTCTCCAATTTACCAATAAACCAATAACCGTACAAAAAAACCATTTGATTTGATATACTAAATGTTTTGTTTTTTTAAGCTCCTTAAAAAGGTCTGGAGAGAAATTGGGAAATTTGGTGTTTTGAGGGAAAAAAATAATCAAACCCCATTTTTACCCCATAAAACCCTCGTTCCCATGGTCCGATCATGCTGGTTAGCAAACTCATTCAAGTTTATCCCGCTTTACACCTTTAAACCAAATTCCATCAAAATCGGACAAAAATTACTCAAGTTATCGTGTTCAGGAACATATATAACTCAATTTAAAATGTAAGAATTCGAACGAATGGTGTTTTTGGCCTCTAGGGACATCAAAATGAACAAGTACTATAAATCGGTCCCGGGCCTAGGTGTTACCGTGCCACCTACGGTAATAGCTACTACTTCCCTACACAGGGAAATTTGCTAAAAAGAAATCTGTGTCCTTCTCTATACTAATGTAACTCACACATCTGCCCAATTACTGACCGGATAACTCCTTTGGGGGACGGTCCACAAGGAGTCAGACAAATAGCAGCATACGTCGAGTTTGGTATCAAATTAAAGGTCTCCGTTAGTAAAATACAATGCCACAAACCCAAACTAAAACGGACAATGGAGTAAAAAATGACAGCTGTTCAAATCATCATGAATATCAGTAGATCACCCTTAACCTGTAGCCTGCTTTAAGACCATTAAGAGGTTTTACAACTGCAACAACAGACTTAAATTAATTCATGGTTTCCCATGAGCAAACAACTGGGACGGGTGGCGTCGTCCTGTAATCCAGCTACTAGGAGGTCACGAATTGTGGATATTTATAGGGATGCACTGTGGATGCGATGCTCCCTGGTGTGGATTAACGTCCGCACTAGTGAGTACTACGACTATCCGCAGTACTATCCTGATAATTAGACCAATTCGTAAATTACAAGGAAAAATGTGGTTCGGATTCCACTATTAACTGTAGGTCCCTTGGTTGCCATTAGCTGTATGGGCTATTAATTAACAGCTGTGTCTAAGGAACATGTCGGCCTAAGTCACTAACAAGACTACAAGATCGCGCCACTCATCCATCACTCATATTTGGGTTAAAATACGCACATAGTGGCGTCCCCATCTTAAATAATTGATATTGATATTGAAAAATTAAAGAAAAAAATACCGGTCTCAAGGAATTAAGTATACTCACTTTACAATAAAATTATATTTTTTTAGTTTTTACACTGTACAAATTCATTTAAACTCTTTCACCACTTGATGTTGAGCGCATTTGAGTTTTTCTCAAGCGCATGGTAAGTGGTGTGTAGCATTGCTTTAGTCTTGTCTGAATGTCGTCCTTGCAGCCATGTCTTGTAGAGGACTTCAACTGTGGAGTTGTCCTGGGACCTGTGTAGTGGTAATAATCTGTACAAGCTCTCCAACTGACCAGTCCACTCTCTTGGGGACACTCCGTCTTTGGGACGCACCTGCGCACCTCCATTCAAACATCCTGTTAGGACAATCACAGGATGTTCACATAAATAAACATAAATAAAGGATATGATCAAAATCGTAATCTTAAATTAAAGGTTCAATTACATATCAAATAAGCTGTGTTTCTATATCACATAGTAGCATAGTTGTAAATCAACATATTGTTGATTAAGCACAGGACAAATGCAAATATTAAGTGGAACTTAATTTTTGCAGAAATTTGTTTGCATTTGGCCTACATATTATGTGTGCATTAAATTTTACACAATGTTACAATTATTTCAACTTAGAAGCCAAGTTTTTCGATGTTACAATCAGTAGTTGCTATATCAAACCAAGAAGATTTGAATAAACAGACTTTGCACGCCAAAGTCTATCATTAGTAAAGCAACTAGAGGAGTATTCAATAATTTCAATTTCATTGAATTATTGGCTACTAGAAGGTGCATACATTTTTTTATAAATTTGTTATATTATAAATTAGAAAGTAATATTCTTAAACAAGTTAGATTTATTCCCTGTTTAAATAGGATTAGTTAAACTAGTACTTAGGTTCTCTTCTACAGGTAGGGTAATAAAGTGTATTTTTTAGTTACATGTTACTAGCTTTGTATAAAATAAATCAATTTGTCAAGTTTGATCAAATACAGCAATTTAATTATTTTTCCATAATTTTTTTATTTTCTCCATATTAACTGCATAAAAACACTTCATAATACTAAATTATTTGTTTGTTATTGTTGTTCTCTATAAGGTTTATAGAGAATCTGAGAGATTCTATGTCTTGAGGGTCAAAAATTAGAACAACCATTCTTTACCCTATAAAACCACATTCCCATAGTCTGTTAAAGCTGGTTCCCTAACCCTTACCAAATTTTATTAAGATCCTATAATTTTTACTAGAGTTATCATGCTAATGGACATGTACACACACATATGAATAAGAAACGATGGTTTTACATTTAACAACATAAAAACAAAAAAGTAAATCAGTCCTGGGTCCAAGTCTTACCATGAGGCGATGAGACCTTTGTTATATTCCCTACAATGGAAATTTTCTTATATGGGAAATTTTCTAAAAGATGGAACAACCTTGACAAATAGTTATCTTAATTCTAAACATAAGTAGGCCTATGCAATTGTATCTTGGTTTTTAAATTTTTTTTAAGATGAAACACACATACCTGAAGGACAAGCCATGACCTCTACATAATCATAAGGACATTTTCCCCTCTTAAGCTTTTGTACAAGATTCTGAATGTTGCGGAAACCATTCGCAATAGCAAATCTGAGCAACACTTTCCCCTCCTTTTCCAATGTTACTTCTTGGAGATCTTGGTTTCTGTAGGCCAAACACACAAAGAATAATAAAACCGTGAAATTACCAAATGGCAAGAAATCACTTCAAAAAGTTAGCAAACCAACCAATTAAAAAGAAATAGTTCATTGATTGAATCATCTGGGATTGTTACCAGTATTTTTGCAATTGTCCACAAACTATCTCTGATTATTAATGAAAATATTACATTTTTAGAGGAAAGTAGAGGACATTGCTGATATTGTGATCAACTTAAAACTATGAGTTATGATTGGATATTTAAGGAAGGATTAGTCTTAAACTCATCTATGCACTTTGTAGTTTACTGCAAACAAATTAATTAGGAATGTGAGTAGATCTGAACATGGCACGCTGGTGTTCGAAATGGTGTTGAAACATTATGGGAGTGAATATTTCATGTCTGATGCATTTTCCACAAAAACTGAAAACGAGATTGAAATTTTCAATAGAGGAGTGTTTTTTTATGAGTTTATTTTAAGTTGCATTATTAATACTATCATGCAACTTTGCAAAATCCAAATTTGATGGCTTTGTAAGGATTATACTGCATACAGTATTAGTATTCATATCTAGTGTTATACAAGTTTAATACTCTGCCATTCCACTTCAAAACAAAAACAACTAAACGTATATTTTTCAAAACGTGTATTTACAGTATACAGTATATCAACTTTGCAAATAATAAACCCCTTTTTCAAAGACAATTAGAGTGCATTAGTTAAAGATATGTACTTTGTTGAGTAGCAATTAGTCCTTTGTAGGATACATCTGACTCTTAGTTTTTGGTTACCTGTTGTATACCGTACTCTGACAAATTAAAATGTAAGGGAACTAAGAAGCCTATGAAAAATCTGCAAACAGCTAATCACCTACTTTAGCTGTTTGCAGATTTTTCATAATCATTAAACTTACAACATTAAAATTACAAATTATGAAGAATTCATCCACATAGATCCTGACAGGGTCAGAAAGAAAATGGAAGAAAGAAAAAGGACAAATTTATCAATAATTGAGAAATTGTATAGGAAAAGCATAGGTGTAAAGGTGAAAAGTGTTTCTAATATTTTGAGTAATCCATTTAATTTTTATGATGTACAGAAAACAACAACGGTTTTTTGAGGTTGATGCTAACTAACCTGAGAGTTCTGAAAGTAAGGTCAGGCTGGCAGTCTGGGAACAGTTCTAATGCAGCATATCTGAACAATTGGTGAGCCCAGCCTCCAGAGCCACTACCTTCACAGGCAGACAGTGGGTAGTGGTGGAGGGGAGGGGAGGGGGTCCAGGGGTAGTCAACCTCCCCCTCCTCCTCTGAGGTGAGAGAGCGGCCCTCAGCAATCAGCATCTGTTCTAGCTCAACTGTACAACAACCACAATGAACTCAAATCAACAATGAAATTCCAATAGCAAATACAAATGTGTGACATACCCTGGAAAAGGTTGATCTAAAAAGAAATTTCTTGTGCAAAAGGTGGACATTATAGCTCTGAATGAGCCAGGGTCCATAATACACTTTTGGTCCATGTGATGAACTTAATAAAATAATTCACAAAAACTCAATTTTGCACACTGTTAACCATTAGCTCTCAAAATGGTTTCCTTTTTGTGGCAAAACAAGAAAGTTGTATACAAACGGCTGTTATTGTTGTTTAGAATTAAAATGTTTTGTATTTTTTGTTGGTGGAAGGTTCTTTCACACTGAAATTCTGTAACATTTCAATTTGTCTAAATCTTGATAAAGGGGGAAATACAGTTTGTTCTCAAAATGTAGGTGGTGTAGGCCTAAGTGAAAGGTTTCCTGTGTTCCCACCAGTTTTCTAGCTTAATGTATACATACACTGATCAGCTGTTGGCTGTTATTTCAAAGTTCGGCAGGTTCGGGTGAGACGGAGGGGATGGAATTGCTTCCCCTCAATTGTGTATGGAGTATAGTGAAATAAACTATAAGACACAATTATGGCACAAACAAATTTTACAGAAAAAAAACAATGATTACTAGATTTTGCAGGAATTATTTATGTCATTACTTTTAGAAGATTTTGAACACATAATTAATAATTGATCATAGTAAACCACGTAAGGCACTAATAATACATTTTAAAGCTTAAAAAGGAGTGGTGAACTTACTTGCAGTGATAACACAATCAACCTCTCTACTTTGGTCAATGCTGCTCACAAAGTCCTGTCTGGAAGCTTCAAGTTTCTTGTCATAGCAAGGCATGACTGTGACATGGTAGATTGGCCTGCCTGCAATGATTCAAAAGATTTTTGCAAGATTTCTGCAATAATAGCAAGACTAAACATAGTAAAACACCTCACGACGTTCTAGGACATAGTTACTCAGTTTTGTTTTTTAAGGTGAAGCCAATTAAAAATAAATGGGTTTTAGTGGTTTTAGGGGACTAAACCAAAACAAATGCCCTTGTACTTGTTATAGTGTTCTAGTTAGACCACATATTGTCTATTAAGATCCATCTAGATAAAACTAATAGAAGGGTAAGATATGGGGCAAATATATAATGCAGAACCTAGCTGGTTGTCACAAGGAGCTAACACTCAAGTTCTGCACTTGTTGGTGCATCATCTCTTGTCTTCTTAGAAACTGGATACTGTATTGAGTTTAAAAAAAGGATTGTTGATGATTAAATTATGACAACATTATTAGAAGATGGTTCTAAATATTTAGCTCTACAATGGGTCAAACTTGAACATCTTGTGTAAAAATATTTTACTAACCTTCTGTTGTACTACAGTAGGTAATTGTTCAGTTCTTTAAAATCAGACTAAATAAACACATAGATATTATTATTAGTGTTACAGTAGACTCCCTCTTATCCGGACATCTTTTAACCGGACATCGGTTTAACCGGACTACACTCGGTAGAAGTGAAATCTCTTTATCTGGATAATTTTTATCAGCACATAGGTTTAACCGGACTAGATCGGCAGGAAGTGGGCGGTACTGAAACGACTGTTCTTGTGGGAAAGTTTTGAGACCAGTGATTACATTTCTGAATACAATGCTCTCCAAATTTTAAGTCAAATATTGTATAGAGTATACATTTAAATGGTCCGTTTTAACAAGATTTTGGGGACGTCGGTTTAACGGGAAAAACCTTTATTCGGACTGGCCTCAGTCCCGAGGAGTCCGGATAAGAGGGAGTAATTGTGTAAACAAATTATTTATATTATTGTGTAATGGGTGCTACTATACTCATTACTCATCCATCATTGATATATAGAGTAAAGTAGGCACCTGATGATACTAACCCACACTAGCTGCCAAGTGGTCCTTGATGAGCGAGCCCATCACTTGCTGAGGAGATCGAGTTGTACTGATGTATGGAAGAACAAAGTTGCCATGAGTCTTCTCTGCATAACACACCCATCCTGAAACATAGCCAACCCTTACTGTGTTAGTAAAGAAAGTAATACATTTTTGCTAAAGTATACATTGTTAACTATTGAGAAGAAATATTTAAGAGGGTCGTTTGGCACTTTCTAAACTCTGTAAAGTGTTATATTACACATTTACTGAATTTTTAACCCTCATTCTGCACTTATTTGTCACCAAACAGGATACAGTAGAAACTCAATCATATAGGGGCAGGTCAACAATGATTGATAAAGATACATCTAAAATTACTTACATAACAATAGTATCTCATGAAAAATACAGAGACAATAAAAAAATTTTATTTTATAATGCTAGCGTGTTAAAATGTATTGAATTAAACTAACCATTATCGATAAGCGGTAGGTCTTTCATATTATTGTTATTAAAACATCACATATTTGATGAAAATAAAAAATAAAAAGCAGAACAAAGTAATATCAATGAAGAGCTCCAAGGTGATGCCACGCTTGCGTTAACAATTGTCTGCTCCTGCTGTGCACTACGTCACAACAGATCTCATTAGCTCCTCTGATGATGACGTAACTCTTGGAAGTCTCTGATTGGATGATCAGTAACCATAACAACTTGTGGAATGCAAGGACGAAGAGAAAGAATAGAAAATTAAGAGAAAGAACAACAACATTTTGATGTTGTTATCTTATTGCCCTTTTTAGGTGTGTGATATTAGTGTGGCCTTAATATTAGCCTACTTTATAAAGTACTTGAACGTTTAAGTACCTGACGGCTCATATCCGATCCGATTCGAACTGTGCCTTAACTATATGATTAAAAAGGAAATTTCACTATCCCCACATCTCCACTAATAAGCCCTCTTACTAAGTAATGGCCTGTCTTGCTAATTAATCCATTCTCGAACTACTCCTTCGATCATCCTATTAGGTATCATGCACCTCACAAAATTTCCAACGAATAGCTGCAACCAAATACTTTTTTGTCGTAAAAATCTTGTCAGAGTTTGCACTTTTTACTTGGCAGGATCTACTATTATGTCAGTGATTTTGAGGAGCAGTAAAATCAAAATGAGCGACCATTCTGTCTTCACACTACCATGGCCACAGTGAGACTGCCCTGACACACAGATCTATACGAGAATGGCCGAGCTACCCCCACTGTTCTCCCTCAGTGACTTACCAGGTTAATTTTGGAACGGCTTTTGTAAGTTGAGTCAGCTAAATGCATTTTAGAATAATACTAGCTGTTTCTCATAGGCTTAACCCCGTTTGACTTCATAGGTATTAATTACTGATGGGTCAGTACTTCACGTCAAATGTCAGTTCCGCCGGTTCTTGGCAAAAGAACCGGAACCGAGAACCGATGGTGAAATGGTGGTACCGGTACTTTCGGTACCAATGTCGTCTCGATCGCACAAGATGACGATGATGTTTCCGTGACCGCGGGAGATGATTTTGCCACAATCGCTATCGCGGACGACGACGATGACGTTACCTCGATCCTGGGAGTCGATGATGACATCTAGATGGCCGCAAGAGATGTTCATGATTTTGCCGCGATCGTGGAGGAAGACGAAGACGTTTCCGCGACAGTTCATGATTTTGCCACGATCACGGGAGACGATGATGACGTCTACACGATGACGTTTCTGTGACTGCGGGAGTCAATGATGATGTTTACATAGCCGCGGAAGATGACTTGGCCGCGATTGCGGACGACATCGATGACGTTACTGCGATACCAGGGGACGATGGTCTACATGGCCGCAAGAGATGCTCATATTGCCGTAGTCGCAGACGACAATGAAGACGTTTCCATGACCGTCGGAGTTCATGATTATGTCTACACTGCCGCAGGAGATGTTCATGGTTTTGCCGCGATGGCGGGAGACGATTATGACGTCTACACGACCGTGAGTGATGTTCATGATGTTGCCGCAATCGTGGAAGATGATGATGATGTCTACTTGGGCCGCGGGAGATTTTCATGATCTTGTCACCATCCGAAAACCAATAATGATGTCTACACGGCCGCTGAAGATGTTCATGATCTTGCCGCGACCGTGAAAAACAGTGATGATGTTTCAGTAATTGAGAAAGATATTTTGGATTTTGCAGTGATCTCAGAGCACGGCGATTATCACGATATTACTTTGAGTTTAACCATACTGAAAATATCAGGCTGGCACACTTCTATATAATACCTTAAATATAGTAGTTATTTGATGTGATAAGAAGGGTTTACACTTGGAAAAAGTGGTACCAACCCATCACTAGTATTAATATAACTATTGATTGGTAAGTATTTAAGCTGAAATAAACAAAACAGAATACAGTAACACAAACAAATACTCACACCTGATTTTATACATTGAAAGAATCAATCAATCAATCAATCAATCTTTATTTGCCATAAGGATACATTTACATATCATTGACAAAGTCTATTTGCAGTTTTCAAACCAAGTCTTAAAATAAACATACTATTGAATATTACAATTAACATTCAACTCCATTCACATTCTTAACTGAAATTAAAACCAAACTAAAGGACAATTTCTCCCAGTTTAAAATAATCATCCAGACTATAAAAAGGGTTCTGAAGTAGATAATTATAAAACATAGCCTTAAATTTGTTAATTGAATGAAAATTTAGATTATTTTTTACTGAATTATATACTTTAATTGATAAAATTATGTGGCAATTACTAGTTTTACTAAGACGATGGGATTCTAACAGCGCAGTATTTTTAAAACGAGTGTTGTGACTGTGATTATTAAATTGAAGATATTCAGGGTTTTTTAATATATAAACAATCAGATCATAAATGAACAAATTAACTGCAGTTTGAATTTGCAGATCTATAAAAAGAGGTTTGCAATGATCAGGGTGCGCCCCTGTCATAGCTCTTAAAGCCCTTTTTTGGAGAATCAAAATTTCTTTTATTCTACCACTACCACCCCAAAGCACCAATCCGTATCTCATGATTGACTGGAAGTACGCAAAATAGGCCGTCCTTACATATTTCTTAGGAACCTGATTTACAAGACGATCTAAATGATGCACCACACGAGACAATCTTGAAGATAAATAATCTATGTGAGCATTCCATGTGAGTTGATTATCAATTTGAAGGCCCAAAAATTTTACAGCTGTGCTATTATTTAGATCACTCATGGTGGGGATTTGTTTTAGTGTAAAAATCATGTTTTGGGTTTTTTCTTCATTAAGCAAAAATCCATTCGCATTAAACCAATTTGATGCTTTTAGCTTTGTTTCATGGACAAGATTTTTTAGTTCTGTTAGGTTGGGGTTTACATGAAAAAATGTTGTATCGTCAGCATAAAGAATAGTTTGACTCTTTACTGCCAATGGTAGGTCATTAAAATAAATTAAAAATAAAAGTGGACCAAGGACTGAGCCTTGGGGAACGCCCCATTTTACATTCTTTTCTTGTGACGTATTGCCATTAATACTTACTATTTGTTTACGATTGTTTAGGTAAGATGAAAAGAATTGTAGAGATGGCCCTCGAAACCCATAATTTTGTAATTTGTTTATAAGAATTTTAAAATCAACGCAACCAAACGCCTTGCTCAGGTCACAAAAAGTGCCCTGAGCAAATAACCTATTTTCAAATGCCCCATGAATCTGACGAATTAGATTATCAAGAGCATCAATAGTGGACATTCCCTTTCTAAATCCAAATTGGGATACATTAAACAAGTTGTTCTCCTCAAAATACTCATTAACCTGTTCAAAGACCAAGATTTCAATTAATTTACCAATTACCGGAATTACTGAGATAGGACGATAACTTTGGGGTTTATCTCTTGGACCCTTCTTATAGACTGGACAAACACGTGGGACCTTCAACAAGTCTGGGAATACTCCAGCTTCTAACAATGAGTTTATACAATTAGCAAGAGGTACATGTAAACTATAAATAATATTTTTAAGTAAATTATTTGACATTCCATAAACATCATCACTTTTTGAGTTTTTCATTTTTAGAACTGCATTAATAACATTTAAAGGCGTTACAATTTTCCAACTAAATGCAACATCGTTTAAATTAATACCACCATCAGTAAGGTCTATTGGTGAGCTCTGCATTTTTGTGTTATCAAGCTGTAGTTTAATATCAGCAATAGAGTTAATAAAGTAGTCGTTAAGGACATCAGACTCAATAGTTAAAGGAAGCCTTTCAGAACACACTTTGTTTTTCTTTATAAGATCCCATGCTGCTTTACATTGGTTATTGCTACTTTCTATGAGGTACACATTATACATTAGTTTGGCTTCTTTTATGGATCTTTTATATTGCAATTTCAATCTTTCATATTCAACATTGATAATGAACTTATAATTACTTGAATCATTTAAACCACATTTTAAATTATACAGGTTCAACAGTTTTTGCTTAATATACGCTAAGTCAGCTGTGTACCATTCTTGTTTGAATTTAATTTTACAATTTGGCTTGTTGACATATTTTCTTTTCACAGGGGTCTTAAAATAGTTCAAATTATTAAGTAATATGTTGAAGACAAATTGAAATTTAGTTTCCGACTCCATATAATCAAGTTTTAATAACAAGTCTTGCCAATCATATGAAGCTAAATTATTACATAAATTATTAATACTACGTAAGGCTACTCTAAACTTAGTTTGTGGAACATGTTCTGTCATTGTAGGAACTGTTTGTTTAGTTTTCCTGGGTGGACAAAAATTAATAACTACTCCACTATGATCAGAGTAGGGAAAATCAAAAATACCTTTAAAACAAATTGAGGCCCTTTTTTTACAAACAAAAACGTTGTCAAGACATTTGTCCCCTCTTGTTGGTTTATCATTTAGATAATAAAAATTGTATTGTTTAAAGAGGTTAAGTAATTCTGTTACAGTTTTAGTTTTATTTTGAACGTTGAATTTGTTATTAAAATCCCCACCCATCACTATATTATAACTAGTCCAATTAGATATGAAATGTAAAAGCTCTTCCATGATCGTTAAAAACTCATTGGAATTTCCATTAGGAGAGTGGTACAAAGATACTATGATTAATTTTAATTCATCAATAAAAACAGCTGATGCTTCAAAAGTCAATTCCTTGCAAAACCTACCAACATCAAAAATTCTGGACTTATACTTATTATGTACAAATATGGTGGTGCCTCCTCTGATATGTGCAGATCTGCAAAAGGCACTAGCACAGTAAAAATTTTCTGGAAAGCTTTGATCAACCCCATTGTTAGAAAGCCAATGTTCAGATAAACATATAATATTAATCTTAGAATTAATTAAAAAACTATCTAAAGTACATATTTTAGAAAAATTTAAACCCTGAATATTTAGGAACAAAATATCTAACCCATCTTGACAAATATCATGATTTTGGAAGGTATTTCTGAGTGGTTTTATGCCACATTTCTCAGAGGTGACATCACCATAATCAACATCATTATTACAGGTTTCTAATACTAGACATGTTTCACTGGCAATTCCAATAAAAAATGACTATTATCACCTACACTTTGATCACAACCCACTACACCATCGGGAGCCTTTTCAAGCAGTATTGAAGAAGGTAGCGGTGGAAATTCCTCCATGGAAGACATGTTAGGTGACAATGGTAGACATGATTGGTCCTGCAGGTCTGCTGGTCTCAGCGGAGTGGTCGGCTTGGTAACAGGACTTGACAGCTGTAGGTTGGTGTTGGAGTAGTTGGTGGTATCCAGTTTGCTCTCCTCAGGCTGCACAGATCCCTCAGTTGGTGACTGAACCCCTGTAGATGGACTGCATTCCTCAGGTGGTGACAAGGGTTTTACACCATGGTTGCCAATACAGTTTTTTAGTTTTTCCAAAAACTGATAGTGTGGAAGTCCATTCCACAGTTGTCTTCTAGCCGTCGGTTGGTCATATGACACTACACATATTGTAGCGTTGGTGATTTTATACAGCTTTTTAATATTTGTAGAAAAGCGCTCCATACGTATCTTGGAGCGTTATCTACTAATAACAAACAAGTAAGAAAAGGTGAGGTATTTTTAACATTAGGTATATGGAAAGTCCCCTTTAGAAACGGATTACGACCTTAAAGGGCATATGAAATAATGGATAGTTTGGCGCAAGGTTTCTCGTCATAAGTATATGGTTTGTGGGGGTGTGACTTGTAGTTTTCTCAAAAGTCCATGGGTACTTTGGGATTTATGTATGGATATTTCAGCCCCTGGATGGATGGGTATGAGATATGGTGGATATGCTGACTAACCTGGACAGGAGGAGGCCAACATTGGTAGTGCCTGTTTGTTGCCCGCCTCTCTGGCACGGAATCTCTCAACAAACTCCAGCTGAGCCTCAGTCAAGGACAGATCATCTGCTACAGTCATGTCTAGAACCATGTCTGCCCCTAGTCGCTTCAGGTAGCCTTTAAACACAATGACACTTCAAAACTAAATGGTGAAGTGGTATCAGTCAAAATTACTTAAGGGTATTCCTTCTTATAATTTAAATTTTAAAGCTCGTATATCCACTACTGGACATTTATAAACGTAATTTCTTTGATTATTTAAAAAACTTGTTGTTAATACCTTAATACAGTACTTTTAACTGACATGGCGACCATATGAATATCATTTGTTAAGCCTGCCATATTGAAGTAATCTAGATTTCAGGGAAGCTAGTTTAGTTTATGGGTGAGCTTGTTACGTTTGGGTATTGCTTTACAAAAAGAAGGGATCAGACACATGACACTAAAACCTTGGATGGATTAAAATTTGTGTTGTAAAATGCCCAGTATAATTTTCAAATTGCTAGTGTTAAGTGATAGGCCTAAACTTGTAAAATTCAACATAAGAGTGTTAACTGTTCTACTCACTTGTTTGCAAAAATAATCCAAAAATCAAGACATACTAGTTTTTTAAATATCAGTTGATCTTTGGCTATCACAAGAACGTTTATTTTTATGTTTTCTAAATTGCTTCATTCAAAACAGAAAAATATTATTCTTTCATAGGTGTAATAACTGGTATATGATTTATTTGTACGAATTATTGATTTATACATTAAACCTTAACCTGCACAAATACATTCATATCATACTTCAAAAACACAAACACATTCTTTGACCAAATTAAAGAGTTAGACATGTAACAATCCTGCAATATGATCACAGTAGAAATCCTTTAATCCTACATATTTGAGACTATAGGGATACATTTGGCGTTCAAAAAGGGCCAGATGATCCAGAAAAAGACAATATTAGACACAATCAATAAATAAACCATAGTTGATGGTGAAAACTAGGTAATGTTGGGAAAAAGTTTATCCTTTTGAGTTTAAAGCTCTCAGAAAAGTAACAAAACGACTAACTTAGAGAATATAAACATTTTCTTTGTTTTATTCTGTGTTTTCTTACGAGTTTAAAATGTTCTCACTCGTTTATAAATTAAAATTTGTAATGATGTCAGGTTAAGTGTAATGAGAGAAGAAAGGGCCATGTGGCCCTAACTTTGCCTGTGTAAATAAATGATTTTTCATTTCATTTCATAATGCAAAAACTAGGTTTTTTAAATCAACTCATAACTTTGAAAATTTTCACTAAGTAAACCAAACTTCAGAACTTCATTAAACTTTAATGCAACATAAACACATACATTACGAATAAATGTGATTGTTTACCCAAAAAGCTTTTGTTGTTAATTTTGATATTTTTAGCTGTTAATCAGACTAATACTTCCGTGACATCAACGTACAATGTGAACACAAAATACACCACAGTACAAAACATAACACATCCACAATGACAGGTACAATATGAGATAAGGCACAGCAAGGTAGGACTTGCAAAAAGGCAAGAAAACAATAGACCTAGTGCATAATGTGCGATAGGAAGAGGGCCATCCACACGTCAACGCAATTATCAGGACAGCCATCCCTCCAAAAAAGAGCTCAAGTCTCCAGTCAGATTAACCAAATCAGTAGACCAACTGAGGACGGATTAGACGAGTTCTACTCATGAAGCCTACAGTGTAAAATATCATAAACTAGCTGACCCGACAGACGTCGTCCTGTCCTAATGTGGTTTTATGTGAAATGCTCGTCCATTTTCAAGATGAGCTCGTTCGCATGGCTCAATCACAACCTGGTTGAAGTTCGTTCGCTACGCTCACTCACCTTTGGGTTGCAAATTAGCTGTTGTCATAAATTTAGAAAAATAATAGTGCTGCACCCTGTTAGTAAACATATTAACTTTTTAATGCTATTGAACATAACATAATCAAATTGTTTAGTTGAACCAGCTGTTAAGATTCTTTTATTCCATTTAAATATGAGTACTCATAAGGTTAACGTGGGAAACTCCAGAGCCACTGGGGTGGAGCCCTTTTGACAGATCTGCACCAAACTTCACACAAACCATCCTTGAATAATGCTTAATAATGCCTGAAAGTTTCATTACAATATGTTGAGCGGTTTTGGAGTCCATAAAGGACAAACAAACAAACATACAAACAAACATACATTGGATTTTATATATTTAGATAATATTTACAAACCAGAACTTCACATACGGATAAACATGCAAGTAACTAAAGAAGAACCTGCAAGTTTGCGGAAAGTAGTTTCTGGTGACAAGGACTGTGAAGCTGCCAGCGAGAGTACAGGCTGGATGGAGACTGATACGATGATCAATTTAGCCTCATCACTGGCTGTCTGTCAAAACATAAAAATGTCATCAATCTTAAATGTTATTCAACAGAGTAAAATTTAAAATTTGTTCACTCAATTTATGAGAATAACAAGCAAATAAATGAACTAACATTAAATTAAAACTTGTGAAAACACTTAACATCAATGTCTCAAAAAATAGAAAAAAATCAACGACGTAAAGTTAATTTTCCTATACAGCTAAATAAAGAGGTAAAATAGAGTGGTTATGTACTTCAGGCTTCTAAACCTCTTTACCTCTTTAAAAAATCCTAATTTCTCCCTGAACCATTTTGAAGAGATTAAAAAACAAATAATTTAGTATGTATTTGCACAGTTATTGGTTATGAAGAAAATTCAAAAAAAAGTAAATTTAAAATCTGCATGTTATTTATATTATGGAGAGTAATTAAACTGTAACTAGTGTACCATTTGCTTGAATTAGTGCAACTGGAAAGTATTACAGGAGCTATTTCAAAATGAATAATAGCCACAATTTCCCATGAGTTTAAAAGAGACAACTCAAAGATTTGTAACTAATAGAAATAACTCAAAGATTGTGTAACTAATAGAAATGCTCTCAATGGACATATCAGTTGACAACAACAACGATAATAACGATAACATTAGTTTTTTTCCAACAAAAAAAAAAACTTAATACACAACTGCACACCAGGCTCAGTGATAGTAAGTAGGTTAGTTTAGTTTATAGGGCAATCCAATCACCCTCACACCAAACTAAACACGCTGTCGCCGGCTTACACAGTGAGGAACCGAGCTGAGTCCAAGGTGCCCTTTCGCTAAGGTGTCACCTACAGTAGCGGTCACCAATGTTGCGGTCGCGCCGGCAGCCATACACATACACTTACACCTACATGCCAACCTCCAACCAAAGTCACAACTTAGTTATTTTTTATGTACTTGATTAAAATTTGTGGTCGAGCCATAATTTTTATTTTTAAATTTCTACAGCTCGAGCCGGCAAACCGTGACTTGTGGACAGAGGAAGGCAAGCGCGCACATACACTTCCACACCCGCACACGCACACAGATAATTATATGGATATCTTTGTTAAATGTTTTTTGTTACCATCTTTTGTACATTTATTATTGTTCAATGTTCCATATTTATTCACACATATAAGCCTACTGCATACAGTGTACAAGTGCATGATATATTTATATTCAATACGAAAGTAGATTTGTGTTCTTGAATCTTGCCTCTATGGCTATATATTGAATTTTCTGTTTTTCTTGTATGCCACTTAATTTCTCTCATTGCTAACCGGACCAACGTGAGCCAACACCCACCCTGGGCCCACTCTCTTCTCTTTGGCTGCTGGTGGAAGGGGGGGGGAGATCTTGTGGAGTTCAACCTCCACAGCCACTTCAATATTCTACCAAAAGGTATGAATAATTTAGTTTTTAAGTCAAGCCATTGACCAACCCAAGACTTGGCTCTCGCGCATGCGCGGGAGGACATCACGTGGATCACGGGACGGAGTCGGTGGTCAACTGGAGAATAGAAAACATAGCTGACTAGAGTCACAGATTATTTGATTTTTTACCACTAACATTACCTGTTTCAGTTTTTTGTTTTCATTGAAAACACGTAGCATCTCGTCCTGAGATTGCTGAGTAATGAGGACACTCTCTGCAGATGTGATGCATCCACTACACGCAAGGCAGTCTGTCAGGGATATGTCTACCCGCTGTAGCTTCTGAGCATAACCGTCCTGCAATAGGTAAACTGTATAGACTGTGTGACTACCTCATACCCAAACAAGGAAATACAATTATTATACGTAAATCATCATAACTTATTTGCCATTGCTGGAAAGGGAACTCTTTTAGCTAGGCCTAAATGTTTGATTAAATTAAATGCTGCATGTTCATTTTGTTAGTATTGGTAGGTAATATCTTCCATTTTGACTCTCTGGTTTGTTCATTTTATGTTTAGGCCCTAAGTTATATGTTGTTAACTTATTACCTTTAACAATAGAAAATATGTCACTCACATAAAAAAGTCTGTCTCTACGTCTTAATCCCAAAAATAACAACCTCTCTACGCCCGTATTATTTGAAGTAGACTAGTATTTTTGGAAAGAGAGTTATTTCATTACTCACATCGTACAAAAAAATGAATTATTGAATTATTTTTTCAAGTGCGAATTGGCTCAAGTTTGCAATTTAAGATAAAAATAGATCTGTGAGTGCTAAAATGATAATTATTAGATGTAAATTACAATCAATAAATGTGGCGTAGTACAAAATTAGTGAAATTGAATTTTATAATGTATGTACAATCGCCCTATTAGAATAATTATAATTATTATAAGTTATCAATTTCTGTGAAATTTCAGTCTAAATTTACTTGAGTTAAATTTCATGGTTATATCAACTATTTAGTTATGACAGATAAAAGATTTTTAATCTTTGAGAGAAACCAAATTAAAACCGCATACCGTATTGCATACAAAGATGTACAAAAATGTATCCAACATTGCAACATTAATCAGATTATTTTACACCCAAGGCTCTTGGTTTTATTTAAAGACATTTTAATAGGAAATAATAGTAAGACAATTTTAAAGAGGAGTTTCATTGTACTTTTTTAGGTGCTTATTATTTGCTTCCTTAAATAGCTAAAACCCTGTGATGTACTAACAATTTTGTAGGCCTATATTCGATTTTTGGGCGTTGGACTGAACTGCTTATCATAAAAACATTACTTTTAATCTATTTTGGCATTCTGAATTTGTTATTCAAAGTAATAAAAAAAATTAGATGTTGATTAGAGCTGTTATTTTAATGTAAAATCATGTAAAAGTTTAATTAATGGAACAAAAGTATAGTGAGTGGTGCGGATTTGAACCAGCGACCCACCACGCGAGAAGCGAAAACTCTACCTCTGACCTACGCCCTGCAATAGCGTCTATTATGCCATGTTTTACTATACTTGAAAACCTACTTCTCCATTGCTTGTAACGTCGTTGCAATTATTTGTTACGTCAATAAACGTTTAGGCTTATTATTCATGGTTTGTAGACTCAAAATTAGAATATCACCTAATGGTTTTTAACCAAAATATTCTTATGCATTCGAATATTTGAAAACAGAAAACGTTCCAAACAAAATGTCCTAACACGATTTAATTACATTCAAAATTCGAGCATTCTTTTCTTTACTCATAGCAAGCTTAATTTTATATGTCAGAATAAAAAAAAACTATACAAATCACAGCGAATGCGGCAGCAACAGATCAACTTCCACCCAACTCTGTTGAGCGCCGCAACTAGGCCTACAACCGGCTACTACAATCACCATGTTGATTGCAGCGACGCGACGCCACGATGTGCCGGCGCGTCGGCGGGCTCATTGAGGAACATAAATAATAGCGGTTTGATAAATAATGTGTGATTGTTTTACCTATGTGTCTATATAGTTATTAATTAAAAGAAAACACTGCGTTTCTACAACTATTTACTTTTAGTATCAAATGAAAGAAAAAATTAAAACGCTTTTTGAAGCGTCAGAAAACCCGTGATTGAGGTTAGAAATTTGTTATGAGAGCTCACTTGTAAAGTTGGTCACGAGACTTGTTGGTTCAGTTCACGTGACTAGTAAAATTCACTAGTATTTACTAGCGGTATAAAAACGTATATGAAACACAAATTAGTAGGACAAGTAAATACGGGACTAGTATTTACTAGACTAGTAATTACTAGACTAGTATCTTTATGAAACAGGGCCCTGGTTGAAATTCCGGGTTGGTAATAATTTTAGTAAAGATTGTATTTAACGGGCCTTGGCAGTATTCACCGCCACTGTACCTCTCGCATATCTTTCTAGGAACATGAATCATTTTCCACACTCACCCTCTTACATTTAGTTTCTTGTTTGTTCGCATAACAGACTGTTCAGTTTGACCAAGTAAGAGTGACGGAGTTAGTGTGGTGCCGGTTTGTTCGACCGTGAGTGAGGGACCCCGAAAGTCAAATCGTAGTATTATGAATTTGATTTAGTTTTTTACTTATTTTTGGGCTGTGTTTTACTTGAAAATATCATAAATACTATGTAATAAATAACTAAAATTTGAATTTGAAAAAAATATGGTCTGTTAGTTTATGTCTCTCTTGATGAAATTTGCTGCAAATCCAAAGAGAAAATTTTAGCCTACTATATGTGTGCAAAAATGGACTCTATTGAATGTGTTCATTTTCCACTTAATTAATTCTATCCTATTCTATAGTGATTTTATGGTTATTTACCATATCATATCCAAGTTTTGCTTTTATATCTAAAGGCTATTTTTTATAGTGTGAAGTAACTTTATAGTATTTTTTTATACAATTTCTTTTAATATTTCTTGTTATTACTATTCGAGGTACTGGGGGGAACTAGTCTAGTAGGTAGTAGAGCGTGGGGCTTCAGTGCCCAAGGTCCCGGATTCAAATTCCGTCAATCTTCAGTGGATTTTATCTATGTTATGTGATGATGCGGCAACCCTCTAGGACCTTGAAGTAATGTGTAAAACAGTTCTGAGCTAGAACCAGTGTCCTGAGGGGGCATATTGTATATATCCAGGAAAACTATTCATGTTATTTCTACCAGCACCAGAAAACTGATACAGTAGAGTCCCGCAAACTCGGCGTGATGTAGACTGGAAGGGTACCGAATTTGTGAAATGCAGGGTTATCAGGAACTAGGGTTAAAAATAAGAACAACACAATTTTTAAAAGTCTTTTAGCTGCCTTCTTTATTTATATTATATTACAAGTCCGTATTAAGTCATCAAATATAGTACAACAAATCCTCGGTACGAGTTGCGAATGATTTGACTTGAGGTGGCTTGTGTCCATGATTAACTCGGACTCAAAAAATCACTAATTTTTTGAGCCAGGTGATGGGCGAGTTATCCAGACAGCCGGGTTAACGAGTGCCGAGTTTGCAGGACTCTACTGTAGTTACAAGTCAAACAAGAACACAATAATTTCCTATCTTACTATAGTTTATTGCAATTTTATCGTAATTTAGGCCTACCTGTTCCAATTTTTTGTTTTATGTTTTAAGCCTATTTTAGACTCAAACGTGTGCAGTAACTTTTATTACTTTTTTTTGTAAAAACTTTCCTATAGTATTTCTTGTGATAACAATTTTGTATGTAGCAATAATGAATTTAAAATTCAAAAGCACACATCAAACTGATTTATTGTTCTACGATAGTGGTTAGCCCGGGATCTATCCTCCTTAGAGTGTAGCTGGGCTGGTTCTCAAACTTAATTAAACATAATATGTTAATTTACATGTTTTGTAATAACTACATGAACATCAGAGCACTTATTACGAGTGGGTTTATAAATTCGGACTCGGACACTGGCACATTTATACTGTATACTTAAAATCAAATATGGCATTCCCTAACAATGAAAATTCACATTTACTTAAACAAATTATATAAAAAAATTCAAAATAAAGGTATTTTAACAGTTTAAGTGTGTTAAAAGTGTTTTAACACCAATAAAATACCTATATTATTGAACTTTCTTATATAATTTTGCTTGAAAATCAATAATAAAAAATAAAAAAATGATGGCAGTTTTTTTAACCCCGGTCAAAAAGACCTTGAGTGAGTACTTACGTTTTCAATTCAAAGTGAGTTCTGCAAGGTTAAGAAACAACTACCGGTACTTATTTAGTATGTTTTTAAGGTCAGTTGGCAGTAAGAGTTATAAAATAATTGCAAGAGTAAAGAAAGTGGGTCGATTCTGCCATACTGTAACTTACTGTGTATAAATATGTTTCAGAAAACACATTTAGAAAAGCTCAAGTTGAGCCGAGTAATGAAATACCCTTTCAAAAAAATTCTACCACTCAAGTACTTGCACAAACCTACTAATTACAATATAAAAATATATTCTAACTCTAACAGAGTAAATCAAATGTTTGCTTTTTAGAATTTTTAAAATACATTTGTTTTTGATAGACCTATTATAACGGAAGGTAAATAAAAGATATGTCTTATAACACTTAAAACATATATTTACGCTTATACTGTTACTCACAAGATGGTAAATATACAAAAAAGATGGTAAGTGGTGATCGATTTTGATTGGACACTCCAATTATCATCAGACCCAATGATTGGAGTGTCCAATCAAAATCGATCACCACTTACTATCTTTTTTGTATATTTACCGTCTTGTGAGTAACAGTATAAGCGTAAATATGTTTTAAGTGTTATAAGACGTATCTTTTAATTTAACTTCCGTAAATTTAATAACACGTACAATGCTGATCAAGAAGTTACCTATTATAAAAAACAAATGTAGCCTAATGGTTAAAAAGGTTCAGTAGCCCTATAGGGAATGACCTAAAAACAAGTTTACTATAGGCTACATTGCTAGTTTGTTATGTAGGCTAGTGATATTAGCTATTAGCATCACCATAAAAACTCACCTCTTTAACTTGCAAGTATGAGCCATCCTCTTCAATCTTTATCTTTGCACCAGTCCCTCCTGATTTCTTGTCAATTTTAATAGGTTTTATACACTCCTGAAATAATCACATAGGTTTGTTAGTCTGTTCTATTTAGCAGATTTAGCGATATGACTATGCAAAGGTAAGTTAAGTTATGCTGTGAGCTAAGTATGACAAACAACTGAGACGATATCATTTTAATTTTCACTAAGTACTTTCATACACTTAAGATAGCCCAAAGAGAGGCATTTAGTAGAATGACACTCTCCTTACTCCCATGGTATTAAGTTGAGTAATTTTTTTCCTCATCAACTCTTTCCCATATCCCCGGAGAATACCGGATCTTGATGTTAAAAATTTAGCTCTGGGGGATTTCTGCAAAAAGTGAGTAATCTCCTTGTTTTTACTCTCTAATATAAGACATTAGGCCCTACCTATATACAACAGCACTTTTGGAATAAAATAAATGTTTGTGTCATTAAAATATGCAGTGACTGAAAAATGCAACTCTCGTACTCTCTACCTACTGACAAAGTTTTTTTTATTCCTCACTCAGTTTCACTTCATGGCCAGCAACGTCCTTAGTTTATCGTCTGTTTTATTGCTCCCAGTCCTTCAATTCACATCTGCCGGCCAAACTAGCAGACAGAGCGTTTTGTTAACGTTATTCTGTTATTTGTTACGTTTAGTGAGATGTGACAAGCAAGATGCTGTAGACATTTTTTCTTTCACATCTAGTCTGCACTTTAGTTTACGCCCCACATTTAAGTTACTCACATACGGCATGTTTGTGTACGGTTAGGTTAGTTTAGAACAGTTTCATTTTGTAAGTTAATCAGCTAGGTAGGGTAGTCAGTTAGTTAATGTATAATAAGTTAGTAAATGTGGGGCTCAATTACTGGCCCCAATGTCTATAAGGTTACTAATAGCCGTAACAACTGGTTTGGCGGTTTTTAGACAGTTCCATTTAAATAGGCTTTTAATAAAAACACGTGTTTACTTTCGGGCCAGTGACATAATTTTCTTATGTCCCCATACCGTGTCTGTTATGACATCTGTGCTATACAAATTTGTTAGCCCGTATTCTTGTTAAGTTATAGTACTTTAATACTTTTCAAAGAAATGGCGACCATACGAAGTAGTGAGGACCGCTAGCTGAAATCTTTTTTTTACAAATTACAATAATGGTAACCCAGCAGATGACTCAAAACTAACTTGGTACTTTCCTGTTAAAAGGGAACTCATTATTATCGAAGATTTTTTTTCGATATCTCGATTATTGATATTTTGATTAAATTATATTAAAATATCAAATATCGAAAAAAATCATCGATAATAATGAATGTTCCCCTTAACACGTTCGCTGCTACGGACGTTCCGGAACGTCAAACCGGCTACGGCGCCAGATGTTTAACGTTACCATGAATCAGCCAGCTCGTCACGAGCGTCCTATATTTCTTTGCAGCTCGTGGGGACGTACTTTTCTAACAATAAAAAATATAGTTTCCCAAAATCACCACCAGGGTCGTTTAGAACAGGGCTTTGTCCCACCTCTTTCCTGCTAGATAGCGACACTAATTTACCAACTACAACCTGGGCAGTGCTGCTATCTATCAGAATCACTTAGTACTATGTCCAAAGCCAGTTTTATTGCAGAACATTGCCATCCAGTACAACTACTGTTGTTTTTACTGTAATTCAGTGTATCGGCAGCAATATTTACGTAGCGGCGAGCGTTAGTTCAGCTCCTGGTGCCGTCCCGGCATCTAACGGTCAGCAGCGAACGTGTTAAAAGGGAAGTACCACTATCTTTCCTGTCTGGTTTAAGATCAAGATAATAAGTTAATCCCATCACTAACTTAACATTTGGATTTGCATCATGCTGAATCTGATAGTTTGTTCTAGGGGAATAGACTTAAATTTCCTAAGCTTGTAGGTGACTTCACAAGGCTAGGGATAGGCGTAGTTGCGAGAACAACATTGACTGACAGTTACAACAACACACAAACACAACAATTGATGACATAGGGCCTTCAACATTCTAAATATATTTACCAACCGCATAAAACATAACCAAGGCCAATTAAAATTTGTTATTTGTAAGTTGATATCATTGTAATAACTTAGTAATAAATCCAATCAGTTGGAATAAAATAGCTACAACTTAAATCCTAGGTTTTGTCCTGAGTTGTTTACTTGTCAGCCTAGAGTTGCTGGATAGCCCACCTGTGATGGTGTAATGAAATCATCTAGATCTGTGAGTTGAAGTACTCCACTAAACCTTGATGCCATGATCCTTTCACGCGATCTCTTGGATACCAAACATATAGGAATAAAATGTCTTTGAGGAGCCTAAAACGATCAATAACAACGTAACCTAACTCTTCCTTCAGTCTTGCTCTTGTTTTTCCTTGCTTGACACTCTTGACAGCTTGACATTTGACATTTTATGAAATAGCAATACCAACCATATCACGGACGGAATGATTGTACTGATTGGTCAATAGTGATGTGCGATACGTATCGTATCGTATCGGAATATCGCGATACGCGAGGGACGATACGATATTTCGATACGATATTTGAAAAACGATACGTATCGTATCGCCTAAAACGATATTTGTATTTATATCGGCACATAGAGCGATACGATTCATGTCAAAACGATATTTTTAAGCTTTTTTGCGCAGGCCGAGCAAACTGCAAAATCTGTACTCTGTGGATGTGTAGTCTGAAATAGGAGTTTTTGATGTCTGTATTTTTGGTTTTTACTTGATAATGTACCAGTCCCATCCACTGAGCTAAAATTATAACTGGAGGTAGCACAGCCATGGCAGAAGTCTGTCAAAAGCGTGTCGCTGATTTTGTTAGGTTGGTATAGCAGTGGGTTTTCTTATCATAGCAATAACATGGCTTCTTATAACTAGGTTGGTATAGCAGTGAGTTTTCTTGTCATAGCAATAACATGGCTTCTTATGACATGACACCCGCCTCACGCAAACATGGCGGCTGGCGACACGCATCTTTGACATTCAGTGCTACCTCCAGTTAGATTGATAACTCAGTGATCCCATCCCAGTCCATCTCCACTAGCGTGCTATGGCTATCTGGCAGTCTGGCACTAGCAGTGCAGACTGCAGACTGCAGAATGTGGGAACTGTCTGTGGCTGTGGCAATTACATTAATGTATATGCAATCCTAAAATGCTATGGGAAGGATAGGGAAACAGGTCCAAGACGTAGGGAGTTGTGAAGGAAGTAGTAAAGGCGAGCAGTGTGGAGTGTGGAAATGGAAATATGTATCTGCAATACTAAGACTGTTTTCAGAGTAAACTAATGATTTTCCTCGAGCAAAGCTTGGTCCCCAGGTACTTATATAAATTTGCCGTTTCTAGGTTAGGTAGGGGAGGGGGGAAACGATACGATACGTATCGTTTTTCGATATTTTTGACGATACGATTCGCGTATCGCGATACAGACGCCCGATTCGATACGGCGATACGATATTTTTTTCCGATACGTATCGTATCGCTGTATCGCGATACGCGTCCGTATCGCCCATCACTATTGGTCAAGCAGTGTTTCCAACAGGAGCGTCTGTAAGTGCCGCGCATTCGCATTTCACACTAGCAGGAACGTCTGTTTGAAGAAATGCTGAGTAAACGTTTCGGTTACTTTTAATGTAACGGTTGTGAAACGTCACGTGTTGTACCAGTTACATAACGAAACGAGTGCCTGGTATTTTGTTATCTTGTTCCAAACTTCTATTTTTGTCTCACGGGAGTGTTACCACTTAACCCCCGAGCAGAGCTGACGCCACTAATTTACACTCTAGGTTTTATAATTTAATTTGTTCTCATTAAATTCAGAACCGTGAAAGGTGCGTTTAATTTCACCTTTAATTTATTTAACTCAAGTTTTGCAACTCCGAGGCCGGATAAAGGTCGATTCACACATATCAGTTCAGTCACAGTTCCGTTACAGTCCAGTAACAGTTCAGTCTCAGTTGCATCCGCAATTTCTCAGTCAATAGTCCGTCAGTTTGTTTCAGTCAGTCTTCCGTCTCTAAAATTAACAGTAATTTACAGTCAAAAGTTTTAAATTATAAACCTATATTCTATCAAGTTTTCATTGTCCATCTTGTTGATTGTTACAAACAGTACTCAAAATATAAACACAACCATTTAAATAACAATAACACTATTTTCTAACCTCAAACAGTTCCGTCAGGCGTCCGAACAATCAAAAAGTATCGTTGGAAAGAAATCTGAAATTGACTGACGGATGCCGGTAGAGCGACTGACGGGACTGCAACGGATAAGTGTAGATAGCGCAATAGAAAATCCATTAAAGAATATTTTTGTTAACTGTGACGTGCCTGAAGTGACTGGACTGTGACGTTCCGTAACTGATGTGTGTGAATCGACCTTTACCCCTAGTTTGTGTTGTCAGTTTTTGCTTAGGGAAAAATTCCAGGGTAATAAAATTCAGCTGAGTTACCTCCTGTTTTTTTATACAGGATGACAATTATAAGTCTTAGGACGACTTAATAACTTTACAACTAGAACACATATCACAACCAAATTCGGCATATGACTACTGGTAATAGTAATTAAACCACTTTTTTTGTGTAGATGGTGATCGGATGTCAACTATGGGGGACGGCCCTTGGGGAGTAAGTTTAAAATCCTCAAGGTAAGCATAGGTTGATATGCACATCAAATTAAAGGTCTTGTTGAACTATAAACAATGCCACAAACCGGACCATCAGATGGACAATCGGGTCAAAAATGACAGATGTTTAAAGATTTCTTGAATCTGCCATTTTTTACTCAGTTGTTCTTTTAGCTCAAATGTGTGGCATTGTATTCTACTGATAAAGACCTTTAATTTGATGTGCATATGACCTATGCTCACGTTTATGATTTTCTTCCGTCTTCTAGCGGGCCCCCCTGAGGAGATATAGCGTATAAGAGTGAAAATTTAAAAACGTACGTTTTCAGGAAAAGCACTTTGCAAATTTTTTTCCCCTTTTTTCAAAACTTTTATATTTTTTTTTATTTCATTAACATTTGAAGTTTCATAAAATGTCCATGGTAACGCAATATCTTTGGTAGTTTTCTTTTTAAAGAGCATCTTTAGTAGAAAAACACAAAATCCTGTCACGACCATAACGGACGTTTAAATGAATATTAAAAATAGTTAATATTATTTTTATAACTATGTTTTGCTATAAACTAATTTACTTTTATGACCATTATACAATAAAAAGGTCACTGAGCTTAAGGTATATTCGGTCTTTCTAGAAAAAAATATAAAAACTAAAAAAATAGAAAAAAGCCAATAAAATCTTTTAAAGTTTGTATAACTCCGAAAAAACTTACCTGAGACCCGAAAAGTCTTTATGTTTGTATAGAGGTGTGCTTCTTTTGTGTATAAAACATTGAAATATGACGATATTTTAATTTTTGAAATTTTTATGATAGAAATCATAAACGTGATGGTCAGGGACAAGCGGTACGGTCGTGAATTGTCTGAACTAATCTAAATCTTTCTAAACAATCCTTCAATTATACTGTTAGTTATAATAAAATTATGTGTTTCAATTGAACTAAACTGTTCAATTTACAATTATATTAAAGTTATTGTCACGACCAAACACACTATAATCCATAAGGCTGGATTGGTCGTGAAAAAAACCGCGATGGTCGTGAAACTTTGGTCGTGAAATTACGTGTTATTTGGCTCTGTTCTGGCGGTAGCCCTGCACCTCATGTTCGAGGATACAAAGTGTACTTCTAGGTTAATCTAGCAATTGAAATATCTTATAAACAAAAATTAACACCATGTCTACTTCATCAAATGACTACGTACGGTCATGGACACACCGAAATTACAAAAAACACAATCTTTCCTTTATTAATCTTGTGATTCCTCCTTTCAACTCAAAACGACCTGCACTACAATCCTGACGTACACCCCGAACTAGTCTCTAAAACCAACTGACTCCATCGACGCCAGGCTTGCCACTGTCGTGCTCCAAAGTTGAAAATTTTTCCCAAATGGTCGTGACGCCAAATCGAGGGACAGACTTATTTTGTCATGGTAGTCAGTCTGCAATGACAATAAAATTATAATATGCTCCTTTTTTGTAAGTTTAATAACCATTGATGACATAAAAATATGGCTTTATATATTTCGGCATGAATAATTAGTCTAAAAACAGCGTGAAAGTTGGAAAATGTACCCTAGGGACACGTCATGGTCGTGAATTTCGAGACTTTAAAAATACGAAAAGAATACCTAGAACCTATTTAAAACCAAATAAATGTGTGTAACATGTTGCCCCCGTCCCAAAAAATATTAAAACACATAATAATAAACTACAAATCCAGTATCTACGAAGTAAAAGGCCAGGGACATGAAAACGTACGTTTTTAAATTTTCACTCATAAATAGCATTGCAAATTTAACGGATCTTCAAACATCTTTTTGACTCGATTGCCCATTTGAGGTCTGGTTTGCGGCATTGTTTTTAGTTCAACAAGGCCTTCAATTTTATCTACATATCAACCTATGCTTACCTTTAACTTTAAGATTTTAAACTTACTTCCTAAAGGAGCCGCTCCCTATAGGTGTCTTCCGATCACCATGTACACAGAAAGTAGCTTTCTATTACCGCAGTAATGATGATATACTAAATTTGGTTATGATATCTCTTCTCTTTTTAAAATTATAAATTCGTCCTAAGATTTAATTGATTACCCTGTATAAACCAAATCAATTTTTCTGCAGCAAAAACAGCCGTTTTTAATGCATGCGTTGCGGGTCTAAAGTAGCATATTTTTAGTCTCTAGGGAGTAAATCAGCTTTTGTAAACGGTTGTAAATTTCGATTATGGCAATCGTATCGATCGAAACTATTTATCGGTTGATTTATTATGTAAAGTGTTAGCTTATTGTTGTCGATCGCTCGACACATCGATGGTAATGTAACATAATCGTAATAGACGAAATGATTGAATCACTTACTAAACAGCTACTTATTTGCATTTTTAGTAGAATTGAAAACAAGCTGGAAGTCGTTTTGAGAGGTAGCCTAATCTTCAAATAAAAATTATTTCGTTTTCTAGCCTTTGTTAAAATGATGCAATATGACGAAAAATATAGTTCACCACACAGGAAAAAAGTGTTTTTTGCCATCGCTCATTTTCCGACCTCGGCTTCGCCACGATCGTAAAACTCGACCTCGGGTCAAAAAGAGTCACGTTAGGCCCTCACTATACTTACAGTGATTAAGTATAGGCTACTACTCTCTAGCTACAAACTAACTTGTAGATTCCCCACGAATATTAGAACAGAAAGTGGTGGGTCATTAAAATAAACAAATGGTGTTACTGGTCCAAAAGTAAACATTACTTAACATAACTGAAATAGAACTGTCCAAACCATGAAATTATGTTAATGTTATTGTTATAATAGAATTCGTACCAGTTACCGGTACGTCATTTTGTTTACGTGTATGATCCATATACCGCTTTAGTTGCCGTTAGTGAATTTGAGACGAAGTCTTTCAAAATAAATAAATTAATAATAAGTATATGACTATTAATTGCAGGCTACAAGCAATATACAGTCCAACCTCAGTATAACGAATCTGAAGGGACCGAACAGAATATTCGTTATATCAAGGATTTCGTTAAAACGGGGTTCGTTATATAGAGGTTAGGTTTGCAGGAATTTCGCTAAGTCGAGGTTCAGAACCAGCGTCGGTCAATATAGGTCGGGATTTGACCACATTAAAATACAATTAAAGTAGCATAGCCTACAATACTTTACAGTACAGTGTTTACATTGTACAGTAGAACCTAAATTATTCGGCATAATAAAGGGGAGGGATCTTGAATATTGCGCAATCATGACAATGGCATTGACCTTGGTATAGGTTAAAAGCTGTAAGTTTAAAATCACAGCTTGTTCTAATCCTCCTAAAACCTAGCCAAACACTGTATTGCGTAGTCATAAACCATGTAAAGAACAAAACAAAACAGTAGAAAGATTTGTAAGCTACTGCCCGCGATAGGCCGGTAGGCTACTTACAGTACAGTACTGATTTATCACAACAGAGGAATGTCAATAATAATCAATAACTATAGCATTGGTGTTGCTAGTTGAAACAAATCGTATTGAAAACAATAAATTATTAGATAAGTCGTTATAAAAGTGTATAATCATAGCCAACTTAAGGATAATAAAAACACTCATAAAAGGAATGTTAAAATAACTATGTTGCTATTCTTTCTCTTTGGTTTTGTTTTTATATTCTTTCTTAGGTTTCTCTTTATCCAAAAATTGTACAATTCGCCATAGTTATCCCATATCGCCCTATCACAGCTTACTAACCATTACGTCGTCATCAGTCCTCAGAGAATTAAATCAGTTCTCAGTTGTAACATAGCGCGCGCAGTGACAGAAGACAAAGATGTAAAACGGAGCAGGAATGTTAGCGCAAGCGATGACGTGACCTTACCATTTAATTTGATAAAGAAACAGATTTTCCCAAAACAATAATTGGGTGGGGGATTTGTTATATCGAGGGAAAGACGTAGACAATTCGTTATGCAGAGGTTAAATTCGCAATGTAGAGGTTCTGACAATGACAAATTCGTTATATTGAGGTGTCTTATTTTAGCCGAAATCACGAAAAATTCGTTAAATCAAGGTCGTTGTTATGGTATGTTCGTTATGTAGAGGTAAAATATACATTGTGTCTTATGGAGAGTTCTAGGGGATTAAAAAAAAATCGTTATATCAAGGAATTCGTTATATCGAGGTTCGTTATATCAAGGTTAGACTGTACAGTGATACCCATTACCCATCAACGCCATACGGTTTCGTTCCAAAGTAACAGAAATAGCTACCCGCTATAACTAGTTTGACGTTTCACAACCGTTACATTAAAAGTAGCCGGAGCGTTTACTTGGTATGGTCTACTAGTGCGCATGCGTGGCACTTCTATACCCAAACGCTCCTGTTTCCACTGGCAGCTCTGTTAAGTGTTTACCGATCAGTTAAAAAGAAATAAAAGTATTTAACTATTATTAATATGTATTGTAAAAGCTGAAGAAATGTTCTTACCAAACTTGGATTACTAATTATCCATTATTTGTTTGAATGGATTTGTCAAGGTTCCATGGCTGTTTTATAAATATATTTTTGCGCAAACGTTGTCCGGCCTGTACGTTACTCTCCAGTCCAGTGTGGTACAGCTGATGTAAAAAAAACATACGTCAGTTTCAGATGCAGACGACACTTGAGTCGATATCTCGGGGAGTGAACGATGTATGATAAGAGCGTGTTTGTTTGGATTTTTAGATGTAGTGTTTTTGTCGGTTTATTATCTGCGGTTGTAACCGTTATATATCTCACGCCAATTCCAGGTGAGAATTTATTATAGGGTTATATTTAATTACAGAAGGTTAAAAACTTGATGAAAAATTACTAGCCATTAAAAGTGTAGTTTAATCCATATCTTATTCCAGTATATTTCCTGAATTTCTTTATCTAGCTGTTAAATTAATATTTTATAAAATCCTTACAGTAGTTATTATTTTTTACTGATAGACTTCGATGATTTTGCTTGTATCTTATATTTTCTGTTTGTTGTTTGCAATGGAAATTCGTATTGGTCGTTATAATTACGTACTCTTACTTAAATTTTATTTTAGAATATACACAATACAGTATAAATAAATGTATTATGAAAACACCCATATTATTTGCTGCATAAATACACAATGCGTTAAACATGTTTCAATCTAATATAAATATTAGACTATCTGAGACGATAATGAAAGAATCTAAAAGCCTCATTAGCCTACCACAATCTTCTCCACCATCAAAATTAAAACCTGAGAACTGATGTTTAAAATAGGTCTACATAGCAGAATACAATAATTTTACAGGAATTTTTTAAACTATAATTGTCAATAAAAATATTTGGCCACAGATTTCACTTCACACTAGAATTTGGGCTTTACAAAGTAAGATTTTTAAATATTAAAATTGACGGCAAATTTTATCAATACCTCTATGGGGCAAAAACAAATTATTGATGTCTTGTCATTACAGTCGTTTGATAAAAAAATTTTACCTTCACCTAAAAATTAAACAATAGCCTAGTGTTATTTGACGTCGACTACATCTACTTGACGAAATATGATTTTGCCATTATTGAACACCAATGATACGCAGTGTAGATTGATTGAAAACCCATCGACATCCAAGCCAAGTATACTGCGGTAGTACGGTATACTTTGATTTATACAGTTGATTAATTATCTTTCAAATGATTTCCAATTTCCAGTTAGAGGAAGACCACCACTCCATAATCCATCGCCATACATACAGTCATCGAGATACTTTTAGTTTTTAGGACGCCTTCTATACTACCCTTAAGTTTCAGAAGTTTGTTATATTTAAAAATAGGTATTTTATAAGGATCTTAATAAACTTAGCTTGTTTTAGCGAACTTCCCTACAGCTAAGTATCTATTACCGTAGGTGGCACGGTAAGACCTAGGCCCGGGACCGATTTACTTTTTCATTTTGATGTCTCCAGAGGCATTTATATACCGTATACGTATATGTATACGTCCGTGAACGCGATAACTTGAGTAATTGTTGTCCGATTTTGATGAAATTCTGTTTAAAGGTGTAAGGCGAGATAAACTTGAATGAGTTCGCGAACCACCATGATCGGACCATGGGAACGGGGTTTACGGGGGGGGGGGGGTTATAGGGTAAAAATAGGTTTTCCCATTTTTGACACTCAAAAAACAAAATTTCCCAATTTTTTTCTAGAAATTTTTAAAGACCATAAAAAACAAATAATTTAGTAGCCTATATCAAAGTGTTTTTGTACGGCTATTGGTAACGGAGAAATTAAAAAAAATTAAATTTCTAATTCTCATGTTATTCTTATGGAGAATATTGTAAAATGTTGTAGTTTGCTTGTTTATGGATATATTTTGATCAAACTCTGCAAATTTATTTATTTTATTCAAACCTAGGTACTCGTTAAACCTAATGTTATTTAAATAGATTTGATTAAAAATCAATTCAGACAAATGGAAATTCGCTTAATCGGCAGGTTTGCTGTGGTGGGGGTATTTATAATTATTTTTAAATTAATTTTAATATCAACCAAGAATGGGTGATCATAATCTTATGATAAGTAGATTACTATGAAACACTGTTCATTCACTACAATATTAAGGATATTCAAGTAAATGTTATGTGTTCACAAGTTCACCCCTATCGCATATTGAAAAAATATGTGCTGTTCAGAATTTACTGTTGATTGTATTTTTTTACGATTTATTTGGTGCATGTTTGGTACGTAGCTTCCCGCAGCACGATCCGTGAGCGAATGCATCAAACACGTGAACTTTTGTGACAAGACAGTTGATTATTACACTAAAATCAGGTGTTGATGAACAGCACCTGACTGGTTTGTGGTCTAGTGCAGAGCCGCGCGCGGGTTGACCCAGATAGGCCTGGTCCATAGGCGCTATTGCCTCATGAAACGAAAGTCACTTCAGCTTCCGCGTCTACGTTCCCTTTTCAGCTCCTGCCAATGAGCTTGCTATACGACTATCACACCTAGGACGTGTCGTCCTCAAAGATCCAAAACATGCATGTATTTTATGCTTGTACAAGCAAAACATATTTATTGGTTTTTAGATATGGAATTGTAATTACTAAAAATAGGTTCTACCTTTCGTCCACAGCTCGATCAGTTATAGCTAGCGTTACGGTATTTTCGGCATTAACATGCCATCATCAGACATCTTCAGCTGAAGCAGCGTCGTCACAGCAGAAACACATAACACGGACATATTTTACAATTACAAAAATTCGAACATTAAATTAACACATTTGAGTCGGCATCCAGTTCAGATCATCTCAACCGGTACCGCGTGTGCAACAGGCCTGTTAATTTTATATTCGTATTTTTGTAATTGTAGTAAAATGCGTCCGTGTGTTTCTACTGTGACGACGCTGTTAAGCTGAAGATGTCTGATGACGGCATGTTAGTGCTGAAATGGCCGTAACGTAAATTACAACTGATTGAGTTGTTGACGAAAGCTAAAATATATTTTTAGTTAAATCACTGCTCAGGGGCTAAAACATGGATTTTAATTGAATTAAATCGAATAAGTATATTCGGTCGAAGTATATTATACCTTAAGTGCAATTAAATGTTTAAAACCTTAACATTTAAACTGTGTAATACCATAGTCGAACTTTTTTTTTAAATCTAATTATAATTTTCCTGTCGGTGTAAGTGTTTGCTAGTTTAGTTAATGCACTTTGAACGTAAAGGGATAATTAACCCTCTAATAGACTAGCTGTTAAGGTTGATTAGAAACCTAGGTTATTAATTGATTTCACATATCATTACGAGTGTCTTAATCTAAATGGATGAGAAAGTGTCATTTACAAACCGTGATCTATAATTATCAACAAGTTAAAAATAAAATAAATTTATAATTTGCATTATTTGATCTCCTTGGTACCCTTTTTACATTCATTGTTTTCCAACTACTAGTTTCAACGCTTATCCGTGTTAACTTAAAAATCATCGAAAATGTAATTATTGTTTACGTAGTGAAACGTATGTAGGTGCTTCAACTAAATGAAGCATAAAGTGGGTATTGGTAGCATTCTGACGAATAAAACCCCTGAAAATGATATGTAATAACATATCTATCTATAGTTTATTCATACATGTGCATTTTGATAGAACTAGGAAATTGAGAGTTTACCTCCTACAGCGATACTATAACCGATTCCACCATTAAGTTACAGTCTAACCTTGATATAACGAACCTCGATATAACGAATTCCTTGATATAACGAATTTTTTTTAATCCCCTAGAACTCTCCATAAAAGACTATGTATATTTTACCTCTACATACACATCTCTTTTACACATCTCTCTGTCTGCTGTCGCTGCGCACGCAATGTTGCAACTGAGAACTGATTTCATTCACTGAGGACTGATGACGACGTAATCTGTAGTAAGCTGTGATTGGGTGATAAGTAAATATGGTGAATTTTACAATTTTTGGATAAAGAGAAATCTAAGAAAGAATATAAAAACAAAAGCAAAGAGAAAGAATAGCAACATCGTTATTTTAATATTCCTTAATTTACGAGTGTTTTTATTATCTTTAAGTTGGCTATGAATATGCACTTTTATAATGACTTATCTAATAATTTATTGTTTTCAATACGATTTGTTTCAACTAGCAACACCAATGCTATAGTTAATGATTATTATTGACATTCCTCTCTTATGATAAATCAGTACTGTAGCCTACGGTAGCGTACTGGCCTATCGCGAGCAGTAGCTTACACAACTTTCTACTGTTTTGTTTTGTTCTTTACATGGTTTATGACTACGCAATGTAGTGTTTGGCTAGTCTTTAGGAGGGTTAGAACAAGCTGTGATTTTAAACTTAAAGTTTTTAACCTGTACCAAGGCAAATGCCATTGTCATGATTGTGCAATATTCAAGATCCCTCACCTTTATTATGCCGGATAATTTAGGTTCTACCATTGACTATTAGATACAGAAGGTTCTACTGCACAATGAACACTGTACTGTAAAGTATTGTAGCCTATGCTACTTTAATTGTGTTTTAATGAGGTCAAATCCCGGCCTATATTGACCGACACTGGTTCTGAACCTCGACTTAGCGAAATTCCTGCAAACCTAACCTCTATATAACGAACCTCATTTTAACGAAATCCTTGATAGAACGAATATTCAGTTCGGTCCCTTCAGATTCGTTATACTGAGGTTGGACTGTATTTTCATATTTGGATATGGACGATATAGCATTTGGCATTGAATAAATAATTCCAAGAAAGAGTACGGTTTGTATCTCCGAATGTAATCATTACGTTCAAGCTAGCCACATTGATACGCAACTATTATTATTATTATTATTATTATTTGTTGTCATGAGAGCCGAAGCCCCCTGACTGCTTACCCGGTACCTATCCTTCAGGACATACCCGGGCCCCATGATGTAGGCCGAAGCTTACGCATCAACCTTTAGCACATCATGGGCGGATGACTTAAGGTCATCAGGCTCGCCGGCTGCCGAAGCAGACCCTTCGGAAAGAGGGTTGCCCCTCAATCCTAACCAGGGATTCCGGCTGCTTGTTTAAGCGTCACTCCACCTGGGTTCCACTAGGTCGGAACCTAGAGGTCCATAGTAGAGCGCCCCGACGCATTTAGTGCAAGCAACACTCGGGACCTATCTCATCCCTGACAGGCAGAACCCGCCATCAATAGCCAGGAGGAAGGGGACCATCAGCACGCTGACGGGGGGAACCCCAACCTCCCATTTACACCGCTGCCCGATCGAGGCCTTACCCATTGCTGGGAAACCAGAGATAACCAGAGCGATAGATCCCCAGATACCCATGGCGGGCTCGGACCCAGCACCCGATCTACTTCGTTTGCCCGTCAGACCCAACATCACTGCCAGGCCATCAGGGTTTCCCAAAAGGAGGCAGGTATAGAAGTGGGACCCACCCGGATGAACCTATCCACCAGAGGTGGCGACACCCTTGACTCAATTGAGGTTCCGGGAAGAACCCCCCACACTCAAGATAACCATACCGTCCGTGCAACTATACGCAACTAACATCTTTACTAAATAGAATAAAGATTTTCATAAAGTAAAACTACAACATTTAATCCTATGCTGTTTGTATCTGTGGTTCAGTTCGCCAATACATGTACATTATTTTAAAAGTAGCATGGTAGTACACAGCTAGTGTAGTCTTGCTTGTCAATGTCAAAGTCGACAATGGCTATCATTCTCCATTAACATTTATACTTACAAACGGCCAAGCCGAGCCGTAAGATACTTTCGGCAAAAATGAATACATTTTATCGGATGTGTTCTTTCGACATCTTTGTGAAACTGTTTTTTTATTCAGATTTCTAGTTGGTTCGTACGTCGTTCCCGTGGCACCAGGCATCTACGCTAAGGACAGAACGTCGCGTCGTATCCATATCCTCTCTATGTCACCTGTGAAAGTGACAATCTATACAGCCGAGGAGGAAAGTCAACTCTTGTCGCTTTCTGCATTGTCTGCATCCGAATCTAATAGAACGTGTGAAACCAGTGTCGAGATTGTTGTACAATATAATAAAAGTTTCATTTTGAAACATGCAGCATTCATGACCAGTCAGCTGTCCAGGGCTGGAGATGGAGAGAAGATGAACTGTGTTACTGTGTTCCGATTCCAACGCTCCATAATTGGACCTATACAATTTGTTAAAGTGATTACATGATAAGAAAAAGACAACTCACCCTAGATGGCCTGAGACCGTCATCGTGGTTTTTATTTGAATGCCAAATTGTCTATCCCGATTTTACAATCAAAGTAGATTGCTTCCTCCTACTTAAACCATAGACAAAAAGAACTTTTTGTCTATGGTATTACCCTACCACTCTGGTAGCAATCCTGATATACGTAGCAGTGTCACTATGGTTGTGTGTTGAACAACCGCTTGTGAATCTAAACTACAGGTCCATAGAGTAAGTTACTATATATGGCGGCATGACACTGTATAATAATATCCGTCGTTATAGTGAATCAATCCACGACTATGCACTGTGAAATGACGCCTTTTTTTCAACAGCCTTGCGAAAATTAATATAAAACACCCCATTGACCATTTAAAAATATCTATTGATTTTTAAGATATTAGTACTCTTCAACTGTTGTTCAATTCAAGATCATGTCTCGCATAGACGTGGCTATCAGTAGAAACTTGTGCCTTCTGTGATTGGACCAACGTAAATATCGATACTATTCATTGCGTTTCTGTTGAATACCCATTAAGTATAGGGGTTTGACCACTCAAACATTGATTCGTTAGTTGTCTCTAATATATTTAATTAGTAGTAATGTAATGATAGGAACATAATCTTCCCAGTATTTGTTACAATAAATAAAATGTTCTTATCTTTAGGGTTACTAACCACGTACATTTAGTATCTCAATTTAGCGAATCGTGCTGCGATCGATGATTTGTTGGTAAATGAGGTCTAACTTCATAGAAGGAGCCTCGAATACAATCCAGTTGCTATGCTATCCAGTGCGCAATGTTTCGTTGGACGTTGGGCGGTACGGGTTTATGACAGACCGTTCGTACCCTCTTCCCTATATAGGCACTAGATGACTTGACAATGGGACTTGAGTACCTTTCTCCATTTTCGACTTTACTTTCCCGCGCAAATCCGCACCATCATTCCCGCGCGACTTTCTACGGAAGAGAGGTTAGGAGACGTGCTTCACGACCTCCATCTTCATATAGTGTTGTGATAACGGCGGCTGTGGTTGTTGACGGGTGCTCGTTAAGCAGAAGTCTGTGACGGGTTCGCTGTAAATTTCGACAATTGTGATCTTCGAAGTGTGACAAACTGAAAATTATTGCATTAGTCCAATATTTGTTTTGTTGGCAAAACATCCAACTTTTAATTTAAACATTCAAAACATTGTGGTTCGCTCATTCAAGTTTATCCCGCCCTACACCTTCAAGCCAAATTTTATCAAAATCGGACAAAAACTACTCAAGTTATCGGTTCACGGACGTATATGTACATCTATAAAAATTTGAACTACTAGTGTTTTTGGCCTTTATAAGGCCTTATAGGGACATCGAAAAGAAAAAGTATATCGGTTCCGGGCATAGATTTTACCGTGCCACCTACGGTAACTAATAGCTACAGGGTGCTATAAGAAAATTCGCTAAAATGGACAATACAGTATCTATCAAGCCTGAGGTCCATTGGCTTTATTAATGCAAAATACCAGCTCAATTACTTATAATATTAGTTCCTTCAATTTAAGTCATTGACTTAATCGGTAATTAACTAAAAGTATTAACAGGCTACTCCGTTTCCCAGGCATTGTGTTTTTAAATACCCCCGCCGCAGCAAACCTGCCGACTAAGCGAATTTCCATTTGTCTGAATTGATTTTCAGTTAAAGGGTGTCCCAGTAAGAACGCCGGATTTGAGGAGCGTCTTACCCTAATCTGTATTTCAATAGAAATTCCCAAATTATCAGCGTTGTTATCAGTATTAGGTCCCATTTGTAGTCATGAATCGCTACATGGTGAATCAATGTGTGGTCATAGATAAAGTGCACTACAAGCACAGAAGCTGCGCGCTATTTACGGCCGGAACAATGCACCAAATGAGCCATCTGTCCGAAGATTGATTTCTAAGTTAGAATAAATTGGCTCAGTTTTATTCTGGGGATATTTAAAGTCGTTTGTTTTCGCCAATAATCCTCAACCAATCCAAGACTTGAAGGAGGAAATGATTCGTACCATTAATGGAATTCAACAGGAAGTGTGTGAAAAAGTGATGGAAAACTTTGTCAAGAGATGTCGGGCCTGTCAGTATTCAGCAGGTTGGCACTTACAAGACATAATACTCAATTACTAATCGGAGATACTATGCTTTAAGATTCATGTTTCACATTGTAAATTTAGCATGAAAATAAATGGTTTGTTAACATTTCAAATCCGGCGTTCTTATTGGGACACCCTTTATATTTCAATAACATAAGGTTTAACGAGTACTTAGGTTTGCTGCTACAAGCAAACTACTAAAGTGTGTTTTTGAGTAAAATATTGATAGCTTAGTACAAAATAAATAAATTTGCCAAGTTTGATCAAAATATATCCATAAACAAGCAAACTACAACATTTGACAATATTCTCCATAAGAATAACATGGGAATTTTAAATTTACAATTTTTTTAATTTTCTTCGTTACTAATAATCAAACAAAAATACTTTTATATACTAAATTATTTGTTTTTTAAGCTCTTTAAAAAAGTCTCAAGAGAAATCGGGAAATTTTGTGTTTTGAGGATCAAAAGTGAGAAAACCCAATTTTACTCCATAAAACCCCCCGTAAAGCCCCGTTCCCATGGTCCGATCGTGCTGGTTCGCGAACTCATTCAAGTTTATCCCGCTTTACACCTTTAAACCAAATTTCAACAAAATCGGACAAAAGTTACTCAAGTTATCGCGTTCACGGACGTATATATATATATATACATATATAACAATTTGAACGAATGGTGTTTTTGGCCTCTGGGGACATCAAAATGAAAAAGTAAATCGGTCCCGGGTCTAGATCTTACCGTGCCACCTACGGTAATAGCTACTTCCCTATAGGGAAATTTGCTAAAAACATACGAACACAATACATAAAAAAATAAACTAAACTAAATAATAAAAAAATAAATAAAAAATAAAGTTGATAAATTATGCACTTAAAAATAAAAACACCCTGTATACAAATTATTTATCTATTAAATTTAAAAACATAAACTAAATGCTATGACCTGTGAAACGGGTGTAATTAGACACACATTACACAGTTGATATTATTCAAGCGATTATATGTTTTTGGTTTGTAATAAAACTATGTTTGTAATGATAAAATGTGTCTGATCATGTATATTATTTTAACTGTTAAAGCCAATCAACCACAACCGAGCACAAGACTCGGTCCCCTGGTACTCAATTATAATATAAGGGAGTTTTAACTGACATAAAACTGTTATGCTAAAACATAATAAAATAGCAGAATCTCAATTCGATTAGAAGTACAGTAGTCGCGGGAAAGCGGAAAATAATCGTCACCGCCGTGAAATGAATACATTGGGTTTCTGGTTGCATGAGGAAATTTGGGAGCCATTTCGAAACCAATATAATTTATTTAATTATATATTTTTCTTCTGATTTCATTGGAGTACGTGAAAAAATGATGGGAGAAAAATGCTGTTTGAGTAGCACTTAAATTTAAGTAAGATGATATTTTTATGTTAATTACATTTATGACATATCTTTACAATACAAGATTGTTATTATTTCAGCGATTAAACTACTATGGTTTGCAAGAAATCATTTTTTCTTAAACTATCAATTGTGTCTGTTTATAATATTGATTTAATTATTAAACCCAAATAACCACAACCAAGCAAGGACTTTGCTGAGCACAATGGGTATGCAATCTTTGGCAGATTTTTGACCGCGAGTGCAGGTGTATGTACCCGATCCCACAAGGGCCCCCGAATTTGATGCGTTAGTTTATTGCCTACCTGGTGTCTAGAGACGGTAAAAATAACGAATAATAAATACGTGTCTATACACAGGTGCGTTAATAAGAACGTTGTGTGTCATAATTACCTAACAACCAAAAACAATTCAAAACAACTCCAATGCTAAACTGACAGAATATTACTGGTAGAGATGAAGAGAAGCATTTTTACAACACTGATGATCTCGTTAAGAGTTTGAGAGCTGTTGCATTTTTGTACGTAATCTCTCGCGAGTTACACTGTCCTCGGCCACTTGACCTATCTGTACTGCCTACTGTATGTGTTACTTGATAACTGAGTTACTGAATACCATACACATACCAAGGTAACTTCATTAAATTCTCCCAAGGCCGAGGCAACATTGTGTACTTCAGATGGAAACAATACGCCATATCTTGTTGCATATATAACTTCTTGGCTACTTATACTTTCTCACACGTTAATTTGTATGTTACATGATCTCATAGGGACATTTTACCTTAATTCTTGTTACATAATTGTTACTTAATTGTTCATAATTATTTAATATTACTGTATAGACTTCTCTAGTGTTGATCACTAGTAATACTCTTAAAATTTTCGTAAGTTTTAATTTATCAATTAATATTTTTATAATTTCAATGAGGTAAATTTTTTATAAATCGTTCATCGTGAGTACCGTACCAACATTCAAAAATACGATTTAGGATTCTACATGTCTCTTCTGTCAATGAAATATTTACGGTTCTTACAGATTATACTTAGATTACTTTCAAATCTTAAACTTAAAACGGAGTTTCGACTCCTCAGGTAAATTTAATGGCCATGTCTCGGCCTTCGTGAGTTATGCTCTGTAATATGATTTTATTCGTCTTGTCATCCGTCAGCCAACCTTGAGTCTTGGTATGACAGACGGGCGCTGCGACTCAAAGGTCATAACGTTGGAAATCCCCAACGAACATTTTAGGTATCCGAAAAGATGCAACTGATGCTCACATGCATTCAGCCTTGGCAAAATTGTGAAAACTAAAGGAATACAATTCTTTCAATATCTTTGAACCACGTGATTTCAGTGCAAAGAATTGAAACAAGTTCATACTATTCATAGATTATATTGAAAAGGTAGTACAATTTTTACGGATGAATGTCAGTGGGTTCAAGTATAGATTAAAGAGTGTACATAAATTTGTCTTCTCTTTAATCTATGGGTCAAGGAAACGCAGTCTTCAAGCTTCAAGGTGTAATGCAGGCTGGGAAATGTATTCAAATGAAAGCAGTTATAAGTTGAACTCAGGAAAACTTTACGCGATTGTGAAGTCTATACTTTGTTCACTATACACAAAAAAAATCTGCATCGCCATGTGTACATGGCCGAAAATTACTCATATCTGCACTCGCATAAACCGTCAATATGTTGCGAAGTGTTCATGACATGATTACAAGATACAAGATTAAGTGTCATCACACCTCTATGGCCCACGCTATACATAATGAGTTTAGCAAACCCCACAAGATGAAGTGTCATCACACCTCTATGGTCCACGCTATATCGCAAGAGTTTAGCAAACCCCACAAGATGAAGTGTCATCACACCTCTATGGTCCACGCTATATACCATGAGTTTAGCAAACCCCACAAGATGAAGTGTCATCTCACCTCTATGGCCCACGCTATATAGCATGAGTTTAGCAAACCCCACAAGATGAAGTGTCATCACACCTCTATGGTCCACGCTATATACCATGAGTTTAGCAAACCCCACAAGATGAAGTGTCATCTCACCTCTATGGCCCACGCTATATAGCATGAGTTTAGCAAACCCCACAAGAAGAAGTGTCATCACACCTCTATGGTCCACGCTATATAGCATGAGTTTAGCAAACCCCAGAAGATGAAGTGTCATCACATCTTTATGACCCACGCTATATCGCAAGAGTTTAGCAAACCCCACAAGATGAAGTGTCATCACACCTCTATGGTCCACGCTATATCGCATGAGTTTAGCAAACCCCAGAAGATGAAGTGTCATCACACCTCTATGACCCATGCTATATCGCAAAAATTTAGCAAACCCCAGAAGATGAAGTGTCATCACATCTTTATGGTCCACGCTATATCGCATGAGTTTAGCAAACCCCACAAGATGAAGTGTCATCTCACCTCTATGGTCCACGCTATATAGCATGAGTTTAGCAAACCCCACAAGATGAAGTGTCATCTCACCTCTATGGCCCACGCTATATAGCATGAGTTTAGCAAACCCCACAAGATGAAGTGTCATCACACCTCTATGGTCCACGCTATATAGCATGAGTTTAGCAAACCCCACAAGATGAAGTGTCATCTCACCTCTATGGCCCACGCTATATAGCATGAGTTTAGCAAACCCCACAAGATGAAGTGTCATCACATCTTTATGGTCCACGCTATATCGCATGAGTTTAGCAAACCCCACAAGATGAAGTGTCATCTCACCTCTATGGCCCACGCTATATAGCATGAGTTTAGCAAACCCCACAAGATGAAGTGTCATCTCACCTCTATGGTCCACGCTATATAGCATGAGTTTAGCAAACCCCACAAGATGAAGTGTCATCTCACCTCTATGGCCCACGCTATATAGCATGAGTTTAGCAAACCCCACAAGATGAAGTGTCATCACATCTTTATGGTCCACGCTATATCGCATGAGTTTAGCAAACCCCACAAGATGAAGTGTCATCTCACCTCTATGGCCCACGCTATATCGCATGAGTTTAGCAAACCCCACAAGATGAAGTGTCATCTCACCTCTATGACCCACGCTATAACTTATAGCATGAGTTTAGCAAACCCCACAAGATGAAGTGTCATCACACCTCTATGGTCCACGCTATATCGCATGAGTTTAGCAAACCCCAGAAGATGAAGTGTCATCACATCTTTATGACCCACGCTATATCGTAAGAGTTTAGCAAACCCCACAAGATGAAGTGTCATCACACCTCTATGGTCCACGCTATATCGCATGAGTTTAGCAAACCCCAGAAGATGAAGTGTCATCACATCTTTATGACCCACGCTATATCGCAAGAGTTTAGCAAACCCCACAAGATGAAGTGTCATCACACCTCTATGGTCCACGCTATATCGCATGAGTTTAGCAAACCCCACAAGATGTGTCATCACACCTCTATGACCCACGCTATATAGCATGAGTTTAGCAAACCCCACAAGAAGTGTCATCACACCTCTATGACCCACGCTATATCGCATGAGTTTAGCAAACCCCTGGACATCGTAACCTGACCAATGCACGATTAGTCACTGTAACACACACAACTGTATGTGTGTAGTCCACGTTATCACATACATATTGGCCAAACCCTGGACAACATAACCTAGTCAATGTACGATTGTCCACGCTCTGGTAAGACGTTTCTCAACCCACGCTGTCGGTGTCTCGGTCCAGACGGAAGTTATCTGACAATGGTCGTAACTTTCCCTCTCGACGGCACTCGCTACACATCGTCGGCGTCACTCTCACTGCGTCGCAGGGGGCGGAGGCCTACAGCTCTAGGATGTTGGAGATCCCAGGAGTAACTCAGCTGGTAGTTCGCGCCACCTGGGTCTTGTTGCTGGCTTCACTAGCCGGCTTCGTTCTTTGGTGCACTCCATTACCCAGTGAGTAAATAATTGTTAACGATGATGATAACAGTGCGGCATAGTGTTGTTCTATTTGTTGTATTTGTGTTATCAACGGTGTTGGGGTTTTTTTGGAAATGTCCAAACCCTGGCCTTGTTTACATCAATTCTCGATCTTACGTCAAAGCATCATAAATACATGCCCCGATGGTAAATAACACTATTTGTGTCCACCAAAATCGATCTCACCAGGAATCATACCAAGATTTGAAGGTAAGCACTATGATAGGATAGTTGACAAATTCGAACATTTAAAGCTGTGCACAAGTCTACCATTTTACATGATCAATATAACATTTAAACTAATTTGATATATCTTCTCATTTTACTTTGGGAGATTTACTGCCAATGGTGTCTACGCATGCTTATAAAACACTATAATACTTTAATACTTTTCATTGAAATTGCGACCATACAAAGTAGGTATTTTAAGCCAAGTGTATGTAGGTAACTGTAATGACACAAACATAAACTATCACGGTTAGTCCATGCTATCAGTAACATACAAACGCAAGAGCATAGAGAAAAAAGAGCAAGGGCAAAATTTTGAAATTAGTTAATAATAGAAGTTTGTATAATCGAATGTGGATTTTTTCTTTTTTACTATTAACAAATTTTCAATTAATTTTCCCGTAAACTTAATACCTCACCGTTGGATGTAGTTTCATTTTTTTATCAGAACATCCTCATACAATTACAAATTTATTTCATATAAAAGTAACTTCTGATCACACTATTTACACGTTTATGTACAGTAATAACATACATTTATAATCGGTCGTAGTAAACAAACCTTATCCCCAATAATAATCTTAACTTTAAAAAGTTATCCTTAACAATTCCCATTCATGAATGCATCTAGGGCAAAACTAATAATTCCAAAATTAAAAAGTCTATCATCTATATTGTCGGAAAACGTGCTTGTCCTCGGAACTGTTTATTAGTTTGTCCGGAAATATCAAAGTCACCAATCAGATTATAGTAGTTGGGTAGCTTATCATTAACACAAAGATTGGATCATGACTTGGCTTGCGACTTGTTGTGGAAAACAGTTTTCAGCACAAGACACTTTTATCGTAGTTTTAATTACTGCCCAGCCCAGTAATATTCAATAATTACATAACCGTATCCCTATAGGAAACTGTTATAAATTCCTAATATGCAATACAGTATTGTAATACAAATTCACTGTTTGAAATTGTTTACACACCGGTGGCGTAATGAATTTACATCAAGACCGAATAAAAGAGGTCTTTAAGTTAGTAAAAGTCCCACCACTATCGTCTACATACTTTGAGTTATCAAACATAGAACCACCAACGACAAATGCACCGTAACGTACACGCTAGAGCTATAGTTAATCAACTACTGGTAGCCTATTTGAGGTTCACATAAACTTCAGTCATTCCTTCAACTATACAAGTAACCGCTCTATTTCCGTGTCACTGTCATGTAGCTAACAATCAACAATCATATTCTAATTTTCATAGTACAAAAAATGTAGCAGGAGTTCAAGTTTAAAAAATCTGCGCACATGTAGAAAGCAGCTATTAATTACAAAATATTACAAAATCCATAGCGTATTGCATATTTTCATTTTTTACACTGCGAATAATATGGTACATATTTGTTTTCTATAATCATCTAAGTTATCTAGCGTGGCGAGAGCTCGTTATGTTGCATGTCGGTTTGCTGTAACGTATGTATACACTTTGTTTGAGGTTAACCTGCTTATAACTGGATCGATAAACTTGAGGTCCTAGGTCCATGTGGAAGAGCAGTTCATTGCAAAATTTGAATAGTACAGTACAAGAAACCTGTAGTCTCGGCCTCACCTCCACTGCACTTACTTATAGTCATCCTCGGAGTCAGTGACCTTGACGTCTCTGTGACCTTGGCTCGACCTCTGGTCTGAGGTCGCAGTGAGAAGCTCCTTCCTCAGTGAAGACTGAAGGGTGATCGGACCTTTTAAACAAACCCTGTCGCCCGGTCATCAAGGTGCAGTTTGTCCCGCGTGCCAGCAATAATCAGGACATTGACACCATTTGCCATGCTAATTTCTTACTTTCATGAATATCAAACACACACATGATTTAAACCAAAGATTTGTTTTTCAAATCGACCGAAAAATAAACTACCCTCATGCTTCTTGCGTGCACAAGTAAATATTGTAAGCCTAAAGATGAAAGAAATTAAGAATAAAAAAAATAATGATACATTGTAATGTATTTGTTGGAGCACACTTTATAAGTACCGGTATTACATATTCGCTGCCAAGTATAGGTTGATAGGATTTAAAAAAATACTATTATTCGTATTAATAGAACTGATTTGATCAATAGTATTCTGAAATAATGCGATTAAACGACGTTCCTATGTTGTCATGGTAGTGCAGCGCACAGCGCACTGTTGTAGGCCCAAAAGAGTGGAAGTCCTCTTCTTGAAAATACCACTCTCCGCAAAGTTACTGATTCATGGTATGTGTTTTCCTTTCTTTAATTTCTATCATTTATTATCATTTAAATTTTCTATTTCTGTAAGATATCGAATGCGACGACATATAGATCATAATAATGCATGCGTTTGATGTTAGTCCCGTTAAATACAAACATGCAATAATAAACGTTTGGATTCGTCAAAGCCTTTGATGACGTCACAATAATTAGCTTTGACAAGTTACCGCTCCTACCGCACCATCGTGGAGTCAACCATCATCTTCTCATTGCAGACATGGACTGACTGGCTCGTTGTTGTAAGATGCAGTAATGAGATGGTAGACATCAGACATTCCTCCTTCATTGCTGACTCTGACTCCGTTTGCGGCGGCGTTACCTGTATTATTAAGCTATACATGCTGTTATCACTTTTGGATTTATTTCATTGCACTTTCGGATCAGCATACACGGGAAGCTGGATCTTTTCAACACGTCCATTACAGTTTACGTTTCTTCTCGTGTAAAGAAACCTCACTGACTGAATCTTATACCATCCTTTTTTAAATTACTAAACGGGGCTGAAATTAAAAGGTTTGGGTCGTCGTCGAGGTCCCAGAGATTGTTCACTACATGCTCACACGTTGATCTACTTCATGGACGGTGCTGTAGGCGTACATGTGCCAGTCCCGGTCCCAGTTGACCTCGCACAACGCAGTTATTGTTCCTTCAGCGCGTTGACTCGCTGATTGGATGATTGGCAGTAATGGCCGCCGATGTACTCTGTGGCGGGATTCCTCTACGGATTACTCGATGGATCATCATGATGGACAATAAAGTGTATTTTGGCGGGAACCAGACTGGAAAAAAGAGGGAAACACGTCCGAGCTGTTTGTTGATTGTGCAGAAAAACACCTTCAGCCAAATTAAGCACGTAGTCTGTAATGGTTTGTACGTTTTGTCTCTGGCGTGTCCGCGGTGTTCGTCTGATGTTTTCTTTGCAGACAACCACATAGACTTTCGTAACAAAAACTTGAGTTTACACTTAATTCAAAGTTTACTTACAAACAAATAATTAAGGAGATACATGTAATAAGTAGATTTGTATTTAATAATTTCAAAGTTTATGATACAAATAATAAAGGTGAGGATGGAAATGTGCATGCAAATTCATTTCTTGAAAGTTAAAATCGTCAGTCTTTTGAATTGTAAAATGAAAATTAGATTGCAATCTACCCAAGATTAATTTTGCTCTCGTGGTTATGTAGACACATATAATGCCTATTATTTATTCTGTGCCGGAGACCATTTATAAATGTTTATCACCTTCGAGCGAGTATGCATTGTAGTCAGTGGCGATGTGACGAATATTAGAACTATCATCAGTCCGTCACGTGATGATGATCGCGTGCCTCACTCACACACGCACACTCAGTCGATTCTTTCTTTTGCAGTTAACGACCAGACCAGGACTACAACAAGTGAATTCTCAGTTACTTAACGCCTTTTTTTGCTAGAGAGAGTATTTGGCAATCATAATCCATACGATTTTGATAACACTCCAAGAACTTGCTATAGAAAATATTACAATTAATATGATGGATTTGTCATTAGTGTATACGCCTGAGTGTTTCACCACAAAGACTCTGTCACAGCTGCCTGCTGTGTTATTTACTTAACGTAGGTAGTGGTGTATAGTCAATGGTTCTGGGCTCGCTAGCGTTAGTACTTCTTTATTATCTCAGTAATTACTCAAGTTCCTGGTAACTAGCCTTAACATTCCGTCATAACACGTCCTTGAGTTACACAATGGATTGCATAGTAGTTCAACACTCTAATGGTCCACGTTACATTACTGATAGTGATATCAAGCAGCGCCTACTGATGTAAACCATCATGCATATTGGTGTTAGGTATTGTAATTGTAAAGTATGATTAATGTAATAAAATAAAACGTATATGATGGTCATGGACCCGAGCTCTATGTGTAAGATGGCCTTAATAATAATTATTGTGGGTGTCATGGCGTCAACCACATGTAGTTTAATTACCAAAGGCGACATAATTTGACCATTACTTAAAATGTTAACAATGTTTAATTTGAACCTTTGAACGGCTGCCATTTTTTTACTTAGTTACAGTATCCGTTTAAGTTGGGTGTGTGTTATTCTATTCTACTAATAAAAACCTTTAATTCTATGTGCATATTATCAAACTATGATTTTCATTGGTCATTTTCTTCTAGCCCCTAGTCTCCCTGAGGAGGTAGCATATCACTAAATAATGTTTTAAAATAGTTTCTATGCCTAGTAGGTAACTTTGTTCCAAGTTTCGTAGCTCTATATTTATTGTTGTTTTTTTATACTTAACTGTCCTAGGTTGTACAGGGATTTGTTGCTGCCCTTGTATGATATGTGTTTAACATAATGCACTGTATTAATTACAATGTATGAATTACGTACAACTGTTCTGAATTGTATTACATTTGCATCTTGTTAGTTCCTTTAATTTGTATCTCAATCTAATCATCTATGTATTGGCGTCAGCCGTTGAAATTATAAATGAACTAGCTGTAACCCGCGGGCTTTGCCCCGTTTAACTTATTAATTTTCAAGATTATCTCGTTCGCATGGCTCAATCACGTCCTGGTTGAAGTTTGTTCGCTACGCTCACTCACCTTTAGGTTGGAGCTCGTTCGCTACGCTCACTCACCTTTAGGTTGGAGCTCGTTCGCTGCGCTCACTTGCCTTCAGGTTAGCTCGTTCGCTACGCTAACTCGCCTCCAGGTTGAAGTTCGTTCGCTACGCTCACTCACCTTTTTGTTGCAAATTAGCTGTTGTCATAAATGTAAAAGAAATAATAGTGCTGCACCCTGTTGGTAATCATTGTAAATTTAATGCTATTGAATATCATAGAACAGAACGAACTTGTTTAGTTGAAACAGCTGTTAAGATTCAATAATTCCATTTCTCATAAGGTTAACATGGGAATCTCCAGAGCCACTGGGGCGGAGCTCGAAAGGATTTTTGAAATAAGAATATGCCTATATGTTAATCGGGAATGTGAGCTATCATCATGCCAAATTTCAGCCCAATCCGACCAGTATTTTTCGCGTTCACTTGTCACAAACATACATCCATACATCCATACATCCAAACTTTCTCATTTATAATATTAGTAGGATGAACTGTATTGTTCCAGAGCTGCAGCACGCATCATGTCTGCGGCAGTGCCACGAGCTGGACTGGCCGATGATCTGCCGTGTCAAGCTGGTACTGGAGGTCTCGTCAGCTGTTACAAGGTACAACAGACACAGACACTACATCATTTAAGGCTCATAAATATTTAAAGGCGGCTTAAATTGTTATTTGTGTAACTAAAGTGTATTAGTGTATTGGGAAACGCTGCACCAACTGATCGTTGATCGAAGTCGTAATAGGCTATCTTTAAGTGTGCCAACTTATTTTTAAGGGTACGTACGGTACATGTATTACGTGCCTAATAAAAGCACACCGTTTTGTGTTGTTTGGTTGGGATACTGGTATGCAGCAATGCAGCAAAAAAAAGCATGAGCAAAAATAAGTAAATGTAGCAATTTAACAACTTTCTGTACTATAATCATAGTGCAAAAGAAGCGCACTTTGTCAGGCAACTGTAGGAAAAAAAGGTTTATTGTAAGAAAATTATTAATTTGGGAGTCTTTGTTATGCTTAAAATAATCACAGTTTATGGAATGCTCATTTTTTATCAATAAACCATCATACAATTCAAATAAAAGAAAAATAATTTAATGCCATTGGGAGCCACACATGCTAATAATTATTACTAGAAATCACAATAATTTTGCAATACCAGCTCATCATAACCTGGAATTATTATTTAAAAAGAAGTCCAATAATGCTGGCACAATATTTTTCCAAATTTAGTTAATGTTAAAGAATGTATTAAAGGAAACCCTGCAATAGAATAGACCACATGCATATCTGACGACACCATATCTGTTAGGCCTAAATTAACTTAGGTAGGCCTACTATGTTTTATCTGGTAGGCCTACAATTGTGTCTGTACCTAAGAAAGTATTAATTAGTGAAATTAATCTGTATGCGTTGTATATAGTGTGTTTGAAAAGTCCCGGAACAATGTAATATATTTTTTACCGTTTTAGATAAAGTAATAAAACTTGGTATATCAATAATAAACATGAATTGCTACTCTTTCAAGCTATTTATTACTTTTTTACCTTTTAAGGGGGATGGCCGGATGGCCCACGAGGAGTAAGACAAAATTCTATTATAGCAGCATAGGTCACGTTTGGTATCAAATTAAAGGTCTCATTTAGTACAACACATTGCCGCAAACCCAAACTCAAACGGACAACCGAGTCAAAAATGGCAGCCGTTCAAATATTTCTTGAATCTGTCATTTTGAATCTTTTGAACGGCTGCCATTTTTTACCCAGCTGTTATTTTGAGCTCAAATTTGCGGAATTGTATTCTACTAATAAAGACCTTTATTGTGATGTGCATATCCTATGCTTACGTTAATGATTTTCTTCCGACTTCTAGCGGGCGCCCCACAGCATTGCAAATTTAAGGAATCTTTGAACGGCTGTCATTTTTTAATCCATTGTCCGTTTGGGTTTGTGGCATTATGTTTTACTAACAGACACCTTGAATTTGATACCAAACTCGACCTATGCTGCTGTTTAAGAATTTCGCCTGACTCCTCCTTGGCGGCATCCCTTAATTGGTAAAAAAGTAATAATAGCTTAAAATAGTAGAATTTAAGGCTATAACTGATTTACCAAGTTCCATTTCTTTACTCATAAGAGTATAAAATAAATTAAACCGTTCCGGGACTTTTCAATCACACTGTATTGTGTATTTAGCTGATTAGGCGCAAAACCTTAAGGGTTACTCCAATTCTGATGGGTTTCCACAAATTATAAATTTAATAAAAATTAGAATGATGCCAGGGGTTTTTTACAACAGTGTCTTCTTTCCAGGTAACACTTTTTCTCATAGTCTGAGTGGGCTCCCGACCACTGAAACTAATTGTAAAAAAACTACACCAGGGATTGAACACCTGGGATAGACTGATGCTCATCAATGACTTTGTTTATTTCCATTCATTTAATTTTTATATTGTCTTTGACTTTTGCTCGGAAAAATTCACCATCTCAACAGTGGTGGCGATATTGGGCCCCTAGGGGGGGGGGCTGCAAGCCTTGACCTGGATTTCCGGGAAATTTTAACAGGCCCGTTACAGTTTGACGGGCTTCGCCCGAATGATAATTTTGACACTCATAACAATATTTATTTGAGAATTACCTTAAGTTTTTTTTACAAAAATTTGTTAAAACCGCAGTAAGCGCTAGGACAAGTAGTTTACAACATAAACTGGCACCACACTTGACCCCTTGAACGATCGATAGAAATTGCATACAGTACTAACCTAAGTAAATGAATTGTCATACTGTATCAGTCATGTGGGTTGTATCAACTGACCTCGTGGACTGCGTGAAGGCGCTATAATAGGGCCGTATTTAGATCCGATGTGGCCTCTGGCGGATCACACCAGAGATCCTTCTATGCTGATTCAAATAAATGAACTTGACTATTTTTTACGATCAAATCGGCTAATAATCCTAGGAGATTAGGACACTAGCTAATAAATAATTCCATTCTTTCATTGATACTATTAATTAGGAGGCTACACTTAAGATTTGTTTACTTCGAGTCATGTAAAAAATGTTACTTACCTACTTTTGAGCCAAGCAAGAGTGCAGGTTTATGCGGAAATACCTGTGAAAATGTTTTTAAAGATTATTGGGATAGGGGGGCCCGCGACCTCTTATCACGGCCACTGAATCTCAAGAAACTTCTCAATAATTTAGTGATAGCTGTGTAGACAACTGAACTGTACACAACAGCTAATGGCCTTTATCTAGACCTACACCAAGGAGAAGTGTTCCATGACTGTAGATTATGTACCTATATGTTCCAGGAGCAGCAGTTCCTGTGGCCACAACAGTACAGAGTGTGTGGAGGGATGTGGCAGAAGAGTAGGACCAATCAAAGCCAAGCTGCTCACAGCTAACGGCCTCGCACCTGGACCAACTATTGAGGTGATGGAATCATGGATAATAATTTAGGATTGATATTAGTCATGCTATGTATAATGTCACCTAAAAAAATAACACTATCCCAGCCCACATTGCTTCTTTTTATTTATTTATTTCATACGGAAACACCATCATACAATAAGTGAATCTTATATGAATTAGTCCAAAAGAGTCTTTAAGTAATTATTTAGGAAATTGTTTCAACAAACAGGCAATGTAGTTTATAATATCATGTTAAGTGTTATCATCACTTACATGTATTCATTTTTTTTTATTTTTTTTTTTTTTTAGAAAACAAAACTTTATTTATACATTTCAAACAATTCAACATATGACTATGATTTTCAATCAAATATAAATGTTTAAAAAATAAAATGAAAGCTCAATAGAGCAATGGGGGAATTGCGGCACCATCTTCAAATTGAATACTACGAATTTTTCGTCTAGTTCCCCGTAGCCTAAGCGAAACCGCTCGAATGATGGAAAGCTGGCTTTGGATCCTCAACCATCCGATAATTTGGGAGTATGGTTTTCTCCATTTTAAAGCCAGGGCTTCGCTTGTTCTCCTCTGAAACGCTTCATATTCTTTGTGGGGGACTCCTTCCGTGGAACATATTAATGGTGTGAAGCTTCCTCTGATGTCTTCGGCTGCTTTGTCATATTTATTGTGTTTCTGAACAGCATGGTTTCGAGATATTGTTCCCCATTCTTGGTTGGCGTAAGAGGGAGCGTCAGCATTAACAATGCGATTATCAAAAAACGCTACTCTCTCAGCCTCCCAAATACCATTAACTTTAAAATCAGCTTTTAAAGCAGGCACATTGTTTGCAGGGTCAGCTTCTCTCATAATAGGCTCGACTTCAACCCCTTTCCAGGCCATATTTGCTATCGCAGCACAGTGGTCTCGATGTTGATCATGCCCATGTTTGATCAATCCTCCTTTTTTACAATTTAAAGCATGGGTAAGATTCATAGGTTGATCACAACCATCACATCGTACTGGTAAATTTCTTAGTGTGCGGCCATAGCGAATTGACAAAGCATCTCTGAATTGATCCGGGGACAAATCCGTATGATCAGATGCACATGGTGTCACAGTTAACCATTGGCTAGTATTCCCTGCTACAATTCTAATTATTGGCTTCTTTTGAGTTTCAGGAAGTAATTCCATAATTCGTTCATTATTTGCTTTAGCCAACGTGTCTTTTTCTAGTTTTCTCTTCTTTTTTACATCTTGTAGTGTTGATACATGATCATTAATCTTTAATGGTTGTCCATTTTTAATGGCTAATATTAATTTTTCTGTGCATTGTTTTGATGTTTTAAATGAAATACCATCGTTCTTTGTCGGGTCCTGAATATTTAAGCCTCCAAAACGAGTAGGGAGAGAGAACAAGTCATGTTCAAGTTCAGAAATCTCTTGTTCGAAAAGGTTGGGAGTGAAATGGCGATGTATGGCAGTTTTTAAGTCTTCGTATTCTTCACTAAATCCCTCTGTTACTCTTTGGAGAAATGCCCATTCATTTTGTAATGACTTAGTAAAGGCAGTATACGCTGCTTGAGGACTTTTATGTGCAGCTATGCCAAATTTCTTTATACAATCAACCCATTTTTTTACCTTTTCTTTCACGAATTCCTTCTTTTCTTCTGAGCTACCAATAATACCCCCTAAAAACCTGTACGATGTTACAATTTTCACTTGTAGGTCTCTGAAAATTTCTTCTGCTTTTTCTTTATATTCAGGTTTTACTATCAATACACTTTTCTTGGGTTCTGGGTAATACCCCCATTTTGGCCCTTCAACACGTAAAGCATTAAACCATTCTCTAACTTTAAGTATTTCACCGAAACATGCAGAATCATCAGCGTACCAGTTTTGCTTCCAATTTAGGCTTTTTAGTTTTTTTACCAAAGGTAATATGCCAATTGCATACATTAGCATGCCTAAAGGGTCTCCCTGAGTGGTTCCTTCTTGACTAAGGATGATTTTATTGCTTCCTCTAAACATAATGGTTGCATAGCCTTGGTATGTATTGAATAGGAAACGAGCGCAACGAGGCCAAAGCACCCTAGCATTCCACAGAGTTAAAGGCCTGCTCAAGGCGTTGAACGCATTTGAAGCATCTACAAGTAAAATACAATTTTGGTTATTTTCATTGAATAGGTCCGTCATAGCATGTATAGCACCTTCTATTCCAGCTTTCGTTCCGGCGCAGAGTTGGTCAGATCCACATATTTCTTGAACATCGTCACCTGTTACAAAAGCCATGGTTTTTGCACATAGTCTCTGCAAAACTTATCATTGAATTACATTACTGTAATTACAAATTCCTAACGCTGAACTCAGATAAATTAATATTCAACTACCTTTCAAACTTTTACTATTGATAAAACTTCTTTTCTTTATCCAATACCCAATTCAAGTTTTCATTCATCTGGGTTAAAATGAATTATAACATTAAATGTCGAAAAATTAAATAAGAAGAAGAATGCAGCCGAACGTTGAACGTCAGCATCGGACACTGTCGTTGCCATAATGGCTGAAAGCGTCCGTTGTCTGCCGATCTTCCCTACTTTTCATAACGTACAAAAGCATAGTCAGACTTGAACGATCCCAACCCAAGTTTTAGGTTAGACTTTGTAATTAGTCCTCTCGTTCGCTACAAGTGTAAAGACTACAACGTATTTCAATTTGGTAAAACGATCTGCAATAAAAATTATTTATGTTTCCCTGGTATAATAGTTTATGTATATAAAAAAATATTTTGGGGTGGGTCATGACCCCCCTGACCCCCCCCCCTGGGACCGCCCTTGCCTGGTTTAAGACACATCTGATGTTGCTAAAGCAATATCTTTAAGACAGCTGAGTTTTATTTTCTTTACCAAGGAAATCATTTTGATTGTAAACTTATACTGAATGAAAGAAAGTTGATACCAAACACAAAACTCTTAAACAATAACTTAAACTTAGATTAAATCAGTTAATAAAATAACTTCAACTAATCCACAGATTTCACGACATCTGCTCTTAGTAAAAAAGCCACACAAGTTAATATCACTCAATTCTACACACATTGTTAAGAGACACAAATTTCCTTCAGGTAAAAAAATTTTGCATTTTGTTTCATTTCAATGTTATAATAACATTAATACATAGTAAAATACCTAATTCAAGCAAACCCCCTAATTGCAGGGCTGCTGAAACAATCAGAGAGTAATATCTTCCGAATACAGATTGGAGACGCATAAGGGTGGTTTTAACGTATTGTGTCTGCTTTTAATGTAAAAATATTTGGCTATGCTTTTTAGAGGTCCTTTACTTATGGGAAACAATGTAATACAGCTGTAGTCCACTTATTTGCAGGTTTAATTTTTTTCTTTGAAGAGTCTTCTTTACATGTCGATGTCCAAGGAGCTTATGGCATCATTTGTTGTTGCCACTTCCCGTAAAATTACGTCCTTAGGATGCATCACATTTTGGAGATTGAACCTACATGAGAATTCTTTTGTATTTGTATTTAAGATGGGAATGATATCATGGGGTCCAAATTCAAAGTAAACTCGAAAAAGTTCTTCGCTTTTGATATAGACTTGCCATTTTGCACATACGCATCAAAGGCACATACATTGTTGTACCGTCTTTTACTCTATGGTTTCTAAAATGGCATCATATACAAAGATAAGTGACCCCATCACATTTATACTAGCCATTAAAATATATCTGGTTCCTGTCGGTCATCCTGTACAGTACTTGATTGTCTGCAAGGTCAAAAAACTCGTGAAGTTGGATAGTTGTAGCATGAATACATGTTTTGCAAACACATCCTTAACATTATTATTACAGCTACAATTAATCGTAATGGTGATTTGAAGCATCGTACCATGATAAGACTGACTATGTTCAGGTATGTGAGAAGGACATCCTGGTAGTGGACGTGGTGAACCGTGCACCAGGGGCAGCAGTGTCAGTCCACTGGCGCGGCCAGGCCCAGCGAGAGACCCCGTACATGGACGGAGCCCCCATGGTGACCCAGTGTCCCGTCAACACATTCACGACCTTCCAGTACAAGTTCAGGGCTACCAACCCTGGCACACATGTCTGGCAAGTACATACAGGTTGGTATCTATCTTTGAGGGTTTGTTCAGCATTGTCTATAGAGAGTTGCAGCAAATAAACACATTATAAATTGTAAATAACTGAACAGTGACAATTGGTGGTGTAATTTTGTTAGGTAATCATATTGGGTAAACACATTTAGCGACACCTCAAAAATTTATTTTGTGACATCAAATAAGGATTTTATTTTTGTATACATTAAAATTCAAGAATATATAGGATCCTTTTTTTTTAATTGTATGGAAGGTTTCATTTTTAGTACCGTAAAAAAAAAAACAAAAAAAAACTAAGCAACAGTAAAATTTATTTTTAGAGTCATACAGGGTAAATTAAACTTTCTAAATCAGATCACTTAGTGTACATTCATGTCTTTAGACTATTAAAGTTAAATAAACAAATATTCCAAATTGAATTAATTTCGATGCATTGGGTTTTCTTTCCTTACAGGTAACCCAGAGCTGGACAGCTTATTTGGAGCCCTGATAGTCCGTCAATCACCTAAGAAAGAACCTCATCATGACCTTTATGATGAAGATGATCATTTTGTTCTTATTAGCACTTCTCCTTCTATTGATAACTTGGGCTCTGGAGCCCTTCTTATCAACGGGAAACCATTTGGCCAGGTTAGTGACTTAATTTGTTGTCCAATTTACCAATCAATAATTTTAATGATTGGTCTTATATACCTAATCAAATTGTGCATATTTAAGAATTTAAGATGAGTGTAGGGAGTGAGATGCCTTTGGCCCCTCTGTTACTGACAAACTGGTTGATATTATTTCCAGATTCATTTATTAATTAATAGCAAAGTTTTCAGGTGGTTAAAGAACCTTCCTTGCAATCCAAAAGTTGTTAGTTTAAACCTGAGAAAAGCATACAGTATTTTGATGGTTCCAAATTGTACCCAGATAAGCCCACTTAAGTAATAAAGCAGATAATATTGGTCCTTTTCTGTTTCTCAGACATCCAATGCTTCCCACGTATTGAATAGGAAAACCTAATCTATGACTTGGAGGTATCTTCTCAGGTGTCTTTGCAGTATACACTCAATTTGTTTAGATTTTAAATCAATCTGGACCATTTAGAAAGGTTGTACATTTAGACTTAATTATCTACAAATTCTGCATGGCAATTCCATCTATTTATGAGTCATACACAATTTATCTCACATGAAAATTTGTACTTGATATAAATGCACATTTCAACCAGAAAACGTTCTCAAAAGATAAGACAACGGTGTGTTTTCTGTATCACCAGGAGGGCGAGGCTCAGTTGAATGTGACGTCATACAAGAGACACAGACTACGGCTGATGTATGCTGTAGCATCTATTAGTTGTCCTGTAACTGTGGCAATAGACAGACACTCACTGTTGGTCATAGCACTGGACGGTCACCCCATCAGACCTGTGGAGGCTCTCAGTGTAGTCATGGCTCCTGGTGAGTGTGAGGCAAACTAACAATCAATTGCAAGTGGTTTTTTATGAAATTTACTCCATTGGTTAATCCAAGGCACCACTAAAAACAAGGCCGTAATGCTCGTCCAGCATGACGTCATGATAGAAGACGGCAATGACGTAATTTTGCCGTTTGTGATCAGCTGCTTGTTTTAATCTTTCATTGGAAAATAAATAAATAAGTACTTATACATCATATAGCCGTCTTCTATTGAGACGTCATGCTTGGCGAGCATTACGGCCTGTTTTTTTAGTGTGGCCTTGGTTAATCTGTCTTTTAGCGAACTTCCCTATTTGACACTAGAATAGATACGGTAGTTTTTATATTTCCTCAACTCTAAAAAATCTATTGCGAGTTGCGACTGTTATTACCAAAGTTTACAGGAGCAAGCGGCTATATAATTTCTTCAATTTTTGATTGCAAGCCTGAAACCTCTCTATGAATTTAAGTTTCCAAGTAAAACTCAATATTCCTTTGTTCTGATATTTTATTTATCCAATTTCTAATTTAATTGTTTTTATGGACTCACCAGGAGAGAGAGTAGATGCTGTACTAACAGCTGATCAAGACCTTGGTGACTATCAGCTGAAGGTGACCACAACAGCTGAATGTACCACCAAGCTGCAAGGATTAGCCCTAGTCAGCTACCAAACTCACCAGAGCGCTCAGTCACCTCTCACGAGGCTCCCCCAACACCAACCTAACCTGGTCAAGGTAGGTCCCAAATACCACCAGTGTTTACTATTATAACTAACTAATAGACATGCGACATAAACAATGTCATTAATTTCAGTATTATTTGCATGAATCAACAAAACACATAAGAATAAAGTGAATGAAATTTGTGATTTTCAACTAAATTTGTATCAGCATAAGTTCTAAATTAATATTTTAAATTGAAAAAACCCGGCCTGACTAAAATAAGTTTTCATTTTAAGTTTATACAGGGTGGGACAGGGAAATATCCCTACTTTTAAGATGGCACTGTGAGTAATGGGGGTGTGCTGGAGGAATGGGGTTAGGCTCAAATGAAGCTTTTGTTTTGGGAATTTCTAAGAATATCACTAGTAGTAGACATGGCTTGTTCAAGTGAGCAATGTGCTTTTGCACTCGAGATGTTTTTTTTTTCAAAAATCAGTCTATTGTTGCTGTGCAGCTAGCGTTGGCTGCGAACTTGTTATCGGGTGGCCAGCCGCAAAGCTGTTACAATTTGGCGTGGGTGAAGTACTTCCGTGTATGTGGTGGTGTGTTGCAAAGGATATTTGGAGCTCAAAGAACCGTCCGGACTCCTGAAAACATTGACCTTGTCAGAAGATCGATTTTGCAGTCTCCTCAAAGTTCTGCTTGTAACCATGCATCTGCGCTGGCGTTGTCTAATAGTACTGTGCCTCGTATTGAGGACCTACACCTCCATCTATACAAGAGGGTAGTTGCTCAAGAACTCACACAACGGGACTGGCAACAACGAATGCAGGCATGTGAAATCTTAATTGCGGGACTGCCTCATGCTGCTCGGGTTTTGTTTAGTGACAAGGCACACTTCCATATTTCTGAGCGGTAAATAAGCAGAATGTGCTCTATTTGAGTGATGCTAAGCCTAGGATAGTTCAAGGGAAGACCCTAAATGCCTTGAAGGATGCAATTCACCTTGAGTTTTGCCACATTACACAACCAATGCTTCACAGAGTTATGATAAACTTCAGAACCAAAATACAGCAGTGCATTTACGATTAGGGACACCACTTGCAGGATATGCTGTTTAAAACCAATTAAAGTTATATTAAAATAAACTCCAAGATGTAACCTTTTAATCTCAATATAAAGTTTGGTTCTAAAATTTTTGGTTGTCTTTTAATGTACCTTCAAAATTAGGGATACTTTCCTGCCCCACCCTGTACACTATTGCAACAAATAGTAAATGCCTAATATCTTATTCAACGTAAGAAAATTATTTCTTCATTTAGAGGGTACAATCTTCATGACTGAGCTACTTATTGTTATACATTAATTATCATTGTTAGAACCATGTTAAAACTGCAACTAGTCCAGGCTTCAGCTTCATTATGAACACAGGCTGGATGCTGTATTTCAAGGAATTAATAACTCATATTGATTCTACTAGCATATATATTGTTTATTCACAATGTTTTACAAATATTTATAAAGTAGTGCAATATGGAGGCTGGTACACGAGGCGAAGAATTAACTGAGATTTGTGGAGCCACGACAGTAAGTAAGTAAGTACAATATGGAAGTACATAGTTATGGATAAAGTTCAAGAACAATAATACTATTTTATACCTGTAAATATGTAAAGTACCTACAATAACAGTCTTTGTTAAGTTGATAACTTGTATCTTCTCTTTCTACAGGGTCTGAGCACAGTAGGGAATGGAGACTGCAGCACAAGTGATTCTCAGTTCTTGTGTCTCTCCAAGATACAATCCCTGACTAAACTCCCCCCAGAACTCACCCCCGAGAGATTACCCTTCACGCTCTTCTTGCCCTTCGACTTTGTCAAGCCTCCTCCTCAGTACAGTGTCTTTGATGGTATGTTTAGTGAAAAAAGCATTAACCCAGTCAGCATAAAAATTGTTGGAAAAGAAAATAAATTGTTTCAAAATTGTTTCAAAATTGTTTCGAAATTGTTTTAAAATTGTTTTAAAATTGACAAATTTGGAATTTTGTCTATATTAAAATGAGTTTAAAATTGTTATAAAATATTTTTGAAGTTGTTTTAAAACAATTTTGAAATTGTTTTAAAATTGTTGTATAACAATTTTAAAGTTGTTGTATAACAATTTTGAAGTTGTTTGGAAATTGTTTTAAAATAGACAAATTTGAAACTTTGTTAGGGTTAATTTCTATTTGAGTTCATAAATAGCAACTGATTAAATATAACATTAATTGATTAGTTTACTATCAAAAACAATGGTGAATAAATAAAAACAAATAAGTATACTGAAATTCTTCTATTTGAAGTAAACAAATTAAAAAAAGTAGAGAAATAATAAAAACAAAGTCTACTACATTCTGGATTAAAAAAGTAGAAATGGATGCATGGATATAAAAATAAAATATTCATGGACAAACTTTAAGTTCTCTACCAGTCAGCACAGAATAAATTATTATCTTTTCAATTGCAAAGTTAACATTCATATATAGCAATCATTAGTTTGCCTAGGCCTAGACCTAATTATTTAGGAGGGCTTGTATACACTAAGTAACAAACAATGAGGTTATAATAGCAGCAAATTATCATCATTCTAGTTTATAAGATTTAGATTGCTTAAAGCATACAACACAATAAATAAATATGGGGAACAAAAAATATTGAAACCCAAACAGCCAACAATAAAAGACAAAGATACATGAAATGCAAGGACATGATTTTTTGAGACCAAGTAGGCCTGAGTTATGATAAAAAATTAATGCAAACAACAATGCTCGTGGTTTTGTCAATTGAAAGATAAAATGTCCATAAAAAAGGATTTAACTTATAAAATAACACTGTATATTAATTCGAAGTTTAATATGAAACCGTAAACAGTTTTGAAGGGAGTAGGCAACGGCCAGCGGCAAATTGAATCTTAAAGATGAAAGTACAAGTAAGAAATTAAATTTAACAGCTAATATAAAACTATTATTCCCATGATCAAAAAGGTTTGGGATCTAATGATAATTACCCTAGTAATAAATAAATAAGTTGTCAAGGAATGACAGTGATACAACTTTGATGAGCTTTGCTACTGAGTCATAAGTTTTTTGAAGTACTTGACTTGATGTGATTGTCGAGATAAAATATTTATGGCTTTGAGACTGCTAATGTGGTTCCTATTTCATAATTACTCTATAGTAATAAATGATGAAAATGTAAGCAAACATTTGATCAAAAACCTTTTATGTTCTTCTAACAAATTTTTATGTCATACTTAAAATGGCCCACACAATTATTTAAGGACAATTACCACTAAAAACTACCCATATTTACTAAAAACAGTACATTTCAGAAAAAAAATAAGTTCATTCCCAGATTTCCCAGTTCGTAGACACTCTGACAATACATTATTTACACATCATTTAAGCGTCGGCGGCTTCATGATCATCATCTTCCTGTTCTTCAGGTGCTCTTTGACACCCTGCCCTAAAATTATAACACACAGATTAATATTATATTTCGTTACTAGGGACCCCTGAATGTTTACAGCTGTTACATTAAGCAAATGGCATTATAGCAAAAGCTAGTCTAGAATGTTGACGTCGGCTGCTTGACTTAAAAAAATGAAAACTTAATTTCTAAAAAACTGAAACCCTAACCTGAAATTGTGCCTTTCACATTCCCTAGTTCTCAGAATTATCTTTCTTTCGACACCAAAATAGTGATAATCCATCAAGTGGTAGATTCAGAATCGTGAAATAAAAAAACCCTGTCAAGTATTAATGATTGTTGCAGTATTTGTCTGAGATAAAGAAAATCACCTGAGCTTTAGTATAACAATATACTATCAAAACTGAAGCATCCGGAATGAAGAGAGAAAGCTAGTAGCATATTGTTTTGTTAGCCTATGTTTTTATTAACCTCACTAAGTGAATTTTGTAATACAAATTATCACACTATACATACCCTTTCTAAGTCTTTGATTTTAATTGTGTCTGTGGCAGCCATGAAGCAACTGATTTCTCTATCTTGCTTTGTTCAATGTTGGCCCATCTCTTCTTCGTCATTTCTTCAAAAAACAAAATGCATTTAATAGAACATTGCAAAAAAAGATTTCTGCAATTTTTGTTGGGTTAACATTTATCAATAATTATATAATAAATGAATAGCCTAACATGTATGTTTGCGCTTAATATTTTGTTATAATTTATAAGTCTACAAATATTTTAAAATAGCCACTTTGTTCTAAATTTTATAAGGATTAGGCCTACAAAAATATAATAATATAAGGAAGTAAATTTGAAAATAAATAAGTTATGGGTGAAAAACAGATTTCGTTCATTAAGCGTTAGCTAAGAATGCATAGCCTAACCATAGCTAGGAATCTGGCCGATAATTTACATCAATATCCACTACCTACTTCTTCAGGATCATCAACCAGCCCTTCAAAATCACTTAAATCTTCTTATAATCGACCACGTATTTTTTATTTTTAACACTAAAACAATGGAAACGTTTAATAAAACACATCAGTCAGCGGTGGTTAACCAAGTTGTTTACAAATACGCACGTCAGCTGTCTGCTAAAATATTTTTGGAACTAAAATGAAAAGCGTCTAGAAACATACATCAGGAGAAAGCTTAGAATCTCCCGAAAACGATACCAATCTTGATCCAGTTAAATCTGATTAAGTCAGTCCCAGAGCCTTCGCCATAAACGATGTTTGTGTGTCGCAAAAGCGACGCTTAACACCACGGCGGATGTGTTGTGCATCGATTACGCGATGCTTAACACTCGGAGGGCTAAATTATGAGTTAACCAAGTTTCAAGATCTAGTAAGTTAACCCTCCGAGTGTCACGCGTCATAAAAACGACGCACAACACACTTTGTGTAGGGTCACGCGTCGCTTTTAAGACGCACAAACATCGTTTACGGCGAAGGCTCTATGACTGACTGAATCGGATTGAACTGGATCGAGTTAGGTATCGTTCTTTCCGTAATATTCTAAGCTTTCTGCAGAGGTCTGTCTCTAAGCGCTATTCATTTTAGTTCCGAAAATATTGTAGCAGACAGCTGACGTGCGTGTATTTGTAAACAGCTAGGTTCCCCCGGACCGATGACTGATGTGTTTTATTACGTTTATCATTGTTTTAGTGTTAAAAATCAAAAGTAGTGATATACGTGGTGCATTATAAGAAGATTTAAGTGGTTTTGAAGTGCTGGTTGATGATCCTGAAGAAGTAGGTAGTGATATTGATGTAAATTATCAGCCAGATTCCTAGCTATGGTTAGGCTATGCATTCTTAGCTAAACGCTATGTACTGAAATCTGTTTTTCGCTCATAACTTATTTATTTGATAACTTACCTCGCTATATGATTATATATTTGTAATCCTCATTAAATTTAGAACAAAGTGGCTATTTTCAAATATTTATAGGCCTATAATTTATACAATTTCATTGAGCGCGAACTTATTTTTTTTTTGAAAATTTTCGAAATTATTTTTTTTTTTACCTAAAAATTTTTTTTTTGAAAAAATGTTCCTTATGTTTTATATATAATATTGAAGCCCATGATTTTCCAAACAAAATGGTATATAGAACATTAGAATTAACATTGTTTTAAGCTTCTCAGATCCGTTTTAATAAAACCTTGCAAAGGGGCCAAAAATAGGTGGACATTAAGGCCTAAACTATGGACACTCGGAGGGTTAACATATTTGTAAACTTAACCCTCTAATTGTCCATTAGAAAACCCTGAAATGTCACGCGATTTTTTGCAATTTGGCAGTGTTTTATATAAAATGCTATGAAAAATTACAACGATGACTTGGTGGTATAAAAGTATAGCCTATATTTTCTTAAAGTAGATAAAATAAGCTTACTTTTGATATAAAATTTGTTGGCCTAAATGTCTGGTATAAATAGTTTGGTTTGGGTTGAAATCCAGAAAATATATATAGGCTACAAAAAAAATTTTAGGTAACGAGATTCGTACAATACATTTAGTCATCAGTAATCAAACATCTAAAATATACATTTTGTTCAAAATTTAATTAGGAAAAATAAAATATATACTTTTATGGGGTTTGTATTGAAAATTGTAAGGATATGTGGAAAAAACTAAAAGAATGTACCCGTGAATGTTTATGTGTTGCAAAAGCGACGCTTAACACCACGGCGGATGTGTTGTGCATCGATTACGCGATGCTTAACACTCGGAGGGCTAAATTATGAGTTAACCAAGTTTCAAGATCTAGTAAGTTAACATATTTGTAAACTTAACTTAGAGTTGAAAAACCCCTGCAGCCCTTAACACAACAAGTTTAAAAATAGGCTAACTTAACTTAAATCAATCCCTAGCTGATGTAACTTAGCTAGGCCTAAGCCTAAATACCTAGTCATATTACTTTTAAGCAGTTACCGCATCAGGCGACAGGCCCTACAATGTCATTTTCTATTTGAGTTGGGGACGCTAAGTGAGTAATTCAATTCAATTATGAGTTTATAAACTTAATGTTAGATGCCTTGTGTAAGTTAGGTCTAAGTTATTTTAGTTTTGGTTACTATAAATCCAACTGTATCATTGAGCAACGACCATTTACTAAAAACCCAACGGTAACTTAAGTTACAGTTTCAGTAACATAGCCTGTTATATTTATGAGAAACAAAAGGAAATTCATTAGAGTTTGCTCACATAGGCTAGGCCAATTAATTCTAGAGATGGGCCATAATCATGTTACCTACCAAATACCTATCAAAGTTATTGGTTAACTTAGACCAGGAACTATTGGAGTACCTCTATTTCATTTTAGGTTAGGCCTATAAGTTATGTTAGTTTAGAATAACTGAATCACCACTGACTGAAAAGGTCTAAGTAAGTTATAACTCACCTTTGTTTGCTGCTTAAGAAGCTATGTAGGATAAAAACAGTAAACTTAATGCACCTAGTAACTTTTCTAACATAAACAAAATGCCGTGATGCCCGTCTGCCCGTGATCATGACAAAATCAAATCAACAGACTGGAGACTGCTGTAGTCAGTGAACTGCGAAACTCTGATAGAGTCTATAAGTAGATGATACTTGTAAGAATGTTAAACCTCATCCAGTATACTTATACAATTACAAATAATAAATAATTTCTTTTCACGACTGTTAACCTGTTGTTATTAACCATTAAACCTATACAGGTCCCGCAATTGATGGTCTAGGTCTAACTTGAGTTTGGCAGTCTGCCCCTCCTCCATGACTCTTTCACTTGATTTTACCACTATCGTACTGTACTTTAATCAAAATCGCGGGGAACTGTAGTTGCTGACGCATTGGCCACATACAATGAATACACAAACTAGTTTGTGTATTCATTGCCACATACACACAGCACAACACACTGACTATTATCCTACAAGTATAAGTGTCCCATAAGGAAAAATAGAAAAAATGCGCGAAAGATTTAAAATTTGGGCGAAAAAAGACAAAAATCATTATAGGCTAAATCTTTTTACAAAACAGACATTTCAAGATTATGGATGGCCATTGTAATTTTTGTAACTTATATTACTGAAAGGAAAGCCGCTTTCATAAATATAATATCCAGAACAATTTTAAGATTGTTGTAAACTTATATCAATACAATTGTGATACGTGTTTTCGAAACATTATTAAAATTGTTTCAAAACCATTTTAAAACTGTTGCAAACTTATATCAAAACAATTTTGATATGTGTTTTCGAAATAGTATTAAAATTGTTTCCAAACAATTTTAAAACTGTTGCAAACTTATATCAAAACAATTTTGATATGTGTTTTCGAAATAGTATTAAAATTGTTTCCAAACAATTTTAAAACTGTTGCAAACTTATATCAAAACAATTTTGATATGTGTTTTCGAAATAGTATTAAAATTGTTTTAAAACAATTTTAAAATTGTTGCACACTCATATCAAAACAATTTTAATATAGTTACTAACCATCTATATTAAAACAATCTTGAAATTGTTTAAAACTTATATTAAAATTGTTTTATATCAAAACTTATTTTGAAATTGTTGCAAACTCTTTTAAAATTGTTGTACAACAATTTTTTTGGCTTTTCAACAATTTTTATGCTGACTGGGAAGCTATGGAAATAAGTTCTTTAATACCTCTGAAATTTCTACTTTTAATAAATGAACATTTTCCAAATTTACTTTACGAGACAACTTGGCATTAAATTTAACTCTGATCTAAAAGAGTGAATAATGGATAATTCTCTCTGTTGTTCTAACGTTCTGTTTTCAAAGTGTGTTCATAACAGAGTGTCCATTTGCAAAACAGCATACTTGGGAATAACGAATAGAAATTCTATCGAATAGCACTATTCATTAGTTTTTTTTGGCTAACTTCTATTTTATTAGTTTGTTTTTAAATTAACTAACTAATAACTTCTATCAGTTACTTTTTACGGGACTAACTAATAACTTCTAACTAGTTAGAATTTTCAACTAACTTTCCCAATTATGCGGAAGCATCTCAAATACTGGTTATTTACATCGATGTATATAACTCTACTTATTATTATTATCGTTATTGTTATTATTATTATCGATTTATTATACATCGATGGTTATTTATTTCACGTGATCAGTGAGGGTTGCGTGCGGCCGTGAGAGGTCAGTGCCCTTGTAGACAAACATCGCGGGGGGTGGGGAAAGAGAAAGTCAAAGTCCAGTTGCTTTGGAATGCAGTGGGCCTGTGGAAGGGTAGTGACGGCCATTATCAACACCCCAAGCACTGATGGGTGGGAAGGGGAAATGTTTGTTTGGTGATTGATATATCATCTCAAGTGTCAAAACATTGTCTTTAGTTGATGTTAATTATCTGACAAGTTTTATGTCATTTGTTTATGTTGTAGTAATGTAAAATGTGACAATGTTTGATTAAAACACAAGTACCAGGGGACCGATCTTGCTCGAGGTGTTTGATTTGTTCAAGAGGTAAAAAATAGAGCTTATAAGCCTACAAATATTTTCAGTCTTACTACGATTAATAAGGTAGTAAAGTCAATTCGTTTTTGTTAGACATCCACTTATCCTCAATTTAGTCTACAAAACTTTTTAATTTGGACGATCAATCTATAAAATGTCCACAATAAGCTTCAATCAATATAAAACTCATGATACATAACATCTGTTATCTGACGACCGTTATTGCATTAAGTCACTGGGATCGTGGAACGTTGCAACTATAATTACGGTATGGTGTAATAACGCATCAATTCGTGCGGTGCATCGTCGAAAAATACAAATCTCCTTGGCCTTTCCTTTAGATTTTTAGTTCAATGTCAGTGTATGAGTGAAAATTTAAAAACGTACGTTTTCATGTCCCTGGCCTTTTACTTCGTAGATACTGGATTTGTAGTTTATTATTATGTGTTTTAATATTTTTTGGGACGGGGGCAACATGTTACACACATTTATTTGGTTTTAAATAGGTTTTAAGTATTTTTTTCGTATTTTTAAAGTCTCGAAATTCACGACCATGACGTGTCCCTAGGGTACATTTTCCAACTTTCACGCTGTTTTTAGACTAATTATTCATGCCAAAATATGTAAAGCCATATTTTTATGTCATCAATGGTTATTAAACTTACAAAAAAGGAGCATATTATAATTTTATTGTCATTAAAAACTGACTACCATGACAAAATAAGTCTGTCCCTCGATTTGGCGTCACGACCATTTGGGAAAAATTTTCAACTTTGGAGCACGACAGTGGCAAGCCTGGCGTCGATGGAGTCAGTTGGTTTTAGAGACTAGTTCGGGGTGTACGTCAGGATTGTAGTGCCGGTCGTTTCGAGTTGAAAGGAGGAATTACAAGATTAATAAAGGAAAGATTGTGTTTTTTGTAATTTTGGTGTGTCCATGACCGTACGTAGTCATTCGATCAAGTAGACATGGTGTTAATTTTTGTTTATAAGATATTTCAATTGCTAGATTAACCTAGAAGTCCACTTTGTATCCTCGAACATGAGGTGCAGGGCTACCGCCAGAACAGAGCCAAATAACTCGTAATTTCACGACCAAAGTTTCACGACCATCGTGGGTTTTTTCACGACCAATCCAGCCTTATGGATTATAGTGTGTTTGGTCGTGACAATAACTTTAATATAATTGTAAATTGAACAGTTTAGTGCAATTGAAACACATATTTTTATTATAACTAACAGGATAATTGAAGGATTGTTTGGAAAGATTTAGATTATTCCAGACAATTCACGACCGTACCGCTTGTCCCTGACCATCACGTTTATGATTTCTATCATAAAAATTTCAAAAATTAAAATATCGTAATATTTCTATGTTTTATACACAAAAGAATCACACCTCTATACAAACATAACGATTTTTCGGGTCTCAGGTAAGTTTTTTCGAAGTTATACAAACTTAAAAAGATTTTATTGGTTTTTTTCAATTTTTTGAGCTTTTTATTTTTTTCTAGAAAGACCATATATACCAAAAGCTCAGTGACCTTTTTATAGTATAATGGTCATAAAAGTAAATTAGATTATAGCAAAACATAGTAATAAAAATAATATTAACTATTTTTAATATTCATTTAAACGTCTGTTATGGTCGTGACAGGATTTTGTGTTTTTCCACTAAAGATGCTCTTTTAAAAAGAAACTACCAAAGATATTCTGTTACCATGGACATTTTATGAAACTTCAAATGTTAATGAAATACAAAAAAAAATATAAAAGTTTTGAAAAAAGGGGAAAAAAATTTGCAAAGTGCTTTTCCTGAAAACGTATGTTTTTAAATTTTCACTCGTATATTGTTTTGCAGTAAAACACTAAATGTTTTTGAACAGTCGTACCGGTAATTATCCCTTTGGTTGGTAAGACATCATACAATGCAAATGTATTATACAAGCAATTTTCAATAGCATTGAAATTGGAGGAAATCGTAGTAGCCGTTTTTAAAATCATATCTTGCGCAATCTTTACTCGTATTATAGTATATATTAGTAACCAAGATGTGACATTAAAAAATACTTTAAAACAACTGCCCAACGAACAACTAATTTCTACTAAAACTAACTTTATTTTCTATCAGTTAGTTTTTCAACTAACTAATAACTTCTATCAGTTACTTTTTAAACTAACTAACTTATAACTTCTATCAGTTACTTTTTACGGGACTAACTTATAACTTCTAACTAGTTAGAATTTTTGACTAACTTTCCCAACTATGCAAAACAGACAAATAACACTTTAGCTAAGATTATGTTATGAAACATAGAACAACATGGAGTAACCAATCCTACTTGACTTTATACTTGCAGACTCTCTGAGACTGCCTCGCCTCAACAATCTCACTCTCACCTTCCCTTCATCGCCTCTGCTGAGTCATGCAGCAGACCTGGAGGTTTGCAACTCCAATGCTCGTCCGTCGCCTTGTGAGGAACAAGCCATGTGTCAATGTGTCCATGTTGTAGAAGTGCCTTTACACACTCCTGTCGAACTGATGCTCATTGACCAAGGTACAATTAATTTGACATCATTGTTTCTTATCTGTTTATAGTATATCAGAATATATTTTAGTAAATCAGAAAAAAATATTGATCTATCTATGTTCAGCAGAATTTACACACTTTTTTATGGTGTTGGACTAATTTATAATAAATTAGGTATTCGAATCATTTTGTGTACAACAGTTACTTTACTGCAGAAAAAGTTTCCATCAAACAGTTTTACCATCCAAAAATGTCATGTATACAACAAATTAAAACTTGTATCTATTAGACTGATGTTAAAACTAAGTTAATTTCAAATTATGTTTAAATACTTTAAATTACAATTAAAAACAAAATATACCCCCGCCGCAGCAAACCTGCCGACTAAGCGAATTTCCATTTGTCTGAATTGATTTTCAGTTAAATATATTTTAATAACATTAGGTTTAAGGAGTACCTAGGTTTGCTGCTACAAGGAAACTAATAAAGTGTGTTTTTGAGTAAAATATTGGTAGCTTAGTACAAAATAAATAAATTTGCCAAGTTTAATCAAAATATATCCATAAACAAGCAAACTACAACATTTGACAACATTCTCCATAAGAATAACATGGGAATTTTAAATTTACAATTTTTTAAATTTTCTCCGTTACTAATAACCGAACAAAAATACTTTTATATACTAAATTATTTGTTTTTTTAAGCTCTTTAAAAAGGTCTATAGAGAAATTGGGAAATTTTGTGTTTTGAGGGTCAAAAGTGAGAAAAACCAATTTTTACCCCATAAAACCCCCCGTAAAGCCCCGTTCCCATGGTCCGATCATGCTGGTTCGCGAACTCATTCAAGTTTATCCCGCTTTACACATTTACACCAAATTTCATCAAAATCGGACAAAAATTACTCAAGTTATCGCGTTCACGGACGTATATATATATACATATATAAAAATTTGAACGAATGGTGTTTTTGGCCCCTGGGGACATCAAAATGAAAAAGTAAATCAGCCCCAGGTCTAGGTCTTACCGTGCCACCTACGGTAATAGCTACTTCCCTATAGGAAAATTCGCTAATACAAACATTAAAGAGTGTGCAACATTGTGAGAGTGACAATGTATTATCTATTTGTTATGCCCCATATTTAAATGAAGTAGCCCTGTTTTGAAGCTATAGTTCTGAAAGTGCCAGATATAGGGTACCTGCTGCCCCAGGTTAAATGACCTGAAGCGGTCCCCGCCCCTAAGGTGGAAATTCTCCTCGATTGTGGCAAAATTGTCAAAATTTCCCACAATCAAGGGACCATCATTACTGTCACCAGTAAACACAGAGAAATTGTTAATACCTTCTCTGAATCAATGGACCATTATCATTATTGTCACTTGCAACCACAGCAATAGTCACGAAGAAAATCTCCTATGGGTTCATTATAGTCACCCTCGATCATGGAGAAACGTGAACATTTTCCATAAATCAAGGGAACAACTTATAGCCACAACCACGAATAATGAGTCACTGAGTCATCATTATTGACACCCGCAGCGGCAACAAATTAATAGTGAAAAAACAAAAAAATCAAATTTTTTATGAAAAACTTGTTTTTGTGGAATGCACTGCACTCCCCTTCGGCATGATCGGCCTAGTGGTAAATCCACCACTGATTACTGACCATATTCAGTTTCAGTACAAGACTTTCTTAATCAATCACCAAATGTCTGTGTAGCTGAACAGATTACTAGTGCTCACCTATTAAATAGAATGTTACCGGTTTGTACCCTGAGAAATGTCCAGTTTTGTTCAGATCATTTGGCTTTAAATAAATGACCCTGAGTAAATACCCTAGTTGATCTGTCAGTAACAAAAAGCTTCATCTCATTCATCAAACACGTTGTGCATGATCGTTTACCCATCTTTGTTTTAAAAACCTATAATAATAATTATAGACCACTGAACCATGTGTGTTCAGGTGGTGAAGGATCCCACACATTCCACCTGCACGGCCACAGTTTCCATGTGGTGGGGGTGGCGGGGAGGGGGGAAGGAGTGCGGCGTGGTGCAGAGTATGGTAGACTGCCACGTCAACTACACAATCCTGTGGTTAAAGACACAGTCACTGTTCCTGCTGGTGGTGCTGTGGCTCTGCGGTTTAAGGCTGACAACCCTGGTAAGTTTTTATCCATTATTATTTTAATTTTATTTGCTATTTGGTAGCACTAAATTATATCTCTATTAAGTACCTATCCATTTTACCTCAGAGTTAGAGGTAATATTACACCAAAACCCTATAGTCCATTCAATTTTTTCATTCCTTCATAGTTTATGCCCCACAAAGATTGTGGTTTTTTCTACTTTATATTTCTAAAACACATTCTTACTAGGGGTTTTCTTTTCTCCTTTACCTGGTATTTAACTTATTAGGTGAAATCACAAATGAGTGAGAATTCACAGAACATAAATATATTTAAGAATTAAATACTTTGGTTTAAACATTTTTGTTTTTTCTGCCCCTGAGCTATTAGACTTAATAAATGGTTTTAAGTTACCCTTGTCGACCATTTGAGCTACTGACAAAGGTAACTTAAAACCATTTATTAAATACTTTGAACTGTACAACTAGCTATCACTTACACTTATGATTTCCTTACAATATATCTCATTTCTTATAAATTATTATCAACTGTAAATTTTAGGATTCGAGTTTGGTACTAATAATTGTGTTGTTAAGTGTATGCATATACGGTTTACAACTGATATTCTGAGTAAATATTGCAATATTACATATACGCATGTTCTCTGTTCCGCCCAGGTTACTGGTTGCTGCATGATGAGAGGTGGCAAGGGTTGGGGGTGATATTCCGTGTAGGCTCCACATCCGACACACCACCTCTGCCTGACAACTTCCCTACATGTGGCGACTTTGTAGGGCCAGAGTTCTTCCTAATTTAAAATAATCCTTCAGGAGAAAGAGTGCATTGCTTTACTAGGATTTGTAGCCCAGCAGAGTTCCAACAATCAGAAAACGTGCCTGAAAACTCTAAGGTGCTGTAGATTTCGTGAAACTGGAAATACTGTGTTAAGAGAACCACTGTGACTGATAAGCTAGGTATACATGGGAGCATTGCACCGCACTCTGTAACGCGCTTCAGATAAGCCTTTAAAACCCATGACAGCGTTGCAACGCACGTTGGATCAATTGTCTCATGGCATGTCCCGGTACAGCCATAAAAGTGGAAGAGGCCATTTCTGTTTGAGTTTGTACCATAGATATAAAAATGAAAACAAACTCAAAGTACCCCCGTTGCAGCTCTTTGCCCCCATACCACTCTTTACCCTAATCTATGAAAATATTAACTTGTTTTGTAATTACCTGAGAATACTATCTTCTACATATTTAACAAAAGTTCAGGTCTGTCTAGCACCTAGTGAGAACATTGTTAGGGATTAAATTTCAACGAAAAGAACCTCATAGTTACCATGAGTTAAGTTTGTTGTAAATTGAAGTAAACACACAGCAAACATACTTAAAACCTACTCCCTCCTACTCCAAAACGCACGTTCCAACGCTCACATGTGTATTAGCCATTAAAACCATTGTAGCTCAAGACAAAGCTTCTGCTAGCGGGCGTTGCACAAAGAACTAGTGATGGTCAAAACCAGAAATTTTGAATCTCAAAACCAAAACCGAAACTTAAAAAATCAAATCCCGAGTCTCGAATCTCAAAACCTGAACGTGAAATTTTTAGGTACCGTAACTGGTCAAGTTGTTAAAAATACAGGTACTGTAATGATAACATTTTCATTATGATTATGTGATCAAAACTGAAAGAGATTGACTCCTGATCCAGACATAATAACTATAATAACATAAATGTGACGGATAAACTTCAAACCTAAAATAACATACTTTTTTATAAAACAACTACGTTAACATTAAAATAAATGAAAACTCTTAACATTGAAATAAACATGAATATTACATTACGGTAATTAAAACATTTAGTGGCCAATATTTCTTTGTGTTTAAACAATTTTGAATATTGATATGAAACTGAATTGTAATAAAAGGTTAAATTACTAGGATAGTAGGTTTTAAGTATGTTTGCTGTGTGTTTACTTCAATTTACAACAAACTTACCTCATGGTAACTATGAGGTTCTTTTCGTTGAAATTTAATCCCTAACAATGTTCTCACTAGGTGCTAGACAGACCTGAACTTTTGTTAAATATGTAGAAGATAGTATTCTCAGGTAATTACAAAACAAGTTAATATTTTCATAGATTAGGGTAAAGAGTGGTATGGGGGCAAAGAGCTGCAACGGGGGTACTTTGAGTTTGTTTTCATTTTTATATCTATGGTACAAACTCAAACAGAAATGGCCTCTTCCACTTTTATGGCTGTACCGGGACATGCCATGAGACAATTGATCCAACGTGCGTTGCAACGCTGTCATGGGTTTTAAAGGCTTATCTGAAGCGCGTTACAGTGTGCGGTGCAATGCTCCCATGTGTACCTAGCTTATCTGTCACAGTGGTTCTCTTAACACAGTATTTCCAGTTTCACGAAATCTACAGCACCTTAGAGTTTTCAGGCACGTTTTCTGATTGTTGGAACTCTGCTGGGCTACAAATCCTAGTAAGATCCTAGTGAATTGTAAGCTGTTCCAGTATTTAACCCTTCCCGGACAGGCGAAATTGTGACATAGAACGGGAAAAAATTATAGGAAAAAATAAAAATTAATTTTCCTTATTTGTGTTTTGTTATGCAAGTATACATAAAATAAACACAATGGATCACTTAATAGGCCTACTGTCAAAATAATTTTTTACTCGTTTTTAACTATGCGGATATCGTATGAGTAGAAAAGCAGCGAATATATCTGCCACCCGTCTTTGAAGACATGACCATGACAACGTTAGGCAATAAATAAAACCCCTAACCCCCCCCCCCCCTGGATACGCCACTGGGTACCATCATATACTTTCAAAAGTATAACTCACAGTAAGTGTTTTCATAAACTCAGGATATAAAACTGAACTATGAGCTTTTGATGAATTTTAGATGTAAAATGTACATTCCGACTTTCAGTTTTATTCCCATGTTTAAGTTAAATTTAGCCACTGAGTCCACTGGTGTAAATGAAAGATTTTGTTTAAACACACCAACTTTTTAACCAAGCCAAACTGATAGAACAGCTTATTGTAAGCTATGACATCTTTTGTTTTTGTGTTATATTAACCTATCATTAGCAATTGAGGAGGAAACCAGAACCTTGACGGTAGAGTAATCACAATCAATGTGTGTCTGCTTCAACTACCTATGTTATTAAAAAAAAAAAAAAAAAAAAAACAGCTACAGCTGGTCTAGGCGTATATAGATGGGAAATTAATTGTCTATTTCAGAATCTAACCATTTCCTATTCAACTTATTTGTACAATTAATTGCATGATTACTGAATTGGAAACAAGCATAAGTGACCTTATTGCCAATTTAAAATTTCCTTACTGAACATTTAGGGCTTTCATAGAGATGTGTTTGTGATTTGGCCCTTCACAGAATGGAGCAAGGTGAGGTAGTGAGAAGCTCAAATAATAAAGACGGAAGACGTAACTATAGTCGTTTACTTGTCGGGTTGTAAATATTATGTCTCAATTGGTTAATGTTGCAAAGAATCCATGATATTTTTTAGGATAATTCATAGTATATTGAAGCAAAACTAAAAATGCAAAAGGCACCAAATTGTTCTAAATACATGACAATAAAGCTAGTCTTCTAATTTGACCTTTTGGATTGTAACCTTTTGGAAATATACTCCTACAGTAATATCAGGCCCGCAGTTTGCATGTGACGAGCTATGGGCCCGAGAGATATTTGTGCCTGCCCCCCTCCACCCCCCCCCTCCACAGAGAATTGTTCTCTTCCTTGCATCCCCAATAAACCTAAAACCTATTTTGCCTTTATTTAATCCAGAGGTTCTGAAACTTTTAAAGTTACAAAATGCAACAATTAGTACAGGGGTAAAACGTTTAATGTGTTTTACAAATAGAAGCAATAATAAAAATGATCAAATTTAAAAGCTTTACATTCAAAAATTGTATTTTTACCTTTGAACTGAAACATTTCAGTTTATAAATAAGGTGAAGAAAAAAAGTTCAGATTGAAAGTTCAAATTCATTTTGTAATTTAATAAGTAAAGTTTGACAAGACGTAAAATCTCAATAACTAGTTGTAAGTATTATTTAATGTAAATAATTTTAAAATTGAATAAGTCAATCTGTGATTATATATATATAGGCATTGTCTCAACTTTGTTTTATTGTAGTTTTATAAATAATTACTAAACTACTGTGTAAATAAAATTAAACTTATTTTCTACAAGTATGCATTTTCTTTTCCTGACCTCATTTCTGATGTCACAATGCCTAAATGCTTGTCACAGGATAAGTTCAGACGATGAGAAAATCTACCAGTTCACTTCAGAAGAGTAATTTTATTTCTCATTTTCAATTTTGTTTGAATTTTTCAATATGGTTAATGGAGAAAACAAAGAAACGTCCATCTTAAAACAAGTAATGCAAGTATTAATCTTGAGGGATAAAATCACACACAAAAAAAAACTACCTTTTTAAAATGTTATTTAATTCATAATCAAAAAGATACAAAATAATTTTGACCTGTCAGGACATCATCATTACAGCTTTTTACAAAAGTTACGCTATTAATAAAAAATAAAGGCAACCAGTCATAACTAGGATGATCCAAGGGGGGGGGGGGGGTTACACCGAGGGGTCAGGGGGCCCTCCCCCGGGTCGTTTGAAAATTAGACCTGCAAACTTGTGTTTTTAGGATGAAAGAGTATGAAAGAGATTTTTTAGTTGCAGAAACAAAATTTTTATTGTAAATAAATCACGTTCAGGGGGGGGGTTGGTTCAACCCCTAAACCCCCCCCCCTGGTTATGGGACTGACCAAATATATATATTTTCTTCATAATATTGCCAAACGGCTAAATCATTTTCCAAAATAAACTTAACAAATATATATTTTGTAATGTCAATTACTACATTATTTAATTCATATGTCATTATAGATGATTTTCATTTACCTTTTATAAAATGTTATGTGCAGTTTAGGGATTAAAATTGTGTGCAAAAGAACCAAGCATATTGGCTGCATTTATGCGAGTACCAACTGCCTCAATGTATTTCAAGTTACCTGAGGTATTTAACCTGGCCACCTACGCATCATGTAAATGCGGCTACATGTCACAAAACAGTCAAAGCACAACTGTTTTCTAACAAATTCAACTAAGAATATGTATAATATTGTGTTTATACTGTACTAAGTTTGGATGTTAAACGGTAATACAAAAATACTATATTTCCCTGAGACAAAGACTTAATTATTAGTAAAATTTAAAAGTAATAGAAACATGTTTTGGTAACTCTAATAGTTTGTACATTAGGCAATGTGAAAGCACTTTGTCATATGAAGTGTTACAATGGGTCCTCACTCTTGCGAAGCATTGATGAGAAAAGTCCCATCTTGTGGTTCAGCAGCTCTGCAGGACTAGCATCCTCCACAACTCTGCCTCGGTCCAACACCAGCACGCGGTCACATCCCAGCAGACCTGATACTCGATGCTGCAAACATATAAACTGTTATACACATTTTGGAGGCAGATAAGCTTAAAAAGGGAGGAGCAACTATTTCATTTGTGGGGCCAGAATCACGCTGGGCTCTGCAAGATGAAAGATAAAAAGATCAACAATTTGGGGAACTCTATGAGGATTTAGGCAAGCTAATGTCTCTTTTTATTGGGGTTTCAAAAACAGGAGATCTGTGACTGAATAAATGAGACTGAATTATTAGACTAAAAATAGACTAAATAGAACTTTATAAAGATTACTAACAGGATTTCTGACTGGACATTGCATACATATTAAGTGGACCCCACAAGAAAATCGGTGGACCTACAACACAAGAGTATGAATGGTGATTCTACCAATCAGAAGATGGAAACCCAAAACCATCAGTTGGCATTACGAGGCATTCAGAGATCCAAGAGTCTGGCTGTATCAGGTAACAATTGGAGATATTCCCCTGTGAGATACTGGATATTGGCCAGGGTTTAGGGCAGGTGTGGGTGATCTAGGCTCTTGGTAGGACTGGAGACAAATTTGGGAGGCGCGATAAATCTTTTAGGCCACAGTGAATTATTTCCCGATAAACTTAGTACTTACTTAGTAGGTATCAATATTGAATATGCATAGTTTAAAATTTATTTCTAAAACATTTGAATTATTGTGCAAAATAAGTTTCAAAATACATCACCAGCACTAGGAAGTTTTCAAAATGTTATGTCATGTCTATCATGTTATCTCAAGTATGACGTTTTGTGATACACTTTGAGAAATGAAGAAATTTAAAAGTTACCGCTATTGTGATGACTGTGCGGTCGGCGAAGGCTTGTGTTGCAACTTGTAGCAACCTAGCCTCAGTCACAGGGTCCAGACAGCTGGTAGCCTCGTCCATGACCAGTAGTGCTGCTCGATGCAGCACAGCTCGTGCCAGACACATCAGCTGACGTTGACCACAGCTTAGGTTGCTACCTCCCTCTCTCACTGGCCCATCTGTCCCATCAACAAGGTTTGTTATAAATGTTAAATTATATTACCATTTAAAAACTGTAGTCCAATTATAAATATTCTAATGTTTACATTTGGCATAAACTAGAATTTTTAATTATAAAGTCTAATAAGCCGTTAGGTTATCAGACCAAGCAATTAGTTAATGTTTATTTTGTTTAAGTTGAAAAATATCATCATGTAAATTATTTTGTTTTGCTACTAACCAAGTCCTCCGAGATCATTAGCGACAACATCTTTCATCTGTGCTACTTCCAGACTCTGCCAGAGTTCAGCGTCCGTGAACTGACCTTTCAGATCTAGGTTCTGTCTGAAAAAAAAACAAACACTTCATCCAAAGACTTTATATTTCAGTTGAACTACGGAGAAGAGTATTTAATTCGCTACATGACCTCAGCCACCCAGACATTAAAGCTACTGCAAAACTTGTACCGGTAGCAGATCGATTTGTCTGGCAAAGTATGCAAAAAGATTGTCGCAATTGGGCTCGTACTTGTAAGCGATGCGAGGTAACGTGACATGTTCATACTCCACTAGGAACATCATACTCTTTGCCATCATCACGTTTTGAGCACATCCATGTTGACATCATTGGGCCTTAACCACCAGCAGGACCATGCAAATACTGTCATAGACCGTTACACTATAGGTGGCCTGAGGTTCATCCTTTAAAGAGCATTACTGCAGAAGAAGTTGCCGAAGGTCTAGTCTCATGCTGGTTTTCTCGTTATGGTGCTCCTTCAAGAATAACTACTGATCAAGGCCGCCAATTTAAATCATCCCTCTTCAAGTCCCTTGGAACAACTTTCGGCTCTGAAAGAATCACGACTTGCAGTTACCATCCCTGTGCCAATGGTGGAGAGATTCCATCGTCATCTTAAGATGTGTCATCACGATTCATCCTGGCTGGAAACTCTTCCGATTGTCCTCCTAGGTATAAGAAGTGCGTACCGCGAGGATCTTCAAGCATCAACGGCAAATATTGTTTTCGGACATCAAGAATTTTTTTATCTCCTTGTTCACGGACCCAGACATGAAGATTCTTCTGACTATGTTTTACGACTCTGTCAACACATGTCTTCAATCAGACCTGTCCAAGCTTCTTGCCACGTCAACCCTTAAACTTTTATAATTCAGGATCTTAGAAAGTGCACCGATGTTTTCCTAAGAGATGACTCTATGAAACGTGCTCTACAGCCTCCCTACAACGGACCATATCCTGTAATGTCTCGTAATAAAAAATCCTTAATAATATCATAGAATGGCAAACAAGTACGAGTGAGCTTAGACAGGGTGAAGCCTGCATATGTGTTACCTGACAAATGTAATCAGCCAACAATCATAGAACCTCAAAATATGCAACCTTCAAACACATCTCTCAAACCTCCAAACCCGGCATCATTATTCAGAAGCTATACAACTCTGTCTGGTTGAAATGTAAAGCTCAAGCTTTCTGGTCCTCCAGTCTCTGCGGGAGGCTGATGTGGCGTCAACTTAGCCACAGCTGTGATGCCTTTGATCTTAACTTTATTTTAATATTTATTATGTAACAGCTGTTACTGGATTGTTAAAATGTTTAGTTTTGACTAAGTTATGTCATGGTTTAGACACTTCTTCATTCGTTTGTAAACAAAACGTTATCAAAATATTCGTTCATACAGTGGTGCAATTATTTCATACTTATTAAACATCGCTATAAATACGGTATATAATTATGTATTACACAATTATTTTTTGTCTGAGCATACCTGATGGTTCCACTGAACATGATGACATCCTGTGGAATAATGGAGAGACGGGAACGTACAACTTTGAGAGGAAGAGTTGCGATGTCGACATCATCAATATAGATGGCTCCCTCACATATAGGCACCATATGGAACAATGACATGACCAGAGAAGACTTGCCACTGCCTGTTCTCCCACAGATCCCTACCTGCACACAATACAAATATTACAGAATTATCTTCAACTAAAACGATACTTTATATTGCCAGGTGCCTTTTCTAACTTGATTAAATCTAAAGGTATGAATAATGAGATGGTTACAATTAAAATTGCATACAATATGAGTAGCACTAGGTTTGATAACTGTTTTATTTGTTAACAAAAAGGAATAGAAAGTCCTTGAATCTTTATCGATACGACCCTGAAGATTGAATTTGTATCTCCAATAACCTGTAAGTCAAAGACTCTAAGAACTCAGCTAAGTTTGACATTAAAGCTTTAAAATAAATATAGAAGAATAACAGTAATCAATGGTTGAGTTAACTAACCTTTTGTCCAGCAGGTATATGTAGGGTCAAATTTGTGATGACCCGATTAGAGTCATACTGAAGAGAAACGTTTTGGAATTTTATATCTCCACTCGTTGGCCAATTTTTGGGAACAAATCCTGAAAAATATGTTTAGTGCATAATTTCAGAACTCCAGGCTCACAGAATGGAGCTGACTTTGCTAAAGACAGTGCAAAGATTAACTGTAACCATTTGATTGTTTGATTAATATATTTGACTCATATCCATGTAAGAATTCCACATCAACACTCATCAACTTAATAGGACACTTAAATATTATTATATTTAAATCGTGAGATTATGTTAATATGAGTCATCAGGACGGTTCTGTGTTTTAGGATCATAATTATATTCACCCAATTCATCTCTTGTGAGTTTATGGATACACAACAAAGAGATTTCGGTAGTCAATTGCAAATTAATTTAATTTACCCTATGGCTAATAAATTCAGTTTATTGATGAGGCTTAGATAAATGATTGGTTTTATTCCCTCCCCAGTCACTTGTAACAGAAAACAAACTTACTGGAATGTCTATAATCCTCAGAAGGAGCGCTGGCATACTGGGTGACTCGCTCCACTGAACCCATATACATTTCCATGTCTGCCAAAAACTTGACGACCCAGTTGAGATAGATGGGCACAAGAAGGGTATAGTTGATAGCTAGTCCTACCAGCGCTGGACTGACAACATTGGAGAACAGAGCTGCAGACACTAGAGATGTGATCATTGTGATGAACACTATCAGGCCACCAAGGTAGTCCTGAAAACAGAATAGCCTACATTAAAAGCTTAAGAGAATTTGACAAATTATTTATGACACTGATCAATGTATTTATAGGTAGTACAGTGTAGCTGAAAATTTCTGGAGTGGGTATACAATTTGGAAATCGTGATGATATGGTATGTCATTAGTTAATAGAGGTAGAATACTAATCTTAAGTTAAGAATTAAATACCTAATTGTAATGTTGAGTCGATACAATGTATATTGTCAAGACAAAAAAGTATTATTATTATTATAGAATCTTCTTCTCTAAAAAGAAGACTAACCACCAATTTTACTTAATTTAAAATTTTACTCACACTTCTTACTATGGTGAAATGTTAAAAAAAATTAAGTTTAAAAAATCCTCTAAAAACAATAATAACAAACTTAAAACCATTCTAAATGTTGTCATATGCACTTTCTTACCTTATGACAATTTTTAATCTCTTGAGTCCTTAATCAGAGATTGCAAAATCACTCGCTGTGGCTAACATGACAGATTTGCAGAAATCAAAGCCCTTGAATAAAGTTGTATCTAATATAGTGTAGTTTTGTAGTTAAGTTAAAACCCCACAATACATCCAGAAGTATGCCTAAGTTATAGTTACCAAAGCGATTCCAAGCCAGCGGTTGCATGAATTCCCGAGCAGGAAGACGTTGGTGTGGATATCAAGTCTGTGGAACAACACAGCAGCAAACCTTTGCTGTTGACCAAACGCTCTGATGGTCTCTAGGCCGGACAGAGTCTCTGCAAAGTGGGACAGTATCGGAGTCCGAGAAATGCTATCCAGCCTCTGCAGCTCCCTGTGGAAATTGTTAAATTACCAGTTGGTAATTAATTTGTTAGTTGGTTTGCTAGATTCAAATGAATAAAAAACTGTTGAAGTATAGCAATGAAAAATCCAGATAAATTATTGTGTCGTACACTGTTGTAATCGGGCATAGGAATAAATAATATTTAAGAGTAGAAGTGAGTAGCTCTGACATGCAGTGTCCCCTCAGCTTGTTATCCCAACTGCAAGGATTTTCTCGGCCAACTACTGCGGCAAAATCTAGCACACCCCTTGCAATGGCAAAAACATCATCAACGTATCCCGCTATTGTGAAAAAAAGCCATATCTGCTCCAGGGCGCTCCATGTCCACGCCACTGCTAAGTACAATGATGTTTTATCTATTTTCACAGTCTTTTGATAAATGTTTACAGAAGTAATTAAAATGCTTTCATGTGTATAAATGCAATCACCCATAATTTGAAAAGTTAATGTTTGACACCCTAAACATTAAAGTTAATCCATAAATAACAGAGGAGTTGCGCTCACACAAAACTATGCTCTAATACGAATAATTATAAACTTTAACTTTACTTTAGTTGTTAAGCTATTTGTTTGATGCATAACTGTTTATAAAAAAATATTGCAGCACAATACTTTTTATATTACATAGGACCTCTAGTATTATAAAATCTTTGTTTGAATGCTTTTATTTTATATGGGTAATAACAAGGCCACACTAAAAAAACAGGCCGTGATGCTCGTCAAGCATGACGTCACGATAGAAGACGGCAATGAAGTATTGTTTAATATTTTTGTGACAAAGGGTATTTGTTTATTTATTTTCCAAGGAAAGATTAAAACAAGCTTATAACAACAAGCTTATGTGATCGAGTGATCACAAACAGCAAACTACGTCATTGCTGTCTTCTATCGTGACGTCATGCTTCACGAGCATTACGGCCTGTTTTTTTAGTGTGGCCTTGGTAATAAACACACTTTGTGCCATAACTAATTCTAAATAATGGTTTTTATTTTTTTATTTTTGAAATCATGCAAATTTGTTGTTTATAAACATAATCATTGGTGTTAACATTTTTACCTGGTTGAGCTTCTATAAAACTTTTGGACAGTATAGTAGACAAGACAGATGGGAAGAGCAAGCACAATGAACCACGGAGTAACAATACAGTTGACAAGAATTGCAGAGAAGCACAATAGTAGGAACTGCAGCAGTCTTTGCAAAGATGTTGCTATTTTCTATAAGGAACATAAAAACATTGATTGGTAATTGATTGGTATTTGATTGGTATGGTATGGTTCTAACATTTAAGTCATAGTTAAATTTATTAATTGTAAATTGGTTTGTGGAACTAACTGTTTCTAAACCATAATTTCTTATGCACAAAACATTTGTATGGACAAGAATTTTTTAAGACATGTGTAATATTAAAATTTTTTACACATGTCCTAATATTAACATAAATTTTGTATGCATATAGTTTTACAGTACTCACTTTGTCAATGATGCCCAGATCAGTGGAGAATCTGTTCATGATGCGTCCCAGAGGTGTTGTCTCAAAGAAGCGGACAGGGCAGCTCAGCAGACCATCTAGCATGGAGTCATGTAGACGTTGGCGAGCTCTGGCCCCACAGTACTGGCCCAGGCCATTGGTAGCTAGGGACAGGAGGATAGAAGCCACAGAGAGCACACCGTACACCACCAGGTAGTACAACATCTGTAAAAACCCTTATAAGATATATCATTGTGTAAACAAGCTTATTACACCAATGGGATTAGTGTATGTTTTTGTCAAACTGCAGTGAATCTTATTAAGTCAAATGTCGAGTCCATCAATAAGTCAAATAGTAGCAAACCAAAATTTCAAGAAGAGTAAAATGTACTGTGTAAAAGAACAAGCAGGTGGATGTGAGGTAAAAACTAGAACTTGCCAATTTTAAAGCCTACTAATAACACACAAAATAAATACAATAAATAAATACACAATAAATACTAACAACAATTATTTGAGTTAGACTTGTTACCAGAATTATAACCCGCTGTAAGTGATAGTAATAAGTTTTGGGAGAACCCCAATTCAAAAACTTCTGAATAAAAGTTATCCAATTTTTTTCGTCTGTGCCACAAGAAATTTTGTGGAAAACCCATAAGATAATCTTCTTTAGTTATACTAACTTACCCCTAGAAGACCCTGTAGAAATGTTGCATTTGTTTCAGCAGTGATTACTGTACATTCATCTTTCTTTACTACTTTACGCTTAATTACGGTACGTAGAGTTTTAGACAAGTAGTCCTATCAAATAGGCCACATAGAATACTCATTTGGCCTGCGGAATTGTTCTAAAAGTTAGTCAAAATTCTTCTAACACTTTTGCGAGGATGACGATGATATAGCTGTACTTCAGCGTCTACAGGATTTCCTGAGCGCTTCTTAAATTAAATTACAAAACTAGTCATAGTTAAAACCATGAACCACCTTTTGTATCGACCACTGGAATTTATTGGCTCTTTCTGAGCACTCTGGGAAAGGTATTTTAGTTTGGCTGGTTTTAGGGACAGGCCTAGCCTGTTCTATGAATATAATTTAATTCCCCAACCCTGGACGTCACAAAACTAACTGAATAGGTACCATTTAATTAGACCATTAAAATAATAATCAAAAATATTTCTGATGCCATTTATTTGTTAAATCCCCAAACCTGATCCTTGGTAGGAGTCTGTAGCCAGTAGTTATCATGTAACAGGTAGATGTTATCTTTTACATAGGCCTACCTTGCTGGATGACTCCTCAGTCCACTTGCTGAGCCAGTAGTCAGTTCCCACACGTAGCCCCTGCCATGAGACTGTAGCCAGTAGATATGTGGCCCCTGCCAAGGCTCCGCAAGCCTGCAGGTATGACAGGTAGATGCGTCGCTGTATCTGACCATACTCTCTCTCCTCCCGGGCCCCGCCACCCTGGCCCCACTCACTAGTCTCTACTGAACATCAGGCCACATGATTCAAGTTTATTTTTGTAGTGACAGTTGAAGAGTTTTGTCTAAATGCATTTTTTTCAGGTTACTTGTTGATAATGTACACTACAAACATCATTTACACATAAAAAGACAAAACTCATTAAATAGGTAGGCTAGATGTTGTTTTAAAAAACCTACAAAGCTATAAGTCAATCCGTCATTGGAACCACTTTACTTTCTTTGTTTTAAAGCCATCATTGCAAGTAGTGAAGTAACAATGTATTTTCAGTATAAAAAATACTCATAAAGAAAAACACCACTACTATTATATGAATATAAAATTAAATGATTCCAAGACAAGAGAATACCAGAGGTATGTCTGTATGAGTAGTTAATTGACAAACTGTGTGGTATGTATCACACTTAAAGTATAAAAAATTAACGTCAAGTGCAGGGGTCTAAATCCTGGTACATATATTCTTGGTGTAGTAAGGGGTAACAAAAGTGGTTGTCCTGATGTTGAGTCATAATACATGGGAATAGCTCGTGATTTCACACTAATCTACCCTGGAGAGGTGGATAACTGAACACCTGATAATCTAGACTCTACTATAAAATCAAAACTTTTTTCCTACAGTTACCTAACAATGTACATGTTCTCTCACTGATTTGAGAAAGCAAAGTGGCCAATTCGCTCATCAGTGAGACAATGTTAACATTGTCTCACTCTAATTACCTTGTCTCACTCCAGATTTGCAACGTGAAGGCACGAAATAGTGAGCGCGTAACATGCAGGCAACGTCGTATGCGCACGAAATACGTTGGCAGCACTGGCTGTAAATCAGCTGGTCAGCTGTTATACTGTTGTATTTGTCACTTCACATTAAATGTTATATTAAAAGTTCACTTCTGTGTAAAAATAGGTTATGTTTCTTCACAAATTTATTTGTTTTATGGTAACTGTAGGAAAAGTATAATGTGCAACTCGAGTTCAAAGTACAATTGCCTCACTCGAGAAACCATTCCTCACTCGCCTAAGGCTCGTGAGTAAGGATTTCTCTCGAGTGAGTCAATTGCTCACTTTTCTCACTAGTTGCACAAATAACTATTCCTCTCTCTTAACTTTAAAGAATAAAATCCATTTTCACATGACATGTAAGTAGTAGTGCGGTTCAGTTCTCCTTAGAATAACGAGAAGGGTTGAATGAGTCTTACAAGTTTCGTCCTCATCAAGGAAGTCATCACTGCAGTCTGAGGTAGTTGAGGACAAGCGGTGTAGAGGCGGCCGTTCAGCCTCCACAATGGCAGCTGATCTGGGGATGTACTTTAAATTATTAAATAATAAAATAATGGGGATCGAAACATTTCATAACTTAGGTGTAAACTTAGAGTACCTAACCATTATTTTGTATAAAAGATTAATAAAAATTGATTGATTGATATTTATGGATGTATTACATGTTTAATAAATGGGTATCTTAACAATATGGGAAGTATATTTTCTGAAGTGCATCTTCATACAGTAAGTGTGGTTGATTTGTCCTTACAAGAATTCTACAGTTAACTATGGACGATAGTTAAGTATCAATTTTAACTAATGTCAAATTATATACAAATAAATTATGAAAAGGAAATACCAAGAAACCAAAATGTGATAATACTGTACAAATAAATAAATCAGCACTAAGCTTCAATATTTAGTTTAAAACAAAATTTAGGAATAACATTTTTCAAAAAAAAACAGAAGAAATCTTGCTGATATTGAAAAGTATTTTCCTATAGTCACCCACAAAGTGGGCTTCCTTGCACTGGTTATAGTACAGAAAGCTGCTAATTGCTGCAATTACTTACTTTGCCGCACCTTCGCCCACTAGTTACACAAATAACTGTTAGAAATAAATTTAAATTTTGTAATATAAATAGAAATACTATATGTTAAAAATAGAAAGTGATTTTCTAGAAGTTTAAAAAAGGCACTTACTTAACAGAAGATGTTGATATAAGTCTTCTCAAGAGAGTGTGTTCCCTGACTGTGGTGTCAGCAACTGAAGGTAAGTTTCTGTGTAAAAATAAGACTTGGTGAATTGATAAACTCTTCTAAAAAATTTTGGTTGCATTAATAAATCTGACTACTGTACAAAGCCTGTGCATTGCATTTTCGCTTCCGTAGTTTTTATAGGTAATTTATTTGATTTAAAGACGTTGAAGCTGATTTATTCCCTGAAATAGGTATGCTAACCATTAAAAAATATTATGATCAGAAAATTCCATGAATTTAAATCATAGTCCATCTAATTTAACAATGCAAAACCTTCAATCTGTTTCGTCTAATATTTTCAGTTAGAGTCAAATATTTTAAAACTCAATTAAACCTTTGAAACTGTATGTTGATGGAGTATGCTGACATTAAGTTCTCTATAGGGAATCATTCTTATCATTACCATTTCTATGTTTACCTTTGTGTTGACATTGAAAACAATTGCCTTAATAAGCCGCTTCCACTTGCACTTGGGTGTCGTTCGGAAGCTGATGATGATGATGATATGTCAAACGTATACGTTCTGGTCCTGAGTTATAATAAATCAAATGAAATACAAAACAAAAGAGGGCAAAATAAAAGGATTATAAACTTTATTGTAACAACAAAACAAAACCTTTAAAAAATTAAACAGAATAGTAATTGTCTTTGTGATAAATGGAAAATTTATAATATCCTAACCCAGGGTGAATCTCGTGAGGTGCCCAGTATTGATTCCAGACCAACCATTGGATGGTAAAATAAAACATTTGTCTCAAATTAAAACTGGCCATCTTACAAGATTCACCCTATGGACACACACAGTTCTTAAATATACTACGTAGGCCTACTCATTAAACATTTAACAAAATAATCGAGAATTAAAACATTTCAGTTATGATAAACACCCCCGCTGCAGCAAACTGGCATAGTCCTACTAAGTTAATTTCCATTTGACTGATCGGATTTACAGTAAAATATTTCCTTAAACCTGTTAAAATTATTCCAAATTTAAATAGAAATTTAATATAATATAACTTATACCATGTTAATGGAAAATTAGTACATGTTTTAAAACTGTGAACTCATTACATTACATAGAGGTTTCAAATAAACTTTATAAGTTTTACAAAATCGGGTTTAGTGATTACCGTACTTAGGTTTGGTGCTACAAGGAATTTATCTATAATTTTGGTTTTTCATTCAGTCTAAAAGATAATGAAATGGCAGGACTGCAGTACCTAGGGACATTGTTGATGGTGGGAGATGAAGCCTGGCGCTTGACAGGGTAGATGTAGTGTGACGTCGGTGTCTGTAGGGACGATGTGCGTGTTACGGCGCGCCGCTGAGGTAGAGAAGTGGTGGAAGCAGCTCGACGCCGACGTAATACTACATCCTCCCCATCACACTCGTCAGTCGGCAGCGGCAGATCATGCGTAAAGTATCGGGAGCCGGAGAACTTACTTAGTCTGCGGCGGAACGGCACAAATATTGGAGGTGTCTGAAATTGGTATAGGTACTAGTTTATAATTCAACACTAGAACTTACTTAAAACATGTTAATGGAAAATTAGTACATGTTTTAAAACTGTGAACTCATTACATTACATAGAGGTTTCAAATAAACTTTATAAGTTTTACAAAAACAGATGAGCTAAAATATCTGTGAGACCCTATTGCAACAAATGACAGTGTGTGATCTGGAAGTTTTTAAGATGTTCTACAATATGACACGTACAAAGTATCTGGGCCATATCTTGAAAAAATATCCAATAGTGCATATTTTTTAGTAATGAACTTTACAATACATACATCGGTTGCAAACTTTTAGAACAGCCAAAAACACAGCTTGTGCCTATTGGCTACCTGTATTACAATAAATTATTTATTTCTGAAACCTCACAATGTGATCAGCGTGCCATGTTCCGTCAGCTAGGTTGCGTTGTTTGAGCTGTAAGCCAATGCGAGACACCAGTTTGATGAGCTGCCACCTCTCACGAGCTGTACGGCCCTTGTGAGTCTCCCCCAGTGAGCGGCCGAGGACAGTCACTCCTGCCCTCTCTAGCTCTGCTGGCGACCCACACGCCTTCACCCGACCTTTGTCTATCACCACCACCTTGTAAAAACACAGCCGTATTGTCAGTGTTGATAGGACTCTATACCAATTACATTTGTACTAAAAATGGCATACGTTTCATTGTAGATGATAGGAGGAAATAAAACAGTCAAAGGTTTCAGAAATCGTTTGATGAAGAGTCATCTTGTATTATTCACAGAATAATTTAAAAGAAATTATTTTGGCCACAACCAACAGTTATTTTATTGTTATTGTATTAAAAGAAAACCCAAATGTTTGATTCATGAAAGTTTTTTAGTGTGTTAAGCAGTGTTTCCAACGTTACTTTTTCCTTACGTAACTCTTTACAAGATAAAAAAATCTTGCTTGCCACTTTAGTCATGTGTGATCTTAGACAAAATTTGTTTTCTATTTATTATTTTGCTGATATAATTAAAAGCCTGATCTGATTAAATCTTTCCTGAACGTGAAATGTTTAGCGTTATTGAATAACACAGATGCTGATGAACCACAAACTAATAATGCACCAGCTCAAACTATCCTGACACTCGTTACTCGTTAGGTATTAGATAGGCACCACGTAACATCAGAGTGGCCTCAACCCCTTGGTTGGGAAACACTGGGTTGGAGTACTTGTGTGTGAAGCTGTACAGTACCTGATGAGCAAGGGAGATGAGCTGAACACAGTGGGTCACCATCACTACACTCCTCTTCTCTTTGATTACCAGTCGTCTGATGCCTTCCTCAAACACTTGCTGAGCTACTTGTTGGTCCAAGGCAGACAGAGGATCATCCTGTACATTCATAATCTTTTATTCAACATCGCTAACTACATGGCATAACTATGTCTATTGCAGGACTTTCAAAAGTGTTTCTGATAATCTAATTGCCCTCCATTTATTTTGCCAAAACCTGTGTGCTTATGATTCTGTGGTGACTCACAAAATTTTCAACTACAGTAAATAGGCTGTTTGGATGCCAAGTTCAAAAATTTTAATTTGATAGCTAAAGGCTTTATACATTTTTTAGTGTTTATATTTAAACAATTTCCATTAAGGTATAAACAGAAACAAAAGTTTAATGTGATTTCATTTATTATATAGTGTTCAATTACCATGATGACAACATTGGCTCGGGAGTAGAGAGCTCTAGCTATGACCACTCGTTGCCTTTGCCCTCCGGAGAGGTTGATGCCTCGTTCCCCGATGTCTGTCATGTCCTTCCCAGGTAGAATGTCTATGTCTGGCTGCAAAGCTGTGGCTGCGATGACTCTGTTGTATCGTCTGCTGCGGTAAGGCCGGCCAAACAAAATGTTGTCTCGCAAGCTACAGTTGAGCAGCCAGGGCTTCTGAGAAACATACGCTATACTGCAGCCTCTGGAATATGTAAAAAACATTATGTACTATATAATACCAAAAATATGAGACAAGTGTTCCAAATTTGCTTATCCTCGATGCTACCCTGTAGTGTAGCCAAGGAAGGAGGTTTTGGGGTCACAACACCCCCCCCCCACCCACCCCCTGTTATCGAGAGGATTATGCCACGATAGCAAAAATGTTTAGGATTGTGTGAGACAATCATGATGTCTCAGTGACAGTGAAAGATCTTAATAATGCCCCCCTGATCCCCCTGATTAAAAAAATGGTTTTTGAAGTTATGTCCACGTGTGTGGATATGTGTACAGAGTTACAGACACACCCATGGTCCGATTTTGATAAAACTTTGTATGTGTGTACTAATCCATGGATACTCCAGTTTTTTTTTTATTTTTAGAAATTTTGATTTCTAATGATGATTTATCAATAAAAATCCATAAAAACATAAAAATATGATTTTTACAAACACCACTTGAACAATTTTGTAAAAAATTAAGTATGCTATGGTCTTTGAAATCTTCAACAACATGGTACAATCTTTAATGTTGTACAAATTACGGGATCAACAGTTGTGGTAACTTTTGTGATTTTATCCATAGACCCTATATTATACAGTATCATATTAACTACTATCGCTTCCCCATTATAAGGGTTGTTGATAAGCTAATGAGAGAAAGTATGAGTTGGTTCGCTGATATCACTATTTCTGTCCCAAAGATTACGGGGGTTGCCTTAACCACCTTCCCTTGGTCTGCAACACGGCTAAGTTTTACACAGTCCTGGCTACACTACTGATGCTATCGAGGTTGATTATGCAAAAGCAAATAATGCTATTTAAGTAGACTTTCATTTGAGACACACTAGAGAGTCCAAAGTACTTACTTAGTCCATCTAACAGCTCCCTTAATGCAAGGTATTTCTCCTAACATGGCGCAGAGCAAAGAACTCTTACCACTGCCAGTGCTACCAACTATCATAGTCAGTTTACCTGAAACAACAAAGAGTGTTATTTTGCATAAAATCATTTCATTTAGAGATCTACATTTTGCTCTATTTAGCAAACAATCCACTCAATTGCAAATTTTTCATTGAAATTTAATAGGAGCTTTGTCATATTTTGTCCCAAATAACAATCCTTTGCATTTGCTTTTTACATTAGGAAACCATCGTGTATTCAATACCGGTAGTTTAACTTATACTCCATGGCCTTCATTCAATATTTAGTCTTAATGTAAAATTTGTTTCAGGCATATACCTCAAAACATAAAGGTCGGGTCGTTTAGTTGAAATTGTGACTTAGCTTAGTACCTATTTTAAATTTGTTCCACCTTGAAAAACAGTTGGCATACTATAACTAACAACACAGTCACTTTACCTCGAGGGAAGTGAAGGGAGGGGATGACCAGAGTTGCCTCTTCTTGCGCTGCCCAGCTGAATGTGGCGGCTTCAATGGCTACTACCGGCATGAATCTGTCAAAATCTGGTTCAATCTGTGACAAACGTCAATGTTACATGACCTAAAGCACATTCATGATGTTTTAATGCACATGATGTTCAGTACTGGTTGAAATTTCAAGTTTGCCTCAAGAGGGTAGTGTTTTGTTACAACGATTTTACTGCTGGGCAATTTTTATTCAGAGTACAATCTTGCAAGACAATATGCATTTTAATTATAATGTAATTGATGGTTGTACTCCTACTTTTTTTCAAAGAATGAAAAAAGTTTACTATGTTCTTTGTACGGAATTGATTAAAAATACCCTTTTAAGAATTATTTACCTTAGTTAACTCTCAAATTAAAAGTTAAGATTTTACAAAAAATAGAATACAGTTACCTCATCACAATCTTCGTCAGGTTCATCCAGCTCCGTGATGTTGCCCAAACCGAACACACTATCTGCTCTACTGGCTCTCTACAAATATTAACATGGTTTATACTCAATTCAGAATATTGATCTGTTTAATCAAATAATGTTCTATTATATAAAAATCCTAATTCAATTTTATATTTTTTTAAATATTTTAATTGGTTAAGCATAGCATACATCAGGCCTAAGCATACTTCCTTATAAATCATCAGAGGAATGCATGTTTTAATACAGTGTGTAATATATGTTCAGTTACATCTGGAGTGGGTTTGATGTTCAACTAAACAATTACTATTTTACTATAACTTAACTTGTAAACTACTACGGCCAAATGGAGCCACCTATATGCACACTATAATGCATGTCTTTTGGTATTCTAGGCCATTAATAAAGTGATCAGTTAAAAAAACCCTCTTAGTAAGAACAAATATTCAGCCAACTTCAATAGTCAACACACTCTAGGTCAAAAACAAACAAACAAACAGGATTCAAATACATAGTTAGGATGAAAAATCTCCTTCCTGTCAATATCTGATTCAAGCAATATTAATTTAGTAAATCAATCAATAATTCATTGGTTGGTTATTTTATTGATGGATTTAAGATCTTCAATGCTTACACTTGTTTCAACCACATCAGGTTCTGGCTGGCGTGTCATGACTGGTCTTACATCAACTTGCTTTACTTGATGTTCATCTACTGGAGTGAAAGGCCGACTCTCGGGAAGATCAAGAAACTCCTCTAGTCTTCTTGTACTAACCTGGCAAACACTGTGTTGTGAGCTTAGCAATTACGTAACTTGTTAGACTTGTATAATGAGTATTAATTTAAGAATAGGTTTTAGCTCAACAATGTTGAGCCTCAGTAAAGGTAAAGGTTGTTGTGTTTGTAGGTGATAGATAATACTTTTTATTTCTGTGAGGTTTTCAGTTTGAAAACAATTTCAAAGCCTTTGGATTTCCAAAGTATAGGTGCAACAGTACAGTAAATTAGATAAAATTAAATTGAATGTTGTGAATGTAAATCTTGTAGACACAAAAGGTAAATAAAATTTAACAAAATATATACTTACCAATGCTTGTATTATAATAGGAACTGTTATAGGGAAAATAAAAAGAGGCACAGTCAGTTGGTTGAAGAGTGCAAGGCCAGTAAAGACATCAGCCGCAGAGAGATGTGATCCTTCCAGCCAATAGAACGCTGCCAGGGTGACAAGAGTGATGAGGGCAGAGGACGTGTGAGTCAGGAACGCTGGAGAAACAAATAGGAGACCTTGCTTGGATTACTCATAGTCATAAATTGAGGCTTTAAAAATATTGATGATGTTATTTTGATGAAAACAAAATCAAACATTTAACATCCATGTTCTAATGTGAAATAGCAATGCATTTCTCCCAAATAAACCTTAAAAATCAAGCTGCTACCTGTCAAGTTTAAATAAAAGTAAAGTAAGTAAAGTAATATAAAGTAAGTAAAATCAAGTTTCAATACTTGTTGACCAGTGGTGTAGTGGGGCGAGAACGTGTGGCAGCAGCGATCCCACGCTGCGTTTTTCCAAAGAATTCTATATTTTATTTCTATAATATGTTTGTCAGATTTTCGATAATGACTACACGTAAAATACAGTTTTATAAATAACAAAATTTGTACATTCATGAAATTTCACCTGTAATATTAGAAATGAAGATCCGATGAGTCCCCAAAATTTTGGGCATCCTAAGCCCCTTTTTGGACCCTTTTTGTTCGCAGGGGGGTAATTCCTAAATAATGTTGTTAATACGTTTAAGGTCAAGTGAGGTGTGGTTTTCGATGGTTTTAGTTATTTTAAAACGATTGGGACTAGTTTTAAGCATATTAAACCACTCCATACACAGGGTGTTCAACAAATATTATTACTTTTTTACGATCACATCTATTCATAAAGTAATAAAATTAGTTACCTCAATGCTCTACATAAAAGAGGATTATTGAAAATAACTGTAAATTCTTTACTAAATAAGGGGGAAGGACCGCAAAGAGGAAGAGAAAATCTTAAATACCCACGCCGCAGCAAACCTGCAGACCAAGCGAATTTCCATTTGCCTGAATTGATTTTCAATTAAATCTATTTAAATAACATTATGTTTACCGATTACCTAGATTTGCTGCTAAAATATAGGCTAATAAAATGGGTTTTTAGTGAAATATTAAGAGCCTAGTATAAAACAAATAGGTTTTACAAGTTTAATCAAATTATTTCCATAAACAAGCAAGTGAAATCATTTTACAATATTCTCCATAAGAATAACATGGGAATATTAAATTTAAAATGTTTGAATTATCTGTAACCAACAACCGTACAAAAACACATTAATATAGTAAATTATTTATTTTTTCAAGCTCTTAAATGGTCTAAAGATAAATTGGGAAACTTTGTGTTTTGAGGGTAGCCAATTTTTACCCCATAAAACCCCGTTCACATGGTTCAGGACAAAAATGCTTATACCGACGATGCTACGACGACAACCGTACTTGATGTGTTTGTTGATTAATAATGGTTTTGAGGAACTTAAGATACAAGTTGCAAACGTCAGTATATGTATGATAGGTGTTTTTGCACCACATCACATTGTTCGTGATTCAAGACTGGTGTTGCCTGTTCTGCAATCTGTAAGGTTTGTGAGGGAGAATTCTGCTTGAATACCAAATTGGACAAAATCGGTAAAGATGGATAAGTTGCCAATTTTGATGAAATTGCTAATGAGTTGCCTGAGAATAATTACTGTGATGATGAAACTGTTGAGAGAGATACTACGCGAATTGTAGAATAATGGCTTTGGTTTAAGTATTTCATTTTAATTTGTAATGTAAGGTTTTATGTAATTACAATTGTTTAAATTGTTAATGAATGTTTTTTAGAATTTTCAATTTGTATAAATAAGAAAGATACATATCAAATTTGAAATTGGTTTCAATAGAATAGCATTAAATATACAATGAAAAATACATCACACTACCTTGAACTAGAAATTATTGTGTAATAACCTTTAATGATATACAACTTAATCCATCCCCTTTTCCTTTTCCTTTTTTTTAATAAGCTATTAGGTACCGTAGGTCTCATGGTAAGACTACTATCTTTATTTCTCAATAACTCACAGGAGAAATTTCATGAATGTACCAATTTTGTTGTTTATAGGGTGTTTTTGTATTATTTAATCTGTACTTAATGGTGAGTGTTCCCAAACTGCAAAATTTATATACACCACTGCTGATGACTGTTTCAAAAAGCAGTACAGCAGAAGCTGTACATTGTAATCCCTAACAGTTCTACAATACTTTCATGTTTACACTATTTTTAATACATGTGTTGGAGGAATTAGCAGCTTGGCTTCAAATTTAGGTACCTATTTATCCACTGTTCTTATCACAGATATATCTTACTCATGAGCGCCCAGTACAGAGAGTCCTTGTTCAGAAACTCAAGTTCCTTTTGCCGTGTGGTGAGGATCCTGTTGGTGAACTCAGTCTCCCAGCCGCACAGTTTGATCAGTCTGATCCCCTGCAGCACCTCGTTGGTCTGCCGCAGACGCTCGTCACTCCAGTCCTGATATAACAAACAGATAACTAGTTTAGGACAGACTGCTATTTCAAAATGCATTGAACTTATTTTGGACTGTATTATTTATCATGGATAAGAGAATTGCTTCGCAAAATTCAAAATTGGCGAGCCTCAAAATTAATTTGTGATGGCAGGTAAAAATTTAACCTTAAACATATCAGACAATATTGTTTTTTACATTAAGCCTTGTAAGAGTTTATAGATAATTCCTTACCTTGTTGTATGGCTAAATCCATAACTATAATTTGGCCTACCTATGAAATCACATTTCTTTTGGATATGTTTTTGGCACTAAAGAGTACATAATTATTTTGCCAATTTGCTTAGCATTATTACCATCTTTCCTAAACTCTAACATAACCTCAAAGTATTAGTGATAAGGAACCAAAATTAATTATTAACTAGGTGGCGTTTGCAGAGGCATCCACAAAATTGAGCGGAGTCATCAGGGGTTCATACTATATTGTTTTTGTCATACTGCAGTAAAAACAGTCGTTTTTAATGCATGCGTTGTGGGTCTAAAGTAGCATTTTAGCGAATTTCCCTATAGGGAAGTAGCTATTACCGTAGGTCTCATGGTAAGACCTAAGCCCGGGAACGATTTACTTTTTCATTTTGATGTCCCCAGAGGCCAAAAACACCATTCGTTCAAATTTTTATATATCTATTTATAGATATATACATCCGCACGATAACTTGAGTAATGTTTGTCCAATTTTGATAAAATTTGGTTTGAAGGTGTAAGGCGGGATAAACTTGAATGAGTTCGCGAACCAGCATGATCGGACTATGGAAACGGGGGTTTATAGGGGGTTCTATGGGGTAAAAATAGGTTTTTTCCATTTTTGACACTAAAAACACAAAATTTCACAATTTCTTTTTAAACCATTTTGTAGAGCTTAAAAAAACAAATAATTTAGTATATTGAAGCGTTATTATGCACCTAATTGCTACGGAGAAAATTAAAAAAAATTGTAATTTTAAAATTCCCATGTTATTCTTATGTAGAATAAGTCAACTGTTGTTGTTTGCTTGTTTATGAACATATTTTAATCGATTTTGGAAAATACTTTTATTTCTTACTAAACTAATATAATTTTATAAAAAAAAATCTTTTTTACCCTCCCTGTTGCAGCAAACCAAAAGTACTCGTTAAACTAATTCTATTTAAATAGGAAATAAATGTGCTATTTTTATGGAGGCATTTTAGTGTAAATCCAATCAGGTTAATGGAAATTCGCTTAGTCTGCAGGTTTGCTGCGGCGGGGGTATTTACTCTTTAGGGAGTAAAGATCGTTTTTAGCCTCTATGGAGTAAAAATCAGTTGTTGACAACTCAGTTGTAAATTTCTATTGTAAACGATTGCATGTATCAAAATATATATCGATTTGTGCTTTGTAATCATTTTAACCTACAGTCTACAGTCTCTTCCCATAGCACTTTAGCATTGCAGATACATTAATCCATTCCCACACTTAACACTGCTCACCTTTACTACTTCCTTCATCGCCCCCTACGTCGTGGACCTGTTTCCCTCTCTTCCCATAGCATTTTAGGATTGCAGATACATTAATGTAATTGCCAAAGGCAGTTCCCACACTCTGCACTGCAAGCCTTACTACTTCCTTCACCATTTCCTACGCCATAGACCTGTTTCCTTCCCTTCTCGTAGCATTTAAGTATTAGAATTGACTATATATTGGTATATTGACTATATAATAGTATTATATACATTTATCTAACTGCCCAAACGGTTTCCCCACTCTCCACTGCCAGCTTTTAAAACTTCCTTCACCACTTCCTACGTCGTGGGGCCTGTTTCCTTCTCTTCTCTTAGCATTTTAGGATTGAAGATACATTAATCTAACTGCCACAGACGGTTCTCACATTATGCTCATACTTTACTACTTCCTAAGCTACTTCCTACATCGTGGACCTGTTTTCATCACTTTCCATAGCATTTTAGTATTTTAGATACGTTAATATAATTGCCACAAACATTGCCCACACTTCACACCGCTAGCCTTTACTACTTCTTTCACCATTTTCTATGTCGTGGGCATTCTTCCATCCCTTCTCATAGCATTTCAGCATTGCAGATACATAAATCTAACTGCAACAAAGGGTTCCCAGTTCCCACACTCCACACTGCTCACCTTACTACTTCCTTCACCTCTTCTTACGTCGCGGGCCTGTTTCTCTCTATTCCCATAGAATTTTAAGATTGTAGATACCTTAATCTAATCGTCATAAAGAGTTCCCACAATCCGAAAAGCTCGCCTTGACTACTTCCTTCACCACTTCCTACGTCTCGGACCTGTTTCCCTCCCTACCCTTAGCATTATTGGATTGCAAATACCTTAATCTATTGGTTATAAACATATCCCACACTCTGAACAACATTTCCTTTACTACTTCCTTCGCAACTTCCTACGTCACCGACCTGATTCCCTCCCTTTCCATAGCATTTTAGGATTGCATATACCTTAATCTAATCGTCATAAACAGTTCCCTCACTCCAGACAGCTCGCATTTACTGCTTCCTTCACCACCTCCTACGTCACGGACCTATTTCCCTCCCTTTCCATAGCATTTTAGGATTGCAGATACCTTAATCTAATCGTCATAAACAGTTCCCAAACTCCGGACAACTCGCCTTCACTACTTCCTTCACCACTTCCTACGTCACGGACCCGTTTCCATCCCTTTCCATAACATTTTAGGATTACAGATACCTTTAACTAATCGTCATAAACAGTTGCCACACTCCGAAAAACTCGCCTTTACTACTTCCTTCGTCACTTCCTACGTCACAGACCTGTTTACCTCCCTTCCCATAGCATTTTAGGTTTATAGATACCTTAATCTAATTGTCATAAACAGTTTCCACACTCCGGACAGCTCGCCTTGACTACTTCCTTCACCACTTCATACGTCGCGGACCTGTTTTCCTCCCTTCCCATAGCATTTTAGGTTTTTAGATACCTTAATCTATTGGTCATAAACAGATCCAACACTCCGGACAACTCGCCTTTACTACTTCCTTCACCAATTCCTACGTCGCGGACCCCTTTTCCTCCATTCCCATAGAATTTTAGGAATGCCTTTAATATTACCTTTATCTAATCGTCATAAATAGTTTCCACACTCCGGACAGCTCGCCTTGACTACTTCCTTCACCACTTCATACGTCGCGGACCTGTTTTCCTCCCTTCCCATAGCATTTTAGGTTTCTAGATACCTTAATCTAATCGTCATAAACAGTTTCCACACTCCGGACAGCTTGCCTTGACTACTTCCTTCACCACTTCCTACGTCGCGGACCCCTTTTCCTCCCTTCCCATAGCATTTTAGGATTGCAAATACCTTAATCTAATGGTCATAAACAGATTCCATACCCCGAACAGCTCGCCTTTACTACTTCCTTCACCAATTCCTAAGTCTCGGACCCCTTTTCCTCCATTTCCATAGAATTTTAGGAATGCCTTTAATATTACCTTTATCTAATCGTCATAAACAGTTTCCACACTCCGGACAGCTCGCCTTGACTACTTCCTTCACCACTTCATACGTCACGGACCTGTTTTCCTCCCTTCCCATAGCATTTTAGGATTGCAAATACCTTTATCTAAGGGTCATAAACAGATTCCATATCCCGAACAGCTCGCCTTTACTACTTCCATCACCACTTCTTACGTCGCGGACCCCTTTTCCTCCCTTCCCATAGCATTTTAGGATTGCAAATACCTTTATCTAAGGGTCATAAACAGATTCCATATCCCAAACAGCTCGCCTTTACTACTTCCATCACCACTTCTTACGTCGCGGACCTGTTTCCTTCCCTTCCAATAGCATTTTAGGATTGCAGATACCTTAATATAATCGTCATAAACAGTTCCACACTCCCTACAGCTCGCCTTGACTATTTCCTTCACCAATTCCTACGTCGCGGACCCCTTTTCCTCCCTTCCCATAGAATTTTAGGAATGCCTTTAATATTACCTTTATCTAATCGTTATAAACAGTCCCCACACTCTGGACAGCTCGCCTTGACTACTTCCTTTACCACTTCCTACGTCGCGGACCAGTTTTCCTCCCTTCCTATAAAATTTTAGGAATGCAGATAGCTAAATCTAATCGTCATAAACAGTTTCCACACTCCAGACTGCTCTCCTTACTACTTCCTTCACCACTTCCTACGTCATGGACCTCAAGCTAGTGTCGTCATTTGATTATATTTATGATCCATACCGTTTCTGTTCTAATATCTGTGGATTAATGCTATCAGCTATTTCTTTATCTACTGCATTCAAAAGTCAACAGCTGATCATATGTTTTTGTTTATGTGTCAAATACTGCTTCCATAAGGATTACATTGAAACTTTGAGACCAAGTGGGGCGGATTCCTGAGAGACTTTTTTAACGCCATATAGATGTTGGCACTCACCGATATAGTCTCTATCACCATGCAAAATTTGAAATCGATTGATTCATCCGTCTAGGAGGAGTTTGCGTATTACGAAATGCATAAGAGTCGACGTATAAGAGCTTCGCTCGCTTCGCTCGCTCCGCTCAATTACCTTTTAGACTCTTCTTAATTTTTATCTCTGTGAAATTCATCAAAATATTTTACGTCTATTCCAGCAATATGTCTATGAGACGAACTTTAAAATAAGACATAAACACAAGTAATGGACTGATCTAAATAAATGTCCACTGTAAAGAAATAATATTGGCTATTGACTTACTGATATATCTTTAGAGTTAACAGACATCTTCTTTCCCACAAGAAATTGGAGAGGTGTCAAGATGAGGATGCAGCAGGTGGCCCCAATAATGGCACTGATGCCCAACTTGCAATAAAGCAAGTACATCAGGATACCAATCTGGAATCAAGTTTAAAGTATGTCACTGAGAAGCTTAATATACACCCATTGTCCCTTTACATACACATACACGTTACACATTACATACACCATACATCCGTCCCTTTACATTTTCTGATACAGTAGTTAATTCTATTTTGGTTTTCTTCTATTCCCTCTAACTAAAAGATACAATGCCAATAACAATCTTTTTTTATTTGTTTGTTTCTAATATGGGCCATATAAAAAATAGAGTAGTCATTGATGAAACTGTATTTTATGTACTATTACATACCTTGAGAGGGATGGCCCAGACATAGTGGCCTATCCAGTAGCAGGACATGATGTTAAAGGTGTCCTCGGACATGAGGTTTGTCAAGTTGCCCGTCCTGCTCTCCTGGGCTGAGTCATCCTCTTTGCATAGGCTGCGTAACTTCAGGGCCTTGTCATAGACTAATGCCTGTGGACAATTATATCCACAATTCCAGTCAACTTTTTGATCAAGGACTACATTGTTTAGATCAATTTGCTTCATTTTTTAGACAGTTGAATATTTTTGACAAAATTACCCACTGAATTTAAAAATAGCGACGCCATGGACAAAACGATTAAATATAGACCGACAGCAGTGCTGTGGTTAGCATATCTCTGGCGTCTACGTCCACGTAGGAGTGCTGTGTAGTTTCACTGAAAAGAACTTGTTTACAAGAACCTAATAAAAAATAATCCCCCGGTAGAGGGCCCCTTCACAGCATGTAGCTGAGGGCCCCATATGGTCCCAGTCCGGGCCTGCTCAGCGCACATCGCTGTAGCAACAAGAGCTAGCGAGCATTGTTATGATAATTTATTAGTTAGAGCTAGGGTTGCCAACTTCTGCATAGTTCCCCGGAATACGGGAGTAGGAGTTTGTTCCATTATTTATCTGTGTTTTAAATATTTTCAGGGATTTTCGGGCTTTTCCGTTAAAATTACGGCATTCCAGAATGTTGTACTTTAACCGTATTGAAAAGTGGGTCTGATACGTGGTTAGAATTCCGTTTGCAAGGGTGGTAGTGCTGGTAGAAGACGGTGAGACGGAGACGACGACGGCAGCAGCGAACAATGAGCACTCTCTAGCGGCACATCGCGGAACCTTCCTTTAACAGTCTATATTTATTCTGTTTGTCCAAGGCAACGCAATACCTGTAAAGCTGTCTTGAGCCGGATGCCTTCTACATTGACTATGTGAGTGCTGGCCTGAGAGAAGCTGCCTTGTGCCATTACACTGACCAGTACCACAGCAGCCATCACGTAGCCATTACCCAGTAACTCCTCCACTGTCACATCATGGGGCTCTGGCTGGACATGGGCTCATGTTAGTATACACATCACATCCTCACTAGGTCCTACTGTAACCATGCATAGTCTTATTAATCAATTATGGTCATTTATTTGTTTACAAAAAATATCAAAAATTGAACTGGTTGCGAAACAAAGCACTCTTTTAGGTTTACAAAAGCTTCATCTTTCATTCAAGTGTCAATTATAAGGTATTAAAGTTTGCAATATATAGGCCTACTGTCATGTTCAATTTTATACTACATGTATTATAATGTGTATTCAGTATTCACTTTTTTACATCGAAAGTAAAGTCAATAAAATATGTCATCCTGCCCAAGCAAAAGTAAACTGTATCTTTACACAAGTTCTAGAGAAGTACCAACAGTAACACACCTACATGAGTGATGTTATCTTTTGCAGAGATGTAGTTGATTACGACAGCAATGCCAAGAGGAGGGATGAAGCCAACACAGTCACCGAGCAGCTTCAGTAGTCCTCCCAGGACAAAGTTTGTCCAGTAGCACCTCATGTAACAACCCCACAACCTCACAGGATGGCCCCCTGTAGCCTGTAAAATGTATGTAATGAATGTACAGTTTCTTTCATACTAATTCCCAGGCTCTTGGTTTGCATGTGATGGGCTATAGGCGAAGGAAGGAGGGGGCAAAATCATTCCCCATTTCCTTTTGGGAAAATTTTCTTTCTTTCTTTCCCCCTCTAAAACCCCTAAAACCTCTTGTACCCACCAGGACTATGTACCCCTAACTACGGTACCTAGGGACTATGTAGCCCTAATAATTCCACACTTTTTAACCCGAATACTACACAAATTTTCTGTCTATCCTTGAGCTAATGTAAAAAGTTCCTATCAAAGAACAACACCAAACACAAACAGTAGTTTTTCAGCAGACAACACAGGAGAAACTTACCTTAGCCCTTTGGTAGACGGAGTTAAACAGACTGAACTGATTAGCAGCTGTCTCGTTGGGATGAAGAGTTCCTAGGTCTTCCAGCTCAAGAGGGTGGGAGTACCCAGCCCTCAGGAGTGGCACCAGCCAGTAGAAGGTGACCTGGGAGAACCACTGGGCGCTGTGGTGGCTGTACATTTCACCAACCTCTCCCATCACCTCATCATCCCTCCTCACTCCATTCTGCTTCAGCTTTGTCACAAAACAATCATGTTTATAGGCCTACATTACTAGAATTAATTTTGATCTAAATATTAGGAATACAAAATATGTAGTGTGCAAATTTCACTACAGTAATTAGCAGGGAAGAAGCTTCCAAGAAGGAGTACATTAGACAAAAATGTTGACCATTGCATGGGCAATTATTAAAAAATAAGAACCTAAAAATATGAAGAGGATATTCAGAACAGGGAGAGGAAAAGTGAACAAATCTTATGTTATCATTTCAGTACAAATACCTATCTTTATTGTATAACAAATATTATCATCCGACCATGAAAGTCAACCAAATAAATTAATTTAATTTATTTATTTATTATTATTATTTATTATTTATTTATTTTTTTTTATTTTTTTTTGTATAAATTTTAACTTTTGATTGCCCCTATACATGATTGTAAGTCCAACGTAACAGAATATGATTTAATGAAAATCGGTAATATATATGAAACAGAATCGCTTAATTTTAATAAAGAAAACACCAACATAAAATATGTGACAGGTTTTGGAAAAATAGTGTTTAATACTATTTTATAGTCAAAGGTTGAACTACATAAGGCAATGATTATAGTGTGAAAGTGTGCCTTTCATCACAAGTCGAACAAATCCTTTAATTGAAAAGCCAAAAGACAAGTCACCAGGCAGATGTCTTGCATCTCTCTCTCCAAATCCATCCTCATCCCTTGTTTTAACAATATTTGGACCGTTCCCTTTCAAAACGTAAATAATGCAACTGGTGTAAGAACACACTAAATAAAAAATATACAAATGCAATATTTTTATGTTTTAAATAACATAGTCATTTTAAAATATTACTCTTTGTTTGAATATTATTTATTGTTGGAAATGCTATCAAAATAATTTCAAATTTAGATTCAGGTATCTCATGGGATGTCAACCAAATGGTGTTTCATTACATTATATCAGAATGTTATATAAGGTACTGATACATTATGTATAAGTACATAACTATAGTAATTCAATGTATTAATTTTAGCCTCGAGTAGCTGTGTAGGCTATATAATGAAAGCACTTGTATGATTGCTATAACTCCCATTTAACACTTTATGGCCTATCTTGTTAAAACTATTGTTATTTAAATAAATTTAATTGAAAACCCAATCAGGCATATGTAAATTTGCTTAGTCTGCAGGTTTGCTTGCTGCAGGATTATTTTTCGCTAAGCACACCTGTTAAAATAAGACTTGTTTTGCAAGTTAAGTCCGTAGAGTGTAGAACTGATTATATACTTAAATATACATAGCATACAAGCTACAATTCTTTGTTTGAAGTTCATTGTTGTTGATGGTGAGTTAATGTTGTTCAAAGGTTTATTGCGGACATTTTCCATCACGAATGTAAAAAACAAACACCACATGTGCTTTTTTTTGTTGCTTTTATTCTTTTTTTTTGCACATGTACCACTTTGAACAACAAGCTACAATGTTTAGTTATGTTTATTTGTCATTTAAAATAAGCTAAAAATTACATAAAGATCATGTAAATGTGAGTAAAAACCACATCTGTGAAAGAGTACACAAGTGAGCTGAGTAAATCGTATACACGAAGTACGAAGACTAAGATCTAGTTAGTACCATAAAGGATGAGGTGAAATAAACGCCAGCCCCACCACACCCTGGGCTATGCGGGGGCGACTACATTACGTAAAACACTAAACACACAGAGCTGTGGGGCGGTGCATCGCATCATCTCTCCAATTACATTTCCTTGCATTCATTTTCATACATATAAAATCTTTTCTCTTTTCATTTTCTTCTTTTCATTATAAAATAGGGAGGGATATATGTAGCTAACCACTTTTAGAGTAAACAAAAATTGCAATAGGGGTTAAAAAAACAACCAACCCCCGAATTGTTATTTTCGTAAATTTACTTTGTACTTCTAAGTAAACTTTAATTGAATTAGTTACATGAAACAGTAATTTTATAGTTTTTATCTATAAGAAACCAAACTTCCATATCAATCGTTCTGTACTCATCCCTCATACAGAGTTTGTAAATGAGGGTAAAAAATCCAATAATTATTACATATCATAGGCAAAAAGCCACAGTGGTTGACAACTTAGTCAGTGACTTTCGTAGTTATGTAATATCGAAATAATACACTAGCGCGCGCCCAGAATAACTAATAGCATAACCGCTGGCATTGTAGCGAGAAATAGTTCTTTCACCCGACAAACATTGACCACCAATCAAGTGAAGTTATCCAAGTGTCGAAGTGGTGTAGTGGTGTAGTGGTGTAGTGAGCAGTGTAGTGACGTAGGCGTCAGATCTGGGTTAGCCACTGCTTGTGTTTACGATCTGGGAATTAGTAAATTGAAGCCATAACTCTAATTTGTGTGACAAAAATCATGAGCTTGTTGTGGGTCTCTAACGGAGACAGGACACTAATGAAACTATAAACTGTCAAAGTAGGCTATTTCTGGAGATCTAGGCAATTACCAATTACGTTTAACACAAATTTTGACTGGTTAAGTAATCATATACACAAATTACCTAAAAGAAGCATGCTGCATACCGTTCAATGAGTTACAGGAATATGTCTCAAGTTCAACTTGACATGTCATAATAAACAGTTTTTATGAACTGTAACCATAAACAATTAATTGTGATTTTCACAATTTGAAAATATCAATATTGGAGTTTTGGAAATGGAATGATACGGCCATTCCCTGCTGGCATTGCAAAATCTGAAAGAAACCACCCAAAGAATAAGATTATAAGTTTTATGAAGGACGCACCAAATAGACGATGAAATGCTGCATTTTCAACTCATGTAACATTATTCTTTTGAATGGTACGTGTAGTAACTGCTTTTAGAGTAAATAAAAATTGCAATAGGGGTTTTAATAGGCTATCAACGCCTTAATTTTTATTTTTTGTAAAACTTCAAATGTGTAACTTGGTTTGAAGTAAACTTTAATAGAATACGTTATTTTATAGTTTTTATAGAAAAGTGAAAAATTTAAAAGAAACAACCCAGAGAATAAGATTGTAAGTTTTATTAAGGATGCATCAAATACATAATGAAACCATGAGAATGTAACATCAATGGAAGGTGTAAACATGTACATTAGCGTAGTCCTAGACTTCATTCTAACTACCACGAACAAGATTCTAAACTGTCAATATAAAATGCGAACGTTTGGTAAAGAATTACTTATTCTCAACCCAAGTGTACAAACTTTATTGTAATTGCTAAGTCATCCTAGTTTAATTTTGTAACTACGCCAAACGCTGAATAAACTTAACATCACACCGATGTACCTCACTAATAACAACCCCTATACCCTGAGGGGTGGGACTTATACAACTCATCAGAATAAGAGGAAACTGCTTTGATTGTCGATCTCCGAAGTCCAAAACAGCTGGCGAGGCATATAAAGGTCGCATCAAAGGTCGGGTCTGTAACCGGAGCTATGAACAGAATACCGTATCGATATACTGTAGTTCTTTGTTTGAAGTTCATTGTTGGTGATGGTGAGTTAATGTTGTTCAAAGGTTTATTGCGGACATTTTCCATCACGAAAGTAAAAAACAATACACAACGTTTCGGGATCTGGAATCTGATCCCGTCTTCAGGTGAAAAAACCTAACTAACACATTACAACTAACAATACACAAACGCCCAACCTAAGTTGGAATACACTACCGAGGGTAGTAGTCAAAAAATATGCACTGTATAGCAGTCAAGTCATGATACAACATGCAATTAATAACAAATCACAAAACACTATAATCAGTTTCATTGGTGGAGTCATAACGTACGGTGTTGTTAGTGTTCCATTGTGTGAGTTTTTTGTACGTAAACCTTTTATAGATTATAGTGTTTTGTGATTTGTTATTAATTGCATGTTGTATCATGACTTGACTGCTATACAGTGCATATTTTTTGACTACTACCCTCGGTAGTGTATTCCAACTTAGGTTGGGCGTTTGTGTATTGTTAGTTGTAATGTGTTAGTTAGGTTTTTTCACCTGAAGACGGGATCAGATTCCAGATCCCGAAACGTTGTGTATTGTTTTTTACTTTCGTGATGGAAAATGTCCGCAATAAACCTTTGAACAACATACTGTAGTTCATTGACTATCCCTAAGTTACAGTCTATTAATGTAATCTGTAAGGGGAACCTTTCCACCCAGAAAATTAACATATCAGGACACAATTGTTTTTGTTACTGATTCGAGAGATGAAATTGTGAGGTGTGAGGTTAAAATAATGTAGTCTAATAATAACGAAGAAATCAAGGCAATAAAGCATATAATTAAAAAAATAGTTCGTTGAATTTAAAAAAGCTTAAAACATAGTAAACTTATTCGATCGTTTGACGTCAACATCTTGTACAAAACTATGCTACTGTGCTGAATTTTATTTATTCCAATTAGATACGTTCCGCTTCAAAAATGCCTTGGCTGGTCCTATTTAAAATTAACATATTTATTGGCCTTGATTTTAAGTTTATTATTAGTCTTATGTTTAGTTCCAAATAAAGCTATGACATTTTTCATTCGCTAATTAGAGTAGACCCCGTAAAGATGTCCCGATTATACATTATGTATTTGGCACTTTGATGTTGGGAATGTGTAGGTCTATATACTACAACTCAATAGACATTACAAACAGATATTGAAATTTTGTTAAAGTTTGAATAGGCAAAAAGTGTGGTTATTTGTTTTAAATTTGATCGAGAGATAACTTAAGAACCCCTACTGCTAACACTGGTGTAAACAGACCTTTAATTCAGGTTGAATCAGCTGTAACAATTGGGCTGTAACAATACATGCAGCTGATCTCCGACAGTGATATGTAGCAATGTAGCCTGTATATTTGAGCGACAGGTGACAGATTACAATTATTGCAAGTCAAATGACGTCACGAAGCAGCTGTTTATGTTCTGGAGTGAGTTGAACAAACTTTAACAGCTGGTCGTTTGATGGCTGCTTATAAGTAATCGTCACTTGATTAAACATCAAACGTTACCCTGAAAGCTGTTCAGTTTATTTAGCTACGTGTATTCTAATCTCTGTTTATAATTATTTTTTGTCAGGAAAAGTTGAAAATCGGATTATTTTGAATAGTAATACGTAACGTATAAAGAGAAAAATTGACACCATTTTGTATTAAATATATTTTTATCGATAACATTGTGTGTAGATATTTGAACAAATTTCTCATATAGCAAATAAGCTATTGCACATTATGTTCTGTTTTCTAAAGTACTAAGACAGGAATAAACACGATAGCTGGTCTCGAATGTCTGTATCAAGAATGTAGCCTGTTTAGTAAAAAAATGTTAGGTATTGAATTATGTATTTATTCGAAAAAGTATTGATTTGGCTAATGCCATAACTAAATCACAATTCTACTCATGGTACGTATTTTGAAGTACAGGAAATGCGAATAATTTCACTATTGTTGTAATATTTGATATTTAACTAACTTGATTTTTTTATTAGTTTCGAATCATGTTGGCCTATATTTTTGTACTTGTCACCTTATATGTGTGGTATCAACTGAAAATAACCATAGCAAATGGTAAAAGGGTGGGCCAAGTTGAGAGTGGTTAATTAATCATTCAACAGCAGTGGGTCCAGTATGACGTCATCGCCAGCAGGCCACCTCAACAATGCATCAGCTGATCCTGACACGTTGGCGGAATTTCGCGGGAAACTGTGTACAAGACAGTATAGAAGAGACACTTTCTCTTTCTTGACATTGATTTATATGTCTAGCGCAGTTAACACTGTAACGAATGTATTGAGGCCAAACCGATGAAGAAAGATGAAATTAATGCAAAAGTGGTAGAGACAGTATATTTATGGGCAATTTGACTTTCAAATAATAATCTTTGATGGAAATAATGTATATTTTTGTTATATGAATCATTTTGCCCACAAAATCATGCTCGTTGGTTGTTCAGTAAAACGCCAATCTACAATCTATGAACCGATTCATATTATAATTTGCTTTTATGTCGGTACTCCATTACTTCCTTATTTCTGCATCACTCTTCATAAATAAGGTGTAACTTTAAAGCTTTAATCTTCCCCCACACCGTAAAATATATAATTCACTCATACTTCAGGAGTTTCTTGAAAAAATATATTTATTTTTTCATTTTTAAAATTTGAATTACAAATGTTTATGAACTTTTTTTGATCATAAAAAGTATTTTAAAGTATAATTTTTTTCAATCATTTTTCGATGATTTATTTATAAGGTGAATTAAATCAATCAAAACTTTTGTATATGAATACTTTGTCAACAGCTCGTTCAATTTATTCTCCGAACACTTTGTGTGGTCCAGCATGACGTTTGCAAGAATAACACCAAATGGATTAGACCATAATTTACCGTCAATCCCACCGATATCAAACGGTTTTATCTGTGGAAACATCTCCACGTTAGAGGCCCAAGTCTTTGGCATTCAGACGGAAGATGAGACACTTTGCTACTTCTATCAGGAAGCTACGAAAACTCAATAACAGTTATAATTTGTTCTTTTCTCCAGAAAACACCTCTACCTTGTATATGGGAATAAAAAATGAGTGGGCTTACATAAGAAATTATAGATATAAAGGGTTAGTTATAAAATGTGTTCCATAAGGATCAAAGTATAGGTAATTGAATTCGTAATTTAAAGTGTCTTCAACAATCAACATAGGCTATCCTTCGATAGTTGCGAGCTATACAGTGCAACTATATACCGTGGCTCTATGTATATTTGTATACCCCAAATCGTACCCTGTTTCCTGACACTTTGTTTTCCAAACAGGTGACCAATAAATATCACGTGGAATGATAACAGTGAGGTTGGATGTCACTGATAACACGATTGAACTGTGACTCCTTCCGGTTTACATCACCTACATCCTGTCACAAGCCACTCTACTAATTTCCTAAAGTGCGTTGAACTACACTTTGTGCCAAATGTTACAATGACATATCCACCTAGTTCGTGTTGATGTGGATATCACTTCACCATGACTATATGTTTTACCAGATGAGTCATCAATTGTATGCCAACAGTGCTGAAGTGGTTGGTAATGCTTTTACAGCGAAGACCTCTGTTTGCTTCATTAGTCTATAACAGAGCCACTTTATTGTCTCTTAGTCATAGATAAGGTTTCTCAACACTTAATTATTGTTTAGCTAGTAAAACAACGCAGTGTAGCCTACATGTCGGTCTCAAATGTTGTATAAATATGGGCGTCGGTTACAGGTTTATTAAATAAATTTAAAAAACGTTGTTCCCATAACAACAAATGAAACTAGTATTGACTGTTGGTTGTGTCATGTCATTTTCATCTACTGTATGCCACTTGTCAATAATGCTAGCGTTCTTGAATTGTTCCAGCACATTATACAACACACCACATGATAATACTGTATTACAGTATATTATAATTCATCAACTTGTTTTAAGCAGTTAACACATTTTTTTGTAATGGTAGCATAGACTAACCAACACAAGGGAGTATGTTTTATCTATGATAGTTTTGTTTGTTCGGAAACCTCAAACCTTGTAAACATTTTTAGTCTAGTGTTATTGGAGGGAAGAATGGTAGAGAAGAATGTGACTTTCTATAGGGCTTCGCCCTAAAGGGACTCTCTTCAAGATCCAGTGATGGTGACAACTCGCTCGTAGAGGAACTAAACAACCAGGCAGAGCAACAAAACACCGCCCTTTGTTCCTCCCGATAAAATCTCTTATTGCAACTAACAATTGCTTTCACTTCTTTTATCGACTAGCATAGGATTGAAATGTACGTAAAAACAACAAGAAGATTCCCATTTGTCTTTTTGAAAAAGCAGTATACAGTATAATATAGTTTTTTGTGGAGTCTTGTTAACAAAAAATGGATAGTTTACGTAATTTCTTTTACTATGACCACATTAGAGCTTAACACAGTTATCAGAGCTTCGTTAACTCCGTTGATGACAATGAATGGTTACATTATAGCATTATACCACTCTGAGGGTTGAAAACCGAGTTTGGAAACAAAAGCCAAGTTCTAGAGTGGAAGTAATTAATTTCATTCCAGACCACATTTATTTAGCAAGAGTTCCAGATTGCTTTGATTCTATTGAGCTAAACCAAAGTGTAATTAGGCTCCAAAAATATTATATTAATTAAGCCATCTCTTAGTAGCATTCTCGAATCTCATTAAAGAACAACACGGAAGTTATATAGAACAACAAATAACAAACATAACCAATTATCTATAGCCCGCGCATCAGTGGCGGTTCCAAGGGGTACAGGGGCTTTCCCCCCTTGGAGCCTGTAATGATAAATTTAAACATACATTTCGTCCTTAACACGCAATGTCATAAAACATACATAAATCAATGTAGTTTTTATTAAACTAACTAAGCGATGGCAGGAGTAGTATTAAGTTCCACATAGATAAACTTTGTGGGGCAATAGCACGACGAATAAAACAAGTTTACGCTATGGAAAGGGTTGTACGCATCATCCAATTTTTACAGCAGTCAGCTGTTGACATGCTAGGGCATAGGCGAGCGCGACAGCGAGGACGGGGAAACAGCTGATTTCATGTTCCTTGTTGTCAAATTGTCTGCTAGCTACTAACTTACACAGGAATCAGCCATCAGCAGTAGCACCAGTACGGTAGCTTATTACCATTGACTATATAAACCCTATAAGTAAAGTATTTAAGTTTATATAGTCAATGCTATTACTGAATTTGATACTATACATATTGTGACAGATCTATGAAATGGGGAATAAGATTGTATTATTTTGAATAATTTACAGTGTTCACAGTCACTGTGCATATTAGTAGTTATAGTCACTGCACATTCTATAATATAACTAAAAAACACACAAAAATAAACACAACTTTGAACTCAAACGAAAAACAAATACTTTCTCAACACTTTTGAAAAACTATATATTAAATTAAGTATCTGTACTTACCTCACAAATGACAGCGACTACATCAACAACAGCCAAGGCATGACAGAGTAGAGAGGCAGTCCCAGCAGTCAAGGGAACAACATGGGAGGTGCCTAGCCCAGAGTCGAGGGCGGTGTACAGGGAGGCGGCGCGGGCGAGGCCACAGGCCAGCCAGAACACGGAGGTGACGAGGAGGTACCTGGGCTGGTAGCGGGCCTCGGCCTTACAGTAGAGCAGCAGAGCTGGTGGCCAGGCTAGCAGGGCCGAGGTTGCGGCAAGGAGGCCGCGGACACCGAGGACAGCGGCGCAGACCTCAGCAGCGTGAGTGAGGAGCACCAGGAGTGACAACAGCGCTCGTAGTGAGTGACCAACGAACCTGCGGCTGCTGAGGCACTCATTCCTGAAAATACGGATCATTTAGAGAGGGAACAAAACTAAATAAGCTGTGACATGCGTCTAACATTGATACAGGGTGGCGCAGATGGATTGGGTGGTTTTAAAATACTTGTCAAACTGTCAATTTTAAAGGTATTGGATTGAAATAAAGTGTAAAACGTGTAGTTACAATGGAAGTTTATTGACAAAAAATTAGTTAAGTTAGTTTTTAAAAATTATATCAATTAAATGCCTTCCTTCTCGAGCGACGCATTCTTGGAGTCGGTCTTCGAGGTTCCGCATTTCTCGCTCAAGCACATCACCAGGAATTGATGTGATTTCGTTGTAAATTGCAGCCTTCAACTCCTGAATGGTCCGGGGTTTGTTCATGTAGACCCTTGCTTCAGGAGTTGAAGGCTGCAATTCACAACGAAATCACATCAATTCCTGGTGATGTGCTTGAGCGAGCAATGCGGAACCTCTAGGTCCGACTCCAAGAATGCGTCGCTCGAGAAGGAAGGCATTTGATGGATATAATTTTTAAAAACTTAACTAATTTTTTTTTCAATAAACTTCCATTGTAACTACACGTTTTACACTTTATTTCAATCCAATACCTTTAAAATTGGCAGTTTGACAAATATTTTAAAACCACCCGATCCATCTGCGCCACCCTGTACTTACTTGATGCTGGAGCAGCGCAGGTAGAGCAGAATGAGCAGTGCGAGGTAGGCGAAGCAGGAGTACACGGCGGTGTTGAGGAGGTCCAGGTGACAGCGCCAGCGGCTGTGCTCTTGGCTGTCCGTGAGGTTGCCGCTGGTACCGAGGCCGCACAAATCGTCCATCTCGTGCCTCACATGCCACAATCTGAACACGCAGACGAAGTGTAAAGTGAATGTTTCATAGGATCATAGACTGATAGAATTACATATATACCGACAGTAGTGCTGCGGTTAGCATAAGTTCTGGCGTCCATCGCTGGGAGCACCGTGCAGTTTAAACGCACGTGCTAAACAACTCCACGGCGCGGCGCTTCCAGCGGTGGACGCCAGAACTTAAGCTAACCGCAGCCCGGTCTATTTTTTATTCTATTTGCCTATGATAGACTGTAGTGAAAATGTAGGCTATAAAAAGGTCACTTTATTATAAGACACGACGAGAGTAGGTTTGTTACTAAACCATATTACAATAATTTACAATTTATATAGAGTTGAATGGGTTTCAGCTGCTTACAGGTAGATCTATTGATAACGTCCGAACGAAACAAACCTCATTTTAAAGCGACCATTCAGAAGGCCATTGGGCGCTGGAACTATGAAGTGAAAAAAACAAGACAGATAGTGGAGGGACATATCTTGTCTTGTTTTTTAACTACATAGTTCCAGCGCCTTTTGCCTTCTAACTGATCACCTTTAAAATAGGTTTCATGTCATTCGGACGTTTATCTATTGATACTATCAGACTCCACCTATGGTGCACTTAAATGTTGAAGTATTCCCTGAAAAAGCTCAACAGCTTTCTCTACTCTTCGTTATATAAATTAGAGTAGCTCTAACGTAACCTCGTTTTTATTGAATATCCTACTAATATTATCAATGAGAAAGTTTGGATGTATGGATGTATGTATGTTTGTGACAAGTAAACGCAAAAAATACTGGTTGGATTGGGCTGAAATTTGGCATGATGATAGCTCACATTCCCGATTTACATATAGGCTACAGTATTCTTATTTCAAAAATCTTTTAGGGCTCCGCCTTAGTGGCTCTGCAGTTCCCCATGTTAACCTTATGAGTATCTATCTATAATATTAAAACGAAACAGTGTTTTTTTATTTCACGATTCTGAATCAACCACTCGACGGATTTTCATGATTTTTGTGTTGAAAGAAAGATAATTTTGAGAACTAGGGAATGTCGAAGCCATAAATTTAGTTTATGGTCCCAGATTTTTAGAAATTAAGTTTTAATTTTTAAAAAGTCTAGCAGCCGACGCTAAGATTCTAAACTAGCTTTTGGCATAAAATAATTTGCTTAACATAACAGCTGTAAACATTCAGCTTTTGTGTCACAAATTCAGCATTTGGATAAAAACGTAAAGACATACTTAGGGTTGACTTATTTACAATACTATGTATAATGCAAATCATTGATACGTTCAATTCTTCTGTAAGAGGATGACAGATTAATTAAATTATACATAGTAAAATACTAGGATGTTCAAATTATTTTTTTAAAGCAATCTTTGTAATCTTCGATTTGTTTTAGAGTAATATAATTTGTTTTAACTAACAGCTGGTTAAATATAAACTATGGAACTATGAGGTTATTTTATTTACTATTATTTTGTCATTGATTATAGGAAATAAGTAAGATTAGTAGAGATAAATTAGACCACAGTTTAAAATAGTTTAGACCAAAATTAATTGAACCACAGTACAAATCGAGGCTCTGTACACGAGTCTTAATAAAAAAGGATAAATGCAAATTATTTTACTATTCCACTTTTCGAGGAAAGAATAGAAAAATAACAATGTTTACATGTTTTAATTCTTCATGGTCGCTTTTTGTTTACAATTTATGTTTGTCTGCTTTAACTTTGTTTGGATTTGGCCCGGAAATATTGATGTCATAAAAAGAAGATCAAGAATAATCAGGAATCACGATTTTAAATTACCACCACAACCTCAGCCGAGTTTTATACAAAGATTGAACACAACGTCAACATTGACCTAGGATACTGCAATTAAACAAACCATTCTTTTATGAAATCGTGTTCAGTGTGGTTACGTTTGGGGGTGCCTATCAGCGCCCCCAAACGTGAAAATATCACTTTTATTTCAACTATGAATATATTGTAGTTTAAATTAACTAATATGGGAAATTACGATGTACACTTATTCAATGAGGGTGGGTAATTATTAAGGATAGAACTGATCAAGGCTATTAAAAGATAACGGTATGGATAATAAACATTGACAATTACGTCATTAGCTTTACTAGCGTGTTTGCTTCTTATATTCCTGCTACATGTGACCAGTTCTTTTAGTAATCGTGGGTTCTTTTTTTTTTCAAATGAATGTTATTTGAACCAAACAGCTGTTTCAAAACAAACTGTTATTGTTTTTACTTTTCTTTGTTTACACTTATTTATTTAGCAATTAATGCAGTGAAATTGATATAAAGGATAGGTGTGACGATTTATGTGTACTGTGAATTTTATTGGATATTATCGTTTTATTTTAGGTCGTTTCTATTCAGAACTACTGGGAATTGTGTATAGTAGTTGTATTGTGGTGATAATAATTATGGAAGAGGCAGGTATGCTATGGAAGGTGGTATCGTTGACTAAGTCTATACACTTCTCAATTGACTATTACTCTCTCTACTGTAGGCTACTTATAATCAGTGTGCGTCTGTGCGAATCGGCTGCAAATCTCACTTCAACGCTTTTCACATAGCAAAAATTGCAGAACTGCTGTTTTATTGTAAAATTATCGGATCTAAAATCCATATCGTATAGGCCTATGATGGAATAAAAACATATTTGGTCACACTGCATTTGTTTACAAGATGATTTTTCACATTAAAACTGCACAAAAACTTTGTCTTTATGTGTAAACTAGCTGATCTGAATTGTACACGGTTTTAACTGACTACTGAATTCCCGTACATAGGACGGGCTAACACCTCGTTCATATTTAAAGGGAATTAAAGAATTTAGCCAGCTGTTTCAACTAAAAGAGTTGGTTCTATGATATGCAAAAGCATTACAAAGTTATAAGATTTACCTACAGGGTGCATCACTATTATTTTTTCATTATTTATGAAAACAGCTTATTTTAAATAAGCAGAAACAAAAAAACTGTTATACGCAATGAGAACTGTCAAAGTAGGATTGTTTACAGTTATTTTTATGTTTTAAATTTCATGAGTAATTTGTGATATTTTGCAAATGTTTAATAATCTACCTTTTCTATTCTGTAGGTGAAGTGCTAGAACATTATGGCTATGGTATATGAGAAATACTATAGCATACCGTAGATTTGAGGAAGCAAATTTTCTCAAACCATGTTTTCTCACATTGCAAACGCAAAGATCGAGTATAACTGCAATAAGCATTTTATACTTATATGCCAACCCCGTACGAAGGACGGGTACTCTGCTAGTATTATTATACTTTTACTTTATGAGTTTCTACTTCATTAGATGGTCGCCATTTCAGTGTAGTATTAAAAGTATTAAAAAGTGTTTTACTTTTATTTTAAATAAATAATGCGATAAATTAAAATAGGACTATATTTTACTGTAATGTGTTAACAGTTATAAAAGTTGCTACTTTATCTCTTTTTATGTGCTTTGGTACTTCTTAGATCATGTATGTTTATTGCAATGTATTATACAATACTTTATTTGACAGGCTACCGTACTATTTCCTGTTTTTAATTGTCATTTAACTCCACTAAAGTAAATGTTTTACTTTCCTCTTCCTCTAGTAGCCTATATTTCCTCCCATAAATCAAGTTGAATGCATAGTCAGTAACAGCATTGCGGCTTTTTACTCATCAAAAGCTCATCTCATCTCCCCTCATAGCAGAGTGACAGCCGAGAGGACCAACTTCCGAATTAGAGTTCCCCTCAATAACCGGGGCGGCATAGAGTAACGCTATATGTGTGTAACGTTCGTGCCTCGCCGCCGCCACAGAGCACGAACTACCAGCACGAGCCGCACACAGTAAACAAACAAATACTTCGATACGTAGTGTTTATTTGGATACAGTTGGATCTTTAACTAGAATCGGTAAAGGGATGTTGGACTATCTTTGACAATAAACTTCGTTGTTTGTAGGCTGATCACGTGTTCATACTTCTCAAATTTCAAGGTTAAACAAAAACAGTTATATTAAAGTTACATACAAGTACCTTTTTTTTATAAAATAACTTGACCATTAGAGTGTTTTTACCGTGAATTAGAAACGTAATGCATATAAATCAACTAACGATAAGTAATTGTTATATTAGTGCTTCCAAATTTTAAGTGCCTATTTCGAAAAACATCAACTAACTGATATTATAATAGGTTACTAGCTGTTTGCCATTAAATGTTGTTGTACAATTTATACTGTTAATCATTATATTAAAAGAATAAGGAGTACGGTTCTAGTGCCTGAGATACTAGATAAACTGTTCGGGTTATAAAGGGCTTGTTTAGTTTTAAATCTCTTAAATTATAGATGCATCTTTTAAAAGGTTTCATTCGAGTGGCCAGGATAAAAAATCCCTTAGAATCTAAAATCTCAGAATCCAAAGGAAGAAACGAGAGAAGCCTATATGTACTGAAGGTTTTGACCGATTTAAATGACAATTAACAGCTAATTGTATCACAAATAATTCGCCAATGCATCAGATAAGTAAGTTTACTACCAAATAGGCTGATATTATGTGATGGGCTTAGGCCCGTATTACACTATCATAGTTCTATGACATATATCTATTATCATATGTCTTTGATGAAAATTATTACAGTGTAATGTACCAACTATTATAATGGTTTTGAACTATGATAATATGTTCTCCTTGAGAGAACATATTATCATATATTTGATAATTGAGCGGAGCGAGCGAAGCGAGCGAAGCTCTTTGAGATCGGACCTTATGCAAACTATGTAATCAATTAACTCAATAACGGCTGAACATATTGAATCCAAACTTACCAGGGGTATTTCGACAAATATTTTTGATGTTTCGAAACAAACAAATTTCAATTTGATGATACCTGTACAATTTAAGACTGAGATAAAATTTGCAATGTTTAACATGAGTCTTATGAGTTGCCATGATGGTTACGAGATAACAACGTAGATGTAAACAAAGAATTGTAGCGTATGCGACTTGACATTCTGTACCCACGGGCACCTCAGCTTGCACATGCACATATGGCCTATTTACAAAAGACAGTACAAAAGAAAAGGAGTCCGATGAATACCATTAAGCGTTCATTAACAATACACCGATTCGCATAATTTCTGGCGGCCTTACTGAATTATTCTAAGCAGATTATTTCATTTAATTGTTGTTATTAGTTTTGTGGTTAATATTAGTCCGGAGTGTAGTAACTGTTTATTACGATTAGATTAAGGTATCTGTTATCCTAAAATGCTATGAGAAGGGAGGGAAACAGGTCCGCGACGTAGGAAGTCGTGAAAGAAGCATTAAAGGTAAGCGGTCCGGAGTGTGGGAACTGTTTATGACGATTATATTAAGGTATCTACAATCCTAAAATGCTATGGGAAGGGAGGAAAACAGGTCCGCGGCGTAGGAAGTGGTGAAGGAAGTAGTAATGGCAAGTAGTCCGGAGTGTGGGAACTATTGATGACGATTAGATTAAGGTATCTGTTATCCTAAAATGCTATGGGAAGGGTGGGAAAGAGGTCCGCGACGTAGGAAGTCGTGGAGGAAGCAGTAAAGGTGAGCGGTCCGGACTGTGGGAACTGTTTATGACGATTAGATTAAGGTATCCACAATCTTAAAATGCTATGGGAAGGGAGGGAAACAGGTCCGCGACGTAGGAAGTGGTGAAGGAAGTAGTAGAGGTGAGTAGTCCGGAGTGTGGGAACTGTTTATGATGATTAGATTAAGGAATCTACAATCCTAAAATGCTATGGGAAGGGAGGGAAACATGGTCCGCGACGAAGGAAGTGGTGAAGGAAGTAGTAAAGGTGAGTAGTCCGGAGTGTGGGAACTGTTTATGACGATTAGATTAAGGTATCTACAATCCTAAAATGCTATGGGAAGGGAGGAAAACAGGTCCGCGACGTAGGAAGTGGTGAAGGAAGTAGTAAAGGCGAGTAGCCCGGAGTGTGGGAACTGTTAATGACGATTAGATTAAGGTATCTGTTATCCTAAAATGCTATGGGAAGGGAGGGACACAGTTCCGTGACGTAGAAAGTCGTGATGGAAGCAGTAAAGGTAAGCGGTCCGGAGTGTGGGAACTGTTTATGACGATTAGATTAAGGTATCCACAATTTTAAAATGCTATGGGAAGGGAGGGAAATAGGTCCGCGGCGTAGGAAGTGGCGAAGGAAGTAATGAAGGCGAGTAGTCCGGAGTGTGGGAACTGTTAACGACGATTAGATTAAGGTATCTACAATCTTAAAATGCTATGGGAAGAGAGGAAAACAGGCCCGAAACGTAGGAAGTGGTAAAGGAAGTAGTCAAGGCGAGCAGTCCGGAGTGTGGGAACTGTTTATAAGGATTAGTTTAAGGTATCTGCAATCTTAAGATGCAATGGGAAGGGAGGGAAACAGGTCCGCGACGTAGGAAGAGGTGAAGGAAGTAGTAAAGGCGAGCACTGTGGAGTCTGGGAACTGGAAACCAATTGTAACAGTTCGATTTCTGTATCTCAAATTGAAATACTGAAATGCTATGAGATGGGATGGAAAGATGTCCAAGGGTCCAAGACATAGGAAATGGTTAATGAATTAGTAAATGCTAGCAGTGCGGAGTGTGGGAAATGTTGTTGACAATTAGATTAATGTAGCCTATTTAAAATACTAAAATGTAAAATGCAATGGAAAGAGATGACAACATGTACACGACGTAGGAAGTAGTAAAGTTTAGAATCACAAAGTGTGTGGGAACCGTTTGTGGCAGTTAGATTAATGTATCTGTAATACTTAAATGCTATGAGAAGGGAAGGAAACAATGACGTAGGAAATGGTAAAGGAAGTATTAAAGGCTGGCATCGCAGAGTGGGGGAATGATTTTCCCCGAGCAAAGCTCGGTCTCCAGGTACTTAGTTTATAAACAGTAAAAGAGAGTATTCAAATTGAAAACTATAGAAACTGTATTTCCGAAGCAGGAATTCAGTATTTTCAAATATTATTAACGATAGCCTATCCTAAATAAATAGGCTACAGTGATTTGCTGGGCTTGCACACTAAAGTCCAGTTGCGACTACAATAAATATATAATTACCTAGAATTTTATAGAAGTCCACTTTAACTAAGGCGTGTAAATAATTGGTTAGGCTTGTTCAGTTACGATTACGATGCGTAGGCCTAATGCCTAGACTGCTAGGCCTATACAGAAGTTCAGTTATAGCTATTTATTATAATTAAATATTTAACTACTGTAAACTTGTTAACTTGTGTTGTCCAATTTTTTACTTATAAGTGTGTAAATAATTTTCTCTGTGCAGATATACAGACACAGTTACAATTACACATGCCAATGTTGTAAATATATGTTCAGTAATTTATGTCTGTTTGTTTAAATGTATATATTTTTTATTTGAAAGTCTGACGCCATCAATCCCTTTGGGGTAAAAGATGAAGATAATAAGGTAATAATTACAAAAAGTAGAGCCTAGACTGCTTGGTCTGTACGGGAGTCCAGTTATACAATAAGCGTGATATAATATTCTTATTTTGTTCTGTAATACTATAAGATGAATTATTACAGCTAACAGAACAGCATGTTGGCATATTTATGTCAGGTTGAAAATTTAGTACAACCCAATAAATAGGCTTTACATCAACACAGTGCAGGTTCTCAAATTAAATTGCCATAGCCTAATATAAAAACGTCTTTTATATTTGATTTTAATACTTACTTCAATACTTACTTACTTACTTGCTAATTATTATAATTACTATGGTATTGCTATATATAATCACCTTCTTCTGTCATTCTGTTCGCTGAGCAAAGTTTACTAATTGGCTAAATATTTTAGTTGGAGAAAATGAGAAGGAAGCCTATAGGCCTATTACATAAATGGGAGCTAAACAAACATTAGGATATTGACAAAATAATACTTATCTTTATGCTATTACAAACACACAGTTTTACTATTACTCATATATACAAGTAAAAATCAATGATCTAATTGAAACAGCTGACTGGATTCATATTTCCTTCAACTCTTCCAACCAACCACGAGAATTCAATTGGATTGTTGTTATGGTGACGTCATCATGTATTCAATTTGAATCATGAAAACAAATTAAAGTTATTTGTTTATATTAAAGCTTGCTTACTCCGCTCAATTGGCGGACCTGAGGCCGCATGCCTAGTATAATATGTCATAGAACTATGATAGTGTAATACCGGCCTTAGAAAAAAGATTCTAGTATGGTTTATAAAATGGAGTGATTAAGCTGCCGAATGTTATAAAACCAATTAAAGTACTAAATTGATTATAATTTCTTCTAAAATAAACTTTTCTTAGTAAGTAATGCAACACAGTCACTAAGACGTGCTAAGTCGCTAAGAGACCTAACTCAATCCAAACCATTGTATTTAATGGAAAACACAAAATATATTGTAGAGTACAACAGCCAAAGAAGTTCATTGTCGAAAATGCTTGTAGTTTAAAATACAACTGTACATAGCCTAAGTGCTTTAATTGATTCACACAATATGAAATACATACAATTGTTCGTTAGATATCTTGCCAACTTCACGAAACTAACTTCTCCCTTATCAGTTTCTAACAATGCTTCTACCAAAATGGAAAGTTGTAATTGAAGGGAATGTATATTATGGCAGTAGTTTTGCGGTATGATACAAATAAACCATTTACACATACGTTTTTGAACAGGAAATTAATATAATGCGTTATATGTTTTCGCAAAATATTATTTGTGTTCGGGTTTATGCGAGAATCGCAGAGTATGTCTCCGTTTAAAAAGTAGAAAAGTCATTTATTAAATGAAAAAGATAACCTAGGGAAATAATTAATGATAGTTACGGTAGTTATAATGATTATATTAATGAAATAAACTGTATCATCACTTTGTAGGGTTGTCATTATTCAACCAATCTTTATTATCCGTTAATAGGACAATCCAACAACTAATACTTGCGCAAAGGTGAAAATTGACAATTTAGAGGAGGCAATTTTGAACGGAGTAGACTATAGATGATGATAACATACGAATAAAGTTATGGTGTATGGCTGGAGGTAAAATAAATTGATGTCGTGACCTCAAACAACGAGATGGTCATTCTATTTTTGCAATCGGAAGTTATAAGAAAATCTGCTTTCCACTAAAGCTAAAGACAAGGCAAAATACACCGAATGCTACAGCCATAACAATTAATCAGCTGATATAAGCTGTTGTTAAGGCGGGAAACTTTCTAGGCGTTGTCACCCCGCCGACGCGATGGGTAATGGTTAGCTGGTCCCGTAATCCGAGGGTCGAAAAAGGTTGGGACAATAAAACGACTCCACTGGTCCCGAGAGGTCCAGGTAGTTTTGGGGCGGCTAATCCAGTGGGGCAATGAGGCATGAAGCGTGATGTAAACAAACAATAAATACTTGCAGTCCTGTCCTCGGCAATGAATAGTGCGAATTTTCGAATTCCCTCGCCAGGTCATCATCCCATCGCGAAGCTCTAAACAATGCATCACTTCACTCTAAAAGTCAACAACAGCAAATACTTGCAGCGCTCTCGGTATCAAAGAATGTTGCGAATTTGGGGTTTTGTAGCACTCACCTACCATAAGGGGAAGTTGATAAATATACCTTTAAACATCTATGAGAGAAGTAAACAAAATTGAGTACAAGAGGTAGTACTGTAATGGTAGGGATATTTATGTTCAAAATAAAATGTTAAGGGGAGAGAAGGAACGTGGAGGAAAAAGAAGACTGTAGCAATGAAATACTTCATTGACAAAAAGCTAGAATCTCTTTCAACAGGGGAGATCGACCTGGTCACTTTTAGCGAATTTCCCCTATAGGGAATAGGCTATTACCGTAGTACTCATGGTGAGACCTGGACCCGGGACCGATTTATTTTTTCGTTTTGAGGTCCCTAGAGGCAAAAAACACAATCCGTTCAAATTCATATATAACACCACACCGTCCGTTAGCGCGATAACTCGAGCAAAAATGTTTCGATTTTGATGAAATTTGGTACAAACGTGTAAAATTATGTGTATTCGAATGAGTTCGCGAACCAGCATGATCGGACTATGGGAACAGGGGTTTATGGGGGGTTTTATGGTGTTTTCCCATTTTTGACCCTAAAAACTAAAAATTTAGCAATTTCTTTTCAAACCATTTTGTAGAGCTTAAAAACAAATTATTTAGTATATTGAAGCGTTATTATGCGCCTAATTGTTACGGAGAAAATTCCAAAAATCTGTTATTTTAAAATTCCCATGTTATTCTTATGGAGAATAAGTTAACTGTTGTAGTTTGCTTGTTCATGAACATATTTTGATCAAATTTGGAAAATGCATTAATTTCATACTAAACTATTAACATTTTACAAAAAAAAAACACATTGTTGCCCTCCCTGTTGCAGCAAACCTAAGTAGGCATACTCGTTAAACTAATGTTATTTAAATAGGTAATAAATGTGAAATTTTTAAGGATACATTTTGGTGTAAAACCAATCAGGCAAATGGAAAATCGCTTAGTCTGCAGGTTTGCTGCGGCGGGGGTATTTAAAAATGTGTATCAAACGTTTCCTTACCCAGAGAGGTTTAGTCGAGGGGAATAGAGTCTGTAAATATAGTTTTTAGTCATTTGTTTTTAAAATCTTTGTAAGCATTCAGTTTGTCGTATTTTTCGTTTTTCGTATATTTTATGATTTTTTTTGTTTTGTTATCAATTGTAAATATATCTTTTCCGCAATTTAATATTTAATATATTATCGTATTTGATCTGGTTTTTGATCAATGTTTATGTCAATTTTTGTGAAATATGTTTTTAAATGTACTTAGTTATTATTAAATCGTAAATATTCATCTTTTAGCTGTGTGCCCGTTCTACGCACGGGGATCTTATAGTGGTCAGTTGAAACCTTCCTATATAAAGAACAGCAGTTGGTTTGCATATTTTCAAATATGCTGGCCAAACTATTATATATAAACAAAAACAGTATCCGACAGTTTCAAGTAAAAAAATGCGTAATAGAACTATAAGGAGTACACTTCCATATCTGTTGGCACAAACAACCAAATGAGTAATAATGATTATTCGATTGTTTAATTCGATATATCGTTTGGTTAGTTAGGTTAACCTTACCTAACTAACCAAACGATATTTAGTTAAAATACTATACCTCAACCTCGCTATTAAACATTCAGGTTGGAAATTTTACCATCAAAGGTGTTCTTGTCCTGTCCGTACGGAACACTGAGTAATATAATATTTGCGCTACCAACTTATGAATAATTGTTTAGGCCTACGATCCCAAGAGATAGGCAATTAATTGGTCTATTGGCTGTATGGTCCAGCGAGCAACACATAGCGTTGAGAAGACACATTGGAAAAGCGTTTGATTTGATTTGAGCATAATCCGTAAACCTCTGTTACAATCACTCACTGCCGTTGTCACTTTACACTTTACACTACCACCATTGAAGTGCCGTCAATGAGTTTAAACCTTTTATGTAAGCTATTGGTAATGCTTATGTAAAAATGTAAGTTTCCCAGCCATATAAAACACTGATTCAAGGTCTTTTTCCCGGTTATCAAAACTCAAGAAAACTTTTATACACAAAGAATCTCTTATTTTCATTTACGGTTGCCCCACAAATTATTGAACTTGCGATTAATTTAATCCGATATGTAAGGAAAACCTGTTTAATCCAACTTGGTTTGGATTTGCTTTTGAAACGTGATCGGAAATGATTGCGGTATTTGTAAATAACATTAAATGTAAACATATCAGTGACATCTAGAGAAAAATAATCTTGATCCGAACAGCTGTTCGCTATTTCATAGATGATTATGTGATAAAAATTGGGAGAAAACTTGACAAAAAACGCACAAAATTGGGTTTTTAAGCATCCGTAAGTTTATTTAAAAAGTAGTGAGGCCATTTTTTAATAGCTAAAGACACTCTCGCCAATCCAGTGAATACATTAAAATGATTCGGATCTTGATAGGTAGTCTCGTTTTTCAGGAGAAGGCTGCGTAAATGGCTCTTGGGCCGTGACAGACGGAAGACAGGCAGACAGAAATTGAGATGAGACTTGTTTCGACTTCTTTAATGTACAAAACGTAAAAATAACCGAAAAATATATGATTCTGAGCAATGTACATACAAAACTCTAGTTTTATTTATATAGATTGTTTTAAACACATGTCTTTGTATATTTTTTCAGTTCTTTTCTTAACGCATTTGTATTTTATAATAAATATTTTCAGCATGAAATAATCGAAAATTATTCACAACACTGTGTATTAGTATCCTTAGGAATTAAAACCCAATGAATTCAATAACATGCCATATTACTGATACTCATTCGTTGAATCACCTTTTAAACACTTGAAAGTATATAAACATTAATGCTGTACTTTTTAATGTTACTGGTAACACTATCTAAATCTATCAAACACTCTCCAAACATGTGTTTTTAGAGACAACGAAACACCTCAGGCCCCTTCCTCCTACTGATGAATGGGCATTGATAGCTATACAGACACTAGCCGTAATCCTGTTAGACAAATTACAAAGGGGCTGCCGACGGGACCAGTGGAAGTGCGGATTAAGAGACCTTACTTGAGACTGGGACCAGTAGAAGTAGGATACCTGGCTTACGGGACCAGTTGAGTCTGCCCCGACGCGATAGGCACCGTTCCAGGGAACAATGAGTGGCTCCAAATTTATTTTGGATCGGAAATCACACTAACTTAGTGTTAGTTCTCAGGACAAAGTTTTCCTACAGTTACCTGACAAAGTGGGCTTCCTTGAACTGATTAAATCACGCAAAGTAGCTAATTGCAGCATTTACTTACTTTTACCGCACTCATTTTTGTCGCAATCCAGTTTTTCAAACAAACAACATAAAACAGCGTGCTTTTAATAGGCACTTAGTATGTGTACGCTTGGAAATAAGTTGGCAACACTTAAAGATATAACAGCTACGATCAGCTGGTGAGGCGTTTCCCATTTCGTCCAATGCTTGGATTTAACATAACCTAAAAACGGCTTGGATGGTATTTGAAAGATCAATTATTTATACGATTTATAGTAATTGTAGGACACATATAATGTTACGCGAGTGCAAAGGGCGTTTGCTGCACTCTAGAAACTTTCCACACTCGCCTACGGTTCGTACGTAAGAATTTCTCTCATGTGCAGCAAAGTGCTTCTTCGAAAATGAGTTACACAATTATTGCGGAAAGTATACCTCGCCTTTGGCTCGATTTGAGCCAACCTGGTAAAGTGCCTCGAGGGACAGGATGCTGCCTGGGAATGTTTTAGCGTTAAAACAAATGATAACTTGGTAGTTGCTAATTATTTGATTTGGGGTTTTTTTATGGGAGAATCAAACAAGTCTTGACATGTTAGAGTCCCGATATGGGGTTGGTGTTTTAACGAATGAAATGTTCTGATTGAAAAATTCATTAACTGTAAAACTTTCTTTAGTTCAATTTTAGTATACATTTATAATCTTAAGAGTAAGAGGGAGGTAACAATATTTTAAATAATCTTAGGCCCCCTTCGGTTTTAAAATCATCGGTAAGAAGATGAATCTTAGGCCCCCGATTGTGATCAAAACATTTTAAAAGTACACTTATTAGAAATTTTAATATTATTGTCACTTGTCCCTCTACGGAAGAGGGGGGGAGGGGTCAAAATATAAGAGATTAACATAAAAGTGAATTCAAAAATTGTTGTAATTTAAACAAAATACAGTTTTAGACCATCAAACCTACAAAAATTCTAAATATCTATAACGTCTAGAAACATTGAACATCAGTTTTCTATAGGGGGGATACTGAAGGGGGTAGATTTAAGAAGGGATTGGTCTCTATTAAACATTTCCGAATGATTTATGACCATGACCAACTTACCTAATGGCTACCAAGACCTTAATATGCTCGAAACCGCATTTTATTCTCCGCTCTCTTATTCTCCATAGTATTAACATGGGGGATTTTGTTATTCATAGAGAGGGGTTAAATTGGGAAAATGGGGATTTTTTTAAATCTTAAAGTTTCTTTGGGCCGAAGACCGTACTCCGGGAAGCCAAAACCACTAAACACAGGAAAAATAAGGTAAAATTTCAAGTTCAAGCCTGAATTTGGGGGTGAAGGGTTGGAGATGGAAAAAATGTTAAATTACAAAGTTGTAGATCTTGAAAAGGTAGTGACTGGAAGTGCTCTCCCTTTTTTCGATCTGACCAATGGTTGATCCGCAACAGACGTTTAATCAAAGAAATTTGAGTGATCAATTCCAAAAACCCACTTTTACAGATAGATGAACCTCGATATTACAATTATTGGACTTTTAAAATAAAAATAAACAGCTAATTATGTTCCTAGCAGTGTTCTTGTATATCTTTAAACCAACGATCGTAGCTGTAAATTATGTAATATCAACCCTACACCTTATGGGTATTATGGAATTACCAAACGGGACTATCCATATTGTTTTCAGTGGTGAACATATTCAATTTCCACACAAAGTATAAGTCCGGCTGTTTAAATTACGTGTTGCGCATTTTAATAATAGTGTCCACATATTTGTGTATGTACTAACATCATAATTAGAATATTTAAGTGAAAAATAGACCACTCCAATTCCTGTTTAAGTACAAAGGAGGTAATGTTGCGATCTTTGGTATGTACAATTACTCCTATGCATTATGAGGTATTTTGTATTTTTAATGTTAACGCTCAGGTAATGATTACTCTAAAACTCGTAAAAGCAACAATGGCATCGTAAAAGTGTTAATAATAACAAGTGATATCCGATGATAACGATACATTAACAAGTTACACACAGGAAATTATGAGTACGAATAAAACATAAAGTGAAACTACAGGTTTTTTTACAAGTTTCGTTTACAAATTTATTGTATTAATTGATTTTAACCAAAGTTAATTAAAGGCCAGTTGGATCTTCTTTAAATACTGATATTCTTACAGTACCCATTTGAAGTTGTAGTAACACATTTTATAGACTCAATGATATGCATATGAACTAGTTCTTAGGTAGGCCTAATTGTTCTAATAGTTACTGTACTCTTGGTAATGGTGCCGTTTGATTTCCTCCCATATAGTATGTAATATAGTAGGTTATTCTTACCGATAAAGATTATATAAACCTTAATACGGTTTATATCATCTGTATGGGTAAGAATGACATACATATACAGGGTGTCCGGTCATAAGTGTTAAATAAAATTTTGCATCAAACTACATGGTAATGGCGACATAATGACGCACATTTGAGGTTACCAACCTCAACCATTATGGAATAACAAATAAATTAAGGTTTTCCAAAAACTATTGTAGTTGTTATGAAAAAGGTTATATTACTCTGTTAAAAATTCACTAACTGTTAATTTAAATGTCATTTTCAGAATCCTCACAAACCTTTAAATAGATATAACACATAATCGTTGGGGTACGGAAAAATATTCTATTTACATTTCTTCGTTAAACAATAATTTTTAATATCGACGAAAATTTAAATAACATTCAAAAATTTATTTCTTGGTTACCGAGTTCCGCTGAGTTAAACAAATATTACTAAAAACTTCCTTATTTAAAGGGCTTTACAATGATGTATAACTACATTTATCTACTGTCAAATCTATGGTGAATTTGTTCGCACTATTGTGAAAAATCGCGGTTAAACCAAAACAGATATTGTAAAAAATAATGAATTTTACTTACTATTTTATGAGCTGGCCACTGATGATGAGGGTTTGTGTAATTTATGATTGACCAGAATACACTTTCATCAAACTAAACAGTTTTTGTTTAGACTTTGGAAAATTTGTTATAAAAAACCACAATACGTTAGTAAAAACACACAATAAAAATCAAATCAATGACATACTTCGTCCGAAGCACAACCTTTATTAAGGTGGAATCACAGTTTGGGTGTAAAGTGCCCTCCGTTTCCCCGCAAGCAAGCCCTAGCTCGCTTGTGAATTGCGCCAACTGTGACCTCATACGTCAATTTTCCCCTTACTTTCCCAGCAGCCTCAAAGATTCTCTCCCGTAACTCAACTTCAGAGTTTACAACAGTTGAGTAAACTAGACCTTTCATGTAACCCCCCCCCCCCAAAAAAAAAAATCGAACGGGCTCAAGTCTGGAGATCGAGGAGGCCATGTCACACTTCCTCCACGTCGACCACGTTTAATCCATTTCGGGTAGTTTTGGTATAGCCACAACCAAACTTCCGCGAGTTAATTGAAATCTTATCTGAAATATGAAAAATATACTATAACCGTAACTTTATCACAAACACATTTTACAACTATATGTTTCTTTTCTTAGCTTAATAGTTATAAAAAAAACGTTGCGTGAGAGAAAAAAAAACTAATTATTCGTTGCCTGCACTTAAATGTATTATTCTTCACAATAGCTTTTCTTCGCCCTACCATTTTTTTTTCACAACAATGATTGAATTACATTAGGAAATTTGAAACTTGGTAAAAACTATATTACACCATTGTAAAGCCCTTTAAATAAGGAAGTTTTTAGTAATATTTGTTAAACTCAGAGGAACTCGGTAACCGAGAAATAAATTGCTGAATGTTATTTAAATTTTTGTCGATATTAAAAATAATTGTTTAACGAAGAAATTTAAGTAGGATATTTTTCCGTACCCCAACGATTATGTGTTATATCTATTTAAAATTTTGTGAGGATTCTGAAAATGACATTTAAATTAACAATTAGTGCATTTTTAACAGAGCAATATAACCTTTTTCATAACAATTACAATAATTTTTTGAAAACCTTAATTAATTTATTATTCCCTAACGGCTGAGGTTGGGAACCTCAAATGTGTGTCATTATGTCGCCATTACCATGTAGTTTGATACAAAATTTTATTTAACACTTATGACCGGACACCCTGTATATTACATTCCGAACGAACTATTTTATTTTAAAAGTTATATCTAACTTAATTAAAATACTAAAAAAAACGTTGGATCTAACACTCAATAAAGCTATTAAATGTGTGGCTATGAATAGTGAACCTTCACTTTTTAATTGCGTAAATTAAATCGTTTCTTTCGCGTAATTGGAATTATTGAACTATATTTGAAGATTATTTTTATAGGTACTCAGTAGATAAATTTCAACCACACAGTTAACGTGTTGATTATATGGGGGGTCATAAGTAGGTCTCATGGACAATTTGACTGAGTTCTCATAAATTATTTGTAAAAGATTATCACCTTTTTTATGTCACGACATGCATTGAATGGACTTCATACTGTTTAACTGTTTGACTTCTATTCCTTGTGAAACTGTTCTTGAATATTAATTTAACAGTGTTTATAGTAGTACCTTGATAAGAAGACTCTTATGGGTATAATCAAATATGACTCGTTATCATGGTTGACTCCTTTAGAGGTTTGCAATAACATGCATTTAAGGGCAATATAAGTTCAAGGGAATTTCAAAATGACACTTGTTATCAGGGGCCACTTGTTTTTTAGGGTTCTCTTATCGAGGCTCCACTGTTTATATTTTTCTGTGTGTTTGAAAAGTTGTTTTATACTAACAAGTAGGTCTACTATAGACAATTTATTAGATTAGCAAAAATACATTTTTAGCAGCTAACATCTTAACAAAAAGGTCCAGTACAAATATGGTGTTGACAAAGTTGGCCCAATTTTCCCTTAAAAATACAAATAATGACCTTTATTTTTTCGATTAAAAATTATGTTTTTTTTATTCATATTATATTGTATTTTTGAGGATGAATAATGGAACATTCTTCAATAATGCAGGTAAAAAATGTAAAGTCCCAGCGATAGGCTACAGTCAAATAAGAGCGTAAATATCTATTGTAATTAAATGGTTTATTGAGTAGTTGAAGCCACAGGTTGAACACCACTTACCTATGATCCGCTGCCAAGTTCCCACCTGATCACTGAACACTGAACCGTGAACATTGAAATGCGCCCTCCCCCCCCTCCACCTCCCCCATCGTGCTCCCCCCCCCCCGTTACACTATGACCGCTTCATCAATGACGGTATGTGAATATCTCGTTCATTCATTTAAAGTTGTCTAACGCCTGTCTTAATCTTGGCGAAGCTCTTATACGTCGACTCTCATGCATTTTGTTTACGCAAACTCCTCCTAGACGGCTGAAGCAATTATTTTAAAACATCAAGAAATAGCTAAGAGAATTTTTTTAAATTTTAATCTTGGATATTAGAACAGAACATAAACTGTATGGATCATAAACATATACTAATTACGTCAATGACTCAAACCGTGTTATAAGACGCATCTTTCATTTACTTTCCGTAAATTTAATGACACGTACAATGCTGATCAAGAAGTTACTTATTAATTTGTAGAAGAAGTTTCATTATTTTTGTATAGGTTGGTTATTTTAATGTTTTTAAATACACCCCATCCGAATTGAAACTTTGGATGCACTGATTTAACTCATCATTTTAATGTATTTTAATGTAAAAATACTCTAACGATCAAATTATTTTATAGCCTAAATGAAGAGTAGGTAGACAGTCTATTTTTCGAATAAATCTGTTATTTGTTCCAAGATAATGATTTTTTTTATTTAACCTTAAACGAGTCAGAAAGTGGAAATCCAAATAAACGTATTTATATACAGTTTATATTAGTTGGATATAGCAATTATAAAATGATTTATTTATTAATATAAAATGTCAATGATTGCATAATTACCCAAGGAATAAATTAAGGAAGTCGTAAAAATCGTTTATGTGCTAACCAACCAATGGCTTGAATCCCCCCAAAAATCATAAAATCCCAACCGCCCCCCCCCCCCCCCAATCTGAAGTCACAACTTGCGACATTCGCTCTTATTCGCTCATAGTTTTCTTTGTAATTTATATAATAAGCTACAGGTAAAAAGGTTTGACTAAAATTGAAGATTTGGGTAAATAGCCTTTGTATGTACAGTACCTACTAACAATATCAAGAAATTGCATTTATTGGTACGGTATGTTATTAGATTCTTAAAGATGTATTGACATCCAATATAGTAGGGCTTTGAAAGTACAAAATGTAGAAATACACTTTGAAATGAGTTCATCTTTTTAAATTAAATTTTAGACTCCATGGGTGCCTTTTCCTACTGTACAGTACTTGGTTGTCTAGAGAGTTAGAACCCTTATATGCATTTAAAGAACTTAACTAAAAATGGTAAAATAAGGGTTTTGTTTCTATGGTAAATAATATACAGTATGTGTAGGCCTACCTACTTCATATAGCACATCTAAATGACAGCATCATTCTCTTTCGTGGACTCCCCCCATTGCGAAACACGGGTATATAAGATCGTAAATAATTTATTAGCGTATCAAGATTCACAAACTAAATTAAATCAAATGAACCTGTTTTGTGCATATTTTTCAATATAAGTGTAAACAATCTTTACAACAAAAAAACTGTTTATGTCAATAAAACACACACACTATTTTAATTGAATGTTACTAATAAAACCATAATTAATTATACCATTTTCCCTAATCCTGCCAGCTAAGCGAATTTCCATTTGCCTGAAATTATTTGCAATTAATCTATAACAAATAACATTAGGTTTAAGGAGAACTTTAGTTTGCTCCTACAAAGAAACTAAAAACGTGTATTTTAAGTAAAAAATTATAGCTCAGTATAAAATCAATAAACTTTCTAAGTTTGATCAAATTATGTCCATAAACAAGCAAACTGCAACCTTTTACAATATTCTCCATAAGAATAACATGGGAATTTGTTTGAGTTTTCTCCGTAACCAATCGCCGTACAAAAACCTTTTGATAGCCTATAATGAATTATTTGTTTTTTAAGCTCTTTAAGAAGGTTTAGAGAGAAATTGGAAAATTTTATGTGTTGAGGGTCAAAAATGAGAAAAATCCATTTTTACTCCCATAAAACCCCGTTCCCATTGTCCGTTCATGCTGGTTTGCAAACTCATTCAAGTGTATCCTGCCTTACACCTTTAAACCAAATGTCATCAAAGTCGGATAAAAATTACTCAAGTTATCGTGTTCATGGACAAATATGTATATATACGAGTATATACACATTTGAAGGAATGGTTTTTTTGCCTCTAGGGACATCAAAATGAAAAAGTAAATCGGTCCCGGGCCTAGGTGTTACCGTGCCACTTACGGTAATAGCTACTTCTTTATAGGGAAATTCGCTAAAAATGAGCTATCGGCTACGTCCAAATTCACCAACATTTTTGGGGTCGTTTCTAATGTCCAAATTCACCAACTTTCTACCTGGAGCAGGTACGATATTTCTCCCGGCGGGCGGGGAAGGAATTCCGAATAGTGTGCCCTCGCCTGCTCCGTCTCGTCTCGGCGAGAGTGTACTGCTTAGCCAGTACTGTTTAAGCTGTGATTGTTTCAGGCAGCTTTAGGTAAGGTTAGGTTAGGTTAGGTTAGGTTTGGTTAGGTTAGGTTAGGTTAGGTTACAGTACACTCTCGCCGAGACGAGACGGAGCAGGCGATGGCAAACTATTCGGAGGGAATTCCTTCCCCGCCCGCCGGGAGAAACATCGTACCTGCTAAAGGTAGAAAGTTGGTGAATTTGGACATTAGAAACGACCCGAAAAATGTTGGTGAATTTGGACCTGGCCGAGCTATCCGTAACGGCTCCCTCCCCGTTATATCGGGGTTATTATTATTGCTGGAAAGGAGTAATCTTCAATACCGACGTTGTGTATAGTTCCTGGTACCTCCGCTGCGCGACTACCGCAGCACTGTCCACTCGCGGTTGCTGTTAGCGAATTTCTCTATAATATGGAAGTAGTTATTACCGTAGGTGGCACGGTAAGACCTACACTAGGGACCGATATACTTTTCCATTTTGATGGTCCTGGAGAAAAAAAGGAACCAACGTAATCTTAGCATAGGTATCTAATATTTTATTTTAACAGACGCCCTTGTCTTATCACTTTATGATTATTTGTAATGAGTGTTTAAGAGAGAAGATCAGAAGTTCTTGATTCCGTCCAAAAAACTAAGCAATTTTGTACTAAAAAGAACTAAAAATAATGTTATGTATGTAATAAAAATTTTGTTAACGTAGGCCTAAGAATGAATACAACATAAATTTACCAAAATCTGGCAAACTACACACACCAATTCGACGTGAATAGGCTAAACATAAACTCATACCGTGCAGTTCAACAGAAGCTGAATGGGGAATCGTAACTACTGATCTACGATCGAGATTGTTGACAAAAAAGTGTGTTAAATCTTGTTTATAAAAAACGCCATGGACCACTTATTACGGAATGGAATATGAACTTTACGCAAAGACATGGTTAAGAAACACGCTTGCAGCTGATGACACTATATAGATGGATGACACAAGAACACGTCGGACCAAGCCACAAACTCAAACAATCAACAAATCCATTTGTTTAATTTATTTAGGAAAGATATGAAAAGTAGTTTAAGAACAACCAAAGAATTTATTTAGAACGCTGTTTCATGAACTATGATGAATGAAATAAAGTATTTTTATAAACGAAAATCACATATTTGTAAAGCAACGACATTTATTTGTTTAACAGAATTATAAAGTGTTTGTCATATTTGTCTTTAGTTATTTTTTATCCTAACCTATAATACACTATAAAGCAAAAACAATGTGTTGGTAAAATATATACCGGGTGTCCCACGAGGGGGTTTAAACGTTTGATTTTATATTACGCGCCCATTCATGCACCGAACTTTTTTAAACTTTACACAGTTTACAAAGTAGGTTCTAAAAATATTCTGGAAAAATTTCAACTCCCTAACCTTAGTAGAAACAAAATACTGTAGTGGCATATTGACAAATTTACCAATGTGCTTTCTATAAAAACTACTTTCATGATTTATTATTAGTTATTTATTTATTATTATTATTTATTAGTTATTTGATTTATTTTTAGTTTTCCGTTAGGCTATGTTCTAGTTTTTTTTTTTTTTTTTTTTTTTTTTTTTTTTAAAGTCATAATGCCCTTGAAAACAATAAAAATATTTTATAAAACCAAAAATACCTTTTTTAATGTTTTTGAAGTGACGTTTTTCAATATGCCACCATTTTGTTTCTACTAAGGTTAGGGAGTTGAAATTTTTCCAGAATATTTTTAGAACCTACTTTGTAAACTGAGTAAAGTTTCAAAAAGTTCGGTGCATGAATGGGCGCGTAATATAAAATCAAACGTTTAAACCCCTTCGTGGGACACCCTATATAATATTCTGGTGAGTATGTCTGTATTATTTCCACAGTATTTCATGCTAAACATGGAAGCTTTGACACAAGTTAGCAGACAGCATAAAAAAACCTCAAATAGTAAAACTGCTAAATTGGACAGTTTTACACCATAACATAAACAATTCTGCTACGGTGGGGTTGCGTGGCGGGAGGGGGAGGGGCAACCTATACCTCAGTTCTGGGCCAGGAACACCGTTCCCCCACTGCAAAAATTGCAATGACTCCACTGTTGATTTTGATAAACTTCAAAGATAGACTAAGGGACAAGATTTTCATTTATAGCATTACTGTCCTTCCACCAGGAGCGACCACTCACTCTGGAACACCCTACATAATGGTTTTGGCCGGAATACTATTGGCGACCATTACCTACATGGCATCTTTTGGCTTATAAAATACAATAACGACATATACTAGGGAAGCACATGGATCTCGCAGCCCCATTGATAATGTGTTTACTAATATAGCAGCGTTGATAATTCAGTTATCACATGGACTCTCTGACCACAGTATCCAAACTGCAACTTTTCATGTCAATAACATAATTCAAACTCTGAAAGCCATATATAAATATTAGAGGCTTCTTTCAAACTCAAATATAAAATTGTTTTCGTATCACTTACCTAAGGAAACTTGGGATAAAGTATATAATGCAGCAGATTTTTAAACAAAATTAGGAGAGTTTCTGTCAAAAACTACCCACTTGTTCAAAAATTCTTTCCCGAAGAAAAAAAAGAAAATAAATAAGAATAAACCCAGAGAAAAAGTCCACTCAAATAAAATATCAAAACTTAAGGAACAGCTACATGTTTTATACAACAAGACAAAACGTCTTGAATCCTCCCATTCTTTGAGTCAAAATTAAAGAAAGATAAAAACCCAGTACAGACAATTGATAAGAGGGAAAAAGTCTGAGGAAACTCATCGCAGAATAGAGAATTCCGACAACAAAGCTAAAGCTATATGGGGTATAATAAACCAGAGTATACAGTCCATTAATATGAAACCCTCCGAAATAATTATTGAGAATGATGACCATGAGCCAATCAATGACTCCAAAGAAGTGTCCAACAATCTGAATACATTCTTTGCAGACATAAGGATATATGTTACCCTCTCCTCAAATGCTGTCCAAATTCTCACGTGAATTACACGTTGCAAATACACAAGTTCCATGTTTCTGTATCCTACAGCTGAGGAAGAGATCTTAGATACAATCAAAAGCTTAAATACAAGAAATCGGCTGGTGTTGATGAAATATCCTTCTTCTTACTAGAAAGTTGCAATTTTTTCAGCAAACCCCTTATACCATTTGAAAACTATATTTTATTTGTTGAGTACTGTACCTATATTTGGATTTACATAAGTACTCACAGAGCAGACATGGTTATACATTTGTGTAGTTGTCTATACTGTACGGTGGTATTTTACTCTTTTAGGGGCACCGTTGGTTGTAAATAGGGCAGGTAAGAAAAATAGTTTCTAAAGGAAGAAAAAAAGGAACTATGAGAAATACTTGATGAAGTTATACTGGTCATAACATTACAAAGAAGACCAAGGCTTTGGTGGAAAGGTTGTCAGACAGAGACATATTTGACTGTCATTCTTGACTGTAATACTGTATTTGACAATCTAATAATCGAAGGTAAAAGTTGTTCTTGAAATGCACAAGGACACGTTGGGCCTGGGGGAAGCTGCAGTACTCATTGGTAAGGTGGGTCGGCAGCGGCCCCGGACATGCGCACCTAGCTCGCAACAGGGGGTCAAGGCTGTATGACGGGGGGAGGGGCAGGGGGATATTGGTTCTAATAATAGGGAGATGAAACTAAAAGTATTTTTCAATAAATAACTAACTTTATCCTTTAAACCGCTATAAATGTTGAAAAATTAGTTTATACAAAATTATTTTGGACATACTGTACCATTACGCACCTATGTAATGTTAAAGTTGTGTGTTTGTAATTACTTACGTGGGAATGTGACCCAATAGCCTCACAAGTACTTTTTATGACAGGATCATGACTAAATAAACCACTTTCTGTAGCAGACTTATTTTCGGATGCTCATTAGACAATTATTTAGATACCTAACAATAAAAAATATTTAAAAAAAACAGGAAATTTACATTCAAAAATACCATAAATTTTCATTGATTTAGTTTTTACGTAATTCAAGGTGACCTGATTTAAGTCCAAATTAGCTATGGAAAACCCATAATAGGTAATACCGAGAACTTTTTACTATTCTATCTGAGTAAATTATCGGAGTAATGACATACAGTAACTAAACTCGCACATATATCCTAAATAGCGAGAAATGTCTTCACTTGAATATACAATGGCCTATAGAATTTATTGTTTGTAAGGTACGAATTACCAGTTGACATTAAACAATTTTAATTTGATATAAAATATAACCTATCGAATACTCCACTACTGTACCTAAGTAATACAAATTGTTTGAGAAAAACCGAGACCAAACTAACAATAATTTAAAAATGTATTTACGTAAATTTGAGGGAGTTTAAAATAAACAATCTATTACAAAATGTGTTATTACAGAGTGTGAATGGCCAAGGTTGGATTGGTACGGCAGGGTATGTTGTGCAGGTTTGGAGGGTGGGTTTGGGTGGAGGCTAGGTCAAGGTTACATCCCGGGCCACCCCCCCTCACGACCATGACCTAAGCTACCCCCACCTCTACCCCTCGCTAATACATCGTACTACCTCGTCATTCACGCCATTCCAGCAACAGCCTCTCGACCGGAACGTCATTATACAAATTGCCTTCTTCAAAGCTTTTAACATTTTTATTTTCTAAGTATGAGCTGGTACGGTACGTTTAACTGACTCATGTCTTATTTTCATATCTTCAGATATTGGTGTAAAATGTAAATATATATAGCATTTTTAATCTCAACATTATAGACCAAATAATTTTTTTACAAATTCTGTTGGAGGTACAAGAATGTGAAGCTATGTCACACAGTTTGATTCCCACACTGGGGTAGTAGTAGATAGTTTTATAAGGAAATGATCAATTACTCGGTTTATACAGTACATGTTTCTTTGCAATGAATATTTCAATATTTGTTCTAGTATTATGTAAAATTCATAAAAATGTATAATGTGATAAACAAAATTAGCATTAACATCGCCGTATAATCCGTGTAAACGAGTATTTTCTCACATGTAGTTATGACCAATCTGCCTTTGATTACATATTTCTTAAACCCAATTAAGTAGTTGTTATCGTAGTATTGTTTTTTTTATTTTTATGACAAAATATAGTGGGTAGGCCTACACACATTTTTCTGTATAGATAATTGCTCAATTGACAAAAGAATTTTTTTTTTAATGACATAATAACAAGAAATATTTTAACAGCAATCCAGCGATTGTTTGGTAAATTTTGTTAATCATTGCTGAAAAATTATAAATAGAAACCCACTAATTATAAAACTAAGAAATAAATTACTTTATCTTTATATTTCACTAACATGATTGGTCCTCTGTAGTTCTATCTTTTTGATCGAACAACTTACCTATACATGGTTTACTCTTTACTGTCAAACGATACAACCGTTAGATAATTTTAAGTATTTAATTAAACTCCATCTTCATTGTTGGTTGTTATGAATTGATACATATGTTTTTTTTTTGCGTATAGCTGGGGCTCTATGGGGTTGATTAGGACCCCCTCCCCCACATAGTCAGTGACTGGCTACAACGAATACTCAAGGCAACAATTTTACTTTTGATAATTTATTAAACTTTCAGTAATTTAATTGAATGCACCCCAGTCATATAAGTGTATATAGGTGTATCTGTCATATAAGTACTGGATTGATACAATTAAAAAATAAACTTTTAAACATAGGTGTTGCCTATACTTTATTTAAACATAATTTAACTTCCTGTATAATTTATTTCCTTTTTGTGCTGTGTACTTTTTCCCATTTCGTACGATAACTTTATTTCATTGTTAAAATAAGTAGCTTGTGTTTCTAATGTTTTTATTTTGCATTGTGAATATTTATAAGTACACTCATTTGGTGGTTTGGAATGATATTGGTCTCTAATATTCAATGGTACACAAACATTACTTAAGTTTGAAATTTGAGACCATGTTTAATTTCGGTTATTATCGGTATTAGTTGCTAATGGTTGTTCTAAAATTTGATGTATTAGAGCAAAATAAATTAATGCATTTTTATTTATCCAATTAATACTATATGTTCAGCCATAAGCTGGTATAAACCTGTGGTGACCATAACAATAAATCTAAATGTTGTAGATACATCCCAAATTCGTTTTTAAAGCCGTGATCCAAAAATTAACATACTAGGCCTACTCGGTCCATCGCTTCGGTCAGGGTCATTCGGACATTCTGACCTTGCTCCTTGGACGTCCAATGTTCAAATAGCTCTCTATCCCATGAAACAAGTCAACAGCAGAATAAAGTAGGGAAATGTACTTCTCTACGGGTGCGGTCAAGCCCTTTTCAACAATTTAGTATTATATTTTAAACTTAGTACTTCTAAGGCTTATATTTTTATCTAAGGCCTCAGTTACATTGAAATTGTTTGAAGCTCATATTTGAAAATAACTTACGTACATCCGACATGCAATACAAATAAAAGAGTGTGGTTTGAGGTAATTGCTGTACCTAGCAGTGCAGCAATTAGCGCCCGAGCTTTGCTAAAGGTAGAATATTAACTCATTTTAGATCAAACATAATAATTTTTAAAGGGGTTTCAAAAAGTATAAAGACTATTGCGATCACTTGCTTAAGATAATGGTATACAATAATATTATATATTTTTATAAATAATATCCCTCCAGTCCGGTACGGCGCTCGTCAGTTCGTCTTCCTCAGTCGTGTTCATCCGACTAGCCAGCGACGAGAATGTTAATACTATTTGCTGGATTAAAATTATGATTAACTTTTTTAACTCTAAATAGAAATAACGATGCACTAACCTTTATCCAACTACATTAAAATCATAAAAACTGTTTACAAAATATATAAATATATAAATGTTAGTCTCAAGAGTGCTCTAGCTTTATAAATAAGATTAAATTCCGTCCGATGTATTTATACGAGGTTAACTCCGATTGGCTAGTAATGCACATAATGGTACAAAGGTTGGTGCAACGACCACGAAGTGTGTCACCCCCCCGCCCCCACCAACCCCCGCCAACCCCATGCTATAACATTATGAGTGCTCTGCGCTCTGCGCCTATTGCTACTGTCTAGGTCACTCAGTCTAGACATTATGACCTTGGGCGTTGACTGTACGTGCATCCCCTGTTTTATAGGCCCTATTTTTGTGAGAATATACATTACAACACTTATTATTCATAGGTTTTTATATATCTGTAGTCAATGCATTTGCTCAATACAACGCCATACTGGGGCAGCGATAACAATCCTCAAAGTTTTCTTACAGAAGTTCAATAAAATGTCCATAGAATTGCAAGAAATGTTTGCCCTTTGGACAATTAGGAAGATCAACAATTAAAAACGGGGTCAAAATCGTTTACCTGTATCACAATTTAATTATGTGCCTATTTCCTAAGAGGTAATCCTAAAGTTATGAAGGTCTTAATTCCAACCAGTGTAACTAAGTGTTTTTTTTTCTTTAGATCTTATAGTTAAATCTGTGAAGATTTACAGAAATACATCACAGTAAAACCCCCAAAAAATCAAAAGATAAAAAATCACTTTATTCAACATTAAATATACAGTAATACATAATCATTGTTAAGAATAGTATCCCCCCGTAATAGGCTTCAAGTCCGTGCTCGAGGGGAACTGTATGCTGTAACTGTAACACTAGTCTAAAAATTGTTAGAGACACTAAGTATATACTGTAATCGAAACAAAATTAAAATTGTTTCTAAATACACTTTAAGACCTTGACGATCATATGAAAGTCACACTTGCCTTGTATGATAAACAACATATTCGTTAGCCGAGAGCCAATCGTACAAACAATGTTGTGGTTCAGAGTAAATTTAAAATCTATTCCCTCTTAACCTTTATTGATCAGATTATCCTTAAATTGAAACGATGATTATATTTAAAAAAAAATTAATATTATTGTTTAGAATATGTGAATAAGATCAATTTGATGAATATTAGTAGCATTCAATAATAATTTTATTTCAAATTAAACAAAATACATTTCTATGATAACACTGCTTAGAATTAATAAATCATCAATCATTTTAGCCTCTGGATTGCTTATATATTAATTGTATATTACTAGATTCCGACTGATGATGGACCTTCGGGCCCGAAATTGATTTCGGATCAAAAAACAGGATTGCTAAGGTAAGGCCTTATAATATCAATTAATTAATAAATTTCCAATCATGTCTCAAACCAACGAATAGCAGTATATATAAGGCCTGTTGTAACACAGACAGCATTATACAAACTAATAGTTTTCAGTGTAAAGCGAAGTTGGATTGATAGCCAGAACTACAGTGTTGCAGTGGCAGTACTGGGCGGTTGGCGGGAGCTACTCTGTATCTCGATTGCCTACTCTGATATGTCACGGCGCTCTCCGTCCAGACGCAGAGCATAACCATTGACTTTATAACGCTTTAACGGAACTGAGTAGAGTTTGTTTAAAATTGAACGATTGTGTATACTAAGTCCTATTGAGCAAAATGTGTTCAATTAAACCACAAATTATCTAACGTGGCCCTATGCTGAAACATTTTAAGCGTTCATGGTTATGACATAAACATATTATTTATTTATACATACAATCGAAGTGATACTGTCTATGGTTTTGAATAATTTTTCATCAGACTAGGTTGTTTTCGCCTCGTTTGGAATATCTTTGTAGGATTAAAAGTCCTTTATAAGCTGCAGGTCTGGAGTGAAAATTAGCTGTTTATATTGGTAAAACCTCCTCAGCAATAAAGCATACAAAATAGAGAAAACTATGATACGAATTTGCAGTAACTCTTATTTGCATTGTTTTCATTTCAAGAACCCCGTAACATCAAAACTCGTAACAGTTTTATTGGCATTTTTTCACTGCTTAATTGATTCTGGTGGACTAAGTGGTTTAAGTTTTTGGTTGATTGTGATTTTCTTAATTTAATCTTTGAAATTTCATGTTAACTGTACAGTGTGGTGAAAGTAGTGCAAAAGCGTCAGCCCGCTTCCGTTAGTTAAATGTTTACGACTCTAGACCAACAAACTGTGCTTTAAACAATTAAACACGTTCTCAAACCTACAAATTCTCAATTCCGGCACTCGGTGTGAAATATGTCTTTTAATTATATTGAACATTGGTATTCACCACTTACGTTAATAACACGCATTGTAATCAAATGAATAATAACTTTAAAATCATTTGATGTATGAAAATGTTTACGAATTAGTTATGTGGGGTTTTGTCAGTTCAAAAATGTTTAAAAAGTGTCTAAAACAGTATTTGTATCAGTATCGCAGTAGACAAAACGCAAAACGGACATCTTTTTTTTAATTTTTGAAGAAATTGGGGTTTTCGTATTTCCTAATGATTTTTTTCAATATTTTTTATGTCTAACGGTTTAAAAGATCTTCTAGTAAGCATTTTTCCACAAATTAACTTTTTTTTCTTTTAAGTTGTACAATTTAGAGGCTTCTTGTCATTTCAAAGGAAGCATCCGACTTTAACACTCGTATTTAGATATAAACTATACAAACAACCCGGTATGAAAAGTCCCAATGTGTGTGTGTGTTACCCGCAGCAGTCCCGTACCATCGTCATGCAGACCTACTCCACTCGCCCCGTTCCCCCATCAAGGGTAGTTCCCCCTAGGCAGTAGGAAGGGTGTTTCTGGTCTCGTAGCAACGCCCTCGCCCCACCTGAACCTGGGGAACGCTTTGTTTCTAAATAATATCCATCATCGTTGTTAAGGGTGGTTTTGACCTTTGGTGTCATGCAGTTTTCACTTTGAACCTATCAAAGCAACCAAAGTTGTACATTCATAGTGATGGTAAAACCATTAAAGCCACTTTTTGTCAAATATATTCCAACTACTCCAAGTGTCAATTATCCTTTAGTACTAAAATTTTCTCGTAAATTCCAGTAATGTAACTATAAATTTGGCTAACCTAAACGTTTTCTGTAACGAGGGTTCTGGTATTTCAACGGACCTCGTTACACAACATCTGTCGTATAGAGGTTAGTATAACTCGGACATTCTAACCATTTCATGTCGCCCTATACAAGTGGAACTGGCAATATTGTTCAATAGCCTCCTACACGTAATACAACGTTTAATTATGTAGTAAGGCTTTTCAAGTCTGTCAGTTTAATAAGATTTGAATCTTATAATTTAATAGATATATCAATGCACTCTATATCTCCACAATATCAGAATCAAATACTCATAATTAGGTTTTATATATTTCAACTATATATTTAATAGTACACGAGTCTGACCAGAAAACTGTATTAAAATTACCAAAAAGAATTATCAGCAGGGCTGGTACCTACAAATAATTTTTACTTCTAACACATTTCAGTTACAGTTTGAAATGGGCTGTAAGTTAAACCAAACTATGTACACTGAGACAAACATAAAATAATCGCATCGGCTGCAAGACTTATACAAATTAAAATTTAGTTTCTAAAAAAACTGAAACCCAAAATTAGAATTATGGCATCATAAATTCCACTAATATTTCAAATTATGGATGTTTGTGTGTAACTCGGAATTCCAACATGTGACATGACAACTACTGGACCGATTGAGTTGACATTTTGCCGAGAGGTACTTGATAGTTTTGAGAAACACATAGGCATACTACAGTTGTGAGAATCCTATAGGGCTATGTCCCACGGGTGTTCAAATTTTCCATGTTACTCTGCTAGTCTTTTTGATTCTTAAAAATCCATCAAGCCGTTGATTTAGAATTTTCAAATTTAGAAATCCTGCACAAATAAAATAGTGTATAGGATAGTCGAATGATATTGTTTGGGTGTTGGCTCATGTCAAATAGAAAAAAATAGTAAAATACTAGCTGTACCCGCGGGCTTTGCCCCGTTTAACTTCATACGTGAGCTCGTTCGCATGGCTCAATCACGTCCTGGTTGAAGTTCGTTCGCTACGCTCTCTCACCTTTAGGTTGGAGCTCGTTCGCTGCGCTCACACGTCCTGGTTGAAGTTCGTTCGCTACGCTCACTCACCTTTACGGTTGGAGCTCGTTCGCTGCGCTCACTTGCCTTCAGGTTAACTCGTTCGCTACGCTACCTCGCCTCCGGGTTGAAGTTCGTTCGCTACGCTCACTCACCTTTTGGTTTCAAATTAGCTGTTGTCAAATATTTAAAAAATAATAGTGCTGCACTCTGTTGGTAATCCTTGTAATTTTAATGCTATTGAACATCATAGAACAGAACCAACTTGTTTAATTGAAACAGCTGTTATGATTCATTAATTCCATTTAAATATGAGTACTCATTAGGTTAACATGGGAAACTCCAGAGCCACTGGGGCGGAGCCCGAGAGTCCGATCAGAATAAAAACCACTTAGTTTTCCTATTTAATGCCTAAAGAATCAGTGTACCAAATTTCAGCCTCCTAGGTAAGTGGGAAGTGGGAGAATTAGTGATGAGTGAGTGAGTGAGTCAGTCAGTCAGTCAGTCAGTCAGTCAGTCAGTGAGGGCTTTGCCTTTTATATATATAGATACTTTAGGCCTACTAATTAACTTGTATACATAATCACTCAGTAAACAATATAGCAAATAATTTTGGTCTGTGAATAGATTTCAATTTTATTCTATTATTCGATTCCAGAACATTTAAATTCATTGGTTGTTTTAGAAAACGGGATACTGTATTATTATTTAATTGAGTGATTGTAAAACATTATTGGCCACTTTTAATAGCGATGCTCTATGGAAAAGTAAGCTGTTGCTATGACGCACGCGGTCAAACTCAAGCCTTGTAAATCATAAATGTTCATATTATGACCCCCTAATGTCATTTAAGGGAGGTCCCACACGGCAATAACCGCTACCTTAGGCCTAATTATATCTACATATAATATTGTAAGGACTTAGTAATGTAAGACCTTAATGTGTAAGGACTGTAATTTTTATAATAATTTTAAATTCATCTCAATGAACAAATCTGAGAACATTTTATTCTACTTTTTATTTACAGATTCTGGGTTTTAGGACGAAAAGCAGAAAAATGCCATTATAGACAATCCGATTGGTACCATCATAAATTAACGAGATACACTTGTTAACACTTTTATAATTTGTTTGCACTTATAAATAATAGCATAATTATACGGAGTGAAGGTAATACAATATATAAAATAGACAACTGTCAGGCAATTTTTCCTATTTGCACTGTATTTCTTGGAAGCTCTTATTGATAGTAACTAATCAGTGTTACGCCCCCAATCCCATATTCATTCCCTCTTTGTTCCAATCACTTGAATTAATCCAAATGCATTTACATCTTTGAAATTCACTCACTTCAGCGTGCTACGTGATAATTCGATTCAAAAGAAAATCATCTCCTAATAACTGTAACCTTATCATTCATCTAACTACTCTTACAATCTTCTCGCCCTCGATATAAGGGTCGACGTTCCTAAACAATATATTATCGCCTCTTTTAATCAAACCAACTCAAGAATAGAACAATTAAGAGACAATCGTGCCAGAGGGTGGTGACAGAACCCCCACCCTGAGGTCTGTAGAAGGAGCGACTACGCGCCACGCGGGTCGTTGTCCTAGGTCCTCGCCCCGAATAGACTCCGAGCAGATGTTAGCTGCAAATAGCACCAGGAGCCAGGGACAGGAGCTCCTTCTCTCATAAGATGAATCGCACGACTTGTTCCGCTCACAGTCACTCTATGCATAACCTTCCTTTTGTATCATCAATTTCAAACTGGTATTTTTCAATTAATTTCGAGCATAACCTAATACATGCAAATCAATAAGTAATATTATCCGACCAGCTGTTCAATAAAATTTTTGAAAATAACCTGTACGTAAACCATTTAAAATTTCGTCCATCTCAATATACACAGGGTGTTCAAAAAAGGTGGGGACATAATTTACGTAGTGACTCCTTGGTTCAAAATAAAGAGAAAATCTAGAATGTTTTCTAAAATCGCTTCGTTATCCAGATATCCACCATTTTTTATTTTTTACATAAACATTTTTATCTTTGAATTTTTTCAACTTTTGTTTTAACTTGGTATGTATTTTAGGTAGAAAAGGCCCATTTCAAAAAATCATCTTTATGAAATAAAAAAAAATGGTCCAAATAAAATTTTTTTTAAACTCTAATTACTCAAAAATGGCTGATTTCATGAAAAAAATGCCAAGAACATTTTTATTTAGAATTTTTAATTTCCTATTTAACGATACCAAGTTCAAAAATATCAAATAAGGAATAGCTGAAATATTACGATTTTTAGTTGTAAAATGGGGTAGAATAAGGCAGAACCTAGTCAGGTTTGCCCCATTTTACAACTAAAATCGTAATATTTCAGCTATTCCTTATTTGATATTTTTGAACTTATAAAATGAACTTCTAGACAAATTTACGATTGACTATCTTGTACGGCAAAAGCACGTAGTCAGGTTAATCTATCAACTTGTTAGAAAACTTTAAGCTGTTAAAACAATCTACTTATTCATATATTGTTCTTTCGTCAAAACTAATCAAACTAAATCTCTCCGTATTTTTTAAAATTTTACTAACCTTTGCAGCTATAAAATCATCAATGATAGCAGTTGCTGTATAAGGTAAAAAGAATTCAACTTATATAAGTACATCATTATGTTTATTTAATTGTTATTATTTCTTCTATAGTTAAACTTTTTCACCACACTATGATGTTTTTAGCTGTACATACGTTAATTGGTGGCTGAAATTTACGTTTTGCTGGCCATGCCAGCTGTCATCGTTATTTGGGGACCGAGCGGGGTTTTACATCCCTAGGGCCGCAAAATCAGCTGTTCGCTTACGTACCTAAAACGTTAATGCATAAATACACAATCAGTTTCCACAGCATTGCAGTTAGTAGATTTGTATATTGTCACCGCTGCCTTGCAACTATTTATTATTATCTTTGCTGATTCCTCAAGTTATTTCTTCACATAACCTTAAAAGTGTTGACTGTTAGTGTGCATCATTATTGTTGTGAAAAGTGGTAATAGGGTATAGTGTGGTGAAAAATAGCGCTCGTACCACGGACCAAAATGGTTTTGCAGCTCTCGATCGTTTTAAGTTCTCGACTTGGTCTCGAACATAAAAACTGTATTGAGCCGGCAAAACCTCATTTTCGGCCCTAGGTACGAAATATACTATTGTCACCCCAAGTCAAAACAGTCTCTGGTCATAAAGTCAGAGTGCCCCTCTCTGCCCTGAGCCCACGTCGAGGCACGCGCCATGGCCCGGCCGCTTAGTCTGAGCCAAAAACTCTCTGGACCATTTTCTTCGCCTCGTTAAAATCCTCATAAACTGATAAAGCCGCGCCAAAGCAGCTGTACTCTTTGTCTGACCCGAAATAGCACGGACAAAATATCAAGCCAATCGTCAATCGGGCAAAAGTCGATTCCCGAAACGCAGCTGCAGACTAAAGTAAACTTTCGAGTACGCTTTGTTAGTTGGTTATTTGAGTTTTAGTTTGTTGTTCTACTGTTTTACACGAAATCTCTGGATCGTGCTCATGTATGAATTAATAGTTTTATCTATGGTCCGAGCAGTTAACATTGTAGAGTAAAAAATATCTTAGCACTTAATAGAAATATGTCAAAATTGACTCATTGTAAAGCACATAAGATTTGTATGAAAAATTACCCTAGATATTCCTAATTGAGTATCTGCAACTACTTAAATGTATTCTATGCTTCTCATCCTGTATCTTATTGACATTCACTTAATAATGTAAAATATTCATAAAGGAATAAATAAATTATCATCATTATTATTAATATTAACTAGTATCTTAACCTTTTTGAGAAAAATAATGAGTCTAAAATTATGAAAATTATAAATTAGTCTAATAAAGGTGCTACACAAAGTACAAATAATAATTATAGAAGTATATATATATATACGTGTTTTAAATGTAAACAAACCTTATGTAGCTTTCTTACTGATTAATGGAACCGGCCATTAAATTAAATGCCAGTAGCTTAACATAGTAACTTTGAAAGCCCTGGAAGAAAGACGGAGTCTTAACTAAAAGCCCAATCTCAATAATAATTATCAGTTACATAATATACATATTTGATACTGCTGGATTAGGTTTAGTATGATTAGTACCTGCTGTAATAAGTTAACATGTAACATCATGTTTACGAACACTACTTAGTAACCTTCCTGCAAACGTACGAACTGCGATATAACTTACCGTCTTCTGTTCTTACAGTCTTTGCGAAAGTGTTATTTAATTATATACTCTGTTAAACAATACCCAAGTTATGTAAGTTAACAATAAAACTAACTATAAAATGTGTTTAAACTTACATCCGGGCATATTGTGATGATTCCTTTTGGACGGGATCAGAAAAGAATTATACACACTATTTTGAATCACAGTTCGAGTATTTAGATGAGAAAGTACAACCATAGATAACGAACTTCTAGCATGCATGGACGGACGGTCTCAGAATAATATTATACTTTCCCTAGTGGTAAATTTGTCTTTCAATAAGATATTCTTTCATGAACATAAAGCTGCCACATGTATGTCTACCCCATGACATGGGAAGTGCGTGCAGACAGCAGTAATCATTATCATGCCTTAATTCACGTGACTCTTTTTACCTCTCTGCAACTTTTTATTTCGCATGCCTATTTTTCTTATGACACGCACTTTTACAGGGCTCTAAGCAAATTTTTGATTGTAAATTTTTATTTCTTTATATTAACAAATAGTTCCATTTACAAACCCTTTTTTACAACCTTGGTATTTTGTTGTTGTTGGACACTTTTTATTTAAATGGGAAAACCAATTTTTACTGGGGTTAAGTTATAAAATAACGATTAAGTTATAAAATAAATAATTTTTTCTTTAGGTTTTTACTTACTGAAAGGGTACCTTTAAGGATTTTAACTCTTCACAACATTTTTATAATACTTCTATCAGCGAAACTTTAAGTATCATAATTGTGTTATCATAGAACACGGCGGTTTTAAACATGACTGTTCTTGTAGCATCCTCTTCTCGTGGATGCGTCATTGGTTGTATGTTGTATGTAGACTGTTGGATGTTGGCGGGATCCAGAGGCAGGCAACCTTGACTAGTAGTCGTCCCCATTCAAGGCCAGTAGACCATTGCCCTGATCGCAATTTGGCAACACGCACTCCCAAAATTTGCCCTTGCTCAGTCTGAGATCAAAACTGCCACGAACCCGTGTTGGGACAAAGGAAATACTACTAACTGCAGTTACTTATGATATCTGTCACTCGGGATTGTGGCATTATTATTAACTGTAACTCAGTAAGAGAGGTTTTTTTTACTTCAATTCCCTTCTGAACTGTTGATCACGATAAAATATTGGTAGGGCTATATCTAATGAATACGTTACATTTTCCTTATTATTTTCTAAACATAATGTTTAAGTATATACCCTTACGCAATGCTCATTTATATTAACTCCCCCCATATATTCTACACATTCCTGCAGAAATGTAAATCATATGAGTACCTACACTATTTAAGACAGTTTCGTTTTCTCTTAATTGGTATTGTTTTATTTCGAAGTTGTGACTAAGTGCTTGACTTGTATTGCAGGGGGTATATCGATATTGAACATTACAATTTTATAAAAATTGTAAACACTGTAATATACAGGGTTAGTAAAAAGTCTGGAGACCCCCTGTTAATTTTTTTACAGCCCATACTAGAAAAACTAAACTCAGCACACCTTTATGACATGTTATGAAGTACTTTATGGGCATAACCGCCCCTTGGTGTACATCCTTATAATGGGGGTTTTTCGGGGTAAACTCAAACATTTCAAATGGTAAGACCCATAGAGTGACCCCTCATTTTGAAGGTCGTGATAAAAGAAAACTTACAACGCAAACTAGAGGTCTCTATCTTAACACAGTAAAATATGGCCGTCAATTGATGTTACGTAAGGAAAATTGCAAGTTAATTCTAATTTGTAAGGATTTTATTTTACTGGGTTCACTCGATGCGTCTTACCATTTGAAATATTTGAGTTTCCCCCAAAATCCCCCCTTTTGGGGATGTACACCAAGTGGCGGTTACGCCCAAAAATTACTTCATAACATGCCATATGTGCTGAGTTTAGTATTTTTTTAGTATGGGCCGTTAAAAAATTAACAGGGGGTCTCCAGACTTTTTACTAACCCTGTATAGGTAGCTCAACCGTAACTGTCAATTTATTTGTATAGGCCTACATAAAAAAATTACAACTCTGTATAGTATTTATGAATTCGTAAATAAAAAAACTACTTTTAAGACAGAGTGAATTCAATTATCAGAAAAATGTATTAAAACTAATCCATCATATTGTAACTCCGACATATGAAGACTTGCAGCACCCACATAGAATATTTATTTGTCCGTATCAATTGAAAAGATAGACTGTATTTTTATTAAATTAAACTGATGTACATAGTTTTAATAAAGCGACAATTATCATTGGTTAAATGTGTAGCGTCAGCTGATGTTATGTTGTCCTAACAACGAATTATTATTATTATTTTTATTGGTTTTCTAGAGAAATGTACAGTTTTTAACTCGTCTCATTTTTGATCGGATCAGATCATATTTTGACTTTTGGGATCAGATTCCAGATCCCGAAACGTTGTGTATTGTTTTTTTACCATCGTAATGGAAAATATCCGCAATAAACCTTTAAACAACATTAACTGACCATCACCGAGAATGAATTTCAAACAAAGAAATAATTTTTTTCTTACTTATTTGGTCGTAAGTTTATTTGAATTACACAAACAACCACGACCAAAATTGTTTGTACAATGTTTCGGCTGGTTCAACTGATCAAGAATCAAAGTTCTTTAAAAAAAAAAAAAAAAACTGATAACACGATTTAAAATTATCATTATAATGCATGGCATATTTCCCATGGAAATAACAAAGAAAGGAAGAATAGAATAGTATGAGAAAGTTAAGTTATTTTCATGGGCCGTTTTAACAAAACGTGGTTCATTTTCAAAAGAAATTTTCTGAAGCTCTACATCTTTGCTCATGTGTATTTCATTTAGCTGGTTAGTCTCTGTCATAAATTATATTATAGTAAATACTTTAAAGATTTCTGATGATTATTATTACTACGTTTTGTAAAATGCATGAAGTACATTTTGTTTCTAGTTGAATGAATACAAAAAAAAGTATAAAGAGGACACTTATATGTAGTTCCAAATTTAGTGAGAAAAACGCTACATGAAGTAGTGTGAGGGTTTATGCTATTAAACAGGTAGAGCCTAAGATTTTGCTCCGTTACAAACTTGACAGGGCAGGACTTAAATGGCTACCTGTTTAATATTAACAATTTAAAGACCCCATAAAATACATAGTTTTCTCATTTTAAAATTTTCTGCCATTTTGGAAAATGGTGGCGATTTTTTAAATAAATGGAATCAAAATTTTTTATGTTTTTAATAGACTTTTTAGAATGAAGATGCAATTTGAAGACTTATTTACAAATAGCATTTTCTCTCTTAACTTACTCTTAACTCTCTTAACTTAAGAGCTACCGGCGCAGAATGTACACAGCAAGCAGCAAGCCGCAAGTCATTTTTGCTTAGTTTTAACACGCTGTAACTCCTAAATGAGTAGCTTTAGAGAAAGAAATGCCTGGAATAAAAACGTTTTTAAATGGCATTTACTTTCTATACAGGGTCTTCATTAAGAAAAATCAAAGTTGGTGGCCATAATGGAAAAATGGCAGCTAAAAAAATTATTTAAACTTGACCAAAATCTTTTAAATAAAAAATCCAAGGCAGTTACAATTTAACGTTTATTTATATCTCTTATAACTTTCGAATAAAACAGCTGGCACACTTATATCAATCACCCTGTATACAGGGTGAGTTTTTTAAAGTGATCCAATAGCTAACTTTTTAATTACACGACTTAGCACCACACTTTAAATTTGAAACTTGCTCAATTTTAAGTTTCACTCAAGAATACGATTTCAGACTTTTTTATTGTGGCCGCCATTTTCCAATATGGCTGCCAACTTTAAAATTTCTTATGGAACACCCTGTATATTATTTTGTTTTTAGATTTTACTCTAAAAAATAAAACATTTTTGTTCTTGAGATTTTTCAATATCTCTAACGGTTAAGGAGCTACGAGGACTTAAAGTTTTCATACAAAGTTGCATGAATTCTAAAGCATGTTTTAAAACAATGTTAGTTTTAAGTGTTGTTACTGTTAATACTTAACAATTTGTCCTCGTAGCTCCTTAACTATTAGAGATATTGAAAAAATGTCAAGAACAAAAATGTTTTATTTTTTAGAGTAAAATCTAAAAACAAAATAAAATACAGGGTGTTCCATAAGAAATTTTAAAGTTGGCAGCCATATTGGAAAATGGCGGCCACAATGAAAAAATCTGAAATCGTATTCTTGAGTGAAACTTAAAACTGAGCAAGTTTCAAATTTAAAGTGAGGTGCTAAGTCCTGTAATTAAAAAGTTAGCTATTGGATCACTTTAAAAAACTCACCCTGTATATACGTATAATAACCCTTACCCTTTACCAGTTTGTCAAAAAAATTGACTACTCGGCAAGACAACTGCAATATAGCAGTGTGTGAGAAGTTTTAAAACTAGTATTACACAGTTGAAAACCCTTTAAAAAATAATGAGGCATGTAAGCAATTGTGAACTAACTCGTACAACAAATAATCGATATAAAAATGTATATACCGATGTATGTATGTATGTAAATCGGATGTATGTATATCGATGTATCGGATGTGTGTACTGATGTATGTGTGATGGATGTATATGTAGTCCTTTGCATTATCGCAGTGGTAATATTTTGGGGTAATATTTTTTCTTTGCAAATACAGTAAGAGGGTTTCTAAAAAGAAAAGAAAAGTCCTTACCGTTCATAAATATATTGCAGTAAATTTAAATATTTTTCAAAACGTTGGATCTTTTTTAAGATTATAATTTATTATATACCGTATTTAATGTAATTTTTCTCAGATTTATGTTTTGAACATAAAACAATATTTTTTTTAATTTTCTCTGGTCTCCTAAAATACCAGTAGTAAATTTGATGTCTATTACATCGGATCCTATAACTTCGCCTAAGTATGTTTGTATTTGCAGAAATAAGCTACGTGAGGTGTACAAACGAGGTTACATGTGATTATGGAACTCATTTAAGACTTTGTACCGACATGTTGGTCATAAACATTGATAGTTTGGTCTACGACATGATAGGCGTGACGCCCCTACAGGGAGGTAATCACTGTTTATTATGGAAGCAGTGCACTCTGGTGTGGCATTGGCGCGGTTATGCTGCACATAAATTCGCGATGCAGACTGCCTTGTCGCCTAGACTATGACGGTTGACGGGAGAGAGAGAGAGAACGCGAGGTTGTTGTACCCTATCCTAGACCTAGACCTTGCAATAACCAGTCTAGCCGCCATCTTGCAGCCTGCTACTCTAATAACTCTAATAAAACATCGCTTCTACGAAGGTGACGAAAAAAACGACCAATAGCAAAAGAAGTGGTAGGTTGTGCAGGTCTCTTTTGTTTGCGTAATAGCAATGACTACTGAACTAATTTTTGAATTGCGGTTCAGTAGCCTTCGCTAATAGCGTAAAGTTCTCATATGTTCTGGAGTACAATAAGCCAACTTACGTACAATGATTAACTGTATATTGAGCAGTTTTAATATCAGTACCAATTTTATAAACTTAAACCATAAATTTTAAACACAATGTCTCCAAATCTCCGTGTACCACGCGCCTATGAGGTCTTCAATACAATGCATACTGACTTTATTCTATGAGGATGTTTCTTATTAAATCGTTACAGTGAATGTATAAACAGTACCAGAAACTAGAATAGCAATAGAAGTTATGTTTGATCGATGATTATTTACATTTTGTGGTGAAAAGATGTGAATTGCCAGATCTACTTTAGTCCTCTACTAAATTTACCACAATTTACCAAATTTACCACAGCACAAAGTAGGCCTACTGACTCAATAATATTTTCACTTCAGCCCCAGATTTCTACATATCAAATTACCCACACCTAAAACAGTTTCGGGGCGAAAGTAATGTCGCTCTGTGGGAAGTGGGAGGATTGTTCTAAACCACAATGGCTGAAAGTGACAATCTCTCACACCCGACCCAGTGTCCGTGAGCGACGTTTCGTGGTCGAATTTCGGCCATCCTCCGGGCGTTCTGGCGCGCGACTGCGACCTTCACCTGGGGTTGTTGCGCTCCTCTGACCTTGACTCTGTCCTCTACCTCTCGCTGTCGTTGTCCCCTCTGATACATTACTCGCTCCTGCTCCAAAGTAGCATACCTAACTTCATAATCCAGCATAGCATAGCTGACTTCATCCCACAGCTCCAGCATAGCATACCTGGCTTCAAGTATAGCACAGATGTTTTCATCCTTCGGCTCCAGTAAAGCATACCTGACATCATGATCGGGCATAGCTGCCATTATCCTACAGCTCCAGCACAGTATAGCTGACTTCGTGATCCAGCCCTAGCATAGCTGACTTCGGGATTCAGTCCTAGCATAGCTGACTTTGAGATCCAGCCCTAGCATAGCTAACTTCGAGATCCAGCCCTAGCAAAGCTGAAAACGAGATCCAACCCTAGTATAGCTGACAACGAGATCCAGCCCTAGCATAACTGACTTCGAGATCCAGCCCTAGCATAACTGACTTCGAGATCCAGCCCTAGCATAGCTAACTTCGAAATCCAGCCCTAGCATAGCTGAAAACGAGATCCAACCCTAGCATAGCTGACAACGAGATCCAGCCCTAGCATAACTGACTTCGAGATCCAGCCCTAGCATAGCTAACTTCGAGATCCAGCCCTAGCATAGCTAACTTCGAGATCCAGCCCTAGCATAGCTGAAAACGAGATCCAACCCTAGCATAGCTGACAACGAGATCCAGCCCTAGCATAACTGACTTCGAGATCCAGCCCTAGCATAGCTGACTTCGAGATCCAGCCCTAGCATAGCTGACTTCGACATCCAGCCCTAGCATAGATGACTTCAAGATTCAGCCCTAGCATAGATGACTTCGAGATCCAGCCCTAGCATAGCTGACTTCGACATCCAGCCCTAGCATAGATGACTTCAAGATTCAGCCCTAGCATAGATGACTTCGAGATTCAACCCTAGCATAGCTGACTTCAAGATTCAACCCTAGCATAGATGCACACTACTCGTTGTTTATTAATGATTTTTTAAGTAAGCTCTTGTATAGATATTTTGACGAGCACGAATCATTTTGCTGAATATGTATTTTGACCAATAATTCGAAGAATCATCGAGAATATAATTCAGACACAACAACAATCAATTAGTTGTTGTAATCTTTTCAACGCAAGCTGTAAAATGTTAGCTTAAAATTCAGCAAACTAAGTGTATTTGTGAAAATACGTCTATTTATTAATTTTTTTTAATATGGCTGTTTTTAGTTTGACAGTGATATTTTGTTATTGATTACTTAAATACCAATTTATGATTGTTTATACTCTTAATGTATTCATCCTGGATTGTTTCTGATCTGGCCAATCCATAACTAACTAGGAGTTGTATATCTCCTCAGCAGGCCATCTTGGTCACAGGTTTGGTGGCCATCTTGGCCTCTCGAGGTAGTTGCTCTATCTCGACCTTGACCTTGTAAGATCTCCTCTCCTTTGTCTATCGCCATTTATAATTTTGACTAACACTTCAAGGTCTCTTTTTCCTTAGTGTGATTTGAGTTTTTAGACTTAAATGTCAGATGCCGATGACTTATTTTACTAAATTATATTAGGTACAATTTGTCATTGCGACTTTTCGAGTATCTCCAAGGCACACAATACATTTTTACCTTTATCATTCGAGCACCCATTGAACTTTTCCGCTTACCGGACCCATTTTCGTGTAAAAGTATGTTTTGCACACTATTTTTAGTAAAAAGAAATATTTTGTTGATTGATAGGTTTTAAGTTTAAAATATTATTTATGCACGTTCTTGAAATATTTCCAGTTATTTAATCGAGATACGCTTTGTTAACACACTCATTACTGAAATAGTAATAAGTAGTTTCAGTGCATGTTTCCTTATAATCCTGAGTATTTAGTTAATTGGACTCAAGTAACTAAGGGCAGGTAACTAGGCCAGGCTCGAATTTATTAAATCACGTCTTGTTAGTTAAACGACAATTTTAATGATGTTAACTTGACCAAAGTATATTCATCTTGCAGTCAGGAGCTGATAAAGCTGTACAGCCGAGGCAGATCCATTAAGTGATGTTTATGTTGTTTTATAACCTGAGAGCGTAAAGTGGTGTTGACGATATTTTAAATATTGGGGGCGGAACAACATTGTAACGGGGTAAAAGCTTTTAATTGTGTCAGCGATAAAACGAAAAGCTAATGGGTTTGAATTAAACATTAAGTTAAATTAAATTAAATGTATTGTAATTTATTTTTTCATGTTACTGTATAATGAATTTCAATTAACAGTACGGGTGGTAAAAATCACAACAGATAAGTAGTAAGAGTTAACTGACTGCACGAGTATGGTCAAAACCCTGGATTTCTTTGCATGAAAAAATTACCTTTATTTATTTTTCCGTGGTTTTGTTTCTCTTTTTACTACCATATTATACAGGGTGCTCCGTAAGCAAGTACAAAATAATAAATAAAGGGTGTTATGAATCAAAATTATACACAAATCAAGAACTTCATATTTTCCAGTTGTAAGCGAGATATCCACCATTTTGTTTGTTTCAAATGTAGCCTATATTTTCAAAACTATTAAGGATATTTTTACGATATTTAGTATACAATTAGAAGTACCAATAATAAAATATAAACCATATATGTATGAAAAATTAAACATTGAAAAATATGTTTTGGTTCCGAAATATCGGCCATTTTAATTTATATAGTTTAAAATGCAAAAATAATGCCAAATTCTTTTTTTAAATGCCAAAAACCCTTTCATTGATCATTTTAAATTTTCTGTCAAACCACACCAAGTTGAAAAATATCTAAGAACAAATAGCTGAAATATCACAGTTTTTAGATGTACAACAACATAAAAAATGAGACGCATTCTGACTAGCTTAGACTCAAACTAAAAACCATATTATTTTTCCTATTTGATATTCAACCTCTTTGAATTTGATATTTGATAGGAAATTGTAAATGCATACAAAAGTGTTCTTGACATTTTTCATATAATCTACCATTTTTAAGTTTTAAATGCTAGTAGATGTACAAATTTTAAATAAATAAATAACATGTTATGTTTGTATAGGGTCAACAAGTTAAAATGGTACAGTATTTGATAACGTTGTCAGCTAAGCGTTGTCATGTGAATAAACGTTGTAGTAATAGAGATCGATGTAATAAACATGATGCTTTTTAAGCCGGTCGAGTTAGTATGACTTAATTTATTAAAATATTTCTAATAATTGAGCATCCGCAATGTGCCATGCACTTGAATGCCTAGAACAACCACAATCAATCCGATACCATTGTGTATGTAGTCTATACAATAACGCTTATTATGCAGTTGTCTTGGGAAGCGAACTAATTGGTATTGACGACCATATTGTTATAAAATTGGGCCAAATTTGACAAAATAAGGATAGTTAACAATGGTAAGCAGTACCTAACGCAATAAGAGTTACATCCCTTTCCCAGTCATCCTACTTAGCAGATTTTTTAGAATTGAGGTGTTATTTTAAAGCTTATGACTAAGCGGACAGTAAAATGGGTTTAAACTAAAGAGGGAATTTCCTTTAGGGTCCCCCTCTTTATTTCCAAAGTTCGCTTTCCTAAACTCAGTGATGCTCACCCACTTCCTTCATACATGTGTAAATTATAATAATTTAATAATTCATCGTTCAGTTGAATGTATAACCACAGTCAATACGAGACAAAACAATGTATGAAAATGGATTTTAAGTAGGCTACCTTTTTGATATTTGTAACCTGATTAAGGTAGATATCAACACATTTACTATATTATAAATTAGTGGTTTGGTTAACCTAATGACTCTAGTAATACTGTACCACATAATCTTAGAAAATTAAAAGGGTAACGCATTATTCGCTTTGCGTCAGAAACAAGTTTTGAACAAAATTCAAATGCTTAATTTGCACTTTGGTCTCTGTTTCCCAACATGTTGTTACCGCATGGTATTAATTATTGATGGCAATGTATTGCTGAGTGATGTAACAGTCTCCATCATAATTGTTGCACTTGTGACCATCACAGTGCCGGTTGTAGTTGTTCATTGATGCACATATATTTGTTTACTTGTGATATTGTTTATTTTTGTTGTCGCTTGTCGTTGTCGCCTGACACGCGGATGGTTGTTGCAACTGGGACATGGTTGAATGTTGTCGCTTGTCGTTGTTGCCTAACACGCGGATGGTTGTTGCAACTGTGACATGGTTGAATGTTGTCGCTTGTCGTTTTTGACTCGCACGTGGATGGTTGTTGCAACTGTGACATGGTTGAATGTTGTCGCTTGTCGTTGTTGCCTGACACGCGGATGGTTGTTGCAACTGTGACATGGTTGAATGTTGTCGCTTGTCGTTGTTGCCTGACACGTGGATGGTTGTTGCAACTGTGACATGGTTGAATGTTGTCGCTTGTCGTTTTTGACTGGCACGTGGATGGTTGTTGCAACTGTGACATGGTTGAATGTTGTCGATTGTCGTTGTTGCCTGACACGCGGATGGTTGTTGCAACTGTGACATGGTTGAATGTTGTCGCTTGTCGTTGTTGCCTGACACGTGGATGGTTGTTGCAACTGTGACATGGTTGAATGTTGTCGCTTGTCGTTTTTGACTCGCACGTGGATGGTTGTTGCAACTGTGACATGGTTGAATGTTGTCGATTGTCGTTGTTGCCTGACACGCGGATGGTTGTTGCAACTGTGACATGGTTGAATGTTGTCGCTTGTCGTTGTTGCCTGACGCGCGGATGGTTGTTGCAACTGTGTCATGGTTGTATGTTGTCGCTTGTCGTTGTTGCCTGACACGCGGATGGTTGTTGCAACTGTGACATGGTTGAATGTTGTCGCTTGTCGTTGTTGCCTGACACGTGGATGGTTGTTGCAACTGTGACATGGTTGAATGTTGTCGCTTGTCGTTTTTGACTGGCACGTGGATGGTTCTGTGACATGGTTGAATCTTGTCGCTTGTCGTTGTTGCCTGACACGCGGATGGTTATGCAACTGTGACATGGTGGAATGTTGTCGCTTGTCGTTTTTGACTGGCACGTGGATGGTTCTGTGACATGGTTGAATGTTGTCGCTTGTCGTTGTTGCCTGACACGTGGATGGTTCTGTGACATGGTTGAATGTTGTCGCTTGTCGTTTTTGACTGACACGTGGATGGTTCTGTAACATGGTTGAATGTTTTCGATGGTAGTTGTTGCTGACACGTGGATGGTTCTGTGACATGGTTGAATGTTGTCGCTTGTCGTTTTTGACTGGCACGTGGATGGTTCTGTGACATGGTTGAATGTTGTCGCTTGTCGTTGTTGCCTGAAACGTGGTTGGTTCTATGGCATGGTTGAATGTTGTTGCCTGACACGTGGATGGTTCTGTCACATGGTAGAATGTTGTTGCTTGTCGTTGTTCCTGAAACGTGGATGGTTCTGTGACATGGTTGAATGTTGTTGCTTGTCGTTGTTGCCTGAAACGTGTTTGGTTCTGTGACATGGTTGAATGTTGTCACTTGTCGTTGTTTCCTGAAACGTGGTAGGTTCTGTGACATGGTTAAATTTTGTTGCTTGTCGTTTTTGCCTGACACGTGGATGGTTCTGTGACATGGTAGAATGTTGTTGCTTGTCGTTGTTGCCTGAAACGTGGATGATTCTGTGACATGGTTGAATTGTTGCTTGTCGTTGTTGCCTGACACGCGGATGGTTGTTGCAACTGTGACATGGTTGAATGTTGTCACTTGTCGTTGTTGCCTGAAACTTGGTTGGTTCTGTGACATGGTTGAATGTTTTTGCTTGTCGTTGTTGCCTAACACGGATATGGTTGATGCAACTGTCACATGGTTGAATGTTGTCACTTGTCGTTATTGTTTAACACGTGGATGGTTCTGTCACATGGTAGAATGTTGTCGCTTGTCGTTGTTGCCTGTCACGTGATGGTTCTGTGACATGATTGAATGTTGTCGCTTGTCGTTGTTGCCTGTCACGGGATGGTTCTGTGACATGGTTGAATGTTGTCGCTTGTCGTTGTTGCCTGACACGTAGACGTTTCCATGTTTCTGTGACATAGTTGAATGTTGTTGCTTGTCGTTGTTGCCTGACACGTGGTTGTTCTTGGACTTGGTTCAATGTTGTCGCTTGTCGTTGTTGTGGTAGCGGAGATGCGTTGCAGTTACGCAGGGATGCAGTTCTTGACCCGGTCACCAGCGGGCGGTGGGGGCGGCATTGATCTGGGGGCTGCTGTGGCGGGGGCGGCAAGGTCGACGTCCGCCACCTCCGGGCGTTCACCGTCGTCATGGTAACCTGACCTTGACCCCCCTACCCTCTCCCCCACACCGGTGCAGTTCCGCCACATGTTCGATAACGCGGGAAAATACAGCTCAATTGTACCTATAGTATAGTATCGTTCAATACGTAATAATTTTTGATTGTTTGTCGTACATAAAAATAGTGTTATCATAAGGTGTACTTTAAATGTTAACATAATACTGTACGCATTTTTTTTAAGAAAGTTTTTTTTACGTTTTTCTTAGTTGTCATTTTATATATTTTTTTGTTTTTATATTTTAAATGGCGTAAAACGTGAATATGGGGTAATCAATAAATTTCAAAATATCTCTTTATAGATTGTGTTATCGTTCACAATTATTAGTAATGGAAATATAGGTACTAATAAAAATACAAATTTTAATTATTTTATCTATCTTTCGAAGAGTTCACCTTCCATGATCCTGTACAAACCTTTAGATAATTCATTATTATCTCAACCTTTCCGATCCCCATCTTTTTTACAAATATTAATTAGGTGTACATTTGTTTTGATACATATATTTACTTAACTCATCAAATGTGTTTACTTAGTAAAAAATGCACTGTAAGATTTGTAGTTGCTTTCCAAAATATTATGTTCTAGTCTCACGATACATGTAATGCGTTTTGTTAAGTACCACATATTGTTATTTATTCTCTACGATTAAGTTGTATATGTTATTTACCAAGATAAACTCAGTCTACAATAAGTTCCTCTGCAGTGTTTGTGTGCCAAGCATGTGTCAAGACCAGGAGATACTGGAGCCTCCAGCGACTCCAGCGACTCCAGTGACTCCAGTATGTTGTCCAGAGCCCACTGACCTTCAACTCTCGGTCGTTGCGCTCTTTGGTTCGCCTCCGCTGCCAAAAATGACGCAAACCAGTTCCACCTCCCCCCACACAATGGCAACACCAACACCAACACCTGCTCTACAAAGGTGAACGAAACAAACTCACTCTCAAATTGGTACTATACTATCTACGACGGTTAAAATGGTAAAATTCCGTTCCGAATTAATTGTGTCTTTTAAGTCAGTTTAAAATTACTCACAAGGGTCTAATTCATCCCACCTTGATCTCTTGATATTTTGGATAGTATGGTATGGATTGAAAAAGTAAGCTCTCCTGGTGCAAGTGAGCTATCAATTCTTGGTCTATGAGAGATGACACCGATGATTGTTAGTTATCTCCCCAAGATGAGTGTTGTAGTCGTAAAATGTCCAGTCTGGCAACGCTCGCCATCGTCTAAACTGACTTACACATAATCTTACTAATATTATAAATCTGAAAGTTTTTGAGTTTGTGTGTATGTTTGTGTGTTGCTCAATCATGCATAAACTACTGGACGGATTGGGCTGAAATTTGGCATGATGATAGCTCACATTCCCTATTAACATTTAGGCATATTCTTATCTCAAAAATCCTTTCGGGCTCCGCCCCAGTGGGTCCGTAGTTCCACATGTTAACCTTATGAGTATTCATTTTTAAAGGGAATTAAAGAATTTAGTCAGCTGTTTCAACTTTACAAGTTGGTTCTATACTATGCAATAGTAATAAAAAGTTATAAGGTTTCCCAACAGGGTGCAGTACTATTATTATTTTGTTTGTGCATATATGACAACAGCTAATTTGAACCAAGCAGCAACAAAAAGCTGCGATACACAATGAGAACTGTCAAAGTAGGATTGTTTACAGTTAGGTTTGAGTTTTTAATTTAATGAATAATTTGTGATATTTTGCGAATTTTTGATCATTTATTTTTTTCTATTGTGTAGGTGCAATGGTAGAACATTATGGCAATTGTAGATGTGTTATACTATATCATACAGTAAATTTATGAAACATATTTTATTAAACTGTGTCCTCCCCCCCATTGCAAACGCAAAGCTTGAGTATAACTGCAATAAGCATTTTATACTTATATGCCAACCCCGTACGAAGGACGGGTGCTCTGCTAGTGTTAAAATATATAAGACCATTGGAAAAAACAGAGGGGGAACGCCATCCCCACGCTCCACAAGGTCAAGGTAAAAAACATCCCAGGCTAATATACATTTATTGTCTCTTGTCTGCAAACTAAGTCTTAATAGTAGAACACACCAGATATATAATAGTAGAACTACTAATTTGAAAAAATAAATAAATTGTTTGATTTAGATCTACACCAGCAAGAGTGACTACCTCAATCAGGTTAGATTACAAAAAAGTTGCCTATTCGAAATAAAAATTCATAAGCTGTTTCGTCGCTTAACGGTTAACGGAGGGTAAATAAAAATGAGTCAAATAAAAATTGAAACATTTGCTTATACTTATACTGTTTTAAACAAGATGGTAAATATAAATCCCAGATTACCCATGACCTTTTGATAAAACTACAAATCAAAACCATAAACCGTATTAAACCATATACTTAAAATCTTAGTCATGACGAGAAACCTTGCGCAAAACTATCCATTATTTCATAAATTGTCCTTAAGGGGATATGCCTCCATCTATCTATAGGCCTTTTTATAAAATATTTTGACATTTTTAAAAATTAACAATTTTTTATTCCTTATTTATTACTGAACACGTATGCAAACTTTTATTTGATTTTGAGAATTTTTTCAGTGATTTTCGTTTTCTCAAAACTACGTTTTCCATTTACTCCATTTACGTAAGTTTGAATAACTTTAAAACAACTAATTATTTTTAAATGAAATTTTAACCAGGTGTTCTTAATAGTATTTAGAAGGTTTGTGTGTATATAGAACATCCTGCAATTATTTATTCCAATAAAATTTAATGTTTACATTAAAAATCTGAATTTTGTGTGTAACATTTTTCTTATTATTGTAAAAAGGTCTACTAAAGCTGTATTTGTTGAGTTACCATGGTTTCAATACACAGAAATGTTCATTGTTATGTGGGAAAGTAAAATATATTTACTTTTTTACATTATGTTGATAAACAAAAAAAGTTATTCAAAATTGAAATTTAAAAAAATCATAAAATTTTTAAAGTTACTCTAAAGTGACAGAAAATTGACTTGGATAACATTTTTTTATATATAAATCCTCTAATTTGGTGAAGTAGAAACAGAATATAACCACAAAAGCTATTTAAAATAAATAATTAAAAAAGTCTTAGAAGGAGGCATATCCCCTTAAAGGTCGTTATTCATTTCTAAAGCGAACTTTCCATATAACTAATGTAAATACCCCCGCCGCAGCAAACCTGCAGACTAAGCGAATTTCGACTCGTCTTATTACATTTTTGCTCAAATATTTCCATAAATAAGACATATTTTTATCCCCTATTTAAATAACATTAGATTTAACGAGTGCTTAGGTTTGCTGTTACGGGAAAGGTAAAAAGTGTTTTTTGACTATATGTCAATAGTATAGGATGAAATAAATAAATTTGCCAAATTTTATCAATATATATCCATAAACTACAACAATTTTCATTTTCTCCATAAGAATAACATGGGAATTTTAAATTACACTATTTTTTAATTTTCTCCGTGACCGTTAGGCATACAACAGCGCTTCAATATACTAAATTATTTATTTTTTTAAGCTCTACAAAACGGTTTAAAAAGAAATTGCAAAATTTTTTATTTTTAGGGTCGAAAATGGGAAAACCCCATTTTTACCCCATAATACCCCCCGTAAACCCCCGTTCCCATAGTCCGATCATGCTGGTTCGCGAACTCGTTCGAATAAACGTAGGTTTACACGTTTATACCAAATTTCATCGAAATCGGATCATTTTTGCTCGAGTTATCGCGCTAACGGACACATATATAAATATATATATAAATATATATATATAAATATATATATATATGAATTTGAACGATTAGTGTTTTTGGCCTCTGGGGACATCAAAAAGAAAAAGTAAATCGGTCCCGCGCCCAGGTCTTACCATAAGACCTACGGTAATAGCTACTTCCCTATAGGGAAATTCGCTAAAAATACCTCAGCTGCACTTATTTGTATGTTATTCTTTAAATTTATTACCTTATTAAAATCGGTTTGATTATTTGTTTGTATTACTGCATTTTGTTTTGTTAATTTCAGCTTAACTTAACCAATCAATAGTTTTATTAATACTTATGAAGTCAAACGGGGTGAAGCCCTTGGGTAACAGCTAGTATTATCTTATTTTGTAGTTAAACATTCAACTTTAAGGGTCAGCTGTTAAAGTACAATTAAAGTGTATATCGTTATAAAGAAAGTTGTTCAGCATCCTTGGACCTTTGAAAGTGGTCTCTAGAAATAAATTAAACACAAGGGGCGAAGCCCTGAAGTCAGTCTTGTTCGTTCCCGTTTGTCACTCCAATGGATAATAAGCCGTTATGAAAGACACCTTAATCATAAAAAATTGTCAAGTAGGACGGCTGAAAAGGGATGTTGTAGTTGTAGAGAGCCCCTTATTGTACAGTATTAAGCATATTAGTTTATTTACGTTTTTGAATAGCAAAAGGATCCAAGTATATACATATGTAATCCCCGATGGGCGAATTGGAAGTTTTAAAAACAATGTTTTTGATAAAGAGGAGTTGATTTTTATAATTTTCTCCTATCCAATAGGGATGATAAATTACAACACTACATTTACTTGAACTTCTAAGCGATAGTTTCTAAATGTTTGTATGATTGTAAACTTCCGATTGAATCCTCTTACACATAAGTCACATCTGCGAGAACTTGTATACTGATTCACAGTTATATCCTAGCTCATCAGATCATACGATATGTTTCTCCCCGAGCGTTAAAAGTGTGTGTCATGGAGTGATCACGTGTGATCATGTTCTTTCATCAAAAGTAAAACTTGTGTTGGATTCCGCCCGATAAGGAAACAAGTCAGAGATGACCCAGAAACGGAAAGTCGTTCGTACTTTCACCCTCACTTTCCTGCACCTCATTAGTAGACGAAAGTGAAACCACTGAAAGTGAAACTGAAGGGAAATGGACCAATGATAGGCACAGTTTGATAGGGTAATTGACGACCGTGCCACTGGGGCAGTAACTGAGCTCAGCGAAAGTCTACTTTCAATGGGACGAGTCTGCAACTGGTTTTGTTTCGTTACAATTTGGAGGGGTTTCGTTAAAGAATACTGTACATAATTCAAGCGTATGAAGATTAGGTGAACGTATGGGTGTTTCACGGAAACCCTGACAAACTTCCTTAGATCAAAACTAGAAAAGATGTTCTGCAAACATAGTTTCTAAATTCACTCGTTTTCTATTCATACGTAAAAATAGTTGTTTTTGGGTTTCAGTGTATCTGTAAAATTTGACCTCTAGATTGAAAATTGACGAATCTCTTTGCAATTTAAATTTCTTTCTAGAAGTAAGGGTTTTATCAAAATATCGTCAATTTTTCAATCTAGATGTCGAAATGTACAGATACACTGAAACCCAAAAAACCTCTTTTTACGTATACATAGAAAACTAGTGAATTAAGAAAGTATGCTTATAGGACATGTTTGTCTAGTTTTGGTCCAAGTATCAATTTCCCGAGGTTTGTCAGGGTTCCCTTGAACCACCCTATAATTAGGAAGATTTATTGCCTGGTTATGTAAGTGGTTCATTCTCGCATTTAAATCTGAAGGCTGCTGGTTTGACCCCAGTAGAATACATTCTGGATCCTAATGTAGTTTGGCGATGATCTGACTCAAGGTCGACGTTAGAGATTGACAAGACCTGGATTTAGACCACCCTCAAAAAACATAAAAAGAACATTTGCCGTATAACGTTGACAAACACAACATACAAATTAAATTAATGTTTTTTTAGTTTATAGCGACGGAATTTTTATTTAATATAACAAAGCATTAAAAGCCCCAGTCTGCAGTGGCTTGATAACACTTAGTCGATCATCGTTCTGGTAAAGCAGTGTTCTACATTTAAACTTGAACGGATTTAATTAAAGCATGTTGCGTTAACTATAAAACATAACACATAATCTTAGCATCCAGTTATCACATTACGGATGTGGAAGTGTTTGTAGAACCACAAAACACATCGCAACACACACGAGCGTGTGAGCATTGATTATACAAATGTTCTAGGATACCCTTAAAACCGGTACAGTGAAATGGCAAATCTTCACATGAAACCTCCGTATTCAATTACGAAATTAAATGTTAATAAACCTAAACATACTGTATAAGTGTTAAACAATGGCATCATCGTAGGGGAATTGGATGTGTGACTTAGTCTTAAATGTTCTATTTGGTTCGTTTGATTTCGTTATATAGTAAAATATTCAAAATGTAGGTAGACATTATTATTTCCGGCTGATTTCATTGAAGCATACACATAAAATTATCATAATGAGCTTCATATGGTGACTTTAAAGCCATGTTAGGACAAGGTGCTAAGATTTAGCAAAGATTTATTTATATTATATTTTTATATTCATCGTTTGGTAAAAAGTTATATGTAAGCTATTGTATTGATCAGATATTAGAATAATAATTATGTTTGCTACACAATGTAAAAATTGTCAACAGCAATGCATGCATTTAATAATAAAATACATATAAATAAATATATTTAAAATTGGAAATAACTCTAGCCACTTCCTATGCCTACATAGAACAATTTCACAAAGTGTTATGGCGATCAGACAGGCGGTTTTGTGCTAATACATTGACGATAAAGGACTTTTTATTGGCCTTTTTGCAGTGAAAGTGATGAGGTAATGTTCTGTTAGACGTATAGCGGTATCACCTACTACACACACACATATTACAATCCAAGGTAGTCCACAATTGGTCGATGGTCCGTGGGAGCGTGTGGTCGACCTCCGCCTAACAGGAAGGACCTGCAGGGCCTCGACATTGCCGCGACCTAGACCACGACCACGACCACGACCACGACCATGGTCGCAACCATGGCTGCGACCTCTCATCTTCCTTCCCGCCCTCACACCTCGACATCCATAGATCCAGAGACACTTTGAAACTAGCTTCATATGTACCAAAACGTCTAGGCACCATTAAATTGTGTAGGCCCTTTGCCCTATTATGTATTACTGTATTTGTAATGTGCTAATAGATTAGGCCTTTGTCAGTAACAAGACTACCAGATCGCACCACTCATCCTACACTCATCTCCATTCATACTTGGCTTATAATACCTACCTTCGTATTAAGTATAGTTGGCTTGATTTTATACCATAGACTATAATACTCATGATACTTTTGTTTAACGTTTTGATATTATTCCGTAACCATAAAAGTTTATTTATTTTTTTTATTTTATTTACAAATGTATAGCCACATGGTTACATGAGGAATTGTTGTCAACCTTGGCAATTGTCACTTAGTGTTGCATAACAATACAAAATTGTTAACCTCTGATCCTTGGAGTTTGTTTCGGCCACAAAAAGTGACATTGTCGTCGTTTTAATCACTTAATGATTACGATTTTTTAAACACGAATCACTCATCTTTGCTCCATGAGACGGGAGTTTCTGTGATTGGTCAGTTATTATTTGTAATACGAGTATTTTAAAAATAAATACATACGGGAACCGTTTTGGGAAGTAGTTGCTGTAAACAGTCCAAAGTTTATGCTACTGTTCAATGACTATTTTAGGAGAAGTTCAATTCTCATGTTGGGAAGTATAAGCATAAATACATAAGGATAACACCAGCTTATGCACTTATTTATTATGCATGCGTCAGTTTATATTTGTTTAAAATTTTGAAAGAACCACATGTTCAGTATAAATCTTCGACAGCATATGCAATTTTTAAATAAACAGGCAAGAATATTTGCACAACATTTTAAACGTGGGATACAAATGAGTACAACAGTATTATGATCTAACGTCCATATATTCAAGACATGCCACAGTACCAAAGTTTCACGTCGACGTTAAAGGCTGTAAACCCGAAACAATTGAAAACTATTATGCCTAATATTATTTTTAAAAAAACTGTGACAAAAATCTATTCAAAACTCATTTGGTATAATTGATTTTATATGGGATTTTTTCGTTGAAATATATTTGTATGGCAAAACTACCTTTAAAATATACTCAATATGCTTAGTGGAATTTTTGAATGCATAGTCATGCAAACAAACGATGCAGAACAATTGCATTTTTATACATTCAACGGATACAATATTTAATACTGCACAGTCGTTTTCGAAATAATATTGCTAAGGATTTTCACTCTCGCCACTTCGTCTCGCTGCTGAGCGTCGCTAATGGCTTTTGCCGTAGGTTTATTATCAATCCACTTGGAGTAAAATACATTGTGTTAAAACGTTACAGGATTATTGCTTTTATTATTAACTAAAAGAAAACTAACCGTGTGCATTATACAGAGTTAATTGTGTAGTATACATTATACAGCATACAGTGTACTAGTGTATGATACACTCTTGTATCAGGTCTCCAGTTACAACGACAGTCCACTGTAGTATAATGCAATGCTGCCAAGCAAGTAACTCATCGGTCATCACTGTGGAGATTTAACTGCCGGACACCAAAAGTCAGTGTTTATATCAGATACAAAAATATATACTTCAAGTATTCATAATATTTTAACTTATGATTGGTAATTAGATCTTTAAATATTATATTTGTATGGGTTTATTCAACGTTATACAATATTCAATTTTCTCCAATCACAGGAGAACCATATCGCAGACGGTACTCTGCAAGGACAATGCAATCTATTATACAACGCAGTTGGTTACCAGGTACGAATAATTAGTATGAGTGAGTTTTTATCAAAGGACGTTTCTAGTAGTGTATAAATACGACACACACAGCGCATTCTGTAACCATTTGTCACCCTTCACAACACAATGTGCGTGGAGCAGAGCAGTAGCAATGGTCCAAATTGGTGCACACTGCACAGCTGCGTAGAGACTCGGCACGAGCCCTCGCCTAGGTCAGGACCAAAATACATCTCCTGCTCCCCCAAAACATACTTCCTATCTCCTCCTTCCGGCAGCCATCTGTATCATCGTGTTGTATCTCGTGAACCATGTAACATGTGTTCAGGTTGTCTTAATTATCAAGTTTTTTAGCCCCGTCCTCACTTCAAATGGGCTTGTGCCCTAAGTGGTAACGGGCGTTAAGGGTGTTATAAAAATGACATTAATTTTTTATTCAGTAACACCTCGGAAGGAACTACAGTACTAATTAGCTGAGCTCGTGTATATTGGTCACGGTGCCAGCTGTCTGTCGGGATACGGCGCTGCTCTGTCTGTAGACGTAGGCACGTCGTGCATCGCAGAATACGTAAACTGTATAGTATCTTTATTATAACCGTTATGTCAGCGTATATGGAGTATTTCCTCCAAATATTCAGAGCAAGATCTTTATCGAAACCCTGAAAAAGTGAAATAGAGTAATTATTTTTACTTAAATATTTATATTGTAAACTACATATACTCGTCTTTGGCTCGATGGGGACTCCCCCTTGGGTGGGTGGTGCCTTATTATGTAGCTTACTACACCCTTTTAACTTTACTTAAATATTTATATTGTACTAGAGGTCGTCCAATGGTCGAAAACTCGACCAAAATAATGTACAGACCTCTCTATTTTACCCCATAACTTATTCTGCACTTATGCAAGAAAATATCTTTCTAACAGTATGCTTAGATTTTACATGTGATGCACACAAGCTGAGAAAAAAGGTTTTAAAGAAACATGCTTGCCCATTAATATATAGATACTACATATATTTCTTATTAATTGATATCATCTGGCAGTTAAAAGCTATCTTTATTATGTGTGTTGTTAATAATCCACTATACGTCATCGCTCCTATATTCTATTCCGTCTAGATAACTCTGTAGTCAATGTTTAATAAAAATCTAAACTACATCGTAGGAATACAGTTTTAAGAGCCGATATAATAAGCTTTGTATGAAAATATTTCGAGAAGGACCGAGTAAGACTTACATGCTTTAACGTAACTATCCCATCAATAGAGATCGATGAATTATCCTCATACGTTCCCATTAGATAATTTCTTCAATGAATACCTGCAATCTCTGCTATTCTCATGAAATGTTACCAAACTACTTTACAGTTTATCACTGCATATGCATGCAACCTATTTTTTACGAATATAAAGAATGTTTATTACTCCGGATTCTTGAAATCCCTTTCTATATCGGGATGACGAATATTCCAAGGCAGGGAGCCGTGTCGTTTGGCGCAGACTATTCGAGCTGCAGTTGTAGTGGGTTCAGACAAATAGACCTTGAGACGTGTGTACAGTGAGTGTACTGATGAGGATAATTCTGACGGTTCAGTAGGCGGACTGGGAATGTCTCGTTGGCCTCCAGTGACCAATACAGTACTGCCAACCTTGACTGGCGAGTACTGCACAAGTGTAGACCTCTACTGTGTCACGTCACTGTGATAAGGTAAAATAAGCTACATACATAACAATACACATGTAAAGGCGCGCACGAGCGATTATTTTGAGGCAATTATATCATCGGCAAATCTGTGCATCACGTTTACTTTACAACCATTAAAACATGTTTACTCAAACTTTTGTAAGTTTTATTTCCGAGTTTACCCCTATTCAATCAAAGCTGGATTAGCATATATTATTAACAGGTATTTTTTAGTAAAAAGATTGTCAAAAATCCGTTGTCCAACTATTAGTAACAGTTTATCACAACTTTCAAAATACATTCTATAGTAATTAAATAAATTTTACCGTCATCATGTTAAGAGTCTTCCTTAGTGGAAGCCATGTTGGATTTCTTCCCCATAAGAACAATGTTAAACATTACATCATTTGTGGACACGTAACGGCGTTATTTGTAAAGATATAGCTTTGAAATTTATAATTTGTATTTTTAACATAATAGACTCGTGACTGACGTTTTTGAATTTCGAAAATCCATTTTCATTTCCTTTCAATAATTAGCTTAATTTTAAGCTAATTAATAATCAATTATTCATTATAAAAATTTAAAATTGTGAAATAAAAAACGTCAATCTCTAGAGGACCGCAATTCCTTAAATTTAACTCCTTATCCATAATTATATGACAATTTGCTGATGAGATATTTGGACCCAAAGTTAACATTGTTCTTATGGGGAAGAAATCCAACATGGCTTCCACTACGGAAGACTCTTAACAAGTGTACAGATTATAAAACAGTCCATTTAAAAGTCTCTAACTTAGGCTACTATCGGAGGAACCCAATATTTACAATGTATTTTTTTTTTCTTTGGTCTAATTAGAAGAGCACAAACACAGGTTAATTCAACAAAAGTCCATTTCAGGATAGCTTAACGCACTCGAAAAAAATCCTTTCTCGACTAAAAAAATCGCAACGTGTGCGCCAAGACATAAATCAGGGGCGATTTATATTAGGCTGATTTTGTTATCGGCCGATCAAATAATCTACCGTGTGCGCTTTAGACGTGATACTTATCTGCTATATCTATATCTATATCTATATCTGCTATGTTACTGCTTATGTGTGGGTAGGCAGTGTACGATATTTATGTAAAGAGGGTTTGATTTTTTCAAAGGGTAGGCAAAATGCTCTACGATAAAGGGAGTTAGGGCTATTTGAAAATTTAAAATATTTTGACTTGTTGTTTATAAATATAACTATAAAGCGCGTGTAATTTGCTAGTGCCGTTAATGACTTCTACGCACTATCGGATTGTACGCACCATTTAAAAGCCAAACCCTCCCCCTACAGCTGTGGTTGCATAAAAGCAAGAGGTCGAGAACAAATTTGATGCATTTAATCGAATATACATTTAAGTAGGCACTCTTTTATCTGCGCTGAAAGGTACTGTCATGGACTAACTAACACTAAGGGAGTATGTGATTGGGGAAGGATAACTACTACTATGGCACTGTACTATTTTATGTGAGTTTTAAATTTTATAAAAAGATGTGTGTGCAATTAAATTCAGCACTAAAAGATTAATTGAAACTTGAACGGCTGAAGAAATTTTACTTCGAATTTGACATTTACAGTAGGTATACAATTGTTTAGTTATTTGTCTAACTAGAGGGCCAAAAGACACTTTGCTGCACACGAGAAAAATGTTTATCGAGTGCACCAAAGGCAATTTGCACTCGTATTACACATTATATTTTCCCATAGTTATTATAAATTGAAATAATTATAGAATAATAATTATAGAATTATAGAATAATTAATAGTTATTAATTATAGAAATAATTAGTCTTTCAAACACTAAACAGCACGTTTTAGGTTAGGTTAAATCCAAGCGTTGAACGAAATGGGAAACACTGCAACAGCTGATCGTAGTCGTAGAATCTTTAGTGTTGCCAACCTATTTCCAAGCGTACACGGATTACGTGTACAGGGTTGGGCAAATGTGTAGATACCCCTAGTTAACTTTTTAACGCGTTGCAATAGGAAAACCTAACTCGACACATATTTACAACATAAGAAATTGCACTTTTTCATAAAAGTTACAACTTTGCCCCAGCCCCCAAAACGGGTATTTTGGGGGCAGCCCCAAATTTTCAAATGTAAACACCTATCATGTGACCCCTCATTTTAATGGGTTTATTAAGAGAAATTGAATGGTGCAAACCAGAGGTCAATATCGCACGCCTAATCAAAATGGCAGCCATTTTAATTTAACATGAGCAATCATGATAAAGTCTGGACACCCCCAGTTAACTTTATAACGTGTGGCAGTGGGAAAACCAAACTTGGCACATGTTTACAACATAAAAAATGCACTTTTTTATTTAAGTTAGAACTTTTACCCGGTCCCCAAAATGGGTATCATGTGACCCCTCATTTTAAATGGTTTCTCAAGACAAATTAAATGGCGAAAACTAGAGGTCAATATCGCACCCCTAATCAAAATGGCAGTCATTTTGGAATATCCCCTATTAATTTTTAACAGTTTATAGCAGGAAAACTGAACTCAGCATACCTTTATGGAAAAAGAGAATTCACCTTTTGGTCAGTATTAAAATATTTAATTTTTAAAGTTAACTGGGGGTGTCTAGACTTTATCATGATTGCTCATCTTAAATAATTAAAATGGCTGCCATTTTGATTAGGCGTGGAACATTGACCTCTGGTTTGCGCCATTCAATTTCCCTTGATAAACCCTTTAAAATGATGGGTCACATGATAGGTGTTTACATTTGAAAATTTGGGGCTGCCCCCAAAATACCCCATTTTGGGGTATTTTGGGGGCAGCCCCAAATTTTTAAAAGTAAACACCTATCATGTGACCCCTCATTTTAAATGGTTTCTCAAGACAAATTAAATGGCGAAAACTAGAGGTCAATATCGCACCCCTAATCAAAATGGCAGTCATTTTCGAATATCCCCTATTAATTTTTTAACAGTTTATAGCAGGAAAACTGAACTCAGCATACCTTTATGGAAAAAGAGAATTCACCTTTTGGTCAGTATTAAAATAACTACTAGTAACTACTTCCCGTATACAAGGAGGTTTTCTAAACATCTCAACTAAGTGGCGTATTTACGCTTCAGTTGGTAATGTTGTTAGGTTGCAAGGAGTTGACTGCACAAGTTGCAGGTTAACAATGGGACTCGTGAAGTCGCAGCGACGTTATGTAACATATATGTGTTGCCGGGGACTCACATTCATATACAAAATATATCGTCTGCTGCCTCACAGCTCCACGCAGTTATCGTAGTATATCGTCTGCTGCCTCACAGCTCCACGCAGTTATAGTAGTATATCGTCTGCTGCCTAGTGCCTCACAGCTCCCCGCAGTTGTCGTGGTATATTGTCTGCTGCCTCACAGCTCCACGCAGTTATCGTAGTATATCGTCTGCTGCCTCACAGCTCCACGCAGTTATCGTAGTATATCGTCTGCTGCCTCACAGCTCCACGCAGTTATCGTAGTATATCGTCTGCTGCCTCACAGTTCCACGTAGTTATAGTAGTATATCGTCTGCTGCCTCACAGCTCCACGCAGTTATCGTAGTATATCGTCTGCTGCCTCACAGCCACAGCTCCACGCAGTTATAGTAGTATATCGTCTGCTGCCTCACAGCTCCACGCAGTTATCGTAGTATATCGTCTGCTGCCTCACAGCTCCACGCAGTTATCGTAGTATATCGTCTGCTGCCTCACAGCTCCACGCAGTTATCGTAGTATATCGTCTGCTGCCTAGTGCCTCACAGCTCCCCGCAGTTGTCGTGGTATATTGTCTGCTGCCTCACAGCTCCACGCAGTTATCGTAGTATATCGTCTGCTGCCTCACAGCTCCACGCAGTTATCGTAGTATATCGTCTGCTGCCTCACAGCTCCACGCAGTTATCGTAGTATATCGTCTACTGCCTAACAGCTACACGCAGTTATCGTAGTATATCGTCTGCTGCCTCACAGCTACACGTAGTTATAGTAGTATATCGTCTGCTGCCTCACAGCTACACGCAGTTATAGTAGTATATCGTCTGCTGCCTCACAGCTCCACGTAGTTATAGTAGTATATCGTCTGCTGCCTCACAGCTCCACGCAGTTATCGTAGTATATCGTCTGCTGCCTCACAGCTCCACGCAGTTATCGTAGTATATCGTCTGCTGCCTCACAGCTCCACGCAGTTATCGTAGTATATCGTCTGCTGCCTCACAGCTACACGCAGTTATCGTAGTATATCGTCTGCTGCCTCACAGTTCCACGCAGTTATCGTAGTATATCGTCTGCTGCCTCACAGTTCCACGCAGTTATAGTAGTATATCGTCTGCTGCCTCACAGCTCCACGCAGTTATAGTAGTATATCGTCTGCTGCCTCACAGCTACACGCAGTTATAGTAGTATATCGTCTGCTGCCTCACAGCTCCACGTAGTTATCGTAGTATATCGTCTGCTGCCTCACAGCTCCACGTAGTTATAGTAGTATATCGTCTGCTGCCTCACAGCTCCACGCAGTTATAGTAGTATATCGTCTGCTGCCTCACAGCTCCACGCAGTTATAGTAGTATATCGTCTGCTGCCTCACAGCTCCACGCAGTTATCGTAGTATATCGTCTGCTGCCTCACAGCTACACGCAGTTATAGTAGTATATCGTCTGCTGCCTCACAGTTCCACGCAGTTATCGTAGTATATCGTCTGCTGCCTCACAGTTCCACGCAGTTATAGTAGTATATCGTCTGCTGCCTCACAGCTCCACGCAGTTATAGTAGTATATCGTCTGCTGCCTCACAGCTACACGCAGTTATAGTAGTATATCGTCTGCTGCCTCACAGCTCCACGTAGTTATCGTAGTATATCGTCTGCTGCCTCACAGCTCCACGTAGTTATAGTAGTATATCGTCTGCTGCCTCACAGCTCCACGCAGTTATAGTAGTATATCGTCTGCTGCCTCACAGCTCCACGCAGTTATCGTAGTATATCGTCTGCTGCCTCACAGCTCCACGCAGTTATCGTAGTATATCGTCTGCTGCTTCACAGCTACACGCAGTTATCGTAGTATATCGTCTGCTGCCTCACAGCTCCACGTAGTTATCGTAGTATATCGTCTGCTGCCTCACAGCTCCACACAGTTATCGTAGTATATCGTCTGCTGCCTCACAGCTCCACGTAGTTATCGTAGTATATCGTCTGCTGCCTCACAGCTCCACACAGTTATCGTAGTATATCGTCTGCTGCCTCACAGCTCCACACAGTTATCGTAGAATATCGTCTGCTGCTTCACAGCTACACGCAGTTATCGTAGAATATCGTCTGCTGCTTCATAGCTACACGCAGTTATCGTAGTATATCGTCTGCTGCCTCACAGCTCCACGTAGTTATCGTAGTATATCGTCTGCTGCCTCACAGCTCCACACAGTTATCGTAGTATATCGTCTGCTGCCTCACAGCTCCACGTAGTTATCGTAGTCGTTACCATGCGTTTGGATAGCTTCACCGATTGTCAATAAATAGGATGGGTCTGGAACATTTTTATCTGAAACAACTATGCACGTTTTTTACGTTTCTTGAAAGTACTTGAAGCTCTAATAAGCGTAATTGATGCAAGAATTATATTTAAATTTACAATCCGCTCAATAAAAAAATAAAATTACTAGAAGATACTAGGTAATTAATTCGTGTATACAAATCAGAATTATTCTATCGTGTTTGCTTTTTCAATCAGGACATTGGATTATGAAAGTTGACTACATAGCCATGACTTACTGTTGCTGCCGGAAGCAAGAAATCTTTTATTTAATCTGTCCGTTTTAGAGCTTACACATCAATTGCAATGTATGATTATCAATGAAGATTAAGTAAACTAAGTAAAGTATTCGTCTAAAACAATTCAGAAGGTAAAATATTAATTGGCACTTCAGTGGTGAGTATGGTCCATGGTGTACAACTCGTTAAACTCTAATCATCGTACCTGAATCTATTTAGTATGTGGATAAGAGAATAAGTAGAGCTAACTTAACACGATACTAATCATAGTCCTAATCACCAATCCACTAAGTAATACCGTAGTTTACTATATGTACAACTCTGAGACAATAAAGGAGCTTCGTGTGTATTCACTTAACGCATGACACTTGTGTACTAGGGATGGTGTCAGGGGCTACGCAGGCGCTCTACAACACGATATTTAGCTGTACACTGTAAAGTAGAAACACGGTAGAAACGTGCATTTCATTAACCAATAGATATTGAAGCAAACAATACAGTACTACACAATCCAGAAATAAGCATATTAAGAGTGTTACAATACATTTTGTTATCACTTAAAATATTTGCTCTATTTAGCAAAAATGTTGTTCTCTATTCAATAGTATTTGTATAGCAGTAGCCCAATTAATTGTACCCTAAACCTGAAACCAAGTGACACAACCAATACCACAACAAACTAATTGAGCTGTGTAATTAATTTCAAAATGTAACATATTTTCTCATGATTACAATAGCTAGCCCTGAGATGAATCTTCGGCGTCTCGAAATATATCATGGTGAAATATTGTTTCTGTTACTTTCTTAAAGGAAATTCAACTTACGAAAATCAATGTTTTGCATATAAAAGTGGTTAACCAAATATTTTTAATAATTATGGACATTCTATTGCGTTGAAAGGTGCGTACAATTTCAATGTGTCGTTTTATGTCTAGACGACTAAATAAAAAATAGATTATTAAACCATTTAAACAATTACATGGTCAAATAATAAATGTTACAGTATCAGTATTAGCAGTGTACTGTAACGTGTTAGCATTGACAATGACAGTAGCGCTACAAGCGGTGTGGCGGTGTATCACTAAAATAACGTGTGACTAACTCAGACCTTGGCCGAGAGAGGGTGACGACCGCTTGCATCACTACCACACTATAAACTACACCACACTACACTACAACACATTACACTACACTACAACACATTACACTACACTACAACACATTACACTACACTACACTAAACTATACCAAACTAAAATACACTACATATCACACTAAACTACACCACACTAAACTACTCCTCACTATAAACTACACCACACTAAACTACACCTCACTAAACTACAACACACTCAAAGATTCAAAGATTCAAAAGATTCAAAGATGTATTTGCCGTTAAATATTTACAATAAATACAATAGGCTTTGTCATGCTTATAACTAGTACAATGCAAATTCACAATGCAAGAACTTCACAAACTTACATAAGAATGAAGAAAAAATATAAATAAGCATGCATACCTGATTTGGTCAGGATGGAAGGTACAGCAGTTAGGGGTTTAATAGGGCAGAAAAGGTGTTGAGGTTGGTGTTGTTAAGTTCATTAGTGTGGTAAAAAGGATGCAGAATGAGCCAAGACTTCATAAACTGAGTAAATTTTGGAAGGGGAAGGTTTCTGACGGTGACAGGCAATATGGCGGTGACACTACACTACAATACACTATAAACACACTACACTACATTACACTAAACTTCAATACATTAAACTACACTACACTACACTAATTGAAGATAGATGGTTATAGTAAATTGTATTGGTTGTTAAAGTTTTTCCTTATTATCATATTTTTATTTCGCAGAAAATCAATCAATGAATCTATTACTTTTTTATTCTGTATGAATCATTTACTTAAGACAGTAGATGGTACATTATTACACAGTATACTTCATTATTCGGTCCTAATAATGAATAGTCCAGTTTGTATTGTACTGTAATTGTACAATCAAACCTAAGCAGAATGTTGTGCAGAACTGATCAAATTATTATCCCATCAGGGGCCCTATTTTTGAAATGGTTGACTGTTGAGTTGAGTGTCGAGTCATTCTATTTCCAATCGTTTCGTATTTTTGAAACGGTTGACGGTGGACTTATACAACCAAAACTACTCAACACCTATCGAGCTGTCGAGTGAAGGTTGAGTGCACTTTCTTCTTCCTCTCTTTCGGCAAAAAATTACTCTTTTTGAGACGACGCCATATTGTTTTGTTATTGCTTTAATTTACTAATTGCGATTTAGAGGTTATGTATTTGTTGTCAATGTATTAGCACCCAATTATGCGATTGCTTTCTGTAGAATAATCGCATTTTAGTTTTATTTACTGTGTCAATACTAGACTATTTAATCAAGGGTTTTATTCTTGTTGGAATGTTTGAAATAGACTAGGCATACTAATTGAACTTATTATAAGATAATTATTGTTATTAGACCTATGATTTGGGGGTAGGTTGGTTCCGCATTTGCTACCTACACTAATCCGGGTCCCGTAGGGTGGGTTATAATCTGGTAGGTCAGTTCCGCATTTGACGGCTTCAACAATAGATCTCTTGAAATTGTAAAGATCAGTGAAGCGTACAAAAATGCCAGTCAACCGAAATAATCCATAAAAATAAGCAAGTTCTGAATGAGTTAAAGTTGAAGTAGCATGTTCCAGTTGTAACGATTTCTCTAGTTTTTTACCATAGCTGATGCAGATATTTCTTTCACCGATCCCAATCTTAAAGGGCGAAGATTATTATTGATTATTATTATATTGAAGATTATTATCCCAATCATTATTGCGAAGCCGCAATCTTAAAACTAAAAAAATCACATTACACCAGCTGCTGCTTAAATACGCTTATGTTACAAAATGCTAATAGCTCAGTTGGTAAACTAAACCTGTCACAGGAAAAACTTTCAACTTTGTAAGCATCTTATAACAAATTAAAAATATAAAACAAAACTAGTGTACCTGTTGCTCGAAATCGAGCAGTTGTCTAGTACCGGCACTACAGAAGCTATATTAAAACTAGTAGTCATAATTTTCTATGAGTTTAAAAGACCCTATTAAAAGCGTATGCAACTAATGGAAATACATACGCATAGATACGCACAGATACGCATAGATACGCATGGATAATAACAGTTATAATAAACACGTCTTGTAAATACTGACAACAAACTAAATATGTTCTCTGCTGTATTCCCTGTAGTAAACAATGCGGTGTAATATTTCTAGGAATTCCCAAAAAAATATTTCCTAAAATATGGGAATCGGGGGAAGAGAGTATTTGTAGTACGCGAGGATGGTATGTGGCTGCAATCACTTGGAGAATTCAAGCATCTAGACCGCGTGCTATTCTGTGTGTTCATAGATTTTTTACATAACTATTATCACAACTAATCATAGTGTGTACGGTATCTGTGCAGTATTATTACTAAATAGTCAAATCAGTATTATTACTAAGATCAATTTTGTTAACATTTATGAAACAGGTGATTTTCTTACATCCTAAACCTAAAATATGTAGAGTTTGTATCATAAATATTCCGAATTTCGAATCGGATACAAGCGTATCCAATCTTTGGATATTTAACTTAAATTTGTTCAATATTCATTCTACGTCGCCTTTTAGTGAGGCTAATTACCCTTGTCTAATGAAGTGTAACCCACCTTTGTCAATATAAATGCGGAAATAACCTACCTACTTAAGGGGCCCACCAGATTCAAATGCGGAACTAACCTACCACCTATGATTTAAGGTATTAAAGATTGTGGTAGAGAGAAACAATATCATAGTTTGTTTCAATACCATTCACCTAATAAAGGGATCAAATTAATTTAAGTTACGATATGCTTTCAGTGCAATGGCAAATAGCCGCTTTAACCTAAATAAAAAACAATTAAAAATAACATAAAACAAACCGATGAAGGAAACTAAAATAAGGTGATGTGTTCCGAAATAGAGACGAAGAAAGCAAATAATAATGTATTTAGGATGAGTGTAGGACCTAAATACATTATTATTTGCTTTCTTCAACCATTTCAAAAATAGGGCCCCTGATTGTGAATCCACTATTGTTGCTGGTGGACCGCTTGTTACGTCGATTGACGGGGTTTTTGTCAAATGCGGAACTGCAAGGCTGCATGTTGCAGTCTGCATGTAGGCCTAAAGTAGGGCGTAGTGCAGGACACAGTCGATATTTTCGTCTAGACAGGGAGGCGCGCTCTTCCGCACGCACCGCCTATAAACACACGCACACCGAAATGCGCATTTGGCACTGCAACGTGCATTGCTGCTATCTCATCCTTACTTGGTTAAAACAGCCCATAGCATTGGGACGATCTCTTCAAGCAGTACTTATATTAGCTGTCTGTGTTATTAATTTTACTCAAGTAGAAAGTTAATTACCTTGAGAGATAAAACATGTGTCATACTAAAGTGGTTTAAAGTGCGTAAGCTCACACGTTGAAGTCAAACATTTTAATTCATAGGTACGATCCAAATAAATCTGTATAAAAAGCCAATAAGGATCAGGAACTTTTTTGGAAAACCATAAACTATCAACCGCATACTTGAATGAAATGACTCGATGAGAAACTTCCACGAAAAATCAGGTTTTCTCCATAAGAGCAAAATCCTCGAGTAGATTCTACCCAGAGCTATCATGAAGCTATTTTTAACTGGGGGTTTACCTGGAGAATCCCTTATTTCAAAGAGAACAAATAAAAATTGAACAAATCACTCTCCTGATTTACCTTTATAATTTAACCTAATTCTTTACTATATAATAATACTAGCTGTACCCGCGGGCTTTGCCCCGTTTTACTTCATAAGTGAGCTCGTTCGCATGGCTCAATCACGTCCTGGTTGAAGTTCGTTCGCTACGCTAACTCGCCTCCAGGTTGAATTTCGTTCGCTACGCTCACTCACCTTTTGGTTGCAAATTAGCTGTTGTCATAAATAAAAAAAAAAAAAAATAGTGCTGCACCCTGTTGGTAATCCTTGTAAGTTTTTAATGCTTTTGCATATCATAGAACCAACTTTTTTTTTTTCTCTCTTTTGAAATTCAATTTATTTATTTGAAAAATCTCAAAAATATTACAACATTTCATAAACAAAGCTTGCTGCAAAAGCCTGGAAAAATTGGCTTGTCTGCAGCTCATAGAGATAAACTTGTTCTAGATAACAATGTACTTTGTCCCTTGGTCAGTCTTCTCCATATTACACTCTGGTTTTCCTTGTTTCTTGTCAAGATCTGCTATTTGTTGTTTTGACTTATTCTCTACCTTTCTATATAAGACTAGCTTGCTTTAAAAACAACTTGAAACAATTATCTTAAATAAATAAAATATATAACAATAAATAACATGCATTAAATACTTCTCAACTTTAACAATAATATAATGAAATAATTTTTTTAACAATACAACAATACATAACTAAATAAATAATTAAATAATTTATAATAACAACAATATTAAACCAGTTTTAATGGATTCCTTGAGATGACAATACTAAAATAAATAACGTGCATTAAATGATTTTAACTTTAACAATAATATAAAAAGAAAGTAATGTAATAAACAATGTTTAAATGCATTTATTGAGATAACAATGCTTAAGCCTAGATACAGCCTAGATATAGCCTTTAGTTGAAACAGCTGACTAAATTATTTAATTCCCTTTTAATATGAATACTCATAAGGTTAACATGGGGAGCTATAGAGCCACTGGGGCGGAGCCCGAAAGGATTTTTTAGATAAGAATATGCCTATATGTTAATCGGGAATGTGAGCTATCATCATGCCAAATTTCAGCAAAATCCGTCCAGTGGTTAATGCGTTTACTTGTCACAAACATACATCCATACATCCATACATCCAAACTTTCTCATCTTACTAATATTATAAATGAGAAAGTTTGGATGTATGGATGTATGGATGTATGTTTGTGACAAGTGAACGCGAAAAATACTGGTCGGATTGGGCTGAAATTTGGCATGATGATAGCTCACATTCCCGATTAACATATAGGCATATTCTTATTTCAAAAATCATTTCGGGCTCCGCCCCAGTGGCTCTGGAGTTTCCCATGTTAACCTTATGAGAAATGGAATTATTGAATCTGAACAGCTGTTTCAATTAAACAAGTTGGTTCTGTTCTATGATGTTCAATAGCATTAAAGTTAAAAGGATTACCAACAAGGTGCAGCACTATTATTTCTTTTACATTTATGACAGCAGCTAATTTGCAACCAAAAGGTGAGTGAGCGTAGCGAACGAACTTCAACCTGGAGGCGAGTTAGCGTAGCGAACGAGCTCCAACCTAAAGGTGAGTGAGCGTAGCGAACAAACTTCAACCAGGACGTGATTGAGCCATGCGAACGAGATAATCTTGAAAATTAAGAAGTTAAACGGGGCAAAGCCGCGGGTTACAGCTAGTTTATAATATTAGTAGGATAAGCTATAATAATAATATAATATTACATTTAAATTGTACAAAAATGGGGGTTTTCCCATTTTTGACCCTCAAAACACAACATTTCCCAATTTTTAAAGAGCTTAAAACACAAATAATTTAGTATAACAAAGTGTTTTTGTACAGTTATTTGTAAGGGAGAGAATTCAAAAAATTGTAAATTTAAAATTCCCCTGTTATTTTTATGGAGAATATTGTAAATGTTGTAGTTTGCTTTTTTATGGATATATTTTGATAAAACTTGGCCAATTTATTTATTTTGTACTAAGCTATTAATATTTTACTATAAACCCCATTTTAAAAGTTTCCTTGTAGCAGCAAACCTGGGTACTTGTTAAACCCAATTATATTTAAATAGATTTAATTGATAATCAATGAAATTTGTCTGATAATAAATTTCAGACAAATGGAAATTCGCTTAGTAGGCAGGTTTGCTGCGGCGGAGGTATTTTTCATTATATCGACTGGACTATGTTGGCTGACATATGAGAGTTTTATAAACCTAACGGGGGCAATTGATTGTACGTTTATCAATTGGTTTTTAATTAATTTAACTTTTTTATAAAGTAGATTAGGTTACAATTAAAAACACAAAAATAATACTCCTCTGTGCCAAGATCCTGTTTCAGTTTTTGGCTGAAGAGATGGTCTGAATGCACACTGATGTGGCATATCATAGAGGTACCGTAGTTAATTCTAGGGAAGGTACTACAGTATAGATACTAAAACGGTATGCTGTAGATAATTTTTACACCTACAACTGTAGACCTACTGGAGCTATTTTTTTTTTTTTTAGTTTTCCCCCAACAGTCCTTATTAATACAGGGTGTCAAACGAAGGGGTTTAAAAGTTTGATTTTTATATTACTTGCTCATTTATGCTCCGAAAATTTTGAAACTTTACACAATTGATAAAGTATGTTTTAAAAATATTCTGGGAAAATTTTAGCTCCCTACCTCTTGTTAAACAAAATGGTGGTATATTGAAAAATACATTAAAAAGTGTTTTTGGTTTTGTAAAATATTTTTATTATCTTGTCCTAGGTAAATAAGGCTTTTTCATCAGTAAATTTGAACATAATCTAATGAAAACCCTAAAAGTAGAGTCCAAAATTATTCGAACTGTAAGCCATCATTAGTTAATAAATAATAGTAAATTAATTAATTTAATATAATTTATTAATAAAAAACATTTAATATGCCTCCATTTTGTTTCTACAAGGGTTAGGGAGCTGAAAGTTTCCCGGAATATTTTTAAAACCTACTTTATAAATTGTGTAAAGTTTCAAAATTTTCAGAGCATAAATGGGCACGAAATATAAAATCAAATATTAAACCTCATCGTGGGACACCCTTTATGTCATTCATGATTTTAAGAATTGCAAATGGGTACTTTCCTGTTAAAGGGAACATTCATTATTATCGATGATTTTTTCGATATATCGATATTTTTGTTTACCGATCCATTACATATTGACAACTGATCTTGTTTAGGCTAAAATAGTCTATTATATGGATTAAGAAATGAAACTGTTCTAAGCTAACCTAACATTACCAACCAAACTTGGTGTATTATTTAAAAATTCCTTTTGATAACAGAAAAGGCAAGTTAAACATGGAATGTTACACAGCAAGTTTGGTTAGTTATGTTAGGTTATTTTTTTTAGAACAGTTTCATTTTATTATCGTTTGTTGATACTGAACAATATTTATCGTAGTTGTCAGCTGATATGTTTCAATTTGTTAATATCGATATATCGAGGAAAAATCATCGATAATAATGAATGTTCCCTTTAACAGGAAAGTACCTGAAAATGCTAATAAATACATTTCTGTCAATATAAACAGAACAAATGTAAAACAGCAACCCATGATTAGGGTAGAGTCGTGTGTTGCTTTTTATATTAAATGATTATTACATACTAATTATCGTTGGTGCGATTACATTTCACTTCAATGTATAAATCAATACATTACCAGACACACTATTATATCAGCTGAATGAAACCATTCATTTGGCACACACAGCTATAGTCCTCGGGTATTGCCGAATGTCGAGCGTTATCTAAAGGACAAAAATGACATCACTCATCCCTCTTATCGAGGAATGATATTGTTCGTAATAAATAAAATTAAGATAATAAACAGCATTGAAGCCAAGGCCCGGCTTGTTATCACTTCGCGAAACCTCTTCAGAGATCTGATCCCATAAATATTTCGCAACGAGGCCCAAGGCTGGTATTGAAATGGAATCTGACAACTTTCGAGCACTCGGGGCGTCTGGGACTCTGCCCTTGACCCAAAATCGTCCCGCTGGTGTTCATTGTATGCTAAGTCCTCAAATCTGACTTCCGGTATGGATCGTCACGTTTTCCTTGTGTCATGAAGTTTATAGCAGCATGGAAACATTGTCTTGAAGTGAACAATTCAATCGTGGGTTGTCAACCACTGAACAATCCGCGTCTACAACACTACGATGGAGTAGATATTAGACTGGTTAAAATAATTCAGTACAACAACAAACCATGTTAACATAGTAGGGAAAGTAAGCTTAATATTAAAAATAAGTTTTTAAAAGAAATCCAAGCTATCACGTTTTTTATTGAGATTCGCTGACGCATTCATGTAAAAAAACAAATGTTTGCATATTTACCAAGAGCAGTGACGTTGCCCATGCCGCCCGCATGCACCTGACAGCTGTCACTGTGTATGTGTGTGTTGGGGGGGGGGGGGGGGAGAGAGGGGTGACAAAAGAGGTCCATAGCCTCACCATGGCCGTGAACTCAGCATTGTTGCCGGGGCCAGCACGGACATTCGCTGAACTGCTCACGAGATGCTGAGGAACTAGGGCAGACATCTCACTTCCACGAACTGACCACTTGGGAACGATACACATACACAACACTGCACGTATATGCAAACATACCGAATATGCATACGAAGTGGAATGCCAAAAACAAATGTGCGAGTTTAAGGAATGGCGCAACAGTCTAACGGTCTTGTACGTTGTGTTTAGAGTGGTTTGTTTAGGCTGTTATGTTATTGTTCTGCTAAAACAGAAGGAAAATGTAAAGCAAATTCTAAAAAGGACGATGAGGTTGATAGTGTGATAGTTGGTAAACAGTTGTGTGGTGATTCAACTCCCTATACCTGCAAAAGAGAGAAAGTTAAATACATATCCTTTTATCTTTTATGTTATATACCTTTATTGTGATTGCTTATAGGGTGTCTTTCAGAGCATTAAAATCCAGTTAAGGAGAGCAATCGCATTTCATAATTTTATCTGGGGCAAGAAATTAAAACATTCCCCTCACAAACATACTTCTCATTTCTGTTTTTCAAATGTGGATTTACGAATGAAAATACGTGTGTTCGGGTTTCTAGCCTTTAAAATCCTCCTATTCTCAAACATCCAACAAAATTCATCCGCTGTAACTCAAGATGTACATTTACTACCAAACATTACTCGCATGATACAATAACATAAAGGATACCGAGGGACAGAGCTTTGATCAAAACGATCATTAGTTTGTTCTCTAGGAGCAGCTTTTTGCTAAATAATATTCATCCAAATTGCCTTCATATTTTATCTTAAATATGTTCACTTTTTGTTTAAGCAACGGTTTATAACATTTTGTCGTGGATTTTTGTAACCAACAAGGCAAGTCATATGTATAACGTTAACAAAACCTTGCAGTAAATATAAACGTGTTTAGTTAAATTAAAATGTAATTTTGAGAAGGAATTATTTTAGCAATTTATTTTATTGACTAATCTTATTGACTAATCTAATTTCTGTGATGAAACTTAGAAATGTGACCTTACTAATACAGTAAAATAGATCTTTCATCAACAAAATTAATATAGTAAACGCATTTCTAGCTTCTGTTAAAGAATGCAGATGTAGATATGTATTCCTCGTTGATCAGCTAAACTATTGTACGTCTTCTGGTAATATATTTAAGCAATAGAGCCCAAATCTTAACTATATTCTAAAACGAGAGTGAAACAATTAGTCAAAATCATCGCTCACAAACGTCGCCAGCACTATAAAACCTCATTCGTGTGCTCCCGCTATCTCCGCGTTCCGCCATCTCCAAACCCAAATCTGTCCCGCCATCTCCGAATTCTTGAGTGACCCTTAATAATCCCTTCACTGCCTGCGTTGTTAGCTGTCATTGCATCCACGGCTGCGAAGCCCCGTGGATGGAAGATTTAATGAAAATTTAACCCGTGGGTTAGGTTAGGTTAGGTCAGGTTAGGTTAGGTTAGGTTAGATTAGGTTAGCTTAGGTTAGGTTAGGTTAGGTTAAGTTAAGTTAGGTTAGATTAGGTTTGGACGGAAAGTCTTAACGCAGGAAGTAACCAAGGATTATAGGGGTCACTCTGAAATTAGGAGGTAGCGGTACACGGAGATGGCGGGACGCGGAGATAGCGGGAGGTAACCAACTCATTAAACCGGCTTCGAACTTTACAATTAGATAAGAAGTTCATAAAATCAATGGTAAATCCAATTGTTTCTTATTATTTTAAATTTTAGATGAACATTGATTTGACAATGCTAATAATTAGTTCCTGATTGGATTTACACTAAAATGCCTCCTTAAAAATATCACATTTATTCCCTATTTAAATAGAGTTAGTTTAACGAGTACTTAAGTTTGCTGCAACAGGGAGGGTAAAACAGTTTTTTTTTATGTTAATATTTTAGTAAGAAATGAATGTTTTTTTCCAAATTCAATTAAAATATGTTCCTAAAGAAGCAAACTACAACAGTTGACTTATTTCCCATAAGAATAAAAAAATTATCAATTTAAAATATAAATTCTTTTGGAATTTTCTCCGTAACCATTAGGCGCACAATAACGCTTCAATATACTAAATTATTTGTTTTTTAAGCTCTACAAAATGGTTTGGAAAGCAATTGTGAAATTTCGTGTTTTTAGGGTCAAAAATGGGAGAACCTATTTTTACTCCATAAAAACCCCCATAAACCTCCGTTCCCATAGTCTGATCATGCTGATTCGCGGACTCGTTCGAATAAATGTAGGTTTAGGTAAACGTTTATACCAAATTTAATCAAAATCTGATCATTTTTGCTCGAGTTATCGAGCTAACGGACACATACATATAGGTATATAGTAGTATATAGTAGTCAAGATTACATATATCAATTTGAACGGATGGGGCAACAAAAAACACAAAAACAACAAAACACCAGCAAATATAAACTATTTGCTATTTGCTATTGTGTGGTTTTTGTTTTTTTTTTTATTAAATTTAATTTGGACAATTATTTGTGTTTGAGTTTACATCATGGATCGTATTGGGGATGTTTACCTTTGGCCTCTAGGGTCTAGGGACCTCAAAACGAAAAAGGAAATCGGTCGCGGGTCCAGGTCTTACCATGAGTTCTACGGTAATAGCTTATTCCCTATATGAAAAATTCGCTAACAGCTGATTTAAGTTATTTCTAGGCCTATTAATTCTGATTTAGGTTACGAAAAGGAAAGCAGTAAAATACTGCACCAATTTGATCAAATAGGTACCTTCAAACAGACAGTCTGTATATTTTTTATCAATAGTCTTCACCTGAACTTTTTTCGTCTGTACTGTATTTATGTCGTATATTGACAATTTTATAAACACTAGTGTACATGTTGCTCGAAATCGAGCAATTGCAAAGAAGTAAAGGAGTTATTTATAAACAAATAACTTGTTTGAAAACTATTAACAGTAATAATTTATGATGATTTTAAAAGAGTCAACTAAAAGATTATTAACTAAAGGAAATACTCACAATTTACATGACAGTCCTATTCTAGTTTAAAGGGTTAATTTTTAACAATCAATCTGCCCATGTACGGGAAAAGATAAGCTTACAATTTAAGTCAACGTAAAAAGGCCGTCAGCTTTTATAAATTACCGTACCTAAGTTGTTTAGCCAATATCTAGACAATAAGGTGTAGGCTACTTTAAACTCTACAGGATAGAGTTAGGCAAAAACTGGCAGAACTCTGAAATGGTGTTATTTATCATAGGCTTACTCATATGCCAAATCCTTAGAATAAAAATGCAATAACTAATAACCGATATCATTTAACACAAACCAACATCCAAAACTAAACACATTTTTAATACAACATAGATAATTTACACATTGACTGTTTTACATTATGTTCTTCTTCTCACAATTAATTTTTGCTTCGCAACGGGAAAAATCTGTTTCATAATCATTGAAATAGATTTATAATAAATAATCTATCATAAAGTTTAAGGTTAAATAAACCTACCACATAGTTGTTTTACATGGTGGAAGGAAAATGCATTTTTTGGATCAGCTGTCGGAATTTGTGAAATAGACATTTGACAGTTCTGATTGTTTACAAAAAAATGTCAAAGCAAATGTAAACATTGTGAATTTTCTCATGCTTCCATGGAGACCAATTATTTAATATTTAATTTCTGACAACAGCTGGAGTTTCAAAACAATGTTTGTTTCCCATGTTAATCTTAAGGAGAAATGCGAAACTTTAAAGGGCCCCAGGGCCGCACTCTTTAATTATTTGACTAAAAAGAAAGTTTCCTGCACAAATTCACGTTACGCTCTTTCCAATGACACCAAAAACATGTCAATCGGTTCAGTAGTTTCGGAGGAGTAATTGTCACAAAAATCGTGCTTGCGTATTAAATAAGTAAAATAGATGTGCTATGACTGTTTTGTGTACGTTTACTTTATAATTTCGTAACCTCTATGGAAATCCGTAAGCCTAATGTTAAAAGTTGAAATTTGAAAGTTAGTTTCGAATTGTATATGCACTATTAAATTGGCATTTAATTTGTTTAGTTTCTTCACAAGTTTGGTAATATCGTTCTTTGTTTGGCGGAGGATGATCGGAACAACCTTGGTAAGTTTGGCTGAAATATTTTCAGCTGTTTTTGCGTGATGATGTAAGAAAGTTTGTATTGAAGTCGATCGCAAAGTGCTTCGCTTCGCTCGGCTCAGCAAGCCAAATCTCACTCACAGCAAGCCAAACAAAACCTTAAAATCACTATTTTCCCATCTACATAATACATTAACAATTAACATGGTAATACATTAACATTTCAGATGCAAATACTTATCTATAACTGTGAAAACTTATTTTGCATATCAAAAATGAATTCTTAAACTGGTATAGCTTATTTGACCCTTAAATAACCATTTATGTAAATAAAATTTATCTCTTCAAATTGGTGTAGAGAATTGTAAAAGTTCGAGTAATCTCTATTATAAAGAGAGTTAACAATGTTGTTAAAACTGCCCAGAATATATGTGTACGACTTGATTGTCGACAAATGACATCTTGACGTCTTGGGGTTGTCTAATGGAGATTCTATCAGCTTTTCGACCCGCTGCATCATGATACTTTCAGTTCAGCATTGAAAAGTGAATTTCCTGCGTGACGTTGGACGTTTAGCATTGTATTATTTGATTACGCACGTTTCTACGTGTACAACTCTGCAGGCTCTTGTATAATACAGTGATACATGCTTTTGTACATAGAGTATATAAATTAGTGTAATATTAACTAATAAATAACACTACTACTGCATTCCCTCATTCCATTACGTATATTAGTGACACAGCCAACTTCATAACGAGATCTTTATGCTTACACTAGGCACTCGTATCCTACCAGGAAGCCAGGAATTGTGACATACATTGCTTGTATCATTCCTAGGCACCTGTCTCACCGTTTTATTTGTCATGCCAGTTTGTATAGACGTTCATTTTTATCATCTGTAAACATGTAGCCGTGATAGCGCTCTCGAGGGCGAGCACTGCGGGCAAGGTTACATGATATCACTCCCTAGTCCTCAAGACGAGCCGAGTTGTTCAAGTAAATTATCAGCTGACAAATTATAAGTGTTTTATTTGCCTGGCCTTAACATTGGTCTCGAGGCCACGGTCGTTTAATGAAGATCTTTCATTTCACCTTGTTAGCGTTATATTTTATATTGCTGATATCGTATGGGAAGTCTGGGTACTCAGGGAAAGCTGTGTTATTCAAACTGAGTGTTGCAAAACTATGTTCGACAACTCGGCACGACCATATTGAAAATCTGGACAATAACCTATCCCAAGTTGTATATGCCCTGAGGAGAATCAGGAAAATCACAAACAAAGAGATCTGCAAAACGGCATACCACGCTCTCTTCTCCTCACACATTAGATATGGCATAATTGCATGGGGCTCTGCCAATGAAACCGACCTGAAAAAAATACTAGTACAACAGAAAAAAAGCATCATCCTGGAACAAGTTGATCGGGAAGAACACTGTAAACCTCTCTTTGTCAAAAACCAGATCCTCACCTTAACATCCTTATATCTTTACGAAACCATCCGCTTTATCAAATCAAACCCACCTCAACTCAGATAAACTATCACGAACAAGACCTCAGAGTAAAATCAAACTTTAATCTAAACCAACATAGACTAACAAAAACCAGCAAAACACCAAATTACATGGGAATAAAATTATACAACATCTTACCCAACAAACTTAAAGACATAAACTTGCTCTCTATCTTTAAAAAACAGCTGAAACAATTAATAAATCGACCTAATTACACAATTACAGAATATCTAGAAGAACATAAATTTCCTACAAAATAACACTCATACAAATCATACATTCACTCACACTACAACACTACACACAATCAAGAAGCAAGCAAGAAGAAAGATAAAAAAGATTTGACAATTCCCCGGTCTCCAAGGACTGCGGCGAAGACTTCGATGGTAAATGGTAAATGGGTCTCCTGTGAAGGCGTTTTAAATATATTATCCCACTTAAGATATTTATGAAGTTTACAATCTTGTATCGTGTATAATCGATCTTGAAATTATTGTGATAATGAACCAAGATTTTATATTAAACAAACCTTTTTGGAAAACCTACCTGTGGTAAATGACCTGCCTTTGAAGTTGAAACGAAAAAGATAATGTTAATTTTGTAACTGTTCTTTTTTATAAAGGCCTACCTAGGGCCATAACCAAACAGTAAAATCGCTTGTTTGGACAATAGTTTATCAGGCTGCTTTACAAACGTATGAATGGAGTAGGCTTAGCTAAAATGCAAATTTAAGTTTCTACAATACACAAATAGGATAAATCTATTTTACAGAAGAAAATACATCTTCAATGAAAAAGAGATCTTTTAAGACGAAGAAGACTGGAGTCGTTGAAATAACCTAAAAAGTTTATATTAACACTTGGAATTAAATGAAATAATATTTATTTCTCAACTGAAAATACAATTCATGGTACAGTATGTACATGATAAATTATACAATCCTTGCACTAAAACCCTTTACATGCTAATAGATAAACTTCGTACTAATAATGTTTAGAAATAATTTTTATGATTTGTCAGGTGGAAACTTTCCATTTGCTTATCATGATTGGTTTCACTCTTCGAACAGTTTTTACATGATTAACTGTGTACGCCATCCATTTACAAATAAAGGCTCTACTCAGCCAAAGAAGGTCTACATGGAAGTACACCACAATCAGCCAACTTATTTACCTTTTATCCATATTTAGCTTTATGTTGTTGATAAAAAAGATTGATTGGTACGAAAGATGCGTGGACACGTGGGGGAAAAAAGCTATATACAAAAATGGATTGTTGTAAATATATATACTTACACTATTACAGTCAAATAATGATTTATTGAGCGGAGCGAGCGAAGCGAGCGAAGCTCTTATACGTCGACTTTTATGCATTTCGTAATACGCAAACTCCTCCTAGACGGCTGAATCAATCGTTTTCAAATTTTGCATGGTGATAAAGACCATATCGGTGAGTGCCGACATCTATATGGCGTTAAAAAAGTCTCTCAGGAATCCGTAGAAAAATGAAACTGAAAATCACATTTTCTTAACATTAGTCTTATGGGTTGCTAGGTAACCATGTTGGCTGAATTAAATAACAAGTAAAAAGTAAACAAAAGATTTGAAGTTTTAGCATGTGTTCATAATAAGCCAACTACCCACAGTATACTAGGAAATTACAAATACAGTACAAAAGGAAAAACATCACTTGTTAATATTGAGCAAAGATTATACTTAAGATTACTCGATACATTGTAGTCAAGGGTAGCAGTGCGAAGTCTAGGATCTGTTTATGACGAATACATTAAGGTATCTGCAATCCTAAAATGCTATGGGAAGGGAAGGAAACAGGTCCGTGACGTAGGAAGTAGTGAAGGAAGTAGTAAAGGCAATCATAAAATGCTATGGGAATAGAGGGAAACAGGTCCGTGACGTAGGAAGTGATATGAAGGAAGTAGTAAATGCGAGCAGTCCGGAGTGTGGGGACTGTTTATGACGATAAGATTAGGGTATCTGCAATCCTAAAATGCTAAGGGAAGGGAGGAAAACAGGTCCGCGACGTAGGAAGTGGTGAAGGAAGTAGTAAATGCGAGCAGTCCGGAGTGTGGGGACTGTTTATGACGATAAGATTAGGGTATCTGCAATCCTAAAATGCTATGGGAAGGGAGGGAAACAGGTCCGCGACGTAGGAAGTGGTGAAGGAAGTAGTCAAGGCGAGCTGTCCGGAGTGTTGGAACTATTATGACGATTAGATAAGGGTATGGGCAATCAAAAATGCTATGGGAAAGGGAGGGAAACAGGCCCGTGACGTAGGAAGTGGTGAAGGAAGTAGTCAAAGCGAGCTGTCCGGAGTGTGGGAACTGTTTATGACGATAAGATAAGGGTATGGGCAATCCTAAAATGCTATGGGAAGGGAGGGAAAGAGGTCCGCGACGTAAGAAGTGGTGAAGGAAGTAGTCAAGGCGAGCTGTCAGGAGTGAGGGAACTGTTTATGGCGATTAGATAAGGGTATGGGCAATCCTAAAATGCTATGGGAAGGGAGGGAAACAGGTCCGTGACGTAAGAAGTGGTGAAGGAAGTAGTTAAGGCGAGCTGTCTGGAGCGTGGGAACTGTTTATGATGATTAGATTAAGGTATTTGCAATCCTAAAATGCTATGGAAAGGGAGGAAAATAGGTCCGCGACGTAGGAAGTGGTGAAGGAAGTAGTCTAGGCGAGTTGTCCGGAGTGTTGGAAATGTTTATGACAATTAGATTAAGGTATCAGCAAACCTAAAATGCTACGGGAAGGGAGGAAAACAGGTCCGCGACGTAGGAAGTGATGAAGGAAGTAGTCAAGGTGAGCTGTCCGGAGTGTGGGAACTGTTTATGACGATTAGATAAAGGTATTTGCAATCCTAAAATGCTATGGGAAGGGAGGGAAACAGGTCCGCGACGTAGGAAGTGGTGAAGGAAGTAGTCAAGGCGAGTAGTCCGGAGTGTGGGAACTGTTTATGACGATTAGAGTAAGGTATCTGCAATCTTTAAATGCAATGGAATGGAGGGAAACAGGTCCATGACGTAGGAAATTGTGTAGGATGTAGATGTGTGGATTTATGTATCTCCAATACTACGGTGCTTTCAGAGTGAACTAATGATTTTCCCCGAGCAAAGCTCGGTCCCCAGGTACTATAATCAAATGACGACACTAGCTTGAGGTTCGTGACGTATGAAGAGGTCAAGGAAGTAGTAAAGGTGAACAGTCTGGAGTGTGGAAACTGTTTATGACGATTAGATTAGGGTATCTGCAATCCTAAAATGCTATGGGAAGGGAGGAAAACAGGTCCGCGACGTAGGAAGTGGTGAAGGAAGTAGTCAAGGCGAGTAGTCCTGAGTGCGGGAACTGTTTATGATGATTAGATTAAGGTATCTGCAATCTTTAAGTGCAATGGGAAGGGAGGGAAACAGGTCCGCGACGTAGGAAGTGGTGAAGGAAGTAGTCAAGGCGAGCTGTCCGGAGTGTTGGAACTATTATGACGATTAGATAAGGGTATGGGCAATCAAAAATGCTATGGGAAAGGGATGGAAACAGGTCCGCGACGCAGGAAGTGGTGAAGGAAGTAGTCAAGGCGAGTAGTCCGGAGTGTGGGAACTGTTTATGACGATTAGATTAAGGTATCTGCAATCTTTAAATGCAATGGAATGGAGGGAAACAGGTCCATGACGTAGGAAATTGTGTAGGATGTAGATGTGTGGATTTATGTATCTCCAATACTACGGTGCTTTCAGAGTGAACTAATGATTTTCCCCGAGCAAAGCTCGGTCCCCAGGTACTATAATCAAATGACGACACTAGCTTGAGGTTCGTGACGTATGAAGAGGTCAAGGAAGTAGTAAAGGTGAACAGTCTGGAGTGTGGAAACTGTTTATGACGATTAGATTAGGGTATCTGCAATCCTAAAATGCTATGGGAAGGGAGGAAAACAGGTCCGCGACGTAGGAAGTGGTGAAGGAAGTAGTCAAGGCGAGTAGTCCGGAGTGCGGGAACTGTTTATGATGATTAGATTAAGGTATCTGCAATCTTTAAGTGCAATGGGAAGGGAGGGAAACAGGTCCGCGACGTAGGAAGTGGTGAAGGAAGTAGTCAAGGCGAGCTGTCCGGAGTGTTGGAACTATTATGACGATTAGATAAGGGTATGGGCAATCAAAAATGCTATGGGAAAGGGATGGAAACAGGTCCGCGACGTAGGAAGTGGTGAAGGAAGTAGTCAAGGCGAGTAGTCCGGAGTGTGGGAACTGTTCATGACGATTAGATTAAGGTATCTGCAATCTTTAAATGCAATGGAATGGAGGGAAACAGGTCCATGACGTAGGAAATTGTGTAGGATGTAGATGTGTGGATTTATGTATCTCCAATACTACGGTGCTTTCAGAGTGAACTAATGATTTTCCCCGAGCAAAGCTCGGTCCCCAGGTACTATAGTCAAATGACGACACTAGCTTGAGGTTCGTGACGTATGAAGAGGTCAAGGAAGTAGTAAAGGTGAACAGTCTGGAGTGTGGAAACTGTTTATGACGATTAGATTAGGGTATCTGCAATCCTAAAATGCTATGGGAAGGGAGGAAAACAGGTCCGCGACGTAGAAAGTGGTGAAGGAAGTAGTCAAGGCGAGTAGTCCGGAGTGCGGGAACTGTTTATGACGATTAGATTAAGGTATCTGCAATCTGTAAGTGCAATGGGAAGGGAGGGAAACAGGTCCGCGACGTAGGAAGTGGTGAAGGAAGTAGTCAAGGCGAGCTGTCCGGAGTGTTGGAACTATTATGACGATTAGATAAGGGTATGGGCAATCAAAAATGCTTTGGGAAAGGGAGGGAAACAGGCCCGTGACGTAGGAAGTGGTGAAGGAAGTAGTCAAAGCGAGCTGTCCGGAGTGTGGGAACTGTTTATGATGATAAGATAAGGGTATCTGCAATCCTAAAATGCTATGGGAAGGGAGGAAAAATGGTCCGCGATGTGGGAAGTGGCGAAGGAAGTAGTAAAGGCGAGCTGTTCGGAGTGTGGGATCTGTTTATGACGATTAGATTCAGGTATCTGCAATCTTAAAATGCTATGGGAAGAGAGGGAAACAGATCCGCGACGTAGGAACAGGTGAAAGAAGTAGTAAGGTGAGCAGTGTGGAGTGTGGGAACTGGAAACCGTTTGTAGCAGTTCGATTAATGTAACTGCAATGCTGAAATGCTATGAGAAGGGATGGAAGCATGCCCAAGACATAGGAAATTGTGAAAGAAGTAGTAAAGTCTAGCAGTACGGACAGTGGGGATGTTTGTTGCAATTAGATTAACGTATCTAAAATACTAAAATGCTATGGAAAGCGATGAATACAGGTCCACGACGTAAGTGGTGAAGGAAGTAGTAAAGGCTGGCAGTGCAGAGTGGGGGAACCGTTTGAGCAGATGGATAAGTGAATTTGTAATACTTAAATGCTATGAGAAAGGAAGGAAACAGGCCAATGACGTAGTAAATGGTGAAGGAAGTAGTAAGGTTAACAGCGCAGAGTGTGGGAACTGTCTTTGGCAATTACATTAATGTATCTGCAATCCTAAAATGGTATGGGAAGAGAGGGAAACAGGTCCACGACGTAGGGTGTGGTTAAGGAAGTAGTAAATGTGAGCAGTGTTGAGTTTGAGAATGGATTAATGTATCTGCAATGCTAAAATGCTACGGGAAGAGACTGTAGACTGTAATATGTTAAAAATGATTACGAAGCACAAATCGATACATATTTTCGATACATGCAATCGTTTACAATCGAAATTTACAACTGAGTTGACAACAGCTGATTTTTACTCCATAGAGGCTAAAAACGATTTTTACTCCCTAAATATAAAAAATGCTACTTTAGACCCGCAGCGCATTCATGAAAAAATACTGTTTTTACTGCAGTAAGACAAAAACAATATAATATGAAACCTTGATGACTCCGCTCAATTTTGTGGATGCCTCTGCGAACGCCACCTAGTTACTATTTACTAGATTTATAACTCCTCGTTAAATGCCAAGATATAAAATCTCTTGTAAGCTTCCGACATAATAGCGCTACACCTGTCTAGCCGTGCGTTCTGTGCTGCAGTGTAAACATTGCAACACAACTGACAGTGTTATAGAGCCTCCAGCCACCGGCAGCACGTGTGACACACACATACACACACATACACACCTGCGGGTCGGCCACCTCTTATCATATCCGCCCGCTTATCACCACGTCCAAGCTGCACTGGCGTCAAAACCGCCATCTTGGATTTTTAATTGGGTTCAAAGCAATTAATTATCCTTGTTGACAACGGTGTGGTCAGGCTTCGATGCCATCAATGTCAAATATTGTAATATATTGGGTCGCTGATTGGGGTAATTTCGAAAGAATCTGAAGCAGCTTTATTGGTTTCATACGTCATCACGCATCTTTAAACTAATCACGGGTGTCACGGCGATTTTGTACAGTTTAAACAAATTTTAGTTCGGCCAATCAAAAGTGGTGTCATACTTATTTAATGTAAGGTACGCATTATAAAAAAGAACCTAACCTGAAAAGGCTAAACAACCTGGTTTTACCAACATCATTTGTTTATGTTTATGACCCACACCGGTTCTTTTCAAGTATTCGTGGATTTTATTAATGAACTTCTTCCGTAATTCGTTCGTGGTCGGGCTAGTGCGCGCCATCCCTTACACGTCCAAAATATTGTAAAGTAGTCCAAATCAATGTGTTGGTTTCAGATATAATTAAATTCAAAATTCCGTCTGAAAAGTTAAAGCAGTATAATGTGTCATAACACAGGTGACAGTTGAAAATAGTTGCACTAGAGCACATACTACCATAAACTGGAAAACTGTAGATGCCGAAGTAAACATGCTACATAATGTACCAGTTGTAGCATTTTAAGTCAAATAGATCATGAGTTGTTAGAGAGAAAGGATACCTAGAGGTTATGATAATATTTAAGTTCTATTTTCTCTTTCAGTTTGTCATACTGGACATGAAAATGAAAGAATTGTAGCTTCAATAAGATTCCCTGCCGGTTTGAATTGGGCATGTGAATGAGAAAAACTCAGTACGTAGCACATCTTGTGGGTGGCTAAAGTGAACTATTAGTCATTATTATTTAAAAAAAACTGGCCAAATCATTTACGTGGAAATGTTCTGTCTACTTCTGGGTCGTGTATCGGTAGTAAAATATGATAAATAATGATTAAAGTAGAATTAAAATAAATAAAATTATTAAAATATCATATTTTTAATTTAAAGATGTTTTAAAGAGTGTTTTAAGTTTTAAGACATAAATTACAAACGACATGGTGGCCCAATGACTTATCATTTTCGTAGCAGGTGCTTGTAAACAATAGTTATTTTGTGTAACTAGTGAGTTTGAACTCGAGTTACACATTATAATTTTCCTACAGTTACTATAAAGCATATAAATAATTAGTCTTTTAAATACTGTTTGACACGGTTTTAGGTTAGGTTAAATCCAAACAATAAACGAAATGGGAAACACTACACAAGCAGATCTTAGTCGTAGCCAACTTATTTCCAAGCGTACATGGATTACGTGCATAATAAAAGCATGTTTTTTTGTGCTTTTTGGTTCGGAATACTGGTGTGCGACAAAGTAAAAACTGTGCAACAAAGTAAAAACTGTGTAGCAATGTAAGTTAATGCAGCTTTCCGTACTATTATCAGTGCAAGGAAGCCTACTTTGTCAGGTGACTGTAGGGATAAAAATTGTATTCACTCTTCTTTAACTTCACGCAATTTATAAATGATCATTAATCTTATTTTAACAATCAGTAAAACTCTGTCCCTGTCATCTGCTGTGTCAGACAATATTAATGGCGCTGAATACATATACTATATTAATAATAATTTTGAATAAAAGTATTATTGCAACTATGGCCTAAATTACAACGTTACAACGTTAACAATAATATTTGTTGGATATATACATATTTGAAATGTAATGGTGGTTTCTGAGGGGTGATTTACAGATTATATAATTTAAATGTATTATACATGTTCTGAGAATTTATAATATAGGCAAATCTATATACATTTATATGGCAAATCTTTGGTACAATCAATGAAGGCAAATTCTATAACTAAAATTAATGAATGTGATGAATAGGCTATCATTGACATGTAACATTGCACGCTGTAAAGGAATGTATGGAAAAAATATATAAATTAAAAATTAAACTATCCCCGATGATCAAATATAGAGTTTACGTAACTCTCTAGAACGAATCTACATATCTACTTAATTAATTGTAATATACGAGTACAGTGTCGTTTTCTTTGAACCAAAGTACAGGGCTAGACACTAAAAAACTCATCTCACCTATGTGTGCTGCTGTGCTGTCTCTTTGGCCTCGTGTATTTTTCCAAACCATCCACAATGCATGTTTGTATTTTCTAGCTTGGTAAAATATGCAAAATACTACTTTACATATGATTTGATTTAAATTCAAAGTTTAGAAATTGTAATGTCAAAATAGCTTTTATTATAAATTAATGTAGATCTTTAAATATCATTTTCGTATTTGACTAATGGAGGAAAATGTATAATCTCACAACATCAGTTAAACAATGCCTCGTTTTTATGATATGAACAACCAAATTCGATAACATGTCCAATTTTGAAAACGAACATACTGCAAGTTAAAGACTGCATTACAATATAAGTATAATCTGTGTTTTTACAAGTTAAGCCGGGTTTTACACTATGTAGCATAACCTGCTATATAACTTTTGCTATATGACATTGTTATATAGCTTTTATAACTTTTGCTATACAAAATGTTACAGACAATTTTAGTGATTCCGGTGCTCGTGCTATATGCTATATGTAGCACAACTTCATTCGTATTCCGTATCGAAATGTCACGCCGAAGAGACCTACTGCTCGCGGCAGCTATCTATGTAGCTATCACGGGAAGCGAAGGTTTCAGGTTCGACCGCTTCTTGCTTCGAGAAATAAGTACAGTGTACATAATTAAAACGCGAAATAAGGTGATGGTAGGTAAAAAACGTTTTACGTATAACCACAACGTTGAAATATTTGTCCACGAAACAGTCCAATTTAAGTTACAATAGCATCCCGATCCCACGCACTGTCACTTTCCAGTCCTTCCTTTGTAAACAAAGATCGCTGAGCAAAAACGTCCATACACAGGAGGCTACAACTTTGAACTCATGACACTAAATGCTACATATAGCAGATACTAGACGAAAAATATTTGTATAACATTGCTACATATAGCAATGTTAGATGTAGCACGTATTTATTTTGATCTTTACCGACTCCCGATGGATAGCACAATTTTTGCTATATATAGCAGGATCTGCTACTTAAAAAAAACAGTGTTATATAGCAATTTTGAAAAGTAACTTTTTCTACTTCTAGCAAATGTAATATAACATTGCTAGATGTTACACAAATTTGCTATATAGCAGGTTCTGTTATATAGTGTAAACCCAGCTTTATTGTTACTTTTGGAGATACCAATTATAAATTATTCCAATTCCTCCCAAGAACCAATTACTCGACCGTTTTATTGCAAAGCCAAGTGAATAATTACCTATTTATATATTATTTTGACTCGCAGCTTGCACATTGAAAGTTATTGCTGGAATATTGAAGCAATAAATAAACACATACTAAATCAAAATTATATCTTAATTGTCTATTACGGTCAGCGACACACTGACGGAACTTGGCATTTCGATTACGTAACTGACACAGAGAGTATTGTTTAATAAATTGTGTAACTCAGAGCTACTATTGTACTGTTTAACAATCTCGGCAGAATATAGGCGTAGACGTAATATCGGTCCCTGGATCTACAACAGTATTCTGTAATTGTCATAAATATGAGAGAGGTGAGTTTTGTTATACATTTAACTTAAATAGTTTACATTCAGCTAGTATACAGTTACTAATCATGTAAATCATTAGTCTTCCAAACACTGTACAACACGGTTTTAGGTTAGGTTTAATCCAGCGAGCACATAATAATAATAATAATAGAGAGGACATGGCGTTTAACCAAATGCACTGAAAGTGTGGCCAAATCCGCCATCTTGGTCCGTCATACAGCCTGAATCCAAGACCCGCGAGCTCAGTTCGCATTAAAAACCCCGCGACAAATACACGATCATAAACAACATTAATAGTTGACAAACAATTCTGAAATTTTGCACACTTGTAGATATGATACTGAGGAAAACGATGGTGTTAATTTAAAATTATTATTTATGATAGTAATTGAGTTATAAAAATGTTTAATACTTATGTAGTTTAATTTTTCAAATTCAGACATGAAAAAGTTGTATTGCGAGGAAATTTTTTATTTTTTGGTCAGAGAAATTTCGTCAGCGGGAAAGTTGTGGATAAATAACCAAATTTAACTATGCGATTCACCAAAATTTTTTATCATGATCGGTTTTCTAAAAAATCAGGTACAAAAGGGATCCTTTGCCGCTGCTTCGCTGGCTGCTTCGCGCCACGCCCGCTGCGCCGCCGGCCGTCTTCTATACATTTAGCCTGCAGTGTTTTAATGTTTTATACTGTTGTACTGTAATATTATATATATAAAGCAATTTTCAAATATATTGTCTATGTAGAATTTTCAACCGTTTAGCATAACTTTTTAAGGACTAATTAGCTTTCAATATCATCCAAGATTAACTAAAGATAATTCTGTAAGTTAAGTTAAACTTCCCAAATATATTTGTAAAATTACACTCAATTTATTGTCCCAGAAAAATTACAGTTTTATTGAGATGTTGCCTGATTTTATTTTTGTGAAGACTTACGTTACTTATTTTACAGTAGTAGGGAACTCTAACATTGGAATATTTTTTAGCAATAATTTTAATTAGTTACTAAACAAAAATGATTTTTGTCCATATTGTTTCATATCCTGAGAAATGTGTACTATTTGGAAACAAATTTACACCTACACATTGTCCAAGTACTCTGTTCGTCAAGTCCTCAATTACATTGTTTTCCTTTACACTAATATCATTAACTTTATCTGCACTATTCTCATCAAGCATAGCAGACGACTAGCGCGCTTCACACGCCGGGACTACTGTCGGGGAAATAAATATGTGCACTCGAGTTTGAGCCTAAATATCTCTTGAGATGAATTATCAGGTTTTATTGAGACAAAAATTAAATATAATCTGGTTTAAATACATTGTACGTGGTAACAATGAAAAAAAAAATCCGTTTACCAGAAAAATTTATATAGTTGAAAGATCCTAAAAAGTACCGATTTTTAAGAAACTCTGCACTAACACTGAAGTTTAAAATTTAATAGTAAACAAACTATTCTGCCAATCTTTCTGAAATTGTTATGGCTTATTGGTAGGTTTATTGTTAACAGTTCCATGCATTTTAAAATTTTTACACACAATAGTCTTTATGGTGATGTTTATTTTTAAAACGTATGCTAACATCGTTAATAAGACGTTAAAAATGTCGTTCAAAATGCCATCGTGTTTGTCGTGACACAAGAAATAAAATAACACCAATATGACAGATTTATAATGTGAACAAAGATGTTTTTTAAACAGATATATATTTGTAAACAAAAATTTCTCCGCGATAAAAAAAATCAATTTACTACGGTAAAAACAATCGATTTACTTTAAGACATTTCCAACAATATACTAATACGACAATGTACTTCCAGAAAAACCTAAGTAATTTTTATACAAAAGTATTTTTACATTGAAACAAAGCCTATGTAAACAACACTGACTCGAAGCATAGCAGATGACTAGCGCGTTGCAGACGCCGGGACTAGGCTAGCGCCGCCATCTTTGTCCGTTTCGTCGGCTATTCAGACTGCCACGCTCCTGCGCTCCGAGTAGCGCTTCTATTTTGTTATGTGTTCGCTGGTTTAATCCAAACATTGAAGGAAACATGAAACGCTGCACCAGCTGATCGCAGTTGTAATATCTTTAAGTGTAGGCAACTTATTTTCAAGCGTACACGGATTACGGGCATAAGAAAAGCACGCTGTTTTGTGTTGTTATGGTTGGAATACTGTTGTGCGATAAAGTAAAAACTGTGCGTCAAAGTAAGGCTTTGTGTACTATAATCTGTGCAAGGAAGCCCTCTTTGTCTGGTGACTGTAGGAAAATATGTTTTACACACATGTCCATACATATCTTTCATTTTTATTCTGATAGTCACAAGTTAATGCTCCACTTGTTTGCCCAATGAAATATTGATGATACATAGCCAAAGACGATTGAAATCGTCTGGTAAAATTGTGTTTTGCAACCGAATTCGTTTCTTTCAAATGTAAAATCAGAAAAAAACTATATTGAGTATGATCGCTACTTTGATACAGTTAAATTTGTACACAAGTGGTTTTGTGTACTTTTATGACCAACCACTTCTACACTAGCGACTAGCACGCCTAATACCCAGAGTGCACCTCTTTACTGCAATGGATATTCGCAAACATGATATATTTATTTGCGTGCTGTTGAGGAAGGTGAAGAGACTGCTTTATCAGTTGAGTGATAAGGGATAGGTCAGTGCCATCTCTCAAGGCCGCCTTGATTAGATAAACGCCCGCCTCACCCCTCCCCCCCCTCCCCCTACACAATACACGAACCTCGCCACCCAACCTCCCACTGATTAAGCCCTTGGGTTCATACATATCCCTTGACTTATAAATCGTATCTTTTATTTTATAGTATAAAACCTTAAGTATGAAGTTATAACGAAAATCAATTGCTGTTTGAACCAAACCAAAATTGCTGTTATAATTTTATGGAATATGAAGATTGTTTGGATTTGGAATAGTCGGGAATATGATTCGGATTCAAAACTTAATTTTGACTTTAAGTCGCTCGAAGAAGCTTTGACCGCTGAAAGTAAATCAAGAGCTATGATAAAGGAATGACATAGTTAATAATGTATTGCAGTAGATATTCGTAGCATATAATGTGTGTAGATCTACTGGCTTACTTACATAACACATTGATAGCCACACATAAATAGAAATTAAATTACAGAGTACCAAATCAAACTAAGAGTGTTCTTTAGCGGAGTAGAAAAAATATACTACTGTGTGAAGCAACTTATACACTATCCGGACCCCCTTATAGAAAATATCACAACTTTTGTGGGTAAAGCTATTTAAGGGGGTCGCCGGAATTTTATCCCCCTGGAATTTTACCCCCTGGGCAAAGCTGACGTCACTATGACGTAGTAACCTGAGTGGCCAAAAGTTTGTTCGCGGCCGGAATTTTACCCCCGCGGATTTGGAAGTCTAATGAAAATAGTCAGAGCGTGATTAATTAGATTAGCGATAAAAACCGGAATTTTACCCCCGGTCCATATAACTAGCGTTTAGGCAACTGAAGATGTACGGGCCGGATTTTTACCCCCGGAATTTTACCCCCCGGAATTTTACCCCCCGGAATTTTACCCCCTGGCTGATTTTAGAAATTGAATGATTGATTTCCTTATTTCTGTTTTTAATTAATTGTAAACATTTCATTATTTAGTAGCCTATCTTTATTTATTTATTTTGTAATCTCAACTAAGTAAACAGAATTCGCTGTTTATTTTGATCATATTAACCAACAGTTGGATTCAAAGATCAAATCCTGACACTCGAATCTCAAAATTAATATTAAAACCCTGTTCGATTAGTTAATGTTACATATAAATTTAGATAGGCTACTTAATAATAAAATGTTTACCATTAAATTAAAACTGAATGACGATAATTAATCATTCTCACTAATTTATATCTGGCCAGGGGGTAAAATTCCGGGGGGTAAAATTCCGGGGGTAAAATTCCGGGGGGTAAAATTCCGGGCCGTACACTCTAGGTTTTTATAATTTGATGTGTTCTGATTAAATTCACAACCATGAAAATATATGTTTAATTCCGCGTTTAATCCATCGAGCTGATGTCGCGGAACTCAAAAGTTCGCGGCCGGAATTTTACCCCCTGGTTTGTGACGTCACGTTTGCCCAGGGGGTAAAATTCCAGGGGGATAAAAATCCGCTACCTGTAACTGCAGTCAAAGTTGTACATAAAATCTTTTCTTTGATTGGTTTTGCAATCGGTTTAGAGTGAGAATATGTCTGTTGGAATTATGTAAAGGTCCGTATTACAAAGTGGGCATAACGTCTTGCCAGGTGATGTTAGTTGGAGGTAGACTTCTAGCCGAGAGGTCAGTCGAAGGACTGTTTGACTCTGGAGGTCGTACAGGTTCAGAGCATTGAGGTAGTCTCAGTCTGATAGGAAGAGCCTTTGTCTGACATTATGTGAAGGTTAGGACGGATATGTACTAAACTGCCCTGAAACCCAAAGCTAATGAATTACCCACCCGTCCTTGAGATGTATCGTAATGACTCACATCATGTGAGGTTGTCTGTTGCTTCTTAAACTCTTTTCGTATTTTTTCAATGTTTATTTGAGTACTGTTTTTTCGCCTATATTTTAGCTAAGCGAAACCAGAACACATTACTGTCATTGCTGGTGGGAGTTGGATAAAACCATAGGATTCTCTGTACTGGAGGAGGCTATGATGTAACTCTAGTTCCTAATTCTGAACTAACTTCAAATGCGTCACAGAGAAGTCCATTCTCTTTGTATGCGTAAAACATTTTTACCAGAAATCTTATGGTTACAATAATCTTAGTTTTTCCTTAATAAAGCAAAATTGTAATTTTCTTTTAATTGTCTTGGTTATTATTCATATTATTTTAAAGCTAACATTTAATGTTTGATGAAACTTTGGAGTCCTACTTATCTGAGATTTTTTACACCAGGATATTTGGAAATAAAACTGTGATCACCCCAAATAACTGGGTCATTTGACAACTTGTGCTTTTAGCATTTACTATCACAAACAATTAAATTAGTTCTAATATACCAAAAATCTTTGTTCAGGTGATTATACAAACAAAACACTTGAAAATCCGATTTTTTGAACTTGAAGACAGATTTGAATTTTTTACAATATACGTTATTTTGGATTTGGCAACCACAAATTTCTTCTACGTATTCTTAACCTGTTAACTTACGTTTGGAAATTCCTAATCAATTAATTACTTTAATATCTATCAGACGATGATCACAACAAAGTAAAGCGAGATAATAAAGCTAAAATAGTCGCAACCAGACATATGGGAACTCAAGGGCGAACTGATAACAGCGATAAACGGAAGGGAAGGCTGCAGCCTCGCAGATACTCTGATAACAGCATCATTGCTGTCAATAACATATCACTTGAGGAAGCAGACCTAAGGCCGGGGCCACACGACGCGGATCATCCGCGCGGACGGACCACGCGGATGATCCGCGTGGTACGACAACACATTGAATCAAATGAGAGTGGCCACACGGGGCGATCCTAAGCCGCCTGGGCGGATTGTCCGCGCCATGTCGCGGATTGTCCGCGCGATCATAAGCCGCGTTGGAGGGGATGACACACGTAGTCTTATGAGAGTGGCCACACGATGCGGATTGTCCGCGCGGTTGGAGCTCATTTTCAAGCATTTTTAGTTGTTTTTTTTTAGTTTGTGCTTGTGCGTTTCGGTTTATAGGTGTAAAATGTTTGATACAGACATATCAATAGAACTTGTTAAAGACAATGTGCGATTTCTCATGTTGTTTATTTCTCATGAGTTTATCTTCCTTAGTTATATGCGGTCAAAGCAATTGAAGTAGCTCGTCAAACGATGCTATCTACATGCGATAGTAACAAAAAAAACTCCGAACCATGGTTTCGCATGTGCTCGTAAAAGGTTTGGAACACAAATGGTTTATCGGTTATGAAATGATGGACCCAATGATTTCGGTTTGCCTTAGGCTCTAGCTCACCACACGCTTCTAATGCACAAACTAACATACGTGTTTCTTCCATGGCTACAACGAGAACGAGTGAATTAAACCCATCGATATATAACAAACATGTGTTTATATATCGATGATTAAACCATGTTAGAATCTCAGTACGTAGGCTGGGAAACCTCAACCGGAAGCGGTTCATCCGCTCCGTGTGGCCGGGACATCATCGCGCGGCTTATGATCGTACGATCATAAGCCGCGCGGACAATCCGCCACGTGTGGCCCCGGCCTTTCAGTTACAGTGTTTGCAATAGCATTGATATCGGCGAAGCTGTGGTAAGGCCGAGTCCTACTTGAGTGTAAGATAAGTCTCGTCGAGGTAAAGTGGACAATCAAGTCTGGCACAGTATGAGCCATAGTGGTAGACTATAGAAATGAAAATCTATACATTTAGTCAAATATGTTTCTTTAAAACCCTTTTTATCAGCTCGTCTTCATAGCAGGGAAAATCTGCGCATACTGTTGGCAAGGGCGGTCCCAGGGGGTGGTCAGGGGGGTCATGACCCCCCCCAAAAATATTGTTTATATATATAAACTATTATACCAGGGGAACTTTAATAATTTGTATTGAAAATCGTTCTGCCAAATTGAAATTCATTGTAGTCTTTACACTTGTGGCGAATGAAAGGACTAATTACAAACTCTAACCTAAAACCCATCGTTGGAGTCTGACTGTTTTTTTGTACGTTATGAAAAGTAGGGAAGATCGGCAGACGACGGACGCTTTCAGCCATATACAGCAACCACAGCAACGGCAGTGTCCGATGCTGACATTCGACGTTCGGTCGCATTCTTCTTCTTATTTAATTTTTCGGCATTTATCATTCATTTTAACCTAGATGATTGAAAACTTGAATTGGGTTTGGGTATTGGATAAAGAAAAGAAGTTGTATCAATAGTCAAAGCTTGAAAGGTAGTTGAATATTAGTTTATCTGAGTTGAGCGTTAGGAATTTGTAATTACAGTAATGTAATTCAATGATTACCGTAGCAAATTTCAAAACTTTCAATATTAAATAGTATTCATATTTAGAGCACCTGATATCTAAGAATACCACAACCCAATTGGCATGTTGCTAGCCATAAAACGACAACAAAATGGTAGTGTCTCAGACTTAGATGTGGAAGGGACAGATTTAATTCCCAGCACAACCACAAAATCGTTGCACAAAAACTTTATTCTCACGTTGACCCCTTGTAAAATGCCACTGGCACTGGCGTAGAAAAAATGAGAACACTGAGAACCAATTCTCCAGGCGGTAGCAGTGACGGGACACCGACGGCAACGTTTGGGTACCGGTAGTGTACTTCGTGTAGGTTAACTGTTGCCTACTGGGCAGGTATAATGCAATCGTTTTGGGTCCAAGTTCTTAAACACTTCTTAGATAAAATAAGTTCTCTGGTTCGAAATCTTGGTCTGATTTTGGACATTTTTCCGTTTATCATGCACATTGGCACCAGTTGAAAGCATGGTGGAAACAAAAATACATCCACCATGAGTTGAAAGGGTGTTTCCGTAAATCAATAATGCTTGAATGTGTTGTAATGTTGCGGTATTCCTTTTATATTAAAAGCCCAAGTCTCAATAATGCAAAAACATTACATTATAAAAGTTTATTTTTAGACATTTCTTTGACCTTTAAATAAACTGGGAAGCTTGAACACATTAAACTAGGCCCTCAAAATAGCTTCAAAACCACTCGTTTTAGCACGTTATTTCCAAATTTTTCTGTACACTGTACAGCTGTAGTGGCAGAGACGGAGACTATGAGTCTCCAGTGACATTGACCGTCGTCGGTATGTAGCCTGTAGACTGTACACCTCTGTACACTGTACAGCTGTAGGGGCAGAGACGGAGACTATGAGACTCCAGTGACATTGACCGTCGTCGGTATGTAGCCTGTAGACTGTACACCTCTGTACACTGTACAGCTGTAGTTTTAGAGACGGAGACTATGAGTCTCCAGTGACATTGACCGTCGTCGTTATGTAGCCTGTAGACTGTACACCTCTGTACACTGTACAGCTGTAGGGGCAGAGACGGAGACTATGAGACTCCAGTGACATTGACCGTCGTCGGTATGTAGCCTGTAGACTGTACTGTACACCTCTGTACACTCTACAGCTGTAGTTTTACAGACGGAGAATATGAGTCTCCAGTGACATTGACCGTCGTCGTTATGTAGCCTGTAGACTGTACACCTCTGTACACTGTACAGCTGTAGGGGCAGAGACGGAGACTATGAGACTCCAGTGACATTGACCGTCGTCGGTATGTAGCCTGTAGACTGTACACCTCTGTACACTGTACAGCTGTAGTTTTAGAGACGGAGACTATGAGTCTCCAGTGACATTGACCGTCGTCGGTATGTAGTCTGTAGACTGTACACCTCTGTACACTGTACAGCTGTAGGGGCAGAGACGGAGACTATGAGACTCCAGTGACATTGACCGTCGTCGGTATGTAGCCTGTAGACTGTACTGTACACGTCTGTACACTGTACAGCTGTAGTTTTAGAGACGGAGACTATGAGTCTCCAGTGACATTGACCGTCGTCGGTATGTAGTCTGTAGACTGTACTGTACACCTCTGTATACTGTACAGCTGTAGTGGCAGAGACGGAGACTATGAGTCTCCAGTGACATTGACCGTCGTCGGTATGTAGCCTGTAGACTGTACACCTCTGTATACTGTACAGCTGTAGTTTTAGAGACGGAGACTATGAGTCTCCAGTGACATTGACCGTCGTCGGTATGTAGGCTGTAGACTGTACACCTCTGTACACTGTACAGCTGTAGTGGCAGAGACGGAGACTATGAGTCTCCAGTGACATTGACCGTCGTCGGTATGTAGCCTGTAGACTGTACACCTCTGTATACTGTACAGCTGTAGTTTTAGAGACGGAGACTATGAGTCTCCAGTGACATTGACCGTCGTCGGTATGTAGTCTGTAGACTGTACTGTACACCTCTGTATACTGTACAGCTGTAGTGGCAGAGACGGAGACTATGAGTCTCCAGTGACATTGACCGTCGTCGGTATGTAGCCTGTAGACTGTACACCTCTGTATACTGTACAGCTGTAGTTTTAGAGACGGAGACTATGAGTCTCCAGTGACATTGACCGTCGTCGGTATGTAGGCTGTAGACTGTACACCTCTGTACACTGTACAGCTGTAGTTTTAGAGACGGAGACTATGAGTCTCCAGTGACATTGACCGTCGTCGGTATGTAGCCTGTAGACTGTACTGTACACCTCTGTACACTGTACAGCTGTAGTGGCAGAGACGGAGACTATGAGACTCCAGTGACATTGACCGTCGTCGGTATGTAGCCTGTAGACTGTACAACTCTGTACACTCTACAGCTGTTGTGGCAGAGACGGAGACTATGAGACTCCAGTGACATTGACCGTCGTCGGTATGTAGCCTGTAGACTGTACTGTACACCTCTGTACACTGTACAGCTGTAGTTTTAGAGACGGAGACTATGAGTCTCCAGTGACATTGACCGTCGTCGGTATGTAGCCTGTAGACTGTACTGTACACATCTGTACACTGTACAGCTGTAGTGGCAGAGACGGAGACTATGAGTCTCCAGTGACATTGACCGACGTCGGTATGTAGCCTGTAGACTGTACTGTACACCTCTGTACACTCTACAGCTGTAGTGGCAGAGACGGAGACTATGAGTCTCCAGTGACATTGACCGTTGTCGGTATGTAGCCTGTAGACTGTACTGTACACCTCTGTACACTCTACAGCTGTAGTGGCAGAGACGGAGACTATGAGACTTCAGTGACATTGACCGTCGTAGGTATGTAGCCTGTAGACTGTACTGTACACCTCTGTACACTGTACAGCTGTAGTGGCAGAGACGGAGACTATGAGTCTCCAGTGACATTGACCGTCGTAGGTATGTAGCCTGTAGACTGTACTGTACACCTCTGTACACTGTACAGCTGTAGTGGCAGAGACGGAGACTATGAGTCTCCAGTGACATTGACCGTCGTCGGTATGTAGCCTGTAGACTGTACTGTACACCTATGTACACTGTACAGCTGTAGTGGCAGAGACGGAGACTATGAGTCTCCAGTGACATTGACCGTCGTCGGTATGTAGCCTGTAGACTGTACTGTACACCTCTGTACACTGTACAGCTGTAGTGGCAGAGACGGAGACTATGAGTCTCCAGTGACATTGACCGTCGTCGGTATGTAGCCTGTAGACTGTACAACTCTGTACACTGTACAGCTGTAGTGGCAGAGACGGAGACTATGAGTCTCCAGTGACATTGACCGTCGTCGGTATGTAGCCTGTAGACTGTACTGTACACCTCTGTACACTGTACAGCTGTAGTGGCAGAGACGGAGACTATGAGTCTCCAGTGACATTGACCGTCGTCGGTATGTAGCCTGTAGACTGTACTGTACACCTCTGTACACTGTACAGCTGTAGTGGCAGAGACGGAGACTATGAGTCTCCAGTGACATTGACCGTCGTCGGTATGTAGCCTGTAGACTGTACTGTACACCTCTGTACACTGTACAGCTATAGTGGCAGAGACGGAGACTATGAGTCTCCAGTGACATTGACCGTCGTAGGTATGTAGCCTGTAGACTGTACTGTACACCTCTGTACACTGTACAGCTGTAGTGGCAGAGACGGAGACTATGAGACTCCAGTGACATTGACCGTCGTCGGTATGTAGTCTGTAGACTGTACACCTCTGTACACTGTACAGCTGTAGTGGCAGAGACGGAGACTATGAGACTCCAGTGACATTGACCGTCGTCGGTATGTAGCCTGTAGACTGTACACCTCTGTACACTGTACAGCTGTAGTGGCGGAGACGGAGACTATGAGACTCCAGTGACATTGACCGTCGTCGGTATGTAGACTGTCAAGTGTCGAGTGTTTGTAGCCCACATTCCCAGTGCTCATTACCATACAATCGTCACCTGGTGTCATCATTGCTGCTCCACTACAGACCTAACAATATGCTGTACCTGTCTCAGGCTGGAGATGTTCAACAGGAACACTCTTAGTCCAGTTTGAAAGTGGTGCTTCGAACCATTAATATTGTAATTGTGTATTTGTTAGGAAAACGTTGATACAAATAAGGAAACTTGATAAAAACAAGTTTCGTAAATGGTATTGCAGCTTCAGTTTGACCCAGTAAAGTTATCAAGCAGTATTTTTTTCGCTCCAGTGATGAAATAGTACGAAAGACGAGTGTTATCAGGAGTTGCTTAGTTTTGATTGCTAACCACGATTCAGCATTATTGTTGTAGCAATGAAATATATAAGGCAATGTACAAATTGCTACATCAATTTATTATCAACTAAGAGAATTTTAAATGTAGTTTACAACAATCTTCATTTGAAGAAGAGTACATGGAGAACCTGCAGATCATATCCTCCATTCCTTTAATTTGCTACGATTTCATCCATGTTTCAATAAGTGTGAACCTTAGTTATTTTTATTAGCCCTTTGGTCCGCATTTGACCTCTCTAATGCCATTGCCATGTAAGTTTCAACTTTATACTTAAACTTTTTGCTTGAATAAAATGCGTAATAAAATTTTCTGTGATTAAAACTTTCCATTTGTAAACACCTTTTATTCCCTTGCATACATGATACATACTACAATTTATCCGCATGCTGCTACTGCATACTGATGTATGAAGTTATTATATCAACTATTCTTAGAAACAACATGTATAGGATACTGTACATTAAACGTAACTAATTAACGTTCTTACGGTACTGCAAGTTGTACTCATTATCCTATTGGGGATTATTGTTATATTTTGCCCATCTATTTAATAACATTTATATTTGAAGGTTAAGTTTATTGATATGGCATAGTGGTCCGGATTAAGTCCATCCCTATCGTTAAAAATATATGCTTAGAGTAGTTAAAATCGTTTGTATTGAAACCTGCAAGAGGAACATTATCACCAAAGATTTTACAACTACCAAACCTCGAACTTCAAATAATTAATTATTTTGTAATGAAATCTTACGAAAGACGGTCTACTATGTAACATGACATACCATACACATATACATGAATGCGGCGAGCACTTAAATTTGCTGCTAGTACAACAATCCACCGCTGTACTGGCCCATTGCTGATCTGGCTGGCTTGTGTTGAAGTGTAGACTATAATGACCACACTGTCGTGTTTGCCACCACAAGTACCAAGTGATGGTCAAGGGCGTGTATGAACACGTTACATCACTGTGTCACGACACGCGCCACTGTGTACTGTGTCGACGTAACTCTAGCTAGAACCACCACTGTAGTGACCCACTGCTGATCTGGCTGGCTTGTGTTGAAGTGTAGACTATAATGACCACACTGTCGTGTTTGTCACCACAAGTAGCCAAGTGATGGTCAAGGGCGTGTATGAACACGTTACATCACTGTGTCACGACACGCGCCACTGTGTACTGTGTCGACGTAACTCTAGCTAGAACCACCACTGTAGTGACCCACTGCTGATCTGGCTGGCTTGTGTTGAAGTGTAGACTATAATGACCACACTGTCGTGTTTGTCACCACAAGTAGCCAAGTGATGGTCAAGGGCGTGTATGAACACGTTATATCACTGTGTCACGTACACGCGCCACTGTGTACTGTGTCGACGTAACTCTAGCTAGAACCACCACTGTAGTGACCCACTGCTGATCTGGCTGGCTTGTGTTGAAGTGTAGACTATAATGACCACACTGTCGTGTTTGTCACCACAAGTAGCCAAGTGATGGTCAAGGGCGTGTATGAACACGTTACATCACTGTGTCACGTACACGCGCCACTGTGTACTGTGTCGACGTAACTCTAGCTAGAACCACCACTGTAGTGACCCACTGCTGATCTGGCTGGCTTGTGTTGAAGTGTAGACTATAATGACCACACTGTCGTGTTTGTCACCACAAGTAGCCAAGTGATGGTCAAGGGCGTGTATGAACACGTTACATCACTGTGTCACGTACACGCGCCACTGTGTACTGTGTCGACGTAACTCTAGCTAGAACCACCACTGTAGTGACCCACTGCTGATCTGGCTGGCTTGTGTTGAAGTGTAGACTATAATGACCACACTGTCGTGTTTGCCACCACAAGTACCAAGTGATGGTCAAGGGCGTGTATGAACACGTTACATCACTGTGTCACGTACACGCGCCACTGTGTACTGTGTCGACGTAACTCTAGCTAGAACCACCACTGTAGTGGCCCACTGCTGATCTGGCTGGCTTGTGTTGAAGTGTAGACTATAATGACCACACTGTCGTGTTTGTCACCACAAGTAGCCAAGTGATGGTCAAGGGCGTGTATGAACACGTTACATCACTGTGTCACGTACACGCGCCACTGTGTACTGTGTCGACGTAACTCTAGCTAGAACCACCACTGTAGTGACCCACTGCTGATCTGGCTGGCTTGTGTTGAAGTGTAGACTATAATGACCACACTGTCGTGTTTGTCACCACAAGTAGCCAAGTGATGGTCAAGGCGTGTATGAACACGTTACATCACTGTGTCACGTACACGCGCCACTGTGTACTGTGTATCGACGTAACTCTAGCTATATAGAACCACCCCTGTAGTGGCCCACTGCTGATCTGGCTGGCTTGTGTTGAAGTGGCGGGTTACACACCGGTATCGCGGATATGATGTCGCCGATATTTCTGATGTCGCGGACATGATGTCTGCGACATGTAATAAAATACAACCATGGAAGAAGCACGTGCTGGCGACATGAGAGTGAAGGAATCACAACATTCATCACTTTAAATAATGTCATCGTCATAAGAAGATGATGTGTTGTTGCTGTTGTTCTTTCTACAAAAACATTAAAGATAACTTCATGGTAATCTTTCCAAAATACATTGTAATTAATTGTATTACAGTACTTACGTAATTTCCTAATGGTGTAAATTGAAGTATTTAATATCACAATACTACATTTCACACCATAAGGCAATAAATTAAGTAATAAAGCGCAAAAACTACTAGAAACGTGTTCTGCGCATGCGCGGGCCCAAGAGACACGAGACATGTCTGTCCAAACACCGACCGGTTGGTTCGCTCGAGACACGCGTCTGCGACACGAGTCGCAGGCAACTTGTCTGCGACACTGGTGTGTAAAGCTCCATAAGATAACATAGGTTGGTTTTCGAGGGGCATGTCGTGGGCACGAAAAATATTGGCGACATCATACCCGCGATACCGGTGTGTAACCCGCCTAATGACCACACTGTCGTGTTTGTCACCGCAAGTAGCCAAGTGATGGTCAAGGGCGTGTATGAACACGTTACATCACTGTGTCACGTACACGCGTCACTGTGTACTGTGTCGACGTAACTCTAGCTAGAACCATTGCAGTAGTGACCCACTGCTGCAGGAAATACTGAGTCAACATTGCGTAATGCTGCTCTGCTAACTCTCCCCTCAACCCTCTCAGATGTCTTGGTGTCAGCAGTCGATCATCACTTCGTCGTTAGGATCAATATCATTGCCTAGGTTTGTAATCAAGTTTCTTATAATGCAATCATATATATTATACCGTTCAGCTTGCAGTAGCTACTATGCCAGTCTACAATCATGTTTTTAGTTCTTGAGCCTAAGGTTATCGAGTAACAAAGTATTATTCAATAAAAGAATATGAAGAGTATTCTCCCGATCGTAAAAATAACCCTTGGAAAACGACGAAGACCGTCTTGGCGTATTAGAACACAGAAACAATCTCTGAGAGTCACTCTGAGATTGTTCTAAGACTTGCTGAAAATGAGGCTTTGGGGACTACACAAAATATCCATCATAAAAGTTCACGACGACTAATGAAGAGAGAAAAATAAATGTCGCTTTTTGTGTTAAACAGAAGATGAGCTAATGATCAGACATTCCTACTCCTCGTGATCTTTGACAACTTCAGCACCTATTAGGCGGTACTCTTGAAAAGTTTGAATTGACTTTGTCCTGGGTTCTGTAGTAATCTTAGAAGCTTATCCTAGTCTAATCGCAAATTCGGCAATGACGGTTAGATAATTACAGGACTTATGATGAAGGGGGGGGGGGGCAGGTGGGTTCAGGGAGCGTGGCGGCCCTGAGTGCAAGGTCTTTGCCAAAACCTGTTGTCACTGAACTTGGCCAACCCACATCCAGCAGACGTTGTGATTGTACAAGGTACAGGGTCGTGGGCCTCCTGCCTCCATCACGTGACGGACGAGGAGTGATCCATCGGCAGACACGAGGGAGGTACCTTCGCCTCACCTTGGCCTTGGTATGGCCAAATGTAATCACTTCTAATCGTAGACAAGACTATTTTGTTCCTTTTATCAACGCGAACCAATCTGCTTATCAATTTTCTCAAACTATAACTACTGAAGTACAGTCATTCGCAAGATACGTGGGTTAGGCCACATTACAGAGCAATTTTAGTCGACTCAAACGTGAGTTATATTTGATGTCAAACCTCTGAAACCTTAAGACATTATTGTTAATATACTTAATTCTACAGAGGATCCTAACTAAGGAACTTTAACATTACAGACTTATTTATTGATGGGACTAGTTAGTAAATAAAATGATCGACTTAAAGATTTCAGGGTAGGCAGTCCAACCACATAGACTAGCTGTAGTTAGCCAAATACTCTTAGAGCACATATAGTTTAGCTACTGTCATATTATGTTTTCTCTCTTAATTTCTGATAGTATGGCTATTGTTGTCATTTAAAAGGCTTAGGATGAGTTCGTTTTTCAAATCATATTCTTAAAAACAGTTTATGTTAAGACCTACAACAGGAATCGTTTGACAGCCAATCAGCGCACTACAGGTGGTTCAATTCAACTACGTACTTTGGTAATCTTATGACTGGGTTACTGGGTACAACTTTGATATGGGCATAGAGTGTTTAGTTCCATCCATAGTCATTGTACATTAATAATCTTTTTCTAACCATTATTTAGTATAGATATGTAAATATACCCACACCTTATGTCGCAGAATGTGTTTGGTCATGACAATTCATCATATGAAAAAAACAAAAACCACTGAGATATTGTTATGTGTGTCACTTTGACAGAAAGAGAATCACTCAGAATCACTCGAATGATTTAAAGGTATAACATTACATTTTCCCCACGTCTATTGGCCTGTGAAAATTACGGTTCAAAAGTCATTGCAACTTTTGTGATTCCTCCCCATAAAATATGATAGTTACTCCTACCACTTACCCATGATTAGGGTTGTTGACAAGCTAATGGGAGTTCCCCACGTCTATTGGTATTGAAGTATAAGTATTGAAAGTTCTGAGGGAATAACATTCTCATGTTATACTTAAGGTTAAGAAAATAATTGCTGTAGATTATTTGTTTGTGGATGTACGTATATACGTTTCTAGTTAACAGCACCCATAACTATTCACTCAGTCATTGTTTTAAGACTAAAATTGCCCTAATCTTATCTTACTAATATTATAAATGTGAAAGTTTGTGTGTTTATTTGTTTATTTGTTTGTTTGTTTGTTTGTTTGTTTGAAGTTCAATGACACATTAACTACTGGACGGATTGGGCTGAAATTTGGCATGATGATAGCTCACATTCCCGATTAACATATAGGCATATACTTATCTCAAAAATCCTTTCGGGCTCCACCCCAGTGGCTCTGAAGTTCCCCATGTTCCTTATGAGTATTCATTTTTAAAGGGAATTAAAGAATTTAGTCAGCTGTTTCAACTGAAAAAGTTGGTTCTATGATTATTTTCAAAAGCATTAAAAAGTTATAAGATTTACCAACAGGGTGCAGCACTATTTTTTTATCATTTATGAAAACAGTTAATTTGAACTAAGCAGAAGCAAAAAACTGTGATAAGCAAAGAGAACTGTCAATGTAGGATTGTTTACAGTAATGTGTATTTTTTTGATTTCATGAATAGTTTGTGATATTTATCAAATTTTTTTATTTGTTTTTATCTATTGTTTAGGTGAAGTGGTAGAACATTATGACTATTGTAGATGTGTCATACTATAGTATAATGTAAATTTAAAGAAGCAAATTTTATCAAACTGTGTCTTCCCCGATTGCAAACGCAAAGCTTGAATATAACTGGAATAATCATTTTATACTTAAGTTATATGCCAACCCCGTACGAAGGACGGGTATGACTGCTAGTAAATTTATAATCCATCAAAGCAGCAATGATTGTACTTAGTTTTCATATTCAATGAGATCCGGGCTATTTCCAATTTGCAACAGTTATGAAAACAAATTAAATAGTAAAATCATCTTTCTCTTACACTTACATAATAAGTTAGATAACTTCTTTAGTGCATATGTACCTTTTCAAAAAGTAAATTGTAGCATGCATGTTTAGAATCTTTCTCAGACGGAATTAATAATTTGCCATATAACATGACGCCAAAGTCTTCAATACGTAGGCCTAGTACAAACGCAAGCCAACAAACTTGTCACTTCTACTTTGCATATCACTTTAATGTCCAGTTTAACTAACATTTTACAGCGAAATCCCTCTTCTTCTGTTATGAAGTGGAGCTATTCCAAGCGAAGTGGCACAATGATGAGACGTTTACTATGATAAGTCCCGCCGTAGGTAGTATAGTCTGATAATCACATTCACATACAAAGTAAGCGACTACTTGTTCCACGTGATGTATATTATAAGTAGCAGCGTGTGTTGTTTTAGTGGTGATGCTACCTACACGTCAAGTTGTCGTGTTGGATGTTGGAGTGAATGTGTTGGAATCTATCCAACACGTCTTCGCCGTCACCGCACTCGGATACGTCAAGGCCACTCGGATATAACCTTCCAACATCAACAATGTTTGCTCTCTTTTGCGAGTTTTCTCAAACTAATATAACTGGAATCACAGAACACCAAATAAAGGCTTATTTAGATATATGATTTAGGTGAAAAGAAACTTTAGAGTGAACTTACAGATTTATCGTATATAAAATATCTCAGTTAATGTTGAAAGCCACTCACAATAATCCATTAGCAACACTAACATCAGCTGTTAGGCGAGTCTATACTATAAATCTGTAAATTATTAATTAGCTCGTATAATAGTAGTAATGCATATAAGAATTTATTTTGTTTGAAATATAAAGAACACTTTATTTTTTATATCTGCAGAACATATTTAATTTACAAATAAAATTGAACATATTATACAAACCAGTTCTTTTAATTAGTTAAATAATCCATTGCCTTTACATTTTCACACTTACCATTCAAGTAAACATAGTAACAAATATTTAATCGATTTTAGAAACAAAACAAGCTTAGTTTTTATGATATTTTCCTTGTTTTTTTAATCCGTGGTGTAGCAAAACACAAATTATTAATTTATCAACTCCAATAAAGTAAATGTGAACTGCAAGCTATGTTTAGATAAAATGAGTATTTTGTATTACTATTCAAAAATTAAATATTGTTACACATATAACACAAATTTTAAAACACACAAATCAACGGCGTACAATTTAGTTATTTATGATATTCTTTAGTTTAATTTAAGCATAGGTGTTGCAAAAAACCATTTAAATTTTCCTAAACATAAAAAAGTCAATTTGACGTGCAAGTAATAATAAGTTAATCCAACACATGTTAAGTAGTTTGAATTTATAAAAAAAGTCGCCTCCAAATTCAAACAAGCATTTGACATTTCTGATTGTTTACATTAAACGCAAAGGCACGCATTGTGAATTTTCTCATGCTTCCACGCAGACCAATATAATATTTAATATAACATTAATATATATAATATTAATATTAATATAATATTACTATTAGTATTATATTTATTAAAATAATATTTACTTTTGAAAACCTCACCTCACAACTTTGGACATCCAAGGGGCGTAGCCCGAGAGGAACTCAGGGAGCAAATAGGCCTAAGACATTTCTAGATACGTGGATCATCTTTGTGCTTAATTTTGGGTGTATCGGTTTAGTATTTTAGTCGTGTGAGCCACACAGACAGACAGACAGACGTAACCTCAATTTTATAATAATATTCATAAACCTACCACATGGTTGTGTAAAATATTATATTTAACTTCTTTGGATCAGCTGTCTGAAATTGTGAAATATGCAATTTGACCGTTCTTCTTGTTTACATTGAAATGTCAAAGCAAATGTAAAATTGTAAGTTTTCTCATTGCAGCCATGGAGACTAATTATATTTACTTTTAAAATCATCACCTCAGCACTTTTAAAGCCAAAAGGGCAAAACCCACAGTCAGTATCGAAGTGTGAATAGTCATACAGTACCATTCTTGATATGGCAGCTATTAAAATGTAAGCCCAGTTGGTTGGTTGGTTCAAGAGTTTTTGCACCTAGTAATACACATACGGACAACAGAAAGGCACCATTAGATTTTTAGTTAGAATTTTAGTATGGATTTCTGCGAGTTTCCCATATATGCACAAGCTATACGATTTTGATGAAATTCTGTAAAAACGTGTGAGTCTACATTTATTCGAACGAGTTCGGGAATCAGCTAGATCGGGCCATGGGAAAAGGGTTGTATCCTGGGTTGGGCCTGGTTTTAAGGTGTAAAAATTGATTTCTCATTTTTGACCCTCAAAACGTAAAATTTCTAATTTCTTTCCAAACTATTTTGTAAGCTTAAAAGACCCAATTAATTTAGTATATTGAAGGGTACGTTGTTGCATGACAAACGGTTACAGAGAACATTCCAAAAAACCGTTAATTTAAAATTCAGATTTCATTCTTACTGAGACATAAATAAACTTATGTAGTTGGTTTTGTTTATGGATAAAGCCTATTTTGATCGAATTTGTTTTATTTGATCCTAATCTATCAAGATGTCAATGAAAACACACCTTATTACCTTCCCTTTAGTAGCGAATCTTAATTACTGACTTAAATTCTTGTTATTTTTAAATATGAATAAATCTGACAATTTTAGGGGAATATTTTAGTGGAAATCCAGCCAGGTGATTTAAATTAGCTTAGTCTGTAAGTTGGCTGCCGCGGAGGTATTTTATCAAGTGCCTGCTTGAATCCAATTCAATGAACCAACTAGAAGAAATTTACTGGATTTGCAGGTTTTCCTGCAACAGGAAAATTTTGAATTATACACATAGTACAGAAAATTTAACTTGCTGCATAAATTGTGAAGCTATTTTACAATTCAATATACACACTGTTTACATTTCATAGAAGCAGTATGTGTGATTACTAGGTTAACACGTTGGGTGCTGATGACGGGAATTCCCGCCATTGCTTAACATTGAAATAAATGCAACATTCATGTTTAAACATGTCGACAGCACAAATAGTGTTAAGGTAAGTTTAAATAAAATAGTCTTTATAAGCAATGTTCAATTAAAACTGATAAATGTTTCAGTTTCCTACTTTTGGCATTGACCTGGCCATGACATTACAAACTTTTTACATAATAGCAAGATCATCAATAATAATACATTACAAGTATGAGAGGGGAGGGATAGAGAGAGAGAGAGGGTGAGAGAGTTAGCTGTGTGCCTGGGAGCGAGGGAGAAAGAGAGTGTGCGAGGGGGGGAGTGCAAGTGAACTTTCTCTGTCTCTATCGGTCAAGGTCACTCCCCCCCCCCCCCCGGCTATCACCAGGCCCGAAATATAACAAAGGTCACGTGACCTCGCCAGCCAATCAGCGCACAGTTGTGGTTATCGCTACAATTACCGAACATTGATCTGAATCATCAACGTAATCAGCAACAAGCAGATTAGCTGATCAGCACTCATGTTGCTGAACTGCACTGTGATGTAGGTATGCAGCAAATGTTAGTGCACCAATGTTAAGTTGGCCATAACTGCTTTGTTTTAGTTCATTTTTGATGATTGTGGGATTTATGAAGGATTATTGCAGATATTTTACATCATGAATACTGAATAACAAGCGAAAAAATTCTTTTCTTGCATAGTGGAGAATAAAGCTAGGTAAAACTTTGGTTTTACTAGTCGTGATGGAAAATGTCCGCAATAAGGAGTTATTGCGGTATATGAATATGAGTAACTTGTTATTTGAGGAGTCAAATACCAAGTTACTGGTTATGACTACAAAAATCTTTTTGTAGCATCCGGCAGAAGTAAATAAACCCCGTTGCAACACCTGGAGACTGCACGAATTTTCACAGTTGTTGTATTGGACATACCTAAGAATGTGGTCAAAATAAATCTTGTTTTTTTTTCGATCAAAGCATACAAATAATAACATTAGTTAAATGAGTACCTAGTTTTGCTCTTCCGAAGGACATAAAACGTTTTTGTGAGTTTTACAGATTTAGAGAAATTTGTCAAATTGATAAAGATTTATCCATGGAAGTTATATAATCCAATAACTTGTTTTATTTATAACGACAAACGAGAGTGAGGAACTTATAGGTTAATATCTCGCGAAAGAAATAGGCGAAGAATGCAGAACAACGCAGGACAATTATTTTTGTGTATTCTTAAACAAAAAGAAACAATCTGTTCGAAAAATTTTTGAAAAAGCCCATAAAAAGATGTTATTTTTTTAATGCACAAATATCTCATTTTAATGGTTGGATTGGACTGGTTTGAGAACTCACTAAATTGTGTTATTTCACACGCGTAGGCTTGGTAGATAAATACAATTATTACAACACATTGTTTTTTGTTTTTAAAGATTATATACCACGAAAATGGACAGTGGCCCCGAACCTAGGACTTACTATTAGTTCATTTCTATGTAGGAAAATTCGCCAAAACCCTTCCCGATTTAGCATTTTGTATGAAAAAAAAACTAAAGTAAAACTGTTTCCTAATATAAACTATTATTTTGCATACATCACTGTTTTCTATGTTGACCATACTATTTTCTTTATTCAAGATATTTCTAAAATATTGCGATGAATAGTAAAATTAAACTTTTTTATTTCCTTATGCCAGTAGCTATTGACCGTGTACTTTTGGACTTTTTGGACTGTGTAACAAACTAAACCCCTTATTTTTTATCGTGTTCTGGTTGAGTTTATAATTAACTCTAGTACAGTATAATTAAATATCCTCCGATGATTAAACTCTCTAATTTTTCATGACAAACTAGTATATTCGTCGCGAATTACCATTGAATGAATGAATTACTCATCGATCAATACTGAGTCAATTTTGAATTGCAAATGACAAAACCAACACAGTTGGATGAATTCCATTATCAAGCCCAGATTTGCCCTCGGGTCATTGGTTTAGACAGATGTTTACCAGTAGGCCAGACAGAATGACGGATTCGATCAGTGATACAACTAGCGCTAGTGAGATAACATGAGGATATGAAATTAAATCCAAATGACACATTATTACTGAACACTTCTGCCACAAGAGAGGTTCCGGAACCTGACAGAACGTACCTCTGTGTGAACCTTGGTCTGGATAAACATAACCAATAGAACATATAATTTTAGCCTTACCCAAGAAAATTACATTTCTAAGTTGGATACCATTTTTGCATTTCTTTTCGACACAAAAGAGTATTTAAACAAACAAAACAGGCAAATTTCCCTCAAACTTTTGCTATGACATAATAAAACTGGGAACTGATTTAACTAAACTGCATTTTATTTTAGGTAAAGAAATGTATTATATCTTTTAACTGCCACTATTGTATTTAATTTGATTAAGTGAGTGGTAGAACGCATTTTTTGAGCTACAGCAAAGAGGCGTATTTTTCTTTTCAGAAAATGCAAAAGTTACTATCAAGCTCGACATTTTATTTTGTCGTGTTGCAAAAAAATTCTGGGTTTCAAGTACTGTTGCGTTGATGGGATAGATTTGTCATTTTTCTAATTTGGATAAAACGGATAGCTGAAGTTAACATCAGGTGTACATTTTTACATATTTAACTGAGCTTAACAAAGAAAAGGTTCAATTTGTGAAATCTATTTTCCTATCATGTTTCTAATTAATTTGCCTTTACAATTGCGTTGCGATGAATATATTATTACAATGTACACCTCTTTTACGATTTTCAAACTAATTTAAGTAGAAGAATGTTTTAACTTTATGAACTTGGATTTCTTTTTACTTTGCCATTGACGGAGGTGATGTCCCAAGCATCCATCTTTCTTCAACTGACAAAAATAAGCTTAATATTTAAATATATCGGCAGCATATGAATATTTATACTGTGTAGCAAAATGAATCAGAAACAACTTCGAGAACCATCTTATAAAAATACTCACTATCAACAGGTTTCTATTTGCAGTCAGTTAGCTTAAATAATGGAGTGGTAAAACGTAAAATCCAGCTCATCACAAGGCTCTAGTCATGAAATAAACTATTGGTATACAAGAGGAAACTCACACTAAACTTAAATTATCCTAAAACTAAGTTTTTAAATGTAGTAATTTTATTATTTGTGCCTTAAAATAACAGAGTGCCATCACATTTAGACCCATGAGAATTTACTGTTCATGCATGTTTTGTATTTAGATTGTTTTGAACCTTTCACTTGGCCTTTGCCAGTCGTGGATTGCTCTGTTTTCTCCACACAGTTTCTTTGTCCCGATGTTGTGGTGTGATCCCCCGCCCCCGCCCCGCCCCCGCGCTGTCACAGTAGTGACCCACTAACGTGCACTTTCACCCACTACGATCACACTTTCTTGAGAAAGTGAAATCCTTCGTAACCTAACCTTCGTCGTCACTCTCGCTCTCATCCTCCAGTCCTAGTGGGAAGCGGTCCAACTCTTACCTTCACCACCAGCGCGTATAACACATGGTGTGCTACGAAAAAGTCCAAAATCTTACATTCACCATCAGCTCAACGCGTATAGCACATTTTGTGCTACACAAAAACATCCAAACTCTTACCTTCACTACCAGCGCACATAACACATGGTGTGCTACAAACAACGTCCAAACTCTCGCCTTCACCACCAGCGCACATAACACATGGTGTGCTACAAAAAAGTCCAAAATCTTACCTTCACCACCAGCGCACATAACGCATGGTGTGCTACAAACAACGTCCAAACTCTCGCCTTCACTACCAGCGCACATAACACATGGTGTGCTACAAACAACTTCCAAACTCTTACCTTCACCACCAGCGCACATAACACATGGTGTGCTACAAACAACGTCCAAAATCTTACCTTCACCACCAGCGCACATAACACATGGTGTGCTACAAACAACGTCCAAACTCTTACCTTCACCACCAGCGCACATAACACATGGTGTGCTACAAACAACGTCCAAACTCTTACCTTCACCACCAGCGCACATAACACATGGTGTGCTACAAACAACGTCCAAAATCTTACCTTCACCACCAGCGCACATAACACATGGTGTGCTACAAACAACGTCCAAAATCTTACCTTCACCACCAGCGCACATAACACATGGTGTGCTACAAACAACGTCCAAAATCTTACCTTCACCACCAGCGCACATAACACATGGTGTGCTACAAACAACTTCCAAACTCTTACCTTCACCACCAGCGCACATAACACATGGTGTGCTACAAACAACGTCCAAACTCTTACCTTCACCACCAGCGCACATAACACATGGTGTGCTACAAACAACGTCCAAACTCTTACCTTCACCACCAGCGCACATAACACATGGTGTGCTACAAACAACGTCCAAAATCTTACCTTCACCACCAGCGCACATAACACATGGTGTGCTACAAACAACTTCCAAACTCTCACCTTCACCACCAGCGCACATAACACATGGTGTGCTACAAAAAAGTCCAAAATCTTACCTTCACCACCAGCGCACATAACACATGGTGTGCTAGAAACAACTTCCAAACTCTCGCCTTCACCACCAGCGCACATAACACATGGTGTGCTACAAAAAAGTCCAAAATCTTACATTCACCATCAGCTCAACGCGTATAGCACATTTTGTGCTACACAAAAACATCCAAACTCTTACCTTCACTACCAGCGCACATAACACATGGTGTGCTACAAACAACTTCCAAACTCTCGCCTTCACCACCAGCGCACATAACACATGGTGTGCTACAAAAAAGTCAAAAATCTTACCTTCACCACCAGCGCACATAACACATGGTGTGCAAACTCTTACCTTGTTTTTAGGTTAGGTTAAACCCAAGCGTTGAACGGAATGGGAAACACTGCACCAGCTGATTGTAGTCGTAGTATCTTTAGGTGTTACTTCTTTTGAAGGGTATACTTATAAACAGTAATAATCAGTATAAAAAAGAATATAAACAAGTAATTTTGTAACTTTCATACTAACGCACCAAGAAGAAAGCAGTTAGTATGCTCGTTCATACTTCTTTCTTTATTTTTCAGGAAACAGGTTTAATGAAACATGTTTTGCAGTTTCTGCTACATTTCTTCTGGTGCTCTCATATATTTACAATCACTGAGTTCATTAATCTCAAACATGTTAGGCCCACTTATAATTATTCTTTAAAATACTACACTTTAGGTTATGTTCAAACCAAGTGTTGAACGAAAATAGAATATAAACACACGAAATGACAGGTTAAATCGTAGTCATAATAGTCAATCAGCTGATCACATTAGTAGTATCTTTAAGTGTTGCCAAACTATTTCCCAGTGTACACGGATTACAATCATAATAAAACCACGCTGTTTTGTGTTGTTTGGTTGGAATACTGGTGTGCGCCAAAGTATAAACCGTGCGCCAAGTATAAACTGTGCGACAAAGTTTATACTGCAGCAATTTACAGCTTTCTGTACTATAATCTGTGCAATGAAGCCAACTTTGTCGGGTGTCTGTAGGAAATAGTTATTTGTGCAACTAGTGAGAAAAGTGAGCAATTGACTCACTCGAGAGAAATCCTTACTCACGATGGTTTCTCGAGTGAGGCAATTGTACTTTGAACTCGAGTTGCACATTATACTTTTCCTACAGTTACCATAAAACAAATAAATTTGTGAAGAAACATAACCTATTTTTACACAAAAGTGAACTTTTAATATAACATTTAATGTGAAGTGACAAATACAACAGTACAACAGCTGACCAGCTGATTTACAGCCAGTGCTGCCAACGTATTTCGCGCGCATACGACGTTGCCTGCATGTTACGCGCTCACTATTTCGTGCCTTCACGTTGCAAATCTGGAGTGAGACAAAGTAATTAGAGTGAGACAATGTTAACATTGTCTCACTGATGAGCGAATTGGCCACTTTGCTTTCTCAAATCAGTGAGAGAACATGTACATTGTTAGGTAACTGTAGGAAAAGGTATTTTATTGGTGTAAATACACGAATGATTGTGTAAATAGAATATTTTCTTTCCCCTTTTAGGTTTTGTTGAAGAAAAAAAATCCGAGAGTTTGAAACTTGTTATTGTGGTTATATCATTCCACTTTTGGGATGGTAAATTATAATATTTTGTAATCACGTCCAATGTTCAATACCGTTGTTTCGTATCACTGAACCATTTCAAAAGTATGCTTATAATACTAAATGGTACAGTTTTTTTGGGACTTAAATATTTTATTAAACTAAAAACACAAGGTACGGTATTGAATAAAAAAATATTAAAAAAACACTGAACGAATTGATTACCCTATAACCACAGTGGATACAGATTCAATGTTTTTACTCGACATGTATTAATAAAACAACTGTTAATCAATAGCCCTTTCGAATTACAAAAAGCATTATACATAAACCAGGGTTCTTTATTTCCATTGCACGACGAAATGAAAATACGGTACTTTCTAGGTCAGTTTCAAATATAAAAGTAAAAAATGAATAATCATGAGCTGTGTTGTAGATCGAAATCGCAAGAAAGTGGAGAAAGATACTCGCTCTCACTTTCAAACTCTCACTGAAGTCGCCATTGCAGGGGGAGGTAGCAGCCATCCGAGGCTCAGAATGTAAACATTGTGTACGATGTAATATGCAAATAAAATGTCAAACCACATAGAACAGCCACTTCGATTAACCTTGCAGGTTAACCTGCAAAGTTTAGCATAATGATTTGGAGCAATGGATCAGTTCTATTCTCCCACAAAATAAACACACAGAGCTAGGAATTGTATAGAACTAAAGAGATAGTATTGCACTACTGCACTAGGGTGGACTTCACGTCTACGACCCAAAGGTTCGAAGTATACACTAGCCGACACCCCACCCATCTAGTGTAAAAAGGATAGACCTCTTCTACAATAAAACACTGTCTTTGTATCAGAAATTCCTCATCAAGAAAACTCCATACTATATTCCATTTAGCTCTTAAATTTACATGTAAGGGTATACTCAAATTATTTAATGAGTAATTCAAGGAATCGTGATAATACCTGTATTTTTGTTAAACAAAAACTTTATTTTAAAGTTGCGAATAATTTTTTTAAATACTTACAAACATTTGAAAGGATATGAACTTTTAGAATTCAGTAAATTGAATGTTCATTTATATTTTGTTTGTAATTGGGTCGATATTAACTTATAATAAGTTAAATGCAAGTATTTAGGTCTATTACTAAACAATGATCATGTAATAATATAATTTAGTTAAAATTATCTCAGAAATACTTGTCCTTCCATCCAGGGGTGCCCACAAGGGGGGGCTGTGACGCAGACTGCGTCATTGAAATTCTTGGGGGGGGGGTTCCAAAAATTCAAATGGGGGGGGCTAAAGTTAATTGCAACAGTGTTCAACGTGACGACAATCAAAAATATATTACAAAGTCACTAGATAGAAAGTTGATTAATTAATTACAATAGTTATATTATTGAATTCAATTAGTTAAAATAGGATTTTAGGATAGTTTAGGATTCGTGTAGGAATTTATTATTCAAGATTAGCAAGACATGAGATCTTAAGAGGGAGGGCACGGAATGGCTCAACTGCTGAGATAGATAAAGATAACGCGTGGTACAGACACGTACAGCTACACCGCGACTCGGCATAGGCTCGGATAGGCTAAGTAGCATAGGCTACTTGATTGTAATTATTACTTAATACTTTACACTATTGTGTAGATACTCGATTACCTGAGTTAATAGTGTGGGGGGGGGGGGGGTAATGAAAAATACGGTTAATCCAATATAGTATAAAAACAATTAGCATTTTTATCAACGAAATTCAATATTGCACAATCATTATTATTGTGCAATAATGACATTTCAAATAATTTATCTTGGTTCAGTTGTACAAATGGCAACGTTTGAAATTATAGCTCACTCAAACTCAACTAATACAATAATATTAATAAAAACAATAATACAATTAATAATTAATAACAATTAATAATTAATAATAATAATACAATTAATAATAATAAAAACAATAATACTAATAAAAACACTGTATTGCTATAAATAACGTAAATATTAAACCTTAGAAAGTTTTGTAAGCTATGCTCATGATAGACAGATAGGCTACCGGTAGGTGCTGTATCACAACATAGGAATTAATAGATAAGTAATACAAAAGTGTAAAATTATATTTAGAGATAATAAAAACACTCTTAAAAAGAATGTAACGAGAACAATTTTGTTATTATTTTTATTTTTTCTTCTGTTCTTTCTTAGGGTTATCTTCAATTCATACACAAATTCAACAAGTTGCCATATTTACTCGTTCGTTGCCCAATCACAGCCTACTAAAGTTACCATGGTTATACTAATCACTCAAAACACAGTTTACTAATCATTATATCGTCATTATTCCCCAGCTGTTGTATCTGAAATCTGTTGTAACATAGCGCACAGCAGACAGAAGTGTAAAACACGGAGCAGACGATTGTTGGCGCAAGCGTTAAAGTTGAAGCAATTTTTCGATTTCATTTTCATCAAAGGAGCTGTGATGTTTCCAAAACGATTATGTGGGAGGGAGAGGGGGTCGTTATATGAAGAGAAAGACGCTGACAATTCGTTAAGCAGAGGTTACGAACACTATGTATATTCTGGAAATAAAAAAATCCTTAAATTGAGGTGACTTATAAAACTCTTAATTTTATTTACATAGAAAGATAATTTTTCCAGTCCTGTACAACACTGATTCACCGTCTTTTCCCGGTAATCAAAACTCAAGTACAACTTGATACACACAGAATCTCCGGTTCCCGACCTGGATGATGGCTATAGTTATTTACAGTAATTTAATTTATAGTTACATATTAGTACCAGTGATAAATCAAATCCGTTATGTAAGCCACACGGTTATTAATCTCACTTGTTTTTGGATTCGGTTACAAACGTGATCGGAAATGGTTTCAAACGTGATCTGAAATGGTTAGGGCCTACACAGTATTCGTAAACAACATTTATGTAAACATATAAGTGACAGCTAGAAAAAGGAATCTTTATCAAAACAGCTTTTTGTAATTTCATATATGACGTGTTCTCTTAACAGATTATTAGTATTTCATAAATGACGTATGTAGTAAACATGGAGAAAAAAAACTTTAAAAAACCACACAAATTTGGGTTTTTGATCGTCCGTTATTTTATTTCCAAAATAGTGAGGCCATATTTTAATGGCTAAGGACACTCTCGCCAATCCTGTGAATACAAACCATTAGAATATTAATCGGTACTCTAGTTTTCTTTAAGAGTAGGCTGCGAAAATACCTTCTGGGCCGTGACAGACGGACATAAATTGAGATAAGACATGTTTCAACTTCTATAATGTATACAAATAATGCTGGGCGGGGGAATACTGTTTGACATTTTTTGTGTACCTCATTTATGGGGGGGGCTGGTGCTCAATTGGGGGGGGGGGGTGCGTCATGAGTCTAGGGGGGGATGGGCACCCCTGCTTCCATCTTACAATTGACTGAATTGTTACCTTCAGAAATAGCCCTATAATTGATGTCATAAAAAGACACCACAAATCCATCAGCCTACTGTGTTGTGGTGATCATTTCTGTTGTCTGTTTTGATTGGCTTAGCAAAGCAGCATTAAGTGCCTGGGGTGTAGCATTGCTCAGTGGAGGCGGTGGAGGTCAGTCAATATACTGTCAACTCTAGCAGACAAAACTATATTTAAACTCACGTGTATAGCCACGTATTTACAATCAACTAGAGGAGGAATATCCTTTGAAATTTTAAACATTACTTATAACAAGAGATCTGGATAGGAGTATTGATAGCACGGTGAGTAGGATGCGCATATCGTGTATACTCAAGCTTAGGGGGAGTTTGTACTTAAAAATACATATTTAGGAAATTGGCAATACCAATACTTTTTCTTTATCTATACAATTCCAATATATACAAGTAAGTATAAAATATATATACATGTATACAATTCGTGTGAGACATCAGAGAAACTGTTGCTGAAAATGAGGTCTCATCGATAACCCGCTAAACCATTCGCCATGTTTGTTTTATTTTGTTATTGTGATTTAGTTCTCATGACAAGCGGGTAAATCCTTTGACTATGGATTGAGTTATACATTCCATTCACACGATTTGCCAGATTTAAAGTAAAAATGAACGTACTCGTTAATTGAAATAATTTACCTACTGAGTGCCCTAATTTATGTTTATAAGTTTTTTTGTTTTCGTTTTTATAAGTTGCAAACTTTTGTCAAATACACAACTTTTGACTTTGAGAAAGAATGTGATGACATTTTATCGTAAAAGCAAAGCATATTTAGTGTCATATCAACGGAAACCATCTTTTATGTCACCGTATCTAAAACTAGGGGGGGGGGTGTATTTGCACTGTTACATTCTGTGGGTGGTTTACTGAATTATATTCCATTTCAACCAAAAGGCTGGCTTCAGCATGTGCATCTAGATGGGATGACTAGTTAAGTTTCAAAACGTCTTACGCAAAAACATGGAAAACTAATCAAAGTGAAACATTCCAAGAATAAGTAAAAGAACCCTCTAGGAAATCACACGTTATTCCTGAAGAAAATAGTGCCTAACCAAACCAAAACGTACGAGAAATGTATTTAAGGCTGATGTAGAACATAAATTAAATACGGTATATTCTAGACTAACCCTTTCATTGCCGAGCCACGGTAGTTTTCACACAGGAAGCCCGAATGGCCAGTTTCCTGCGCTATATTTTTCGCACGTACGTTACGCCTGTCTAGGTCGTCGGGTGTGGTAGATCCCCGTGACCCAGTGCTATGGTGGTATAATGGTAGATGGTAGACCCGTGCCCGGTACAGGACAGACCCCACTTCCTTCCGGTTCGTGCCCAAACAGCAGAAAATTGATGTCGGACACTCGTAACACATAACGTTCGATACTTACTTGTCCTTTGTACAAACAAACACATAACGTTTGATACTTACTTGTTCTTTGTACATACAAACACATAACTTTTGATACTTACTTGTTCTTTGTACATACAAACACATAACGTTCGATACTTACTTGTTATTTGTACATAACACATAACGTTCGATACTTACTTGTTCTTTGTACATACAAACACATAACGTTCGATACTTACTTGTTATTTGTACATAACACATAACGTTTGATACTTACTTGTTCTTTGTACATACAAACACATAACGTTCGATACTTACTTGTTATTTGTACAAACAAACGCATAACGTTTGATACTTACTTGTTCTTTGTACATACAAACACAGCGTTTGATAATTACTTGTTCTTTGTACATACAAACACAGCGTTTGATACTTACTTGTTCTTTGTACATACAAACACAGCGTTTGATACTTACTTGTTCTTTGTACATACAAACACAGCGTTTGATACTTACTTGTTCTTTGTACATACAAACACAGAACGTTCGATACTTACTTGTTCTTTGTACATAACACATAACGCTCGATACTTACTTGTTCTTTGTACATACAAACACATAACGTTTGATACTTACTTGTTCTTTGTACATAACACATAACGTTTGATACTTACTTGTTCTTTGTACATACAAACACAGCGTTTGATACTTACTCGTTCTTTGTACTTACAAACACATAACGTTCGATACTTACTCGTTCTTTGTACTTACAAACACATAACGTTTGATACTTACTTGTTCTTTGTACATAACACATAACGTTCGATACTTACTTGTTCTTTGTACATACAAACACATAACGTTTGATACTTACTTGTTCTTTGTACATAACACATAACGCTCGATACTTACTTGTTCTTTGTACATACAAACACATAACGTTTGATACTTACTTGTTCTTTGTACATAACACATAACGTTCGATACTTACTTGTTCTTTGTACTTACAAACACATAACGTTTTATACTTACTTGTTCTTTGTACCTACACTCGTAACACATAACGTTGCATTCTTACTTGTTCTTTGTAACTACATACGTAACGCTCGATACATAGCAATGGGGTGGATCCCTAAGGGAGTTTATCCCTGCAAAAATATTAACTCAATTGGTCTAGCAATTGTTGTTCACGTGAATCTCAAATTGATACACTCTCAATTTTCACATTTATTATTTTTTATTTGTAATACAAATACATTATCCTAATTAACTGCTTGCATAAATTAAAAAAAAAACTAATTTCCATATATTTGATTAGAAGTCAATTATAGCTAATTTATTATACCTTGATCATGATTAGCGTCATAATAAATGGCAACAAATTGTTGAATACAGAAAACTCGGTTCTGACCATTTACCTAAGCGTGGAAACACACAGAATAGGAATGTGAATGCATTGCAAAAATAGCTCCGATCATAAAGAAGTTCGCTTTCAGTGGCGAGACGCGAAAGCAGACCTTGCTCGTTGAAAATAGCGTCATGGTCGAGGACCAAGGCCTTCTTGATAAATAAACCCTTCCACGATATACCGCTCTGCTCCGGCGCTAGACACCAGGCGTCGATAAACTGTGATACAAACGGAAATTCTGTACTGACTATTTCAGTCTTTTGATGTCATAGGCTACATTAAAAATATATATTAATACAATTAAAATTTAAACTTACCCTTACTAATATTTGGTTAATGCAATCCAAAATGACCTCAGGTGTTTACATTTAAAATCAAGACTGACAATAATTCCAAGGATAAACTACTTGCCTTATGTTGTGATATTATTATAAATATATTTTTTTAAAGCGATAATTTCAGCTACAAAAGATTTCTTTAAGCTGCATATGTTGTTTGTACTGAATTGACTAATATTGTTTTATCAATCCATTGTGCTATATCGTAGCTTATATATATGACCTTAATAACTTGCTTAAAGTGTCATGGATCGTGTGTAATAAATAATATTGATTAGAATATCAATAACCCTCCAGCTCCTACCAGTACCTTTAGGTATAGACACAGCGCATCGTCTGTAGTCTCTAGTCTATGGTAATCCTATGGAAACTACGCATTGACGTCTCTTTCTAACCTGTTGGGTCAAAGATTTTATAAGTAATGTGTTGCATCGCCATTGACCAATATTTCTTACTTGTTCTTCTCTTGTCCGTTCAATAGCTGTATAGTATGAAAAGGTAGCAAACGCGATAGGAATGAAAATTGATTGTTTCTAAAATTTGCGTCACATGTTTATAAAGAGACTGGTTGCTGCGCCAGTGCTTTTGCAATGGAAAGAGGACGCGAAAGAAAAATATTAAAATTTTAATAATGAAGTTTAGAAACCTCTAATTTTCAATTTAAATAAACAATTTGTATTATGTAAATCAACCTTCAATATGTCCACTCTCAATATAGAAGGGTACGAGACCTTAAATTTTCTACTCGTGTCGTTAACACTATTTACGCGAGTTGCATACCCTACTTTACCTACGACAGTGATTAAATTACTAAAAATCACTACTCATAACTTCTAAGAGAGGTTATGTTTTCGTTTATAACCTCTCATTGCGACAACAATGATGCAACGAAACATCGTACCAGATACTAATAATCGCACCACTCAACAATAAAATTGGCCTGAACAGCTGATTAGTTGAAGTTCGGATCATATTACAATTTTACTTCTCTCTCAATCCTTGAACCTCATTGGTCCGTTACCCGTGTTGTTATGGGTAAAACTATGCTGTTATGAAAGTAAACAATGCTGTTATGTGAAACTTTTCAATTCTAAGAACTGAACTGTAACTGCTACTTAAAAAAACGGTCGTAGGTATCATTAACAACACAATCTTAAGCAGTATTGTTGTGCCTTATCAATAGTATTTCGAAATATTAAAGAAAGGTTATTTATAATATTATATAAAGTTGGAAATTATTAGTTTACTATGTATAACAAACTAATAATGCCAACCAGGATTTTTTTAAATAAATAATACAGATGACTGTTCATAATTAACGATAAATCAAACTATATTAGTATTTATTTGTCAGTGTTGTCAGGAGTTTTAGCTCGTCGCCATTACGTAACGTTGGGCTGCGGCAGAAACAATTCGTCAGCATCGCAGGAACGTAGTGTGGGGTCCGTCCTCGTACGACCTTGCTCTTCTAGATACAAATATGATGAATATGTAAGAATAACACAGTGTACACAAACCAAGAACTTGATTTCATATTTAAAATTTTATAGCGACATTTCCTTGATCTTACATGTGCATATGAATCGTGTCTTCAGTATTAAATGGGCTTTCTAAGTTTTAAAATTTATTTTAATCAAAAATACAATAATTTGATATGTGGTTGGAGGAATTGTATAGTACAGCGCTTTGTGTAGTTGCTATGTTTGTAAAGGAGTGAAATAAATAAGTAAATTTACGACATCCTAATCCCAAGGAAAACTTTAATGGATTTAACATTACATTGTAGTATTACTCTCTTTCCTGATTTTATATATTTTTATATTTATATTTTCCATATTAACGGGTTTTTTCCTTTACCAGGAACTGTTTTTATAATTAGTGGTGTCTAGGTTTGTTTTATAAATAGTCGCATACAAAATAGTCATTGCAAAGTAAAGCAATGTCTATTTAATATGATAACCTAATACGAGTTGCTTTTTTAATTTTCCTGGATAGGCTTCAATGTAGAATCGTGGTCCTCTGGCCATCGTTTTTGACACGGTCGTCACCAGAAGACCACGATTCTGTTTTTTTTTATTTATTTAAAAATGTAAACGGAAAATACCAGATTGGGTGAGGGAATTTTTTTAAGACTAAACATTGATGTACTGTAAAGTATCAAAACTGATACATTTCAGTAATGACGGTAAAATACGTTCAGAAGGTCTACAAGGGTTTTCGGTAATAAAAGGTTATTAAAATGAAAAATTCACATGCTAAACGGTTAAGTGTTGCACAACCATAAACCAGCTGTCTGTCAGCAAGACGACGTTGGCCTAGCCATACTGGCAGCTGGCGGATCACATTATTTTTATCAATACAAAAACAACTTTTTGAGGCGAGTGATTAGAAGGTCGTTCATCTAACTGCCAGAAGAAAGTTGGATAGTTGACCTTGGCCTTCTGTCCTTATCACCTATATTTCAAGGTCGTGGCATTCTCCTCGCGCGGAAGAAACCAGTTGTTTGAAACAAGCAAATGGAAAGTTTACAACAGGACAATCCGCTATACAAAAATTAGATTGTTGTGCGAAATATATTTATATTTTTTTAAGTTTGTTTATTACATTGAAGAGCACTATAGGAACTTGGTTTAGGTTTACGGTGAATTTAGTCATGCTGCACTAAAGAAAACAAAGGGCTTGAACGATTTTTTCCAAGAGCCTACATGATGATATGCAGTCGTAATTCGGATATCACAGTCGACTCATCTCGATACAGTATCACTCTATTACTCTATTGATATTTAAAATAACATTTTCTTTACATTTATTGTATATAAACATGATAACACTTTTTTATTAAACGTATATTCTTAACACAATAAGGGTTTTATCTGTAACATCCCTTTTTCAACCACCCTACTTATCCGATTGGTATGATTGTGGTGTAATTTTAAAGGTTTTGAACGAATGCAGGGACGGATGGTAAATAAAAAGCGTATTTCACTTAGAGCTTTCAAAGATCCAGTGCTGTTGACCAACTTTCTTTATAACAGTTTTAAGTATGAATTATAATTTTACAGTCGATGACATCAGTTGGTTTTGCAAACGAATTCATAATGTAAACACGAGACAAAACAGTTTATGTGGTTAAATCTAATACTTGTATTGATAACTGTAATAAGATTGAGGTTGGTAAATTACTCTCTGTTTTACGTCCAAACATTATAATTATTTTTATTTTTTAATACTTTTGTTTGTCTTTTAGATTTTTTCGACCACGAAATAGTCTCCGAAACTCCATTGGATTGTTCGTTATGCCTCCTCGTATGCGACTTTTGAACATAGCATAAAATGCGCAGTTCGTGCACGGGCACCCTCGTCAAGGACTTTGAAATGTTACATTGTTCACCTTTTTATAAGAATAACAATAATGGTTAACAATAATGTAATAACAATAATGTCTCCATTTACTTCGTTCATTGTAATATGAAACATTTATTTCGATATTTTTAAGTCCGATTTTGGGTAAAAGATGAATTGTACTTAATAGCAATTATTTTACTACCTACAATCAGGAAAAAGGAGAACAAAGAATAATCATCAATTGAGTAGTCTGTAGTTATAAATATCACACAGGATGGGTGAATTTTATATACTACAAACTAACTATATTTATAATACAACCTTTAAGGTAACGGCTCTTTAAGTTTAATTCCACTCAACCCATATTTATATTATTTAACTTACCTTCCGAAAGGTTTGAATTACAAATGTTATGATAGTATTAAATTTGAAAGGGATGAAAGATAAAAAAAGTATGGAGACCAACCATGAACTATTTTTAATATATAACTTTTAACGGGAATTACATTTGACCCGTATTTTACATGAATATAAACTTACCCCCCCCCCCATCTGTCTCTCTCACTCTCACACCACTGATGTTACATGTTTACTTTCTCCGTCTGCTCATCTCTATCCGACTATCCACTTCACTTTCAATCCAATCCACACAACATTCTCTCCGCGCTTTTCACTATCGATAGAGTTACGTTTCACAGCTTTCTTTACTTAATTGTTGTAAATGCTCGGACAATTAGAGGATAGTTGAATAGAAACTCTTGAATCAGCAATCACTACCTCTGTGACAGTTCATTTGTTTGTTGTTGGTAAAGGAATTAAAACTATGTAAAAATAATTTAGTTACAATGCAATTTGAATAAACGATTTACTGTAATACAGACTATGTAATTCGATTCTTAAAGGAGAATAGTCTGTTTACTTGTCAAAGAATCAAACTAGAAACCAAAATTAGCGCTTGTTACGTTTTGTATTGCAAATAATATTATAAATGCTTTGTACCCTCCTCTGTTTGATCTTCAATGTTTGTAATTCTATGTTTTTTCGTAACTTTACTCCTTGACCCCCAAAACATAAGTTTAATGTAAAAATTTGTAATAATTTACTATTTTAAGCCAAAAGGCGAGTTTCCCTATACAGCAGGTAAGTAGGTGGTTAGGTAAGATTTAGACCTTAGGCAGTTTTGACTGATTTGCGAACCAGCAAGGCCGAGTCATGGAAACGGGGTATTATGGGGTTTATAAATGTTAAGCGATATGTTTTTTTTTTTTTTAATTTCTATCCATAAAACCATCCTGTATATAAACAAATAATTTTGCATATTGAAGGGTTTTTGTACAATTTAAGGTTACGGAGAAGCAAAATTTATAAAATGTCATAAACTGTATACAACGGGGTATTTTATAAAATGCGATGAAAATGTTTACGGCAGGACGAGTTCCTAGACCAATTAATTATTAAGACATAAATTCAAGACACAATTGTAAAGGTGGACGTTTTAGGTCTACGGATGTAACAGTACCAGTCTATCAAAATATTTATTTACGACGGTTTTGTTGTTGGTAATCCTTAGATCCTGATAAGAACTTCAGTCATGTTCAAGTTGTAATCTATTATTAATGTTAAGGAAATAACCTTCGTTCCCAAAAGAAAATTATAACGACTTCTACACTTTTTAACATAGTTTGTCGATTTGTACACACTTTTAATGTACTATAGCCTTCGCTTTGCACTTAAAAGGTATAATTTACGTCCGTAGACCACCGGGAGGTGGGTAGGCCTATCATCACTAAATTCTCGACATTTTGAGAGCCGAATCAAATCTAAATTTTACACTATTTGCATATTACGAATACAATAATGCAAATAGATAGTGAGTATGTACGTACATAGTGCATACATAGTGTGCACATGGTGTATTGATGCATCTCTCATCGACCTATAATTGAGTATAATTTTCTATTAATACTTCAACCACGCCCCATATGACAGTTGTTATTACTGTAGTCGATATAGAGAATAGTTTCGTTAATATTTTCTTGTTTTACTCTTAGCAAAAATAGAGTACCTTTTAGACTGTAATATTTGGAGTGATGTCTCTCCACGGTGTTCGACAATGTTTGTGAAACTTGGTATGTGCAAGTAAATACTAAGTTAAGCCATAAAAAGTGTTTGCTATTTATTTTTATTTTTAGAGTACCTAACTTAACCAATTTTATCCTCAATATAGCCGAATATCTGTTAGGTTAGTTGGTTGGTTTTCCTCCTTTAAATTATTTAGAAGATTGGTAGGTATACTACTTTCATAGCTTATCAACATTTTTATCTGAATGATTTGTTACAAACAAAATTTTAAAAAAATCCCAAAACATGCTGCTGATGTATTGATTGGTTGATCTATTTATATTGTTTTGTTGGCAATTCTGATTCAATAATCTGACTGAATGCGTGTAGATTTTGCCGTTTTCCTCCATTTAGCATTTTTACTTGCTCTGGGGTAAAATACACGAAGTTTTTTAAATTACAAATTGCCGTTTTGATGTTTTATGTGCTCATTATGTATAGCATACTAACTAAAATAATATTGATGCAATACACAACAAATCTAGTAAACCCCATTTCCCCCCGTCCTTGGCAATTACAATATAGTCCACCGCTTCATAGATTATTTCAATATTGTATGGTACGTATAGAATTGCATCGTCTACTTAATGCGTACGCATCCGTAATAGATCCAATCGCCACATATGTCTTTTGTTCAGTAGGATACTAATATGCTTAGTTGATACAGTCAGCAAGCATTACTTGGACTCCACTCCAACCCTTATATCAAAGATTATAATACTTCAGGGAGGCAGTCTACAAGTGTATACAGATTACAGGAGAGGAGAGTGGGGCTCGAAAGCGAGGTTGGCTTCGGTTTCCTGATGAAACGAAAGGGAGAGCAGAGATGGAAAGTGTTCAATAGTTCTCTCCCGGAGAAAACGAAAGTAGTTCCTCCCTTCTAGAACTGAGGCTAGTCGCCGAGGAAGGCGCTATACCAGATACTGTAGTGGTTCATTAAACAACACAATAATTACCTAAGTCTTTCTACTAAATAAAAAATATTCTGTCCATTCTTAGAAAATTTCTAATTGAGGATATCAAATGATTTTTGCACACATACGACCTACGAATTGGTAAACCAGTAAAAAAAAAACGAAAATTAATTGCTTTCAATTAACAAGAATACGATGTAAATGCACAACAATAGCTGAAAACACTTGATATTTACAAGGTGCTAATTATTCAATTTCCTTATTGTTTAGGAATTCATGCTTATTTTCAAATTACGGTTGATAGTAAATTATTCATGAATAGTTTTAACAATACCTAGTATACATAATTATATTCCTTGAATAATTTGTGTTAATCTATAAACACTTCAAAAAATTTCATTAAGTATAGCTTCTAATATTTTTTATGCAAGGACGTGGCTAACGAAAGATTTATTGAGGATAATTTGTTTACTTTTTACGGATTAATGACGGTTTAATTAATGTGGTTTAGGACCCGAATCGCTAGAGATATCAAATCTCGTTCTAATGTAGCATTGCCATATTAATTTACAGTAATACATTAGTTTACACAATGATTTCGTAAGATAGTCTTTAAGATAAGAGTAGAAAATTTTAAGATTTGAGTGTCTTAATAATGGCTAATTACGCAAGTTGCATACACATACTACGACTATTTTTAAAAACTAACAATTACTACTCATAACGTCTAGGTTATGTTTTCGTTTATGACCTCTCATTGCCACTGATTGTGATGCAACGACTCATTGTCCCAACCACTCACTCATTGTAAAATCCATTCAATTGGCCTTAATAATTGATAAGTTGATGTTCGAAGTACAGTATTACAATTTACTTCTTTCCTCTCATCTTTGAACCTCATTCCTGTTAAAAAACATTACTGTGATGTGAATTTTCAACTCTAACAGAGCTCAAAAGGCTAGTTTAAAAACGGTCGTTTGTAAAATATTTTACAACGCGGTGTTTGAACGCACATCACGTTGACCTATATTTTAACTGTTACGCGCCGTCTACACACATTGATCTATCCCACAAGTAGTACAGACAATAAACAATGTGGTGAGATAACCCAATTCGCGATCTCATAACATTCCTGTTATCAGTAGCGGATTCCGTAATTTCGGCACCGCTACTTGTTATCACGTTACGCAACTCTCGGCGTTGTTATTGTGTGCAAGGCGATCACTAGGTCTCACTGAGTATTCAAAAATAGTGGTCGCATTACAGCGATGCGAGTGCGCCGTCGCGGGGGGAGAGTGAGGGGCCGCCCCCCGCCCCCCGCCACCTCCCCGCGGCAGAGTTCAGGAGCCGTTTTCAAGGACAAGGTTAACGCCATGCCCTTCGCGCTACAAGCCTTCGTCAGTCGCGCCGCATCCTCCTATACTGTAGCATCGCCCGCCCGTGCTGTGGATAACACATAGTAAACACCGCAATGTTCTGTCCACCTTCGCCCCGCAAAGCTTAACACCACCACGCGACTAATCGAAACTATCTCAGGTACAACCGTTCAGGAATTTTTCTACTTTTTTACAGTTTTTATCGGTGTTCGTCATGTGTGTTATCGAAAGTGAGAACTGTGTTTTTAATTGTGACATTTCTGTGAAGTGACTGAGTGAGTGACCGAGCGACTGTGTATTAGCCTAAGTGTGAATACGTCACTGCCTTATATCTCATGGATTACTTGTAAGTTAGTGCCGAAGTATACTATAACTACTACTGCTGGGATTTATTGACCTCGTTTTTTCTACAGTAGTGCCTAGTTTTATATCGGTGTTGTATCCACGCTCACTGCCGCGTATCTCAGGAATATTTGTGTAGTGAAGTAGACAGTAATATGTCCGGCGTTTCCACAACCTCCTCAGAGCTTCGTCAGGTGATCCTCGCACCCCCGTCCTCCGGTGACTTTAGGATGCCGTCCGCTCCGCCCCTGGTCACCTCCTCGACGTGTTCACCCCCCGGGCCGTCCGTGGTGATGCGGCCTCCGCCCCCGCCGCCTCCCAAGATCATCCACCGATCCTCGGACATCAAACATGAGAGGGTTCACCATGAAGAGCCTTCCAGCTCCATCCCTGATCTAGGTGAGTGGTACAATCGATAATCTCTATCTTACTGTGTGTAGGGAGTAGAAGCTATGTTCAACAACATACCATTCACAGCTCGTAGATTTAGATTGGTATTGTCCATATTCGGATAATTTTAAATACCTATATAAAATAAAAAGTGAAATATTTTATCTTTGAAGGCGGCATACTGAAGGCGAGTTCAGTTGTGTTTGAAGGCGGTAAGACAAACTACATACAGTAATACAACTTCATAATAGCATGCCATTTATGAATTAAGACGTTATCAGTTTAACCTTCAGATTGTACTGGCAGAAATGAATACATACTGATAATACAAATCGAGGTCTTTGTTTGGGATTTGACGACGTTAACACCGTACAATCATTGAGCCGATTGGGCGCAACATGATTACGGGTTAAAACTCTTGGAGACAACACCTAGCATTTAGAACTGTTGTTTATTAACTTATTTTAGCCACTGTTATAACGTTGAATTAGATTAGGTTGTAGTAGGTATGCAATATAAAAACATGGACGATTAATATATTACACGTCTAAATTTACGAAGATACGAGTTCCTATATAATTCGGAGCTAGACAAAGCTTAACTATTTCCTTTTCTCACCAAAATAAATTAAAACCTACAATATTGTTATTATTATCTAATGTATAACTCTCTAATTATTACTCTCTAAAGAGTATAGACCCTCAATTATTTATCCAAATTAAATTAGTAATACATTGAGCTCTGAAGGGACTACAATTATCAGACCCCGATATCAATACAGTACCTGGTCTAATACTTAACTATAGGGTCCGTTTTCTTGTCTCCAGTTCAACTTAATGTAGTTCATAAAAAATAATCACCATAGCAATACAATAGCCTAAATTGGTTTGATTATAACCGGTGTATATAGCTTCAGTTAGTTTTGTCGGATTAAAATGTTAAGTAATTGTTGAGACATTGACATTCCACAAAATCGATAGTCAATCTTTTGTGACAGGTATATGAATGTTTAAACACAAAATAATAACATTAATAATCAGTTATTCTCTCAAATCTGCTGATTATTCATTGTATACCACAGCCACAGATTAGTGAGTATACAATCTTCCTACTCTTGTATCTGTGCTACAGTTTCTATCCGTAGACCTACTATAAAATATATCACTACTAAAGAATATTTAGTAATGCAGTTATATATTCTTTGAAAAATAATACGCTGGGAAATATTACAACACCAAAACGTTTGCAACGCTTTAAATATTTAGTGATCAGTGCCTGTAACGTTTCAATATAACATGTTAAATTATCCCATTGCTTTATTCAGACTTCATCTAGCAGGTACTAGTCGTTAATCGTTTAGTAATACCACCATCTAAAAACCACCAAATAATTAATTCAAATACGGAGATAAAAGTATCTATGTACCGTATTTTGGTGGTAGATGTAGAATACCCCCGCCGCAGCAAACCTGCAGACTAAGCGAATTTCCATTTGCCTGATTGGATTTACACTGAAATGTCTCCTTAAAAATAGCACATTTATTCCCTATTTAAATAGCATTAGTTTAACGAGTACTTAGGTTTGCTGCAACAGAGAGGGTAAAAAGGTGTTTTTTGTAAAAAGTTTAGTATGAAATGAATGCATTTTCCAAATTTGATCAAAATATGTTCATAAACAAGCAAACTAACACAGTTTATATATTCTCCCTAAAAATAACATGGGAATTTTAAATTTACAGATTATTGGAATTTTCTCCGTAACCATTAGGCGCATAATAACGCTTCAATATACTAAATTATTTGTTTTTTTAAGCTCACAAAATGGTTTGGAAAGAAATTGCTAAATTTTAAGGTTTTAGGGTCAAAAATGGGAAAACCCAATTTTTACCCCATAAAACCCCCCATAGACCCCTGTCCCCATAGTCCGATCATGCTGGTTCGCAAACTCGTTCGAATAAACGTAGGTTTACACGTTTGTACCAAATTTTCTCAAAATCGGATGATTTTGGCTCGAGTTATCGCGCTAACGGACATATATATAAATATATATATGAATTTGAACGGATGGTGTTTTTGCTCTCTAGGGACCTCAAAACGAAAAAGTAAATCGGTCCCGGGTCCAGATCTTACTATGAGTACTACGGTAATAGCTTATTCCCTACATGGGAAATTCGCTAAAAAAAGAGCGAGCGAAAATATGTAATTGATTACGACAGTTAAGTTATAGTTTAATTAGATTTGTATAAGGCCTGTTCATTATTGACAACTAATTGTAGATTATAGTGAAGAAAAAATGTATGATGTTCACAACATACATAGTTTAGTGTATGATTAGGCCTATAATTCCACAGGCTAATTTCTTTGAGCACTGTATCAATATACAAATCACATATTATTGACAAACATTTCAAGTTTAATCAGTACAGTACACTTTCGCTGTTGGATCCGCTCTCATATAAATCTATTATGTAGACTATATATGTATAAATGTATGTTTAGCCATTGTTGTTGTTCTCAATGGTACGTTATGCATATTGTACTTCAATAATCGCTTCATTCTATCACGGCAATTACTTTATTATTTCAGGCAGTTTATTTACCTAACCTCGAACAATCCTTACATAGCAATTATTGATAATGCAATCACATTGCCGCAGTAAACCTGATTAACTCTGCCGAGTCGTGTCGTGTCACAGACAACACAGGTCTGACGCAGCTACTCATACTCATAGTATAAAGCGTAGTTGTTAATAATTATTAGCACCAATAAATTCCTTATCATAGTTAACTCTCGTTTTAATGGTTCAAATTTATTATTATGACCCAATTAAATAGTTGTAAGTTTATAAAAATAATTAGGTTGTTGTTGAAATACTGTTTAGCACTTATATTACGTGTAAAAGTTGATAATGGGACTTCCGGCGTCCATATTGTTCCGGTCTGATTGTTTAATGACAGTATGAGTAGGGGGAACGACGCGCCTGTCTGTCTGTCTGTGCTCGTGCGTGCGACTCTTGGGAAATTTCGCTGATCAACTGGGAAACCTCCCAATACAATCATTTCCACCTTATGCCCCTTGATTGGTGGCTATATGTACAATCATTTCCCCCTTATGCCCCTTGATTGGTGGCTATATGTACAATCATTTCCCCCTTATGCCCCTTGATTGGTGGCTATACGTACAATCATTTCCCCCTTATGCCCCTTGATTGGTGGCTATACGTACAATCATTTCCCCCTTATGCCCCTTGATTGGTGGCTATATGTACAATCATTTCCCCCTTATGCCCCTTGATTGGTGGCTATACGTACAATCATTTCCACCTTATGCCCCTTGATTGGTGGCTATACGTACAATCATTTCCACCTTATGCCCCTTGATTGGTGGCTATATGTACAATCATTTCTACCTTATGCCCCTTGATTGGTGGCTATATGTACAATCATTTCTGGAAAGAACTAACGAAGAAATTACATATTTTATACCAGATCACTAATAATAATTGTTATTATTTTGTTTTGTTAAAATAGTTGACCAGTGTAAATCTTACGCATACTTTCAAGCAAAAAATAGGCTACACTGAGTTTGAATCGGCAAATGCTACGTTACTATGAATATAATTGTAAAATATTTACTTTGCACGTAGCGTTTTTTCAAAAATCCAAAGAATAACCTATAACATCATAAAACCCTGTTACCTAAACACCTATAAAACTATAATATTCAACGATTGCCTCAGTATATCGCCCTAATCAGTTTTACCGGTTACAATTAACCATTACACTGATAAAAGCGTAATAAAACCCCTTGATAAAGAGTTGTAGCTCATGCATGCCACACTTATGACGTTATGTACAGGGGGGAGGGGAGGGGGCGGCCTTGTTACTTGACATTGGGCCGTGGCCTTGCCCGCCGCCAACCCAAAATTGGTTCAATACCGCCCCCCCCCCCCCCCACCAGAGCACACTGTGTTAGTGTTAACAGGCTACCAATTGGTGAGGTTACCTTGGCAGATCATCATTGTATCACAGCCACAGCGCTCATTGTCAATGTCAAAACCAATCTTTATACAGACGAAAAGTGTGCTAAACAATCAGTTGGAATTGTTTTTAATCATCTATATTAACAACCTATGTTAATTTGTCACGTTTTTTAATAACACTTCTTTATAAAAAAGTATTCTAGTTTGGTTATATCGATTATTTTTTATGACGAATCCTAAAATTTGACGTTCACCATACCAAACCTGTGGTCATCAACCATCAAGACCAATCATAAGGTATGAAGGTAAATGGAATGGTCAAAACAATTAAATACGATGCATTTCAACTTAACAGACGATAAAAAAATCATCTAAGCCAAAACAAACTAGTACTAGCGGTCTTGCGATGAAACATAAACTTTGTTATGCCCTCTCTCTCACAATACAACCAAATAATTAAATTACTGTTGTGTTGTTCCATTTTGAGACTAATTAGATTAATCAAAACATTCATCTGCAATATTTGTTTAAATGAACCAGTCTCTCGGATGCAACTATAGATGATCAAAAGTAATGGGGAAATTTAACATTGTCTGTCAATTTATAACCCTCAAATCCCGCACACTAGGCCTGAGTACCTTCGACTTTGAATAACAGTGTGGATTCGAATAAGTAGCTGCTGACCCAGAAAAAACAATTAAATAACAATGAACAAGACTTGGCTCTATAAAACAAAGGCTTGGGTTCTACAAAGCCTCTCCAAATACTCGGTGATTGCTCTTAGCCTTGTGAGAGTGTAGGGCAGTCGGGTACGGATGGAAATAGACCAGTGGACTATTGCCAAATAAAAGTGAGTGTACACACGACACACGACACACGACAGGTAGTTGGCGACAATCGTTCTCTCAGAACCTACAGCCTACTTACTGTCTTCGACTACGTCATACAGTTCTGGTGGGAATAGCAACAACGCTGAATGTATGATACTTACTAGAAACAATACTTAGTAAGGAAATATATCTTGAAACACTGTGGAGCTAATTATTCCTCTAGCAAAATTATTTAAATTGCCCTATTTCATTCGTATAGAAGAGTTACTTTGTATATTTTATACTTTGTAAAACCCTAAATAGGTTGTAAATAGATGATTTTTTTTATTCCACATACCCGGGCTAAGTCTATAAGTATATAAGGAAAAGTCTTTGATACAGAATAGTTATGTTAGTACACAAAGTTTAACGAAGTACACATTATGGCATGAGAATAATTATTTGTATCAACTGTGATTTTTGTAATTGGAAAATATTTAATCGTTACCGGTACGGTATTTCGATTCTTTGTTCCCTCTATATTAATGTGGACTCGGCCTTCTAGTTAACTTCAAGAGATATTAATGGTTACTTGTAATCATTTTCCCAAAGCGTATCATGTAATTATTTTACCTAACTAGGTCACTGAAAAGTTAAGTTGATTGCCGCTCACATTTGTCTATACTGTACTGTCTGTGTTGCACACGGGAAGCGCTCACACCTGATATGCCGCTCACTATACTGTCTGTGTTGCACACGGGAAGCGCTCACACCTGATATGCCGCTCACTATACTGTCTGTGTTGCGCACGGGAAGCGCTCACACCTGATATGCCGCTCCAAGGTGAAGGCAACATAGTACAGACTCTACCGGAAGTGACTCGTCTCGTCACGTGACAGTAATTAGTTCCGTGTAACGCCGAACATGGCAACTCGCGGCTCCTGTGAGAGTGAAACTGCAACTGCATACTGCAACAACTATACCGCGCCGCGTCGACAGTAGTAGTCTACAGCAGTCCAGGAGCATATTGTATACTAGGGGGGAGGCCTGTCGTTGACCAGGAACTCTTTTCAACACCACTTAGAAATAGGCAAGTTTAACGTATTTTGAAATGGGGTAGTTTTAATTTTAATCACCCCCTTTGTTTTAGAATTGAGGCGAATAGGTAAACCCCCAAAGTAATTAATGATTAAGGGAAAATATACTTTTGGATAATAAGTTACTTAATGCTTTAAACCTAAAGTAACAGGAAAAAGCAGTAAAGAAGGATAGGTTAACTATTTTAATTTTAAGAATGTATTTAGGGGTTAAGGGTTGGAGATACGAAACCCCCTGTACATAACAGCGAGCAAGTCAATTTACTTTCCAACAATAGATACTCTATGCATATGTAGATTTATCGGTTGGATATTTTTTCATTGACAGAAGTTAGTTACTGCACCTATGTGTGAACCTGTACGATCTATAATTTTTATGCGAACGTATTTTGATATACGGTAATATTACACAAATTTTCATAATAATGTATAACATTGTAGTGTGTACTAATACAGACAGAGCCATGATTAATCGTTTGTGGTGACATTTCACGTAAGAGTTATCAATATTGTGGTTATTTCACCAACTCATCACAGTAACGAGCTGTACACTACCTAGGGTAGGGGGGAGGGGAGGGAGGGAGAGAAAGTACGGGAGAAAGTGGTGCAGCTGCAGTGAAAGTGGTGTTACGAGATGCACCGCCCTGTATATCTCATCGTTGCGTCGTCGTCGTATCGTCCTGTGGTGATGTATGTATACGCCATCGTCACTATTTAGGTCACCACGCGCAGGCCTACTGTAGGCTGCTACGATTTCTCCGATTCATTTTCTCACCTCGCTTCTTGTTATGAGAAATGCTCATATTCTTGATCTGGTTATCCCTATAATCTTAGCTGATATTCTCGTTTTAAATAAATTTAATACTTTCTTTTATGTTGTAGACAAAAAATAGTTACTTACATGTTAAAAGTTTTATGTGTAAATTGTTAGTTAGGTAATTATTATACTTGTACGCCTAAGAGTACCGTACAAAGTTAGTTTGTCTTTTAATAAAAACGAAAGCAATAAATATCAGATTGTTTGTATATATTACTTACATATTTTATGGCGATTACATGATTTTTGGGGTTTAGAATGTTTATTTGTTGTGTATGATCACCAAAAATAATCACGAGAGTGAACATTAGTACACTAATTAAAACTGTTATGTGCAGTAAACTCAAATTCAAATGATTTAAAGTATTTTCCATTAAAACGTATGCAATTATACTGTAGCATATGGATCACGCACGCTCATGCTTTGTCACCGACGTTATTATAAACATCGCTTGGTTTAGATGTTCCATACTGTTTAGTTTTCGTAGCTTCATATGTTCAAGATCCCAAACTGTAAATGCTTATTGCTCAGGGAAGTGTACAATAACTGACAGACTTCTACTAAATCAGCTTACAGTATAACATGAGTTTCTCAATCACAGCAATATTCTGAGATCACAGTTTACTTTGCTTTGACTGATGTTTGCTTTGACTTTACTTGTGTCTCCACAAGTTGCACAGATTGTAGTCTCCGTTTGTGGACAGGTCAGAGTCTCAAGATCGCCCGGTGCGAGGCTTCCTGGTAGAGTTACATTTTGGGCTTCCGGGAGACAAGGCCTTGGCGGCGCGGCGCGGCGGTCACCGATGACGTCATGACATTGGCAACATTATGTGACTGTACTTGCGTCTAACTATAACTTGGCTGATTGGTTTAACATATCTTTTTGAAAACTCATTTGTAACTTTAATTTATACCAAGTATTACCAATAAAGTATCACTTTTTCTTCCGTTCCACATTTTATTCGAAGTAGAAATAACCAACGCTTTTAACCAACCTTTTAACGGACCGATTTCAGAAAGTAAAATCAAAAGAATGAGTTTTTCAACTATTTGTATAAAAAGAGCCCAAATCAGTTCCGGTTATAGATCACTGAACCCTTTCCTTGAACCGTCGACAAGCATTGCGACTATTAAATGTAACTCTACGAAGGACCGGGAGGGGAAGCGAGAAGCGAGTGGGGTTAGTTTCACTTTCAGCCTAGTTTCAGGTAGAAAGGGAGAGTCCCTCTCCCCTACACATTCGTTTTCTACCACTAGTTTTCAATCGTCTATTGTTTAATAGTCATTCATTCGTTTGCAGGGGTTGTATTGTTGAATTTGAGTTGATAATTATTTCAAGGTCTTTCACACAGGCTTCTGATTTGAAGCACTTGTGTAGGTAATAAACTAGAGTTTGGAATTATGTGTAGTATTACTTAACGAAGGAATTGTAAGATAATAAGAACTTTGCTAAAATTATAATACAAAAGAAAACCAAACTACCTTTTTCAAATCTTTTTAATGACTGATATTTCTAAGTTTTTGTATTTAAGTAAAATGCAATATAAAACATATAGAATGCACGGCTATAATGATTGTTTATTTCAATATCAACAGTACGTCGACTGCATTGTGAGCATAAGTGTATTCAGATATTGTCTGATCCCTAATGTACGTTAATGATAATAAGTCTACTGAACCGGTTAAGTTTCATTTCATTTAGCGATTAATTGAAATGAAAATCGAAGTAATGAGTTTCTAATAGTGTTTCAACCAGCGTTTCAACGCATAACACCAGTAAGTCTACCGATTAAACAATATTAGATGCCATTTTGTGCAGAGTTTGTAAACTATGATGGGAACATGTTTGCTTGATTTGAGCCGATCTCTTCATAAAATACTAATTGTGCACTCGGTTGTCGGTATCGCGGATCGCGACTGGTTGTGGTTTCCACCAGTGGTCGCTAGAGGTCGTCGACGCTCATATTCACTTCCGGTCTGCTCTGTAATTGATTGTAACACTGAGCTGAAGGCTGTGGCGGGACGACCAATTAGCCCCAGTCCGCCACTTGCGTCTATTACACTATACAGCCCCCCCCCTCTCACTCGTCTTATCTGTTATTGAAACATTTCCCTGGATTTGTTATGAGATGTCAACCAAGATTGCGTTAATTGCACCAAGGTATGCGAATTAAGTATTAACTAGAGTTTGATTTAAACGACTCAAAAGTCCACAAACTACCTCGATGTGTTCTCAGCCCCTTGTTTATTATTTCCATTTTACTTGACGGAAGGAAAGGTAACTGAACCTATCAAACAAACAAGTTGCGTGGGAAACAGCACCTACTACTAGAAGTTCAAAGAACACAAAAAAAACAGAAGCAAAAACAAGGAACAAGGAAGCACCTTCGGACTCAGAAGAATGCCAGTAATGCTAGAACAGAAATCGAAAACGATCAGTTCCAGTTAAAAGCAAAAGTGACCGACCCGGCTGACCCTCCCCCCTACCCTGGACCCTAAATTTACTACGGTGACGATGTTTTGACTAGCGATAGTGTTTCAGTGATGTATTTACAACCACTTTCGTTTTTCCGGTAGTCCAGTAGTCGGTACGTTAGGCGAACACAATTGATTGTGTGAGTTTCTCGGAAGGTTCTAATGCCTCAGTGGATGTGACTGACTGTTGTCCTCAAAGCGCGGCTGTCAGTCGAGGGTAAACATTCGGCGCTTGACGACTGACAACGTCCATCTCATCATCACAAGTGTATGAGATATGAAGTGATACAACATTTTTCAACGATTTCCGGGTAGTCATAGCTAGGCACAGTTAAATATTTTCCAATTAGTAGTGTAAAAGATAAGTATATTTTTGACACTTTCGAGAAATTATTAAAAAGTACAATCACATCGTGTTCATCACAGCGATCACAGTACTAGATGGTCGCTGGTTTATCATTTGTTTATGATTGCACATTTTTTGTTTTATTACGTGCCAGATAAAATATGTTAATGGTAAATAATCAGAATAATCATTAGAGCTTGAATCGTCCATTTTGTGAAGGATACTTATTAGCCTACACGTAGTGTTCCATAATAAATGTTGTGATCTATTGTAATTGCAGTGTCAATGAACAACGCCACCGCGTAGCTTGTATCTGATACGGTTATAGTAATACTAGCAGAGTACCCGTCCTTCGTACGGGGTTGGAATATAAGTATAAAATGCTTATTGTAGTAATACTCAAGCTTTGCGTTTGCAATAAGGGAGGACACAGTTTGATAAAATTTGTTTTTTTAAATTTACAGTATTCTATAGTATTACACATCTACCATAGCCATAATGTTCTACCACTTCACCTAAACAATAGAGAAAAATAAATTATCAACAATTCGCAAAATACCACAAATTATTCATGAAATGAAAAACATAAACATAACTGTAAACAATCCTACTTTGACAGTTCTCATTGCGAATCACAGTTTTTTGATGTTGCTTAATTAAAATTAGCTGTTTTCATAAATGCGAAAAAAACTTTTTAATGCTTTTCCATATCATAGAGCCAATTTTTTTTAGTTGAAACAGCTGTCTAAATTCCCTTTAAATATGAATACTCATAAGATTAACATGGGGAATTACAGAGCCACTGGGGTGGAGCCCGAAAGGATTTTTGAGATAAGTATATGCCTATATGTTAATCGGGAATGTAAGCTATCATCATGCCAAATTTCAGCCCAATCCGTCCAGTGGTTTATGCGAGATTGAACTTCAAACAAACAAACAAACAAACACACAAACTTTCACATTTATAATATTAGTAAGATGTTTTCTGTGCTAATACACAGGTCATTGTAGAGCCGTTGTGTGGTAGGATAACTAGCGTGAGTGTGACAGGCTGGCTAGAGCGTCAACCCCGCCACGCAGTTGCAATCTCGCTGGTCATGTAAGAGTTGCACAGTGACTTATGTATTTGATGTAAGTCACGTGGTTGTCGTCTAGCCTGTGACATTCACGCTAGTCACCCACACGGTGTGTCAACCGTACACAAAACTATGTCCTAAATGTCAGTGAAAAAGTCAACTTGAACTAACTATGTATGACCAATTATTTTCATCCTGATTCATCTCATCTTGTGGAAAATTAGCCAAAACACACACTACCAATCTTTCTTCAACGTATTACCTTTAACTATCCAATAGTCAATGGTAGGCCTATTACGTTATTAGGTACTGATAAATTGATACTTTTTTTATTAATTCCACTCGCCTTCTCCTACAATGCCTCAACACTCCGGTGCTATACTAGTTTATCACTTATAACCAAAGTTTTACTGAATCACTATCACTGACTTGGGAAATCGACAAGTGACGAATAGTCGCACTTCTCAGTGGGTAATTGTACCAATTTTCCGATCGAGTGGCAAAAAGTGAAACAGTCGGATGACACGGGGGCATTGCCAGTGTAAGGTAGTGGGGGGGGGGGCACCTGTGACGTCATTGACCGAGCGGCCAACTGCGGTCCTTGCCCTGCTAGAGTCAACGTCTTCTGCGCCATCCTGCGTCCTGGGGGCTCTGCTCTGGAGCATCCTACATCACTCATGCTTGATACGTGCTATAGAAGTCATATCACTCCTCAGTAGTCTTACGGTCTTATCCTTCTATTCATGAGAATGGACGTTGTTACACGTAGGCTATAAGTTGTATGATTTTACTTTTAGCGGTTATTATTTTGTACAATAAATTGGTGTAAAATACCTGCATCTATGCGATCTTATGTGTTTCCTTACAAATAGTTTCGGCTTATGTACGAGTCTTCCTCAAGCCACTTCTATCTCCATAAAGATCATTCTTGCTCCATAAAGATCATTGAATGATAATAAATGAGACACGCGCAAGTACATGATGTCCATGTACGTGTGTGTGTCTTATTTATTATTAATCAATGACCTTCCAAATAAAGAAGGAAGATGTCTTAGTACTGGTCGGGGAATGACGCGTATGAGAGTCGAAACTAGTTGCCCTTGACTATCAACTCAACTTCAGTAGGTATTTAAAAGTAAATGCTAAAACTAACCCATTCCACATTCGTTAACGAATACTGTATTAGTATTTTTAACAAATCGCTTATTAAGGCCAATAAAAAACTGAATTCTTTTGCTAAACCACTTAAGCTCCACGAATTGACAGATGTCTTCTGTAGACTGATCCTATTGCGCAAGATGCCAGCCCCAGTACCTCACCGGAAGTAAACGCCGATTGGTCCTAGACAACTTTGATGCGCAAAAACTGATCAGAAGACTCCCACATGCCGAAATTGAGGTATAATGAAAGAGAATCCCCAAATAGTTGTATAGGGGGGGGGGGGCAGCTGCCCCACCGGACACAGGTGAGTGTGACGTCAGCGGCCCGAATTGTATCAGAGGGATGGGGGAGGTGCCCTTATGTAACCCTGCACACCTCGCGATTGTGTCTGCGTGGTGATGGTCAACAGCTGGTGCTGGGGCCACCCTACCCTAGCGAATGTCTGGGCTGTATTAGTACCTACTATCATGTTCTATCAACTAGTTCAAGATAGGCATATTGTACTCCTATACGCAATAAATAGGCAGGTTAGACGAATAATAATTTCCTACGTCACAGAGGTTCTTTTATTCCCGGTCTTGCTCTTGACACATGCAGATATGAAGCATGCGGAACTAAACTCATTCCAGCTCAGAAAATGGCCTCAGCATTCCTGTACTAGAGGCATTGGCCTCCATATCTAAATTAGCCGGCACTTCACACGTTAGAAACACCTCTGTTTACCGTCGTTGTGCGTGTGCGTGCGTCCGTGTGGGTGTGTGTGTGTGCACGTGCCAGTTGCATCGACTTGTGCGTGTGCGTGTGGTGGGAGGGGGGGGGAGTGTCAGTGACTTTGAACTCGTGCACTTGTTTATACCGACCTTGTTGTAAATTACGATGGTAAATCCTCCCTTAATCCACGTCCTTCTAAGGATAATCACGTGTTAAATATGTCTTAACTCTTTGTTTCCCTGTTTGAGAAGCCTTATTTGCCGGGCACGTGTGTTTGAGACTGTCAACCTCTTTGAATGGTGAGGAAACACCCTTTCAAAATAATGTTTCAAGTTCTTGCTAGAACTGTTATCGTAATTTTCATCTGAATTGTTTTAACAATAAAATTGTAGCTATGTGCAACGTCGGTGGTTCAGTGATTCATTGAATAAACTTACAAAAGAGGGAAACTGGACATCATAAGTAGGCAGAAAGGAGGAGGATGCGAATTAATGTAAAATGTTTTCCTTATGAACGTCCAACAGGGTAATGTCAGATTCAATTCTTAAGAGATTTATTTACGTTGCAAGAGAATAAGATAAGAATATTCCTCGTCGTAATCACACGTTGACGAGCTCCAACTACCAAGCCTCTGCAAGGACTAGAGGTCAAACTGTAATTGTGTAGTTTATCACAAGTTCCGAGCAATAAAGTTGCAAACCAAGGTCACCATACTACATCAATGTAATACAAACCTTATTCATGATACTTGGCTATTCATTAAATTGTGCAGTAAATCAAGCTTAAATATTGTTATTTCAGTGTAACTTTGACGGATTCTTACGCATGTTGAATATAAATTTATCTAAGCAAGCATTTCTTCATATATATTAACAAATGTCCCAGTATGGAATTAGTGATTTCGATTTCTTTCTTTGATTGCCTCACTACTAGGACCAAGACACCTGGATGTTTACGCTTTCGAGTCCTCAGCAGCTCAAAACACCGTATTTTGATTGTAGATACATTGTTCGCTTGTTTTCCAAAATGGTGAATCTAGTGCTGGACATTTCCTGTTTATTCATGTTGTGCAATCTGTACACAAACACAATCTAGCAGACATCTGTATTTAATTATAGGTAGGTAAGTCAAGATTTACCCTGATCTGTTATTGTTATTAGTATTATTTTATTTATTTACATAGCTTACGTAAAATAGCATCTCCAACCCCTAACCTGACATGTAACGCTTACTGGCTTCTTACTGGAATTCTTTATACCGAAGCGTTGTACTTTTCTTCGTAAGGATTGCTCCTAAAAACGTCTGGCCACCATACCAGCTTTTACTTTTGCGTTGCACTACTGAACCTTCACCAGCTATGCACAATATTATGTTTATACTACATGTTGGAATACGGAGCACTCTTCACTGCCCTACAAAGTGTGGCTCCACCAGTAGACGGTTTCAGACTGACCTTGATGACCACAGAAGATAGATCTGAGAACTACAGTAGAAAGTAAAGAAAGTAAATTGAAGACTGGAGGTGGATACAATCAACGAAATATCAACAGATGATGAAAGTCATGAGAAAACGATTACTATTGTCTTGATGTGTCCACGTCTCCACAATCGTCACAATTGTCTCTTGGATTCTTGTTTAAGGTTCCGAATTCGGTATCAATTTCTATATTTTGTGGTTATAATATACCTATCATTGCATTCGTTGAGAATTCAAAAATCCTCTAAAGGAACTTGTATAGTACAGTATTTGAATGATAATGTGATTATTTCTTACACTAGGGGCCACGAGAGTCTTCAGTTGGCGGCAGCCAATGGCAAGACTGGACTATTGTGACTTGCAACATCACCCGTTCAATCATTTTCGACACTAATAAAAATATGCTTAACGTTATTTTCAATCAGCTGGCATTATTCGATTTGGCAACAAAGCGTGGTCCTCATTGGCTAATTCGAAGTCACGTGGTAAATATTCTCCTCCTTCAACTGCATACTCTCGTGGACCGAACTGTAGTCAAGGGTATCGATGGTACTACTGTAGTAATCAAAAGATTAAACTAACGAGGGGTTAAAAAATGTTCTTTCCTCGAAAACGTTTAGTTGATTCAAACTGTAACAACAAAGAAGGTTACTTTTTAAAATACGAAACCTCTAAAATACTGTTTCATCTTAACACAGAATTCTTCTGAAGAATTGAATTCTTCTGGCTCTGTAATGTCAATCACTATTCGGTTCTATGATTTATAAGTAACTGTTTTTATTTTCAGAACAATTAAAGTTGACATAACTATTATGTTACAAGTATTCGCAATGACAACTGGAATGACACGTTAATTGTACATTTCAACTTTCAACTGCACACACAACGGTGGTGGACACGGTTTATTCTTCGCAGAATGATGATTCGCCGATTAAGGAGTTTCGACTCTACCTAGTCAAAAGTTATCTCGGACGTGACATTTGGGAGTTGTCGGCCTTGTGGTCTTCGAACTGTGCTTTTTGCAAACGTATCATTTACATACAGAACTGCGCACGCTCTTTGTCCTGTCAAATAGTTTGAAATAAACTATTAATGTATTAATACACTATGCTTTACATTATATAGGCATAGTTGTAGCCCGCGGTCTAACAATGAATGCATTGCGCTGTATTACACATTTTCCATAGTATACAGGGTGATTGAAAAGTCTGGGTACGGCTTAATATTATGAAAAATAATAAACGTAGACCTACAAAACTTGGAATAAAGTTATAAGGCATATAAATCTATCTTAACACATATCCAGTGATCCGCTACCTCCTCAGGGGGACGGCCCGCCAGGAGTCAGAAGAAAATCTTAAAAGGAAGCATAGGTCAATATGTGAAAGGTCTTTTTTAGTAGAATACAATGCCGCAAACCGCACTTCAAAAGGTTGATCCTGCGCAAAATGACAGTTGTTCAAAGATTCATTTAATTTACATTGCTATTATACGCTTTCTCCTCAGGGGCACAGCCCTAGGAATCGGAAGAAAATTGTTAACGTAAGAATAGGTCGATATGCACATCAAATTAATGGTCTTCACTTTTAGATTACGATGCCGTAAATTCAAGCTCAAAAAAATGCCTGATTAAAAATGGCAGCCGTTCAAAGATTCAAAATGGCGGATTCAAGAAATCTTTGAACATCTGCCATTTTGCGCAGGATCAACCTTTTGAAGTGCGGTTTGCGGCATTGTATTCTACTAAAAAAGACCTTTAATTTGATGTGCATATTGACCTATGCTTCCATTTAAGATTTTTTTCTGACTCCTTGTGGGATGTCCCCCTGAAGAGTTATTGAATCACTGAATATGTGTTAAAATAAAGTGTTATGCCCTGTAACTTTGTACCAAGTATTTTAGCTCTATCTGCATTATTTTTTAAAATATTAAGCCGTACCCAGACTTTTCAATCACCCTGTATGACCCCCCCTGTATGATCACCCTGTAGACAATATCTACTCTTCAGTCTGTATTATACTGAAGTGTCATTAAAAGGTGCGGAAGTATTATTGTTTTATGTTGATTACTCTTACTATTGCAAAATGACTGACTTTTACATTTCATGTTTCAGGTATGATTAAATTGTATTCTACTTCGATAGTTTATGAGAGTATTAAACCTATTGATGCTTCTCTCACTTTGCAAAGTAAGTTAAGATACAACCAAACATTTTCTAACCTTGTTGTGATCAGAATTTTATTAAATAAAGGAGTAGAGTTTTGTAGTGATTACGCCTCTAACCACTATCACTACGATGTTTATAGAAAAATGAAATATTTTATTTCAAAAATGGTTAGTTCAAAGTTTGGTTGCGAAATAGGTTTTTGTACATGTCATATCTAAGTTAGTAATAAAAATAAGTTTCCGTGAGCATTCATTCATTCTTAGTTGTTGCCTGTTTTCAGCCAACTTTCATAATTTATCCCTACAAGCGCACATCCCTTGTTATAAATTGAACCAACCTCAGATATCCTGCGATAGTTCCGCGGTGTCCTGACGTGCCTGAGGGGGAGGACACAGGACCATCCAACATCTGCCCAGACATTTTCCTGCCAGGTGCGGCATTTTGGTTTTTGCACCCGTAATGGTAGGGTTGCCAGGTAGAGGGTTAGACAGACGTTTGCGCAACCCTCGGAACGCAAGGGTTGTGGCCAAGGTCGCACAGGTATAAAGGGCGTCTAGAGTTTGGGATTTAATTTTTTGCGTCAACAAACGCTCCCGGGGTCGGTTTTTTGGCATTCCCCGACCTTTACAGGTTGCGAGGGCACTTTCGATTTCATTGTCTCGAGGGTCGGGGGTAGACGCGCCGAATGTAGGTTACCAACTGTCATCCCCTCTCTTTTTGTGAAATTTGATTCGATTTAATTACCAAAGACCACCCTCGGGTTTTGGAATCAGGTCATGAATAAAAGAATGAGATGGTGTGATGGTCTATTTGTGGTGTACGAAAACGTGCACAATGGTTTTCACTTCATTATAAGAGACCATTATGGCCGGAAAAACTACCTTTGTGATTCCCAAGATTCTGTTACTGAACTAATGAACTGATAAACGAACTGTATTGGTTATACAAGGTGTTTTATTTTATAAAATGCAATCCAAATTAAACTGTTCAGGGACAAAACAAGCATATAATCTGGCAGCCCTGCTTCCTTTTCCTCAATACCAATCAGCTGATATGCATAAAAGCATGGCTGTTCCACTGTTTAGTGCTAGAACTAATTGTAAATAAGAGTCAACGTTGTTTTTTTCAAGCCCAAGATGTATTTTAGAAGAGCACATTGTGAGTAAATCATTAGTTTTATATCGAGAAAGGTTTACAATTGAGTTTCCAGTAAGAATTCCAGTAGGCCTACCTAATAAACCAACTACCGGTTAAAAGCCATGTAAATATGAATAATAGAATATTTATTTTTCCACAATGGTTACGTTTGAGAGAACTCATGTTGAGATGAAGAAATAAAAAGACAAGAATACGAAAATTCACATGAGCAAGTCGGTGATGATGTAAAGAAAGCAGGGGTGCCAATGTGTTTTGTCCCCAAACAGTGACTCTACGTTTGTAGACTAATTTAGGCTGGGTTTTATAAAAAAAAACACCTTATATTAGGAGTCTTGAGCGGTTTAAAATTCCTTATTTTGTTATAACCACGTCATGTCATATCCTTTTTGTTTGATTTTGTTTTCCTTGCAAAAAAGTCATCTATGAAACCACCAACTTCTTGACCGCTCTGCCCCATCTAGTCATGGTCAGTTTTGCCATCAAAACTTGCCACCAAGTTTGCTTATTCAGATGCCATTTTTCTAATCAACAACACTTATCATTCGCAGCATGGTAAACTGTTCAATGGAACACCTACATGAGTTCCAAGTGCAAACATTGGGCTTATAGTAAATAATACAAATCCCTACAGAATTGAGCCTCTTGAAGTGAAAACTGATAGAAAGTGAAGTGAGAGGGATGGTTCAGGTCAAATCAGAGTTTTTCGTCGGATCTCACCACGACTGAACTTTCGCCTGTGGAGGTTCTGGACGCCCCCAGAGCGGAGGTCAAGGTGTCCGCTGGACGTCGACCTATCCCCCCCAGGACACTTCCTTTCTCCCCACTTTCAATGGCACATCGCATTCCGCGACTGCGACTGGCGTGATCTGACTGTACAACTCTTCCAGACAACAACACATCACAACCACAACCAACGTCCAGCATTAGGACATCTGGACTTCCCTATATTGCTAGTGTTCCGACATGAATCTTTAGATACTTTGACTTTTGAATACTGTTGTTGTAGTATACCCTAATCTAAATCTAGATAAGCTATAGCCGAGTGTGATACTGTCACAATTCACTTCGTCCCTTAATCTTACCAATAAGCTTTCATCGCAGTTTAGCTTCACTAAAAATGCGTACAAAAACAATAATTAAGACCAATGCGCTCTGTCGATGGCTTAATTCAACGTTAATTTCTATTATAAAACAAGCTCCAGCTTCATCATGAGAGGTCTACTTGTATAAGTCAAAGTTGTATCGTCCCCATACACTACTTTAAATGTCACTGCTTAGTAATACAGTACTTAAACACAATCACATAGCAAAGTATATGATATGCCATGCTCCATTGCACTACACGTTACAACAGCAAACCTAAGTACCGTATAGTAGAACTAAGCATTCATTGTACACTGCACTGAACTGCACTATGGTGTACTTTAACTAGCATATTTCAGATATTTTCCTTTAGCCCCTCGTGTTATCCTTTTTTAAATGATAGCCAAACAAATGATGCACATGTTTTGTATTCAAATCCAACATTTATTAGTTTTATTGTGTGCCTTTTAATACAGAACTTATGAATTAAAACGACCACTTGTCAGTGGTTGTTTTCAAAGGAGCTTCGATATTTATTTTCTTACGTAAACCTAAGAAATCGTGGTTTGGTTTTAAAATTTTAGGACATTTGTTTTACACAACTTTGCCAATCTTATTTAGCTAAACCACCTTCGGTTGTGTTGTTCTCCCATGGTTATTATTTTGCACTCATAACAAATACTGCATGAGAAGGAAATGTTTTGTTTGGTCTTATTAGACAAATATTGTAAACCTATGATTGTTTTTTTTTTTTTTACTTATAGACCTTTTATTAATTATCAAGTTGGTTTGATCTAGAAAGACCAATATTTTAGGAAAGGAAATGTTTGTCCTATGTTGGACTATCCTAGTTTCAAATTTCTATACCTTCAGACAGTGTAGGACCTTGCTCATATTGGACCACGCGATACAAAGCTTTCCTTCCATTTTCGATATACGCGTATTGTACAACATTTATTACAAACTTATTTGAACATACATTCACATAGAGGTTTTCGTAACTACAATTTAATATTTTGTTATCACTTATTTTGTCAATATGAAATCATTCACGATAACCAATACCGCGATAGTCATTATCAGTAATGCTGATAATTTCTCTATCTTTTAAGTTTGCAGCGCTACTGTATTATTGACTCTGTACATTTTATTCCCCGACCACATGGTAAGGTGATAGGTACTGAACGTGGGGGGGGGGGGGGGTTACGTCTATCAGGGACGCCGAATCGCGCGGTCTCGCGAATCTCGAGAACCTTGGTGATAGCAGGGACAAGGTCACGAGATAAGGTCGTGTTGCGTGGTCGCGGTCGTACCTTCAACACTCACTTCCGTGTGTACACAGACTTATCACCAGGGATTTCACAAACACAGACTTGTCACGTTATAGTTAACATTTAGTTTTACTCATTTTCACTTTATACGTGATCCTTCCCTTTTTATTTTCTAAATCCTGTAAAAACGTTAAATCTACTGAGTCATAAAGTACAATTTCATTCCTACTAAACCTCGATAAATATATTAGTTTGTGTATTATGCTGACTTAATTTAAGTTCTTAGTTCAACGTTTTTTAGATACATTTTTACAGAACAGAACCTGAGAACTTTACTGCTGGGCTATTATTTCTCGTAGCTTATGATGTGACTCATTTAAATTTTTTGCTAATGTATAATTATATTAACAAATGAGTAGGCAGTATTTACCATAGGAGTATAAGACAGTCCTCACCTGTATATGAAATATCGCACTCTAATAATATTTATATTGTCACAGTGCTATCTACAATTATGTAGTTCTTGTAAGTAGCCAAACCATTTGTGATGAAAAATCAGTTAGATCATCATTTGTAATGAATGTCAACCAAAGTTGATCAATTTATAGATCTGGGGGTTAGTGCTGCTGTGACAGGACCAGAAAGAAGTCGGGATACCAGAGGATAGGCCTATGTTACTAGTAAGAAATATTACAAAGTATTTTATTGCAAAGACAGACAGAAGACGACTTTTTGTTGACAAAACTTATCTTTACTCCAAAATAAAGCCAAATTGAAAGTTTACATCTCCCATCACACACTCATCTAACTTAAGGCTTGGTGAATTGTGTGCTATGACAAAGATACGGGTGATTCTTCTCAATATTTCACCATCTAGATTTAATACAGATTGTTAGGAACCATAATTTCAAGTACAGTAATAGATATTTATTTTAGTGACAAATTATTAGCTATGAATAGTAAGTATTCTTGGTTCAAAGTTGTTCTTCAATTCTGTAGTTGTATTAACTGCTATTTGCTTTCTAGTTCCATCGATCTTTTCTTCTGTGTTAATTACTAAAATCCAAGACGATTCAAAGTGTGGTTTAATGAATATATTCAAACACACAGTAGAACTATTTTGAGGATGCCGTTACAGTTTCGCGTGTAACATCACCCGTTGTGTTTAAGGCTGTTGTGGAAGGCTGTAGAAGTGTCGTAACCCTCCACACTTGGCTCGATCTGATGGAACAGGTTCCCGCGACCTCTCCCAACGTTCGACCAAGGGTCACTTTCCGTTGATAAAACAATCAAAAGTGGCCCAACGCTCGCGAGAACCGCGAGATCAGAACCAGTCCGCGATCTCGGAGGTCGCGACCTAAACCGTCAGGGGGAGGGGGTAGCGAAAAGTAAAAATAATCCGTCACTCTGGTCCAACGGACAACGGAACAGTCCCGTGAAGAATAGGTGCAAGGGTTGCACCGAGAGGGTATTTATCTAGTAATTGTATGGGCGGTGGAGGAGGAGGCACCCCCACTGTAGTGATACGTCTAGTAACGGACGAGGGTGGGACGGATACCGGGATACCGCTACTCTAGGGGTCGAGGGTCGCGCGGAGGTGTAGGAGACACCGACCAGTGACCAGTGACGACCAACGGTCTAACACGAGTAGACATGGCCGTGGAGCACGAGTATGGTATGTACATACAGCAACGTCATAATGTACTGTATCCACCTTAGCAATATTGGTGGTACTGGTGCCTTATGTTTATATTTATAAAAAATAATGCATTATTATACATTTTCTAAGATATGGATGGAACTTAAACATCATTAATTATTTATAATGTGGGGGTAAATTATGTTTTGCCATAAATGTACACAGTTAACAAATAAAAAAAAATGTTTATTTGTTTATCTGTTATATGATTTCTACTTTCTATTCCTAATCACGTGGCTTGATAAACTCCTGATATTGTATAAAGTAGGGATATACTCACAAGTATAGAGTATTACTTGAAAATAGTATCCAATCGGTGTCAAATGTCAGTTGTTTTAATCTCCAATCCTTCAGAAACAACGTACACTGCGTGAATATGCGTTATCACGGGAAATAAAAAGTGGCATTGAACGTACAGTTTGCTTCCTTTACGAACTGTATGATGATAACACATGACGGTTTACGGTAGGTGAAGAGTACATGTCTGGGAATATCTGAGTGAGCCATGTTATAGGTGTTGTAAACTACGTCATAAAATATATCATTAGAATTTGTCAGAATCGTGTCTTCTGTATATTTATATTACACTCGAGATTATTCCAGACTAATTGAATAGTTTATTTTAGGTTGTGTTTAAGCTTTAAGGAAATTTAAAAAAAACTAAAGTTTGTGATTTCGTTGTTGTAAAATAGCGATAGTTATTATTTTACTGAATTTTATTTAGCTTTCATAAAAAAACATTTAATTTCATAATTAGGTACAATAAAATAAACATATCCTACATAAATCAAGAAACAATTATTGTACATAATATTCAGATATGACATTGCATAATTTCTAATGTGGCACTCTCTGTATTACTTTTAGTAAGCAATTACAGTATATCTCAAGAATAGTAGGCTGATTAGGCTACTTACATAGCTTTGCTCATATACTTAACTACTAAAAATATTGTTTTAATACTCTCCAGTCCATTGAATGGTGTTTTTTTTTTTACCAAAACAGTTGTAAGTTTTTAATTTCAACCGCGATACTTTACATTCAATTTCATTTCATAACTTATACGATTAACACTGCGTCTTCTGTTGGGGAAATGAGTATATTTTAAGACTACATTTAGAACCATTACTAGGTATTAGATACGTTACTATCCAAACCATAACACGACAGTAGTGCTGAGCCAACCAAACCTTGGTCGTGTAGTGGTGATGGTGGATGACCGCGAATGACTCCCTGGGACATTGCCCTGCACTGTTGTCCGTCAGAGTGCAATGACGCCATTATTATAGTGGAATTGTTTTCATGACTTTTAAACACTTATTTTCACTTTAATAAGATACTAGGCTAGTCCATATTAGTTAAAACGAAATTTCGTGTTTTCTTTAAAAATATGTACATATAAATTTATTTAAATTAGTCTCTATTGAAATACCAATTTTTAATTTGGTAGTAGAAGAATATAAAAGAAGAGTATAATATATAACAAAAGACTGAAATCAACAACACTTGAGAAATAATTTAGGAAAGTAGGAATTAATAAAAACAATCATTACGTCAAATTAAAAGTCCTAAGGAGTATAGTATTCACTATTTGAGTATTTCACTTGTTCCACTCCTCTTGAAACAAAAGTCCACAACAGTTCTAATTTTTTGTATTTTTTTCAAAATCAGCAACTTGTAGGAATTACTAATTGCATTATGAATGGACTATTGTATACAAAAAATAATTTGATTAAACATGAAATAATCATAAATAGTTCACTATTCTTGCACCTTTTTTGCAATTTTAGGATAAAAATACAATAACATTTCAATAAATAAATAAATTATATTGCTCCTATAATTTTAAACCAAAGGAGAAACCAATTTGTTAATTTTAAACACAATAATACAGGAACGGCTTATATTTCACGTTCTGTCGATGGACTCCCACAAGGTTTCATTGTAGGTTCGGTGATATTTTCAAGTTTCTACACATCGCTGGGTACGTAATATTTTGCAGTCCCCGGTGGTTCATTCCCCTGGTCCCCATGCAGATGAGGGGAACCACCCTCACCCCTGTTTACCCTGTTGTGAATTTAATTGAATGTGGGGGCCGAGCATATGTCTGTCCCGGAATGTCTCCTAATCTTCTGCTCACACTTGTGCTCATTACCCGCACGTGGCCGACGTGGCGCCCCTCCACAGCAGGATAAACTGTATTCTTTTCCTCACCAGAGCTGCTTTGATTTCCAGACTGACGCTAATCAATCAAAGTGGTTTACAAGCTTGTTCAGTTAAAAAAATATAGTCATCTTTGAAACGCTTGCATTTATATTCATACTACATCTATGCTATAAAATTAAATTGTTTTAAGTAGGTAGTAAAATATGAAAAGCAAGTACATTTCACCTCATCACCCCTTCCCTTTAAAAACAAGCTCTTATAGCTTAAGGGGTGATTCATTGATTAAACATATTGTATGCATATTAGCGTGTAAACAATAACTCTAAAATAAATACCACAAAAACGTATATTTTACTGAGTGTCTCGTTCAAAAAGTCGAGATCGAGTCGCAAGGGATGTGTAAATGTCAAGGTTGGTTTTCGTCCTTGAAAAGTTCCTCAACAAGTTTACTTGGTCCAATATCGAAGTTGCGTTGTGTCAAGGAGGTTCCTACTTCTTAATCCAAGACTAAAAATTGTACTTGAAGAAGTTTTAGTACCGGTACTTCGTACTCCACATTATATTGTAAAAAAATTTACACAAAGGGCACTAGACACCGTTCAGTATATTAAAGCGTCGTATCCAGTAAAGTCTCTTGATTGTGTCATCAGGTACTCAATCATTGTATGTTAATTTTCGGATGTTTTGGTTTCTTTAATCAACCTTTTGAGTCATAAATAATATTTACAATCAATGACATAAAAGTTACTCAATCTTTTGAATTTAAAAAACGTGTTAAAGTAGAATTATAACCTGCACTAGTGGGTGTTAGTGTGTGATTCAGTGGACCAGCCAGTGTCCCGTGACGTCACCACCAGTCCAGGATGAGTCACTCACTCCCCCAGGACCCTGGATACAACCTCTCCATTAAACATCGCTGGTGAAATGCTATTTGCATGTACAGTAGTCCCTTCTTTCCCTCTCCCCTACAATCACCTCGCCGCTTTTTACTTTCAAGTTGCCTTTGAGTACTAATTAGTTTCTACAACTCCATGAAACCCCTCTTTGGAGCTATTGATTTTTCGGTGAAAATGGATTGCTTCATGTGGGAAAAGCGTGTATCCATTTCTTCGAATGTGTAGTTATTTATTTGGAAAATGTCACAGTTTTGATATCAAAACTTCAACAAACTATTCGGGTTTGTGTACTACAGTATATATATTTAAAACAAGGCCAAACGAATTATGTCTAATAACATAATTGCATAATATCTTAAGTATATTCACTAACATGTTGTCAATAATCGGCGTCTAAAAACTTAGTTTACTAGATATCACAGTGTATATTGTTACTAAACAGTAAAGAAGTACATCAACTACAAGAAAGTTTAAGCCTAGATTTTTGATTGCAGTAACATTGAAAAAAAAAGTGTTTACGACGGTTCATTTACATCCATCATCATGAACTTCCCGGTTCAATTTAAACTTGAAAATTGAGCTGATAGTAATTCATTTACAAATTAATCATAATTACTTTAGCTAACCATATACTGTAGTTAATTTGCTAACGTAACTCAGTAGATCCTCGTAGACAATATGTCAGACCCAACGATGCCATTGAGTGTCTAGACTACTAGTAGAGGTGATTATGCACCGATAGTGAGATGATGGTCAATGCCATGTCAATGTACACTTAATTGCGGCGTCAGAGTTGCCAACCTATGTGTGCAAAATGTCTATGTTTTCCTCGTTCATTCCAGCCAAACAGGCATTGCAGATTGGTTTTGTTTACTGTTTATGTGTAAAACCTGCAAATTTTGTCAATGATTTAGTTGGTTTACCTGTAAACATTTACGTCGTTATAGATATGTATTTGTTTATTTTACACTGTTACTTCTTGTTTACATGTAGGCCTACTACACGTCTTTTTACATAATGTCGCATTAAAATATATCGTTATACAGCAAACCCAATTTTTACTTGTATTGCACTCATGCCTTGATCTATAAAGGTATCAATTAAATGTATCCAACCATATCCAACTAACAGCAGTATTAATTTAGTTCTAAATATCTCTCGCCACTCGAGGAATTCGTCGACAGTGTTTAGTGATAACGATTCGACATTGGTGATAAGCGACGAGCTGTCTAAGGGTACGACCTTGACTTCGCTGTTGACTGATAGCGCTTATCACACGACCTCGCACACCTTATCTTCTCCAACACTTTGTGTCACCTTTGTAATACAGAGCTCGCTCGGTGAGATAATAGTGTTTCCATACAATGTTCCGTTTATACGTCCTTAGAGTTTATATCAGTGAGGATACACACAGATATTGTATCTAGATAGCCTAGATCATATAATATAGAAAACAACTCTTGAATAGTTATTCAACGAACATTGTTCATGCAACAAACATTCACTTATTGAACAACAACGCAGAGTTAATTTTGTAGTTTATGTTAGTATACAATTTATTTATTCTTTGTCGACTAAACGGAGTAGTTTGACGTTATAGCTAAGTAATCAATGGTCTTTTAAGTACCTCAATATTATTGTACCTGGGAACTTTACCTATGTGAGATAGGTGGCTTATTGTTGTGTTGCCATGGTTGAACTGTAGTAGCATTTAGTAACGGATGTGTCCATGAAACTTTATAAAGGAGTGTAGCTTATGTCAAAGTGACATCATATTTTACAATGTTATCATGTGTGACGAAATTATTACGTAGTGGAGCTGTATATTACATGTATTGATAGATGTATACATTATTGTATCGTTACCGATCTTTGGCAGACACAAATAAACGGAAATATGAGGTTGACGTGATACAAATTTAACGGAAAATACATTAGGCACCTTAATACTCGTAATCGATGTACATATATGTCAGAGACGTAGAACATCTGTATCCATTATACGATTCTACCCTGTAGTTGTGTAACGTCGATGGTGAAGTGTATTTTACCGCGTGGAAGGTGGAAGCCCTGCACCCTCCTGTAGGTGCGACAAAGAGGGTAGATCGGTCCCTGACCTTCCCCCCATCCCCCCTCCCACCCACGCGTCTAGTAACCCCGATCTGGCATTGAGACTATGGATCACTTTCTGTCTAGGTCATCCTTCTTGTTTCTCGTTACGTAATTTATTTAACGAGGTAATTTATTGTCCTTAAAACTTGCCAAATATTTAACAATGCTTTGAACACATAAACAATTAACTTCAAACTCATCCAAAATGTATGTAAAAGTAATTCATTATAAATAATGTAACATAAGCTACTGAATTTTCATTTTCCTGTAACTTATGTTTACACGTATTTCATATGAGACAAACAATGTAAGTTATTAGTTTAATTTACATACATTGAAACGTACTTATAACGTCTATGACGGACTCTTTAGTGTAGTTATAATAAGGTTGGAGATCTGACCAATAATAAAATATTGGAAACTATAAGTATTGCAGACTTCCACCAGTATATTGTTTAGTAGGTACTGGGTATACTAGGTATTTATCCATACGCATACATGTACAGTATTTGTATTTACGCAGATATCCTTGTAAACGTATGTATGAGTATTTTATTAGTTCTAGATTAAGGTGTCGTTAGTTTACATCAGCACTGTAAACTACCATAAAGGCATAAACATGTTCTGTTTAATTTCATGTTGGCCTGACGGACGAGTATAGCCGCGATGAGCCGTTCATTTCAGACAAGCCACCTTCTCTATTTGGAAGACCCAACGCTACAATATCGTATAGATTCTCGCTGATGTGTCGGATTTTTCAGTACGCATTGCGGCGTGAGGGTGTATCGGAATGACTGTCGGTCACCCTACAATGGGGGATGTTTCCCCCGGTTGCCATGACGACCGCCGGCTAGGGGACGCGTGCGATGCGTGCAGGGCGTGTCGTGCCCTTCTAGCCCAGTGTGGCTCTCCTTGGATCAATAAGACTCCACGAGGACTTCCCTTCCGCTAGGTTCTTGCCTACTACACATTGTCCTTGTCAGCTAGGGCACTCCTGTGATAAAAATACTCACAAGAAAACTGTTCCTTGTTCATGAAAAACAAAAACTGTAAATGTACTAAACTTTCCTTTCCTCACGGACTTGATCGAAGTACTAATTAATTATTGGCAAAATCCCCTGAAATCATATTTTACCAATGGCAGAAACGAATGTTCCCATTTTATAAATTGTCTTTCTACTCAGGTTTCTTTCTTGCTCAGCTTTACCATACAACCTCTCCTGGGACCAAGAATACATACGGTAGGCTAATACCGCGTTACGTAAGACTCGTAAGTAATCGTTACAATCATAACGAACGTAGCGTCTGGTGAGGAATATGCTTCCATGGAGGTGTAATTAAAGCCATTGCTGTAATTAAAGCTGCCAACTCCAAAAGCCCGATCTAACATTAAAACATAGCCTAAAAATATATGTAACGAAACTTCCCACTTTTGGTTAACCATTTGTTTAGTACTTCAAGTTTGCTCTTTTACCATGCAGTAGTAGTCATATCACACTACTCTCAACTGGGGACCCAGCAGTTCTCCTGTGGTCCCCTACCCACATACCATCGACCCAACAACAGTTACTGTAAGGTACGCAATGTAAGTCATCCATTGCCACAAGGGTGACTATTGATCTTCAGACAGTCTTGTACCTCATACCAGAAGACTTTTACATATACCCAGCAGTTCTCCTGTGGTCCCCTACCCACATACCATCGACCCAACAACAGTTACTGTAAGGTACGCAATGTAAGTCATCCATTGCCACAAGGATGACTATTGATCTTCAGACAGTCTTGTACCTCATACCAGAAGACTTTTACATATACCCAGCAGTTTTTCTGTGGTCCCCTACCCACATACCATCGACCCAACAATTGTAAGGTACGCAATGTAAGTCATCCATTGCCACAAGGGTGACTATTGATCTTCAGACAGTCTTGTACCTCATACCAGAAGACTTTTACATATACCCAGCAGTTCTCCTGTGTCCCCTACCCACATACCATCGACCCAACAATTGTAAGGTACGCAATGTAAGTCATCCATTGCCACAAGGGTGACTATTGATCTTCAGACAGTCTTGTACCTCATACCAGAAGACTTTTACATATACCCAGCAGTTCTCCTGTGTCCCCTACCCACATACCATCGACCCAACAATTGTAAGGTACGCAATGTAAGTCATCCATTGCCACAAGGGTGACTATTGATCTTCAGACAGTCTTGTACCTCATACCAGAAGACTTTTACATATACCCAGCAGTTCTCCTGTGTCCCCTACCCACATACCATCGACCCAACAATTGTAAGGTACGCAATGTAAGTCATCCATTGCCACAAGGGTGACTATTGATCTTCAGACAGTCTTGTACCTCATACCAGAAGACTTTTACATATACCCAGCAGTTCTCCTGTGTCCCCTACCCACATACCATCGACCCAACAATTGTAAGGTACGCAATGTAAGTCATCCATTGCCACAAGGGTGACTATTGATCTTCAGACAGTCTTGTACCTCATACCAGAAGACTTTTACATATACCCAGCAGTTCTCCTGTGTCCCCTACCCACATACCATCGACCCAACAATTGTAAGGTACGCAATGTAAGTCATCCATTGCCACAAGGGTGACTATTGATCTTCAGACAGTCTTGTACCTCATACCAGAAGACTTTTACATATACCCAGCAGTTCTCCTGTGTCCCCTACCCACATACCATCGACCCAACAATTGTAAGGTACGCAATGTAAGTCATCCATTGCCACAAGGGTGACTATTGATCGGAGTCGTAAGATCGACTTGTGACTCACAAACACTCGCGCCCTTGTTTCTTGTTGGGGAGGACATCTTTCCCTTCTCCCCCACAACTCCCCGCTACTTCAACGGGGGAAACCAAGAGGGGAGAGGGTGGAAACTAGACCGGAAATGAGATTATACGCTCTCGTCTAAACGGGCGAGGAATCAGGAGACAGGTGATTCAGTCTTAAATTGCTCGTCATTCCGAAATCTTCTAAACTTTGACAGTCTGTGAGTGTAACAGCTGGATGTGTAAAGTAACGTGTTATGTCAATATCACTTGCACTAGGTACTTGAGAATCCAGCAATCAGAATGATAGCTTAGACTTGACGTGAATAAAAGTCATTGTGTCCTTGATTTAAACACTTTATCCAAAACATCCTCAATTTTCAATAAAAGGTCTACTATATTTCAATTTCATTTTTTAGCGAATTTCCTATATAGGGATTAAGCTATTATCGTAGGTCTCATGGTAAGACTTGGACCCTTGACCGATTAACTTTTTCGTTTTTATGTCCTCAGAGGCCAAAAACGTCATCCGTTCAAATTTATATATATTTATGTGGACGTTAGCACGTTAACTCGTGCAAAAATGATCCGATTTTAATGAAATTCGTTACAAACGTGCAAAACTACAATTATTCTAACGAGTTCACGAACCAGCATGATCGGGCCATAAGAACAGGGGTGTTATGGGGTGAAAATAGGTTTTTCTCATTTTTCACCCTCAAAACATAAAATTTCCCAATTTCTCTCTAAACCATTTTGAAGAGCTTAAAAAACAAATAAGTTAGTATATTAAAGTGTTTTTGTATGATTATTGCTTACGGAGAAAATTGAAAAAATTGTAAATTTAAAATTCCCATGTTATTTTTAGGGAGAATTAATAAACTGTTGTAGTTTGCTTCTTTATGAATATATTTCGATCAAACATGGCAAGTTTATTTATTTTATACTTAAGCTATTAAGGTTTTACTAAAAAATACACTTTATTACCTTCCCTCTAGGAGCAAACCTAGGTACTCGTTAAACCTAATGATATTGAAATAGATTTCAAATAGAAAATCAAATCAGGCAAATGGAAATTCGCTTAGTCTGCAGGTTTACTGCGGCGGGGGTATTTGTTATATTACATTATTGTATTGCAAGGATTAAAATTGTTTTGGCGGAACAAACCTATAACTTATGCCCAAGGACAAAATATTACAATTTATCTGTCCGCATGTTGAGCCATACTATTTTTACGTGAATTACGGTACATATTGATAATATTTGTTGTATCCAGCAGTAGTGTTCGCATTTATAGCGCATGTATTATATTATATTATGTATTATGTATTATATTATCGTCCACACGGTACTGTGGTGGCTGTAGCCGCCGCCGCGCCGTACAGACCCGCGCGACTCAAGGTAAAGGCCAGTCTACTACTGAAGGTCTCCAATCTTCCTCTTTGCTTTGTTCCTCTATTTGGCCCCTCCTTTTATTTTTACATAACCAGAGGTTCAATATCGAGTTGTCCTTGCTTATGTCATTTATTCTGTTACAGGTATGTTTGCGCCTATGTTTGTATTGCAGTTCAGTAAGTAGCCTACTGTACTTCAGTGTTTTGTTTAGTAGACTTTTATAAAAATTAAAATTATAATTATAGTGTTCTTTATTTGGTTCTAAGTCCACTGTTGACTACATACTGTTGGAATAAAAAGAATCACGGATTGTTCTGCTATTATTTGACCGTTTATAATTTGATTTGAAACATTTTAAGCAGAAAATAGTCTAACCATGTTTTTAACCGAGCTGGCCCTGGGCAATATAGACGGAACATAGGTTGTTTTCCGAACTAGACAAAACAACAAAATAAATCATTAATCAACCAAACTAAGATTAAATGGTATCTGTACTTGCAATGCAAATAAAAATTTTTATACATCTTGAGAGCGATTCAGTCAAGGTGAAGGACGTTAAGATCAGCTTGGTCCTTGTCAGCCTATCGCTCACACACGCACCCACACACACTCACAGCTCAATTTGCATTCACAACACACATTTACAATCACATAGAATCCCTCCCTCTACTCAACTTTTATCCTTCGTTACTAATTGGCGTAGCAGACCACTTTCACTAACAAATCCTATATACAATCCACCCCTCACCCCCGCCACTGTCGGCACGTGGTGCGTGGGGGAGGGAGTTTTTATTGCAAGGGTTGAATATTCTGTTTGTGACGGTCACTGGTATTTTGGGGCAGTATTCCCCTCCCCCCAGGCTATCAGGGGCGACAGAATAGAACCTGCGACTGTCGAGGGGCAGAGTCATACTAGGCTACTTTACTAGCCGCTAGCGAAATAGCGGCTACTCATAGCCAATCTGACATAGGCAGTAGCGGCTGGTAGGAGTAGCGCGCTAGTCTCATTTCACTAGCGTCGAGAATTGAACATGTCCAATTTTCCGAGCTACTAACTAGCGGCTAGTGAGTCACGTGATTGACTAGCGGCTACCGAGTAGCCGGTGTGACATGTGTACTAGCGTAGTAGCGGCTAGTGGCTGTGCATGTTTGGGTTTGGTTTGTTGTGGAAAAGTTGGTTTCAATTAAAATTTGTGAAAAATGAGTGAAGTGAAGTGGTCCGGTGGGGACATAATTAACTTTTTAAACATTTATCGGAAATATCAATGCCTTTGGGATATTACGTGCCCTGATTATTTAAAGCGGGAAGTAAAAAGACAGGCATTTGCACAACTGATGCAGGAATTAGAATATTCCGGTTTGCCGGTGCAAGAAGATGGGCTCAAAAAGAAGATTAAAGTAATAAGGGACAGTTATCGTAACGAATAAAATAAAATTAAGAAGTCCCAAAAAAGTGGTGCCGGCACAGACGACATTTACAAACCAAAACTTGTGTTACCAAGGTTAGCAGCTCATCAAACTTTTTTACGGACATTCTCATAATATTGTAGTACGATTTCGGGTCCTCAACAGCTAGTTCTCTAATAAGTGTTCCTGATGAACCCAGCCTGTCTCTTCTCTTAATCCACTCTCTTACCCAGGAGCGTTTCTTCTTGTTGCGGATATTTTCAATTAAATCAATACAAACATCACTAACGCACATCAAAATTAAACGCCGTAATTCAACCCGGCTTATACCAACAGACGACATTTTCACAGGATTGACACTGACTGGCTGAATCGCTGCTACTAGGTAGCCGCTACCGACATTTGTTGTGTGACAGCTTTTACTAGCGGCTACTTCACTAGCCGCTACTAAATAGCAGCTAGTAAGTAGCCTAGTGTGACACAGACTTATAGGCTATACATAGGCCATATACATCCTGGCTAACCATCAATAATGCCACGTGTGCCCCTTACATATCTGTATATTCCGTGTCTTTACGTAAGAGGAATGAGTGTATGTACACAGATACTATCGTGCAACCGCGGTTGAAGAAACACTAGCCATGCGTGTATTGTGGACATCGAACCCGTCCCACTAAACATTCATTTGACTGATTAAAACACCCTCAATTTCGAAAACCTCTCTGCATTAAAAATAACTACTGTAGTCGGATTTAATTACTAATATCAGATCGATATATGGTTGCATATACTCGTTGCATTTGTGTTTTGGTGTGTAATAATAAGTATCTGTAAACTTGATTTATAATATTATTCAGCCACTTAGGTAACGTTTTACAGATTTAAACGTTTTACTATACAAACTTCTTTTCCTCTTCTACAATACAATATGTAGGAGAAAAGTCCCAGACAACACCCCAACATCGACCCAACGCAGGGGTGGCTTTTAAAACCGAAATAATCACACTCCCCTAAACTACTGCAGTTAATGGTTTAGTGAAATATTAAACACGTGGGGTAAAGTAGTGTAAAGGGTCGTGCGTGGCGAAAAGGTGGCTTTTGACGTTGTGATGGAGGGGGTTGATAGAAAGTGAAATAGGAACGACATATTACTCTATATATAGAGCTGTATCTGGAACTGAAAGTGCAATTTGGATTCGTCCGGGAGAGCCCTTGAACTGCCGGGGTTGGGGTAGGCCCCTGGTACCCCCCGGCCCACGTACCCCCGCGCCAGCGCACTGATAACAAGCCTGCACCACTGATAATGGTCCTACCGACTGGCAATTACAATCATAGAGATGTGTTCACTGTTCAGAGTATATGGGAGAGCGATCTATCTTATGGTATTATAAATTACCACACATGTTTTACTAGACCACTTCATAGCGAAGTTTAGAAACATAAAGTAGCATGATCGACTCAGACCACAACAGACGCTTACTGGGTTTGTGTTGTGTACTGTGCCCTACAATCATCGCTCATTGTGACTATTACACATGGAAAATTAACCACGGTTCCTTGCCGTGTTGTATTTATCTCTAAATTTCCACCCCGTTGTGTTAAGAGGTTTGTGGTTAGAACATGACATTTGATGCTTACACCATACATATCTAGTCGAAGTGTAGATTCAATACAATACAACATATCCTGCACAGTGTACACCCTGCGACACTCCACCATACATGCATACATTGATCTAAAGGGACAAGTAATAATATGTTAATAATAATATGTTTTTTTCTCAGTTTAAATTATACCTTAGATTTTTATGGATGTCGTACGAATGGTTATGCAAACACATTCACCCGACAGCGATAGCAACGTGGTAATCTCCCCAAACCATTATTAGTGTGATCTAATTCTCCACCGCGGCTGATGACTCCGCGCCCCTTGCATTGCTGCGCGTGCGAAAGTCCCGTGTTATTTCAGTCGTGCCACCCTTATAGAACAAAACCCCTCAACTTCCTACAAACATTACCCTCCAAATCGATTCCTCTCCCTTTTCTCGTAATATTCTCTCAATGCGTAAGAACGTTTCCTGCAGCAGCAAACTAAGTATTAGTTGTTATGATTACTTCACAAAACTGTTAGCTTTCGTGTCTAGTAGCCATGATTTAGTAATGGTATAATACCAAATCGTTTGTTCGAGTTTACATTAAATAAATAACTGTATCAAAATAATTGTTGTTTGAGTGTTTGTAATCACTTTGATTATTTGAGGTATTCGATGGATATTAAATACCAACAATATTTTTTAGTAAGAATTAGTAGAACAAAAGAGGTTTTAAAATAGTTGACTTTATGTTAAATTAATGTAAATAATACGATTTCATAAAAAAGAAAACATTGTATCAAACACTAGATTTGTAGATAAAATCAGTTATGTAATCACGAACGAACGAAAAAGTTGATAAAATGTACCATTCGTGTAATTGGAAGCAATTGGAAGAATAGTATAACTTTAGGAGGGTACGGTAATCTAACTGTTTTCTCTCAAAGCCAGACAACGGTATATAAATAATGATGAATAAACAGAGCTTTTTCCTAGAAAACGTTGTAAACAAGTGATAAGCAAATGACCGTTTTACGCAACAGTTAGAAATATAAATATCTCCATAACAACGTGGGACAAATAGTGGCTAGTCGGCGTGATAGTACATGCTGAGTGGGGCCTGCGGGTCATCACATTTACCATTACCATTACTCATTACTCAGCGGTGATAATAGATACAATGTGCTGTCTCAGTGCATCGTCCACGTAGTTGCCGCATTGGCCACTAGAGGCGTGCCCGGCTGGTGGCGCTCCTGGTAGAGAGTTGCGGAACTACGAGCGCCGCCGTTAGGTCGATACTGCGGGACCTTGACTCGGAGTGAACCTTGGTTCGCGCGGCGTCCGACACGCTAGTTTTCTGTTTCCGAGGCTACAGGAGACGATCTGCGGTTCATCTCGCTATCAGAATATCAACACTCGCGCTGATATCACCACGACCTTCCCTTATCACGTCTTATCAGCGATGTCCTCACGATATAGAAAGTGAGGGTAAGTGTAGCCATCAGTTCCTTGACCCTACCCAATATGTTGTGCTTTGTTGTGGTCCTATTTGTTTCCGACTCATTTCAATGTAATGAATTTTCTACAGACGCAATGTCGTGTTCCTAGATGCACATTTGCATTCACAGATTGTTCACAAATGGTTATTTCCGTGGTGTGGTTTGACCAATACTGATGACGTAATCCACAAGTGTTAGGCGGCCATTGCCTCCGCTTTCCCTGGATTTTATTGATTTTTGTACTTTTACTGAATCGTTGCCCTTGAGTAAATTTAGGAGTTTACTTTCATGTTAACTATATAAATTAATTACATTACGCTAGGTGAATGCGTTTAAATACTAGGATTGATAAGGGTTTTACATTAATCAAGCATACAACTGCGTGTAGTGACTTAAACAAAGATTATATGCATCTAGATATCAAATATACATCATTATTTTTATGGACTAAATTAACTCTAAGGGTTTTATAATTAATATTTATTCTACCCAATAATACCTAATAAATAATCTGATGATTAAAATGTTTCAAAAATGTCTATATTTGTATCAACTATGTGTTGTATTCGTGTAAACAAGTTTTTATGTTCATAAATAAATTTTATTATCAGCAGATTTTAAGAATAGTGATCTATTGTGGCAAGAAAAAACAACGCATTATGCATATAATTTTTTTATTTTAAGATAACTATAAATCACTATAGGCCAGTCAATAACAGCATTCAACATCGCAAACGTGCATGTATCTACGATTTTTTTATATGTTGTTAGGTCCCCTAAGAGTAGTTTATACCCAAGTTTGCAACCCTGAAAACCCTGTGCTACTCCCATGATACTTGAAAAACTGTAAAATTCTGGCTATTTTTTTGTTTTATTGAAAGAAACTGACTGAAGGAAGCGTTTATCAGGTATATGTGTCATATACTTTTTTAAAGTTAACTAAATTTGCAACAATTGGAACCCAGTTTGAGCCCATTAAGTCAATCTCTTGCGGATATACAGTTAGTAAAAAATAGGAAATTGTTTTTCAAACATTGAAAGATTATCAGTAGGCTCATTTGCCAAGATGCGTGCAGGCTTAAGTAATGATCATAGAGAAAAGTCTTTAGGAAGGATTTTGTAGAGAATTTAATAAGCTTTAATCCAATTCCAAAGTTGTGTGTCTAGGCCTTACAGTTCCACAAACAAATTTAATACATAAAAATATCATATTTTGCGTAAATTATTTATTTGGGGTTGCATGTCTTTAAAAGATTCGGACTCTACCTTCAAGACATGCTTGGCCTAAAAAACACATGAAGTGAGTATCGCACGTTCACAGGGAGGTCCTCTCAAAACGTCGCTCTGATAAGTTCTGGTCTGGTTTGTGGACAGATTCGACCATGGAACACGTACTGATGAGGTCCATGAAAAGCCAGGGTGGGCTAACTCATGGTCGGGGAATATCAAGCAGTGTGCTGGCGCTGGTCAGCAGGGTTGGTTTCCATGCTCAACATTTGCGAGGGAAGGAACGTTTCACTGAAACTACGGCTCTAACATCAGAACAGCACGTTGATATGAGGGCATCCCAAATTGCGAGAGACACTGCAGATACAAAAAAATTAAAGATCTGGTTCAACACCCACCCTCCATTCCCAGTCATCGATCGCCTATTTTCCATCCACAGTGGTATCGTCGGAGGCCCTGATATCAACTGCCACTTATCTTAAGAACTGGGAGCATGAGGAGTGAAACAAATTGTTGATAACAACTTTGGTTAAGTGACTTTTAAACGAAAGGACAAAGTGAAGACCTTGACGTTCGTCTGTAAAAGTATTCAACAAGAGAGTTGATGTTGATCTCCTTATATATTCCAGAGGGTCTGCGTCACAAAACAATCAGATGTACAATTAAAGCAGCATTTTGCGTATGAGCTTGCACCGTATCCACTGTCTTTATTCACTTAAGAAGGAATGCGCAAGGGCACAAAAATCTTCCTTCTATTCAGCATTTACACCGCTCACTGAAAACATCATCCGAGGAAACGAAGCGTTCATAGTGATTGATGGTGGTTACGTATTGCACAATGTTATCTGGCATCGAAATGATTCAGTCAGATACATTGTGGTGGGATATGTCAGCTATGTTTTACTTTAAACCACTTTGGTAAAAACTTTGCTGTGGTAATTGATGGATACCCCCAAGATGCAGCTATGAAGAGCACTAAACCAGATGAACGCCCGTGACGCTCTACTTCTCTCTCATGCAGTGACATTTTGTTTGATGAACTAATACCCATCAAAGTGTCCCAAGCAAAAATGCTCTCAAATGAATCTAACAAACACCGACTGATCACCATGTTGTGTACTGAATTTGAGATGCGTTGTATTAAATACATCAATCTCAAGAGTACCCCGATTCTGATATAGTGAGGACTGCCCTCTCCAAGAGTTCATCGTTCGATCAGGTTTTTATCATTGGGGAGGATATCGACCTACTGGTGCTCCTCAGCGGATTAAGCTCTGGAGTCTGGACAGACGAACGTGTACTTCCAGAAAGGCCGGAGAGGTGGTTCAGAGTGTGCCCAATATCCAGCAAATTCAGTATATTTCTTAGTAATTGTTTGTTTTTTTGAAGCCATGTGTTACATCTATTATCTATAAAATGTCAATTTCACATTCTTGCACTCTTTAAAGAAATAAATAATAACATTAGTCAGTATACCTACATTGATGACATCATTAACGACTTTTTTTAAGAAGCTATAAGGCCTAGACACACCACTTTGGAATTAAATAAAAGCTTATTAAATTCTCTACAAAATCTTGCCTAAAGACTTTCTCTATGACCATTACTTCAACCGATACACATCTTGGCAAATGAGCCTACCGATAATCTTTCAATGTTTGAAAAAAGATTCCTATTGTTTACTAACTGTATATCCGCAAGAAATGGACTAAAAGGGCACAAACTGGGTTCCAATTGTTGCAAATTTAGTTAACTTTAAAAAAGTATAGGACACATATACCTGATAAACGCTTCCTTCAGTTAGTTTTTTCAATAAAACAAAAAATGAGCCAGAAATTTACAGTTTTTCGAGTATCATTGGAGTAGCACAGGGTTTTCAGGGTTGCAAACTTGGGTATAAACTCCTCTTAGGGGACCTAACAACATATACAAAAATCGTAGATACATGCGCGTTTGCGATGTTTGCCTTTTTTCGTGTATATATTGACTGGCCTACTAATTTGTTTGTTACAGATGATAATTTTTAATATTCTCTTAGTTGCACATAAACATGAAACAATTGTACTGTAATTGAAATTATGTTAGCAACTATAATAATCCCTCATTTATAATAATCATAATCCCGATACTCGACAGTCGACACTGTGCTCACGTGTATACAGTACCTACTACAGCGCAGGTGACTGGTGTAGCGCCGTGTAGCCGCGTGATGCAATATAGATGCTGTATCAGTATTGCATCGGGCTGTGTGCAGGCGCTCTCCATGCATTGACACTCGACAGTCGACACTGTGCTCACATGTATACAGTATTATAGCGTAGGTGACTGTTGTAGCGCCGTGTAGCCGCGTGATGCAATATAGATGCTATATCAGTATTGCATCGGGCTGTGTGCAGGCGCTCTCCATGCATCGACACTCGACAGTCTACACTGTGCTCCCGTGTATACAGTATTATAGCGTAGGTGACTGTTGTAGCGCCGTGTAGCCGCGTGATGCAATATAGATGCTGTATCAGTATTGCATCGTGCTGTGTGCAGGCGCTCTCCATGCATTGACACTCGACAGTCTACACTGTGCTCCCGTGTATACAGTATTATAGCGTAGGTGACTGTTGTAGCGCCGTGTAGCCGCGTGATGCAATATAGATGCTGTATCAGTATTGCATCGTGCTGTGTGCAGGCGCTCTCCATGCATTGACACTCGACAGTCTACACTGTGCTCCCGTGTATACAGTATTATAGCGTAGGTGACTGTTGTAGCGCCGTGTAGCCGCGTGATGCAATATAGATGCTGTATCAGTATTGCATCGGGCTGTGTGCAGGCGCTCTCCATGCATTGACACTCGACAGTCTACACTGTGCTCCCGTGTATACAGTATTATAGCGTAGGTGACTGTTGTAGCGCCGTGTAGCCGCGTGATGCAATATAGATGCTGTATCAGTATTGCATCGGGCTGTGTGCAGGCGCTCTCCATGCATTGACACTCGACAGTCTACACTGTGCTCCCGTGTATACAGTATTATAGCGTAGGTGACTGTTGTAGCGCCGTGTAGCCGCGTGATGCAATATAGATGCTGTATCAGTATTGCATCGTGCTGTGTGCAGGCGCTCTCCATGCATTGACACTCGACAGTCTACACTGTGCTCCCGTGTATACAGTATTATAGCGTAGGTGACTGTTGTAGCGCCGTGTAGCCGCGTGATGCAATATAGATGCTGTATCAGTATTGCATCGGGCTGTGTGTAGGCGCTCTCCATGCATTGACACTCGACAGTCTACACTGTGCTCCCGTGTATACAGTATTATAGCGTAGGTGACTGTTGTAGCGCCGTGTAGCCGCGTGATGCAATATAGATGCTGTATCAGTATTGCATCGTGCTGTGTGCAGGCGCTCTCCATGCATTGACACTCGACAGTCTACACTGTGCTCCCGTGTATACAGTATTATAGCGTAGGTGACTGTTGTAGCGCCGTGTAGCCGCGTGATGCAATATAGATGCTGTATCAGTATTGCATCGTGCTGTGTGCAGGCGCTCTCCATGCATTGACACTCGACAGTCTACACTGTGCTCCCGTGTATACAGTATTATAGCGTAGGTGACTGTTGTAGCGCCGTGTAGCCACGTGATGCAATATAGATGCTGTATCAGTATTGCATCGGGCTGTGTGCAGGCGCTCTCCATGCATTGACACTCGACAGTCTACACTGTGCTTCCGTGTATACAGTATTATAGCGTAGGTGACTGTTGTAGCGCCGTGTAGCCGCGTGATGCAATATAGATGCTGTATCAGTATTGCATCGGGCTGTGTGCAGGCGCTCTCCATGCATTGACACTCGACAGTCTACACTGTGCTCCCGTGTATACAGTATTATAGCGTAGGTGACTGTTGTAGCGCCGTGTAGCCGCGTGATGCAATATAGATGCTGTATCAGTATTGCATCGTGCTGTGTGCAGGCGCTCTCCATGCATTGACACTCGACAGTCTACACTGTGCTCCCGTGTATACAGTATTATAGCGTAGGTGACTGTTGTAGCGCCGTGTAGCCGCGTGATGCAATATAGATGCTGTATCAGTATTGCATCGGGCTGTGTGCAGGCGCTCTCCATGCATTGACACTCGACAGTCTACACTGTGCTCCCGTGTATACAGTATTATAGCGTAGGTGACTGTTGTAGCGCCGTGTAGCCGCGTGATGCAATATAGATGCTGTATCAGTATTGCATCGTGCTGTGTGCAGGCGCTCTCCATGCATTGACACTCGACAGTCTACACTGTGCTCCCGTGTATACAGTATTATAGCGTAGGTGACTGTTGTAGCGCCGTGTAGCCGCGTGATGCAATATAGATGCTGTATCAGTATTGCATCGTGCTGTGTGCAGGCGCTCTCCATGCGTTGACACTCGACAGTCTACACTGTGCTCCCGTGTATACAGTATTATAGCGTAGGTGACTGTTGTAGCGCCGTGTAGCCGCGTGATGCAATATAGATGCTGTATCAGTATTGCATCGGGCTGTGTGCAGGCGCTCTTCATGCATTGACACTCGACAGTCTACACTGTGCTCCCGTGTATACAGTATTATAGCGTAGGTGACTGTTGTAGCGCCGTGTAGCCGCGTGATGCAATATAGATGCTGTATCAGTATTGCGTCGTGCTGTGTGCAGGCGCTCTCCATGCATTGACACTCGACAGTCTACACTGTGCTCCCGTGTATACAGTATTATAGCGTAGGTGACTGTTGTAGCGCCGTGTAGCCGCGTGATGCAATATAGATGCTGTATCAGTATTGCATCGTGCTGTGTGCAGGCGCTCTCCATGCATTGACACTCGACAGTCTACACTGTGCTCCCGTGTATACAGTATTATAGCGTAGGTGACTGTTGTAGCGCCGTGTAGCCGCGTGATGCAATATAGATGCTGTATCAGTATTGCGTCGTGCTGTGTGCAGGCGCTCTCCATGCATTGACACTCGACAGTCTACACTGTGCTCCCGTGTATACAGTATTATAGCGTAGGTGACTGTTGTAGCGCCGTGTAGCCGCGTGATGCAATATAGATGCTGTATCAGTATTGCATCGTGCTGTGTGCAGGCGCTCTCCATGCATTGACACTCGACAGTCTACACTGTGCTCCCGTGTATACAGTATTATAGCGTAGGTGACTGTTGTAGCGCCGTGTAGCCGCGTGATGCAATATAGATGCTGTATCAGTATTGCGTCGTGCTGTGTGCAGGCGCTCTCCATGCATTGACACTCGACAGTCTACACTGTGCTCCCGTGTATACAGTATTATAGCGTAGGTGACTGTTGTAGCGCCGTGTAGCCGCGTGATGCAATATAGATGCTGTATCAGTATTGCATCGTGCTGTGTGCAGGCGCTCTCCATGCATCGACACTTGACATTATTTGACAGTAGGCTCACGTGGTTGTCTTTATATCATTAGTAAATCATACTTACTTAATACATATATAATGTTTATATTAAATAAGGAATTAAAATGTTACCGCAAGTGCCATCCTTAAGAGTCTTCCATAGTGGAATCCATGTTGGATTTCTTCCCCATAAGAACAATGTTAACTTTGGGTCCAAATATCTCATCAGCAAATTGTCATATAATTATGGATAAGGAGTTAAATTTAAGGAATTGCGGTCCTCTAGAGATTGACGTTTTTTATTTCACAATTTTTAATTTTTTAAATGAATAATTAATTATTAATTAGCTTAAAATTAAGCTAATTATTGAAAGGAAATGAAAATGGATTTTCGAAATTCAAAAACCTCAGTCACGAGTCTATTATGTTAAAAATACAAATTATAAATTTCAAAGCTATATCTTAACAAATAACGCCGTTACGTGTCCACAAATGATGCAATTCTAACATTGTTCTTATGGGGAAGAAATCCAACATGGCTTCCACTATGGAAGACTCTTAATATAATAATTAGTTTACGTGACATAAATACTGGATGTTACGTATGTTAATAGAGTATGTGTAGCTGTCACTAACATAACAACATTTTTACTTGTATACAAAATTGACTCATTGACTCTCTGTATTCAAAAATCTCTGTTATTTAAAAAAAAGTAATGTTATTTTAATACTTTCCCCTAAATATACTATATTTTCGCTTTTTACAGAAGTTAATAAAAACAACTTACATGCACACACTCTGTTAACAAAATCACAATCAAATCGTCTCAAAAGATTATGAATAAAATTCACAATCAAAACTCATTGAGTTTTCCCCCTAGAAATATCTATAAGTGTCAATAACTTTCATGCGTTCAACTATTGTAAATTTTAAATTTTCCTCTCCTTTTTACCGTGGAGTATTAGGCTACACAGGATACACGTAATGCGCAACCATTGTGCAACGCTGAAGATGACTTTTACTTTGGTCGACTGAAGCCCGTCGTCGTAGTAATTGTGACACTACACTGCAACAATGGGGAAAGCAGACGATCGAAGGGGAAAGCGATTGTTGTGTGTCTGAGTGGTATATTGGATCGGTGATTTGGCCTCACCGTCGTTTGTGGTTGATTGCTGGCTTGGAATCGGTCATTATGTATTGCTGTTACTTGGGCTGACTCATTTTGGACCAAATGCAAATTTGGAGCTGGGGTTAAGATATTGCCGTAGGTCACAGAGTACCTTAGTGTTTTTATGTCCCCAGAGGCCAAAAACGTTATGCATTCAGGTTTACATATGTGTGTAAAAATGGTGTGTATATGTTTACGCGTGACCACGATAACTCAAGTAACAATGATCCGATTTGAGGAAATCGGGTACATATATGTTACCAACATGATCGGACTAACGGAAACCGGGTTTTTTTGGGTAAACATTTGTTTTCTCATTTTTGACCCTGCAACAATAAATTTAGCAATTTATTTCCAACGTTCCAACCCATTATTTAGAGCTTAAAAATCAAACAATATATTACACTAAAGCGTTGTTGTACTTCTAATGGTGATTGTGAAAATTATAAAGAAAACTTAAATTTAAAACCCCTGTGTTATTCTTACAGAGATCATTCAACTGTTGTAATATGCTTGTTTATCGAAATATGTTGTTAAATCTGGCCAAATTATTTGTATTATACTACTATCATTCTTAAAAAAATTCACTTTATTACATTCACTATAGCAGCAAACCTAAGTACACAATAAATATTAAACTAATTTTTACTTCAATGAACGCATAAACGCATCATCAAATAAGCACTGAGAAATATTGCCATGGATGTTTGACGTTTCCTAACAAAGGTTGTCAATTGTATTGAGGAAAATTGTGTATGCAATTTCTTAGAATTGCTTGCGTTTATTATATTTCATAGCATATTTCTGTTCTATAAATCTGTACAATTTTACTGCCAACAGGAATAAACTCTATAAAAAAATGTTTTTAAAAGTTGTTTGTTGTGGTTAAAATGTGTAGCTGTAAACAAATATTTAAAATGTAGTGTATATTAACTTTTTAGTTTTTGAGGTTTATTGAAGCAAAGTAATAGGTAAACTAGTATGTATGTTTACAGCACTCTATGTTAAAATTGCAACGTTACAAATTAGATTCAAACCAATAAAAATGCATAACAATGTAATACAGTAATCTTAAAAACGACGATTACCAACCGCAGGCAGAGAACTTAAGACATGCATTGAACTAATTTAAAGTATTAAATTGAGGGCCCACTGTTTTTATGAGAGGTTAATATTGCATCGATATATTTTTGTTTACTTTCCAATGCTAAAACTGTCTGTTTAACGGATATATTTAGGTGTAGCATGAAGAGAATTATTATTACAAAGTTAATCATTTATTTCTGGTGGAAACCTATTCGACCCGATTGGGTAACCGGTAGAAACCTTGCCAAAAGTGTATTATCAGTTATTGTTGAACCAGTGATACCGGGGAGCGTCACTTCTACTGGTTCACTCGTCCTACTCGGTGTATATCTCCTGTGAGATGTTCTCTAAAATAAGCTCCTCTTCTTCAGAAAATACTCTCCATTAGACTCCCTTATTGTTGGAAATCACTCTCTAACAAGGAGCGTCTTCTTATGTATGATTCCGTTCGCATATAGCAAAGTTAAAAAACTATGCCATTAAGAAGACTCCTCTCGTAGAGAAGTAGCTTCCCAAAAAGTTATATTCCCCAACTATTGTATAGGAAAGATCCCCTTCGGCAGGAACCTCTGCTCCTGTAGGAAGCCGTTCCTCCAAAGAGACGCTCCATGTATGAAGGAGACTCCTCTCCTGTAGGATACTGCTGTTACGTGTACCAACGAAAAAGAAAGTGACGTCGTCGTCCTGACCCACTTGCAGGTCTACGACCCCAGTCGTCACTCTCGCTCTCTAGAGAAAGTGAAACCGCTCTGGCTCTGACCTCCACATCATTTCCTTTTGACGAAACTGCCCCCCCCCCCCCACCCACCCCCCTGGAACTGGTAGCGACCCATATCCTTGTGAGAGACTGAGGTGGAGGATATAAGAATACTTGGTAGAGTCAAGGCGGGATCCATACTGATTGGGTAATTTGCTTGGATCGGAACAATTTGTAAGAAATCCTCTATGCGATGACGGCTCAAAAACTACGTATATTCCAAATTGCCTCAACGTTCATACTAGGTAAATTTATTCACAGACATTATAAATTGATCCCGTTTTAAACACTCAAAATTTAATAAAACTATAACCAGTTATAAGTTAAATACCTAAATGCCTAAATAAGAAAAACTTCGTAACAGAAAGGATGGACTGCGTTAGTAAGAGAGGTAAACAAGGAAAAATGAGTGAGGATATAATAGCGTACGAACGCTGCTACACGAGTCAATATTTACTTTGCGAGCGAATCGGGGAATAAGGTTGTTTAAACAACTTGACGCATTTGTGTATGTTTCTTGTCTATGGAGCATTGTTTTTTTCTTACCAGCTTTAAGAGATTTTAAGCATGGACTTTCACATTGCCACGGGTGGCACTATATCGCCATTGTTGGCAAAATTCCCTGGTCGTACCCCACGTTATTTTGATGTACACTTGTCCCGTTTGTTCGAATACTTTGTACCCAAGTATTCGATGAGCTTATTGATACTCACTCAAACTTTGATTTGGTTACAATGAATATGTTGAAATGAGTTGCTGTTTGCTGTTGAGTGTAGATACGTCACTCTCTTGTCGTTGTCTGACGTCATACTCAGCAACCTCCATCGCCCCGCCACGGCGCGTACCTTGGCCTGTCCTTGGCCGCCCCTCGGTCGTCGCCCTCCCGTCCCCGTCCCGGACCTACAACCTACCTGACCAACGTTGTCGAAGGGGTATGACAGCTTGAAAGATTTTTTTACAAACAATATTTACTAAACAACAACAGCACTATGCAGAAACACTTTGCAGCAAATAAGTTTCAAGGCAAGGAGTTAAACCAAATAAGTCCCGTAGACAGTTCCAACGACGTAAAGTTTAAGGTAGGCTACGTAATATACTTTTATGAATTCGACCCCATTGCTTTACTGTATCATGATAATTAACTAGGCGCTGTTATGTCAAAATGTGGTAGCGATAGCTGTGGAGGCGTTTGCCATTTTTTTTCGGGATTAAAATATTTAAGTCTTGGTGTTTTACAATAAGAGCTTCTAAATCGATAAACCTCTCCTATCAAACCCTATTATGAACATTTCAGAAATTGATTATTCCCATGGTGGTTGATTTTCTTTGAGTACCTATGTGCTATTATATTATGTACGTACTTTAGTCATGTTGAACCTATAGCGTTAATATTTACGGTAAAACAACATTAAAAACTGTTTTGTAACGATTAATGTTTAGTAATTAATTGCCAAACAAACATACAGTACAGTAAAGTGATATCTTTAGCAAGGAGGGGGCATGGAGCGAGTGGTATGGCGATATTACTATTTTAAGGCCATAGTGGCCCAGTCAGCGAGCGTTCACCCGCCGAAGGGCCGAGGACACCCGAGAACAGCCGAACAGTGACGGAGACGACCGAAGCTGCGGGTCCATTGTTGTAATCTTTCAACCAACCGCCATCACCATACAGAGTACAAACCAGTGCTTTTTAGATAGCGAACGTGAAGAAAGTAGCACGATTACGGACTGACAAGAAACCTAAACTAGTGAAATTACAATTTACCCGTATCGGGTGGTTGGCACTCGAGAAAGTGAATTATGCAAGATCAAACAAGTTAACGGGGCAAAATAACGAACTCACAATGTAAAAAATATGTGTTTGTGGTAAATGACCAATTTATAATAACAAATACTAGTCGTGTACTAGTTTTCTTTTTCATATTTTTGAGTTCTTATTACTAAAACAAATGTAGACAGTTTATTTTTGTTATGCTTAAAACCACGAAGAAAACTCTAAATATTACATTTTATACAGTATAAAAGGGTTTTGGTTTGACGATGGACCATACTCTCCTGTCAGAACCTATGTTATTTATCTGTTTTTTTCTAAAGCCGAACACTGCAATACAGTTGTATTGGTTCTGCGTAGTCAATTACAGATTCTATCCAAAGTAGGTTACATTTCCATGTACAATTGAACCAGTTAATCCGGCGCTAGTCTGTAACAGATGAACTGAATTGAATGCTTTCATTCTTTTTCAGTAGTGTAATTTATTCGGAGCAATTATGCTGTTACGTTGTTTTAATAGTTTTAAACATTTAGAAATTACAACAGTAAAATTTTAAAATTATTTTCTTCAGTTTGTTATTATCAAGCAGTTAAAGGTTACAAGTTCTTTTAAAAGCTCGAATGAGAGTCTAATAGCTATCTCCAGTAAATACTTTTGTAGCAGTTAAAATAATATTTAAAATTTCCCTTTAAGACTAAATAATACCATCGCAATATTGCCTAAACCAGCCCATATCATTTAAGTGCTTTACACGTTACTATGCAAGCCACCAGACATCTGCATCCATTCCATTTCGTCTAAATAAATCAAGTTCCAGGATATAATTGTGTTGTACCTTAGATTGATTCACAAAGTTTTTATTAAACTGACAATAGAAATTGGTAATAAAATTCAGTTTATATTTTCAGCTGATCGTAGTTTCTCAAGGAGAGATCGGTAACAGCTGAACCCCGCTCCCTGTACAGTCTGTAGTTCACGCTGCGGGCAGATAGTGCTAGTACCACTTTCATCTTCGGTGAAAGTGAAATTCTTACTTTCAATTTCGTTTTGTAGAGAAATCGGTCGTTCCTCCTCGGCCTGACACTAGGTCACCGTGTAACCGCCATTACCATCGCACTTCCGGGGCTTTCACCGGGCTTCTGCTTGAACATGCCTTCACCTCGGAGTCTCAAACCTCCAGGCAGGGGAGGTCAATACAAATGCAACCAAGATGTGTTGGAAACAAGTATTTAGAGAAATCTGGATGGGATATAACAGTTTCTTCTCAATATATATTGTAAAATTTTTAACGTCATACAAACTGCCATGAAACGCCTCGTTTCATGTATGAGCATATGACCAAAGACGTTGCGGAATACGGCTGTTTATAGTGGTTCTATGGTTAAAAAAGGAAGAGTTTCTGGCGTGTGAAATTTATTTAATCCCACTTGGATTCTAGTATGTCTTTGTGTCTGAGTTTATCAAATCCCTTGATAAAATTCGAATGGATAACTGCAAAAATTAATTGTCCAAATGAATATCAAATTAATTGCCATACTGGAGACCTATATACATACAAAAATAACTATGTTGAGTAGTCTAAATTAATCTATTAATCTAGTGCCCAAGGAATCTGTTACGAAACAACTGCGGTGTAAAAATATAGTCTACATTGTAAATTAAAGTTTTATTGTGTAAATCACACTTCATTTTTAGAAGCCTGTCAATATACGTGGAGAAAGATTGTGCCCCGTCCTACGCGAATAGTTCCATCTTCATCCAGGTTTTGGAATGGGTAAAGGTCAAATTCGACAACAAAAGGATTCATTCCTACAAAAGGATCAGCAGTACATTGCGCAGGTAAAGAGAGGAAAGACACCGTAACGTGACAGAGGTTTATCGAATAAAAATTGCAGCATGCTGTAATCTTAGAAATTAATATAGTAAAATGTAATGGTAGTGGTACAAGAGGATGTACTTGTAGACCGATATAAATGTGTTTCTGTTCTTTCCCTGTTTATTCAAGCGTTCTATGAAGACCAGAGCTCAAAATCACCAAATAATGATTAGTGAACACACGATTGTTGCTACAGTGTCAATCTCTATCAACGCGTGCCTGGGGTTTGGAAGTTGAAGATCATTGCACCCAGTATTTGTTACCAGGAGACCAGTTGACACATGTTCGATCTTATTATGATCGTATGTCCAATGATAAAGCGGTAAATCAGCTCTGTATTTAATATCTAAGGACGGAGATGATATCAAAGGCCATCTCAGCTACGATTAAAAGGGAGATAGATTTAAGAAGAGGTTGATAGTGTATGATATTTTTAACTACTTAATATAGCTAAAGTGAAAAAAATATTGTTTACAAATGAATTGAACCATAACAGTACGCAATTATGTAAATAAATGACTCTGTATATTTCCATTGACCGTTACTTAATGAAAGGAACTAAACAATCCTCCGATGGATTTTAAATTATCAATAGATTATTTTTTAAGGTAAAACCAGTTGGTAAACAGCAACAAGAATAAAATGATAATTTTAATTCCCTCCAGGATTGCAAATAATTAAATTTATTGTTAATTGTGACAGTGTTAAAGCTATATTTTTATCGAGGTAGGAATCACAATTTGTTTACCACAATTATACTACCCAACCCAATGACACAGAGATCAGGTAGATAGACACGTTATTACACATTCCAGCAAACAAAACAGTGGTTTTGACAGTTACTGCTCTGGCCCCACAGCTCTAGCCACGTGTTATCACTAATCCGGTCACACAAAATATATATTCGATAACTGTGAACTAAAGTGACCGGTACATTCAACTATTGACCAATGAGCGTCGCCGCTCTCCGCTCGCACTCTCAACTCAACTAGGTCAATAATGGTGAGCCAATAATCCCATCGGGTTCAACGACCTAGCAGTGACGTCAGACGGCTGTGTTGACACTTGGCTCTATTTGCAGCTAATCAGACTGTACCGATCAGATTAATTGAAACTGTTGTGAAACACGAGTTAAGACGAAGATTAGCCGAGTGGGTGCAGCTTCGCCATTGTGATACAAACTGCGGGTTGACAGTTGTGGATTGTTTATGGAACGGGAGGGGGGTGGATGAGGGAGGGAGAAATCACCGACTTTGCGACGGCAAAATGTCAAGATACATTGTTAGGTTACATGTTGATAATTAGCGTTACAGCCTGATCCATGCGTCTTGAAGCGTGCAGTTACATGATCAACGAAATGGCTACGAGGTTTGGTTTGGGTTCAATGACTAATCGTGAAATCCTGAGATGATTTATTTTTTCTACCATAATAGCTTATTTAGCATTAAACTGTTTATTTTTTCACCAAACAACATTATATTGAATGTTTAAATTGGGAAATTGTATTTTGACTAATTCCGTTTTCTTCCAATTATAGACTATTATGCCAGTACGTAGTGTGTTGTGAAATTTTAAAGCCTATTTTAATTCAATTTGAATTTCCCGCCCTTAGCGCCACCTGCGGTGGCCGAGGTCGGCAGTGCTTATCTGTCCGTTGGGTTTTAAAATCATATCATTGTACTAGTGGGGGTGCTGGCTACCGTGTGCTCCCACTATCTCCGCGTTCCGCTATCTCCGAACCCAAATCTGTCTCGCCATCTCCGAATTCTTGAGTGACCCTTATAATCCAGTCACTGCCTGCGTTGTTAGCTGTCATTGCATCCACGGCTGCGAAGCCCCGTGGATGGAAGATTTGATGAAAATTTAACCCGTGGGTTAGGTTAGGTTAGGTCAGGTTAAGTTAGGTTAGGTTAGGTTAGGTTAAGTTAAGTTAGGTTAGGTTAGGTTTGGACGGAAAGTCTTAACGCAGGAAGTAACCGAGGATTATAGGGGTCACTCTGAAATTCGGAGGTAGCGGTACACGGAGATGGCGGGACGCGGAGATAGCGGGAGGTAACCCTGGCTACAAGTTTGCACGGCTCCTGTGATAATACGGGAGTCAAATTTGTTCAGCTAATTCTTAACATGGCCCAGCCCACCCCTGCTGTATTGAGTAATGTACCATTTCATAATTTTGGGTACTAATAACAATTAAGGCTAGCATATGTGTAAAGGGTTATTTGGTTTAAAAATTAATAAATTGTTGAACCGTAATTCACTGAGTCGTTATTATTCGACTCCCCTTGTTCACGGGTCAACTTGGCGACCCTCTTGGCTGATCCACAAGCTAAAGGAAGTGGATCTAAATTCACACCATAATTATATTCGATTGGCCACCCTGGAATATAATTAATTTGCGCCACTCTGCTAGAAAGTAAGTTTTGGGTACTAACAGCATGTATTTAGGTTAAGAAATGTAATACTTTGCTCTGAGAGGTTCTAAATGAAAATGTCTGACTTTATTTTACGATCAGTTTGCCGTATTTTTCAGAGTGAAAGTTAAGTTGTCTTATCTTGATTATTGTTGTAACCTGTCATATGTTAGACCGAGCGATTGCAGCGCTCTGTACCCTGGCGGATGGCAACGAGGAAATCTAGAACTATTGCGATTGTTATAGAGCCCAAAACAAGCACATATATAGAGCAATAAACCTTGACAATATTTTAGAGAATCGCAGAGACTATATAATCGTTAAAAATGTTTATCGTTACGTTTACCATTATCTTTCAACTTAAAACAACCATTTCCCCCATATGATTTGTGTTAACCGTCCGACTTAAAAATATTTTAAAGAATATGAATTTATTACAAATTGTCGATAATATATTTGGTCTATTACATTTAACAATTGAAACGTGTACAGTTCAAGTTACAGATATGCAGTTTTTCAATTGTTTTCGGTATTTAAGGGCAGCGCCACCAATGAGAACACGATGTTACAATGACGTCATACGATCGACCAATCACAAGGCAGAACACTTCGTCATGCTTACATCCCGGCTGCAGTTACGTCAATACTGCAACCTGAGTCTGCTGTACGTTGTACAAGGGGCTATATAATGCCAGTAATAATCGTCACGACACTTAAAAGATGACTTTAAAGATTTATCGTTTATACTAAACGTTTATACTTGGGGTGTATCAAACTAATCAGGATGAATGTAATAACAAATTAAGCTTTAATTATTACTTTGCAATTTTTAAATTAATTAAGCCACCAACGCTAAAGATAATGTTCAACTTGCATATATACTCAGAATTACTACAGTTGCTCTAGGGAATGTCGATATAGTACGTTAAGATATACAAACGATCATTCTTTTTTAAACAATTCTGTACTCTTGTATTTCATTCAAAATCAATTATTCATATTTACTACTATACGCAAAACGCAGTGTACCACATTGATTGTATTTTAATTGAACTGAATTTATTAAGTTATATCAAAATTTACTGTAGGTTATGAAAATTAAAACTGACAACTGACGTTAAACAATAAAACTAACTTGATAACTATAATTACATTATACAACTAAACAATAATTATTATCAACTATGATTAGATAATTAGCTCACTATAATAAAACAATAAAACTAACTTGATAACTACAATTAAATTATACAACTAAACAATTATTATTATTAACTATGATTAGAGAATTAGCTCACTGATTACTCACTGACGACGTAAGAGAAAAAACAATCAATACAAACGACAAAAACAATCAATATTTGGGAAGACAAAATGTGTAAACAACATTTGTATTTTTTCACTTTAGCGTATAGTCCAACTCCGTGTGGTGGCCACATCTAATATATACACTACTTTATTTGTTCATAGCTACTTTATTCATGTGACAGGTTAGGTTTGGTTGAAATTCAAATAAAAACATAAGTATTCTCTTTTGTACTGATTTACTTTATTTTATTAGTTACTGTGGTTTCGTACAGTTACACATGATGTACATGTATAACAAATTCAAACTTCAGATACAAACTCTCAGCCGTCAGGGCTGTGAGAGCCAAAATTGACCACCGCTCGGAGTTGGGATAAGCCCATGAAAAGTAGTTGATTTCCACGTTGTTGAATGTTGAAAGTTTACTTATGTGACGAAGTAAATTTCAACAATACTGTGATATGTATCTGATCGCCACTCGGGTCACAGCGAGTACTGTACAGGTACATCATCTAGGAGGCAATGATTTCATAGGGAAACATATTAAAGTGTAAGATGCAATTTTTGCACGGAATTTGTAATTTTTTAAACTTTATGTCAGTTTATAACTTCTCTGTAATCAGTTTGAATGTCTTACTTTGTGAACATCAGTAAAATTAATTAGTTAGTAAGATTGGGTTTTGTAAGCAAAAAGAACAAAGTCTGTAATTTCAATAATTTACTCAACATTTGTTGTGGATATTATTTGTTGTCTATAGAATCTAGATATGCTTCTACACGTTGTCAATTGGATAATCCTTGTTTTAGGGCATTAGGTTAATGCGACGTTCAACGGAACTACTTTGTCCCACGATTTATCGTATGGATTTTCAATATTCTTTTTACTGCACAACCGATGGGTTATGTTAGCTGTATAATCTGTATAGAACTAGTTATTGTTAAGTGTATACCATCTATATACAGTGTGATTGAAAAGTCCCGGAGCAGTGTAACCCTAATATATTTTTCACAACATTATGATGTTTTTAGATGTTTTACATACGTTAATTGGTGGCAGAAAGATAAGTTTCGCAGGCCATGCCAGCTGTCATCGTCATTTGGGGACCGAGCAGGGTTTTTACATCCCTAGGGCCGCAAAATCAGCTGCCCGCTTACTTTTTTAAAACATGAATGCATATTAAATACACAACAGTATCCATAGCTTTGCAATAGAATTGTTTTATTGTCACTGCTGCCTAGAAACTATTTATTATTTTTGCTGATTCCTCAAATTATTTCTTCACATAACCTTAAAGTTGTAGTTCTGTTGACTATCAGTATGCATTATTATTTTGGTGAATAGGGTATAGTGTGGTGAAAAATAGCGTTCGAACCACAGACCGAAATGGTTTTGCAGCTCTCGATCGTTTTCGGCCCTAGGTACGAAATATACTATGGCCCCGTTGCGAAGCAAGAGCAGAACAAGTAACATTATGTAGTTTACATAGGTGGTCCGGTAGTTCCAGTTTACAAGTTACAATTTTGTTTGCTTCACACGTCGGTTGTGTATAAGTTATAACATCACTATTTACCGTTATCATAACTGGCCAGTGAAAGTAAACTGCGACCAAGTTTTATTTCCGTTTTAGTTCCGGTAAAGCGTTTCGACACACGTTTAGAGCAGTGAAGACACAGGTATTGCTTTGGATATGAAGCAATATGAAAAGTGTTGAACAATTACCCGTAGGCTATTATAATGTATCATCTATTTACATTGGACACATGTTATTGGTCGGTCCATTTAGGCATATTAAAACCAATATTTTATACATTATCGCAAAAATATCAATAAAACAAAAGTATTTTTTTCGTTTTAAAAAATCAATTATTTTTAAACACATTACCTTATTAATTCAGCGTAATATGCAGGCAATAAACACCAATTACTCATAATATAAATTTCTAGATTCTCGTTTCATTCACCTTGTTGGTCGCCTTTATTTTATAGATAATAATTATTATATTATCCATTAATTTATTCCTTTGATGGATTTTTATTTAAGTAAATTACAAAATAATATTATTTTATAAAATAAACATTGTCACGATATTAAATATTTAATATAATTGTATAATAGTATTTCCTCCTACATGTGTTTTATATTGGGGATGGTATGGAAAGTTAGCCTCGTAGCCTCGCTGTGGTGCCCTGGTTCCCTCCGTCGCCGCCAACAGAGCTACTAGCGCCGCTGTCGTCGTCTGTTGTGTTGTGGTACGTCCCTCGCGCGCCATTCCTACAATCCTACTCCAACAACACATCTGTGATTCCTGTTTGTTACCCATAGGCTCAACTATTACATGTTTACTCAGGTCTAAGTTACTCGTGTTTTCACTAGATAGGTTACGTCGTTATTGAAGTATTTGTATTATTAGGTACAGTGGACTCTGGTCAGGTTAGGTTAGGTCGTGAGTTCCGATGTTCTCGCGGTAGTTACAAAGTGCAGTTACCTTTCTTCTCTTCATATCAACTGTCACCGAAAACTCATCAAAATGACTGTGATGAACTTTAAGCCCGAGTCTGAGAATCGCTGTGAGCCCCAGGACCTCGTCTGCGACCCCTTCGTCCCACAGGACAACAGCGAGCATCTCCTGGGCCAGGTCTTGGCAGGTACGTCAAGTCAACAAACATTTACATGTATTTGACAATTCTGTTTATCAAACTATAACGTATCTAATCTACTTGTCATTAGACAGACACTGTCCAAAATTTACATTCCGACGATATCCGTTCTTAATATTTATTATTTAATTCAAATGCATCTTATTAGACAAGTATGTTTAAACGTATTTTTTTTACCCAAAGAGTAAAAACAGTAAATAACAAGATAAAGGATGGAATTAATCCCATGTTGGCTTTTTGTGTTAACGACAGTCGTAATCGTATAATAATGGTACAATGAAACTTGATACTATGAAAAAAATACACTGAATTGTCTATTGTATGTTTTTAAATAAATGAAGATATTGTGTAAATTTGTTGTTATATTTCGTATTAATTTGATCGATTATTCCTAATAATTTTATAGTATAAATCTCAAATTTATATCTACTAATTCCTGTAAATTTATAAGTTTTATGGGCTAATTCTGTTTAATTTATAAAGTAAAATTGCAACAATGATCTATTTTCATCCACAACTCATTCAAAATAGCAACAATCACATTCATAACCTAAAAATAAGCTATATATCCCACCACAATCCACATTAGCCTCATCTAGCCTCTATCGAGGTGTCGCACAGTTGTTTTCACTTTCAACAAGGCCCAATAGTGAGTAGGACAAGTGGGTCAAGCGGCGCCCCGTGCGAGGCTAGTGCATTGCCTCCGTGGCCTTCCCTTCCCCCCTCCACGCCGCGTTTGAGGTTAAATTAATTCGTGCCATAAAGCGGTAGCCTCGGCGCGGGCGCGCGCAGTGCGGGAAGGAGGTCATAGGCGCCTCGCACGAGGCTAGTTCGTTCAACTCGCGGATCTAGGCCGGGATGAAAGCTCGATGTGGCCTTGCACTGAGGTAGGCCCCGGCAGGAGTTCATCGTCCGCGCCCAGTATCTAGGTTAACGCGCTGGGAGGGGGAGGGGGGGCTTTTAAACTTTTTGCAATATCTCTCGCACCACTCTACTCTCGCTTTGTTGGGATTGTTGGAGATGATTTTCTTATATTTTTTGTTTGCATTTGTTGATTATTCGAATCTTCGAACTTGTTTTCACTCTTTGTTTCATGTTTTATTATTTCATCTAAATATTTTTTAATTTAAATTTATTTTGATATTATGGTCACGGTATAACGATTTAAATTGGCCAGTTAAGTTGATGTACCAAAAAAATCTAATAATTTTCTCTTTCTTTATATAGACCCCTACGGTACCCAAAGTATTACTTTTTAAATTTGGTGAATGATTATAACCGTACTTAACTAAAAGATCGTGTTTACTGGAAACAAATTTCCATCAGCCCGAATTCTCTTATCTCACGCCTTATTCAAGCTCAAATATATTTTAAGATATTCGTCGTTAAATCAATCTTGAAAAGTGTTTAGGTTTTACAAATAACTCCAAATATAAAACAGCACGACAATACTATTTTTACTATTAAAAACTTTATTATTATACAAGTAATAGTTTCTTCCAGGAGACACAACAAAGTAGTACAAATGAGGTGGAACCGCCAATCACCAGAGCATTATGTCGGAGCGTCTCGCGCCGTACTCCTGGTGCCGTAACAGCAACCACTTTCGCCCGGATTCAGGCCGTCCTCAGTGAAATCGGGCTTTCACTCTCCAGTTTTCGCTTTCAAAGACATCCAAGCATGATGCCGTCACCTGGCCACAACTCCCCGATATCCGGGGTGGGACAAAGGAGGTCGTCTTCGCGGAGAGAACTTAAAATTATACGCAACCGCGCAACGCGGATGAATAAAAGCGTGTATTGGACCTTCGTTCTTTATTGGATAATTCGTTTAAACCCTCACCTGTAGATCAATTGCTAAAGTTAGCACTTGAAACAATAACTTTGTTAATGAGGAAACATCGACGTGGTTTTCCATGGCGCTATCAAGGAAATCGCCAACTTTATCTTTTTTGTTCAAGTCGATAGAGCTCTAGCTTTGTTGTACGGTTTGCCGTGGTTGTGGTTATCCGTCCACCCCTGGTTGGGTAACTGCGGCGTGCCCGTGTCCTACTGCGGGGACGTCGACCGGCGATACTGCCTCAGTCAGGTCAAGGACCCACGGCGGACAACTGATTGTAAACCAACATACGACAACGCCATGACAAAGAGACTGTTGAGACTGTCACTTCGTTGTTCAGTTGGTTTTGGAAAAGAAAAGTCTTCAAAGTAGTTCAGGAGTGATTTTATTGTACCAAGCGTACATCTCATGTTTTATTTTTTGCGTATTTAAACAGAACGAGTTGCCTACTTTAACTCTCATTGTCACATAGTAAACGTAAAACGATTTCTGTTAAGTTTGATTACGATTGTATACCAAAGTAGTCTTGGGCCTGGATTCAAGAAAAAGTACACAACGAATGTGTAAAATAAAATTAATTCATTGCAAAAAACACTCAAGCTGAAAAGCTGAAAGTGAAGATTGATTAGTGAAACAAAAATGTACAAATTATTATATACCTACATTATGCAAAGATTTCATGCAAGCTACCATTTTACACACAAAGTAGATCAAGCTTGATGAAAGTTTCAACCAGAACATGACCCTTGCGTGTAGCGTAGCTGACATTGACTTGGGATGTATTTAAGTCAAGTGTTGTGTTTTATGAAAGCAAGGCTCGTCATAACCCCTCGATTGTGTATGTAGGGTGGTGGGGGGGGGGACAAGGTTCCCGCGTATTTTGAGCGCAAGGCGGCGCTAGTCTTGCCTTGTGACGGCCTTACACTTCCGTACGTAATTCCGTGGTCAAAAACAATGTTTAAGCATTCGAGCAATGCTAAATGTGTCCCTGAAATGAGTTTAGTAAAGCGGAAGTTAAAAAAGTTATTAACATTCAATTTGTTTATCCTTATTGAACCTAATAGAATTGAAATTACATATTCTCGATAATTTTAACTGTAACCCATGAAAAAAAAACTAATGGTATTTTTAAATAAGCAGTTTTTTTATTGGTACAAGGCCCTTAAAGGACACACAAATATAGATGGATGTCCACATTGAATAATTGTAAAGTAGTAGGCTACGACGAGCGCCAACAGTGTAGGGAGCGTGCAGTAGAACAGAACAGTAGAACCTTGGCTTTTGAGTGAGTCGGCCCAAATCAGGTCATGAGGTTGGCAGTTCGTTGCCCTGGCACTGACAACTGTGTGAGGAGTGTACAGTAGTGGGGTGCCAACCGTGTAGAGAGCGCACAGTAGAGCAGTAGAACCTTGGCTATTTGAGTGAGTCGGCCCAAATCAGGTCAAGAGGTTGGCAGTTCGTTGCCCTTGCACTGACAACTGTATGAGGAGTGTACAGTTGTGGGGTGCCAACCGTGTAGAGAGCGCACAGTAGAACAGTAGAACCTTGGCTATAATTTGAGTAAGTCGGCCCAAATCAGGTCAAGAGGTTGGCAGTTCGTTGCCCTGGCACTGACAACTGTATGAGGAGTGTACAGTAGTGGGGTGCCAACCGTGTAGAGAGCGTACAGTAGAGCAGTAGAACCTTGGCTATTTGAGTGAGTCGGCCCAAATCAGGTCAAGAGGTTGGCAGTTCGTTGCCCTGGAACTGACAACTGTGTGAGGAGTGTACAGTAGTGGGGTGCCAACTGTGTAGAGAGCGTACAGTAGAGCAGTAGAACCTTGGCTATTTGAGTGAGTCGGCCCAAATCAGGTCAAGAGGTTGGCAGTTCGTTGCCCTGGAACTGACAACTGTGTGAGGAGTGTACAGTAGTGGGGTGCCAACCGTGTAGAGAGCGTACAGTAGAGCAGTAGAACCTTGGCTATTTGAGTGAGTCGGCCCAAATCAGGTCAAGAGGTTGGCAGTTCGTTGCCCTGGAACTGACAACTGTGTGAGGAGTGTACAGTAGTGGGGTGCCAACCGTGTAGAGAGCGTACAGTAGAGCAGTAGAACCTTGGCTATTTGAGTGAGTCGGCCCAAATCAGGTCAAGAGGTTGGCAGTTCGTTGCCCTGGAACTGACAACTGTATGAGGAGTGTACAGTAGTGGGGTGCCAACCGTGTAGAGAGCGTACAGTAGAGCAGTAGAACCTTGGCTATTTGAGTGAGTCGGCCCAAATCAGGTCAAGAGGTTGGCAGTTCGTTGCCCGAGCGGCCCTGATAAGCTCTACTCTACTCTTATCAACTTTTTGCAACTCTTATAACTGTACACTTCAGTGTTAAAGAGGTCACAGTATCAATATATTTTTATTGATTTCTATTCTTTTTTAATGGTTTGTTATCTCTTAACTTCTGAATGTTTTTGTGGAATACAAAAGCAATGTTTAAAAACATTGATTCTATTAAGTTAGTTTATAATTATCACTATGCAAAACACGTGAATTTAATTCTTAAGTTTCAAATTATAGAAATACACACAGGTAACTGTTGAGGGGATCTTACAAAATATATTGTGTAGACGTAGACCCCATCAATCTTTAGAATAATAATGTAGAGTGTTGAGCAACTGTTCACTGTAACTAACTAACTGTTAAGCAACTGTATATATAATAAACTGGCATCGAGTTTATAATAGATATTATATATTATATAAATTGCAATGGTAAAATTACGGACCGAATTAACATGAAGTGTAACCATTTACGATAAAACAAACCATGTCCTTAAAATTCGTGTGAGTAACAAATTGTATAATTCCCGACCTGTTAATTTGTTCTTTGTCGCACACTGTTACATAATATCGCGTTTAACATAATGCTTTGTTTGAAAAATATGTTTTAAATTTAATCTCGTCTGATCACGAATCAATTATTAAATGGTAGGACGGGATTATGTGAATCGTTCCTAACGCGTTACATGTTTTATTTATTCGAACGTCATCGTCACCAATAGTGAACATGAGTGCTGAGGGTTGGCAAATCCTGGTGGCCTACATTGTCACCCGGTGCGTTACGATACTTGGTGATGTTGCCGAAACCTCGCACTTTCAGCTGGCTTACGTCACAACCCATACATTGATGGCTAACCTCAAAAACCAGAAGGCAACGGCCTAGCCTCGTTGCGGCCTCGTTCCCCCTTCCCCTTTCTGTGTCCCGGGCATTGCTCTAGCATCTATCGCCAATAACAACGTGCGATTACGCGGGAGACGAAACCGGAAGAGATGCAGGGAAAGTGTAGACTTTCGCCGAGGAAAGTAGCCGGTTACTTCGCTGTCGCTGTTCGGTACCTGTTCCTCCACGGCGCTCGTTCCTGATCTGCCATAACAGCTGACTCGGTTTCTTTTGACTCAGTTGTTTCTTGATAAGAAACATCTGTCGAATTAATAATGACAGTACAACATTCATCAATAGTATGTCCTGTACTTGTTATTATTTTACTATATCGGGATGTAATTTACAGCGCTGTTATTCATATTAGTAGAATGAGGGGGGGGGGGGTATGCAAAGTCTATAATTGTCTGAAGGGTTATTATTATATGGTTGAAAGAATCTGTAAATAAACCATGAAAAAAATAAGGCAAGGCAATTCGACCTCGCAGTGAATGTTGACGGCCGGAAACAGTCGTAACCGAGGCTGCTTGTCTCCCTTGAAACGTTTATTACACATTCTGGGTACATGAAGCCTTGTATCCGAAAATTCCAAATATATAATTGGTTTCTTATTAAATAAATATAATCGAAAATAAAAACAAATACTGACCTACATATTTGGTTTAAATCTACTGTAGTCAAATATGAACTGCGAGCCGCACCACCAAGACCAGATGTGAAGCAACTCGATGGTGATTTTCCTATGAAAGTGTCTCAACATGGGCAGGAATATATCCCCTATCTGATGGTGGACAGCTCACAATAATGAACGAAAGAGACTTTAGTTGGTAGGACCTGACAATGTGAGTTTCGGCCTAAACCTAAAAGCCATCGTTCAGCATCGGGCACGTCGGATATGCAACAACCGCAGTACAGCTCTGTAGCCGAATTGCGTGATGGCGCCGTAGTTGTTGAACTCCAACACATACATTCTACTTATTACCTATAAACAAATTTACAAACACTTAGCTTTGCAAATAAAAATCATTTGTGTACATTTGGATATTTTTCTACTCTAAAACAATATTTTATCATTATATATTTAATTAAAATTACATAATTATATGATACTAAAATACAATAAATAAAATACGAATAGAACTCCCAATTGGAATTATTTTTGTATAATTAATTCTGTCACGAGTTTCTCAAAGATTTGTAAATATGACACGTTATTTAAAATGTGTTTTCGAATGTACACAATGTAATAGCTGAGTATTTACCAACTGCGCTGATGTAGGTCGAGCGCGGTGGGTGTAGGGTGAGAGTTCAGTGACCCCATGACCTAGCTACGACAGGGGTCAACGACACCAACCCCCACCCCTCCACCCACACATGACGTACCCTGTACACTTGTATCGACTGCTTAGTACACAACGCTCACCCGCTATTTGCAAACTTGTGCAATTCCCTTTGTCTGCAAGCCAATACTCTCTCTTTGTTGTTAAGTGTGCCTGGAAGGGTCTAATTGGGGAAAACACTCATATTAACGGGGATGAAAGCACAATAGCCGGGATCGAGTATTGGTTTAGTATGTATACCCTCAAAAGTAGGGTGGTTTCAAATTAGGGGTTCATTTTAAATGGTTTTGTAGCTGTAGTAGGGTCGGAAGTACTTTGATTGTCATATGTTTAAATCGCCATGAAGGTTGTTATTTATTTTCCCTTTTAGGTCTATTTTATTTTGTACGTTGTAATATATACATTCAACGTTAAATGCATATTAACATTACGGTCTGTTTAAAAAAAAAAAACTTACTTTAAATAGGACCTTCTAACTAAAAATCTAATACAAATACGAATTCATATTGGGTGTATTTTTGTTAAGCCATTGAATAAATTGATAAACCAATATAATGAGTGCTACGACAACGTTGTGTTACAATGCACACGCGTTTGCAAATGTTTTACAACAACTCACAGTTAATCAATCCAACCATGTGTTGTATTGACAGACTTTTAAAATCCAAATCCAAACACACTGTTATCCATGCATAACATAGTCGAATGTTTGCAAACATCGATATTCCATGTAATTATAGACTAACAATATTATCTATCTATAAACCTGATGCAGTAACATTAATTAGTAGCAAGTATTGGTAATTGGGGGGAAGGTGCGTTACCACCCCACAATGTCCTTGACCGAGCGAGCGTTGAACCCCCCCCCCCCCCGCTACACCACCAGGGGGATGCTGGGTCCGTCATGTGCGGGGGCTGAACTTTGCAGAGGTTAACGTTCATTAATCTCATATTGACGTTAATTGTACATTTGGCCAATATTAACATGGTTCGGTTCCGTTCTGAATATGTTATTTCATTTCTAAAATGTACTTGTTTTTGCCTCGATATTTTTCAATTCGATATTTATTTGGTACAGTACATCCAACATGAGCTGCTTGGTGTATTCCTAAAACAACATTTTAATCTAAGCAACAATATTATTTTAATAATATCATTCAATTTCATGGTTGTAAGAGGAAATTAAAAAATATAAATTCACTATTGTCTCTTACCATTATTAATTATAAACCAATTATCCTGAACTACAACGATTAAATTACAAACAATAACTTACACCTAACTTCTCCTGACTTCTTATAAATACCTCTACACGCCTCTGGTGGGATTGGTGTGATGACTCTATATTTTTATGTGAAATACCAAAAGTTGTCTTTAAGTAAAATTATTCATAAATAAAGATTCGAAACTTTGATTAATGGGTGTTTTAAACGAATTAAACAAACAATATTTTGAACAATAAGTCAATTACTCAAACTTTTCACTCCAAGTTTAATTAAAATGTATGGTAAATTATCTCCCTATAAAATTAGTCGTAATCCTATAAACATATATTTGTTGTGTATTGGTGAGGGGGTGAGGGGTGGGGGGTTGGGAGCACGGTTGACCTTGTTGTTCGCCGACCTGGGGGTTGTTCACCTAGGGGGCGCCTGCGCAGTAGGGGGGTCAAAGCCCTCAACTCCCCCGCTCTACTCCTACACTTACAACCCTCAGTGTACAGGGTTAGATAGCATGGGTCGTCAGCAAGATCAGGATATACATCTGATAACAGGTAGGCCTTCCGTCAACATCTCTACTACACTCTACACACAGTGTTTGTTGTATTTGCCGGTGATTTCTTCCTTGGTATTTTTACTTCAGGGCATTTTAGTTGATGCTTCTGTAAATCATTTATTAAATTTAATTTTGTAAAATGTTGTTATGATAAATTATGTAGGCTATCATTGATTGCAATGTCATCGTACCTAGGGTTGGTATAGCACATTGAATAAACTAACCTATATTTTCTAGTTTTTTTTTTTAGGAATAAATTTCAATGATTTTCAATATTACTATTGTATTTGCATATAATGCTTTTGTTTCACACACGTTTAGTTAACAGTTAAGTTTACTCTATAGCTGGCCTTGGCTTAGCAGTTGTACAAACTCACATGATTCTAGTGACGCGACCTACAGGTGTTGCGCTCACTACTGTTTTGTTGTACACCAAGAATTTGTAACAAATTAGCACATACATAATTTTAATTTGATTCAAATTATCTCTCTTTCGTAAAAAAATTAAATATGTATCATTCTAAAAATGTAGGCATTTGTTATGCATTTTTCTTATTGCAATACGCACCATAATATGAAGGGTTTCATTCAATCAGTACAAGAATTACAGTATGCAAATAAAATAAATATATCTAAAGATAGTTTTAATGATTGACTTAATCGTTCTCACTCTCGAAACACGTAGGTTAGAAAATAATATATTTATACTGAGAGTGATTTGCTTGAATATTTCCCAAATATGTGTATGTAGTAAACAATAAAGGAAAATGTTGGTCCTGTTATTAGAAATGTATTATATATTCCTTCGTATTATATATTCGTAATAAAACACAAGCCAACGATGAAAAGTTTACAAATTATTTTAAATAGATACGCTCAGAAATACCCTGGCTTGTTAGCCTCCCTATTTAGATTGCCCCCCCCCCTCCTACAATGCTGTAGGCTCAGTGAAGGTTGCATAAGCAGCAGCGAAGGTGATGTCCCAGTTAGCTGAGGGTTCAACGCGCGGCAACCGTGTCACTGGACCGATACGTCTACTGTACATTGTACACCGTACATGATGTGTAAAGTCACTGGACCGATACGTCTACTGTACATTGTACACTGTACATGATGTGTAAAGTCACTGGACCGATACGTCTACTGTACATTGTACACTGTACATGATGTGTAAAGTCACTGGACCGATACGTCTACTGTACATTGTACACTGTACATGATGTGTAAAGTCACTGACTGTACACTGTACATGATGTGTAAAGTCACTGTACATTATGTGTACAGTCACTGGACCGATACGTCTACTGTACATTGTACACTGTACATGATGTGTAAAGTCACTGGACCGATACGTCTACTGTACATTGTACACTGTACATGATGTGTAAAGTCACTGGACCGATACGTCTACTGTACATTGTACACTGTACATGATGTGTAAAGTCACTGACTGTACACTGTACATGATGTGTAAAGTCACTGTACATTATGTGTACAGTCACTGGACCGATACGTCTACTGTACATTGTACACTGTACATTATGTGTAAAGTCACTGTACATTATGTGTACAGTCACAACCCCGATACGTTTACTGTTGTGAACACTCTACATGATGTGTACAGTCACTGTACTGTACACTGTACATTATGTGTACAGTCACTGGACCGATATGTCTACTGTTCTGTACATTATGTGTACGGCCACTTTACTGTTACGTACTGTACTTTACAAGGTACATAAATTTACACCTGTGTACAGCTATTTTGCATTATTTACAACGTCTCTTAATGTTTGAAACATTTGGCCAGATCTATATTTAGGGCCAATCAGTGGTGCCTTATCATCCACTAAAACTATCGTGGAAATAGTTATAATTTGTTTTATCATCCACTCTTCATAAATTTGTATACCCCTTCAAAGGTTTAATTCAATATGCAATGACGTATGAATAAAGTTATCAGTCAGATACCTAACGTTTTTAACCTAAATATACATCACATTATCTGGTAACTGACATTATACAATTTATCCTTAGCCGTGATCAACCCAGTTCAAACCTAGTGTTGGTTGGTGATGTTAGTGGCAAATATCAGAACGGGAGCGAGACCGAACCTTGACCTGTATCAGGGGTGGATGAACTGTGCGACCTCGCGCTACTGCCGCTGGTAGTTCCGCCGCGCTCTCACAGGCAGCGCTAGTGTCGATGTTGTACAGTACCGCTACTAGTGGCGATTTCATCAACTGTTGCTGTATTGTTAACACGATGTATCGTTATAATGTAGGTAGATCGTTTCATGGGGATGGCATGATCGTTCATTTTATAAAAAGCTAAAACTAGAAACAAAAATATGGAAAACTTTAGTAAATATTCCTAAACCAAGTTCTTGCACACCCAAATAATTTACTTTTGTATCCTTTTAAACACATACATTCAAATTGGAATTTACTTGTAAGTTTAAAAGATTAACATAACAGAAACCCTCATTTTAAATTAACCAAATACTACGATAATTCATATTCGATCAAGTCCTGCCATTAGACAAATTTGATCATTGTCATGATTTATATGAATTTCAAAAGTTTTCTTAGTTACACTCATTGATTGTACCAACAAGAAATTAGTTCAAATTGCAATCAAATAATAAAATCTATATGAAATTAATGCAACAGCCAACTTTTTAAAAACAATAATAACATATCTATCTCTTGCAAGCTTCAAATAGTCCCATGTTCCTATTCAATAAAACTATTTTTGACTATTACTCATTCTGAAATTGACGTATATAATTTAATTTTTTAAATTAAAACCTTGTGACGTGAGCGGCAAGGTGGAAATGAAGATGACGCACTACAGGTCTGTGAGCGACTGAGGGTAGTTGTGATGGGAAGGGGGCGAAGGGAGGTTACCCGTGGCGAGCCGCGAGACTGACCACGTGATAGTTCCGAAATAGAAAACATCCCTTACACAAGACACTGCTACTGCTCCATCACGCATCCTTACACATACGGGTTGAATGGAACTAAAATTTCTCATTGTGGAAGTGATAGTGAATTAATGTGACTAGACAAGAAACTATAGTACATAGTTCATCCAACATTAATAGCGACAATTAAAAAAAATGGTATGGTGAAATAGTGACATGGTATTTGTTGTTAATTGGGTCATGACTTGTTTAAAATTTCATCTGAATTAATTACTAATTTTTCTTTTGTTGTCAGGGAAATATTTTCGTTGGAAATTCCAACTACTAATGTTGTAAATTAATAATTGGTTAATATATTTTTCCTCATTTTTTGTTAAACCAAATTAAGTAGCAGTTGTATACACTTGACTGGATTGCAGATGCGTATAAACTTGCACTTCTATGTTTGTGGCATCGCCTAGTAACAGTATATACTGTTTACGAACGTGTGCGAATCACGTACAAGCGTGACCTATCTCACGGTACCGGTGGGGGGGGGGAGGGAGGGGGCATGTGACTGGCGGAGTCTCGTGGTGTATACACGTGGGGTAGCTACCCCTATATCGCCGACTCTGGGATCCGCGCGACCACTCGTACCATGTCTACCCGCAGTGTACCACTACCACTGCCTCTACTGTTGCCGGGTATGTTCCGCTGTATCCGCTTCCGCTTCGTCACCAACCCCAGAGGTACTTATGGTGCTTAAGAAATCATTTTTAGTTTTGGTTCCATGTATGCTTTATTAATCGATTTTATATGCATAATTTTTTATTGCTGTTTGTTAAAAATTTACTTAATCTTGTAAATATGCGAGCACCCCTTTATACTTTTTAGAATTTTTATCCTGTAATTTTACTTCAATAAATAATAACAGATCATGATTCGAATATCTTCGTAACAATAATCGTCCATATACCTAATACAATAAGGGGGTTCTCTCCCTTTTTCGCCCGTCCTATTTAACCGATTTTTATGATCAAGGTGTCAGTTTAAGGCTAATGATCAAGCGGAGGGATGAATGGACTAGAAGGGTAGTTTCTGGTCATCGCCCCTTAGCAAATGAGTTTACATTCAAAGATCCAGTGATGCTGAGCAACTTACTTTATAACAGTTTTAAATCTGAATTATAATTTAAAACAGCTGATCCTTCAGTCTGGTGTTTAATCACAGCAAGATATAAGACAAGAGACGAAAGGTTTATGAAAATAGTTTTCAATAGCTTAAACTACTTTTCGTAATTATCTTAGCTTAAATAGGAAAATTGCTCATTGTGGTATGGTTTTACAATCAACAGATTTAATTGATTGTAAATTAATTATTTTATTCACTTAATAACTGTGTTAAAAACTTATATCTGAGTAGTTTTCAGGATATTTTAAAATTAATATCTCACGTCCAGTAATCAGAACACTGGCGCCGCGCACGGCCTGGTGGACAAGCAAGGAACTACAACAGCTGGCGGACCTTCATTTAGTTGAAGCGATCTCCACTAGGACGCGCTCGTGGGCTAAAGCAACTGATATTCAATTAAACTTGTATAAAAAATACGTAAACATTAGTCTTTCCTTCATATTTCAACTAAAACTAATGTTGATATTATGTGAGCGTAGAAGAAAACAAGAGAAGAAAAGTTACGGATATTATTTGCCCCTTTACATTAGCCCTTATAGTAGGTTTGTCTGTGTTCATATTTAAATTTATGTTCATAATTAAGGATGGTCTATCTAATGCTTTCAAATACTCAAAAATTCCCGTGGGCACGTTTTTTAATTTTTTTTTTTTTATATTCGACATTTTTCCATTTTCAATTTTTCTTTTCTTAATTAAAAACATGCTTATTGATTCCTCAGAAATACGCGTGCTTACATTACTTTATCGGCATTAATTGATTTATGGGAGCATTTATATGGATTGTCTGGTAAGGTATTGACCACACCACCCCGTGTTACATACCTAGACCGCGGTCATGTCGCAAGCCTTATCCAGGTCATGGCGGTATGGGGACAACGTCCGCGCAGCCTCCACCACAAGGCTCCCTACCCCTTACCTGCCTTTCTAAACTTATAGCCAAAATATGTCCTTCTCTCAACTTGATCGGCGTTCAGATGATTAGATGACTACATACTGCAGATAAGTTTATTCTGTTGTTATCCAAGTTTGGGTTTTAATTATTCTAACATATACAAACAATTCCAGTAGCAGGACACATACTCGTGACCTATTTCTACATACGACTTATGGTTGTTCCGTGTAAACAGAATTGAGTAGAATCGGACGAAAGCAGTGCATTGATATTTGTTCAGTATTGTTTTTATATACATCAATTTTTGATGAATAAATTTGTTCATGACTCGCGAGCTAAGTCTAATCTAAAACTTGATGAATAATCCAAACATCTTATTTATTGTTCGGTAAAACACTATTTATTACGCTAATAATGATTAAATTACCTAATCTTTGACGTTATCACTAATCAAAATTAAGGCAATAACAATATTTTTCTTACAGGATATATGTTGGTATACTATACTACTAAAAGTTGAATTGATGTAAAGTATCCTCTCTACCTCTGCTCTGTGACATTACGGCAAGTGTAGGCCTACGCTTCGCTCGACGCCCTCTTCTTATCATCAAATTTAATTAGCTAATAAACAGATTCGCATCGCGACGTATTGTTTGTGTGTACGCAGACAAAGCGGACCGTTAGCCATTGTGGCGTCGCAGACGTACGGCCATCGACCTCACGCAAGTGCGGAAATGACGTCACAACAATGCCGCCAGCGTTGCCAACCTAGCAACGTCACACGTGTGTATCAACAGGCGGCATACACACAAGTGTATAATATAAAACAAAATTTTAAATGTTGAATTTCAACTATATTTTCGATCGTACTCTAATCCACTATAATTTAGGTACTGGAACCAAAACATATACTTCTTAATTGTAACTAAATAAAATAAAAAACTTTTAGTAATTTTCGTGTTGTTGCGGATGAGGGAAGATCTCTCTCGGGATTGAAATTCGTCTTGACTTAAACGGTTCATAGAATCTTATCTATATAATAATGTATGTTATGAAAATACTGCAAAGGAAAACATTAATTGTTAGTTTCCTTCTTATTTTAAATAACATGACAGACATGCCTTTATAATATGTAACTAACATCTGAGACTTACTTACATCTGAGACACAACAACAACAGAACAATTTTCAAATATTATCACATTATTCGATCTCGAAAGTTGAGCGACTTCTGTACGTCGTCAATTGTATGCCCTCGAACTATCTACGTTTATTGCAGTTTAAAGTGTATAAAATATTAAAGTACACGAGATATGGAGGTTGTTGCCTAAAGTGCATGGTTGTGAGGTCAGTGCACTCCATGCAGGTCGCTCGTCTCTCGCAGTCCTGTACACTGCATCAACCACCTGACTCTGACTGCAGTGAGGCACATAGGTTGACATATCACGTGGCATTTACATTCAGGCAATTTTCGTGAAATACGTGTTAATCTAATTCAAAACCTCCTACACAGTATAATATAATTTTATATAATCGTATAAGTCTTTAGATCCATGTCACGTTGCCAAATATTAATCCGGCTAAGTGAAAATAATCACGAACCGATTTAAAAATCATGTACCATTTAGTTGGAAGTAGGTTTCCTTTATCATATAAATCCTAGAGGGGAAAATAAATTTAGAGAATAACTAGGGATAAACTTAGAGCATGTCACATTTGGAAAACTAATCTAAAATTCCATTTTACATCATGACGTCGTGTAAAGAATAACTTTGATACAGAAGGGTAAGAAAAATCACGGTAGTTGTTAAGTGGTTACATTTATATATAAAACAAATTCTCACACATTGGTTTTTTAATGTAGGTAATTGATAACTTCAGTCTATCAGTTTGATGTGATTGTCCAAAACCTACATAGCGTGTTATAGATAATATATTTGTTATAAATCAGCGTGTTTCATAATAACAACCTCCCTTTTATATGTCATTTACACGCGATGATAACATCACGAGGTCATCGCTCTTGCTATCACTTGAGCCTCGCTCGGTTCACTTCGGCTGTCTTCGGCAAACTCCGGCCTGCAACGGTTACCTTCGGGCCCGGTCGTTCAACCTATTGTTGCGTAGCCTTGCCCTCAAATATCCAACTTGTTTGCGATTTTTCGCGTTCACATAAGTCGATGGCTTAGTAAATATTTAACAAATAACTAAAAATAACTTTTTAAATATTTTAAGTATATTCACATAGCTAAATTATTATCTCAGTGTTTCTACTTAAAAATCTTCAGCTCCGTCTGCGCTCCCAAGAAAGTTGTAGTGTAACATGTACCGCTTATTGTTGTCTTGGTTTTTAATTTGCTTTCCGTTTATGCCATAACAATAAATTATGACCAAAATATTAAATACAATAGGTACTGAGTTTGATGATTAGGGGGAGTGAAATGAATCACAGGAATTTCTTTTAAAAATCCAAACTTTTCAAAGAAAGCAAGAATTGGACTAAGTAAAATTAACTAAACAATTTACTATACTGTATATAAAAAATGATTGTTATTGTGCCGAGAAGGACTAGATTTTCTTTTTCTGATATGACATAAATTATTATTTTACTAGAAATCATGAATATGTAGTAGGCACAGTTTCGCAATACAGTATTTGTTTTATGACGATGGTTCGTACCAGTAACAAATATTGATTTACGATATAATTATAATTGCTAATTTGGCCTTAGGTTAACACCTTTTAACGTGTTCTAAACCATTTATGTTTATCCTCGATCGGTTACATATAACCAGTGCTGCATGACGCCATGTTGGTCTGTTGTCGATCGACTGATTCTTCACTTCACTTTTCTTGCCCTGACCTAACCCAAACTCTTGTATAACCGCTTTCTACCATTCCTCGCCCACTGCTTTCCCCCACCTTTCTCCTCCTCTCTTTCTCATCCATGTCGTGTTTACTGATCACGTAACGTCTGTCAGCAACATACGTGTTTGACTGTAAACATGTTTTATCTAAAAAGAAAATGCCTGTAGCATAGTAAGTTATTTTACATTTATCAGTAAAACATTTTCGTCTATTAAATTTATTTTAAATTAAATCCGTCGTAATATCGTAATTTTACAAACAACTAATAAAATCACTAATTTCTTGTGACTATATTGACTATTCTAAAGTTTATTTTCTTATTGTTATAGCACAATCAATATCCTGTGTTCTTTGGTTATCTTTTATTAAATAACTTCTTAATCAGCATATAACGTGTTATTAATTTTACGGAAAGTAAATAAAAATACGTATAATAACACTTGAAACATGTATTTACACTTAGTGTATGTATACTATTTTATAAGACGGTAAATGTGTTAAATTTTGGCAGTGGTGATCAAATTCGATTGGACACTCCAATAGTCATCAGACCAATAGGCGAATGATGACCTTATATACATAAACGGCCTTATATAAACCTTATATAAACGAATAGTTTGTTTATTTATAATTTCGACATATAACTTTACATACAGTACTCATATTTCTCGAAAGGGCGTTATTTGGTTTGCCATTGTAATACAATACAATGAGTTGGAGTTATAGAGCCTTTTCAAGTTTGTAGAACCTCTGTTCGAAAAAAAGCGAATACTTTACCGTAGGCTACCCATTATACTCTAATGCATATGATATTGTATTTATATGCCAGAAGAGTAGGCCTACGGTTGTCATCCATGCAGCTAATCTTACAAGTTCATGTGAACTGACGAAAGATGTATAAAAGAAAACTACAAAAAACTCATAAACTGGACGTTGTTTTTGTCATAAAGAAGACTGTTGATGTGCTCTTTTACCTCGATAAAAATGAAAACGTATTATTTATGCACTCATAACGTAATTAGAATAAATCGTAATTGAAATAGCATTTGTGTCACACACAGCTAGATACAGTTTCCATATTTCCATACAAATGATAGGCTGGCCAGCGGCTAGTAGTAAGACTATTGACCTTACATTCGTACGTCGACCTGTCGCATGCTCGTTTGTCTACTTCAGGTCAGACATGAGTGTCCAATAAAAATATAACTCGTAGTACTGCCGTGCAAAGGGTGGTCTGAAACAACCATTTGGTTTCTTGAAGTGTCAATGTATTTGTTACATAATTGTAGTTTTTCGTTTTAAATCTTTCTTCGAGCAGTTTCGTCTTTTACTGTTCAGGTGGAATTATTTGATATTTTTGCGTACTGTAATTTTAATAACCATCCAAATTGACAATTAATAACTTTACATTCGTACGTCGACCTGTCGCATGCTCGTTTGTCTACTTCAGGTCAGACATGAGTGTCCAATAAAAATATAACTCGTAGTACTGCCGTGCAAAGGGTGGTCTGAAACAACCATTTGGTTTCTTGAAGTGTCAATGTATTTGTTACATAATTGTAGTTTTTCGTTTTAAATCTTTCTTCGAGCAGTTTCGTCTTTTACTGTTCAGGTGGAATTATTTAATATTTTTGCGTAATTTTAATAACCATCCAAATTGACAATTAATAACTTGTTTAACTAATAGATTTGCTGTATAAATAATTTCTGAAAAATCAACTTTTGAATACTACTGAGCTTTTTGATGAAAATTTAAAGTCATGAAAGGTAAAATGAGCACATCGTCCTAGGTGTATTATGTTACCCTAACAGGCATTATGGATTTACAATGAGTGATGGGTGATAATCAGATGATAGTTTGTGATTGATCTGCTACGTTGTCGTCGCCAGCGCTAGTGTCGCATCTACGGAGTCAAGGCCAAGGGTTGTTGAACTGTATGAACTCTGTCGCCCTTACCTAGCTGAGCACTATGTAGCATCACCTTACACCCACCTGCACCGGCCACCTAGCCAAATATGGCATCAGTCTAACTGTAACCGGACACCCACTCAACTTTAGCAATAAAGATAATGTTACCTACAAAACTGACAGAAATTAACTATCTTTCTTCAATGTGTCATTTTATTGGAGTACGCACTTAAAAACTATAATCTGTGTTTGTTACCTGTTATTGTGAGCCATTTCAACCATTACTAGCAACAAAAAGATTCGCAATTAAAAAAAAATGTCTAGTCTTAGTTAGCTATAGAACATGTGTGAATAGTTTCACAAAGGACATTATTGGTAGTCTAATAAATGAATAATTTAATAATGGAATGTCAAGACCAAAAATGTTATACATTGTAAAAATTGCTTTAAAATCACTTCAGAACATGTTCCCGGAATGAGCATACAGCAAACTACTTAAAAACCTCTTACGACCTTGATGAATTCTCGTGGTTTCAAACTAATATTCTTAGATGAACTCTTTGGTATGAGTAATTTTACAAGAACTTATGAAGTAAATCGTGCAAGCTCAAATCGACCAAAATCTGTTGATTGACTAATTCAAATATGAGGACAACAACACAAGTGCGGAATGTGGCGGGTTCGTCAGCCGTGGTGCTGATGTATGTAGGCCGGCGGCGAGACTCGTCAGCACGGTAAACAAGCAAGGAGTGTTGACGAAACTGGGCCGCTCAGCAGTCAGCACTCAGCAGTCAGCAGTCAGCACAGCGCAGTACAGTAGGTGGGAGTGATCGCAACCCTCGTCCATGGGCAGTGGCCCGACAACAGAAGCACAAGTATTCTACCACACTACGCTCTAGTTAACAATACTGGCTACGAATACCGGTACACATTTTCCTTGTTTACATACCTCGGGGCTCGGGTCTAGGTGTAACATAAATTTTATCATGTACATTATCAACAAGTAGATATTACATTCCAAGTCAAGTAGCTCTCAATGTTATGCTGAATAGTTATGTCCACGGCCTTAAAACATAATGTTAATATCCAGGACTGGATTCCACAAGAGTGCCAACGTATGCGTCGTATCAGTTTTAATTTTAAGCGTATTATTTTGATTACAATATTTTTTTAGAGTTTTCATGAATAGTTTATTTAAGGCTTTCATCTTGCGACCTTCACCTAACCTTAAGTTTCTCAGTCCGAGTACTGTACGTAGTCCGTCACTCCGTCTTCCCGGGTCGAATTGCTCAATCAAGATGGCGGCATGCGGGCCTGGGTCGCGGCGTATTCCAATTTGGAGTTTGGTTCCACCTGAGAAAATGACTTTCATTGGTTCACTTCCTCGTAGCCGCGGCCCGGAACGTTTCTGCGCCGAAGTACTGCGCAGCTCAGTGTCCGGACTTGCACTTTTGGCCTACATCCTTGCGTAGTTCCCAAATTGTACACTATTACAGGTTCCACGAATGAAAACAATCCTTCCTAACTGACCTTGACCGTGTGTTCTGAGAATCCACATATTCTTGGGGAAATTTGGTTTTGCCTTTTGCAAATTATCTGTGATTAAACCATTTCGGTAGTGAGAAACTTTTTGAAACATAAACAACTGTTGCGTTTTGACCTTCAGGAAGTTCTAAAACCCCTGAAATTGACTTAATTAGTTCATAAAACACGCAGTGTGTTTACATACGTTTGCAATAACTGAGACTCCCACAGTTGAGTACATATTGTCATAACTAAATTTGTTACAAATGTCGTATGTTTTATTTAGACGTGCAACCTAAACCTAAACAAAATATGGGGTTGACGGCCTAAAATTAGATTCTTGTAGAACATCCATATGTCGTCTAATCGTCTAACCCATCAGTCACCGTATCAAGACTAAAAAACGGGCGTTGAACCTTTTCAAACGGAATGGAACGGCCTCACACACGAAGTCGGCCCGTTATTTAAGAGTTCTGGAAAGTCAAAATCTTCCGTGGTCAACAAGATCGTCTACTAATTATAGAAGCAGAGAGAAGGGTCTGGATGGAGTGAGACGCCATGTTGTTTACCGGCGTCGTTGAAAGAGCAAGTTCATTCACTCTGGTCGGAATGCGGGGTAACGGGTCGCGCTGTTACTGCGATTGCGCAGTAGAAACCCGCCAGTTCTGCGCGTAAATATAACCCCGCCGTTCTCAGAATATCAGTGTTAGAAATATTGTTGAATCACCGGCACAAAATATATATTGTCAGCTATCATTATGTCTTTTACCAAATTTGACATTTGGCATGCAGCAAAAAAATATGAATAGGCTTAAATAAGAGATGCTTTTGTTTAGAATCGGGTTTCTCCCTTTAAATTTGTCAGGAGCCTAAATGAAAATAGTTCGTTAACCCATTTATTAATGCTCAGCAGTAAATCTTGCAATGAACCCAATGGATGGATTGTAATTTACGCCAGAAGCGTTTTGTAGGTTGTCCTTAATAGAAAATGGCGAGAGCCGTTACCCTTACATGCCAAGCGTTTAAGGGTAATCTGCTGAAACATGCCCGCGATCGTCGGTGGCTACAGGCACTAGACTGGGATAATCAGCCGGACTCCCTGTGTAATCGCAATATTATGTTAAGAGGATGTTCGTAAAACAGTCTGTAATTATGTCCATGTCGTAATTGGCTGTGCTTCGGGTAACAACGATTCATGTGTTCTGTTTACCAAGTGTTTTTGTTTGACACAGATATATCAATATAGGCACACGATTTTAAACTATGACCTCAAAAAACAAAACGGGCCCAAAAAAAACCCTCAAAGCTATTGTATGTGAAATGTTGTTTATCAAACCCTAAAACGAGCATATCGACGTTCCAACAAACTTGTTGAATTATTTCGATCTTTAGTTGGCTAGTGAGACGAGATAATGTATAATCGTTGAAGCTAAGTACAATAACACTTTACGGCCTAGATTGATAAAAGTGGGGATTTGGGAAATGGTGATAAGTGTTCTGGTTTGATGTCAGTTACCCCAGGGCTTTGACCGCTTATCAGCAATCAGCTGTTATCAATAAAGGATGAAACCGAGCTAGGTCAAGAATGGCCTTGTTCATCACTCGGAGCCTTTTAACTTGACGATAAAGTGAACGGCGTCAAGTGGACTTGATAGTTCAGATCTCAGTTGTCACACGACCTCGCATGGTTGATCCATGGCTTCTCTGTCAACATTAAAACGTACAGTATATGCCTACATGAATATCAATGTTTCTGAGTATGTAGGAAAGTCATTCAAGTCCAATGAAAGAGGTTAGTTTGGCCGCATGATTTATAAAATAGATCGATTTACGGTATGTTTTGTGGTTATTTTATTCTGGGACACTGTTATTAATTTGGACACAGCACCAGGGCTACAGATCACATTACAGCGTTTCTTGCCATACATTTGCTTCCTTACTTATCTACACAAAGCAGGAAAGGGAGTTGTAAAGGTTAAGCCACTAGGGGGTTGGCCTTTACTTCGGGATGCATACTATAAGGAAAGCCCATTACACCTAGCCATTTACAAGTGTAATAGCGAGTGAATACAGCATTTATTTAATCTCATGAACACCGTGCTACTTGATTGTCACTCTGGTAGCGGATCAAGTGTTTGTCGCGAATGTGTGGTACAATGCGGCTGATAAGGCTGGCGTATGTAGGTCAGTGCCGCGCGGTCGTTGCCCTCTGATAAGCGACGTAGTTTTGCACTTGCAACATTGACGCAGGCTGTTATCATAGCTCAGTCGAGCTCGCGCCGGTCTTCAGTCTCAATCTCATCTGTTTTATTCCCTCTAGTGATTACAATACAGCTTCAACATGAACAACGTCTGATGAGTGATTCGGATACACACGGCTCGGTTTACGGTAAGATGCGTTTTGGAGTTACAGTAGCCTAATTCAATTTCCCCAAATTTATAGAAACTTTATACAAATTCGAAAAAAAAACTTGATTTTCAAACATTCTTTGTTATCAACATTTTGTATACTTTATTTTTGTTAATTCGTCATCTCTTATTTCTCATGTTGTCCTACCAGTTTTGTTCTTGGGCGAAATTTTTTTACTGAATCTTATTAAGTAGACTATAGAAATTCATTACATACATCCCACACATTTTCTATGTATTGCCAAGAAATTTGAATTGAAATTACAACACTATTTGACTCTCTATCATAGGGAATATTTAAACTGAGATAGTTGTGCCAAAATATTGACACACGCCTACTTATATAACGCTAAAACTACAGTCTATTAAATTCAGTAATATATTTGATAATTTACGCAACCAAGAGCTACGCAATCATTACTTCATAGTGTACACTTAAACACTTGTTTGTACTTTAACCTGTGATATTGTTTTGTTTGTTTTAATTAAAAAAAAGAAAACGGAAGATGTAATTCTGAAAAAAAACTTTCCATTCGGCCCACAAGCAACAATGACGACTACCATAAACACTCCCAGCTGCGACGTGGCATGCCCCGATGCCCCTTTCCTTTTTGGGAGACGGTAACAAATTATCTTTTATTTTCGTGGGCCGGGGTCGATGTAATGTCTAATGTGTACCACTGGGGTAAGTGACTCGATGTGACCTCGAGTCGGATCGGAGCACCGAACGCTCCCGAACTTCGCCGGAGATAGCCGAACTACGACGGAAACAACCGATACCATGGGTCACTGGCCTAGAGCAACCTGAAAAGTGAACTGAAGGAAGACTGAACCCTTCTCCAGTCCCGTCTTCTTTTACGCGTGTCCGCTGAAAATTACAGCCTTGCTTGTCCGATGCCCTTGAACTAATGCCCGTCTCGAAATATCTTTCCGCCAGTCTTCGGAAATGAATAATATGTGTCTCAAAAGGGGTTCGGGTTGGGTCACGTTGACTAATATGTGACAGGTCCCTTTGAAAAAGCAGTTTGTGCGAGAATCACAAACTGCGAAGACTTTTGTTTTGACATGTTGCGAAAGTTTCACTAAGAAAGGGTCTTTTAGGGTTCAAAGAGTTTTCGAGGAAGTTAGGTTTTCTGTTGTTTACAGCCCTTTGCCTGGTTTGTGTAAAGTGTGCTATGTTACCGTGTGTTTGATTTTTCGCGCAATTTCTAACTTAACAATTGTCTCTTGTTACTATTTTAGCGAGGCATTTTATACGAGTATTTTCTTGTAACGGATAAATATTTTCCTTACAAATTTTGTTCGATAAGCCAGTCCTTGCGCACACATGATGTAGGCCTAACTGACAATAGTGATGATTTGGCTCTCGACATGGATCGTGTGGCTCGGGGCACTTGATGATGAGCCCAGTATCGGAAGAGGCTGTTCTAATTCTAATTAAACTATTTCCAGAGCGGAGGAAACCCAGAGCTCGGTTGTAATTAGAGACAGGGCCAAAAAACAGCGTTAGGGGAACGTCAATGTCCTCCCGACCCCAAAACCAAAATAGTCGGGGCTGCGTCCAGGTGAGCCGCGTAAACATCCAAATTGGAGCGAGCTATCTTTGCTGGTTAGAATTGTGCGTACCGAGCTGGGCGACAGGCCAAGAAAATGGCAAGCTTTGGAGACGGGTTCGTGTAGGCCTACCTGGCAACAAACAACAAAATAATACTTAAGATCAAGTTGGTAATTAGGTCTATCTGAAGCATGCGATTTACTGATGTTTGCAATCTCTCCAGTTGTTTAAGGGTTTGATCCGTTTTGGGGGTTTAAAGGGTTTTTGGTTCTGTTTGGTAGTAGGCTACTTCAAAACACTAACCACTAATCGTTAGAGTTTGAATCCTGCCATTATCCACATTGTGTAGTGTGCGTCCAATATTCTATAACTTGGACTAGTTTTTTTTTTTTTATTAATGTATAACGTTATTTTTGTTTTAAACTAAATATATAGTAGGGCATAATAAATATATCGAAGGTTGGCTACTCTAAATATTGTCATGTCACAACTGCATGTCAATCTGTGAAGATGTAACCTTATACGTTAAAACTCTCGTGGCAACGTAAGGCTGGGATACTATACAACATGCTGTATAACATCGCATTGCAGTACTGTAAACATTGAATGGAATGTGTGTAATTGAATCTCAACTCTCAGTTTAAACGGTGTTGTATTTCAATATTTCGAAGACCACATTATTTGATTTGTCTGATGGCGGAAAAAACTAAAATATTTCCTTAAACTTGTCATATTTTCCCCTTGTCATATTTAATAAGTATCTAGGTTTTCTGCTACCGTATCTGTAGGGACAAATGTAGGAAAATGATGGAAACATTTTAATAGTATAGTATGAAATCAATAATTTTCCAAATTTGGTCGAGATATATCCATAAACAAGCAAACTGTATGCTTATAAGTAACAGTTTAATTTTTATCCATAAGAATAACACTTGTACAATTAATTGTTTTTTCCCCTCCGAAACCTTTAATCCTAAATTATCGCTTTGATATACCAAAGTATTTGTTAAAGCTCTAACCTATACGATAGTTTTAATTAATATTGGGTATTTTAATTTTTGAAGAGTCAACATCTGAAAAGGCTATTCTCCATAATACCATAGATTAAACAGGGAGTATGTTTAATCTATGATAATATCCTACATGGTGTTATTACTTGTAGTAACACTACTTGTAATACTACTTGTAATCACATACACCAAACACTCTTCTACAAGGCGCTAGGGGTGGATGGTGGATGTGTCCCTTGTCAAGGCCATCGTCCTAGGGAATTGCCTCGATTTACAATCACTTTCTCCCTCTGCCCAAAGTCAAAAGTGCCGCCGGCCCGAATAGCCCCCATAAACCCCTGTCATAGCCTTCACTTTCATTTTATTTATTGGTCCCATCCTCGGCCCAACTAAAGCTTTTATATGGGGGCAATTCTGATATTAAGGTCACGGGGCTTGGCGGCGGCAGCGGCTCCTATAAGTTCAAAACTGAAAGTGGCTATTGTTTGGGGTTTTGGACCACGTGGGCTAGTACTACTTAAACTGTAGAAAGTTAAATGCGGTCCATTTGTATACATTGTTTGTACAAAAAGGGATCTTAAAACTACACGTTATGTCGAGTTCTGTATTTGAAAACAACGCGTAAGACAGCAAACGTATTAATATGAAAGGTTATAAGGAGTTCAACTAGTGAATTTAGCCTATAACGTATTCCGTACATCATTAACACTACAAACAATGCAGTATGCTTGTAACCCATAGGTGTTGTAAATGTATCATGTGAAGTGTAGTAAGCAAATCTACACTCGACAACTGTTGTTGTTGTTGTTGTTAGGTCTACTACAGGTCGCTATACTAAATAGACACAACACGTTGTTATGTAAACCGCATTAGATTTGTGTACACATGATTACAGTCCAGGATATTGCTTACAGCTCATTATTTCTTTAATCGTCCTGGAAGAGCAAAACAAAATAATACAATGTAAGGGCTGGTGTGGTTATCGGCACTATAAAATAATCAACCAATTATCACGATGCCAAGCCATTAAAAAGACACGAACATAAACGTAATCTACCTTATGACTAATCAGAACACTGTAAAATACAGAACTCTATTCAACATTTTGTTGTTATACTAATTTAAGTCATAAACTGTTTTGGAAGTGCATGTAATAAAACCCAGAATACTAGAACAAGCATGGTATGGATCATAAACATAAACAAAATTGTGTTAATGGCCCGAACATTATTTTAACCATGAAACTGTCTAGCCTAATCCATTATGTTAATGTTATTAGTATAGGATTCGGGCCAGTTACATAATTTGTTTAGGTTATGACACCCGGTAACTCTAGAGTCTGTGTTAACCCAACAATCAACAGTTGACAGGGGCATGCAAAAAATTAAATTTGTTAGAACATTTAGATTTAATTGTTGATTACTGTCGACATTTCTTTTACGATTCTTTACTTGATATGTAACTATACTCATGTAAGTAATACATGTAAAAATTGGTCTGTTATGTATTCATTTATAAAAACTCATAATTGAGATTCGGCGTTCTGGATAACTAATCTTTGGGTCCACAACTTGTCTAGAGAGCTTTTACTGTACTTCAAATTTTGTTCTTGCCGAGTTTCAACAAGGTTTGATCGATATTGATTCAATGTTCCACGTTAGTAAAAATGTAAAATGTTTACATTTTTAGACTAAAGTGGACATTTAGTCTAATTTGGTAGTCATGTTGTGGGTAGTGGGCAGTATGACACCGTGTGTAGTGTATATTGTGTGTGGGGGGGGGAGGCAACAGTAGTTCATGACCCTTGTGTTGAGGTGAATAACATCTTTGGTCCAGTTCACTGCCCCCCCCCCTCCCCCTACACCCACGCTTCGTCACCTATCTGCGGCCGATATAACTACGTTGGATTATGATTATACAGTATACTTTAAAATCCTATAATGTTTTTTATTATTACAAGCCTATTATTCACGTAGATTATTGTGGGCTTCACTCACCTTTATTTTTGTCTGTGATGTCCGGGACTCGTCAAAACACACATATATAAAACACAAAATCGTCCACGGCATCAAAGTCCGATTTTGTGTTTTATATATGTGTGTTTTGACGAGTCCCGGACATCACAGACAATAATAAAGGTGAGTGAAGCCCACAATAATCTACGTGAATAATAACACCTCGCCTAAAAGCATGTCGTTCAAAAATAGAATTATAAGCCTATTATTTTTATTATTTTATTAATTCCGTATGTTTACTCCCTTATGATTTATTTGCCTTTGAGGTTTATAACCTTAACAGGTGGACAATCTGTATGTGGTCGACTGTACTGTTCTCTCAGTGCAACTCCCTTAGGATTACTAAAATGTGGCTGTTCAAAAAGATGGTCATAGATAGGTTACGTCCCTTTGCCATTTGTGACTCGGGTCAGCATGTGCCTTGTGCCAATAATGCCTGATAGCAAAGCTAAAGCCTTTCTCTAAAGTAAAAGTGCGAAACCGCGGAAGTCAAAACGTTAACACAAGTTATCACTAACAAGTGGTAGTGGAATTTGGCAGCCACCATCACTTATGGGAGGGGTGAGTGGAGGAGGGGAGTGTCCTTGGCCGCTGTGTCTGGGTAAGTCAGTCAAGGCTATTGACCTTCCGTGCTGTTGTAGTGAGGGGAGGGGGCAACGGTGCTCGACCAATGACGGCTCAGTATTCGGTCCCCTCGCGCTGCCATTGGTCGTCTTATCAGGCTGTTGCCAGTGACCTTCTGATTTTGAAAAACTCTCGGTGGGTATTTTGTTCGTTTTTCCCCGTCCGCTAAAATATTGCCCCCACTCCAGTGGTGCCCTAGGCCCGGCAGTAGCGCGTCGCAGGTGCCAGTTACTTGTGCGTACTTTCACTGGTCAGTCGTCGGTCATCGGTTATGTTGTGTAGTGCTTAGTGCTAATATGGTGTTGTCACATGTAGTGTTCGACATGCCGCCTCAGTACGCGAACTATTATGACGATGACGAGTGCAGAACTCCCGTGCATATAGTGGACCATCATCAGAAAAAAGCTGAGCTCAACTTAGGTAAACAATCACATTTACTAGCATTCAAACATTCGTCATAACACGTTGCCACTTGTTACCAAAACAAGTGGGCTGTCGCTGAACTGTCTTAGTTGCGTCGATGTAATTACAGTATTGTAAAACAATATAACTTATTTAAATTATATATAATATTTCTTTTTTGTTAGAGTATTGATTAATGCAGTGTTACGGTGTGTTTATAGATTCATTCAAATATCTGTGTTTTTATGCCATACTGTAATTCTTATCCATAACAATATTTCCTGAATCCTACACGTATAGATTTTAACTACCACGAAGTAGTGGTTTTTATTCAAAAGTCAATGAAACGTATTTTAGCGGTAACATTGGGGAGTTTAAATCTATATCAGACACGATGTCTCGTTGGTCGAAGGTTTGCAGGTCGACTTCCTGGTGTTTGACCGTGACTGAGACCGTCGCCACCTTCGCCTTCCTGGCCTACCAAGGGCGCCTGCTGGCCTTTGGCGGCGCATGTTGACAAAGGCGTAATTTGACTCGATTGCCGAATAACATTATTTAAAATTCTAAAATAATGGTCCTATACTAATCAGAGTCTTTGGTTACCGGCCTAACAAAAGTCTTTTATTTCAGAATTCGATGGGACGACAGTTCTCTGTCGGGTATGTGGAGACAAGGCTTCGGGATTCCATTATGGTGTTCATTCCTGTGAGGGTTGCAAGGTATGTACTCGACTCTGGGTAGTGTTCTAGACTATAAGCTAAAATAGGTAGTGTACCTATCTAAGTAATGTACTTTTAAGTCTGAGAATAATTTTAACATTGGAAGGAGCTTTTTTTTAATAATGATTTTTATTATTTGCGAACTGAAATTAATTATTTAAATGTGTATCACACTCAGTCATTAGGTACTTTTAATAACGTGACATTTTGACACTTTTGACGAGTTGTATTTACCTAGGCACACAATACCAATGCTGTATCTAAAATATGGAAAAGCGTCAACACGCGCATAAGTTTCAACATAACCACTTGTAAGAAGAAAGTCTAGTAATCGTCAGACAACCGGAAGAAATGTTCCTGGATAACACGTTACGCTCCCAGCATCGGTTCCGCGACTTTCTTCGGGTTTGCGTCACTGGAGAAAGTACTTTCTTCAGACCGGTCCCCCCTCACCCGGCGAGACGGCTCCTTTCACCTTTCTCCGGTGCATTTCTCCGACCCCCCCCTCTCTTCTCACTCCTCTCTTGCGGTTATCACATCGCATCACAACACTCGTTGCGAATAATTGTGACGATATTCGCGGATGTTATTCAACAATCCAAATGCTTGTTGATTTCTGTCTTTGTTAATATTTCGTTACTTTACCTGTTGTTTAATACTGTTTTAAATTGTGTGCAATTTTAGGCAACGTTTTTGTGTTTTTCTCAAATATCAACTTACTGTAGTTATTTTTAGCCAATCTTAAGACTGATACATGTTTGCATTTTTTTTTTAGAAGTAAACGATTGCTTTGTTCAGAACTGTAATTATCACAGTGATCGTATTCCTTTATACGTTGTCTCTTGCGATCAACTTTTTTGCTCCTCTACCCGTCATTGAAGTGCTGTTGAACCCTTGCTCTACGAACAAAGGCCTCGGACGGTCGGAGGAGGTGCCGCCGCCTGTTGGCCTCGGTTTGGCGGTTGAAGGTCGGTCACCGGGCCAGTGTCCTTTGGGGCTCCGCCCGCCTGGGTCCCGCGCATTTGCAAGGCTCTCCTCTGTGGAGAATATTTACAATAGTCCCTCGTTTCTTTACGTAACGGTAGGGAAACTAAATAAACCGTTCGTAACTTTTTCAATAGTGCCGTCCTTCCAAAAACACACGGGTTTGCGTAACGGTAGTAATTTTATTGGGGGTTCGACTTTGTTAAAGCCTGTCGCTTTTGTCTTTTTTTAGTACGGCCTGCATAATTTATGAAGGTCGTTTTTACGTAACAGTATCTTTTTGGAAACACTGTAGGCCCAGGTCTAACAGTCGTCGGGGGTAAAAAGTGTAAACTATTATGCACATCAGTCTTTTTTGAAGGCTGTTTACGTAGTAGGCTGCTTTACGTGCAGGTTGCTCGAGGAAATAATAACGTTTACTAGACCAAAGCTACGTAAGTATGTTAAGCAATCATTGCTATTAAATTCCTACGAGTTCCTGACGACCTTAGGCGCGCCTTTGACTCAAGGTTTCCACTCGCGGAACTCCACTTTGCTGTTACGCGCGCCTATTTCTAGCTACCGTTGCATATTTCACTCTTACTGCTGCCCATCAAGGCCGTTACATTTCTTTGTCTCGGTGTTTGCATGTATTGATAAACACACATTATATACGTTTGTTATTTACTTGGACTGCATCAACGCTTGGACGTGGGGCGTGTTTAACTCCCGCTTTGTCATCGACGTGGAGCACAATCCCCGTTGTGAGTCAGTTTGTTTGCGTTAGTTTCTGCCGGTATTTTTTTATATTTATCTTACGGAAGCCAATATTAGTTCTTTTTTAACGAGTTTTCAAATGTTATTCCAATAGTAGATTGCAAGTTCCATCTCAATTATATCGGTGAACCCCTTATTCCAGAGCTTCGAAGTGGTATCTGCATTTACGTAGTCTTTGGACCCAAGTTGGCACCACAATAGTGTTTGGCTATTCGCTAGTTTGTCCCGTTACAGTCCAGCATTGTTCCCTAGGGAGGTGAGTGATCTCTCCCACGCCACACGCCACCTTCACCTCCGTCACGGTCCCTAACTTCTCGGAAACACTCTTCACTCCTGCACACGTTGCGGTGTCGAGCCTCTTCACTTCCTCCTTGTTTTTGCCTCAATACGAGGTTCGGCCGTCAGGAGTTTTAGTCATTGTCGCCTCGTGATCTCGGAGAGCAGTTGAGATAGTCTTGTGTCAGTGATATCCGACAAGTAGCTTATGTTTTATCCCAACGTTCAATACACTAGCCTTGAGTGCCGCTACAGCCCCAGGTGAGCGCGAAAGTCGTGTCAGGAAGTGGGCTGCCTAGCTGCCTAGTCGGCTCTGTAAAAAGCAGCCCGTTACTGCTGACGGTATCCAGGTCGAGGCCGTGACCCGCAGACTGCACAGTAGAGAAGAGATGCAACAAAACACACGGCCTGCAACCCACTGCCATAACAAACCGTCAATTAATTTATTAATTGACGTGAGTTTTTTAGGTGGACCCGCAGATATGGAATAAATGATCGTGGATAATTATTTGGTTTTTACCCTAATTAAATTCCGAAGTATTTTCATTCTTTTGAGCTTTACTCACGATTTGCAATACTAAGATATAGCCTCCCTAGTCGTCACCGTCGCGTCGCCCATGACGTCACTTGACCCGCTGACGCTACTTGCGTCACACTTCCCAGAACCACGTCGTAGTAGGTCACTGACCCGTGGTTGCTGGAACGATCCAGAGTTCTCGGAGGTGGTTGACTGTGTTGCCTCTTGATGAATCACGTTTCGTCAGCGTTGATGGATTCGGTTTACTGGTATTGAAGGGCGAGCAAGTGCGAGTTAGTGATCAAATGACCAAGAGTTACCCCACTCTATCAACTGGTTACAGATATTGTAGCCTATACTATGCTTGATCATAGAATCCAGGCGAGAGTATCACTTATTGACAAAGCCCCTAAAGCCCCAATAGTGCCCATGGTACTACTGTATATTTTGCAAGGGTTTGAACAGCCGCGGCCAGATTGTACTGCGAGGTACGGCAGATAGCGGCCGTTCTCAGAACAGCGCCACCACCGCCACTGCACCGTTCGCTAACGGGACTCTTGCAACTGCATTCTAGCCATATGGCTTCCCTTGGCAGGTACTCCGCCTTGTATTTATTGTTGGTGCGTTACACTGGACTGATAACCACCTCTCCGATTTGCCAAGCTCTGGTTTGATGGCAACTGTTTTCTTGGTACTTGGTATGCTCTTGATCGAGTTATTCCTGAATAGACACTGTAATATCTCGTCGAGAGACTACCTGAGTATTTCCTATAGTTATCAAAAATAGCAAAAGTAATCACAATAATTAAATGCTGTATAGTTGTGCCTATGGACAGCAGTTAACTATACAGTAGTTGTTTTAAATAGTATCTGCTACAATTGAAATGTGAAGGGACCTCACCTAATAACGTAAGTGGAATTATTGGGCTGAAATACTTCACGATGACTGCTAAAATCTTTATGTTTGAGTTTGTTATTATTGTAAAGCATTAAGTGTTACTCATGTATGGTGCGTGGTTTGAACTATACTATCGTCAATATTATAGCCTAATTATTGGAAACTTGTCTGTGGTGGAGGAAATTTCTAAATCGGTATTTGGCCGCACAGGATTCCACAATAAATAGCCTAGAATGGTGCGGGGGTCGTTCCCCCCATGACGTCACACTGTCATTGCCCCGCTTTGGGGCCACTCGCCACTCGCTTATCTAAAACGAGGTCGCCTTATTGGTCGTTGTCGATTACTACGTTACGTTATCGGTTTATTCTTGGCCGCGATTTTTGTTTTGCAGCTTTCATACACGATAACAACTGACAACGAAGTGGCACATTGTGTCTTATGTAGGATATCGCGGAGATTGCGCTATCGGTGTGACGGTTTAGTTAGTTTTTAGACTGAGGTCTAGCAGGAGCTTGTCATACGATTTAGAAACGGGGTCGCTGTTGACGGTCGTTGACCGTTAGTGAGGTCAATTAGAATATAAAAACTTAGTATATCCTTTACTGTTTACTAAACAGATTTTTGTCCTTTAAAGTAAATTGCTGGTGATATTTATTATATACGAGGATTGTAGCATTGATTAGTCGCCCGCAGTAAGCATTTCTGCCGAATCTCCTCTCTCCCGGTTCTGAGTAATACTATCAATCCAGGCCAAGTAGTTAACCGCCCACCAGTCGTTGCCCTGTGACTCATGTGGAGTGTGGACGAGGAAGTACAGACTACCGAGTGACTGTTCTGTGAACTCTCTGGGGTGCCGCCTTCGCTCTCCCACAATTCCGGTATTTATGGACAGAAACCTCCCCTCCTTGTTCTAAACCACAATGGTTTTCGACAAAAACGAACGGTCGACCTCCTTAGCGAGTGGTGTTGTGTTAGTTTCGACCCCGCCACCCTCGGGGATGTGCTATGTTCTGCGACAGGTAGGCTGCCAGTTACAAAACTTTCTGTTAATATACCCTGTTTGATAGTGGTTTCATGTAGATTTGTATGTACATAATAAGTTGTAATCTATAACTTCTTAAGTGTCTGTACTAGCACGCTGTGACTGCTGAAAAGTAGTTTATGAGTACCTTCCATAAACTAATTATTAGAAACAAAAAATATACTTAAATAAACGTGAAGATATTGTTGTAATTTTAGTAGCCTATACTGCTTTCAGACGGTACTCGGTTTACAAACGAATACGACTTATAAATTATTATCTGGTTTTTCATAATAACATTGTTTTATCTACCCATTTCATGTTTAGTCTCCCCGGTCACCATTGTTGTGGGACGGATGCATTACAAAGCCGTCCTATTGGCGAAAAAATGTATTTTTCGCATGTCAAAAATTCCCTCACAGAAGTGTGTATCAACAGCACTTTTAAATAGCCAATCCCAGCCTCGTTGCAACCTTGTTGTTTACTTTTTGCAATGCACGTTTCCCGCCGAGGCGCGGCGTTGCGGTAGGTCAGGACACCATGCGACGCGAGGTCATTGACCTCTTCAGGTCGTCGAACCATAACTGTTCTCTTTGTTACCTTATTACTGATAACAAACTTGTTCTTAATTATTGCTTTAATTCGCTTCTTTGTCGGTGGGGCTCGCGCTTTATCTATTGTGCGACGTCTTTTGTCGCCACGCAATTAATACGCGCCCGAGTAACGTCATGTTCGCATTCTTCGCGGCTGCGGCGCGCCGCTTCCCCTCGTACAACAGTCTCCATAGTTTTATGTTATTTCCTGCTAAAAGTATTTAAGTATTTTCCTTTCAAAACATATTCGTTACCTATCTATAATTTTTGAAGACCTAAGGATAGTTAAATCTAACTGCTATGAAATGGCCAGTAGTGTATCTATAGTTTGGATGTCCCAGTTTTGAGGGGTGAACACCCCCATGTCCCAGTTTAGAGAGATCAATAGCTTGTCGTCCCTCCCCTTCCCCTTGGCCTACATTCCAGCTCTCACACCCTTCACATCCCTTGCAAGCTGATCAGGGGAATCTTTGGGATGTTTAAATCCGTAGGGGAGGGTTGGGGCAGTCAAGGCATGCGGTTGCGAAGTATAATATTTCAAAAATTTCATGTATAGGAATGGTATGGAACAATGCTACGTTTTCAGCTCTGTATGTATTTAATTGTTGTAGTACTATTAGATTATACTACTAGGGTTGCTTTCCGAGAGGAATACCCTAGTTAGCCTGTGTTATCTACAAGGGTAACAAACAAATTAGTAAAGAGCTGTGAGAAATTATATACTCGTACTAATTAATCTTTTACGACTTGAAAGCTTTGACACACCATATTTCTACGAAATCTTCTCTGGAAATTTCTGGGGTTTTTAACGTAAACTAGCTAAACACGCGTTTTGTATACGGTAGTTTTATAAATTCGAATCAGTACTTTAACGTCAGTATATGGATGATCTATGAATAATGCGCAATGATAAATACAGTAATGAACTTCACATTTTCCCCGACATAAAAGATAAAAGGATGTATTAGAAAACTCGAAAATAAAATTTGTTACCGAATCGTTTTAAACCCATTAGCCTACATATTTTTAGTGATGGGTGTTCAATTAGGATTGCCGAAATTCACACCCGGTAAATCCCATCGGTTCAATAACCTGTGAGGCAACCTTCGTCGAACAACTTTCCTTTCGCGTTGCCGAAATCCTCTGAACGTACGGCATGTAACGGAGTAAATAAAGAAATTGGGGTGACGCCGTGGCGGAGGGGGGAGGGGGGTACTCTCACTTTCGCCAGGTCCTCAACCTCTTTGTAGGTCAGTCTCTGCGCGGCGCTGTGACTGTACAGCTACAGCAGAGTGTGGTTCAGTCGTCAGTGGAACGCCGTCAGTGATACAACTACAACTACCTCGCTATTGTAGTGACGTGTGTGTGAGTGTATGTGATGGGTTGTGTGTGTAAAGACAACATGCCGCCGTATACTGACTGTGAATGTCTTTCCCAGGGATTCTTCAGACGCAGCATCCAACAGAAGATCCAGTACAGACCGTGCACCAAGAACCAGCAGTGTTCCATCCTGCGAATCAACCGCAACCGCTGTCAATACTGCAGACTCAAGAAGTGCATCGCCGTCGGCATGAGCAGAGACGGTGAGTCCACCTTATCACTAATAGTATCTGGTAGATCAAATAAAGGATTCAACAAAATTGTAGTTTCTGTTAAAATATAAAGATAACTAATTTCTTCCATTAATATAAATACAGGGCTGTAAAAGGTACCTATTCCAGATTTGTGCGTAGATAAAAATATACTGGGTGGCTGAAATCATCCCATTCTTAAAAGCGTAAACTCGACGTTATATACTCAGTAAAGTCGCGCTTTAATTGTTTGGAGTATATTAGCCCATACCAGTTTGTAATACTGTACTCTCATAGAAATGCTTTTAATTCGCTAAATTTAAAGGTAGGCCTATACAAAATTATTAGTTACGTTGAAATTAGTCATATTAAAATAAAATTGTGAAACAAGTTTTATTTTCAAGAAAATGTCAATTTGATCAGAATGTACTGCATATAATTAAGTAGATAGGTAGTTACCAATTTTAGTGGTTTAAAAAAATAATTTTTCAAGTATACTGCACATTTTACAGGAAATTGTTAAAATCGTTAACCAAAACATTTAAAATTATTTTCTAACATATTTTAAGGAATTTATCACAGTCCTGTTTACCAATGAGGTTCTCTTATCTCAATATATAAACTCCCAATTAGGACCAATAACGTAAGTAGGTTAGGTGGTGTATTGTATTGATTTAGAGCGGGATCATTGACACAGCGCGACACTAGCGCTCGGGTGAACGGCCGCTTAAGCAACAGGCCCAGTTTTGGGGTCAGCGAGGCAGCGCTCGGCGCGCCACTGGCGACAAACTACCGTACTAGGTCGCTCTATTACGTAACGCAGAACGTTCACCTTTGTTAATGTGTCACGCGTGCAGTGTTGCCTTGTTGTTTGGGTATTTGCAATACTTTCTCGTTTGGTACTTTACAGTACGAACCAGACACGTTATACAGTTGTTTTTTTTAAATATCGTTTATAGTTAGATTTAAAGTGATTTTATGGTTATTTTTATAGTGGCCAGTAATTGAACAATGCAAAGCCTTCTGAGAAACCTTTTACACTCAGCCTTATGACTGCATACCTGTATACTATAGATATATACAGTGTATAGATCGTAATTGTTAATTGTGTTTCTACAAATCCTGTAGTTTATTTTTGCAAAGTGCGAACACATTTTAATCTACAAACAACAATTTCTAACTACACCAAGAGCTGATTCCATGTATACGCATACAAGTAGGTATGGCTACATCGTATTACTTGTCACAACACCTCGCCCTACTTACTGCGCGACGACGTGGACGTGACGTGAGTGTGCTGTATCTAGGACATGGTTGCGTCGCAAGCGTAGCTATGATTGCGTCGAGCACAGTTCAGTGACCCCGCAAGCGAAAGTGTCTTGCGTAACCCTTCCTGATTCCACGAGAAAGCACCTTTCTCCACCCCTCCACTCCGACAATTGCTTCACCGATTTCGCATCAGATTCGGTTTCTATTCAGCATTCTTCAGTGTGACTTGTTCCGTGTTTTTCACCTGACTTCCTTTGCTCGCGAAGTGTTCCACGTGTGTGTGTCAGTATGGCTCCCCGTGGGGTACATTCACATTGTGAGTACAGTATCAATAACTTGCTTGCACAGTATAACCGACCAAGCTTCATATACTGTCCATCAAACAATTTATAAGAAAGCTCATTTATACAATACATCGAATAGTTATATTAGTGTGCTCAAGTATTCAATATTTTTCCAATGACACTTACGGTACTACGATTTTGCTACATAGGCCTACGTTCACATCGATATGTTTAAATTTATTGTTTTATCAGAAGCTTAGATTACTTTTTTTTACTCCGATTTAACAGGTATTTTTTATCTGTTAACTTTAGGTTAACAAATGTACATATGTATATAAACAATTAATCATTGACAAAGCCTTACTGAACTAGTTGACTAAATATATACATCTTAGTACAATGTCACTTATTTTTTTAAACTTAATTTTTATAGTAGGGTATGTTTAAACAATAATTCTCCCATACAGCATCAAAAAACTAAGAAAAAATGTATCTTAATTACTTTATATATCGGGAACACTGTATTCTTTCAATGGACGCAAGTTGTGAATCGACGCTCGTCTGAAACAACTACCTGAGCCGGGAGCCGTAGTTGAGCAGCGCTGCGGTGTGCTGCGGCGTAGCGGAGAAACCTAGAACTACCGCCACTGCAGCGGCGGCCGCGAACGTTGTACTGTTTCTGTCGAGGCGGCGGGCATTATTTGAAATTATTTTACGGAAGTGAAATATATTATTATGTAAACCAGATACATTATATATTAAAATCATTTATAGTTTGATGTAGTTATTAAATGCGCTTAAAATGTTATTGAATTCATTGAAGCGTAGTCTGACCGCATCAGTTAGTGTTGCCGCAACTAGGAGCGCTAAAGTGGCGTGATCTTGAACATGTCCACTTGTGAGTATTTCTGCTCATGACCTTAGCTGTCCGACCTTCAGTTATTTCCGCGGGGTTGTATAATTCCCCTTGCATGTGCTCCTCCTCGCGATTTCCTTCTTTATCATGCACGTGTTTATTGTTTTCGTCGATTAAAGGAAATATGCAATGTCATGTCCTTTATCCCGTGATTGTACACAACTGAATTCACTATCAAAATTACGTTTACAAATTAATGAAAATTGTCAAAACATATCTTTGATGTCTTTTTTTTTCAAATACTAACATTAAATAAACAACAATAAACAAAAAAAAAACAAAGTAAAAAATTCATTCGTATCTACTTTTAGTACGTTAATTTACACTCTCCCGGATTGGATCAAACTGACAGATTTCATCACGAAGTCAACTAAAATATACCTTAAACCTCAGTTTATCAAAATTAAATAGAGGTTTTACAGTAAACTCTCGGTTGAAAATACTGTGCATAGAATAGGGTGGAATGTTTAATTATTTTAGAATCGAATAAAGAGACAGTCAAGTATTTTTTTTATACATACTACTGAATTAAGATATTTTGACTTAGACCTAACAAATCTAAAATAAGAATCCATACTCCTCAACTAATTTTGATTTTATTCGTTGTGTGATGTTTTTTTTGCGCACGATGCTATTCGTTTTGCAAAATTAACTATTTGTCCACACTCGATTAAAAAACAACTAACATCGCTCATTATTTTTTCACATGAATAAATTACTGCTATCAAGGCCCCAATAAACAACCTGCTATACAGGTGATGAAGTGTGTCCCATATATACAACATTTAAGCACCTACACAACAATAAACAGCAACACAGTACAATAGAGCGAGAGCGCGCGGTGGCGGGAATCCATAGCGTCCTCCCCTTTCCCCCCACCACTGATGTAGGTCGGGGGCAAGTTCAAGGTCACGAGCGCCGTGGCGATGATGGCGGTGGCGGGGGAGAGGAGAGGGAGAACCTTCAGTCAGTCGTGTTTGGAACGCGCGCGGGAATACTCCGTAGTAGCCCAGTGCGCGTCTCTACTCTTGCCATGCGGTGGACGTTTTTTACGATCTAGTGCGAGTGAAGTGTTACCTTATCTGTATTAGTACCTCAGTGCTGTGCCAAAATTAGTTATGGGAGAAGAGTTACCTATCCTCAAAGGGATTCTAAACGGAGTCGTCAACTACCATAATGCCCGTATGTGTCAATTCATTATTAGCAAATTCTTAATTTACGGACTACCCGTTTGAATTAACAGAAGTAGTTAATTATTGTGGTCAAAACTGTGCGACTTATATACTGATTATAACTGCCACCATAGGACCACTCTTAATCTTACAATTAAGATTAAGCGTTGTATTATAGTTGATTAAGCCTATAAAGATTGATTAAGAATGTTTAATAACAAATTTAATGGTTATTATCTCAACTTCAGGATTGATAAAATGTTCTATTATATTTATTTAATTTACATCATATTCAAAAAATTGATTTGATTTTGTTCATATTTTGAAAATTATTGTAAATGATTTTTTTATTTAGTTAAATTGCCAAGAAGTAAATTTGTTTGCTAGATAATTAAATTGTATTTGCAGTAAGTTTAGACATTTTTATCACAAATCATCACTGTTCTGCTCAATGAAGTAAAATTTGGTGGGAAGTCAGAATATTAATACCGTAGAATCAATTTAAGGTCATAAGTGCCTTTATGTATTTGCAGTAAAAATTTGAACATAATCGCCTTGGTCTGATCAACATGTTCAAATAACACCTACAATTTAAAACTTTGATTTATTTATTCTTCTTCCAACGACCAAAAGGCCTTACAAAAAACATAACTTACATTTACACTTACTCTAATAATTTAACAAGTAGAAATAATAATACGAATAACAATAATAGATCTTAAAAAATTAGCTAATTAATTACTATAGGTACAACAAATGCATTTTTGGATTTAAAATATACATTTGGATCTAACAGGGATTCTACTTCTAATAGGAACTAATAGTTTCTGATTAACATTTGCCGGATATAGATCATGCAGCCACTCATAACTTTCCCTTTATTGACTAACTAGATCTTAAATAAAGTCTCGATGACAAGACGAAACAGATACAGTATGTAACAGTTAAATAGTTTATAGTTTAATCTTTGTTTGATATATTCAAACCACTATGAGTCATGATCCATTTGCTCGTGAGTGAGTTGGAGAAATTCGCCGATCGTTTACACGTTTGTTTTTGTCTGCTTTACTTTCGCTGCTCTCTCCTCCCGCGCAGCCCTCCACTTTCTATCCGAGCGCGACTTTCTTGTAAATCGTGAAAGTGAAAACTCGGTCGGTTTCTCCCGTTGACCCGGTGGTGTGAGGTGATGTACTATATACAGTACTGTAGTGTAGTGTAGTGCTAGTGTGCGGCATTGAATGGCTTCCGCGTCCAAGCCGCAGTAGGTCACGGCCGCGACGTCTGGCCCTCATCGGATTAGAATGTTTGTGTGACAAGGGCGAAAGTTTGGCAGTTGTCATGGGTTGAAGGCCTGTGGTTAAGTATGTGTAAGAAATAATACCGACTAGTTAACATAAGCGTGTCAACAGAGTAAAATATCTGGATTCGATTGGGAAACTGCCGTAGAACTTTATTGGGGCGTATCACATGACACTTCGCCTAGTAATGATTGCAATTGCAGCAAATTGTTATAACTTCGTGTAATACAAATAACCATTTTAATGCTTTTTGCAGTATTTGACGCATGAATTATCGTGATTCACGTTTATATTTTGTAAGTGGTGGCTACTACGATACATTCCCGAATCGCATAATGTACTCTACGACGCAAAGGGTTTTACAGTACAATTCAATTCAATTATTTAAGATGGGGACGCCACTATGTGCGTATTTTAACCCAAATATGATTGAAGGATGAGTGTAGGATGAGTGGCGCGATCTTGTAGTCTTGTTAGTGACTAAGGCCGACATGTTCCTTAGACACAGCTTACACTACTTACTTATATTTATCTTATCAGTTGAAACTGTTAGAAAACTTGTGTTGCAACATGGTTAGCGTGCTTGTACACCAATAATCGCGGATCGGATTTCCCTTTGTCCCTCCATGGCGGCACCCAGGAAGTCCAGATCGTTTATTGTGCAACTAATTTGGGGTGGCGCGTGCACGCCAGATGTCTGCCTGACAGCTGCGACGCTAGACGCTACCCCGCTACACCTGGTAGACCTCTACCTCCTGCAGGGCCCAGACACAGCGAGCGTTGAACCCAAGGCCGCGGTCCGACCTTGGTCATCACTAAACAACCTCATTTGCTGTTTTCAAGATGCGGGAAGCCCGCCAATCACTGGTGATTAGACGTGAACCGTAGGCCTACATCTCACCTGTGTTTGTGATGTGAGTGTCAAGGGCGATGGGAGAAAACAAGTCGTAAAACGAAGGTCGGTGACAGAAGTGAAAAGTTACTATTTCTTGCACGTAGATCTACACAGAAGCGGGATTACCCTAAAATCGCCCTCTTCAGCGTCGTGACAATACTAATCCTACCGTACCTAAAATAATTCTATATTACATCATTATGTAGTTTGAAGCCTACTTATTTAATTTAACCTCCTGAACATATCCTATGAAGTGTGTTTGCTCTGTTGCAGCTGTAAGATTCGGGAGAGTGCCGAAGCGCGAGAAGGCGCGTATCCTGGCGGCCATGCAGCAGAGCACCAACTCACGGTCGCAGGAGAAGGCGGTCGCCGCGGAGCTGGAGGATGACCAGAGACTTGTGTCCACCGTCATCCGCGCCCACCTCGACACCTGCGACTTTACCAGAGACAAGGTGGAGCCCATGCTGGCCAGAGCCAGAGACTACCCCAATTACACCGCCTGTCCGCCGACACTGGTGAGTTATCACTATCATACTCTCATCTTTGTAACTACTGTAGTTCAGTTTATGATAGTTTCAAGGAGATCAATCAAATGGCGGAACTCGTGGTCGAGCCGAGCCTCTTGACTAGACAGAAGGCCGGGATAGCGGATAGCGTTACCCAAGTGACCCGGAAGAGCCTTGCCCGATAACCTTTACATCCAGTTACATTGTTAGCCTTGGTCCTCCTCGTTGCTCTACCTCTCTACCTTTGTTTCGAAAGTGACCTTCGGAGTGCCCTTCGGCTTTTATAAATACTTGCAGTACCGTTCAAGGGAAAGCTTCTGAGACTTTGAATTATAATTATTTTCAAGCTACAGCGGTACATTGGTAAATTTGCGTTGTATGATCGTGTTTAATTTGGATTAATTTGATTATTATTGGAGATTGTAAAACATAACATGAATATGTGCTTGTATATAATGTGTAAAAATAAAATTTACGTGTCTTATCAGAAATCAAAAATTGTCAGCAGGATGAGGCAGGAAAAATAAACTTGCTTTTAACTTAATCTTAAACTTAATAGAAAAAAATTAATAAAATAAATAATTTACCAGGATTGAACTGAAGCTGGCCCATGAATAAATCCCTTGTGAATGCACGGTGCTGTAACAGTATCCCAACAGATAGAGCGTATATCCGACGGCGGGAGGAAGGAAGCGGGACAGGGCGGGAAAGGAAGATGACCAGTGGGTGGACAAAGGACCAGCCTTGCCCGGGGTACACGGCACACAGGAAACTACCAAGGTCACTGGAAACCGATACGTATTGTGACGTGACGCGGCAGCTCACCTACCAAGGTCACGCCATTGTCAAGGTCTCCGTCCGACAACTCAATATCCTAATTGCGCCGAGAACTAGTTTATGACTCACGAATGGCTGGGGCGCGCGTAGTTTGTTCAACAGTGACATATCTTTATTTCAAAGAGTATTTTGAAGGGCCGCCGTGATATGGCATCGATATTTTTGTCCTAAATATTAAATTGTTTCGACCGTTGTTAAATTATCACTTACAGTCGTCTTATCTTATCTGGTATTCGACGATAAAATGAGAGCTATCTGAATCTGGTTAATGGCTGAAGGTAGTGATAGAACCCAGGCGTGTGTTTACACCAAGGCTGGCGCGGTCAAGGGTAGTGAACTATAAATATAGAGTCACATCGATCGAGCCTTGGGCGGTAAAGGTCAGGCAGAATGCCACGTCCTACGTCTAGACTCGACTGATTCATTCCTTGCCAACTATAATTTTGATCGCTTTTGAAGTTATACATTTAATGAACTTGTTGTTGTTTTGCCACCTAAACTCAATATCCTTGTTTGGTTTCAGGCGTGTCCCCTCAACCCCAGCCCTCAGCCTTTGACAGGACAACAAGAACTCCTCCAAGACTTCTCTAAGAGGTTCTCCCCTGCCATCAGAGGTGTTGTCGAATTCGCCAAACGGATTCCCGGTTTCGCTCTCCTAGCACAAGATGACCAAGTCACCCTCCTCAAAGCTGGCGTATTTGAGGTTCTACTCGTCCGCCTTGCCTGCATGTTTGATGCACAGGTAGATATTTTTTTTTAGTTGTCTTGAAAAAATATTTTTTGTAATACGATTTTCAGAAAAAATGTAGACCTAGAACTGTTATAGGTACCATTATCACATCATTCTGTGCTTAAAAATTGCTAACATATTAATATCATTTTCCATGCAAAGTATTAAATCCTCCAATAATGTGTAAACTTTAAAAAAAATACTTATTGTTTTATCAAAATATTTGGTCTGTTTAAGTTTGTTAATTTTTATATTTTTGTTAATAAAAATGTAAACTTGTATTGAGAAGTAATATATTTTTATTGGTTTTTGTTACAGAATAACAGTATGATCTGTCTAAACGGACAAGTGCTTAAGCGGGAATCAATCCACAACAGTTCCAATGCCAGATTCTTGATGGACTCCATGTTTGATTTTGCCGAGAGGTTGAACTCCTTGAAGCTGTCTGATGCTGAGATTGGACTCTTCTGCTCCATTGTCGTGATCGCCGCAGACCGTCCTGGACTGAGAAACACCGAACTGATAGAGAGAATGCACAACAAGCTGAAGTCTGCACTGCAGATGATCATCAACCAAAACCACCCTAACCAACCTGGATTGATACATGAACTGATAAAGAAGATACCTGATCTCAGAACGTTAAACACACTACATTCTGAGAAGCTTTTGGCCTTCAAAATGACCGAGCAACAACAATTACAGCAGCAACAACAGCAGCAGCAGATGTGGGGAAGCATGATGAATGAGGATGAATGCAACAGTAAAAGCCCTGGAGGTGCATCTACGTGGTCATCTTCATCTGATGTCACAATGGAAGAAGTCAAGAGCCCTCTCGGTTCAGTATCAAGCACTGAGTCAATGTGCTCTGGAGAAGTTGCTTCTCTTAATGATTACCATCACCAAAGCCATCATGCTAGCAGTGCCCCCTTACTAGCAGCAACTCTCGCTGGAGGAATCTGCCCTCACAGGCACAGAGCGAATTCTGGTTCAGCATCTGGAGATGATGTGAAGACAATCCACCGACCCTTTAGGAAATTGGACTCTCCTAGTGACTCTGGAATCGAAAGTGGCACGGAAAAGATTGACAAACCTATTGGAAGTGCACCAACGTCAGTCTGCTCAAGTCCAAGGTCTTCTCTGGAGGACAAGGAAGACCACCATCACCAATCCCACCATAACCACCATATCGCAGAAGACATGCCCGTGTTGAAGAGGGTACTTCAAGCTCCACCTCTATGTGATACCAACTCGCTAATGGACGAGGCATACAAGCCTCATAAAAAGTTTAGAGCATTGAGGAATAAAGACAGTGCTGAAGCAGAGCCCATGGTTCACCACTCTCCTCAGCTACACCACCATCTCACCTCCTCCCTCTCAAGTACTCATTCAACATTGGCAAAATCGTTGATGGAGGGACCCCGGATGACTCCTGAGCAGATGAAGAGGACGGACATCATCCATGACTACATCATGAGAGGAGAAACTCCCGCCACAACTGGATACCAGTACATTCCTTCCCACAGGTGGAGTCAAAACCCTACCCCGACTCCCGGCACCAGTGTCATAACGACGACGTCAGGACGACCTGCCACCTACGTTCTTGTATCAACACCTCCTCCACCCCTTATGCACCTGGAGCAACAGTCCAGGATTTACCTACACCCCTCATCCCCCTCTCCATCATCAACATCCCCTTCCTCACCGTCTATAATGGAGTTGCAAGTCGGCATTGCTAACGCGCAACAACCCCTCAACCTTTCCAAAAAGACACCTCCCCCTTCTCCACGCCCACTCTCAGCTCCTTCTGTGCAACAGAAAGCTGTCTCTTTGGAAGCCTGAGGACGTCCCTTCGTCATCGTCTATAGTACAAAGCCGTGCCGTGGCGGAAACACAAAGTGGTACAAATCAAAGACTAGGACATGCTCCTTGTGATCTCGTGGTGTTTGATAATGCCAGGAAAGTTGGCGCCGTGAAGACTCAGTGAGAACGGCAAACAAGTGGTTAAAAGATTGTTCTGTTATGGACTATTTCTTTGTTTTTAAATAGCATCTAAGATTCTGATGGTGCCACATTTTAACTTTTATCGAAACCAAATAATTTATCATCCTCCCCCTATAGTAAACTTGCTGTATATGTGTTAGATGTGTGACATTTCTAAATCTGACAGCTCTTGTCAAATATGTGTTGTAGATGTCAATGTTCCTACTGGCGCTTGAGCGCAGGGTGTTTCGGAAAGGTTTTGTAAGGACCAAGTAGTGTCGGCCCCTAGAGTCTGTAGTCGGGTCAGTGTTTTGGCCTTTCCAGAAACATCCCGTTGCTGCCTAGGTTGGGACTTTCATAAATTCTCAGTTGAGGTCCAAAGTTTGAAAAGAATGGCATCAAGCACCGAATCCTATGATTTTTTTACATGAATGTGATATAATTCTATGTAGGGCTTGCATTTTATTTTATGTGTGTAAAGTTAGTCTAATCGTAATGTATATCTATTGACTTAGTTTTACGTTCGAGTCGAGTAGCAGGTGCATCGGCCCCTCATCTTGTATATTCGAAGAAATTTGAGACTGAGGGAAGGCGGGCCATCTGAAAGCTTAGCTCCGATAGTTTCCTATTCCTTTTTGTTTGTATTTATGTAAGTAGGTTGGCCAGTAAAGCTTAGCCCACCCAAAAATTGTATAAAGTGTACACAGTATATTTTAATAGTTTATTTTTAAGGATTAAAAATCCCAAAACTGTATGTACAGATGGCCGAACCTTCCTATATTCTTATACCTTAATGTCGTCCTAGACTGGCTTGTCCAGGGCCCTGTGACCAGTCCTGATTGTACCTAGTACACACAGGACTGGTAACAGTGGACATCTTCTATTAGCCATATTTTCTTGGCTAACACTGTCTAAATATTTTTTTTAAATAATGTGTATAGTAATGTAATGTTATTTGTGAGTCCCCGTGATTGAGATAGACATTGTCTATGGTGTGCTTGTATGTATTTTTTGTAAAGCTTGGGAGATGTTTTGAGGTCGTCAGATTAAAATTGTCTGGTGAAATTCAAACTGCCTTATCATTATTAAACCTTGACCTCATAGTTTTTTTTATCATAATAAATAAGCCCAGTTAAAAAATGTAAATAATTGGTGAATGGTATTTTCAAATAACTTTATCTTTAAGTAACAAACAAAATATTTCAAACAGTTATAAAACTTGGAAACCATTTACAGTATGGGTACTTACTTTCATGTAAAATAACAACTTTGCATTAATTTCCTAAATCTTAAAAGGAAAGTACCGAAACAATTAAATCATCTGTTAAGAGATTAAAAGAGGACTTTAAATTAATTTTTCCTCAAATTTGTTGGAAATGTGTGACAAGTACCAATAAATGGGCACAAAATATATTTACATTGATCATTGCAATTTCCTTGGTCATTGAACATTATATTTAAACTTAACCAATATAGTCATGCAGATAGTTAAAGAGATATTACAAAGTTAGTGAAACTAATGATGAATAAACAAAGTACTTACACCATTAGTTAATTTTAACACCAGAAATTCAATTTTCACAGAAGTATTATTTTCCACCAAAAATATTTGAAAATGTTAACTAAGTGCTACACCAGAGCCAGAAGAACACTCACTTGGTGAGAACACCAGACAGAACAATATATCTTGTATTAGCGATTTCCCAAATTGGGAATAAGCTATTACCGTAGTACAAATTATCTGATTTTGATGAATTTTTGTATAAACGTGTAAACCTACATTTATTTGAACGAGTTAGGGAACCAGCATTATCGGACTATGGGAACGGGGGTTTATGGAGCAAAAATTGGGTTTTCCCATTTTTGACGCAAAAAACATAAAATTTAGCAATTTCTATCCAAACCGTTTTGTAGAGCTTAAAAAAACAAATAGTTTAGTATATTGAAGCATTATTATGCGCCTAATGGTTACAGAGAAAATTCCAAAAAATTGTAAATCTTAAATTCTTATGTTATTCTTATGGAGAATAAGTAAACTGTTGTAGTTTTTTTGTTTATGAACATATTTTGATCAAATTTGTAAAATGCATTTATTTCTTATTATAACATTTTACAAAAAAAAACTTTTCCCCTCCCTGTTGCAGTAAACCTAAGTACTCGTTAAACTAATTATATTTAAATAGGAAATAAATGTGATATTTAAGGATACATTTTAGTGTTAATCAAACTAGACAAATGGAAATTCGCTTAGTCTGCAGGTTTGCTGCGGCGGGGGTATAGTTTTGTTGTGAGTGTGACTCAGTGATTGGCCAGGCCAGCAAGTGGAGAGTGAGCCACCAGCGACACATGACTTGTTGGTTACATTTGTTGAGTGACCTTGGCCGCCAGTAAACAATCCAAGGTCATACCATCTGACGCCCCGCGCCGTCACGGCAAACATTGCGTCACCGTCAAACTAACAAAGTTACATATCACGTACAGTTCAGTGTTGGTTTCGAGATCAACTTGAAAATAACAAAGGAATTTTATGGTGTTGAACAGAGATCTCTGAATAATGAACCTCGACTATTCTATATTTTTAAGATTTGTAAAAAATACAATACAAATGATGATATTAGTGAATTTCCTACATTGGGATCAAACTATTGCCGTAGTTTTCATGGTTTAAGGCCCGTGAGTAACATTGTGAGTACACTATCGAGGTTCACTAACTTCTCGATCTTCTCTTCTACCTCCTCGATCATCAGGATCTTCAATACTTTGCTCTTAACACTTTTACAGTGAGAGAAAAATACATTTTAACACAGTTAGCAGTCCTTGGACAATGGGCCCGGCGATCCTCGCTCTCCGATGGTCTCTTCAGACGCGTCTTGGACAACGCGCCTTAGCTCTAGACCTGGGACCGATATTCTTTTTCGTTTTGATGACTCCACATAGGACTTGATCTTAGACAATTGCCTTCAACTTGAATTACCTTTTATTTTTTATACAGTATGCTGACATGACGTTTTTACTTGATCTGCGAATTTTAAATATACTCGGTCGTGCATTAATTGTGCCAAAGAGTTTCTTAATTGCGCCAATACCCCAAAGGGTCCCAAAAAATTATCCTTCGTTGCGCCAAGACCAAGCCAGGTATATGGGTGAGTGGCCGGCAAAAAGTATGTCCTTGTTTACGTGTAATCCTAACCTATCCTAACCTAACCAACCTAGGAAAAGAGGGCCGCCACTGGCGTAGTTTATGAACGTATCGAGTGGCTCCCTGGAGTAGTTGGCGCAATTCAGGAATACCCGACTATCTGGCTCAGTCAATGCGCCCAAATTATCTATTGTTAAATAGGTACACACTCTACGAGTATAATGTCCATAAAGCTTTCAGCGAGAACTAAGCGTGGTCCGATGATTGCTGAATGTGTGATAAACGTAATGGTAATACGATTAATTAAATTACTTACCTTTTGTCATTGTGTTAGTCATGAACTTTATCTTTGATACTTTCCTTGTCAAAATTGCAGTTCAGTTTACGAAGGCTATACACGAGAGGGTACTGTACCTGACAGGAACTATCCTATGAAAGATTAATGGAAACCATGGCATAGATTTATTTATTCCGTTGCAACAATATAATTTTGCTGATCTAAACGAGCTTGCTAAGGTTTGTACGTACAATCAAAGTAAATACAAGCGGAGTTTTAGAATTTTTCCTAATATATAACCGAGACATAAAACTAAAAATTACTGTAATAGTGTTTATAGTGTTAGTTGTGTGATGTACTGGAGTGAATAGTTGTTAACCTACAACAGTGAGCGTGTCAAAGACATCTAAAGGTCGTGCATTTTCTAAAGCATGTCTCATTTCCTCCTCCTCTAGGCGGAAATAGAAGCTATTTACATCTGAAAGGCGATGGAAAAACGTCAGAAATTTGAGTTGTACAATGGTACGTCTTATCTGTTACATCATGGGACAAATATTTATATAATGGGACAAACGTCGAATAATTGCAATGTTACATTAGACGTAAAAATTAAACCAAATGTATAGATAGACCCCTTATCAAAATAGCCGATACACCTAAACATTGTGTAACAAACAATGTGAGCTTGAGCTTGAATGTAATAAACAGAAAAGTTATCCATTGCAACTGAAATATTGCAAATTAAATGCAACTATGCAAACAAACACTTTTTTTAGATAAAAATTTATCTTACGAGCTCAGGTTGGACAAACATGTAGTAATGGTTACTGTAAAAGGTGCTTAGTAAATAACTTGATCTTAGACAGAAATACAGAAATTTAACTACGACTGTCTACGTGCTCGGTAAATAACTTGATCTTAGACAGAATTTTAACTCTGGCTGTCTATTTGCTTGGTAAATAACTTGATCTTAGACAGAAATTTAACTCTGGCTGTCTATTTGCTCGGTAAATAACTTGATCTTAGACAGAAATTTAACTCTGACTGTCTATGGGCTCGGTAAAATACTTGAGTTTGGATGACGATTGAACTCTTACTGTTTATATGTGACCTATGTTCCGTGTATGAAGCCTAGGGCAAGGCAGGTGCAGGTGCCGGTAACCAGGTCGCAGGTGTCCGCAGCAGTACAGCGCCTCTCGCCTACAGGTGCTTGTCTCCGGTGCAACGTACGTTACGTATCATCTGCTGCTGCTGGACGCATTATACCGTTAACCATGTCAAGGATGTGTATAACACGCATCTGTCACACTCCACTACGCAACTTTATATCGACACAACTTTGTTTAGACACATTGCTATGTCTAAACAAACATAATCTCGATAAGGTAAATGTGTATTGCACTGTATTCATTTTGCCTCGGACACAAGTTTTGGATTAATCTGCGCATTTTTAACACGGGTCCCCTCGTGTTAATACTTTACTGACTTTACTATGGCCTTATGTAGTCTTCTAGAGCAATGCAGTGCAGAGTTGTTTGAATGTTATAACGCAAAGATGAATGTGGAATCCAACGCTGTAAGTCTACATAGAAAATTATCCAAAAAGGAGAACAAAGGCCACTACTGAGGTGTAAGTGTACAATTGACTACCTTCTCCAAGAGAGGCGAGGTCGGAATTGTGTATGACGAAGATGACGAGGTAGAGAAATGAATCTCTTTCAACACCTAGTAGCATCGGTCCTCCCAACAACTGCATCTACAGCGCTGTATATATCCTGACGCGCTTCCACCACTTTCCTGCGAGAACCAACTGTAATTTGGACACTAAATTGGAATGTGTGGATTTCAACACTGTAAAGTCAACGAACTTGAACTTATCGAATAGCTTACCGACCGAATTATCTATTTACATAACAACTTTAGATCGTTTAATTCCCTTATTTGGTTTGACAAATCTTCTTATGGGTACAGTGCATGTTAGTTCTTTGGTTTTACATGCTGAATGTTCCAAATTGTAGTTTATCTCTTAAAGTACGGTTTATTGGACATACTTTGTCGAAGTAGATTGGATTTGACGATTTCCGCTGCCCGTTACTTCAAGAGAGAAATTACAATATCTTCCTCTGATTGAGCTCTTTAAAATACTGAGCAAATATTTCATCGCTTAAAACTTGCTTATTCGTCGCTAACGAGCGGAATAAAAACGTACTGTATTTGTTATTTCATTCATTAACATTTGTTGGATTCCTAACCAAGTTGTTGTGACTAACTAGCCGATGATTGTTTTGAAACACAAATTAATATCATACTAAACATATATTTAACGTATAAATGTATATTGCATAAGGCTTTTAAGGCTTAGTTCAAAAGAGCGCAATAGGTTAACCGATTGTCAGTTCTATATTGAATCTCATAGTGTCCAGTTTTATGTCTACTCGAGCAATGCACAGGGATTTTATAATACGTAATAAATCATTTTTAATTCCAAATTCATTTACTGTAGAATAATGTACATACATCTTAGAATACATGTATAAAAAATTGTAATTTATTATTGTAATTATTATTGTAATTTATTATTGTCTTAACATAACATAAGCCTTTATTTATTTATTATTACTTAACATTCATACGGGTACAGTTCATGTAGCTTATTAAATTAACAGTAAAGTAGAATTCAGGAAATTGATGTTATGCTTAGACATAAGAATGAACACAAAATTATTGGATTTAAAATGCTTATTGTATAGGCCTATGATGGAATAAAAACATATTTGGTCACACAACATTTGTTTACAAGACGATTTTTCACATTACAACTGCAAGAAACTTTGTCTTTATATGTGTAAACTAGCTGATCTGAATTGTACACGGTTTTAACTGACTACTGAATTCCCGTACGTAGGACGAGCTAACACCTCGTTTTAGTAATTACGAGATTAGCAATCTGGGTAAAATATTGCAACTAACCATAAAAATAATTATAACATTAATGTAAGTTTCAGTTAAATGTGACCATCTGTAAATATTTTACCGTTGTGTAATGAAGCTTGAGGTTATATACATACAGATATACTGCAATATACAAATAGTACATGTAGTGCGCAGCGTGATGGTTGGAAGCTGCGCCGAGCGGCCATTGCAACCTTGAGCTTGTTATCAGTCAAGGTCAATGGCCTGATAGCAGTTATCAGACACCCGCGCCGCGCCGTGTACATTTATACAGCGATGGTACATTGGTACATACAGGCTGGAACTGCTCACTGCTCCCTGCTCACTGCTCCCTGCTCACTGCTCCCTCCTTCCATCTCACTGCTCACTGCTCACTGATCCCTGCTCCCAGCCCACTGCTCCCTCCTCACTGCTCCCTCCTTCCATCTCACTGCTCCCTGCTCACTGCTCCCTGCTCCCAGCCCACTGCTCCCTCCTCACTGCTCCCTCCTTCCATCTCACTGCTCACTGCTCACTGATCCCTGCTCACTGCTTCCAGCTCACTGCTCACTGCTCACTAGTCACTGATAACTATTCCAGTTTACTGCTCCCTGCTCACTGATCCCTGCTCCCAGTTCACTAGTCACTGATAACTGTCCCAGTTTACTGCTCCCTGCTCACTGATCCCTGCTCCCAGTTCACTAGTCACTGATCACTGCTCACTGCTCCCAGCTCACTGCTCACTGCTCACTAGTCACTGATAACTGTCCCAGTTTACTGCTCCCTGCTCACTGATCCCTGCTCCCAGTTCACTAGTCACTGATAACTGTCCCAGTTTACTGCTCCCTGCTCACTGATCCCTGCTCCCAGTTCACTAGTCACTGATCACTGTCCCAGTTTACTGCTCCCTGCTCACTGATCCCTGCTCCCAGTTCACTAGTCACTGATCACTGCTCACTGCTCCCAGCTCACTGCTCCCTTCTCCAAACTCACTGCTCACTGCTCACTAGTCACTGATCACTGCTCACTGCTCCCAGCTCACTGTTCACTGCTCCCAGCTCACGAGTCACTGCTCACTGCTCACTGCTCCCAGCTCACTGCTCACTAGTCACTGCTCACTGCTCCCTGCTCCCAGCTCACTGCTCACTCCTCCCAGCTCACTGCTCACTGCTCCCAGCTCACTGCTCACTGCTCACTACTCACTGCTCACTACTCACAGTACTTCTGGTACTTTACACCTATGGCTGGTTTGCATTTTTCTGTCATTTATTAACGGACATTCTATAGGATTTTCAAGTACAGCTTTGTAATTCAATAGAAGATCCTATTCATGTTTATCATGGAATACTCTTGATTAGTTTCTAAGAAGAAAGAATGAACAAAATATAACATCATTATACTCGTACATAGCCTACTTTATACGTTACAGTCATAGTTGGATATATACATATAACTACAATTTTTTTAAGCAAATGACTCCTCTATCATAGGTTCATAGAAGGCAATTTTGAATGCAATTGAGCAACAACATTACAAAAGATAAAATGAGCCAGTTAAAAATATATAAACGTCAAGAAGTGTGCATACAGTATTAGGTTGAGAACCTTTGCTTTTATGGCGTATGCAAATTTTATGTAAATCGGTTACTGTAAGCACAGATAATATAAGGGGTTATATTATCTGTGCTTTAAGCCAACAACGAAATTTCATATGCAGTTAGTAAACAGTACACAATGTTGTTTCAAAACATATCAACATTAACTTATTTCTATATTTCTTATGAAACTATCATTATATCAATCCCAAATCTCTTCAATCTAAATAGAAGCGTTTTAAAGAGTTTAAACAACGTTCTTGACAGTGTTGGTTATATTTTCTCAATGTCCAGTAAGTATTTTCAAAATACAAATTTAAACTACAGTAATACTGAGATTTACAACTCTAAACCAGACTCTCTCCGCAGCATCTGTGTAACAACAACAACGGTAACAACCAACAACGAGAACTATCATTTTACATCTTAATAAAGACTAGCCACGCTTTATTCTGCGAGTTTACGCTTACTGTGTTAAATTTAATGTTGTTGTTCACACATAACTAATTATGAATATCGTATCATGTTACTCACCGTAGTTATTAGTTATAACCACAGGATGTACTGGCTACTCTCTAGTGTATCTATACATGTAACAAATGTGTACTCATATCAGTGACCCGTGGGTTCTCGTTTTCATTTTTTTACAGTACGAAAGTAATACAGTAACTCATATTTGTTAAAAAGGCGTAAAAATCTTTTTACGTAAATAGAAACTGGAGAAATTGTAATTAAAATAAGACAATGTCGAAATATTATTTCCAACCTACACAGTAGTAATGATCGGAAATGCACAGTATTCAAAACAATAACCTAGCATAAGGTTTGAAATATTATACCAGATCCCGTAAACATAACAGTTAACCGTTGCCTTTACTACGCATACAACTTGATTTTAAAAAACGAAACGACGTTTGCAACGCAAAAAATATAATTATATCACACAGAGTTGCCAAGTTAGACATACACCAAATTGAGTATGCAAGATGGAAATTGGTGTGGGTGTGCGACCCAACATGGGACCTGCGTATCAGCCCGTGTGAAGGCCAAGGTCAACTGATAACAGGAAGTGATAAGCTCACTGCATGGCACATGTGACTCTTGCGACGAGCTCAACAGAAAACAACAATCTAATATATGTGTTTTTATACATAACGCTATTTTATGTATATGTGCTATAATGTAGTTAATAGTTGCAGTATAGGTTCTTGATCATGATGTCAAGTAACATAGTGATTATTAATTTTATTTTTAATAGTTGTTGTATTTCTAAACCGTGTGGGCAGTTGTAACTAAATAGTTGCAGTATAGGCTAACATTTCTTGATCATGTTGTCAAGTAACATAGTGATTATTTATTTTAGTTGTAATAGTTGTTATAAACCTTGTGGCAGTTGTATTTATGACTAAAAACTACAAACAAATAGCGTTGGGTTATCAATAGTCCAACCATACTAATTCATGAACTCGTCCGAATAAAACTATGTTTACACTTTGGTGCGACAATTAATAAAAATCGGATCACTTTTGCTCGAACTATTGTGCTAACGGACATACAGTATATACATGAATTTGAACTGCTGGCGAGTTTGGCCTCTACAAACGAAAAAATAAATCAAGTCTCGGGTTCAGGTCTTATAATGAAACCTGTACGGTAACAGTTTACCTACTACTTAAATGAAAAGTTTGGTAAAATGAATTAAATCCGTTTAAATTTTAGTTAATATAATTTCCTAGAGTATTTTGCCCATTGGAATATAAAAAAAAAATGGTAATGGATTTATGAAACAAGAAAGAAGTAAATAAATTTGACTTTGGGTTTTATCTCATTCTATGTTATATAGTTTCATATATGTACAACGACAGTAACAGTACATTACGTTAATAGTCCGGGAAATAGGTGTTTACCGGACGTGTATTCTTGTTCCCGTGCGAGACGAGTAAGCGATAAACTGTTTACCGTACTCGTCTCGCACGGGAACAACCATACATATACAATTTATACAATTTTATACAATTTATAAAGGGGACTTAAAACTTCCTTTTTTATACACAATAGGACTAAATAATAAAATTTTACTGATTAGGTAATATAAATAGCCATATATAAGACCATTATTTTCAGATTTAAACTCAATTGGATAACGGATTACAGTAAAATAATCGAAACCAAGGCCCTAATGAGACAATGCATTTTGAAAATTTCGCCAACTGCAGCATCCTGTACACCTCCAGAAAAGGCTCCAGATGACTTTGATGGGTTTTTTTATTTCATGCCCCCCAAGGAAAAACAAGAGATTTCAGGGGAAGAGGAACTAGACAGGTTTTTAAGAGAAGGATTAGATTCATTCAAATCACTTAGTACGTACAACTACATAAAAAAACTCTCCATAAAATATAACACGGGGTTACCATCTAGTGCGTCTGTGGAAAGATTGTTCAGCTGTGGGAAAGAACTGTATGGAACAAAGAGGTCGAGAATGATGGATGACAATTTTGAAAAGCAATTGTTGCTTAAATTCAATGTTTTTAAGAAAACAAAAGATTAAGTTCTTCACCTTATGTAAATAAGGAGGTTCAACTCTTTAACTCTTCTATTTGATAAATAGAATAAGTACCTAAATATGAGGTATAGTACTGTAGTTTTAATAAAACATTATTTTGCGCCATATATAGGTTCTTCTTTAGTAGTTCTGCACATTCCCCCATTACATTAAGGTGCATATATATTCTACAATAGTGTGGCCTATATTCAAATTGGTATTATATAAATGGATGTCAATGTGTCTTGGTGTGTACGCATAACGTTTTTGCGTTTTGATGGACATTTGTTCAAACCACACGAAAAAAAATATTTTTATGACTTTTTGTAAAGTAGTGAAAAAGTAGCTAGCTACTTTTCTTTTGTAGTTGTAGTTGTAGCTAGCTACTTTTTAAAAAAAGTAGTTGTAGTGTAGTTTAGCTATTTTTAAGAGAAAATAGTTGTAGTTGTAGCTAACTACTTTTTAAAAGTAGTTTACCCAACACTGGGTAAACACATTTTTGAGGAGTGACGTACGATATTTTTCGCCCGAATACTCTAAACTAATTCAACAATCAAAAGACTGTACAAATCCGTTATATATTCACACCGACTAAAGGACTTGACAATCATACAATCATAACTCATAACGTCTAGAGAGGTTATGCATTCCTTTATAATCTCTCATTCTCATTGCCACTGACTGATTGTGGTGCAACGACTTGTTGTACCAACCACTCATCGCATCACTCATTGTATAAATAGCTGGTCTGGTGTTCGGTAAAAATTCACTAGTTAACCGCCCGTGCTCCGCCACGGGAATATTGTCAGCAATAAAAGAAATAATAATTAACAAATACTGTTTATCTTTGTATTTTATTTAGGGGTTGTTTAATTTTTTACATGAAATAGAACTGATAGTTTGCCTGTATAAACTATTTTATGTTAATCAAATAACCGATATATTATTTTAACCAAATGAATGTTTTATATTAATTCGAGTTTCATTTGAAAAATAAATAGTATACGAACTGGACAATGCTGATAACCTAATAAGCAGCTATTTATGATATTTAGATAATTTGTTCAAGTATAGTCCTATATTCGTCGTTTTTTTTCATTAGATTTGTTGTATGGAATAAAGATAGTCACTTAGCCTACATGTAAATCACGCATCAGCAGTTGGTCGCATTACACGAATCTTTGACCCATACTGTGAGTAAAAGTTTGTTTTACGTCGTATATATAAATTTGGTCATACTTTGTTCAATGTTAGAGGGTATTAACGGTCCAATTTGATGGAAAAGGAGTCGTGGATTTTAAAACTATGTAGACTACCACTACCAGAAAGATGTTGATTCAAGTGAGACTTAGAACTGGCCATTTCAAATAGATTTGTATTATATTTTACTCAAATAGTTTTTCGTCTCTTTTGACCCTTAATACCTTTTTTATAGTCGCTGTTGATAAGATTTTCCATAAACTCAAAATGTTGATAAGGAGTTCATTTTACCTTCCCCTTGTGACAACATAAGGAAAAAATATTTGTGTCCCAGTTAGTCTGTTCTGACTCAAAATTCATAGATTTGCATTACTGACAAATTCAATCTAACGACCCCAATAAAAAAAATTTGTATTTTTTAGAAGGGACTTCCAGAGCACATTTAACACCATCACTGCTCTTTACCTTTTTAGTTCGATGGTTCTCTGCATGTTTTTTTTTCGTTCTGTATGTCTCTTTACGCTCGGTTAATATGATTACCTTTTCTTTTTCTTTTTGTCCTTTTCACATCCTGGGGTTAATGATAAATTTTTATAACGCTATAATGACCCGAGTCAACATTGCCATTAAACATCAAGTCAGATACTTCTTCGCCAGAACCGAAATCGTAAGTCACAGTTTCTCAAGCAACTTCCCTGTGTAGGCCTACTCGAAAAAATATAGTTAGGGTATAGTTCACTGATAAATTGTAGTTCCAAATATCCCAGCGTACTCGCCATCTCGAGAAGGTAAAATTTGGACGTCGAATACCTATCTTGAGTAAGATTAATCACTTACGATAAAGTGTTTGTATGTTTACCAATCATTAGCAATTATCTGTACAACTTGCAAGCGGATTTCCCTATGATTGTTCTGAAATGTAATGAAATGTAATGAAACCCATTTTATTAAGCAGGCGGCAAACAGTTGTTTTCGGTCGAAATCCTTGCACTGTAGTGTGACGGGAAATGTATTCTTACTCTCTAAGTTACGGAATTAATTTCAATTTTTTATATGTAAGATCAGTAAATAAAAAATATATGTAATCAGCAGTACAGTAGTCTACAGAGCCATAATCGGTCAGTTGATTAAGTTTTCTATATCCCATGTGTTTTACAACATCTGTCCATCCAACAGACCAGGTGCTGATGAGTTGGACTGTGTAAATGTAAGTGATACCCATGAAACATAATTTGCATCCCACGCGCGGGTAAACCAGTAATGACCGGTGCGGCGCGGTGGCAGGTGCCCCCCTGTACCCCCCTCTGTGCCCCCCCCCCCACAGTGCCCCCCTGGCCATCCTCCTCGGGGGACATCCAGGGCCGTCCGATCCAATAACCCGGCGCGCCTCACAATTCAAGTCCAAGGTCGGAGTTGTTCCAATCAGTATGAACTTGAACGCTAATTCCCTGCTTGCATCATTGTGAGTCAGCAGTTCAGAGGTCCTACAAGCACACTACAACCTCTACAACGCCCTGTGAACATTACTGTTACTGTATCTAGTTCTCGGTAGCATAACGTTCTTCCATTGAATGCATACCTTGTACAAAAAACCTAATTAAATAAGTGTAGTTTTTGCGACGTCCATGTCACTGGCCCGGCCATGACGGAATTAGTACATAAGAATTATGCCAATATTTAGTACCTATTTCGTACTATTTAGTACCAACAAACAAAAAATTAGTACCCCACTCGGTACCGGATAACTAATTAATTTAGGATTCCGGGCCAGTGACATGCTGGCCCGGCCATTTTCGAATTTGATCCTAACATGTATACCATCATTTAGTACCTATTTCGTACTATTTTGTACCTCCATTAATATAATTTGTACCTCAAAGAAAACCAAGCTACGGGCCCGTTAACTGTACAGGTCAATGACCCCTGAGCCCGGCCACATCGGAACCTATGGTTATAAGCTATACTACTATTTAGTACTTATTTCGTACTATTTTGTACCTCCATTAATATAATTTGTACCTCAAAGAAAACCAAGCTACGGGCCCGTTAACTGTACAGGTCAATGGCCGGATAACTAATTAATTTAGGATTCCGGGCCAGTGACATGCTGGCCCGGCCATTTTCGAATTTGATCCTAATATGTATACCATCATTTAGTACCTATTTCGTACTATTTTGTACCTCCATTAATATAATTTGTACCTCAAAGAAAACCAAGCTACGGGCCCGTTAACTGTACAGGTCAATGACCCCTCAGCCCGGCCATATCGGAACCTATGGTTATAAGCTATACTACTATTTAGTACTTATTTCGTACTATTTTGTACCTCCATTAATATAATTTGTACCTCAAAGAAAACCAAGCTACGGGCCCGTTAACTGTACAGGTCAATGACCCCTCAGCCCGGCCATATAGGAACCTATGGTTATAAGCTATACTACTATTTAGTACTTATTTCGTACTATTTTGTACCTCCATTAATATAATTTGTACTTCAAAGATAACCAAGCTACGGGCCTGTTAACTGTACAGGTCAATGACTCCTCAGCCCGGCCATATCGGAACCTGTAGTTATAAGCTATGCTACTATTTAGTACCTTGTTCGTACTTTTTTGTACCTTTCGAGGTAAAAAAATTACCTCAAAGATAAACAAACTACTTATGTTACATATTGTATGTGTAATCATGTTATTGTTAGTGGTTAATTACCCCTCAGCCCGGCCATGTCACAGTTTCTAGTTATAAGGTATGCTATTATTTAGTACTCAATATATGTACTACTCCTACAACCCAAGTAATCAATGTGTCGAGGTTTAGGCTATTTTGGTGCGAGGGTACTGTGGTGATTTTTTTATTTCATTCAATATTAAGTTCACAAATTTGTTAATTTGTTCTTTCTTTTTTCTTAATTAATTCAAAATTATTTGTCTTTCAGTTTTTTAGTAGTTTTTTTAGAAGTACAAATTATATTAATGGAGGTACAAAATAGTACGAAATAAGTACTAAATAGTAGTAAAGCTTATAACCATAGGTTCCGATATGGCCGGGCTGAGGGGCCATGGATCTGTACAGTTAACGGGCCCGTAGCTTGGTTTTATTTGAGGTACAAATAATTTTAATGGGGGTACAAAATAGTACGAAATAGGTACTAAATAGTAGTATAGCTTATAACCATAGGTTACGATATGGCCGGGCTGAGGGGTCGTTGAACTGTACAGTTCACGGACCCGTAGCTTGGTTTTCTTTGAAGTACAAATTATATTAATGGAGGTACAAAATAGTACAAAATAAGTACTAAATAGTAGTATAGCTTATAACCATAGGTTCCGATATGGCCGGGCTCAGGGGTCATTGACCTGTACAGGTAACGGGCCTGTAGCTTGGTTTTCTTCGAGGTACAAATTATATTAATGGAGGTACAAAATAGTACGAAATAAGTACTAAATAGTAGTATATTTTATAACCATAGGTTACGATATGGCCGGGCTGAGAGGTCATTGACCTGTACAGTTAACGGGCCCGTAGCTTGGTTTTCTTCGAGGTACAAATTATATTAATGGAGGTACAAAATAGTACAAAATAAGTACTAAATAGTAGTATCGCTTATAACCATAGGTTCCGATATGGCCGGGCTCAGGGGTCATTGACCTGTACAGGTAACGGGCCCGTAGCTTGGTTTTCTTTGAGGTACTAATTATATTAATGGAGGTACAAAATAGTACGAAATAAGTACTAAATAGTAGTATATTTTATAACCATAGGTTACGATATGGCCGGGCTGAGAGGTCATTGACCTGTACAGTTAACGGGCCCGTAGCTTGGTTTTCTTCGAGGTACAAATTATATTAATGGAGGTACAAAATAGTACGAAATAGGTACTAAATGATGGTATACATATTAGGATCAAATTCGAAAATGGCCGGGCCAGCATGTCACTGGCCCGGAATCCTAAATTAATTAGTTATCCGGTACCGAGTGGGGTACTAATTTTTTGTTTGTTGGTACTAAATAGTACGAAATAGGTACTAAATATTAGCATAATTCTTATGTACTAATTCCGTCATGGCCGGGCCAGTGACATGGACGTGTTTTTGCGTTTATTTAATGAAACACAAGAGTCCTTCGATGGTAAAGATTTTAATTTTATTGAATATTTATCTAAAACGAAAGAATCAAGGTATAAAAAGTATTTTTCGAGCGTTTTATTCTGTATTTAAAAATTCATAAAATGCTAGGGTTTATGTATTTGTATGGTAAGTGATAATCATAAAACAAACCCTCCAGCAATATCATTGTACTCCGTAAACTAATTCACAAGCTCAACTAAATAATTTGCAAACATTTTATATTTTAATTTCAGTTTACTTCTCAAGACGTGAACCGTAAGCTTGATTTTCGATTTCACTAATTGTTAATCGTCTTGGCATCGTTATGTTTGTACTGTAGGTCCAGACCGGAGCGTGTGCGTGAGTGGGTGCGTGTGAACACCCCGCGGTACAAGAATGTCTGGGGGAGGAGCAGTGACCTCGCTGTCTCAAGGACACCGCTCAAACTCATCTCATTGTTGTTCACTTTGTCGTCCAATCGCGCCAACCACCGCAGTTCACACGCCCAACTACTGTGATAACCAATCCCAGTCAAGCTTATGGTCAGACTGGTGACTGGTTGCCGGGTCCAACCATGGGAAGGTATTTTATGAAAAGGCAATATGTACCAAAAAGTATTATATTACCTTATCTGCATTAGGTATTTATTGTTTTAAAAAAGTGTCCTTAACTTTTAATTCAACCTAGAAAACCTGTTGACTCGTAGCACCGGTACCGAGACAAAAACTAAAATACAAAAATAGTACTTTATTTTATATGTTTTATAGAGACCAAAAAGATATACATAGACTAGTGTTTTGTGAAGTACAGTAACTAAAAGGATGATGAAGATACACTGGCACGTTACGCATACAGCAGCGTGGAGGAGCAGTAGTGAAGCGCAAGTGGTCATCTGACCTTGGAGTCATCTGACCTTGGAGTCATCTGACCTTGGAGTCATCCGACCTCTAACTAGGACAGGTGATCAGGACGTATGTGTTGTGAGATGATGCCACTGAGGAGGATGAAGGAAGATACACTGGCACGTTACATATACAGCAGCGAGGAGGAGCAGTAGTGTTGCGCAAGTGGTCATCTGACCTTGGAGTCATCTAACCTTGGGGTCATCCGACCTCTAGCTAGGACAGGTGATCAGGACGTATGTGTTGTGAGATGATGCCACTGAGGAGGATGAAGGAAGATACACTGGCACGTTACATATACAGCAGCGAGGAGGAGCAGTAGTGTTGCGCAAGTGGTCATCTGACCTTGGAGTCATCTAACCTTGGGGTCATCCGACCTCTAGCTAGGACAGGTGATCAGGACGTATGTGTTGTGAGATGATGCCACTGAGGAGGATGAAGGAAGATACACTGGCACGTTACATATACAGCAGCGAGGAGGAGCAGTAGTGTTGCGCAAGTGGTCATCTGACCTTGGAGTCATCTAACCTTGGGGTCATCCGACCTCTAGCTAGGACAGGTGATCAGGACGTATGTGTTGTGAGATGATGCCACTGAGGAGGATGAAGGAAGATACACTGGCACGTTACATATACAGCAGCGAGGAGGAGCAGTAGTGTTGCGCAAGTGGTCATCTGACCTTGGAGTCATCTAACCTTGGGGTCATCCGACCTCTAGCTAGGACAGGTGATCAGGACGTATGTGTTGTGAGATGATGCCACTGAGGAGGATGAAGGAAGATACACTGGCACGTTACATATACAGCAGCGAGGGGGAGCAGTAGTGTTGCGCAAGTGGTCATCTGGCCTTGGAGTCATCTGACCTTGGGGTCATCCGACCTCTAGCTAGGACAGGTGATCAGGACGTATGTGTTGTGAGATGATGCCACTGAGGAGGATGAAGGAAGATACACTGGCACGTTACATATACAGCAGCGAGGAGGAGCAGTAGTGTTGCGCAAGTGGTCATCTGACCTTGGAGTCATCTAACCTTGGGGTCATCCGACCTCTAGCTAGGACAGGTGATCAGGACGTATGTGTTGTGAGATGATGCCACTGAGGAGGATGAAGGAAGATACACTGGCACGTTACATATACAGCAGCGAGGAGGAGCAGTAGTGTTGCGCAAGTGGTCATCTGACCTTGGAGTCATCTGACCTTGGAGTCATCTGACCTTGGGGTCATCTGACCTCTAGCTAGGACAGGTGATCAAGACGTATGTGTTGTGAGATGATGCCACTGAGGAGGATGAAGATACACCGGCACGTTACATATACAGCAGCGAGGGGGAGCAGTAGTGTTGCGCAAGTGGTCATCTGGCCTTGGAGTCATCTGACCTTGGAGTCATCTGACCTTGGGGTCATCTGACCTCTAGCTAGGACAGGTGATCAGGACGTATGTGTTGTGAGATGATGCCACTGAGGAGGATGAAGATACACCGGCACGTTACATATACAGCAGCGAGGGGGAGCAGTAGTGTTGCGCAAGTGGTCATCTGGCCTTGGAGTCATCTGACCTTGGGGTCATCTGACCTCTAGCTAGGACAGGTGATCAGGACGTATGTGTTGTGAGATGATGCCACTGAGGAGGATGAAGGAAGATACACTGGCACGTTACATATACAGCAGCGAGGAGGAGCAGTAGTGTTGCGCAAGTGGTCATCTGGCCTTGGAGTCATCTGACCTTGGGGTCATCCGACCTCTAGCTAGGACAGGTGATCAGGACGTATGTGTTGTGAGATGATGCCACTGAGGAGGATGAAGATACACCGGCACGTTACACATACAGCAGCGAGGAGGAGCAGTAGTGTTGCGCAAGTGGTCATCTGACCTTGGAGTCATCTGACCTCTAGCTAGGACAGGTGATCAGGACGTATGTGTTGTGAGATGATGCCACTGAGGATGAAGGAAGATACACCGGCACGTTACATATACAGCAGCGAGGAGGAGCAGTAGTGTTGCGCAAGTGGTCATCTGACCTTGGAGTCATCTGACCTCTAGCTAGGACAGGTGATCAGGACGTATGTGTTGTGAGATGATGCCACTGAGGAGGATGAAGGAAGATACACTGGCACGTTACATATACAGCAGCGAGGAGGAGCAGTAGTGTTGCGCAAGTGGTCATCTGGCCTTGGAGTCATCTGACCTTGGGGTCATCCGACCTCTAGCTAGGACAGGTGATCAGGACGTATGTGTTGTGAGATGATGCCACTGAGGAGGATGAAGGAAGATACACTGGCACGTTACATATACAGCAGCGAGGAGGAGCAGTAGTGTTGCGCAAGTGGTCATCTGACCTTGGAGTCATCTAACCTTGGGGTCATCCGACCTCTAGCTAGGACAGGTGATCAGGACGTATGTGTTGTGAGATGATGCCACTGAGGAGGATGAAGATACACCGGCACGTTACACATACAGCAGCGAGGAGGAGCAGTAGTGTTGCGCAAGTGGTCATCTGACCTTGGAGTCATCTGACCTCTAGCTAGGACAGGTGATCAGGACGTATGTGTTGTGAGATGATGCCACTGAGGATGAAGGAAGATACACCGGCACGTTACATATACAGCAGCGAGGAGGAGCAGTAGTGTTGCGCAAGTGGTCATCTGACCTTGGAGTCATCTGACCTCTAGCTAGGACAGGTGATCAGGACGTATGTGTTGTGAGATGATGCCACTGAGGAGGATGAAGGAAGATACACTGGCACGTTACATATACAGCAGCGAGGAGGAGCAGTAGTGTTGCGCAAGTGGTCATCTGACCTTGGAGTCATCTGACCTTGGGGTCATCCGACCTCTAGCTAGGACAGGTGATCAGGACGTATGTGTTGTGAGATGATGCCACTGAGGAGGATGAAGGAAGATACACTGGCACGTTACATATACAGCAGCGAGGAGGAGCAGTAGTGTTGCGCAAGTGGTCATCTGACCTTGGAGTCATCTAACCTTGGGGTCATCCGACCTCTAGCTAGGACATGTGTCGACCATCTTACTAACGCGTACTCAGGTTATTATAACATTATAACACAAAACATCCTCGTCAATTTTCAAAGTACTGTACAACAATTTTTAGCGTCCCGTAATAAACGTTGATAATTGCAAGGGAAAAACATTGGACTGTATATATATTTGTTTGATCAAATTGTAATATTTTAAATCAGGGTTTGGTTTAATCTATTAATCAAGTTGCATAATTTGATTAGGACATGGAACGATTTATGTGAAGTTTTTAACGGAAATGAATTAAAACACAGTTTCTTTTAACGAAATTGAGCATTGATTACCCAGTTAGTAACATTAACAGTTTTTTCTGATTGTAGATTAAAGTCAATGACGTAGATCTTGGTGTTAGGCCACCATCCATCAAAATGTTGTACATCCTATGTATTTTCCAATTGGTTTATTGAATATAATAATTTATAATATAGCTTTTGTAGTAAGACTAGTGTTTGTTAGTCCTGTTAGTTTAAACCATGTGGCCATGGGGAATAATTAACAACTCCCAAATAAATATAGATGTAGCTGTATAATCTGATCATAAGCAAAATTATTTCTCAACAAAATAAGAATTCTTCTAAAATATAGCATTAAAACTAACTTAAATGGATATAGATAGATCTTACTTTTAATTCAGAAGACACTACTAATATAGGCTACATTTCCACCAACAACTAGAAAATTTACCAAAATGATTTTATTTTATGCTAACAATACTAGACTAAGATTTTATACAATTTATAGTTTCCGCGTACAAATTTATGTCCAAAACTAAGTATTTACACTTATTTAAGTTCAAACTGTTTACATATTAGATACATACATATTGACCAAGATTCGTGAAAACTACCTACTTGTTTCTAAGGTGAATATAAATCTCTAAAGTTTACAAAATTATATTTAATTCTATCTACTTACATTATCACGAGTTGTGATACTAAATCTACTTCAATCCAACGTTTTTCCGGCTAGAAATCAATTATACCATATATAATAAATATACATTTTTTATACAACAAAATAATCGATACAACTTTAAACATAATATTTGATAAACTATGACCTTTTGTACATTTTCTAAAGAGAACTAATCAAATCCAAGCCAAATAATTGTATACATATTTTGGTAGACAAGCATTTTTTAAATATCAAATAGTTTTTTTTCATAGGGGGGGGGGGAGTTTATACACAATATGTAATACGTATAGACCATTTCATACACAATAGTATATTTCGTACCTAGGGCCGAAAATGAGGTTTTGCCGGCTCGTACGATCGAGAACTGAAAACCGTTTCGGTCCATGGTACGAACGCAATTTTCACCACCCTATACCCTATTACCAATATTCACCACAATAATAATTCACAATAATAATTCAGTCAACACAACTACTGTACAACTTTAGGTTATGTAAAAAAATAATTTGAGTAATCAGAAAAAAAATTGCTAGGCAGCGGTGACAATAAGACAAGTCTAATTGCAATGCTATGGATACTGATACTAGAGGTCGTCCCGTGGTTGAAAACTCGACCAAAAAATATGTAATGTACAAGCTTCTCTATTTTATCCCCACGCTGCAAATAAAACATTTGATTGTAATTTTTTCCACATGTTTTGATTCCCTGTTTATATTTTGTTGTTGTTTCGTCACCAGCATGGCAACCCATAAGGCCTATGTTAATTTTTGTTTTTGTAAATTTCAAATTAATTTGTCGTCCTTATTTGTTGCCTATTTTAATTTATAAAGGTATTCTGCACTTCTACAGGAAAATATATTTCTAACAGTATGCGTGTATTGTCCCTGCGATGCACACGAGCTGAGAATAGAGGGTTTAAAGAAACATGCTTGCCTATTGTGCAGTATCCCTTTATACATTAAAATAGGGTCAAAAATAAGAACAAAAAATGAATTACCAATTTTTTTTATTTATACGGGCCTTATGGGTTGCTATGCTGGTGACGAAATAACAACGAAATATAAACAGGAATATAAAAACAAATAGAAGGAAATCCAATCACGTGTTTTATATACAGCTTGGTGTAAAAATTGAGAAGTCTGTACATTACTTATTTTTGTCCAGTTTTAGACCACTGGATGATCTCTCGTATGCATTAGTTTTAAGGAAGTAAGCAAACAGCAGATTTTTGGTCCAAGGGATGTAAAAACCTGTTCGTACCCCAAACGACGATAACAGCTGGCATGGATAGCAATACGTCGCTTTCGGCCTCCAATAAACGTTTGAAACGGCTAAAACATCCAAGTGCGGTGAAAACAAATGTGTAAGAGTGGACGTCTGTTTCCCTTTAGCTATTTCTTCTTACCTTGTTCTTACTGTGCTGTGGGTGGTTGAGGACTTCAAGGTCACATTGATAACTCAAGGTCACCAGGAAGTCGCGCAGACATTCCTCCAGAGTTCCCTTCCCTTATCACGGAGGTTATCAGCAAATGTCAAGGTCGACGCCGTTATGCTGATGGGGAGTTCAGGAATCAGTATCAGGATTACTGTTATGTTAGTACTGTACTGTAGGAGGAAAGTTCAAGGACGATTCACAGAGGAGCACTCTTTGACTACTCCACCCACCGTCCATTTGATATTTGATATTTTCTCATTCGTAAAATGCCAACAGTTGCCTACCTAGTTCAGTTGGAAAAAACCATGTTATCTGCTCTAGTTAAAGCGTAATGTCTAAGAAGAATTAATAAATACTCTTACCACATCTTCAGGCTGAGCAAATTTCTAATTGCCTGATTCAATTTTTACAGAAATATTTCACCAAACTCACCTAACACTATATAAACATCTAAGATATATACTCCTTTAGAATATCAATAGGTTATTTTTAATGAGTATTTCAGTTTTCTGCTATAGGAAAAGTAAAAGGAGTTTTTTTTGTGTGAAATTTTATTAGCTTAATTTCATTAGTAGGAAATAAATTAACTTTTAAATTTCAATTAAAATATATACATAAACAAGCAAAGTAAAAACTGTTTACTTCTCTGTGAAGATAAAATAGATTTTTTTAATATACAGAGATTGGTGAATTTTCTCCATGACTCTACAACTTCAGTGTACGGATAATTGGTATAAAAAGAAATCACGCAATTTTATAAATGTGAAAATAAAACCTCGAATAATTTCCCCCATAAAACCCAGTCCCCGATCAAGTTGGTTTGTAAACTCGTTTGAAAATTCGGTTAAATTCAATCAAAATCCGTTCATTTTACTGGAGCCATCGTGTGAGTTCCTCTTGAGAGAATCGTTTAATTAATCGAACGTTTCGTCAACTAACACAATATGCAAGGTATTAGCGAACACAACAATACTCCACTTGAATTACAATATAAGTTGATTTGGCATTGTCTCATAAGCTCACAAGTCAAGGTAGAGATTTTAACTTATTATCATGAATGACGAAAAAGATAGTATAGAGATAAAAACCTTAAAATTAGTAATAGCAACCCCCTAAATGCTTAAAATATGATGATTTCAAGTCATATATAGACAATCAACTCGAAATCTCTGTTCTAGTAGACATGGGGATTCGCACACGATACACACGCAATACTACGTTGAACGTAGCATCTCTCATCTGCATAACTATCATCTCTTCTAGATCCGTTTTACGCAAGGACAACTCCTGTAATTCTTCAAGTAAAAGGTCAAGGAATTTTACAAGTTGCTTTATTCAATAATGTATTGAGATTTCTGACAAACCTAATACTGTGCGCAGGAGCTTAAGTCAATAAATATTATTCGAATATTTTTAGCATCAACACGAATTCCTTTACAAACTATATGATTCTTAAATGTTAAACTTATTTAGATAGTTTGCATAGAGTTGTTTATTAAATTTTAAAATACAAAGATTGTTTTATCCAATATTGAATTTATATCAAAGGAAGATCGGCTTAGTATTATGATCAGCTAATCATTTTACGTCGTATGTCATTGGGATGTTAGTGAAGGTCACTCCAGCAACACGTTGCTAGATACTAGACATCACTAATCGTGACGTTTTGATGTCCTGCAATATGTTTTTTTTCCTATTTGTGATGTCAATGTATGCAACATTTTCTGAATCACCTTTTACCAAAATAGATTGAACTTGATTATTTTGTTAGTCAATGCTTTAATTGTTTAATTTGCCGTCACATAAATAATGCGTGAAGGGAATAGTATGCTTACGTATACAACATACTGTACTTAGTGTCAACCTTTACCTTCCAATTCAAATATTTGAATAAGCAGTTGTTTATATCTTTAGCTATTTTCAACGGACGATTATAAACATTATGTGTTAGTGAAATTAATTATCAATTTACAGCATTACATGTCAAAATGCCTTTGGTGTTTCCATGAAAGTCCACGCAGCTTTCGAAATAAGTACCGTACACTACTCAATACAGTAATTTACGATATTTTTGTAGTGCAATGTTTTCTAGAATTGAATGTTAAATTTAAAGGGATTGTGTCTATAGAATGTGCTCTTGTTCCCTTACTATTGAGTTTTTTGGAAAATGTATGAAATTCGATATTATACTGACAAAGTATTTAACATTGCTAATAGTGAGTAGGCCTTTCCTATCAGTAGGCCTGCACCTTTAAATATTCTGCATATACTTTGCAACAACTAAATAATATATGTTGGATATGACAGTTGGCATGGTGGCCACGGACCAGGTTGAGGTTCAAGTGCCTGGTGTTCTATATCCGCCTGTGTCGTCATCTCCTATTCCCAGTGTAGAATGTACAGTAGATATCTCACAGGCCGTTGCTCGGCACGCGGTCCACGTGCTACCGCTGCCGCTGCGCTGGGGGACTTTTTGTCAACATAAGGCTTTGGTTAATCTCAAACGCAGATTAAGTAATATGAGGCACTCTAGCAGAGCAAGAAGTAACGGCTAAAGCAGCCGTGTCATATTTATGGATATTACTTCAAATGAATTTCCCTCCTACCACTGCATGGAAATGATCCCATTGCCAATCCTGTAAAACGAACGCGAAATAGCTCATTTCCGCCCTAGAGCCGGAATGACCATCCCCGCTAGCTAAATCAGCTAACTTCACGAGCCGGTACGTTAAAAACCGTTAAGCAAACGCAAACATAACCTAAATGCAATTTGATATATTAAAAGGTTAAAAGGTGTGTGTTATGATAAGTTAATTACGATGGTAGGAAAAATCGTGTCTTTATTACGAGTAGAAACAGTCAATGCCGCTCTCGAAATGTGCTCTAAGTTTTTTTTTCACTCAGCGAGCAAGGCTATCTACAGTTCTCATTTCTCAAACGGCAATGGCGTACTTGCGCTCTTAATACATAAATAGCTACCTATTTATTTCAGTTGGAAATCTTAACTTAAAGACGCAAAGGAGTGCATCTGCAATATACATTATACTGTATGCAACAATTTAAAATCAGCAAAAATGCTATTCTTCAAGTTACTCAGTATGTTAAATAAACATTGCACACTGAACCCCGACTGTGGTTGCGATGACGTTGAAAATAATATGAATGATATGTTTAAAACATGATGCCAATAAACAATTGTTTGCCAATCTCTTATTGTGAGCAAATCTTCCAAGATTAGAACAAATTTGTCCAAGATAAATACTTCGTTGTAAGTCAGTCCCTTCCAATATACTATTTGAATTACCAACAATTTATTCCTGTCTAGTAAACTCGTCAATTCTCAGCAGCAGAGGAATCTCCAATTACGACGTCACAATTAACAAGAAATCTACGAATCCACCCTCGTAGTAAACTAACCCTTTGTCTCTTGTTCTTGTTTATTTTGATGGTTTATTCACTAATCACTACGTATGATGTTGCTGTGGTATGGAGATGTCTTGTCACGTTGCACGTTGCACTCACCCCCCGCTGAGCCTCAGCTTATATAATCAGCTGTTTCCTTGTTGACCAGTGATAACAACGCTGTCGCAGCTCTTATCTGACCTTGGATCTTATCACAGTGTCTAGTTCAACTTGTCGTTGCCATTGAAATATTGTATTTATTGTACATTGCACTTAACAGCATGTGGCACTGCCAAGGTCTAATAGTAGTGGAACGTCCACATGGTGACTCGGTTGGAAATTAAATCAACTTGTATTGGAAACTCCATTCAACTGAACTTTTTTGAGCCTATTGTAATAGAACATTAAGTTCATGACGGTTATGATAATTGTAAAATTTTTAAATTGTGATACTTTGTAGATGTCCATAAATTTTAAACGTCAGTGAAGAAACTTGTGCTTTTTTATGTAGGATATTTCGAAAACATTATTGGTAATAAGTGGGAGTAAATATTCAGAACCAAATCTAGATCGAATAAGTTAAATAAAAAAATCAAGTAAAATAAATATACACCAAATACTAAATACAATAATAAATATTTCAAGTTACATATCCATTAACATTCTTTTGAGTTTCACAAAGGCATATTTCGTGAGAAAATATAAAAATTTAAACCAACCATTAATATTGGTTTTCTCATAGTCCAGCCAATAATAAATCTTTAGTGTGGTCGATCTACATGACCGCTTTGACGAATCTTTCACCACGGATTTACGTACCACGGAGACGGATCCAACTACTCTACAAGACTTGTCAAAACTCTAATGTCAATGCAGAATAGCTGACAGCTTTGCCCTTTAGCAGTTTAAACTTAGTTATTTTGAGTACTTTTAAAGAATCTCGACCTATATTCTTTTACACTTGTTCAGAGGCAAGTTCAAAGACTGTTTACAGTTTATAAAATTATATCGAAATTATTGAGAAAAACGTCGTTACTCTTTCAATAAAGCCAAAATGAGATAAAATACTCCAATACAATGAACTATTGAAACATTTTAGTGCAAATCACTAAACATGAACATTTTACGGATGTTTGAGCCTTTTATCGTATTTCGCGTTAATTTACACTAAAGTCACGGGGTTACGGTTGTGTTTCAAATAAACATAAGAGTGAAAATCCGTGTTCTAATGAAGACTTTCATCTTTTTAACACAAAAGGTTTATATCCATATTTCTATTAGTAAAAGTCCATGATTGATGTAGTGTTTCAAGGTGAGGTAGTGGTGAGCTCCGCACCAAGAGGTGGCCGACGGCATCCCCCCATCTACCTGATACCCGTTGGCAAAACTCCGGTTCCCGTACCGATCGGCCTGCAGGCGGCTCTGTGGCAGGCGGGGGTTGGCTGGACTGATGGAATTCCCATCAGTCGTCGTCCGGCCAATTTGGTCGGCCGGCGGCCAGACGACTACCCCATTACGCCGTGTGCGCCGCGCAAAGCGTCGTGGGACATAGGCTTGTGGACCGCTCCTTGGTCAGGACGACACCGTCGCCGCCCACGCTTGTAAGTGGACCGCGCTCCAGATCCTGGGGTCACCGTTTTCACTTTCTGACAGAAGTGGGCCCGAGAAAGTGAAGTGATTCGTGCTCACTTTCCCTCGCCACTTCCCCCTCTCTTGAACACAACCATCCCCACGTGCCACGCGCCTAGACCAGTGGCCTACTTACCCCCCCCCCCCTCAACACACACATACACACATACAGCAGTAAAGCACATATTATGTGCGGCTAAGAGACAGCCACGGTTCATGAGAAGATTATACAAGTAAATATATCTAGACAACTACTTCCGAAGTTGTTGAACAATAAACAGATATTAATATAACATGGAGACGTAAAAAAATAATAATGCAATACCGTTTTACCTTTCAAAGATTATGTTTTTTATAGAATTTTTCGTATATAGGGCCAAAAATTAGGTTTGCCGGTTCAAAATCATTTTTTAAGTTCAAGACGAAGTCGAGAGCTGGAAAACCCTTTCGGTCCGAGGAACTAAGGCTATTTTTCACAGCACTATAACAAAATTGAGAATATTTATACAATAAATGTACACTAACAGTCAACACAACTAAAACTTTATGGTTATGTGACGAAATACAGGAATCAGCAGAAATAACAATAATTAATTGATGCTAGGCAGCGGAGACAATAAAACAAGTCTATTGCAATGAATATCGGTACTGCTTGCGTATTTTTAATATACATGAATGTTTTAAGCAAGTGAACAGCTGATTTTACGGCTTTAGGGTCGTAAAACCTGCTCGGCCCCCAAATGACGGTGACAGCTGGAATTTCGGCCCTGGACAACAATACGTAGTTTTCAGCCTTTTAACGTTTGTAACGTTTGTAAAACGGCTAAAAAATCGTAGTGTAGTGAAAAAAACAGTTAGTAGGTGAATTAAATTACTAATTTATAACAAATTAAATTTGTTGATTGTATATCTGTAAAGTAAAAAAATATTCACCTACATGGATGAAAATTTTATTGTATTGTACTTTACCTCTGGAGACATTAAAATTAAAGTATTAGCTCTATAGTTGTAAAATCAAGTACCGCTGACCTACGACTTACTCAGAGCCCTAGACATCCAACAAAACAGTTCACAAAACTGAGGCTTAGTAGGAAAACTAAAAAAAAACGGTACATAAACGAAGTTTGTTGAAGTTAAAAATAACTGAACAGCAGATTTCAGATTAATCTAAACTCTAGTGAAATCCATGTAACCGAAACAGTTCTGGCCTTAATTTAGATGCAAACGCCAATATAGTGTTTACAAGTGACCTGATTCAAACTCGAGTTAGTTCAACAAATTATGTACAGCAGAATTGAACCGACAATACACAAAAATAAAGCTACTAATTATTTTAACTGAAAAAATTATAAAAAATTAGTCTATCTATTCATGTTTGCATTTTTTTCTCATTCCTAATTCTTGGATGAGTGGCATAACTAAATAAAATGTGTAATGCCTAAACTGCTTGAAATAGGGTTAATGGTAATTTATTTTTTATAGTTAACCCACGTTATTTGTAGAAACCCCTAAATTAGGCCTACTGTTTGCAAAGATTACTATCTCCTTGGTTTTTACACCCCAACCTCACTCTAATGGTTGGATTGCGTTAAATATTGGATGACAGGTCGATGTTTACCTCTTGTTACTAAGGGCCTATGAGTTTGTGAGGCTGGAATAGTTTTTATTTGGGTCTACTTCTTCAAGTACATCTCATGATTTGATCTTTAAAATGCACCTCGTTGAAATACCTGCAATGATAGTTATTGCAATTAATTATAATAAAGCTACCATTGACATAATGCAGGTTGCAATAGCAACAATGAGCAGACCTTGGGGTTGACACTCTCCTGAACGCGGACCTCTAGCGGTCCCAAGGACGTCCTGCTCCGTTATCTCAATCCGCCACCTTTCACCTCCGAGCCCTCCGACTGCTGACCTTTCGCTCCCCAGTCCCAGTCACCGCTACATGGCTACGTCACGAACATCAGCGAAAGGCGGTGACGTCAGCAACGACCGCGCTCTCCCTTTCTCCAAGGAAACAGGATGGTTTCGATCACGTGATTTTCTGCTGTTTGTGGGTAGAGAATGACGCATCCGTGATGAGGGCCTTACCTGGCTGTACATTTAATCAATTAAACAATGTATAAATGCCAAGGTGGTAATTGCTATACTAAGATTACCACTCCGCACTCCTCGACTCATGTGTAAACTTATTAATTATGTGATTGAGTTTTATACCAAATCTCTTGGTCTATTCCTCATGTCCTAGCTATAGACAACAGAAGAAAAAGAGGAGGCGGAGCGAGGGCCAGCCTACTTTGGCCGTGGGGGTCATAAGCTCTCAAAACCGTCAGATAGGCTCAGCGAACACGCACGAGTCCTGGGTTGGCCCGAGTGACAATTGACTCCCCAGAACGTAAGAATGATTCAGGGGGGGAGGGTATTAGTAGAAGAGGGTGTAGTGGGCAGGATGTAACGGAGACCGGATGCAATTTTTTTTTTTAACTAGGCTACCGTAATATTGATTGAAAACACGATTCGATTAGTAAACATTCATTCGACTTTTTCATAATCAGCAAGTTTGGTTAGGTTATAACAGTTTCATTTTATCCCTCAAACGAGTTTTGATAATCCTTCCCATCCTGATCGACCTTCCCACCCCTATACCCGCCTCACCGTGGAACCGGTCACTGATACCTGGCTGGCACTCGCACCGCCAACCCTCAGGCTGTTACCCTTGTCAATGTTTTTAGGCAACTGGCACTGAGACAAAACACTCGCTATTGTTAGAAGATTATTTAGATATCTCGTTGTGAAAACAAAACGAAATTATATTATAGGCCTACTATGTTAAATATGTTTTAGAAATATAGTACTGTAGTAGCCACTTTTCAGCAATAAATGCAATTGCAACTTGCATATATTAGGTGTTGGAATCAAAAATCCCAACTGACATTTACTCGTGAGACGTTGATCGAATTAACGCGTTCTTCAATTCTATCGCTCTAAATCTTCGTCGCTGTTCATTGAATTCACTACGATGAAATACAACCTTTATTTAGCGATTTGAGAAATGAGAACAGGTTTCTATTTGAAAACATCTTTTAAGGGAATTTAGGGCACGGTTATAGTTATAGTTATGTTATAAATATATATATTATATATAACATATATATATATATATATATATATATATATACAGTATACGAAGTACAGTATGTAGTCTTATTTGAAACTGTAGTGTTGTAGATGCAATGATGGTCTCAGTGACTTGTTATAATATGTAACAGATCTATGATCAGTGAGAAGTTAAGATGAAAGTTTCACCAAACAAAATAAAATTTGCAAATCAAGCAACAATCAATGTACGGTATGCTATAACATAAAATTTCATCACGTGAACAGAATACGTTTATTTTTTTATCAAGCCATAATCTGTTAAAATAGCATATTCTAATTGGGTTGTATGTTGTTAAATGTTCAAATTTGATATAGTATATGGAAAATGTATTTCAGTTGGCAAGCAATAACATTGCGGGGCTGGACTTATTTTTCAAACAGAACTTGGGTTACAGTCTATTTTACGTCTGTCTACGTTTTACTTTTGTATAGTTATGAAAAAACTATATTAACACGTTGGGTGCTGATGACGGGAATTCCCGCAATTGCTTAACATTGAAATAAATGCAACTTTTATGTTCAAACATGTCGACAGCACAAATAGTGTTAATTGTGCCCCAAAATCCTTTAAAATTATGTTTTCTAATAGTCTGATAGTCTTATCATATCTGGTTGTAAAGTAGTTGTTTTAAGGGAATGTAGCAACTGTTTACTTGTTACCATATAAATTATTAATAAAAAATAACATGGAAACATTACGTAGTTGTTATGAAAGTTCTAAACAGTGGTCATCCCAAATTACTGAGAACTGATGACATCAAAATTAAAGAGTTGATCACATAAGCTAAATCCGTTGCATGAGAAAATCAGGGGGTTTTACATTATTCAAAAAGCTAATTAAAGGAGCTGTTCTTTAACTGATACCAGTAAGTGAGTACAGTTGCTGAGAGTTACAAAAACAGCCTAGATGTTACTGGCTGTCAAGGGCAGCGCGGGCGTGTGCGCAGGTTATTTTCAGTAGTATTTAGGATGTTCCAGAAAACATTTGGCTACTGGCCATGGCCAAAGTTCAACAGCCGGTGGTTGTGTGGTGGCCAGTGGTGGGTGGGGGGGGGGGGTAGGGGGGACAACATGGCGGAGATAACAGATGATAAGAGAGCGTTAATCTCAAGGTCGCACTGACAACGATCGATGGTTCGTTACAATTGATTCTGGAATGGTGTTAATCAAAATTACTCTCTTGTGAAATGTTGGAGCTTAAAATTCTACTGACGAGGGTATTTATTTGGTTTATAACCACAAGCAAAATATCGAATCATGTCTCCATCGATGTGGTATGTATAGATTTTTTCTTATTTGACATTTTCCCTGAATGGTGTGTAAATTGAAAATAAGGTCTTTTCAGAAGAGGGCCGCCACTATTAAAACTGTGAAAACCCCACAGTTTAGTTTAATTGGTGTTTGAGTTTTCGTGACTATTTACGTCCAGTAAATAAAAAAAACACGTGTGAGTAAAGCTATAAACTAACCTAACCTAAGCCGTGGGTTTTCTACAGTTTTAAATAGTGGCGGCGCAGCTAAAAAGACACGAAAAGAACAAACCGAACAACCGACAAATATACGGTCGGTATAATAGTTTGAAATACTGTAGTAACGACAAATAGTTTGAACAATCAAATATGTCAAACTTCCATGTTTAATATTTACATTTTGAAATGCCATCAAAATTATCTACACCAGTTCGATGGAGTGTTATTCGGCTTCAGAAAATCCACGAGTTACGAAAGGGAAATCGTTGTATTACCTGAGGATGTTTAACATGTGTATTGTTAACCAGATTAACTAGTCAATAATTCAGACAATCAAGACAAACTTAAGTCATTGCAGGTAAAAATATGATCTTGAAAGTAAACAATACGTTTCAGATAATTGCTATTACAAGCCATAAATACATAGGCTAATACAAAACTGGGGGATTTCAAATTGTGAAATCTTTCATTTGCAGCAGCATTTTAAAGGTATTTATTTCAAGATTTTTAATAAACATAAAACATTTTATCACAATTCGCTAAATCATAGTGATCCATACACTCCAGTAGATTTTCTATCAAGTTTTAAAGCCCTGTACGAATCCAATATTAATATTAAAAATATAATTTGGTGAGTCAGTGACTCAGTCGGTAGCGTCGCGGACTTCAGGCCCAAGGCAGCGATGTCGTGGGTTCGGGTCCTGGTCACTGCCGTAAACATTTTATCAGTTCAGTTCACCTTCGTACTGTACCGGCTCACCCCTTGCTTTACTGTATACGTTCCACGCACAGATCTGTAGTCTATGTGGACGGGCAAATGCAAGGTTAAAAGTGGACGCAACACTTAAAAAAAAAACATAGTGTCCAATGATCTGACAATAAAATACTGAACTAAACAGCATCCAAGACTGTATGTCTAAGCTATACCACTGAGGGTGCCACAATCGTAGCATACCACAACTTTTGTATTGTGATGTATTGTTATTAAAATGTTAATTTGATAATATAGTATATCCAAGTCATCAAACTTGTATTGTACAGTTAGATAATCATACAATTATTTATTATGTTGTTTGATACTTACGTTTGGATTATACAGAGAGAAAAGTAAATTACGATTGTGTTCAACTGTCATTACGCCTGGAAACTTTGTCATACTTTGGCCCACCTTTAACTGGCATGATAAAATGGCCTTCTAAAATTAATTTTATTGCTTGAACGAGAGGGAATTTAGAACGTTCTATAACTTTATCTTCCTCAAAAATACATTTTAGACTTTGTCCGACATTCAATGTTCAATGAAACCATTTTTCTTACTTCTTCTCATTCTGTCGCATTTTATTACTCCACAGTGACAAATTGTATAGCACACTTCCATCTGCGGACACTCAATCTGTTTTACATTTTATATAATATCTGTACTAATGTCCCTTAGCCTGAAGTTTAGTCTTAATGTGTTTGATAATCACTACAGCAACAAAAATACAAAATGTGGGTAGGCCTATGGGATTTAAAAGTTGTTCGTGTTAGAAAAGTAATATTTCTCATCTTGTCTTTACATCATCACCTGATCAATAGCTGTGTCAGTAGATATTTGTGCAACTAGTGAGGAAAGTGAGCAATTGCCTCACTCGAGAGAAAGAGGAATGGTTTCTGGAGTGAGGCGATTGCACTTTGCACTCGAGTTGTACATTATAGTTTTCCTACAGTTACCATAAAACAAATAAATTGGTAAAGAAACGTGTCTTCACGTTGCAAATCTGGAGCACTAATGAGCAAATTGGCCACTTTGCTTCCTCAAATCAGTGAGAGAACATGTACATTGATAGGTAACTGTAGGAAAATGTTAATGGTCATGATTATCTTTTGTATGTTATGGTTGGTGTTATTGTTAAAAAATAATAATTTGTTCAGTATAAAAAACGTTTCCATAATATTTCTGGGTGATTTATTACATTAATTATTATTTCGAAACCAAGCAGCATTTTCTAACAACGGTAGAGAAGGTTTCGTCACAAAATGAGAATAGAATCAATATTTGTTGGATTACAAATTTGTGGTCAATTAAGTTGAAGGTCAATGGGAAGTTGTAACAGAGAAACAATATTTATTGATATTGGTTGAGCTATATTTAACATCTCCTATCTCGCGATAGTGGGGAAACGATTAAATAAACTGATGATTGTAACAGCAAGTGAAAAACTTTCCACCGCACAAGCATCACGTCAACGTAAATCGTGGAAAACGCTCTAATATCAGGTAGACGTGTTCACAACCCGGGCGATGAAAGATAATTAATCCGTTGGTTGAAATATAATGATTATTGGACTGTAATGAATCGCAAATACGACTCATTAACGGTAGGATTATAGCGAGTGTCATTTATATTACCATGATTCTTGAAAATTATTCAGTTCATTGAATTATTATTATATGTAGTGTAAAATCAAACAAATCACATTATTTTGAACGAAATAGTCAATTATTGTCATAATTATTTGTGTTAGTTGATGCTGTGTTCGATTACATACAATGCCATCCCATCAGCCCATGATGCAATGATGACGAAATATGATTATTCCTTTACAATAAATATTTTTACCAATTTACGTTGTACTGTAACTTTCGTCAGCTTAACCTTAAATCCTGCATGTGTACTGTATGTGTTTACTTACCCAATTTAGTGATCTGGGAACGTTGGCTAAAGGTTGCCCGTTAACTTAAGTATTCGAAGTCGTCCTATAATCCACTTGGAGGTCACAAATTGTGGATATTTATTAGGCATGTTCTGTGGACGCGATACTCCCTGGTGTGGATAAACGTCCGCACTAGTGAGTACTACGACTATCCCCAGTACTATCCTGATAATTAGACCAATTCGTAAATAACAAGGCAAACATGTGGTTCGCATTCCACTATAAACTGTAAACTTTAAACTAAACACTATAAACTCGATTATAGTTTCGGACTAACTCGTCGGCCTTAGTCAATAGTCAGTACAGTAACAAGACTACAAGATCGCGCCACTCATCCTACACTCATCTCCATTCATACATGGCTTAAACCCACCTTCTTGTGGTCATCATTACAGTTTATAGTAAGTTTAAAATACTTAAAAATAAGAAAATCGCCTAGAAGAGAATATTGCGGCTTTTGTCAGCAAAATTATAAAAAAAAAAAAACAGTTTAATCTGATGATGATCTCAGAATAAGTTGGCTTTTAATGGATTAGAAAACGTATTACCCAAGAAAGGTTAGAATTATGATGTACAACTCTTATGCATAAAACCATTTACTCTATTAATGAACGGGAGCAAAGTCGTTCTCTTTCTCTCTGTCTCACACGACAAAATTGTAGGTCTTAAAAAGTAAACAAATAAAAAGAATAGCGGAATGTTATCCCATAAGGCCCATGTTAAATTTTCAAAAGTTTGTACTCATATTATGGCGAAAAAGATTTTTCCTAGCTAAACCAGTGGTCTAGAACTAACTTATTTTTGACAGAGAACTTAGTTGTATATCTCTAGCCCTGGAACTTAGTTATACCGTAAGTATAAACGTGTTTATGTGCCGATTCCGAGATCGAAGTAACAAGTATTCAAACTTTACTAATGATATATACTAGCTGTTGTACCCGTGCTTTGCAACAGGAAGAGGACATAGAACCATTTTGACCTTTACATCTGTTGTATGGGTAAAAATTAAATGGAAAGTAATTAAAGATACGTCTTATAACACTTAAAACATATATTTACTCTTATACTGTTACTCACAAGACGGTAAATATACAAAAGATGGAAAGTGGTGATCGATTTCAATTGGACACTCCAATCATCATCAGACCCAATAGGAGATGATTGGAGTGTCCAATCGAAATCGATCACCACTTACCATCTTTTGTATATTTACCGTCTTGTGAGTAACAGTATAAGCGTAAATATATGTTTTAAGTGTTATAAGACGTATCTTTATTTACTTTCCGTAAATTTAATAACACGTACAATGCTGATCAAGAAGCTATTTAAAAATTAAATATAAAATTAATTATAAAATAAATAAAAATAAATAACAAATAGTTACACATCCGCCATCGCTTTCAGAAACAAATTCAATACCCCCGCTGCAGCAAACCTGCCGACTAAGGGAATTTCCATTTGCCTGGATTGATTTTCAATTAATCTATTAAATTAACATTTATGTAAAGAGTACCTAGGTTAGCTGATACAGGGAAACTAATAAAGTGTGTTTTTATTAAAATATCAATAGCTTAGTATGAAATAAATAAATCCGCCAAGTTTGATCAAAATATATCCATAAACATGCCAACTACAACATATTATAATATTCTCCAAAAGAATAACATGGGAATTATAAATTAACAATTTTTTGAATTTTCTCCGTAACCAATCACCGTACAAAAAAACACTTTCATATACTACATCAAAATGAAAAAGTAAATCGGTCCCGGGCCTAGGTCTTACCATGAGAACTACGGTAATAGCTACTTCCCTATAGGGAAATTCGCTAACAAATGCACTTTATAGAAACGTTCGTGGCTTTTAAATCTGGCAAGCAGTGAAACCTGTCATTTTGGTTTTGATTAGGTTTAAATCTTGTAAAGGCTGATATAAGAAAGACTTACCAAATTTTTGAATAACATTTTACATGATTTACCTTCATCCCCCTTATTTAGACATCCGTTTTCTTTATTTTTTACATTTTAAATTTCAATCTTTAAATTTTCAAAACTGTTAAGTATTAAATTTAAATGAAACATTTTTAGGTAAATCTTTTAAAAATTGAATCACAAATCCTTCCATCTTCACTCACAATAAATCATTAGAAACACTAACATTAGCTTTTATAAACTTTAGAAATATCGTTGTGCCTTATAAATTATCTTTTTATATGGTAAAGAAACGATATGTATTAAAATAAAAAGTAAAATTAATCATATATTTAGCTCTTAGAAGTAGTAATTTAAATGAGGATTTATTTTGAATGAAATAAAAAATAAAACTGTATTATTCATAACTTTGGTACCGGTATATATTAAATTTACAAATGAAATTAACCATTCAAGATGGCAGACAAAACTAATATGATTATCAAAACATCGAGGACTAAAAAATGTAATAGTAAATACAGTACAGTATATTTTCATTGCTTATGTGAATCTACTCTACAAAAATATCAACGAACAACAAACCAGTTCTTTTATCTGGTCCATAGTCTATTGCCTTTACATTTTCACAATTATCATTATTATAAGTACTAACATATATTTAATTGATTTTAGAAACAAAAGAACAATGTGTACAGATTAGTTTTATGATACCTATTTTCCTTGTTTTAATTTAGTTAGTGGTGTAGCAAAACACAAATAATAAATTTATCAAATACAATAAAGTAAATTTGAACTGCAAGATATCTTCTATCTATATATAAAAGGCAAAGCCCTCACTGACTGACTCACTCACTCATCACTAATTCTCCCACTTCCCATTTACCTAGGCGGCTGAAATTTGGTACACTGATTCTTTAGGCATTAAATAGGAAAACTAAGTTGTTTTTATTCTGATCGGACTCTCGGGCTCCGCCCCAGTGGCTCTGGAGTTTCCCATGTTAACCTCATGAGTACTCATATTTAAATAGAACTAGTGTACATGTTGCTCGAAATCGAGCAATTGCAAAGAAGTACAGGAGTTATTTATAAACAAATAACTTGTTTAAAAACTAATAACAGTCATAATTCCCATGATTTCAAAAGAGTCAACTAAAAGATTATTAACTAATGGAAATACTCACAATTTACATAACAGTCCTATTCCAGTTTAAAGGGTTAATTATTAACAATCAAACTGCCCATGGACGGGAAAAGGTAAGCTTACAGTTTAAGTCAACGTAAAAATGCTGTCAGTTTTTATAAAGTACCATACCTAATTTATTTAGCCAATTTGTAGACAATAAGGTGTAGGCTACTTTAAAGTCTACAGGACAGAGTTAGGCAAAAACTGACAGAATTCTGAAATGGTGTTATTTATCATAGACTTACTCATATGTAAAATCCTTAAAATAAAAATTCAGTAACTAATAACTTATATCATTAAACACAAGCCAATATCCAAAACTATACACATTTTTAATACAACGTTGATAATTTACACAATGACGGTTTACAATTAACATGTTCTTCTCCTTTTTTTAAATTTTTGCTTCGCAACGGAAAAAATCTGTTTCATAATCGTTGAAATAGATTTATAATGAATAATCTATCATAAAGTTTAAGATTAATTAAACCTACCACATAGTTGTTTAATCTTTTTGAATCAGCTGTCTGAAATTGTGAAATAGGCATTTGACAGTTCTGGTTGTTTACATTTAAATGTCAAAGCAAATATAAACATTGTGAATTTTCTCATGCTTCCATGGAGACAAATTATTAATATTTAATTTCTGACAACAGCTGGAGTTTCAAAACAATATTTGTTTCCCATGTTAATCTTATGGAGAAATACAAAACTTTAAAGGGCCCCATGGCCTCACCCTCCAATTTTTTTCCTGAAAAGAAAGTTTCCTGCACAACTTCACGTTATGCTCTTTCCAATGACACCAAAAACTTGTCAATCGGTTCAGTAGTTTTGGAGGAGTAATTGTCACAAAGATCCTGCTTGCGTTTGCTCTGCCTGTGCTTCGCAACGGGGTGAGAATGCTGAAAAGAATAATTTTGTTTTACTTTAAGATACCATAATATACTATAAGGAACAGTTACAACACACTTACCAGGAAACATATAGGCAAAGGCTCAATCGTACTTATTGATTATTTAAATTAATATCTCTTAATGTATTAGAGTACTATCATTTTATATTTTATATAGTGTATATCATTTAAAATATATGCAAAAGTATAATTCACTGACCACATGGCACCAAGAAACAAATATCCTTGTAAAGAAATTAAATTAAATAGCAGAACAGCATTTCTGACAACAGCTGGAGTTTCATAACAATGTTTGTTTCCCATGTTAATCTTATGGAGAAATACGAAACTTTAAAGGGCCCCAGGGCCTCACTCTATAATTATTTCACTATAAAAAAAGTTTCCTGCACAACTTCACGTTACGCTCTTTCCAATGACACCAAAAACATGTCAATCGGTTCAGTAGTTTCGGAGGAGTAATTGTCACAAAAAATCTGCTTGCGTATTAAATAAGTATATATATATATATATATATATATATATATAGATTAATTAATCTTAACAGCTGTTTCAATTAAACAAGTTGGTTCTGTTCTATGATGTTCAATAGCATTTAAGTTACAAGGATTACCAACAGGGTGCAGCACTCTTATTTATTTTACATTTATTACAACAGCTAATTTGCAACCAAAAGGTGAGTGAGCGTAGCGAACGAACTTCAACCTGGAGGCGAGTTAGCGTAGCGAACGAGCTAACCTGAAGGCAAGTGAGCGCAGCGAACGAGCCCCAACCTAAAAGTGAGTGAGCGTAGCGAACGAACTTCAACCAGGACGTGATTGAGCCATGCGAACGAGCTCACTTATGAAGTTAAACGGGGCAAAGCCCGCGGGTACAGCTAGTACACTTATAAAAATCGAAAGCCTAGGTTGATACATCAACGGTAATAGATTTTTTATTACTACAGTATAATCATTGACATCGTCTTAGAAAAATAATCTATGATAAGGTTTTAGATCAATTAATTAAACCTAACAAATAGCTGTGAAAAGTATAATATATTAATTTCTTTGGATCAGCTTCAGAAATTGTGAAATATGCACTTTGGCAGTTCTTCTTGTTTACACTGAAATGTAAAAGCAAATTTAAACACTGTGATGGTCCTCTTTGCAGCCATGGAGACCAATCAATATTTATTTTAAAATTCTCACTTCAGAACTTTAAAAGGGACATAGCCCACGGTATGTTTTGTAGTGTGAATAGTCCTATGGCCACCATATGAATGGTTCTACGGCCACCATCCTTGGTATGGTAGCTATATTTTTGTAAAATTTAAGCGCAGTCGGTTTAGTAGTTTTTGCGCCTATTATTAATACCTATACAGAGAGACACTATCAGAATTTTATATACTGTAATAGTATAGAAGATAGGATTAAACTAACAAATAGTTTGCTACTAGAGTTTTTAAGCAAAATTGTCCTTTAAAATTGGATTAAAAGTTTGATCAAGAACTTTCAACAACAAGAAAGATCAAAAGCTTAAATTTCCATAATTTGCTGTGGGTTAGCCCCCAGACCTCCCGGCAACAGCAAATTTGGTGGGATTCTGCGACGTGAGCTTTGGGGGGGGGGGGGGGCACCACTGACTGGATTGATACTGAATAAAGCTAAAACTTCAAAGTATTCCCAATTTACAGTTTCACTGACTACAAATTGAATGCATAGTCTATTTCGTTTGGGGTGGCACGAGACAGTTTTTTACGGTCGAGCGGAAGGGGGTGGAGTGGCTGGTTTCGCTCTGGTGATAATACAGCAGGAGCAGATGTTATAACCGCCCCCAACGGTCCCGCAACGGCCGTGACCTTGTCCTTGGGCTGCCCTAGGACGAGGGACAAAGGGCATCACGCAACACGGCTACTGCACTGGACCTGCTACTGCACTGGGCCTGCTACTGCACCGGACCTGCTACTGCACTGGACCTGCTACTGCACTGGGCCTGCTACTGCAATGGACCTGCTACTGCAATGGGTCTGCTACTGCACTGAACATGCTACTGCACTGGGCCTGCTACTGCAGTGGACCTGCTACTGCAATGGGTCTGCTACTGCACTGAACATGCTACTGCACTGGGCCTGCTACTGCACCGGACCTGCTACTGCACTGGACCTGCTACTGCACTGGGCCTGCTACTGCAATGGACCTGCTACTGCAATGGGTCTGCTACTGCACTGAACATGCTACTGCACTGGGCCTGCTACTGCACTGGACCTGCTACTGCACTGGACTTGCTACTGCACTGGACCTGTTACTGCACCGGACCTGCTACTGCACTGGGCCTGCTACTGCACTGGACATGCTACTGCACTGGACATGCTACTGCACTGGGCCTGCTACTGCACTGGACCTGCTACTGCACTGGACTTGCTACTGCACTGGGCCTGCTACTGCACTGGACCTGCTACTGCACTGGGCCTGCTACTGCACTGGACCTGCTACTGCACTGGACATGCTACTGCACTGGACATGCTACTGCACTGGGCCTGCTACTGCACTGGACCTGCTACTGCACTGGACCTGCTACTGCACTGGGCCTGCTACTGCACTGGGTCTGCTACTGCACTGTGCCTGCTACTGCACTGGACCTGCTACTGCACTGGACATGCTACTGCACTGGACATGCTACTGCACTGGGCCTGCTACTGCACTGGACCTGCTACTGCACTGGACTTGCTACTGCACTGGGCCTGCTACTGCACTGGACCTGATACTGTTCCAAAGCTTTTAGTTACAAACGACTATATTAAACTTGTCGTCCTGGTTGGCGTCAAGGAAGGGATTTAGCTTGCTACATTAAGGTCTGAAAAGCTCACTTTACAGTGTGTGCTACAATCGGTATTATACAGCTTACCAATTGGAAACGTATATCGTAAATCTTTTTTTCATTCTTTATTAAAAATGATGTAGGTAATTGACTCTTTTGTGTTCCTTATTACTTTATGTGATTTTAATTTTGATTTAAAATACAAAATAAAGCTACTATCGTATATAATTATAGACAAGACCTTGGAAAAGTCGTGGAAAACCCCGGCCTTCGAGAGGTTACACAGGAGTGCCAACTTTCCGGGACGAAACGTGATCTAACAGCTGTCTTGGAGGTCGAACCTTAGTCTTGCTAGAGTCATTCACAATAATACAATACTATACCATTTACCTTGTAGGGACTTCACGTCCTTGCTTGGAATATGATCGCCCTCACTTTAAAGGCAACGGGTGTTTTAGTAGAGTACTGTGGTGGTTGCTAATGCATTTATGTATGCCTATACAATATTTTTACTTGGACCTACTTAGTAGCGACATTGGTTATATCCAATATACTGGAATTGCTGTCTTTGTAATACTGTATGTACTTCGATGTATTATTTATGGTTGAACGAACGTAATAAGCACCATAGATAATTTCAAAATTACGTATTTTACCTTGCTTTATTGGTGAATTTGATATCATCATTATATCTGTGTAAAAAAGTAACCATAGTTTATTATGAATTTTATTTTATCTTAATTATTATTAAGACATATTCGAAAAGAAGAAAGTTAGGTGTGGTTGGTTTCTTATCAGGTACATTAAAAATATAGAAACTATTGAAAAAAATCTCGTGGGAAAAGAGATAAGTAATGCAGAGAAGTAATGTCGCCCCAACTTTTGCTATTAGCCCAAGACACAGTTTTGTATTGAGCGCTATAAAATGAAACACAATGACGACGCTATAGATTACGTATATTTGACAAACGTCTGAGTCTAGAGATCCAGACAGAGGACAAAGGAGGACCCAAGAGAGACCTTGACCTTGAGCTCAGTTTTGAATTGGAAATCATCTCAGTTTTGAGCTGCGTGACATGGCCTTGAGACCAGATACCAAGACGAGCTGTCATGTCCAAAGTCCCTGTATAGCTGGGTGCTAGTACAGATCGTACCTGGGAAATGTAAGCAAAAATATATGTCTAAATATGCCATCATGTATACACAATAATTTTTTAACAAAGCCATATACACAGTATATGCATGTTAGGTAAAGGTATATTTGGATGTAGATGAATGAAGACATGGACATTTGAGATATGGATGGAACCACAGAAAACATACTGCTATGTTTTCTGTGATGGAACAGAATAAGTAGATTACTCTTGTTTCTAAGAAACTACATTTGACTACGAAATATTCTATTAACAACGGTCAAGTCAAGTTATTGTAAAGTAATAATATTTACAATATTGTATACTGTCTGAAACCAATTTTTTGGATCCACAACTCCATTCTCCATATTTTTTTACCGAAGTACTGACTTGGAAAGCACCCAAGTCCCGAAACTTTCATTGCTTGGTTATAATTAAATTGACATAAAAGGGCTTACAGCGGATAACACCAAACACACACTAGTGTTTAAGAAAATATAAACACCGCGGAAATATGGAATGCATTATAGTTTTCTGTACTAGAATGGAAAATCTACTCATGTCCATTGATGGAAACACGCGTAGACAATATCACAGAATGTACGTTTGATTTACTGTTACTTAGCAAGAGTTTCAAGAACAGCCGAGCGTTTGAGGGGTGCTTTTCGCGTCACGTCTAATACATCCCTGCTGCAGCAAACCTGCTGACTAAGCGAACTTCCATTTGCCTGGATTGATTTTCAATTAATCTATTAAATTAACATATATGTTTAACAAGTACCTAGATTTGTTGCTACAGGGAAACTAATGAAGTGTGTTTTTTTTATTAAAATATTAATGGCTTAGTATATAATAAATAAATCTGCCAAGTTTGATAAAAATATAACCATAAACAAGGTAACTACAACAATTTTCAATATTCTCTATGAGAATAACATGGGAATTCTAAATTAACATTTTTTCATTTTCTCCTTAACTAATAACTGTACAAAAACACTGTGATATACTAAATTATTTGTTTTTTTAAGCTCATTAAAAAGGTCTGGAGAATAATTGATAAACGTTATGTTTTAAGGGCAAAAAAAGAGAAAACCCCATTTTTACCCCATAATTTTTTACCCCTCAAATTTAAATGGAAAAAGAATCTTAACAGTTGTTTCAACTACACAATTTGATTCTGTGATGTTCAATATTTTGATGCTATTGAACATAAAATTGATTTGATTTGAATCAAATTGTATAGTTTATAGGTTTACCAACAGGGTGCAGCAATAATAATTGTTTAAATTTATGACAACAGCTAATTTGTACCAAGCAGAAACAAAAAGCTGTGATACATGGAATGGATGGATTTTTTACAGTTATGTTAATGTAACCAGTTAATACTAATAGTAAATCAATAAAAGTCCATCTACATACAACAGATCTAGGGAACATAATAATTGTTCTCTTTAGCGTTCTCAAGCTGCTTGCCTTTATCATTGACTAAGTCTTTATTTTCAAGGAACCAAAATTGTCTCTTCTGCATCTTGGACCTTGGCTAGTAAAATATAAAAAATAGGTTTGTAAGTTTATAAGGTTTGTTTATAAGGTTGTTTATAAGGTTTCTAAATTTAAATTTATAATCAATACCATAATTATATACCATAGATGTTTAAAATAAATTCGGTATATTTGTTATATTATCTCAGTAACTGCTGTGCGGATTGAGCTTAAAACATAGGTTTCAACTGGCCCCATATGCATGACAAGAAAGTTGTCTTTTAATTTTAAGTTTAATCTTTTAAGATTATAAGTATTCTAATGGGTGCTGTTGGCCAACATTGAATGGTTAAATAAAACAAATTTTTCTTACTAATGTAAAATTTGATTTAGTCTTAAAAAATAATAAGACTAAATAGCTTAACACGCTTTTGCGTGAACGATTTGTTATCATAATTTCGATAACTTGACAAAAGGGCAATGTCATATTTATGCGAGTATTGAATTTAATTTTGGCTAACAGTTTTTGTAGATGGCTTTGCGGATAAATAGATACGTCGCAACAACGCAAACCGGGAGCAGTTTGTACTACAAATTATAAAATAACTTAGTAATTATACTCAAAGTCTTTACTCAAAATAAAATGTTATAAGCACCGGTGAAATAGTTGTAAACATTCACTATTCAACATCGGAAATGTAATATGGATTAATGAAGCCAGTTATATCACAGTACTTCGTGTGTATTAATGAAGCCGATGTTATATCACAGTACTTCGTGTGTATTAATGAAGCCGATGTTATATCACAGTACTTCGTGTGTATTAATGAAGCCGATGTTATATCACAGTACTTCGTGTGTATTAATGAAGCCGATGTTATATCACAGTACTTCGTGTGTATTAATGAAGCCGATGTTATATCACAGTACTTCGTGTGGATTAATGAAGCCGATGTTATATCACAGTACTTCGTGTGTATTAATGAAGCCGATGTTATATCACAGTACTTCGTGTGTATTAATGAAGCCGATGTTATATCACAGTACTTCGTGTGTATTAATGAAGCCGATGTTATATCACAGTACTTCGTGTGTATTAATGAAGCCGATGTTATATCACAGTACTTCGTGTGTATTAATGAAGCCGATGTTATATCACAGTACTTCGTGTGGATTAATGAAGCCGATGTTGTGTCACAGTACTTCGTGTGGATTAATGAAGCCGATGTTATATCACAGTACTTCGTGTGGATTAATGAAGCCGATGTTATATCACAGTACTTCGTGTGGATTAATGAAGCCGATGTTGTGTCACAGTACTTCGTGTGGATTAATGAAGCCGATGTTATATCACAGTACTTCGTGTGGATTAATGAAGTCGATGTTATATCACAGTACTTCGTGTGGATTAATGAAGCCGATGTTATATCACAGTACTTCGTGTGGATTAATGAAGCCGATGTTTTATCACAGTACTTCGTGTGGATTAATGAAGCCGATGTTATATCACAGTACTTCGTGTGGATTAATGAAGCCGATGTTATATCACAGTACTTCGTGTGGATTAATGAAGTCGATGTTATATCACAGTACTTCGTGTGGATTAATGAAGCCGATGTTATATCACAGTACTTCGTGTGGATTAATGAAGCCGATGTTTTATCACAGTACTTCGTGTGGATTAATGAAGCCGATGTTATATCACAGTACTTCGTGTGGATTAATGAAGCCGATGTTATATCACAGTACTTCGTGAGCGAGTCGATTTATAAGATAAAAGAGTCTCTTTTGTAAATCCATCACCTACTTTTCCGTTATTACACCTACCATTGATATTGTGTCTACAAAACTATTATGTCAAAACAGGCTTACTGTAATGGTTGATAACTATTGCTCCTGCTTCGTAATTATTTGACATCAGATTTGTAGCACGGCATTATTCAGCCAACAATCAGTTGCAGGTAAACACAGTAAAGTGATCAGTATCAGCGACACTCGTGGCTTATCCACTGTGGGTTTGGAATGGAACAGAAAGCGTGTGTTTTGGACTCTGTGGGCCATTCGCGACATTTCTCCTTTAAAATTAAAAGTTATTATAGTGCTGTACTCAAACAGAATGATGGACTGACTGTTCTTGTCATGTACATAGTGGGTGTAGCAGGTAGTCCACCACGCGCAGCAGACGCCGCTCTGCCCCTGACCTTGAGTTGACCTTGTGTTGACCTTGACTTTGGTCTCATCCCAATGTCACACCCACGGCCGACCCTGGACCACCACCCACCGATCTTCTTCCTCGCATCCCCGGGCTCGTTGTCTTTGTGGCCGTGTGGCCAGTAGGTTTCTCAGTTTGTGGTGAATATAGTAGCATTGAGTTGAGTTCAATCGTTTTAATGCTGTGGCGAGGAACTTGAACTACTTAATTTGAAAACTCAAAACAATACTCAAAATTGTGAAGATTGGTATTTTATTATACTTGGTAGACATTGCTCTACAGTGAGCTGTGACGTTATTTTTTTAAATACTCGTTATAAGAATGTTTATGAAACTAAATCCATCCGTCCGTCCTGTTCAAGTGAGTGAGTGGTTAGCGCTAGAATGTCATTAATTTTGAGCCATAGACAATTTTGAATGGAATTGATATAAATAGTTTCCTAGCCCAGGAAAGCTTAGTCTATGATTCTTTTTTTTAATCTACTACCGGACATTTTGTTCAAATGGAATATTTGTAGTATAAGTAGCCTAAGTTATTCATTATGGTGATTTTTTTATCTTTAAAATTATGAGACGAGTATCGTATCGAGTTAAATTATGATCACAGTAACAATAGAAATTGTGTCCTGTACAAGGATTTGTAAGTTTTTTTAACATACAATCATCTTTCTATTTGAGTAGCAAGTATAATTATTGTAACTGAACAAAAATATTCTCTGTACTTTTTATAGAGATTTTGTAAACAAACTAATAGCCTTTATTTTCCCAGTAGGTATAATTTTTTTAACCAAAGGTCGTGTGTTCGTGGCTGAGATGGTCGATTAGTCGCGACTGGCGAGTGAAGTCTGACTGAGGTGATTGGCTTCACTGTTGAGGTCACTCACACTCACCGAGGGCGAAGTCCTACAGACCACGGTCGCGGATCACCGGAGTTCAAGGCTAGAGGACGTCGTCTATGCGGAGTCAGGAGAGGGTCAAGCATTCATTCTTCAATTGTATCACTTGGAAATGTAACAATGCGAAGAATCTGTTATTTATTCAATGAGAGTATTATTGACTTGTACCTTAGCTAGGCCTATTGTGGTCTTAAAGAGTGTTACTGTATCCGATATACCACGTGCTCCTGAGCTAAGTGGACTGAATAAATACAACACTTGCAAAGTTCGGATGAAAATGTAAATTGGATATGGGTTTGATATCTTTCCTAGTGTAGATTTTATTCTATGAAAATGTATTGCAAGTACCTGCACCGCTATTATTTGTTTAATCGAATGCAATACAGTACACAATTAACATAGGACCTTTTCCATTTTACGACTAATACAATTTTTTCTTTAGGTTGAAATGTGATGATTTTTTAAAATCCTGTTTAGTGTAAGGTATGGTTGGGTTGGTTTAGGTTATAACCGAGATAACGTTAAGCTTCAATATTGTAGTTCGTGTATAGTAGGTATATAAAGTTATATAGTTAGTTAGTATGCGCTTTTAATCCGTCTTCTGTTTCTTTTCAATATTTCATTTTTTTATAACTTCGTCATTATTTCATACATTATGTTACATAATTTATTTTTCTACGACAAGCTACAAATGTAAGCTAGTTTCTTCATTTCAAGCGAGATCCAATAGTCAATGGCGAGGAAAACAATATGGAAACAAAATGCAAACAATCGGTCCGTATTCTGTATCGGGTGCAAGCAGAGGAAACAATCAATTCAAGATACACTTTGTATCTAAACTTGGTTTAAAGTATCCGAAGATTCGCTTCTCGGCATAATGTGCAATATCAAAGCGCAATGTGTGAGGGGGGGAGGGGGGTGGGCATACCGAGAACACAGACTGGCTCATTGCTTTGATAAACACACATTTCGCAATTCGTAAATGGTGAATCACAGACTGTGCAGAGTCCACAGAAGGTTTGCAGCACAATTTGGCAACAATTCTAGCCTTCATGTAAGCTAACCCCGCGTAATTAATTATTGTACATATTTTAATTAAAATATGTATATAAAATACATTTTTCTGTAAATAAATGAATAAACAACCTCTAGCTGTACCTGTACAGCAACGTCATTGCAATGTGAAGTGCGCCAGTACTAACCTCATCATCGCCACGTATATACATTCACTTGGCACTGTATTGGCCATTGTCTCACATTAACTACTTTGTTGTCTACTTCCTTCTACTTTTTGTTTACCAAGAAAAGGTCTCAAGGTCGAAAAACCCACACGAACTCTAATGTCGAATTGGCTAAGCGTACCACTGATGTGTACTTTGTGAATGCATCGATAAAGACGACACTATTGTGGATTTGCTTACTATATTGTACCTCCTAATTCTCTTCAACCAAAATAGTATCATGTGAATAGTAAGCACCACAGTTGTGATTATTTGTTTGAACAATTTGAAGGGTGTGACTAAATAACATACCGTGACAGGAGTAGTGCTACAGTATCGGTATCGCTAATCAACGATTCAACCGCTCTGTTCGTGAGAGGAAACACAGAACTATTAATGGATAAGCCACCACCTTCATAATTCATCAACCATATGAGCGTGGTATCCAGTTCTCGTTTTTACCAGAAATCTAGTTTTAACCAGAATCTAGTTTTTAGTTATATCCAAACATTGAAAGACTCAGAAAATGTAGGCTACCTCATGTATTTAAGGCAATAAAACAAAAAAAAATAAATTAAGATTTTTTATAACTAATAGTTATTTTGAAATAACCTATACTATGTGAGAAAAAAAATTGAAAAATACATAATACCGCCGCCGCAGCAAACCTGAAGACTAAGCGAATTTACAATAAATGTAGGTTTACAGGCTTATACCAAATTTAATCAAAATCGGAACATTTTTGCTCGACTTATCGTGCAGTATACAGTAGGCCTACTGTACTACAAGCTGGTGACTTGTGTCTCGTCGTCGTGTAGCTCCGGTGACCTTCAAACCGTGTTTGTCCACGTAAATCGGTCACACAAACACTGATACCAGTGATAAGCGTGTGTCCACGTCCTGGTATGTGTCTGTGTGTGTGTGTGTTGGTGTACCAAGGCCTTGGCTGAGTTAGTTTTTGACGGCGTGCAATGTAAATAGCTTTATATCTGTAGCGCACGGCCAAAGTCATGGCCAACAAAAGTTTCCACAGTTACGTAACGTTCGTTCACTTTTGACACACTTCCCTGTTTTAGGGGGGGGGGAGAAGGGGGGGGGGCAAGTGCTGCTCGATAACATTGCCAGTGTTTGGTTTTGAAAATTATTAATACTTGGTCCATCAGCCAATTAAGTTGCATAGATATGTAACAGCCACATATCGACCGATCATGGATTTTATTCAGTTTTATAGATAACTAGCAGAGTATCCGTCCTTCGTACGGGGTTGGTGTACAAGTATAAAATGCTTATTGCAGTGATACTACATTAGTGTTTTGCGTTTGCAATGGGAGAGGACACGTTTCAAGAACATTTGGTTTACTATAATTTACGGTATACTATAGTATAGCACATCTACCATAACCATAATGTTCTATTACTGCACCTAAATAACAGAAAAAGTTAAGTTTTCACAGCTTTGTTGCTGCTCGGTTAAAACTAGCTGTTGTCATAACTGCAAAAAGAATTAATAGTGCCCTAAGAAGAATTAGTAGTTAACCCTGTTGGTAAACCGGGTTAACCCTATAACCTTTTAATGCTATTGAATATCATAGAACCAACTTGTGTATAACACATACTTTAACATTTACAATATTATTATGAATTATGATTACTATGGTGCTTTATACTACACTTCGAGCTGTTCTTGTCATAATTATAATCAATATCAAACAGTTTTTTGACTCTCAGATAATCACATGGCTTAACAATCCTTCACACAGAGTCCACCGCTCGGTAGGCTACTAATTAAAATGAAATAGTACATTAAACTAAAACATACTTTATATTTAGTTTTTACAAAGTAAAGAAATAGAAGCAGTAACTGTAGCAGTGCCAACGAAACACGAGAGGACAGTACGACACAGGCGCAGGCAGATGCGCCGCGTTGCGCAACAAAGACCTTGGCCTTCTAGGCCGTGGGCTGTTGACAAAATGGCGGCGAATTATCATAGGCATTATTCCCAGTATAAATCGGACCTTAAAAGTGACAGACATCGATCCAGCTTCAAGGCCAATGCGGCGATGTGGCAGCGACTGGTGATAAAGTACTGGTGTTTGTCACACAAGTGAAAAATGGCCATCAGCTCTCACTTCTTGAGGTTTCGGTCAAAACTGCGTGCGTCACTTTTATTTTTAACGTTGAAATTGAAATTTGGTATTTATAAACTTATTTCAGTATATTTGGGTACCTATATTGCTAATTGCTGAATGAGAGCACATTGGGTGGGTATAATTTAGCATTGAAACTACACAGTTACACTAACGATGCCTATAATGTGAGCATAATATTGAAGATGTTCTGAGGAAGTTCAGCACAAACAGAACATTCGTATTAATAAACCTGTTTAAAACGAATTAAACTTTTCTATATTTTATGAGTTTTTTCTCTATACTGTTTCAACTACATTACATGAATAAAGAGTTTCCCAACTATTTTTACAGAATTTTAGATAAATATAAAACATATCCTAAATATCCCAATGCCCACTATAAAAAAAATCCTGAATTTGGAACAATATCATAACCATAACATAAATAAATACACAATACTTCCTATATCATTTACCATTAAAGTTTAAAGTTAAACTGTCCTAAGTAGATTATGCAACGTTGATTGCTCGTTAGATATGTTTACAATAATGTTTAACACAATATTTAATTAAGACAAGTAGGGTATTAAAATAAACTAGTTTGATGTTGTAACTGATTCGTATTTGACAAGTTACCAATATAATTACTTTAATTTCTTGATCAGCATTGTACGTGTTATTAAATTTACGGAAAGTAAATAAAGATACGTCTTATAACACTTAAAACATATATTTACGCTTATACTGTTACTCACAAGACGGTAAATATACAAAAGATGGTAAGTGAAGATCGATTTCGATTGGACACTCCAATCATCATCAGACCCAATAGGCGAATGTTTAGATTCCACGAAAACTTGAACAGAGCAGTCTGTTCAAGTGTTCGTGCATTGAACCACTCTACAGCTGAGGCTGAGGTGGAGAAGACGCCGACGCCAGGTGATGATTGGCTTGGCAGAAAACCCAGCGGCGACTGTAAAGAAAAATGCAACATGTAGAGGTGAACTATTTCCGTGTAACCTCCTGCAAATAACTCGCCCGCCATTGTGACGACAGCATCCCGCCATCCGGTCACGAACATGCAAAACTTACCAAAGATCATGTAGGCATTCATTGATGGGAATACACAAACATGATGAGGTCATGCAAGAAGGAGTTTCTCTCTGGACTAATTGTGTGGTTTTATCTCTATGCGACACACAAGTGCAGCTGTGACCTTGGTTACAATATTGTGGCACATTGTAATTGTGTGATGACACCGCGGACGTCTGTTACACAGTGACCTTGAATTGAACATTGTCAAGGTCATCACGCGGCTCCACCGTGTCTCCTGTCTCACCTGCTTTCAACAAATACTGACTGATTAGATTGATTAGAACATCGGGACGTAAAAAATATCAGAAACCGAAAACAACAAGTATTTTGTAATAACCCTGTTTTGGCGAATTCCTCATATAGATACTGTAATAAGTTATTAGGCCTAACGTAGGTCTCATGGTAGGGCTAGGCCCGGGAGCGATTTACTTTTTCGTTTTCATGTGCCCAGAGGCCAAAAGTCGCCATCCGTTCGGATTCAATAGGTATTTGCGTGTTAATGTGTATCTTTCCGTTAGCCCGATCGATAACTAAAGTAATAATCACCCGAATTAATTCGGTACAATAGTGTACAAATCTACGTTTGAACGAGTTCCCAAATCAGCATGATCGGCCTGTGGGAACGGAATTTTATTGGGTATTGCACGGGGTGGTAAAAATTGGGGATTCTCTTTTTTGACCCTCAAAACGTAAAGTTTTACAATTTCTTTCGAAAACATCTGGTAAAACAAAAAAAACTAAAAAAAATACAATACTGAAGCGTTGTTATACGATCGAGAGTGGGGGAGATAATTGCAAAGGGTACAGTATGTAGTATAAAGGTAGTATCTTACTTTTACACTTAAATTAGCTTGTTGAATAATTGACCTACCGTCGTAAAGATCCAACTTGAAGATGCTGTAAACAGCATTATGGCAAAACCACACCAATTGAAAAATATTGAAGTAGACTACAAATTATTCGCGCAAATCAGTCCAAACATTATACATCGAAGTCCATGTTGAACCAAACATAACCAAACCCAAATCCGAAATAACTATTGTTATATGTATCAGAAGTTGCACAAATTCTGTGAAAACTAACCAATGTTCAGTATCGTAACTGACAAGTTACCTGTAAAGATGCATAGATTTGCAATACTAACCATGCAAACATTTCTCAACTTTCTATAAAATCAGCTCTGAAAAGCAAACTAAGTGTAATAAATGTTTATCTAATTACAATTATAACTTTATCAACTCCCTGAAACCATTTACTATGCTAATCTCTACTCGTTGGTACACACAACAAATTTAATTAAAGCTGAATTGGATAAAAATATGACTCAATATTTAGAAGTAAATGGGTCTGTAGCAAGTTTTCCACTCAGCTTTAAGCTTCTGTGCCCTCAAAGTTGCTGAATCTCTCCCAGCTTGTTGCATTTTGTTGCTGTTGGAGGCAACTATGGAGTTTCATAATTAAAAAACTTTACCAACCTAGTTTTACGTGGAACATGTTTGGATTTGTAAGTTATTATTTTATGCTCTGTTAGTGACGGTTTGATTTCTGTTGTACAGAGGCTCGAGAGGCTCCGCCCCAGCCCCCTTGGGGATTTTTTGAAAAAAAAAAAAATCAAAATTGTTTGTTAGTACCGAGTATGTTATCGTATCATCTTACGGTGCTCTTTTAATCATCTCAAAATATAACTCCTCGTATCTTGAATCTTACACTAAAATAATCTATATATATATATAAAATCCAATGTATGTTTGTATGTTTGTATGTTTGTATATTTGTATGTTTGTCCTTTATGGACTCCAAAACCGCTAGACAGATTGTAATGAAACTTTCAGGCATTATTAAGCATTATTCAAGGATGGTTTGTGTGAAGTTTGGTGCAGATCCGTCAATAGGGCTCCGCCCCAGTGGCTCTGGAGTTTCCCATGTTAACCTTATGAGTACTCATATTTAAATGGAATTAAAGAATCTTAACAGCTGGTGCAACTAAACAATTTAATTCTGTGATGTTCAATAGCATTAAAAAGTTAATAAGTTTACCAACAGGGTGCAGCACTATATTTATTAGCGAATTTCCCATATAGGGAATAAGCTAACTCATGGTAAGACCTGGACGCGGGACCGATTTTTTTTTTCGTTTTGAGGTCCCTAGAGGCCAAAAACACCATCCGTTCAAATTCATATATATATATATTTATATATTTATATATATATATATATATATGTGTCCGTCAGCACGATAACTCAAGCAAAAATGATCCGATTTTGATGAAATTTGGTACAAACGTGTAAACCTACGTTTATTCGAACGAGTTCGCAATCCAGCATGATCAGACCATGGGAACGGGTGTTTACGGGGGGTTTTATGGGGTAAAAATAGGTTTTTCCCATTTTTGACCCAAAAAACTTAAAATTTTGCAATTTATTTCCAAACCATTTTGTAGAGCTTAAAAAAACAAATAATTTAGTATATTGAAGCGTTATTATGCGCCTAACGGTTACGGAGAAAATTCCAAAAAATTGTAAATTTAAAATTCCCATGTTATTCTTATGGAGAATAAGTTAACTGTTGTAGTTTGCTTGTTTATAAACATATTTTGATCAGATTTGGAAAATGTTTTTATTTCTTACTAACCATTAACATTTTACAAAAAAAAAACAAATTTTACCCTCCCTGATGCAGCAAACCTAAGTACTTGTTAAACTAATTCTATTTAAATCGAGAATAAATGTTATATTTTTAAGTAGACATTTCAGTGTAAATCCAATCAGTCAAATGGAAATTCGCTTAGTCTGCAGGTTTGCTGCGGCGGGGGTATTTTTAATTTATGAGAACATTTCATTTGCAACCAAAAGGTGAGTGAGCGTAGCGAACGAACTTCAACCTTGAGGCGAGTTAGCGTAGCGAACGAGCTAACCTGAAGGCAACTGAGTGCAGCGAACGAACTCCAACCTAAAGGTGAGTGAGCGTAGCGAACGAACTTCAACCAGGACGTGATTGAGCCATGCGAACGAGCTCATCTTGAAAATGAACGAGCATGTGACATAAAACCACAATAGGACAGGACGACGTCTGTCGGGCCAGCTAGTAAATTTATAAATGCGAGTAACGTGACCTCGTAATAATTTTCTCTCGTTGTTTGTTTACCCCCCTACGTTTGGGAGTTCGTGGTGGGAGGCGGAGGGGGAGACACAGTAACGTGACCACGTTACAATAATCTCTCGTTGTTTGTTTACCCCCTACGTTTGGGAGTTCTTGGTGGGAGGCGGAGGGGGAGACACAGTAACGTGACCACGTTACAATAATCTCTCGATGTTTGTTTACCCCCTACGTTTGGGAGTTCTTGGTGGGAGGGGGAGGGGGAGACACAGTAACCAAAAAAGGAGTGATCCAAGTTGGGTCCTAATTTTGGTCCCGAGTACACGTGGCAGAGCCATAGCCTGGCCCTAGCCCACGTGTATGCTGGCCTTGTAGTACACTGGAAGACTACTACAGGACTACTGTACTGGGCCATTCATACTGTAGTAGTCCTACTTGCGACAGCATCCACTCGTATACTCCCACGGGCATCAATAAAACTACGGGCTAGAAAATAGGTCGATAGAGTTACCTACGGCGTTTAGATTAACAACAAGTAAACGAGGGGTTGGACTGTTCCCTTCCAAAGCAAAGGCAAAATACGCCTAGATAATACAGCACAAGGTCACATGAGACTAGTCCTAGTGTGATTATTATGTGTGAAGTTGCTTATTGTTGAATACTATAAGAACACTCATTTTATAAAGTATACAATCAAAATATTATACTTTTTTAGTGTAAACATTATATCTTTTTTTCCATGTTTAGCAAAAAAGGTGAAATATTAAATTTACCATAGCACAGTCAATACCAGCATGATTTAAGAAAATATATTTTCAATATTTTGATATATTCTTTAACAAATACTGAATAGTCCGATTTCGTCACTCTTTAAATGGTGTTTATTGTAGCATTTTGTATCACTTTGAGTAAAATTTGATGCGTGCAAAATGTATGCTAGTAATAAAGGGTGTAGTATTTATATTATTAATCATTTCAACTAAAAGGACTAAGTATATATTATTACTAGCTGTTTGCCCGTTCTACGTACGGGAAAATTGTAGTAAGTTAAAACCTTATATTCAGAACTGGAGTTGGTTTGCATATTTAGTGTGCATTTTCCCAGATATGATGGCAAAACTATAACTGTTTAGGAATACATATAAACCTTCTCAAATACTATATCTGACAGTTTGACAGTTTCAAAGCCAAAACGAATGCTTCGCAATTAAGTGTCACCCGATCGTGTTAGTCCATATTTTATATCTAACGATGAAAGGAATTGCTTTACAGTATAGATCTATGAGGCATAGCCCTAAGGTAGGCCTGTAATTGAAAGTTACTTTTCACACTGGTTAAAAGTAGTTAAAACACTACCTCAACCTCACTACTGCACACTTTATTCGGGTTGAAATTTTTATTAACAATGGTGCTCTTGTCTTTTCCACGAAAAATAAGGGCATGAATGCATTACCAATAGACATACACACACAAATACAGAATTGAGTCCACACAACATTTTGGAGTCCAGACAGAAAACGCTGAAAATTATACAGTAAGACATCAATTAAATTTAATAAACAATAAGGTGCAGTGTTTATAAATAAATAGTGAAAATAGTGATGTGTTTGTATGTAAAAATTATTCTTACCGGTACTGCTACGCTACCACCGGTTCTAAGGAAAAGTAGCAGTACCAAAAACCAACGTTTACATTATTTGAGAAAAGAACTGTAGTACTTACGACTAATTCAAACTGTCCTTCTAATCAAACTGTATTATAGGTGTTAATCAGTTGGCAATTATATAAATAAATAAATACACACAGGCCACACAACATGTAACGTAAACAACGGAAAGCTTTGAAAACTCACTATGGTTTGCTAAAAAAAACTTTCACTTGATGTGGTGCAGTACCGGTACCGAACTTATTAATCTCCTTTGGTTTTAATTATTGTTTAGTTTTCGAAAATCAAAGTTATTTCCTATTAATAGCATTATTTGTAAGCAGCTTTTAATGTTAACATATTAATGACAGTTTGAAGAAACCACCTTTATCCAAACAAAGGTTTCTTAAGATTACGTAATCTCTAAACGATAATCGGTACATATATCTAGCAAACATTCGGAGGAAATGTGACAAAAAACGCACAAATCTTGGGTTTTGTACGTTTGTAGTTTTATTTCCTAAGTAGGAAAAGTACCGACATCGTTGTCGAAATGTAAGTAAATAGAAACCAAAAGTGACACATTGGAAAAGCGAGTTTAGCTACATCTGTTAAGTTGAACCTCTGTTACGGTACGATCACAGCGAAATCAGGAAGATCTTCCAAGATCGCAGCAACATCCACGATCACCCACTGCAGTCGTGATTTTTTACTTTGCACTTTACACAACTGTCCTTAACGCGCCGTCAATGAGTGGAAACCTTTGTAAGCTACGGTATTGGTGACGATGATTAAAAAAATGTAAGTTTCCTTGCACTAATACAACACTGATTCGATTCATGGTATTTTCCCCGGTTATCAAAACTCAAGAACAATCGTTGCACTTGCGATTAATTAAACCGGTTAAGTAAGGCACAACGTTTTTAATCTCACTTGGTTTGGATGTGCTGACAAAACTTGATCGGAAATGGTTGCGGTATTTGTAAACAACTTTTAACGTAAACATATCGGTGACAGCTAGAAGTGAGAACTAATCCAAACAGCTGATCGTTATTTCATAAAATGTAATATAATAGTAAACATTGGGAGAAAATTGGACAAAAATCGAACAAAATTAGGTTTTTGGTGGTTCGTTATTTTGTTTTCGAAGAAGCGAGGCCATGTTTTTATAGCCAAAGACACTCTCACCAATCCAGTAAATACAGAAAAATGATTAAAACCTTGATCGGTACTCTATTTTTCTAGGAGTAGGCCGCGTAAAATGACATTTTGGCGTTACAGACAGAGTCACAGAATGGACATACAGACATACAGACAGAAATTGAGATAAGACTCGTTCGTAAAAATAACCAAAAACCGCATGATTCTAATCAATGTACAGACAAAACTGTAATTTTATTTATATAGATATATACAAAATTCATGCCGAGAATTTTAAAGAGGGTAGGCCTATTTTTGAAATTTATAATGGGATTACAAATTATTAACATTAATAAAAATCAGTAACTTTTTATATTCTTCGTATAATTCATGTAAAATTTTGGAAGCAAAAATTAAATATCTGGAAAACAATTTTTATCGAAGATACAAGCGACAAAAAGTAACCGCCCAACGTGGGGCTCGAACCCACGACCCTGAGATTAAGAGTCTCATGCTCTACCGACTGAGCTAGCCGGGCTTGCCTCATCGGATGTTACAAATATATTATAAGCTACGCGCCCTACTGTGTATTATTCTGGTAGAAATTATTGCAGTAGTAATACTTTATTAGGTACTTACGTATTAAACGGAGGCCACCTAACCTACAGATTCGATTCGATTAGTAAACCTTCACCATCAGCAAGTTTGGTTGGTTAGGTTAGGTTAAGATAGTTTAATTTGATAAAAAAACATATATTTATGATAACCCAACCTAACATAACCGCTGCAGCGCGCTGTAAAATATGTGGCCTCCGTTTAATACGTAAGTACCCTTTATTAATATTTAAACTAATTCATAAATATAAATGATGTGGATATACATACAATACTTATGGGGATCGGAGTATTTTATACTAGTTACTTGAATGGTTAATAACTAACTACCTTGCAGAGAATTTTCACTTTCGTTACAGAACTGGTTTTCAAATTGATTTATTATTTGAGCTTAAATGAAAATATTTCTTGAATGTACAAAAATACCCCCGCCACAGCAAATATGCAGACTAAGCAAATGGCAATTTGTCTCATTGGATACTAACTAAAATATTTTCATGAAAAAGTCTTATTTAATCTCTATTTAAATGACGTTACATTTAACGGGTACTAGGCTTACTGCTGCGGGGTAGGGAAAAGGGGGTTCAATAAAATATTAAAAGAATAGGATGAATAATTAAATTTTACCGAAATCGGGTAAATACAAAATCGGGGTTTAAGCTCTACACGATAACTGTATTGCAAATGGTCAAATCAACGTTTTAAGGGTAACAATTTTAAAAAAATGTTGAAATAAATTAAAATCTTATAACAAACCATTCTTACGGGTGATATCGAAGTAAAAAAAAATAAATAAATCCATCCCGGGTCTACAGTAGGTATTTTCGTGCCACGACTTATGGAGGCTCAATGATTAATAATATACCGTATAATAAGTGTAAAACATAATATGCAGTTTAGTGTTAATGCTGCTTTTCGGCGAATCGTATAGAAGAAGAGATGCCGAATTGGAGTTTTAGGTAGTAGTTTTTTTAGCGAATTTCCCCATATGGAAGTACCTATTACCGTGGGTCCCATGGTTAGTCCTAGACCCGGGACATATTTACTATTTAATTGCTATGTCAATTAGAGTTCAAAAACACCAATCATTAGGTTTGATGCTATGAGGATCAGACAATAATCGACGTGTGACATTCTAAAACCATCAGATGATAAAGCCACAACCTAATTAATTGTATCATGATACATCCACAAACAACCAATCGTCATAATTAATTTATATTTCTCGAGAATAACATCAGACAACGTAATGCGTTTAGGTTTAACAATTCAAGTATCTTAGTATCAATTAGGCGTGGACAAAAAATGTCAATATTGAGTTGTTTTTAGGCTGGTTTGAATGTATAAAATGACATTTTATTAAAATGACATTTTATTGGATATTCTTTTTTCGTACAATTGTATGTCTATTTATCACCATCAAGGCTGTTTTATAATCTAATAGAAACTGGATGGTCTTTAACAGAGTTCTCGCGCTCACCACGGACCCACACAGTATACAAATTAGTAAATACTGGTCTTTGACTTATGGAGGCTCAATGATTAATAATATACCGTATAATAAGTGTAAAACATAATATGCAGTTTAGTGTTAATGCTGCTTTTCGGCGAATCGTATAGAAGAAGAGATGCCGAATTGGAGTTTTAGGTAGTAGTTTTTTTAGCGAATTTCCCCATATGGAAGTACCTATTACCGTGGGTCCCATGGTTAGTCCTAGACCCGGGACATATTTACTATTTAATTGCTATGTCAATTAGAGTTCAAAAACACCAATCATTAAAATTTAGATATATTTTGTCAGTGAGCACGATTTTTTTTTTTAATTTGTGTAGAATTTTTCTATGAAATTTTGCATGAAAGTGTAGAGTGGCATAAATTTGAATGAGTTCGAAACCCATCAAGATCGGGTCATAGGAACAGAGTGTTAGGGGTTTACAATTTTCATAATTTGGTTTTTTCATATTTGTACCCTATGACATAAAAATGCCAAGTTTTATTATTACATTAATTATGTACAGCTAAAGAAAACAAACAGTTGTGTTTGTTGAAACATTGTTGTATAATTCCAAGAAAATTCCAAGAAAAAATGGCTTGTTATAAATTCCATGTTAGGTACAGTATTCTTATGGAGAAAAGTAAAACTGTTGTTGTTTGGTTGTTTATGAGTATATTTCTATCATATTTGGTAAATTTATTTATTTCATCTTATACTATCAACGTTTGATCAAAAAAACCTTTTCCCTCCGTATCAGCTAACCTAAGTACTAATTAAATCTGATGTAGGTAATTTAAAGCCGCGTTTACACCAAAGTTTCCCTACTAGTTGTGGCAATTAGTTGTTTTTCTACAAAATACCGTAACTTTTTCTGTCTTCCATTAGTAGGGGGAGAGACAAGACTTCCACTAAAAGTTTCCCTCGGATTGTCGGTAGATTCGTTACTGCGTGTTGTTATTATATTATATCTATGGTTACTGCGTGCTTTGCGCAGGCAACTTGTAGAAAACTAGTGGAGAGCTGTTCCCAATATGGCAAATAAAAACCTTAAAAATAAAATGCCTAACAGGTTATGTCTAATCAAAATAAGAGAAATATTCCTAACGCATGTAATTTTTTGAGCCAGTCGAAGGATAAAAATATCATGGTCTGATATTAAAACTCATATTTCCGTGATGTTGTTGTCAATATGATGCATAATTTCACACCTTGGTTAGGTTTTCTTGTAACATTTTAGTCCTGAGTACGTAAGAAAAAAAATATTGTGACGACATTATGACCACTTAAAAACGTATAATAAGCTCTTGGGACTTGCCATAGAATGGACAAGTAAGATGTACATTCTAACATTAAATCAGCATAAAATTAAAATATTCCTGTTTTTTTTTTGTTTTTGTTTTTTTTTTATTTCACAATCGTATGCACACGAGCCTTAACATTCAAATATATACTAATAATATAAAGGGAGTAAAATATTGGGGACAGTAAATATCCCAATTAAGAATAATCCACCCATTGATAGTGTACCCTACATGTTCAAGATTCGTGTACATAACATCGTGATTGTACAATATTCACACCCGAAGGTACTACTGCTTAAAGTAGGCCTACAACGCAAATTCACTTAAGAAGTAGAAAAACGTAAATATCTGCATCCATTGGACTACAATATAAAAGTCCAAGACGACACCCAGCGTTTAGTATAACAAGTGAGAGAGTTTCCACGGGAACTTACTGCGGTTTCGCAGATCGCTGCTTCTTTGTGTCATCTCATGTGTCGCAGAACAGTATCCTCGTCTCGGTCCTCAGCGACCGTGAGGCTCGGGTGTCCCATGACCGGGGCATCGCCCTCTGACCTCCAGCGCTACATTTTAGTATCATAGTGTACAGTATCAGCCCCATAACTATGATACTTGAGTGTCCCATGGTCGAGGCATAACCCTCTGACCTCTAGCGCTACACGTTAGTAACATAGTGTACAATATCAGCTCCATGACTATGATACTTGAGTGTCCTATGGTCGAGGCATCACCCTCTAACCTCCAGCGCTACACTTTAGTATTATAGTGTACAATATCAGCCCCATAACTATGATACTTGAGTGTCCCATGGTCGAAGCATCGCCCTCTGACCTCCAGCGCTACACTTTAGTATCATAGTGTACAGTATCAGCCCCATGACTATGATACTTGAGTATCCCATGGTCGAGGCATCACCCTCTGACCTCCGGCGCTACACTTTAGTATTATAGTGTACAGTATCAGCTCCATGACTATGATACTTGAGTGTCCTATGGTCGAGGCATCACCCTCTAACCTCCAGCGCTACACTTTAGTATTATAGTGTACAATATCAGCCCCATGACTATGATACTTGAGTGTCCCATGGTTGAAGCAACGCCCTCTGACCTCCAGCGCTACACTTTAGTATCATAGTGTACAGTATCAGCCCCATGACTATGATACTTTAGTATCCCATGGTCGAGGCATCGCCCTCTGACCTCCAGCGATACACTTTAGTATCATAGTGTACAATATCAGCCCCATGACTATGATACTTGAGTGTCCCATGGTTGAAGCATCACCCTCTGACCTCCAGCGCTACACTTTAGTATTATAGTGTACAGTATCAGCTCCATGACTATGATACTTGAGTGTCCTATGGTCGAGGCATCACCCTCTAACCTCCAGCGCTACACTTTAGTATTATAGTGTACAATATCAGCCCCATGACTATGATACTTGAGTGTCCCATGGTTGAAGCATCACCCTCTGACCTCCAGCGCTACACTTTAGTATCATAGTGTACAATATCAGCCCCATGACTATGATACTTGTGTATCCCATGGTCGAGGCATCACCCTCTGACCTCCAGTGCTACACTTTATTATTATAGTGTACAGTATCAGCTCCATGACTATGATACTTGAGTATCCCATGGTCGAGGCATCACCCTCTGACCTCTAGCGCTACACTTTAGTATCATATAGTGTACAATATCAGCTCCATGACTATGATACTTGAGTGTCCCTTGGTCGAGGCATTACCCTCTGACCTCCAGCGCTACACTTTAGTATCATAGTGTACAGTATCAGCTCCATGACTATGATACTTGAGCGTCCCATGGTCGAGGCATCACCCTCTGACCTCTAGCGCTACACTTTAGTATTATAGTGTACAATATCAGCTCCATGACTATGATACTTGAGTGTCCCATGGTCGAGGGATCACCCTCTGACCTCCAGCGCTACACTTTAGTATCATAGTGTACAGTATCAGCTCCATGACTATGATACTTGAGCGTCCCATGGTCGAGGCATCACCCTCTGACCTCTAGCGCTACACTTTAGTATTATAGTGTACAATATCAGCTCCATGACTATGATACTTGAGTGTCCCATGGTCGAGGCATCACCCTCTGACCTCTAGCGCTACACTTTAGTATTATAGTGTACAGTATCAGCTCCATGACTATGACACTTGAGCGTCCCATGGTCGAGGCATCACCCTCTGACCTCTAGCGCTACACTTTAGTATTATAGTGTACAATATCAGCTCCATGACTATGATACTTGAGTGTCCCATGGTCGAGGCATCACCCTCTGACCTCCAGCGCTACACTTTAGTATCATAGTGTACAGTATCAGCTCCATGACTATGACACTTGAGTTTCCCATTGTCGAGGCATCACCCTCTGACCTCTAGCGCTACACTTTAGTATCATAGTGTACAGTATCAGCTCCATGACTATGATACTTGAGTGTCCCATGGTCGAGGCATTACCCTCTGACCTCCAGCGCTACACTTTAGTATCATAGTGTACAGTATCAGCTCCATGACTATGACACTTGAGTTTCCCATTGTCGAGGCATCACCCTCTGACCTCTAGCGCTACACTTTAGTATCATAGTGTACAGTATCAGCTCCATGACTATGATACTTGAGTGTCCCATGGTCGAGACATCACCCTCTGACCTCCAGCGCTACACTTTAGTATCATAGTGTACAGTATCAGCTCCATGACTATGACACTTGAGTTTCCCATTGTCGAGGCATCGCCCTCTGACCTCTAGCGCTACACTTTAGTATCATAGTGTACAGTATCAGCTCCATGACTATGACACTTGAGTTTCCCATTGTCGAGGCATCACCCTCTGACCTCTAGCGCTACACTTTAGTATCATAGTGTACAGTATCAGCTCCATGACTATGATACTTGAGAGTCCCATGGTCGAGGCATCACCCTCTGACCTCCAGCGCTACACTTAGTATCTTAGTGTACAGTATCAGCTCCATGACTATGACACTTGAGTGTCCCATGGTCGAGGCATCACCCTCTGATCTCTAGCGCTACACTTTTACAATGACACTGATATTTGAGTGGCCCTTTTCCCGTTGTTGGGACAGTACCCTCTAGATATGACAGTACGTGTTCTCAACCCTACAATACAACAGTAGCCCGGCTGGTCCATGCCTGGGACAACCATTTTCGACCTCCCCTTGACCCGCATTCTCTCTTTCATGGACCAGCATAATGTGATCACTTCCTGTTTCTCGTACCACCCAAAGCGCCATCGAGCGCCAGCTACTGGCCATACAAGAAGGTAACTTACTATAAGTTGATCTGTAAATGACTATCAGATGTTTTCGTTTTTTGACAACGAAAAAAATTTCAGAACGTTATTTTTTTTTATGATTTAAATTACTCAAATGACCAATTTTAAGCTTACGACGTGCGTGGCCAATGCTCATGTTTAGTTCTCCATTCAGTACTATTTTACGTTTAAGCAATGGCTTGTTGTGGGAGCGTCCTCCGCACTGGGAGCAAGTAGTAAGTTAGAACTGGCTTGCATCCTTAATGTGGCCTTCATATTTTCAGAGGTTTGGCCTGGCCAACTAAAAACACACCTCCATAACTTGGTCTTTCCACTTCATTCTTGGCCTTCCAAGTGGTCGTCTCGTCTACCTAGTGATACTCCTTGGGATACACTTATAAAAGTGTATATCTTCTCTCCTCCATGCATAGCCTGTCCATATTAGCCTTTTACGTTTGAAAAGTAACCCCCTATATCTGGGTGTTAATAAATTTATCTTAGCTTTCTTTTCTTTCGTATCCTTTAACCTCCGTTATCCTGAACGGGAACATAAATTTGTCTCTGCACTCACAAAATAATACACAATAATAAGGGGATTTGAATCCCTTAGTCGGTGCCCAAGTTTCTGAACATTACACTGCTACTGGTATGGTTGTATTGTATATAATTATTTTTATTTTTAATGACATCCATTTGGTCTAAACAGATTTCCAGAGACTAATAATGAATACATACATTCTGTAACCGATGACATTTTCATAATCAACATTGGTATGAAAGAACAGAACTGTCTATATCTACACGCAAACCACTTTTAACTTCAAAAATTAAGCGGTCGCTTAACAAATATTTCTCTCGCAAGAGTTCAAATTTTCACAGCGTATTTCTATTTGCACGGATGATATTTACGACGGAACTTGATTATAGGCCTACATACTGTAAGTATTAAGGAGTTTAGAATAGATAGTAAAAAATTACACATTTCCTGAAAACTCAATTCCTTTACGGTTACAAAAAACTACATTTACCAACATCGTAAATTAGGTAAGTAATACAGACGATTTATTTTTAAATAAGTTGTAGGCCTAACGTAAAAGTGAAAATCAGTGACCATTTAGGGACAATTGAAACCAGCTATTAAGTGAACCAAATTTTACTGAAATGAATTGAAAGTTATAGCACCGTTTGCTAGACTTTAAAACAATCAAAATCCAACTTAGACCACCTAAATTAAAACCAAGTAGCCTTTTGTAGTTTTTGGGATAAATAAGACGATTTTGACTTCTTAACTATATAAAATAAACATGTCCTGCCTTCGGATAGTAATTTTATCACGAAAAAATATAAAATACAGTAGTTTACTGTTGAATTTTAACTGCCATAATTAATCATGGCGTCAAAGAGAAATCCTGGAATAGACAATTAAATTGTGCAGCACTTTGTTGAATCACTATCAATAAATTCGCAGTTATCACAACTATAATAAATAGTATTATTATTAATAAGCACCACCGGTCATAGCATACCGATAATGAAATATAATGATACAATAGACCCTTTGTGATTCATCCATTAATGCTCTCAATTATACGGGTGCAGTAATAATCTCATCGTTCTACCTAAAAAACCCTTTGATTTCTCAAATGGTGAACAGTGGTCCAAACACAGTTTGTACTATAGCAAGTGCACGCTAATTGCTTTGCAGCGTAAATTGCACCTAATTAAGGTGGCTTTGGTTCTGATATTTGTATCGAATGCTATGTTTCATTCACGAGGCTGTGGATTCACAATTGTGTCACCAGAGTTTAACTTAATTATTGCGAGTGGGTCAGGGTTAGAATGGTGTCCGGAAAGATGGGGACGAGGAAACTTAGGGACACGGAAACTTGGGGACAAATCGGGTTTTGAGCCGAGGGGGAGGCAAACGGAGGCTGACTAAGCTCTGAGAACGACTCTTTAAATTGACTCGTTCTCTATTGTTATTGTACCTAGGTCTAGTTGTAACTACTTGTTGTATTTATATCTAGTTCTACCTCCCCTTACATTTTTCACCTTGTTTGGATGGTTACTATTTGTAGAGCTTAGGGACAACAGATTTAGTACATTGAAGTGTATTTGTAGGGTTATTTTATTAATCACGGAGTAAACCCAAATTGTAAATGATTATTCAAGCGTACATTTTTTAAATCAAAAATGCGCTTGAATATTTCTAAAACAGTAGCTTCAACTTCGTGAGGATATTATAGCCTCCAATTTATGTTATACGACCGTGAACATGGACAAATTTCTCTCGTTTGTATTAGAACAATAATACAATATAATTCAGGAACAACCCGTGACTAGCTATTACTGAGAAAGATTAAAGAAATACCTGTTGTAAAATGTAGTCATTGGCATCTGGTACAAAGTATTCCACCTGTTGTTTAATCCAAGCAAACCCATAAACATTCAGTACTTGGAAAGGTAAAGGAAATATGAGTGAACAGAATACAGCGATGTCCCGTTAATCCCCTCGCACGTTTCTTCGAATCGGCTTCATTTGCAATTTCTTAGATTTTCCTTTCAAACAGGCCAGTTATTGGGGTGTCAGGTCACTCGGGTCAGTTAACTTTTGTGTAGTTGCGAGATTGTGATTTACAGCCAATTTCCAATTTACAGCCTCAATATTGTTTTGGTTTTACGTGGCAATCGCAAAAGAGGAATTCTAAGGATCAGCTGTTGATAAAACTATTTTTTCTGAATTCTTAAAAGTGGTGGTAATTTATTCCTTCGTCGTCAATATATACTGATTGAAATATTTATATACAAAATTACCCAAAACACTGATTTGTATGATATTGGACACGTTTTCTTCAATTCTTTACTGCAAACGTCACTTACCAAATACCAATAATGTGACGATATAATATTTCGTCTAAAAACAAATGCCGATCTGTTTAGAAATGTGTTCTTCCTACAAACTTGGTTGGTTTGGTTAGGTTATGACGGTTTAATTTCATAATAAAAAAATATAAAATTGAATTTGAGGCATTTATAATTTTATTCGATGAAAAAAATAATTTTTCAATTACTAAACCTTCGTTATAGTCAATCAGAAGCCTCTAAATGACACTGTTGGCAAAATTAATCCTGAAAAACAAATTGTGCGCGTGGGTGAATATAGAAAGGTCTGTAAATTACATATTTTTGGTCGAGATTTCGACCACTGGACAACCTATAGTTTATTTAAAACCTTTACATTAAAAAAGTTATAAATGTGGGGGCTGAAAGCAAAAGCTGCAAAGTCCAATTTTTTTGGAAATTGAGTTATTGGTACCACTGTGTGCTCCATTGCATCTACTTTTATAATATGAAAACCTTGGAAGCAAAATCAGCTCAGAAATATTTATTTTATATCTTTGAAAAGTGGCCTTAAAAGCAAAGTCTGCAAAATCCATGTTCAATAGTTGACATTTGAGAAGCAAAATCAGCAAAATCCAATTCCACCAATCAGAGTACTTGGGTCAGTCACGTGATCACCTTGAGTAATGGCTGCTTCTTGTTGATGTTTGTGTCTGTGTTGTTGATGTGTGTGTTGAATAAGTGAAAAATAAAGGACTTCATTCGCTTTTTTAATTACGCTAAGAAACTCTGTGTTTTTATGTAATAAAGTTACTTTTTAATCCTTATGTTTTATTTATTATTTCCTTCAAACCTAATTAATATTATATTTAAGGCAACGCTAACATTATAGTTAACACTATTGAATTACAATTTAGTGTTAAAATAGGTATTTTTAGATATAAATGTTAAAAAACATATTCATAACAAAACAAATTAAGTAAAGACTTGGAAGCAAAAGCAGCAAAATCCACATCTTAAAAGCAAAACTAGCAATGTCCAAACTAAAAGCTTGTGTAACTACTAAAATAATGAGTTCTAAGAACTAATTAATTTTAAATATTCATTTTTAATATATTGGAAGGTAGAGAAAAATTTTCAGCTTTCTATCTTTGGTTTCACCACCTCAAATTGTATTTTGGCTCTCCTGTAAAATTTTCAGGAGTGGAGATTGCGGCTTTTGCTTTTAGCCCCCACAAATTTATTACATTAATTTATTACCTCAGCCTACGTTGGGTAATTTATTGCCGAGAGATATAAGGTGATTGATCTAAGTGTGCCAGCCGTTTTATTCGAAAACCATAAGAGATACAAAAAAAGTTAAATTGTAAGTGCCTTGGATTTTTTATTAAAAAAATTATAGTCAAGTCAAAAATATTATTTTAGCCGCCATTTTTCCAATATGGCCGCCAACTTTGATTTTTCTTATGGAACACCCTGTATTTCTTGATGTATTCTGGTAGAAAATGTAATTTTAAGACGATTCTATTCTCGTAATGTTTTTCATAAACCTAACCGTTTCAAAGATAATAATGGTTTAAGTTGTGAAATTTTGAATGGTTTTAGAATAAAACAGCTGGCATGCATGCTTAGGCCTTTATTGAAACTCTTTCTCATGCAGAAATTTCAAAACTTTAACCATTATTATCTTTGAAACGGTTAGGTTTATGAAAAAAATTACAAGAATAAAATCGTCTTAAAATTACATTTTCTACCAGAATACATCATAAAATACAGGGTTGTACAGGGTATTCCATAAGAAAAATCAAAGATGGCGGCCATATTGGAAAAATGGCGGCTAAAATAATTTTTTTTGACTTAACTACAATTTTTTAAATAAAAAATCCAAGGCACTTACCATTTAACTTTTTTTGATATCTCTTATAGTTTTCGAATAAAACGGCTGGCACACTTATATCAATCACCCTGTATAGTATCAAAAAAAAACTGGCTGGGTAGCTGAGTGGTTATAGTGCTCGCCTACTAATCAAAAGGTCGCCGGTTCGATCCTGAAAAAAGTCAGTAGCTTTTTGATGGTTCGAAACTGGACCCAGCTGTTCCTGATCATTGGGCTTTAAATAAATGATCCTGGCTAATGAAACAGCTGATCTTAGTCAGTAACAAAGCTACACAGATCATCTCACACCATTCTACACTCATCCTTCACTCATATTCGGGTTAAAATACGCACCTAAGTGGCGTCCCCATCTAATGATTGATAATTGAATTGAATACTCGAACTCGATAGTATGCGACCGTTATTGCCAAGTGTTCTACGAAATAGACCCCCCAACGGACGACATTCATAATGTCCCTGTTCTGCAAATTCATTGAATAGAATACTGAACCTCTCAGAGAATTCGATATAGTTTTGCCAATGTTAGTCCTTCCACGAAACACAGGTCCACTGAACTATACCCCCATCCGTTATATACACATATTAACAAAAATACATTGGGCCATTTTCACCAATTTAGTGAATATAAGAAAAAAGAGTTTAATCCCGTGGTGGATCCAGCCAAGGATCCCTTGACCAGAAAATCTTTAACCATCGGGTAATATCATATAACATATTTCGCTTTATTTTTACAAAGCCTTGTAAACCGATTTGAACCCCTTGAAAAAATCACTATATTTTTGTTGAAATTATATGTCAAAATGACAGCGGATCAGAAATTCAGAGATAAAGTGTCTATCCGACATAAAAGTAACCAAATACACGCAATGTGCAAACAAAAATACAATTTATTTCATGACGTTTGTCGTAGGCCTACACAATCACAAAAATATTTTAATTTTAAACTAATTATAACAAATATATCTTAACAATGTGTCATAACATTATATTCAGTAGTATTATTGTATAGAATGCGTTTATATTTTCTGTAATATATATTTAACTTACCCAAAATGGGTAAAAAAGAATCTAGCAAACCTAGGCGATTAGGCCTGGATCAATCAGTACTTGACTGACTTACACATTTTTAGTTTACTGTTTGGAAATATTCAAATTATGATTTTGAAGTCAATCCCGTTACTGTAGCTCTCTGTGAACTGAAACAGGAGAACGATTCGTTCTAAAAGAGTCGTTTCAGAGCCTAGTTCAGCTAATCTCTCCCTCCCCCCCGGTCGAACCCCTATTTGGCCCTAACTTTCCGTGTCCCTAACTTTCCTTGTCCCCATCTTTCCTAAACTCGGGTTAGAATACATCATGCTAACTAGCCAGACGTGAAATATATCAACTAATTGCAATTATAGTTTGGCTACAAACTTTGACGAGACATATCTATAACAAACTAGACTAGAGTGATATTTATTCATTGCACAGGTGTAAAATTGTATTATCAAAGTTTAAGAAGCAGACATGTGAAAGTTAACATGAACCACTGTAAAGAAATTCAACAGGTATTTGATTCACTTAATGTGAGAATCCTAATTCATATGAAATGGAGGACATTGCAAATTGAAAAAAAAGTATTCTGAAAATAGGATTTTTTATAATTGGAAAGATGAATTTAAAATCCTGTAAATTATTGTTCACTGAGGCTCACAAATACATTGATATTTAATACGCCAGATTATTAATTAATTGGATAAGACATAAACTCCTCAGAAACATGAGCCTGATGGCTACCTATAACCCCTGAACCATAATTAAATGCATGTGTCTATATATTTAATATTCAACAACATGCATAATCATTTCGGGAGATCATAGCGGATTGTTGCGGACATTTCCACCACAATCAGTTTCTGTCGGTTATTTGTATTTTTTAGTTGATGTTGTATACTTTTCTGGTATGTCAGACGGGTCAACTTCCAGATCCCAAAACTTCGTGAAAACATAGTTTTTTTTTACTAATCGAGCTAGAAACTGCCCGAATCAATCTGTTAATTAATAAATGAACTTATTGATATAAAATGGACGTTGAAAGCATTAACAAGCAGTTTTGGAAATGATCCCCCAAGGATTTCAAGCAGAAACTATGTTTTTTTATTGTATTTGTTTTGTAGATTAGATTAATTATTGTTCTAACTGTGTAAATTACATGATACCCGTTTTCAGAAAATTAGCCTGTTATGACACACCACCAACAATGGACTTATAACTAGGCTAATCACCTGACTCAGGTCACGTCAGAGAGAGATGCACACTCATGCACACCTTGCTCAGCTGGGTGAGTCATCTGCTAGGATCAGCTGGCACAAGCACATACCGGCCTTATCAGCTATGACGTCCTTGGATTTGGTAAACACAACATGTGTGTGGATATTAATGTCACAGCAAATATTAACAAAACTATATCTGTGACATTTGAAAAATGTGCAATTTGCATACTATACGTAACTGAACTAAGACAAGTAGATTTTTGTATTTCTGAATTCGAATAGCTGGCACGAGTGGATTCTACCATTTTTCGCTTGTTATGAGGACCAGCCAAGAGTTTCTGAAATGTCTTGAATGTTAATGTTTGTTAAGTATTGTTAGGTAGGATCATATTTTAATTTGTACTGGAGTGTCAGAGTGCTTAGAAGAACATTTAAAGCTCTAGTAACTTATTATTTACCCCCAAGATTTTAATAACTAGGTATAATTAATATACTTTAAAGGAACCAACTACCAGTTTGATACAACTTTAACTTCAACAAATTTCATATCATACATTAATTGTATTCGACTATCCTGCACAGTCACACACTCAAAGTTTCTACAGTATACTATGACAACAAGATTGCTATACATTACTTTTATAGATGGTTAAAACACAAACCTTCGTTATCTTCGGTTTTACTGATCCATTCTATTCCACTTACGTTACCTACTTTATGTTGCCTTAAGTTCTACATGTGTGATATACACCTAAACTATGTTATCGACGGTGCTACAGGTACAATCTCTCGTAGTGCTAGGTTATCGACACTATCCGCATTTCCAATTGGCCCCAATTTATGCGCGCATTTCACGGTTGACTAACTGGGTCAGATAAAAGACCGCAGCCCATAAAACGTTCCACACAAGCACATAATGATATTTAGAAATATATCTCATAACCTATAAATCTGGTACATGAGTCTGGCCTGATCGTATGTAACTGTTTCAAACTATAGTCGCTACCAAAACCCACTCATACATCACCATATAGTAAAGGGTGTCCCAAAAAAACAGGGACAATTAATTTTAAAATGTTATTACTCAGCTGTTATAAAGGCTGGAGATTTCATTGATGCGTTAAATGAATCTTTATTTGATGCCATTTAGTGTATAATTACTATGAATCATCAACGGTTACCGCAACATCGTGCCTTTATCCTAGATACTTTTCATTTGACTATCACTTCTACTCAACGTCAATTTCGTGTTCATTTCAATGTTGGCCGTAATGGTGCAACCCCACACCAAAAATCTACTCAAAGATGGGTAAGCAATTTCCTGAACACGGCTTCTGCACTCAAAATCAAAACTATATAGTGGGAGACCTCGAACTGATCGAACGCCGGAAAACATTGGAAATGGTTCGCACAAGTGTGCTGCGTGTCCTAAATTACGTCGAGCGTCCCAAGTCATCCGTTTGCAGAACATTGCATTTAAATTTAAATTTGCATAGGTTTAATTTTGAGTACAGAAGCCGTGCTCAGGAAATTGCTTACCCATCTTTGAGTAGTTTTTCGGTGTGGGGTTGCACCATTACGGCCAACATTGAAGTGAACACAAAACTGAGTAGAAATGGTGGACACATCACTCTTGAAAAAATTCTCTATGGCAAAAGGAAGATGTTGAGGTAACCATTGATGATCCATGGCAACTATACACCGAATGGCATCAAATAAAGATTCATTTGTCACAACAACGAACTCTCCATCTGTTATAACAGCTGAGTAATAACATTTTAAAATCGGTGGGGCACACGGGAGGGACTAAGGCTAACATATCTTGTAGTGTCAGCGTTCGCCGCTAGGACTGCTAAGTTGAAAAAATTTAAATTAATTTTTAATTTTTTGTTATAAAATTAACTTTTTAATTATAAAATATTGTTTTAAAGTTATAAAATAAATTTTTAATTTTTAGAATTAAACTGTCATAACATAACCTAACCAACCAGACTTGCTGATAATATAAAAACTATATAAGATAAAAATCTAATTAATGATTACTTATAATTTTTAATTAATTATAAAATTAATTTTAAAATTTAGTATTATAAAATTAAACTGTCATAACCTAACCTAACCAACCAAACTTGCTGATATGAAAAATTTGTTGACAAAAAGTTAATACTGCCAGCGGGTTTCGAACCCCGGACCTCCTGATCAGCAATCCGAAACGCTACCAACTATGCCACGAACGCCGCTGAAATCACATCGTTTCGTTACGGTAATCGTGTCGCCTCAAGAGAAGACAATAACCACTAGAGATATGACGTCATTACACATTTAGCCTTAGTCCCTTCCGTGTGCCCATTCCTTTTAAAATTGTCCCTGTTTTTTTGGGTCACCCCGTATTTCTCGTGAAATTGATTACAGTTGCTGAATAGCCAGATCGTGTCAACTTGCAGACTATTACTTTGAGAATACGTATTAAACCAGGCCTAATTTAAATGCGTAGGTTCAGAAATTTTAATAAAGAACACTTTTGATTTGCTGTCCGTAAATTCGGATTCACGTTGTATTTTTTCAAGCTTTATTTTATGTAATATATTGAAAATGGTTTAAAATCTACATATTTGAATCAAAATCTTAGCACGACTTCTATGAAGATTATAGCATTAAATTTACCAATTACAGTATCAAAACTGTAAGAACACTTTTCACCCATTTCAACATTATGTCAATACTGTATTCAAATGACGAACCTATATCAGATCAAACTTTAAACCCATACAAACATAGTTTACATGGGGTGAATTACTCTCGTTTGTTTTGTTGTGTTGTTTTTGTTTGTAATTTAACGCGTTTCAGCCATAATTCTCACGTGAATCGTGATAACTGTTTATAAATACCACTGTATCCCTCTCAATATAGTATTTTATCGCCAACCCGTAGCTATAGTAAGGGATCTGTTGATGCTTATCAAATCATACTCTGCAGCTTTAGGTACTTTGAAACTTTTGATTACATTATCGTAATAAAGTGATACTTTGCCGATGAACTTTGGGCGATTGTAAACTCTATAAAAAATTACACAGTAACGAATGTACTGCTTTTTATTTAGTCTTTAAACCTGTTTTATGTTGTTCGATTATAATTAAAAACTGTTTTGTCTTCAGGACTAGTTGCAAGTAATCTCAAAATACCCCTGTGAAGGATGTGTCAACGGAAACGTAAACCACAAACATCGGTCGATCATTGTGCAATATCACATTCGTTATCAGTTGACATTGGCCTTATCAGTGACGAAGGCCGTGCTGGAGCTGTTATCACCAGCCAGTGACCTTGAACACTATCACCTATCTATGTCAATTCAACCACTTGATGTTACCAGCTCGTTTAATTTACAAGCCTTTGACAAACAGTATTACGATGTAATGGTAAATGTGTTTATTGATATTTATGATATTTCACAACGGTACATAGGTCCTAGAATGAAAGATGGTGGATTTATGATTGCTCTGTTATAAGATACCAATAGTGTCAATTTATACTGATACTAGCAGAGTACTGGGATTGCGTATACTGTATTTGTCATTTTTAGCCCACCATACCTGTGCTGTACATTTGCAGCATGGAGAGGGCACGGAAGTAGAAAACTTAGTTCTTCAATTTTTCAGTACGAAATGGTTAGTCCTACACATCCCCATTGGTTTTAAAACAAAATTTAATTGTAGGGCATAGCTTTTTCCAGCCTATTTCTTTTATTCAGGTAAATGTTGAAACTAATTAAGTACTTAGTTCAAGTGGCGTTGATGTACTATCTAAAGACACTCTCTATATAATTAAATTTAACTATGAGTTAAACGTTAATTTCGTTAAAAGAACTACCTATATTTAATGTTATATAAATAGTAAAAATAAACTTTTACGATTTTAGTTGGAGAAAAAACAAAACTTTCATTACTTTACCTTTAAAACGTAACCTATTAACGATATGAATTGTTAATTTAGTAATAAAAAAACACCAATTAACAACGTAAGCAAAACAGCTAGTTAAAGTTATAACTAGTTAAGTTACCAAAATAGTAGGAAACTCGAATATCAAATTCCACCATTAACGTTTGTTGGGTATAGAAGGATACATACCTTCTATATGGGCTAGATGTAGCCTATTTTTATTCAATGACATCATCTTTGAATGTGACGCCCATTGAGTGAGCTTGATGTATAAAATTGAGATTATATGCGATAAAAGGTGCTGCAACTTACAATAAGTCAACCATGGCAACACCAAGAGCAGGAGACTAGAACTACTCTAACGTTATAGTCTGAGGATATGATTATGCTGTATGTTACTACATTTCATCTGTTCGAACTCTGCTCCGGCGCTGGACAAGGTCTAGGATACATGTTCCATTGATACTAGGCCTAACCTTCGCTTCCTTGACTGGACACCTCAAGGCCGACCAGCCTCTTCATCTTTTTTTAGAAATACATCTTTGTTCATGTAATCTCGAATGTTTAACAGAAGATTATCGTTGCAGCTTCGTGTCAGTGTATTTTCCAAGTAAATTTATATACTGTTTGTGCATCGTACATATGGTTTTATTAGTCAGAGAAAGGATAGGTTAAAATTTTATTAAAATTCGATGTTTGGTAACCTCGATATTGCTCAATTCCAAGAGTACCCATGTGCTATTCGTAATTGGGTTATGAATTGATGGTGTTATTCAACAAAAGCTTGTCAACTTAATTAAACTTAATCAACGTAATAAAGAGGATAATGAGACACATGCCAAAAGAAAAATATAGTTATATGTATAAGTAGGTTATATATGTAGCTTCGTCTAGTTTATCAAAACAAGAAATAAGTTTCTTTGTCAAAATATAAAAGAAAATGCGGAATTATTCCAGGTTGATCAAACATTTTTATATTTCTTCTTGTCTTATACAATGTACTATAATATATAAAAGTTAACGTGCGAATAATATAAGGGTAAACTATTTTCATATTAAAAGCACGGATCCAATGTTATAATCTGTTTCAGTTACCCGATTGGTTTAGGTTTATGTTGTGTATATTATTGAGCCTGTGAAAACGTTCGTAGTCAACTATTAATAACAAAAGTGGTTTAATTATTTTATTTAATCTATTAGGTAACAGATACATTTCATCCATTTGGTGTTATCCATGGAATTGATGAAATAAACTGCTTGATGGTTTTGGGGGAAACAGCTTGTAGAACGTTTTTTGTGACTCCCTTTATTGTAAATTGACTAAAACAGTCTTATTCTACCCCATTTTACAACTAAAAATCGTAATATTTCAGCAATTTCTTATTCGATCTTTTTGACATTGTTTGAAAGGGTATTGAAAATAATAAATAAAAGTGTTCTTGGCATTTTTTTTATAAAATTAGCTGTTTTTTAGTCATTTAAGTTATTTAAAATGGCCGTCATTTTGAAATTTTAAATTGAATCAAGATGATTTTTCTTAACATGGGTACCTTCTACTTTAACCTACATACCAAGTTTGATAAATATCGGTTGAAAAACCCCAAAAATAAAAATGTTTTTTGTAAAAAATACAAAATAGAGATATCTGGTTAACGAAGCGATTTTGGAAAAAAGTTATTCTTGATTTTCTCTTTATTTTGATCCATAGAACCATTTCCCGGAGTTTGGCTGTTTACTTACGGGTCACCCTGTATATAGGTCTATATAGATGTATGCATGTATATATATATACGTCCGTGAACACGACAACTAGAGTATTTTTTTCAGATTTTTATGAAATTTGGCTTGAAGTCATAGGGTGGGATAAACCCAAATGAGTTCCCAAACCAGCATGATTGGGCTATAGTAACGGGGTGTTACGGGGGGTTTGATGGGGGTAAAAATTGGGTTTTCTAATTTTCTACCCTCGAAACAAAACATTTTCAAATTTCCCTTTATACAACTTCAAAAGATTATTTGTATAAATTATAACAGAACTAATAATTTAGTGTATTGGATTGTTTTTGTGAGGTTATTGGTTAGCTATTAATATTTCCCTTAAACACAATTTATTACCTTCCCTGTAGTAGCAAACCTAGGTAGTTGTTAAACCTATTGTAATTTAAATAGATATATAATTTAAAATCCAACACTGATAAATGGAAATTCGCTTAGTCTGCAGGGTTGCTGCGGTGAGGGTATTTACAAATAAACTCACAAGAACTGATGTGTCTTGTCTATTAACCTTGGTCACAATTTCACTTTCTAATCAGACTGTTTTAAATGTAAACACTTTCTCTGGTTACGTCTTTCAGGAGGACAGTGAAGGTCGACTGCACATGGGCCAATAATGTAACACCCTACAGCCATTTCACTAAATCAATACATATTGAATCAGATAACGAAGGGCAGTATAATAACATTCCCCGAAGAGTAAGTTATGTACAGTACTAGGCCTACTTATGAAATCTCAAAATATAGTCAACGTGCACACATCACGAAGACACAATGATGATATATTTATGGCAAATAAAACTGATGATACGATTTTTTTACTCTAGCTGAGTTATAACTCTTGTTCTTTGCATGACTGTTGGCAATAAGATTATCTCTACAGCACAGCACAACTGTCTATATCGGTAACACGATTCTTCATTGCCATACAGTATAGAATTCGGAAATAGTAAATTTTAAAATACGATGAAATAGAATTTTAACATGTAAGTAATTGATCATTACAACTGATTAAAAATAAATACCACCTAAAATACTGTGTTAGTGCCCCTACTACCAATTAGTTACCCCCCCCCACAGCAAACCTGTAGACTAATAAGCGAATTTCCATTTACCTGGTTGGATTTTCACTAAAATATGCCCTTATAAAAATATCAGATTTATTTCCTTTCTAAAAAGTATAATTTTAAGGAGTAATTCAGTTTGCTAAGACAGGGAATAAAGAGTGTTTTTTTATGTCTATATGGATTAGTGTGATTTGTCAAATATAATCAAAATAAATCCGCGAACAAGTAAACTACAACGGTTTATTTTATTATCCTAAAAAACAACATAGGAATATGAAATTTGCTGTCTTTTTATTTCCTCCGTTTCCATCAGGGCAACAACGCATCAATTTACAAAATTATTTGTTTTTAAGCTTTACCACAGAAATGGTTTGGAAAGAAATTGCAAAATTGTACGTTTCTGGGGGTAAACATGGTATGGGGGAAAATGTTTACCCTATACAATCGGATGATTGTTCTACGAGTTATCGTGCTACTGACATACAGTAACACCATCCGCCCAAATATAGACCTAATTATATGAATTCGAGCGGATGGTGTTTTTGGTGTGTGGCCTCTGGGGACATCAAAACGTGAAATTAAATCGGTATAAGCTTTTTCCCTATATAGAAAATTCGCCAAAAAGAAACAACTCATTTGTGGTAAATGAAAAAATATTTACCAAAAATTTCAATCAATCGGTTATTATAACTAGAAATATGAAATAAATTACATACAAATTTTAAAATTAAATGTAATCTTTAGTGATTTCGTACAACCTGCCTCGATTGTTATCAAAGTACTTTTTGCACTGAGAAGAATACGGAAAATTACAAACAAATTGATAACAATAACAGCATATCACGCACTTTTTGCAGCTCACATAAATTTTGGAATAATAGCCTGGGGATCCACAGATCAGACATCATTAAAGAAACTTGTAATACTGCAACAAAAGGCTTTGGGAATTATAGAAGAAGCACACTACCAAGACCACTTTTTCCCAAAAAACCAAATCCTCACCATCACCTCCACCTATATCCTTGAAGCAATAAAGTTTATAAAAAACAAACCAAACACTCTTAGACACGAATGCCACAAATATGATCTGAGAAACAAAACAAACCTAAACCTAGAACAACATAGGCTCCAAAAAACTAGCTTAACCCCACATTTCATGGGAACTAGGCTTTTTAATCTTCTACCAAACAATCTAAAATCAATAACTGACACTAAAAGTTTTATTAAATCACTAAAAAAATATCTTCAAAACAAACCATATTTCAACCTAAATGAATTTTACAATGACCATAACTTCCTAAATAGGCCCTAAAAAAAAAATGCTCACAGCAGGCCTACAGCATGAAGAAAGAAAATTCTGACGATTCCCCGATCTTGATGACCGTGGAGAAGATGAAGTGAACTATGAACTATAACTAACTAAATCATATTGATGGATAGATTGCGCAATACCTGACCCTTACAGGATTGATTGTGACCTTGAGCCTCGTGGCACGCGGGGGTTGAGTGTGAAGGTCAGGGTGGGATCGATGTGGAAGGGGAGGGGTATTTACGAGGGGTGGGTTGTGACGTCACACACACGTGTACAGCCCACGTGGTGGTTGTCGACCAATCACAGCGCTCGCCTCTCCCCCCACCACCGCCGACTTGTTGCACTGTATTTACCTGCAGCTTGCAGTTGCACCCCCTCTCCCCTACACTGTACTCGTGTCGTTGGCCTGGTGATGTGAGAAAATACCCTCAACAGGCTCATGTTCAATGTGCAGGAGGAAAACACAATATTAAGTGAAGGAACGTTTGCTAAAACATGATTTAAAATGATTCTGTACCTTGGCATCTCCTCATGATAAGGACACAATCAAAGGAATTTCTTTAAAGATCGATTTAAATTTAAAGATATTAACCTACATCAGACATGGTCGTCTGTTAATTAAATGAAAATATTCCTACTATTGGGTCTTTTTTTATTTTTCTTAGAATGCTTTGTAGCTAATTTTTCATAAATTCGATTTTTAAATGGTTACAGTGTACATAGCTTTTAAAAACAAATGATTCTATATTAAATACTAAGTATAATAATTGTAATGATAACACCAATGAAGATTTGATGTGATAACGGATTGAAGTATATTGAAACCCTATAAAAATCCATTTCGGTTAGCCCAATGTGTAACCCCGTGCATCTGCATTTATGTAGCCTACTATAATAATAATCTTGTAAAAATGTGTACGGCAATAAGATAACTGTGTTTTCTCTCCGGGATTATATTACCGGCATAATAGTATTATATGCTAAAAGTGAAACAAACTACATTTTTGCCCTGAAATACTCGTATGCACAAGTAACTGAAATACCCCCGCCGCAGCAAACCTGCCGTCTAAGCGAATTTCCATTTGGCCGAATTGATTTTCAATTGATCTATTTGAATAACATTAGGTTTGACGAGTACCTAGGTTTGCTGCTACAAGGAAACTAATAAAGTAGTGTGCTTTTAGTAAAATATTGATAGCTTACTATAAAATAAATAAATTTGCCAAGTTTGATCAAAATATATCCATAAACAAGCAAACTACAACATTTTACAATATTCTCCATAAGAATAACATGGGAATTTTAAATTTACCATTTTTTTAGTTTTCTCCGTAACCAATAACCGTACAAAAACACTTTGATATACTGAATTGTTGGTTTTTTTAAGCTCTTTAAAAAGGTTTAGAGAAAAATTGGGAAATTTTGTGTTTTGAGGGTAAGAAGTGAGAAAAACCAATTTTTACCCCATAAAACCCCCCATAAAACCCTGTTCCCATGGTCCGATCATGCTGGATCGCGAACTCATTCAAGTTTATCCCGCCTTATACCTTCAAACCAAATTTCATCAAAATCGGATAAAAATTACTCAAGTTATCGTGTTCACGGACACATATATATATATATAAATCTATATATATATATATACATATATAAAAATTTGAACGAATGGTGTTTTTGGCCTCTGGGGACATTAAAATGAAAAAGTAAATCGGTCCCGGACCTAAGTCTTACCATGAGACCTACGGTAATAGCTACTTCCCTATAGGGAAATTCGCTAAAATGTTACTTTTTCATCCCATACACAGCAAAAAAGGAACTATAAAATTCATAAAGTGTTTATTCCGCATAATGTAAGCCTAAACAAGAAGTGCAATGTGTTACCTTGTTAATACTATAACTTTCTTCCTTATTAATTGTTCCGATAAGTTTATTGAATAAAAAGACAAAACTTGCCAAGACGGCTCTGAAACATCTTTATCAATTAATTGCGCTTTTTACATTTGAGGTGGTCTGTGCGTTTATCATATGGGTAGTGGTCTGTGCGCTTATCATGTGAGTAGTTTATTTGATGTGGTCTGTGCGCTTATTACATGAGTAGTTTATTTGAGGTGGTCTGTGCGCTTATCAAATAGGAGGTAGGTTAGGCAAATTTTAGGGGCGGCAAAATTTTGAGGGTAAAAAAATAAAAAAACGAAGTTTTAATAAAAAAAAAAATTTTAGCAAATAATTTTGGGAACGGCAAAATAGCCATTTCAATATGAGTAGTTTATTTGATGTGGTCTGTGCGCTTATCATATGAGGAGTTTATTTGAGGTGGTATGTGCGCTTATCATATGAGTAGTTTATTTGAGGTGGTCTGTGCGTTTATCATATGAGTAGTTTATTTCTACACAACTACTAAAATTTGTTATAGATGACATAGTGCCAGTACTAACACATATTGTCAATAAGAGTTTTAGTCTGGGCATATTTCCCGAAAGCCTGAAATTGAGTTCTGTCGTACCAATTTTAAAAGATAAAAATTCTTCAAAATTAGACAATATAAGACCAATTAGTTTACTTTCAGTTTTTTCTAAATTATTTGAGAAGTTAATGATGTTAAGGTTGAATAAGTATTTGATGAAAATTAACTTTCTTAGCAGTAATCAATTTGGTTTTGTAAGGGGTAAATCAACTGAAGATGCTTTATGAAATGTAACAGAACAAATATTCAATAGCCTAAACTCAAATTGTAAAACATCAGGACTTTTTATTGATTTCAAAAAAGCGTTTGATTTAGTTGATCATGATATTCTCATAGATAAATTGGAAGCGTTGGGTATTAGGGTAACTGCGTTGTGTTGGTTCAGAAGTTTCTGGAAACAAAAAGTAAAATGTTTAAATCATTACAGCTCTGCGAAAACAGTTGAGTCAGGTGTTCCGCAAGGGTCAGTAACCTTTGGTATTTTATTTCTAATATTTATAAATGTTTTATTGGAACTTAATTTTAAGGGGAATGTCAGTGCTTTTGCGGACGACATAGCAATATTTTACTGCAATAAAAATTCTGTAATACTTGGTGAGTCAATCAATCACGATCTCTTGTTGTTAAGACAATGGTGCCTCCAAAACAGAATGCAAATAAATGCAAATAAAACAAAATATGTCAATTTTGATCTTTCAGGTTTTGAAATACCTTTTCCTCTCACTTATCATTCTGCTTCATGTAATTTATTAGTCTGCGACTGCCAACCTTTAGAAAGAGTAAACAAATTTAAATATCTAGGAATTATTTTGGACGAAAAAATGAGTTTTGATCAACATATACTTAGTTTGCATGCAAAATTAAGGTCTTCAATTAGAACATTTTATTTTTTAAGGAATATTTGTAGTATTGATTTGTTACGATCACTGTATTTTGCATTAATAAACTCTAGATTACAATATGGATTAATATGTTGGGGCGGAACTTATAAATATTTAATAGATAAACTGAGAACCACCCAAAACTATTTTTTACGTATAATTTCAAACAAATTCAAAACAGAATCTTCTTTCCCTCTTATAAGCATTTAAATATTAAACATATTCAACATCTTTTTGTTTTCAAGGTCCAGAGATTATTTTTTATAAGGAGTGGAAATGTGGTTAGTGACAATGTGTATTACAATACTAGGTATGTACGTCAAAATAATTTCAGACTACCCAAGGTCAATAAATCAATTTTTCGCCATTCCTTTGAGTATTTAGGACCGAAGTATTTTAATCAAGTTCCTTCAAACATTAAAAATCTCACAAATCTAAAATCATTCTCCAAACAATTGAATCTCTGGCTTACTGCACAACAAAACATCGATTATTTAAACAATGTTATCTCATAGATATGGTACCAAAGGCCAATAGTTGCATGTAAGAATGAAATGACTTTCTACCTTTCGTTAAGTTTCCAGAATTATTGTTGTTATATTATTTATTACCTATAATTATTGTTATTTATTATTTACAATTAGTGTTATTTAATTGTGCTTGAATAATTTGCAACACTTACATTGTTATTTATTTATATTTTAATATATGTATTTAGCAGATACCCAAATGGCGGCATGAGAGTATTTTTAATGCATGATGCTAGACTCAAAATATGTTATAATTTATTGTATTTATTTGTTCTAACTGACCGCACTACTTGAAAAGCGGCCAGTCAATTTCCAATACTGTAAATGCATGTAATAAGTTTGTTCCCAATGGAAATAAATTCATTTATTCATTTATTCATTTGAGGTGGTATGTGCGTTTATCATATGAGTACTGTAGTTTATTTGATGTGGTCTGTGCTCTTATCATATGAGTTGTTTATTTTAAAATACATCTATATCAATGCTGCCCTCAATATTAATATCGGTTATGGTTGATATTTCTTTGGATTAAGTAATCTATGTTAATCGGTGGAATAAGTACATTTAGCCTTCCAATCGATGGACTTGTATTTGCAGTTTAGGTGTATAAATTAGTAAGACAACACGCAGTATATAGTGATAGGTTTGCACTTCCTGATACGGTTAAGAATAATCAAACAGTGAATAAGATTGATATAGTTGAAAAATATGTACATTGTTAGTAACATTACATCACATCTTTGACTTGCACCACACTCGTCAATAAATGGTCTGGTCCATAAGTGGGACAGTAGATAATATTCATTTTGAGAGGTAGAACTTGTTGTAATTTAGTCAATTATTAGATAATATACTAGGGAAGTAGTTTAGTAATTTAGAAATTAAGCTTGAATAACTTATTGATTAGTTGAAGTAGGCTATAGTACGTGTTATTGAATTGTAGAACAGGAATGCTAACAATACTTAAAAATATAATAAAACTTCAACTGCTGTTTTTATTTACGTAATAAAACCTAATTCATTTAAAATCCATGTACTAACATCTTGTCTGTCATTTCAACCGTTATACAATAATGCCATACTCATCCATGAGCATCAAAATGGATTAAGATAGGCTACTCAATAATACCATTTTTACTATTAAATTAAAACTGAAAGAAGAAAATGAATTATTCTCACTACCTAATTTATATACAGTATCTGGCCAGGGGGTAAAATTCCAAGGGTTAAAATCCGGGCCGTGCATTTTGAGCTGACCTCATGAAGGAGGTAAAAGTCCGGAGGTAAAATGTTTTATAATTTAATGTGTTCTGATTAAATTTACAACCGTGAAAATATACGTTTGGTTCCACCTTTAATTTATTGAACTGGTGGTGTGCATCTCAAAAGTTCGCGGCCGGAATTTAACCCCCTGGTTTGTGACGTCAGTTTTGCCCAGGGGGTAAAATTCCGCTACCCCCAAATAATCAAAACTTTTTGCAAATAAGAAAAGCAATAAAATAGGTCTTTAAACTTTTTTCAAAAGTAGGGTTTTGGTTAAAATACAAAATATTGACAGATAATTATTTGTGTGAAAAGTGCATTTAATAAAAAACAAGTTTATAATTTTGTAAAATTTATGTTATTATAAAAAAATGAAATTTGTTTTATATAAAAAAATGACCTAAAATAAAAATTAAATTTTGGTAAAAAATACATTTTCTTCAATTTTATATATGATTTCTGAATTTATGAACAACTAAAAACTCAGTTTTTTGCAGGTAAAAAATATTTAATTGATTCACAATACTTCAACACTTTAAATACTTTTATTTGAAACCCATAGGACCATAGGATTGTAGGTATTTTAAGTCAAGTATAAATGGAGATGAGTGTAGGATGAGTGGCGCGATCTTGTAGTCTTTTAACTAACGACCTACGACTTGTTTTAATAGTCCATGCAGCCAATGACAACTAAGGGACCTAAAGTTTATAGTGGAATCCGAACCACATTTTTGCCTTGTAATTTACGAATTGGTCTAATTATCAGGATGGTACTGCGAATAGTTGAGTACTCATTAGTGTTAATCCACTCCAAGGAGTATTGTATCCACAGATCATGCCTATAAATAAAGTTAAGCCATTGACTTAATTTATCACAATTTACTATATACTAAAAAAACTTCGAAAATAGGATACAATTAAGTTGTAGTCCAAAAACTTCAATTTTTAGTCAGAAATGGTCGGCGACAATCAAACTCAAACAAAGTAGGTAGGCTCTAGGCCGAGCGAGCGGCAGAGCAAACTTCACATATTTCCTTGGCGAAACAAGAACAATAAACCGCTGAAAGTATTTCGGTACTCACATCACTGAAAATGTTATTTCATGAACAATAGAACAAGTGGCACCGTCCCAAACCAAGGTAAGAGTTAACTATATAAGCCATTCATGTTTTAAATGATAGTCCATACTTCTGTACCATACAAGTTTGCCCCTATGTCTCCTGGTTGCTATGAATGGTGTGGTGAATGATGGTCCACACCACGTATAGTCGGCTATAGTCGGTGTTGTAGTGGCGTGGGGTGACGCACGGCGGTGAACGAACTACAGTTCAACGGTCTCTCCTCTCTCCCCCCCTCTCTCTCTCTCCATCTTTCGTCAGGTCGTTCCCACTGTTTTTCTAGTACGCGTTTTCGCGCCATTTCTACAGACGATGATTGTTGATGTTGACTAGTGCTCTACCACCAAAACTGTACTTCCTGCAAAAATGTTAGATAACAACAATATTTAAAAAAAACTGGAAAAAATTAACACGAATACTCTACATTAAATAGTACCCAGTAGTAAATAGAACCCCGTAGCCATAGTCATAGTATTGATACAATACACAGACGCTTGGCAAAGTGTGGTCTGTATTTAACGTCATGTAACCTATGTTATTTGATGCAATTAACATTATAGCTAAAGAAGCTCCAATCCTCTCACACTCATGGCTCATCCATATTTGGATTGATATAGGCTTAAATGCTATACGGTCTTATGGTAGAGATTACGTAATAGAAAACATGTCAAAATGTATTTTAAAAATGAGTTTCTATACAGTTTTTTTAGAAAATAATTGTTGTAAATTTAAGCCATTACGCGAATGTTTAAGATACAATATGTAGTATGGCACTTCGTAGCTTTGTAGTTTATTTAATCAAGTAAGAAGTACTACAACCATTGACTATATAGAATAACGAATAAAACAATCAAATCAGAATTGATAGGTGACTAAACAACTGCTGTAACCGATAACGAATAACCCTTCTGTCCTTACTCAAGATTATTTCTATAAGTTTTTAACCATACAAAAAATGTTGTACAGTATTGCAGAGTAACGCTTGATAATAAGTGTCTTATGAAAAGAAAACGTTTTAGTTGCCATAAATCACACATGTATAAATTAATAAATGAGACAACATCATGAACCGACAGAACTGCACGTGGCTAGTCACGGAGTCAATTATTGTATTCTGTCTAACTTATTCTCGGTCGATTGTGATCCACACGTGCCACCGCCACCGTGTGTCTTATGTCGTCGTATTTATACGCCGCACGCGCCCGAGGCTCGTGACACGTCTACACGTAAAACAAAATATCGCCACAAACATAATTAAACCATTAAAAGATTTTTCGTGATTTAACAATATTATTTTGGGTACAAACGTCAACAAATGTAGAAGTTTTCTTCTAGCTCGGATTGAAATTAATATTAAAGTTAGAAATAATCAAATATTAGTTCTTTGCATGTTCCACAATTTGTTGCAAAATCGCTTAATCCCTTTGCACGTACAAATTAAACCCTAATATCTTGGTAGATAAGGTTTATAAGGTGTGTTGTAAGAGATGGAGGACATTTTCATTGTTTGGATTCATATGGAAATTAACATTTTTACTTCACTCGTATAGAAGTGATGCGACAGAACATGTAAACACGTCGCAGTGGCCTGGGTTGACGTAGACATTGACCTTGACAATATTTGAGCACATGTCCTCAAGGTCGTGCAATTGTTATCAACTGTCGCCTGTCAATGATACAAGTGCTTCTGCAATAAGTAATGTTCTGTCTTCAGTACCGAGCTGCTGTAGTTGAAAACAAAGTTTGTCAAATAAGATCCCGGGATTTACAACAAAGTGATGTCAAATGTATAAATGTGTACATGAAAAATAACAGTAAGATGTGTATTGTGTAAATTCATGTTTAGAGAAAAATACAAATTCAATTTTGTAATAATTAAAAGTGATGATTATTATTATTCCGATTAACTTATGTTCATTCAATTTGATTGGGATTTGAATTATTGTGATGCGTTAAACAAAAAGTAAATTTATGATATGATTTAATTGGAAACCTTAAAAATACAATCAGTTTGTTTTAGTCACACCTACTACTTTTTATCCTCCTTAGTAATTCAATTTAGAAGTATTTTTTTTTTACATTAGGGTTAGAAGTAGTTATAGTCCTAAGAATTGTGTAACAAATAATATATTTCGTAATTAATAGAAATACAACAAACATATTGGTCGGCAAATGATATATTTAAGGTAGAAATATTGTGGTTAACAGATGAGATTACGTAAATTTAATTTTGAATTGTAAAATTTGAAATGAGATGATACTGATCAAATAATACAGAGAAAGTCTTAGGTTTAGATTAAAGTCGCAATTTGGAAACGACACTGGTCGAATAGGTACAGTCATAGATAAATCATACTTTCTTAGGTACAGTGTTTAACAGATTTGATTTACCTAGCTAAATAAGGCTATAACAAATTCGTAGGAGAATCACATTCATGGATCCATCTCATAAATGGCAAACGTAAACAGGTCCACGACGTAGGAAGTGGTAAAGGAAGTAGTAAAGACGAGAAGTGCGGAGTTTGGGAAACGTCTGTGACAGTTACATTAATATACATGCAATACTAAAATTGTATGGGAAGAAAGGGAAAGAGGTCCAAGACGTAGGAAGTAGTGAGGGAAGTAGTAAAGGCGAACCCTCCGAAGGCTGGGAACCGTCTATGGCAGTTAGCTTAACGTATCAATTAGATTGACGTATGTATCTAAAATACTAAAATACTATGGGAAGGAAGGGAAACAGGTCCACGACGTAGGAAGTGGTGAGGGAAGTAGTAAAGGTTAGCAGTGCGGAGTGTGAGATTTTTTTGGGGCAATTAGATTAACGTATCTAAAATACTAAAATACAATGGGAAGGAAGGGAAACAGGTCCACGACTTGGGAAGCGATGAAGGAAGTAGTATATGCTATAAAGGTGCTAGGTGCGGGAACCCTTTGTGGCAGTTAGGTTAATGTATCCGTATCGGCAATCCTAAAATGCTATGGGAAGGGAGGGAAACAGGTCCACTACGTAGGAAGTGGTGAAAGAAGTAGTAAAGATTAGCAGTGCAGAGTGTGGGGACATTTGTATTTTGTCTTATATCTATAAACATTTTTTCATTTTTTGCTTTATTAAAAACCATGACACATGATTGCTCCGCTCAACTGGCTTTCACTGCTGTGAAAGCAATCCTAGTTAATTCTAGACTTACGAACCAAGGGGTAACACCCGATGAGAGTGAATTTTGCCAAAATTTTAATAAAAAACTTATTTTTATATAACTTATGCTTTGATATGTTGTCATAAACATCACCTCTAACACCGGTAATCACTTTATTACAGTATACAAAGCGTAATTAACGCAGAGTGAAGTGATATCCGGCGAGCGTCGCATACCTCGCGGTCTAATTGGCGACAATGTCGACATAATTGGGCTCAGGGCCGAGCGTCAATACGGCAATTGGCCCTCAGTACGACAATTGTAAACAGGACCGAGGTCAAGACCATCTGGCCAACGAGCCCTTCCGCCCACCGGTCAACGGTCGGACAGTGACAAGGCCGTGGGACCATACAGCACTGGTCTTATATAGGAGACCTGTAGACCATAGGACGATGGTCGGACAGTGACAAGGCCGTGGGACCATACAGCACTGGTCCTAGGAGACCTGTAAGACCGTAGGACGATGGTCGGACAGTGACAAGGCCGTGGGACCATACAGCACTGGTCTTATATAGGAGACCTGTAGACCATAGGACGATGGTCGGACAGTGACAAAGCCGTGGGACCATACAGCACTGGTCCTAGGAGACCTGTAAGACCGTAGGACGATGGTCGGACAGTGACAAGGCCGTGGGACCATACAGCACTGGTCTTAGGAGACCTGTAGACCATAGGACGATGGTCTGACAGTGACAAGGCCGTGGGACCATACAGCACTGGTCTTAAGAGGCCTGTAGACCATAGGACGATGATCTGACAGTGACAAGGCCGTGGGACCATACAGCACTGGTCTTATATAGGAGACCTGTAGACCATAGGACGATGGTCGGACAGTGACAAGGCCGTGGGACCATACAGTACTGGTCTTATATAGGAGACCTGTAGACCATAGGACGATGGTCGGACAGTGACAAGGCCGTGGGACCATACAGTACTGGTCTTATATAGGAGACCTGTAGACCATAGGACGATGGTCGGACAGTGACAAGGCCGTGGGACCATACAGTACTGGTCTTATATAGGAGACCTGTAGACCATAGGACGATGGTCGGACAGTGACAAGGCCGTGGGACCATACAGCACTGGTCTTATATAGGAGACCTGTAGACCATAGGACGATGGTCGGACAGTGACAAGGCCGTGGGACCATACAGTACTGGTCTTAGGAGACCTGTAAGACCATAGGACGATGGTCGGACAGTGACAAGGCCGTGGGACCATACAGCACTGGTCTTAGGAGACCTGTAAGACCATATGACGATGATCTGACAGTGACAAGGCCGTGGGACCATACAGCACTGGTCTTAGGAGACCTGTAAGACAGGACGATTGTCTGACAGTGAAAAGTCCGTGGGACATACAGCACCGGTAGGAGACCTTTAAAACCATAGGACGATGGTCTGACAGTGGCAATGCCGTGGGACCATATAGCACTGGTAGGAGACCTTTAAAACCATAGGACGATGATCTGACAGTGACAAGGTCGTGGGACCATACAGCACTGGTCTTAGGAGACCTGTAAGACAGGACGATTGTCTGACAGTGAAAAGTCCGTGGGACATACAGCACCGGTAGGAGACCTTTAAAACCATAGGACGATGGTCTGACAGTGGCAATGCCGTGGGACCATATAGCACTGGTAGGAGACCTTTAAAACCATAGGACGATGGTCTGACAGTGACAAGGTCGTGGGACCATACAGCACTGGTCTTAGGAGACCTGTAAGACCACAGGACGATGTTCGTAGGGCAGATAGGTAACAGCACAGGATCTTTGTCCACTGGATGTATTACCCGACTAGTAGTATATTAGTGACTACTACAACTACGACTACGACTACTACTCCTACTATGATTTGATGCCATAAGATAGGTTCAATAATAAGTTATTTAAAGACATTTGAGGGGATGTCCGGATGTGGGCAGTAAGGCAGCCCATTGTTGATATATAAGATTTTAACTCTGTGACCATGCCAAAGGACAGAGGTCATGATATAATAAGACCACGTTTTAGGGCCGCTGAATGATATTCTTTAGAGATTTTTAAGAATTCGCAGGGCCATAGGATGATAGTCGTAAGAGAGTTAGAAGACTTTGTTGGGCCATAGGAATATGGTACATAGAGAGATAGAAAATTCTGCAGCACCATATGACGGTGGTATACAGAGAGGTAGAAGACCGTTCAGAACATATGGCGGTGGTCTAGAGAGGTAGAAAACTGTTCATGATCATAATATGATGATAGTCTAAAAAAAGAGGTGGAAGACTGTTCAGGACCACATGATGGTGATCTAGAGAGAGGTAGAAGACTGTGCAGGACCATATGAGAATAGTCTAGAGAAGTAGAAAACTGTGCAAGACCATGACGGTGGTCTAGAGAGACATATAAGACTCTCTAGGACCACATGAAGATGGTCTAGAGAGAGCTATGACTATATTGCTGGTCAGGACTATGACAGTGATCTGACATTAGAGAGAGGTAGACTACTTTTATGAACAAATTACGGTGGTCTAGAGAGAGGTAAAAGACTGCAATTTGATGATGCCCTTTCTTGTTTAATAATCCATCCAAAATGTCTATACAATAACCAATAAAGGGAAATTCTGTTTTGTTGTCCATAATTATTTTGCTCATAGTCAATTGACAGGTGAGCTAAACAATAATTACAGGCAATATAGTTTAACAGATAGTTATAAAGTATAACGTTGACCTTGAATGATCTTGGCCGTGACCATGAGGAAGGACAATTGGGCAGATACCAAGGCCAAGGTAACGCGGTCGTCAACCATACTGCATCCTCCAACCGACCAACACACCAGACCACCTGCCAACATTGATTCACCAACGCTGTTTTACCAACAAATATGTTAATCGGACGATTACGTTGACTATAGTCAACGATAACATGCTAAATATGGCAAGATAATTAGCATTATGTAAGATACTACCAGTTTTACAAATGGAATAGATACAGCCGATTTAAATAAAATACCCAAACGTCCAGAGTAACCGAAGTGGTATACTCTTATTTTGTAGTTGAATATTGCAATCTTAACTACAACGTATTTGATGTTGATCGACTGTATAGTCGTCATATATAAAACTATGCCATTTTTTTCTTTTAAGTAGTGAACTTGAATTTCAAAATTGATATCTCAAACCTTGAAACTAAATAAATAAACTTGTATAAAAACACAAAATTATTACAAAACACAGTATTTGTTTTTAATTGTTTTTGTGATTCAGATCTATTTCATTGTTTATTTGTGTGTTTCTACGCCAGTGGCATATTTTACGTTGTGAAAGGGAATGGTCCAAACGCTGGTCTTTGCTACTATCTAACAATCTATATACATTTGAAACATAGGTAATTTTTGTTCAGCAATAACTTACCTATGTAAATAAATGATATATTAAAACTAATTTTAATGCATGCAAAAACATTCCATACGGGTTGAGGAAGCCTTTGGTTCACGATGATTTATTTGATTGTGTGACGACATGATCTGCATTGAGTGCCCTCTGTTTGACCCTTTACGAAGGTCTATCGCACAAGTGAACAAACACACAAAAACTGTTTTGTATATATCAACCTAAAATACAAATATTATTCAACATAGTAATAAGGATTAGGAAAAAACAATTATTTTAATTTTTCATTCAGCCTCCTGAGTCGTTCCGAAATAAAAAATAGATTAAGAAGACAATTCTGAATAGAAAACCCTTAGGACAATGAGATAGTACAGTAGTACTCAAACAATGTAAAGTACAGATCAAATGTTTTGTTTATTTGTTAATACGGACTAGTTCAAAAGCTACCGCTAAGAGATGTATTTAGGTATAAAGTGCGGCACGCCCTGGTGAAGCATTGTTTACCAGTGACATTGCTAAAGGGTCGTAGTAACTGGGACGGGGTCTTCTCAGTAGGTCAAGTTCGATACTGAACAGTGAACACTCTAGCGCATCTCACCCAAACACCTTCCCGACTGGGTCACATACACTATACGTGACTACACACACTCTACACTCCCTGACCTGTACACACAATACACTCTCTGACCTGTACACACAATACACTCTCTGACCTGTACACACTATACGCTCTCTGACCTGTACACACTATACACTCCCTGACCTGTACACACTATACACTCCCTGACCTGTACACACAATACACTCCCTGACCTGTACACACTATACACTCTCTTAGCTGTACACACTATATACCCCTTGACCTGTACACACTATACACTCCTTGACCTGTACACACTATACACTCTCAAAGCTGAACACACTATACACTCTTTGACTTATACACACTATACACTCTCTTATATGTACACACTATACACTCTCTTAGCTGTACACACTCTACATTCCCTGACCTGTACACACTCTACACTCCCTGACCTGTACACACAATACACTCTCTGACCTATACACACTATACGCTCTCTGACCTGTACACACTATACACTCCCTGACCTGTACACACTCTACACTCCCTGACCTGTACACACTATACCCTCCCTGACCTGTACACACTATACACTCCCTGACCTGTACACACTATACACTCTCTTAGCTGTACACACTATATACCCCTTGACCTGTACACACTATACACTCCTTGACCTGTACACACTATACACTCTCAAAGCTGAACACACTATACACTCTTTGACTTATACACACTATACACTCTCTTATATGTACACACTATACACTCTTCTTATCTGTTCACACTCTACAATCGCTGTTGTACATACTAGACACTCTCTTATCTATACACGCCATACACTCCCTGATCTGTACATACTATACACTCCCTGATCTGTACACACTATACAATTCCCTGATATTTGCACAGTATAAACTCTCTTGTCTGTACACACTATACTCTCTTATCTGTACACACTATACAATTCCCTGATATTTGCACAATATAAACTCTCTTGTCTGTACACAATATAAACTCTCTTATCTGTACACACTATACAATTCCCTGATATTTGCACAATATAAACTCTCTTAAACTCTCTTATCTGTACACACTATACAATTCCCTGATATTTGCACAATATAAACTCTCTTGTCTGTACGCAATATAAACTCTCTTATCTGTAACACTATACACTCTCTTATCTGTAACACTATACACTCTCTTATCTGTACACACTATACAATTCCCTGATATTTGCACAATATAAACTCTCTTATCTGTACACACTATACACTCTCTTATCTGTAACACTATACACTCTCTTATTTGTACACACTATACAATTCCCTGATATTTGCACAATAACTCTCTTGTCTGTACACAATATAAACTCTCTTTTCTGTACACACTAATTTACACTCTCTTATCTGTACACACTATAAACTCCCTGATCCGTACACACTATAAAATTCCCTGATATTTGCACAATATAAACTCCCTTTTCTGCACACAATATACACTTCCCGAGCCGCACTGCCTACACGCTTCCAAGTCCTGTACAAACTATACATTCCAAGTTGTATAACTATAGTGATCTGCTAAGTAGCATTAGACTTTGTTGCTATAGGAAGTTGTGAATATAATATTTGTTATTAAAAATTTGGACATGTCTTGTACATACAAAACTCCCTGACCTGTGCACACTTTATTCCTTCAAATGTACAGTTATACACTTCCTGCTGATATCATACATAACACAAAAAGTTAATGGAACATAGGTAAAAATTCATCACTTATAAAAGAAACTGTAAACAATCCCTCTTAAACTCATTTAAATCATATTTTGGTTAAAGACATTAATTAGGTTTGCAAAGCATTTAAAAGCATTATTCAATTTACATTGTAATCAGTTCTCTCGCTAAGTTGAACTTATGAGAAAAGGTTTTCAAAACGATTGAAGCAGGGAGTTACTTTTATGATACAAAGCTCTTAAAATAATTAGATTAATTTGATTACTGCGCACCATTATGATTTTAATTTTCGGCAATTCAGATTTTACTAACAAAGAATTTAACAAATTACGAAACTATTATTTTTGTAATTTAATCTGGTATGCATTAAAAACTCCAAAAAGGTACGATTAAAAAACGTTGAGTGCAATAGCAGATAAAAATATATAGCAGCGTCTAAAATATTAATCTCTTCTTAAAATATAACTCTTTTATATTGTAATACATCAGCACGAATTTTGTCATAACTATCGTAGACCAATTTCTAAAAATACCTTCGTCACTCTTGTAACTGTGTTAGGAATTGAATCAACTTGAGCAGTGGTTATACAACAGTAGGTTATAAGCGAGGCAATATACAATCAAAATGGCATGATGACATATTCAACGCGAGTGAGCGAGTCTAAGCGACATTCAATACGGCAGGAGTCATAACAATCTGTCAGTCGATCACTACAGTGTTTATCTAACAACAGCTTATGATGACATATTCACCGCGAGTGAGCGAGTCATAGCGACATTCAATACAGCAGGAGCCATAACAATCTGTCAGTCGATCACTACAGTGTTTATCTAACAACAGCTCATGATGACACCACCGCGAGTGAGCGAGTCATAGCGACATTCAATACAGCAGGAGCCATAACAATCTGTCAGTCGATCACTACAGTGTTTATCTAACAACAGCTCATGATGACATATTCACCGCGAGTGAGCGAGTCATAGCGACATTCAATACAGCAGGAGCCATAACAATCTGTCAGTCGATCACTACAGTGTTTATCTAACAACAGATCATGATGACATATTCACCGCGAGTGAGCGAGTCATAGCGACATTTATACAGCAGGAGCCATAACAATCTGCCAGTCGATCACTACAGTGTTTATCTAACAACAGCTCATGATGACACCACCGCGAGTGAGCGAGTCATAGCGACATTCAATACAGCAGGAGCCATAACAATCTGTCAGTCGATCACTACAGTGTTTATCTAACAACAGCTCATGATGACATATTCACCGCGAGTGAGCGAGTCATAGCGACATTCAATACAGCAGGAGCCATAACAATCTGCCAGTCGATCACTACAGTGTTTATCTAACAACAGCTCATGATGACACCACCGCGAGTGAGCGAGTCATAGCGACATTCAATACAGCAGGAGCCATAACAATCTGTCAGTCTATCATTACAGTGTTTATCTAACAACAGCTCATGATGACATATTCACCGCGAGTGAGCGAGTCATAGCGACATTCAATTCAGCAGGAGCCATAACAATCTGTCAGTCGATCACTACAGTGTTTATCTTACAACAGCTCATGATGACATATTCACCGCGAGTGAGCGAGTCATAGCGACATTCAATTCAGCAGGAGCCATAACAATCTGTCAGTCGATCACTACAGTGTTTATCTTACAACAGCTCATGATGACATATTCACCGCGAGTGAGCGAGTCATAGCGACATTCAATACAGCAGGAGCCATAACAATCTGTCAGTCGATCACTACAGTGTTTATCTTACAACAGCTCATGATGACATATTCACCGCGAGTGAGCGAGTCATAGCGACATTCAATACAGCAGGAGCCATAACAATCTGTCAGTCTATCACTACAGTGTTTATCCAACAACAGCTCATGATGACATATTCACCACGAGTGAGCGAGTTATAGCGACATTCAATACAGCAGGAGCCATAACAATCTGTCAGTCGATCACTACAGTGTTTATCTAACAACAGCTAGGAGGTAATATTACTGAGTGAAACAGTAGTCATAACAATGTGAAAGTGTAGCAGATATATTACCAACACCCAACAACGGGGAATGTGAAAACACGCATTGATACATAAATTCAAGTACCTATTCAATTTAGCGCGATACATAGGGGTTAAGAATAAATTTGAAATAGAGAGTAGAGTTGAACTTTTGACTGTAAAACCAATTGATAGATAACCGAAATAAATAATAGTGAAACGTCGAAAGAGGAAACACATTACGCACATAGGTTGAATATTAACTAATTTAACTTCATATTAATCATAGGTTGTTGACTGTACTTTGATAGAAGCGAAAGTCAAGTTCAAGCGACGCGAACTGAGACCTTGAAGTTGAGAGGAAAACTCTTATCAGTAATTGATAAAAACAAGGTCAATGAGCTCGCTGCTAAATATGATGTAAATGCGAAAATAAACCTTCACACAGGCTCAAGATCATTCATTTGTTTTCGAACACCATACATTTTGCAGAAGCTAGATCAAATTATAATATTTTATAATACAGTATATTTCAAATTTGTAAATATTAGTTTTTAAAATGTGCATTACAATGACCCTTACTATTAGATCATAAAAAACTAAATTGAAACTGTCGCTTTAAAGCCATAACAACAATTGCAAGTTTCAACTGATAGAAACTAATTACTGTACCCCCTAGTTGTCGATATACTGTACACTCTTAAGTTGTCGATAAATGGTTCTGTGACTTGAAAGGTGAGACTTGTAAGGCTTTACACATGTACAGTAACTTTAAGATTGATCTGTAATCATAATCAATCTATTATTGTGTTGTAGTAACATTTAAGAGAGTTCGGATGAGAAAGGCCTAATTTCGACAACTATGGCAAAATATACAAATGTTGCATTAATATTCTACCAGGGCTACTTACATACTGTTGAGTAAAAGAGAATGTTTTCAAGTTTTGTGCTGTTCCTAGTGATTTTCCATGAGTTTACCATTACAGTGTACTTGTTTTACACAGATAGAACCGATTCGCACTCTATGTTGCAGCATTGCCATTGCATGCTTACAGCCAACAATGTAAATTGATCTGCCAACTGGAGAAAATAAATTGCTTCAAGCTCATAAGAGAGGTTGTGTACTGAATATAAAATGTCACATATGAAGCTTATATCAATTGTCACAATCAGTGATTTTTTTAAATAACTAAGGTAAACCTAGCGAATAACAATAGTACACGAATAAAAACCATAAGATTAAAAATATAAATAAATCAGAATGCTATAGCAAGAAATACCTGAATGTTTTTAACCGTAAGGATAATAGAATACTTAATATCACAATAATATTTTTGAATTAAGAAAACAATCAAAACAACTTAATAAAATGTCCGATACCCTGGAATATTTAATTCCAATGATGGAACAGTATGAAGCGCAGTTTCAACCATCGAGGTAGACTTCTACCTCGATGGTTTCAACCGATGCTTTAAAACTCTATAATGGATGTTTCATGTTTGCTATTTTGCAAGAAGTTTCTTCCCTTCTCATTTCATTGTAATATTTATCTCAAATTCTTCTAAGCAGTAACATAACATTTTAATTTTGCGCTCGTTTACAGAAATTTATTATAGAATGTGGATTTATTTCTAGATTACTTACAATTGATCATTTCTACCTAAATAATATGTGGAATAAAATACTTCACATGGATACATCGCCTTTCACACGATTGTAGGTTATTACTATGGTTGTGGATAAAACCAGTAGGATTATGAAATGCCTGCTATAAAATTTGCTATAAACACAGAATGGCCTACAGGGTGTCCAGTAAAATCAGGAATTATTGCCCCCCCCCCCCAAATTAATTCGTCAACCAGGTCTTATCTATTTTGTATTTTTTTTTACATTTCGGTCTTTGAACTGTCCAACCCGATCGGTATGAAACGTTATATGTGTTTAAAGCTATATGTGTTTAATAAGCTTGGTCCAATTAAACATTTCAAAATGCCGGCAATTGTTATGATTTTATTTATCAAACAATGGCTGATTTTATAAAATACCTCAAGTACATTTTTATTTACAATGAATGTAATATTTTATACCAGACACCAAGATTAAAAAGAAAATCTATTAAAAGTACATCTATAAGTAGGTAAAATATGACGATTCTTTGTTGCTAAATTATGTAAAATAAAGCTAAGGTAGTCAGTCTGCACTGTACAGGCTGTTATATATTATATTTAAACCTAGATTGATAAAAGAAAACGTAGTAGATCATACCCGGAAATGACAACACTTGAGATTGAAAAAAATTGTGTACATTCATCTATCTATCACATTTACACTGTGTTAGTTGAAAAAAAAACTCGAGAAAAATCTACAAATATCTACATTGGTTAAGAACGGTAAAACCTTATTTGAGTCATAAATGAATTACTCTTGAATAGAAACTAGTGTTCCTCAGTAGCTCAAGGTTAGTTAATCCCTCATAACTTGTTTACATACTGTAAAATGTTAGTAATTTTCAACCAAATGGTTGGTAACAAGACAATAAGGGGTTGAAATGTTACCAGGGATACGACCTTGAACCAATAGTCGACCTACAACACCCCCTCCCCTCCACAACCCCCAGCTGCAGTAAACACAGTTACAGTTGACCCATTTGTGCATTTCCCTCATAATCTCCTTCATTTATTGGTGTCACTGCTTTTAGCAATAAGTTTTAATTCACGTGTATTATAAATCACTTTTATAACTTGTTACCCAAGTCCATCGTCCTGTACCAAAGATTACAATTTATTGTTACTGTACCAGTTTTTAATTCATTAAAATGTGTTTTTACACTTATATCCCTTTAGGTGTAGTCACAGAATATACAAGAAATCATAGGCCTACTAATATTATAAATGTGAAAGTTTGCGGGTTTGTTTGTTCGTATGTTTGTTTGTTTGAAGTTCAATCACGCATTAACTACTGGCCAGATTGGGCTAAAATTTGATATGACTATTATATGGCACATAATCCCGAATATCATAAATACATATTATTCTTATCTCAAAAATCCTTTCGGGCTCCACCCCATTGGCTCTGGAGTGTTTCATATTACTTTAAATATGAGTATTCATATTTAAAATGAATTAAAGAATTTTGTCAGCTGTTTCAACTACACAAGTTGGTTCTAAGATATGCAATAGCATTAAAAGGTTTTAAGGTTTACCAATAGAGTGCAGCACAATTAATGTTTTGCATTATTTTATGACAACAGCTAATTTGAACTAAGCAGCAACAAAAAACTGCCATACACAATGAGAACTATCAAAGCAGGATTGTTACAGTTATCTTTATGTTTTTAATCAAATAAATAATTTGTGATATCGTGTAATATTTGATAATTTACTGAAACTAATGTTTAGGTACAGTGGTTACGTTCTTCAGTGAATACCTTCTGTCGACTATCATAACATTATAGCTAAGGTAGATGTGTGTGTACTATAGTCTATAGTAAATTTAAAGAAACAAATTTTCTCAAACCGTGTCCTCTACCATTGCAAACTCAGAGCACCAGTATAACAGCAATAAGCATTTTAACCGCCTACCCCGTACGAAGTAAGGGTATTCTGCTATGGAATTATATAATTTTATAAAAGTAGTATTTATATTGTATATCAGTTTAAAGAATATCAGTATGAGTCAATTCCGGTGACAGATTTGTTGTCAGAAGCTGTGATAACATAGATAAGGCCTCCTTGACGTCAGCAGATGGTCGTCAATGCTAAATATAATCGTCACATGACTAAGAAACATACATCGAGGTCATAATGATTGAAAGCTATCATTAAATAACGTTTTTATCGTGGCGTATTAAACATTTTAGGTTTGTATTTTCTCATCTAAAAATTTTAGACCGTGGAGTTTTTTTGCCATATAACGTAGGGTTTGCATCTAGGAAGAGGGTTAACTTCATTTTCGACTCTGGCCACTACATATACATTTCCAGTGAACTTCGTGTGAATTTGGTGTTCATGGGACTACAACATCAATGTGGCGGATAGGAGATATTACTTTGGCTAAAAGTAACCTTGAATTACATTGAACACAGTACATAAATGTCACAAACGTAACAGTTTGAGCATACTAATTGTTTTGACCAGTCTATTTGCTATTAGCAAATTTATCGTAAAGGGAATACGCTATTATCGTAGATCTCATGGTAAGACCTACTAGACTCAGTAGTAGACCCGGTAATTAATATACGTATGTTTGTGTTCATCAGCAAGATAACTCAAGTAAATTCATCCAATTTTAAATCATGTTGACTATGGGAACGAGGGGTTTTTTTTGGGGGGGGGGGAATGGGGTTTCTTATTTTATCATCCTTGAGCTTAAAATGTTTTGATTCCTTTACACAGTTACAATTTACATTGTAGGGTTAAAAAAACTAAAATAACTGTAAATTCTCTTTTGGAGAAAATCCGATCAGGTAAATAGAAATTCGCTTAGTGTGTATGTTTGCTGTGGCAGCAGCATTATTTGTCAATGTAAAATCAAACCAAATTTATTAGTTCATAACATTTTTCAGCTGTTAGTAAGAGTAAACACGTTTGAAAAAAAACACATGGAATATTATTAAGACCTGGGAGAGAGCACAAAACTAAAGTAATTAATTATGTTTTTTATTCAAATTGAGGGTCTGTGAGGAAGTTATTTAATAGTTTCGTTTCTACGTTGGTATTAACTGAAATAGTGTTACATTGCACACAGAACATTGTATACAGGAATGGTGAAGTAACATTAGCATATGGAGTCTCAGATAATCTCGGTAGTACAGTGTCCAGAAGAGATTACTGTTCGTTTATTTCTTTGTTGCCGCCATTTTCTGGTTTGTTGTGTTTGTTATGCCAATGAAGTTTATTTTGAAAGCACCGACCTTAAAATGCCGTCACGTAACATAAATTATTGCACCATTGCACCTGTTGCTCGAAGTCGAGCAATTTTAAAGTATTATGGGCGTTATTTCAAAACGAATAACAATCATTAATTTCCGATGACTTAATAAACTATTTACATTACAAGTGTAGTAAGAGCGTTTTTACATCACACATGTATAATTCTCCTAAGTGATGTAAACAAGCTCTTGCGTGACGTGTAACGTACAAGATTTTACCTGACCCGAAAATATACAGGAGGTTACGAACAATATTTTTCACTATCCATTTCACTCATCTTCTAACAGTAACATTCATTTACATACAAAAGCTAGGTTAGGAAATTTCTTCAAAGCATAACAATAAAATTCAAGCGCACAGCTGATTTCTAGCGTTAAACGTCGTTAACTCCAGAGGTATATTTTTTTTAGTTAAGCACTCAATGTTATTTAAATGGGTTTCATTACCTCACCGAGTGAGTTTTTTCAACTTTACATCGCTCGTGAAGTAATGAAGTTGTAAGCCTATACATCACGCTTGGGATAGGGAAGTTTAACATGGCGGGTTAGGTAAAAGAGTAAACTCAAAGGTAATGTGTAATCAATCAATCCACTACAGTTATCGAAACTGAAAACGAACTCACTCTGAAAACGAACGCTCTTGTGTGTAGCATACGTGTTTACTATGAACAGCTGTAATTAATACAAATTATTTGTCTGTTTAAATAAACAAAATCTTTTATTACATGAATTGGTGAAAGGCCGTCTACACAAAAATACTTAATTTTGACACATCGTTTGTAAAAATCCGTCCATTATTATCGGAGGAGTAGTTTTTCGTAGAAATCGCCTTCGCGTATTATATATAAGGATTATTGAGTTTAAATTAATTTGAATCTTTTATTTGTATTTATATATTTACTAGCTGACCCGGCGAACTTCGTATCGCCTAAGTTATAGGTTTCCCCTAAGACAGACCGATGGAAAGAAAGTACCGTTACGTTTAATTTTCAAGATGATCTCGTTCGCATCGCTCAATCACGTCCTGGTTGAAGTTCGTTCGCTACGCTCACTCACCTTTGGGTTGGAGCTCGTTCGCTACGCTCACTCACCTTTAGGTTGGAGCTCGTTCGCTGCGCTCACTTGCCTTCAGGTTAGCTCGTTCGCTACGCTAACTCGCCTCCAGGTTGAAGTTCGTTCGCTACGCTCACTCACCTTTTGGTTGCAAATTAGCTGTTGTCATAAATGTAAAAGAAATAATAGTGCTGCACCCTGTTGGTAATCCTTGTAACTTTAATGCTATTGAACATCATAGAACAGAACCAACTTGTTTTATTGAAACAGCTGTTAAGATTCATTAATTCCATTTCTCATAAGGTTAACATGGGAAACTCCAGAGCCACTGGGGCGGAGCCCTTTTAAGAATTTCGAAACGGGAAATAGTTTACGTCCGATTCGCATACCTACAGAATTTACACACCAAATTTCATAACGATCGGTGAAGTCGTTCCGGAGGAGTTTGCAGACAAACACTGTGACACGAGAATTTTATATATTAGATTGTCATAATATACGAAAAAAATCCACTATTGCGTACAGTTCGTTTTGTTCCTTTGAATATGTATAAGAAATACAATTACGAGAACGCGGCTATTTAAAAAGAATTTTGACACTTTTACTAATACAGTAGGCTAATATACTACAATATAGGTTTCATACTGTAAGGAAATCAGCCGTTTTCAGTTCTCTAAAGTCGTCCACATATTCATCGTTTTCGCGTAACGCATAACACCATAAACAAATTTGGAACATAAAAAAACATATGGTAAATTTTTCGGTTCGCTAACCGCAAAATGATATCAGTGCCTATGAAAACGCTGCTAATCACACGATTATGTTAGTAAATAACGTAAATATAAACATTGATGACGATTTTGTATATATTCAAATTATGTGGTCTAATTTTGTAAAGATTAGAAGGTTATTTCCACAGTATGATGAAAATAGTGGTTCAACATTCGGAGCGAAAGTGACTCTTTTTGGTACTTAATATTTTTTCCAAAGCTCGGCATCGCCTCGCTTGTCAAACATGGCTGCGTACCAAAAAGAGCCACATGAAAATTACTATTCTTCTTCAATACAGTAGTGTATTTTAACGACACAAGCACGTCAATACTGTACGGGTGATGAAGCATCTAAGGTGATTTGATTGCTTTTGAACACAGCATACAACTTACACCTTGCATTTTAATTCTGTTTAAAAACTTCAATTACACGTTAAAGAGATTTTACACCATTCCAACACTTAAATTTTTCGTGTTCTTTAAAACGATTATATAGGTTAAGAATTAATTTAGACGTACCAAAAAATCTTCCTGTTAGAAACAAACAATTTTTAAATAATGATTCTCTTTTAGAATTATATTTTATGATTACATTTTTCTTAGAGTACCATACATTGGGTTTATTAATACTAATCAAGTCTAACAACTACTATAATGAAGCGATACAAAGAGCGAAGTATAGGGTTCATGCATATGTGGCCACCGAAGCCACGTTTGTTCCAATTACGAGCAAATTCAATTTGATTGTCATCTCCATTCTCGGCGATACAGATTATTGCATTTTAGCCTCGTTGTCTAATGTGTTTAACGTATAGACAACTGTTTAATACATTGTTTAACATTTACAGAATTGACGTTTGTTTGATTTTATAAATATTTTGTCTACGTTTTTTTCGTGCAATTTTCTATTGAAACATGCTTTCTTTTATGCTGAATACTTAGCAAATGAACCGTAAAGGTGTACAATGTGTCATTGACACATTTTTTTAAATTACAATTACCATGGTAAATCAAAAAAGAAATAAACCACCTGTAATACCATACAAATGACACAAGACCATACTGAGTCATTTACCTAGTGGTTTTGTATATGCAAAAGTTATTTAAATGAAAACCAAACAGGGTTTAAGTTATTTAAGCTGGGTAAATTTGAACTACTAAATGATCGTTAACAAAAAACAAAAGCTTTTCTTTGGCTTACTTCGTGGAGCGGCATGATATGACAGACGACAAAAGTCTGTTTTATAACTGTACATAAACTAAATATGACTGCCGATAATATTGTAGATATCTTATATATATATATATATATATATAGATATCTTATATATATATATATAGATATCTTATATATATATATATATATATATATACAGGGTGACAAAAAAGTCTGGAAACGGTTTTATAATTTTTTAACTAAATTCGTTAGAAAATTCAAACCTTTTAAATCAACTTATATGTATGAAAACTACTTTTTGCAATCATTGCCATTATTTGACCTTCACCAGGGGACGGCCCACAAGGAGTAGGTACATAATCTTTAATGTAAGCATAGGTTGATATGCAAATCATTTTAAAGGTCTGGTCAAGTGGAGTTCATTGCCGGAAACCGCATCAAAAAAGGTTCATCTGTTACAAAATGGCGGCAGTTCAAAGTTGTTGCGGAATATACCTGCAGAGGCCTTAGTATTGGTAAATACTCATAGTCAACATTAGCAGGGAAATCTGAAACCCGGTTAAATTTGTTTTGAAGATTGAATACTATTATTCTATGAGCTAGTTGACTTTAAAATACAGTTTAAGCTCTCAAACTAATTTAATACGATTAATACGAGTATTTGTGCAGGTATATTTCACAAGAACTTTGGACAGCTGCCATTTTGTAACGGATGAACCTTTTTGGACGCGGTTTCCGGCAATGATCTCCACTTGACCAGACCTTTAAAATGATGTGCATATCAACCTATGCTTACATTAAAGATTATGTACCTACTCCTCGTGGGCCGTCCCCTGGTGAAGGTCAAATAATGGCAATGATTGCAAAAAGTAGTTTTCATACATATAAGTTGATGTAAAATGTTTGAATTTTCTAACGAATTTAGTTAAAAAGATATTAAACCGTTTCCAGACTTTTTTGTCACCCTGTATATATATATATATATATATAAAATGTTTTTCTTTTCCGAGTTCGTTTGGCTCTTCTACCCGACCGATTTTCATGATTGAGGTCTCAAATTGAAAGCATGCACGCAAAGATTTCACATCAAGCATTGGCATGATTTGGTTCATTTTTGAATTTAAGAATTCTTCAATTTAAGATGTATTTCACCAGTTATAATTATATAATCCTATATATTTAGGTCTAAGAACCTTAAGTGAAATACCGGCTTTCTTTTAAGCTATTAGTTATTCAAATAGGACGAGTTTCAAGCAAACACAAGGTGAGCAACCAACACAAAAAGTATTTGTCATAAAGGTTTTCTATGATTACAAATCAATAGCTCCAGTATTGTTAATGTTTTTTATATGTTTTAGACTCAAAATAATCAGTAATTTATAGGCTTTAATTTGAGATATTGATCGTTTAAATCAGTTAAGTACAAGATACTGTATTACTCAATCAAAAAACATAAGTTTGATGATTTCTCGGATATTATATTTATTTTAACGCTGCGGAGCAGCATGGGTCCTCTAGTTCAACTTAGTTTGAAATTATTATTCTGGAAGTTGTAGAACTATGTCAAACTGTTTACTCCATGAATAAAAGAGTTTAGGAGGAAAGTAGTTCTCTTTCCTTAAGTAAACAACAGAATTGTTGGTCATGAAATGTAAACAAATGAAAAGAAGAAGAAGGTAGCTTCTAATGTCATTCTTATCGGATACATTTTAAAATACTTTTTAAAGGATTTTATAATTACTACTGAGCGGAATCGTCTAGAATTGTATTAGCATCTTATTACTGGTGTCATGATTATTTGTGAACAATTTGAACGCTATAAGTGCAACGGTTATTGAGTCTTCGTGATCCTAACACATTCAGGAACGGACAACTAGGTACTGATCTCCGACTCCCTTATACACGATACATAGATTCATTCACTTCGTTCAGGCAAGTATTAGTGTTATGTAAATTGACAGACCCGGCCTATAGAATGGAATACCAACTACAGACCAGAAAATCCAAAATCTTCAAATCCAAAAATATTATTATAGTTATGGAACTGGTGCTGCTATACAAAGAAGTAGTTTGAAATGGACGAAAAATCATCGGCTCTAGAGGAAAGCTTTTTCCTTCGGTTCATTCAATGCAGTTTCAACTACGTCGAACAATAATAAATACATCAAAATATAATACACAGAGTATATTTCCCCACCCTGACTTTAAAAAATTCTTAGGCAAAACGAAAAAAAAGATACACATCAACTATTCAAAAAATAAAATACAACAATTATAAGCGGAAGATCCAAGACTATTAGAACCAAAATAACGTCAGAGACAAATAAAATGCACTTCGATTAATGTTCATCGAAGCATGATTTTTCAATCTGGGTTGAGTCTGACTTAAAAACAGTCGAACACAATATAAAACTAAACTACAACAGAGCAGATAACAAACTAGGGTAGAGGGTTGGATAGTCAGTGGATGGGGGAGGGGTTAAACCAGGTCGGGAGGGGTGATTGTTTACTGAGGGCTAGGGGGAGGGTTCAAGGTCACCCCAATAGTTCAAGGTCATGTCTTAATAAATCCTTCTCTTCCTCACACAAGCAACTCGTTTTAAACACTGTATTGGACGTACGCCTAGTCAATAAACATGATTTGAATATACAGGGCATTTCCAAAATTGTCTGGACATATTTTGTGAACTTTTTCATTGGGCTAAGACAAACATAAAATGCCATTTAAGTATCTAGGTAAAAAAATGACTAGATTTCTGTCCGTAGGTTTTTTTATTTTTTAAATCTATTTTATATCTTGGAAATCTTTCAAGATAGAAATTTTAAAATTGATATAATTGGGTAGTTTAGAAGGTACCGGTAGCTTTAAAAAATACGTTCCAATATCTCAAGCCATTTCAATATGGCGGCTATTTAAAAAATGTAATGCCAGATGTCATGGAAACCGTAAATATTAAGATAATTATTTTTAGGATAAAAAAAGTAGAGAATTAAAATCAAAATCAACTGAAAACCTCTTTGTTAAAATCTGATGACAAACAAGTTATTATTCCTACATTTGGTTACGCAATTTAATTGTACCTAATTTAAGAGCAGTAGGCCCTAATGGTAGTCCTTTTAAATCGCGAAACTGAATGTAGAAAAAACTTATAGCTAGACCTCGTTATTTTACAGTCGTGGCTTTGTCAAGGGTGCGCTTTTTCAGTGAAAACTACGACTGTGTCAAGCCATTAGCAAAAAAAGTCGTATATGACCATATTATTACTTCAATCATAAAATTTAAATAGGTTCTGTGAACATGTAAAAACGTAAATAGCTTAACATTTTATTTTGAAAAGGTTAATTATCTCAAATGTAAACCCACGTCTATTCCTGATGTAAGGACCCGTAAATCAACGATACTACGCAGAATTAACTGTATGTTGTGTACCTCAATAATTACAGTTGATTTTAGAAGGATTCAGTGCGAATGCGGTCGGCTAGTTTAGTATATTAAAGTGTTTTACGGTTATTGGTTACGGGGAAATTCAATAAATTGAAATTTTAAAACTTCTATGTTATTTGTATGGAGAATAAGTAAACTGATGAAGTTTGCTTGTTTATGGATATAGTTTGATCAAACTTGGCAAATTTATTTATTTTATACTGAGCTATTAATATTTTACTAAAACACACACTTTATTGCCCTCCCCGTAGCAGTAAACCTAGTAAACCTAAGTGCTTGTTAAACCTAATGTTATTAAAATAGATTTAATTGGAAATCCAACCAGGTAGCCTAAATGGAAATTCGCTTATACTACAGGGTTGCTGCGGTGGGGGTATTTATTATATATGTTGTTTCTAATAGCCATATTAGTTTTGTCTCATGCTGAAAGTGAACCTTGAATCAAGGGAAACATACGGCAACGCTAAGTGTGTCGTGTCTGGAAACTATCTCAATTTGGCAACATCAGAATTGTATAAACATTTCAAATATACTATCCTTAAAGTGCCCATAAATCCTTTACTCATGTTTTCCACAAATTGCATTCTGGATGTATAAAAGGTGGAGTATTCCATTATTTTATTAGTTTATACTGTATTATACCGGGTGTCCCATAATAGTCCCCCTGGTTAATCAAATATTCAAAAGAGCTTCAATACACGTTACTAGGGAAATGTAAAATACTTTTTTGGGGTATTTTGAAATCCACCTAATGTGTAGTGTGTGTCTAATTACATCCGTTTCATAGACCATATTATTTAGATTATTTGCAGTACCGTGACTTGAGCAAAAACATTTCGTTTTAATATTAACTACTGACATAAATGTACACTAATATAAACTGAAAGCTCACAGTTTTTTGATGTTTTGAATTTATAATGGGCAGTAATAACGAAATGCTACCGAATAATAGTGTGTCTAAAATAGGCTACCTACCTGTAGGCTACGGGGAGTAGTAACCACCCCCCACACCTCGCGGATCAAACTGGACGTTTCAAGCGATCCCATTTTCTACCTGCCAGATTTTTGGTTCAGTTTTGATGTTAAAGAACTACTCTCTGACCGCTCCGTTTCCCTGATTGTAGGCGAGGAGGTGATATTTGCCTCCTGAGGATCGATTGTAGCTGTTCTCCCTTTCGGATCATTTGTATTCGCTTCGAAGGTCTTCCTGGTTTCATTCATCAGTGCCGCGACCTTGAAGATAGTCCCATAAGAATGATGTTAAACTTGTGACCGCATAACGCCTTCCCAGGTCGTCATAAAAATATAATTTTGCTGTCAAATTAAAGGTATAACTAACCGTTCTCTAGGGAAATGCCTTTTTATTTTTTGAAAAAAAAAACCCTAATTTTCTGTAAAAATATGATAAACTTTTTGCCAAGTTTATAATTTTGTTTACAGAAAGTTAAAGATTGTTAAAAAAAATGAAAATGTATTTTGACACCAAAATTATATATTTTGACGACCTGGGAAGGCGTTATGCGGTCACAAGTTTAACATTAGTCTTACTGGGCTATCTTCAAGGTCACGGCACTAATGAAGACTCCTCAATCTTGTAAATTAATCTTGAAAACATTTCACAATAATATGTATGTACCAAACTGAATATACTTATTCTTAAAACGTTTAGTCCAAAATAGCCAATACAGTTATTTTTGTTTACAAGTAAATAAAAATTATGAGAGTTAAAATAATCTGTATAGGCCGTGTTTGTTAACTTCAGCTACAAAAAGTTATTCACGATAACTGCAATTTCAAGGTCTGTGAACGGAAACTGTATCTTAGGATGGGAAAAAGTAGATTTCCCATCCTTATGGAACAGCTGAAACAAATTTTATCGTTAGTTCTGTCCGGTGCACTGTAGATGTCGTGTTTTGTTTACAATTTTTTTCTTGGTATTTCAGTAATTTAAAACCCCATTTAACCAATAGGTCTAAAAAGATATAATCATAAACAATAACTCATCCTCTAGTTATATAACAAAACAGTAAAGCACAAACCATGAAATTAACTCTTATTTCGTCGACACTCAGTGTCACCGGACAAGCGGACATGAACTAGACACGAACAACGAGCTTCAAAATGTCTACTTTAGATGGTTAGTATACTAAGTTAACGCACCACACAATAAACAAAGTACCGTAACTTAAACATTTAATTGCTTACAACAAAAAATTGTTAAACCTCAACATAAATTTGTTTAATATTAATCACATCATCACTAAATTTAGGTAATAGTTCACCTCATAATAATTATGATGGATATCTGTTTCACAGAAATAACAAGATTACAAAACAGGTGCCGAGGGTGGTAAGTGGCTGGAGCAATAAGTTTCTATTAAGTCATAACAAAACATCTGGGTCATTTGTGACAGGGGTAGGAACTTATTAATCTAGCAATAGACATCCAAGCCTGTCCCCATGACAACGGCACTTGACCTTGACCTAGTCAGAGACGTCATATAGTGTATGTGGTTATTGTGGTGAAATAGAACATACTGCCTGAGCAAACCACGAGCTGTAAAACATATGTAATGTTCAAGGCTGAACCATCTACGATGCAACAACTTAGAAGTATATATTAATGATTAAATTATACGGTTTAAATGATTGCTAAATTAGAAAACCTGGAAACGTACCAGACAAGTGTAGTCAATTAAATTGTCCTCTAACTCTGGCTATGGATTGTTTGATAAAGGCAGAATGTTACCTGCGTCTCACCACTACTTGGCAATTGATGATCTGATATTTTAACACACAATTCAATCGACTATTTCAAACATCACACATAGTTATTTCTAAATCTTTTAGGGTAGACTTTGCCTACTTCACAACTAAGAGTCCCTTCACACTATGTCCGGCGCGCGCCGCGCGGCGAATTACCGCCGGATGCACCTTGAGCCGGACGACAGCGCCGCGTGGCGTCCACGCCGGACCACTTGGTGAAGATGCATTGGTTCTTATGGGAGCTTTCACACGGTGCGGCGCGCGCCGCACGGCCCAACCCCTACTCTGTCTCAATTTAGGCAAACAACCTGACCAAGAAGGTGCAACAGTTAATTAAGAAATTATATATCGTTGTATCGGAAAATAATATATTTAAAGCTATTACAAAACATATATTTTTATGTTAATCCCATGCAAATCGGTCAACTTAAAGTATTAAAACAATTTTTTTTCTTTAATAACTAGAGGAGAATATTTAGTATTAAGTTAATAATTTAGTAATTTATACGTAATGTAACATTTTTTTAACTTCTAGAATACAATATTTTCAGATATGACGAATACTTATATATAATACGTGAAGGCGATTTCTATAAAATACTACTCCTCTGTTAATAATGGACGGATTTTTACAAACGATGTGTCAAAATTAAGTATTTGTTGTGTACCCTTTCACCAATTCCTGTAGTAAAAGTCCTCGGGCTTTGCCTTCCGGCCATGAAAATCCCAATGTATATCTTATGAAGACAAGATTTTGTTTAGTTAAACCATAGACTAACCAACACAAGTAGACTTCTCATCCCATTGTTAATTTTGAAGCTCGTTTTTCATGTCTAGTTCATGTACGCCATACTGGGCGCTAGTGTCGACGAAATTTTGTTTCTATTATTTTAGGGGGAGTATTTTTTATCTATGGTTAAACAGACGAATAATTAGTATTAATTACAACTGTTCATAGTACACACATGATACACAGAGAGTTTTCGTTTTCAGTTTCGATAGATGGAGTGGAGTGAGCGTTCGTTTTCAGAGTGAGTTCGTTTCCAGTTTCGATAACTGGAGTGGAGTGATTGGTTACATTATCTATGAGTTGACTCTTTTAAGTCGACGGAAATTGTGACAATTATTCGTAAAAAAACTACTTTAATATTTTGCAATTGCTCGAATTCGAGCAACAGGTGCACTAGTTTTTATATTTTAAATTAGCCTACAGTATTAATTTTATTTGAACTTTTAAGTGGAGTATTCATTTAAAAGCCACAACTGAACGGAAATTAAATTAGCCTACAGTATTCATTTTATTTGAACTTTTAAGTGGAGTATTAATTTAAAAGCCACAACTGAACAGAAAATAATAAATATTTAGGAGGGCCGTACGGAGCGCGCCGCACGAAACCATACTAGTGTGAAGACACACGCTTGTCCGGCGCAGCGCCGCACGGCGGACGCCGCACGGCGCGCGCCGCTTCGTGTGAAAGAGGCGTAAGCCATTTTCAAATTTCGGCGAAAACAACTACACTTTTAAATTGTATCTAGCGGAAACCAGATAATAGAAGCGACCTCTCAAAATTATCAACGGTTTAGTGTCCTCCTTCAGGAAAACAATGCACACGATGTGGTCCAGTTTTAACGTCGTAGCATAAGCTTTTATATAGAGTAACAGATTTGACGTTAGACACTGCAAGTGGGTTTCTTATCCTATTGTAGAATCTGAAATACTTCTTTTTCTTCACCCAGTCATGTTTGTTTGCAATGTTGTCCACTCAATAGAGCGAGTAACAGTTAACTTACAATTATTATTATTTGTTTATTGAATCGTAACTGTTAAAAGTTAGTAAAATAATAATTTACAAAATATATAAATTTATGGTTCCACTCAAGCGTTAGCAGTCCTAGATATACCACGAAACTGCTTTCGGCTGACCCAAAAGGATGGCAAACTTCTAAGATGGCTTATTAAAATCTATGGTCTCATTATCTTTAAACCAATAAATGGGACACTTTTCAAAGGAAGCTATAAATGTGAGGTGGATTAAAATGAATCTCACAGAAATCAGTTGCTAATTAACAGGGTTTAAGCCTACATACTGTAATTAAACGGAAAAATTAACAGGTTTCTATGGCTAATACCACAGACAATAGACCATTATTTGGTATAATTGGTCTATAGTCTGTGCTAATACTTATTATGGAACTGCATGCCGAATCCAACACGAGGTTAGGTAGAGAATAATTGCAATTTAAATAACATTTCATATGTATATTTTAGTGCAAGATCGATTTTCAATATAAGTTATTAATACACTCAACTCTCATCAGATATCAGTTTATATAGGTAGTTTATTGAGTGTAAATAAGTGTAAATATCAACATGCATAGTTACTATAATACCCTTCTTTATCACAACATAAAGCTATGCATAGGATTTAGTATAAACAGCTTAAACTTCTGTTGGATAATATAATAGAACAATACGTATAAAAGGTCGATGTATGGAAATATCCATAAATTAACTTGTAACTGCAGCACGTGGTGCTTACACGTGGGTTATCACGAAATGCAATTATTGGAAATTTACGATGATATACAAGAGGCAGGACGCGACGCAAATGCAGATTACCTGTACGAGAAACGCATGTGTTATATTTTGACCAGATATATTATACGTTTAATATCACCCTGTATGTTGTAATATTATAGGTTACTCGAGGGGTTCACTCTAGGTTCTGATAAACATTCCTCCACACTATATCCCTCAGAGGAATCACGTGAGCATTAATAAAACATAGATTGCTAGAAGAATACGGTACAGGCTACACCTAAAATAAAATATCATCAACCACTGAAATATATACATATAACTTTCCCATCTACAAATGCATGAAGAAGTAACAATTTAGGAAGAGCTAGAAACGTCGCGGTCGGCGAGCGCGTAGTTGAGAGCAAACTTGTCATTAATCACCACCATTGAAACGTTACTTTCTGCCACAGAATAAACAAGTTTCTCTTTTCTATTCACTGTAGGGAACCATAGAGAAGATAGAGACATCATGGATCGAGAATAACTTTCATTATAAACAATGTTTTAAATGTAGTTTAATTTGACTTGCATATGGCTGCAACTACAAACCACGATAACAATTGATCAAAAGACACATAACAATACTGTAGTTTTGATTAACACAACGAAAATATACCTCATAAAACCTATAGAAATGTTGTTAATTTAAATATGAAAAACTCTTTCAATGTACAGTACTTAATGCTGATTGCCTTCGATATGATTTCCTCAACTTATTTCAACCAGAGTCGTGGATTAAACAATTCCCTTATAGCATAGATTAAATTAATAGTGATAGTTTAATTTATTTTATGCTTGTAGCATTTTAATTCTGTTCAATTGCCAGGAAATCACAAAGTAAACAATTTCAAGTTAGAGCTTATAATACATTACCTTTTCGTCAGACTGCATGCAAAACAGCCATTTGTAAAACATGCGATGCAACTAAATTAGGTAATTTATTTCCTAGGAAGTAAAAAGTCTTTTTAGTCCCTAGGGAGTAAATGTCAGCTGTTGTATGGACCTCAGGTTGAAAAGAGTGACTTTACGTCCTAGTGATGAAATATATACTATTTAGCTACTACTATTTTACTATTTGTTTACCACACACTATACTATGAACACTATACTATTTTTGAATATACTATTTTTGTAATTTCAGACTATTTTATCTCCCGTTCATTCACTAACAATACAGTACTCCTCTTTACAGTAAAGCGTAGCAATAAAGTTAAAAGTATGAAGTTTTTTAAAACTCCTTATGGTTTGTATTAATTTTTTTACCAATTAATTAGAAAGAGACATTCTTAACTTGTGTCATTCTTTAATATGTGTGTTTTATTTCAATCGTTTGTTGAAAACAATCAAAACGATTGAAGTATTTATAAAACAATACGATTGTGATGCTGAAAATATTGCAAAAGTTAAAAAAAGCTATATTTGAGTTGAAACGATTTTATTATTTGTGCCTATATCCAGTCAGCGGCAAAACAGGTTTTGAAAGATAAAGCCCACGTTTCTCTGTTGTTTACACACACACTGTTGATAAATTTGCCTATGGACTGTATTTTATAGGATATATCATATTCGAAATACTTAAGAATCCAATCATTTCCTAGTTGTAATATTCTAAAACCTTTTGTAAGCATAAAATAATTCTTTTTATTGTTTGTAAAAAGATGTATCAAATGTAATGTATACGCTTGATTGTATTGTTAGAAATGCAGAGCTAGCTATATCCGCGTTCCATTTACTGTACTGAACTTGAACCCAGGTTCTCCCTCTCTCCCCTACAGCCACCCTAGCGTTCCCTCCCCCCACTTGACACATTTAGATATGCTCTGCATTGAAACAAGGTCAAGTTAATCATAGCGCTTATTATCAAGTTATATCATGCTTATTAAGTTATATTCTGGAGTTCCAGTTACTCAGTTAAGATGTTTATGCAGCCATCTAGCTGAGTTCTGCATTTGCAAATCAAATCTTGGAGTTTTATAGAACGTTTAATCTTACGCCACTCTTCATTACTAAATAGGTTAGTGCAGTAGTTTATCTATGTTCACTACATAGATTGAGAGGTACAAATGAATCATAATTTGATACGTTACTGGTTGAATGATTAAATGGCACGAAGATAAAATATACAGTACACAGTTTTAAATGTTTTAATCGGATTTTCTTGTAAGGGAGATTCATAACCACCCTTATTTCAATGTGTGATATGTGTGTATGTATTGCAACTGCAGGCCTGTCATGTGACGTGTCCAAGACCTTGGCAACACAACAGCGTTGTTATGACGGCTGTAAACGTGTTACTGCCTAAGAAACAATCAAAGATAAACATTATGTTCACACCAAGGCTACTAACAGTTGTATAACATCACGTCCATGCTGGAGACAACGATACGCCCACGTCAACTCGGCACACTGAAAATCATTACTGATGTAAATAAATAGGGATAACTTATGTTTGTATGACTACAGTGCACACTGAGAACTCATGCTTTTCAAGTTCATTGACAAATGCAAATAAAATAAGTAACAGTACATACACATTATTAGGGTACAATTTATGAATATATGATGATCTAATATGGATAAAACATATAAAAAACTATCTTGTTTCCAGCTATGATCTATAAGAATTCTGCGATATATTTAATTCTAGTGTTACTACAGAAAACAGCTTGTGAACAAATAGGCGTATGGAAACTTGTGTTGAACCTCTGTGGTGGCTGCTTACATGGTTTAATAGCGTGGAGCAACTAGTGATATTTATTTATTTATTTTTAACTATTCAAGTTAGAGCTTATAATACATTACAAGTGGTTTAAATAAAAATAAATATAAAATAAATAATACATTACAAGTGGTTTAAATAAAAATAAAAGTGGTAAATAAAAATCTCAATAAATAAATATTATTTAATAAATATCAATAAATAAAGTGACAAGTGGTTTAATAGCGTAAGTATATACAGTGTGTAAATTAAGTATTGAAACAAATCTGTATTTTTTAAACCGAAATAGATAGACATATTTTGATTGTGGCAATAATTGTTAACAAAAGTTCCGAAATTCGTTACATAAAAAAACTGTTTACCCCCCTAACAGGGTAGGGGGTTGTAGGGGTGACTTTTTTTCGAATAGCAACCCCTATTGAGTGACCTCCTCATTTTGAAGGGTTTGTCAAAAGAAACACAATAATGCAAATCTGAGGTGAATATCTCATCCCTAACCAAAATGGCGGGTATTCCAAAATGGCTGATTTTTCAAATAAATCAAATTTTGGAATACCTTGCATTTAGGCTAGGGGTAAAATATATACCTCGGGTTTGCGTCATTGTTTTTCTTTTGACAGACCCTTCAAAATGAGGGTCACTCAATAGGGATTGTTATTAAAAAAATAAGTCACCTCTACCCCCTACCCTGTTAAAGGGGTTAAAATATTAAAAATCCATTAATCCCACCCACATTAATTGGGGTGTTACTGTGGGGGTTGATGTATAAAATTGCGGAACCTATGTTAACAATCAATTCCACAAACAGAATCTATCTATCTATTTCGGTTATAAAAATACAGATTTGTTTCCATATTTGTGAAATTGGCGCTTTTTCACACACAATAAATCAAATTTTGCGTCATTGTATTTCTCTTGACAAATCCTTCAAAACGAGGGGTCACTCAATAGGGGTTGCTATTTGAAAAAATAAGTCACCCCTACCCCCTACCCTCTTAGGGGGGTAAACAAGTAGTTTTGATGTAAACAATTACGGAACATTTGTTAACAATCAACGCCACAAACAGAATATTTCTATCTATTTACACACTGTATAAGGAAATATATCTGTGTTTTGAACAATTTCATTTTAGGAATAAAGGCCGGTCTACATGCAAGGATTTACCGTACGTTTTACCTGCGCAAGTAAATCGTTGCGTGTGTACCGCAAAACTGTGCATTTTTGAGAACTGCGCGGAGACGGAAGACGGAGCGATAAAATTATTGCGGAGAGCATAGTTTTGACAACGTTTTCAGACAACGTTGTCAAAACTATGCTCTCGTCGTTGCGTGTGTACACTGTCATCCGTTTCAACTCCGTCTTCATGCACAAAACCCCAGTATGCAGTGTTGTCTTCACCTGCTGTCAGAGGTATACAAGTGTGTTTTTTAATTACGATCGCAGATCTTCGCCAATGTTCCCGTGAATTTATTGTTGAATTCATCGAACTGTTCAGAAGTGTCCTTAATTTATGGAGGGTCAAAAGGAAAATAGTGACTGTGATAAGAAAAAGACTTAGAGACTTTTGAAAAATACAAATCAGTAGATTCAAACGTGAACAAAGAAACTATTATGAAGTTTGTTGTCTTTTTCGTAACCAACGTCTTGGCCGTAGTGAGCGCCACCCTCGCTCAGACTTATTTCTTTGCTTTCTTGTAACACTGGCTGCAGAATTCGACCACAGCAACACATCATCCATGATATTACATGCACATACACTGAAAGTTATCACTAAAGAAATCAGTGAACTAATGCACTCGACTGCTAGGTATAGTTTACTTGCATGCAATCGGGCCTCTTGGCTGTCGGAGCGCTAGTAACGTGATGGGGGTTTGTACGAATATCTTCTATAAACGTCAACGGATGAAGGTATTCTAATCTCTACTCTAGTAATAATTTAAATTGTGATCAGGAGGCAAAATGCTACAAAAATGAAACATAAATTAATAAATATGTTTTTTCACAAAAATAAGATAGTTTTAGTAATATGTCAAGGGTTACTTATAGGCCTGTTAACGGGATTAAGAGTTATAAAGGTATTAAACATCTCACAGAGCACATTTTGTTGCATTCAGGTAAATAAAAATCTCAAACTATAATATAATTTGTTTGAATATACAATTTGCCCGAATATAAGCTGTTGATTCAGCAGCTCGCTCCAGATAAATGCAGGTTGCATCTTTTATCTAAATATAATATGATTACTTATCAATTGCAACATGTCACACAAATACTGTTTATCTTCACATACAAATCCGCTCAACAAATTATCAATATTCTTTATTAACCTAATTAATACAACCAATATGCCGATTTGCACCAATGGGTATTGAAACTAACCAAGTCCTAGAGTAATAAAGCTGTAACAAATCATCATATAACAGGTTGAAATTGAGGAATGCTTGAGAAAAATACCGTTATTCTTTACGTATTTTTTGGTTAGGCTAGTCTACCAAATAATATGATATTCACAAAATAATCATAAAAAAATGTTATCCATGATGCCTGCAGGTAGAGTATAATTACATTCAAACGTCCGTGTCCAGTTAACTAAACTTGTACAGTTAATATACGGGTAGAACTCAATATAATACATCATCGGTTTGTAGCGTTTTCCTATTTAGGTCGTTCCAATTCTGTGTTCTACTTCCGGAACTTGGACCCTGATATATTCAGTTCTAGCAGCCCTTGCCATCAGCCTACCTGTAGCCTACTTAGTCCACCTACGATATGAGGAAACTATTACAGGTAGAGTATGGTATACAGTTTCTAAAGAAAAAAATCACAATTAATTTGCAATCATAAATTAGTACAACACGGCCAGTGTATTTTGTAAGGAGTGACGAATTTTAGGGATTTTGATAATTTCTACACTAATTCTTCTTTTATTTTTAAGCTCAAATAAGAAATGGTTCCAACGTAAGTTAAAATTTGCATAAACAGGTTTTATTGCGGGTGTAGCAGTATGTAGTTTTAGTGCACGACAAGTATTTAATCAATCTATGGCTATCGGTTGACATTAATCCTTCTAACATCCTCTGTTGATGCTAAAACAAAATCCAATAAAAATTACTTACTCTTATTATTTTAAGTTTAAATATATATTCCAGCTAACGTCATATCTCGTAGTTACGCACGTCGATCTATTGGCATGCTTTTAGATTTATAGAGCATCCCCTATCCATGATGTCTCGACTGTGACATACGAGCTCAAACCGCGATTATAACGGTACACTGATTCACAGGCTCGTTTGGGACCATTCAAATTCATAAATTGACCTTTGACCTGACCCTTCAGCTTGTGTACCGCCGTAGTTTGAGTTGCATTAGCCTAATGAACAGTGTGGTTATGACCTAGGCCGAGACAACGTACTGTACTGGATATAAGTCAAACAAGTGTGCCAGTAGCACAACTGTCATGTGTATTATAAGGAGTCGGTATAATCCCTCTAGTCTCTAGACAATTTTGAAATAGAGGTGCATTTCACCTGCAAGTCTGAGTATCGTATCTGTGAATCCGTGAATCGTGTGTTTATATATTTGTATATCTGTGAAGTGTGTTTGTTTTTTTCTTATATGATCGTTGGTTTGTTCTCGCTGTATCATAAACAACGACTGGGATGCAATTTTACAAAAACGTAGTGGATAAAAAACTCTTGCATGGTACAATTCTCGTACTTGAAATCCCTTCGTGACAGCTTCGATGTGGAGTTAGCAGACGTAAATGTTGTTGGTTGGTCTCCACGATAAAGGCTCAGTACAGGAGAACCTCAACAGCAAGTTTCTATTGAGAAAATAAATAATAGTGCTGCACTCTTTTGTTAAACCTTTTAACTTTATGATGCTATTGAACAGTATATGATCCAACTTATTAGTTGAAACCGCTGTCAATATCCTTTTCCCCACAAGGTAAACATGGGAAACTCCAGAGCCACTGGGGTGCAGCCCAACAGGAGGTTCAATGTAAGAATAGACCTGTATTAGTTAATAAGGAATATGAGCTATCACCATACAAAAGTTCAGCCCAATCCCACCAGTACTACATGTAAATGCGTAAATGTGAATGAGTAAATTGTAAATGCGTGATTGAGTTGAGCTCAAAACAAACACATAAACTTTCAGCTTTATAACATTCTTTTAAGATTCTTTAGACCAAGATATTAACAAAAAACCTGCAGCCTAAGCGAATTTCCATTTACCTGACTGGATTTCTACTAAAATAGTCCCTTAAAATTGTCAGATTTATTTTCTATATGAAATTTACTAAAGTAAAGTATTTGAATAACGTTAATTTTAACGAATTCGTTGGTTTGCTGTTACAGGGGAGGGGTTTCTTTTTTTTAAACGTCGATAGCTTAGTATGAAATAAATAAAATGGCCAAATTTTATTTTATCCATTAACAATCAATCTGCAACAGTTTATTTATTCTCCATAAGAATAACATGGGAGTTTTAGATGTAATCTTTTTTTAATTATCTCCGTTAAGCATACAACAATGATCAATATACAAAAATATTTTTTAAGCCCTACATAATGGTTTGGAACGAAGTTGTGAAATTTTGTGTTTTTAGGGAAAAAATGGGAAACCCCAATTTTTACCAAAACTTTTTACCCAATTTTTTTACCAGTTCTAATAAACGTAGGTTTACACGTTTTTACCAAGTTTAATCAAAATCGGACCATTTTTGCTTGAGATATCGTGCTAACGGACATATATATGAATTTTGAACAGAGGTCGTTTTTGCTCTTTGGGGACCTTAAAACGAAAAAGTAAATTGGTCCCGGGTCGAGGTCTTACCGCGACACCTACGGTAATAGCTTATTTCCTACAGTATATGGGAAATTCTACTTAATTTAATTCGCATCCTTGTAATTTGCTCAAACTTTGTTGAAGAATTGTTCCAAACAGAATAGTTAAAACTTCCCTTTGGTATACTCCAACAATGAGAAAACTGATGGTTTAGTTATATCCGTCTCTGCGGGTGAAACAATAACAAAGTCGACGATGAAATGATTAAACACAAGGTAAATGAAGAGAAAAACAGCTTGGAATAATGTTTGTGACAAAGTGATATTAGTTGTTGTTTTGTCTGAGAAGGGACGATAACAAATGAAGGTCGTTGTAGGACGAAGGTCGACGTATTGATGGACCTCATCTCTCTCTAACTTTGCAGATTTGCTCTTAATTTCAGGCACATTGCAATTACACATCATGTTTTGTAATCGTATAGCAACCAGAATGGTTGTACATTGGTATACTGTAATTTATACAATACGGCCATATCCCAAATAAAAAAACCAATTTGCTTTCTGGGATCAAAAACATGTATATTGTGAATTGTTAGACAAAATGCAAGCTTCATATTAACCATAAATTAGGACTGGCATTCCAAAATGACAGTTAAATATAAGACCACTCTTTAATCTTTGATATGACGTATACCGTACCTCTATCTTTGACTATAGATACATTTCCTGCATATGTATATGCTATTTCATGTTATAGTTGTAATCAGCTTAAGATTTGAACCACCAAAAAAGTGTACTCGTTTAATATGTCGTGCCCTTTCTCTTATTTTCCCTCTAAAATGTCATCTTAATGCATGTTCTATAGAGTGAAAACTATACAAAATAAAACATAGGTAGTAGAACACTAATGAGATGCTCTTGAACAATGCTCCTTCAGAAAAAAGCAGGATTTAGTTGTTCTATATCATGTAGATATTATGTCTAATTCAGTATACAAAACCGATGCCTCAGATAGAGCTGTGAAGTAAGACAATTCTGAATGTAGATCCTGCTGATCGTCATTCCATTTTTTTTTGTATATATACAGGGTATCTTGCAACTTTATTAACTAACTTTGTCACGTTATTCAGCATGTCAAAAGAAACAACAAATGCAACATAACATGTGTCCTATCTCATTCAGTTTTCGGGCTATTTGTCGTGATTTTTTCAAAAACATTCATATGCTTGGCCGCTGGGACCTCAAAACGAAAAAGTTAATCGGTCCCGGGTCCAGGTCTTACCATGAGACCTACGGTAATAGCTACTTCCCTATATGGGAAATTCGCTTAAAATGAAGTAACTATCGTAACAAACAACACAAGTTATCTCAGTGTTTATGTCAAGTAACGATAAAACAGTAAGTTAGTTTAAAAAGCTGCAAAAATTGTCTAGCTTTGTCTACTGTATCTGGAATCAGACCCATCTCCATATTCACTAGTTTCTGGAGCGAAACGCATATGTGATGAGACTCTTTAGATTGTTGTTTCATGACAAAGAGAAACTGTAAATTCAGTTACATATTTAACTTTTAACGATAGAGGCTACAGTATTTCAATAGCTTGAAGGGTAAGGTTAATGCTATACATAGATCACTGAAGGATAAATGTACTATACAACAGTATATTTGTGGACTCACATTTTGTTAACCCTCACATTTAATATCTTGTATAATGACTTATTTTACAAAAATGTAGTTTCTATACCTCAAAGTAGACTTTAAATTAAACTATGTTTACTCACAACTTTTGTTGAGCAAGACTGATTACATTAAACTAAAAAAAAATAATTTGGTAATTTAAAAATTAAAATAATATTTGTTTTGATAGTAAAAAGCCATTAAAATACTAGATGACTTAGCAGCAATTGCACAAAGTACCCTATCAACTGAAAAATAAAAATTCGGTTGGTAAATTTTCTTGCTACCTCTGATGATTATTATTTAACAGGGCCAAACTCTTAGAATCAATGAATGCATCATTGTAAGAAATCCAGTATCAAGATTCTGGCCTCATAAAAAATGTCTAGACTAGTTTTTAGGACAATTATTAAATTGGTTCTAAAAATTTCTAAAAACATTCTAAAAAGATTTTCAAACATATAAGCTAGGTACCTAATGAGTTAAATGTGTTTTTGTTTATTTGATGTTGGAATTTATTTTCAAGAATATTATTGTTATTCATATTCCCTAACGGAAATGTGCTATCCCAAAATCTAAAGTAACTGAATAAATCTAAATAATATAATAATACAGTAGAGGTAAAATATTCGTTCCATCGTACGATTAGAGCACTAATAATTATGTATTTCGAAAGAACTATCTCGCTAGCTCACATCAACTTAGTTTCTATTATGTCCTGATAAGTTTTGAACAGTTGGACGAAGGAAAACCTTATCTAAAACTAATTACAAAGCAACATATAGAACAAAAAACAACGTCTTTAAGATTATAAATTCAAAAGTTTCCAAGCATCAACATATTACTGAAGAATCATCAAAATTTAACAAAAGCCGCATTTACAAAATTTCCTGTACAGACTGTAACAATTATTATGTTGGCCAAACTAGAAGAAGCTTCAAATGTAGATTCCAAGAACATATACAGGCATTTAAATATAATAATTCAACAAGTATGAAATCGAACTACGCAGAACACTTACTAAAAACTAATCATAAATATCAAAACGTAGAAAATAATTTATCAGTAATTGAATTTGAACCAAACAAAGACAAATTATTGATTAAAGAATAATTCTACATTTATAGAAACTGTAAAAAAAGATGCTGAAAATATTATCAATACAATGCATATCCAAAAATAAAACCTAATATATGAAAAAATCTTATATAATAAATCAAAAGAAAACAACACCTGAGCCAACCTATAATACAAAACAAAACTCAAAAATCATATGGTAATTTACTTATTTATTATTTACATTTCTATTTATTTACTATTTGTTCATAACTGTGATCAAGAGCCGAAACATGTTAGTTATTCGAAAAATTAATTTAAAGGGTACAAAATGTTTAATTATTTATTTCATTTACTAATATATACACACATATAAAACAATTTGGACGAATGGTGTTTTTGGCCTCTGGGGACATCAATATATATGGTTTTCATGAAAATATATCAATAACATTATTTGCATAGATACTTAAAAAAATCAAAACCAAAGCCTGAGTTGATACAGCAACGGTTATAGATTCAATTCTTTCATTTCTATAATCATTGACATAGTTTTGGAAAAAATTCTATGATAAAGTTTTTGATTAAATAAACCTACCGCATTGTTGTGCTAATATTATATTTAATTTCTTTGGATCTTTGTCTGAAATTGTGAGATAAGCAATTTGGCTGTTCTTCTTGTTTAGATTGCAATGTCAAACCAAATGAAAACATTGTGAGCGTTCTCATTGCTGCGATGGAAACTAATCAATATTTACTTTTAAAATCCTCACCTCGGAACCTTTAAAGCCAAGGGGGCAAAGCCCACGGTCAATATCGAAGTGTGAACAGTCCTATTACCATTCTTGGTATGGTAGCTAAATCATTATAAAATTTCAGCCCTGTCAGTGTAGTAGTTTGTTACTGAGTAACACACATTATACACCATTAGATTTGTGTATAACCGTTAGGGTGAATAAAAAGTCAAGACCCCCCCATCTAATATTTGTCCAAGTAAATATACAGAGATATCCTTTTGGTGGTCGTGCAATCTTAGCAGGAAGTTTCATTTTATGATTTTGAAATTTTTGAGTGTCCCCCCAAAAGGGAGGATTTGGGGGGCAACTCAAATATTTTAAATGTAAACAACCTGAAAGTGACACCTCATTTTGAAGGTTTTACAAAAACTTAAGGAATGGTGAAAACTAGAGGTCCCTATCTCTTTTCTATCTAAAATGGTAGCCCGTCAAATGTTGTGGAAAATCAATGGTAAAATTAGGTCGTAATGGTAATATTGGCTACCATTTTGGATAGAGAAGAGATAGCGAACTCTGAAGTGTCACTAAATGGGGATTCACATTTACAATTTTAAGTGCCCCCCCAAAAGGGGGATTTGGGGGGCAACTAAAAGTTTTTCAATGTAGACCCCCATCAAGTGACACCTTATTTTGAAGTGTTTACAAAAACCTAAAGAATGGTGAAAACCAGAGTTCGCCATCTCTTCTCTATCCAAAATGGTAGCCATTATTAACATTACGACCTAATTTTACCATTGATTTTCCACAACATTTGACGGGCTACCATTTTGGATAGAAAAGAGATAGGGACCTCTAGTTTTCACCATTCCTTAAGTTTTTGTAAAGCCTTCAAAATGAGGTGTCACTTGCAGGGGGTTTACATTTAAAATATTTGAGTTGCCCCCCAAATCCTCCCTTTTGGGGGGACACTCAAAAATTTCAAAATCATAAAATGAAACTCCAAACGACCACCAAAAGGATATCTCTGTATATTTACATGGACAAATATTAGATGGGGGGGTCTTGACTTTTTATTCATCCTGTATATTGATATAGATATTGGAAGCAAAATAAGATGTCAACCCTCTCTATAAGGTCTGAGGGTGAATAAATGTTGATATATAGTTTATGTATCAAATGCAATATGTTTGTTACGCTAATGTGTGGAATGACGTGGTGTCAGTGACACAAAGTGTCAAAGTTTGGTGTTAATAAATCTCGTAGGATTAATCTATTTCTATTTGAATGGTAGAATCACAATAATTAAACTCTTAATTGAAGACACCCTTTATTTTATTCGTTGTATATCAACACATCCTGCTGTGTATCTAAAACTAAAACACGATAAAACGGTAACAAGTAAGTAGGTTTTGTGGTAATCCCGTAAACTTGGTCTAGGTAACTTAATATGCAAGACTATGACACCAATAATTGAACATATGTGCCTGTGTCTGGTGGAGGGCGGATGCTTGTAGATCAGTCTAGCAGTTCTGCCCTGTATCCTTAGTTGTTACCCATTTAAATAAGGTGTCTGATGGAGGACGGATGCGTGTAGATCAACCTAATAGTTCCAACCTGTATTCTTAGTTGTTACCCTTTTAAATTAAGAGCCTAGTAGGTGTAGATCTGCCTAGCAGTTCCCACTTGTATCTTATTTGGTGACAATTCAAATTAAGTGTCTGGTAGAGGTTGGATGCGTGTAGATCTTCCTATCGTGCAGTTCCACCCTGTACTCTTGACGCAAGTGTCTGGTGGAGAATGGGTGCCAAGTACTCGCGCCAGCGTCCCTTGCTATGAGAGAAACAATTAACTGTTTTGTCACCCTCTCATTATTTATATCTTAGTTTTAACGACCTTCATCTGTCAGCTGTCTAGTTAGTCTATTCATAGATCTTCTCATCCACCTCCAAGGCCCTGTAGCCACATTACAACATCCACCAAACTAAAAGAAAATACCCAGCCGTAGCAAACCTACAGACTAAGCGAGTTTCCAAATGTCTTTTTTTATTTTCAATTAATTCTATTTAAATAGCATTAGGTTTAACGAGTACCTAGGTTTCCTGCTACAGGGAGAGTAATAAAGTGTGTCTTGTGTTGAATATTAATAGCTTAGTATTAAATAAATAGATATACCAAGTTTGATCCAAATATATCTATAAACAAGCAAACTGCAACAGTTTACAATATTGTCCGTATAAATAACATGGGAATTTTAAATTTACAATTTTTTGAATTTCATCCGTAACCAATAAGAGTACAAAAATGTTAAAACAACTAAATTATTTTATTTTTTTAAGTTGTCTAATATGGTCCAGAGAGAAATCGGGAAACCTTGTGTTTTGGGGGTCAAAATCAGAAAAAAGGTTATACTGTATATGCATATATACAGGGTGCCCCCCCCCCAAAAAAAAACAAAAAAAACTGAACATCTTTGTTGCAATGTAAATATTTTAATAACAGGCTTAAAAAACTCTTAAGTTGTTATGGATATAAGTTTAATTAACAAATTTCAACATGGCTTCCATTGTTGGCAAAACAACAGTCAATACGGTTATTTAACTCTGACCACACTCCATGTCGCATTTCATAACTGATGTTGCTGAAGGCTGCATTGATTCTCAATCTCAATTAATTCTCGAACATTGGAGACTTCCGACTAGTAAACATGGTCTTTGACTTCACCCCAGACGAAAAAATCACATGGTGTACACACTGAGCTTTTTCTTGCACGTTCATGACACCTTTCTGTATAGTCAGGTTGGGTAGCAGGAAAATATTTCAGTTCTGGCAGAGAGGCTGCAATTTTAGGTGGTTATAGTATACAAGTTTCTGAACCTAAAACCGCCCAGACCCCAATTTTTAAGGACCTCTGTCGTCCGTAATGACGTCATCAAAATGGCGGCCGTAAGAGGATGCTGGGTCCCCATGAATTGGCTATAACGACCGAATGCCTGAACCGATTTTCATGAAATTTGGTACACAAGTGCTTGAATACATTATCTCGGCCTGGGTTGAAAATGGTCAAGTTTCATCAAGTCATTTCAAAATGGTGGCTGTTCAAAACTAAAAAAAAATATGAGGAAAATAATTGTGAATTGTTTTATACAGGGTGAGTTTTAAATGAGTTCCCCCCTACTTTTTTATACATTGCTTAAGATATCAACTTTAAACCATGTCAGATCATTCTAGTGTAGCAAGTACTTCATTTTGACTGGGTTTACATTTTTGGCCGCCATCTTGGATCCGCCATCTTGGATAAAAAGTTATTTTTTCAAATGTAAAGGTAGGGTTGTGACCCACCGTTTCAAACAAGACTTTTACATACATACATACATACATACATGATACATGATCTCTCCGTCCGTAATTGGACAGGTCAGGGTTAATACAAAGAATAACCAGCTTAATACTAATTTTTGTCACCGTCTAGGTAACTGTCTATGTCCTCTAAACTTAACTCTACTACAACGCTGAATACGCTCTTTACGCTGAATACGATGCTGCAATCCGTTTAAAAAATGTTGATCCATTCTAAAGTTATGAGAACTTTTTATAACTTTATTTTTAGTCCATTATAACATTGTGCATTTACAAACTAAGGCCATAATCTCAAAATAGTACTAGATAAAGATAAGTGGACACCACCGTTCATTGTTGACCTATTTTCACTCAGTTATGACGGATGTATTTTTTCAGCCGCCATCTTGGATCCGCCATTTTGAAGTGTGATAAATTATTTTAAATATGAAGGTGGTGTTGTGACCCATCATTGTGAACTAATTTTTTATGTTGAATTCAATGCCGCAATCCGTTTTTCATTGTCATATTTGGTTTTTGAAATATTGCCATTTTAAATCAAAATAATTGTTATATTTTATAAAAAAAGCTTGATAACAAAAAACGGATAAAATAAAACCAAGTCAAAATGAAGTACTCGCTACTCTACAATTATCTGACCTGGTTCGGAGTTGATATCTTAAGAAATGTATAAAAAAGTAAGGGGGACCTCATTTGAAACTCACCCTGTATAAAACAATTCACAATTATTTTCCTCATATTTTTTTTAGTTTTGAACAGCCGCCATTTTAAAATGACTTGATGAAACTTGACCATTTTCAAACCAGGCCAAGATAATGTATTCAAGCACTTGTGTGCCAAATTTCATGAAAATCGGTTCTGGCATTCGGTCATTATAGCCAATTCATGGGGACCCATCATCCTCTTAGGCCCAATTCACACCGAACGGACGTCGGGCGGAGACGTGGCACGGACGAGGCACAAACGTGGCAGTGACGTGGCGTGTTCAATGCACACCGAAGGGACGGTGAAGGGACGGTACAGTGGCGAGACAACCTGTATGTAGACTAGACGCTTTGGTTTTTGCTTATTTCTATTAATGTCAATGGTGTTAGTTAATTTCTGTCAACTTAATTAGTACAAACAAGAGAATTGTTCTACTTCCTCACAAAATTTTATATTAAATCAATGTCGTCTCACATATTGAAGAAACAACTCACAATCTACACACAAAAACAACTCTACACAACAAGGTTGGTAAGTACAAGCACACTATACACAAGAAGTTTGGCAAGTATAGTACAATATTTGCAGTCCGAACAACGGGCGCGCTACGGACATGCCACTTTCGATACGCCACGAGGGACGCCGAAGCGACGTGGCGGTGGCGGGAGGGCGGCCGCCCGCGCCACGTCACTTGTGTGTGCATTGACCAATTTGTTTACATGGGGAGGCGAGGAACGGACATATGTCCTCGCCACGTCCGTGCCACGTCTCCGCCCGACGTCCGTTCGGTGTGAATTGGGCCTTACGGCCGCCATTTTGATGACGTCATTACGGACGACCGAGGTCCTTAAAAATTGGGGTCTGGGCGGTTTTAGGTTCAGAAACTTGTATACTATATCCACCTAAAATTGCAGCCTCTCTGCCAGAACTGAAATATTCTGCCATCATATGCAGCTATACGACCCCACTAGTAGGTTATGTTTTGAAGTTTAAAGCTTTGAACGCCAACAATGGATTGAAAATGATTTCCTCTGTCATATGGTAATTTAATTTCAAAAATTATCTTTGGACGCCTAATTAGATTGCAATAGGCTTCAAAGTTGTTCCGTTTTTTTGACACCCTGTATGTATATAAATAGGCTATATTATTATATTTACAACATTTTGAACGGATTTTGTTTTTGGCCTCTGGGACATCAAAATGAAAAAGTTAATCGGTCCCGGGCCTAGGTCTTACCACGGGGTGACGGACGTTTACCAATAATCCTACCCAGGCATTGTTTAAGGTAATCCCCAGATTTATGGTCCTTCCGGGCAGTTGAGGTGTAGCAAGTGCTAGGGTGGGGATAGAGCGAACTTACCACGAGACAACAGGGACCTACTTCCCTAAAGGGAAATTCGTTAAAAACAAACAAAAATGTTTTAGAGAGATTATAGATACAACCAAACATATTTTGTTACATGATAAGTAAAAAAATCGATTTATTAGACAAAAGACCAGAAATTATGAATTCGTAAAACGTCGATACCTTCAAAATGTCATTTATTTATTTTTTTTATTATAAGATATTATATATATATATAAAGGTAGAAAAATGACTCATTATTCGTTTAAATTGGGAAAATAAACAACTATAACTAATTGCAAAATAGAGCATTGTTTTAATTTATATCGCATAGCTTTGTACATAGTTTACAACAATTTAAACCAAAGTACCAATTAGTATATCTTAATGATAAAATTGTCCTATTTAAGTTCGGGCAACATTAGATCCAGATTCAACACAATCAGGTCAATCAAAGCTTCGCAGTTGGTTTGCAGTGATTTGCTGAGAGTATATAAATAATCTAAAAGCGCAAAGCGACTGCAGGTTAAAGCAGTAACAAAGGATACCGAAAAGTATGGAAAACTAGGTTCGCATTGAAAGCATCTCTTAGTGCACGTGAAACCAGGTCAAAGCTGGTGATTGTTTGTTAGCCTCTGTTGTCCTAAATATCGCTATCCACTGTCATCTGTCCCTGATACCAAAACTTGGTGTACCAACCACAACTGGCGTGTGTCTCCGATGCTTTACTTTCCCTTTTCACCAGTGAACAATCCAGAGTGTAAGCATGTCAATTCCAAATCAAATAAGGTAATTTAATAAGGTAATCATTTAGTAAGTAACATTACCCCCTTTACAGCAAACCTGCAGACAAAACGATTTTCCACGTGCCTGATTGGATTTTCATTCAAATATTTCCTTAAAGCTACGTTCGTAAGTTAGTTCGTCCAAAGAATTTTAAGGCTAAAATACATCAGTAGCAGAACAATTATTTCTTTTAACGAATCTCGCAAATGATTTCATGTACTAATTTATCTAATGATTTTATCTAATAATCAGGTACTACTTTTAAAAGTCGAGACTATTTTATAAACTTTCATTGATGAATCTTTTTTTAATTTTTACTTGTAAATTCCATATACTGACTTTTAATAGCTTATTCTACATATTTTTAGCATTTTATAGATTTCCGAAACCAAAAAATCAAAAACTATTAAAGCTATTAGATAAGTAGAATTGAGCCTCGAGTTTTTCTAAAGGGTTATTAATGGATTCTGCAGCTTTGAAACCAGGTCTTAAAGATATTTTCTACGAAAGATTAAAAATTGATTTTTTGTTCATTTTTGTTTGTTGGATAAAGTAACTTTAAGGTAGACGAATCACAAGTCCCCCAATGAGTCCAATACAAGACTCTAAGAGGAGACTGCGGAATGACTTTTGGACCATTCCGTTGTAGTTTGTGTGTGTTGAGAGTCTTTCGAAGATGTTTTGAAATTAGTTTAAACTGCAGCTAATATAAATCTGAAACACAAGAAATATAAAGACACATGAGAATTTTTCTGCAAAACATTAAGTATAGTTTTAATTTCAAATGTATTTTACAAGCAGCTTTATGCCCTTGAAATTTGAATGAAACAACAATGTATGCAGAAAGGTCCAGCTTAAAAAGAATATGGTCACCAAATCTGTTTTGTATAACACAAATTCTGGATAATCGATAGTTGGTGACTAAATTTTACATTTTTAGGAAAGCAATGTTTATATTTCAGACACACGTTGGCTTCGGCTGATATAATTTTGTGATTTATTACTATCATGAACCCGCTGTAGGCTAAAGTTGCCTTTTGCATTAATTTACTGTCTAACTTTAATTTTACCAGGAGATTCATATAACTCCCTCTGGAACAACCTACAGAATGTTTTTCACCAAATTACTATTCCCGATGTATCTCCTATCACTTATAATTTTATAGGCCTACCCTTAAACTGAATTTGCCAGTAGTGCAGTTAATCCTCTTATTACTTGTTTGAAAAGTGTTACATATCTTACATTAAGAACCTTTATTTATGTGACATGTGTACTTTTATGCATTTATTCTTGGATTCTTCCTGAATCACTAATTAATGTTAAATGATTCTGCTGGTAAACGGCCCAATGATTTCTTGTGGTTCTCATAACCCTCAAAGGCTCTAAATAGTTGCAGACCTACAGTAGGTATCTACGATGTTTTCCCTAAGAGAAACGTACACACATAAATTGGATTTTCAAAAATCTCCAATAAAAGTATTTCTACTTGATATCTTTAATTTCCAAACTTTGCAGATGTTACAGATGTACAGAATGTGTCAAGACCCCACTACTATGGTGACGTCGACGTGATGTACACAATACACTACATAGCTGTGAGACACTCTGTACTGGGTAGTGTTTAATTTGATAAAAAGTAAAAAGTATTTTTTAACATTCAAGTTGTTTCTCTTTATTCTATAACTGTTTACAATAAATATCATTGCTTAATTATTATTGACAACATATGTTAAACAAATTATTTCAAACAAAGACTTTTAAGTAAGTAATATACAAACATCTCCCTTTTTTAGCCGTCTTGACTATCCTTCTTTTTTAACATAGATTTAATTTTTCTTATATGGTGTGTGTTTCTTCTTAAAACAATATTACTTTCTAATTTTACCAAATAAGAACGAGGTTCCGGTAATTTTTTAAAAATCACACCAGGATTCCAAAATTTGGTTTTAATATCCTGTACTAAAACCTCTTCTCCAACTTGGAATTCATCTTCTTTTTTCAAGGCTGATCTGTTATACATTTGTTCTTGATACCTTTTGCTCTCATTTATGCTTTCATGTACCTCAAAAGAAACTGTTTTAGGCTGTAAATAACTGTTTGGTATAGGTAGTTTTGATCTTATGTGTCTGCTGTTTAAAAGCTGAGAAGGTGAATAGTCCAGGTTTGCAACAGGTGAGTTTCTATAATTTAATAAGAAGAGTTCAAAATCCTGTTTACTTTCAGCACTCTTCTGTAACATTTTCTTTACAATTCCTACAGCCTTTTCTGCTAGTCCATTACTTTTTGGATAGTGAGGACTTGATGTGATTATTGTAAAATTCCAATTTATAGAAAACTGTTTCATTTCATAGCTATTAAAGGGTTGATTATCAGCCACCAAATACATAGGGATCCCATTTCGACTAAATAGCTCTTTGAATTTACCAATTATTGTATTACTGTTTTTACTGTTCAACTTAAATACATCAATCCAACGTGAATAAAAGTCAACAGTTACAATCTTGATGAAAGGTATTTGAGGAACACTGTGAACTTTTAAAGGTTCATTCAATTTTGAACGTTGGTGTTTCATACATATAGAACATTGAGATACTGTATTTCTTATGTCTGATGACATTCCTGGCCAGTAAAAAAATAAATTGGCAGTTTTCAATATTTTAGTTGTTCCCAGATGAGTCTCATGCAGGTGTGACAGCATAAATTTCCTCAGTTTACTTGGTATTATAAGTTTGTCATTCAAATAGAGTAATCCATCTTGATGAGTTACATCATTTCTCATATTGAAATAAGTCTTTAGATCACCATCATTAACAGATTTTGGCCATTGGGTTTTACAAAATTGTATAACTTTGTTTAAAACATCATCATTTCTTGTTTCCTCTTTAAATTCCTCAAGTCTTCTATCACTAAACTTCACTTCAGAAGATTCAATACAATGCACAATACCATCTAAGGGTTCATGCCATTCAACCTCATCTTTAATACCATTCCGAGATAAAAAATCTGCAATATGCATGTTTTTTCCTGGCAAATATTTTAGTTTAAAACTGTATATCATCAATTTAAGTCTGAGTCTTCTTATTCTGTTATTGACAATTTTAAACAATGGCTTATTAAAAATTGACAACAGAGGTAAATGGTCAGTAAAAATTGTCACATTTTCATTTCCATATATATAGTTGTGGTATTTCTTGCACGAAAAACAAATAGCTAATAATTCTTTTTCAATTTGAGCATAATTAACTTCTGCTGTGGTCAGACTTCTAGAAAAGTAACTAACAGGCCTGCCATTTTGCATGCAACAACACCCTACAGAATCCTGTGAAGCATCACATTGTATTTCAATAGGAAGAGATGGATCAAAATTCCCTAAGACCTGATTACTACAGAGTGATTGTTTGATTTTTTCAAGAGCATTAGAATGATGTTCATACCATTGCCAGGGAACATTCTTTTTTAGTAAATCTCTAAGAGGTGATGCTATTGAAGCCAAATTAGGGACAAAATTTCTGATGTAATTTACCATACCTAAAAATCTTTGTAATTCCACCTTAGATGTAGGAGTTTTAAAATTCTTTATTGCATCTATTTTTGAAGGATCCGGTTGCATCCCTTGTTCACTGAATACAGCACCAATATACTTTACCTTATTAACACAGTATTGCATTTTACTATAGTTAAATCTAATATTATACTGTTTTGCTCTTTCCATTACCTGCTTTATAATTTTATCATTTTCCTCTTTAGTATCAGTAGCAATGCACAAATCATCGAAATAGATTGAAAGACCTTTAATATCTTTGAAATATTTGTGTACCAATCTTTGAAATATTTCAGGTACACAAGAGAGGCCAAAAGGTGCCCTCAAAAATCTGTAAGTTCCAAAGATTGTGCTGAATGAACACATTTTACTGGATTCTTCATCTAGTTTTATATGATAAAACCCGTCTTTCAAATCTAAAATTGTAAAGTATTTCTTATTACTTAAGTTTGGAGCCAAGTCCTCTAGCAAAGGAATTGCATACCTCTCTCTTATGATATATTTATTAAGTTGTGTAGGATCAATACAGATTCTTAAAGATCCATTTGGCTTTTCTAGTACTACAATATTATTGACCCATTCAACCGGCTCTTCAACTTGCTTAATAATTTCATTGTCAACCAGCGAATTTAATGCCTTTTCAAATTTATCTTTAATTTTGTATGGTATTCTTCTAGCAGAACTTACTTGTGGTACTGCATCTTCCTTTAATTTTATCTTACAAATGTCAGGGAAACAACCCACACCATCAAAAACATCTTTATAATTGTTATAAATTTTTAATTTTTCTTCATCTTCTTTTACTGATAAACCATTAGCTACAGTATCTACCTTCTTTATTAAATTTAAACTTAGACAAGATTTCAGCCCTAGGATTGGAGTACATTCTCCACTGACCACTACTAACTTTACAACATCCATTTTATTTTCTGTCTCAATCTGTGCATCTATGTATCCTACTGGATTTATTTGAAACCCCCCGAATGAAATTAGTTTGTTTAGGTTTTTCTTCATCCTATTTTGTAGTTTATTTAGTTTTACAAAGGAATATGGGACAATGTCTACTTCAGACCCAGTATCAAGTTTCATTCTTACATTGAACCCTTCAACTTTAACACTTTTATACCAAGCTTTTTCTTGATTACCAATGGAATCAACTACACAAACTGTGTTAATCTCATAGCCTTGGCAATTATGCACAAAAGAACTACCACTTTGATCAGTTACTTCGTTACATTTCTCCTTAGAAAGAATATTTAAGTTTGTCCTACACATACTTGCAAAATGATTTGACTTTTTGCATTTACTACAGATTTTACCCCAAGCTGGACATTGTTGTTTTCCATGACTACCACCACATCTGTAACATTTAAAACATCTTTTACCTGTTTGGTCCTCCAACTTACGTGTCCCAGCAAAGGTTTTAGTTACTTGATGAACTTCTTTCTTCTCATCATGAATATTTGTAATTTGAAGTACTTCTTTCTTCTCATTGATTTCATTCATATTTTGTTCAGTTAACTCCATCGTTTTGCAGGTTTCTATTACCTTTTCCAATTTTAGATCTTCTCTCAAAAGTTTTTCTTGGACATTTTTTGAACTTAATCCCAGTATTATCTGAGCTCTCAACAGTTTTTCCTCTTGTTCTTCAAATTTACATGGTTTGACTAAATTTTTTAGGTCCGAATAGAATTTATTAAATGGTTCATCTTGTTGCTGCTTTCTTTTGAAAAACTTATAAATATCCATGATTTCATTCCTTCTTGGCGTGCAATACTTCTCTAGTGTCTCTAATATCGTTTTTACTGTTTCTGGTTCATCTTGTTTGAAATCTTTATAAATTTTCAATGCTTCTTTTCCTAGTAGGTTTTTAAGCCTTGCTGCTTGTATAGAGTTAGGTTTCTTTTCGGTTTCAGTGGCTATAAAATATATCTCCACTTCTTCTTTAAATGTCCTAAAATTTTCCTCCAAGTTGCCTTCAAGGCTTAGGATATCCGGTTTGTTAAATTCCATTTCTGTGTATATTCTTCTGATATTATTCTTAATCAAATCTTTACCGACTGCGCCATGTTTAATTTGATAAAAAGTAAAAAGTATTTTTTAACATTCAAGTTGTTTCTCTTTATTCTATAACTGTTTACAATCAATATCATTGCTTAATTATTATTGACAACATATGTTAAACAAATTATTTCAAACAAAGACTTTTAAGTAAGTAATATACAAACAGGTAGTAGGTTCAGAGATGTGACAGGAAGTAGAGACAGTTCAAGTTCGTGGTAAGTAGGTTACAGATGTACAGAATGTGTCAAGACCCCGCTACTATGGTGACGTCGACGTGATGTACACAATACACTACATAGCTGTGAGACACTCTGTACTGGGTAGTAGGTTCAGAGATGTGACAGGAAGTAGAGACAGTTCAAGCTCGTGGCAAGTAGGTTACAGATGGACAGAATGTGTCAAGGCCCCGCTACTATGGTGACGTCGACGTGATGTACACAATACACTACATAGCTGTGAGACACTCTGTACTGGGTAGTAGGTTCAGAGATGTGACAGGAAGTAGAGACAGTTCAAGTTCGTGGCAAGTAGGTTACAGATGTACAGAATGTGTCAAGACCCCGCTACTATGGTGACGTCGACGTGATGTACACAATACACTACATAGCTGTGAGACACTCTGTACTGGGTGGTAGGTTCAGAGATGTGACAGGAAGTAGAGACAGTTCAAGTTCGTGGCAAGTAGGTTACAGATGTACAGAATGTGTCAAGACCCCACTACTATGGTGACGACGTCGTGATGTACACAATACACTACATAGCTGTGAGACACTCTGTACTGGGTAGTAGGTTCAGAGATGTGACAGGAAGTAGAGACAGTTCAAGCTCGTGGCAAGTAGGTTACAGATGGACAGAATGTGTCAAGACCCCGCTACTATGGTGACGTCGTCGTGATGTACACAATACACTACATAGCTGTGAGACACTCTGTACTGGGTAGTAGGTTCAGAGATGTGACAGGAAGTAGTGACAGTTCAAGTTCGTGGCAAGTAGGTTACAGATGTACAGAATGTGTCAAGACCCCGCTACTATGGTGACGTCGTCGTGATGTACACAATACACTACATAGCTGTGAGACACTCTGTACTGGGTAGTAGGTTCAGAGATGTGACAGGAATTAGAGACAGTTCAAGTACGTGGCAAGTAGGTTACAGATGTACAGAATGTGTCAAGACCCCGCTACTATGGTGACGTCGTCGTGATGTACACAATACACTACATAGCTGTGAGACACTCTGTACTGGGTAGTAGGTTCAGAGATGTGACAGGAAGTAGTGACAGTTCAAGTTCGTGGCAAGTAGGTTACAGATGTACAGAATGTGTCAAGACCCCGCTACTATGGTGACGTCGTCGTGATGTACACAATACACTACATAGCTGTGAGACACTCTGTACTGGGTAGTAGGTTCAGAGATGTGACAGGAAGTAGAGACAGTTCAAGTTCGTGGCAAGTAGGTTACAGATGTACAGAATGTGTCAAGGCCCCGCTACTATGGTGACGTCGACGTGATGTACACAATACACTACATAGCTGTGAGACACTCTGTACTGGGTAGTAGGTTCAGAGATGTGACAGGAAGTAGAGACAGTTCAAGTTCGTGGCAAGTAGGTTACAGATGTACAGAATGTGTCAAGGCCCCGCTACTAGGGTGACGTCGATGTGATGTACACAATACACTACATAGCTGTGAGACACTCTGTACTGGATAGTAGGTTCAGAGATGTGACAGGAAGTAGAGACAGTTCAAGTTCGTGGCAAGTAGGTTACAGATGTACCGAATGTGTCAAGGCCCCGCTACTAGGGTGACGTCGATGTGATGTACACAATACACTACATAGCTGTGAGACACTCTGTACTGGGTAGTAGGTTCAGAGATGTGACAGGAAGTAGAGACAGTTCAAGTTCGTGGCAAGTAGGTTACAGATGTACAGAATGTGTCAAGGCCCCGCTACTAGGGTGACGTCGATGTGATGTACACTACATAGCTGTGAGACACTCTGTACTGGGTAGTAGGTTCAGAGATGTGACAGGAAGTAGAGACAGTTCAAGTTCGTGGCAAGTAGGTTACAGACTAGGAGGATTAAACATTAAGGAGAGGGCACGCGAATAGGAATACACATGTTGCGGTGAAGCCAGCTTTAGCAGAACACTAGAGGGGCACGCGGAGCCGTAGAGTGGCAAAAAGCCGCGGCTATAACATGGGAGAGATAGGGAAAAACGCGACGCGCGCTGTCTGAATAGTTCTAAACCGTTTTTAATAATTTAGTTCTTTTTAAGCACAGACAAGATAGGTAATATCGTTTCTCTAAACTGTGGTCAAAGGCTTGTGCTGTATTCATCGTATTCCTAAATTATAGTTCTGTGCTGTGTATTATAAAGTATGCCTCTTTTGTATTTTACTCTGTGTGTCTTGGCTTGTCATATTACTCCACGCCAGAAGAAGTAGGCCAAAGTTATTGCACCTACAAACAGAGCGAGCGACATTACTGTAAGAATTCAATCTGAGAGTCCGTTTTATGACAAGGCAATAAAACCTATATAGCCTCACTTTAACCTGGATATAAGTTCCAGTAATCCAATAATAACGTATGATATATTTCCTTCGTTAATACTCGTTTTACTATAATGTTTAGTGTATAGTCGTACTGTATAGTGATTAAATGATTAATTCTTTGATATAATTTTAGTACTTATCAGTGAATTATTTTTATCAAGTCAATAAATTAAGAAAAGCTAATGTGAAGTAAAATAATTATGAACTAAAATGAAAAAAAAACCATAATGCTCCTTTTATTAAGACTCAAAGGTTTATACAGGGTGTATTCAGTCTTCCCGGATAAAATTGTGTGATTGTTTCTTAGGTCGAGGCAATAAAAATATCACATTGCCATAGCTTCAGATATACAATCTCGAGTGAAATTGTTATGCTATGTAGCATTTTTATGCTCGGGTCGAAAAGAGTCACTTTAGTGGTCTCTACTTAGTCTCTCTTTAGTGGTCACTAAAGTGACTCTTTTCGACCCGAGCTCAAGTTTTACGATCGAGCCGAAACCGAGGTCGGAAAATGAGCGAGAGTTGAAAAGACAGTTTTTGCCCGTGTGAAGAACTATATTTTTCGTCATATTGCACAATTATTTAAACAAACTATGTTGAAAAAACTAAAATAGTCATAAAAATAACCTTTTAAAACTACTTCAAACTTGTTTTCAATTTAATTTGCTAATAGAAACAAGCAGCTGGTTTAGTAATTGATTCAGTCGCTTCGTCTTTTACGATTGTTAGTCTACATTATACATACTATCGATATGTTGAACTATTATATACTATTCTATATATATAATATGCTAAGCCCATTTTTTTAAACAGAACTCCTCCCTCATTTTTGAACCGACTTTGATGATTGAAGTGTCAAAAAATTGCCCTGATCTGTAGTTTTGCAAAGTGTTTTTCATTTTTTGAAATCTTTATTAGTTTGGACAGGATCTTCCATCAAAGTTGGGCTTTCTCCCATAAGACTTACATGAGAGAATCTAAATATTTAATTGGAAACTTTGTATCCACTAATTTGAGAGAACGGCTGGGCGTAGAAACTTGGTAGATGTGTCCCAAAGAAAGGTCTCGGTCTGTAAATGAGACATCAAAAGAAAAACGAAGTAAATTCCCTTGGGGCTCTGCCCCAGACTAGAAGAATACCCTTCTCAGATTTGTTTACATTATGGTCATATGGATAATTTGTCACTACTTTTAATTAGCTGTTATTTTAATTGTATTTTAAAATAACACATATTATAGGGAGTTACTGAGTTTGTCAAAAAGAAGTATTTGCAATGTAAATTTCTGATTTTAAAATTTATTTTGTTCTGCATCATCCCATGTTTTGCAATATAAATCTTAAATTACGAAATAATCGGAAAATCTCAATAAAATGATTTCTTATAGAATTATATTATCTATTGTACGGGTTGGTGTCTGCCTTTTTGTCCACTTTTGACGATATTTTATCATATTATCCAAGACCAACATAGGTTCATGAGATTATTTTCATACAGGTTTTCAAGTATTGGAAAAAAATTTCGATTTTGTAATACAATACAAAATAATTCAAGTACAGAAGAGTTTACAGCAACTAGATTTTTTAATAATTTTTATGAAGAAATATGTGCATGATTTATAAAGTCATTAATCTGCAAAATTGCAATTTATTGCAGACTTTTTAGATATGTTACTTCGACGTATTCATTCAGCACAGTAAAAACACAATAGAACCTTTGAATGTTATTAAACTAAGGAAAAAACATCAAAAACCATTTAATTAATCTCTAAAAGAAATCTCTCAAAGTGCACCGGTAACTTACCCAGATAGTAACATAAACAAAATGCCCAAACTCGATACTACAAAAAGGTTCAGGCCAGAGCGATTGTAATGCGCTTGGATTGTGACATTTATTAATTCGGATTATATTTCTCTTAACCAACTGATTATTCATCTTTAGCAGAAGTTCATTGTGCTCTTATCGTGTCTAATAATATCCAAACACAGAAACCTTGCCTAAAATGGTACCTATATCTTGACAGATGTTTTACAGTGACCTACTACGGACCGTGGCCCACTTGGTTGGCCTTAAGTGAGATTTGTGAAAATAACACTACACTTTGACTGTAAAACAAATTTCTCGAAGAGTAATTACCATCTAAGCAGTTACTGACTGTCATGACAGAAAGTTCGTGTTCCTTTTGAATTAGATATCCTCATTCATTCTAAGATACGTTGATTAACAACCATGCATGTATTTTACGTAACAATTTACAGTATTTGCTTTTTGGAAATGCAAGATTGTTTTGTCATTTGCATTATTTGTTGCCAATGAAGCCACATTATATTAATCAAAAAGAAGATACACCAGTTAACTTAGGAACAATAACTCATATGACGGACGGTATAAGAAAAATTTGTGATTAATTGAATGATCAACCATATTTTGTAACTAATGCAATAGTCATTATTGTTTCTTCACCTATTTATTACTCATTAAAACAATGCTAAATGCTCATATTTTTTATAATTTCATTCTTTTTGTCGCAGTTAGAAGAATTGTCGTAAGCCTTTAAAGCAACCGTCGATTACGACGGGTTTCACCTAGTATATCATATAAGGCAAAAAATAACACCGATCGATACATACTCAGAAAATATGCAATTTTGTTTACGATCGAATTTTACACCTGAGTTGACAACAGCTGATTTTTACCCCCTAGAGACTAGAAATGCTACAATACCCGCAACTCATGCATTTAAAACAGCCGTTTTTGCTGCAGAATGACGAAAACAATATTATAGAGGTTAGTAGACGTTATTATTATAGACTAACTGTTTGTCTGAAATCAATACTGGAACCATCTAGCTGCAATTTTAAGACTTTTTTTAATCTTAGCATTTTCTCTCTAAGCTTACTCGTTTAGGAGCTACATGACGCAAAATGTACACCGAGTCGTTTTTTCTCAGTTGTAACACGCATTAACTCCTAAACGAGTAGCTTTAGAAAAAAATCCAATTACAAACACGTTTTTAAATTGCATTTACTTTCTAAAAAAATCATAAAATATAGGGTCTTCCATAATAAACCGCAAAGTTGGCGACCATATTGGAAAAATTGCGGGCAAAATTATTTATTTAAATTGCCCAAAACTCTTTAAATAAAAAATCCAAGACAGTTACAATTTAACTTTTTTTTATTTCTTATAACTTTTAAAACAAATAGCACACTTATATCAATCACCCTGTATAGATAATTTATACGATATAATTACATTACTTTGAGCATTAAGTTGTAATGCGACAGCACACGTCAATGAGGTATAATAAGTGTAAGCTAGTCAGTTTGCATCTCATTTTGCCTTATTTTACAACTAAACATCTTTCAGTAATTTTTCATCTGATGTTTTTAATCCAACTGAGTTTGATGGACAAATTTTTAATGCTATGCAATGAAAAGTGTTTTTGACTTCTTTTTTTTAAATCAGCCATTTTTCGTAATTTATATTATAGGCCTACATAGATCTCTTTTACCTTAACATATATGCCAAGTTTCACAAGAGTACTTATTGGGACAATCCAATCATAAGTCTGTTTATGAAAAAATTATAAAATGACAAATATCTAGTTAAAGAAGCGATTTTGGAGAACATTTCACACAATTTTCTCTTGATCGCGACCCATCAATCCAGTTTCCGAACTTGAACCGTTACTTACGGGACATGTATATGTATATCCATGCTGTATATTAATAGGCCAGCTTGGATTTGTTTACGTTTTGAACAGAATTATACTTTGTAGCTGTATGAAGTTTTACCTTGTCTTATGTCTATTTAATTCACGTCACTTTATTATTGAACATTTAAACAATACAACATTCACCGCGTTACATAAAGGTGCTTATTTGAACGGTATTTTAGTACTGATTCTATTCCGTGCTGAAACCAGCGACTCATTCTTTCATAATATGAATATTCATATTATTTCATAATATTCATATTATGTACGTCTTATCAATCAATCGGTCGATTACCAACTATCAATTCTTTGAGACAGCGACGCTGAACATGAATGCAACGATATGATGATATACTAAATCCAATCTAGAAGGTGTACTGTTAGAAAAAAAACCCCTGTGATGTTTTCAGTCAACAAAGAGAAGTTTTCTAACGAATAATCAAAGTTGTACAATAACTTCTAGTTCTATACATACATAGGCCAGAATATCCCTAAGATATGTAGATATTCAAACTTATGCATGTTTCTTATAAAGTCTCGTTTCCCGGTAAACAAGCTCTCTGTGACCGCTAATTCTCATTGAGGCAATATGACATTGATTACGGAAACGGAAGTGACACATGACCTTGGATCAGCTGATGACCATGTGACATTGTCAAGGTCGAGGTCGTAGATGGTGCGCGTGCGTAACCAAGGTGCATCATCGTTTAATTACACGTGAGGTGTAAGGAATGGGGATTGAATACTGCAAGTATTTCACCCACCATTATATCCACGTTAAGAATCTCAAAAAGAAAACAACGGCGATGATATTGTGAACAAATAATATTACAATACCACAGGTTGTGTGTATTTCAGTAATAATCTGCCTGACGTGTAAAACAATAGTAATACGAATGAAATATCACATACTCCTAAACATGAAACACAAAAACGCAGGAGCATAAATGAGCAAGCTTTGTTTTTCAAAATAAATCAATCAACGAAAACATTATTCGCAATTACCATAAAAGAGAACAGCAAAATAAAAAAATATAAATTATCTAACTATTAATAAATGGTTGAGGTTCAATTAAAAACAAGTTTGCGTAAAGCCGTGATATAAATAGTTTGTATCACATTAAATAAAAGTGAGAAACTGTAAGTGTTGTTACTATAGCAGACTCATTGTGATCCTGAAGATTAACTCTGTATCTACGAGGTGCTGTTGACCCGGTAGCCTTGCTGTTAACCTGGGTGTTTACATAAAATGAGGTTACTAACCTGTCGTCAATCAATCCACTATTGTCTTGGATGACTATAGTTTCGGGGTTAAAACCCCATTTTCAAATCTTCTCTTCAGTCGTCAAATGTCAAACATATTCTCTTGCATAAGCCGTTGTCAAAATTACTTCACACATACACATAAACACACACGAAAACATTTATAACTACAAATCATGTACATGCGCGTGAGGCCGGCCAAGGACAAAACCAGACTGCCAAATTGCCAAACTGGGTGTTTAGCCCTATCTGGAGAAGGAAAACCCCGTCATCCGACTACAGGGATGATATGACTGTAGTCTCTATGTACCTACATCTTACAAGGTACGGTATATCCAGAGTGTGTAGCATCCCCAGACTCCGGTAGAGTTCCGTCCTCCGACTAACCAACACTCAAGGATGATATGACTGTAGCCTCTATGTACCTACATCTTACAAGGTACGGTATATCCAGAGTGTGTAGCATCCCCAGACTCCGGTAGAGTTCCGTCCTCCGACTAACCAACACTCAAGGATGATATGCCTGTAGCCTCTATGTACCTACATCTTACAAGGTACGGTATATCCAGAGTGTGTAGCATCCCCAGACTCCGGTAGAGTTCCGTCCTCCGACTAACCAACACTCAAGGATGATATGCCTGTAGCCTCTATGTACCTACATCTTACAAGGTACGGTATATCCAGAGTGTGTAGCATCCCCAGACTCCGGTAGAGTTCCGTCCTCCGACTAACCAACACTCAAGGATGATATGCCTGTAGCCTCTATGTACCTACATCTTACAAGGTACGGTATATCCAGAGTGTGTAGCATCCCCAGACTCCGGTAGAGTTCCGTCCTCCGACTAACCAACACTCAAGGATGATATGCCTGTAGTCTCTATGTACCTACATCTTACAAGGTACGGTATATCCAGAGTGTGTAACATCCCCAGACTCCGGTAGAGTTCCGTTCTCTGACTAACCAACACTCAAGGATGATATGCCTGTAGTCTCTATGTACCTACATCTTACAAGGTACAGTATATCCAGAGTGTGTAGCGTCCCCAGACTCCGGTAGAGTTCCGTCCTCCGACTAACCAACACTCAAGGATGATATAACTGTAGTCTCTATGTACCTACATCTTACATGGTACGGTATATCCAGAGTGTGTAGCATCCCCAGACTCCGGTAGAGTTCCGTCCTCCGACTACAGGGATGATATGACTGTAGCCTCTATGTACCTACATCTTACAAGGTACGGTATATCCAGAGTGTGTAACATCCCCAGACTCCGGTAGAGTTCCGTTCTCTGACTAACCAACACTCAAGGATGTTATGCCTGTAGTCTCTATGTACCTACATCTTACAAGGTACGGTATATCCAGAGTGTGTAACATCCCCAGACTCCGGTAGAGTTCCGTCCTCTGACTAAACAACACTCAAGGATGATATGCCTGTAGCCTCTATGTACCTACATCTTACAAGGTACGGTATATCCAGAGTGTGTAGCATCCCCAGACTCCGGTAGAGTTCCGTTCTCTGACTAACCAACACTCAAGGATGATATGCCTGTAGTCTCTATGTACCTACATCTTACAAGGTACGGTATATCCAGAGTGTGTAACATCCCCAGACTCCGGTAGAGTTCCGTTCGCTGACTAACCAACACTCAAGGATGATATGCCTGTAGTCTCTATGTACCTACATCTTACAAGGTACGGTATATGCAGAGTGTGTAGCATCCCCAGACTCCGGTAGAGTTCCGTCCTCCGACTAACCAACACTCAAGGATGATATGCCTGTAGCCTCTATGTACCTACATCTTACAAGGTACGGTATATCCAGAGTGTGTAGCATCCCCAGACTCCGGTAGAGTTCCGTCCTCCGACTACAGGGATGATATGACTGTAGCCTCTATGTACCTACATCTTACAAGGTACGGTATATCCAGAGTGTGTAGCATCCCCAGACTCCGGTAGAGTTCCGTCCTCCGACTACAGGGATGATATGACTGTAGCCTCTATGTACCTACATCTTACAAGGTACGGTATATCCAGAGTGTGTAGCATCCCCAGACTCCGGTAGAGTTCCGTCCTCCGACTAACCAAAACTCAAGGATGATATGCCTGTAGCCTCTATGTACCTACATCTTACAAGGTACGGTATATCCAGAGTGTGTAGCATCCCCAGACTCCGGTAGAGTTCCGTTCTCTGACTAACCAACGATCAAGGATGATATGCCTGTAGTCTGTATGTACCTACATCTTACAAGGTACGGTATATCCAGAGTGTGTAGCATCCCCAGACTCCGGTAGAGTTCCGTCCTCCGACTAACCAAAACTCAAGGATGATATGCCTGTAGTCTCTATGTACCTACATCTTACAAGGTACGGTATATCCAGAGTGTGTAGCATCCCCAGACTCCGGTAGAGTTCCGTTCTCTGACTAACCAACACTCAAGGATGATGTGCCTGTAGTCTCTATGTACCTACATCTTACAAGGTACGGTATATGCAGAGTGTGTAACATCCCCAGACTCCGGTAGAGTTCCGTTCTCTGACTAACCAACACTCAAGGATGATATGCCTGTAGCCTCTATGTACCTACATCTTACAAGGTACGGTATATCCAGAGTGTGTAACATCCCCAGACTCCGGGAGAGTTCCGTCCTCCGACTAACCAACACTCAAGGATGATATGCCTGTAGCCTCTATGTACCTACATCTTACAAGGTACGGTATATGCAGAGTGTGTAACATCCCCAGACTCCGGGAGAGTTCCGTCCTCCGACTAACCAACACTCAAGGATGATATGCCTGTAGTCTCTATGTACCTACATCTTACAAGGTACGGTATATCCAGAGTGTGTAACATCCCCAGACTCCGGGAGAGTTCCGTCCTCCGACTAACCAACACTCAAGGATGATATGCCTGTAGCCTCTATGTACCTACATCTTACAAGGTACGGTATATGCAGAGTGTGTAACATCCCCAGACTCCGGTAGAGTTCCGTTCTCTGACTAACCAACACTCAAGGATGATATGCCTGTAGCCTCTATGTACCTACATCTTACAAGGTACGGTATATCCAGAGTGTGTAGCATCCCCAGACTCCGGTAGAGTTCCGTTCTCTGACTAACCAACACTCAAGGATGATATGCCTGTAGCCTCTATGTACCTACATCTTACAAGGTACGGTATATGCAGAGTGTGTAACATCCCCAGACTCCGGTAGAGTTCCGTTCTCTGACCAACCAACACTCAAGGATGATATGCCTGTAGCCTCTATGTACCTACATCTTACAAGGTACGGTATATCCAGAGTGTGTAACATCCCCAGACTCCGGGAGAGTTCCGTCCTCCGACTAACCAACACTCAAGGATGATATGCCTGTAGCCTCTATGTACCTACATCTTACAAGGTACGGTATATCCAGAGTTTGTAGCATCCCCAGACTCCGGTAGAGTTCCGTTCTCTGACTAACCAACACTCAAGGATGACATGCCTGTAGCCTCTATGTACCTACATCTTACAAGGTACGGTATATCCAGAGTGTGTAACATCCCCAGACTCCGGGAGAGTTCCGTCCTCCGACTAACCAACACTCAAGGATGATATGCCTGTAGCCTCTATGTACCTACATCTTACAAGGTACGGTATATGCAGAGTGTGTAACATCCCCAGACTCCGGTAGAGTTCCGTTCTCTGACTAACCAACACTCAAGGATGATATGCCTGTAGCCTCTATGTACCTACATCTTACAAGGTACGGTATATCCAGAGTGTGTAGCATCCCCAGACTCCGGTAGAGTTCCGTTCTCTGACTAACCAACACTCAAGGATGATATGCCTGTAGCCTCTATGTACCTACATCTTACAAGGTACGGTATATGCAGAGTGTGTAACATCCCCAGACTCCGGTAGAGTTCCGTTCTCTGACTAACCAACACTCAAGGATGATATGCCTGTAGCCTCTATGTACCTACATCTTACAAGGTACGGTATATCCAGAGAATGTAACATCCCCAGACTCCGGGAGAGTTCCGTCCTCCGACTAACCAACACTCAAGGATGATATGCCTGTAGCCTCTATGTACCTACATCTTACAAGGTACGGTATATCCAGAGTTTGTAGCATCCCCAGACTCCGGTAGAGTTCCGTTCTCTGACTAACCAACACTCAAGGATGATATGCCTGTAGTCTCTATCTACCTACATCTTACAAGGTACGGTATATGCAGAGTGTGTAACATCCCCAGACTCCGGGAGAGTTCCGTTCTCTGACTAACCAACACTCAAGGATGATATGACTGTAGCCTCTATGTACCTACATCTTACAAGGTACGGTATATCCAGAGTTTGTAGCATCCCCAGACTCCGGTAGAGTTCCGTTCTCTGACTAACCAACACTCAAGGATGATATGCCTGTAGTCTCTATGTACCTACATCTTACAAGGTACGGTATATGTAGAGTGTGTAACATCCCCAGACTCCGGGAGAGTTCCGTCCTCCGACTAACCAACACTCAAGGATGATATGCCTGTAGTCTCTATGTACCTACATTTTACAAGGTACGGTATATCCAGAGTGTGTAGCATCCCCAGACTCCGGTAGAGTTCCGTCCTCCAGTCAACCAACATTTCAGGATGACAAGCCTCTATGTGCCCCACTTTCCGTCCATTATCACCCACGCCCATAATTAACTATGGGCGCTATCAATCTGCTGACCTTGGGCGAAAGTCGCTCTCCCGATTGTTTGGTTTGTGGGGTCACCCAGTTTCCCCACTTCTTCTACCTCACGTCTTGTCATCTTAGCTCTTCGCAATGATCGTAGCGAAGTTGTATTCTATTTTTGGTATTATGAAGTTTCGCTTGGCACAAGAACTGAGGATTAAACAGTTCTCAGCTGTTTAAAGTGTGGTATTCTTTGTGCATGATTTGTATACAGAACTTGAGTGATACTTCTCGAATCTACTTTAAAAAATAATAATCTTGACTTAAAGTTTTAGGTTGCCGATATAAGTTATTATAAGTCGATTGTTAACCTTGAAGAAACAGTCAATATTTCACTTGAAAGATGGTTCATTAGCCTCGTATCTTAGTAACTTATCACGTTATATAACATTTTTTCTAGTGAATCGACGCTTTTGGACTGTTGTTTGAGTATTTTCTTGATTTTCTTTTATTTTCAAACTATTTTAGCACTAGTCTTGATAATTTGGTTTTAAAATTACATACTCTACAAAAAAAATGTGTAGAGTACAAATGTACAAAAAAAATTTGAGCAACAAGCTATACTCTTATATTCTGAAGGTATTTGATGTCAATGGTTTTGTTTACTTCAGGGGAAAAATCTCTGAACCACGAATAAAATACGCAAAAACATCAAAGTCTCTGTGACGCCTATCTTATAACAGCTACAAATAAAATATTCGCAACTCGTACAATATCAACAACTAAAACAAATATATTAGCTATGGCAACAGTGACCGCAACGAGTGTAGTATAAACAACTAAACCAACAACCGTAACACTAAAGTAGATACTGTATAGCATAGCCTACAACAAGCATAGCCTCCACTCTCGCGGCGTATACAGCTACAACCAACCCCAGCAGCCGTAGTAACATTAGCTCCATTAACAACAACCGTAACACTAAAGTAGATACTGTATAGCATAGCCTACAACAAGCATAGCCTCCACTCTCGCGGCGTATACAGCTACCAACAACCCCAGCAACCGTATTAACATTAGCTCCATTAACAACAACCGTAACACTAAAGTAGATACTGTACAGCAGAGCCTACAACAAGCATAGCCTCCACTCTCGCGGCGTATACAGCTACCAACAACCCCAGCAACCGTATTAACATTAGCTCCATTAACAACAACCGTAACACTAAAGTAGATACTGTACAGCAGAGCCTACAGCAAGCATAGCCTCCACTCTCGCTGCGTCTACAGCTACCAACAACCCCAGCAACCGTAGTAACATTAGCTCCATTAACAACAACCGCAACACTAAAGTAGATACTGTATAGCATAGCCTACAACAAGCATAGCCTCCACTCTCGCTGCGTATACAGCTACCAACAACCCCAGCAACCGTATTAACATTAGCTCCATTAACAACAACCGTAACACTAAAGTAGATACTGTACAGCAGAGCCTACAGCAAGCATAGCCTCCACTCTCGCTGCGTCTACAGCTACCAACAACCCCAGCAACCGTAGTAACATTAGCTCCATTAACAACAACCGCAACACTAAAGTAGATACTGTATAGCATAGCCTACAACAAGCATAGCCTCCACTCTCGCTGCGTCTACAGCTACCAACAACCCCAGCAACCGTAGTAACATTAGCTCCATTAACAACAACCGCAACACTAAAGTAGATACTGTAAAGCATAGCCTACAACAAGCATAGCCTCCACTCTCGCGGCGTCTACAGCTACCACCAACCCCAGCAGCCGTAGTAACATTAGCTCCATTAACAACAACCGCAACACTAAAGTAGATACTGTATAGCATAGCCTACAACAAGCATAGCCTCCACTCTCGCGGCGTCTACAGCTACCAACAACCCCAGCAACCGTAGTAACATTAGCTCCATTAACAACAACCGCAACACTAAAGTAGATACTGTATAGCATAGCCTACAACAAGCATAGCCTCCACTCTCGCGGCGTCTACAGCTACCACCAACCCCAGCAGCCGTAGTAACATTAGCTCCATTAACAACAACCGCAACACTAAAGTAGATACTGTATAGCATAGCCTACAACAAGCATAGCCTCCACTCTCGCGGCGTCTACAGCTACCAACAACCCCAGCAACCGTAGTAACATTAGCTCCATTAACAACAACCGCAACACTAAAGTAGATACTGTATAGCATAGCCTACAACAAGCATAGCCTCCACTCTCGCGGCGTCTACAGCTACCAACAACCCCAGCAACCGTAGTAACATTAGCTCCATTAACAACAACCGCAACACTAAAGTAGATACTGTATAGCATAGCCTACAACAAGCATAGCCTCCACTCTCGCGGCGTCTACAGCTACCAACAACCCCAGCAACCGTAGTAACATTAGCTCCATTAACAACAACCGCAACACTAAAGTAGATACTGTATAGCATAGCCTACAACAAGCATAGCCTCCACTCTCGCGGCGTCTACAGCTACCAACAACCCCAGCAACCGTAGTAACATTAGCTCCATTAACAACAACAACCGCAACTACAACTAGTGTAACTTTTGTTAGTTGTTGCAGCAGGAAGCGATGATCGCTACAAGGACGATGATGGCGCGCCCGACGTCCTTCCATTAACTCATTGCATACAAATCACCACTTGCTGTCGTTAACTCACCTTGTAAAGCCTTCTGTCATTGCAGCAATTGCAATAACAATTTAACAGCCTTTCTTACTACGTTTTACAGTTCGCACTTGGAAGCTCATGTCTTCATATTTGTCTTTATTTAAGTACAGTAGGTGAAACTGTGAAGAGCAACAATATTTTGCGAATCAGTCCAATGGAAAGAACCCAAATTCATTTAAAACATCCTAATTAATTATAATCAACCGGTAATAGTGAATTTTGGTCAAACTACTTATGATATTACAGTACTTAATAGCATATACAAATAATATTTTTTATAACACTACGATGTATTTAGTTACAGGCGTTAATTTGAGACTAAAAGCTACGTTTTGTCCATGCCAACTATCATCGTCATTTGGGGACCGAGCAGGTTTTTGCGGCCCTAGGGCCGAAAATAAACTATTAGCTTTATACTTATACTTAATACTTTCTTAATGGCGACCATACAAAGTAGGTATTTTAAGCCAAGTATGAATGGAGATGAGTGTAGGATGAGTGGCGCGATCTTGTAGTCTTGTTAGTGACTAAGGCCGACATTCCTTAGACACAGCTGTTAATTAATAGCCCATACAGCTAATGGCAACTAAGGGACCTACAGTTTATAGTGGAATCCGAACCACATTTTTGCCTTGGTATATACGAATTGGTCTAATTATCAGGATAATACTGCGGATAGTCGTAGTACTCACTCGTGCGGATGTTAATCCACACCAGAGAGTATCGCATCCACAGTGCATGCCTATAAATATCCACAATTCGTGACCTCCTAGTAGCTGGATTACAGGACGACGCCACCCGTCCCAGTCTTATTTACATAATACTCAAGCTGTGTCCAAAATGCATTGCAATAGGCTTGTTTTATTGTCACCGCTGCTTAGCAACTATAATATATCTATATCCATACTATACTATATACTAGGTGCACGCTCATTCTTCCCGTGTGTGGACGAAACAAAGGCAGTCAATAAGGCTGAGCTGGTTAGTGAGGCGACCAGACTACACCAAAGTAGTCTGTCTAGGTAGGCGCACAATGGATCGAACGATCGAGCAGGCATGGATGCTCAAACAGTGTGTTGCAGAGCAGATCATTTCGAGCTTGCCTGAGGCCTCAGTGCAGATGTGGTGAATGTGGGGTCCTAACTTAAATGACAAGTCATGTAATAATGACAAAACACCATGGCCTCTGTTGCTTAGACTTCCAGAACAGGCTGCCTTCTAGAAAATATTCAATGTCCAGAGAATTTTGTTTATGCTAAAATTTATCAACTTATTCTTGGTGGGATTAACATCATATTATCTTTGGACTTTGGAAAAAAAAACTTAGCTGAGAACATCATTAACAACCTCCTGCCTATGGAGCGATGAAAATTCCACAAGTTTTTAGAAAACCAAAGAAAACGGATTTTGATAAGTCTCTTTATGTCATTGATGAAAATGAAAATCAGAAAATATCTGTAATTTGTTGGATGTTTTCAAGTTAAATTAGAAAGAAATCCATATTCACCCCCAACCCCTATAAAACCAGTATGAAAGCCAGTTCACATGGTCTAATCAAAAGAGTTAGTAAAACTCAACCTGATAAGGGAGTGTTTATTGTATTTAAAAAAATTACATTAATGGGGAAGCTTTATCCTTAGTCGCATTAGAACTACATCTCTTAATCTGTATTGTAAATCGTCTCCGTATGGTAACCCTAAACAAAAAACCACCTTTCGGTTTATCAAACAATAAAAGATGACAAATAGTATTTGTTTTTAAACTTTTTTTAACTTTAGTTACCTAGTATGTGGAATCTGGAAGTTTTCAGACTAAAAAATACAACAAAACTCATATTTACCCCATAACCCTATCTATGAAAGCCTGTCCTCATCATTAAATTTGACCAGGATGCTTCCACTTTTCATTCTAGAAACGTCTTCACTCTCTTACATCCAGTCTTATAAAAAGTGGAGTTCCATCATCAGTTTAATTGCTTTTGATTTCATCCCGGAATTCCGTATTTATTTTTAAAGCCCTTTTTAACACATTCACTAAACCCATGGGATTTTGAGGTTAAAACTAATACAATCCCCTGTAAAAGCATGTTCTCATGGTCCAGCTAGGATGCTTTGTGTAACTAAATTATATTGGATACGTGTTCACTACATACAATCTTATTAAAAGTGGGATTTTATCAACAGTAGTCACTATAAATTTCATGGGATACTATTTTTTCCTATGGACTACCACTATACCTTCATCAGAGAATAAAAGACACAATATACTACTTTGTATTTAAAGCTCTTTTGAAGACATAAACCAAAACCAAGGGGTTTTTAGGTTCAGAGTACATAGGCTAGTTGCAAAAACTCTTATTTACCCTATACGAATTTGGTATAAACGTGTTAATCTACATTTATTCAAACGAGTTTGCGAACCAGCATGATCGGACTATGGGAACGGGGGTTTTTTGGGGTAAAAATAGGTTTTTCCCATTTTTGACCCTAAAAAAAAAAAAATCTCAATATCTTTCCAAACCATTTTGTAGACTTAAAAAAACAAATAATTTAGTATAATGAAGCGTTATTGTGCGATTAATGGTTACGAAAAAAATTCCAAAAAATTTTATATTTTAAAAATTCTTATGTTATTCACATGGAGTATAAGTCAACCGTTGTTTGCTTGTTTATGAACACATTTTTAATCAAATTTGGAAAATACATTAATTTTTTAGGTACTTACTATTAACATTTTACTACAAAAAACACTATTTTACCCTCCCTGTTCCAGCAAACTTAAGTACTTGTTAAACTTATTCTATTTAAATAGGGAATAAATGTGATATTTTTATTGAGGCATTGTAGTGTAAATCCAATCAGGCAAATGGAAATTCGCTTAGTCTGCAGGTTTGCTGCGACGGGGTTATTTACCATTTTCTCCGCATCCCTTCATTGGACAATAAATGCCATGAAATACAAATTTGTATTTTAAGCTCTTTTTATATCATTCACATAAACCTATGGAATTTTGATTATTTTACAGTCAAAAAGCAAAAAACCAATATTCACCCCATACAACCCCTCATGAAACATGATCAGAAACACACATTACAAGGTCATGTGAACATGGTGGCAGGTTAACAAGACGGTAAAACTATTAAGAATATACGTTATAAAGCGGACACCTAATAGCACATAGTGTTAGCTACAGCACTAACGCTGCCTACGAGTGCGGCCCTAACTATGTGACGGTAATACAACTGCCACTTATTAACCTAATTTCTATATGATTCCCACATTCCACAGAACTCAAGCTGAGCAAAAAAACCTGATACCTAAAAATTCATTGTATTCATATGGATTCAAGTGTCTTAAGGAATTGATATAATTTGGGGCATAGACAAATAGAATAAATATAGACTGTCAAAGGAAGCTTCCGGTCCCCACCGCTAGGAGTGCCGTGTAGTTACTGCACACACCGCTGCAGGCAAGGAGCGCAGGAGCCGTATGCTACCAGCAGACGCTGCAGCGGTGGGCGCCGTAACTACACGACACTCCTAGCGGTGGGCGCCGGAACATATGCTATAGTGATGCGCAATTGCGAGATGTTTGAACAATCAAAATGTTTCTTCTTGAGATGTTCCGCTGACATATGAATTAGCACTTATGTCACTCCGTCATGGCAACAGAAATAGAAAATTATTTTAAAGTAGCCTAATGGGTAAAGGTAAATAATACTGTTAACATTACCTACATTTATGAGAACCTTCTTTCTCGTTATAAGCGTTTTGAATTAAATACAAACATTTTATTTGTAAAATATATCGTCTTGTCAATAGTTTTTATTGAGTGGTATTAAGTTCCGTAGATAAAGTAAGTAATATATCCATGAACCTTCCTTGGTTTTGAAGTAAGATAGACCTCTTATTTGGGGTCAATCCCTGGCAGATACAATAAAAATTTGATGATAATAAATGACGATGCCGCACTTAACAAAACAATCGCCATGAATAACTCTTTAAAAAGAATCTTTAGAAGAAAGCCGTGCTGAAACGAAACAATCCTCACAAACATCTTAATAAAACCTCATGGTAAGAACCTCTCACTAAACAAAAATACAATCAAAACGTCTCGAGAGGTTGAAACAATCAAAACGTTTCGATTGTAAGATCTCGCAATCGCGCATCACTAATAAGCTAACCACAGCACCAGGGTTGCCACCCGTCCCGATTCTGCCGGGACAGTCCCGATTTCAGTTCCTTCTGCCCGTATTTAAGCCTATGATAATCCGGGGGGAGGGAGGCCATGTCCCGATTTTTCCCTAACCAAAGGTGGCAACCCTGCGCAGCACTGCTGCCGGTCTATACTCATTCTACTTGTCTATGATTGGGGGCACGAGTACAGGAAACCTGAGGTTAAAGTCTGGGCTCGAGATGAAAACTCTTATACTTTTTTGCATTACGAGTCTGCTCCACAAAGGGTCTTGTCATCACCGCTCTATTATAGTGAATTGTTTTAAAATGTTTTAAAACCATTGTATCTCCTGCCATGTGCAAGATAAGGGAACAGTAATACGGTTTTTGATTACAAGAAACATATCCGATGCCGACATCCATTGCCAGATGACAAAAATACCAAATCCATCCTATATACACATTATCACGGTCATTTGTAAACTCTCTAGCCTAATTACACTTTCTTGTTTCTTCTTCTGGGCAATGAATGTCAGCATTCTATATGTTTCTTGTGGTAAAAACCATACGACTGACCTTATCTCGTACGCAACGGGAGATTCAATGGATCCCAATTCTTAAAAACACATTGCGAAGCGTACGCCTACATGTCAGTTACAGAGCATAAAGTTCGAAAGTTGTGTGTCATTTTGTTCCCAAGGGGTGTTAGTAATTGGCCAGGAGCCTTTTGTGGCGTACAAAGGAACTACGGATTTTGATTTGATTTATACGCAAAGAGGGTTACTTAAAAAAACCCTTGTAACTTCAAAATCATAATTCAACTATTAATAATTCAAGTAGGCTCTAATGATTTGTTTCCGAATAAAATGTTATGCTGGTTTTCATAGCCTACCGGATACTTGCAAAGCCAAAGATATATCTATATATATAGCCTATTATAATAGCCTACGCCTACACAAGATTTGTCAACTGAACTACTGCCATTTCAATTTTGACCATTGGTCACGTCTCATTGGAAAGAGCATGTCGCCATGTCGCTTAGGTGTGCAAACTGTTCCTAAATTTTTTTGTAAAGTCACTGTGATCATAAGAAATTACGCATCAAAAAGTCATGTCTCAACGTGGACTAATGGAATTGACATACTGCTTCCGGGCATGACTACAGGAAACCTAATGTCAGCGGCTAGACTCAAGTAAAAAATAACTCTCATACTCTTTTGCTTTACATGTCCGCTCGGTGTATTATCAATGGTAAAACTTAACCCCATGGGGGGATTGTCTACTGTATTAGACCAAATTTCATAGATAGTGTAGGGTTTACCTTAAAAACACATTAGAACTACACATGAATATAGGCCTAAATTGGTCAAGTTATCACTAATCTTTCATCGGACAGTAAAATTGGTTTGATTTTTGACTCAATTTAACAATCCCAATATAACCCCTGCACATGGTCTGATTAATTAAGACTGTAGGCCTATGACTCAACCTGGTGAGGAATTGATATATTTTGTATTGGGCCAAATTTCATAAATAAGTAGTAAGTGTCAACCTTAGTCACATTAGAAATACTAATTTGGTTATTATTGTATATTCTTACAATAAATTAAATAACAAATTTTAAGTTTTAAGATTTTCAGTGTAATATTAGCAAACAACTTTATTTCACTGTCATTTAACTCCCCCATACATTCCTTACCACGAATGTGCGTCTTCTTGCATAAACTTATGACAAATTTCATCACAATCTGAGCATTATCATGCTCAGGTTCACATTATGCAACAACCACAGTTTTGGGCTTCAGGGGACCCTTAAATTGAAATTATAGAATACACTAGCTAAAGGTACTAATAATTGTAAAAAGTTAGCTAACTTATTTTCAATCACAATTTTTCAATGTGGTTGTTCATAATAATATGTTTGTAACACATTTATGTATGTAACACATTATATTATGAATGTAACACATTTGCTTAACTTGTTTCTGGAGCCTACCAGAGATTTGAGGATAATTGTTAAAAGTGATCTAGGCCTAAGTATATATAGTTTATGAGTTATAATCTTGTAAGTTAGGTTACTTGAAATTTCCTTTAGCCTACTGCAACCAAAATCTTATTGAAAACAAAGTTGGTAAGCTACGAGGGCCATTTCTTTAAGATAGGCAGTTTTTGTGTATGGATCTGTACTTCGCTTCTACCTTTCAGCGAGGTACCTATGCCGCTAACTGGCATCATTTGTAAGCAGATTGACACAATTTATAGCTCTGTAGCTACCATATACATGTTTCGCTGTGTTAAAAAAATTGTTTAAACCATCGCATATCTCCCGCTAAGATTAAACATAAAGTAGGGCTAGAGCTATGAGTTGTTCTAATAATAATCCAAATAGGCCCTAATGAATTGTTTCTAAGGTTATGCTATTGTTTATAACCAACTTGCAAACCCAAAGATAGCCTGCATTGGGTCTGATAATAATTGGAGTGTCCAACCAAGATCACCACTTAGGCCTACTATCTTTAATGTATAACTTATTTAATGTCCTGTGAGTTAACATTATAAGCGTATACATATGTTATAACTTAAGTGTTATTAGACATGGTACCTTTTTTCCGTAAATTTAATAACACGTGCAATGCTGGTCAAGAAGTTCTTTATCTTAAAATTGTCAGTTCAGCTAGAAATTGACTTTTAAATTAGCTTCAGTCATCAATATCTCATAAATAACTGTGAAGTAAATTGTTCATTCCAAATAATTAGGCTACAAATACCTTAAGTAGGCTTAACCAACAACACTTAAGTTAAGTTAGCTGTCAAGGGTTACGAGGATTAATTTGTTGTTGGCCTTTAAGGATCACTTAATTCCAAATAGGCTACAAATGTATAAAGTAAACCAACACCACTTCTTACAGAGCAACTTAAGTTTGGAATAGCTTATGTTAGTTGTCGAGCGTTTTACAAAAACATTTAATCAATTTATGTTACGGTAAATTAACTTATTTGTAAACTTGAGCGTAATTTGTTGAGGCCATTATGGATATCAATTCTGTTTAACTTATTATACACTCACTGACTATTGAAGTGTGTACTATAATTTATAGTAACGGTACTGGACTCATAAGGATCGTTAAGTTATGGCCTTTTACGTCATTGTCTCTTGTCTGTCTAAAAATGCCAAGAAAATCGGTGTCGAAATTGAAAAAAACCTCACAGGCTTTACTTATTATAAGTTATTTGACAGTTCTTAATTGATCAGGCCTACAGTCGTATACGCTAAATTACTCCCATAGAAATGCTCTCTGTCTCCATACAAAATTAAACTGTTCGACCAAACTAAGTTAAAAGTTATTTTACAACACCCTCATTTTAACAGAAGGGGGTAAGTTAGTAAAAATTTTGGGAGTTGAAGTTTTAACTCTAACTTAGGCCTAACTTACTTAATCGGTTAAAGGAGTCAATCAGTCAAAAGTAGGCCACTTTAGTATCTGTCCTACACTCATCGGAACGGATATAACTTATCGATCGGCATATCGATTATTTCATTCCGCATATTAAGTTTGGTTGGTTAGTTGGGTTAACCTAACCTAAACATAACTAACCGAATGAACTAATCGATATAGGCTATTGATATTTTCCATTTGGATGAGTGTAGAGCAGATAACTTACTAAAGTGCAGCCGGCCACTAATTTTAAAAATATATGCCAAGGCCTAGGACCTAGGATAGGCCTAGGCATATCTACAAATTAATTTGATGCCGTAATGTAGTTAACTGTACCCCTAGCCTAGGCCTCTAAGTTACAGGCCAAGCTTAACTTACCTTAAGAACTTTATGGTAAACTTAAGGCCTTAAGTTACTGAAAATTGTTAGGCAACATTTCTAGAGTCAATAATCTGAAATATAAAGAAGATAAACACCACTTCAGGCTAAATTTCATATAACTATGGAAAGTTCAAGTAGGCCTATTACTTTGTACTCATTCTATGTTTGTTTGAGTGGATACCTAACCTAGGCCTAGTAAGTACCTTGATTTGGAAAAATGATGGTCCATACGCTTACTCATAACTGGATTGTCTTATTATTTTGTAACAGTCATAACATTTACTCCGATTTCTTTAGACTGATATCTGAGATAGAAACATAGATAAGACCACTTAGTCTATAAAAGAAGTCTGCGCTTGGTTAAGTCTCATTAATTATTTCCAAATGCAGTAGACAATCATAGAGTAAGTTAACGAATTTATAGATCAGATCTAATGTAACGCAATACAAATTTAAAAAACTGACTTTAATAAAATAAAAGTTGAAATCACAGCAACTAAATCAATGGAATTACTAACTTAAAACACAATGTAAACACTAAACTAAAATATTTTGGTTTTGGTTATTTTATGGCAGACGCAGACGACGGCTGATTTAGTGTTAGGTGATTTTGATTTTGCTAGTCAAATGAAACACTAACGAACCAAAAAAACGTGTCAAATAACGAACTTTATTGAGTTAAGTTAAATCGCAAACATTCACGAAATTTATTCGAATATAGTTTATTAAGAACTACACAAAAAAATAAATCCGTGGTACAAGACTCAGATTTTTTAATGCTGTAATAAAAGAGCCTTTTATTAACATATTTTTAGCATGGAATTTTTATAGGCTGACAGTGAGGACTTCACTTCGTTTCGTCCAACTATACTAAACACTATACAATACTATACTAATTACTATGCTATACTATACTATACTATACTATACTATACTATACTATACCTACAATCTTCTATACTATTGTATACAAATCTAGTGGTGTCTGTCTGTATGTGTGTTACTAATATAGGCGCATAAACTACTGAACTGACTGGGCTTAAATTTTACAAAAATATAGCTACCATACCAAGGACCATTATAGGACTATTCACACTTTGCTACTGACCATGGGCTTTGCCCCTTTGGCTTTAAAAGTTCTGAGGTGAGGATTTTAAAAGTAAATATTGATTGGTCTCCATGGCTGCCATGAGAACACATACAATGTTTGCAATTTGCTATGCCATCCAAATGTAAACAAGCTGAACTGTCAAACCACATTAATTCACAATTCCTCAGCTGGTTTATAAATAGGCATATAATATTCACTACAATCGTGTGACATGTTTATTTATTCTTATATTTGATGGTTCATTGATTATTGATTTTATGAAATAAGTGAGATTGTATATCTGTTGCTGTATCTAACCCTAATTAATTATTTAATATTTTGCTAATGAGAATGATTGTATTTGAAAGATTTTGGTGTAAAAAATAGTGATATTATAAAGTTCACATTTACTTGAATCATTTTAACATTTTTTTACACTTAACAGGTGTTTAGAGTAGGGTACACACCTTAAAAATTGAAACTTTTCTCAAGGAGATAATTAATTGTACATTTATGCCATTTTGAGAGTAATATTATTCACACCATTTACCTTTTCAAAAATGTTTAAATCATAATTTCATATTACCACTCATAGATTAGTTATGATGTTTCTAATCCAGAGGTAACTACTACCTATCTATATTATAACTTTTGACACTTCCTGTAGATTTCACATTATATTCTAATAATGAATAACTTTTTACGAGCGTTTCATGGTCATTACATGTATATTATTTTCAACCAAGTTCCTCTTAACTTAGCCTACCCTTGACATAAACATTGTATGAATGAAGTTAAATTTCCTAATTCTAAGCTGATATACAAATATTTCAATTTAAACCAACAATAAAAAAACTAAGTTTTATATGCACTTGCCTTTGGGGCATGAATAGTGGGAGCTATAAATAGTAGGGCTAAGTATGTTTCTGTTTGTTTAAGTAGTAAGAGTGTTAATGTTTTTGTTTGTTCACATAGTATAGGGTGTCCCACGAAGGGGTTTAAACGTTTGATTTTATATTACGCGCCCATTCAAGCACCGAACTTATTGAAACTTTACACAGTTTACAAAGTAAGTTCTAAAAATATTCCCTGACCTTAGTAGAAAAAAAATGGTGGCATATTTAAAAACGTTACTTTAAAAACATTAAAAAGGTATTTTTGGTTTTATAAAATATTATTATTGTTTCCTACTTTCCAGGGCAATATGACTTTTAAATAAAAAAAAACTAGAATACAGTCTAATGGAAAACTAAAAATAAATCAAATAACTAATAAATAATAATAATAAATAAATAACTAATAATAAATCATAAAAGTAGTTTTTATAGAAAGCACATTCGTAAATTTGTCAATATGCCACCATATTGTTTCTACTAAGGTTAGGGAGTTGAAATTTTTCCAGAATATTTTTAGAACCTACTTTGTAAACTGTGTAAAGTTTCAAAAAGTTCGGTGCATGAATGGGCACGTAATATAAAATCAAACGTTTAAACCCCTTCGTGGGACACCCGGTATATAATGAGATATTTTTATAATTAATGCTAAGTGAGCAATGCTTTTTACAAGCAAGATCACATGTTTCATTTAATTCAAACCGTAATATTAACCAGATGGTGTAAATTATTGTGTGTCTAGGTTTGATTTTATCATTTAAAAATCAAGTAAAAGCTTTGAGTTTTTTATTTGTTTTATTGTTTGAAAATTTGTTTATGTAATTAGTAAGTTAAAAGTTTTTGATAGGTATATTTATTGGAATTTAATTTAATTTCACACAGTTTTCACTTCAGATTTCAAAAAAACACCATTTAAACATACATCAACCCCGGACGAAGGACGGGTACTCTGCTAGTATTATATAAAAATCTAATGATGTCTTTCTGTGTGTGTATTACGAGGTATTACTAATAGGCACAACATGTAATGAACCGACTGGGCTTAAATTTCACAAAAATATACCTACCATACCAAGTAGCATAGGTACGGTAATGGGACTATTCACACTTTGATACCAACCGTGGGCTTTGCCCCTTTGGCTTTAGATGTTTTGAGGTGAGGATTTCAAAAGTAAATATTGATTGGTCTCCATGGCTGCAATAAGAATACTCACAATGTTTACATTTACTTTGACATTTCAATGCAAACAAGAAGAAGTGTCAAATTGCATATTATTTCACAATTTCAGATAGCTGATCCAAAGAAATTAAATATATAATTTTTTACACAAAGATGTGGCAGATTTATTTATTCTAAAACTTTGTCATAGATTATTTAGTCTAAAATCATGTCATTGAATATGGGGAAAATTTTATAACTGTTGCTGTATCAACCCAGGCTCTGCTTTCGATTTATTAAAGTGTCTAAGTTATGAAAATAACTATATTGATATATTTTCATGTAAACAGTAGAACAAACACAATGTATACTTTTTTAGGCTTTTTGTTTATAAATTCGAACTACTTAATAAGTATTTAGATTAGGCGGTATATAGTGCATCTTTCCGTTGCGAAGCACGGGTACAGCAGCTAGTTTATTATTATATTTACTGATTACTGTACTCTAAATATTTCTTCACATAACCTTTAAGTTGTGTTTAGTGTTAGTGAACATATTGTATTTTCTCAATTTTGTATAGTGTAGTAAAAATAGCGTTCGTACCACGGGTTAAAAGGGTTTTGCAATTGTAAAGCTCTCAATTGTAACCTAAAAAATGATGTCGAGCCGGCAAGACCTCATTTTCGGCCCTAGGTACGAAATATACTATTCCACTGAAGTAGGTCTTCTACGAAACGATATTAATAACTTTCCTTTCTCGTTTTAGAATCATTTCAAGTTTATATAAACTATCATCATCTAACTTAGCATGTAAATTTTTTTCACATTTCCCAGACGAAAATACCTAGTGTGAATAAAATAGTGAATGACCAACCCCAACCACCCACCCTGTAAAATGCCGTTTCGTATAAAAAACATCTTGGCAAGTTTTTTTGGGTTCCATAGTCTATCACGAACGAAATTAAAAGTAATTGTGGAGCCTGGTTGGAATCTACCTTGCTACTAGTTCAAAAATAAAGTGTCAATCATCCTTTTGCAACACAAACAAAATTAAATGCTCCAACCACTTCATCTTCAAACTTCCCACAATGACTCAGCAAACATACAATTCAAACATGGTGTTTTTTATTTGGTTTCAATTTTTCATGGTTCTTTGGTGGAAAATGCAACATATTATATGTAATTCACAGTAAATATTTTAAGGTAAAATTCTGTAGCCCACTCATTTTAAGATCAAGACTATAACCAGAATGTCACCACTGGTTAAATTAGAATCTATGTATTTACGATCCTAAAATGGATAATATTGCATTGTATACACAGAATGCCCAGCTTTTACGTGATAATCCTGAACGGGTGATTTGGTGATTAGATACAATATTTTCATGTTAATATTATGCGGTCATTCACTGGTGCAATGCTTTAATTTATTTATTGTACTATTTTTCAACACTCTAAACATAATTCATGCAGTTTTACCATTAGGAAGTACAGGAGAATACGGACAAAACGTTTAAACTATTATTTACATTCAATATTAATCGCCTATTTTCCCATGTGGGTTATAAGTGGAAACTCAAGCTTAAACACGACCATTCACTGTAAATATTTCTGAATACCTGGAATAGCTGACATAGTACAGAATGTTTTGTTATACATAGGGTGGTACCGTCATCCTATATATAAAAAAACATTCTTTCGTATGTCAGCTATTCCAGGTATTTATGTATTTTTATAACTTGAGTATTTCTACCAAACATTGCAAATAACGTTTTTTAGGCATGCAACATTCAAATTCTTGCCAAGGGCTTCAACAACAGAGCATTCCCTGCACCTGGAACTCCGTCCTTCGACGATCCAATGTTGAGAGATTACTTTTCACCTTACCTAGTGTTTTTATCCCTTTTGGTAAAATAAATACCTAAATATGTTTTTAATGTCAAAAAGGAATCATGGCTACACGGCTACCAAACAAATACAACATTTCTGATTCTCTAAATTGAAATTCAAGATAATTTTGTAAATAATGTGGAGGTTAATCTCCCAAAATAACCAACTTTTGTACATCATATGGAGGTTAAACTCCCAAAATAAACAACTGAAACGTTGATTTCTCCACGCGGATGCTCCCAATTCACCAAGACAATGAAATCTTCAACGCCCTAAGTCCTTCACCCAAATGTTCCTTGGACCTTTCCCTTTCTACTTTCTCCACGGCCTTGATCGCGGAACTCTTAGATGAGTGAACACAGCGGCTGAGGTCAAACCGACAGTTACAAACACTTAAAGGTTTATATTTAATCATATTTTTTCATGATGACCCCAGAAATTATACGATTTAATGCGCAAATCTTTTATTATAGCTTTATTGTTGTTTGACTGGCTATTGCTGTTGGCTGTATACAATCCGTCCGCTTCAAGTCATAGAGACGAGCACACCAGCAACGAGCTTCTCTAGTCTCCCTCTACGCTTCCCTCTACGGGCGTATCTCTATTCCTATTATATAAGTTATATATAATAGGACTAAACTATTCCTATAATTTATAAGTTATTATAACATTAATGATTTGGCACTTCTCAGGTATTAAGCAAACTCGTTCATGCAAACTGACGTAACTTGAGATACGTATATTTGCAAGGAAGATTAAAATTATTCTATTTAGGAAATGTTAGCACAAAGACGTATTTCAGGAGTTAAGTCAGTTTGCGTGAACCTAATTTGCGTCTGTTTAATACCTAATTGTAATAGACGAAATTATTGAATTACTTATATTAATAGCAAAATTGAAAACAAGTTGAAAGTTAGGTTACTTTTTACATAAAAATATATTTTTGTTCTCTAGCTTAGTTTGTTAAATAATGTTTCAATATGACGAAAAATATAATTCATCAGAGGGGCAAAACAGTGTCTTTTCAACCCTAGTTAATTTTGTGAAACTTAAGCTCGGGTGATGAAAACTACTATTGGGCTTTATGTACATTGAGGAAATATGTGTGTAAGAGGGTTATTATTGGTTAAAGAAAGGAAGAATACGTTTTGGAGAATATTGCTCACAGTGTTCTTTGTAATTTAGGCCTATAAAGTAAACTACAGGCAAAGAAATTTTACCAAAATTAAAAAAATATGGTAAAATCATTTTTATGAAGCGTCAGTATCAAGTAATTATTGATGTTATTACTACTAATAGATTCTTTTGAATCCATTGATATCAAATATAAGTAGGGGTTTAAAAGTAAGCAGGTCTACTCACTTTTAAATAAATCATTGACATTGGATACTGCAAGTAGACATCCCGTTGACGTGAATCCAATGTGTTATTGACTTTGGATACTTTCCAGTAGATATCCAATTTACTTGAGCAAGATACCACTGACTTTGGATACTGCAAGTAGACATCTTATTTATGTGAACCAGAGCCCATTGGGACAATTCGTGTTTACTGCTATCTCCGCTCAGTATTGCAAGCAGAGGACTACAAAGTTTATTGATTTTTAAAATTAGGACTAATCTTTTAAAATCTTTCTTAAAACTGAAGTTTTGACTGGTTTTGGCGATGCAAATAACAAGGATTAATAAAGAAGAGAATTATTATATTTGACATTCGTTTTATGTTATCGAAAATGGATACATGACATTTTGAATAGAACCAAATACAGTTGATGAAAATTTGTATAAAAACGTAGATCAAATTTTGTTATTCTTTATAAATCTATTGGAATCCATTAACACAATTATTAATACATACACTTCACTTATGCATTTAAACCACCAGCGGTTACAACCAAAGTTGGTTCACTGTGAATAATTGGATTCATTTAGTTATTATTTTTACATAATATCACAATCAATTATAAGTTAATATATTATAGAAATACGGTACATTTGAACTCAAATCAAATCAAGAAGTCTCTTGAAGAACTTTGGATACTTTCCAGTAGATATCCAATTTACTTGAGCCAGATACCACTGACTTTGGATACTGCAAGTAGACATCTTATTTATGTGAACCAGAGCCCATTGGGACAATTCGTGTTTACTGCTATCTCCGCTCAGTATTGCAAGCAGAGGACTTGGAAGTTGCTTTTCCGGCAAACTTCGTGTTTCATGGTATACAGTTAACTATTCCATCAACCTACACCACACTACAAATGAAATAATTCCGGTGTTTGGCATCATCTCGGCCTCCAGTCAGATACACGTTAGTGAAGCTAGGGCATCCTCAGAGGCTTCATTCTTCATCCCTTCTGCAACAAATATCATCCTGGTACACCAGTGACCTACACCTACACCCCGACGGACCTTGGACAGTCCCTGGAGGACTTCCTGGTGTCGCCATTCTACACTCCTCGCAACGACTGAGGCTGACCTTACATTGTTAGTGATCATCCCGTCGTATATCGTACATCCATCTAGTTTATACCATTTAAAGAAGTCTAAGTGTTCAACTGATGTAATCAACATGCGTGTCGGGTATTTTTATGGTTATTGTGTTGGTGTTAGACCTATGTAATGAAGAGTTTGGTTAAAATATAAAAAAGCTACATGTTGTAACAAAAAAAAAAAAAAAGAATAGGTATATGCAACATTAAATTTCACACATGCAATATTCATTTTTATACAAGAATAAACAGGTTGTATGTACTTAAGACGTTTTTCATCGTAAATTTACTATAATTTTTGACAAACAAAATTTACATCCGGAGTATCGACGTTATTTTAAGATTAATGGGTGTTTGATCTTGGTCCGCAATGTGGTGGCGATATTAGTGTCATCGTACGAAATAAAAATCCGTAAAAGCGAACAAGCTGTACTTCACTAGTAGAAAATGGATAGCGGAATTCCACCCTGGGACCGTCACGAGGGGCGGGGCCTAACCACGGTCGACAAACAGCCCGCGAATGGAAATTTACCCCCAATATATATTACTAAATAATCAACATGTAATTGTTTGATTGCCATAAAATGGAATTTAACCTCCGGGAATCTACCCCCAGTGGTCAAATCAGAAATAATGTCTGACACCGGAATTCTACCCCCTAAAATAGCCCCCCGTGGGTGGCTTAGCCAAATCAACGGCTTTTAGGTTAATCATTGCCTTCTAATATCCAGTATTAGGTTAGGTTACCAATTCATGAAATCAACTACAACAATGAATCTTAGCAATACGTAGCCGACCACGGGGGTATATCTCTGGGGGTAGAATTCCGGTGTCCGATTGTCTCGTTTGACCACGGGGTGTAGATTTCCGGGGGTTGAATTCTGTGGGTAAAAGTCTGGTGTCAGGTTAATTGGGATTCTGATTATTTACATCTGTTAAGTAAACCGTAAAATGTGATTAGTTGATTGAAATAAATAATAATTTATCCTAAAATTTTTCAGACGGAAATCTTCCCCAGACCTGTGACGTAAAAATTAATTAATAGTTTTTCATGGTGGTAAGTTTCCGGGGGTATAATTTCGGCGACCTGTAGAAAGCAGATAAAATAGTTCAGTATTATTTTTATATAACTAGTCAAAAGCTCTTGAAGCCCATTCAGCCTCTTGTCCCAGTGGTCCAGTTGCAACCAGTCCTTCAACTGTACTTGTAAACAGTAGCATAGTCCAGTTGCAACCAGTCATCCTACTCACTCTATGTAACACAATAGTAACTATACTGCCATTGCAGCCCAAGCCTACCCACTAGTCAACGGTTATTGTAGCTTAGTACAGTAGTACTACTCGTGAGAGCTTTCTCTGTTCCTCTGCAGTCCCGACGCCTGTCAGTGTCAGTGAGTGAGTCAAGGCTGCTCTCTTGGCGACCTTGCACTTTCTCTGCCAGTGAAAGTGTTCCTGAGTGCATTACCTCCTCCACCAACCACCAACTGCTGCTCCAGTACCTCCAAAGTTCACAGATTTACAAAAAACAGCTTTATTTTTCATACAAATACAGCATCTAACATACATAGGTACAAGAAGGTTTTTAAGCAATTCATACTTCGTAATAATTATTACCTTTTCAATATTGTGTTTTCCATGTATACTGAGTTTTAGTTGTGAATGTTTGTATGGGAGAAACACATTTAATTTTTTGTAGGATGCCTTAAGTGTTAGTTTACCCATGCCAGACAATTCAGTTGGGGTCCTATGTCATTGCACACATTACGACATTTTCGATCATAAAATTTGGGAAAACAGTCGGAAAGTGTTGATTATTGAGTTTCGTTAGACATTTAAAGTATTCTATTCATAAAACCACATAATGAGACATAGCAAATACTGTATGGACATAATATTATGGGATTTATAAAAGATACTTTTTAGGATTCCTAATATTTAAGCTACCGTTCTATGGTATTAAACTACTATACTATCCAGACAATTGAAAGGGTTTAATAACAACTACCGACCACTCTCTAAGGACGGATTATCAACACGTGTTCGAGGAGCCTTAAATAGCGAGATTCTGAGAATATCCCGGTGATATTGCAAAACTAGTTCAGCCAAGCCAAATTGAGTGTTTCACTTTGTAATTACTTTGTATTCAAACAAATTATTGTTCCGACTCTAGTTTAATGTCAAGATGTAATTAGTAGTAATATAAATTTATTATTTGTAAATTACACAATTTTATGTGATCCATTTCCATAAACTTGGAATCTATAATCAGGGATGGCGGCTAACTGAACCTGAAATTTAGAATTTTAGATTCCTGACTAATGAGGAATTAGCTATAGAATATAACCATGGATGAACTAACTAACGCTAACCTGTTTTTTTTCACACAGTAGTTTTTAAATTAATTAGATAAGTTGTACTACGATCAATGAGCTTTTTTTAAACATTGCTCATAATTAACGTCTAAAATCCATTATTAGGTTACAGTAAAAGATTAGTGTTATAGTAATTTCTTAAAATCTGAGGAATCCTTATAGAATTGAAATATAAATTTAAAATAATAAAGTTTTTATAAGTAGACAATCGGTTTCTTATAACGTAATTTAAGTAAGTGTAGTCTATTGTGATTATCAATAGGCATAGACTTTCTATATTAGGAGAATAAATCGTTATAGGCCTACAGTTCGTTTGTTAAACGTGATTGCATAGTGATGAGTTACGTATAGTCTAGACACCATAAGAAATGTATACCAATCACAATATAACTGCCATTATTGTTAGAATAGCCTATTTGTATTTTTTTTACAAACTACCTATACTGAACTTCTTGTCCCGTGGATGGAGATCGTTGCATAGTAAAGTGTAGTAACTAACGGTAGAGACTACTTTATCCTTCAGTCACCCACGAGACTAGACTACTGAAGGTCGTTCGTGTGAAGGTGAAGGTGTCTAGACCTTGTCATTACTAGACTAACGGTACAGACGTGGCAATCGTCCATACTCCATAGCGTAGGGCGAGAACATGGATTATGTATATACAGTGACTGTACATACTGTACAGTATGTCTATAGACTGATGTGTGATGGCGATGTTTTTGGCTTGCAGTTACAATGTAGGATTTTATATTTTAGTGCTACAAGGCCCAGAATAGCTTTTGCTTATGTCGACGTATACCTTATCACTGTTGGATCAGTTCACTTTCCTCTAATCAGTTTGTAACTGTACTGGATTTGTATGTAAAGGATGAGAACGTTTAATTGTACCAAAGTTTATTTTATTGGTTTAACATTACCTTTTATCAGTTCCAAATTGTGACCTATTCGTCAAAGTTGTTACATGTTTTGGTGAGCTGCCAGCTGCCACTGTAAACATTTTATTCCAGGAATATTAACGCTAGCGTACCACCAATGTGGCGTATCCGTGATAGGCTCATCAGACAAAACGTATTTATTCAACGTGCGTCTCGTGTGTTAAATGTATTTGTCGTGTACAGTATTGATAAAGAAGCTATCTAAGTGGAATTCATGAATATTCCTGTAATGAAGTGTTTGACAATGGCAGCTCGCCGAAACATGTAAATTAACTCTTACAATTTGGAACTGATAAAATATTATGTAAAACCAATTAATCAATATTACAGTTCCGGGGCTACTACAATGAATTTCAAAGTTTATTAATATTTAAAATTAGGACTCATCTTTTAAACTCTTTCTTAAAACTTAAGTTTCGACTGGAGTTTGGCGATGGAAATAACAAGGATTAGTAAAGAAGATAATTATTATTTGTTTTACATTCGTTTTATGTTATTCGAAAATGGATACATGACATTTTCATTAGAACCAAATACAGTTGATGAAAATGTGTGTAAAAACGTAGATCAAATGTTGTTATCCTTTATAAATCTATCGGAATCCATTAAAACAATTATTAATGCATACACTTATGCATTTAAACCACCAGCGGTTACAACTTAAAGTTGGTTCACTGTGAATAATTGGATTCATTTAGTAAGTAATTTACATAATATCACAATAAATTATAAGTTAATATATTATAGAAATACGATACATTTGAACTCAAATCAAATCGAGAAGTCTCTTGAAGAACTTGCCGGGCGATATGATGACTCAGTGGCTCCCTTACAACGCAGAACATATCTTTTGTTTTATATAAACACTGAACTCCCCCTCCGTCATCAGCAGTCGTGGCCGAGTGGTTAAGGCGTCTGACTAGAAATCAGATTCCCTCTGGGAGCGTAGGTTCGAGTCCTACCGACTGCGCTAATCTTTTTATCTCTTGAAAAAATATTTTGTGATTCGCGAGGAAAAGAACGTTTTGTTTCATGTAAATTAGTTTGATTATTTTGTGTTTTCAGAATTTTCTTTTGTAATTTGATTTATTATAGGCCTATACATATATGAAATTTTCCACGGACTCTATTTTATATTTTCGTTTAGTTATTGTTTATTGATAAACATAAAAAATATTATCCTAGAAAATAAATATTTTTAGCAATACAGTATTACAGTATGTATACAGCAACATACCGGTGCTGGTCCTAAATCACATCACAAAACAAACTACATCAATAAACATTTTCTTTTTTTTTTTGTCTGTGCGTTGCTTTATCTAATTCACTATAAAATATATTTAAAATAAAATTAATATAATTAAAGTCATCTTAATAGGAGCGAACATCATAGAGGTATTTTCATACGGTTACGCTCTACATTTTGGTAATAATATTTTGAACTTTCACATTAATATTGTTTGCATGGATCGGTATCCAAACATTTGTTTTCATTTTACTTTTTTTAAGTAGTAAACTTAGTATATTTATACGTTGATATGTCTTTAGGTAGGTATCTCTTTAAAGTTGTAATTCAGTTTAACCACTACAGCTGATGTACTTATGTCATATATATATTTTTTAAACAAACACAGTTCTATTCTAAGTATTTCTTAAGTGTTAGAAAACAGATAGGCATTATTATTGTAGCACCATAAGTGGAAGAATATGTACCTGTGCAATACCCCTGCCGCAGCAAAACTGCAGACTAAGCAAATTTCCTGCCTGGTTGGATTTTCACTAAAAAGATACCTTAAAATTGACGTTTTTATTTTATAAATTAATGGCATTACTTTTTAGGAGTTCTTCAGTTTGCTGCTGCACGCAAGGTAATAAGTGTGTTTTTATTAAAATTATATCAAAAGCTTAAAATGAAATAAACACGTTTGAAAAATGCCATGAAAATTATAACCCTTAGCAAGCAAACTACGTTATTGTATTTATTATCCATCAAAATATCGTAGGAATTTTAAATTTACAGTTAGTTGTTTGACATTTTCTCCGTATCCACTAAGCGTATAGCAACGCTTCGACGTACCAATGTATTTGTTTGTTTAAGTTCTACAATATACCCCTGCCGCAGCAAATCTGCAGACTAAACGAATTTCAACTTCTCTGATTACATTTTTACTGAAATATTTCCTTAAATAAGACATATTTATCCCAATTATTTAAATAATATTAAATTAACGAGTGCTTAGGTTTGCTGCTACAGGGTAGGTAAAAGGTGATTTTGACCAAACGTTATCAGCGTAGGATGAAATAAATAAATTTGCCAAATTTGATCAACATATATCCATAAACAAGTCAACTACAACAGTTTTCATTCTCTCCATTAGAATAACATAGGAATTTTAAATTTATAACACTTTTTTCTATGTTACCGTTAGGCATACACCAGCGCTTCAATCTACTAAATAATTTACTTTCTTAAGTTCTACAAAAAGGTTTGGAAAGAAATTTCAAAACTTTACTTTTTATGGTCAAAAATGGGTACCTACATAATTATCACATAAAACCCCCCATAAACCCCCGGTCCCATGGTCCGATCATGCTGGTTCGCGAACTCGTTCGAATAAATGTATGTTTACACGTTTTTACCAAATTTAATCAAAATCAGATCATTTTTGGACGAGTAATCGTGCTAACGGATATATTTATATAGGCTATGCATATATATGTAATATATATATATATATATACTGTATATATGTTTGAACGGATGGTGTTTTTGGCCTGTGGGGACCTCAAAACGAAAAATTAAATCTGTCCCGTGTCTTACCATGAGACCTACGGTAATAGCTTAATCCATGTATGGTAAAGTCAACCTAATATAAGTGATGAGTATAATCAACCCCGCTGCAGCAAACCTGCCTTCTAAGCGAATTTCCATCTGCCTGAATTGATTTTCAATTAAATCTATTTAAATGACATTAATATTAATGAGTATTAATGTTTGCTGCTACAGAAAAACTAATAATGTGTGTTTTAGTAAAACATTAATAGCTTAGTATAAAATAAATAAATTTACCAAGTTTTGATCAAAATTTATCCATAAACAAGCAAATTACAACATTTGACAATATTCTCCATAAAAATAACATGGGAATTTAAATTGAAATTTTTTGAATTTTCTCCCTTACAAATAACCGTATAAAAACACTTTGATATACTAAATTATTTTTTCTTAAGCTCTTTAAAAACGTCCTGAGAGAAAATTGGAAATTTTGAGTTTTGAGTGTCAAAAATGAGAAAAACAAATTTTTACCCCATATGCCTAATACCCCCCCGTAAAACCCTGCTCCCATGGTCTGATCATGCTGGTTCGTGAACTCATTCAAGTTTATCCCGCCTTACACCTTCAAGCCGAATTTAATCAAAATCGGACAAAAATTACTCAAGTTATTTGCCCCATGGGGAATTCACTAATAGCGAATATCATATAAATGTTATATGATGCTAAAGTTCTGTATATTTAACGAATTTATTTTTCGTCATCAAACCTATGGATAACTGCCTGCATTTTGATTCGTAGTTGTAGAACAGTAAATTAATTGTGAGAATACTGAAAAAGTGCTGAAAACCATATGCAGATGATGAAATTCACTACGAAAACTACTTCTGAGAGAGATATACTATTTAAGATAAAAAGCTACAATTTTAATATCATCCATCATCATTAACCCCAAATAAATCAGGGATCCAACCAACTAGTGCTTTAGAAAAATAAAAAATAAAACCCATCTTCATGTGAAATGTGTCTAACAAATCAAATACTGTATAAAAGTTACCCGTGTAAAATAATGATAATCGATTCATATACGCAACAAAAGTGATAGATATAAGGGGGTGTGTGGGGTGGTGGAGGCCTCAATCTCAATGTCAAGAGCACCATTAAACCCCCCCCCCAACCCCCCCAACCCTTGCACGTGGTAGCTCCTATCCAACCCCCGCTACCCCCACTTCTCTATTATTGTGCTGGTAACCTACATTCATTGAACTCAACCATCCGTTGCGGCGCACTTGAACTTGAAACCTTCAAATTATTTGATACAGTACATGGGGTACATTGGGTACATTATTTGATACTAGTTATACAAAGTAATACACAAGAATCCTTATATATAATACGTGAAGGCGATTTCTTGAAAACACTACTCCTCCGTTAATAATGGACGGATTTTTACAAACGACGTGTCAAAATAAAATATTTTTTGTGTAGACACCCCCTTTCACCAATTCATGTAGTAAAAATCCTCGGGCTTTGCCCCACAGGCCATCAAAGTTGGAGTTTCTCCCATAAGATTAACATGGGGGAATCTAAATATTTGATTGGAAACTTTGTCCCCACTAATTTGAGAGAACGGTTGGGCGTAGAAACTTGGTAGAGGTGTCCAAAGAAAGGTCTTGGTCTGTAGATGAGTTTTGAAAAGAAAAACTAAGCAAAATCCCTTAGGACTCTGCCCCAGAAGCCTTTAAAGATCCCTCCACAGAGTTGTTTACATTTTGGCCATGAGAATAATACTTTTTAATGAAACAGCTGTTCATTTTTAAATTGTATTTCAAACAACACATATTTATTGGGAGTTGAATTCTACCAAATAAGTATTTGCAATGTTATTTATTGATTTTCTTCTTTATCATGCCATGTTTTGCAATATAACGTTCCATTACGAAATCAGTGGGAAATCCTTTTATCACAGCAATTCTTAAATTATATCTTATTGAACTATCTTATATCTATTGTACGGGTTGGTATGTGCCTTTTTCGCCACTTTTGCCTACATTTTATCATATTATTCTACAAAATCTATACTATTATATAAAAATCTTGTGGTGTCTGTATGTGTATTACTAATATTCGCATAAACTACTGAACTGACTGGGCTTAAATTTTACAGAAATATAGCTACCATACCAAGGACCATAATAGGACTATTCACACTTCGATACTGACCGTGGGCTTTGCCCCTTTGGCTTTAAAAGTTCTGAGTTGAGGATTTTAAAAGTAAATATTGATTGGTCTCCATGGCTGCCATGAGAACAAACACAATGTTTACAATTTGCTATGCCACCCAAATGTAAACAAGCTGAACTGTCAAACCACATTAATTCACAATGCCACAGCTGGTTTATAAATAGGAGGCATATAATATTCTCTACAATCATGTTTATTTATTCTTATATTTGATGGTTCATTGATTATTTATTTTATGAAATTAGTGAGATTGTATATCTGATGCTGTATATTTACAAATATTTCAAATTAAAAACAACAATAAAAAAGTTGTATATATGCCTTTGCCTTTGGTGCATAAATATTAGGAGCTATAAATAGTAGGACTAAATACTAAATAGTCCTTTTATTTAATAGCTAAATAGTATGTTTCTGTTTGTTTTGTTTTAGTAGTAAGAGTATTAATGTTTTTGTTTGTTCACATAGTATATAATAAGTTTTTTTTTTATATTCAATGCTGAGTGAGCAATGCTTTTTAGAAGCAAGATCACCTGTTTCATTTCATTCAAATTAAATGCTATACCATAATATTAACCAGATGTTGTAAATTATTGTTTGTCTATGTTTTATTTTATAATTTAAAAGTAAGTAAAGGATTTGAGATTTTTATTTGTTTATTTTTTGAAAATGTTTTTTAAATGTAATTAGAAAGTTAAAAGTTTTTGATATATTAAGTTTTATATAAAGTTTTTTTTGATTTATTGGAATTTAATCTTTTTTAACATACATGTGGGACTTTCGGATATTAAAATGCCTAAAAGAAAAAAGAGCAACCTCTCCAGTCGTCCTGCTAAGGCAAGGGCAATGGCATCTTTGCGAGAAAGGGAGTCCTTTCAAGAGAGACAAGTCCGTCTGCAAAAAAAACGCAGAAACTACAGCACTACAACGATTTTCTGAAACTTCAGAACGTCGTCAGGCTCGATTACAAACCAATGCTAACAGGATTGCTTACCTACGGTCCCAAGAAACTCCTCAACAGCGTCTGCTACGTAGAGAAGAGGATTCAGTAAGACACGCTGCACAGCGTTTAACTCAAACTAATGAACAGCATGAAGCCAACCTACTCGCTCGAAGAAATGACAGGCAACAATTTATGACAAGAAAGTGGGATTCATTTAAACACATAGCATTTAATTATGACCCAACAATTGATTACAAAAACCACAATCTTCTTTCAATTGGACATATTAATAGTATATGTAGGCATTGCAGAGCAGCCAAGTGGCCAGGAGAATCTGTTGGAATGTGTTGCTCAAGTGGCAAAGTCAAAGTTACTCATTTGGAAGAGCCACCTGAACCCCTTCTCACTTTGCTCAAGGGAGAAACAAGGGAATCAAAAGATTTCTTACAAAATATTAGAAAATATAATATGTGTTTCCAAATGACATCTTTTGGAGCATCTGTTCAGACTATTGTTCCTCATTTTCATACTACTTTTACTGTTCAGGGACAAGTTTATCACCGCATTGGTAGCCTTCTTCCTCCTTCAGGAAAGCCCCATAGCTTTCTACAAATATATTTTATTGGGGATCAGGACATTGAAACAGACACACGTTGCAACAACATACCTGGTGTTTGTCGTACAACGGTCGAAAATATACAGCAAATGTTTCATGAAGAAAATCAATTAGTACGTTCTTTTAAAACTGCTATGGAACTTCTTCCAACAGATAACTACAAAGTTGTAATTCGTGCTGACCGCCGTCCACCTGGTGAACATGAACGCCGGTACAATGCTCCTACTGCAGATGAAGTGGCGATTGTCATTGCTGGAAATGAGTTTGAGAGCCGAGACATTGTATTAAGGAAACGTGATGGCAATCTTCTCCGAGTGTCTGAAACTCACCGCTTCTACGATGCACTACAATACCCACTAATTTTCTCAAAAGGACAAGAGGGGTATCATTTTGGTATCCCCATGATGGATCCAAATACTAATCACCCTACAAACAAGAAGGTTTCGTCAATGGATTTCTATGCGTACATGTTAATGGTACGCGAAGACGATTTTAATACTATCTTGAGGTATAGACAGCTCCTAAACCAGTTCATAGTTGACATGTACGCCAAAATAGAAACTGAACGCCTACTGTACATTAAGCTCAATCAAAAAAAACTTAGGGCTGAGAGCTACGTGCATTTGAGAGATGCTTTGAACAATGATGCGACACTGAGTGCTAATGATATTGGCCAATCTGTTATCCTTCCTTCAAGTTTTGTAGGATCTCCGAGGTATTTAAGTGAAAGGGCACAAGACGCTTTGACCTATGTTAAAAACTACGGTCGCCCGGACTTATTTATAACTTTAACATGCAATCCAAAATGGCCCGAAATATTGGAATCCTTGCTTCCAGGGCAGAAAGCAACAGACAGACATGACATTGTTTCACGTGTGTTTCATCAAAAAATAAAGATTTTTGTCGCAGTGATCAACAAAGGGGAAGTTTTTGGCTCTGTCAGATGCTTTATCTACACTGTAGAGTGGCAGAAACGTGGATTACCTCACATCCATTACCTCCTTTGGTTATGTGAAAAAATCCGTCCTAATCAGATTGACAGTGTCATTAGTTCTGAAATTCCAGAACGTACCTCTGATCCGGTTCTTCATGAGTATGTACTGAAACATATGGTACACGGACCTTGTGGTGCTTACAACCAACGGTCTCCATGCATGAAAGACGGCAAATGTACGAAACACTACCCAAGGCCCCTGATTGAAAACACCCAAACAAATGATGATGGTTATCCTATGTACCGTAGACGGAGTCCACATGATGGTGGATTCACGGGTCATATTAATATGAAAGCTGCTGGAAATGTTGCTGTGGAGATAGACAACCGCTGGATTGTCCCATATTGCCCAACTTTGATTAAGATCTTCAATGCGCACATCAATGTAGAATACTGCAGCTCAGTTAAGGCCATAAAGTACGTTTGTAAATACATACACAAGGGAAGTGACCAAGCTGCATTCAATTTGGTGAAAGGCGCACAATTAGACAATCTAAAGGATGAAGTGACTATTTATCAAACCGGACGTTACTTAAGTAGTAATGAGGCTGCTTGGCGCATATTTGGATTCCCAGTGCATGAGAGGAAACCAACTGTGACTCATCTATCAGTACACCTAGAAAATGGTCAGCGGGTATACTTTAATGAGGAAAACATGAATGAAAGATTGCAAAACCCACCACCAACCACGTTGACTGCATTCTTTGATCTATGCCAAAATGATGATTTTGCAAAAACACTTTTGTATCATGAAGTTCCACACTATTTCACTTTCAACGCAACCGAGAAAGTATTCAGGCGCCGAATTCAAGGAACACCTGTCCATGGTTATGCAGATGTTAAATACTCAGATGCATTAGGTCGTGTATATACTGTTCATCCGGCAAACTTTGAGTGCTATTGTCTTCGTTTGCTTCTTCATAAACTAAGAGGCCCTACATCTTTTCAGCAACTAAGGACAGTAAATAACCAAATTTGTGGCACATACAGAGAAGCCTGTCAGGCCCTTGGTCTGCTTGAGAATGACAACCATTGGGAGTCAACGATGGAAGAAGCTGTTCTGACTCGCTCAGCTTCTCGTGTACGCCATCTATTTGCAATATTGATAAGTACGTGTGAGTTGTCAAGCCCTATAACTTTGTGGGAATCATTCAGAAATGATTTGTCTGATGATATCTTACATCGACACAGGGAAGTCGTCCCTGACCTTCAGTACAATGACATAGTTTACAATGAGGCCCTAACGAATATCCAAGAACTGGTGAAGTCTATGAGTGGGAAAGATTTAAGTTCGTTTGGCTTACCCGCTCCAAACTTATTGAATGGAATAAACCCTGAACTTCTAAAAGAAATGGCATATAACATCGACGATATGCAGCTCCAAGTACAAGAGATGTTACCAAAACTTCTACCCGAGCAACAAGTGGTTTATGATACAATTTTAGAGAGGATTGAGAGTAGAAAAGGAGGAATTATCTTCCTAGACGCTCCAGGTGGAACAGGTAAAACTTTTCTTATAACTCTCATATTGGCTAAGCTGAGAAAAGAAAATCACATTGCTCTTGCGATTGCATCCTCTGGCATTGCTTCAACACTTCTACCTGGTGGAAGAACTGCACATTCTGCATTGAAACTACCACTTAACCTAGCAACTGCTGAAACCACACAATGCAATATCAGCAAAACCTCTGATCGAGCTGAAGTCCTCCGACGTTGTACATTACTGGTGTGGGATGAATGTACAATGTCTCACAAACGAGCATTTGAAGCATTGAATGCAACACTTCAAGACATCAGAAATAGTCAAGATTTAATGGGGGGCTTAGTTGTTTTGTTGTCAGGGGACTTTAGACAAACCCTACCAGTTATCCAACGTGGAACTCCAGCAGATGAAATCAATTCCTGTTTGAAAAAGTCTGTCCTATGGAGTCATATTGAGCAGTATCACTTGGTTCAAAATATGAGGGTAAGTCTCCATAACGACTGTGATGCCAGACAATTTTTAGGTGATTTGCTCAAGATTGGTGAAGGTAGAATGAAAACTGACCAACATAAGATGATTTCCTTCCCAGAAAACTTTGGTCACATGGTTGCTTCTGCGGAAGAGCTTATAGCAAGTGTGTTTCCTGACTTACAAAACAACCACTATGATCCTGAATGGTTATCCTGCAGAGCAATTTTAGCCCCCAAAAATGACGATGTGAACAAAATAAACAGCAAAATTATGAACATTATTCATGGTGAAGTTAAATCTTATTTGTCCATTGATTCAATTACAGAAGAGGAGCAAGCACTACACTACCCTGTTGAGTTTCTTAACACCTTGGAACTGCCTGGTATTCCCCCGCACAAGCTTGAATTGCAATTAGGAATCCCAGTAATACTACTTAGGAACTTAGAGCCACCTAGGCTGTGTAACGGTACTAGGCTTTTAATTACATCTTTAAAAGAAAATGTCATAGAAGCTAAGATTTTAACTGGTTCTGCAAAGGGGGAAGAAGTACTCATTCCCAGGATTCCCATTACAACAGCAAACCTACCCTTCAATTTTAAGCGCCTTCAGTTCCCCTTAAAGGTTGCTTTTTCAATGACGATAAATAAAGCACAAGGACAGACTCTACAGGTTGCAGGCCTCTATTTGGAAACACAATGTTTCTCCCATGGGCAATTATACGTTGCTTGCTCACGTGTTTCTAGTGGAAAAAACCTGTATATTTTCACAAAAGATAGGAAAGCTGTAAACATTGTTTATAAGTCTGTATTGTAAATATATATTTTATTTTAACATGTTCATATTAAAACTTTTTCACCTCCCTTGAGTTTACTTATTTTACAATGTTTTTAATTTCAGATTTCAAAAAGCACCATTTAAACATACATCTACCCCGGACGAAGGACGGGTACTCAGCTAGTATCAAATATTTATGTAGAAATATCTGCTCTTATTGTGTCTAATAAAATCCAAACTTAGAAACATTGCCTAAAATGGTACCTATCTTGACAAATAATTTGCACCTGCCTATATTACGGACTTTGGCGCACTAAATTAGTAACATTATTGAAAATAACACGAAATTTTGGCTGTTAAATATGGTACAAAGAGAAAATACTATTTAAGCAGCTACTGTCATGACAGAAAGGTCATATTCCTTTTAAACTAGATCACATAATCCTTTGACTGGGACGGGTGGCGTCGTCCTGTAATCCAGCTACTGGGAGGTCACGAATTGTGGATATTTATAGGAATGCACTGTGGATGCGATACTCCCTGGTGTGGATTAACGTCCGCACGAGTGAGTACTACGACTACCCGCAGTGCTATCCTGATTATTATACCAATTCATAAATACCAATGCAAAAAAAAATTTGGTTCCAATTCAACTATAAACTGTAGATCCCTTGGTTGCCATTAGCTGTATGGGCTATTAATTAACAGCTGTATCTAAGGAATGTCGGCCTTAGTAACTAACAAGACTTCAAGATCGCGCCACTCTTCCTACACTCATCTCCATTCATACTTGGCTTACCTACTATGAATGGTCGCCATAAAAAAAACGTATTAAAGGATTAAAGTATTTATCATATACGTTGATTAACAATATGTAAACGTCAATATATACGTAACAGCCATTTTACAGTATTTTTGCTTTTTGGAAATGTTCAATTGCTATGTCATTTGCATTATTTATTGCCAATGAAGCCGCCAAGATCATATGAACTAGGAGGCCCCTAACAGTTCAAGAATAAAAGCCAACTTTACTTCATGTATTCCACTACACCTAACATTCCGTAGAGAGATTATATTGACAACTTTATGTTATTGATAAGGCCGAGACCAGGCCCACTTTTATAAACGGACAGACTGGGCATATGCCCAGGGGCGCTGGTGGTTTGGGGGCGCCCACTGGGAGACCCAAACCAAGATGCATGGAGTAAAAGCCTTTACTCCTTTACCTTTATAGGAGGTACCTCCTACCTTTACCTTTACTCCATACATCTTGGACCCAAACCACCACCTGCCAGCACTAGGAAAAAAGGGGGGCGCTGCTCTTGGGTTTGCCCAGGGCTCCACTGACCCTTAACGCAGCCCTGGCCGTGACAACTAACTGACATCCCCCATGTCAAGGAATTCCAGCTTTATCAGTAACCCCACAGTCAATTTCTCAAAACTTTGCTAGAGGGTTCATTCATTGGCACAGAAGTACGATATGAACTGACGCGACGTGACGAAGGAAAATCAAACTTACACTGTAACGGATATACCTCCCTTTGAAGTTAGAACGTGTCTTCCCAACAAACATATATTTTTTCTCAAACACTGATGAAATCACGGAAGTGTTTAGCTACAAAAGATCCACCAATACGATTTAAATACTATTTAAAGGTTCTACCAAAGGAAGAGATACCATATAACATACTAATAATAACTCCGATGACGTACAGGATAGGAAATATTTTAATCATTGAATGAACAACCAAATTTGGCAACTAACGCAATATTGTTATTGTTTTTACACTTACTCTTTGAACAATGTTAAATGCTCAAAATATGTATATTTCACCCAATTCATCGCAGTTAGATGAATTAACGTAAGCCTTGAAAGTAACCGTCGATTTCGACGGGTTTCCCCTAGTAATAATTATAATAATAATGGAAAATGACGGGGATCAGTTGTAAAAACTCCATTGTAAATAGATTCAAAGATAAAAATTAAGATGTTTGATAAAAATTTAAAAAAAACATTGGTCAATTGAATTTGTTCACACCCTGTATACAAGAAAGTGTCGGAATATGTTAAACCTGCGCCATTTTATAAGCTTTCCAGCCATATGCTACACCATTGAGCTTTATGTCTGCTTGGTTTGAAGACTTCAAAGCATGGTGTCTTTAACATTAAAAACATAGAAAGTCGTCATGTATTAAGCAAAAGTTGTATTTTTGTTTCAGCTTGAACAGTAAAACAGTAAAAAGTTCCCTGTTTCCTGGCATTCAAACCACTAAAACAAACAAAAAAAATATCTAAACCCAAAAGTGTAGCATATGGTTGGAAAGCTTATAAAATGGCGCAGTTTTTAACATACATGTATTCCAACACTTTCTTGTATACAGGGTGTGAAAAATGCAATAGCTCATTGTTTTTTAAATTTTTATTAAACATCTTAATTTTCATCTTTGTATCTATTTACAGTACAATGGAGTTTTTACAACTGATCCTCCGTCATTTTCTATTATTCTTATTCAAAATTTAATGTAGAACACGAAAATGACATTATCTACTGAAATCCATTTACAGGTAATTGAAAAAACCGCTGTATTAAGTTTAAAACATAGTTATTTTTGAAAAACATAAAATATTTTTTTGGAAAGCTAATTTTTAGACTTGGAACATTTTATATGCATCATCACAGTGCATTTACTTTGTACTTACACCAACAGATTTTTGTCACACTGAGTATCAATCACCCTGTATAACATCAATGAGCCGTCATACTCGGCTTTGGCTATATCAAACCGATGAGGATGAGGAGCGAGTCGACGTGGACGAGATGAAACAGAGGGGGCTAAGGATCGTTTTAGCGAATCTCCCTTTTGGCCAAAAACACCATTCGTTCAAATTCATATACATCCCTTGTGATTCTATATTGTGATATATACTGTATATCAAAATGACATGACTTTGAAAATGGCCTTAGTCCTGAAACAAGTCAGTTAATATATTATAAATAATTTTTACTGGGTACTCAGTTTATCAATATTGAATTTTCCCTTATATACTGTATAGTAGCCCTATTATCCTTTTTTTCATAATAGGAAATTTGCTATTGTAGTTTGCTTGTTCACTGATATTTTAACGCTATTTGACAAATTTGTTTATTTCATACTAAGCTACCTATCAACATTTCAATAAAAAAACACACCAAATAGGAAATTAATCTGACCGTTTTAAGGGATAAATTTTAGTAGAAGTCCAGCCAGGTAAATGGAAATTTGCTTAATCTGCAGGTAAGCTGGGGCGGGGGTATTGTGAAATGCATGATTGAATGAATTACTTTTCTAGTTTAAATAAAAAAAACTAAACACTGGGTAAACACTTGGGGCGCAAGCCTTAAAGGAAATGGTGTTATCATTCGTAATTCCGCTATATCATAAGATTTACACCTGAAAAGAGGATATAAAAGATAAAACCATGTAATCTTTGATAAAACTCTTATTGTATTAATTGTATATACGTATGTGTTGCTACTAAATAAGCTAATTTCCATTAAATTACCATGCTATTAACCACGTATCATTGTTCTGTTACCTCCATTTGATGTTCCCTCCAATACTAGAGACCATATTCTACCTTCTTACGGGTACAATGTCACTTTGTATTATAAACCAGATCTAACTATTCACATTTTTAAACACTATTAGGAGGATAACCAGTCATACAAACGCATTGGTAAATGTGTAAGTATAGATTTTGATCGTATGTACAACAGTGCAGCATGCCATGGTATGAACGATAGAGTTTGTATGGTACACAAGAAAGTATACGCGGTAGTTTTAGTGTTTTGTCGTTCCTTTTTTTCCATTTAGATATATGTAGGTACTTAAAGTTCACTATTTCGACTAAACCTTCAACTTAGATCTATAGTGGTTGACTTCTTCTTCTTCGTGATGTCCCAGTCCAGGGAGCTGTAACATCACCTACTGCACTGAGGCTGTTTTGGACTATTTCCTCTTCAGCCAGTGTGGTTGACTCATAACAATATTCCAGAAGTAGGCTAGGTGACTACGCGCAGTTTTTGCTCCCATATCCAAGCCAAGGCCAAGCCTCAGTCCCTGTCTAGACGAACTGTGTTTTTACATGCGATGGCCTTCAATTTGCCCAAGAGCCAACCGATCCTCCAAGGTGAAGATGCCAATAAAAATTATGCTCGAGCATAAACTTTGGTCAAGGGTTAATTGAATAAAAGCAACTAGTCTCCAACTTCAAGGATGCCTGTTTCTGGGTCGAGAGTAAAGTCATAAAATGTGTCAATTAGGGGACAGTATGAATGGATGCTGGGATGTGGATGTGAGTGTGTGAATGGAAATTAATGGTAGAGTAGAGGCAACCAATGAAGACAATGAATGGCCTGCATACATGTTGTCGAGTCGTAGGAAGTAAAGAAAGATAATTTACTTCACCTTGCCACACTCATAACCAGTATTTTTAGTATTAATTGATTACATTTAACATCATCACCTTGCCTGGCTGTGCCTTGCAGCGTTAGCTTTTCATCCTTTTGTTACGTAGCGTATGCTATACATACGTAGTACGTACACTGTATGATTTGCACCTATATAAATCAATTCATTGGCAGAGTAAAATAAGGTATATTAACTGAACTAGCAACAACCCACGGGCTTCACCCCGTTTGACTTCATAAGTATTAATAAAACCAAAGATTACACTGTAATTTTTGGTAATACAAGCAAATAAATAATCACACTTCAATAAGGTGATAAATTGAAATAATAACAAACAAATATGTACAGCTGAGATATTGTTAACATTAGGTATATGGAAAGTTCTCTTTGAAAAGCAATTACGACCTTATAGGTCAATTTATGAAATAATGGATAGTTTTGCGCAAGGTTTCTGGTCATGACTTAAGGGGGTGTGACTTGTAGTTTTCTCAAAAGTTCATTGGTACTTTGGGCTTTATATATGGATACGACAATAAAATATTCACAACAAATACTTACAATATGTTGAGCGTGTTAATTTTTGTTCCTTACGTTAGTTACGTCTACTACTATCGCCCCATGGCAACTCACAATTTCGATACTATTGCCATAGAATAAGTAAACATAGGATGTATCTTCATCTATTATATTACTGAAGAAGCTCATCAAAAAGGTCGACATAGCTCAAGGCCACACTTCTTTCATTGTCCTGTGGGGTCGGCGGAATTGTACCCCCCTGGAATTGTACCCCAGCGATCGTTGACGTCATTTTGACGTCACGCCTAGGGGGGCACAATTCCACCCAAAAAACTTTGATTTTAACGGAATCTAATCTATTTAATGTATGTGGGTAAGTGATCAGTGAACCGGATAATTATTTTAGAAATTGATACCCCCGCTGCAGCAAACATGCTGACTAAGCGAATTTCCATTTGCCTGGATTGATTTTCAATTAATCTATTAAATTAACATTTATGTTTAACGGTACATTGGTTTGCTGCTACAGGGAAACTAATAAAGTGGGTTTTTATTAAAATACTAGCAGAGAACCCGTCCTTTGTACGGGGTGAGCATATAAGTATAAAACTTTTATTGCAGTTATACTCGAATTTTGCATTTGCAATGGGGGAGGACACAGTTTGATAGAAGTCCATTTCGAACATCGTAAGTAGGCCTTTTTAATGCTATACAATCTAATAGATAAATATATAACACTAGTAAATAATATATCGTTACGACTCCGGTGAAAATATATTAAATTGTAGTAGTTAGGTCTTTGTTTTGTTTAGTTTGTTTATATTTTAACTCTAGTATTGGCGACAAAATGTTTCTAGGTGATTATTCATGAACATATCTGTTTAATCAAAATATACCTTAATATTACCAAAATACCCCCGCCGCAACAAACCTGCAGACTAAGCGAATTTCAACTTGTCTGATTACATTTTTACTAAAATATTTCCATAAATAAGACATATTTATTCCCAATTCAAATAACATTAGATTTAACAAGTGCTTAGGTTTGCTGCTACGGGGAAGGTAAATAGTGTTTTTTAAACGTCAATAGAATAGGATGAAATAAATAAATTTGCCAAATTTTATCAACATATATCTATAAACAAGTATTTCCTACCAACAGTTTTCATTTTCTCCATTAGAATAACATGGGTATTTTAAATTTACGTTTTTTAATTTTCTCCCAAACCACTAGGCATACAACAATGCCTCAATATACTAATTATTTATTTTTTAAGCTCTTCAAAATGACTGGAAAAGAAATTCCTAAATTTTATGTTTGTAGGGTCAAAAATGGGAAAATCCCATTTTTACCCCATAAAATCCCGTTCCCATGGTCCGATCATGCTGGTTCGCGAACTCGTTAGAATAAATGTAGGCTTACACGTTTATAACAAATTTCATCAAAATCGGGTCATTTTTGTTTGAGTTATCGTGCTAACGGACATATATAAATATATATATATATGAATTTGAACGGATGGTGTTTTTGGCCTCTGGGGACCTCAAAACTAAAAAGTAAATCAGTCCCAGGTCCAGGTCTTACCACGAGACCTACGGTAATAGCTTATTCCCTATATGGGAAATTCGCTAAAATAACACCAAATAGCTTCACTTTCTGATGTGTGGTAATTAAGTAAATTTCAGGAACTGCAACATGTGTTCTTGCTACTTTAGGTAGGCCTATAACATTTCCAACTAAAATAGCTCTAATTGTTAAATGGACGGTTTTTATAATGTTTTCAATCTTAAAAGTTATTATTTTTTAGTTTGCAATGAATGAGATAATGGTTTGAACCAACAACAAGATCTCAGTTGTAGTGTTCTCGGCTGCTAAGTCAGAACTATATTATTACAGTCCCCTCTAACTCTGTGACTTTTTACCATAACAGTAGGCCTCTTCACTGACTTTAGATCAACAAACTGTAAGACTATAATATTTCACTTTTAATTGCTATTATTGATGAATATTAACTACTTCATTAGGCATTGTGGTGTCCAGCAACGTAAACAGTATTAAAAATACCCCCGCCGCAGCAAACCTGCCGACTAAGAGAATTTCCATTTGTCTGAATTGATTTTCAGTTAAATATATTTTAATAACATTAGGTTTAACGAGTACCTAGGTTTGCTGCTACAAGGAAACTAATAAAGTGTGTTTTTTAGTAAAATATTGATAGCTTAGTACGAAATAAATAAATTTGCCAAGTTTGATCAAAATATATCCATAAACAAGCAAACTACAACATTTGACAACATTCTCCATAAGAATAACATGGGAATTTTAAATTTACAACTTTTTTAATTTTCTCCGTTACTAATAATCGAACAAAAATACTTTTGTATACTAAATTATTTGTTTTTTTATGCTCTTTAAAAAGGTCTAAAGAGAAATCGGGAAATTTTGTGTTTTGAGGGTCAATAGTGAGAAAAACCAATTTTTACCCCATAAAACCCCCCGTAAAGCCCCGTTCCCATGGTCCGATCGTGCTGGTTCGCGAACTCATTCAAGTTTATCCCGCTTTACACCTTTAAACCAAATTTCATCAAAATCGGACAAAAATTACTCAAGTTATCGCGTTCACGGACGTATATATATATAAGTCTATATATATATATATATATATATATACATATATAAAAATTTGAACGAATGGTGTTTTTGGCCTCTGGGGACATCAAAATGAAAAAGTAAATCGGTCCCGGGTCTAGGTCTTACCGTGCCACCTACGGTAATAGCTACTTCCCTATAGGGAAATTCGCTAACAATTGATTTATGTTTTATAGCCTCTGGTTTACCGACTAATATTAAATATGGAATCGTTTTTTAATGGTTATCATTAATTATTACTGTTTTTAATGTTTACCCTGAAGAAGTTATTTAAATATAAATAAATATAAATATAAATATAAATTCAACTCCACACTTACTCCGTACGCAGAGAGAAAGCTTAAATATCACACATTAAGTGACAAATTCCATTATTTTTTTTACATAAGCAAACAAAGACAAATATGTCCAATGGAAAATATTGTTACTGTAATACATTATTTGTAAAAGTCCGAGTGGTCAAATTAATAAAGGTTTTGCGATTTCAAGTCTATTCTAAGCTTGGAGTTAAACGCATATTATAGTATATATTTTTTTCGACTCCACACACCTTATTAATCACAGTAAAATGTGGGGGGTACAATTCCGGTCCTAGAAGAAGGACTAGACTGACGGGGGGTACAATTCCGGCCCGTATAGTTTTTAGATGCCAGTTTATTTGATTTAATCAAACCAATTGCGCATAACAATAACAAAGTTTTATGAGGGGGGTACAATTCCGCCACCCCGTCCTGTGTTGTACATGCTTAATAATATAACGAATCGCTATTATTGTCCACAAGTTCCCAGTCAGTCACACGCATGCATTAAACACTTCTTAATTCCACCTTTCTACAAGTAGCCTGTAGGCTGTAGCCTGTAGCGTTTATGTAGTTAGCATGAGTCATATGCATACGCACACATATCATGTGCAGTGTGAAGTACTGCAGTATAGTGCGGGACGACCAAGGACTGTGGTTACGCCATCACGTGTGGGACAAGCTATGGTCTCATCTTTAAGAATAGATTCTAGCCTTGATCTCCTCTTGTTTGTATGCAACAAACTATTCAAAGTCTGGCCAAGAATACTTCGTTTTATAGAATTTAGTTACAGAGAACTAGCTACCCTGTATTACGATTACGGTAGGTGGCACGGTAAGACATACACCCAGGACTGGTTTACTGTTTTATTTTAATGTCCCCAAAGGATAAAACACTATTAGTTAAAATTGTTATAAATGTGTGTGTCTGTGAACTCGATAAATCGAATAATCATTGTCCGATTTTGATTAAATTTAGCACGAGTGCAGGTTTGTATACACTTTGGATGAGTTCGCGAACCAGCAATGCAATAGCCTACAGTATTAGGCCTTAAGAGGTGTTATGAGGTATTGGAAATTATCAAAAAAACTTATTTATTCCAAAATTTTGCATTAAAACATGAATACCCCTGCTGCATTTAAGGTGCACACTAAGCGCATTTCCATTTACTTGGCTGGATTACCACTAAAATATTCCCTTAAAATAGTCAGATTTATTTAACATTAAAATAATATACTATTGTTGAATACCTATGGTTATTTAATATCATTTTGAGTTTATAAAATTAAATTGTCTCTTGTTCTATTGTATTTAACCCCTTGTGTCTTTTAATATTTTTAACACGCGTTTTACATATTTAAGGTTGCTTATTTACCAAAAGTCTCCCAAGTCTTCCAAAGTGAACGAGTATATTATATCCTGGGGTTTTAACTGTGACTGATAAATGTTAACATTTTACTCTTTTAGAACCCAACAAATTAATCATGGTCTTAATAATAACTAGGTACTCTATCTCCATCTCCTTTTACTTTCTCCCCCCATACCATAGTATATGAAGACAGTATTGTTTTCGTCATAATTTTCGAGTTTGAGTTTTGGGTGGATATAATCGTTTTTGGTACCTCTAACCCAAAAAAATCTCTGTGTCTGTGGATGTATACAGAGCTGCATATCACACCTGTAGTCCGATTTTGATGAAATTCGGTAAGTAGGTACTAATCCATAGTAGCTCCAGGCGGGTTTTCCAATTTTTAGGCAATTTTTATTTTTAATAGTGGTTTTCCCGTAAAACCCCATAAAAACGGAAAATCGAGTTTTCTCGATAATAGTCCGAACGACTTTGATAACAATTTAGTATGTTTATAGTCCTTTAAATTTTGAACAAAATGACACAACTTCCGTTGATGTGAAAAATGTTGTTTAAAAGTTATTGTAACCTATGTTAGGTTATTTTCCCATAAAAAAACATAAAATAACCGAAAATAGGATTTTAGAAAAATCCGGTTTTTATTAAAATTAGTATGTTATAGTCTCTATAATTCCAAACAAAATAGTTCAAACCCCCATTGCTGCAAAAAATATGGTTGAAAAGTTATTGAAACTTTTGTGATCTCCCCGATAAAATATCATAGTTAATCCCACAGCTTACCCATGATAAAAGTTGTTGACATGCTAATGGGAGAATGTCAGATTGCTGATGCCGTTTATTTAAATCTCTATTCTCATTTGTCACGTTTTATAGATGTGTAGGCTCTCTACCAACAGTAACAACGAGTGTGTTAACTTCACAACTAGTCACTAGCATTGATTGATCAGATCATACCGCCCACACAATATACACGGGGTGTCGAACAAGCAAAGATGAATGAAGGATGGATTTTTCAGTATTAATAGCTTTTAAAACGGCAATACAAGCCATTCAGGGGTCCATACAGGCATTTTCGCAAATTGACTTAAGTAATTAAATATAAAAAAAAACTTGTTCAGCTTAAAGCCAATGATTGGTGTGCCAAAATCCTCTCTCATTTCTGTGTAAATTCTCGCAATGTAAGTAAGTAGTCTACATGAAACAATTTCAAAGGTAGTCGTTTGTAAATCCTTTTTAAACTTATATAATGGGTAACGTTTGCTATATATTCGGTAAAATGAAATGCAATAGGCCTACACCAATTTTATAATTCCCTAAACGGTCTTATCAAATAAAAAACTCGCATTCTGGCTTTCAGATGGACATCAAATTAAAACGATGTATTTTTAATTTCAGAGTATTCAATTTTAAAATGTAACTATTAAAAATTCTCAACGTTTTCCTTTATGGATTATAGTATAAAGTAGAATGGAAGTGTATACATTGTTTACAATATAAAAGTTCCTGTTACATAGGCCTAATATAAACAATTATAAACGAATTGTTATGGTTATGTTATGTGAATAAAACTATATCCTATCCTATACTCTAATACGAGCAATGTTTGCTTGTATGTATGCTTGCTTGCTTGCTTGCTTGCAGAAAGATCTCGAAAACGGCTCCGACGATTTTCTTCAAATCTTGTAAATAGTTTATTTTTGGCCTAAAAACAAGTTTCATGCAGTTAGAACTGCCAACAAAAATCTAATTACGTAGAAAAACGAAACTGAAAGTCACATTTTTTTAACATTAGTCTTATGGGTTGCTAAGTAACCATGTTGGTTGAATTAAATAACAAGGAAAATGAAAACAAAAGACTTGAAGTTGTAGCACGTGTTCATAATAAACCAACTACCCACAGTATACCGGTGGGGCACACGGGAGGGACTAAGGCTAACATATCTTGTAGTGTCAGCGTTCGCCGCTAGAACTGCTAAGTTGAAAAAATTTAAATATTTTTTTTTAATTTTTAGTTATAAAATTAACTTTTTAATTATAAAATATTGTTTTAAAATTATAAAATAAATTTTTAATTTTTAAAATTAAACTGTCATAACATAACCTAACCAACCAGACTTGCTGATGATATAAAAACTATATAAGATGAAAACCTAATTAATGATTACTTATAATTTTTAATTAATTATAAAATTAATTTTAAAATTTAGTATTATAAAATTAAACTGTCATAACCTAACCTAACCAACCAAACTTGCTGATATGAAAAATTTGTTGACAAAAAGTTAGTGCTGCCAGCGGGATACGAACCCGGGACCCCCTGAACACCAATCCGATACGCTACCAACCAAGCCACGAACGCCGCTGAAACCACATCGTTTCGTTACGGTAATCGTGTCGCCTCAAGAGAAGACATTAGCCACTAGAGATATGACGTCACTACACCTTTAGCCTTAGTCCCTCCCGTGTGCCCATTCCCACAGCATACTAGCAAATTACAAATACAGTACAAAAGGAAAAACATCACTTGTTAATATTGAGCAAAGATTATACCAAAGATTGATTATACTTAAGATTACTCGAGACATTGTAGTCAAGGGTAGCAGTGCGAAGTCTAGGATCTGTTTATGACGAATACATTAAGGTATCTGCAATCCTAAAATGCTATGGGAAGGGAAGGAAACAGGTCCGTGACGTAGGAAGTAGTGAAGGAAGTAGTAAAGGCAATCATAAAATGCTATGGGAATAGAGGGAAACAGGTCCGTGACGTAGGAAGTGATGAAGGAAGTAGTAAATGCGAGCAGTCCGGAATGTGGGGACTGTTTATGACGATAAGATTAGGGTATCTGCAATCCTAAAATGCTATGGGAAGGGAGGGAAACAGGTCCGTGACGTAGGAAGTGGTGAAGGAAGTAGTCAAGGCGAGCTGTCCGGAGTGTGGGAACTGTTTATGACGATTAGATAAGGGTATGGGCTATCCTAAAATGCTATGGGAAGGGAGGGAAACAGGTCCGCGACGTAGGAAGTGGTGACGGAAGTAGTCAAGGCGAGTTGTCCGGAGTGTGGGAACTGTTTATGACGATTAGATTAAGGTATCTGCAATCTTTAAATGCAATGGGAAGGGAGGGAAACAGGTCCGCGACGTAGGATGTGGTGAAGGAAGTAGTCAAGGCGAGCTGTCCGGAGTGTGGGAACTGTTTATGACGATTAGATTAATGTATCTGCAATCTTTAAATGCAATGGGAAGGGAGGGAAACATGTTTGCGACGTAGGAAGTGGTGAAGGAAGTAGTAAAGGCGATTAGTATGGAGTGTGGGAACTGTCTATGACGATTAGATTAACGTATCTGCAATTCTGAAATGCTATGGGAAGGGAGAAAAACAGGTCCGCTACGTTGGAAGTGGTGAAGGAAGTAGTCAAGGCGAGCTGTCCGGAGTGTGGGAACTGTTAATAACGATTAGATTAAGGTATATACAATCTTAAAGTGCTATGGGAATGGAGGGAAACAGGTCCATGACGTAGGAAATGGTGTAGGACGTTGTAAAGGCGAGCCGTGTGGAGTTTGGGAACAGATTTATGTATCTCCGATACTAAGACTGCTTTCAGAGTGAACTAATGATTTTCTCCGAGCAAAGCTCGGTCCCCAGGTACTTTAATATTAAAGACACAAATAAGTTAACTTAATACAACCAACTCAAAAACACATGTTGTAATGAAACCCTCTCTTTTAATGATTATAAAACCTATTCATTTGGTCGGGAAAGAAATATTGTATCAAGATAACTGAACAATGAAATGGAAAGTGGTTTTCGTTATGAAAGTGAGGTTAAGGGAAATTGATCCAGTTGGAAATGGCGGCACGAGGCATGACATGCTAAGTGACCGAATGTAAATTTGTGGGGGGAAGGGTCGGGTGACCTCGCGCTTGGGCTCAAGTTCAAGGGCGCGCGGGGACCTTGGGGCCGCTCGGGGCTATTTTGGATACCCCTACACTCCCCTTCCACCTGTTCTCTATTCCCCTACCCTTCCCTCAACTAGTTTACATAATCACCTTTGCCACAAATTAGCTCGGTCTCTTTGTTAAACAGAAAACTAAAATAGTATTCTTCAATACAAATATATACGAATTCACAAATATGATATTGGATGACAAAAGGAAATACTGTACTTCTATAATGTGAATGTTCTTTTCTAAACTTTAAACATCATGTGTATAGGTATAATGAATTTAGCATATTGCAGTTTAAAACAAAGCTCAAAAAAGTAAACGATTCGAGGACAAAATAATAATTGTTATGTCCACAAGCTCCTTCCTGACCTTCGTTAAAATAACTTCAAGAAGGGTCCTCAACAAATCGAAAGCCATTTACAAACATTTCAATTCAATTCAAGTTTCAGCTTTTAAGTGACGCCGATTGGTTATAATAAACATTGCGTAAAAATAACCAAATTCAAACATCGTAATTTTAGGAATTATCTCACGTAACTTTTTAATTCAAAGTGTTGAAAAATAATAAAGGCTGAGAAGTAACTGACCGGTTGGAAAATACACAACGTAATAATAAAAACTTACATTGGAGCGTAAAAAGATGGCTAGATTTGTCTCTTTACAAATGTTGCAATATCAGATAAAGCGTAATATGATCATTTTGATTTAGCTAAAATTGTAATGGTCAGATAAGAGAATTTTGTGATTCAATGTAAATCATGATGCATAACAAACTATAATGGCACATAAAAGTTATTTGTAACTAGTGTGCGAAGTGACACTTTGCACTCACGTTACACATTATATTTCTCCTACAGTTACTATAAAGCGTATAAATAATTGATCTTTCAAACACTATACAACATGCTTTTAGGTTATGTTAAGTCCAAGCGTTAAACGAAATATGAAACGCTGCACCAGCTGATCGTAGTCGTAGTATCTTTAAGGGTTGCTTATTTTCAAGCGTACACATATTACGTGCATAAGAAAAGCACACAGTTTTTGGTTGTTTGGTTGTAATTCTGGAGTGCGGCAAAAAAAAAAATGGAGTGGCAAAAGTAAAAGGAGTGCGGCTAAAGTAAGCAAATGAAGCAATTAGCTTCTTGGCGTAATGTAATCAGTGCAAGGAATAGGTAGCTATAGGAAAAATATATGTGAGCATTTATATTAAAAATGGAACTTAAAACTCAACTGAGTGTTACAGTACTTGAGAAAACATCGTTAGTGATTTTCAAAATATCAATTCAGTAGTCAAGTTGTAATGCGAGGTGAGTATATTAATTCAAAACAACCTAAGTTAAAACTAAATAGAACGCAGTCATTACAGTGTAAACAATTTGAATTGGGGTTCGATATGATATTAGGTCCAATATCAAAACGTCTGCTCCAATTCCCAGGTGACATGAAGTTCTTCTAGTGACAGCAGTCGTTCTGAAACAATACAAATTCCCTCGTCCGTCTCAATTCCTCTTTCTCCAGTTTCTGAGGTGGTTCTAAATAACAACGAGTACTTTATACCTCTTTTTGTTCCATCTCAAGCCATTTGACCTCTGTTTTAAAGTATACTTAGTGCAAATTGATGATACAATAAAAAATATTATTCCTTCGCTTACGTATGCTGATGTCATTCTAAGTAGTTTATTGTTTTTTTTTATACACAATTATCAACTTTTTGTGATTAAACCTATCCTAGAAATATGTCCATCAATATTGCATATTGTTGGATAAATAAATTGAAAGGATGGTGAGAGAAGGAGTATCTAAAAGAAGAACACTGGTAGGGCCTACTCTTGCAACAACTACTGTGCTATAGGCCTACTCAGCGAGCAAGGAATGCCAGCTGTAGCTGTACTGGTAGGGCCTACTCTTGCAACAACTACTGTGCTGTAGGCCTACTCAGCGAGCAAGGAATACCAGCTGTAGCTGTACCGGTAGGGCCTACTCTTGCAACAACTACTGTGCTGTAGGCCTACTCAGCGAGCAAGGAATGCCAGCTGTAGCTGTACTGGTAGGGCCTACTCTTGCAACAACTACTGTGCTGTAGGCCTACTCAGCGAGCAAGGAATACCAGCTGTAGCTGTACCGGTAGGGCCTACTCTTGCAACAACTACTGTGCTGTAGGCCTACTCAGCGAGCAAGGAATACCAGCTGTAGCTGTACTGGTAGGGCATACTCTTGCAACAACTACTGTGCTGTAGGCCTACTCAACGAGCAAGGAATGCCAGCTGTAGCTGTACCGGTAGGGCCTACTCTTGCAACAACTACTGTGCTGTACTGTACTCAGCGAGCAAGGAATACCAGCTGTACTGTACTGGTAGGGCATACTCTTGCAACAACTACTGTGCTGTAGGCCTACTCAGCGAGCAAGGAATGCCAGCTGTAGCTGTACTGGTAGGGCCTACTCTTGCAACAACTACTGTGCTGTAGGCCTACTCAGCGAGCAAGGAATACCAGCTGTAGCTGTACCGGTAGGGCCTACTCTTGCAACAACTACTGTGCTGTAGGCCTGCTCAGCGAGCAAGGAATACCAGCTGTAGCTGTACCGGTAGGGCCTACTCTTGCAACAACTACTGTGCTGTACTGTACTCAGCGAGCAAGGAATACCAGCTGTACTGTACTGGTAGGGCATACTCTTGCAACAACTACTGTGCTGTACTCAGCGAGCAAGGAATACCAGCTGTACTGTACTGGTAGGGCATACTCTTGCAACAACTACTGTGCTGTAGGCCTACTCAGCGAGCAAGGAATGCCAGCTGTAGCTGTACCGGTAGGGCCTACTCTTGCAACAACTACTGTGCTGTACTGTACTCAGCGAGTAAGGAATACCAGCTGTAGCTGTACCGGTAGGGCATACTCTTGCAACAACTACTGTGCTGTAGGCCTACTCAGCGAGCAAGGAATACCAGCTGTAGCTGTACTGGTAGGGCCTACTCTTGCAACAACTACTGTGCTGTAGGCCTACTCAGCGAGCAAGGAATGCCAGCTGTAGCTGTACCGGTAGGGCCTACTCTTGCAACAACTACTGTGCTGTACTCAGCGAGCAAGGAATGCCAGCTGTACTGTACTGGTAGGGCATACTCTTGCAACAACTACTGTGCTGTAGGCCTACTCAGCGAGCAAGGAATGCCAGCTCTAGCTGTACCGGTAGGGCCTACTCTTGCAACAACTACTGTGCTGTAGGCCTACTCAGCGAGCAAGGAATACCAGCTGTACTGTACTGGTAGGGCATACTCTTGCAACAACTACTGTGCTGTACTCAGCGAGCAAGGAATACCAGCTGTACTGTACTGGTAGGGCATACTCTTGCAACAACTACTGTGCTGTACTCAGCGAGCAAGGAATACCAGGTGTACTGTACTGGTAGGGCATACTCTTGCAACAACTACTGTGCTGTACTTAGCGAGCAAGGAATACCAGCTGTACTGTACTGTGTAAAGCCTATCATCTCATCACGCAAAACCTAGTTAGAATAGAAACCCAGAAATATTGTTACTCGTATCTGTCATCACTAAAGTAGAGTATTGCCGGAATGTAATTGCGGCCGAGCAAGTAGGGTGGAGGGGGGGGGGTAAGTGTATTTTTGCATTTCAATGTCAATGCCAAAGAGTGACGCCAGCGCCCAAGGGTGGCTATTTTGGGCGGTGTTCACGGCTACGGTAAACAGGTAGCCAGGGTCAGGATTCAGGTGGAAACACCACAAAACTAGTAACTACCCATAACTTACTTACAGCTTGGCATTATTGCAATTGATGTTGCGATATGATTTGGTTATAGAATCAAATAAAACAGCCAAAAATCCGTCAAACAAGTTACAAATTGTTGAATGTTTTGTAGAGAATGAAATTAAATGGAGATTATAAGAGGAGAAAAAAAAATGAACACACTTTTGGGATAGGAGAACAAGCACTGTTTTTATTTACTTTTTGATACACAACATGTGTTACCAATTTAATAATAGGGAAATAATTTAATTTCAAGAACATATGTTTGAAAGCAAAATATTTAAGAAAATAATTGAGCCAAAGATTATGAAATATAGATAACATGAAAATATAAAGGAAGTTTACTGAACATACCGGGGGCCTTGAATCCCCAGGGATTCAATGAAAACAGTTCATAAATCTACAATTGGTAGAGGGGACACTTTGTGGGCAGGTCCTGTGAGGATACCACTTGAAGTCATGTAGTGAAGAGAATCGCTGAATGTTTTGTTTTGAGTCTTGAGAATACAGAGAGGTATCAATAATCTTGCGTAGTGAGGAGTCAGCTGTTGTGGTAGAGCTGTTGAGTTGAGATGGGTTGTTGGTAGGCTGAGTAGAGGTAAGACGCGTTTTCTCTGAGCAAAGAGATACGGGAGGTGTGTCATTCGGGATATGAGTGGATGAAGGTTGAGACAATGTAGAATCTTGAGGCGTCTTGACGTGTTCGAGGTGAAGAAGGGTGTGATGACGTTTGTGACATTTGAAGCAAGACGCTTTTGACTTACATGCTTGGAAACTATGTTTTCCAAGGCACGAGACACATCTGTTGTTTTCTTTTGCAGTTGTAAAACGTTCTTTCGGAGAAAGAGAGAGGAAGATAGGACATACATAAACCTTATGGCTTGTGGATGAGCAAGCAAAGCAGGGGAAGGAGAACACATTTGTTGAGTTCTGTTGACTTGATAGAGTTGAGGTAGAGATCATTGAAACTTGCTGTTCGTGAAATGAAATGGGATTATAAGTGATAGGTTTCTGTTCGAATTTTGATGTGTGGTTGTCCTCAATTGGAACAGACCAAGTATGTAACTGAGCATCTTCAATTTGGTTACACTCTTGATTAAGAAACTTGATTATTTCGACTACTTCTGGTAGAGAATGTGTTTCGCATTTTAGATTAATTCTAAAAGCCTCTAGTTGTTTGAGAAGGTCATTATCTAGTTTTCGCAAGAGTATGGTGGACAAAAGAGGGTTAGAGTTAGAAGTAATGTCACAGTCAAGAGCTTTAAGTGCTTCTGTGTGTTCATAGAACAAGTTGAGGAACGTTCTGAGACATTTGTTTGAGGTGGAGGAAATGTCCGGTAGGTCGATCAGTTTGTTGAGGTGAAGTGTAGTTAACCTTCGGGTGTTATGGTATCTGTCTCTGAGGAGCTGATAGGCAATTGAGTAATTGGCTGAAGTGATATTGAACGATTTTATGAGATTTAGTGGTTCATTTTTGAGCACGCTGAGAAGATATTGAAATTTAGTGACGTTTGAAATGCTTTCATTCAGATGGATGCTAGTGTCAAATAAGTTGATGAAACTTACCCACTGTAGAGGAGAACCATCAAACGTGATGAGGTCTAGTTTTGGGAGTCTTACGTGAGCAGATGATGAAGCTGAGAAGTCACTAATTCTTGTTGAATCTTTACTTTCTTCTGGAACATCTTGCGGCTGCTGTTGGAGAAGGGCTTCAATCCGAGACTTGGCTTCGACGAATAGCAGTCGCAGTTTGTCTTCAGTGTCACTTACTGCATCCAAATCTAATTCTTCTGATATATGTTCCAAGGCTCTTTCCAGGTAATTTTCATAGGCTTCATGTTTCTTTTCTAACTGGTTCGAGAAGTTGTTTAAAGTTCTGATTTGTATCACTGACAAGATTGAGGGGGAAAGTGTTTCAAGCTCTTGTACAGATTTGAGAATCTTTTCAAAAGAATTTTGTATGAGAAGGGTTGATTTGTTGAAGTTTGAGAGTGAAATTGATCTGGTAGCCATATTGGACAAAACAAATGGAGTGAAACTTTACTAAGAATTAGATAGAGTTTGTGACACTATGAGAGTGGGGAGAAACATAAAGAGATTGAATGATAAAATAAAGATATTTCGATAGCTTGAAAGTGTTCTGAAAATTGAATCCAAAGACTGAAATTCAAAATCCAGGCTCGATTAGGACCAATGAATGTTTTGTAGAGAATGAAATTAAATGGAGATTATAAGAGGAGAAAAAAAATGAACACACTTTTGGGATAGGAGAACAAGCACTGTTTTTATTTACTTTTTGATACACAACATGTGTTACCAATTTAATAATAGGGAAATAATTTAATTTCAAGAACATATGTTTGAAAGCAAAATATTTAAGAAAATAATTGAGCCAAAGATTATGAAATATAGATAACATGAAAATATAAAGGAAGTTTACTAAACAATTGTACATACGGAAAGTAAATAAAAGAAACGTCTTAAACCACTTAAAACATATATTTACGCTTATACTGTTATACTGTTAACAGTATAAGAGCAAATATATGTTTTAAGTGCTATAATACGTTTCTTTAATTTACTTTCCGTAAATGTAATAACACGTGCAATGCTGATCAAGCAGTTACATATTGTATATCTCAATTAGTTCTCAGAATATTCCAATTGCATCAGGGTCTGGGCGATACATCTCAGTGGCAAAGTCGACTTTTAAATAGTTACATACACACGTGCTTGTTGGGAAACAGTGAAAATAATTATACTACAAATATAAGCTGTAGCAATTCTATACCGTCGCTGTATACCTCGAGATTTTATAATAAAACAACCATGGCAACAATTTTTGACAACACACAAACCATTTTTGATAAAACAAACAAATAACAATAATTAACTTATTACCTATATATATATAATCCTACTAATATTATAAATGAGAAAGTCTGGATGGATGCATGTTTGTGACAAGTAAACGCGAATAATACTGGTCGGATTGGGTTGAAATTTGGGGTGATGATAGCTCACATTCCCGATTAACATAATAGGTATATTGTTATCTCAAAACTCCTTTCAGGCTCCGCACCAGTGGCTTTGGGGGTTCCCATGTTAACCTTATGGGTATGCGCATTTAAAAGGGATTAAATAATTTTGTCAGCTGATTCGACCAAACAAGTTGGTTCTATGATATTCAATAGCATTAAAAAGTTATAAGGTTTACCAACAGGGTGCAGCACTATTATATTTTTTGCAATTATGATATCAGCTAATTTAAAGTAAGCAGCGTCAAAAAGCTGTGTTACACAATGTAAACTGTCAAAGTAGGATTGTTTACAGTAATGTTTATGTTTTTAATTTAACTAGTGAACCTCTGCGGCTCAATGCCCCGCAAAAACATATTATGAATTTAGAAAACAAATTCATCGTGTTATATATTGACTCGTCGAAAATTAAATATAGTAATAATAAAGCATTAGAAGGGAAGCAATCTAGCCATTTTCTAGCTGTATGCCTATTATATTTAGTAAATTAATAAGTGTTCAAGTTCAAGTGTGTTACAGGGTAGTTATTTTTTTAAGAGATTTGAAAACACATATAACAAAACATTTTATCATATCAAACCAATAGGCAGTGAATGTAGCATATACCTATGTAGCATATTTTGAGGGTCATAAAATGCTGCTTGAAGAAAACACTTTTAACAATATTTTTTTCACAAAAGCACTTCCATAAATACTACGATTTTAGTCTTAAAGTCACCTTCAGGAATATTACCCTGGTCAGAATTTTCCGTAATGAATATGCTTATCCTACTATTAAAAGATGTAGCCTTACTTAAAACAACATATACAGTATACAGTTGCTCATGACTGAAATTGGTCTGGCTAAGAACATTGCTGCTCTTTAATTAAAGTGCTTGTGCTGCAAATGCCAAAGATAACAGAAATTAGCATCTTTCCATTTTAAAAGACTTAACATTCTACTTTACATTGTTGTTAACCGTTCTGATCACATGAAACCTTGTGCCATTAATGAGGCCCTTTTTGATGTATTAATATCAATAAAACCACTGCCTCCTTTTATTAGTATAATCTGTGTCTTGGCAATTCACTGACCTCTATATTTAAAAACTCAGTTGGATTTTTTAGATGGGTGCCTCTGCCTTCGACTGTTTTCGAGGACCCACTCTTCCCCTTGCCATACTGACAGTTAATTACCTAACTTGTAAAGTTCATGTAGTAATTCATTAATACTGTTAGTTTATAAAGAAAATTAGATTAAAGGTACTTGGCTTTGGTGCTTTCATAACTGCAAACTCAAAAAACACCCAGAAGTAAAAAAATGAATCAAGTTATTGGTAAAAAAAAACAATGTTTGTGTAAAAACATTATTCACATGAAGTAGATGATTTGTTTGATTTCTCGATCAGCTGTTTCGTTTCTAATGAATTAATAATGTCAAAGATTTGTGATTTTAAATACTGTACATCAATTATTATAGTAAAGTTTTCTAAATATTGTAACTTATTCTCAACTAAATTTTACTATTCCCAACAGGAAAATAAAGTAGTGAGATCCATTATGAGTAAAGTTTAAGGCACACAATCCTTGATTGAAATGTAGTATACATTAACAGTCATAATACACAGCAATTATTATGTAGTAGACTTTGACTATTTTCAAGTAACAAACATATGTTTCTGTAAATAAAAATTATCTCCCTTGTTATCCTTATGGAGAAATACAAAACTTTAAAGGGCCCGAGGGCCTCACTCTCTAATTATTTACCTAAAAAGAAAGTTTCCTGCACAACTTCACGTTACGCTCTTTCCAATGACACCAAAAACATGTCAATCGGTTCAGTAGTTTCGGAGGAGTAATTGTCACAAAAATCGTGCTTGCGTATTAAATAAGTACTAGTGAACCTGTGCGGCTCAATGCCCCGCAAAATTACATATGAATTAAGAAAACAAATTCATCGTGTTATATATTGGCTCAACGTAAAAATTTAATAAATACAGTAATAATAAATCCTTAGAAGAGAAACAGTCCAGCCATTTCAGCAGTTCTAGCTGTATGTGTATTTTATTTAGTAAATTAATAAGTGTTCAAGTATGTTATAGAGCTGTTGTTTTTCAAGATTTTTTTAAACACATTTAACAAAACTTTTTATCATATCAAGTCAATAGGCCTGTGTAGCGTATTTTGAGGGTCATAAAAATGCTGCTTGAAGAAAACACTTTTAAAAATAAACACTAAAAACAATATTTTAACCACAACAGCACTTCCATGAATACTACGATTTTAGTCTTGAAGTTACCTTCAGGAAGATTACCCTCGTCAAAATGTCCCATAATGAATATATGTGTAAGCTATTAAAAGATGTAGCCTTACTTAAAACAACATATAATATAGTTGTTCATGACTGAAATCGGTCTGGGTAAGAATAGTGCTGATCTTTAATTAAAGTGCTTAAGTTACTTGGCTTGGTGCTTTCATAACTGAAAACTCAAAATTCACCCACAAGTAAAAAGAATCAAGTTATTGGTTGTGTAACCTATTTTTGTGTAACAGCATTATTCACATGAAGTAGATGATTTGTTTGATTTGTCGATCAGCTGTTTTGTTTCAAATGAATTAATAATGTCAAAGATTTGTGATTTTAAATACATAAATTATTATAGTAAAGTTTTCTAAATCGTGGTAACTTAATCTCAACTAAATTTACTATTCCCGGAATTAAAATAAGTAGTAAAGATCCATTATGAGTAAACTTTAAGGTATACACTCCTTGATTGAAATGTAGTATACATTAACAGTCATAATACACAGCAATTATTATGTAGTAGACTTTGACTATTTTCAAGTAACAAACATATGTTTCTGTAAATAAAAATTATCTCCTATGTTATCCTTATGGATAAATACGAAACTTTAAAGGACGCCAGGGCCTCACTCTCTAATTATTTCCCTAAAAAGAAAGTTTCCTGCACAACTTCACGTTATGCTCTTTCCAATGACACCAAAAACATGTCAATCGGTTCAGTAGTTTCGGAGGAGTAATTGTCACAAAAAACCTGCTTGCGTATTAAATAAGTAATAGATAGATACATAATTTGTGATATTGTGTGAATGTTTGGTAATTTACTTTTTTATATTGTTTAGGTGCAGTGGTAGAACAGAATGGTTGTGGTACTGTAGATGCGTAATACTATACTGTATATACTATACTATATCTGTAATACTATAGCATACCGTAAATATAAAGAACCAAATTCTCTCAAGCCTTATCCTCCCCCATTGCAAACGCAAAGCTATAACTGCAATAAGGATTTTATACTTATACGCCAATCCCATACGAAGAACGTGTAAGTACTCTAGTAGTCTATATAAAACAAAGTCGTGTTAGTTACACCACTTATAACTCAAGAACGTCTAGCCCGATTTTAATGATTTTTGATTCGTTGGATTCGTCTTGGTCTCGATTAACATATAGGCATCTTCAGTTATGTATTTAGCCTTAGGGCTTAGCCCTACTGGTCTGTAAATTTCCAATGTTAAGCTTATGGAGCTATTGGAAGAATGTAAATAAACAAATAGGCCTACTAGGAAAAATCCAATATTTTACCAGAGGTCCCAAGACTACGTGTTTCTTGCCGTTTAAGGTGATTCCAGCAACATGTTATATTTATAAATACCTTCAAACCAACTGGTGCAAATCTCACATGATACAAAGATTAATGGGGATTGGAAATATTTTTGGAGTTGGACATTTGTATAGAAATGTATAGAGAGTAAGCACGATTTTTAAAAAGTGGCTTAAAATCTCCCCATGTTATTCTCATTGGTAAAACACCAAAAACACCTCTTTGTCCTATTCTATCTATTGGCTTGAGATACAGTAAATAAACATTTAGGCACACTACATTGGTTTCAACTTTTGATAAAAAAACAATAATACAACATAAAAAAAATCAAATACTATTTTAACATTATTTTAAATGAGTACAAATAAATCAAACAGTTATAATGAAAATGTTATAAGTCTAAACTTGATTCCATCATTTTATAAGTCCATTATAAATGTTCTAAATTTGTGATTTAATCACCAGAGGTCCCAATAACTCAAAAGAATTATATTATTTTATATGAGTACAAATAAATCAAACTGTTTTCATTTGTATGCCAATGCATTGTAATATAATATCAGCGTTAGTAAATAAAGGTCTGCTTTATTGTTTAAAAGTGCTTATATCTCAAAAAGGCTTGATATACAACAAAACGGCTAAAATTCCAGCCTACTACATGGGTTTCAACATAATAATACAGCATAAAAAGTTTAAAAATTTAAAACCATTTACCAGTTTCTTTTGTATGTAAATGTGTTATAATATAATGTCAGCAATGGCAATGGTTTCAAACTCCAAGTGTTGCCAGCACGGCAGTGTCAGGGGCGTGACGGTGTTCAAAGTGATGCGCCTCCTATCACTTACATGTTTGTCTAGCTTCTAATAAAAATATTTATAGCATAAAATTTAAATATTAAATATAAATATACTGTGTAATTATTAATTAAGGAAAATATAAAAAGGTTACTGTGAGTAAACATGAAAAAGTAAGTAAGCGAGGATTTTTTTTATTTTTCGGTCAGAGAAAAACTTTCAGTGGAAGAAGTATAGATGATTAGATGTTCCTCAATTTTTGTTTCAAACATTTTTTCATAAGACTTTTAGTTTGTCATCGCTGGGGATCAGAAGTATGCCTATGGGTCGGGAGCGCGCCGAGTTCGCGTGCCGAGAGCCGGGTCTTTAAAAAAGTGGCCAAAAAAATGAGCCACCATTTTTCTCGTATAAAAAGTGTAGCCCCCCGTATAGCCTCTAAAACGCCGAAAGTGAGGTCATATTGTGGGTTCACCACTACTAATGACAAAATAAGAATAAATAAAATAGCCTCATAGTTCCATAGTTTATATTTAACCAGCTGTTAGTTAAAACAAATTATATTGCTCTAAAACAAATCGAAGATTACAAAGATTGCTTTAAAAAATAGTTTGAGCTTCCTAGTATTTTACTATGTATAATTTAATTAATCTGTCATCCTCTTACAGAAGAATTGAACGTATCAATGATTAGCATTACACATAGTATAAATAAGTCAACCCTAAGTATGTCTTTACATTTTTATCCAAATGCTGAATTTGTGACACAAAAGCTGAATGTTTACAGCTGTTGTGTTAAGCAAATTATTTTATGCCAAAAGCTAGTTTAGAATCTTAGCGTCGGCTGCTAGACTTTAAAAAAATTAAAACTTAATTTCTAAAAAAACTGGGACCCTAAACTAAAATTATGGCTTCGACATTCCCTAGTTCTCAAAATTATCTTTCTTTCAACACAATAATCATGAAAATCCGTCGAGTGGTTGATTCAGAATCGTGAAATAAAAAAATACTGTTTCGTTTTAATATTTTAGATTTTAGATAGATATTAATTGAAGCCAGCTGTAAATAGTTTAATTTGACAGTTCAAAGAGCAGAGGTTAAGAGGTACAGGTTCGCTCCCAAGATTCTTAAGTTGTATGATAATGAGATTAAAGTGGTTTTATTGGTATAATTTTCATGGAAACAGAAGGATCATTACAGTGTATAAATGTTTTGTAATTATTTGGTACCGGCAGCTATTTGTTAAAATAATTGAACTTATAAACACGTCATGTTTGGATTAAAAGTTTAACTAGGTGGTTGTTTTTAAAACGTCTTTTCTTATTTCGATAATATGTGTAGTATTATACGAATTGATAAAATTTGTGCCCTGACTTACGATAGCCTAATAGGGGTTGGCTTGTTTACAAATAGTAATACAAGTTTTCCGTTATTTTATCTTTGCTCACTGTGATATTTACATAATGAGCTGCAGCATAGCCGTCTCTAGTAATAGAGATGGCTATGGCTGCAGGTAATGATTCCTGATAAAAGTTCAGTAGGACAACATAGATTCATATATTTTAGCCTATGTGAAATTATTATAAATTGTTTTTTACTTTAATACAGTACCCTTTGTTGTGCAATTATTTTTACCCATCAACTTTTAATATGTAAGTTTTTCAACTAAGTAAACTTTTTAAGTACTGTAACGCATCATTTGAACATTCAATCGTATGTTACAGTATTTTCATTCATGCATCAGCGACTCATATAATTTTTACTAAGAAGCCTTATAAGTTAGCCTAGCTTGAAAGAAAGATAATAATTTTTCAAACTAAGAGGTCCAATGAAATTTTTTTCCTGAAATCAAAGGTAGGTGTGTAACAATTTTATGCAACAGATTTAAACATCAATATTTTCTCTTCAGTGTCCTCTCCGTTGCAAAGCACGGGTACAGCAGCTAGTTATTAATAAGCATAACTTAATCTCCCAACCAAGGATCGGGTATTCAATATGTGTCAACAGTAAAAAGAGGATAAAGAATATCATAAAGAGAGCAGGAGGTGGAAGGCTAAGAGACGGATAACTAATTGAATGTAGTGCTAACAGGGGGCGTAGCATTGCCTCATTACCATTGGTAATCAGCTGATAATATCTCAACTCGCTCCACTGGCCTCGCACATCTGATAACACCTGTAAACGACCGTTTAGCTGTGGCAACTACACGCGTTTTAACATATAGCAGATAAGCCGTTAGCGTCTGTTGTTATGTAAACGCGAGCACATTTGATACAACTGAGGAAACAGTCATAGCTCTAGCAAACGTAAGAGTGCGCTATTTAAAAACTTAAAAAAGAGAATAACTACAAGCAATCGATGTTTTTAAGTTCACAAGTTTGTACAAAATTGCGCCAAACTATTTGATTTATTTGAATGTTTGGCTACGTTATGAGTAAAGGACAAGCGTGAATTAATGAGATTATTGTTTTTAGCAAAAATAATCAACGGTTCCTTAGTCAATCTCTATTATAACAATTCTAATGATCTAGAACAGAATTATTTAAAAATAAATAGATCTTTTACAATCATTAATCAAAACAGTCTCTACTTTGGCAACAGAGATAGAGAAGGAACAGAGAGAAAAACTGAGAATTAAATGGTCCATTTAGGTACTGATTCTAACTATTGTTAGCACTAAAAAAAAGGTGCGTTGTCCAAGGCGCGTCTGTAGCGTCCATCGATGTATAATAACTCCGTCTGACGCAGAGCGATGATCGCTGGGCGTCGATCGCTTTAAGGCCCGTTTTGCCAGAAGCGTCTGATGCGTCTGACGCTTAGCGATGATCGCTAGAGCGATAATCGCTCAGCGTCTATCGCTTGGGCCTATTTTGCCAGAAGCGTCTGTTTCTTGTGATTATTTGATCAGTGAGTGGTTTGCTTTGGTGGCGAATCGAATTTTTCTGAAAATGAGCTGTAAAAATCAAATAGTAAAGTATTTGTAAGCTTAGGAATTAGACGATGAAGAGATATTAGAAATAAGGGGAAAACGTAGGGAAGAAGTGCTCACTATGTTTTTAAAGAGACCTGAAGAGGGATATTTTAAATTGTTAATTGTAAATCCCCTCCGCTCTGATGAGACCAAGTTTCACTAGTTTCATCTAGTGTTTCAATGTTTCATCTTCTTCACTATTAAATCCCAACTTTGATTGTGACATGTCACTAAACTTGAAAACAACTTATTTGAGGAAACAAAAGTTAAGTCACCTAAACACGTGCTTATTCCAGTAATAATCGCTAGCGACTGCGTCTCCGTCTGCTCCAGGAGCAGTGGTCCGCGTCAGACGCTAGCGTCTCAGTTACAGACGCTGGCGGCTGTAGCGATAGACGCTTCTGGCAAAATAGACTGACCTAAAACAATGCAAAGCAGTGGGCAGCGATAGACGCGGTGCGATAATCGCTGAGCGATAGACGCACGAGACGCTTCTGGCAAAACGGGCCTTTAGAGGCCCGTTGTCCAAGAACGCGTCTATTCAGTTCAACAGTTGGTTGCTGACTGTGTTAAAATTTATTTTGCTCTCACTATTAGCGTTAAGTGTTGAAGATCCTATATTCATCGAAGAGATAGAAAACGAGGAAATTCTGGACCTTTAGTAAACCTCGATTGTATACCCACAGTGTTTTCAAAAAGATAAGTGAGGAAGGATATTTTAAAATACTTATCAAAAACCACTTTAATGCAGACAAGAGGCTGTTAAGTGATTTTGTTTTTTACTTTTAAAGGAAACAGTTTAAGTTCTTTTAAATCCTTTAAGTTTATGTTGTAATAATTTAATTTAACATTAATTTATTATTATTTTGAAATTTGTCTTTACTTAATACAGATATCCCCTATTCTAAGTAACTCCCAATATGTAATCCATAGCTAAAATAAAAGTCAATACTTTGGTCAATTATTTTAGACTATAAAGAGTTTTGGGAGTTAATTGGTGATATATTATGTCTTTAACTAAAGATAAATTTCGAAATAAACATAATTTAATGTTAAATTAAGGTCTATGACTCATTTTAAATTTGTTGGATTTTATTTAGTGATTAATCAAATTAAAGCCAAATATTACTGAGTAATTTAAGGCCAGAGAGACCTTGGGCCGTATTAACAACCCGAGATATAAATATTTTTAACCGACTTCCCCACTACCAACAAAAGGAGGAGGTTCTCAATTTGTTTGTGGCGATGTTTTTTTTTCTATGTATGTTCACCAATTTCTCTGTGATTCTTTTACCGATCAGTGTGGTTCCACCACCAAAATAACCAGGAGAGTTTCAATTTGGTACCTTATATATTATGTTTAAGTATAATATTTGTTTCGGTGAAAAATTCTGAAAACCTTAAATATTCAACATTTATTTCGTTTACATTTGTGAAGATTGTTTACATTTGTGCAGAGAAGGCAATAAATAATAATAACATTCCTACAGCTGTTAGTTAAAACCATTTAAATGAAGCTACAGACAATTCTTCATGAAACAGTTGCTTCATATTGATCAATAAACTATTTCTTGCCATGGAGCCTAAATGAATTACATTGCGAAAAATGCATTTTGTTTTGGTTACTATAAAATATGTATTTTAACGTTTGACCTGATTTGTGTATACAGTAATTCTGTTTTTAGTATTGAATATTCTGAATTACAAAAACATATATGTTTCAGTGAATAGCTATATGATATTGACAAATAAAGGTGTATTGTGAAAACCAAAGCATTCGTAAAACAGGTCTAAATATAAATTAAATGCAATTATTCCTTACACGACCTAAGAAGTGTGACAGTGCATAGTCGTCAATTATCTTAAAAGTGTTAAATATTTTAATTACTAAACATGCATTTTGCAGATGTGGAATGTTTATTGATATTCTCTACCCAGTTACTATATCATATCAATATTATTATGCCTGCTTTGGAAAGTCCAAAAGGAAGATGATTTGCAATTTCGACTAGGCTATATCTTGATCAAACAAAACCACCTACATGGCTTGCACCACTTTTAGCTGAACCAATCTTTCATATACATATAAAGAAAAAAAACATTTCCAAAAAAAAATTTTCTATCTCTTCGATGAATATAGGATCTTCAACACTTAACGCTAATAGTGAGAGCGAAATATTTTCTCATATTTTATGTTTACTTCAGAATGATTAATCTATATGAATAGGAAAATAATATTTCATTTGCAGATGTGGAATGTTTATTAATATTCTCTACCCAGTTACTATAACATATCAATACTATTATGCCTGCTTCGGAAAGTCCTAGAGGAAGATGATTTGCAATTTCGACTAGGCTATATCTTGAGCAAACAAAACCCCCTACATGACTTACACCACTTTTAGCTGAACCGACCTTTCATATAATATTTTCCATAGGTACTATACGTGTTAACGACCAATTTTCCACTTTTGAGAGATTTTTTAGTGCTGGTAGCTGAGGAATAACTTTCATATTGTTCCAAAAGGCTTGAGACGTTACTGTATTTCTTTTTATAATGTAGAAGTACACCGATTGCAGGAAATGATGATGTCTGACATTTCAATGTATCTAGAAAAGACAATTAGTTTTTCATTAGGCCTAATGTTGTGGACAACTCTTTCTTTCTTAAGGAATATCTAAAAATGTTTATTTTCATACCCATTGATTATGTAACCTGAACAGGTGACTCAATCAGTTTTAAAATAATGATTGTTCTGTGGAACTTTTGATTGTTTCAAACAGTTTTGCTTATTAAAAAACCTCAAGTAATTAATATATAAAAAATTATACAGTCACTAAAAATCATGAAATAATTTATTTTTGTAAAAAAATACAACCGACTTCAAACGCTCTAAAAAGAATGAAATAATTTCAATAAAGTAAACTTTTGTATTAGGCAAGCTCACGTATTTCAAGTCGGCGCGGCTCAAACTGCAAAAATGATTGAAATTAAATATTGTGTGTGTATTTTGAAAATCAATAAATTGTAGCTGGATAACATAAATATATAAAAACATACTTAACTGTTTTGTTTATATATTAAAGGAAATATTTTCTCATATTTTATGTTTACTTCAGAATAATTAATCTATATGAATAGGAAAATAATTTAGTTTGATATTATGATAGGGAAAAGAAGCTAGTTTAGTTAAATTAAAACGTTACTTTTCCAAGTTAGAAACATTTAAATGCGTTATAATCTTTTTAAAGATACTCGTTAATACCACTATAATGCCGATCTCTGATTACGGTAATAAAATAACACTTAACGCATAACTATGAAAAAGACATGCAGATTAACACCTTTAGTTATAGATAGTCACCTGCAATATGGACACCCTCTTTCAATTTTGTATCAAAAATCATCATAGAGCCGCGCCGACTTAAAATACGTGAGCTTGCCTAATACAAAAGTTTACTTTATTGAAATTATTTCATTCTTTTTAGAGCGTTTGAAGTCGGTTGTATTTTTTTACAAGAATAAATTATAATAAAAACAAATTTCTAAAAAAGTTAGATTTAATTTTGTGTTTTTCCTCTTAGCGGGTCTCTAACTCGTCTGATACGAAACGTCTATAAGAAATGTATGGGGGAGAGTTTTCGTTTGAATATCTTTAAAACGAAAAAAAATAAAACGGATTTCCGAGAGTTTTCTTTTGAATATCTTTAAAAAGAAAAAAAGAAAAACGGATTTCCGCATTGAAATTAGCATGAAAATCTAGTTTTGTAAATGATGTGTCACAACTCTATCATTACATAAAAACAATATGTATATTCAATATGGCGGATCCAAGATGGCGGCCATAAACGTGTTTCCTATACTGTATAAATGAAGTACTAACCACCCAATAAATACTGGTGGTGGTCTTAAGTCAATATCTCGAAAATGTGCATAAAAAATTCATGTGGAATCATTTTTTATTATTTTTCCAATGTTGGGAAAAACCACCATTTTTATAATGATTTTAGGGGGTTTCCCATGGACCGATTTTTGGCAACCTTTAGTATATCACTCAGCAGACCCAACACTACAAAATAAAACCCTAAAACATTATCTTGCAATTTTTTTAGGTCTAATTCTATATGTCTTAGACTCTAGCCATTACATTAAGATACTGTATATTATGGAGTATACGGGGAGAACACAGAAACAACAATGCAATAGACGCTGGCCGTCAGCGATCCCGTCTGCTCCCGGAGCAGTGTGACGCTCAGCGTCACAAGCGTCAGACGCTTGAGACGCTCCCTTGGACAACGGACCCATTGAAATCAATGCTTATAGCAGTCCATGAGCGACCATCGCAAGCGTCTATTACTCAGCGTCAGACGCAACAGACGCGTTCTTGGACAACGGGCCTTAAGATTAAAACGGCAAAATGTCCGACCACAACTGACATGCATGCAGTAATTAATTCAAATGTTCAAATTATGAAGGTTGCTCCATCACATATTGCCGACCAAAATTATGGGCGAGGCTTTGTTCCAACAATAAACAAATCAACGCCCTTCAATACACAAAGTTGCAAAAAAGGATACAATGAAACTGGAACCATATAATTGCGGAGTGCAGACATAATACCGCAAGAGGTCAAGATTCCGACTAACTTGAGCAGTCAAGAGATGCGGCTGGGCCACACTTAACTACTGACTCCCAGATTGGCTTCGTCAGGCTGTAGAATAGGAGCTTCATCAATGACTTTGTATAGTGAGGTACACATCCCATACATACGGACCAGCTGTAACAAATCTTTAATTGAAATCAAATGTAGTTGAATTAGCTGTGCACAGATTGTGCTACTGTCAAAATAGAAAATTGTATGTTCGATATTTTGATACTAACTTAAGATGCTTTAAAATAAGGTTTCAGTTTCAGTTTTGACTCGTTCAACATCGGTGAATGCGACTGAAATCGGTAGTGGACGGCAGCACACAGGTAATACTGTTGTTGGTGCATTAGCTAAATTAAACTGAGAGAATTTCCATAGTATTTACGTCAGTGGAAGAGGAAGAATAGAATATTGAAGCTCTTCTCAAGAGATGTTCACAGTATCGTGATCTGAGACACACAGAAAGCCAGTGTTTAGGTCAGTGGCAAAGGCAGGGAACGATATTGAAGCTCTTCTCAAGAGATGTTAACAGTATCGTGATCTGAGACACACAGAAAGCCAGTATTTAGGTCAGTGGCAGAGGCAGGGGACTGTATTGATGCTCTTCTCAAGAGATGTTAACAGTATCGTGATCTGAGACACACAGAAAGCCAGTGTTTAGGTCAGTGGCAGAGGCAGGGGACGGTATTGATGCTCTTCTCAAGAGATGTTAACAGTATCGTGATCTGAGACACACAGAAAGCCAGTGTTTAGGTCAGTGGCAGAGGCAGGGGACGGTATTGATGCTCTTCTCAAGAGATGTTAACAGTATCGTGATCTGAGACACACAGAAAGCTAGTGTTTAGGTCAGTGGCAAGAGCCAGGGGACGGTATTGAAGCTCTTCTCAAGAGATGTTCACAGTATCGTGATCTGAGACACACAGGAAGCTAGTGTTTAGGTCAGTGGCAAGAGCCAGGGGACAGTATTGAAGCTCTTCTCAAGAGATGTTCACAGTATCGTGATCTGAGACACACAGGAAGCTAGTGTTTAGGTCAGTGGCAAGAGCCAGGGGACAGTATTGAAGCTCTTCTCAAGAGATGTTCACAGTATCGTGATCTGAGACACACAGGAAGCTAGTGTTTAGGTCAGTGGCAAGAGCCAGGGGATAATATTGAAGCTCTTCTCAAGAGATGTTCACAGTATCGTGATCTGAGACACACAGGAAGCTAGTGTTTAGGTCAGTGGCAAGAGCCAAGGGACAGTATTGAAGCTCTTCTCAAGAGATGTTCACAGTATCGTGATCTGAGACACACAGGAAGCTAGTGTTTAGGTCAGTGGCAAGAGCCAGGGGACAGTATTGAAGCTCTTCTCAAGAGATGTTCACAGTATCGTGATCTGAGACACACAGGAAGCTAGTGTTTAGGTCAGTGGCAAGAGCCAGGGGACGGTATTGAAGCTCTTCTCAAGAGATGTTCACAGTATCGTGATCTGAGACACACAGGAAGCTAGTGTTTAGGTCAGTGGCAAGAGCCAAGGGACAGTATTGAAGCTCTTCTCAAGAGATGTTCACAGTATCGTGATCTGAGACACACAGGAAGCCAGTGTTTAGGTCAGTGGCAGAGGCAGGGGTGCAGATCGAAGCTTCCTCGCTGCGCCTGCGCCTGACCCCACGCGTCTCGTTCAAGGTCCATCCCCTCACTATCAGCCCCACCTTTGACCTTGTTTACCTTGGCATCCTGTTATCATCCATCTACTTACAAGGACCGCTCTGCAATTTCTATGGTCTAGTTTTTAATTCATTTGACACGGTTTCAATGAAACTGTCTATAAATTGTTGCATTTTTTAAAGTGGTTGGCGGCCACTTTTAAACTTGCATTGCTACGGACCTGTGCGTTGAACGCATCCAACTGAGCATGGGGTACCAGGATCAAAACTCGTCGTCGCTGCCTTGGGTCCATTTATCTATCTATATACATATATACTGAAATACATATCTATATACTTTTACGAATAAAGCTAACAAGGATCTGAACTTTGGAGAAAGCCATAAGCCGCACACCTGTCACCCGTATACTCGAATGAAAGGTTTTTATGTGACACTGTATTAGTCACCTACGTAATATTATCGTGAACTTTGTACAAAGTGAAGCACCACGGAAAACATGTTTATCGTTTGCAAATTGCGGGGTCAAGGTCAACACGACTCACAAATTGCAAGTTTATCGATCAAAGTCAATGCCAAGAGATCAATTGCCGCGGCTTATAAAAAGAGATAGAGCGTGTCTGTTTTTTTTTATCAAAGGACTAATAAACTTTGTAAAGTGATAACTGAATCCAGTCATTACATTATACCGTACTGCGGGGATGTCTTAAGAATTTTAAAACAATAAAAGCACATTGATAAGAGAACACAGCAAAGGTCAACTCTTCAATCCTCGCCATGTTGGGACATGACGTCATCCAGCGGGCTTCTCCGCCGGTCTACTTGTTCTAAAGTTCACATCATTAATCATTCAGCTTAATCATTCTGTTGTGAAAGGTCTTCGAATCGATAGCCTCTTACTTTGGAGACAAGTTGGTGAAATATTTCAAAATACGCAATCCTCTGCCATCCTGCATTTCCAAAAAAAATTATGAACAAAGAATTTGGTAAAGAAATTAAAATAAGTTAATTACGAGGTGTTAGCCCGTCCTACGTACGGGAATTCAGTAGTCAGTTAAAACCGTGTACAATTCAGATCAGCTAGTTTACACATATAAAGACAAAGTTTATTGCAGTTTTAATGTGAAAAACCATCTTGTAAACAAATGTTGTGTGACCAAACATGTTTTTATTCCATCATAGGCCTATACGATATGCATTTTAAATCCAATAATTTTACAATAAAACAGCAATTCTGCAATTTTTACGATGTGAAAAGCGTTGAAGTGATTCGCAGTACAGCCGATTCGCACAGACGCACACTGATTATATGTAGCCTACAGTAGAGAGAGTAATAGTCAATTGAGAAGTGTATAGACCTAGTCAACGATACCACCTTCCATAGCATACCTGCCTCTTCCATAATTATTATTACCACAATACAACTACTATACACAATTTCCAGTAGGTCTGAATAGAAACGACCTAAAAGAAAACGATATTATCCAATAAAATTCATAGTACACATAAATCCGTCACACCTATCCTTTTATAAAACTCGGCTGAGGTTGTGGTGGTAATTTAAAATCGTGATTCCTGATTATTCTTGATCTTCTTTTTATAACATCAATATTTCCGGGCCTAATCCAAACAAAGTTAAAGCAGACAAACATTATGAAGAATTATTAAAACATGTAAACATTGTTATTTTTCTACTCTTTCCTCGAAAAGTGGAATAGTAAAATAATTTGCATTTATCCTTTTTTATTAAGACTCGTGTGTGTGTGTTCATTTGTAGGGCCTCGATTTGTACTGTAATTTAATTAATTTTTGTCTAAACTATTTTAAACTGTGGTCTAATTATCTCTACTAATCTTACTTAATATCCTATAATCAATGACAAAATAAGAGTAAATAAAATAACCTCATAGTTCCATCGTTTATATTTAACCAGCTGTTAGTTAAAACAAATTATATTGCTCTAAAACAAATCGAAGATTACAAAGATTTCTTTAAAAAAAATAATTTGAACATCCTAGTATTTTACTATGTATATTTAATTAACCTGTCATCCTCTTACAGAAGAATTGAACGTATCAATGATTTTCATTACACATAGTATAAATAAGTCAACCCTAAGTATGTCTTTATATTTTTATCCAAATGCTGAATTTGTGACACAAAAGCTGAATGTTTACAGCTGTTATGTTAAGCAAATTATTTTATGCCAAAAGCTAGTTTAGAATCTTAGCGTCGGCTGCTAGACTTTTTAAAAATTAAAACTTAATTTCTAAAAAACTGGGACCCTAAACTAAATTTATGGCTTCGACATTCCCTAGTTTTCAAAATTATCTTTCTTTCAACACAAAAATCATGAAAATCCGTCGAGTGGTTGATTCAGAATCGTGAAATAAAAAAACACAGTTTCGTTTTAATATTATAGACTAGCTGTTGTACCCGTGCTTTGCAACGGGAAGAGGACACAAAATAGAAACCTTTTAATCTTTATCTCTTGCATATAATAGTTACACATCCGCCAACGCTTTTAGAAACAAAATTAATCTTTTATGGCCTTAATAGAAACGTTTAAAGTTATGACTTTAAAATCTGGTAAGTAGTGGCATAGACAAAAAGAATTAAATATAGACCGTCAGCTGTGCTGCGGTTACCATGGGTTCTGGCGCACACCGCTTGGAGCACCATGGTAGTTACGGCGTACGCGCTACGTAAACTACAGCGGTGTGCGCCGGAACCTATGGTAACCATGGCAACCGCAGCACGGCTGACAGTCTATGGTAGTGGATACCACCATTTTGGTTTTGATTAATTTTAAATCTTGTGTAGGCTGATATGAGAAAAACTGACCAAATCTTCGAGTAAAACTTTGACATACATGATTTACCAGATTTACCTTCATCTCCCTTAATTACACATCTTTTAATTTATTATTGACATTTTAAATTTCAATTTTGAAGTTGCAAAAATACTAATTATTAAATTTAAATATCTTTATATTAAACTCTTCTTTATATTAAATCACAAATTAATACTTTCATCTTCAGTTTTTTCACTCACAATAAATCATTAGCAAAACTAAGTCAGCTGTTATAAACTATATTGCTGTGCCTTATCAATACAGTCTTTTGAAATATTAAACAAACTATATCTTTTACTATAAAAAATTTCAAACAAATAATTTAGCATTAAAGACAGCAGAAAAAACTAATATGATTATCAAAGCATCGAGGACTAAAAAATGTAATAGCAAATACAGTATGTTTCATTGCATCTCTGATTATACTATACAAAAATATCAACAAACAACTTAATATACAAATCAGTTCCATCGTCCATTGCCTTTACATTTTCATACTTACCATTAAGAAAACATAGTAACAGATATTTCATTGATTTTAGAAACAAAAGAACACTGTGTACTGCCATAGACTAACCAACACAAGGGAGTATGTTTTATCTATGGTACTGCTTAGTTTTATGATATTTTCCTTGGTTTAATTTAATCATTGGTGTGGCAAAACACAAAAATGTATCAAATAAAGTAAATGTGAACTGAAAGCTATGTTAAGATAAAATAAGAGTATTTAGTATTACCATTTAATAATTTAATATAGTTACACATATACAACAGATTTTAGAAACAAAAATCAACGACAATTTAGTTATTGATGATATTTTTTAGTTTAATTTAAGCATAGGTTTAGCAAAACACAATAACTTAATTTACCTAAATATACATAAAAAAACAATGTGATGTGCAAGTTATGTTAAGTTAATCTAACACATGTGAAGCAGTTAGAATTTGTTTAAAGTAGCCTCCAAATTCATACAAAACATTTATACATTGTAATTTCCATACCGTTTCCATGAAAACATATGAATAACATTATTTTCACTTAGGATTATTAACTTAAGACGCTTTAAAAAATCCAAAGCATAGCCGGAGTTGATACAGCAATGGTTATAAAATCTTTTTTTTCTATAATCATTGACATAGTTTTAGAATAAATAATCCATGATAAAAGGTTAGATTAAAATAAACCTACCTCATATTTATGGAAAATATTATAATTAATTTCTTTGTATCAGCTGTCTGAAATTGTGATATATGCAGTTTAGCAGTTCTTCTTGTTTATATTTAAATGTCAAAGCAAATGTAAACAAACATTGTTAGTGTTCTCATCACAGCCATGGTGACCAATCAATATTTACTTTTAAAATGTTCACCTCAGAACTTTTAAAGCCAAAGGGGCAAAGCCTACAGTCAGTATCAAAATGTGAATAGTCCTATAATGGTCCTTGGTATGGTAGCTATATTTTTGTAAAATTTAAGCCCAGTTGGTTCAGTAGTTTTTGCACCTATTAGTAATACACATACAGACACCATTAGATTTTTATATAATAGTATAGATAACATCATTTTCATCATACTGTCAGGAAACTGCCGTTTTTAATTCTCTTCGTCCGCAAAATCGTCGTTTTTGGGTTACTTCAAATAGGGAACAGAAAGAAATATATGGTAAATTTTTCGATTCGCTAGACTCAAAAATGTATTATTACATTATAGAAACGCTGCTAATAAAACGATATTTTAAATTATGTTTGTAAACAACAGAAATGTAAACATTGATGACGCCTTTGAATAACCCCAAATGATGTGGTAAAATTTTGTAACGATTAAAAGGTTAGTTCCACAGCATGATGAAAATAGTTGTTCATCACAAGGAGTTAAAGTGTCTTTTGGTACTCGGCTGAGCCTCACTTATGAAACACGATTGCTTACCAAAAAGAGCCACTTTCGCTCCTAGTGATGAGGTTATTAATACAAACTAGAGATACACCTAGGAGTGATGCGAGCATGTGGTGTACTGTATTGCGTTTAGCCGTTAGCCTGCATCATGTAGCGAGCGCACGCGCCTATTGTGCGAAGGCACGCGTCACATGTATGTCACGCAGTCAAGGCACGCAGAGAGAGAATAACTCTGAGGTTTACGGCTATTGAGAGCCGCAGCGTGAAGGCTGCATGTCTTAACCACAGAGAGATGATGTTTAGCATAAATCTATTACTGTAACACTACATGTATTGTGCACTAGCTATTGTTTGTTATTACCGTAATCCCTGATGGCTAACGTATTATATAGGCTAAGAGTGGTGTTTAAAAAACATTAAGATTACCGTACTTTATGTTATTTTGGAAAAACAGAGTAAACAGTTTTATGTTCATAGTTTATAGCCGCAGCTCAATGTAGTGTCAAGCAACAAAGAAAAATTAAACTACAAAAAATACACAAAATCCAACAATGCATTTTGCAGGAAATATTTATGAGTAAGAACTCACACAAGGATTGAGCTCTCGCTATAAGGGAGTATGATTTATCTATGCTATAACCCATTAAAAATATTCGCTCATCAGTCATCACGACAAAAAAAATTATGACAACTAAACTAATATTTTAAGCAAAAAACACGCATGAAATCATGCTATGCTAAACATTTATCGTAGTTAGAACTTTACTGAGAACAGGTAAAATACTCTGCAAGATAATGTGCTAGGCACGGTAATTCAAAAATTACTTTTTAGACTACATTCTTTCCTTACCTATTATTTGATCATATCTAGAGTTTTCTATAGATATAATTTAAGAGCATAATTTGCTCTTTAACTCATTCTTGGCCAATTTTCGAATGCTACACAAAAAATGGAAAAGTGGACCGAATGATAAGCGACGAATGCGGTCAGTTTCTCGGAATTTTGTCCAATGGAGTCTGTTGGCAGGACTGATACAGAGATAAGAGATAAGAGAAGGTGCGGTGGTAACCCTGACACGACTGATAAGATAGCTGGAGCCTTGTGTCCTTGGCCCAGCTGATAAGAAGAAGTGCTTCTGGAGTGTTTGCAGACTATATAGCTGCTTTCCCACTCTGTTTTTCAGAATTACGATTGAAGATAAGAGGAAATAAGAAGTATCCCTTCCACTTCTGGGAAAGAGAATGAGAGTTGAACAAGATGGCAAGTGCGTATTTTAAAATGGTCCTCAGAACGGTGTGTCAGTACACATAACACAACTGGCTGCATTGACAGTATCATCATTCCACTGTTTGTGTGATACATCTACGTTGGTTACTTACTGATTCTGTATATTTCTTTTTGTATGGTTACACCTTCCAAAATTAAACCAAATAATAAGTATGAACAACTAATGTTGTAACAACTAAAGTGGAACAACTGGAATAACAACTAATGTAATAGTATGTAAACTGTATATAAAATATAAAAAAAAACTGATTTGATAAAGTCAGTCTTAAGTGGATCAAAGTGTCAGCCTAAACAGCTCTATGTAATGTAATACAGTGGTTTGGATTCAGAAGGCAACATGGAGACGTTATCAAGTGAGGAAAACAAAATATCACATTACCAACACGCACAAAACTATGCACTCAAGCAAACCTAATAACATTTTATGATATATTTTCTCTGTATCAACCTTTTGGGGGTAACATGTAAACTCCTAATATACGTAGACCATGGAGATGTTATAGGGCAGAAGGGGAAGATCAACAGTTTATAGGTAGACCGCGGAGATGTTATAGGGCAGAAGAGGAAGATCAACAGTTTATAGGTAGACCGCGGAGATGTTATAGGGTAGAAGAGGAAGATCAACAGTTTATAGGTAGACCGCGGAGATGTTATAGGGCAGAAGAGGAAGATCAACAGTTTATAGGTAGACCATGGAGATGTTATAGGGCAGAAGGGGAAGATCAACAGTTTATAGGTAGACCATGGAGATGTTATAGGGCAGAAGGGGAAGATCAACAGTTTATAGGTAGACCGCGGAGATGTTATAGGGCAGAAGAGGAAGATCAACAGTTTATAGGTAGACCGCGGAGATGTTATAGGGCAGAAGAGGAAGATCAACAGTTTATAGGTAGACCGCGGAGATGTTATAGGGTAGAAGAGGAAGATCAACAGTTTATAGGTAGACCGCGGAGATGTTATAGGGCAGAAGAGGAAGATCAGCAGTTTATAGGTGGACCGCGGAGATGTTATAGGGTAGAAGAGGAAGATCAACAGTTTATAGGTAGACCGCGGAGATGTTATAGGGCAGAAGAGGAAGATCAACAGTTTATAAATAGACCCAAGGCCGCACTAGATATACGTAGACCGCGGAGATGTTATAGGACAGAAGAGGAAGATCAACAGTTTATAGGTAGACCACGGAGATGTTATAGGGCAGAAGAGGAAGATCAACAGTTTATAGGTAGACCGCGGAGATGTTATAGGGCAGAAGGGGAAGATCAACAGTTTATAGGTAGACCGCGGAGATGTTATAGGGCAGAAGAGGAAGATCAACAGTTTATAGGTAGACCGCGGAGATGTTATAGGGCAGAAGAGGAAGATCAACAGTTTATAGGTAGACCGCGGAGATGTTATAGGGCAGAAGGGGAAGATCAACAGTTAATAGGTAGACCCCGGAGATGTTATAGGGCAGAAGAGGAAGATCAACAGTTTATAGGTAGACCGCGGAGATGTTATAGGGCAGAAGAGGAAGATCAACAGGTTATAGGTAGACCGCGGAGATGTTATAGGGCAGAAGAGGAAGATCAACAGTTTGTAGGTAGACCGCGGAGATCTTAGGGCAGAAGAGGAAGATCAACAGTTTATAGGTAGACCACGGAGATGTTATAGGGCAGAAGAGGAAGATCAACAGTTTATAGGTAGACCCAAGGCCGCACTAGATATACGTAGACCGCGGAGATGTTATAGGGCAGAAGAGGAAGATCAACAGTTTATAGGTAGACCGTGAAGATGTTATAGGGCAGAAGAGGAAGATCAACAGTTTATAGGTAGACCGCGAAGATGTTATAGGGCAGAAGAGGAAGATCAACAGTTTATAGGTAGACCGCGGAGATGTTATAGGGCAGAAGAGGAAGCAACAGTTTATAGGGAGACCACGGAGATGTTATAGGGCAGACAGAAGAGGTAGAAATTATACATCCAAGTCACAAGTGATGACGTAACATTGTAGAAGATGTCAGCACACAATAGGTAGGATTATGTAAAGTTGTTTACAATACTCAAGGTCGATTCAAGGGCGTGGGTGACGAGTGACGTGATACAGCCACAGAGCAGCGTGGGCGGATAACTAGATGATAAGTCCGAGACCGATACCTCATGCAATGTCTTTGTTTTTACTTTGAATCTGTTTTCCAAAACGTTATTGATGACAATGACTTGGTGCCTTGCATACTTTGCTAACCTGAAAAAGTGTCAAATCACTTAAATCTTTGTTCGATAGACTCAATCGTGTAAAAGTATTAATGCCCCTCGCCCACACAACGATTTCGGTCGTCCGTCACTGTGTCGCACGACCACATTTCAATAGTGACCATTGGATATTATTACATTGGATTTTTATGTTTACGCTATTTGTGTATGGCGTATGTTGGATAAAGCATTCAAATAAGAACATTACACAGTAGACTGGAACATCAAAAGATCAACAAAGCATTGATATCGTAGCATAATGACATATTTTGTTATCAAGGAGGAAGGATAATTATTAGAATTATACAAATAATTATACAAATACTAATGTAGTTGGATATAAAACAAATGATTTTTTAATTTACAAACACATGTAAATTTACAGTGTGCTCATGAATTCTGCACACCGAAAATTTCGTTTGTTGGACGAAGAGCCGGGAGAACTGCATGAATAATTGGTACCATTGTACAAGGGCTGTAAGCCCTGTAAGGGTTGCAGAGGCGGTCGATATCCTGTAACCCGGGAGTGAGGGGGGGGAGTGAGAGAGGGTGAGAGGAGAGGGAGGAGTTCTGTTGCATTTCCCTATTTTCTAAATTCTAGAACCCCAGGGGAACCCAGTAAATCTATAACGTTGTGGGTCAACAGGGCATGGAAAACAAAACGACTGTAATGTAACTAATGTTGCCTCTACGTATGTATCATTCGTTTTGTTTTGGTGTGGACAAAATGTTGGTAATAATAAATAATGGTAAACCGGAGGGTGCTTGCTGAGGAGGGAGGAAAAGAATTGTCCAGCTAGGTAGAAGCCAAGTTCGATCGAAAATGAATACTGTACACAGACAACGGCTTTTATATTAAACTCTATTTTATGCTTATAAATTCGTAAAATATCCCTTATTTTCTACCTATAAAAAGTTATAATTTTGTTCACCTGATAATTTAATCATTTAAAAGTAGTTAAAGGAGTAGGCTACGTCATTTTAAGGTTACATAAAACTCAATTTTAAATGCGAAACCAGAACACAATACCGTACTGTAAGTTGATTTGCCGAATCTCTTTTTAAAATTTCTTTACAAGTATGTCAGAAGCAACAGAATGCAATGGCACTATTGAATACATGCAGTTTCGTGGTAACAGTACTTGCTCTGTGCAGTTTGTTGGAAGAACCGACTGAGGATACGGAGGCTGAACTCTCTACTACAATACAAGCTCAAATACTGTAGTAAATGTCGATGTACAGTATTAACATCTTAAGTACCTAAAACATTTCTACAACTAGAAATTCTTAATGATAAGTTCAAAATAATGAATTCATCTTAAAATAAATTGACTATTGAATGATTGTTTCAACTACCTTTTATTTTGGTAGGCAATACCAGGGCCGTGGAAAAGTGGACTCTAATGCCGGAAAATTCATGTACGGAGATCTAGCATTGACTATAAACTACAAACGAACAAAGGGATACGTGTATACTTAATAGTATTAGTCAAAACACGAATATTAGAACAGAAACTGTATGGATGATAAACATAAACAAATGACGTCTCTGCCCCGAATTATCATCATCTATATATTAATATGCAAGCATGTTTCTTTAAAACCTTTTTTCTCAGCTCGTGTGTATCACAGGGAAAATCTATGCACGCTGATTTTCCTTCAGGTTTGCAGTATTTTTTTATAAATTAAAATAGGCACAAAACCAAGCACTCAAATGAATTTTAAATAATAAAAAATAACAAGGGCCTTACGGAATGCAATGCTGGTGACGAAATATAAACAGAAAATCCAAACAAATGGAAGAAATTCCAATCACATGTTTTATTTACACCGTGTGGTGAAAATAGAGAAGTCTGTACATTACAAATTTTTGATCGGGTTTTCGACCACTGGACGGCCTCTAATAATTATTATACTAACTAGCTGCTGGCCCGTCCTACGTACTCCCGAATCAAGTAGTCGAGAAAACTAAATATAATTCAGAACAGCTAGTTTACACGCATAAAGAAACACTAGATAACCTGTTGCTCGAAACCGAGCAAAACTGCAGGCTGTAATGAAAGAATAACCAGTAAAAAAATAAACAGCAAGACTTAATCAAAGAGTCACTCTAAAGTAATTTCTGAATGATTATATAAATATGAAAAATTTAATGTTGTAAAAAGATTATAAAAGTAGTATACAATATTTAAATATAGATCCGCTCTCGTAATGCTTTGGCTATCCTATCTCTTATGTACTATAGGTGGGTGCCCTCTATGAGAACATAGATGTCAACCACACACTGTAGTGAGTTTTTAGACTTTTTGTAGCAAGCTAAATCGCTCTTAAAATTCATTTCTATTCTAGCCCCTGAGCTGTTGAATTCAACTTAATAAATAGGTTACATACCTTATAAATCCGGATTTATAAGGTATGTAACCTATTTATTATATTAAATCTCTCTCTTTCACCAACCAGTAGGACACGTACTATAGCATTGTTAAATTATTTGTACTACCTATATCTATTTAACATTTAGGCGTGTTTAAATTAGGGGCGCCAACGAAAGTCTCCGGTTGGGAACATAAGAGGGTAAGCAAGTGGATCTAACGACGGATCTAGAACGGATTCGCGTTTAACATTATTAGTTTTTGGAAAAGACCTAAGATTTATTTGGCCAGGCTGTGTTCTGTTTCAGCTTTAAAAATAGCTGCGACATTTATTTAAGTAGCATAAGTAAGCAAACGAATCTCACTGTACTCATCGGACCTCTCGTCCCTTCTAAAAATCCTCTAAAATTCTGCCATAATTTTTAAAGATTAGGCAAATAGGTTGGCAATGTGACCCTATTCCCGCATATTTTTTCCTGGCATTTTTGTTTGAATTGTGTTTCAAGCGCTGTTGGGTTCCAGTGCCAACGTCGTACTCAACTATACATCTGTGCGGGTTCACGATGACCTTCTAAAGGTATTAGATCATTTACTCGGAGATAAAACGTGTCATGGATCTTTAAATTGTAGATCCCCTGTGTGATCTCTCATCTAAATGAGCTTCAGAGCTGACCATGGCAAAGGTGAAATTGAATTGACGAATTTTAGATCTAAGCCTCGCAGTCCTGTTTTCAGATTGGGAGTTTCCAATAACTTCCTGAAAGTATAGTGAATTCCGCAGATGATGTAAACGGGTCTTTCATTTATGGTAACAATGAGTGAAAATTGAACTGCTTCGGTCTTTCCTTTGCTTAAAATGTAAGCCACCACAATGTAAACATTTAACGTTCATTTGTCTGAGGCGATGTATCCATGATGTATCACCACGATGGTACTGCCACTCTGTATCCTTCAAATGTTCCATTGGTAGGTTGATGCAAGCAGTAACGTCCGCGTTCCCTCCAGCCACTCACAGTTCTTCATCTTACTGGTGGCTTAATTTTAAATTGAGATAAAAATACGTAAGTTAACCAAACAACAGAAAACACTACAACGGAATTTTGATATACATTGTAAATTACGTGATACGGTAATGCAACGGGTAGGTAACTGCACTAAGAATAATCACTTTCAAACATTCACTTGTTCATCACACCGAACTGTAACCAAAACTACATGGTAATTCAGTAAAATAAGAAGAAAGTTAAATTAATTCAAATATTACGAACAATGTGTTATCAAGTTTTGCTAGGAAACTATTTTATGAACCAGACTTATAGGCCAGGAATTTTAGGGATAAAACTGCCATTCGACCTAACAAATTCGGACTAAGTGGAAACTTTGCAGAGTTGCTTAGTAAGCCTAAATAAATAAAATATCAAAAGTCCCCATAAATCCCAGCTGTGCTTCAGCCGCCATCTTGGAAAATGGCGGCCAATTTTAACTTTGTTGACAATATTTCACAAACTATTGGTATTAGAGAATTTTTGTAAATACAAAAGTTAAAGAACGTCTAAAAATACATATTTTTTATACTACAAGGTTTGCTCTATCTCTAACGGTTATTGAGATAAATAATAAAAACAGTATTAAATTTAAAATTCCCATGTTATTCTTATGGAGGAAAATAAAATTTTTGCACTTTGCTTATTTATGGATATATTTGGATCAAACTTGGCAAATATATTTATTTTATACTAAGCTATTAATATTTAACATAAATACACGCTTTATTACTCTCCCCATAGCAGTAAACCTAGTAATCGTTAAATTCAAAGTTATCATATTTAAATAGGGAATATTCTTACATTTTTAGGAAGTATTTTAGAAATGATCCAGTCAGGCAAATGGAAATTTATTTTTTGACAGATTAACAATAGTTTTCACTTATTAATATTAAAGTTTAAGTCCACTTACTATCTTTTCACTACTATGTAACTACTTACATGGTAAGCCTACTTATTAATCCCAGTATAATTATTTTGTCGGTGAATATTAGGAAATTCAACCTTAAAATCCGGACTAAATGCGGATGAGCACAGCCGGAATTTGTGGAGACTTTTGCCATTTTCATCAACTAGGCTTACTGTGCTTAACTGTGCAAAATTTCAATTTAGTCCGGATTTTAAGGTTGCATTTACTAATATTTACCGACAAAATAATTATACCAGGAGTAATAACGTACCATGCAAGTTTTGAGTAGTTACATAGTAGTGACAAGATAGTTGGAGAGCTTTAAATCATAATACTAATAAGAAAAAATGATTGTTAATACGATTTACAAATGAATATGCATTTACCTGACTGGATTTATACGAAAAATTTATCCTAAAAATGTAATATATGTTCCATATAAATAACTTTAAATTTAACGAGTACTAAGGTTTACTGCTATAGGGAGGGTACTAAAGTGTGTATTTATGTTTAATATATAATAGCTTAGTATAAAATAAATATATTTGCCAAGTTTGATCCAAATATATCCATAAATAAGCAAACTGCAACAATTTTATTTTCCTCCATAAGAATAACATGGGAATTTTAAATTTAATACTATTTTTATTATTTATCTCAATAACCGTTAGAGATAGAGCTAACCTTGTAATATTACAAATATGTATTTTTAGACGTTCTTTAACTTTTGTATTTACAAAAATTCTCTAATACCAATAGTTTGTGAAATATTGTCAAAAAAGTTAAAAAAGGCCGCCATTTTCCAAGATGGCCGCTGAAGCACAGCTGGGATTTATGGGGACTTTTGATATTTTATTTATTTAGGCCTATTAAACAACTGTGCAAAGTTTCCACTTAGTCCGAATTTGTTAGGTCGATTTTCCTAATATTCTTCCACTATTATTTAACAGACGTTTAAATGAAAATATATATTCCGGTTTTGCTCTGGAAGTTTTAAGTCCTGCAGTCTGTGGTTAACCTTAAAAACTATTTCAAACTGGATAGCCTAGGGTTCACTACGATACTCGGACAGAATACGATTGAATCGATCTATCGTGACTGCGATCTTTCTTACTGAAGTCGAATCGGTTCTATGACTGCGGAGTGCGGAATGCATAATCGTATCTCGTATCGTCTCGTCGTATCGTATCCTATGTTTGTTTACGTTTACGTGTTATGTTGTTATTGTTGACACTGTCATTAATTTGTGTGACTTAAGCTATATATGTAGTTGTTGGAGGTGGCCAGGTACACGATACACGTAAATTAGATTTTAAAATGGAATTAATTTTAAAAGAGATGGAAGCTTGTGCAACACACATATAACAGATTTTGTTATACGCCAAGGAAATTTCGGGCTATGTAAGGTCAAAGGAAGAATTTGACCAATTAGGTAATGTTTGTCTGGCATCAAATGGATTTGCTTTTTCCACGAGAAGTACAGGTAGAAATATATTATTACCTTCGTGGCTATTACCTAATAAATCCATTCATGTTATTGTCTCCTTGATTTGATAATTGACTAAAATTAAATAGATTAGAATATTAACCTCTAAGCCTTGAAAGTATTAATCAGAAGATTCTGAGAAGTAGCGGTAAGGTTAACGTAGGGACTTATGCCTACTTGATGAAGTTTGAAAACATTTTTAGGATTATCAGTAAGATTTAATCGGTTTCTTAAGAACATTAAAGTTATGAAAGCTTAACTTAAGTCGCTTCCTAAGATGCTGGTTAGTTGCAATTTTTTGCAGTTGTCAGAGCGATTGAATCGATAGGTAGCCTAGTCTGTAGAGAACCTAATAGCCTAAGCCTAACTTATAGGCCTAACTTACTATCAGATGAAAATTCAGTTTGATATTTCTATCGTAGGCCTATCAGTAGAAGTTTTCACTTGATATAACTTGAATAACTTATTTATTTAAGTTACTTATGCTTTTCAAAAAGACTCGTTAACACGTGCTGTGGCGGTTAACTAGGGTACTTTGGTATTATCCGGAGGCCACCCTTACACAGCGCAGTTATGTTAGGTTGGGTTTTCACAAATATGTTTGTTTGCAGGACTTTCCTCATTTCTTTTTGAATCTTACAATACCAGATAAGTCATAAATTACTTTTGCACACCATATCCCCTCAAGTACTTAGCCAGGTCATTGACCATAGCATGTTTCACCTGTTACCACCTGTATCTGGGGTATTTGGCGGGCGAAAGTATGACTCATTTGGTATATAGTTCAATTAATAATGAAACGAGGAAAGTTTTATAAACATACTTATGATAATCCAACCTAACATGACCGCCGCAGCGTGCTGCATACCTACTTGGCGGAGTATAGCGGCAGCGGCGCATTCAACTCAATCCTCGCCGACATCGCTGCCTTTTTTTCTGAGAGACAGAACCCAAAGGTCGCTAATTGTAATCATGTCAAATTTGGACAGTCAGTCAATTAAAGCAGGTTTTTCCTATTACAGTATGTACCGGTAGTTATTTTTGGACTCTCCAGTAAAAAATCCCTCTAAAATAATTGGCCTCCGGATAATACCAAAGTACCCTAACATTTCGCTTTGGCTTAATTTAAGTTACCGGTACGGTAGTTTAAGATAATTACAAACAAGGCCTACTGTATGTAAATTGTATACCTACACACAAGAGTTTATAAGTAGGCTATATAGTAATTTTTTTAAACAAATAAATTTACACTTGGACCTCAATTTGTAATCGTATCCTTTTTTTGTAAGTTTTGTTAGCTACTTAACCTAAGTTAAGTTAATTTTAAAGCTACAGTACACTGTTATAGATTGGTGGGCGATAACATTGACTAAGTTATATATAGGGCCTGCCTACTATAGGCTATACAAGTTACCTGGGTAGGTATATATAGTCAATGGCGATAATCTACTTGAGAATCCTCATAAGTTAACATAAAATCAATATTGAAATTTAATAACTTATAGGCCTACATAACTTAATAGGCTATTGATTAAACTTACTATATTTTAAGTTTATTCGATAGTTTAGGCTATATTATGTAGTTATTCCATTATGTAATACCGTAAGTAACTTAATAAGTTATTCCATCGATAATATCTTAGCTATTCTCTTTGGAATTGTAGATTGATGTTTTAAAATTGATTGACTTAAGCTTTTTAATGTTTTTGCAGGTTCATACCCTAATCAACCGACTCTAGGCCTAGTCAGATTTCAAGTTTGCGTACCTCTAACCAACATTCGTAAATTGCATTGGAGTGTGGTCACAGATCTCTCTATTACGTAATAAATAAATCCAGTGGTGAACAGGTAAGGCATTTATTTGTTTAAATTGTTTATTTATAGTAGTAACATTTTCTATACAGCCTCTGATCCCATGTAGGGTTGTCATATTAGTGGTGGTTCTAGATTAGAACGTTGTGAAGGGCTAACAGGGGTGATTAACATTAGGAGGGGGTTTCAGGGGTTCTCCTTAGGAAAATCTGCTATTTTTAAAACGGTTTTTACTTCTAGAACTAACTGTGTTCCAAAACCTCTGTCACCTATATATGACAAAATTTATGTTTAAACTTATATTTCCAGACTCAGATTCTAATGGGGAGGGCTCTTGCTCCTACAGCCCTCCACCCCTTGGAACCGCCCACTGCATTATATTATTTTAATGTGGGGAATAATTTGGAGAATTAATTTAGTTGGAAGATGAAATAACGGGACAGCAAAATTGGTAGAATAGGCATATAAGCTTTAACCAATTTCATGCAAATATATTTGATTAAGGTAATGTGATCATAAATAAAAGCATCTGCGGCACTATTTAAAATTAAAATTAGGCTTAGGCCTAATACAGATAAACCATTGCTATTGCTAAAATAAACCTGCATTAGTCTTGATTTTAAAATAGGTATGGGTTATATTTTTTGTAAACCATAAGCTGTCGTTGTTCATAAAAAAATGAAGTTGAAACTGTTAATTACCGAACTGAGAAAACCATGATTTGAGGTAGAAATAAATCTGGTCAAAAGGGACATTTTAATTAAATTATGTTAATTTATAAAACTGCTATCTAACTCGTACTTAAATACAAGTGGATAAAATGTTGTGGATGTTCAATGAATTTTAGCATTAGTTTATCTGCAAATGTTAATTTCTCGAGAACATGCTCCATTCAACCTAAATAGACACGTTAAAGTTTTAACATTGCATTCTAGCCGAGGAGAATTTATTGTTCATTCATCCTACACGAGCCTCCTTATTTAAATAACATGTAAAGTTTCTCTGTTCTAGAAGACTGAAGAAGAAACATCACAGGGGCTGTTACTTAGACCTTTCTAAAGCATTGATGAATATTTGTCTTGGCAGCAACGACTACGTTACAAGTTAAATCATCTTTCTACTGCAAGGACTCCAATCAACAAAGATTTTTAATCGATAACATATTGTATTGATGCCTTTTTCAATCTTAAAAATTGTAAAATAAAGTACGGTACTCTTGTATTCTTGTATTGCATTCTTGTGTTCTTGTCCTCTCTGTAGAGGTTATAGAGTTAAATAAGTGAACACAAATGATAGAAAAACAATTTTATATAATAATAAAAACTAAATAATTAATTGAGAGCCCTCTCGATTGGGATAACCCTATTGATATTTTACTTCTTCTATCAAAACAAATACTAAAATACTCTCTTATCGTTTTGTGTTAACTATCTTTTATATATATTCTATTATAAATTACCACACAGTCAAGTATAAAGTTGAAGCTTGATTATAAAGTGCACTAATCGTTGTAGGCCTATCAGTCAACAAAACTTAAATTGTTCACACCAAGTGGGAATATAATTATTTAAAATAAGTCTTTTCTTCAACAAAATCTGTAAAAAATATTTAATTGCCATGTAAGCTTGGTAGGTACTGAAAAGTGTAGTATACTCATCACCCATTTCAATCAAAGTAAGATTTGTTTTCTTGTTTTAAAATATGTATGTTTGCTGATATAGCGTTATAAGATACAGGGAAGGTAAAGTTTGTTCTCGGTAAAATGTACTTAGATTGGTATTGAATTGTACAACAAATTAAAATTAAAGTCAAATATCCATAAACAATCCAAAATACAACCAACAAGTTTACCTAATAATCTACTTCAAAATAACAAGTTATTTTCATGTTTTTTTTTCAACTTACTGGTAACCATTTAGCTATCTGCAAAATAGGTTGATAATTTTTTTTTACATCTAATTAATTATTTACAAAGATGTTTGAAGTTTTTATAAGGTCAAACATGAGGAAACCCCATTTTTACCTCTGCTCATAGTCCGATCATGCTGGTTCGTGAACGGAACGCTACAACAAACGTTGTTTTACATGTTTGTAACAAATTTCATCATAATTGGATTATTTTGACTCTTAATTTTGACTTTGAATTATATGTGTATAGGCATAGACCAAACTAAAGCAGCACAAGTCTAAGGGAGTTGAGTTTTATTTATGGTATAGGCTATAATTTACAGTATAACCTTGATAACAAGACTCTTATAAGAATTATAAAATAAGTCTTGTTATCAAGATTGACTTCTTATCGAGGTTTGCAATAACAAATGATTAGGGGTAAAATAATTTCAAGGGGATCTGAAAATAACCCTTGTTATCAAGGTCGACTTGTTATCGAGGTTCTACTGTATATGAATTGAACAGATGGTGCTAAAGGCTTTTTACTTGAACTGCACCTGTTACAGCAATTACAAATTAAAATTCAAACAAAAATGGGGGTTGTATTATTTTGTTTAGAATTATTATACACCTTATTAAACATTTGGTATTATTATACACTTCTTTTCATATTTTGAGGACCATAACAAACAAAATTTAATAAGAACCGGCTGTTTTTAAAAAATCTGATTTTTTGTTATATAATGGGAAAGTAATTGTAACTTTTACAGGTATGGGAGTTGTACCATTTTGTTCAAAATTTAAAACACTAGGGCCTGTAGGTAACATACCTACTAATTTTTTTATCAACTAAAATCGTTCGGGCCGTTTTTGAGAAAATTGTATTTTTCCTGTATTCTATGGAAAATCATCGAAATTCAAATTTTTCAAAATTATAAAAATGCCTGGAGACGCCAAGGACCTACAAACAAAATGACATTAAATTGGACTTCGTAGGTCTGTACACACACACACACACACACACACACACACACACACACACACACGTGTGGATGTGTGCCGAAGATCTAATTAGACATTAGACCTTCGGATTTAGGCCTCTTCAGCAACTGATCCACTTCGTTTGAACTGCAATTAATAGTTATTAATTAATTTATTAAAATTCACTATTATTTTGTAGTTGCAACTTTTAATTATATAAATTCGTATTTCTTGCAATGAAATGGTATACTTTCGACACTACCTACTTTTAAGTAGGCTTTGTCAGAACGTCAGAAGTCAGCAGAAACAAACTACTGTACGTAAGCCTACAGAATCTCAATGCCTACAGTTAGTATGTAGAGGTGGATTGAGTAGATGATTTGAATCCGATTCAAATTGAAAACTCAATACTCACAGACCGTCACAGACTCAGATCCAACAACAAACTCGAATCCGATTTTCCGATATCGATAGTGTACACAATTCAATATCGATAGTGTAATTGCAGACTCTCGATAGATCGATTCAATCGTATTCTGTCCGAGTATCGTAGTGAACCCTAGGCTATCCTTTCAAACTACGTCCATATGTTATTTGTAAACAAAGGGAAATGAGTTTGACCAAATGTCAACAGATAGCGCCGCCTGCCAAACTTTAGCCCTAAAGTGTACTTAAGTGGTGCCCTTTCTAAATATTCTGAGACGTATTTGCACATCTACATGAAAATACCTTTAATTTGACACCTCAAACTTTAAAATCCGTCAAGCTGTTATCGAGTTATGACTGTGAAAAGAAACCTGCTTGCGTATTAATATATAGAAGATTCTGACAGTTTTATTAGAGATCATCTTGTAAACAAATATCACGTTACCACCTATTTCTTTTATCCGATTATAGGCATATACGATATGCATTTTAAATCCGATAATTTTACAATAAACAGTGATTGTGTTGATTTGAAAAGCCTTGAAGTGAAATTAGCTGTCGATTCACACACACTGGTTATTGGTTTAAAGTAGCCTACAGTAGCTACACCACCTTCTATGGCATACTATCACATAATATATTTTCTTATTTTACCTCAGTGGCCACTGAAACCTTAAGAGGATTTTGGCCTCCTATTCTCTTCTATCCCTGCCTCTTCTATTGTTGATCCCAGTCTGGAGCAGTCTTTCATTGCTTGGTCAGGGGTACTCCTTGGAATATTTTTTTTAAAGTTGATGTATCTCTTCTCCTTAACGCATAGCATGTCCATCTTTTACTTCTGGAAAGCACCCATATACCTGGGTGTTTAAACATTCCTATTAGATCTTTCGTATCTCAACCGCCGTTATCTTGAAATGTCCATATATTATCTCTGCACTATATTCTCAAACCCAGCAACAAGGATTTTTGGTTCTTTGGTCAGGGCCCAAGTTTCTGAACCATACAGTACTACTGGGATAATATGGTATAGTATGAATCGAATTTGTTTTATATCAACGATCACATAATACCAATGGTCTACTACCCCATCTACTTGGTCTTATGTGATCGTTGGTTTATACCGACACCCTGCAGCTTATTGGACATATTTCTAGACCTACCTAGACCTACCACACCAACTGACGTTTGCTTTACCAACAAAAAATTTGGTATGCCGTCATAGTTCTGACATTATTAAAAAATCCATCTATACAGTATATGAAAAGGCAAACATGTTTCTTTAAAACCTTTTTTCTCAGCTTGAATGTATCGCAGGGAAAATCTACGCATACTGTAAGAAAGATATTTTCCTGTAGATGTGCAGAATCGCTTTAAAAATTAAATTATGCTCAAATATAAGCACAAAATATTAATTTTAAATAAAAACTAGCAGAGTACCCGTCCTTCTATTCGACCGGGGTTGACGTATGTTTAAAATGGTGCTTTTTAAAATCTGAAATGAAAAACAGTGTAAAATAAGATTCAATTCCAATAAATGTACCTATCAAAAACTTTTTACTTACTAATTACCGGTACATAAAAAACATTAATTTCAAACAATAAAACAAATAAAAACTCAAAGCTTTTACTTATTTTTTATATGATAAAATCAAACATAGACAAACAATAATTTACAACATCTGGTTAATATTACAGTTTGAATGAAAAGAAACATGTGATCTTGCTTCTTAAAAGCATTGCTCACTTACCATTGATTATAAAAATATCTCATTATATACTATGTAAACAAACAAAAACATTAACACTCTTACTACTAAAACAAACAGAAATATACTTAGCCCTACTATTTATAGCTCCTACTATTCATGCACCAAAGGCAAGTTCATATACAACTTAGTTTTTTATTGTTGTTTTTAAATTGAAATATTTGTATATCAGCTTAGAATTAGGAAATTCAACGTCATTCAAACAATGTTTATGTCGAGGGTAGGTTAAGTTAAGAGTAACTTGGTTGAAAATATACATGTAATGACCATGAAATGCTCGTAAAAAGTCCATTTTGAAATGTGATAAATTATTGAGCGGAGCGAGCGAAGCGAGCTAAGCTCTTATACGTCGACTCTTATGCATTTCGTAATACGCAAACTCCTCCTAGACGGATGAATCAATCGTTTTCAAATTTTGCATGGTGATAGAGACTATATCGGTGAGTGCCAACATCTATATGGCGTTAAAAAAGTCTCTCAGGAATCCGCCCCACTGGGTCTCAAATTTTCAATGTAATCCTTATGGAAGCAGTATTTGACACATAAACAAAAACATATGATCAGCTGTTGACTTTTGAATGCAGTAGATAAAGAAATAGCTGATAGCATTAATCCACAGATATTAGAACAGAAACGGTATGGATCATAAATATAATCAAACTAGCTGTAACCCGCGGGCTTTGCCCCGTTTAACTTCTTAATTTTCAAGATTATCTCGTTCGCATGGCTCAATCACGTCCTGGTTGAAGTTTGTTCGCTACGCCCACTCACCTTTAGGTTGGAGCTCGTTCGCTGCGCTCACTTGCCTTCAGGTTAGCTCGTTCGCTACGCTAACTCGCCTCCAGGTTGAAGTTCGTTCGCTATGCTCACTCACCTTTTGGTTGCAAATTAGCTGTTGTCATAAATGTAAAAGAAATAAGAACAGAACCAACTTGTTTAATTGAAACAGCTGTTAAGATTCAATAATTCCATTTCTCATAAGGTTAACATGGGAAACTCCAGAGCCACTGGGGCGGAGCCCGAAAGGATTTTTGAAATAAGAATATGCCTATATGTTAATCGGGAATGTGAGCTATCATCATGCCAAATTTCAGCCCAATCCGACCAGTATTTTTCGCGTTCACTTGTCACAAACATACATCCATACATCCATACATCCATACATCCAAACTTTCTCATTTATAATATTAGTAGGATGACGACACTAGCTTGAGGTCCATGACGTAGGAAGTGGTGAAGGAAGTAGTAAGGAGAGCAGTCTGGAGTGTGGAAACTGTTTATGACGATTAGATTTAGGTATCTGCATTCCTAAAATTTTATAGGAAGGGAGGAAAACTGGTCCGCGACGTAGGAAGTGGTAAAGGAAGTAGTCAAGGCGAGCTGTAGGGAGTGTGGAACTGTTTATGACGATTATATTAAGGTATCTGCAATCCTAAAATGCTATTGGAAGGGAAGGAAACAGGTCCGCGACGTAAGAAGTGGTGATGGAAGTAGTAAAGGCGAGCTGTTCGGGATATGGAATCTGTGTATGACCCTTATATAAAGGTATTTGCAATCCTAAAATGCTATGGGAAGGGTGGAAAACAGGTCCGCGACGTAGGAAGTGATGAATGAAGTAGTCAAGGCGAGTTGACTGGAGTGTTGGATCTGTTTATGACCAATAGCTTAAGGTATCTAGAAACCTAAAAAGCTATGGGAAGGGTGGAAAACAGGTCCGCGACGTAGGAAGTGGTGAAGGAAGTAGTCAAGGCGAGCTGTCCGGAGTGTGGAAACTGTTTATGACGATTAGATAAAGGTAATATTAAAGGCATTCCTAAAATTCTATGGAAATGGAGGAAAAGGGGTCCGAGACTTAGGAATTGGTGAAGGAAGTAGTAAAGGCGAGCTGTTCGGGGTATGGACTCTGTTTATGACCATTAGATTAAGGTATTTGCAATCCTAAAATGCTATGGGAAGGGAGGAAAAGGGGTCCGCGACGTAGGAAGTGGTGAAGGAAGTAGTCAAGGCAAGCTGTCCGGAGTGTGGAAACTGTTTATGACGATTAGATTAAGGTATCTAGAAACATAAAATGCTATGGGAAGGGAGGTAAACAGGTCCGCGACGTATGAAGTGGTGAAGGAAGTAGTCAAGGCGAGCTGTCCGGAGTGTGGAAACTGTTTATGACGATTAGATTAAGGTATCTAGAAACATAAAATGCTATGGGAAGGGAGGTAAACAGGTCCGCGACGTATGAAGTGGTGAAGGAAGTAGTCAAGGCAAGCTGTCCGGAGTGTGGAAACTGTTTATGACGATTAGATTAAGGTATCTAGAAACATAAAATGCTATGGGAAGGGAGGTAAACAGGTCCGCGACGTATGAAGTGGTGAAGGAAGTAGTCAAGGTGAGCTGTCCGGAGTGTGGAAACTGTTTATGACGATTAGATTAAGGTATCTAGAAACATAAAATGCTATGGGAAGGGAGGTAAACAGGTCCGCGACGTAGGAATTGGTGAAGGAAGTAGTAAAGGCGAGTTGTCCGGAGTGTTGGATCTGTTTATGACCAATAGATTAAGGTATCTAAAAACCTAAAATGCTATGGGAAGGGAGGTAAACAGGTCCGCGACGTATGAAGTGGTGAAGGAAGTAGTCAAGGCGAGCTGTCCGGAGTGTGGAAACTGTTTATGACAATTAGATTAAGCTGTGTAATTGTTAATTAATGTGGTTAGACAGTTGTTTACATTATTTGGGTGGCATAGCAAATTGCAAACATTTTATGTGTTCTCATGACAGCCATGGAGACACCTATCAATATTTACTTTTAAAATCCTCACCTCAGAACTTGTAAAGCCAAAGGGGCAAAGCCAACGGTCAGTATCGAAGTGTGAATAGTCCTATAAAGGTCCTTGGTATGGTAGCTATATTTTTGTATAATTTAAGCCCAGTCAGTTCAGTAGTTTATGCGCCTATTAGTAACAAACATACAGACAGACACCACTAGATTTTTATATAATAGTATAGAAGTATAGATTAACATGGGCTCTATGGGTTGTCATTGCTGGTGATAAAATAACAACGAAATATAAACAGAAAATCAAAACAAATGGAAGAAATTACATTCACATGTTTTATTTACAGCGTGGGGTGAAAATAGAGAAGCATGCACCGTTGACTTACTAATAGAAAGACTACATCTAGAAAACTAGACTGCCATCCCCATGTTAATCCGTCACCAGTTATTTAATTAAATTTTTCGTAGTTGATGTGAGCCCCCAACAGGTTGTGCTGATCTAAATGACTAATTTCAGTCGAATACACGATGTTTTTTACCAAGTCAGACTTATGGAATGACTTATTATGAGCTATAGCAACTGTTATAGCAAATCTCGTGTTATACACACTGCTTCATGTTTGCAACAGTTTGACAACAGTAAAAGTAGTTCTGTGGACGAGACTTGTGAGTGATTGACCCGATGACGTCACACAACCCTGGCTCTGTTACGGTAGGTCAGGAACCACCCACTTCCCACTGCCGCCCCTAGCATCCCCTTGTCAGCAATGCGTCTATTACACTTAGGGGGTGTGTTTGTCTGAAGTAATCATAGGAAACGTTAATTTATCAACAAAGATAAACACCAACAATTAATTCTAATTGGTTTATAAATACGTTGCAGCACCTACGATTTTGTGGCAATTAAGTGAACATGGACCAGGTGAGAGGAAGGCCTATGACTTGTACGTTTTTACATTTCGTCCACGGTTAAAAGCGTGTAATAGCTATTTACCTTACAAGTGTAGTAAGGGCGTTTTTACATCACGCAGGTGAATGTTGTGCAACGAACGGAAGCGAGTTGCATAATTTACCGAAGTGATGTAAACACGCTCTTGCGTAACGTGTAACGTACAAGATTTTACCTGACCCGACAATATACAGGAGGTTACGAACAATATTTTTCATTATCCATTTCACTCATCTTCTAACAGTAACGTTTATTTACAAACAAAAGCTAGGTTATGAAAAATCTTCAAAACATAACAATAAAATTCAAGCTCACAGCTGATTTCTAGCGTTGTACGTCGTTGGCTCCATAGAGGTATAATTTTTAAGTTAACCACTCAATGTTATTTAAATGGGTTTCATTACATCACCGAGTGAGTTTTTTTCAACTTTACATCACTCGAGAAGTAACGAAGTTATATACATCACGCTTGGGATAGGGAAGTTTAACATGGCGGGTTAGGTAAAGTTCTTATTAATTGTGAAACGGAATCAGCAGCAATATTGCAATTACACAAGTAGTGAGTGCACAAGTTCCTTGGTTGAAATAAATTAATATACAGTACTTGATATACAATTAGGTTCCTGGAAATGTTACTGGAATAAACTCCTGGGTATTTTCATTTAATTTTGTTTTTATTCCCATGACCCGATTTTAATTGCTGGTTCACGATCTCATTCAAGTTCATCCCGAAATTGGGAAATTTTGTTTTTGAGGGTAAAAAATTAGAAAACCCAATTTTTACCCCATAATACCCCCCGTAAAACCCCGTTCCCATGGTCCGATCATACTGGCTCATTCAAGTTCATCCCGCCCAACACCTTCAAGCCAATCTTCATCAAAATCGGACCAAAATTACTCGAGATATCGCGTTCACGGACACACACATCCTACTAATATTATAAGTGAGAAAGTTTGGATGTATGAATGGATGTTTCCCAAGCAGCACACTTAGTATAAAATACGTATATTTAGTGTATTAACGTATAAGGAATGTATACGTCATTTGCAATATGTATATAATACGTATTTTTTATGTTAGTTAAAATATTGTAATACGAAATTAAAAAACGGACTTATTACTATGAAACAAAAAAATAACACAATATTTTTCGTCTAACTACCATAAAAAGTGATTTACGCACAATATTAGGAACCGACTTTTGCGTACAAAATACGTATTTTTTATTCTCTATTCAATACACTGATCAGGCTCAGCTCGTTACCCAGAATTCCCTCAGTGTCCAATCCAGTGCTCCAGTCTCAGTCAACATAACAACACAACACCAACAGGGATTAGGAGTCGGCCATTTTATTTTTATGACAGTTGAGTTGAGAGTAAACAGTGAAATCGAGATCAACAAACTACGAGTATTTACTATACTATTTTATTTAGTATTATACTAGAACTGTTCGAGGTAAGTACTTTAATACTTTTAGGTAATTTATTAACTGTTGAAAATATTAATTAGCCTATATCTCCTAGTTATTTATAATCACGTAATTTTGTTGACAAATTCGTTTTCTAACCAAGTCCTAAGTTATGTTCACTATGTTTATGAGCAGTTTATAAACATAAATCCTATAAACAAATTGGAAAATAGATCGGCTTCTGAGGGTAATTGGGTACAGTTTCTTAACTGGGCTATGCTAATAGGCTATCGATTGAAACCATCGATTCGATTAGTAAACCTTCATGCGATTTGGGTACAGTTTCTTAACTGGGATAGCCTATGCTAATATCGATTGAAACTATCGAATTGAAAATATTGATAATAATCGATATTTTTCAATATATTTATTATCAAATTAAACTAAGTTAGGCTATCTTAACCTAACCTAACCAACCAAACTTGCTGATGGTGAAAACAAAAAAATAGGATGAAGGTTTAAGTTACTAATCGAATCGATAGTTTCAATCAATATTAGCATAGCCCAGTTAAGAAACTGTAATTTACCCTTAAAAATATCGGTTATTAATCAATATTTTCAATTTGATAGTTTCAATCGGTGTAAGTTAAGCATAGCCCAGTTAAGAAACTGTACCCGGGTAACTTACCTTTCAGTCAATATGAATAAGTAACCTAGGCCTTTTAAATGTAGTGCTTTTAACCTAGTTAGGCCTAAAGTAAATGGTTTTCTGGTACAGTAATAGGCCTAACGTAAGCTAAGTTAGCGCTCAATGAAGGCAAAACACTTTAGAAATATTGGTTAGTCCACGCATTTAGGACCCAGCAAAAGAAAGCAGTGCGAGTTGTAACCCTATGTGGGGCACGCTATCAAGCACACTCTAAGCCATAGTTTATACATTCTCAGATTATGACAGTCATTAGGCTACTGTGTAACTTACATTTATCGATGTCTAATTGCCATTAAGTCTAAGGAGCGGAGCTTTGTCTTGTTCAAGGAGGTCCACCCATATGACACTAGAAACTCCGTTAGCATAGCCTACATTTGACTGGTAATAGACTAAGTAAGACTCAGAAACGTTTTCCTGTTTCAGGTGTAAGGTTTTTCAACTGCCTAAGTAACTTACCTATTGAAGTACGGTCCTTGTGTACCTCTAACTTAAGTTCTGTGTGGTACCAAATCTGTACACGAGCCCATTTCAAGTGGAAAAGTTTTGCCTGTAACTTAACTGGTAAGTTATATGACTTAAGTTAAGTTTGCTGTTTTGTTTTTGCATGGCTTGCTGAGTTTGATCTTAAGATTTTCTTAGGATAGGCTAGACTTCTGTGTCTGTTGTCAAAAACAATCAAACGAAAATATCGATTGATATATCGAATGAAACAACCGAATAATCAATAAGTTATTTTAACTTAATTTGGTTATTTTTTACAACAAATAACTTACCCTTTTTTAACTTAGGACATTTTTCCAAGTTAAGTTAATGTACGGCACCTAACTTATGTGTGATTCGTTAATTTATTTTTTTCTGCATGGTTTTTTGCTGTGTGAGATGTTTCATTTTGTTAAGTTAATTTATTATTTGAAATGATTTGATTATTTATTTTAGCAGTCAAGTTATTTGTATGTATGAGACAAAGCCTATTGTATTTTTTGTACTGAATGGCGAATCAAGCTTTTGATTATTTTGAACCTAACTTAGGTACCTACGGTAAAACGTTAAGGTGGACCAATAATTAAAGGTCTAGGCCTAGGCTACTTCCATTGCCAAACAAGACATTTTGTGAATTGTGAAACCTAAGGCTACAAGTTACCTAATGGGCTCAGTTTCTAGTTTGTGATTAAAAAACCATCTGTAGCCTATGCTCCATATACAAAAATGAGCTTGTGGAAAGTTTTAATGGGGTTTTCTTGGATTTGTTTTCCTTATTTCAATGGAAGGGTAGACTTTCATAGGTAAGGCCAAGAACAACAGATTGAAAATATTGTAAGTTATTGATTATTCAGTACAGGCATCGATTATTTCATTTGATTAGTTAGGTTAGGTCACCTAACTACCAACTAACTACTAACAACTAACCTCAAACCTAACCAACCAAACTTGATATATCGAATGAAATAATTGATATATCGATCGATGAATTCATTCAGTAATTTTTGGCCCTACAATGAAAGTCTACCCTAATAGACTTAATCTTAACTAGGCCAAGCATTAACAATTATTTACAGTAGATTTTTACTAGCATTTATCTTAATTAGACTACCCAGCATAACTTAGACTCAAAAACACATTCAAACTTGGGACCAAGCGGGAATCAGGGTTTATTGGACAGTTATGAATTAGTGGCTGTAGGCTAGGCCTTGATTGGTATAACTTAGGGGTTTTTGTCTGCACGAGCCCGGGATTGTTTTTCACATTACTTCAGGCTAGACCTAGGAATTGTAGATGAAATCCATTTGTGATTTGGCGGGAATTAAACCTGGGACGTCAGGTACTGAAGTCCCGTGCTTTAAACCAACAAACTAGACCAGCACGCTCCCCTCGGTATAGGGGCTTACTAAACTTAGTTAGCTAATTATAGGTACCGGTGCCTTTGGCCTAACTTACTTGGAAAAATTATTGTGTTTTTTTACAAAGTTAAGATGTCCTAGATTGTAGAAGTCCTAGGTAGGTTTGTTATCTTAGGCCTAACATAAGTTAAATTACCCGTGTTAGCCTTGCTTAAAAATCCTGTTAAATTAAGTTACATTCTTAATTTTTTATTTTCGATGGTACATTAGCTTATACCTACTTAAGTTAGGTTATAGACCTAACTGAATGCTGGAGATTATAGGCCTAAGTAGACTTGTGTGAACCTGGCAATAACTCCAGCAATAAGTAGTGCGTGCGCCTGATAAAATCTATTGCTTTCCGTTTTACGGGAAAATACTGCTGCGTACCAAATTACCGATAATGTTACAGGATAGAGGACACTTTAATGGACACGACAGTATCAATATCATGTACCTGGGGGATAAGTTAGGGGGGGTAAAGGCAGCAATAAGTAGTGGAGCGCGCCTTATGAAATCTATTGCTGGCTGTTTTGCGGGAAAATACGGCCGCGTACCATATTACCGATAACGTCACCAGATAGAGGATAATTTAACTGTCGTGTCCTTTAAAGTGTCCTCTATCTGCTGACATTATTGGTAATAAGGGACGCGGCCAGGTTTTTCCGCAAAACGGCCAGCAATAAATTTTATCAACTTATTGCTGACTTTACCCCCCTCCCCCCTACTTATCCCCCAGGTACATGAGACTGATACTGTCGTGTCCGTTAAAGTGTCCTATGTCAGATGACATCATCGGTAATAAGGTATGCAGCCGGATTTGTTTCCGCTAAACGGTCAGCAATAGATTTTATCGACTTATTGCTGACTTTACCCCCCCCCCCCTAACTTATCCCCCAGGTACATGATGTTGATACTGTTGTGTCCGTTAAAGTGTCCTCTATCTGTTGACATCATCTGTCATATGGTACGGGGCCGTATTTTCCCGCAAAACGGCCAGCAATAGATTTTATTGGGCACGCGCACATTAGTTAGGCCTGCTGTTAAAAAGTGATAAGGCTATCGTTTTCCGACTGAAAAAATATATATACAGTCAATATAATCAGTATAGTCAGTTATAGTTATAGTCAGTATAAATTTAAGCCTGTAACGACCTCGGATAATCAGGAGTGTACTATATGCACTTTCTTTAACGGCTCCGATTTCTAACAAAATGTAGGCCTAACTTCTGCAAATTAACTTTACTAAAGCTGACATGGTTGGGCTGAGATGTCTAGAGTAGAGTTACATTAATCATTGTGTTGAAATATGAATACATTAGCTATAATGTTACAGTACACTTAATTACAGTAACTCAGGATTTACTTAGCCTACACTAGACCTTCAGGGCCGAGGTAACTTATAATTTACCGTGAACCTAGGATAATACGAAGTTCATGTGTATGTTAAGGTTTAATAACCTTTAATGACCACTATAAAGTTTACTAGGCTCCTAATAAGGTTGTGCTAACAAATATATTATAAGTTAGTAGGCTACAATAAAAGTGTTTTAGAATTAACTTACAAATATATTTTAAATAACAAATTTTATGCATTTCATTATTTGACCACATACAAAGAAATTAAACCTTTAAAGAACTAACTACCGTAAATAACCTAGATTCCCGGAAAACCGGGGCACAATTGAGAGTGTACTTTAGTTAGTGGTGGTTATGGTTAGTTTTATTTTGTATCAGGATAGGAATTGTTATTGTAGGCTGATATATTTAGGACCTCACCTACATTATCTTTACTGTACCTCTTTAAATGCTTTCAAACCAATCCTAATGCAATTTATCTCAACGTAACATTTCATAACCTGACCAAACCAAACATTTAACCCTCCGAGTGTCATTTGTCGCTGCAGCGACACATAACACACTTTGTGTAGTGTTTTGTTTTTGTGTCGCTGCAGCGACTCACAAACACTGTTTACGGCGAAGGCTCTATGACTGACAAAATCGGATTGAACTGGATCGAGTTAGGTATCGTTTTATTTGACAGATTCAGAGCTTTCTCCGGAGGTCTGTCTCTAAGCGCTATTCATTTTAGTTACGAAAATATTGTAGCAGACAGCTGACGTGCGTATTTGTAAACAGCTTGGTTAACCTCGGACCGATGACAGATGTGTTTTTAATTACGTTTATCATTGTTTTAGTGTTAAAAATCAAAAGTAGTGATATACGTGGTGCATTATAAGAAGATTTAAGTGATTTTGAAGGGCTGGTTGATGATCCTGAAGTAGTAGGTAGGATATTGATGTAAATTATCAGCCAGATTCCTAGCTATGGTTAGGCTATGCATTCTTAGCTAAACGCTATGTACTGAAATCTGTTTTTTGCCCATAACTTATTTATTTGCAAATCTACTTCCTTATATTATTATATATTTGTAATCCTCATAAAATTTAGAACAAAGTGTCTATTTTCAAATATTTATAGGCCTATAATTTATACAATTTCTTTGAGCACGAACTTGTTTTTTTTTTATTTTCCAAAAAAATTTTTACCTAAAAAAATTTTTTGAAACAAATGTTCCTTATGGTCTATGTATAATATTGAAGTCCATGATCTTAAAAAAAAAATGGTATATAGAACAGTATAATTAACATTGTTTTCAAGCTTCTCAGATCCGTTTTAATAAAATCTTGCAAATGAGCAAAAAATAGGCAGACATTAAGGCCAAAACAAGGGACACTCGGAGGGTTAAGCATAGCTTAGACTATCAATATTCCTCATCCAACCTATTTTAACCAAATACATTTTAGATAAATATGGACATATAATGTTAAAATAAATACATTTTGAAATACATAAGAAGAAATCCTAGATATCATTAACAGAGAAATATAAAAAAATTGGCTGAAAGTGTTAATATGTTCAAGGAGGGGGGGGGGGGGTATAGCATAAAAATGATGGCAATGAAATATACTTAAAAAAGTTAGGTTTGTCCTTGTCCCAAACGTATTCATGTGTTGACTTTGTGGGTTGATGTAAATATTAATAACATTATATTCTCTTAAAATCTGTTTGTTCATGTTCCAGGCTAATTATTTGGGCAGTTGGTGGAGCAAGTGTTGAGGACCTGACGAGAAGGATTCTAGCCTACATTTTCACGAACGATTAAGCAAATTTAACTTGGTAATATAAGGGGCACACTAGCTTTACCACACAGGGACTAAGTATTGTGTTAACTTTGCTTAGTACATGTTTTTCAATTACAATAGTAAAAACAAAATTAAGCAGTGTATTTTATATTATTTTTCAGTTTAAAATGGAACTATTTATTTTTTTATTCATGTAGTGTGCATGACTATTGCAGAAATAACTATTGTAAATATTGTACAATTGATGGAAAAATAACATATTCTTATTATTACAACAAACAGCCTATACGTTTTTTTCCCATTCCCTGTTTCAAACAATTGATGGCAAACAAAAATTGAATAGTTGTGTAACATTACAAAATAATACTAATATTGTGTCTTAAAATTGTATTAGTTTGGCTTAATGTGTTTCTTATCTTGGAAGAGTATTTTGTTCTAATAATTTAATTGGATAAAATAAATCTTTATACAATAAACGAAAAACTAAAGACAGTTGAAAGGCCTGCTCACCACTTACACATGATAAAGGTTGATTGACAAAATGATGGGAGAAAGTATGTGTCAGAATGCTGATACCGTTTATTTTCTAGTGGTGTCAAGTTTATTGCGCTGTTTTGCCTCCTAAATTGCACTGGTATCAAAAGTAATTATGAGCCATATCTGGGTTTGGAACCTAAAGAATTGATATATTGACACATTTCCTTTGAAGTTTAGTCCCAACAAACTTGATGCCACCGGAAATACGGGCAAGTAAACACGTATTAGGTCGCCATCTGTATTACTTCTTCAAAAGTGATCATATTGACCAAATCACTATTAAAAAAAGAGTAAATCCGGTGAGCGGTGAACAATTCAACTAAGGTTTTTTATTCTTTTACAGTTTCAGCGCTCTTTTATTTTTACATGATCATAATCATTATTTAAGAGTTCTATTTTAACACAAAACGGTTATAAAGTGTAATATATTCATTTAAATGTTTTTTTTACAGTTAAACTTTTTTATGGCTAAAAACTTTCAAATTCGCCAGCAATATGTTTAACATAAGTATATTCTTGAACCAATAATGAATAGGTTATGTTCACATCAGGGGCACACCTAAAATTTGTCCTAGAAGGAGAGTGCAGCATGGCGTCTTAAGGTTAGTTTTTTACAAGGTGCTGTCATTTGAGATTAGTGTGAACACAGCCTTGTAAATATTCTTACGAGTTTCCTGGTATTAATCAGAAATCAGAAAATCTTTCATAATTTTAATTAATGTTCATAATTTTGAAATATGTATGTCCCAATACATATTATATATATATTTAGTTTTGGTATTTTTAGTGTATAAAATATGTATTGGTACGCATAAAAAATCCATATATTATCTGTATTTTTAGGTGACATATGTACATATTATATACATATTATTTACTTTCTTATACGTATTATATACCAATTATTTACTCTGGTCGAAAGTATTTAATACGTATTATATACATATTTGTGCTGCCTGGGTTGTGAAAAGTAAACGCGAAAAATACTGGTCGGATTGCGCTGAAATTTGGTATGATGATAGCTCACATTCCCGATTAACATATAGACGCATTCTTATCTCAAAAATCCTTTTGTGCTCCGCCCCAGTGGCTCTGGAGTTTCCCATGTTAACCTTAATGAGTATTCGTATTTAAAAGCAATAAAATTATTCTCTCAACTGCCTACAGCAACAAAAAGCTGTGAAAATGAGAATTTCACTTTTTTTATTGTTTAGGTGCAGTGGTAGAACATTATGGCCATGGTAGATGTGCTATACTATAGCATACCGTAAATTAAAAAAACCAAATTTTCTTAAACCGTGTCCTCTGCTCCTCTCCCATTGCAAACGCAAAGCACGAGTATAACTGCAATACGCATTTTATACTTATACGCCAATCCCGTACGAAGGACAGGTTCTATGTTAGTTTTATATATTTGAACGAATCGTGTTTTTGCCTCTAGTGATATCAAAGAAAATCGGCCCCGGACCCAGCTCTTACCGTGCCACCTACATTAATAGTTACTTCCCTATTGGGAAATTCACATTAATACTTACTTATACCAATTGAGTGGTTGATATAATATACTGCCACACTGTGAAGGGTCTGTTGGAAATGTTCGGTGACGGCTGAGAGGTGGCATAAAGAGAATAAGGATGACATTCTAGGTCAGGTACTTTATGAAGCGTCACAGTTGGCTGGATACAAGTTAATACAACACATCAAACCGGGATATCTCTTATACGGCCTACTTCCGCACAGCTTTATAATCTTATAATCTTAACGTTCTAGGTAAGATTAATAACATTGTTTAGTTGGCAGAATATTATGAACTATCCTGTACTATGTATACTGAACCACAGTACTATCCTGATAATTAGACCAATTCGTAAATTACAAGGAAAAAATGTGGTTCGGATTCCACTATAAACTGTAGGTCCCTTAGTTGCCATTAGCTGTATGGGCTATTAATTAACAGCTGTGTCTAAGGAACATGTCGGCCTTAGTCACTAACAAGGCTACAAGATCACGCCACTCATCCTACACTCATCCTTCACTCATATTTGGGTTAAAATACGCACATAGTGGCGTCCCCATCTAAAAAATAATTGATAATTGATAATAATTGATAATTGAACTGATTTTAGCAAATTTCCCCTACAGGTTATAAGCTGTAACCGTTGGTCTCGGGGTATGACCTTTAAATTAACTGGAACCAATTTCCTTTTTCGTTTTGATATCCCCAAAGGCCAAAAACACTATCCATCCAAATTTACACAGCCCGGTATCACGATAACCAAAGTCAAAATCATCCAAATTGTATATCTATATATAAAGCCAAAAGTACCCATGAACTTTTGAGAAAACTACAAGTCACACCCTCACAAACCATATACTTAAAATGTTCGTCATGACGAGAAACCTTGCGCAAAATTATCCATTATTTCATAAATTGCCCTATAAGATCGTAATTGCTTTCCAAAGGGAACTTTCCATTTACTTTATTTTATTAATACTAATGTAGTAAAACGGGGTGGAGCCCGTGGGTAACAGCTAGTATTGTTTAAATATGGTTTTTAGCGAATTTCCCTATAGGGAAGTAGCTATTACCGTAGGTGGCACGGTAAGACCTAGACCCGGGACCGATTTACTTTTTCATTTTAATGTCCCCAGAGGCCAAAAACACTATTCGTTCAAATTGTTATATATGTATATGTATATATATATATATATATATATATATATATATACGTCCGTGAACGCGATAACTTGAGTAATTTTTGTCCGATTTTGATGAAATTTGGTTTAAAGGTGTAAAGCGGGATAAACTTGAATTAGTTTGCGAACCAGCATGATCGGACCATGGGAACGGGGCTTTACGGGGGGTTTTATTGGGTAAAAATTGGTTTTTCTCACTTTTGACCCTCAAAACACAAAATTTCCCAATTTCTCTTTAGACCTTTTTAAAGAGCTTAAAAAAACAAATAATCTAGTATATGAAAGTATTTGTGTTCGATTATTAGTAACGGAGAAAATTAAAAAAATTTTAAATTTAAAATTCCCATGTTATTCTTATGGAGAATATTGTCAAATGTTGTAGTTTGCTTGTTTATGAATATATTTTGATCAAACTTGGCAAATTTATTTATTTTCTACTAAACTATCAATATTTTACTCAAAAACACACTTTATTAGTTTGCTTGTAGCAGCAAACCTAGGTACTCGTTAAACCTAATGTTATTAAAATATATTTAACTGAAAATCAATTCAGACAAATGGAAATTCGCTTAGTCGGCAGGTTTGCTGTGGCGGGGGTATTATGTGTTAAAAATGTTTTTCTATTTTGTCAATAAAACATAAAATTTCACAATTTCCTGTTAAATTGATTTTAAAGCTTAAAAACTAATAACGAAATACACTTAAGGCATCGCATCATTTTTTAGATTGAAAATTACAAAACAAAGTTGGGCTTGTGTCATTCTTATGGAAAATAAGTAAACTGTTGTAGTTTGCTAGCATCTAAATATATTTTAATCAAATTTATCAACATTTAAAAAAAACACTTTTCGTCCCTGTAGCAGCAAATGCAGGTACACGCTAAATATAATGTTATTTCAATAGCGAATAAATCCGACATGTTCCAATCAACTAAAATGGATCCAATCAAATCCAATCAGACTAAAATGGAAACTCGCTTAATTTGCATGTTTGCTGCACCGGGGGTTATTTTATTGTTTAAAGTTGGTTGCTAGTTGCTAGTTACAATAACTTAATAGTGAATACAGCGTACTGACATTGACAGGTATATATCAATGGTACTGAGTACTGTACTGAAGTGCCAGCAAATTATAGCAGCAAATTAAACCAGCAAAATACTGTGTTGTACCGCGACAGTGACTAGAGCAACGGCCGCCCTTGTGATTGACCTACTTCTACTTGTATGCCAAGCCAATGTCCTCTCTACTACTCGGAAAATTGTTTATTATAATAGGCCTATAGTTATACATTATGTGTTAGCATTTATCGTAACTTACAAACTTATAACCGAACCAACAAAAACAATTCAATGTCTATACAGTTTTTCTATTGAACGACAATTCCATAAATCAAAGAGGGTGGAAAACTACCGAACATTGTTACGGAGTCCGGAAGACGAGCGCGCGTGGCTTGTTATCAGCTTATCAGTGACCTTGCAGATGCTTGGCCATTGTGATAATATTCGGCGGTCAAGGTCGTTGATAACAATGGTGCTGACTGCAGACTTGTGTTTAGCAATCACCACTTGGCAGCAAGTGTCATTTCTTTTTGTACAACAGGAACCTAACTCCGAAATGGATTGCTAAGTACAGTATTATTATAGATGGTAATGATTTATATTTACTTTGTTAAGGCGTTCACTATATTATGTTTTATGATAATTGTGTAACACATTGGTAGGCCAAGCGCGAGGAATGTTAAGGTAAAATATTCAGTTTACAAGCTGACATAATTTAAGTTAAAGTTACATAATTTACTAGGCATCTTGTTTCATTTAAGCTAAAAAAAACTATGGAAATATTTTTTTAAGAAATCGATTAGTAAATCATTATAAGATCTAAAACTTCACAAATTTGTAGTAAATTATTTACAATTCATATTTTTAAACGTGTTATTTAAAAATTGTATTAATCCGTTTTAAGAGTGGATTCTGAAGACCCTGAGTATCTTTAAAAGATAAATGACGCTTACAATGGTAGACAAACACATTTCCCATATTCACATTGATCTAGATATTGAGATCATTAGCAAGTATCGAGGAGATGAGTGATTGAGGTAAGGGGGGGGAGGTAAGAATCGCCTCGTTTAACAAGTCAAATCGATTCAGCTGGAACTATCGTCAGGGTTGGCGGAGAGCGTGAGAAAAGAGGAGTACAGTATGTTTAAAAGAGAAGAACTGAGAGAGAATGGCATATGGCTTCAAGAGTTGTCTAAACAATAACAAAAGTTCAGATTACATATTTTTTCCTACAGTTACCTAACAATGTAGGTACATATGTTCTCTCAATTTATTTGTTTTATGGTAACTGTAGGAAAAATATAATGTGCAACTCGAGTGCAAAGTGCTCACTAGTTGCACAAATAACTATTTCTTAAACTTCTCGTCACCACAGACCTGTTGTTATGTGTGGTGGTTTAATGACAACACCGGTGCGGTATAAGATCATCGAAGTAAATTTGTATTGTATTTACTTCGATGTTAGATACCTGGGCATGTGCATGCGGCCGGCCGGCTGGAGGCTAATGGCTTGTCATCCAAAAACGCTACACCCCGAGCTTCCATGCTCTAGTTAAACATCAAAACATCTTAACCAAAAAGACGAATTGTTAAATATGAAATATCGGAACATGTTTTGAATTTAACCAAAAGTATTTTTTTTAATACCTCTATGCAGCAAACCTACAAAGTGAATTTCCATTTCCTGATTGGATTTTCACTCAAATATCTCCTTAAAGAAGCCAGGTATATTCCCTGTTTAGATAATTATTAGGTTCAAAGAGTACGCAGGTTTGATGCTATGTGTTAGGTTATAAAGTGCGTTTATAGTGAAAAGTTAATACCTAGCTTAGTATGAAATAAATGTATTTCCAACATTTTATCAAGGTTAACACTTCTAAATTTATAAAAGAAGAAGTTTGTATGTATGTATGTATTTACCTTATGGACTCCAAAAACCTCTCTACAGTGATTGTAATGAAAATTTTAGGCATTATTAAGCTTTATTCAAGGATGGTTTGTGTGAAGTTTAGTGCATATAAGTAGGGGCAATAGGAGCCATTTGACATACAACAAATAAATCACCCTTTTTCCTAATTACCTTCTCTATCAAATACATGTTCTTTATACTTGGTCTTTAACAACTCCTCTGTATAGAACCCTCCCCTCCCCTGATTATATTGACATTTTCATCTTTCAAAATATAAGTCACAGGCTTTGTATTCTTAACTTCTGCTATTGTAAATAGTCCCCCTTTCCAATTTGGTGTATATCCTTTACTAAACACGTCATGTTTATACTTGGAAATCCTTACACTATCACCCACCTTATATCTTGGCTTTTTAACTTGTACTTAGAAGTCAACCTCTCATGCACATATTTACTATTCTTAACATTCACTTGGTTGGACTTCATTCCTCTAGACCTATGCACTTTATTATTATATTTTCTAATTAACTTTGGAAGTAAATCCAACCATTTATAACTCCCCTGAGCACTAAATTCCCTATATAACCAATTCTTTAAAGTTCTCTGAAACCTTTCCACAATTGCAGCCTTAGTTGTAAAAAAAGTGTGATAGTGATTAATATTAAATTTTTTCATTAGTTTGCTAAAATGTTGATTTATTTTTTTTTCCATTATCAGATTGAATGTTTTTAACCCCCTTTGGTAGAATGGTCTAAATGGCTTCTGTAACCACCAACCCTGTCTTATTCTTCAGCGGATCAGCATAAGCTTCTTTAGAAAAAGTATCTATTAAAGTTAAAATATAATTATTGCCAGAATTCTCTCTAGCATAGTTTTGCATATCAATTAAATCTATTTGTATGGTTTCGTTTATACCCAATACTTTGAAAGGACAGTTGCAATGGTCGCAATACTTAAAATATTTTTGATACTACAGTATATAATAATATGATTCTGTTAATCTGGCATCAAGTACGGTAGTTGAATTGTTTTTCTGGGTGTTGGAGAGGATACTGGTATTTGAATTTAGATTATTTAATTACCATTAGATTAGTAATGTTATTATTGATTGTTATATGATTAATTAGTCACTAGTGTACATGTTGCTCAAAGTCGAGCAATTGCAAAGAAGTTATTTAAAAACAAATAAAAGTCATAATTTCCGAATAGTTTAAAATACTCAACTCATAGATTACATACCTAACAGTTCCATATAATCAACATTTCTTGTAAATATTTTATCATTTTTCAAAAGCTGATCTGGTTTTTTAGTGTATTCTACAAATATTTCCCACTTATCGCATTAGGTTGTCCATGTTGATCTTTGTCAATGAATGTAGTCTGCATGGTATGTACTACCCATTGTCGCCAGTACGTTTACAAATTTCAGTAATTTTTTTATAGCGATAACATTTTGTTTACATAAGAACTGCCTGATTTTCTGCACAACCTCTCTATCGCAATTGTATTTTCTTCAATTGGCAATAATTTGGCTAGTTACTGTTATAACGTAAGTCATATCATTGAGTATACATGTATAGGTACTCAATTGTATACGTGTATATTCAATGGTTATATTTACCTGAAAAAATGCAGAATTGAAAGGCCTAATGTTGTTCAGATGGTTTTTTGTTTCCCTTAAATGTGAATAATGCAAATCCTTCGATGAAAGTTTTATTAAGGTTTCTTGGATGTAGTCATATTCTTTTAAAATCACTTGACTTTTATGAAAACATATATATGTGTATATATGGACAATATAACTAGAGGTCGTCTAGTGGTCGAAAACTTGAGCAAAAATATCTAGTGTACAGACTTCTCTATTTTTCACCCCACACTGTAAATAAAACATACGATTGGAATTTTTTACATTTGTTTAGATTTTCCGTTTATATTTTGTTGTTATTTCATCACCCCCATAAAGCAACCCATAAAGCTTATGTTAATTTTTTTAAATTTCAAAATCATTTATTGTGTTTATTTTTGAGCATATTTTAATTTATAAAGGGATTCTGCACATCTACAGGAAAGTATCCTTCCAACAGTATGCGTAGATTTTCCCTGCGATGCACACAAGCTGAGAAAAAAGGTTTTAAAGAAACATGCTTGCCTAATATATAGATATACTAGCTGACCCGGCGAACTTCGTATCGCCTAAGTTATAGGTTTCCCCTAAGACAGACCGATGGAAAGAAAGTACCGTTACGTTTAATTTTCAAGATGATCTCGTTCGCATCGCTCAATCACGTCCTGGTTGAAGTTCGTTCGCTACGCTCACTCACCTTTGGATTGGAGCTCGTTCGCTACGCTCACTCACCTTTAGGTTGGAGCTCGTTCGCTGCGCTCACTTGCCTTCAGGTTAGCTCGTTCGCTACGCTAACTCGCCTCCAGGTTGAAGTTCGTTCGCTACGCTCACTCACCTTTGGGTTGGAGCTCGTTCGCTACGCTCACTCACCTTTAGGTTGGAGCTAGTTCGCTGCGCTCACTTGCCTTCAGGTTAGCTCGTTCGCTACGCTCACTCGCCTCCAGGTTGAAGTTTGTTCGCTACGCTCACTCACCTTTTGGTTGCAAATTAGCTGTTGTCATAAATGTAAAAGAAATAATAGTGCTGCACCCTGTTGGTAATCCTTGTAACTTTAATGCTATTGAACATCATAGAACAGAACCAACTTGTTTAATTGAAACAGCTGTTAAGATTCATTAATTCCATTTCTCATAAGGTTAACATGGGAAACTCCAGAGCCACTGGGGCGGAGCCCTTTTAAGAATTTCGAAACGGGAAATAGTTTACTTTCTATTCGCATACCTACAGAATTTACACACCAAATTTCATAACGATCGGTGAAGTCGTTCCGGAGGAGTTTGCAGACAAACACTGTGACACGAGAATTTTATATATTAGATATACATAAATAATAGATAATACATAGATAGATAGATGGATAGATTCATTGTATAACAGTACAGAGGAACAAGAGTGAGAACTCCAGGCCTGAGCCACTCACAGTATACTCCAAATAGTACAGTATACTCTCGATTAACCGAGGTTGTTGGGCCTACCGAGAATCTCAAATTACTCGAAGGTCTGATATACTACTAGGATTGCCTATAATTAATTGACAAAAATTATGGATTTGTTTTGTGTTAAACTTTATTTAAAATGAGTAGAATATAAACATTTTTTACACAGCCTATTTTTTAGATTTTCTTGTTTTCTTTTGTGGCCTTCTAGGAGCTCCTTTCTTCTTGCTGGATCCTGCTTTTTTCGTCTGAACCCTCTTTTGTGCTCGGATGTCCTTCTTCATCCTAGGGTCTACTACTTTATAAGGTCCCTTGACCCCTGCAGGACGCCTCGCCTTCTTTGCAGCCAAGTGCTTCTTGGACACAACATAGGTCACCTCCTTCTTGGGTGGGGCTTTTGCTTTCTTGTATAGCCTAAACATTAAACAAAATTAAATATCGAGTATTTAAGGTCCAAACTGTCAATGCTGCCATAGGGTAGGTTAACAGTCTTGCATGATATGGTGGGTTGTAAGGAGAACACAAGAGGGATCCCTTAAGAGGGTTCCACCCGCCGGCTAGTTACCGCGTAAACATGGCCCTACAAAAAAGAACCTCGTGGCATTATTAAAGTGTATAGAGTTGAGATAAACTGTAAATTAATATTAACAAAGATCCAAACTATTCACCGAATGGACTGAAGCTTCGTAATTGTTTCTTTTAGTATTTACAAAATAATTTTGAAAATCCCTAAATAAGTCTTTTTACATGTGATTTTAACTTCTAAGTAATAGTTAAAAATTAATTTTTCCCATTTTTTGCAAGCTCTAATATGCACAAAAAGCACACAATCATTGAACACAAATTGTATTGTCATGTAATCTATTGTATTGTGAGAGGGGTGGACTCGTGGTCCAAGCACGTCAACCGAAACTTGAAAACAAATTAGTTTTAGAATGTTGAGGAGAGCTTTTACAATAGAGGCATGTTCAATCCCAAACTATATTTCAATCCATATAATCCACCATCTTGAATTGAAATTCAGGCTGCTGGGTAGAACCCACTTAAATGACACTATTTGGTTATTATGAAGCTTGAAGGCATGAGCCAAAACCTGAATTATTTCAGTAAGTCACTCCCTCAATCAGTTTTTAGAGTAATCCTTGGGAGATTTAACAATAAAATCAAAGAATTAAGGGCAGTCTTATTTGTGATAAGGAATTATCCATTTTTAGTAGCCTACTAAAAATAGTTTGGGAATTTATATTTTTGTTATTTTACAGACTATTAATTTAGACAGCAACAAAATACAACAGGATATTAATGTACATTTGTTCACACAGTAACTTTTGAGAAAAAAAAATAACACGATTACAAAATAGACATAATTTAGTCAAGAGCCAAATGTGTGGTTGTCCAGTTGCCTTGATCATTAAGATTAAGCAATAGCTTATTTTGAAAAGAGGTAATTTATAAACTCTCTCTACACTTGACAAAGTCCCTTAGGGGACGAAATATTGTGTGAAAAATATTTTTCTACTTGTTCTATGGCCTACCCACACTTTCAAGGTAAGCTAGCTGCTATCCTCCTTTTTCTACCATTTCAAATCTTATTTTGAAAAGAGTCATTTTGGACCCTGGTAATGAATATACCCTTTGAATAATTTAACTTTAGCTACTTAATAAAATAAAAATTGTTGGATTCAAAAAAACTTAGTACAAATGGTCTTAATTTATATATTACCCTATTTAAGATTTCGTCTATGCTTATACGAGAGCATTAACTGTAATATCAGTAAGAATCATAATTAAGGTGTTCAGTGTTAGACATTAAATGATCCTTACTGTTTTATTTGCTGTCTCTTTTCCTGTTCTGTGATATCTGGCCGATCCATTATTCCTTCCAGTTTCTTCTTTGCTTTCTCCATTCTTCGAATTGCCCTCTTCTTCTTTCTAGCTTTAGCTTCTACTACTTTTTTGATTGGCCTTACATTCAATTCTCGAATTCTCTTCTTATAGTCATCAACAAGTTCCTAAGGAGTATAATTTGTTTTTATAACATGAAAAAACAATGAGTTTAAACGTTTTGTTTGTAGTTAGTACTAATTCTTCTAAAATTTGCGTCCAACAGCTAGATATGAAAATGAGTAGAGAAAATCCTGACAAAGTAATACTTATATTACTTCAAAGTTTTGGGGAAAGCTTACAAATATACTTTGGAAAAATTGAATGACCAGAAACGCAACAAACTAACATCAGAAAAATCAAAGCAGTTTAATACTACACAATAGTTAACAACACATTTAAGTTGATATTTCACCCCAGCGTGGCCTCCTTTTTCAGAAGAATGTCATGGAATCCACAATAGGTAGAAGACTGACTCGGAGGAGTAAAATATAATGGTAATTGTGTTTTGAATGTTAAGTGTAATAAAACTTAACATTCAAAACACAATTAATAAACTGCCTAAAACTCTTCTAATGAGATAGTTATACATATTGTACATTGTTCTTCCTTATTATAATAATTTTTCCTACAGTAACCTAACAATGTACATGTTCTCTCACTGATTTGAGAAAGCAAAGTGGCCAATTCGCTCATCAGTGAGACAATGTTAACATTGTCTCACTCTAATTACTTTGTCTCACTCCAGATTTGCAACGTGAAGGCACGAAATAGTGAGCGCGTAACCTGCAGGCAACGTCGTATGCGCGCGAAATACGTTGGCAGCACTGGCTGTAAATCAGCTGGTCAGCTGTTGTACTGTTGTATTTGTCACTTCACATTAAATGTTATATTAAAAGTTCACTTTTGTGTAAAAATAGGTTATGTTTCTTCGCAAATTTATTTGTTTTATGGTAACTGTAGGAAAAGTATAATGTGCAACTCGAGTTCAAAGTACAATTGCCTCACTCGACAAACCATTCCTCACTCGCCTACAACTCGTGAGTAAGGATTTCTCTTGAGTGAGTCAATTGCTCACATTTCTCACTAGTTGCACAAATAACTATTGTTATAAGTAGTAAATGTTTCCATATTCTAAATTGCTTAAATTTACCACCACCATATTCTAAGCTGTGGGATTTGGACCAATGGAGTGCGAGAAGTGGTGAGACCTAGACAGGTTATAATGAGAATGTTGCTGCTTTCCCCATTTTCTCCAAAGAAATGGTCAAAACAGTGAGATAATAACTTGTATAGTATATTATCCATAGCTAAACAAAACTGAACAATTTGATCTAAAAACTGTTGATTTAAAGTAAATCCAAATTTGCCACTAAAAGAGGTAAACTAGATAGTTGAAGTCTAGTTTCATGAATGTAAATATAGTTATTTTACAGTAAAATTTACAGCAAACTGTAACGAAATAAATTGATGACATAGGTATGTATGAAGTCTTTTGATAGGACTTGATTTTGCCTGCGGCTTTTCGGGCAACTTGTGTCACAATGCACAGTCTGGACCTTTAGTCCTCAAACACAACTTAAGCCACACACAATACCTTTGGCACAGGAGCTTCCTTTCTCATGTGCTTTTTCTCATCTTCAGCAAACCAGTCCGGCAGATGCTCGTCATTAAAAGCAAAACGGTTCCAGCCAGAATCCAACAAGTCCCTACGTGTTCTTTTGGAAGAAACCAACATTGCCCCCAGAGCCAAGCCTTCTTCTGTTAATTTGTGTTTCTTGCTCACTAAACAATAAACAGGTGACAATAATGACAAAATACTAGACATAAAATTAAGAGAGTAAACTAGGATCATTCTCTATAGTTTTCCAATTGTAAAACTTGAAATAGAAAAACTACAAAACAATTAATCAGAGGAAATAATAAATTCATTGCATACTTAAAATTTCAGAAAGGAAGAGAGTTTGTCCAGCCTCACAAATAAAAAAAAAACCCCCTCATACGCTGGTAACGGTAACCTTTTTGTAAATTTTTTCCCTGAATTCATAAAAATAGGATCTATCAAAATTCTAAAAGAGTATATTTAAATTTAGTATTATATTCTTTAGGTGAGTTTTCCACCTCCCAGAAATAGAAATTATATCTTCAGTGGGATTTGTTTATGTTTAAATTTTTATTTCTTGTATAGTCTGTATTTTTATTTTATGTAATTAATAATTATAGACACTAACTAGACAGTATTCACTTATTCACTGTACCACCAATGTACATTGTACATGGTTTATGAATAAAGATGTTTGACTATGACTATGACTAGTAGAAATAATCAAGGAATAAATCACATCGATAAAATTACACATCGTGATCATGTTTTGAAAATGTTAGGAATAAAAAAAAAACAAGAATCTCCTCTATAGATAGCTTTACTATTAATCTTAATTGAGTTCATATGTTAGATTAGTCTGCTTACATTTAGGAGCTGGAACTGTTTCAAAACCAGCTTTGTTGTCTTCAGACTTTTTCTTTTTCCTATTTTTGACAGATTCTTTAACAACGTCATAATCGGAATCACTATCGCTGTCAGTAGTGCTATCTTGTTCATCTTCCTGTAGTTTCCCATTTTTTAACCGGCTATTGCGGATTTCAATTGGCTTTTCTCCTTCATTTTCTCCTAAAATCACACCCCCTTTCTTTTTTACACTGTCTACCATCAGATCCAATTCATAATCCTCATCAGCTTCTGTATCCAAGTTCTTAAATACATCCTATAAAAAGAAATTGTGAAAATTAGGGATAGTAAAAGTAACAAATACAGTCACAAGGTGATTAGTAAACAATTACGCTAATTAGAAGTCAGGGTACGCTAAATTTACTTACAAAATCAACTATTTGTTTTTATGTGAGAATCGAATCCAGATAGAGAGGAAGTTCAAGTTCCTTGATTTAAGATTAAAAAGTCACCTGTAATACATTGCAGCCGTTCTCATGACGGATGACAGTCAGGATGTTCAATGAGACTCACACTGGGGTAGGGTGGCCGAGATTGTGCATGTTTCAATAGAGTGGTGGCTTAAGGTACAAGTCTGCAAAAGATGCCACAGTTGCCCAGGAATCACTGGAGTTACTGTATCACTACCCTCCTCTCCAGACATTAAGACGTTTGGAGGCGTTAACCATCCCGAGGTCATACAACTACTAAAGACAACTAACTAATAGTCATTTTGATGATTAATAACAATAAAATGTTACAAGATTAGCATACCTTTTCAAACCACATTTCTGCCTTGGATATTTTCTTCTGCACCTTGTCTCTGTGGTCCAGGTCTGTTATAAGGGGATACTCCACCTCATCATCCTTTTCAACACCATTTATAGTTTTACCACATTTTTTATTAGTTGTTTCAACATTTTCAGCAAATTTTACTCTCTTAACATTTTTCTTATCATTTTTCACATCAATTTTCCTTTTTTTTATTTTGCTGTCATCATCACTGTCAGTTTCAAAACCTGCAAAATGAAAGCCAACATTATTAAAACGTTTTTATTAGCTCGCTTTCTTATCCGGTACAAATTTTGCAATCAATTTTATACTAACTTACCGATGAGCTAGAGACTTGAAACATAGCTCACAAATGGAAGACAATGCAATATTATATCATTTAATTTTCATTAACTCGCTTTCTTGCAAATTTTGATACTTCCCGATAAGCTAGAGACTTGAAATTTGAAACATAGCTCATAAATGGAAGACAGTGCAATATTATAACACTTAATTTTCATATTTCCCTTGGGCTACGCCCCATGGGCTTGTTTTTATTAGCTCGCTTTCTTACAAATTTTGATATCAATTTCAAACGAAGTTCCCGATGAGCAAGAGACTTGAAATTTGAAACATAGCTCACAAATGGATGACAATGCAATATTATATAATTTAATTTTCATATTTCCCTTGGGCTACGCCCCATGGGCTTCCAAAATGTTCATGTTTACATTTTGAAAGCATGTAAATATATCAATTAGTTTAAGTCAGCTGTAAATACTTAAATTTGACAGTTCAAAGAGCAGAGGCTAAAGCGGCCCACACACTGGGGCGCTTGTGCGCGCACATGTGACGCGCAAACAGCTCGACGCGCATGCGCCTCAATGTGTGGATAAATGTGCCCATGCTCGCGACGCGCATGCGAGGTGCCTGGTGCCTGCCGCCGGACCTTCAAGCATCGTCACAAGTGCGCGAGCTTGTTATGATGCGCGCCAGTCTGTGTGTAACCAGGCACATGTTCGCGAGCTAGCAGTACTAACTATAGCTGCATATACTGTAAATCGGAAAATACAAGGTCTGCGCCTGCGTGGCACAGTGTAACATTAACTGCCCCACGTGTTGTATTTTATTTGTCCTTGTTTTTAGGTTATGAACTTCTTTGTTGTCTGGTTAAGATGTCCTGTAATGACATAAGAAAGTTTTGGTCTGAGTTTATAGAGCTTTTATAGATCACAAACGTGTTATTGGGACGTGAAAAGTGTAAACTTTTCAAACAAATAAATTAGAAAAGAAATTAAGGAGTTATTAATAACAAAATGCAAGAGGGTGTTTCCTGACAGTGGCGATACGTTTGTGGAGACTGAAATCAACTCTTTGAGACCTTCATATCGATGTGAACCAATTAATTAGAACTAATTAAACTAATTAAATCTATGTCTATTATCCTAATACTCTAAATACGACCCTTATATTAAATAATACATCCCCTAATATTCTTTAATACCATATTTCTCACTCTATTAGGCCCATAGGCTTATTGTAAACACAAAAACCATAATACAGTACATACAACTAATAACTCACCCTATCAATTAGTATAATCACGTCTGGTGTATTTTTTTGAAGGCAAATTTGATTCTTTAGTGACTTTGCTTGCAACTTTAAAAAAATTTCCTTGTTAAAAAAATCAAAAACAAAAAACAAATAGTAGGTAAAAATTACATGGGGGCGATACAAAGGAGTTTATGTGAATGATTTCAATATAACATGTTATATATATTGAATTTGCTGTTATAGCCCACTATTTGAATCGTCAAAGACGGTGGTGCGCGCGCATGTGTCTTTAGTGTGTGGTTACCAATTGAATCGCACATGTGCCTCGAGCCGCTCGGTCACCTCACCACGAGCCACGCAAGGCACATGCGCGCTAGTGTGTGGGCCGCTTAAGAGGTACAGGTTTTGCTCCCAATAGATTCTGTATACAAACATTTCAAAATAAAGATAAAAAATCTGATTGCAGATATAATTGTGTTTGTTAATAAAGTCAATTGTTATTTATTTATTATTCTATAAAGTAGACAATAAATTAAATAGATTGATATATTTATAGTTAGTAGGTAGGCCATACATTCAATCTAATACATATAATTATATGAAAAGAAACTCAAATAAACCTTAGGTTTCCCATATGCATCTGTCTTAATCTGATATAGATGCTTGAAATAGATTTAACATCCTCACACATTAAAAACTAAAAAGTAGAAAATAATATATAAATAAAAATTTTTTTAAGACAAAACGTTTTTAAACGCACTAAAAAGTAGAAGATAATTTAGAAATATGTGGAGAGTATAAATACTTGTGAGATTTAAAACGAAAAACGTGGGGTGCATGCAATTGATCATAATACATTAGTTCAATAGGTGAAGGTAGGTGTAAATGATCTATTGCATGCACCCCACGTTTTTCGTTTTAAATCTTTAAGTATTTATACTCTCCACATATTTCTAAATTATCTTCTACTTTTTAGTGCGTTTAAAAACGTTTTGTCTTAAAAAGTTTTTTATTTATACATTACTTTTAATAAAACTTTTAATAAATTGGAATTTGTAGGTCTATTTATTATTTTTTCCTGCAATGTGTATAATGTTGTATAATGTGCATAATCAGGTTATAATGTTTTACAAGGGAAAAAGACAAAAAACTAACTGGTTAAAATTGAAATAAGTTTTTTTGAAACAATATCATTTTGTAATTAACATGCTTTTCTCAACATATCATTAACTCATTTTCTTACTGTGTACTTTACCAAAACATATCGTCATAATGTAATGTAAAGCAGTAAAAATAATTTTTTCATCATGGAGATTTTCTAAACTTCAGTTTACCTAAACTCTCAGCATCACTGTCAAAACCGCTCTCATCAGACGACATTTCAGGATCACTGTCTGTTGACTTGTAAAACCTGAAACACATTCAAGTGTCATTCTATTTAATACTTACTTTTACAACTCAAGTTTTTTAAGCTTAAGTCATTACATACATTTTAGTTGTACTAACTCATAATGGCAAGTCACGAATCTATGAACTAAAAAAAAATCTATAAATAGCCTTAACAGAAAAAGCAAACAATGGTTCTCTAACATAAACTGATATTGAGAACATTGATTAAGTAAATTATACTTCCTTTAACCATTTTCCTTTGCTAAATAAGTCAAACTTATCTTATTGAAAGATTAATTTAAGTAAAAACAGTATAAGCACAGACAATGGAATAAACCTTTGGATAAATTATATATAATATATTAATTTATACTCTCTTTCTCTTTGGACAGTGTCATAGTGTCCTGCCGGCTTCAAGAAAGGGCGATCCGCCTCGACTAATATGGTTCTGTACCAGGATGACATTATGCAAGCCTCGTAACCATCAAGTCGGTTCTGTCTATTTGGATCTATCCAAGTATTTCGACCGTGTAAGTCACACTTATCTCGTGGCAAAGCTTGGTGGACTGGGAATCACTGGATTACTACTCGCATGGTTTGAGGACTATTTGCAGAATCGCTTTTTAACTGTGAAATTTGCTGGAGCTAAATTTTGTGAGTTTGAACCTTCTTCTGGTGGACCTCAAGGATCGATACTGGGACCAATTTTATTTTCAATATTCATTAATGATATGGCAGATGTTGTCAAAGATTTGAATCTATTGTTATTTGCGTATACAGAGTATACAGAGAGGTGAAATCATCGCAAGATTGTCAGTGCCTCCAGCAGGACATCAATCAAATTTCAATGTGGTGTATGCGAAATGGAATGCTTCTGAATGAATTCAAGTGCACAGTGGTTTCATTCAACAGGACCTCAACATCAACAACCTCTTATTTCTTTACTATTCAATAAATGGGAACGCACTTGATAGATCCACCTCTGTCAACGACCTCGGAGTATCATTCACATAATCTCTCAACCCTAATGATCAAGTTAACAGGATAAAAAGGAAAGCGAACTCAGCCCTTGGTTTCATTTCTGAGAGTATTCAGAGATGGCTTCTCTCTGTGGGCATTAAGGACGTTATTCATTCAGCTAGAGTGACTCTTGTTGGAATATTGTTCTCCTTTATGGCCCCCATATCCAGTTGGTCTTTCACTAGACATCGAAAGAGTGCAGCTCCGTTTTTTGAGAATCATGGGACTTCGTCTGGGATACCCATTCAGGGATGTACCCATTGAGGATCTCAACAGCAGCTTCGGCTAATCCACTTGAGTTCTCGATAACGTATTGCTGACCTGGTTTTACTGAGGAAGATTCTCAATGCAGAATTTGACACTCCTGAGCTGCTGAGCAGAATCAAATTTCGCTGCTCCAGACCGTCCCGATCCCAGGACCTATTTGAGAGAGGACATCACTCTACAGGGTATGCTTACAACAGCACACTACCAAGACTACATCGTTTGGGAAACAGTATTCCTCCAAATCTAGACTTTTCCTCCTCAAGTTTAATAACTGTTAAGTAAGAGCTGGGCTTACTTGTTTTTCACAATTGCATCGTTGGTAAATTTTATATAGTAGTCCTATGCTTCAGTTTGTTATTGCATTTCTTGTTTTGCTTTTGATATTTATTAAAACTAGTGTACCTGTTGCTCGGATTCGAGCAATTGCGAAGTATTACAGATGTTATTTTAAAACAAATAACAGTCATAATTTCCGATGACTTTAAAAGAGTCGACTCAAAGATTATGGAAATATTCAAGCTGCACATAGGCGTTCGATATAAATCAACATTTCTTGTAAATATCTTATCATTTTTCAAAAGTTGATCTTGTTTTTTAGTGTTTTCTACAAATGTTTCAGTGAGAATAATATTTTTAACTATGACAACACAAAACAGCAAAAATGCCCGAGCTAATGAAACCTTCATTAGAAAATGTAGTCAAGGAAGCTGACAAGCACTGTGCCAAATGTGAAGAGGAGATTTTCTATCATAATCCAGAGATTGAAAACTCAAATAATGTTCTAGAAACTAGTATTATTGAAATTTATGAAAAAAACAACCAGCTAACATTTGAGAAAGTTAGGGTTGAGACTTCTCTGTGAGTTGCTGAACAAGAAAATTGTGAACTGTAATCGATGAAATTTGCAAACTGAAGAAGAAAAATGAAAACTTATAGAATGAAATATGTATAAAAAAGACTCAAAGACTCATTTTCAAACCCACATCAAATCGGTTGGTCCAGGAATCCATCCATAAGTCTTTGTTAATATACCTTTGCAGTTAGGCCAAACGGGAGTAAGTCAGATGGTGGCTAGTTTTCAGGGTTAGGCCTAGAAAAAATAACGCACTTTCAAAGCGTTATTATAATTAATTATTAAAATATGAATGTAATCATAAACTTATATTATGTCAATATTCATCTGAAAAATATTCTTCTAAACTTGTCGTTTCACATTTTTGGTTTTTATAATAATTAATTGTAGTTATCCCCTTTTGATCTTTGACTTAACTCTTTTGTATCATGACATAAGTCTTTTTGATCTAATTCTAGATGACTTAACTCTTATTTTAGAGTAAGTACATTTTTACAATTCATACCATCTGTTTAACGCTATTTAAAAAAAATGTAAAGAACTTTTGTTACAAGTTCGTTTTTTATGTTGGATATAAAAAAAATTTCAATTGATAATTTTAAAACTTTATTTAATGGAAACTACATCATACATTATGAAGTAAAATTGCATTTAGGCCTATTTAAATTCAGTGATTGATAAAAAATCAAATTTTAAATTAAGTTGGCCTTATTTGTTAAACTAAATATTTATTAATTAGCCATTGAGATAAAAATTAACAAAACTTGAAATACATCATTTTCTAGTCCAGCTTCTAGTCCTCATCTGGGTCGATTTCACTTAGGTCAGGATCTTCATCCGGAATGCTTGATGTCTTCAGGTTTTGTAAAATTCATGGAACACTGTTGGAACCACATTCAATAACGATATCAGATCTCTCTTCTTTGCTGGTGCTATAGGAAGAGGGCCAGCATATGACTTCTTCAGTTCTGGCAAAGAAAACGAGGCTGTGTCTCGTCTGGTTCGCCGCTTTATAGAAAAAGTTTGGAATACTTCATTTTCATCCAATGATGTTTTGAACAGTACTTCTCCAAAAGAGCTTGAATATTTGAACCAACAGCATGGTCTCCAGTAGAACCTGTTACCAGATGCGTCAATCTTTTTCAGAACTAGTGGTCCGGTTTTACTGAGAAGTCCAGAAAAGTCCAAAAAATTTTCTTGATTCATTTCAACTACTTTGAACTTCTTATTTGTGCACCTTATTAATGTTGCCCAGTCATGTGGGTGGGATTATTGTTTCTGTTTTTTTAATTTACCAGCTGTTACTTTACAAGGAGTAAAAATGAAGAAGCCTAGCTAACCTGGTTCCGGTATTGAAATTGTATGTTTAATCTTAGTAATCACTATGTACCATCATGTTGATTAAGATAATCCTCAAAAGGAGTTCAACCAGGCTTAACCCAATACCTTTGTTATTTAACTACTTCAAAGTCTGACTTATCCAGACCTTATGTTGTTTAGTTTGATCAAAAGGATTTAAGTCAGACTTAAATCTGTTGTAGGTACCTTATTTTTGTTTGACTCTAAAGAGCTATGTCATCTTAACACTTTTGGATCACAATTACTGTTTGGTAAATAGGGGTTAAGCTGACTTATTCCTTTTTTATCATGACACTCGTACTTAGCTCCTTAATATCTAGTGGAATATCTCTAAAAGCAAATTTTTCTGACTTAAACCGTTGGTACCATTGAAAAGGGCGCATTTTTTTGATACAGAAGAGATAAAAACCTTGAAATGTCAAAAAAATGACTTAACCCCTTTTGGCCTGACTGCAAAGATTACAGTTTCTGTAAAAAGTTTAAGGACACGCCAAATAAACATAATTATTGTCTACTGTCCTTAAACTATTGAGGAATAATACCCTGCTGTAGGCATATTTTTCAATTAACCTACGTTATCATCATCATATTAAAACGTGACGGGGGTTTTTTTATTTCACGATTCTGAATCAACCACTTGACAGATTTTCATGATTTTTGTGTTGAAAGAAAGATAATTTTGAGAACTCGGGATTGTCGAAGGCATAATTTTAGTTTAGGGTTTCAGTTTCTTATAAAATAAGTTTAAAATTTTATAAAGTCTAGCAGCCGACGCTAATATTCTACACCAGCTTTTGGTATAATTCCATTTGCTTATCGTAACAGCTGTAAACATTAAGCGTGTGACACAAATTTAGCATTTGGATAATAATGAGATGCATAGGATTGACTTATTTATACTATGTGTAATGCTATACTCATTGAGACGTTCATTTATTCGGTAAGAGGAAGACAGACTATTTAAATATACATGGTAAATGCTAGACGTTCTAATTTAATTTTTTGGAACAGTCTTTAAAATTTTAAGTTTGTAACTAACAGCTGATTGAATATAAAAATATTTCATAGAATTATCAGGTTAGTTTATTATTCTGTGATTTTGCCATTGATTATAGGAAATAAGTAAGATTCTACAACCACTTATGTATACAAATTGATGATCTGTCCCCGAGTCTTCAAAGGAAAGGCTATGCAAATTATTTTTCTGTTCACAAAAAGTGGAAAGAATAGGAAAATATCAATGTTTACATGTTTTAATTCATATTGGCAGATATTTGTTAACAATAAATGTTTAACCGCTTAAACTTTGCTTGGATTAGAAATGGAAATATATTGCCATAACTTCAATTTTATTTGACTACTCAATTCCCGTACGTAGGACGGGCCAACAGCTCGTTATCATTAATTTAATACCAAATTGAATAATCTATGTACAAAGTTTTCATAATAAAAATATTTCTTTAAAAAAAACCAAAAAAAGTCTTGTTTTTTGAAAAAAATAAAATAATAACTGTTACATATTGGATTTGACTTTAGGCTTTATCTATCCTACAGTAGGAGCTTATTTCAATAACAACTTATTAGCAAGAGGGCCTACAGTAATGAATTTTGGTATGTGTAAAGGCTACTAGTAGACGGATCTTAAGCTATATTTATTAAAAAAAAAAAAAATATTGGAGGCTTGTCACAAGCTTGAACATAAATTTTAATAAAAAAATAACTGTTTATGTTACTTTTAACAATCAGTGAAAAAAGTGTGTTTATTGTAGTTTTAGGGAGTCACAGCTGAGATATCTTGATCTCAGGAGGTTGGCAGCATTGTTTTACATCTGCTGTAAAACTTTTCTTATTTTTGACACTCAAAACCCTAAATTTCCCAACTTATCTTTAAACCATTTTGAGGAGCTCAAAAAACATATAATTTAGTATATTAACGTTTTTGTGTGGTTATTGGTTATGTTGCACATTTAAAAAAACCCATGTCATTCTTATGGAAATTAAGTAAACTAACACTGTTGTAGTTTGCTATATGTTGATCAAATATTTAAAATTTATTTATTTTACCCTTTACTATTAACATTTGGGCAAAAAGCATTAAATAACTCCATAGCAGCTACCTTCTCCATAGCAGCAATAGCATACCTAAGTACTCATTAAATCTAATGTTATTTAAATAAGAAATAAATATGTATTGTTTTTGCAAATATTTTAGTATGAATCCAATTAGGCAAACTGAAATTTGCTTAGTCTGCAGGTTCACTACTGCTGGGATATTACATAAAACTTATAACCCTATAACCCTTATTAACTTATACTACTACTTATACTTATAACCCTAGGACTGCCCTGAACTGATTTATGCTAAAATGCTCGGTGCCCTGGCAATTTTGGTCATTTTGCAGCTTGAGGTTTTTTTAACAGTTCGCAGTGCCTAAAGTACTGTTGATAACCTAGTCATATTCATACTTGTTTTGTTCAGAAAAGAAAGAAGATTTAGAATAAAATAAAATATCAGGAATCCCTGGTGGTGTTTTTTTTTGGAAAATGTGAAAAAATTAAAAAAAATTCAAATTTTTTAAATAATTTTCAAAAGCAGATGCCTAGCATTTTTACACACATTTTTTTACAGACAATCTAAGATATATATGAAATATAGGCTATTTATTTCTCTACGTGGAAATGTGTTAATTTGTTTCAAATAATTATTTTACCAGAATTACGGGGGGAAATACGGAGTTTGGGGAAAATCAACAAATTTGCCCCGAACATTTGAAACATAAAAATATAATCAGAAGTATACAATTTATACAAAGGCTGTTATAATTACTAAAGGTAACAATACATTTATTCAGAATAATGTCATATTGTACAAAGTTATAACTTTTTTATGACTTTATATAACTTGAAAAACAAAATTTTAATTTTTCCTAAAACAAAAATTAGTTACTCAAAGTTAAATATAATTTTTGTACTTTATATAATATGATAAATATTACATGTATTTGTAGGAAATATATTTCTGAACAAGAAAATATACATATATATATATATATATATAATACAGAAATATAAATAAATAAAGGTTCCAGAAGCATTATTCTGGCGTGAGACACACATACGATTGTAGGCTTGACTAGGATTTAGGCCTAGCCTAATAGCACAGAAAACATACTACTATAACCCAGAATGCCAACCGCGTGGTAAAAAGCATTAAGTGTTTTGAGAGAGCTTTGCCTGTCAATCGTAGTCAGCGCCACCAGCGTTGCCATGCACTCAGCATAGCAACGCTGGTGGCGCTGCCTACGATTGACAGGCAAAGCTCTCTCAAAACACTTAATGCTTTTTACCACGCGGTTGGCATTCTGGGTTATAGTAATATGTTTTCTGTGCTAATAGGCATAACCTCTAAACAATCACCATTTCAATAACACAAATTTTGACATAAATAATAATACTTACCAAGCTTTTACACTAAAACACTAACCTCTGATGAAAATTTGCATTTGCACAGATAATAATGTAGCCGCAGTGAAAACCTAATTTAGATTCCGGCGAGCAGAACGCAAACAACTCGTTTTTCTAGTTACAACTAATGGGTCAATCCATATCAAGTGATCAAAAAAAAAAAAAAATAAATAATTTGGTTGCTTGACCATTTTCAATATGTTTTATTTTTTATAAAAAATAATAAAAATGGTCACGCAACTCACATTGGATCACTTGACCCTAATGTGTCACCTGAATCTCAATACTGAAAGGCCCCAAAACATAGAGATAGAACGTTTTCTTAGCTTCAAATAGGTATGACTCTCATCACTCCATGTCAATTATCAACATATTTATTCGTGATTAAGAAACCGCTGTTTGGACAGCGGTTTGGGCAAAATGGCCAACTGTCAAAACAGCTGATTTCAAATAAATATTTTTCAGACTTCCTAACATCGTATGACAAAGTTCTCTATTCAAAAATAAAGAACATCTTAAGTTCTTTCCAATGGTACAAACCACATCCTATTATGGCCAAAATCACGACTTGTCGATTTTTGTCAAGATAACGTGTTTTATGAGATTTTGTTGACTTGCGGCTCAAAAATTTTATGCGCGCAAAATATTTTTCAAATTATAATAGCATTTATATTGATCTGTTAGTGATACGAGGTTTGTTTATATATGAAAATAAAAGTTCAGAATCACTTCTTTCCAACGGTATCAAAATTATTACGCTTCTGGATCATTTTCATTGCGTACTAAGCGTTTGAAAAAAGAATTTCTGAAACTTGGGCACCGAGCGCACACATCAAACCGCCTACTAAAGACTCATTAAAGATCCTTACTTTCCAGAACTGTCAAGGTGTGTTGCCTCCTTGTCATAAAGCTGTTTCTTCTTGCGAGGTTCAGAATCAGATTCAGGCTCAGATTCAGCAAGAAGTTCAGGCTCTTGATCAGTCACTCTTTGTAAATCCTGAAAATTGATTTTAGTTCAGTGATCATAAATTCCAATACAAACTTGGTTTTTACACTCAATTTTCATTATTATGAATTAATAAAGATCTAATTAATTAATCTAATTAATAAAGACTACAAGATTGGGCCACTCATCCTACACTCATCTCCATTCATACTTGGCTTAAAATACCTACTTTGTATGGTCGCCATTTCATAAAAAAGTATAATTAGATTTTATTATTTATGTGTCATTGAATATCAGTATTATGTGAAGTTGTTTCTCGATAATCAAAAACTTACTACGAATACCTGATTTTCAGCATAAGGCAAACTAGATTGAAATAAAAAACATTATTTATGATTTTTTAAATTTTAGTTTCTACCAACACTTTCCTTGGCCAGATAAATGGAATTTAAATTCGTGTTTACAAGAGGTCAATAGGCAAGCACGATACCCACCTCAGTTGGTGTTTTAGCGAATTTCCCCTATAGGGAATATTTATTATTTGTATTATAATTATTATTATAATTGTATATAATTATAAATAATTGTATTGGAATAAGCTATTACCATAGTACTCATGGTAAGACCTGGACCTGGGACCAATTTACTTTTTCATTTTGAGGTCCCTAGAGACCAAAAACACCATCCGTTCAAATTCATATATTTATATATATTTATTAATATATGTGTCCGTTAGCGCGATAACTCGAGCAAAAATCATCTGATTTTGATGAAATTTGGTACAAACGTGTAAACCTACGTTTATACGAACGAATTCGCGAACCAGCATGATCGGACTATGGGAACAGGGGTTTATGGGGGGTTTTAAGGGGTAAAAATTGGTTTTTCCCATTTTTGACCCTAAAAACTTAAAATGTAGCAATTTCTTTCCAAACTATTTTGTAGAGCTTAAAAAAACAAATAATTTAGTATGAAGAGTTGTTATGCGCCTAATGGTTACGGAGAAAATTTCAAAAATCTGTAAATTTAAAATTCCCATGTTATTCTTACGGAGAATATTGTAAAATGTTGAAGTTTGCTTGTTTATGAACATATTTTGATCAAATTTGGAAAATGTATTCATTTCATACAAAACTATTACATTTTACAAAAAAAATACCTTTTTACCCTCCCTGTTGTAGCAAACCTAACTCGTTAAAATAATGTTATTTAAATAGGGAATAAATGTGATATTTTTAAGGAGACACTTTAGTGGAAATCCAGTCAGGCAAATGGAAATTCGATTAGTCTGCAGGTTTGCTGCGGCGGGGGTATTTTAAGTAACCTAAGGATACCCTGCTTACTGGCCTCATGTAAACACAGCTTTACTTTTACTGTTATCTCTAATAACCAAAACATTATTCTATAAAATGTCAATCAACTTAAAAACACCAAGTTTATAAATAAATGAGTCTGTTGCAATCATTAAGTAGCTAATTACCATAATATTTTTTTTTGTTAAGAGGTTTGCGGCCTCTTTTAACCTTGCATTTGCCTGTCCACATAGACTAACTGCGCGAGCGTGGATAGTATACAGCGAAGCAAGGGGTGAGTGAGTTGATACAGTAGAAGGTGAACTGTACTAATGATAAAATGTTTACTGCAGTGACCAGGATCCGAACCCACGACATCGCTGCATTGGGCCCGTAGTCCGTGACGCTACCAACTGAGCCACCGACTCACCTAAATCTTTAATACACGTATCTTTAATACAAATTGCAATTAGTAATATAATTAGATAGATCAATGTTGCATGAGAGTTTTAAACAATAATGCATAAAAAACTCACATTAATTATTGGACTTGTCAAATCAAAACACATAAGTAGAGTTTAGATGTAAGACCTTTTAGTATTTCCACTAAACGAGCTATATTATCTCGTCACCAGAACACGACAAATTGAACACGTGGAAAAGATCCGCTGTGTTTCAATTTGTTTTTGCTGGACTGTTATACATATTTAATATCTACAAGGCTGCAAGAATTCTACTAAATAGCTTGGCTACATAAAAGTATTACTCCATACACATGGATATCCAAACACACAATTGTTTACCTTAAAAAGCTAGTCTTATCCAAAAATACCCCTATTGCAGCAAACCTGCATACTAGGGGAATTTCAGTTGCCTAACTGGATTTTCACTAACATATTTACTACTAGCAGAGTACCCGTACTTCGTACGGGGTTGGCATATAAGTATAAAATGCTTATTGCAGTTATACTCGAGCTTTACGTTTGCAATGGGGGAGGCCACAGTTTAGCCATAATGTTCTACCCACTTCACCTAAACAATAGAGAAAAATAAATTAATTCGAAAAATATTACAAATTATTTATGAAATTAAAAACATATAATTGTAAACAATCCTACTTTGACAGTTCTCATTGTGTATCACAGTTTTTTTTTTTTGTTGCCGCTTAGTTCAAAGTAGCTGTTTTCATAAATGCAATAAAAATAATAGTGCTTCACCCTGTTGGTAAATCTTATAACTTTTTAATGCTTTTTCATATCATAGAACCAACCTTTTAAGTTGAAACAGCTGACTAAATTCTTTAATTCCCTTTAAATGTGATTACTCATAACATGGGGAACTACAGAGCCACTGGGGCGGAGCCCGAAAGGATTTTTGAGATAAGAATATGCCTATATGATAATCGGGAATGTGAGCTATCATCATGCCAAATTTCAGCTCAACCCGTTCAGTAGTTAATGCGTGATTGAACTTCAAACAAACAAACAAACACACAAACTTTCACATTTATAATATTAGTAAGATAGCATGGCCAATTTATTACCTTTTTAAATAGCTCGGTTAAATGAGTAGACATGGAAGGTTATAAAATTGTTTTTTTAGTGAAATGTTAATTGTTAATTTGTTAATGTTGAGAATACCGTGTAAAATAAATAAATTTACTAAATTTGAACAAAATCTATCCATAGGCGAGCAAACTACAACAGTTTATTTACTATCTATTAAAATCTTACTAATATTATAAATGTGAAAGTTTGTGTGTTTGTTTGAAGTTCAATCACGCATAAACCACTGGACAGATTGGGCTGAAATTTGGCATGATGATAGCTCACATTCCCGATTAACATATAGGCACATTCTTATCTCAAAAATCCTTTCGGGCTCCGCCCCAGTGGCTCTGTAGTTCGCCATGTTAACCTTATGAGTATTCTTATTAAAAGGGAATTAAATAATTTAGTCAGCTGTTTCAACTAAAAAGGTGGTTCTATGATTGGCAAAGGCATTAAAAAGTTATAAGATTTACCAACAGGGTGCAGCACTTTAATGTTTTTTGCATTTATGTAAACAGGTAATTTAAACTAATAAAACTGTGATACGCAATGAGAACTGTCAAAGTAGGATTGTTTACAGTTATGTTTATGTTTTTAATGTCATGAATAATTTGTAATTTTTTTGCGAATATTTAAATAATTTTTTTTTCTTTATTGTTAAGGTGAAGTGGTAGAACATTATGGCTATGGTAGATGTGTAATACCATGGTATACCGTCAATTTAAAGAAGCAAATTTTATCATACTATGTCTTCCCCCATTGCAAACGCAAAGCTTGAGTACAACTGCGATAACCATTTTAAACTTATATGCCAACCCCGTACGAAGGACGGGTCCTCTGCTAGTTACAAATAAATAAATAGTTTCTTCAAACATCTACTGCTTTTTCAGTATAAAAAATAAATAAATGGGAATTTTAAATTTACAGTTTATTTTAAATTTTCTGCTTGACTAGCTAACTAAGGACCAGATAACCAGGAAAGTTCAACAATGCACTACTATTTGAATGATATACTATTTGATTGTAAATTTTTTATTCTATCACAATATGGCCCAGAAAGAAATCACAAAATTTTTGTTTGGAGGGTCAAAATGGGAAACCCCACTTTTTACCTTATAAAACCGGTCTTACTGCTTTTGCACACTAGGGATTCCAGACCTTCCAAAAGGATTAGCAAGGGTTACTACACACAGTAAAGCTCTCTATATGCCTATTTATTATTTTTTGCCCATACCCATATTACTTAGCCCATATTGAACTTTTTAATTATTTCTTAATAAAGATCATTCCTAACTTGTGTTTTATTTATTTGTATAATTTTGAGGTTAATTTTAATTTTATAATAGATGAATTACCGAATAAATAAATAGGTTTAGTAAGTTACAATATAAGATTTAAAAGAATTACAAATATACTGGTTGAATTCTATGGGGACTAACAATGGTAACTTACAAAATGGCGGGGCTTCCAAAGTGGATGAAAAGATTCTAGGCTATAATAGTTTCACGTGTTTGTTTCTTCAATTATAAGTGATTAACATATAAATAAAAAATATAATATTTAAGCTCTTAAATCCCAGGGAGGGGTGGTTGTGCCGGTTTGAATGGTATATTAGGCTTTAACTTAAAATACACATAATTTAATTGTTGCTCTGAAATATGCTAAGTTTTTTTAGGATATTGCAATAGGTATGTCAATATCCAAAGAAAGGGGCCAAATGATTTCACTGAATTTAATATAATAAAATAAGATTTGAGGATTAAATTTAGAATAAAAGTTCAATTTGAAGTATGTAGATCTTGATGGACTTAAGTTATAATTGGGCCTATTAGGCTATGCTGATTTAAAAGTCCAATAAATAAATAAATAAATAATAAAATAGTATAGTAAAAAAATAGTAAAAATAGCTAAATAAGTAATAATAGTAAATAGTTAACATAGTAATAGTAAAAAAAAACAAAAAAAAAATGTAAAAATGTACGTAGTAGTAAAAACTAGTAGTAATAGTTAAAATAGTAAATAATAATAATAGTCCAATAAATAATAGTAGTGATTTAATTTGTCCTTTACCAATTTGGAGTCTCTGTCTTCACCTTTGTACCACAAGCAATAAATAAAATAGGGTTTGGTTTAAATTTGGTACTTTTCTAGGCACTTTTCCCATATACTCTAGGTACTAAGCAATTTAAAACTTAGACATATTGCAGACCGTGGCCCACTTGCGCGCGAGACTTTTTAAATAACACTACAGACTGTAAAAAAATGGCACAAAGAGTAATTACTATTTAAGCAGCTACTGACATGACAGAAAGGCCATGTTACTTTTAAAATAGAACTCATCATCCTTTATAAGATACGTTGATTAACAACAATGCATGTAAACGTCACTAATTATGTAGGCTAACAACCAATTTACAGTATTTGCTTTTTTGGAATGCAGCATTGCTATGTCATTTGCATTATTTGTTGCCAATGAAGCCGCGAGACCATATGAACGAGGCCCCTAACAGTTAAAGAATGAAATCCAGCTTCACAACAATATTCCACTACACCTAACATTCCGAAGAGAGATTATATTGACAACTTTATGTTTCCAATTGATAAGGCTGACTAATTTCAGCTTTAACAGTAAACCCACGACTAATATCTCAAAACTAACCTAGAGGGTTATTAACTGGCACAAAAGTACGGTATGATGACTAACGTGAGAAAGAAAAATCAAACTTACACAGCTTAAGGGTGGACCTCCCTTAGAGGTAAGAACGTGCCTTCTCGACAAACATATTTTTTCTCAAATAAAAGCATGGATTTAATCTGCATTACGCTGACATAATCACGGAAGTGTTTACCACAAAAGATCGACCAATACGATTTTAATACTATTTAAAGGTTCTTCCAAAAGAAGAGAAACCAGTTAACATTGTAGTAATACCTCCGATGATGTACGGTATGCGAAATATTTTAATCATTGAATGATCACCAATATTTTGTAAGTAACGCAATAGACATTATTACTTATTACTCATTTAACAAAGCTAAAGAGCTAAATGCTCAATATTTGTATTATTTCACTCTATTCATCGCAGTTAGATGAATTGGCGTAAGCCTTGAAAGTAACCGTCGATGTTGATGGGTTTCACCAAGTAATACTATATTTATGAAAATATGCCACCACTTGCCTTTGCCTCCATTCTTTTCTACTCTTCCGCGCATACTCAAGATTGGCTGAGGCTAGATTAGATACCAATCAACTTTTACACTTCAAAAATTACACATTCTTTAAAACTATTTATACAGGCTGGAAAAAAGACCCAGGACAGTTAAATGTTTGATACGTCCATAATAGAATATTTACAATACAACCATAGGAAACAACATGTTTGTTTACAGTACTTAAGTGCCACGTCGTATAATGAGTGAGTACTAATATAACGTAGACATTTAGTTCACAATGGAGTGCAATAATATTCAATAATAAAGCATCAGGAAGTCATAACTCTGACCCATTCAACTTTGTGTGTTACAAGACTCAAACTTCTCAGACGGTAGAGATAGAATTACAATTTACAAGCCTCTTAGAGCAAAAGCATAATTTTCAAAAAATTTCACCAAAAAGCGCAAAGAGAATTGCCTAAGGAGATACCTGGAGTCTCCCTGGGCTCGATACGCAAAGAGAAAACTTGTATCTGACTTAGGCTCAGTGTACAAAAAAGATCCCCCTGTAAAACCTACCATTAAACCCCGTTCTCATGGTCCGATCAAGCTCTGGTTCGTGATGTTTTTCTAATAAATTTAAGTTTACACATACAAAATTTCACCATAATTTGTTGAATATTACTTGAGTTATCATGCTTACGGACACACACTCACACACATACATATATAATTTATGAATTTGAATGGATGGTGTTTTTGGCCTCTGATGACATCGAACAAAGAAATAATTAGGTCTCGGGTCTACTGCTTCCCATGAGACCTACGGTAATAGCTTATTCCTTTAAAGAGTCTTTATCACCCTCGTCTCTCTCCCCCCTATATATCATGTACGAGGGCCCAAGAACCAACATTAATCTGTAGGGGAAAAAATTTTTAACATTCCATCTTTACACATTCCATCCAGAGCGAGGGACGTCCGAGGCATGTTTTTAGTGTTTTTGCAGGGGTGAAGAAGACTCTTAGGGGAAATTTGCTGAAAGTAGTTTAACCACTATATTACTAGTCACTACACTACAGAAAATAACTTACTTTAGAGTCTTGAATCTGTTTTAAACTGAAAACTTCAATATCTTCATCTTTAGGACCAAGATCTCCTTTTACAACCATTTTTAAATTGAGTTTTTCATTCAATTTTGCTCGTTCTTTACTGGCTCTTTTCCTTTTTCTCTTCAACTCTCTGGCTTCTTCTTCCTAAGGAAACAAATACAAGTTTCATAGTTCGGTTGTATACCTTCTTTTAAGTGTTTGGGCAACATTTAGAATTAAAAAATCACAATAAAAAATTGTTTGGCCCTGGTCTTTAGTTGTGCTCTGTAACAAGTCGGGATGTGTCGATTATCGATACCACTGATACTTGGCTGTTGGTATCGGTATTGAGAATCGATCGTCAAAAGTCGATTCCGTTACTGATATCCGCCCGCACAAGACAAAAATGACGTTTTCATGACCGCAGGAGACGATGATGACGTCTACACGGCCGTAGGAGATGTTCATGATTCTACTGCAATAGCGGAAGACAACGATGATGTCTACACAGCCGCGGAAGATGTTCATGATTTGCAACAATCATGGACGACAACAATGAAGTTTACGTGACCGCGGGAGACGACCATGACGTCTATACGGCCGCAGGAAATGTTCATGATTTTGCCGCTATTGCAGATGACGACGATGACATTTCCGTGACCGCAGGAGTAAATGATGTTGTCTTCATGGCCGTGGAAGATGTTAATGATTTTCCCGCGATCCCGGAAGACGACGATCACGTTTCCGTCACTGCGATAGACGATGATAATGATGTCTACTCGGCCGCAGAAGATGTTCATGGTTTTACAGCGATCGCGAACGAGGAAGATGACATTTCACGATTTCAGTAACCGCGGGAGTCAATGATGTCTATACAGCCGCCTATGTTCATGACTTTGCCTCGATCAGAGAAGCCAATGAGGATGTCTACACGGCTGCGGAAGATGTTCATAATTTTGCCGTAATGCAGACAACAACGATGACATTTCTGTGACTGCGGGAGTCAATGATAATGTCTACACGGCCACGGGTGATGTTAAATGATTTTGCTGCGACCACGCAAGACGACTATGACGTTTACGAGACCGTGGGAGTTGATGATTATTTCTACATGGCCGCTGGATATTTTTATGATTTTTTCTTGATTCCGTAATTGAAGAAGATATTTCGGATTTTGCAGTGTCCCAGAAGACAAAGATGATATTTCCACCACCGCTGGCGATCACAATATTACCTCCAGTTTGGCTTGACTGAAAATGTCAGGCCAGCACACCTTGAGAATCGATTTTTCAGGTATCGGTATCAAGAATCACAAAATTTTGGTATAGACACATCACTAGTAACAAGACATTAAAAACTCCAGCTCTTTTTTGGGAATAAGGCCACAACAGTTAATTTGAGTTTCAATAATATAGTAGGGGTCTGCGGGTCCCCGATGTTTTCGGGTCGGGTCGGGCCAGCGGAAGGCCCGAGAGACCGGGTCGGGTCAGAGATTTGTTCAGGCCAAGATCGGGTCGGGCCAAAAATAATAATAATTTATTTTCAAAGAAACACTCTTATAAAGGGTGTCCCAATAAGAATGCCGGATTTAAAATGTTAATAAACCATATATTTTCATGCTAAAATTACAATATGAAACAGGAATCTTAAAGCGTAGTATCTCCGATTAGTAATGTATTATCATGTCTTTTAAGTGCCCACCTGCTGCCTGCTAACAAGCCCGACATCTTTTGACAATGTTTTCCATAACTTTTTCACCTTCTTGCTGTTGAACTCTATTAATGGCACGAATAATTTCCTCCTTCATGTCTTGGATTGTTTGAGGATTATTGGCGCAAACAAGCGACTTTAAATATCCTCAAAGAAAGTAGTCACTCGGTGTTAAATCGCACGATGAATGTGTGCTTCATCGCTGAACAGCAAAGTTTTTGAAAACATGTCATTTTCAGCTTGATTTCCAACCACCTATCTTACAAATTCAAGCCGTTTTACGAGATCTCTTGGCTTGATCTCTTGTGTGAGTTGAATTTTGTAAGGGAACATGTATTATACAGAAATTCTTTGTACTGTGCTCCGAGCTAGGCCTAACTGCTGACTACGCCGACGAATCGATGTTCTTGCGTTGTCCTCTACACTATCAATATTTTCAAGGGAGCGACCTGCCCGACTGCGCACTGGCCTTTTAATTCCAAAACTGAGCCAAATTCTTCGAACTTAGAAATAAATCTTCGGACAGACGACTTTTGTGCATTGTCTCGGCCGAAAATTGCGTGCAACTTCCGCACCGTTTCAGCGAAACGTTCCCTGTACTTGTAGTGCACTTTAACTATGACCACGTGTTGATCCGTCGTGTAACGATTCATGACTACAAATGGGACCTAATACTAATTAAATCACTAATAATTTGGAAATTCCTATCGAAATACAGATAAGAATAAGACGCTCCTAAAATCCGGCGTTCTTACTGGGACACCCTTTATATATTATTACAGAGGAATTAAAACGTTAAAATTAGAATTAAATATTAAGTTTGCTCACTTAAGAACAAAGACACAACAGAGCAATTGCCGTACTGCCACTAGCCAGAACCAGAGCCAGTCGTCTACTGACAAAAGCCGCAACAGTGCAAAGAAAACAAAGTCAAAAGAAAGACTATTTATCCAGAGGTACCAGTTTAATTATTTATTGTTTATTTCATACCTAGTTTAAAATATATTTTAGTATTTTACATAATAAATTATAAACAAAAGAAATAGTATCTGATAGTGTACAGATCTGTATCTTGTTCTTTTATTTTCCTATTGTCCTTTTTGTCATTCAGTAACAAAACAAAACAACACTTCTGATCGTCTGGTTCCGTATTGTATGGTCACCATTTCATTTTTTTTTAAAGTATCAAGTATTAGCAAGTCTACAAAAGAGGTTACGCCTAAATATTTTATAATTTTATGAAAGTATTCATCAGTAAAATTATTTTTTTCATAAGTTAGATTGAGTTTCAAAAAAGATATTTCTAGAAGATCCAATACAATATTTACAAGACACAAACTACCATGAATTAATTTCTTTGGAAATTGTCTGTAACAGTTTTATATTTTTGAATAAAGAAATATATCTTTTTGTCTCTACTTCCTTGTTTTGTTACTTGCATTTTGTCAGCAATTGGAATAACTGGGTGGTGTAAGAGGGGTGGGGGAGGGGGAGGGTCTATGACCTTGAGTGTCCCGGGCCTGGCGGTTGTGTAAGAGGGGAGGGGAGGGGGCGCGTCTGTAACCTTGAGTGTTCCCGGGGCCGGACCTGGCTGTGAGAGTGATCCATGGTTTTTGTTTACATTCTACTACCCTTCCTTCCGAGAAAAAGACCCTACAGTTTCAAAAACATTGACTTGCAGTATAAAAACATTGAGTACATTTGAGTCTAGCTAAAGTCTGCTTATGTTGCCAAATTAGCATTTAACTTTCTTTTCTCTTGATTTAATATAATTTTCTATAGGCTATATTAAGAGTTCCTTTTCGGGTACCTAATTAATTGTGATATTGCTTGACTTGAGTTTATGGATTTTTAATTCTTTTCATTTATTAGCTATAAAAATCGGTTGTTTTAGGATTTTAATCTCTTGCAATACTGTAGGTCTATAACCATAGACTAACACACCACAAGGGGGTATGTTTTATCTATGTTAATACTGTGTATGACATGATATGCAATTTTTAGTCTTTACTATAACTATACCATAAAAAATGTATGTGTGTTATTTACTGTTTTAGAGTTTTATAGTAAATTAGTTTACACATCATTTATTTATTATTATTACTTTCTTTTAATTTTTTTTTATAGATTTTTCTCTATCTTTGCACTTTTTAGATATTTCCATAATACTTTCGTTATCTGCTGTGGCTTCCTGGTATAATTGTTTTTTCCCTTTTTTGTAATGTGTAATTAGTATGTAGAGTAATAATTATTATTAAAACGATGTTTAGATTGTATAATATGGATGGTCTGATAATAACTCGTTCCCCACGCACAGGCTTCGCCTATGTGGGGAAGTTCCATTATTATTAAGAATACTGTTTTGTTATTTTTGTTTTTCTTGGAATAAATGATGTTTGATTTGGTTTGATTTGACACAAATCTTTTCTTCAATGAGTTCTCCACTTGTCATGTTGCTTAGCCTATTACTATTTTAGGCCCTATAAAAAATAATTCCTATGTAAAGCTGAAGGCCTACTAATGCCAATAATAGATAATTATTTAGTTATGATGATGTAACTAATAATGCTATTGTAAGTGTGAGGGTTTTATACTTAGGAGGTTAGGAGGCAGGGAATGAACGATTCATATTGCATGGTGGAAACATAGAATTTTTATTTTCTTCTTGCTTGCAGTCTTGAAGCCAGGAACTAAACGTGTGATAAGGTTAATTGATTTGTTTATGATCCTTTTATATTAAGTTCCATTAAAAACATGTTGTAATATTAAACACAGATAGGAGTTAAAAGAAAAAAAATCCGGAAATTAATAATTTTTGGCCCGACCCGATTTTGGCCCGAAACCCGAGGACCAAAATTATCGGCCCGACCCGACCCGACCCGAACCAAAAAAGTCTGACCCGCAAACCCCTATAATATAGTAATAAAATTTAAACCGAAAATAATACCCATGAAAATGTAGAATAATGGAAAAAATCTTGAGTTTTTTAGAGTCGGCTGAGAAGCTTTAAGAGACGGTGGTACACGATCTATAGCAGGCATTTCCCTCCAGTCCCAAAATACACATTCCTGTCTTGTAAACCTCAATAAAAACATACATTAAAAAATAACAAATTATAAACAGTTATCACTTATCTATCAATTTATTTATTCAAAATGTTAAAAAAAAACATTAAAATTTTCTTTTTTTAATTTTTAAAATAAAAAATACAGCTAGTAGTATTTTAAAATGAACTTTTTAAAGTGAATACAAACCTGCAAAGATGCAATTTGTTGTTCTACATCTACCAGTTCCTTTTCATCTTCTGATAATTCTTCCCCTTCTTCTTCTTTCTCAGTATTCATCTTCTCCTTATTTCCCCCCTCCTTCTTTTCATCTTCACCTCCTCTCATTGCTTTCCACCATGCCATTAGCATCCTGAGATCTTTTCTTCCGAGGACTTTGATATCCTTGCAGCATTCTTTGATTTCAGGAGTTGTGCGAGGGTCATTGGCAACATCCTCATCATCAAACTCAATCTAAAAAATACAGATTAACACAATAAACTATAATGATTATTTTATAAAAGTTCTTTTAATTTCATATAGTGTTAACATTTGAACAAATTGTTTAAGATTGATCCATGGGTTTATGGATGTGTTATTCATTGTTTACTAACACACAACATTTACATTTATAATTATCGATTTGGATTTTAATTGAAGAAGATGCTATAAATTCAAAATTAGTTAAACAATTTGATTGATTTCTTTGAAGAGTGTATTTAATCCAATATATACATACCATATATAGAAAATAGTAATGTTTATGTTTGCATAAAATAGCAGTCTGTGACAGTCAAAGTGAAAGAAAATTAAATTAATTTAATGCCCATCAAATTTGACAAGGTTATTATTCTAATATTGTTAAGAAAAAAAGGTTGTGCGCCCCTTATTTTAACTAACAGGCAAGAACTAGCATGAATAAATTAAAATACCCCCGCCGCAGCAAACCTGCCGACTAAGCGAATTTCCATTTGTCTGAATTGATTTTCAGTTAAATATATTTTAATAACATTAGGTTTAACGAGTACCTAGGTTTGCTGCTACAAGGAAACTAATAAAGTGTGTTTTTGAGTAAAATATTGATAGCTTAGTACAAAATAAATAAATTTGCCAAGTTTGATCAAAATATATCCACAAACAAGCAAACTACAACATTTGACAATATTTTCCATAAGAATAACATGGGAATTTTAAATTTACAATTTTTTTAATTTACTACGTTACTAATAATCGAACAAAAATACTTTTATATACTAAATTATTTGTTTTTTTAAGCTCTTTAATAAGGTCTAAAGAGAAATCGGGAAATTTTGTGTTTTGAGGGTCAAAAGTGAGAAAAACCAATTTTTACCCCATAAAACCCCCCGTAAAGCCCCGTTCCCATGGTCCGATCGTGCTGGTTCGCGAACTCATTCAAGTTTATCCCGCTTTACACCTTTAAACCAAATTTCATCAAAATCGGAAAAAAATCACTCAAGTTATTGCGTTCACGGACGTATCTATCTAATATATAAAATTCTCGTGTCACAGTGTTTGTCTGCAAACTCCTCCGGAACGACTTCACCGATCGTTATGAAATTTGGTGTGTAAATTCTGTAGGTATGCGAATCGGACGTAAACTATTTCCCGTTTCGAAATTCTTAAAAGGGCTCCACCCCAGTGGCTCTGGAGTTTCCCATGTTAACCTTATGAGAAATGGAATTAATGAATCTTAACAGCTGTTTCAATTAAACAAGTTGGTTCTGTTCTATGATGTTCAATAACATTAAAGTTACAAGGATTACCAACAGGGTGCAGCACTATTATTTCTTTTACATTTATGACAACAGCTAATTTGCAACCAAAAGGTGAGTGAGCGTAGCGAACGAACTTCAACCTGGAGGCGAGTTAGCGTAGCGAACGAACTTCAACCTGAAGGCAAGTGAGCGCAGCGAACGAGCTCCAACCCAATGGTGAGTGAGCGTAGCGAACGAGCTCCAACCCAAAGGTGAGTGAGCGTAGCGAACGAACTTCAACCAGGACGTGATTGAGCGATGCGAACGAGAGAGGCGAGTGAGCGTAGCGAACGAGCTCCAACCCAAAGGTGAGTGAGCGTAGCGAACGAACTTCAACCAGGACGTGATTGAGCGATGCGAACGAGATCATCTTGAAAATTAAACGGAACGGTACTTTCTTTCCATCGGTCTGTCTTAGGGGAAACCTATAACTTAGGCGATACGAAGTTCGCCGGGTCAGCTAGTATATATATAAAATTATATTAAAATTATGTCTATATATATATATATACATATATAAAAATTTTAACGAATGGTGTTTTTGGCCTCTGGGGACATCAAAATGAAAAAGTAAATCGGTCCCGGGTCTAGGTCTTACCGTGCCACCTACGGTAATAGCTACTTCCCTATAGGGAAATTCGCTAAAAGCAATTTGTATCAAAACACTCGGCTGGAAATAGTAACAGTCAATAAAAACATCCCTAATGTGGCATTAAATCAGGAACTTACGACAGCAGTAGTTTGAAGAGTATAGATGACATTACTACTCTCCAAGAACTGAGATACAGGCAAGATGGTATATCCTGCACGATCATCTTCATATCCCTCGGCCTTTGCTTTCTTTCCTTTTTCTGGGTGAAAAACTGATGCCTGCAAAAGTTGTATTTTTATTAAAATTCCTTTTACAATACGAAATCTATTGCAATTGTAAGAAATGTGAACAACATCAGGGCTGGAATTGGAAATTGTTGCATTTAGAATATGAGGGTTTTCGCTATAAAATGGAAAATGGATTTATGAGAAAATTCATAAATAAAAAATTATATGTACCATATGTGATCATTTATAGGAGAGATTGAATACAGCATACAAGATAAATATATCTTTTTATTTTATTATGCTGTGAAGTATCTGTCTAAGGTGTGATGGCAGCGTTGTGATCTCCCTTCAATAAATGGTTTCGGTATACCAAGGCCATCTCCTCTACTTGCTATAACTTGTGAAAATCTTCCATGATTGTGGTCCGAGAGTACTTTCGGCTGCACTTGCCATAACATAGTGATATTATCTCACAGTCAAGTCAATATCAGTGACAGAGGAGCAGTGGAGCAGTAGATATCGGAAGAAATTATATTGCATTTGTTTCAAGAATTGGACATATTTTAGAAATAAAACTAAGTTTGACTTAACTTAAATCCTGTTTCTATTTTACAAACTAAATGTTATTATTACCGTATTAAAATATTATATTAACCCTTTCAGTGCTATGCGACGATATATCGTTGTGCGTCTTTTCCTTAAAAAGTGCTATGGAACATTCTAAACTAACACTCTAAACTAGCTTTTGGTATATCGTTGTTCGTGTTTCATCCGAATAGCGCTAAGCGACGATATATCGCCCTGGCGCGACTTTTGACTGTGTGAGTTTAAATGGGCATATCAGTTGACTCGGTTTTTTTTAAACAGTGATGGTTTCTTAGGATTCCTCATACGATCAAGGCCCAATATATTGTTCCTTAGCATTTTTGAGATAAAAAATTATTTTTACAGATTTTTTTTCTTGCACACTAGACTTTGCCCCCAAGGCAATCCTAGCACTTTTCAGATAAAATAGGTCAATAACTCTAGCATTTTTCAGAAAGAAAAACAAATGCTAGCATCAAAAGGGTTAATTGAATCCCAATGTAAAAATTTAACGTACACTGAGATGCATCGCTGCGGCCCTCACTGCTGCCTGGCCTATGCAGGCCTACATTCTACACTTGATTTTAGTGATAGTAATATCAATAATAATTTATGAAAATGTAGTGTGAAATGCCCCTGATATTAATTCTTATAAAAAGAGTAAGCTATTTGAATCAATAATTAGCACTTCTATCATAATATCTTCACAAATACAGTACCCTCAATAACTTACCTTATTTCCTGTTTCAGTTTCCAATTCTTTGAAAACATATTTTGCATCAAGAAACCGTTGATCCAACTTGTCGGGGGCTAAATAATATTGGCAAACAACAAAGATCTCAGCTGACTCTAAACGAGAAGCTTGGGGTTTAGTGGCATGGACCTGAAAATAGTAGTGGTAATTTAGAAACTTAATAATATATCAATACAAGAAATCATATATGTTAAAACGTAAAAGGGTTTTTTTTATTTCACAATTCTGAATCAAGCACTTACGGATTGTCATGTTTTTTGTGTTGAAAGAAAGATAATTTTGAGAACTAGGGAATGTCGAAGCCATAATTTTAGTTTTGGGTTCAAGTTTTTTAGAGATTAAGTTTTAGTTTTTACATCTTCTAGCAGCCGATGATAACACTCTAAACTAGCTTTTGGTATAATATAATTTGCTTAACATAAAAGCTGTAAACATTCAGCGTTTGTGACATAAATTCAGCATTTGGGTAAAAATTAAAAGACATACATAGGCTTGACTTATTTATACTGTGTAATCATTGATTCATTCAATTCCTCGGTAAGAGGATGACAGATTAATTAAATGAACATAGTAAAATACTATGTTCAAATAATTTTTTTAAGCAATCTTTAAAATCTTCTGTTTGTTTTAGTGTAATATAATTTGTTTTAACTAACAGCTGGTTAAATATAAAAATATTCAATAGACCTATGAGGTTATTTTGTATATTCCATGATTTTGTCATTGATTACAGGAAATAAGTAAGATTAGAGGAGATAATCGAGGGGGAAGCATGCTTGTGTGCTAGACACATGCAGTGGCGGTTCCAGAGGGGGCCATGGGGGCCATAGCCCCCCCGAGATTTTTTTTTTTTAACATTTGTTTTATTTACATGAATACAGTAGACTCCCTCTTATCCGGACACCTTTTAACCGGACTACACTCGACAGAAATGACATCTCTTTAACCGTACAATTTTTATCAGCACATTGGTTTAACCGGACCAGATCGGCAGGAAGTGGGCGGTACTGTAACGACTGTTACATCTCGTGGAAAATATTTGAGACCAGTGATCACATGTCTAATATGTACAATGCTCTCCTAAATTTAAGTTGAATATCACCATAAACGGTCCATTTTAATGAGTTTTTGGGGATGTCGGCTTAACCGGAAAAACCATTATCCGGACTGGCCCCGGTCCCGAGGAGTACGGATAAGAGGGAGTCTACTGTAGACTGTTACACGCACATACGCATGTCGGACTATAAGTGTCACTGAAGAGTTGAAAGACTTGGACAAACTGTGTGTCTGGAAAATCGTTGGGAAAATCCGTTCTGCACTCTGTAGCGATGCAGTCTGGGCAGTGGGCGTGGAACCGCGTCCGCGCGCATTCGCGTTTCCTGCCATCCTATTCCCTCGGTACGTCACCGTGTCAATCATACCTCCTAAATTACACCTACACTAGTGGCTCAGCTCAGTATTCGTTTTGTTAATTTGTTACGTTTTTGTTTTTTGTTGTGTTTGTTATTAAAACACAGTTTTACAAGATATAACCAATGTGCATCTCCACTTAAGCGTCTTGAGCTCAAGCACCGGACAAGATTATAATGGTAAGTACTGATCATGAAAGCGTTGAAATCCTAGGCTTAGCTGTTTTCTAAGTTAGGTTAGCCTAGACTCGAAATTGATCAACCGCCATTAAAATTACTACGATGTTCGACGTCGCTTTGCTGATGTCTACCTGACTACCACCACACTGACATATCTACAGAGTATCCACTCATGTGTAGACATTAACAAAGTCGCAGTGGCACAAACAGTAAGCGATTGTACAAAGTCGATGTAATAATATTCATTGTGTTTTTTCATTGCGACAATGCCAAGGCAGCCGGCAGCGGACAGATCCGCAGAACAGAAAGCCGTTTTTGAAAAACTATAATAGTTTTCATGATGGTTGGCCACTGGATCGTTAAAATTAGCACTAATAAGGTTTATATTACCTGGCTACTGTCTCCGATCCTCGGTATAGTTTTTAGAAACTACAGCTGTTTCATGCCTTACATTGGCACATCATCAGGTTTGGTGATCCATCACCGGCGCTGCATCACGTTTCGCAGTAGTTTCTCAATTATTAGTGTTTAAATGTTTCGTGCGTGTTTTCGTGTGTGTAAATGTCTACATGTTTTTCGTAAAACCATAACGATCTCATCTCCGAGGGATATTTTATAGAAAAGCTGGCGTTCACTAAACCTGATGATGTGCCAATGTAAGGCATGAAACAGCTGTAGTTTCTTAAAACTATACCGAGGATCAGAGACAGTAGCCAGGTAATATAAACCTTATTAGTGATAATAGTTTTGACGAAAGCGTCAACAACTAGTTTTTGTACCGACAATCTAGATACGGTAGTTAGTTGTTGTGTGGGAGTGAGACTTGAAATAACCGAATTATTAAACTCGTCACCGCAACTTACACATGTTATGTTACGTTACGGCAATATTGCCAAAGAGTAATAAACTAAGCGCTGTGTATGTTGCGCTGTGGAGTGTGGGAATGGTACGTAGGTCGGAAGTCTCACAGGAAGTAAACGTATTGTTTGCTATCAAACCTGAGTTATTTTATGCATTTTTACATTAGTTCTCCTCTGATTCTCAGGGGAAACGGAAGCCTGGCGAGCTCTGGCCCTAATCCGGGGTCCAACCCTTTTACGCTTCATTAGGCTTCAGTTCGCACACCAACTAGCTTTCCCCCCAAGAATACCTCTCTCCCCAAAAAGTACCTGACCCGTGGGTAAGAGAGGAGGATGACTTAGGTGCCGTGGTGGGGGGAGGGGTGCAAAGGGCAATGGCTTTGGGGAGGAAACACTTCCGTTACTGAGAGGGCAACTGATGGGATAGTGACCTTCCAAGAATAGAATTCTTATTGTTGAGATATTAAGTTAAACAAAATGTATTGCAGCCAATTCTTTGAATCACTAGAGTAATAGCATAAAGACGATTCAGGAAATGAGCTAGCTATTTCCGTCTTAAATAAAACTTAAGCATGAGTAATATATTGACGGCTCAGGAAATTGCCAAATAGTTTCTAATACATAGTTGTTTCTAGCCTTTATATTTTCTGCTCCGTTAGTGCACTGTTTTATTTTACAATAAAAACCAAAAACTTAGCTTTGTTTTTTTGGGAATTTTATTATCACTTCATTATTATTGTATATTTGTTATTGTGAATATTGTTTTATATAATTTATCATCTATTTAGTCAATCAAATTCATAAGAACAATAAATAGTTTTATTTACCTTGTTGAGTTCACAATAAAAGTATCTTTAATTTTGACCGTATTTAAATAATGATGATTAAATTTAAAACAATAACGTAGGCCTAGTAACTAGTGTTGCATATACAACATTCGTTGTGAATTTTCTTGTGCTTTGCCTTAAAACAAAAATTAGTTATATATGAGCGGTCTCTGGAAGATCACGCGGGTTTGGATGAATAGTTTAATGATGCCTATTGATTTGTTTCTATTGTTTCAGTACAAATTGATCAGTTTGTTAAGCGTATTTTCTATTCAAAGGTATAGGCTATTAGCTATACCTAATAGCCTAATAGGAGGTCTCGTGGTAAGACTACCAGGACCGATTTACTTTTTCGTTTTGAAGGGTCATAACAGCCAAAAACACCACCCGTCCACATTTTTAGATATATGTCCGTCAGCACGATAACTCAAGCAAATATAATCTGATGTTGATGAAATGTGGTATAAACGTGTAAACTTTCGTTAAATAATAAAATAGGGATTTCCCATTTTTGACCCTAAAACATACAGTTTTTCTATTTCTTTCTAAACCATTTTGTAGGGCTTATAAAAAAAAAATCATTTAGTACCACAAAGCGTTGGTTAAGCGTTGGTATGCCTAACGGGGAGATACAATTCAATAAAAATGGTAAAGTAAATATTACTCTTTGTTATTTTTATTTTTTTAATCAACTGTTGTAGTTTGCTTGTTTATTGACGGATACTAATCGGGGAAATTTTTTTTCAAGCTATCGACATTTTAACCAGCAAACACACCTCTTTACTATCACTTTAGCAGCAAACTTAGGTAATCATTAAATCACTATCATTAGACAGTTTTAAGGGAATATTTTTGTGTAAATCTTGCTAGGTAAGCGAAAATTAGCTTAGTCTGCAGGTTTACTGCGGCGGGAGTAGGTTATTTTATTATAAGATTGAATTTGTCTGTTGAAATGACATATTATGGAAGTACGTTGTTCATACAATTAAAATTTTTATAGTATTACATTTCATATCATTCGTTATCGTTAGGTAGTGTTAATTTCCCCATTAATGTGTAATTTTAATATTTAATTCCCTTATTAAATGTTCCCTACACTTAATTTGTCCTCACATATTTGTAATTTGTAAATAAACCTAATAATTCTTTTCAAGCCACCACAATACCAACTCCCAAATATAAGGGCCCCCATAATTATTTTAAGGACCCCTGAACATCTTAGTAATAATCCTACAGTATATTAATTACTAGCAGAGTGCCCGTCCTTCTTTACGGGGCTGGCGTATAAGTATGAAATGCTTATTGCAGTTATACTCGTAAATAATATGAATAAATGAATAAATGAATTTATTTCCCATATTACAAAACACTTTACAAACATAATAATTGTTGAGAAATGTAGACTGGTCACTTTTTCAAGTAGTGTGGCCAGTTAAACGGTTAATCATACATAATAAATAATAAATTGTTGAGCCTAGCATCAGATGACAAATATTTTATCCGCCTGCTGTAACATCTGGGCAAAACTTAGACTAAGAAAGTGTTAACAAAATACACATAAAATAAGGTAACAGTAACACAATCTTATACCAAAGAGTTGGCAAGATAACCTACACTTATACTAGAGTATTTCGTCAATTCGGTAAATTCTGAATAGGTAGGCCTAAATATAATAACAGTTAAAGCAAAGTTGGAGAGGTTAAATTATAATTTATTTTTTACATTTTAAATTGACATGTTTGCTTTAATATTACGGTTTAAACTTCCGCGAGGGCCACGTACATTTCCTAATCATGTACTTTTCACTGCTTACGCTTCTTCAAAACTGACCAAAGTATACATTTCATTATCTAAATCATCGTATAACATCATAGTAGCCACTAGTAATCTCTCCCGTGAACTTATTTTACGCACCAACCATGTGTATTGTACGCAGTCTAGGAAACCACTCACGGCAGCTCTCTCCCGTGAACTTATTTTACGCACCAACCATGTGTATTGTACGCAGTCTAGGAAACCACTCACGGCAGCTGCGTTTTGGGACCTGGACAAAAGCCGCAGCGCATCTATTACGCGTCTAGTTACACAAATAGGAATAATAATAAGCCTATAAAATGATCTATCGTCATGCGAAATTTCAAACCAAATTCGAGTCATTTCTTGATTGAGTCCCAAACAAATAACGAACACACACACTTACAGCTTTATAATATTAGTACGGTATATAATGATGTTTCGATTGCCAATGGACTAATGCTGCCCAGGTTCTTTAATAAAGTCCTATAACAAGTACAGTTGGAGTTTTTAGCTAGAAGCAGTTAAGGTGTGGTGGAATATCTTTGAAGATGAACCTATTTGGCAGTAGTGTGGTCATGTGTTCAGACCTGTCAAATTTTGAGGTTAAATAAAAACAAACAAACTGACACAATAATTCTTGGAATTGACAATATTTAAATATACTTTAAACTTACTCTAGCCTACTTTTATATAACTACTTGGCAATATATAGAATATTTACTGTGAAATAGAGACGTGATTCCTAATTCCAAATCAGCTAATGAATAAGTTGATACTTAATTATTTCCTCCAAATTATAGGTGATGGTTGCTTTGATAGGGATTAATTAATTTCGATCATAGAATAATGGTTGCTGTGACTGGGATACACATAAAATAACCGTTGGGACATACAGTAATGATGATTTACGTCTAGTTTTGAAATATCATAACATCTAAACATAGACTCGCCTTTTGGGTTTCATGTTAGAGATCAGAATTAAATACTCTTGAGATGACGAGATGAACCTTTAGACTCACGTTTTGACCCATTTAAATTATAATTGACAGCTAATTGTATTGCTGATAATTCATTAATGCAATCACTAATCAAATAAGTTCACCTCATACAAACAGGATAACATTATACAATAGGCCAAGGAAGCAAGATTCGAGTTTGGTTTATAAAATGCAGTAGCCTAAAAACAGATTTTTTTCTTATAAATTAAACAATGAAATATACTAAATCATTTCATTTGATTTTAAATGGCAATTCTTTCGTAAGTAATACAAACCGGCCTCTAAATGCTTAATTATTGATTGCCAACATGTTTATTTTGATTTAACCTCAAAATTTGACACATATAAACACATGATCGCACTACAGCTAAATAGGTTCATCTTTAAAGATATTCCACCACACCTTAACTGCTTCTATTGTAAAACGTAAAAAATCCAACTGTAGGTAAGAATATTTTTGTATATATACGCCTCATAGGCCACACATATATTTTTAAAATTATATAACAAAAAAATTTTCTATAATTTTAGCATTAGTACTAGCTGTGTGCCCATTCTACGCACGGGGATCTTATCATAGTCAGTTAAAACCTTCTTATATAAAGCACAGCAGTTGGTTTGCATACTTTCAGATATGCTGACAAAACTATTCCTTCGCAAATACAGTATCTGACATGCTTCGCAATTAAATGTCACCCGGATCTTGTTGGTCCATATGTTATATCCAATGACTAAATAAACAGTATCAGCATTCTGACACATACTTTCTCCCATAAGTTTGTCAACAACCTTTATCATGTGTAAGCGGTGAGAGTAAATATACGGAAATGGGATTTGTACAATTTTGTTCAGAATTTAAAGGACTATAACATAATGGTTAAAAGTATTTAAGGTACTACCTCAACCTCTTAATTTAACACTTTATTCGGGTTGACATTTTCATTATCAAGGCGCTCTTGTCCTTTCCGTGAAACATTGAGAAACAAGGACATTAATGCGTTACCATCATACATACACACAAAAATACCGAACTTAATTAGGGAATCTGCTACGCTTTAAGCATAAAAAGGTACATATAAAATTAGTACTTGAAATCTTTGTTAATGCCATAAAATTTGATCATAACAATTTATATTTGCTTGGACCGGAGATGACTCGAAATTCTGTCGAAATGCTATCTGAATCGGTTTGCTATATGAAATGAAGTACAGTAGGCCTACTATAGACGATTTAGATTGGTAATTTGTAATAAAAATTACCAAAATAGGCCACGAACTATTGATACATAAACAACGTTCAAAGTGTTTGAACAATTCATGATGGTTTGCTGAATATGTTTTACTAAAATGCGTTATAGTTTTCTTAGCATAACATTTTGGAATCCAGACAGAAAAAGCAAAAATTATACAGTTAAGATATCAATTAAATTGAATAGGCCTACGCCTGTAATAAATAAGGTGCAACACCAACGATAACTAATTTGTAAATTACTGTGATGTGTTGGTACGTAAAAATGATTCTTGCTGCTACTAAAGGTTAAAAGGAAAAGAATTAGTACCGTACCAAAAACCAACGTTTACAGTTAAGAACTGTAGTACAGCCGACCAATTATATGCGTTAATCAAGGTTATTGATCTCTTGGTTTTGGATTTTCTCGTAAAAAGTTATCGGCAATCAAAGTTATTTCCCATTAATTGCTTTATTTGTACACAACTCTTAATGTAAACTTATCGGTGTCAGTTAAAAAAAAAAAATCTTATACAACATAACTTTCTGTTATTTAATAGATTACGTATTCTCTAAACAATGGTTGCTGGTATATATATTAACATTATAAGGAAATGTGACAAAAATCACACAACGTTGGGTTTTTGGACGTTTATAATTTTATTTCTTAAGTACCTAGGTAGGCCGTGTATTCTATGGAAAAGTACCGGTATCAAGGATCGTTGTCGAAAGGGTTGTTATAAATAATTGGGTAAGCATACGTACCACACGTACCCAAGAGAAGGGCTATGGGCCTATTGGCTGTATGGTCCAGCGATTGCATCACACGGTGAGTAGGAACTATTGACTTTATAAAGTCAATGGTAGGAACAGAAAGTGACACATTGGAAAATCGAGTTCAGCATCATCCGTAAACCTCTGTTACAATCACCCACTGCAGTTGTAATTTTTTACTTTACACTTTACACAACCGCCATTGAAGAGCCGTCAATGAATGGAACATTGTTTCTAAGCTATAGGCGACGGTCATTAGTAAATTTAAGTTTCCCAGCCGTATACAACACTGATTCAATCTTGATTCAATGTCTTCTTTCTGGTTATCAAAACTCCAAAACAATTTTATACACATATTTCTGGTTCCTGACCTGGATGATGCCTAGTTATTTAATTTACGGTTACACTATATTATTCCACTTGAGATTAATTAAATCCTTTATGTAATAAAAACGTTTTTAATCTCACGTGGATGGGATTTGCCTTCAAAACGTGATCGGAAATGGTTGTGGTGTTTGTAAACAACATTTGTAAACATTTCAGTGACAGCTAGAAAAAATAATCTTGATCCGAACAGCTGTTCGTTGTTTCATAGATGATTATGTGATACAAATTGGAAGAAAACTTGACAAAAATCGCACAAAACTGCATTTTTGAACGGCCGTAATTTTAATTACAAAGAATTGAGACCATATTTTAATGGCTAAAGACACTCTCGCCAATCCAGTGAATACATTAAAATGACTTGGGTCTTGATAGGTACTCTCGTTTTCCTGGAGAAGATTGCGTAAAATGCCATCTTGAGTGTGTCAGACAGACAGACAGACAGAAATTTAGATGAGACTTGTTTCGGGTTCTTTAATGTATAAAACGTAAAAATAACCTAAAAATGTATGATTCTGAGCAATGTACAGACAAAACTCTAATTTTATTTATATAGATTGACTGTCAAACGCCAATCAATAGATACTTTCTTGGAAGCTCTGTTTTCTGTTCAGAAACTACTTTGCATCTACTTGTAGTGCATTCAACACACGGCCACGCTCTCGTGTTGTTCTCCTCTCGCCACAGCTCACATTCACTTCACTCTCCTCACCCTCTCTCTCCTTCTCCCACCCCTCTTTACTCGACCACCCCTTTCTCCCAGCGAAATACCCGGTATAGTACTGTTGGGGAGAATAGGCTTATGTCAGGTAGTTTTCTTCACTCGCCTCGACACTCTAATGACCCCTTAATTTACGAGTTCGATAAGCCGGGTCGCCAGCGCTCCTACACTCGATTCTCAGATACTAAAATTCTCCATTATTTTTGTAAAATAATGAGCAAATGTATTGTAGCAGTACACTTATGACTTGTTTTATTTTAAATATAAAAAATTCTTAAAGTGATGTATTTTATTTTAGTAACCTATAAACATTCAGTTAATGAAGAGTGAAATCATAGTTTAATGTTAAACTATGATTAACGTAAGCTTCAAAACGGTAGATAATGCTTTGAGAAATAAAAATAAGTGGATACTGGAAATTATATTAATATTTTTACATGTTGTAAATTATCGTCATTACTTTTACTTAAATTATGGCTTTTTCCAATTATTATTATGATGTTATAAACTAGGACAATAATTCTATCAATTGCTAAAATACCTACTAAAATTAAGTTGCGTTGCTGGGAAACAACGATTAACTTACATCTCTAGTATGATATCGGCCAGTTTTCAGTATAATGTAAAATAGTCCTCTTGACGTTTTGGAATGAATTTCACAATTTATGCCTTGTAATTTGTTAATTTGATTTATTTACAGATTTTAACTTAAAATTCTGTGAACATTGTATCAAACTTGTTTGTGAGTGATTTTAAGCACCATACAATTGTTTGAAAATAAATTTTAAAATGTAAATTGCCTATGGTCTGTATACCTGTATATTGTATTCCATTCGTTGTTCTAGGCATTCCAAAATGATCGGAAACGCTTGAATCCAAATCCAATAAGTTCATACTTTAAAAAAGTAGACAAGAAAAATAACTCAGGATGCGTCCATAAAACTCGGTGACACACTGACACTCAGTCTTGATCAAGGGATATCTGATGCAGGCACCTCACAAAATTATGTCAATTCCATTCAGATTCATAACATTGAATCTAAAGAACCCCAAAACATCAAGGCAAATGAAGCTTCGTCCACGAATGAGTCATCCAGTAATGACAGTATTTTCTCCAATGATATAGGATTGTTCATAAATAAAAGTGTCGACGAATATACAAAGTGTAAATTGTTGGAAAACCCATGGGTACCACCGAAATCATACCAACTGTCTCATTCGGTGCACACAAAGGGAGGCAAGGAATTGAAACGTTATTTGGGACACCATCATCTAGAACAAAGGAGTTGGCTAGTTTATTCTCACGAAAAAAGGGAATATTTTGTAAGTTCTGTGTGCTTTTTGCCGGCGAAAGGTGTGGCCACAACAAAGGTATGATAGCACAAAACCTTGTCACTCAGCCTTTGACCACTTACCCTAAGCTTTTAGGTAAGCAGGGACATTTACAGTCCCATGAAGATACTTTGTATCACATCACAAGTCATGTGTTCAAGCCGGTATTGACTTTCTTAAAAGTTATCACAATCCTCAGAAATCTGTTGAAAATCAGGTGGATACCCAACGATTACTTCAGGTAAAAGAAAATAGGGAGCGACTTCGGCCTATAGTTGAATCAATAGTACGTCCAAACAAGATGTTGAGGCTGTTAGTAAAGATTCAAGCTAGTGTTGTCATTAGATTAGCCTATATTTATGATTCATACCGTTTCTATTCTAGTATCTGTGGAATAATGCTATCAGCTATTTCTTAATCTACTGCACTCAAAACAAAAGTCAACAGCTGATCATATATGCCTTTGTTTATATGTCAAATACTGAGTCCATAAGGATTAAATAGAAACTTTGAGATCCCGTGGGGCCCATTCCTGAAAGACTCTTTTAACGCCATATTTAGCACTCATCGATATGGTCTTTATCACCATGCAAAGTTTGAAAACAGTTGCTTCAGCTGTCTAGGAGTTTGTGTATTACAAAATGCATAAGAGTTGACGTATAAGAGCTTCGTTCGATACGCTCAATTAAAAAAAGCTGATATTTGTTTAATAGTTCATTATATTATAAAAATAAACATTCCTTTCTGGTTCTTCTTTCTGGTTTGACGTATAAGAGCTTCGTTCACTACGCTCAATTAAAAACAGCTGATATTTGTTAAATAATTCATTTTATTGTAAAAATAAACATTCCTTTCTGGTTCTTCTTGTTACAATGGCTTGATTAGTTTTATATCTTAATTTTTCATTTAACTCACACAAACACTCTACTAGGGGTGGGCGAGTACTCGACTGTCGAGTAATTACTCGAGTAGTTGGCAATACTCGACAGTCGAGTCGAGTAGTTAAAGATACTCGTGAATCGAGTCGAGTAGTAGACGTTAAGCCGATTTCGTTATTTTCATTGATATTTGACAAATAAATAGTAAGAAAGGAAAATGTTTGAGATTTATTTAATCCCTTACTTAACCCCTTTAAATATTGACATACTAGGCCTACTAATAATCGGCAACCTAGACATCGCTTGCGTCATCCATTTCACTGACAGCGACAGCGCCGACAGCTGGGCTGACACTGGGTGATAGGCTAGGCAGTGGTGTAGGTGTGCGAGTGCGATGCATCAAATACCGATTCGATCCAGCATGCATCAAAATCCCGATGCATCGATTACGTCACGATACAGCTCTACTAGTAAAAAGGGATGATTCGATTATCGTCATCGATACCACCGATACTTGGGCATTGGTATCGGTATCAAGACTCGATTGTCAAAAGTTGATTCCGATGATACCGACATCCGACAGGGATAAATATTTTATTTTAACATTTATTTACTGTATAGCTACAGTATTAGTTTTGTCATCACGGTTAACAATTTTCATAGCCAACTTAGAAACTATCTAGTTCAAAACAGCGACGGTGCCGGTGACATTGTTTAGCTTCCAGCATTGCACAACACAATCTACGAATCTACATTTCAAGATGTCAGACTCAACTCAAGAGACAACCAGCGCGCGAATGTCCTGCCAACACGAAATTAATTACACTAAACAATGTCTGTATCAATAAGTCAGACATTTAGATGTATTTGTTAAAATATTATAGACAGACAAGATAAAAGACTATTAGGACTTCACAAAAGATGTGTATTTATTTGACTGTTTACAAAAATCATAATAATCAATAAACATATGTTAGTTAAACTGTATATGAAATAAGGCAGGCATAGATTAGACATAGATTATTTATTACATTCTCTCCCCCCCAAGAACTGCGACCTTGGTAAGAGGGCGCCGGAATGTACCTTTGGTTGTTTTGATGTCCACAACTCGTATAACGCCATCTTTACCGGGGTAAATGGCTGATATTCTTCCAAGAGGCCATGAATTCCTTTGATTGTCTTCTTCTACTATTATAGCCAAGTCCCCTACTTGAGGCGGTTCTATTCGTTTGTGCCACTTACAACGTCTTAATAAACAGGGCAGGTATTCTTGGACCCAACGCTTCCAAAAACTATCCAAAAGTGTTCTTACGCGGGCTAGTTGTTTCTTACATAGTTTATCTTCATCAATATTTATTTTGTAGGCTTCGCGTAGAAAGTGGTTTGGTGTGATCGGCTCAGGGTCCAACGGGTCAATTGATAAGTGTGTGAGTGGACGTGAGTTAATAATAAACTCCACGCGAGTCAAAAACGTCTGCAGTTCTTCATCTTTCGGGTACTGGGATCGCATGACACTTTTCAATGCTGTTTTTACTGACCTTATCAGTCTCTCCCAACATCCCCCCATGTGTGGCGCACGGGGAGGAATGAAATTCCATTTAATCCCACTCTTTACGACTGTCCGTTGAATCTGGGCGTTGTTTAAAGACTTAACAGCATTTCGAAGTTCATTGTCTGTTCCTACAAAATTCGTACCATTGTCAGAAAACATCTCAGAAGGGCAAGGTTTCCGACTTATAAACCTTTGAATTGCCATAACGCAACTCTCCGTACTTAACGAATGAGCCACTTCGAGATGAATTGCTCGTGTAGAAAGGCATGTAAATATTACACCGTATCGCTTTTCATGTCTTCGGCCAACAGTTACTTCAATTGGGCCAAAATAGTCAACACCAGTGTAAAAGAAAGGATACTGTGCCTTGACTACTCGTGACATTGGCAGGGGTGCCATTTGAGGTGGACTTGGTTTGGCGTTGTCAATCCTACAACGCATACAGCTTCTTTGCACTTTCTTCACTGTTAGAAGATTAAGTATCCAAAACCGTTCTCTTGTCATGTTCATTACGGTTTCTATTCCTTGGTGGAAGCATTTTTCATGGAAGTTCTTCACAATAAGTCTTGCTACTTGACATTTTCCATCTAAAATAATTGGATATCTTCGTTCAGTACTGATTTCAGGAGAATTTCGTATTCTTGTAGACATCCTGATGAGGTCTTTCTCGTCAACGAAAGGATCCAATGTGAATATTTTACTTGACTTCGGTAGTGACTTGCTATTTCTTAATAAGGTCTTTTCTTCTTTAAAAGTTTTGTCTTGGGAATTCAACACTAAGATGTGTTCAGCCTTAAGAATTTCATCTGGTTGAAGTTCCAGTATCAATCTGGGGTTAGAGTTCTTCTTCTGTCTGTCTTTGTCATTTCTTTTGATCCTGGATTGCAATATACCAATGTATCTCAGAACCCACGCAGTTACTCGTGTTACCTTATTCCAGGAAGAAAATCTCTCAATATTGATAACGTCTTCTTTGTCTTCGTTGAGTAACCCAACGAACTTTTGTTTCACCTCTTCGCTGTTTTTTGTTTGCAAGGTTGTCGGTTGCTGAGGCCAATGACTTGAGTCGTATTTTAGAAACTCGGGGCCATAAGTCCAAAATTCATGATTACTTGTAGTGAATTTCTGGTTGCTTCTCGTAGCGACATCAGCAGGGTTATTTTTTGATGGTACCCACTTCCATTCATCAGCTTGTGAAACTTCAAGTATTTCCACAAGTCGGTTAGAAACAAATTGTTTAAAGCTTCTCGGATCAGATTTTATCCAATGTAACACCGTAACAGAATCTGACCAAAATATTTTTCGGACGATGTTGATGTCTAGGTCGTGTATAATTGTTTTAACAAGCCTACATCCAAGGACAGCAGCTTGTAGTTCCAGTCTTGGTATGGTAGTTGGTTTTAGAGGAGCCACCTTTGCTCTCGACATAACCAACATAGTGTTGTATCCAGTATTCTCGTTAGTATTCTTATGTCTTAGATATCCAACAGCGGAGTACGCTTCTTCACTTGCATCGACAAAGACATGAAGCTCAACATCATTTATCATAAGGGTTTTGAAATAGCATCTCGGAATGGTAAAATATTGTAGTTGTTTAACTTCTTCCAACCATTCTTGCCATTTCTTAGTAAGTCCTGTTGTTAGTATTTCATCCCATGTTGTTTTTGTTCTCCAAATCTCTTGCACTAATATTCGACCTTTGATTGTAGTAGGGGTGACTAGTCCCAAAGGATCAAAGATAGACATCGCAGCCTTCAAAACCTCACGTTTAGTTGGATAACTTGATTCCATTTTTTGCAACTTTTCTGCATTGCGATGAAATACGAAATTGTCGCTTTCTGAATCCCACCACATTCCGAGAACTCGTTCAGTGGGAAGATTGCTATCATGCTTTAATTGCTTAGTTGAATTTGATTTCAGTTCTTCAGGAATTCCAGATAAAACATCTTTGGAGTTTGATAACCAATTGCACATTTGAAATCCACCTGATTTGTGAATTTCCATTATTTCTTTCACTCGAGTCTTTGCTTCTTCCTCAGAATTGACAGAGTCTAATAAATCATCCATGTATTCCTTAGTGAGAATTGATTTAGAAGCTTCAGGGTAGATGGATGAGAAACGTTTGGCATTTTCGTTCACTACATATAAAGCAGTGCTTGGAGAACAGGTCGACCCAAATGTCATCACCTCCATTACATACGTATCTGGAGGATCATTCGTGTTTTGCCTCCACAAAAATCTCTGTGAATCTACATCTTCTTTCCTTATGCGTACCTGATGGAACATTTCCTTAATATCACCAGCGACAGCAAATTTTCCCAGACGAAATTTTACGAGAACAGCTGGTAATGGATTCAAAAGGTCAGGTCCACTAAGAAGAGCGTCATTAAATGATACACCGTTCGACTTTGCAGCTGCATCAAAGACCAATCTTAATTTGTTGGGCTTATTGGGGTTCACAACTCCGAAATGAGGTAGATAATAAGTATGATCATTTAAAATACTTGCCTCATCTTCACTTAGTTTTCGAATATACTCTTTTTCTTTGTAGTCGGCAATCTTCCTTGTGTATTCGTCTTTAAAGGAAGGATCCTTTGCCATCTTCCCTTCAATGTGTTTTAGTCTTTTAAGAGCTTTATCGTAACTCGAGGGATATTTAAAATCATCTGATTTCCACAACAAGCCAGATTCATAACGTTCTCCGATTTTCCTCGTTGTTTTTTCCAAGATTGACATTGCACGTTCGTCTTCTACCGATTTTATTGATTTGTTTTTTACTGGAGATGCACCGTAGTTGTCAATTTCAAAGGAACTTTTCACCAAATCATGTAATCTGTCGTGATCAAAGGACAATAGGGTGAAATCGTCAACACGTCCAGTAAATTCTGGACACTTGCCATGCATTGACCACCCTAGGTAGCTCCATGACAGGACGGGAGCATTTGGCGGACCTTCAATAACTTTTCTGGTCAATAACAAGTCACAGTTATCTTGACCTATCAAAATGGTAGGTTTAACATGAGATGTTGGTAAAGGTTGATCGATTGACTTTAAATGAGGCCATATCTCACGAAGCTTTACTGAGTCAATCGACTGTTGGGGTAAATCTAGAGGTGATTGAGTTCTTACATTACTTAATGTGAAAATTTCATCTTCATAGAACCCTTTAGGTCAGTAGGTTTTTCTAAATGCATGCTATTTACATGTTCAGCCCACCTGTACTTCAGGGTATAGGGGAGCTTACTTAAAAGTTCATTCAACAAGAGAGGATTTATTAAGTACATTTCCAAATCCAACGACTCTGCGGTAGAGGTCAGGTTTAAAAGAGTTGTTGAAAACTCAATAAGGCTGACAGCGTCATCCTCCTTGACTGGTTGGAGCATGCGCGCCTTCTTCAACATTGACTCGACTATAAACTCTGGACGTCCAAAACGCATTTGTAAAGTTTTCATTACTGTACTCAAATTTTTACCTGATATAAATAGAGGTTTTACCATTTTAAAGGCATCTCCCTCCAGACAATTTCTTATTCTGTCAAGGTTTTCATCGTCATTAAAAAGGTGCTTAGTCTTATTGTAACAGGAATAGAACATGGGCCATTCGTCTGGTTTCCCGCTGAAGGATGGAAGACGCTGTCGGCAAGAGACAGGTTGGTTGGGGTTAGATAAATTGATAGCTTTTGAAAAGGAGTCAGCTAGTTTATCAATAGCCGTGGACACGATGGCTGACGATGTCAAAGGAACTGACGGTTCCTCATTCAGCCACCTATTGACTTTGACATTAGAGTCCTCCTCAACAGTAGCAATATTGAAGCTTACCTTGTCAGGGTCTTCATTATCTTCCAATTCCAAATGACGACTGCCCAAGACTGAGGCGGACTGACTACTTCCCAAGACTGAAGCAGACTCAAGTTCGGTCCTTACTCTCAGCAGACGCTTCTGTCGTTCTAGTTCTCTTGCTTCAGCTTGACGTTGTCGTTCCATTTCCCTCTCCTCTCTTCGCCTTTGTTGTTCCTGCATTTGACGCTCCACCTCTTTTTCTTCAAATTCTTTCAGCCGTTGCAACTCCCTTTCTTCGTGTATTTTCTCAAGCCTGTTTATTTCTTCTATTTCTTCTAGTTGCAGTTGAACTAACCGGCGCTTGCTGGAAGTTGAAGATTTGGTTTTTGACTTAGAAGGTGGTTTTAGAGATTGACTATCTCCTTCTATGGGTTCATCATTCTTGTCATTTGCATTTTCTGGGGAATATCTATTTGGAGGGTGTTTCTCTCTCCCTGACTTTCGGACTGACATATTTTTTGTCATGATTTATAAGTCGGGTTTCGGCACCAATGTTAAAATATTATAGACAGACAAGATAAAAGACTATTAGGACTTCACAAAAGATGTGTATTTATTTGACTGTTTACAAAAATCATAATAATCAATAAACATATGTTAGTTAAACTGTATATGAAATAAGGCAGGCATAGATTAGACATAGATTATTTATTACAGTATTATTTTTATTTTTAGTACAAAATAAATAACCTAAACACGTCGAAATTTTCAGTTTAATAATCCCTGCATTATACGCATCATTAGAAAAATTATATTCAACCATTAAACATCGTCGTATGGTTAGGCTTGCTTTATATTGCGCCAAAAAGTAGATCCATATTTTGATCTGTACTATCTACCTGATTAAAGAGTTTAGTGAAGTTTAAAGTGCTACTATAACATAATGTATTTATTGAAAAATATTATAAGCCTTAGTCCGTGTCGATTTTGTAATGTTAAAACGATTGGTGAATGTTGACAATAAAAGTATGTAACAACAGTTCTCATTGGCGTCGGTGCACTACCATGTCAGCCAATCGACTTTCGTGTTTCAATGGAGCAAATGACGATTGCTTTGACATCGTTTTAATGTTTTATTGTGGGTGGAAAGGTTATCGATAAATATCGTGATTCGAGATCCGATATGTAGGACGTGTTTGTTTATAAATAATGAGTATTTAAGTATAAAAAACTAGGTTACAGACAGGTTCAAAACTTCGATTGTCCCGATCCATTGTTGACACCCCTACACGGAGGTTATAGTGTGACGTCGTGCATAAGGGCCAGGCAGGCCGGTTCACAGTGAATCCACTCTGCCGAACCTTGTTCTTGGTATAATCGGGAACATAGTCAAACACTTTTGTTACTAAATAAAACTATGAAATGTTTGTTAAAAGCACTCTTTTGGAGATTTTAGTCCCAAAACATAATCTTTATTGTAGGCTAAAAGTAAAACCTATCTATTGCCATACTTTTCTCCACAGACGTCGACATAGGCTATTATGCAATGTCTTTAAAAGACTCTCCTTACAAAATGTATTTGTAGGCCAAGATGTTTGTAATTTTTTAAATGTATAACTGCAATTGCTTTTAAAAAGAAATACAAAAACTGACAAATGACTTAGATTAATAATTAAAAAGTTAAGCCTATTTATAAATTAGAGGAAACTTTATTAGATCTCATCATAGTCAAATTCAAACATTTACAGTATTTCAAAATAATTAACACTCTTGTGTAATGGAAATCTGCAAGCGACTGAGGCCGAGGGTGAGGGAGGGAATGTGAACCAGGCTTTAGAACAAGGGCAAATTCTGCCAAACTTTCTCTTTTCCTCCCCCATGTCCCGTTAGACGGTGGGTGGGGCTTCACACAATAAACAGTTCATTCATTCGCAGTAGAGAAAAGTTTTTGTGGCAGTGACGTATTTTTGCAATTTTTTTGCAATTAATAATAAACCTTTAACACCAAAATATAAGTTTGATAGGCCTACACATACTTATTGTGTTTTTTATATGGTATAAAAGTTTTTAACCATGGACTTTGGTTTTTAACCTTTGGATTGAGAAATGCTTTGTTCGTAAAAATGAAGATGGAATATATGTAAAAAAAGTTTGATTTTCTCGTGAACTACTCGACTCGATACTCGAGTATTAGGGCTAATTACTCGACTCGACTAAAAAAACACTACTCGCCCATCCTACACTCTACACATCCCATTGTTTGGAAGTGCCTAAGCCAGGAGCGGTGGCTTCACATGTGTTTCCAGGTTGTTGTTGCCAACCTCTCAACAAAAATTCCCAGCTAATCCCTGCCATTTAGGCAGCTGGTTCAAGTTGTGTTCGACCAAAAATAATCTAGACCTTCACAACATTAAGCTTTGACTCGTAAACCCATTTTTTAGGCATCGCTTACACAGTCCACGATTATCATCTGGTCGCAGAATATGTAGTCCAGAGCTCGTGAACTGCCTTTAATTGTTGTAAAATAACGTTTGGAAAGTATCTGCTTTGTTATGGGTTTTCTTTAATAATATTGGATAGTTTTTTTTTTTTTTTTAATACCCTAATAGAAGCATTTTAGATGAATAGACTAAACAAACAGGAATCAGAGAAAAAGATGACACTAGTTTCAGTTAAAACATGCTAATAATGCTTAGTCAAATACAGACCATCGGACTCTAAACTTAACTATATTACTTACCTTCTTGAAGAGCTGTTTAAAGACCCAAAGCAGAGCATGATAGTCTTTGGAGCGGAACACCTTGGTAACAAACCAACCACCTTTCTTAAGAAACTGTGTTGCTAACTTGAGGGCACTGAGTGTGAGACATATCTGCTGATATGCATCATGCAGCCAGTTTAGACCTATGAACAGTATCAGAGAAAGTTAGGACCATTTCTTACACCTAACCTGTGTTTTTATACATATAACTATCTTACTTAACCTCTGCAATCATAGCGAAAGCATGAATTTTAAATTTTGCAATTACAAAATCTTTAAACATACGTAAAAAATTAATCGTTCACATTATTGGCTATCAGAATGTGGTACGGTACCAGTTGATTCGTATGGTTGGAGTTCTAATATATAAAATACCGGTATGCCTACAGTCTGCGAGGGTTTGGAGGTCATCGCACACTATTTGCAGGCGCTAAGCATGAGGCCGATTTGCCTTGGCATTACTCATATCATCTTTGTTTTGATGAGTGGGTGGTCGCTTAATTTCCATCAGTGCGCTCTCGTGTTGACAAAAAATAATAATATAGAAAAAGCAAAAGAAATTAATACTATTGCAATAATTCAGCAAAAACTATTAAAACAGTTAGAAAAAACTCTTACAAAACTCCAGATGAAAAACTGAGTACACTTGGAAAAACGCAAGGGGGCTGATCACCATTAAGTCAGATTGGTAGTTTTGATTTGTGTGTAATCGTAAATATAATACGTGAGTCTACATGAAAAACTGTTGAGGGAAAAAATCAATTTAAAATGGAGCAAATGGGCAGTTTGTCGCCTCCTGAAAGATATATAGGTTTTTTGGCAAGGTTTATTTTATTTATAAGGCAAACAGTGTCAATAGAGACTATCATGGCACAATGACAAATTACACTTTTTAAATGAAAAACTTAGATACAAAACTCTAAAATTTTGCGAAATAATATGTATAAAGAGTACCATATTTAAATGTGCTCTAAAATTCTAAGTATGCTTTTGTAACACGGAGAAATAATTGAATAAATCATTAAACAGACTAGCTGTTACCCACGGGCTTCACCCCGCTTGAATTTATAAGTATTAATAAAACTATTGATTGGTTAAGTTAAGCTGAAATAAACAAAACAGAATACAGTAATACAAACAAATAATCACACCTGATTTTAATAAGGTAATAAATTGAAGGAATAACATACAAATAAGTACAGCTGAGTTATTTTTAACATTATCTTAGGGATGGTCAAGTCTCGAAATTTCGGGAAATTTTAAATCTCGTTACACGATACGAGATTTCTTTTTGGCCGAGATTTTTATCGAGACGAGAATAAAAAAAAAAAATTTAAAAACGCCTGCAGAAAGTCAATGCAATACCCGCAATACAGGAGCGTGTTGTAGTTGCGTTTCCTTTGCGAAGGCATTTTTATTTAATTAATTCTTCAAATGTAAATATTACTTTAATTATTTTAATAACATTTGAGAAGTTTTGTTAAGGGTTAGCAGTGTAAGGAATGTTTTATTACTATAAAAAAAGTCAAAACAAGTAACTATTTTATACAAATTAATATTTTATTTTATGATTTATTTTATTTTAGGATAAGTTGAACTCTATCCTAACTGATATCACTATGTTTCCTAATCGTAGGCATTTTCAATAATTTAGGCGTGATTAATAAAAAAATGTTATGCTGATGTTTTTTAATAAAAGATTGTAAATATTCTTGCCTATTATCATTATTTTTGTATTTAAACAGTCATCTAACAATGTTACAAAATCAGGTAAAAATTCCGAACGTGCATTTCCCTTTGTGTATGAGAAGGGAAATCCCGTCTCGATCTCGTCTCGAAATTGTATGAGAAATAAAAAATCTCGTCTCGTCTCGTCTCGAACTAAAAATCCAATCTCGTCCATCCCTACATTATTTATACTAGCTGTTACCCACGGGCTTTACCCCATTTGACTTCATAAGTATTATCAAAACTATTGATTGGTTGGTTAAAAGTTAAGCTGAAATAAACAAAACAGAATATAATAATACAAACAAATAATCACACCTGATTTTGATAAGGTAAATTGAAAGAATAACAAACAAATAAGTACAGCTGTGGCATTTTTAACATTGGGTAGGCCTATATGGAAAGTACCCTTTAGAAAGGAATTACGATCTTAAAGGGAAATTTATGAAATAATGGATAGTTTTGCGCAAGGTTTCTCGTCATGACGAACATTTTAAGTTTATGGTTTATGGGAGGTGTTACTTTTAGTTTTCTCAAAAGTTCATGGGTAGGCCTACTTTGGGATTGATATATGGACTTTCAATTTATAATAGTTTAACTTTTAAAACTTTACAAACTTTACTTTGTAATATTATCTTTTTTTGCACAGTAATATCACTATGCCTTTTAATTGTAAATCATTTTGAAATATTATTTATTAATATTACCATAAAATTTAAATGTAATATCGACTTACACCAAAAAAAGGCAATAGGTCATTTTATTTAGCCTTGGTGAAAGCAAAAATAGTTATGACATACAGAATAGAAGATTGAGAGCTGTAACTAAGAGAGCAAATTTGCTTAAGTGAAGACAGCTAAAATTGTTGCGCCAAGTGTTCGAGTGTAACGCCTTCAAACTGAAAAATAGGCCGGGGCTAAGGGAACTTCTTAACTCTTGCGAACAGTAGTTAAATTTTGATTACTTGCACCAGGTGTTAGATTTATTGAAGATACAGTTGTATCGCCATCCTATGAGATTTATAGAGCTACTGACCAACATTGGGGGCTCCGTCATGTAGGAAACAGTCCGCCTTCCAGGTCTGCAGCTCTTTGCCTAGAGCCTTCCGACACTTGTCTGTGGTGATGTCTTCTTGGAGACAAATGCAGCCAGGGATGGTCGGTATCGTGTAGAGATCCACACCTTTTGGCCAAAGAATTGTGTGAATAGATAGAAGAAATTACTGTATGTTACCTTAATTTGTCAACAGGCTAAAAAGGCAACTTTCTTCATTGTGACTAAACAAATATTAAAAATTCAAATATTTTTTTATTGTAAATTATTTAAACTCAAATCAGTACAGGCTGTCTTAACAGGCCAACTTAAGATCAGAGGGACCAGTGGTTGCTATAACGGCAATAATGGCTCTGATTTTCCAGAGCTGATTGAAGTGAAAAATCAAAATAATAATTGTTATTTTATCAATTATCTATCATTAGGGATGGCTTAAAAATTGCACACCTTTTTACTGTCTTTAAATTCAAACACCCAAACTTTTTATATCAGCTGTGGTGAAAGTCAATGTACTTGTTAACAAACTAATCAGCTGATTTCATTGTTGTCTGAACATGTTATTGTTTATTCAATGTAGTCAGTTCCTTTAACTTTGTACGCTTACTTTTAAAGTGTACACACAGTCTAAAAGGTAAGAGGAACTGAGGCAACCAGTTCCCATGGTCACCTTAAGCATAATTTCCCTCCTTCTCTATACAGTAGGTTAAATAGCTTTAGACTTTTAGGCTTATTGACAATAAAACAAAAAATATAGGTACTACAGCATTTACTATCCATACAATTTATCTGAGATTGAGATTATCACTGCCAGAGTTAATTTTATCACTAATACTACACTTCCTTACAATGATAATAACAAAGTTAAGCTTTGGTCAATACAATGCTATTGTAAAAATAACAGCACTTCTGCAGCAGTTTTGATTGTGTTTGTGTACTATAGAATAATTTTATTGTGTTGACCCATTGAAAACATGAAAATTCAAGCAACCGTAAGACTTTGACAAGTCCACTAGGTACTCGTAACATAAGCACGGACAACTCAGTGGAGCGTACGTTTCCACTATACTAGGCTCTGGTTACTTAGCAACTGTAGGCTACTAGCATTAGCAGAAAACTAAATATGAGTTAGAAATTTAAAAAACGTGAAAAACATCTTAAAGACTATAAATTTTACATTTAGAGTAATATTGAAAAAAGATAATCAAGAAACTATAAAAACTTTGTCCTTACATTTTTAATCAAAAACATTTAACCTAAACACAAAAATAATAATAATAATAATGGGTGATTGATTTAACACACAAATATTTACGCTTTTAAAAGAAAACTTAAAAAAAAAACATTAATAAACACTTTGGACTACTAGCTCACAGCTGCATAACAAAGAGGCATTAGGAAGATGTATACTGTCGGGGGGAAAAGTTTAGATACCAAAGTTTGGAGATCTACAGTAAAGTAATCAAACTACTTAAAAAAATACGGAGTATACAAATTTCTTTTTCATCCTTCTGGATTCGAAATAGCCCATTTACATACAGCTGAGATCCTTGAAAATCGTCAATTTTCATACAACAAAAACAAATAGCGATCAGATGACTTTTCCTGAAATAAATACAGTATTACTTTCGCTACACAAACAATACTTTGCCTGACACCAACAAAGTTACAACGAATAGATTACGAAATATCAGATGATTTTTAAAGTTTGATGGAGTAGTTTTTTTCATCGTCATAATAAGTACCTATCGTTCAATACTCGTCAGGAAAGTCCCATTTCGGGGTTCGATAGTGTTTCAACTCGCGTGTAAAACACTATCTCGCCCCGAAATGAGTCACTTTTGTGACTAGTAGTGAAATATACTATTGTTTGATTCTGTATGTACTCTTGTGAAAACAAATATTTTTTAGCTAATTTATAAATTTTGTTGGGTGGAGTGGGGTAAGTGGGGTCACGGGGCAAGTGAAGCCAGTGGCTACCTCGGCCTTATAAGTGGTAAATTAAACAAAAATACACCAAATTATGTTTATTTGGACCTTTATCTAATATATTCAACATTAACATTGAGTGTAACTGGACAAAAACTAATTTTTTTTACTTTATAAAATAAACCTTGCGTTTTGTTGCCAAATGGAAGTGCACGGGTCAAAGTTTGCAAAATTATTACCACTATATGGAAAGTCCTAAACTCAAAGTTGTGAGTGTTTCTAGTAGTTTTTTATGTGTAGATTAAGCCTGTGTAACCCACTTTGCTCAAAAATGCTTGGTAAAAAAAATAAAGCCGTGGCCTCACTTACCCTGGCAATTTTTGATGTGGGGCAAGTGCAGCCACAGCCTCCGGGGTAAGAGCAGCCAGTAAAAATTGTTTTTATCTGTACTCTTTACAATTACAATTGTTTTATTTGTGACATTAACCATTAAGTTTATTTAACAAAGACAGTAAGGTGTTTTTTAGTTGAAATGTGACTTTCAGTTGATTTTTAGACAAAACATACGTTCCAAGTGTGAAATTTAGGATTACGGTACACATTTTTTTTTATTAGGCTACAAAAACATTGTAAGGCCTAACATGTAAGTTTTAATAATTAACAGCAACAAGGAGTTTTTAGCGAAAAATAGATCTAGCTTAGTGATTTTAAGTGGCTTTTTAGTTGAATAATAATAGGGCTACAACCATGAGACTGGCGTTCCAAGTGTAGAATTTTGTTAACACAATGTAAACAATTAATAAAATGTAATAAAAAAATCATGTTTGTGCATAAAATGTATAACAAACCATGCAGAAGAGGCCAGAAAATAATACTTATCATGAAAGTACAACAATTAGGTGTTATTTTATTAGTTATAAGAAAAAGTAATATCTTTGAATTTTTTTAGATTTTCACGTTGCCGTGGTTTTGATCACAAAAAAGTTTGTAACTCATGAAAAAATAAAGATATCTCAATGATTTAAAAATTGCCAAACTCAGTGAAAAATGGGCTATAAGCCACTTGCCCCCATGTCTCTCTATGTGTGTCTTAAAGGGGAAATCCAGGCCCTGGCTGCACTTACCCCGAACACCTGGGAAAGTGCAGCCACTGAACATAGTCTAAAAAAAAATTTTCTACTGGACAAAAGGTTAAAGGAATTCTAAAATCGATTATATCACTAGATAGCCAGTAAAGTAGAGATAAGGCATGCCAAGTTTCATTGAATAATATTAAATAATAACTTGGTAAATTGAGCTCAAAGTCAAACTATGAAAAAAAGTGGCCCCACTTACCCCACTTCACCCCTATATTTAGTTAACATTGTGCAAATTTTCATGCTCATAAGTTGGTTTTTGAAACTAAAACTAGGTATTTTAGGCCCCTACCATTCGATTGTCATACAAAATTTTATAAAGTGGCTAAGATTAATTATAATGAGAAATTTGTTAGCAGTTCAAGGAATACATGTAAGGCTGCTTGGCAAATAGTAAAATCAGAAAGTGGGGATTTTTTCAAACATAATAATACCGTTCCACCTTTTTCAGCAGATGATTTTAATAACCATTACATAGATGTTGGAAAAAAGGTGGTAGAGAAGGCTCATGTTGAGCAAGGTAGGAGTTTGGATTTCTCTAATTTTCTCAATAATGCTAATCGTTCTAGAAATAAATTTTCGTGGAAATTGGTAACAGAGAATGACATGAAAAAAATAATAAGATCTCTTAATCCATCAAACAGTGAAGATGCTTACGGTTTTTCAAACAAAATTGTAAAATTCATAGCTCCTTACATTATGGAACCACTGATTCATCTTGTTAATATGGTGTTTTCTACTTCAACCTTTCCAAATTGCTTAAAAATTAGTAAAACAATCCCTCTTTATAAGAAGGGAGATAAATTTCTTATTTCAAATTATAGACCAATTTCAATGGTTCCAGTGTTATCAATATTAGTTGAATCCTGTGCTAAAGCCCAGATCTTTGATTTTCTTAACTTAAATAATATTTTAAACAATAACCAATTTGGTTTCAGACCGGGTCGTTCAACTACTTTGGCTATAGAATCGGTGGTGTCTGATGGATAGTTTTGAATCTGGTGGTTATCTTAGTGTGGCACTTTTAGACCTCAGTAAGGCCTTCGATTCGGTCTTACATACAATTCTTTTGCAGAAATTAGAATTTTATGGAATAATGGAGCACGAACTAAATTTTTTTAAATCATACCTCTGTGGAAGACTACAATTTGTCAATTTAGGAAAAGATAGGTCAAATTTTAAGGAGGTCCTTGCTGGGGTTCCTCAAGGGTCGGTACTGGGTCCGGTTTTGTTTATTCTCTATATTAATGATTTGCCAAACTCCATACCTTGCAAAACAATTTTATATGCTGACGACACAACCTTCATCTCATCAGCTGACAACTTTTACTCTGCAAACCAAAGTATAGAAAACGCCATTAAATTGGGTAAACTATGGTTTGAAAGTAATTTTCTGGAAATAAATCATGATAAAACAGAAAAAATTTGTTTTACTTTGCGTAATCTTGAAGCAGACAATGCAGTTTCTGTCAAACTACTCGGAATATCCATAGACTCTAAACTCACTGGGAAATACATATTAATAATATCATTTCAAAATTGTCAAGAGTATGTTGTTTGATAAGAAAACTTAAAAATTGTGTTTCTAAACCAACACTTCTAATTGTTTACCACAGTTTATTTCACTCACACTTGCTGTATGGCAATATACTGTGGGGTAATAGCTCAGGAGCTCACCGGGTTTTTACATGGCAAAAGAAAGCTCTCAGAATTATGTTTGAAATTCCCGATAGGGTTAGTTGCAAAGCATTTTTTGCTGAAAATAAAATCATGACACTCTCTAATATTTTCATTTTTTACAATTTAGTTTCCGTTAAAGAGAATCTGAATAAATTTGTTCCTTGCAACTCAATCCATGGGTATATCACCAGACAATCAAAAGATTTATATATTCCTCAAGCCAGGCTATCAAAATTTATCAAAAGTTATAAATATTTGCAAATAAAACTATTTAATAAACTTCCAATATATTTTAGAAATCAGGAAAGTATTCATTTGTATAGGTCAAAATTATCAGATTGGCTTACAAGTCGTGCTTTTTATTCAGTTGAGGAGTTTTTACAGAATGTAGATTTTTCAACGCTTAAATGTGAGGCCAAGCAGTCTTGATGATTCTTTGTTTGTGTTATGGTCTTTTCCCTGTTAATTTCAAAGTTTTTATTATTGCTGATGCTTTTATCCTTTTAAGATTCTTTTAACTTTATTTTAACATTTTCTGTAGAATATTTAATATTTTATATAACATATGTAACAAAACATGTTGACCTTGTCTATTGTAATGTTTATATTACCAAACGACAATAAAGATATATTATTATTAGTAGGATTATTATTATAAACGAGCTAAAAATACTTATTTTTTACAGGAAAATATGTAGGGTGGAATAAAACAAAGGAAATTTTGATATAGGCCCACTCCATTTTTTGTCTATGTAGAGCTTCATACTCGAGTGGATTTTAAGCTTTTCCCCCAAGCAGTAGGAGCTTTTTATAGCGTATTTAACAATAGGGAAAAACTATGAATATTTGATTAAAAAACACCTATAGCGAATTTCACATATAGGAAATAAGTTATTATCGTAGTACTCATGGTAAGACCTGGACCTAGGACCGATTTAATTTTTCATTTTGAGGTCCCTAGAGGCAAAAAACACCATTCGTTCAAATTTATATATATATATATTTATTTATTTATATATATATATATATATTTAGCCAATATATGTGTGTGTCCGTTAGCGCGATAACTCGAGCAAAAATTATCCGATTTTGATGAAATTTGGTACAAATGTGTATATGTAAACCTTCGTTTGGGCCTATTCGAACAAGTTTGCGATCCAGCATAATCGGACCATGGGAACAGGGGTTTATGAGGGGTTTTATGGGGTAAAAATTGGTTTTTCCCATTTTTGACCCTAAAAACAAAACATTTTGCATTTTTTAACCGTTTTGTAGAGCTTATAAAAGAAATAATTAAGTATATTGAAGCGCTGTTGTATGCCTAACGGTAATGGAGAAAATTCAAAAATAGTGTAATTTAAAATTCCTATGTTTTTCTTATGGAGAAAATGAAAATTGTTGTAGTTTACTTGTTTAGGGATATATATTGATAAAATTTGGCAAATTTATTTATTTCATCCTGTTGGTTATTCCTCCAGGAACCCATATTGACGGTTCCCGAGTAATAGTTCTTCAATATAGTTAGTAATTTTGTTGATAAGCCTAAACACGATAATTTGAACATAAGGGCATCTCTGTCTATTGTATCAAAAGCTGATGAAAAATCAATAAAAAAACAAAATAGTTTCCCCTTGTTTTCCTCTAATCTTAAGTGTCCCATACAGGTTCTAAGGTTAAAAATATTATCTATTGTTGAATACCCCCTCCTAAACCCAGCCTGAAACTAACTTATGTTAATATATTTTTTTCATGGACCCAATTAGTAAGTCTATTGTTTACTAAACCAATAAAAAGTTTTGCTATACAGTCAATAAAAGATAAACCTCGGTAATTTCCTACGCAGTTAATATCCCCCTTCTTATGCAACGGAAACACAATTGAACTTTTAAAGGATTCTGGTACTATTCCCGTTTTATAACAATTATTGTAGATTTTAAGTTATGGAGCACAAGTGTGGGGCTTTTTGGAATCCAAAACAATAGAGAACGCACAAAACTTTTTTATTAAAAAATTATTTTGTCTACCTAGAAACACTCCCAATTATGTGTTATATTTATATTGTTTCGAGAAATTGCATATTTATACATTAGCACTACATATCAAGACAAGACAGAAAATAGACTCCCACATATGCTTGCCAAACAAATTATTTCAAAAAATATTTAATTAAAATCGATTGGGTGCAAAAGAGGAATGACGATAGATTTTAATATTGATGATTTAGACGCACTCCAGACACAGCTGTTTGGTCTGGTAGAGGTAGAGTGGCGCTCATGGAAGGGGGAGTGCGAGGGGAGAGCGATTCAACGTCTTTGTACCACCAACAATATCTCTCTCTTGACCTTGAGCTCGGCGACAGACCCTTGCTCACTGATAACTTGGACATTTCCCTTATATCCTGGATTATTAAGGCCAGAGCAGGGCTACTGTCATTAAATTATCAACCTTGGATAGAGAATAAAAATTACATTTGCTCTCTATGCAATAATAGGCAAATTGAATCAGTGTTTCATTACGTAGCAGTATGCCCAATTCTAAAGAATATCAGATATTTTTGGCTAAAAGCACATTCTTTGAGTGAAGACAAATTCTTTGATTATTTAAATGGAAGGGATTGGCGGGCTTTGGGTGGTTTTTTAAGAGATGCTTGGAGTGTAAGATGGGATCTAATACAGGAGTTTAACTTTTAGACAAATGAAAAAACAAGTAATCTCAAAAATTATTGTTTCCTTGTTTGTTACTTTTGTTAACAATTTTGTTTGTAGATAGATCTTTAATGTAAAAAATGTATTTTATGTTAAGTTTATTATTTTATTTTCAGTCTTTGTCAAGGAGTTACTTTCTGTTATTTATTTAAAACATAAATTAATGTGTCAACCAAACAGACGGTTTAGTAACCATTGTTTTTGTGTGCACATAAGTATGTATCATTGTGTAATGTTCCAAATTGTACAATAAAGCACATTTTATTTCATTTCATATTTATTTCATCCTATAGGCCTACTATTGACGTATGGTCAAAAAACACTTTTTACCTTCCCCGTAGCAGCAAACCTAAGCACTCGTTAAATCTAATGTTATTTAAATAGGGAATAAATATGTCTTATTTATAGAAATATTTTAGTAAAAATGTAATCAGGCAAATTGAAATTTGCTTAGTCTGCAGGTTTGCTGCGGCGGGGGTATTTCATTTTATCGTAGCAGCAAACCTAAATACTCGTTAAATCTAATGCTATTAAGATAGGGGAAAAATTACTTATGGAAATATTTGAGTTAAAAATCTAATCAGACTTGAGTTGAAATTCGCTAAGATTACTCTGCAGATTTACTGCAGCGGGAGGGCTTAAACTTGTATGCATAGGTTTAGTCATGACAAAATTTCATAAGTTAAGTTAATCATTTGCTTCTAGAGGCATGATGTGATTTACCAACAACAATGCTGGATACTGGCATGTTCTGCTTGGCAACTTGCATCCATCCTCCAGGGGCAGCACATAGATCTACCAGAACACGGGAACGCTGCAAGAAGTTGAACTTACGATTCAGCTGGATCAACTTGAATGCAGCACGAGAACGGTAGCCTGTAAAGAAATCACTTTATTTTAAAAGGAGTAAGAACTTTCAAAATTGCATACTTCTGAGAGATAATTTGTGTGACTTAATTTAATAACTAATCGATAGAAAGTTTGTGTTTTGGATGGACTAAGTTTGGTTATTGATCAAGAAGCGATACTTTTGCAGAAATAGAAATCACGATTGAGACAAAAATCAAAGTTTTGCCTTTTAATCAGAACCAATAGGCCTAGGTCTAAGTTAGGCCTAAGTTAACTTAAAAAATAGGCCTAACACCCTGGCGAGATGTTACCTTGCAAAGCTGTGAAACGTTGTAGGTGTCATAGCTCATTTGTTGTTAAGCGCAACCAAATAATACTACCAATGTCTTGTTAAAGAAAAGGGAAGCAAGACTGAAAAAGGTTTTTATACTTGTGCCAATATAGCCTAGTAACCCCAATAGGCCTTTAGGCCTAGTGGTGGAACTGTACCCCCTAAAGTAGTAAATAAATATTTTGTTATTTTGTTACTCAAGACGAAGGTAAGTTTTCCATACATAGGCCTAAGTCATGTAGGCTATGACATAATAACCATTAAGGTGTACCCAAAAGGAGAGGGATGTCATTACACTAGCCTATGACAAGTTATTTTATTGGGTTTCAAAAGGCTATGTTTGACATTTTATTAATTTATTTTACAATAATCACATAATAAGTTATAATAACATCATATTCAGACAGGTGATTCATCATTGTTACAATATTTTCTAGTATCTATACTAAAATTAGAATAAAGTTCATACGCCAAGCCTGAACATCTACACAGCTTCCATAATATGGAATATTATATTCCTCCAATGAGTAAGATTTTAAAAGGCCTTCCCCAAAAAAAAGTTGTTTAACTCCTTTTTGAATGTAGGGTATGTATATGAATCAGTGTTTCTAATTGAAGAAGGTAATTTGTTATATATTTTTGGGCCCATGTACTGAGGAGACAAATGGAAGACTTTAAGTTTAACCATTTTAAACCACTCAAAAAAGCTTTAAACATTCCTCGATTAAGTTAGGTATTCAATCATCTACCAGATTATATTCAAGATTTACCATTACATAAATTTAAAATAGCTGTTAAGAATTTGTTATTGAAATAGGTACTGTTTTTTTACCTTTGAAATGTTTTATTAACTTAATTTACATATTGACGCAGCCTATACAGCATTGTATGATTTTTGTACATTGTTGTCTCGGAATAAAGATTGATTGATTTGATTTCATTTGAACCGGTTTTATATTGTTTTTTAAATCTACTTAGTGTAAGTTAATGAGGATGCACATGTTGATCTTCCATGAATGTGTCAAAATCACTTTTAACCATTAAAGCCAGATTAACTAAGAACTAAGGCTAAGTTAAGCTTATACAAAGTAAGAATTTTAAACCGAATGAAAAACTCTTTACAGTGAGTAATTCAAGAAACTTTGGCTAACTGCTATTTTTTGGAGGATAAAAATTTGTTCCGCTATGTGTTACTTTGCATAACTAGAAGAACCTCTAACCGTTAAACCGTAATTCTTGATGGAAGAAAAATAAGTGTAAGTTAGTAGCCTAGGCCACTATACTGATAATAATTGTGCGTCTAAATTTGTAGTATCTTGAATTAGGTACCCGAAGAACAAATGTAGCTGATCTGAGTCCCTTTGATAAATTATTAACCTGTGTTTGCCAATTTAGTTGCCAGTCTACCTATATCAATTCCCAGGTAATTGACTGAGTTTTGGGTATATGTAACTTAGGCTATATTGATGTTCGGTTTGAATTTACAACAATGTCTCTATTCTCATTATTAGCAACAGAAAAGTGATCTGTGAACCAGTACCCGAGGAGTTAAAACTCATTAGCAATTAGGCCTACTTAAGTCTTGCTTAAAATCCAATGTTTTTGTTAAAGATTAAAGCAGTGTCATCTGCATATTGAAAAGTATACATTTTTTAACATTAAATAGGCCTATGCCTAGATCATTAACATAAATTAAAAATAAACAAAGTCCAAGAATGGAACTCTAAGGAACTCCATAGGGTGTACAACTCCACTGACTTATATTTAGTTTGGCATTTCTGTACAGTATTATAATTCGGGTACAGTTTCTTTAACTGGGCTACGCTAATATTGATTAAAACTATCGAATTGAAAATATTGATTAATAATCGATAGTTTCAATCAATATTAGCGTAGCCCAGTTTATTTATTTATTTATCATACGGTAAACACCATTTTTACAATCGAAAATACATGAGGGCAAGTTACAATAAAATATACAGTTAAGAAACTGTACCCTTTAATTATTTGTTTACGGCTTTTTAAATATGAAAAATTAAGTAGGCTAAACTGCAAAGCTAGTCTGTTTAAATAGGCCTACCTGTTTCTTTGGCAAGGTGGTAGAACTTGTCTTTACGTTGTTTTCCAACTTTCGACTTTTTCCCCATTTCCACGGAGTTTGGTTTGTCTTCAGTCCTAGACTAATTTAAATATGTATAGTCCTACCTTAAGTTTAAATTTCTGGGCTTAGATTGTACATTCTACACGACAGAACAGAAAGAATTACATTAACATTCTTTTCAGAACATAAACATAACCTAGTTGCTTGGAGTTTGACTTCGGTTGAAGAAGTCGAGTCGAGACACGTGCGTTGCTTTCAGCGTTTCAGCAGTTTCAAATGGTTTCAGCCAGCAGGCAGCATTCAGCAATCAGCAATCCATCCATGTCCAGCTTTAGTTTTTTTTCTTGCCGATAAGGTGGTCTGGGTATTTTTACCCATGACACCTCAGTGTTCTCTGTGGTTGTCCATGTGTAAACACAATCTTATTTTCCAGATAAGTCAATAGGGCGGCCGTGCAATAGGTGAATAAATTATTGTTTGTTAGTAAAAAAAATAGATGTGGTATATCGTAGTGCATGTTGTTTTTGTTAATTAAAAGTGGGATTCGGGATTCTAAAGATTTTGACGCATTTCATGAAATGGAAGGTTAAGGGTCCGCTCTACCTGCACGGCAAAATCGCATTTATTTATCATACGGTAAACACCATTTTTACAATCGATAATACATGAGGGCAATACAATAAAATATTTATAAATATATATAAGTCAGATTCAGATTCATCTTGCTGAAAAAAAAGATTGCTAACATGAAAAAATGACACCAACAGAATTGTCCAAAAATGCTTTAACAAAAATTGGATCATGCGTATTATAAATCCTAGTTAACAAGCATAAACATTTTTAGAGAAAAATACGATTACCAAAACTAGATAACAATTGATAAATATTTCAATATAATAACAATAACAAGCAAAAATATAAATATATTTGACAGACAAGACAAAAAAAAAGAGAAAAATGACAATAATTAATAACAGTGACGTAAACTAAGTGAAAAATTTTAACAGTGCAATACAAATTTATCTGAATGTGCAAACAACAAACAAGGTGCAAATTCCGGACAGTGATCTCAGGACAATTTCTCATCAACAAAATAACAATAACAATAACAACTTAAACTATGATATTTTTTATGGCTTTCAGTTTGCAGGTGAACACGTCAACATGTTGGCATGCTTGATTTCCAATTCTGTGGAGCCGTGGAATTGTACTGTGGAAGGCGTAGTTTGTAGAAAAAGAAGCTTTGTTGAAGAGTTGAATGTGCCTGAAGTGTCGAGGAACGTGGAAATTAATTAGGCGAAGTATTTCTGGAGCATCAACTTCGCCGTTCAACAACTTCCAGAGGAAAGACAGGTCTGCAGATTGTCTACGGTCACTCAGTCGAGGAAGGCCCATATCGATGCGAATATCTTCAATCGGCACTGTATATAATTCATGGCCCAACTTGACGCCAATAGAGCGAAGAAAGCGATTCTGAATTTTTTCTACTCTTGATATGTGGCTGATTTGATGTGGATTCCATATCAAGCTGCCATATTCCAGCACAGGCCTAACCTGAGTCATGTAAAGAGTTCTCAGAGCATTAACATCAAGTCCGTATCTACCACATCTAATGACAAAACCTAGAGCTTTAGAGGCTTTATTGCAGATTGTATTTATGTGCAGATCTGGGTTTAAATCGTATGACATTAAAACTCCTAGGTCTCGTATGGCATTCTTCCGTGGCAGGATGGCATTATTCATCGTGTAGTAGAAGTCAATACGCTGCTCGGTACGGTGATAAGATACCACTGCAGACTTTGAAACATTGATATCCATGCTGTTATCCAGACACCAGTTGTCGATTGAGTGCAAACATTGTTGAAGGGTGGAACAGTCTGCCTGAGATTTTATACACTTGAAAACCTTGATATCGTCAGCAAACAGCAAGCACTGAGAGTCGATACTATCCACAACATCGTTAACAAATATATTGAAAAGAAATGGACCTAGATGAGAACCCTGGGGGACTCCAGAAACCGCAGGGAAAGGGATTGACTTGGCTCCTGCAAACTTGACAGCTAAGGTGCGGTCTTTAAGATATGATTCAAACCATCGCAAAAGGCTTCCGACTATGCCATACCCTTTTAATTTTGCCAAAAGATGGTCGTGGCTGATGCAGTCGAATGCTTTACTAAAGTCAATATAGATACAATCTAGTTGCTCCTTGGATGAATATGCTGTGATTATGTGATGTTGCAAAATAAGAAGATTAGTGTTTGTAGATCTACCCTGCATAAAACCATGCTGAGCCACACTTAACAAGCTCTTGAAGGGAAAACTAATTGCATCAAGAAGGAGACTCTCAAAGATTTTTGCGAGTGCAGGCTGAATCACAATGGGTCTATAGTTTTTTACTTCCTCTTTAGACGCAGACTTGTGTATTGGTACTACGAAGCCCATTTTAAATTCAGCAGGAAATACACCAGATGCTAAGCTGTCATTGTAAAGAACAGTTAGCTGGGGAGCAATGAGTTCGCTACAGTGTTTTAGAACGGATGGAGGTATTTCATCAGGCCCGATTCCTTTGTGAGGATCCAGTGACTTCAGTTTCTTCAAGACATCTTCAGGGGATAAGACGCAAGATGAAATGTTGAGATGAGTGTCGAATGAATACACTGGTGGTGGAGTTGAAGGTTGTCTATATACAGAAGAGAAATAGTTTGCGAATAGATTACATGTTTCAGCTGGATCAGACGCATGCTGTCCATTGAATGTATAACTGCATGCCGAGTCTCTATCACGCTTCATTTTGTTTACAAAGCTCCAGAAGATTTTTGGGTTACTAGGCACAGAAGAGTTTATATGGGCAACATAATCAGAGAAGCATTTGTCAGCAAGTATTTTGCACCTGGCTCTAGCTCTACTGAACTCCTCGTAGTCGGCGCGTAGCAATGAATATTTGTACCGAGCATGAAGTGACTTCTTGAGCACGACTAGTTTCTTCAACTCGGCATTGAACCAACATGGAAAACGTGTGGCCCCAAGTTTCTTCATAGGTGTGAACTGTAGAACTGTAGATCTGATAGTTTCCAAGAACCAGCTGAAGATACTGTCTTGCATTCCTGGGATCCTATAGTAGACTGTACCCAATTTGTTGAGGAGACTCTGATATATCATATCAAGATCACATCTGTTGAAATCAGGGACATAAAGTGTGCTTTTTTGATCGGCAAAGGTATCCACATTCAGATCGATAGATAAAGCTGGGTGGTGAATATCTTCAAGAGTTAGAATATTGTCCAATGCATGTGAGACTTTAGTAGAACTAGACGAGGAAAAGACCAGATCAAGAGTGACTCCCCTGGCATTAGTTCGCATTACAGTTCGACCGACTGCCGCTTGGCGCGCTCCTCGGCCAGGCGCGTGAGGGGAAGGGACACCGCTTCCGTGGAGAAAATTAGTTACCGTAGTGGTTGCTGGGGCCCATTTCATAATAAAATACAAACTAATATTATTAGTAAATCAGCTGATCGCCCAATGCAAATCTTATGGAAATTACAAGTTACAAGTTGTAACTTGTAACTTGTAGTTTATTATGAAATGGGCCCCTGGTTGGACTGGTACTGGTTCGATGCAGCCACGGCACACAACAAATGCTCGATTATCGCTGCGCTCAACTCTGCCACTGAAACCGTTGGCTACTCACACTGACCACTGACTATTAATTGTGCTTACAGCACCTATGAAATCTCAAACATTATAGCTTAATATCTTCCATTTAAGTATTAAGCTTGCTGATTTTACCACAAATTTTATTTACCTTCCCTTGAAAGTTAATGGATAAATAAATGTCAATGTACAAGTAAGATTTAATGTACAGGGTTAGTAAAAAGCGTGGAGACCCCCTGTTATATTTTGACGGCCCATACTAGAAAAACTAAACTCGGCACACCTTTATGGCATGTTATGAAGTACTTTTCGGGCATAACCGCCACTTGTTGTACGTCCCCGAAATGGGGGATTTTGTAGGAAGCTCAAAAATTTTAAATGAAAAGACCCATCAAGTGACCCCTCATTTTGAAGGTCCTGATAAAAGAAAACCAACAATGCAAACTAGAGGTCTCTATCTCAATCCAGTAAAATATTGTAGCCAATTGAAATTATCAGTAGTTAAATTTAACTTACAGCTTTCCAAGTCTGGAGATCCCCTGTAAATTTTGTAACGGCTCACACTAGGAAAACTAAACTCTACACACCTTTTTAGCATGTTATGAAGTACTTTTTAAGCCTAATAGCTACTTGGTTCCCAAACCCAAAATGGGGTATTTTGGGGAAACTCAAACATTTTAAAGATAAGCCCCGTTGAGTGACCCCTTATTTTGAAGGTCATAATAAAAGAAAACTAACAACGCAAACTAGAGGTCTCTATCTTAACACAGTAAAATATGGCAGCCAATTTAATATAAAATTGCAAGTTATTTCTGATTTCTAAAGATTTCAATCTGCTATATTTTTTTCCGGATTGAGATGGAAACCTCTAGGTTGCGTTGTTAGTTTTCTTCAATAATAATTTTTTTTTATTGTTTAGGTGAATCGGTAGAACATTATGGCTAAGGTAAATGTGTAATACCATAGTTTACCGTCAATTTAAAGAAGCAAATTTTATCAAACTTTGTCCTCCCCCATTGCAAATGCAAAGCTTGCGTATAACTGCAATAAGCATTTTAAACTTTTATGCCAACCCCGTACGAAGGACGGGTACTCTGCTAGTCCTACATATATTTACAATTTCACCTCTGTTCATATTTATCGATTGGAACCATGGGTTTCTGAGGAATAATATATTGGTTTTTTGCATTATTGGGCTTTGTGTGTTGTTATTAATTGATCATTCATAATGTCATCGTCTCTTTTTTTTAAATGATTTAAGGTCGTCAATTGTGACGTAGAATTCTTGATTAATATCGTTGTTTATTGCAGCTTTTACTAATTCGTCAACCACCTCATTACATCTTATGCCTACATGACCGTTTATCCATTGTATGGTATATCTATTGGAGTAGTTATTAATTATTTCTTTTACTATGCTTCAAAACCATGTCATTGTAAGTTGAGTCACCTTGAATGGCATGCTCAATGTTTCTTGCAATCAGTGCAAAAACTATATCTTTGTTATTGACTGACAATTATTGTATATTCTATGGCTTTATACACCGCATACATTTCCGCAAAGTAACTGGAAGTTTTATAATTTAATTTGAAGTTTAACCATAGATAAAACATCTATGGTTTAACCTAGTATTGTTATATGGTACATATAAAGCAGAAACTGTGACCTATCACGGCCGCCTTTAACCTTTAACTACGACCTATACCTTCGCTAGTCTTTGTTGACCCATCTGTGTAAGGGATGTAAAGAAAGATGCTTATGTTTATAGGTTATGTTGACCATTCACTTTTGTCTGCTCCTGCTGTTTGTGTTGTTGTTTTGTTATAGGCCTAGTTCAAGTTCAGTTCAGTGAGTGAATTGTAATAGACAAGCGAAGTCCTCTAGCTAGAAACTACATGAATCAAGATAATAGGGTTGGGTCTGAACATCAATGAACAAATTAGGCCTATTAAATTTTTTTTTTTTATGTTAAGTTATGTGATGCTCATTGCATGTCCTTCTCCACCAATTAATTTTGGAACTAGGTTATAACTTGTTTCTGAGTGTAACTCATAAGCACCTAGGCCTAGGTCAAACGATCTCCTTACTAAGCTTCAGTAGGGCATTGGAGTATTAATTGAGATCCTTTTAAATTGATTTTAATATTCTGTTCCCCTATCCTACAGCTGAAATGGCGCTGTCCTTTTGTAAAAAGCTGCAGAAATTATCACAATCATGCAGCGAACAGTTTATTTGGCCATTAGTAATCCAAACGAGGAACCGAATGGGGCCACCAATAAAGAGACATCATGGTTTTGATCAGCCAGATCTTCCAAAACCTTCCGGAAAATTTTGGAGGAAAGTGGAATTTCCTGAAAAGTATACTGTGAAACCCCTTGAAGTAAAACGACTAGGAGGGCGTGATCCAGAAACAGGTAAGTTAAGTTAGAGTTAGCCACTTCATGCAGGGTTTGCCAATACTCAGTTTTTTAAGCAGTAGGCCCAGGGCCGCGTTAAGGGTCAGTGGCGCCCTGGGCAAACCCAAAAGCAGCGCCCCCCTTATATGTATATATATATACTGTATAACTATAAAGGTTTTGACCACAGCAGTGTAGGGAGGGGAAGAGGGAAGGGGGGTTGACTCATTAGTTCACCGAAATTAACAGCAGGTTGGTTGGGGGTTGGGGTGAGTGCAATGAACTTGACAGTAGTTGCTATGCGATGCGATGCCTCTTGCCCTGCGCCGATAGCTTAATGCACTACGCACTACGCAGTGATTTGATTACTGTTCAGTACAGTACAGTGTGCAGTTCATTGCATTATAGGCCTACACGTATTGAACGAGATTCTACTAAGGGAGTATGTTTTTTCCATGGTTCTACTATAGGCTTATATATTTATACATTAGTGTGTTTTTTTGCCAGTTTTGTTTCGGGAGGGAGTTTTCAATTCCGTATCAGTAGAAATACTGGTTAATACATTTCACTTTCTTTAAAACTGCTTCTAGAGTTTGTTTTCTTTGAGCCAACCGCTTGCGGCTCTCGGCTCCACTAGGTTTTTTATGCTTTTTTATGCTTTTTTATAGGCCTACTTACTTGTATCAACACTTCTCTATTTATTTATTAATGGTTCACTTAGGGCAGTGTGAGTGTCAACACTGACTAGTGACTGTCACAGTTTAGGTTGTGTTGTGACTGATTTGACGACTGTGGAACAAGCACAACACGAACACAACCTATAGTTCGGCCGCTTAGAAAACGACCTGCGCACTAATGCTAAACCAATGCTGGAGGAGGTCGCTTTCTACGCGGCCGTGCTATTCCCGTAATTTGCTGATGTCGCCCAAATTGCAAACAAAAAATCAGCTGATGTATTGCCATATACTTAAGTATATATTTGTTTTGTTTTGATTTTTATTGTTTTTACTATAACTTTTCTCAATGGTAAAATGGTGTTTGCAATCTGAGTGACGTCAGCATAATATGACGGGAATAGCACACCTATGTATTTTCTTTCCACCATGCAGGCCACCCTGCCTCTGATATTATAGTGAGTGCGCCCGGTTCACACTGCTGTCTGCCTTTCCCTGACTACACGAGGTATAACCTGAAGGTCAAGTATTTTCAATTTTGTTGTATTTATTTACTTTTGCAATAATGGAAAATCACTTGACTACATGTTGAAATCGCCCTTTTTATTTTTGAAATCCCGGCTGATAAAACCCTATTTTTCCTAGTGCGGGCGGTGGTTCAGGGCGCCCCTCGGGCGCCCCCCAACCGCCGGTGCCCCTGGGCATATGCCCAGTCTGCCCGTTTATAAAAGTGGGCCTGAGTAGGCCTAGGTAGGGTTATGCCCGAGGAGGGGCGGGGGTGGCCCCCTTCGTCCCTCCTAAGGATCCGCCATTGTTATCAAGTTGTACTGTTATTTATTCCGTATAGGTGCCTCCAAACAAATTTTTAATTTTGATATCTTACTTTATAGTTTTTTACCTCCTGAATCCAAATATAGGCCCTAGGCCTTACCATTTTTTCACCGCTGATGAATATTTCTCAAGATATCGCCGTAAAAACATACTTAACATTACAATAAACAAGATAGGATGGATAACATTTTAAGTGATTCTGTAGTCAAATAACTTAATGTTCTCTATAATAGGAGTTTCGTCACATTATGGAGCTATAGATGGACTGGTGGACTAATTACATGTAGTTCTTATTTAGGCATGCCAGGGTGGTAGGTCGTGCTGTATGTGAATTGGTGACACTGCATTAACACTGCATTAAGTGTTTTGAAGTTAGGTTAGATTAGGAAGGTAAAGTTTAGGTTATAATGTATTGAGTTGTTAGTTTATGTTGCCTGCAGACTGTTTTTGTAAAATTAAAATCCTAAGAAAAACACTTCAAATTACTTTTTCAAAAATGCTTGCATTCACCAATTCACATAAAGCACGACATATCACCCTGACATGCCTTTTGAAATGAAATGAAATGAAAAATGTCTTTATTTAAGAGGCGAAGTTAGGACTAGCAAGTCCTCTCTACCACTTAACCTCTAAAACATAAATAAACTATCCACTTTATAAATAAAATAAAATAATCTAAGGTACCATATTATAAAAATGTTGAAATTAAATTTAAACCCAAAAAGTCCATTCACACATGCCGCCAACAACCCGCCACACCAGCGCCAGAGACTCATTCATGCCTGCTTCTCAAAATCATAGATTTTATCTCTGCCCCAAACCTTGCACGGTTCTCTATGGATTTTATATGGTCAGGAAGAAAATTCCACATTCGAATTGCAGATACTAAGAAAGATTTATTAAAAACTGTTGACCGGTGAATTGGTGTAGATAAAAGAAGAGAGCCTCTACGAGTGGAACGGGTACTGATGTCAGAAATGAAATGGAAGTTATCTGATAAATACTTAGGAATTTTACTGTTGATAATGGAGTGTAGAAGACGGAGGGTGTGAAATTCTCGAAGTTCATTTAGCCTCATTAATGAAAGCAGGTTGAAATATGGAGTCACATGGTCATATCGTCTAAGGCCAAATATGAATCTGATACAGGAATTCTGCCCTCGCTGAAGTCTGCTAGAAACCTCATTAGTCATGTCATTGATCACCACATCACAGTAGTTGAAATGAGTCAAGATGAGAGTTTTTACTAACATGATTTTCAAGTTCAGTGGAAGGTATTCTGCGAAACGTTTGATGGTGTGAATAGCCCCAAAAACCCTGTTACAAGTGGAATTTGCTTGGCCAGACCAATTCAAATGTTTGTTCATTATGAGTCCTAAGTTTCTCACTTTGTCGCAGTAGGTAAGGTCTTTTCCGTCAAAGCTAAGTCGTAGTGCAGTGAGTAAGTTTATTTTCGTCATTAATCTGGGGTAGCCAACAATCATTGCTTGAGTTTTGTCAATGTTGAGTTTAAGTCCGTTGTTTGTGGCCCAGTGAGTTATTGATTCAATGTCAATGTTCATGAGTCGCACAGCAGTATCCATCTTGTCTACATTAAAGTGAGAGTAAATCTGTAAGTCGTCAGCATACAGATGGTAGTGTGAGTTAGTGATATGTTCTGTGATGTCATTGATGTAAATTGAGAACAGTAGTGGGCCAAGAACAGAAACTTGAGGAACACCTCTAGTAATCTGCTCCCAAGTAGAACATTTGTCACCAGCTTTGACACACTGCTGACGATCAGATAAATAGGACTCAATCCAGTCAACACAGTTGTCAGAGAAACCAGCCAAGCACAGTTTCACGAGTAAAAGAGGATGGTATACGCAGTCGAACTCCTTTGAAAAGTCAAAGAGGGTTAAAATAGTGGCCTGTCTGTTATCCATTGCACGGCGGATGTCATCAGTAATTTTCAACAAAGCAGTGGTAGTGCTATATTTCGCGCGAAACCCAGATTGAAAATCCGATAAGACTTTGTTCTCTTCCAAAAAAACTGATAATTTATTATGCACTATTCTTTCAAGGCATTTAGAAAGGGCAGGAAGAATGCTATTGGTCTATAATCAGAAGGGGTATTGGGAGATGAAATTTTCTGAAGTGGGCGAACAATGACTTATTTCCAGATGGAGGGGAAGGTAGAGGCTGCTAATGCTCTGTTAAATATGAATGTTAGTACCGGGAGAGTAACTGGTAGTGTCTTTAATAAACCTAATAGGAATATCATCAGCGCCGACTGCGTTACTTGTCATCCCTAGGATTGCCCTGCGAACATCAAATTCACTAACTGGGGATAAGAAAAACTGATTTTCTGGCATGTCAAGTGGTCTAGATGTGATATCGGCAACATGGTTAAAGGCACCTGCAGAACTTATAGGAATATTCACAAAAAAGTTGTTAATAGTGTCGAGACTGATGGATATTTGATGTGAATTTTTAGACTTGCCGATACTTTGGTTCTTAACTTTGGTCCACAAAGTTTTGGAGGATTGTTTCTGGGAGAAAGATGTATAATAATACCTGGCTTTAGAGTTTCTAATCTGTTGTTGGGTTTGATTCCTGAGTCTTTTGTAACAGGCCCAGTCATCAGGGAGTTTGGTGCGCTTGGCTTTACGAAATGCAGCATCTCTATTTTTTTGAAGTTGTCGAATAAAATCATTTATCCAGGGAGCAGGAGTCTTAGAAACTCTTTTAGATAGTATTGGACAGTGTTTATTGAGAAGATTAGAAATGAGGAAAGTAAAATGCTCGACCATTGAATTGACATCAGGATCATTAGTAACCACATCCCACGGTAGAGTAGAAGCATATAAAAGCAGAGCATTGAGGTTAAGATTACGATAGTCTCTGTATTTAATCAAATCTGGGCAGAATTTGGGCTTTTTTAATTTATATACACAGAAAATCAGGTCATGTTCAGAAAGTCCAGGGGCAGAAAATTGACCATGGTGGGCAATAAAGGATGGGTCACTAACAGCTATGATATCCAGCAGTGTGTCAGCCGTGGCTGTGTGATGTGTGGCAAGTAAAGGTAAAATAGTAATGTTACAGGAGAAGAACAGATTTGTAAGTGTAGTTTGATCATAAGTAAGTGGTCCAAGTAGGTCAGTGTTAAAGTCACCCATCACAATGACATGACCATAGCGAGGCAGCAGACCCACCAAATCCTGTTCAAACTCAGCCAAGAACCCAATGTGAGGTGCTCTGTAACAAACACAAATCAAAAAATGTGTTTTGTTAACACAAACGTCCAAAAACAAATATTCAGGTCTTCCCACTGTTTCTGAGTTAGACTTTAAAAGTACAGAGGAAGGAAAATGATACTTAACTCTCTGATGCCTTTTCTGACATCAAAAGGAGTTTGCTTACACATTCTAGAGGTTTGGTTATGAAATATGAAATAAAGAAATAATGAATTTATTTTCTCTTTTTGACAAAGAATTCACAATATATACAATCAGTTACAAAATCAAGACAAACATTGATTAGCTTATAAATACACTAGGTTTTATAAAGATAATTAATTTATACAAAACAACAGTTAAAAGCAAATTACTGATTTTATGCTGCAGTAATAGAAAAGAGAAAATATAGGGCCTCCAAGGCTAAGCCTGTTTGGAGGTTCCATTGTAATTTTTAAAATAACAAAAAAATTCAGCGTTTGACAATAATGAATAGTAAAGAAAAACCAGTCTCACTTAAAAATTATATACAGTAGTTTAAAAATAAACAAAACATCTGTTCAGTTTTCACAAAATCAGTAAAATCTTAGAGCCTTATTATGCGCGGCCACTCGAGTGGCGCGCGACCGCGACTGCTCAAAGGCCACTTTTAGCGGGCCATGTTATCATATGGAGCTTATTAAGCGACGCGACTGTGGTGGCGAGCCACGCGACAGTCGCCGCGACTGGCCACTCCAGTCACGCACCCTTGCTACTAGTCGCGAGCCCACGCGACTGTCGCGTCACCAGCGGGCCATGTTATCATGCTGTTTATTACGCGCAGCCACAGTCGCGGACCCCTACTCTCTGCCTTCGCCTCAGTCCTGATATTTGTTTCAACAATTTATTATATTAATTATATTATCTATAAATATTGGTTTTCTTTTCCGAGTCGGTTCGGCTCTTCTACCTGACCGATTTTTATAATTTTGGTCTTAAATTAAAGGTATTCACGAACAGATTTGCCACCAAGCATTATCATTCATGTATCTACTGTATTATTTGACCAAAAAAATCAATCAGATTTTTTTAAAATTCTTACTTCAATTAAAGCCGTATTTCGCCAGTTGTGATTACATTATCCTATATGTTTTGGTCTCAGAACATTCAGTAAAATGCCAACTTTAATTTTGAGCTATTAATTACTAAGATCGGACGTACGTGAAGCACGCTACTGAATTACGAACCAACAATAATAATTATTATTTTAACACTTATCTGCAATTAATGATACGTAACTCCATTTTTAGTTATTCTACAAGTCTTAGACTTAAAATGGGACTATCCCTCAAAACACAGGCTTTCATTTGAGATGCTAACACCATTTGTTCAAGATACTGTCTGTATTACTCAATAATTATTACCACTATTGTGAATACTATGTTGACCCGGGCAACGTCGAGTTTTGCTGCTAATATTGTATTAGTATTATGATTAAATCAAGTCAAAACCATTATAATATTTAATTTAAGGTAAGTGCTTGCCTCTCCTTAGCTGAAATAAAATTATTCGTTTTCTTATGCGATACGGATAAGTCGCCTTATATTCTTCCTAAAAAAAAACGTCTCCCGGAAACAACCAAAATACATCTTGTCGTCATCTCTGAAATCATCATAAAAACACTGAAAAATACCCCTGAGGTCTTACTTTTAGTAACGGATTGACTCCCAATACTTTTGTTTCGTCTTCGTTTACGACGCTTAAGTAAAAGTAAAAGAAATAGTTCAGCTTATTTACTTATTCACTCTGAGAAACTACATGTATGTCTGTAAAAAATTCAGTCAGTCGCGTGGCCTCGCCACACCTGTCGCTACCCCAAGCCACACCTGTGGCTACCCCAAGCGACTGGCAATCGCGGTCGCGCGGGACTCGAGTGGCCGCGCATAATAAGGCTCTTAAACCTACTCTACTTTAACAAAATCAAATGGTAGCCTAGCGCACTATTTTTTTTAATGTTTGAAATTACTTGAAAAATATGAACCTGATATTGTATTAACTGTACATATAAACAAAAAAGAATTTGTATAATACACAAAACAACTAAATTATACGTGAATATTTAATATTAAGTCATCTTCATCAAGTTCAAACAACCATTTCTTAAGGTTTTTTAGAAAATGTTTTTTGTTCCTTGAGGTTTTAATGTTATCTGCCAGTTTATTGAATAACCATGGTCCGATAAACATAAGCGTCTTAGTAAAAAATGTGTTATTGGGCTTTGGAACTTGGAAGTAATCTGCGTTCCTTAGCATTCTCCTTGTATGAATTTTCTTCTTGTAGAGCTAGTATGTTACTCCTTTCATCATAAAAATTTTTTAAAACTTTAAACATAAACAAAGATTTTATTGAAAAAATTTTTAGGTTATTAAACAACGGGCGTGAAGGTTCAGTAATTTTTTTACATTTGATCAATCTTATGAGGTGTTTTTGCTGTAGATAAATTCCATGTAAATTTATTGTATATGCGCTTCCCCACAGAAAAATTCCACAATCAAGCCGGCTGTGCACGAGTGAAAAATATAACATATGCATACTCTCAGGACACATGTCCTCAGAAAATAGAAAATTCTAATAACATTGTTAATTTTCTTTTTTGTACTATTTATATGCATTTTCCAGCTTAAATCCTGATCTTAAATTATACCTAGGTATTTTAAATGAGAAGTTTGTTCAATCACAGAACATTCTTTAGTTGGACAGATATGCCTACTTAAATTAGATGGGCAATCAGCACAATTATATGTAATTGGCTCCAAAAATTTTGCATTTTTCCTGAGGCTAAAATTAATATATTTGGTTTTATCTGTATTTAGCTTCATATGATTCATTGTGAACCACCACTGTATTGCTTCAAGATCCTTTTTCATGTCATTTTGCACATCAACAGATGTGTCTCCTATGTAACTAAAAGCTGTGTCATCAGCAAAAGATGTTAATTTACCGTTGAAGTTACCATTAAATCATTTATGTATATTATGAATACAATTGGTCCTAAAATAGAGCCTTGAGGTACTCCATGTAGAATTTTCCCAACGTCACTATATTCAGATCCAATTTTAACACACTGATATCTTTCTGACAAATAACTTTCAAACCATTTATGTGCTACACCTCTAATGCCACACCTAAACAATTTATTAAGTAAAATTTTGTGATCCACAGTGTCAAATGCTTTTCTAATGTCCAAAAATAATCCGCTTGTAAACTTATTTGCGTTTAGTCCGTTATAGATATCATTCATAAAATGTATTAAAGCACTTTCAGTATTCAATCCTTCTCTAAAGCCAAACTGATTGCTACTAAAAAAAAACAGTATAATTGAGAAAATTTAAAAGTTTCCTCTTCATTACTTTCTCATATATTTTTGAGAAGCAGGAAAGTAAAGAGATGGGACTATAACTGTTGCAAGAGTTATTTAGTCCACCTTAAAAATAGTAACTACTACAGCAGTTTTCAATTTTGAATAAAAAACACCATTCTGAAATTTTAATTTGATCAAATATACAAGAACATTTATTATTTTGGGTGCCACTGTTTTTAAAACACTAGAGCTAATTTGATCATAACCTGGAGCAGTATTGCTTTTTAGCGATTTTATAGCATTGATAATCTCTTCTGCAGCTACTGAATCTAAGAATATGGATTGAGGTTGGCTATGTTTTGAAAAGTAATTCTTGTAATTTAGTGAAGAAAAATTATGTGGCATATCAATATTTAGCTGCAGATTCTTTACGATATCTAGAAAATAACTATTCAATTCATTAGCAACTAATTTACCGTCATATTCCACATTACCATTGATGTTTAAACCTATTGTTTTGTTATTTTCCTTATGTTGACCAGTTACCTCATTCAAGACCCTCCAAGTTGCTTTACTATCGCTTTGATGTTTTTCAAATTTGTTTTTATAATAACTAGATAACATGTTGCTCGAAATCGAGCAAAACTGAAACTTGTATGTAAAAAATAATCACAAAACATAAACAGCAAGACCTTAATCAAAGAGTCGCTCTAAAATAATTTATATGACTGATTATAGAAATATAAAAATATTATGATGTAAAAAATATAAAAGTAATCTACAATATTTAAATTTACATTTACTCTCATACTGCTTTGGTTATCTCTTGCGTGCACTTTATGAGCACGTAGTTGTCAACCACACACTGTAAAGTGAGCTTTTGACCTAATGTAGCTCAATTCCTCTCTTGACGGCAACCATCGCTTTAACATTATTAGTGTTGGAAAAAACTATACGATTTATTTGGCCAGGGCCCTGTTTCATAAAACTACTAGTCTAGTATTTACTAGTCCATGGACTAATAATACTAGTGTATTTTACAAGTCTACGTTTCAAAAACCTACTAGTGTAAAATACTAGTTACTAGTGTAGGGACTAGTATTACTAGTGGTTTTTACTAGTGTAGACAGCAATGTGTTTCATAAAGTTTTACTCTTGTAAATTACACTGGTAAATACTTGCCATTTTCTAACAACCTCTCTACACCCGTATTATTTGAAGTAGACTAGTATTTTTGGAAAGAGAGATATTTCATTACTCACATCATTAAAAAAAATAATTATTAAGTTCTTTTTGCAAGTGCAAATTGGCTCACGTTTGCAATATAAGATAAAAATAGATCTGTGAGTGCTAAAATGATAATTATTAGATATAAATTACAATCAATAAATGTGGCGTAGTACAAAATGAGAGAAACAGAATTTTGTAATGTATATACAATCGCCCTATTAGAATTAATTATAATTATAAGTTATCAATTTTAGTCTAATTTTACTTGAGTTAAATTTCATGGTTATATCAACTATTTAGCCATCACAGAGAAAAGATTTTTAAGCTTTGAGAGAAACCAAATTAAAACCGCATACAGTATTGCATACAAAGATGTAACAAATGTATCCAACATTGCAACATTAATCAGATTATTTTACACCCAAGGCTCTCGGTTTTATTTAAAGACATTTTAATAGGAAATAATAGTAAGACAATTTTAAAGAGGGGTAGCATTGTATTTATTGAGGTGCTTGTTATTTGCTTCCCTAAATAGCTAGCTAAAACCCTGTGATATACTAACAATTTTGTAGGCCTATATTTGATTTTTGGGCGTTGAACTTGTAAAGAAAAATAAAAACAACTCCCTCCTACTACTTTTATATATTTAAATATTGTATTTAAATATATTTGCTCCTTGCAATGCTCTCAAATGAATCTTTACAAATGTTGGTTGCCCCTGGGTTGGAAGAACTCCAGAAAATAAAAATATCAGACAGAGCTTTTTGGCAGTGGAAGCTTGATGTTATTGAAAAAATATGAGTGGGCCCTGCAAAATATAAATATTCCCAAAAGGTCCTTAGGGGACGCCCTTGGCACTGTTTGTAGTTCTTCCAAAAAAGTAATACCTTTAATGAGAGCAATTTACCAGTCTTAATTCTACACCGAATTTACTTGCTCACTACTACACTAGTGTTTAGTGTTGCACTTAAAAGGTGAATCTTTTGTAGTGGCCTATTATTTACTGAATTACCTTTTGTTTACCAATTTGATACTATAGCATATAATAAAGAACTACCAGGTTATTGAGAACTAAAAGTGAGTACAATTTGATTTATTAAGCATTATTTAAGATTTACAATGATTCCAGTTTGACAGTTTCTGATTGTGTGGTGCAATATAAAAATATGACCTTGAGTGACACAATCAGACGGAATTGATCTGTCTGAGAATGTTGAACGGATTTATTCAAAGGGGAATATTTGGCGCGGTTTCACACCGATCTCGAAGGTGTCAACGGAGGAGTGGTATTTAATTTAATTTGAGACGACCAGTGCCAAACAAGTCCTGTTCGTTGGCCAACGATGTAAATATGAAGGTCGATTCTCGAAGGTCAACTGATTAAACAGTATTGCGTTTAATCGTAATAATATTTACTGGAACGTTGCTTATTGTTTTATAGCTAATTTGGCACTTTGGCGGTTCGTCTATATGCAAACTGGCACAGCCTCCGATAACACTTCCCGATTCAGCCGAACCAGCAACCTAATCCCTCCTTTGATATTAAATGATTCCCCCAAATTAAAATGCTGATTGTGACACTCTGTAACGAATTGTACTTTTAATAATGACTCTGTGCAAAATTCAAATACTATATAAAAATATTACAAAGCAACTCTGAATTACCCTATAAAAACATTTTCATATATTTATTCTTAATACTATAGAAATATCACAGTCTAATAAATAAAGCGGATTGCAACAATATGAATGGATTTAAAAATCAACAAATTGTGATCGAACCTATGAACATGTGCTTATTCTACATGAATTGACAAAACAAGACAGGAAAATTTACCAAAGTGCGACTCACTGAAAATCTCAATTTAACAAATAAATACACAAAATTACTTACAGTTTGGACGTCCACAAATATAACACAAAGGGGAAAGGATGGGAAAACGTAACTAGCCGGTATACTACAACACGCGATCAATTGAACTCGTGAATCGTTTGAGAAATTTTCAAATGGCGGACTGCGTTTGGCCGGTAACGAACTTTTGCACTTTTTGACAAAAACACTGATTCTAATTTCCGATCGCGAGGCAATTATATCCCTTAGGGATATAGGCTGAACGACTTTAAGGAAATTTAAGATTGGCCGACCAAACGCCGCGAAATGAATTTAATTTCCACGAACGATAAACAATTTTACCGAACTAGCTACGATGAGACTTGGGTAAGGACTGAGTACTGATTTAAACAGATGGCCGCCCGGCTAAACCTTATCCCCTCTCCGTCTTTAGTGCGTGGTGCATTCTGGTCTATACTGATCTATTGTTGAAACCAGCTGACTGTTCTTCGCATTAACCTGTATTGATTTGTTGCCTTTTACAACAAAATCGGTACAAAATGCCCCCTAGCAGAAAAAAATGATCCGTGATCGGCCCAGGACAGTCAAACCTATCGTACTACCTCGGAGCATTTTTGGCCTAGCCGGTGGACCACGACGATACACATGAACACAATTACAATTTACAATCAACAATAACGACAACAATCAGGCAACAACAATTTAAATAATGGTAACAACAATACTAAACTATTACAATGATCTATTTTATGACAAGGACACCAACTGATCATTTCCTCATTAAACACACAAAGGCATCCCGCGCACAGAATAGACACTATGATTTACCACATGTGGTAATCAGCAGAGCGTGTTGTCCGAGGTGGTGAACAGCTGGGCTCGTACATTGTTGTTGGTCGGCAGCGTAGTGGCACAGGTGTATTGGCTCTAGTGGATCAGTAGCACAGTGACCCAACAATGGTCCGATAGTAGTGCTGTCAGCTGGGGAGGGTGGGGCGGGCGCTCAACAATGGTTAGACCTAGGAGGATTAAACATTAAGGAGAGGACACGCTGTAGTTTCGTTGAAGCCAGCGCGGTCGCGGCGCCGTACTGGGAGGGGGGGAGGTAGCACTACTCTCCCGCCCCCACACTCATACTGCGTTGCATGGGTTTGTGCCACCCGCTCTAGCCGCTTGGGTTTATAATTAATTCCAATACAACTGATAAGACGAATAATGTCGTAAACCTTACACTGAGTTTGTCATTCGTTTCTTAGACTCAGATCGGCGAGGTTCTCTGTTATTTTAAATTATAACAGTCAAACATATTAATACAGTCGATTATTTTTGACGTGATTAGTCTATTTTTAGGGGTTTTTTTATCGTAATTTTATAAACATGGTTAAATCATGCTGTGTAATTGGTTGTACCAGCCGGTTTAACGGAAAGGAAGAATCCAGCCTTACTTTTCACAGGTAAGTGGAAGTGCAGTTAAATAAATTCAACCACAAACAATATAATACTGTAGGGTCTAATAGTCTGTGATTCAACTGAATATTGTTACGAATGATCTTTGTGTTGTTTACATTGAGAAAAGTTCTTTGAATCAAAAAATCTATAACACTTATTTTAAAAAAATATCAATTTTTTATTTAGAATGTAGTGGCCAAACTATTCTTGTTTTAGATTATCTACAACTTTGGTTCCTTCACTTTTATACGTATTGTATCATGTTGAATGCTAGGATGATTAAACATTTTTTATTTAAATGTTTAATCCTCCTAGGTCGAATGCCGCGGTAAGAAAACGAAAACATACGGTTTGTTGTCCTGTATTGTTTATAACAGTGACTTTGGGATACAAATGTTTTACAGATTCCCAACAGATATTGGATTAAGAGATAGATGGATTAAAGCTGTTAATCGCGAAGGCAAAAAGAAAACTAGATGGGAACCGTCAAAGTGGACTTTCATATGCAGTAAACATTTTCTTGAATCTGATTTTGATGGAACAACGTTTAGAAAAAGATTGCTGCCTACTGCCGTTCCATCGCTGTCTCTTCGAGGAGAGGAGACAGAAGAAAGTGAAAAGATAGTTGTACCAAGTACGAGTGCAGACTTCATAGATAGTAGTCACCGCCATAAAACAGATAGTAGCGCACAGACAGAGAGTGAAGATGGCCGTCGAAGTGTAGACGTAGTTGAAATTTGCAATATAAGTACTCAGACAGAAGAGAGTGAATTCCAAACAGATACTCCAAGGAAGAAGGCGTTAAAGAAAGATTTACTAAAATTAAAACAAAACCTTGCAACTAACAAAAAGAAAATAAAAACCCTACAGCAATGTCGCAGAAGATTAGCAATGAAATGCAACACTTTAAATGATATTATCAACGATTTGAAGATCAAAAATAAAATCTGTGACCAGCAATGCATAATTTTAAAAGATGGTCTATCCCAAAGCCAGCAAGAGGTGTTGAAAGTTATCAGCAATCCACAAGACAAGGCTAAATATTCCCCTGCTGTTCGCTCTTTTGCACTTACCCTTCATTATTACTCACCGAGCGCATATAACTATGTAAGGAAAACCTTCCGGAGGTCACTACCTCACCCCAGAACACTAAGAAGATGGTATTCTTCTATAGGTGGTGAGCCAGGATTTACTGAAGAAGCCTTCAAAGCCATTGCGTTGCAAGTAGAACAGTCTAAAAAGAAAGATAAACAAGAAGTAGTGTGCTTAATGATGGATGAAATGGCGATAAAGAAACATATAGAATTCGACGGGAGACAGGTGCATGGATACATAGATCTTGGCACTGGACTCGAAATCAATGATGGTTTGCCAGAAGCCAAAAATGTTTTGGTATTTATGGCTGTAGCATTGAATGGCTCATGGAAAATACCCTGTGGGTATTTTTTAATCGACAGTATTGGCGCTGAACAAAAATGCAATCTAGTTTCACAATGTTTGCGTAAGATTGCTGAAACTGGAGCAGTGACTATAAGTTTGACGTTTGATGGTGTTTCATCAAATCTACGTATGGCTAGTATGTTGGGAGCAAATTTAGACGTTTTTGATCCAAATTTTGACCCATCTTTTCCTCACCCATCAGAAGAAGAAGGTAAGGTGTTCATTATATTGGACGCTCCTCACATGCTTAAGCTAACAAGGAACACATTGGCTTCGTTAGGCGAGATAACTGATGATAATGGTAACAAGGTCAAGTGGAGCCACATATCCGAGTTGGAAAAGCTTCAAGCTTCAGAAGGATTGAAACTGGGAACAAAATTAAACAAAACCCATATGCAATGGGATAAAAAAAAAATGAACGTTAAGCTAGCTACCCAGACCCTCAGTCAGTCCGTCGGAGACGCTTTGCGGTTTTGCGAAGAAAAATTGAAAATACCTGAGTTTTCTGGAGCGCATGCGACGGCTAAATATTGTAAAATGTTCGATCATCTATTTGACATCATGAACATTCGAAGCCCTGTGGGGAAAAATTTTTTAGCCCCCTTAAAAGTGGAAAACAGAGAAAAATGGACTAATTACTTTATTGATGCATCTAATTATATTAGAACATTGAAAGAAAATGATGGTAAGTTGTTACTAAAATCAAGATTGAAGACCGCCTTTATCGGTTGGTTAGTCAACATAACATCATTTTCAAACATATTCAACGTTTGTGTTGAAACAAAGAAATATTGCAAGTACATCCTTACTTACAAGATGTGCCAAGACCACCTCGAACTTTTCTTTGGGGCTATCAGGCGCCACAGCGGCTGCAACGATAACCCAACAACACGACAGTTCAGATCAGCGTATAAGAAAATACTAATACACAATGAAATTCGTGCTAGTACCTCAGGTAACTGCGTTGACTTAACAGAGATTTCAATTTTATGTGGTGTATCAACGCCATCAACCGAACGTAATGAAACAATAATCGATCATAGCCGCTACGAGGACTTTGATGATCCAGCTATCAGTACGATCGATTACAACAACCTTGGTACCTACGTGGATAATGTCGTATGCCATATTGCAGGTAAGGCGCCAGATAATGTTATTAAAAAATTTGACTCGTAATATAATATTTGAAACTATGTTATTGGAAGTTTGATGCATGTATTAATTCATCCAAGAATAACCGAGACATTTTATATATCATTGTTGTGTGACAAAATATGTCAGTGGTATTATATTTTTATATTTATAGCTCAAATTCAAATTGAAATTCATTTATTTAAACTATTACAAGCATGGCCTCGCCAAGTTTACAAAACATGTCGGCGAGGACCAATAAACTCAAAAATGACAAACAAAGTTTACAGATTTTTCTTTTCTTCAGTTTTGTTTTCTACAGATACATTTAGTGTGTATAACATTAGCCTACCCTTTGCTTACATTGTTAGATTTGCCTAAATGGACACCATTTTGAAATGGTGCAATTAATTGGTTCTTAAGTTATGAATATACGCACACCAACATATGGTAAACGAAGAGAGATGGGTCATATTTTTATGAGTAGATTTTGTTTGTTTTGACCTAAGGAACAATATCACAAAGTTTGTTGGTGTTAACGCCCTGAATAACTATTATGAATACCGCAACGTAATTTGTATTAGCTAAACAACAATTTATGTTTCAGGATTTGTCGTCCGATCACTTAAAAAAAAAATTACTTGTAAACCATGCCTTGACGCTTTGACAAATCCTGAAAATGAGAATCGAAGAAATCCCGATTATGAACTTATTCGATGCAAGTCAAGAGGGTTCTTAACAGAACCATCCAGCGACGTCCAACGCATTTGCAAACTATGTGAATCATACTTCAGATCGTCAAAAGAAGACGTAGTGCTTCATTATCAACACATTTTGAAAAATGTGCCCGTAATGGTATTTAGAGACTTGCATTACAATATTTTTTCAAACTTAACTGAACATACCAACCAATTAGGACCATTCGATTGTCATATACGAGATTTGGTAACAGAAATATCAATCAACTATTTGAAGATTAGACTACACCATGCTACAAAAATTAAAAACTTAAATTCTAATCATAATATTAGGAACCTAAGTAAGAGGAAAGTAATATTTATGAACCAATAGTACAGTACGTTAAAAGGTGAGTAATTTACACTACGATGTCTTGTCTTTTAAGAATTCAATGTGCTTGTTTTTATTTTTCCCATACTTATATTGTGTATTATTTTTAATACTGGCCATAAATTAAAATTTAAATCATGAGGAGTATTGTATGTGTATTTTAAAGCTTTTCTTAAATAAAAAATCCTTTAAAAGAATGATTAAACGCACTTTAGCGTCAAAAGACGCGATGATTGTTGAACATTTACACTTTTACTCGAAGTTTCTTTGGGCAAATTGATCAAAATATAACTCAACATGATTAAAAAAAATCTAGAATTTTATAGCCAAGAAATTGTTTTACTTTTCATGTTCGTAATTTAATTGTAACGGCTGTAAGTGTAAAAAAGTGAGCACGGCTTTGAGTTTTTTCTCAACTTTGGTTATTTAAAATCACCTGTCTAGCCCATAAATGCCTTAAAACTAGTAAAATATGGTATTTATAAATCGAGAAAACAATGAAAAATGTAAATTTAAAATGTATTTTACCACCCAAATTATATTTTTCATTTTAACCTATATTTAATAAAATTGTTTTATAAACTAGAAAAATTAAAAAAAGTTTATTTTAATTATTTTCCTAAATACAACTTTTAAATATAGGTAAATATATATTTTTTATTTCAAGAAAGTCTTAAGGAACACGACAAAATTGTTAATTTGTATAGATACATCATATTTCATTCAAAAACGTAATTAAAGTAATCATATGTTCAAAGTCCAGGACAAATCATTCAACTTTGATCTTCAATAACAAATAATAAATAATAGTCTTTATAGAAATTATTGACACCATTCGATAGGAAATTTAATTTACTTTAAGAATGCCATCGGTGAATAACACAGGTGTTTTAGTTTAGCGGAAATGTTAATTCGAAACAGCGCGCGTCGCGTTTTTCCCTATCTCTCCCATGTTATAGCCGCGGCTTTTTGCCACTCTACGGCTCCGCGTGCCCCTCTAGTGTTCTGCTAAAGCTGGCTTCACCGCAACACGTGTATTCCTATTCGCGTGCCCTCTCCTTAATGTTTAATCCTCCTAGGGTTAGACAGAGAGCGGCGATAACATTGTTGTCAGTGATGCGATAAGCAGGCGATAACCCTCTCTCGACAGATGGACAATATCTCTTCTGCCGTTTTTATAAGTGTGTTTGAAGTATTCATTCTTCTTTATTGTAGTTAACGGTTGGAATTGTTTATGAAATTGTAACACTCGTACTCTGGGCGGATTATGTAACGATTGTATAAACACATTGATTTGTTTGATTTGGTTTTGATGTTGTGGGTTTCTGTTGAGGGCTGGGGGAATGGTCGAAATTATAATGTCTCTATTGCTGGCTTTAATGAGGGTTGTAATGATTTTAAGATTTGATTTGGTTTGATTCGGGGGTACTTTCTTGAATATATCATTTATGGAGCAGATAATAAAACAGGTTTTGTGGAGATGAGGCAATATGGGTCTTAATGCTGATTTTAAGTCTGTGGTTGTCCAACCGCCTCGGGTCCCACTGGCATTGAGATCAACACTGGGGTCGTCTATAGTCCATGTTTCACACATCCTTCTGGCCTGCGAGTCGCCCAGCACACTTACACCGTTGCACATCATTGATTTTTATTCACTGTCAGGGAAATCACTCACTGTTACTCCAATTTTCCACAACAATATTTATATAATACAATATAAAGATTCTTACGTTACCACATTTAAACATTTAAACACATACAAAACAATACGATACGATTCGATCCACCTACCGCTGATAATATTTTTTCAATTGGCATACATGAACTACTCGATTTATACTGGGATCCTCGACTAATTCAATTCTGACATTTACTGAACTTAACACATTGGTTACGACGTATGGACCTTTCCATGTTTGAGTCAATTTGTGCGATACTTCGTTGGCTTTATTACTTGGTATGTACCTTTTATATAATACCAAATCGTTTTCTTGGAACGGCGATGGATTCCTATTTTTATTATATCTGGCGCTACTTTTGCGATGGGCTGATTTAATATTATCCATGATTTTTGCGATACAATCCTCTGTAACGTCAGTATCGTTTTCCTGATCGATGTCCCACTGTAATTGCAATGGATGATTAATTTCTCGTCCTAAGAAAATTCGCGCAGGCGTCGCTTTGGTTGTTTCGTGGACGGCTGAATTTAAACCCATGTTTAAATATGCGATATTTTCATCCCAGCGTTTTTGTGTTTGCGAATGGAATATCTTTAACGCTATTTTCAGATTGCGATTGACTCTTTCTGACTGATTTGAGTTTGGCCTAGCTACAGAAGTATTGATGTGTTTGATCCCTAAGCTGAACAAAAAACTTTTAAACATTTCTGACTTAAAAATGGATGCGTTGTCAGATACAATTATTTCTGGGAAACCATGTTGAGTGAAAATTTTTTCCCTTAGCGCTGCAATGATTGTTTTGGTGTTTGCCTTCTTTAATGGAATAATCCAACTAAACTTTGAAAATGTATCGACACAAACTAATGCGTACATATTTCCATTTGCGGTTCGTATTAATGGTCCAAAGGTATCGATGTGTAGTCGTTCAAAGCATCTTTCGGGAGGTTTAGAATTCATCAGGCCAATATTTAGCGCTTGAGCTGGTTTAGACAGCTGACAAAGGCTACAAGATCTGACAAATTGCTTAACCTCGTCGAAAATTTTCTCCCATGTGAATTCGCGTGTGATTCGCCCGATAGTCTTTTTTATTCCTAGGTGAGCTGATATTGAAATGTCGTGAAAATATTTCATTAACATTTTCCTCATTTGAGTCGGAACGACGATTTTAGACGGATTTCTGGGGTTTTTTTGATAACGTAGTATACCCTTTTTTATAAAATAATTCGGTACGTCGATTCCATCTTCGATGTTATTTATAATATTGAGGAGCTGTGGGTCTTCGCGTTGTTTCGAACTCAGTGACTCAAAGGTTTCAGGGAAGTGTTGTAGAAAGAAAACTTGTTCGGGGACAACATCATTTTGTGGTGTGAGAGTTTTAGTCGGCTGTTGTTTGTTGACTTTGACTCGGTCGGGGCCAACGTTGCTTTGTGGCGCTGGGGTTTTAGTCTGTTGTGGTTCATTGACTTCAAACATCCGGCTTAGAGCGTCGCTTACTATGTTTTGTGTGCCCCTACAATGCTCGATTTTCTCGCATGGAAATTGTGAAAATCGTAGTTTCCAACGCGCTAACATACCAGTAGTCTTGTCGGAGCCCATAACATATGTTACAGCCATACAATCGGTTTTAAGGATGAATGGGTTATCAGTGAGATAATCCTTGAACTTTTCCAGGCCGTACAATACAGCGGCAAATTCCTTCAAATACATGCTGTATTTTAATTGAGCACCTGAGAATGTTTTGCTGGCAAAAGCGATTGGAACATTATTGCCATTAATTTCCTGTTCCAGGACAATTCCTACGGCGTTTTCACTTGCGTCACACGACATTATAAATCTCCTGGACCAATCTGGAAGATGAAGTACGACGGGTGAGGACAATGTTTGCTTTATTTTGTCGAAACTAGATTGTTGATCGGGACCCCACCTGAATCTTACGCCTTTCTTTTTCAAGTAGTTCAATGGTCTACTGATTTCGGAGAATTTAGGTATGAACTTGGCATAAAAAGCAGCCATGCCGATAAATCGTTGCACACCCTTTAAATTGCGTGGTCGAGGAAAATTACTAATAACTTCAGCTTTAGTATCGTCCACATACAGTTTGCCATCCTTTACTATGTGTGACAGGAAACGCATGCCCCTCTTTGCCAAGGTGACCTTGCTGGGTTTGATTGTAAGTCCGGCGGCCCTTAGACGTTCCAAAACCATTTTCAAGTCATTGTAATGATCCTGTGGGTTTGCGCTATAAATGCAGAGATCGTCGACAAAGTTTATTACACATTTAAATTTTAAGTCTCCTAGCATTTCGTCGACTATGCGTCCTAACACCTGGCTACCGATTTTTATTCCTTGGGGACAAGTACGAGGCTGATATAAGGCATATCCTACATTGAAAGCGGCGTATTTCCTACTATCAGGGTGTAATAGGCATTGGTAATAGCTATTGTTCAAATCAAGTGTAGTGAAATAACGAGCATCTTTAAAATAAGGAAAAACTTTATCTACTTCTGGTTGTGGGAAACTGTCCATTTCAATAAACTTATTTAGTTCTTTATAATTGACTACCAATCTAAATTTTCCGGGTTCCTTTTTTGGTCTTAGGAAGGCGCTAGAACTAAACTCTGAAACACTTTTTTCTATTACCCCTTCATCTAATAATTGTTGCACAGTATTTCTCATTATTACCATCTTATCTGGCTGGACGTGGTAAGGTCTTTGTCGGAATGGCACAATATCCTTACTAAAACGAATTTTGTAAGGCTCAGTCTTGGCTAAGCCGATTTTGTCTGTGACAACGTCGCTAAACTGTCGAAGTAGGTTTTCGAATTTATTTCGTTCGTCGTCTGTGAGCGGTGAATCACCTAAATCGGGTTTATCACAAGTTGGGATCTCTCCTTCTCCTATCAAACAATATGATTTAACACTCTCCCTAAACTTAAACTCCGCTGTTGAATCACCTAAATTCACGGACATTCGCGCAAACTTCATAAAATCGTACCCCAATATTAACTGTAACGGAAGTTGATTGACTACCCAGAAGTTGTAGTCCCATGACAGATTATCTATCTTAAAATGAACTTTGACCTCTGTCCGCACAGTTATCTTCTGGCGGTTCGCGACTTCTACTGATTGATTAATTTTACTTGACTGTTTGATCAAATTAGCACTTCGCAACTTATTAAAAAGCGTTTTACTCATCAATGACCTACTACTGCCAGTGTCTATCAGCGATAGGCAGTCTATATTGTTGCCAAACAATACCTTAATTAGCGGCAGTTTCGCGGATACATCTGTTGCTTGCATACTTTTGTTGGGCGATAACTTTACAGTTCGACGTTGTGTGCCCTTGACAACGTCGGAATCTAGTTTAAAGAAACCCTACAGTTCCTAGCGATATGACCTTCACCCTGACAACGATAACATTTTACAATTCTTTCCCTGGGTCTGTTACGTAGATCGTTTTGCGACGTAATTGGATTGTGACGAGTTTGATTCACAACCCTAGGCGATGAATTAATCAATGGGCGTCGATTTGCATTACCAAAATATCTCTCTTCGGCACGCATTGAACTAGTGATTCTATTTGCGAATGATTTTAGCTCAAATAAGCTTTGTGGCATTTGACCGAACGAAAAATGACTTCGAACAGTTGGATTACATTTTGTCAAAGCAATCTCAATCACCTCGCCTTCTGACATTGACGATTTTAAAGCGAATGCGATAGATATGATGTGATCGACGTATTCTGAAAAAGTTTCATTCGGTTGTTGTGGTCGATCTAACTCAAACGATGCAATCTCTCGTCGCCTAATTGACGGAATAAATCTGTGTAATATCTCGTCATGTAAGACATTCCAGCGTGCGTTACTCGATACTGCTTCTAAAAACAATTGGAACATTTGACCTTTGACCTTAGAGATAATAAGTTTAATGATCTCTGTATGACAATTCGGAGAAATATCAAATATTGGTTTGATGTTTTTGAGAAATGAAATTAATTCAAGTTCATCTGTGCCGTCGACTGTATTCAATTTATTAATCAGTTCAATTACCACAATTTGATCGGTTTTAGTAAGTGATTGACTAACATTGTATGCGTGAGCGTGTACGTGTGTGTCATGGTGAGTGTATGTGAGAGGTCGAGTGTGTGGGTGTGGGTGGTGTACAGTGGCACTGACCGGGGCAACAGTGGACAGTGAACCAGTCGCTACAGGAAATGACGCGCGTTGTTGTGCAGTGACTATCTCCATCTCTCTCGCACGTTCGCCGTTTGAAGGTTGAATATCCACGTACGACGAGCTGTTGGCATGACTGTTATCTTGAGTTGCATTCGACGTACTTGATAGCATTTCAGTCAATTCGTGGTTGTTTAGGTCCATTAAACAACTATTAGAATTTTGTCTAATTGGCGATGGTTCGTCATCGTTTACGATCGGTAAACGACAAGCGGAATTTTGTCTATTTGACGATGGTTCGTCATCGTTTACGATCGGTAAACGACAATCGGGATTTTGTCTACCTAAACTAACTCCATTATTATTTGGTGGAATATGCTCATTGTTTTGGTGTATCGGCGCATTTAAATCGATTAATTCCTCTAAATTTCTCCTTGACATACGATCGCGTCGGTCATTCGCAGTTGTATTATACCCAGGCCCAAATTGTTGGTGCATTTTTCCCGCTAGGAAAATAATTCAATTTACGATAATATATCTCACTTTAACAAAACGAATTTTCCACGATGACAAAAACCAATTGACAATTAATTACAGCACAATACACAACGACAATAACAATAATAATAGAATCTCTTATAATCTAAACAATTTCAGTGAATCGCACAGACACAAACAGTACCAAGAGATCACGCGATGATATCATTTATTTGTAAAGAAAAATAAAAACAACTCCCTCCTACTACTTTTATATATTTAAATATTGTATTTAAATATATTTGCTCCTTGCAATGCTCTCAAATGAATCTTTACAAATGTTGGTTGCCCCTGGGTTGGAAGAACTCCAGAAAATAAAAATATCAGACAGAGCTTTTTGGCAGTGGAAGCTTGATGTTATTGAAAAAATATGAGTGGGCCCTGCAAAATATAAATATTCCCAAAAGGTCCTTAGGGGACGCCCTTGGCACTGTTTGTAGTTCTTCCAAAAAAGTAATACCTTTAATGAGAGCAATTTACCAGTCTTAATTCTACACCGAATTTACTTGCTCACTACTACACTAGTGTTTAGTGTTGCACTTAAAAGGTGAATCTTTTGTAGTGGCCTATTATTTACTGAATTACCTTTTGTTTACCAATTTGATACTATAGCATATAATAAAGAACTACCAGGTTATTGAGAACTAAAAGTGAGTACAATTTGATTTATTAAGCATTATTTAAGATTTACAATGATTCCAGTTTGACAGTTTCTGATTGTGTGGTGCAATATAAAAATATGACCTTGAGTGACACAATCAGACGGAATTGATCTGTCTGAGAATGTTGAACGGATTTATTCAAAGGGGAATATTTGGCGCGGTTTCACACCGATCTCGAAGGTGTCAACGGAGGAGTGGTATTTAATTTAATTTGAGACGACCAGTGCCAAACAAGTCCTGTTCGTTGGCCAACGATGTAAATATGAAGGTCGATTCTCGAAGGTCAACTGATTAAACAGTATTGCGTTTAATCGTAATAATATTTACTGGAACGTTGCTTATTGTTTTATAGCTAATTTGGCACTTTGGCGGTTCGTCTATATGCAAACTGGCACAGCCTCCGATAACACTTCCCGATTCAGCCGAACCAGCAACCTAATCCCTCCTTTGATATTAAATGATTCCCCCAAATTAAAATGCTGATTGTGACACTCTGTAACGAATTGTACTTTTAATAATGACTCTGTGCAAAATTCAAATACTATATAAAAATATTACAAAGCAACTCTGAATTACCCTATAAAAACATTTTCATATATTTATTCTTAATACTATAGAAATATCACAGTCTAATAAATAAAGCGGATTGCAACAATATGAATGGATTTAAAAATCAACAAATTGTGATCGAACCTATGAACATGTGCTTATTCTACATGAATTGACAAAACAAGACAGGAAAATTTACCAAAGTGCGACTCACTGAAAATCTCAATTTAACAAATAAATACACAAAATTACTTACAGTTTGGACGTCCACAAATATAACACAAAGGGGAAAGGATGGGAAAACGTAACTAGCCGGTATACTACAACACGCGATCAATTGAACTCGTGAATCGTTTGAGAAATTTTCAAATGGCGGACTGCGTTTGGCCGGTAACGAACTTTTGCACTTTTTGACAAAAACACTGATTCTAATTTCCGATCGCGAGGCAATTATATCCCTTAGGGATATAGGCTGAACGACTTTAAGGAAATTTAAGATTGGCCGACCAAACGCCGCGAAATGAATTTAATTTCCACGAACGATAAACAATTTTACCGAACTAGCTACGATGAGACTTGGGTAAGGACTGAGTACTGATTTAAACAGATGGCCGCCCGGCTAAACCTTATCCCCTCTCCGTCTTTAGTGCGTGGTGCATTCTGGTCTATACTGATCTATTGTTGAAACCAGCTGACTGTTCTTCGCATTAACCTGTATTGATTTGTTGCCTTTTACAACAAAATCGGTACAAACTGAACTGCTTATCATAAAAACATTACTTTTAATCCATTTTGGTATTCAGAATTTGTTATTCAAAGTAATAAAAAAATGGTGTTGATTAGAGCTGTTATTTTAATGTAAAAACATGGAAAAGATAAATTAATGGAATTAAAAGTATAGTGAGTGACACGGATTTGAACCAGGGACCCGCCACATTACTAGCGAGAACTCTAACTCTGAGCTACGCCCTGCCGTAGCGACTATGCCATGTTTTACTATACTTGAAAACCTACTCTATTGCTTGTAACGGCGTTGCAATTATTTGTTACATCAAGAAACGTTTAGGCTTATTATTCATGGTTTGTAGACTCAAAATAAGAATATTACCAAATGGTGTTTAACCCAAATATCCTTATGCATTCGAATAACTGAAAACATAGGTAAGGGTACTTGAAACCGTTCCAATAAACAAAATGTCCTTTGACGATTTAATTACATTCAAAATTTGAGCCTTCTTTTCTTTACTCATAGCAAGCTTAATTTTATATGTCAGGATAAAACAAAAACTATACAAATCACAGCGAATGCGGCAGCAACAGATCATCTTCCACCCAACTGTTGAGCGCCGCAACTAGGCCTACAACCGGCTACACTACTATCACCGTGTTGACAGCGACGCGACGCCGCGCCGCGCCGGCGCGTCGGCGGGCTCATTGATGGACATAAATAATAGCGGTTTGATAAATAATGTGTGATTGTTTTACTTATGTGTCTATATAGTTATTAATTAAAAGAAAACACTGCGTTTCTACAACTATTTACTTTTTGTATTAAATGAGAACAAAATTAAAACCCTGTATAAAGGGTTTGAAAACCCGTGATTGAGGTTAGAAATTTGTTTTGAAAATTTACCTTGTAAAGTTGATCACGTGACTAGTAGTTTTGGTCACGTGACTAGTAAAATACACTAGTATTTACTAGCGTTATAAAAACGTTTATGAAACGCAAATTAGTAGGACAGGTAAATACGGGGCTAGTATTTACTAGACTAGTAATTACTAGACTAGTATTTTTATGAAACAGGGCCCAGGTGGTGCTTTGTTTTCAGCTTAAAAAATTGCTGCAACACACAGGAAGCACCATTGTAGCGAGGTAAGACACGTCTTCTGTCTCATTATGTACATAAGAATCTCATTTGACTCCTTGGTGCTCTCGTCCCTACATAATGTCTGCCACAGTCTTCAAAGATTTGCAATTGGGTAGGCATTGTGACCCTATTTCTCCCATATTTTTTATTGCAATTTTTGTTTGAATTTTGTGCTTAATTCTTCTTTGGGTTCTAGAGACATTGTCGTACTTACTTATATATCTTTGCGTATTCAGGATCATCACCTTCTTGAGGAATTAGAGGACCCACTCGGTGTGGTAAAATGTGTCACGGATCTTAAAATTGTAGATCCCCTGTGGATCTTTCTCATCCTAATGAGCTTCGGAGCTGACCATGGTAAAGGCAGAATTGAATTGACGAACTTTATCCAAAAGATTTCTTGATATAAGTCTCACAGTCCTATTTTCAGATTGGGAGTTTCCAGTAAGAACCTAAAGGTATGGTGAATTGCACAAATGAGGTAAACGAACCTTTCATTTATGGCAACAAAGAGTAAAAACTTAACTGTCTCGGTCAGTCTTTTCTTGCTTAAAAATATGTAAGCCACTACAATGTAAACATTTAACGTTCATTTGTCCGAGATTGAACTATCACAACAGTGGTACTACCACTATAACCCATCAAATGTTCAATTGAGAGGTTGATGCTAGCGGTCATGTTCGGGTTCCCTCCAGCCACTCAAAGTTCTTCGCCGGCATTTGATTTTAAATTGAAATGAAATAAGGAAGTTGAAGTTAACCAAACAACAGAAAACACTATAAAGGAATTGGAATTTTGATACACATTGTAAATTACAGGATAATATGGTAATGTAACGAATAACTGCCCTGCGAATAATCACTTTTAAACTTTCACTTCATAACATCGAACTGTAACTACATGATAATCAGTAAAATACGATGTAAGGTAAATCAATTTAACCATATACAAAAAGAATTGAATATTTATTCTCAAACTCTTCATTATGAACCAGACTTATTTACCAGATTGAAACAAAATATAAATTCCAGCTTTGCTCTGGAAGTTTTACGTCCTGCAGTCTGTGGTTAACCTTAAACACTATTTCAAAACTACGTCCATATGTTATTTGTAAACAAAGGGAAATGAGTTTGATCAAATGTCAACAGATAGGCCACCTTCCAAACTTTGGCCCTTAAGTGTACTTAAGTGGTGCTCTTTCTAAATATTTTGAGACGCATTTGCACATCTACGTGGAAATACCTTTAATTTGACACCTCAAACTTTAAAATCCATCAAGCCGTTATCGAGTTATGACTGTGAAAAGAAAACTGCTTGCGTATTAATATATAGATTACTTTTTAAATTTTTTAATTCATCATGCAACTTATTTCTGAACCTTAGGTAATAGTTCTTCAAAATAAGATTGTTGCAATGTTTTTTAACTAGTTTAAACAGGGCATTTCTTTTCTTTATTTTACTACATAAAGCATCATTAATCCATCGTTTCAGTTTCTTAATTCTACCAATTTTAATGACATTTTCCCTACACTTATCTATACAGGGTTAGTAAAAAGTGTGGAGACCCCCTGTTATTTTTTTAACGGCCCATACTAGAAAAACTAAACTTGGCACACCATTATGGAATGTTATGAAGTACTTTTTGGGCATAACCGCCATTTGGCGTTCATCCCCAAAATGGGGGATTTTGGGGGAAACTAAAAAATTCCAAACACAAAGACCCATCGAGTGACCCCTCATTTTGAAGGTCCTGGTAAAAGAAAACGAACAACGCAAACTATAGGTATCTATCTTAATACAGTAAAATATGGCAGCCAATTGAATATAAAATTGCAAGTTATTCCGATTTCTAATGATTTCAATCAGCTTCCATTTTTTACTGGATTGAGATAGAAACCTCTAGTTTTCGTTGTTAGTTTTCTTTAACCAGGACCTTCAAAATGAGGGGTAACTCAATGGGGCTTATCATTTAAAACTTTGGAGTTTCCCCCGAAATCCCCCATTTTGGGTTTTGTAAGCAAGTGGCTATTAGGCTTAAAAAGTACTTCATAACATGCCAAAAAGATGTGTAGGGTTTAGTTATCCTATAGTGAGCCGCTACAAAATTTACAGCGGGTCTCCAGACTTGAAAAGCTGTAAGTTAAATTTAACTTCTGAGAATTTCAATCAGCTGCCATCTTTTACTAGATTGAGATAAAGACCTCTAGTTTGCGTTGTTGGTTTTCTTTTACCAGGACCTTCAAAATGAGGGGTCATTCGATGGGTCTTTGTATTTGAAACTTTTGAGTTTCCCCCAAAATCCCCCATTTTGGGGATGTACACCAAGTGACGGTTATGCCCAAAAAGTACTTCATAACATGTCATAAAGGTGTGCCGAGTTTAGTTTTTCTAGTATGGGCCGTTAAAAAAATAACAGGGGGTCTCCACACTTTTTACTAACCCTGTATATCTTGTAAATAAAGCAATAAAAGAATCAAAAGCCGCAGAAGGATCAGTTTGTCTGTAAACACAAGACCAGTCAGCGCTGTCCAACATCTGATTAAGCTTATCATAGTCTATGCGATAAGTCACTGGAGGCGGGGCAGTGGTGGAACAAGAGCCCCCCCCCCCCGCTCCCCCTCCTCCAATGCAACTGGACACACAACAATGAATGATCTGTGAATTGTTAGGTTAGGTTATGTTAGAATAGCACCATTTTATTATGTAATTTCTAAACGGGGAAATATAAATCAATAAATCATTAATAAGGATGAAATACTGGTAACAATAATACATTATTAACTTATTGGTCTTAGAAAGTGAAAAGTGTAACTTAATCAGGTGATTTTCATATTGCAGAATCAGAGTTAGCTAATTAAAGTTGTCACTTCCATTTGCTTGACTATGATTGAAAACAATCAGGGGTTGGTTTACTTAACCCATAGTTCATTCCACTTGTAAATGTCATCCATCCATCCTACCTTGTTTATTGTAATGTTGTATATTATTACGGCGATATCTTGAGAAATATTCATCAGCTGTGAAGAATAATGGTATATTTGGATTCAGGAGGTAAAAAACTACAAAGTAAGATATCAAAATTAAAAATTCGTTTGGAGGCACCTATACGGAATAATTACCGTAGTACCAACCAAGTAGCTCCGTGCACATTTTAAAAATTTTACCACGACTTTAAATAGGCCTACGCCAAAACACAAAATTATTCATGTCATGCGTCAAGAGGACTATCGTTGTTTTGAACAGAATATACTTTTGACCTAGCGGCACTGTTGACTTATTGAAACAGCGATATGTATCGTTTGATCAAATATTTGTTCTCGTAGGAACTGTTCACTAGGTCAAAATCCCATTAGGTCAAACTCATATACACAGCCTACGTTTTTAGTACTGACTTTACTTGTTGACCAAGTGGTTCTTTTGACCTAACGCTACAGCAAAATATATTATTTTTGATCAAATGGTACAAGAAAAAATTATTTGACCTTCAGGCACTGTTGACCTTCTGCAACACATCCTTAAATATTTTGATTCATAAACACTAAATTATCTCTTGTCATTGACTTGGGTTTAAGACTCAAACCAATCATTATTAAACCATTTGATGCACACACATTTTGATTACTTAAGTTCATTGTGGATTTAAAATAATTGATGTTGCCAATACTATCCTATAGATAACTTTGTGAGTGTAGGCCTATACATAGGCTTGCTACCTACCTACATTTATACTCTTAAATAAAATAAATATATTTAAACTGATTATTTAACTTCAGGGAGGTTAAAAAATAAAAAAATAAATTTTAATTTTTATATTAGGTTATATTTAAATTTAATATTAGGGCACTATTTTCATCTGTTTTACAGGAAGAAAAGTTATTAATAGAGTCGGAGGGGGTCTTAAATACAAATATTTGTGGGTACATTGGAAGCGAGAAGGCCCCAAGGAAGGGCCCCCTCTGGTGGAGAAAGTTGTACAGATTGTAGACTCCTGGTGTCATTCTGCTTTCCTCGCTCTAGTAGCAAGTGGCAAACAAATGAAGTACTACTTTGCCACTGAGAATATGAAGCCTGGAGACCTAATCAAGACATCAATGAACATCCCAAGGATACCAGGTCAGTAAATTAGTTCAACAATTGCTTCTAGATGATATTATTGTAATTTTTATAATTTCTAATTTATGGATTAGTGCACATATACATGGATAGTTTAAAAGTAGATATATTTTAATTGCTGATGATTTTCTTTGACAGTACCGGTACCCATTTTGATTCATATTTGCAACAGTAGCAACTCTGATTGCATGAAAATAATGTAAAGAGGCTACTCCTAGTTGCTGGGGGTATGCAACCTCCGTAGATGCTATCAAATATAGTTTTGTTTTTTTTTTTTAGCGAATTTCCCATATAGGGAATAAGCTATTACTGTAGTACTCATGGTAAGACCTGGATCCGGGACCGATTTACTTTTTCGTTTTGAGGTCCCTAGAGGCCAAAAACACCATCCGTTCAAATTCATACATATATATATATATAGGTCATTCTCCATAAAACGTTAAATTTCATTGGGTGGAAATCAAATTTATAAAAGTTTATTTTATGGATTAAAAATAATAAATTATTGTTGACCTAGTAATAATTATTAGGACTGAAACACTCGCCCAGATCATATATGTCTATTTTCAGCTTTAAATTAAATTTTTATTTTGAGGTGTCACGGACTTGACTGCTATGTCCATGGACATGACTAATTAGGGAAATTAATAACAACAATATAAAAAGAACTATAATTATAGTTCTTTATTATATAAAAAAGTAGTATAAGTCATTTCTTATCTGAATTGTAATAAATTAATCTACAGTAACTTCAATAGTTCTTCAGGGATTGAAAAAATGTACTGTTGCCGATTGTTAGCAGTTGGCTGATTTAATTAAGAAACAATATCATTTGGCTCAACTGAGCAAATATCTTCCTTTTCAGGAAAGATATACATCATCCCTGCAGACCTCTTTAAGAACTTAATTGTCAGTTCATCTTTTGTTTTTTCAAGGATCAGTCCCACGTAATGGTGCACCATTTTTCTTCCTTCAAATCTGTCAATGACATAGTCGTTTATGTCGGCGTCTCCTGTTCCTTCTTCATGTATTGAATCATCATCTGAATATACATTGCTATACTTCAGTTTCTTCTTTTTACATATGTTATTGTCTGATTTTCCTTCCTTGATTGATTCATCGTCTGAGGGAATGTCACTGAACTTCATTTTTTCCTTTTGACAATCTAATAGACTGTTAAGGTAGGCTTAGGAACCGAAAAACAAGAATAGTTTTTTTTTTTAAATCATAAGGTTTGATAAACACAAGAGATTCTCTTAAATTTCCCAGTTACCATTAACTTTGTTCTGCTTTAATTAAATCAATATTTTTTTAAAACCGTAACAAAAGGTAAACAATTATAAAAACTATACAATTTTCTTACGTCAGCTCCGTATAACTGGACCCGGTTGGCAAATAAATCACAACAATATAATAAAAATGATATAAAGTGCTTGTTTTTATTAAGTGCCTGTAATAAAATAAATAATAGTTTATGTGATTGTTGTTATTTAGGCTATTCATCTTTTGGCAAATAAATAAATTAAGAGGCGGCAGGAATCAGGTTGAAAATCGTCAATCTGCGACTCCTGCAATTGTACGGTCCGCAACCCGCACGGCTAGTTTCTGACCTTGAGCCTATTGATCGTAACTTCCATGGATAGAGCAGTGTTGAAAAACGGACAGTTCGTACATTTCTAAATGGTGCAATACTGTGGCCGACGCGACAGGTCGAATGAATCTGTCTTTTTACACAAACAAACATTCAGCCTGCAATGCTACGCTAATTTTTAACGTACAAATTTAAAATTTATGTAGTGTGTGCGAGAAGCCAGTGATTATTACTATATTATTTTGGTGAAACTGAATTAAATTTGAAATTTTATGTTTATGCAAATATGCAATATATTTCATAGTGTGTTATTTCATTTTATTCCTCGTGTGGCGTGTGGTAAATAAGATACCATAATTGTTGTTTTTTTTCAATATATGTTTTATTAAATTACGTTAAAAGTTCTTCTATCGAATTGAGTTTTCATTCACACTCAATTTATATAACTGAGTTTAAATAATTTTATGGAAATGGGTATGGTCAATTCAATACACGTGTTTTCCTTTAGAAAACTATTTTTTTTTGGTTTTACAATGTAGTTGATGTTAATGAGTCTTTTCCAAAAAAATCAAAACAAACATGTATTAAAAATAATTATATGTACAAAAATGAATGATCATTTTACAAGCTATGATGAAATTTAACCATCGCTTTTGTTTGTCTTCTTAGATGCTTTTTGCTTTTCCTGGGCATTAACAATATATGACGGATTTCGGATTTCCATTGATCTGCAATGGCGGGGATCAATTAATTCAGGTAGAATGCAATTGAGATAAAATCTCTCTAACTTAGGGACCATGTTATTTTGCCAGAACTCATCATCTCGTTAGATTTTTTCCATTTTAGCGAATTTCCCTATAGGGAAGTAGCTATTACCGTAGGTGGCACGGTAAGACCTAGACCCAGGACCGATTTACTTTTTCATTTTGATGTCCCCAGAGGCCAAAAACACCATTCGTTCAAATTTTTATATATGTATATATATATACGTCCGTGAACGCGATAACTTGAGTAATTTTTGTCCGATTTTAATGAAATTTGGTTTAAAGGTGTAAAGCGGGATAAACTTGAATGAGTTCGCGAACCAGCATGATCGGACCATGGGAACGGGGCTTTACGAGTGGTTTTATGGTTTTATGGTAAAAATTGGTTTTTCTCACTTTTGACCCTCAAAACACAAAATTTCCCAATTTCTCTTTAGACCTTTTTAAAGAGCTTAAAAAACAAATAATTTAGTATATAAAAGTATTTTTGTTCGGTTATTAGTAATGGAGAAAATAAAAAAAATTGTAAATTGAAAATTCCCATGTTATTCTTATGGAGAATATTGTCAAATGTTGTAGTTTGCTTGTTTATGGATATATTTTGATCAAACTTGGCAAATTTATTTTGTACTAAGCTATCAATATTTTACTAAAAAACACACTTTATTAGTTTCCTTGTAGCAGCAAACCTAGGTACTCATTAAACCTAATGTTATTAAAATATATTTAATTGAAAATCAATTCAGACAATTGGAAATTTGCTTAGTCGGCAGGTTTGCTGCGGCGGGGGTATTTATTCCTTTAGTTGTCCACAGTACAAACTGGCAATAAAGTCGTTTTGTAATGCTCAACTGGCCTTGCATTTGGTAGTAAAAGTCATGGCTCTATTTATTTCACCAATCGTTCCATCCTTTACCTTTTTGCAAAACGTACATTTTCTGGAGATGACTGCTTCATCTGGGGTCAGGTTTTTTATGAAGATGGGCATTTGATCTCAATCAAGCCATCATCGTCGATCAACCCATTAGGAGATGCCCCTAGAAAAAGTTTATCGCCGTCGATAAACAAGCCGCTTGGTTGTATGGTTTTCTGTAATAAAGAAGCAGCTTCTTCTCTGGCCACCGGTTCATTTTGGTGGCCGTAGGTCATTGACTCACAGTCAGAAGTAGAGTATAATAAATGCTTTACCAACGAACCACAACCAGTCGTTGGTTTCATTTTACATACACGCCCAAAATTAGAGGCGTGTATACCGTCAATAGGTTACGGCGTATTTCGAGCCTCTCTCCACTGTCACTTTGTTCAACAGTGGCTCGCTCGATTCGAAGTCTTTCCTCTTCTGATCGTTGAAGTTTTTTTTAGAAATTCTTCGGTTTCCATTTTCATTGTTTCCTCGTCGATGTCTGGCTTTTGGGTTGCTACGCCATAATCCGCATCGTTGTTAGAGCTCACCTGAAACAATGTCTTTCTTGAATTTTTCTGTCCCTGTCCTTTCTCAACCTTTCTTTTTCTTTTCAAACCTGTACTTTTGGTATAATATCCAGGGCTAGCCTTGTACATATGTTTGTGGAGTACGTAGTGGGTGTTTCCTGTATTATGTTGAAGAACTGCCGCTGAACACCGTCCTTGGTACGATCCTCTCATGGCGAAGTTCACCCGTTTTCCTCCTATGTACTTAGACACGATCGAATTGTAGTGCTCAACTGCATTAGAGGTTACATCCGTGATCAAACTCTGTGAATGGCGGCTCAGGTCACGAACAACATCACAGATTAAATTATACAATCCAGCGGACACTAACTGTGGAACTAAATTTCCTTCACTATTTACATCTTGCGCTTCCTTTGTACAAAAGTATCCCCTTTCTCTACAATGCTCATGCTGTCCAAATACATGACTGGGTACATTCAAAATATCAGCTGTTTAATCTTTTCTACGTTCGGCAAATCTTGTTTCTTCCTGTATTCCTGGGCTTTTTGGACAGCCATTCTACAACGGAAAACGTTTTCACCCATTTTCTTTCTCATAAGGATACTGTTTTTGATTTTGTTCGATGTAACTGCAATTTGCCTTAGCTTGTTGGAGAAGTTTCGCAGCAAATGGTTTTTACATTCGATTTTTTCAACAGTAATACTTTTATATGGTCTGCTCTCTCTAACCCTTTTGTATACGCTACTGTCACCGTCTGCTATAAGACGAGCGTATCTCACTCCATACATCTCTGCTACGTTGAAAGCCGTCTGCGATGATGGCAGGTTCCATACTAGAAGAGCTCTGGGTTGACTCCCAGTTTTTGTAGCAGGTATGCTCTGTTGGTTCCTTTCCTAAAGATGCAGCTCAGGAGCATGGAGTACAATATTTATTCTTTACTCCCATGTACAGCACCTTTTTTGTATTGTGGCCGACAATAGCCGCCTGTAAATAAAAACCCTTAGTAGTACACATTGTATATACGCGTTAGTTGCCAATTTTGTATAATAGAGAATTATTTTCTTTTGAGAACAGATAAATACCCTCGTAGCAATAAACCTGTCACACCCAATTTGATGTGATGGAGTGAATGTTGAAATGTGATTATTCGCAGCCCATTTAGCACAGATGGTTGGGCCAACGTTGGTAAATTGTGGAGCCACACAGTTGGCCAACGGTAGAAATGTCATCTCTTTGAACTGTTTTCCAACCAACCATTCTCCATCAATGGCTCAACCATCCAGATGAGATGGTATCTATTATTCCAAAATCATTTTTGTTTTCTAAAATAACTTTTTTTTTCTTCATCACTTAGCTTAAAAAATTTATAAATATATACAATACGACTCTCTTCCACACACAGAGGTATTCCTTCTTTGTGGAAGATATTTTGCTAATTTAAAAAGCTTTTTTATATGTTTATGTTTATATTAAATGTTATATTATTAAAATACCAAACAATATTGTAAACATTTCTGTATGGTACTAACATGATTTGTAATTTGTAAATATTTTGGCGGAATAAATGCTATTTTGATTTGATTTGATTTGATCCAAAAATACTGATGGCCAGGGGCGTAACTAGACTATTCAGTATCCGGGGCAAACACCTATTTTGGCGCCCCCCCTTCAATTGGACTGAACCCAATATATATAGATAGATATTAGATATAATAAATAGATAAAATAAATATATATATGTGGTAAATAATTGAATACAATACGGTTCGTATTTTCAAAGACAAATATTTTATTTGACAACAAAATCGTTCACGAAAATAATATTGCTAGTAACACGCAAAGAAACAGCACTGCAATCACATTTCGTGGCCTGAACCACTGATTACGAGTAGAATGAAGTATTTTTATTTATTTATTAAATACATGCACGGCAAACGCCATTTTACAAGAGTGGTTTTGTCAACTGACGAGTATGAACTGTTGTCAACTACACTAGTGCACAACATACGCAGTTAGTCAAGGTCAGGAGGGAACTTCTTCAGATGACCCATCACGGTTTGATAGAAACAACTCAATAATATTGACACTGCCAAAATTGTTGATCTTCCGATGTAGACTTTGCGCGCCTTTTCTTTCACATCGACGCTAGTGCTATCTGTGGGGAGAACACTGAACTGTTACGCCGCCCCGCGCTGCATGTGAGAGCGTCGCAGTTGTAGAGTTATTTTAAAACAACGAAAAACATTGAAACCAATTTACTTTTCAAGAAAAATAAAAAGTAGTTTTAAGACTGAATATATAAGGTTACTTGTAAGCCAAATTTCACAATTTTACACTAACGTTTACCTACTGTATAACTGAACTAGTTCTGTCAAATCCTTATGGAAAGTAATATTTTTTATTTCAACGAAAACAAATTAAAAAAAAATTTTTAAAGAATGTTTTTGCATGCTACACGTAGGTTAAGTTATGTTTTTTAATACTACTTTTTGATCGATGCCAAATACGCAATCGTTTAATTGCAGTTAAGTGAAAAGTAAATTAGTCCCATGTTAAATAACAGGCCCTGCCAGTAGCACGGTGGTTGACTCCTGCCGCCTCTTAAGTTCGGTTATTAATTACATGTAAATTTGTTAAATGAGTTTTTTTTAATGTATGTCAAAAGAATCAGATGCTCTGTATCAGTAAAGCTACTCATCGGTTACTTATATTACTTATATTACTCATCTAACCACTTTTGTTCTCTCCGTTTCAATAAGTATGCATCCGTACTTTTTTTTTTCTGCCAGGCATTGTGATTACCACAGTCTGAAAAATTGTTAATTGTCTAAATAGCCTAATACTTAACAATGATATGTAAATATTATTGTAAAAGAAAGAGTTATGTTATTATGTTTAATTACAAGAAAAAAAAAATATTATGTTTATCCTTTCACGAATTGGTAAACAAATTTAATTTATTATATTATGCCACCTTTTTTAATACTTGGGTCTAAAACATAACAGTTAGGCTAAATATTTAAATTGTAAGCATAATAATAATAATAATAACAATTATAATAATTCAGAATAATTTAATGGAAATACCACAAAAAGTGATAGTTATGAGTAGTAAGACATAAAAACTGACAATAATAGTTGTAATTTGCTTTGTTCATTTGTTTTAAGTTATTTAACACCTATGATAAGGAATTAAATTGTAATTTAAATGTTTAAATGGCTATTAATGTTTGTTAGATCAGTAATTAAAGCTAAATATAAGAAAATACAAAAGATTTGTACACTTTTCTTAAAACTCTAGTGTCCGTGGACATTTCCATCATGTCCTTGGACATCAGTAGTCCACAGACATGATGTCCACGGAAATGATGCCAAGCATGATAATAAAATTGTAGGTTCAAAGACTTTTAGGTTATTTTCATAAAGTTACTTTCTTGTACTTAACAGCTGTTTTAAGATAATATACACAAAATACCCCCGCCGCAGCAAACCTGCCGACTAAGCGAATTTCCATTTGTCTGAACTGATTTTCAGTTAAATTATATTTTAATAACATTAGGTTTAACGAGTACCTAGGTTTGCTGCTACAAGGAAACAAATAAAGTGTGTTTTTGAGTAAAATATTGATAGCTTAGTACAAAATAAATAAATTTGACAAGTTTGATCAAAATATATTCATAAACAAGCAAACCACAAAAACCAATTTTTACCCCATAAAACCCCCCGTAAAGCCCCGTTCCCATGGTCCGATCGTGCTGGTTCGCGAACTCATTCACGTTTATCCCGCTTTACACCTTTAAACCAAATTTCGTCAAAATCGGACAAAAATTACTCAAGTTATCGCGTTCACGGACGTATATATATATATATATATATATATATATATAAATACATATATAAAAATTTGAACGAATAGTGTTTTTGGCCTCTGGGGACATCAAAATGAAAAAGTAAATCGGTCCCGGGTCTAGGTCTTACCGTGCCACCTACGGTAATAGCTACTTCCCTATAGGGAAATTCGCTAATAGCTACTTCCCTATAGGGAAATTCGCTAACAAGAACAATAACAATACAATCTATATATTAATTTGAAACTGTTTTTCTTTGTGACAGCTAATTTGAGAGAACAGCTGGGCGTAGAAACTAGGTAGAGGTGTCTAAAGAAAGGGCTTGGTCTGGAGATGAGCTATCAAAAGAGAAACGTGGTAAATTCCCTTGGGGCTCTGCCCCAGTGGTCTTTAAATTCCCATCCCATGTTATTCTTATGGGGGGAAAATGGGTTTTTGTCACAGCTAATTTCAGAGAACGGCTGGGCGTAGAAACTTGGTAGGAGTCTCTAAAGAAAAGTCTTGGTCTGTAGATGAGCCTTCAAAAGAGAAACGAGGTAAATTCCGTTGTGGCTCTGTTCCCTTTTGGGAAGTAGCTATTACCGTAGGTGGCATGGTAAGACCTACGCCCAGGACCGATTGATTGATTGATTGATTCTGTAGGGGCGGACCTTGTCCTATTGCACGTCAGCCACTGATGGGCTTTTTGCGCTCCCCACATGGTACTTCAGAGTCCGTCAAACCTGAGTTGCTTAATGAACTCAAGCATCCTGTCAATGAGCTCCTCCTGAGGAAGGTGTCTGCCCCTTGTCATTACACCAAGAGTACTGTCCCTTACCTCATTCAGAGCTGTGCAGTCGTAGAGTAGGTGATCAGCAGTCTCCTCTGATTGCCCACATTTCCTACACGCAGTGTCACCATTGTGGATCCTCAAGCGATGCAGGTGTAATTTCAGAAAGCCATGTCCAGTGACCATTCCTGTGATCTGTCTGAGTCGCCTCCTGTCCAAGCGTAGGGCATTGGAGGCGACCGTCTGGGAAGGAGAGAAGAGGGTGAGCTTACTTACCCTATGGTGCTGAAGCCTAACCCATCTTTTCCTGTGTTCCTCCTGAGCCCATGCCATGACTGAGTGACATGCATGCCCACGAGAGATTCCACAGAAAGGCTGTGGTCCCACGAAGTCTGAGGCTGACGCTGCATTTGCTAGCCTGTCAGCCACCTCATTCCCTTCTATCCCTGAGTGCCCAGGAACCCAACAGAGCGTTACCTTGTTGCGCCTGCCCAGGTCACATACCGCAGAAAGGCAGTCCCAGACCACCTTAGAATTAAATTCATAGGAATCAAGCGCTTTGAGCGCAGCCTGGCTGTCTGTGAAAATGGAAATGTTGATGTCCCTGAAGCCTAGCCTCAGGTTTTCCCTAGCACATACCATAATCGCAGTCATTTCGGCCTGGAACACAGTTGGGTGAGTGCCCATAGGAAGACAAATGTCCACCCCGTTCTGCACTCCATGAATTCCAGCCCCAGTCCCACTTCTTACCTTAGAACCATCAGTATACCATTCAAGGTCGCCTTGTGGAAGAGGATTCCCACCGGACATCCACTCATCCCTGGACGGAAGGAGGACAGTGAATGGTCTGGCGAAGAAGAATCGAGTCGGCATGTGATCCGAGGGCATGTCCATTACCTCCCCTCTTACCTGCTGAGTGATCCGAGAGTGACCTCGGGATCCTCCAACATCCAACCAAAGGTTATCACACTGGAGTCTGTAGGCAGTCCTCCTCGCAGTGACCTTGACATGCAGGTCAATCGGAGTGAGGTTGAGAAGGCAGTCCAGTGAGGCTCCCGGACAGCTGCTCATTGCGCCCGTGATGATGAGACAGGCGAGTCTTTGGACGGCAGCCAGATCTCTCACCGCCGACACTGAGTCCATCTTGGGCCACCACACGAGTGAGCCGTATGTCATGGCGGGCCTTACCACGGAGACAAATAGCCAGTGCATGAGCGCCGGCTTGAGCCCCCAGGTTCCTCCCACCATGCGTCTGCAGGCCATGAGTGACCACTTACCTCGATCAATGACCTTTTGGAGTTGTGGCCCCCATTGCAGCTTTCGGTCCAATACCACCCCCAGGTACTTTACCTGATTCTGCATTTCAAGCACTGTGTCTTGTAGTCTCAGAGGTCCAATGCCATTTAGATCGCGCCTCCTCGTGAAGGGGATAACCGCCACTTTGGAGGGGTTGATAGAAAGGCCTACCTCAGTGCACCATTGTCCAACTGACCTCAAGGCTGTGTTCATGAGGTCGGAGACCGTGTTGTTGAATTTACCCATAACTAGTATCACAATGTCGTCCGCGTATCCTTGAACGAATACACCACTATCACTGAGAGATCTAATTAAGTCGTCCACAACAAGGTTCCAGAGAAGAGGAGAGAGTACACCCCCCTGTGGACACCCTCGTGTGGTCCTGGCCTCCAGAACCTCATTGTGAAGAGAGAGTCTTACCTTCCTCCTCTTAAGTAGAGACTCTACCCACCCGCACACCACCTCATGGAATCCACGAGCTCTGGCAGCATTGATTACAGCCTGGGTTTCAGTGTTGTCAAAGGCGCCCTGGATGTCAAGGAACGCCCCAAGGGCAATCTCTTTGAACTCAAACGCCTTGTCGATTCTGCTTACCAGGTGATGTAGGGCAGAGTCACAGGATCTTCCTGGGGTATAGGCGTGCTGGTTTCTATGTAGGGGATTGACTCTGAGGACTGTGTCCCCCACATACCTCAGCACCAGTTTCTCTAAGGTCTTCAACAGGAATGAGGACAGAGAGATGGGACGGAAGGACTTGGGATCCGTGTAACTTGCCTTACCAGGTTTAGGGATGAAAACCACCCTTGAGATGCTCCAGGCCGGGGGAATGTGTCCCAGGGCCAAGCTGGCCCTGAACAACTTACTCATTGCCGGAAGTAATATGTCGATGCCTTGCTGGAGACAGACAGGTCTTACCTCGTCGGGTCCAGGTGATTTGTATGGGATGAGTGACCCTATGGCCCATCTCACACGACTGTGTGTCACAATGTGGCACGCAACCCTCCACCGAGTGTTGTTTGCCCTTGCGACAGCTTGTTCCTCATCCTCCGGCACCAATGGCTCGCTTGGGATGATGCAGCCAGGGAAGTGGGTGGCCGCCATGAGCTTTAGCACTTCCTTAGGTTCATACAGCATATCTCCCCCAGGCTCCTTGAGGGGGCCTAGCTTGGAGGAGTTGTCCTTTGTTAGGACAGTGTATATCCTAGATGTATCTCTAACACTTTCTAGCTTGCTACAGAAATGTTTCCAGGAGAGCCTTTTGGCCCTCCTTACAGCCATGTTATATTGGGTTAGCAATCTATGATAGCCATCCCAATTATTTGTCCTCTTCGCCCACCTGAACTGAGACCTGACTCTCTTTTTCAGGCTGGTAAGCTCTGTGGTCCACCAACTCACTTTACCCTGCTTCCTCACCGTTAGCGGGCAGCTCTCGTCAAAGGACGTGACAATGGCCTCGCCTAAGCTCCCAGAGGCAAGGTCTAGCGTGTTGGTGTCTCTGACCCAAGGGAACTGTGTGTCAAAGCATTCAATGCGCTCTTTAAGAGTTGATCTGCACATATCCCAATCTGCCTTTCTGGGATTCCTGAACTCAATCTTTTCCAAGGAAAAGTTACCAATGTTGAACATGATATGTCTGTGGTCAGAGAGGGAAGGTTCCTGGGATACCCTCCAATCCAGAATTCTGTTACTGATCCCCACGTTGGCTATAGTAAGATCTATTACAGATTCCCCAACCCTGCTATGAAAAGTTGGTTCTGAACCGACATTAGCAATCATTAGACCATTAGAGGCTAAGTATTCAAGAAGTGCCTTACCTCTTGCGTTATTGTCCCTACAACCCCAAGCAGTGTTGTGGGAGTTGGAGTCGCAGCCCAGCACTAGGTCGACGCCGGTCCTGGCAGAGTGCTCGACCAGCTTCCTAACTTCCTCTTGCGGAGGCTGCGTGGGCTCATCTTGCGGCATATATGCTGAAGCAAGTAGTAGACGCCGTCCGGACTCCCTGCATTTGGTCTCTACCGTTGTGATGTCTCTGGAACAAAATTCCAGAACCGGCACACAAATGGTGTCATTGCTAGTCCAAATACAGGTTCTAGGATTCCGGACCTGAGCCGAGAATACCTGGCCCCTAGAGACCCCCATTCCCGTTATATTGCCGTCTCTAACCCAGGGTTCCTGGATAAGGGCAAAGTCAAAAGCCCCACCCGCAGTACTCGCACAGAGTACCGCAGTGGCAGCTTTACTGTGCTGTAGGTTCGCCTGCAGTATTCGGATCGTCATCAGGAGCACCTGAAAGAACCTTGAGTTGAACCCTTGTTATGCCCAAGAAAATCCTCCAGCCCCTGTCCCTCAGGAACTTGGCACTCCCGCAGTCAATTGCCAGAACCAGAGTTTGGTGTTCCGCCTCTCGCTTGCAACTGACCACTCTCCAGTCTCTGGTTGACAGTCCAGGATTCAGCTTCTGGACAAACTCAAAGATTTCTTTAGGATCTTTCCTGGCCAGGATCCAGTCGGTATGGAGAAGGACCTTGGTTGTACGCAGGAGATCTTTATGATCCCCCACAATCACACTCGGCCCCCCCACGCCCACCGGACCCAGACCAACAGCCACCTCCTTGAGCCAATCTCTGGTCTCCTCGTTTCCGCACAAGACTGCGAGGGCACCTTTGTCCTTGTAGGTTTTCAGGATCTGCTGAGGAGTGGCGGCCATAATAACCATCTCAAACAGTTTCTCCTGTAACAGGCAAAATTGTTCATCAGTGAACCTATCGTCAGGATAATTCTCCGGAACAACCGCCATCTTCCAGCCCGAGAGTTGGTCCTTGAAGGTCAAGTCCTTGCTGGCATCGCCCTCTGCAGCGCTCCTTGGCGGCGGGGGTGGGACATCCCACCTTCTCGGCCGCTTTGGAGTCTGCTGAGTCTGATGCTGCTGCGGTGGACCTGAAACTCTGCGCATAGGAGAAATACCAGAGCCCTCTCCTCCAGCAGGACTGGGAGTTTCAGCCTGCCTTTTCCTCTTGGGCTTGTTGACAAACCCTTTGGATTTTCTGTACTCAGCTTTTGAAAGCCAAGTACCCTCAGCCTCCTTCCTTGCCCTGACCTGTGTCCTCCACACACTAGGGGGTAAAGATGGCCGTTGTCTTCTCTCCTGTTCTGGAACAGTTGCACATGCCTGGGTCTCTACGCACAGATCCGGTGTTGCCACCTCAGAGGTAGAGCCCAGGGTTAGATTTGAATGGGCGCTTGAGTCAGCCACACTACCCGCCAAAGCCCTGTGTGCTTCCTCAAGCATTTGAACGTCGTCGATACTTTGGTTTTGTGGAGATCTAGCAGTGAGGGAGCTCCTGGCAAAAGCCTCTTTGCCCCCCTCCACCTTCGTCTCTGAAACAGTGCCTGATAATTTGCCCTCCCCAGAATCCATGGGCAAGCCCTCCAAGATGGAGGGGTGGGATTCACGCCTAGGCGCTGACCCACCTGGGGTATTTTCCGTAGTTTGATTAGCAGACATCATCGCTTCTGAAACAATACCAGGTTAGCAGTTTGAAGACCGTACCGTGTTCCATACACTCCGCTCATCAATACTTACTCCAGCACCGCTGCACACATACCAGAACTGGAGGGCAGTGCAGCAGCCTTACCGTGATCCATTCACTCCGCCTGCTGCTCAATTGACACTGAGCCCGGACCGGTGTCCATCACCTCGGCCTCAGGTCATACTAGTGTCGCTGCTCCCCGACCCTAGGGCAGACATTCACTCTGCCACCATAGATCCGCTGCCTTTAGTGATAACAGTGGCACCCCATGTAGGCTGTGACTAAAGGACACAGTACAGATTAACTGACTCACAGCGGTCTTGAGGGAAGGGTGCCACAAAGGGCCCACATCCCCCCTGAGGGGCTTACGCTTACCTCTCGCCACCCCCAGGACCGATTTACTCTTTCATTTTGATGTCCCCAGAGGCCAAAAACACCATTCGTTCAAATTTTTATATATATATATATATGTGTTCGTGATAACTTGAGTAATTTTTATCCGATTTTGATCAAATTTAATGAAACAGCTGTTTATATTTAAATTGTGATTTACTGAATTTGTCAAAATAAAGTATTTGCAATGGTTTTTTCTGATTTTAAAATCGATTTCTTCTGCATCGTGTCATGTTTTCCAATATAATGTTCTATTACCAAATCAGTGGAAAATCCTAATATCACAGTAACTTTTAAAATTATTTCTTATGGAGTTAACTTATATCTATTGTATAGGTTGGTTTCTGCCTTTTTTACCACTTCTTGGAGATTGTACGTAGGTGATATTCTTTGGCATATTGCATCTGTAGACGAGACTTGGGTTGGTGTAATTATTACAATGGAAAAGAGCGAGAAATCCTGGACAATTTGAAATAGGCTACAAAAAAAACTCTATTAACACTGTGCTACATTTCTTGAGCAATCATTGAAATAACTGATTTTCAAACAAAGGAAACATAGAAAAAGTCATAGAACACAACCAAGTAGAAGAAATAGAAACAAAGTTTTTTTCTTACATTAAAAACACTAAAAAAACAAGATCAGCTTTTTGAAAAAGATAAGATATTTACAAAAGATTTTGATTATATCTAACTGTTATGTAGATCGTGAGTATTTCTATAATCTTTGAGTCGCCTGTAATGCTTCGCAGTTGCTCGAATTCGAGCAACAGGTACACTAGTTATTCTTACCTAAATTTTGTCCACAGAGCTGATGAAATGATCTTTACATTACACGGTTTTTCTCATTTTTCTTAACAAAACTTCCTCAAAATAACCTAAAGCACAACACAAAGAACTCTGGATCCAAAATGGGTGACCTTCTTTCTGTTCAACTACTGCAGTAGTCAAGTTGTCTATTGGAAGACCCAATTAAATAAAAAAATCCAAGTGTCCACAGACATGATGAAAATTGTTAAGACAAAAGTTTATTGAAAAGTTTTACATTAAATAATGAAAATAAAAATTAAAGTAAGATAGTAGAGTATTTATTAACAATTAACTGTTGCAATACAAGTGATTAAATTCAAAAATAAAACTTATTTCCTTTTTTATATAAATTATAAGTGATAGAAACATTGGGTGTGACAGTCCACGGACATGACTTGTCATGGTCTGTGGACACTAAAATTTAATTTATTTTTCTTTATAATGTGAAAAAAACATCTTCATGATACATTTCTTAAAAATAGAATTATTATTATATTTTATATAATGTAATTTTTGTATGGAGACTTTATATTTAACGTTTTGCGGAGAATGACCCATATAATTATATGTATGTCCGTTAGCACGATAACTCGAGAAAAAATGGCCTGATTTTGATTAAATTTGGTATAAACGTGTAAACTTACATTTATTCGAACGAGTTCGCGAACCAGCATGATCCGACTATGGGAACAGGGGTTTATGGGGGGTTTTATGGGGTACTAATAGGGTTTTCCCATTTTTGACCCTAAAAACACAAAATTTCACAATTTCTTTCCAAACCATTTTGTAGAGCTTGAAAAACAAATAATTTAGTATATTGAAGCATTATTGTGCGCCTAATGGTTACGGAGAAAATTCCAAAAAGTTTAAATTTAAAATTCCCATGTTATTCTTACGGGGAATAAATCAACTGTTGTAGTTTGCTTGTTTATGAACATATTTTGATGGAATTTGGAAAATACATAAATTTTTTTACTAAACTATTAACATTTTACAACAAAAAACACTTTTTTACCCTCCCTGTTGCAGCAAACCTAAGTAACTTACTCGTTAAACTAATTCTATTTAAACTAGCAACAGTGCCCGTTGTGGTTAAATACAACGGTCTCTAGTAAAATAATGGTTATGAAATCCATACACCACATTACTCACTAATATTAATGGTACAGATTAAGCACATAACATTAGAATCACACATTTAACACAAGAAGCACACTTTAAACACAAATGCAAATTGTTAACAACAACATTCAATCAAAGAAAAATCAATTAGATAACAATATAACAATAAGCTAACAAACGTTAACACACGTTTCGTATGATTAGATTATGCCATAGATTAAACATAAATATTACTTAGGGAGTATGTTTAATCTATGATTATGCATACTGGTAAACCCATTATTGCCATCTATAAAAATTATTGGTATTTCTTTTCCGAGTCGGGTTAGCTCTTCTACCCGCCTGATTTTTTATAATTTTGGTTTTAAAATAAAGCTATTCAAGCACATATTTGTCATTAAGCACCATCATTAATCTATCTAATATATTACTCGATTAAAGAATTTAAAATGGATTTTTTTATTTTTCACTTCAATTAAAGATGTATTCCAACAGTTCTAATTACATTACCCTATATTTTTTGGTGTAAACAAATACCAGCTTTCATTTGAGCTATTGATTATTAAGATCGGACTACCTAAAGCACACTGCTGAATCACGAATCAACAATAATTACAATCGTTTTAGTACTTATCTGCAATCAATGACAATAGACAATAGACAAAACCTTTATTGAAATACTCCTAGAGAACATTCATGCGTCAGGTACATAAAATGTACAGTATATACGTAAACTATTACGGTAATTTGCAATTACAATTAGAATTTTTTTCTTTTTTTCTTCTTTTTTTCATGGTAGCTTATTGTTTAAGAATTCATCCTCAGAGTAGAACGGCCGGTCCATAAGCCATGTTGTCAGGTGCTTCTTGAGCAGATTGGGTTGTTCTCTCTTGAGGTGCTCTGGTAGGTTGTTAAAGTACAGAGCACCTTTGTAGGATGGTTTCTTCTCGTACAGACTCAGATGGTGTTGTGGGAGGGAAAAATTGGCGGCATGTCGTGTGTTGTGCTGGTGTATGTCTCTGTGTCTTGGCTGGACTGTTTTAGTGGTGTGGATAATGACTTCTCTTATGTAGAGTGAAATTGATGTGAGAATTTTAAGGTTCTTGAAGGCTTCTCGGCAACTGTCTCTGTAGTTCAGGTCGGCAAGGCATCTAATTGCTCTTTTTTGCTTTAGGAGTACTCTTTCCAGGTTGCCTTTTGATGTTCCACCCCAAGTCCATAGTCGCAATGCTATATCTGAGGCGGGACTCGAATAGAGCAAAATATGCAACTTTGGCTACTTCTGGGCTGCAAGCTTGCTTGATCCTACGTATAACGTAGAGACTTGAACTTAGCTTTTTGCAGAGCTGGTCTATGTGGGGTTTCCATGATAGCTTAGAGTCAATTATGATGCCTAGGTATTTTGTGGTATTTTGTGTTTGTAGTCCCGGTATTGTAATGTCTGTGTTGTTGCGTTTGGTGGTGAAAGTCATTTGAACGGTTTTGCTTTCATTTAGAACTAGGTCGTTGGAGGTACAGTATTGCTTTGTTCTCTGGAGTTGTGTGTTGGTTTTCTCTTCCAGATTTTCCATTGTTTTGTCCGCAAATGTGAGAACCGTGTCATCTGCGTACATGGTGGTGTGTCCATCATCCCCAATCCAACTAGGTAGGTCATTCGTGAGAAGGAGGAAAGGACTGGGCCAAGTACTGATCCTTGGGGTACTCCTCTTTGCACGTCTACAGCTTTGGATTGGGCCTTATACTTTGTGTTGTTCTTTATGTAGGCTATTTCCACAAGCTGTTTCCGGTTACTAATGTAGCTTTTAAACCATTCTGCTGCTCTTCCTCTCACACCTAGTGTTTCCAGCTTGAGTAGAAGAAGTTCGTGGTTTAGGCAGTCGAAAGCTTTATTAAAATCTAGGAAGAGGCTTGTTGAAGTGCTGCCTTCTTCTAATTGGTCTAGTATGTGCTCCGTCAGTTGTATTAAGGCTGTGGCTGTCGATCTGCCTTTAATAAATCCATGCTGTTGACCATTGAGAAGGTTGTGTTCTTGAAGATGGTGTAGGAGTTGGGCTAGTACTATCTTTTCGATTATTTTTGAAAACGTTGATATTAGGGAGATTGGCCTGTAGCTGTTTCTTTCTATCGTTGGTCCATTTTTGTATTTTGGGTAGACTTTAGCTATTTTTAATTTATCTGGGAATTTTCCTTGTGAGACTGATTTATTTATGAGGTCTGTCAGGGGTATTACTATTTCATTTTTACAGTTTTTTAGAAGTTTAGCTGATACCTCATCAGTTCCGGATGAATTTTTCATTTTTAGAGATTGAATGGCCTTTTGCACTTCTTCTTGTGTGACCCGTCTGAACTGGAGTGTGTGATGTGTTGCTGGTAAGTGGTCTGTTAAGGCATTGGTTCTAGAGTTATTGTTATTTTGGAGTGTTCGGTCGGCTATTGATGAGAAAAAATCATTAAAACAGTTTGAAACTTCTATTGGGTCGTCTATTGTTTTATTGTTGACTTGAAGATGGATTTGGTTTTCAGTATTTGATCTCGCTTCCCTTTCTCGGTTTATTGTTTGCCACAGTGCTTTAGACTTGTTTTCAGCCTGGTTTATGTGAGCTGTGTTGTTTTCTCTTCTTGTTTTTTAATGATACGTAACTCTATTTTTATTTAAGTTATTTTATATGTCTTGGTCTTAATACTTCAAAGGTTTTCACTTGAGATATTGATAGTTTTAATCAGTTAAGTTCAAAGTACTGTATAGCTCAATCAGAAAATACAAATTTGATTATAGCTTGAATGTGGAATTAAGTTGTAGATATATTTACTTAATTCTTATTACGTTATTCTATTTGTTTTGACCTAAGAACCTTCAGTGAAATACCAGTTTCCATTTGATTTATTGATTATTAAGATCGGACGTACCTAAAGCACACAGTTAAATCACAAACAACACAAATTGTTCAAACAATTTTGTTATTTATCATCGATTTATAGTCAAACGATCTTACTTGCAACCTCAACAGCAACTGTCAGACTTTGACGGGTTTCACCTAGTAAATAAAAAAAAAAAAATCAAACTTTTATAACTATTTGCAAAATCTACACAAATTAGGCTTTCTAATGACCTATTAATTAATAAAATCGGTTCAGTAGAACTGTAGATTGAATCGTACAAAGTTTAACAACATCTTTAATTCAGTATTTTCTCACAACTATAAATTGGGAGGTTGCTTAACGTTTTTGCAAATAACTTTAAAACGGTGAGGAAATCGACCAAAGTGGAAGGTGATATTCTGAAAGAGAATAAAATTTTTTCCAAATTACTGTTATGCATTTCTTGAAAATACTCATTAAAGACAGCCTAAAGTTGGCTACAAATATAAACTTGGAAATTTGAACTTGGAAAAAAATAAGTTTTAAATGTATTATTGTTTATTTTAATTTTTTTCACCTCAAATATCTGATAAAATCAAACTTTCATAATTATTTGCAAATCTAGGCTTTCCAACGACCCATTAAGTAACAAAATCGGTCTGGTAGAAGTCTTGATTTAGTTGTACAAAGTTTAAAAAAAATATATCTAATTCAGTATTTTCTCACCACTATAAATTTGGAGATCACTTAGATTATTGCCTATATCTTTTAAATGGAGGGGAAATCGACCAAAGTGGATGTGATATTCTGATAGAGAATAAAATTTACTACAAATAACTACTATGCATTTCTTGAAAATACTTAATAAAGGCAGCCAAAAGCTGGCTAAAATAGAATGTTAAAAACAGAAACTTGAATAAGCAGTTTTTAATGTATTTTTGTTATTTTTACTTTTTTACCACAAATATTTAATAAAATCACAATTTTATAATTATTTGCAAATCTACATGAGTTAGGCTTTCCAATGACCCATTAGTTAACAAAATCGGTCCAGTAGAAGTCTAGATTTAGTTGTACAAAGTTTAACAAAAATATTCCAAACTCAATATTTTCTCATTACTATAAATTCGGAGGCTGCTTAGCTTTTTTGCAAATAACTTTTAAATGGTGAGGAAATCGACCAAAGTGGAAGGTGATATTCTGAAAAAAAATAAAATTTCCTACAAATTGATACCATGCACTCCTTAGAAATACTCAAAAAAGGCAGCCAAAAGTCGCACCCAAATAAAAATTGTGAAAAACACCGTTTTCAATGTATTTCTTATGGAAAACATGTTTTTTAGAATTTTTCACCATAAATCATAACAAAAACCAACTTTCATAATTATTTGCAAATCTACACGACTTAAGCTTTCCAACGACCCATTAATAAATAAAATCGGTCCAGTAGAACTCTAGATTCAGTTGTACAAAGTTTTTTAAAACAGAATTATATATAGAATAGATTATACTGTATATAGAATAAATGTGATGTATTTAAGGAGGCATTTTAGTGTAAATCCAATCAGGCGAATGGAAATTCGCTTAGACTGCAGGTTTGCTGCGGCGGTGGTATTTTACCTCCTTGTTGCAGCAAACCTAAGTATTCGTTAAACCAAAGATTACTTATGCTACGCAAAATAGATATTGCACCTTACGGCAATTTTGTGCCAAGTCGTTTTTGGATGGGGCCACCTTCACGTAGTTGGGTGGTCCCTCATCAGAGGCGCTGTGTCAAGTCTCGATCTGCATTACCATTCAAGTTCGGGGGAGTTCGGTAATGTTCGCGAGCTCGGGATTAACTTGCCTGTACGCAAAGCGCTCGCCGACCCGTCGTCATCGAATCTCTAGTTTGAAAGCGCACAGCTGTCATTAATGTACCATAACTTTATCTTTTTACAAAAATGGCAGTTATTTAATTCCAAATTAAAGTGACCACGTAACAAAGAGCTAAAGGATACTACTAAAAGTTTACTGATAGAAACATGAATTAATAAAAATCTTCAAAAATTGCAGTCACAGTGATAAAATAAGCTTACAATGTTATACTAATTTCTCTGCATTTAATTATAACGTACATTTAGAGAACCATTAACAATTTAGAAATTTATAAATCTTACAAGTTTTAATAACTAGTGACTATTTGTGAGTTCGTCGACTTTTCTCACTTTTCTGTTTTCGGAATTTTTATACACAAAGTTTGCTTCCGGATTTCTAGACTCACGCAATATCTTACTACTAACGATGAGGAATGTATGGTTAGTCAACTACTACCTAACCATTCACTGGCTACTTGACCTTTTTAAACATAGCATTAAAAACACATAGTTTGTAGGAAGAACATTTATCTACACAGATCGGCATTTTTTTTCAAACTACGTATTATCTCGTCACATTATTGGTGTTTTGTCAGTGCCGTTTGCAAAACACATAGTTTTAACAACACCGGAACCTAAGTTGTACATAAATTAAAGAGATATTTACAACGTAAAAACTATATTTAGGTTGGAAAATGGAGGTCAGTCACACTTTCGCAATCACACGAAAGTGAACTAACCCGAGTGACCCGACATCCCAATTTACTGGTATGTCCTGTTTTAAACATTATATTAAACAATAGGGCGAATACTTTGTACCGGAAGCCTGTATCTACATTTTACAACAGGAATTTCGTTCGCCTTCCCAGTATAGCTACCTATTCATTGTAAGTGGTAAGTTCCTGAATCGACATTAAGGCATTGTATTGGCGTAGCCAGGTTTTGATTGGAGCGTCCTGGAGCAGAAATTGCCTAACCAGTAACCACCCCTCAAATTAGGTATATTTATTGAGCCCCATAAATATATAGCCTAGGATACTTTATTTCCCTCTTAGTGGTCTTCGTTGATAAACACTTAAACCACAACCTTCAACGTACGTCTATTTTCAATTGACAATAAATTAAAAATTATTGCATAATAGTATGATGAAGGTAGTTAATAATATATTTCGGAACTCTATCATAACTGTTTTAGGCAGACTCTAAAGATAATGAGACATTGACAGTATAAATACTGGTGAATTTATCGCTATGTGATGAAGGGGCTGCCGCGAGACAGTGTCGGGAAGGCCATTTTTTGGCCGTTTTTTTATTGCCGTGTTTGCCATTTATCACATACACTCGTCTTAATACCTAGTATTTTTCATGAAAATATCCACATCATAATACGATTGTAATTCACTACACATAATACTAACACTTCTTCATCTTGCTAATCCATCTTCTAATGAACCTCCTGTTACTTACATTAAGCAAACAACCACAAAATAAAGGTTAACTATAACAATAAACAATAAACAACAACAAAAAATACGTAAATAACAGCTGGTCATGTCGGCAATGAAGTCTTAGGTTGTGAAGACATTCGCTAGGCTTTGCATGGAAATTGATATCACAAAAATGGCTTGGCTGCAATATCTATTTTGCGTAGCATATGTAATCTTTGGTTAAACTAATGATATTTAAATAGGGAATAAATGTGATATTTTTAAGGAGACATTTTTTTTGTGTAAATCCAATCAGGCAAATGGAAATTAGCTAAGACTGCAGGTTTGCTGCGGCGGGGGTATTAATCTTATTTCATAAATTAGTAATCTGATTTAGGCTGTTAAAAATATTGGCATCCTACTGCAATACAATTGTTATGTTGCAGTAAACCCTAATGAAGGAGACGCATATCCTCTTGGAGCTCTGCCGATGGGAACTAAAGTGCATTCTGTGGAGAGATTGAAAGGTACTGGTGGCTTCTATGCTCATGCAGCTGGTGTGTCAGCCACAATTCTTAGGTAAGGTACTCACTACTCAAACACTTTCCCTAACTTAATGGAAAATGAGAGTTATTAAGCCATCAGAGGTTTTAAAAGTCTGTGAGAGGGTATGTTTGGACAGCTCCTAATCAGTACATTAACCAGTAGAAACACAGGTACCACATGAACATTACAGTATGATAAGTCATGCTTTGTTTCTATTTGTATAGGAACATTTAAGATTGAATTATTGAAGTTACCGTACCATGTTTAGTAGCCTTGGTTCTTGTAGAGTTAGTTGTTTTCACCAAGGTGTGACATCTTGTAACGGGCCTAAATGGTTAGGGGGTTAATTTCAGAAGGTATTGTAACCAGGTTAATCTACTAAAGAATACCTCACTTTGCCTGGTGTTGGAGAGAGGAAAGGATTCACTTTATTAGTAAATAAAAACAGTCGATTACCCCAGAACTGTCTGTTAAAGTTAAACAGCTGGACGTTGGCTATGGAGCCCTAGTCGCGACGCTAACTGGCAGCATAACTTAATCTTGCATAACCGAGGTGACAGATGCATCTACAGACGATTCCCAGATAGAGTGGAAGTAAAACTGTGTTTTTTTTGTCGGTTTTACTTCTTTCTATCTTACGCTAAGGTTCAGTTTACTTCGGTTTGACTTCTTCGTCGCTTCTGTTGTTCTTCTTCAACTTTCCTTTTACATCGAGTCCGGTTCTTTTCGTAACATCTGGCCAATCAGAGGTGTGTTGGATGTGGACTGCTCGATCCTCAGCGGTGAAGAAGAAATTCAGCATTCTGACTCTCAGGGCAGATTTATTCGTTCGCGTTCTTAAGATCTGAAAGTTGAGTTTGAAGCGTTACCTTCGCTGTTTTTGTGATGAAACATGTAGGCGCTACATGTACTGTATTTTGTTTTATCTATTTTGTCGTTTGATGAGTTGTTAAACAACATTTTAGTTGTATTTTAATATTTCCCTACCAGTTTTAGAGGCGGTTTACGAGTACGGGGTTTTGTTGCTCACGGTTATCGTTGATCTCGGCCAATTTTAACCAACGGCCAAAAAATGGGTTCACGACATAGAGGGTTAGCTGAGATCAAGCTTAGCTGAGACCAACGCTGGCCGTCTCTTAACAGCAGGGATTAAGGGGGAATTTTTGTTGGAAGGTTGGCAACAGCCACATGGGCTACCTGCTGGGCCGCTGCTGGCGGTCGACGAGTCCCAAAACAATAGGATGATGTCGGTCCATATATATATATGTGAAATCCAATGTTTGTCCAGTCCTTTATACGTTACTAAAATGACCATCTGGGCGTGATGAAATTTTAGGGAAGTAAATGAGTACTATACAAAATTAACAGTTTTATTAGCAACATTGAGTAATATTTTATGATTTTAGGGTTCCATTTCCCAGTTGTGGAAGCCAATTACGAAAAACCTTTCCATCAGAATTGACTGTTGACACAAACCATTTTTTTAAATCTCAATTATAAATAACGTTCTCCTTGGTTTAAAATATAGTTCAAGAGTTTTTATTCATACTTTGCGCATGTATTAAGATCAAGGTCAATAAGATAACCATAATTTCAGAATTTCATCGCTGTAGCTCAAACAGTTAATGTGTTATGAATGTTTTTGTAAAAATCACATAGGACAATATTACATTTTTTGTTTCTTTTAACATAGTCGGAAAAATATAGGATATGACCTTAAAAAAATTGCAAGAAAACGTTTTATGGTTTTATTTTGTAGTGTTGGGTTTTCAGAATGACATACTAAAAGTTGCCAAAAATTGTTGCACAAGAAAACCACTAAAATCACAATTTAAAATGACTGCTATTCCCAACATTGGACAAATTAAAAAAATATATTTCACATGCATTTGTTATGCACATTTTTCGAGATATTGACATGGGACCACCTCCTGTATTAATTAGGTGGTTAGTACTTCATTTTGATAGGGAACACGTTTTTGTCCGCCATCTTGGATCCGCCATATTGGACATAGATAATTTTTTTTCAATGTAATGATAGTGTTGTGACACATCATTACAGACTACATTTTTACACTGATTTCAATGCGGAAATCTGTTTTTCAATATCTTTTTTCATTTAGAAGATTTTATACTCAAACGAAAACTCTCCCCCATACATTTCTTATGGACGTTTCGTTGTTTGATATTTAAAAAAATTTTTTTCTTATATCTCCAGTTCTTATTAACGCTTGCAGTTCGTTCTAGGCTTAAAATATTCATTATTGTAAGGACTTTCATTTGAGCTCTTGAGCATTAAAATCAGACGAGTTAAAGACCAGCTACGAACCTCAGAACAATATTAAATTAAACTTTTTAGAAATATATATGTATTAAAAGATTTATAACTCGGGTTGTTAATGCGTCACCAACTTCTTTCTGGTCTCAAATTATTCAGTAAATGTATGGCTTTGATTTTATTAATCATTAACCAAAATCTGAAAATTTTTTAATGAGTCATGGACCTTAATTTAACATTAAAATGTATTTATTTTGAAATTTGTCTTTAGTTAAAGACGTATATCCCCAATTCTAAATAGCTCCCAAAACTCTTATATTCTTAAATAATTCGCCAAATTATTGACTTTTATTTTTGCTAAAGACAGGGTGTCTACCAACCGAGAAATCCGGGAAAACCGGGAATTGTACTTAATTTTTTTTACTGGCCATGAAATGTACGGGAATTGTCCTTAAATGCCAGACTATGTCCTTAAATTTTTAATGGGCCATAATTTTATTGATCGCTAGTTGGTTAGGAGCACATAAAAGGTTTATCAGATGTTTGTTTACATTTTCATAATTTATTACTAGAGTAATTATGCAATAAAAATCCCATTAGCAATCTCAAACCCATTAATATTTTATCACGACAATCAAGTGTCAAGTCAAGTACTTCCAAGAACTGTTGACTCAGTTCTAGCTAGCTCATAAAAGTTGTATCACTTTTATTCCTTTACAACTTCTTTTTTTATTACTAGGGCTTATTATGAGTTTATATTATGAGGAATTATTATGAGATCCCAAACCTATTTTATCGTGAAAATAATAGCTTTATAATGGCTGTTAAATTTCACTTCTTACTTGTACTTTCGGCTTGAAGATTCAATTCGCCACGGCCATTGCCTAGTGCCATAAAACTGTTTATTGTTTCATATTAAACATGTAAATAATCTACAGTCTTATTTGGTTAAGTTAAGTTAACCCCTTTTTTATGGATATTTTATCTTTCAATTGACAAAACCACAAGCATTGTTGTTTGCATTAATGTTTTATCACGATGTAGGCCTGCTTGCTTTCAAATTATGTCATTGCATTTTCTGTATCTTTGTCTTATATTGTTGGCTGTTCAGGTTTCAATGTATTTTGTTTCCCATATATTTATTTATTGAGTTGTATGCTTTAAGCAATCTAAATCTTATGAACTAGAATGAAGATAGTGACTTTGCTGCTATTATAACCTCATTGTTTGTTACTCAGTTTATATAATCCCTCCTAAATAATTAGGTCTAGGCCTGGGTATTTTGATTCTTGGAAGAGCTGTAAAATATATTAAGAAAATGTAATTGAGCCTAGATAAACAACTAATGATTGCTATGTGTCGATATTAACTTTGCAAATGAAAATACAATAATCTTACTCTGTGCTTATTGCTTATTGGTAGCCGCTTACCATACCTTGATTTTGTACTAAGAACTGAGTAACAATGTGTATTAGAGATTTTTTTTTTCAAAAGTAGTCGAGAGCCCAACGTTGTGCCAGGGCGAATCATGCCAAAATAATCCGCCTGGATCGGATAAGCTATGTTATGAAGTTTACGTGACCGATGGAGATATTTGTCGCTATCGCAGGAGACAATGATTGCGTTTCTCTGTTACACTATAAAAGCTTTACCTAAAGTATAGGTAAGCCTATGCTTGTTTACTTTCAATAAATTTCTATTTTGAAATTTTTAACTCTTATCTATTATTATTTACTTTTCTCTCTGGTACAACTACAGTTAATAACAAAATTAATACAGTTTGACAAATCAGGAAAATTATTCGGTAGGCCTAATGACACCGACAAAGGTTACGGCAAAGTGTCCTTAAATGTACGGGAATTGTCCATGAATTTTTTATCCATAATGTAGTAGACACCCTGTAAAGATTACTTATTGGTAGTTATTTAAAATTGGGGATATATGTCTTAAACCAAAGACAAATTTCTAAATAAAAATAATTTAATTACGACGTATTTTCCCAGGGGAGGCGTTCGGAAAATACACGAGCCCGGTTTTGATCCGGTTGCCGGATAGCTAGTCGCGCTATGGGTTGCGGTTCCAGGGGTCGAAATGTCTAATGAATCGACAGTTAAGGGCGAACAAATATTCTGAAAAGAGAACGGATGGCTCAGACACAGGGTATAAGATATAAAATCTCCAACAATCGAACCCACGTTATCATCATTGCCATATTTGTTCTCTATATGGAAAGAAAGGTGCGCTGCGGGCGAACCACAGTTCGGGACGGAGTGCTGTGGGCGAACCACAGTTCGGGACGGATTGCTGTGGGCGAACCACAGTTAGGACGGATCGCTGTGGGCGAACCACAGTTAGGACGGATACGTCGATCTTGGGGAAAGGGAAGAAACTAAGTTGCAAAATATGATTATATCACACCAACACCTACAATACAGTTAAATAAAAACACGCAAGTATTAGTAGGCACTAGACCTACACCACCGACCACACAGTTATATAAGACACACGAATTAGTAACATCTACACTACAACACCTTAAATACCGTTATTTAAGACACACACGTATTAATAACGTCTACACCACAACAACCTAAAATTCCGTTATTCATGACACGTAGTATTCACTACTAAAACTGCAACACCTGAAATATAGTTATATAAAACACAAACGTATTGTTAATCTATTTACACATGCTGTGGGCGAACCACTGTTAAGGATAGTTTATTACTGCTAAGAGCTGTTGGCGAACCACAGGGAATTATCGCTAGCTACAAGTAAATGCCGTGGGCGAACCACAGGGAATTAACGCTAAGTAAAGCTAAATGCTGTGGGCGAACCACAGGGAATTAGGGAATTAACGCTAACTATAGTAAATTGCTGTGGGCGAACCACAGGGAAATATCGATAACTAGAACTAATTTCCGTGGGCGAACCACAGAAGGTTAAAGCTAACTATAGCTAATTGCCATGGGCGAACCACAGATAGGATCGGAGGATGCTGCGGGCGAACCACAGGGAAAGGGAATTAAAGCTAACTAGAACTAATTTCCGTGGGCGAACCACAGGGGATTAAAGCTAACTAAAACTAATTGCCGTGGGCGAACCACAGGAAGTTATCACTAACTACAACTAATTGCCGTGGGCGAACCACGGGGAACTAAAGCTAACTAAAGCTAATTGCCATGGGCGAACCACAGTTAGGATCGGAGGATGCTGCGGGCGAACCACAGGGAAAGGTAGTTATCACTAACTATAACTAATTGCTGTGGGCAAACCACAGGCAATTATCGATAACTAAGACTATATGCTGTGGGCGAACCACAGGGGATTATCGCTAACTAAGACTAATTGCTGTGGGCGAACCACAGGGTATTATCGCTAACTAAGAATAATTGCTGTGGGCGAACCACAGGGTATTATCGCTAACTAAGACTAATTGCTGTGGGCGAACCACAGGGTATTATCGCTAACTAAGACTATTTGCTGTGGGCGAACCACAGGGGATTATCTCTAACTACAGCTAAATTCTGTGGGCAAACCACAGATAACATCGGGGGATGCTGCGGGCGAACCACAGGGAAAGGATGGTTTACAGTGATATTTACACAGATTACACAAATAGGCTAGTATCTCGATTATTCCATCAGATCACACGTCTTGATGTCACACAGTATTTACGTGTTTAAACAGATAATTCGTCACACAAAACGTTAGATATCTTCGATTATAGCCATTAAGTTAATTAAAATCACACAACACACAGTAAATATGACTACAACAGCTAAATGGTTTCCTCCTATATGGAAGGATGAGAGTGATTGTAAATTTCTATGAATGTAATTATTGTTCAATCAAGTTCAATAAATAATTACAAGTAAACGTATCGAATTATGTGAGTGACAAAATGTCAATGTATGTCTGCAATGCAATCAATGCTAAATATACTGAACAATATACCGAAGAATAAATATACTGAACAATTAGCGCAAGTAAGTTTTACGTTAAGCTGACTTTAACAGAATACTCAATCAAACTTGATCTTGCACTATACTTGAACGAACAGAATAACAAATGTCTGAGTCAAAGCAAGGTGATGACTACCTTATACAGATTCGTCGTACTTGGTCCTCGGAGACCCGTGCGTGGTTGACAGTCGTCTGTCTCGTGCCCTCGTAGTGGGTATGATCGACTCCCTGACTCGACTGTCAGGTAACGTGAAGTCTGCTCTCTCGTGTCCTGGCCTCGACTGTCTCGAGGAGCTGCGTGTGGTGCAACGGCTGGGGACGACGTTGTGCGCAGGTCCAGTTGGGCATTCGCAGAGCGCCCGGCGCTGTGCGAATGGAAGCTGCCGACTCAAACGTTGGCGGGATTTACAAATTTACATTTGTGACATTGCATTGGAGCTAAATCGGCCCGTTACACAAAATAAAAAATTCATGGCAAAATTTTACATGTTACATTATGTTAAATGAAGGTCCACGACTCACTTCAGATTTGTCAGATTTTATTTAGTGCTTAATAAAATCAAAGCCAAACATTTACTGAGTAATTTGAGACCAGAAAGAAGTTGGTGACGTATTAACAACCCGAGTTATAAATCTTTTAATAAAAATATATTTCCAAAAAGTTAAATTTAATATTGTTCTGAGGTTTGTAACTGGTCTTTAACTTGTCTGATTTTAATGCTCAAGAGCTTAAATGAAAGTCCTTACATTACTGAATATTTTAAGCCTAGAACGAACTGCAAGCGTTAATATGAACTGGAGATATAAGAAAAATAATTTTTTTTGAATATCAAACTACGAAACGTCCATAAGAAATGTATGGGGGAGAGTTTTCGTTTGAGTATATCTTCTAAATGAAAAAAAAAATATTGAAAAACAGATTTCGGCATTGAAATTAGTGTAAAAATGTATTTTGTAATGATGTGTCACAACACTATCATTACATTGGAAAAAATTATCTATGTCCAATATGGCGGATCCAAGATGGTGTCCAAAAACGTGTTCCCTATCAAAATGAAGTACTAACCACCTAATTAATACAGGAGGTGGTCCCAAGTAAATATCTCGAAAAATGTGCATAACAAATGCATGTGAAATATATTTTTTTAATTTGTCCAATGTTGGGAAAAGCTGCCATTTTAAATTTTGATTTTAGTGGTTTTCACGTGCACCGATTTTTGGCAACTTTTAGTATGTCATTCTGCAAACCCAACACTACAAAATAAAATCATAAAACGTTTTCTTGCAATTTTTTTAACGATCCCTGTGTAAGTTTTTTTAGTTTGCTTGGACTAACAGCTGAATAACATGACAACGTTTGTTCATATGTGTACAAAACACCCTGAATAGCACTTATTCTCTGTTTGGAATGTTTAAAATATAAACAAATCGGTACTTTCCTGTTATAGGGAACATTCATTATTATCGATGATTTTTTTTCTCGATGTATCGATATTAACAAATTGAAACTTATCAGCTGACAACTACGATAAGTATTGTTCAGTATCAACAAAAGATAATGAAATGAACCTGTCAACAAATAAAATATAAAAATAACCCAACATAACTAACCAAACTTGCTGTAACATTTAAAAATTCCGTGTTTAACTTGCCTTTTCTGTTATCAAATGGGATTTTTAAATGGTACAGCAAGTTTGGTTGGTTATGTTAGGTTAGCTTAGAAAAGTTTCATATCTTAATCAATATAATAGACTATTTTATTTAGCCTAAACAAGATCAGTTGTCAATTTGTATAATGGATAGGAAAACAAAAAAAGGTATTGATATATCAAAAAAATCATTGATAATAATGAATTTTCCCTTTAACAGGAAAGTACCAAAAAATCCTCCACGTTTTAATGCACAGGTTACATATTGCTTAGACTCCTGTATATAAAAACTTGCAACCTCAGGGTTTAGGGTTAGTGCTTGGAACTCTCTTTAATTACCAATTTCCTTGCTAATCTTTTAATTAGAAACTTTTTTTATGATAATAAAGTTAGCCTTTGATTTTTTTTTTTTACTAAATAATTTTATATCGAATTTAGATAAGATTGTTCTAAAACAAAAGTCTTTACTTGAATCAAGATTTTAGGCTATATAAATTTTAACAGCTATGAGGCTACTCGATCCACCTCAGAATTAGGCTAATGTTCTCAAATTGTCCAACACCTAAATAGAATTGTTTGTAATAATAAGATGGAGATTACCAAGTTTCTTCCAAGTTTCCACATTTCTTCTTGTTTAAACTATTTGAAATAATTGGTTTATTGGACTATTGGTTTAGCTTTTCACTTTTTACTAGAAAATATTATAATATAAAAATCATACAAACTAGTTTTTAAACTCTCACCCAGGCTAGTTCATGGTAGAAGAAGGAGGAAATCCAGTTGTTACCCAACACATGTTTTTCAGCAACAATGTATTCAGGTCTTCTATATCTTGAAGTTCACTGTTCACTTTTTAGTCACTCAGGCCAATTAATAGTATATGAAATTTAATTTGGGTAAATTACTTTTTGAGATTTGGTTTAGATATATATAATTATTTTTACTTTAGCTTGTGTTTGAAATAGATTTTAAACATAGTATATTTTAAATAGGCTTTTAGGCTTAATTGACTGGTAATAGGCTATTTATATATTATTTAATTATACAAAATTTTATGAACTGTTGCAAACTAAAAAACAATAATTTGAATAAATGTGTTCTCAGTCTTAAAGTTAATTTTTTACATTGAAAACAAATCTATATTACATTTTTAATTAAGTATATAACATTTTTAGTTTGTGGTAAACGTACAACAATAATCAACCAATTAATGTTATGTGTATCACAAAAAGTCTTTAAAATTATCAGAAAAAAACATATTTTATTGAAGCTCAGCACTGGACAGAGCAGCAGAAGAGCGTGCGTGAGTAAAGTGCTCGTGCAGTGTATGTACGTTGCGGGTGCGAGGCGAGGGAATTTCTCCCAGCCGGCTGAGTTTGGCCGGTCGACCGACTGAGTTGCACGACATGGCAACCGGGCTTAGTCGGTTTCGAGACTAGGATCTAGTCGGTTTTTCGGCTAAAAATTGTTAACATATATTAGCATTGCGTGGGGTATCTGTGTCTATACTCCTTTTATCTATGCTAGCGGTGGCCATCTATCGTTTAGCTCTATTTTATCTAATTAGTTTCTTAGGATTAAATCCTTTCGCTTAACGAATAATTATTACGCGCAACTGTTTGATTAAACAGTTTATCTGGCGGATAAAAGAATAAAGTCTGGGGATTGTTATCAATCAGCTACGAATATTAGTATTAGATTTATTTTAAACCTATCAGGTTAAATTCTTGGTTCAATTATATTAATTAGGCCCCGACGAGTCTGCAGGAATTGTTTTTACATTATATTCTATTTTACATTATTTACCAACGTCTTTAGCCAAATAGTTTGATTGATTGATTGATTCTGTAGGGGCGGACCTTGTTCTGTTGCACGTCAGCCACTGATGGGCTTTTTGCGCTCCCCACATGGTACTTCAGAGTCCGTCAAACCTGAGTTGCTTAATGAACTCAAGCATCCTGTCAATGAGCTCCTCCTGAGGAAGGTGTCTGCCCCTTGTCATTGCACCAAGAGTACTGTCCCTTACCTCATTCAGAGCTGTGCAGTCGTAGAGTAGGTGATCAGCAGTCTCTTCTGATCGCCCACATTTCCTACACGCAGTGTCACCATTGTGGATTCTCAAGCGATGCAGGTGTAATTTCAGAAAGCCATGTCCAGTGACCATTCCTGTGATCTGTCTGAGTCGCCTCCTGTCCAAGCGTAGGGCATTGGAGGCGACCGTCTGGGAAGGGGAGAAGAGGGTGAGCTTACTTACCCTATGGTGCTGAAGCCTAACCCATCTTTTCCTGTGTTCCTCCTGAGCCCATGCCATGACTGAGTGACATGCATGCCCACGAGAGATTCCACAGAAAGGCTGTGGTCCCACGAAGTCTGAGGCTGACGCGACATTTGCTAGCCTGTCAGCCACCTCATTCCCTTCTATCCCTGAGTGCCCAGGGACCCAACAGAGCGTTACCTTGTTGCGCCTGCCCAGGTCACATACCGCAGAAAGGCAGTCCCAGACCACCTTAGAATTGAATTCATAGGAGTCAAGCGCTTTGAGCGCAGCCTGGCTGTCTGTAAAAATGGAAATGTTGATGTCCCTGAAGCCTAGCCTCAGGTTTTCCCTAGCACATACCATAATTGCAGTCATTTCGGCCTGGAACACAGTTGGGTGAGTGCCCATAGGAAGACAAATGTCCACCCCGTTCTGCACTCCATGAATTCCAGCCCCAGTCCCACTTCTTACCTTAGAACCATCAGTATACCATTCAAGGTCGCCTTGTGGAAGAGGATTCCCACCGGACATCCACTCATCCCTGGACGGAAGGAGGACAGTGAATGGTCTGGCGAAGAAGAATCGAGTCGGCATGTGATCCGAGGGCATGTCCATTACTTCCCCTCTTACCTGCTGAGTGATCCGAGAGTGACCTCGGGATCCTCCAACATCCAACCTAAGGTTTTCACACTGGAGTCTGTAGGCAGTCCTCCTCGCAGTGACCTTGACATACAGGTCAATCGGAGTGAGGTTAAGAAGGCAGTCCAGTGAGGCTCCCGGACAGCTGCTCATTGCGCCCGTGATGATGAGACAGGCGAGTCTTTGGACGGCAGCCAGATCTCTCACCGCCGACACTGAGTCCATCTTGGGCCACCACACGAGTGAGCCATATCTCATGGCAGGCCTTACCACGGAGACAAATAGCCAGTGCATGAGCACCGGCTTGAGCCCCCAGGTTCCTCCCACCATCCGTCTGCAGGCCATGAGTGACCACTTACCTCGATCAATGACCTTTTGGAGTTGTGGCCCCCATTGCAGCTTTCGGTCCAATACCACCCCCAGGTACTTTACCTGATTCTGCATTTCAAGCACTGTGTCTTGTAGTCTCAGAGGTCCTATGCCATTTAGATCGCGCCTCCTCGTGAAGGGGATAACCGCCACTTTGGAGGGGTTGATAGAAAGGCCTACCTCTGTGCACCATTGTCCAACTGACCTCAAGGCTGTGTTCATGAGGTTGGAGACCGTTTTATTGAATTTGCCCATAACTAGTATCACAATGTCGTCCGCGTATCCTTGAACGAATACACCACTATCACTGAGAGATCTAATTAAGTCGTCCACAACAAGGTTCCAGAGAAGAGGAGAGAGTACACCCCCCTGTGGACACCCTCGTGTGGTCCTGGCCTCCAGAACCTCATTGTGAAGAGAGAGTCTTACCTTCCTCCTCTTAAGTAGAGACTCTACCCACCTGCACACCACCTCATGGAATCCACGAGCTCTGGCAGCATTGATTACAGCCTGGGTTTCAGTGTTGTCAAAGGCGCCCTGGATGTCAAGGAACGCCCCAAGTGCAATCTCCTTGAACTCAAACGCCTTGTCGATTCTGCTTACCAGGTGATGTAGGGCAGAGTCACAGGATCTTCCTGGGGTATAGGCGTGCTGGTTTCTATGTAGGGGATTGACTAACGATAAAAATTGATAAAATTGATTTTAACGATAAAATGAGATAGGATTTTCATGAAAATTCTTTAATACTGATAAGGTTGAGAGATAAGGAGGGACCAGGTCGAGGTACAGGTGAACTGACCCTTGTACTCACCTGCGATAAGCTCATCTGTACTGGAGTATAGCTCAATGTTTACAAACACTGCTATCTAGGAAGTTACTGTTGGTGAATATTGTTTATATTTTGACAAGGGAAATTTGGACCTTCATTTTATCATTCAAATTTGGCGAGAATATATATATATTTTATATATTATCGATTGTGATTTTCAACATAGAAGGACTTTATTAAATATCCTCATCTGTACATCAATCAAGCTCCGGCAATATACACTATATAAAGTCCCCTCAGCCGAATAAGCTACCAAATAGGCACCATGGCGGAAGCCGTTCCCGTTCCTCATCCATGCGGAATCTGTTTGAAAGATGTCACGGCTCGACAACAAGGAGCGCAATGCCGGGCAGACTGCAATAGATGGTTCCATAAAGATTGTGCTAAAATAAGTACCTCTGATTATACTCGCCTTGCAAATGATGACAAATTTATTTGGCAATGTATGCGTGCTGATTGTGTCAAAACGATGGATCAACCGAATGATTTGCTTAAAGAAATCAGAAACCTCACAACAATTGTTCAATGTCTTGTCGAAAAAGTTGACAACATTAAATCATCTGATTTAGCGGAAATAAAAAATGACATGAAAGCTGTTAATAACAAACTTGTATCGATTGATAATCGTATATCTGATTCTGAGTTACGCATTGGCACTCTTGAAGAGAAAGTTGAAGTTCTTGAGACTTCATCAAAGTCTGCTGTATGTCCTGAGGATATTATTGGCGAAATTGAGGATCGCTCCAAACGGGCACGCAACATTATCGTCCATGACCTACCTGAAAGCACCAACAGAGATATTCCTACTAGAATTTCGTACGACAAAAAGCTTATTAAAGATTTAATGCTGGCAATTAATTATGGTGATCGCGCCGAGGATTTCAAACTTTATAGAATTGGTAAGCAGAATAAAGACAAGTCACGACCATTAAAAGTTATTCTCAAGAGTCCTGAAGATGTAAAAATATTTCTTGAACTGTTTACTGCTTGTAAAAATGATCTTCAAAACTCCAATACAGAACTTTCAACTATTGGCATCACTAGGGATAGGACCGATCGTGAACGCCTTCATTTGAAACAACTGAAGCAGGAGCTAGAGAAGCGCACTAAAGCTGGTGAAACCGATATTACGATTAAGTACAGAAACGGTATACCTGCAATAATTTCCAAAGTTTCAAAAAACGAGTAGATGTTTCTGGTGATCGACCCCTCAATGTCTATTACCAGAATGTTAATGGACTCCGAACCAAATTATCTGAACTTAGAGAAGCCGTCTCATCATGCTTCTACGATATTATTATACTAGTAGAAACTAATCTATCTTCTGATATCCAAAACTGCGAACTGGGATTTGATGGGTTCATTGTTTATCGTAGTGATCGATCCGTCATGACTAGCAACAAAAAATCAGGCGGAGGTGTACTTATTGCAGTGCGTCAGGAACTTGTATCAACTAGGCTACGCATTGCCAGTGAGAATGTGGAATGCCTATTCTTGTCAGTAAAACTTGCTGGCAAAACCATAGTGTTTGGAGGAGTCTATATTCCCCCTCAGTCTAACAGCTCCCTTTACTCCAGTTTCTGTGATTCTGTTGAAGAGGCAGCCTCTTTATGCGACATGAATGCTGGCACAGTAATAGTTGGTGATTTCAACCTGCCTGATACAAACTGGCTAGACTACTCCGTGTCTCAGTGTAATTTGGCCTCTCAGCACTTGATCAACTTGGCCAGTTTCTTGCATCTACAGCAGAGGAATGGAGTCCTCAACTCACGGGGAAATCTACTCGACCTGGTATTTACTAATATTACGAATGTTAATGTCTCTTCAGCGTTGGACATTTTTCTCCCTCAAGAGGACTTCCACCCTGCCCTTGAGATATCCTTGTTGCTACACGAGTCTCCTTGCATTGATGAATCAGTCTTAGTTTATGACCTCAAGAAATGTCAGTTGCAGAACGTCAACCATTGGATTCAGTCCCTTAACTACCCTGCATCTGACTTACCGGATGTTGAAAGCTACTTTGAGAATTTTTGCCAAAGTCTCTCCTGCTGTATTCGGCAAAGTTCACCTCTTAGAGTGATTAAGAAATCCAACTTCCCTGCCTGGTTTTCTCCTAAACTTAAATCTCTGGTCTACAAGAAAAAACATCTACACAAAAGGTTTAAAGAGACACTTGACATCGAGATTTACGATGAATTCAGAACTATAAGGAACACATGTAAATCTTTGGTCAAAGCCTGCCATAGATCATACTTAGAGAGGGTTGAGAACAGTTTAAGATCTAATCCAAAATCTTTCTGGAGTCATGTAAAATCTTTAAATAAAACCAAAAGCATTCCCAGTAGTATCCATTACAATGGTGTATCAGCCGACAACCCCTCGCTGATGTGCGACCTGTTTGCCGATTACTTTTCGACGATTTATAGGACTCCTGGCGCAGATCATCCCGCTCCTAGCCTACATATGTCTGGTCCTACTCTCTCCTCCTGGAATATTTCTGCCTCAGACGTGGATAAGAAACTTAAGAATTTGGATGTCTCTAAAGGTGCAGGTCCGGATGACATAACTCCTGCTGCACTCAAGTTTTGTTCGGACAGCTTGGCCCCCCATCTCTCAATCCTCTTCACTTCCCTTCTTAGAAGAGGCATTTTTCCACGAAACCTCAAGCCTGGATTTCTGGTCCCTATTCACAAGAGTGGTGATGCAGATGACGTCAACAACTATAGGCCAATAGTTATTCAGTCCGCATTGGCAAAGTTATTTGAGAGTTTGGTTCTAGATGTTGTGGAGTTCACCTACAGGAGTTCAATCATCCCTCAACAACATGGCTTTCGTTCTGGCAAATCCACTGTCACCAACCTGATGGTATTCTCCAGCAATGTCCTCTCTGCTTTCTCTTTGGGTGAACAGACCGATTGTATATACCTAGACTTTACTAAGGCCTTTGACCGAGTGAACCATGCTATTCTCATTAAGAAATTGCATGCCTTTGGTATCACCGGCCCTCTTTTGGAATGGTTTGACAGCTACCTGTCGGGACGTACACTCAGAGTCAAGCTTTCATACAACATCTCCAAACCGATTCAGGTGACTTCTGGTGTACCACAGGGGTCACACTTGGGACCATTCTTGTTCAGCTTGTTTGTCAATGACGTTGGGGATTCGTTGGGCTGCGAGTATCTATTATTCGCAGACGACATCAAAATCTACAAGAAAGTGTCTTCTCTGCAAGATCAGCATGAACTCCAGGAAGCTCTTAATACCGTTGTCATGTGGTGCACCGATAACCTGATGGAACTTAATGCTGGAAAGTGTGTAGTTATGTCATTTGGAAGATGTCAGAACTTGCTTGTCTACGACTACACAATTCTAGGCACTCAGCTAAGGAGAGTAAATGGGGCTAGGGATCTTGGAGTGTTCATAACCCCTACTTTGGACCCAGGTGAACACATACAGAGAATATGCATGAAGGCCAATTCTGTACTGGGTTTAATTGCCCGTATTTCAAGGAGTGGTGCTTTCTCTACCAATACTTTGAAGATCTTGTATGTTTCCTTGGTGAGACCTATTCTCGAATATTGCTCCACTGTATGGTCTCCGTTCCAAGTTGGCCATATTAATTCCTTGGAAATGGTTCAAAAGCGCTTCCTTCGCCTGGTTGGTGTTCGAGCAGGGATTCGCTATATGGATGTTAATACTGATCATATTGCAGCTCAACTACAATTGCTGCCGCTCTTATCAAGACGAACTGCATTAGATCTGATTTTCCTGTACAAAATTGTCAACTACCTGGTGGAATGCCCCGAGATTCTTCAGATGTTGAACTTCCAGGTTCCTCAGAGAACACGGCTACAGAACGTTTTTGCCAAGCTGCACTACCCTACCTCATACATGTACCATAGTCCTGTACCTCGCCTGATGCGTCTTGGAAACAACGCCCATCTGGAGTTCTTCGGAGTTCGTCCTACTGCCTTCAGAAGAGATGCATTTTTGAGTGTTGTGAGCCTAGCGTGTAGTGAGTCAATGTAGTGTTGCACCTTGAATTTTTATTTTTTATTTTTTTGAATTTTTATTTTTTTAATCATGACCATGCTTGGTCTAATTATACATCACCTCTCATTCATGTCGATCCTGTTATTGTGTTTGTCTTGGTCAGAGCTACTTATTACCATTGTATGCACTATTATTATTATTGTTATTATGTCTTGTTATTATATATCGTATGCATCTTGTGTCTCATTCTCAGTTATATCTCTTTGCTCGTTAACCATCTGTACTTTTACTTGCAATGCTAGCTTCTTTCTTTTTTGGTTTGTCCAGAGTCTGATTTTTACTCACTATTGTATGGCACTATTTATTAATATTATTACATGTCTTGCTATTATGATTTGTATGCATCTTGTTTCTCTTTCAGTATTATTATTATGCCTTTCGCACGTCACCTGATATCCTCTTGCATATCTTTTTGTAATGCTAGCTTCTTTTGTTCATAGTCCACCTGTTACTAATTTTGTATGTTCTATTCAGTAGTATTACTATCCTTATGCATCTTGTATTCACCTATTGTATTATTTAGTATTTGTTATTGCTTGTGGTATTATTTAGTATTTATTATTGCTTGTTATCTCCCGTATGTAATGGCATTATTGTACAATGGCTTCTGCCGTGAATAAACGAATTGAATTGAATTGACTCTGAGGACTGTGTCCCCCACATACCTCAGCACCAGTTTCTCTAGGGTCTTCAACAGGAATGAGGACAGAGAGATGGGACGGAAGGACTTGGGATCCGTGTAACTTGCCTTACCAGGTTTTGGGATGAAAACCACCCTTGAGATGCTCCAGGCCGGGGGAATGTGTCCCAGGGCCAAGCTGGCCCTGAACAACTTACTCATTGCCGGAAGTAATATATCGATACCTTGCTGGAGACAGACAGGTCTTACCTCGTCAGGTCCAGGTGATTTGTATGGGATGAGTGACCCTATGGCCCATCTCACACGACTGTGTGTCACAATGTGGCACGCAACCCTCCACCGAGTGTTGTTTGCCCTTGCGACAGCTTGTTCCTCATCCTCCGGCACCAATGGCTCGCTTGGGATGATGCAGCCAGGGAAGTGGGTGGCCGCCATGAGCTTTAGCACTTCCTTAGGTTCATACAGCATTTCTAATAATATAATAATAATAATAATAATAAATCTTTATTTCTCCACAAGTAATACAATAAAATTACAAAGATCTATAAAACAAATTATTTTACAATGTAATAAAAAACTTATTGTTAATTAATTAAATAAAAACAGTTTGCTTTAACTTGCGAAGAAATATACACACCCAAAGAAGATTAAAACTTCTGTGTGTGGGCGGGAGTCTCAACTAATACTTAACAATAACAAAAAATTCTCCGAAAAGGGTAACAAAATGAATTATAAATTAAATTTACCTTTAGTCCAATAACTTTTGTGGAAAAGACAACAAAGAAAACAAATTCACCAATATCTAGGAAGTAAAACGAAAAGTATGTAACTATAATAATGAGAACATTTTAAGAAATTGAAGGAAACAATGAAAACCCAGACTCTGAAATACAGATACTTACAAATATAAAGCAAATACATTGAGCTAGACATTACTTACTAATATTATTAAGAATACAACTGTTCTATTTCATCATATGACTTGGTTAATAGCCACTTTTTCAAAGATTTCTTAAAAACACTAAATGACCTACTCTGCTTTACAGAAACAGGAATGACATTAAAAATTTTAATTGATAAATAAATAAAACACTTCTTAAACAAGGTACAGTTTGGTTTGGGTAAACGTAGAATGTTATGTGCAGTTTGTCTAGTTGAATAATTGTGAATGTTATCAACTGTTGGTCCTGCATTACCACTTAATTTGAAAAATATAGTCAATACTTTAAAAATATATAAATATCTGAAGGGAAGGATATTATGACTTACAAATAAAGGTAGAGAATGAGAATAAAAATTTACATTACATATTAATCTGACAAATTTCTTCTGTAAAGTAATTAAAGATTTTAAATTCGACACATAGGCACCTCTATACAAAGAAATTCCATATTCAAGCTTAGAATTGATTAAAGAGTGGTAAACCTGTTTTAAGATGGGAAGAGGACAGCAATATTTGAGGTGGAAAAAAGATCTAAGTGAGTAACGTAATGAATTCTTTAAATTATTTACATGCATCTTCCATGATAGATTTTCATCCAAAAGTACACCTAGATATTTGGTAACATTACATTGTTTTATAGAATCACATAAGCAACTAGTTTTATTACAATCTGTTTTATGTAAAATTAAAGGTGCATTAAAAACATTTGACTGGGATAAAGAAAAATTGATAAAGATTGTTTTAGAAACATTTAGACAAAGTTTGTTGCAACTGAACCAAAGTGATATTTTATGTAGGTCATCCTGCATTATGTGATGAAGCTCATCCAAAGTGCTTGCACAGTATGACAATGCTGTATCATCAGCAAACGCTGTTAGGCGTCCATTCAAAAGACCACTGCACAAGTCGTTGACAAAAATTAAAAATAAAATAGGACCAAGGACTGATCCTTGGGGAACACCGAAGTTAATACTTTGGATACTACTTTTGCTCTTCTTAATTTTAACCAGCTGCCTCCTCCCAGAAAGATATGACCCAAACCATGAAAGTGGTACACCTCTTATCCCTGCTGATTCTAGTTTGTTCAAGAGCAAAACATGATCGATAGTATCAAATGCCTTACTAATATCTAAGAACAAACCAGCTGTTTTATTATGAGTTGTGCTATTTAAGTTTCCATAAATATTTGTCAAAAAGTGTTGAAGTGCTAACTCTGTACTAAGGCCTTCTCTAAATCCAAACTGATTTGGTGAAAAAAAATTATTGTTATCTAAAAATCCAGTGAGTCTATTTTTAACTAATTTTTCTAGTAATTTTGAAAGCACAGGAAGCAGTGATATTGGGCGGTAGTTCTCTTCGTTACACTTATCTCCTTTCTTAAATATGGGAACTACTGTGGCAATTTTTAAGATGTCAGGGAAACAACCGCTAGCAATACTTAAATTGAACAATTCTGTTAAAACTGGAGTGATCTCGTCACATATATTTCGAATAATAGCTGCAGAAAGGAACTCATCACCTGTACTTTTGTGAGGGGAAAGAGTACTAATTAATTTTGCAACTTCATGCTCAGTGATGGGACTAAAAAAAATTGAATTTAAGCTATTCACTGTCTTAAAAAATTGGGAATAGACTAACTGACACTGAGGAGAGGGATCTTGACATGAGGCAGCAACTGTTTCAGGAACTTGAATGAAATATTCATTAAAAATATTGGCTACATCTCTATCACTACTAATAAGAGAACCCTCTTTCTTAAGCAATATATCAGAATGCTTTGAACCTTGACCTTTTATAATACTGTTTATTACTCGCCATTGCTTCCTACTATCCTTAAAATTGTCATGAAACAATTTACTGTAATATGTAAACTTAGCAACCTTAATCCAATCTCTTATTTTGTTCTGATAACTAACAAATTTATCTCTATTTTTTTGGGATGGATTTCTTTTGAGTAACTTGTATAATTTATCTCTAACAGTAAAAGCCTTGAGCAAACCAGCATTCATCCAAGGTTTAAGCATTTTTTTATTTTTTAAATGCTTAATTCGAGAAATTGTACAGCTATCAATCAAAGTTAAAAGTTTGGCATAAAACATATCATAAGCATAATTAACATCTAATGTTTCAAACACATCATTCCAAGTAGTTTTAACAATTTTAGTTTTTAATTCATTATAGTCTACATAGAAGCTTGAAATATTATTCACATATTTAATACATAAATCATAATTAACTAGACAAGCTATTGTGCGATGATCAGTTATATTTGATTCTATTACAGATATTTTTGTTGCATTGTATAATCTGGACCTAAATAATATGTGATCTATAAGTGAAGAAGAATTACCTTGAACACGCGTGTCAATATCAATTAATTGTTCAAAACCCAGGTTTGAAACACTGTCTAGATAAAAATCGGTTTCAAAATTATCCAGCTTGACATTTATATTAAAATCTCCCAAACATATAATATCATGGCATTTTATACTAGATAACGTTTGAGATAGCTCCTGAATAACATCCCTTGAGTTAGATGAATGCCAACGGTATATGCCTAGAATATAAAAATTAACTCTTGATAAACTACAAGAAATTAGTACAGTGTCACAACCTTCAATAAAACATTCACAAAAGACTGAGGAGATAGATTGATGAATATAAACGATAACACCACTGCTACGCAAATTAGAATTACAAGAAGAATAAACATTAAAATCATTAATACTATAAAGTGCAGTCTCCTCGTTATTTACCATCCATGCTTCTGTAAGGACTATAACATGGGGCTTATTTTTTAGACAATTAATATATGAGATAAATTTATCAAAGTTTCTATTTACACTCCTGATATTTTGATGCAAAAAGAGAATTCCCTTTTCATTGTCCAACAACTTATTAAATTCATCTAAACCACTTATAAGTGATGCAGAGTTCATTAAAATGTTACAAATATTTTAATTTATTATCTTTAAAAGGTTATAACAAATTATAAACTATTAAATAAAATAAAAACTACAACACATAACTGTAATATGTTATAGATTTTAAATGTTTTGCTAATATAGGGAATTTTAAAGCTTACAATTTAATTAATTTGTACAGTATCAGGATCATTACTATTTGTTCAGCAATTTTTTCAAAGCTTCTAACACCTAGTTAAAATAATGTCCATGAAAAATACTGTAAGGAGGTTGGAGTATAAAAGTTGATAAATCCAGTAGCAGGATAAAGTGCCCTTTGTGACCCTGTAGATAAGAAGCTAAGTTAACTATCTGAAGTCCAGTTGTTATCAGTGTACTTAAAACCAGCATGTCTAGGATTTTCATTGTGTCCACACAATAATATTGAATAATTATCTATAACTTGACTCTTAATGAATTTAGTCTGTCCATTTAAACTTGTACCAATCAACCTAGCTTTATTTAACTTTAGCCAAATCGTCAAAGTTGGTGATCTTAATTATGTCTTCGCTGTCCTTGCTTTTCCTCATAAATATTTTCGAGTTCATGATCCAAAGAGATTCAAATTTTTTCCCCTTTTTGATTAGACTAGCCTCATAAAATAGCTTTTTGAAGAAAGGAGTCAGGTGATCATTTACAAAAACATCATTTGCGGGAGAACTTTCAACTAGAACATCAGATTTAATTCTTTCTTTTTTAGCCTTTTTCAAAAAATTGTCACGTTTTTGTCTGTTACTGAACTGTACAACAATCGGGCGAATCTTTTTATTTTTTTTGCTACTCACAGGAACTCTGTGTGCAGCCTGAATATCTTGTTCTACGTTGATAGGCTCATTGATAGCAGTTGCAATTTTACTCACTACTTGTAGAACATTTTCATTTTCAATTTCAGGTACACCTTCTATTATAACATTAGAATTACGTCCATATTGAAGCAGTTCCTCAAGTTGATTTTTTAGTGAACCAACTTCTTTGTTCAGCTTCTGGTTCTCCTCAGCTACTTTTTTACTACACTTTTCTAAATCTGAGACACGTTTTTCAGTATCATTTATTTTAACCAAAAAGTCGTCAATTTTATCAGAGCAAAATTTAACAGATCTTTCTAAATCAATGATTGAAACACCGATTTCCTTAAACTTACTTTCAATTGCATTTTGCACTATCTTTTCTATTTTCTTCTCAAGTTTTTCTAGAAAATTTTCTGTTAAATTACCTTGATTGTCCTGAAGCTCCGACACAGAAGAAACACTTACTGGGGGACTAGATTTCTCCCCCAGGCTCCTTAAGGGGGCCTAGCTTGGAGGAGTTGTCCTTTGTTAGGACAGTGTATATCCTAGATGTATCTCTAACACTTTCTAGCTTGCTACAGAAATGTTTCCAGGAGAGCCTTTTGGCCCTCCTTACAGCCATATTATATTGGGTTAGCAATCTATGGTAGCCATCCCAATTATTTGTCCTCTTCGCCCACCTGAACTGAGACCTCTTTTTCAGGCTGGTGAGCTCTGTGGTCCACCAACTCACTTTACCCTGCTTCCTCACCGTTAGCGGGCAGCTCTCGTCAAAGGACGTGACAATGGCCTCGCCTAAGCTCCCAGAGGCAAGGTCTAGCGTGTTGGTGTCTCTGACCCAAGGGAACTGTGTGTCAAAGCATTCAATGCGCTCTTTAAGAGTTGATCTGTACATATCCCAATCTGCCTTTCTGGGATTCCTGAACTCAATCTTTTCCAAGGAAAAGTTACCAATGTTGAACATGATATGTCTGTGGTCAGAGAGGGAAGGTTCCTGGGATACCCTCCAATCCAGAATTCTGTGACTGATCCCCACGTTGGTTATAGTAAGATCTATTACAGATTACCCAACCCTGCTATGAAAAGTTGGTTCTGAACCGACATTAGCAATCATTAGACCATTAGAGGCTAAGTATTCAAGAAGTGCCTTACCTCTTGCGTTATTATCCCTACATCCCCAAGCAGTGTTGTGGGAGTTGGAGTCACAGCCCAGCACGAGGTCGTCGCCGGTCCTGGCCGAGTGCTCGACCAGCTTCCTAACTTCCTCTTGCGGAGGCTGCGTGGGCTCATCTTGCGGCATATATACTGAAGCAAGTAGAAGACGCCGTCCGGACTCCCTGCATTTGGCCTCTACCGTCGTGATGTCTCTGGAACAAAATTCCAGAACCGGCACACAAATGGTGTCATTACTAGTCCAAATGCAGGTTCTAGGATTCCGGACCTGAGCCGAGAATACCTGGCCCCTAGAGACCCCCATTCCCGTTATATTGCCGTCTCTAACCCAGGGTTCCTGGATAAGGGCAAAGTCAAAAGCCCCACCCGCTGTACTCGCACAGAGTACCGCAGTGGCAGCTTTACTGTGCTGTAGGTTCGCCTGCAGTATTCGGATCTTCATCAGGAGCACCTGAAAGAACCTTGAGTTGAACCCTTGTTATACCCAAGAAAATCCTCCAGCCCCTGTCCCTCAGGAACTTGGCACTCCCGCAGTCAATTGCCAGAACCAGAGTTTGGTGTTCCGCCTCTCGCTTGCAACTAACCACTCTCCAGTTTCTGGTTGACAGTCCAGGATTCAGCTTCTGGACAAACTCAAAGATTTCTTTAGGATCTTTCCTGGCCAGGATCCAGTCGGTATGGAGAAGGACCTTGGTGGTACGCAGGAGATCTTAATGATCCCCCACAATCACACTCGGCCCCCCCACGCCCACCGGACCCAGACCAACAGCCACCTCCTTGAGCCAATCTCTGGTCTCCTCGTTTCCGCACATGACTGCGAGGGCACCTTTGTCCTTGTAGGTTTTCAGGATCTGCTGAGGAGTGGCGGCCATAATAACCATCTCAAACAGTTTCTCCTGTAACAAGCAAAATTGTTCATCAGTGAACCTATCGTCAGGATAGTTCTCCGGAACAATCGCCATCTTCCAGCCCAAGAGTTGGTCCTTGAAGGTCAAGTCCTTGCTGGCATCGCCCTCTGCAGCGCTCCTTGGCGGCGGGGGTGGGACATCCCACCTTCTCGGCCGCTTTGGGGTCTGCTGAGTCTGATGCTGCTGCGGTGGACCTGAAACTCTACGCATAGGAGAAATACCAGAGCCCTCTCCTCCAGCAGGACTAGGAGTTTCAGTCTGCCTTTTCCTCTTGGGCTTGTTGACAAACCCTTTGGATTTTTTGTACTCAGCTTTTGAAAGCCAAGTACCCTCAGCCTCCTTCCTTGCCCTGACCTGTGTCCTCCACACACTAGGGGGTAAAGATGGCCGTTGTCTTCTCTCCTGTTCTGGAACAGTTGCACATGCTTGGGTCTCTACGCTCAGATCTGGTGTTGCCACCTCAGAGGTAGAGCCCAGGGTTAGATTTGAATGGGCGCTTGAGTCAGCCACACTACCCGCCAAAGCCCTGTGTGCTTCCTCAAGCATTTGAACGTCGTCGATACCAAGATTTTGTGGAGATCTAGCATTGAGGGAGCTCCTGGCAAAAGCCTCTTTGCCCCCCTCCACCTTCGTCTCTGAAACATTGTCTGATAATTTGCCCTCCCCAGAATCCGTGGGCAAGCCCTCCAAGTTGGAGGGGTGGGATTCACGCCTAGGCGCTGACCCACCTGGGGTATTTTCCGTAGTTTGATTAGCAGACATCATAGCTTCTGAAACAATACCAGGTTAGCAGTTTGAAGACCGTACCGTGTTCCATACACTCCGCTCATCAATACCTACTCCAGCACCGCTGCACACATACCAGAACTGGAGGGCAGTGCAGCAGCCTTACCGTGATCCATTCACTCCGCCTGCTGCTCAATTGACACTGAGCCCGGACCGGTGTCCATCACCTCGGCCTCAGGTCATACTAGTGTCGCTGCTCCCCGACCCTAGGGCAGACATTCACTCTGCCACCATAGATCCGCTGCCTTTAGTGATAACAGTGGCACCCCATGTAGGCTGTGACTAAAGGACACAGTACAGATTAACTGACTCACAGCGGTCTTGAGGGAAGGGTGCCACAAGGGCCCACATCCCCCCTGAGGGGCTTACGCTTACCTCCAGCCAAATAGTTTAAAGTTTAATACGAGTATTTATATCACATTGGCTAAGATAGAGTACTCGTCGGTCCTACAGAGTCAATCTAAAAGTTAGGCAAATTTACCAAAAACACTTTAGTGAAGGTGAGGATGAAATAGCTTTTACTGAGCATCTGCAGGATATCCTGAGCGCTTCTAGAGCTCTGAGCCTTCGATTAAATTTAAATAAATTGATCAGTCAAAGCCGTGACAACTTCGTATCGACCCCTGGATTTTTCTCGGCTCCTTCTGAGCACTCCGGGGAAGAAATTTGAGTGTGGCTGTTCTAGGGGTAGGCCTGGCCTGACTTTGTGGATACTAGCATAGATAAAACATACACCCTTAGTAGATTTCTCATCCTTATGGAACAGCTGAAGACAATTTTTTTGTTAGTTCATGTACGGTTTATGTAGAGGTCGTGTTTTGTTTACAATTTGTTTCCCGTTATTACAGCCATTTAAAACCTCGTTTAAGCAAATAATACGATCTAATCATAAACAATAACTTGTCCCCTAGTTATATAACCAAACAGTAAAGCACAAATCAAGAAATTAACCCTAAAATAATGGAAACAAAGTTTCATCGACACTAGCGCCTTTGTGTCACGTACATGAACTAGACACGAAAAACGTGCTTCAAAATTTACAATGGGATGAGAAGTCTACTTGTGTTGGTTAGTCTATGATACTAGTTAATTCCCCCCCTAGAACTTTGGGTCACAACTTAGTTTTCAATAATGTATTTATATATCATAATAGTAGTCCTAATCACTATAATTTTAATATATACGAGGTGTTAGCCCGTCCTACGTACGGGAATTCAGTAGTCAATTAAAACCGTGTACAATTCAGATCAGCTAGTTTACACATATAAAGACAAAGTTTCTTGCAGTTTTAATGTGAAAAATCATCTTGTGAACAAATGTTGTGTTACCAAATATGTTTTTATTCCATCATAGGCCTATACGATATGCATTTTAAATCCGATAATTTTACAATAATTGCCTGTTTAATGGCAACATCAGACAGCTCAACCTAATGAACAACAATCTCAATAAGATCCACAGAAATGTACAATTCACACTTGAAACAGAGAATAATGATTCAATAAATTATTTAGATCTCAAAATCACAAAGGTCGACTCAAAACTTAATTTCAGTATATACAGGAAACCCACAGCTACTGACCAAACAATACACTGTTCATCACATCATCCTTATAATCAAAAAATGGCCGCATACAACAGCTTGGTCCATAGGCTATTGTCCATCCCATTAAATCCTGCTGATTATAAAAAAGAACTTCTGATTATAAAACACATCGCAATAGCCAATGGTTATAAAAGCACAATTATTGACAAATTAGTAACCCGACATAAAAATAAAAATACAAAAACTGAGACCAATCCACCCACCCCCGGAAAACGTTTTGCTTCCGCTGATTACGGCTTTGTCCTCAATCACACATTAAAGAAGGAAATGGCGAAAAACAATGTCACAGTTTCATTTAGAGCAAACAACAAACTGAGCTCAATGTTGAAGGAAAATAATAATAAACAAACAACCAGGAAGGAGGACAAAACTGGTGTTTACAAGCTTCAGTGCGATGACTGTGAAAAATATCACATAGGCCAAACATCTCGTTCATTTCATATAAGATATAAAGAACACATCCCGTCCAGTAAAAAATCTGATTCGAAATCAACATTCGCCAACCATCTAATAAATGAAAACCATAATTATACAAGTTTTGAGAAGAATTTAAAAATACTACATCTCTGCCCAAGAAAAGGAAGTTTGTTAAACAGCATGGAAGAGTTTGAAATATATAAAGCCATCAAGTCAGAACCCCAAAAAGTTTTAAATGAACAAACATCATTTAAATCAAACATAATATACGACGCAGCGATTCGCATCTACAATAATGAGAGGCAAAAATACCATCGGCATTGTTCTGATAACGGGAGGGGGCAGCAAGGTCAGCCACAACCCCAGTCATGACAAAACGTTTGCCCGTGCCGCGTCGTGTAGGAACTAGTTCCAGTTTTTTATGTTAAATATATTCGTATCGTATCCGTCAATGTCTTGTAACTTATTTATTTAAATGTCAGTGTTTTGTGTGTTTATAAAACTCGACGACCTCGCAAGAGTGACAAGAAGCCTGATGATGAGGTTATAACCTCGAAACCGGTAGCTCATACTACAAATTAGGATCACAGACAGAAACAGGTAATCTTATACCATTTTAATTTACAATAAAACAGCAATTCTGCAATTTTTACGATGTGAAAAGCGTTGAAGTGAGATTTGCAGCCGATTCGCACAGACTGATTATAAGTAGCCTATAGTAGAGAGAGTAATAGTCAATTGAGAAGTGTATAGACCTAGTCAACGATACCACCTTCCATCGCATACCTGCCTCTTCCATAATTATTATCACCACAATACAACTACTATACACAATTTCCAGTAGGTCTGAATAGAAACGACCTAAAATAAAACGATAATATCCAATAAAATTCATAGTACACATAATTTAACTTTGGTGTCCTAACATCAATTAATTGCTAAATAAATAAGTGTAAACAAAGAAAAGTAAAAACAATAACAGTTTGTTTTGAAACAGCTGTTGGGTTCAAATAACATTCATTTGAAAAAAAGAACTGGTCACATGTAGCAGGAATATAAAAAAGTAAACACGCTAGTAAAGCTAATGATGTAATTGTTAATGTTTATTATCCATACCGTTATCAGTGCTATCCTTGATAATTACCCACCCTCATCGAATAAATGTACATAGTAATTTCCCATATTAGTTCATTTAAACTAAAGGGTGCGCCAAAATAACCTGACGGTTTTTAATACTAAATAGCTCAAGAACAAACTACAATTTCATGTATTAAATAACGTTATATTGTACACACGACTATGCCATTTTCATTTATGAAAAATTATATCACTCAGGTTATATCACCTTCTCCTAAACACAGGCTTCCCATTTTTTTGCATATTTGCAGCCACCCTCGCCTGATGAATAGAAGCAATCTCTTCCCTGATACACTGCTTGAGTTCAGGGATGGTTTGACATTTCGAAACAAAAAGTATCCCCACAGCCAACAGTCACACAAAATTAAGTCTGGGGATCGAGCTGACCACAGCACATCACCAAACCAAGAGATCCCTAAGAGTTCACGCAAAGCTGACATTGAATAATTGGCTGTATGACAAGTTGCGCCGTCCTGTTGAAACCACTTGTTAGTCATGTCTATCCCTCATAACATCCGCAGTTGTGGAACCAAAAACCCCCTCAGTATTTCCAAATAGCGTTCCGAGTTTACAGTGACAGGGGCTGTTCCCACTTTCGTCCTCAAAAACATATGGTCCGATGACTCCAAACAGTGCCACACCACACTGCACCACACTAGACAGTAACTTTCTTTTGACGACATGATGTTTTACCAAACATAACCTAAAAATGGCATAACATAAGCAATCGTTCACTACAACAATGAGGTCTCTAGCTAGTATAACAGCTGACTTATTACAAAACAGAAACCGTCAGGTTTTTTTGGCGCACCCTTTATAATACTGTATATTCATAGTTGAAATAAAAGTGATATTTTCACGTTTGGGGGCGCTGATATAGGCACCCCCAAACGTAACCACAACTGAACACGATTTCATAAAAGGATGGTTTGTCTAATTGCAGTATCCTAGGTCAATGTTGACGTTGTGTTCAATCTATGTCATCCATCTGTTTATCTTTGTATAAAACCCGGCTGAGGTTGTGGTGGTAATTTAAAATCGTGATTCCTGATTATTCTTGATCTTCTTTTTATGACATCAATATTTCCGGGCCTAATCCAAACAAAGTTAAAGCAGACAAACATTAATTGTAAACAGAAAGCTACCATGAAGAATTAAAACATGTAAACACTGTTATTTTTCTAATCTTTCCTTGAAAAGTGGAGCAGTAAAATAATTTGCATTTATCCTTTTTTATCAAGACTCGTGTACAGAGCCTTGATTTGTACTGAGGTTTAATTAATTTTGGTCTAAACTATTTTAAACTGTGGTCTAATTATCTCTACTAATCTTACTTATTTCCTATAATCAATGACAAAATAAGAGTACATAAAATAACCTCATAGTTCCATAGTTTATATTTAACCAGCTGTTAGTTAAAACAAATTATATTGCTCTAAAACAAATCGAAGATTACAAAGATTGCTTTAAAAAATAATTTGAACATCCTAGTATTTTACTATGTATATTTAATTAATCTGTCATCCTCTTAGAGAAGAATTGAACGTATCAATGATTAGCATTACACATAGTATAAATAAGTCAACCCTAAGTATGTCTTTACATTTTTATCCAAATGCTGAATTTGTGACACAAAAGCTGAATGTTTACAGCTGTTATGTTAAGCAAATTATTTTATGCCAAAAGCTAGTTTAGAATCTTAGCGTCGGCTGCTAGACTTTTTAAAAACTAAAACTTAATTTCTAGAAAACTGGGACCCTAAACTAAAATTATGACATTCCCTAGTTCTCAAAATTATCTTTCTTTCAACACAAAAATCATGAAAATCCGTCGAGTGGTTGATTCAGAATCGTGAAATAAAAAAAACACTGTTTTGTTTTAATATTATAGATATATATAGAGAGATATTATAAATGTGTCCGTGAACAGTATAACTCGAGTAGTTATTGTCCGATTTTAATTAAATTTGGCTTGGAGATGGCTTGGACTATGGGAACGGGGTTTTATGGGGTAAAAGTTTTTCCCAGTTTTAACCCTAAAAACATAAAACTTTGCAATTTCTTTCCAAACCCTTTTGTAGAGCTTAAGAAAGAAATAATTTACGTAGTATATTGAAGCGTTGTTGTACGTCTAACGGTTACAGAGAAAATGAAAAAAGTTTATCTTTAACCTTCCCATGTTATTTTTATGCAGGAAATGAAAACTGTTGTAGTTTACTTGTTTATGGATATATGTTAATCAAATTTGGTAAATGTATTTATTTTATCCTATGCTATTAACATTTGGTCAAAAACACTTTTTACCTTCCCCGTAGCAGCAAACCTAAGCACTCGTTAAATCTAAGGCTATTTAACTGGGGAATAAATATGTCTTATATATGGAAACATTTTTTGTAAAACTTTAGTTGGAAGGTATGTTCTTATTATGTTATTGTTAAGTGTCTCTTTTCCCTTCAATTTCCATTCCTGTCTAGTGTAGTCGAATGTTAAGAAATACTCTAGTAAATTATGGTGTCAATAAATTTTGTTGATTTTGAGTCTTACATGTTGTAACTAACACAAATTTATTCTAAGAGCTAATAATTTGTTTTCAGAAAAATGGGAGACAATATTGTTGTCCAGTTACCTTCCAAGCATGAGGTTGCCTTACCCAAAGAAAACATGTGTGTTGTAGGTAAGTGATTGTGTGCTCATACATATTTTATCTCATTGATGTATGCATTTAAGAGATGTAGCAAATTTCCTATAGGAATCACCTCTACTTAAGAGTCCTTGGAGCCTAGACGTTCTAACTCATAAAACAATTAAAGACCTACAAAGACAATTTCTAATCCCACTGTAGAGGCCTACTAGATATTTAAATTATAATCACTTTGATGTTTGAAAAATATTTTTGGATGATAAATAACTCTTCAGCGGCTGTTTGAAATCATCCAAGATGGCCACTAGCCTCCAAGAAGGACTCTTGATATAGGACTATATCATAAGTCAATTAATTGACTCTCGGTTTGTCTTAAAAATTAACCAAGGTTTACTAAACATTTTTTTGTTTATTTTGAAATTCTTAAAAATAAATAATAAAAAAACCATGTCCATCTTGGTTTAATGTATTTTAAATTCTAATCTTAAATATAAAACAATACTGTAGTTAATTGAAATGGTTTGTCACCCAACAAAGTAAATATCAGTGAATAATTTTACAAAACCAATAGAACATGGTAAAAGAAATTGTGCTAATGGGGTTCACCAGTATTTATGACCTCAAGAACAAGTAAGTGTCACCTTTTTCTATGTTTTCTACAGGTTTTAATCTTATGAGTGAAGACGCCAATTGCAATATATCGGCTTAAAGAATAAATTATTCTCAATCAATCTTGGCAGTTTATTAAGTAATCAAACAATCCAGGAGTACCTATTTCGTCATTTATTGATGTTATGTTTCAGTCCAGGGAGCCGAAACCCTACTTAACTGTGGCTGTTTTAGGACTGTGTCCTCATCAGCCGTAATATATTGCTTTTTTTAGGCACTAACAATTTATTGAAATTATATTAGCTCAGTTATTGCCGCGATCGTGGGGAATAGCGATAGTGGGAAATCTTTGCGGATTATGTCACTATCGCCGCAATTCACGACCGATGTTGCCGCAATTGCAGGAAATCATCATGAATGTTGATGTCGCGATCGCAGGAAATCACCACACATGTTGTTGAGATCACAGGAAATCATTACAGATTTTGCCAAAATCGCCAAAATTCACCACAGATGTTGCTGCTATTGCCAGAAATCATCACGGATGTTGCCGTTGTTGCGGGAAATCACAGATGTTGTCACGATTAATACTTTTAATAGTTTTTCTTTTAAATGGCGACCTAACAAAGTTAGGTATTTAAAGCCAAGTATGAATGTAGATGAGTGTAGGATGAGTGGCGCGATCTTGTAGTCTTGTTAGTGACTAAGGCCGACACATTCCTTAGACACAGCTGTTAATTAATAGCCCATACAGCTAATGGCAACCAAAGGACCTACAGTTTATAGTGGAATCCGAACCACATTTTTGCCTTGGTATTAACGAATTAGTCTAATTATCAGGGTTGCACTGCGCATAGTCTTAGTACTCACTAGTGCGGACGTTAATCCACACCAGGGAGTATCACATCCACAGTGCATGCCTATAAATATCCACAATTCGTGACCTCCTAGTAGCTGGATTACAGGACGACGCCACCGTCCCAGTCATATTCCATAAGATGATACCATAAAATCATCATGGATGATGCTGCTATCACAGAGGATCATCAACAAGGATCATGATGTTGCCGTTATCTTAAGAAACTATAACAAATATATTGCCTTGATTGAAAAATAAGATCATAGATCTTTCTGCGAATGCAAGAAGTTATCACGAAACTCACCGAAGGGTTTTAAATGTACTTGCTGGTATAAATAAACAAGTAAGTAAAGCAGCGCTAAATTTTGCCCAGGAAATTTATTATGAATTTTGAACCTGGAAAACCTGGAATTAATTGTCCTTGAATTTTATTCTGGTGGAATGCTGAACACCCTGCAATAACAACCTCTGACTGGATTGTCACTCTCAACTCTTCACTTAAGCTACAGCTTCATTTTTCAATAATCATTGTTTCAGGTCGATTATCAAACAACAGCAAGTATCCTATTGGTTCCCCAAATCGGCTGAGAGAACTTGGACGTCGACCTCGATCTGGACTGTGGCAAAGGAAAAGTGGAAGATTTGGTCGTAGGTTTTATGCTCTACCCCCTGTCAAAATAGTTGATCAGGACCCTGCTCCAGAACAGGAAATTATCAAGTTAACTCTCAATGTTACAAAGAAAAATTCTCCAATCTTTATTTAGTGTACCACCTTGATAGTAATAAAATAATATTGTTTATTATTTAACTCTGTTTTTTATGTAACCTATTTTCGGGTAGTAGGTTAGATATTTAGGTTGAGGGCCAGGATAGTCAATCTGGTTACGTGGGTTTTATCCTTAAGTAAGATAAATTCCAGGGGTCAGGTCAAATTTTGAGGTGCGAGATCAAATTCTTTAGAGGGGGGAACTATTTTCCGTTATGTAAAAAAAGGATAACTGTCAACTTTTCTTTAAGCTTCACAAATCCTTTACTTTAGACTTTACTTTAGACAAGTTAAATTTGGTTTCAATTCCTTTTTAAAAAGAAACCAAAATAAAAGAATAGTTGATTCAGAGTCTGTAGGTTGTTTACATGAGACAATTTTTTTTAGGAAGACAAATATTTTTAGGTTCTTATTAGAACACTCATCCCTATCAACTATTCTGGAAGTGAGAATTTCAGTAATTTAATTATCTCAAAGTTATTAATTACAGGCCAAAAATTTAAATTTAGGTTCAAGTTAGTTTATTAAGGCAGTTTGCCCCAAAATGGTGTAAACTTTGTTTATAATAAACTAGTTTATTTTTAAACTCCGTTTAAAATGTGTGTTCGGTTCTCCAACATTTTACTGGCTTCGTTTAAGATAAACGGCATTCGAGCGGTTGGCAATCCTGAATGTGTATTTGTTAGGAATCTTCGGTGAGCTTTGGGCTAGTGTGCGTCATTCGAGTTCTTGGTACGTATTCTAATCTACAAGCCTAGTGTTACAATAGGTTCTGTTTATGTTTTATTATCAGGCGTTCAGTTCTTGTATTAATTTGTAATTGTTAGTTCTTTATTTTACTTACTATTATCTTAGTTTCTTTTTAAAAATCCAGTATTTATTTCTAAATTTAGTTTAGTAAATTGATCAGTGTTATTCTAGGCTAAAGTTAAAAGTTTGTGGATTGTTTGAACTAGGATGCAAAAAGAATAGGGATAGAAGCAAAAATTTTAAAGAAAGTGAAATCAGATTGCTTTTGGATTTAGTAAAAAGTCATAGGGACGTTTTGGAGTGCAAGAAGACTGACCATGTGTCCAATAGGGACAAAGAAATTGTATGGGACCGTACAATCTGAATTCAACGAAGCCAGCGGTGTTTATTTTAGAGATGCAAAAGCCTTAAAAACAAATATGAAAACCTAAAAAAAACCACTAAAAGAAATTTTGCTGATGAAAAATCATACACAATGGGTACCGGAGGTGGACCCCCAATAAAGGTAGAGATAACCGACACCGACTTAAAAGTTAAGGAATTATTAGGGGATCTAGTCATGTTTGGTGGAAGTTCCCAGTTCGACTCTGATGCTAACCCCTTGGACAAAGCATCCAAATTGACCGAAATGGACATTGAAAACCTGCCAGTCATGCTGGAGGTAGAAATGCTGAATGAAAATGAAAATGAAAGTTCAATGGAGCAGCATCAGTGTTCTAATTCTGATGTTACTATCAAAAAGGTTTTTGGCGGGCTAGTAGGGATAGGGCTGCCAAAACCTGCATTGCCAAGTGTGCAAGATAAGCCTAATGAAGAATTTGTTTGAAGAGGAAGAAACTGACAAGCCGATGGAGAAGTTTAGGGTTAATATTAAACCCTTCAACATGCGAGATCTTCGCAAGACATCCTCCACGCCATTGGCAGTTTAAAGGTTGGCCCAAGTTGGTAGTTATTGATTATGTGGAGGACACAATATTAGGAATACCACAATACAGCGCTCTGCGGGGTTAGGATAGGTTAAGTTAATGTAGGTTATTATACAGGGTGAGTTTCTACTGACGCCTATAACTTCGCCAGTGAATTCTACTGATCAAAATGAACAAAAAAGTTGCTGTAAACCCTAGTCCGATTCCGAACCGTTTGCTCGTAATTGAGAATTTTGTATTTTCTAACAATATTGGACTTTCTGCTACTATTTACTTCACAAGAATTAAACCAATTAATCTAGCGATTTATATTAAAAATAATTCAAAAGGGCATTAAATTTGCTACAAAACCAAGGTTACATGAAAAAATATTTCATTACATACATCGGTTCCTAGCCGAATTAAAGTAAAAAATATCGTATAATAGTTATTTTGTTTAAGTTTTAAGACCCCTTTTTCTTACTTTATTCTGGTGTCACGCGATGTCCAAATAGATAAATACTTCCTCATTTAATAAGCTTTAAATTGATATGCAGTTTTAAATTGATGTTGGTAGAAATTACAAAAAAACTACTATGAAACTAAATAAAAACCAGGTTTACGAGTAAGGGTATTCTTATTTTAATAATACGAGGCAAATGAACACAACATTTTCATACAGTAACTCAATTTCATACAGTCATTGGTTCAAGTTGGTTCAAGAAAACAGTCATTAAACTATCTCAAGTAGGCTAAGTTTTTATTTAAAAAGTCGAGTATTTCAAAGTGGTTTTCAGTAAAGTGCGCAGGATAATAATCAATTAAGTAAGTTCTATTAACTGCAACAAACATTCCAGAAATTATTGGTTTATATTGTCAAAAACGTAATATTTAAAACTTGCCAGTTTTTCCATTTTAAAAGCACATGTTTTCACTCTATAAGTTTTTCAATTTTAAAGACACTTCACAACAAATGTTATTGAAGGGACTTTTCAGAAGTCAAGTTGACCACCTATACACAGTTACAAGTAGTTGAAAAACTAACTATAGATACTAAAAAATAAATATTAAAACTGAAGACAGGAAGGAAGCAATCTGTTTTGACCTCAGTAGAAACTTTCCTGTTCTATTTGGACTGTACAGACTCATAATCCCACCACCACCACCACACAGGTTCATTAATGGCATCAGCAGACATCTTATCACTTGTTGATTAGCAAATGTAAACAAACCCTATGCCTGGACTTATCTCTACAGCTGTGTCTATAGTCTTGCTGGAATATAATTTCAATAGAAACACTTTTAAATAATCTGTACTGCAATTCACTGATTGCTATTAGGCTATTTTATTTGTTTATATAAAGATACATTTTTAATCAATTAAAAAATATTGAACTTGATGGATCAAATAAGTAGACATTAGTTGTTTATGTACACAATTTTTCATTGTACAAACAATTAATTAAAGAGAACATTGTTGAACTGCCAAAAGGATGGTTGAGGGTGGAAGTAATTAGAAAAAAAGGAATAAATAAGGGGAAAATAGACATTTATATAAAATCTCCAAGGGGAAAAGTGTTTAGATCCCGTAAGGAACTAGCAGCATATTATAGAGCAACATAAATTGCCATATAAGATTGGAGACTTCAACTTTTCAACTAAGAAAAAAGTCAAACCGTTTTTGGAAGAATCTGTACTAACACTCGCAACTGACAATGAAAGTAACTCAGAAGTGACACAGACTGACAGCTCAGATTGGGACTCCTTCAGTCAACAACCCATTTATACAGAAGCACAAATTGATTCAAGCTTTGCAACACTTCTCTCAAAAAATGGATTACCAGAAGTAAATTGTATATACAGAATTTCAAGCACAGGAAAGCCAAAAACATATTATGACAAATGACATAGCAATATGTATATCAATATTGGATGGAAATTGGTTGACAGATGATACTATTCAGGTGCACTTTGATTTATTAAACTCCACTGTTGATCAAAAACTCTTAGTCCACATAATGAATCCAGTTATTGGAATAGCAGCAAAATACATAGAGGACACAACCAGCATCTTGGAGCCACTGAAGTTGGATACAAAGTCTTATATAATGATACCTGTTAATGATGCGGAGTCTCTTGACACCAACGACATACAGGGTGACTTTAGCTCTGGAACACATTGGAGCTTACTGGTCTATAGTAAAATCGACAACAAATTTTGCTATTTTGATTCTTATAAAGACTATAATCTTAAATCAGCAAAGAAAATAATGGGAAAAATATCCACCCATTTAAAATTAGAAAACTCACACATGGAAGTTTACAAAACTATCGTCAGCATAGTGATGCCCATTATGGAAATTAAAGACTCCATCTCTCGTAAACGAACATTCATCAGTCCATAAAATTGTTTTCAGGAAATCCCTGCGGTCATGTTACCGGATCCACTGACAAAACTGGAGCCTCTGAGGTGGATCTCTCGGCTCGAGTTTCTGGACGCGCGTGGAATGAAATGGGTGCAGCCCCTCTTTTCGTAATAGTTTTGACACAAATGTTTGAGATACCCCAAACTCACGGGCTAATGTCCTCGTACTTATACTTGGATCTTCACTTACCCGTTCCAAGACAGCCTCTTCCAATCCGACATCTTGCATCAAGTTTCCAATTAAGCGGCCGTTGGTGGAAAACTTTCCATTTTCACGCAAACACTGGTGGTCGCGAATAAATGTTTTTCGATCAGGAATCAGCCTGTCTGGAAAGCGTCGAATGTACTCGCGAACACTTTCAGATGCATTTCCGGAACAAAAACCATAAACATATTGCATATCAGCATATTCTGAACTTGTGAAAGGATCCATAACGTGAAAAATAACAAACAAGCGTTTTAATCTGACTAGGAAACCAAATAACGTTATTTACTATAGCTGATTTAGACTTAACATAATTGACATAATATCATAACAATTGAATCAGCTGATTTGAACCAGTACGATTTGAACCAAGACATGTGTAAATCAGTGAGTTTAATATTAGTAGTTTTGTTACCTTGCTAAAACCAAATCGGTAAACCGTGTTTTACTTTAGTTTGATGGTAGTTTTTCTGTCAATTCTACCTACAACAATTTAAAATTGCATATCAATTTAAAGCTTATTAAATGAGGATGTTTTTTATCTAGTTGGACATTGCGTGGCACCAGAATAAAGTAAGAAAAAGGGGTCTTAAAACTTAAACAAAATAACTAGGCTATTATACGAAATAACTCCATTTTTTTATTAATTTGTGTTGTTTGTGATTTAGCTGTGTGCATTAGGTACGTCCGTTTTTAATAATCAATAAATCAAATGGAAGCTGGTATTTCACTGAAGGTTCTTAGGTCAAAACAAATAGAATAACGTAATTAGAATTGAGTAAATATATCTAAAACGAAATTCCATATCCAGGATATAATTAAATTTATGTTTTCTGATTGAGCGATTCAGGATATCTTTAACTTAACTGATTAAAACTATCAATATATCAAGTGAAAACCTTTGAAGTATTTTAAGACCAAGACATATAAAATAACTTAAATTCAATTTCAGTTACGTAACATTGATTGCAGATAAGTACCTAAACGATTATAGTTATTGTTGATTCGTGATTCAGCAGTGTGCTTTAGGTAGGATTATTAAGATTGGAATCTTAATAATCAATAGCTCAAATGAAAGCTGGCATTTCACTAAAGGTTTTTAGACCAAAACCATTACCCTATAAATGTAATTAGAACTGCTGGAATACATCTTAAATTGAACTAAAAAATCAAATTTATATTTTTTCGGTGAGTAATACATTAATTAATAATGATGCTTGATGACAAATATATGCTTGCATAGCTTTATTTTAAGACCAAAATTATGAAATAAGGCTGGTAGAATAGCAGCCGAACGAACTAAAAAAAATAACAAATTTAACTCCCATAAGGAATGTACAGGGACGCATTTTGTGCATAACTTGAAATATAAGTCAAAATTAATGCCGATGATTGATGGCAAATCTGTGGTGCGTCCATACCTTTAGTTTAAGGCCAAAATTATGAAAATCGGTTGGGTAGAAGACCTTTAACCCGACTCAGAAAAGAAAAACCAATAATTTTTATAGATGGCAATAATTGGTTTATAGTATGCATCTAAACATACGAAACATGTGTTAATAATTTAACAGCTTATAATTATATTGTTATTTAATTGATTTTTCTGTCATTAAATGTTGTTGTTAACAATTTTCATTTGTGTTTAAAGTGAGTTCCTTACGTTAAGTATGCGATTCTAATGTTATGTGATTAATCTGTACTATTAATATTAGTGTATTAGTGAGTAAAGTGGTGGATGGATTTCACAATCATTATTTTACTAGAGACCGTTGTATTTAACCACAACGGGCTCTGTTGCTAGTTTTATATATAAATCACTAGAGTAATTTGTTTGATTTTTATAAAGTAGTGACAGAAAGTCCAATATTTTTAGAAAACACAAAATTCTCAATTATGACTAAACGGTTCGGAATCGAACTAGGGTTTATTGCAACTTTTTTGTTCCTTTTTATCATTAGAATCCACTGGCGAAGTTATGGGCGTCAGTAGAAACTTGCCCTGTATATGATCAACTTATCTGATTAACTAAATATACCTACTAAAATATAACAATGTAGAGTAACCTAACTTAAGTTAGCTCCGCAAAGCGATCTGCAGTGGCATTAAAATCAATTGCTTATTTCACTTGTATTTTAGTACCAAATTTAAGCCACTGTAACTGTAAGCTAAGACATAAGACATAAGACATGTTTATTTCCAGTAGACATATTACAAATGTATTGGAAGAGTCAAACATTTTTCATGCAGAGCAGTTGTCAAATTAAGAAGTAAGTTACAAAGTGTACTTTGAAGTCTACGAAAAAAGAAAATTGCATTTTAAGTTATTTAATTGGTCTTAAACTAATATCACAGAGTTTATCACTATTGAGAAGTAAAATCAACCATTTGAAAGTTAGCAAAACATTACAAAATTAGAACAGGATGTACTACAAGGCATTAGGTGAAGGCATAATAGTTAACACAAATGACAAACTAAAAACACAACTTTGATGAAGGAAGGTCTAAAAACTCTTTGAGTTCGTAAAAAGGATTAACAGCTAGCCATTGGAACACTTTATGTTTAAAAGAATTATATGGGAGAGAGAACATAAATGTAGGTATCTTATTAATACATTGCATGCCCACTATTTCATAACTTTTCTTAGATTTCTCCAGTCTAACATAGGGAATGTCAAGTTTATTTCTGAATCGAGTATTGTGCTGGTGGACATCTTTACGGCAGTTAAAAGCATTTAAATTCTTAAAACTAGTTAACAATAAATTAAAAATATACAAGTTAACAACAGTGAGAATTTTAAAATCAATAAAAATTGGTTTATGGTGTTCAACAACATCTACTTTGGCTATTATTCTTAGAATCTTTTTCTGAATTACAAGAACCTTTTTTACATGTGGGCTATTTCCCCAAAAAATTATTCCATAGCTTACTGCTGATTGGAAGAGGCCATAGTAAACATTTAACAGATAATCTATTGGGATTACACAACTTAATTTCCTAAAGAGGCACTTTAATCGACTCAGCCTAGTACAAAGTTGGTTTATATGAGGCTCCCAAGACAATTTTTGATCCAATGTAACACCAAGAAATTTTACATGACTGTTAGACACTATAGTATCTGGAATTTCCCTAAGACTAAAAATTAGGTCCAAGGTTTTGTCCTTATTTAAAAGAAAGCTGTTGGCAGCAAACCATTCTGTGGCCCTATTGATACCATGAACAACAGAATTTTTGAGGTTAGATATATCTCTACCAATACTAAGCATGGTCGTATCATCTGCATATTGAAAAATATTTCCATTTAAGTTACAAGGTAGATCATTCACAGCAATAAGAAACAATAGCGGGCCAAGTACAGACCCCTGGGGAACGCCACAGTTGCTAGTAGCAATAGAGGAAGTCTCTCCTATGCAAACCACCTGCCTTCTATCCGCGAGGTAGGTCTCAAGGAGACTGAGCGCACCCCCATGGATCCCGTAATACTGCAGTTTGCGCAGTAGGATGCCATGATCAACACAGTCAAAAGCCTTACTTTGGTCGACAAACGTGGCCCAAGCATAGTTGCCGCTCTCAAAAGCGCTCAAGACTGTGCGGACCATGCCATCAACAGCACCCATGGTAGAGCGACCAGCCCTGAAACCAAACTGATGTTGATTAAAAAGTGAGTTAGATTCAAAAAACTGACTGATTTGATCATAAATTACATGCTCAAAAATCTTTTCCAAGACAGGAACCAGACTTATGGGCCGATAACTACCCACATTATTCCTATCACCTTTCTTAAATTTAGGAATGATTTTGGAAAGTTTGAGACACTCGGGAAAGTGTCCCTCTAGAAGACAAGTGTTAATGCTATAGGTGAGAGGTACAATGATTAGGTTAGAAACCTCCTTTACTAACCAGTTAGAAAAGTCATAATAGTCCCTACTTTTGCTATTTTTCATTTTACCTATTATTGACAAAATGTAGTCACAAGAGACAGGGGCAAAGTTAAAATTCTTATTACTAACAGGGAAAGTACTTAAGAGGTCATTAAAATTAACATTTGGGCGATTTATTTCAGATCTAACTTTGTCGACAGAGTCAATCAATGATTTGTTAAAAACATTTGGATCTATAGGTACATTTACTAAGGAGAGGTTAGATTGACAGTTCTTTTTAACAATTTTTAACAAGCTCGACTGTAACTTAAATTTTATTTCATTTTGGGGTACAGTTCCGCAGAAAAACTACATTACCATAAACAATATTACCATTATCATATAGAATAGGCGAACCTAATATATGCTAAATGGGTTGCTCCGTAAAAAAATTAAGTTCCTGTACTTGAAAAATGAAAAAAAAACTCAAAGAGTCATGGTACTTTTGGATTTAAAACCTAACCTAACCGTCACTGTACACTGTGTATAAGGTTGGCCTCCGTATTGTCCTTAATACCGGTACCAATGTTTTGTAATTTGTTGTAACTTTTGATAAGCAATTCTGGATGGTAAGTTAAACAATGGTAAACTTTCCACAATATTACAATTTCTGTCAATCGCCCAATTAGGCTGCGGCCACACGGGCGTTTTTTTCACGCACAAACGCAGCGTGAAAACACGCGAAAAATTAGAGTAGCATTGAAACAAATGGGCGCCCGTTACTGCGGGAAAACACACTGCGTGTGGCATACCTCATTACATTTAATGCTGCTCATTTTTCTCCCGTTTTTTCACGCTGCGTTCTTGCGTGAAAAAACGCCCGTGTGGCCGTAGCCTTACTGTGGAATTAAATTACCGTACTAAAAATATTCATTGTAATAAGGTAAATTAATTTTTCTATTTTTTTTTATTTTTTTTTTTGAAAAAGGTTGAAGCTATCAGTAACGTCAAAAAAGGAGTCCTTGAGCTACAAAAAAATCTGTACTCAAAGCAAATCCAATTTTTAGAAGAGGAGCATGGCCTCCAAAGGCATTTGGAAAAGGAGTACCAGAGGAGAATGACACTTTTAGTTTTGAAAATTGAAAAACAAGAAACATAATTGGCTTTATTAAAAAAGAACTAAATTATTAATGTGTTTGATTGTAGAAAAAACTGCATTTGGCTTCTCGGTGTTTGGTATTGCATTCTGCACCATTATTATTATTATAACAAGTAAAAACAATGTTTTTTTTAAACTTTTAAATAATTTCACAATGTATTGTACTTTTTATTACTGAAATGTTCTGTCTGTCATTTGCGTTTTGAGTAAGTAAATCACAAAATTCAAAATAGAAGACTTTAATAACTTCATTTGGAAATTGAACAGTTATTACAATGAATAGAGTTTAACAATGTTATATAATGAATTTAAGTAGGCCTAGGCCTAGGTTGAGCCATGTCAGTTGCCAGGACTGAGAAATTTTGTCACGGCTCAGTTGACAGATGGTTCAGTTCGGCCAAAACTTCTGTGCTTGAGGATGGGTCTCTACTAGACAAACTAAAACATACGGCTACCGGTTATTGGCAGTGCTGAAGGTAGGGGTGAGTGAGTTATAGTTATTTCTCGTTTTCCTAGCCAGCAACGGATGAGAACCTCTTTAGCGATGGAGTGGGGGGCGTGACGTCACTCTTCTCTTGAGGGAACACCATTACCATAACGAGACGATGTATTACCATCGGCGTTCGTGGCGTAGTTGATAGCGTCTCGGACTGGTGTTCTAGAGGCTTTTTGTCAAATATTTTGCTTGAATGTGAATACTGCTTAACTGTAGCCTACATCTATTGTTAGAATTTGAGGCATTTATAATTTTATTGATGCACAAAACTATTTTTTTAAATTAGTAGCTAAGCCTTCATTTGATTTTTATCTGAGCGAATTTCCCATATAGGGAACTAGCTGTACCCACGGGCTTTGCACCGTTTAACTTCTTAATTTTCAAGATGATCTCGTTCGCATGGCTCAATCACGTCCTGGTTGAAGTTCGTTCGATACGCTCACTCACCTTTGGGTTGGAGCTCGTTCGCTACCCTCACTCACCTTTGGGTTAGAGCTCGTTCGCTGAGCTCACTTCAAATCAAAATGCCTTTATTCTTGAGCGCTTCTCAATACAATATTGGTTTACAGAATAACTCACGTCACTAAAACTAAACATTTAAAAGTCAAATATCTAAACAAATTATGTACAAGAATAAAAAATCAACAAAAAATTACATGCCTGCTTTACAATGTATTTTAACCTTTTTTTTGAAAGCTAAGGCCGAAAGGCTTTTGATCTGATAGGGGAGGTCATTGTAAAGGGTTGGGCCAAAATAGGAGAACCCCCTCCTCCCTATTTCCAAATTAACTTTTGGAAAGTGGAGGAGGGTGTCCTGCCTAGTGCCCCGTCGAGCAATTGCTCCACGTGTCACAAGTCTCTCCACCAGATGCCTTCAGGTTAGCTCGTTCGCTACGCTCACTCGCCTCCAGGTTAAAGTTTCTTTCGCTACGCTCACTCACCTTTTGGTTGCAAATTAGCTGTTGTCATAAATGTAAAAGAAATAATAGTGCTGCACCCTGTTGGTAATCCTTGTAACTTTAATGCTATTGAACATCATAGAACAGAACCAACTTGTTTAATTGAAACAGCTGTTAAGATTCATTAACTCCATTTCTCATAAGGTTAACATGGGAAACTCCAGAGCCACTGGGGCGGAGCCCAGAGGTCGGAGGGTAAAATCCTTTCTTAGTGACTACCCAAAAGTCCACTACCCAAAAGGAAGATAGATGCCTGCCAAGTTTCAGGTTTCTAGGTCTTATGGTTTCTGAGATTTGGTGATGAGTGAGTGAATGAGTCAGTGGTATTTGAGCTTTATATATAGATAAGCTATTACCGTAGTACTCATGGTAAGACCTGGACCCGGGACCGATTTACTTTTTCGTTTTGAGGTCCCTAGAGACCAAAAACACCATCCGTTTTAATTCATATATATATATTTATATATGTGTCTGTTAGCGCGATAACTTGAGCAAAAATCATCCGATTTTGATGAAATATGGTACAAACGTGTATACCTACGTTTATTCGAACGAGTTCGCGAACTAGCATGATCGGACTATGGGAACAGGGGTTTATGGGGGTTTTATGGGGCAAAAATTCGTTTTTCCCATTTTTGACCCTAAAAACTTAAATTTTAGCATTTTCTTTCCAAACCATTTTGTAGAGCTTAAAAAACTAATAATTTAGTATATTGAAGCGTTATTATGCGCCTAATGGTTACGGAGAAAATTCAAAAAAACTGTAAATTTAAAATTCCTATGTTATTCTTATGGAGAATAAGTAAACTGTTGTAGTTTGCTTGTTTATGATCATATTTTGATCAAATTTGGAAAATGCATTCATTTCATACTAAACTACTAACATTTTACAAAAACACCTTTTTACCCTCCCTGTTGTAGCAAACCTAAGTACTCGTTAAACTAATGTTATTTAAATAGGGAATAAATGTTATATTTTTAAGGAGACATTTTAGTGTAAATCCAATCAGGCAAATGGAAATTCGCTTAGTCTGCAGGTTTGCTGCGGCGGGGGTATTTATATTATCACCCAGTTTGTTGTTTAGGTTAGGTTATGACAGTTTAGTTTTATAATTAAACATTGTAAAATTATTTTATGATTAAAATGTTTATTTTATAACTAAACTAGTTGTGTGCCTGTTTTACGTACGGGAATCTTGTAGTAAGTTGAAACCTTCTTATATTCAGAACAGGAGTTGGTTTGCATATTTAGTGTGCATTTTTCCAGATATACTGGCAAAACTATTACTGTATAGGAATACATATAAACCTTCACAAATACAATATCTGACAGGTTCAAGCCAAAACGAAAGCTTCAAATTCAATGTCACCCGATCGTGTTAGTCCATATTTGATATCTAATGATATAAGGAATTGCTTTATAGATCTAACTAGCTGTGTACCCGTTCTACGCACGAGGATCTTATAGTATTCAGTTGAAACCTTCTTATATACAGTACTAGCTGTAAACCGGGGGCTTTGCCCCGTTTAACTTCTTAATTTTCAAGATGATCTTGTTCGCATGGCTCAATCACGTCCTGGTTGAAGTTCGTTTGCTACGCTCACTCACCTTTAGGTTGGAGCTCGTTCGCTACGCTCACTCACGTTTAGGTTGGAGCTCGTTCACTGCGCTCACTTGCCTTCAGGTTAGCTCGTTCGCTACGCTCACTCGCCTCCAGGTCGAAGTTTCTTTCGCTACGCTCACTCATCTTTTGGTTGCAAATTAGCTGTTGTCATAAATGTAAAAGAAATAATAGTGCTACACCCTGTTGGCAATCCTTGTAACTTTAATGCTATTGAACATCATAGAAAAGAACCAACTTGTTTAATTGAAACAGCTGTTAAGATTCATTAATTCCATTTCTCATAAGGTTAACATGGGAAACTCCAGAGCCACTGGGGCGGAGCCCAGAGGTCGGAGGGTAAAATCCTTTCTTAGTGAGCGTCTACTACCCAAAAGGCAGATGCCTGCTAAGTTTCAGGTTCCTAGGCCTTATGGTTTCTGAGATTTCGTGATGAGTGAGTGAATGAATGAATGAATGAATGAGTCAGTCAGTGGTATTTGAGCTTTATATCTATATATAAAAGGCAAAGCCCTCACTGACTGACTGACTCACTCACTCACTCCCTCATCACTAATTCTCCCACTTTCCCATTTACCTAGGAGGCTGAAATTTGGTACACTGATTCTTTAGGCATTAAATAGGAAAACTAATTTGTTTTCATTCTGATCGGACTCTCGGGCTCCGCCCCAGTGGCTCTGGAGTTTCCCATGTTAATCTATGTTAATTAAACCAGGACGTGATTGAGCCATGCGAACGAGCTCACTTATGAAGTAAAACGGGGCAAAGCCCGCGGGTACAGCTAGTATATAGATAAAGAACAGCAGTTGGTTTGCATATTTTCAGATATGCTGGCCAAACTATTACACACATAACTTCATTTTATGTTGTTTGTTGTTGTTCCGGATTGGTATGACAATCAATAAAAGGTTAAATTACCTGTGTCTGCCGGTTGATCCTAATGTATCCTACAGGAGATGCATTTCGGCAAAATTAAATCGCCATCATCAGTCCTAATATAAGGTCTTGAGCTTCCTTGTTAGGTCCCTATTAGGTCTTGGAGTTTTTGAAACACATACACGAGTCAAGAGTCAAGAGATTTATTGGTCTAAGAATATAAATATTACAGTGCATACGATTGACCTTGTCAAGTACAATTATTAAAATAATATTCAATTCAATTCAATTCAAAACTTCTTTATTCTGTCACATGTAAATTGTTTACAAAGAATAGAGTCAGACCTAACCTAAATTATACATATTATTAATATCTAAAAATACATCCCACAGTTCTTAGGGTAATATATACAACATACGTTACACACATCACTCCAAGAAATCGTGGAAAAAATAAAATAAAATAACTACAACTGAGTCTTAAAAATTAATAAAAGCAATACTTAAAATAAGGATTATATACATACAGTAATTACTATATCCTAGAATAACCACGTGCAGCAAAGATTTTTCTAATTATAATTTTCAGGTATGTCTTAAATATAATAATTTTGACTACGAGAAAAAATGTTGGAGAGAGTAAAACATTGATTCAATCAAGTATGCCTTCAATAGTCTCAAAAACTTATTTTGGTTTTTTTCCAATTTAATATTTCCTGGGAGGCCATCAAAAAATCTATTTCCTACATATGTTGTTTTCTTTTTGAAAAATTCCAAATTATGTTGTTCTACTAAACGATGAGCTCTAGTATTATAAGAATGTGTTGTATTGCCAATCAAAATCCTATTGCCAAGTAATGTAAATTTTATTGTTTCATAAATGTATAAACTACAGTATAAACTGTGAATATTTTTAAATCTTTAAAAATATGTTTTACAGAATCTTTTGATTTTAAATTAAACATTATTCTTAAAGCTCTTTTTTGCTGAATCAGAATTTTATCCATTTTCTTCTTTGTTGTTGATCCATATATACAAACACCATAAGCAATATGTGAATGTATTAGAGCAAAATATATGGATTTTAAGGTTTTAATATTACAGGAGTAGACCAGTCTCCTCAAAGCATATAGACCACTTGAGGTTTTATTCATAATATGATTGAATAGTCATTGAATAGTCATTTATTCAGTCTTTAAACAATACATTATTGTAATTGACATCGTCATTATTATTGTAAAAAGATATAAGATGCAAGATTAATATGGTTGTCCCAAGATAGGTGTTCATCTATAGTAAAGCCTAAGAATTTGATTTCATTTAAATGATTTAGTATTTCATCTTCTAGGAATATTGTTGGACTTATTCTATTTTTTGCTTTTTTTGTTGAAAAAGATACAAAACTTGATTTACTGGAGTTTAAAAGCAGATTTTTACTATTTAAAAATTCTTTAATCAGTGATAAGCCAACGTAGGATGATATTTCTATGTTCTCTTTATTGTTGGCCGAGACAATGACGTTGGTATCATCTGCATAAAGACACACTTTTCTATTTCTGTCCCCCATCATTCTAGGTAGCCCCTTTAGGTAACATAGAAACAGTAATGGGCCGAGAATAGATCCCTGAGGGACACCGCATTGGATTGGTAATAGACGAGAAGCAAATTTTTCTTTATACATAAACTTCTGATGATCTGTAAAATACTCTATTTCTACATATTGTTTCCTTTCTGTGAGGTAGGAGCAAAACCAAGCCAATTCTGTACTTTTTACACCTAGAGAGCTTATAACTTGGATCAGTTTGCAGTGCTCAACACTATCAAAAGCTCGGGATAAGTCCAAAAAAATGCCTACGACTCTTTCACCTCTATCAACAGATTCGATTATTGACTCAACAAACTCAATACCGGCTGTTATAGTTGACTTATTTGGCCTAAAACCATGCTGTTCATTATCCAGCAACATGTTTGATTCAAGGTAGTTTGAAAATTGGTTGAAAACAACTTTCTCAAGGATTTTTGAGAATACTGGAAGCAGTGATATAGGCCTGTAACAATTAATATCTTCTGGATTACCTTTTTTGAAAATTGGAACTACTTTGGCAGTTTTGAATTGTTCGGGGAACACTCCTGTTATCAGTGAATGATTAATTATATGAGTTAAAGGTGAGCAGATTAATGGCAACGCTGTCTTAATGGTTGATATAGGTATTTCATCATTGCCTGATGAGGGTTTATTTTCAAAAGATAATATTATTTTTTCAACATCTCTCTCCGTGACGGTTGAAAATTGAAAAGTTGTATTTAAATGTGTTTTAAACTGAGTATTTGCTGGGGGCACTATGGTTATTTTAGGAACTATTAAATCTTTTACAATATTGACAAAAAATATATTAAAAGTTTCGCAAACATCAATTGGATTTGTGATATAACTACCTTTGTGCATCAATTTTATATTTGTATTACATTTTGACAATTTTCCCAATTCGGAATTAATTAAGTTCCAGGTAGTTTTAACTTTATTTCTTGAGTTTCTAACTTTTTCCTCAAAGTAAGTTTTTTTATTGTTAATTATATATCTTTGAAGTTCTTTTTTCTTTTTTCTAATCTGAATCTTAATATTTTTGTCCTTGAGTTTTCTGAATTGAGATTCTAAGTGGACTATTTCAGACTGTTTTAATTTTGATACATCGTCAACCCACTTTTTTTGCTTACATAGGCCTTCTGTGACAGAAAGTTTTGGAAAATTTACCTCAAAATGATACTTAAAAATACTATAAAATACATTATACTTAAACTCAACAGTAGAATGAATAACCTGAAACCAGCACTCTGAACTTAAACCTCTAAGAAAAGTGTCTTTGTTTCTTTCATAAAACTTTCTTACTTGTTTTCTTATGAATTTTGGTTTTTTGTAATCAGGAACTCTCAGTTCCATTAACTGACCGTCATGATCTGAGATATGAGTAATTAACCCAGTTACTCTTAAGCTATGAGAATCTATATTTGTAATAAAGTTGTCTAGGGCTGTGCTTGAGTGCTCCGTCACTCGGGTTGGAAAGTTGACTGTGTATCTCATGCCATAAATTGTTAAAATATTAATAAATTTTGTATATTTATCATCTTTTTTTAAAACGTCTATATTAAAATCACCAGCAATGATAATTGTTTCAAATTTTTTACACAGAATGTCTAACAAAATTTCAAAATTTTCAAAAAATTGGTCTAGGTTCAAGTAATTAGGAGATCTATAAATACACCCAAATAAAAATGTAAGCCTGGAAGTACTGATTTCAGTTAAACAGAATTCAAACTCGTTTTCAATTAAAAGTGGTTGAACAGAAGCTAAGTTAATACACTTAAAATTCACATTTTTGTGGGTTAATATCATTACACCACCACCTCGCCCTAAACTTCTGGAGAAATGTGATGCAGTTATATAATTAGACAGATTAATTAAGCCAAGTTCATCCTTTGTCATCTTATGCTCAGTAAGGGCTATTACATCAGGTTCTATTTCATTGAGAAAGATTTCCAGAAGATCTAGGCGAGATGGTAGATGCTGAACATTGTGGTGTATAATAGAAAAAACATCTTTACATTTATTATTTATGTGACTAGTTGATATATCTTGGAATGATGGTGTTTGAACACGGTTTGGTATAATTATCTTGGTGGATGTGTCAGAACAATTTGTGAGTTTAAAGGACAGGTGGATTGGAGTACACTATGTGGTTCTGTAGGAATATTTACAATTAATGATGGGTTTAAGGAGTTTAGATTCTGGGGAACATTTTTTCTTATTATATTACTTGCATCCTTGGCACAATTACTCTGCTTTTGCACTTCACTTATAACACACTGGACACTATCAGGAGCTTTTCCGACTGTCATGTTGTATTGGAGTTGCTGCTGGGCCGGAGATTGGTAAGATCCCTCACTGCCACTCTGCACCAGCGTGGATGGTCCAGATAATGTTGAGATTGGTGTAAGAGTATTGGTCTCTGTAGTAGTCTCTATAGTCGTTGTCTCCAGAGAGGCGTCAGTAGATGATGGTGTTGGAGTAATGGTGTCTGTAGGATTTGGAGCTGAAGAGTTTGGTGCGTCTCCTGGTTTCAATAGTTTTTCCAACTCTGCTGCCAAGCTGTTCCCATCAGAGAAACTATTCACTTCATTCACAACTACTGAGACTTCTGCGCCGGTATTTTCTTGAAACTTCATTAGGTTTTTTATAAAAATGAATGGCGCCACTTTGTCTTTAACGCATCCAAGTGGAGAACAGATCAGTCGCTTTAGGTTCTTCTTTTTGAAGTCTTCTGTGAGCGCTTCAAATGCTTTCTCATAGTAACCAATAGTGGGCTTACTAAAGTAATGAGATTTTGTAACCAATCCATAGACTGTGGAGCCATCTTTAATTTGTTGACTGGTCAGGTGTTGGTTGATAAAGTCAGCCAAAGTTGGTTTGCCAATGAAACTCTTGAAAACCACAGCGACACCTGCTGACATGTTCTTAATGTGCCAAATATCTGCAGAGATACAATGTGCAAAAGCTGTGTCTGGTCGGTTGGAGAGTTTATTTATGATTTCTGTTATGTCGGTTCTCACTACTTTTATACTATTGCTCCTGAGATTAAAAGGTGTCTTCGGAAAAGATGGTGGGGAGTGTTCTGCAGGATCAAAAGTTGTTGTCTTGGTTCTTGAATTGGACTCAGTACTGAAGGGTTTGTTTAGCCAATTTGCAATACTCCTGGATACAACAGTTTTCCTATCTGATTTAAATGATATCCATCTTTAGTATAATGTTTTTTCGAGTTAAGTTTATGACTAAAAATTAAGTACTTCACATTCATTTTGATTGACAGAGATAATAGCCAGGAATTACATTCTTCTATCTCAAAAAATTGTTTCCCATTTTCTGGCTGTTGATAGATGTAGGGTAACTCTGTCAATATAATCCTTGCCTTGGAAGACTTAATAAGTGATTCGATCTTTGCTAAGGCTAGTTTGAAATGTGCTGGTTCTGTGTTGTTAGTTCCCCCCATCAAGACAACACAGTCATCTTCTTGAAAATTCTCCAAGGTTTTAGCCAATTGTTCCACCACATATAAGGGTGAGGCACCTGGGTAGAATACAGATGATACGCTGTACTGAGGCATAAGAGGGGATAGCATATCGGCAATATTTCTAGCATGACTGTCCCCGGTTATATAGAAATTTGGTTTTCTGTTTGATTCAATTCGATGCGAGGTCTTGAGATCTTCTGATGGCAATGTAGTTTTTTGTTTTCTGTCCTACCATGATTTGTCCTTTCAGTGACAACAAACTTGTTCTTCCTATTAGTTATAATTTTTACTCTAGTCTGTTTGCTTTTTATTTTCTCCTTAATAAGATGATTTGGTGCAGCATCATTATGGTCAATGTTATTCAGATTTTGATTAGTTTCCTGGAGACTCACAAGTGCACTAAATTTATTGTCGGTCTGAACAATATTGACTGGTAAGACATTTTCCTTGCTTGCACGTCTACTTTTCTTATAGGGGGTAAAATTAACAAGCATAAAATTAAATATCACAGATTTTAAAATATGAATAACAATAACACAGCTACCTACAAAAACAATCACGAACTGTACACTTATACACATGACGAATAAAACATAAATACACTGTAGGCTTACTTTTATTTTTACTATGGACATGTAGACACGCGTCGGTCGTGTGCCGAGTCTCGACTGAAAACGCTCATTTAAAAAAATGTAAGTTTCCCAGCCATATACAACACTGATTCAAGGTCTTTTCCCCGGTTATCAAAACTCAAGAACAATTTTATACACAAAGAATCTCTATTTTCATTTATGGTTACCCTACAAATTATTGCACTTGTGATTAATTAAATCCGTTATGTAAGGAAAAACGTTTTTAATCTTACTTGGTTTGGATTTGCTTTCAAATCGTGATCGGAATTGGTTACGATATTGTAAACAACATTCAATGTAAACATATCAGTGACAGCTAGAAGAAATAATCTTCACTTGAACAGCTGTTCGTTATTTCATAGATGAATATGTGATAAACATTGGGAGAAAACTTTACAAAAAATCGCACAAAATTGGGCTTTTAAACGTCCGTCATTTTATTTAAAAAGTGGTGACGCCATATTTTAATGGCTAAAGACAATTTTGCCAATCCAGTGAATACATTAAAATGATTTGGAACTTGATAGGTAATCTCGTTTTACAGGAGAAGGCCGCGTAAAATGGCTCTTGGGCCGTGACAGACAGGAAGACAGACAGACAGACAGACAGACAGAAATTTTGATGAGACTTGTTTCGGTTTCTTTAATGTATAAAGTAAAAAAAACCTAAAAGTTTACAATTCTGAGCAATGTACAGACAAAACTCCAATTTTATTTATATAGAAAATTATAAAATAAAAATAAATATAAAATTTTTATCTTAAATCGACGTGAGGGGCTCTCCCACAATCCCCCACTCCTTCGCAGAAAAGGTTCTCGTCCATTCTGGACCAAGAAAATGAGACAAAAAAAAGGAAATGAGATAGAAACTTCTATCCAGGCATTCAGCGTACTACACAGTGTACAGTTCGGCCAAAGTTTCTGTGCAGATCTGTTCGGGTCCAGGCGAGGGGGTTGGTGGGGGTACTTTTGTAAAAACATTTCTGTCTTGCTACTCGCTCATCACTAGCGTCTCATTGAGAACCTTTTCTGTGAAGGAGTGGGGGATTGTGGGAGAGTCCCTCACGTCGATTTAAGACAAATTTTATATTTATTTTAAAATTTTTTAGTTATAAAACTAACTTTTTAATTATAAAATTAACTTTTTAATCATAAAATTTAAAATTTAAGGAAGGAGTCCTGGGCGCTTGCACAGGATGTTAACGGAGAAATCGTTAACATCCTGTGCAAGCCAATAAACATAATCTACATCTCCTCAGATCTGGAATCTTGAACATCTTTTGACTTGATCTTCGACTCCCGTGGTCGCGATAAAATCATGGACATCTTCTGCGATCGCAGATGAATAGTGACAACTCCTACGTTAAGTGCGAAATAATATCTTTTGTGGTCACGGAGATTTCATAAACCTCTCCAGTTATCATGGCAAACAGATTATCGGTGAAATAAATTTTATAAAAAAAATTTAAAAAAATTGAGGCCAACGGTAACCGCTGTGTCTGTCGTTAGGGAAATACTGCCCTGATCTCAATAACATGTTCTTTGAATTTTAGATTGTTAGGATTGGTATTTTTAACTCTATAGTAAAATAAAAATAAAGTACATGTAGCGTTACCGCTACAAGCGGAGCGAGTGTAGGCATATAGGCGTCTAACGTCACCGAGACAATCAGGGTTAGATGCACGCGCACATCAAAAACTTGCTGGAGGGACTGGCCACGAGTAGTCAGTTCTCAGTAGCAGGGGTGCCCACAGGGGGGTTTGATGTCGCAAAATGCGACATCAGAAATTTATTTTGGGGGGATTTTATGATTTTGGGGGGGGATTCAAGCCAGTGGTTGGTTAAAAGCACATAAAAGATTAATCAGATAATTTTTACGACCTCCTTAATTTATTACTGGGGTAATTATGCAATCAAAATCCCGTTTGACATTTTATTTTGATTAATAAATCATTTTATAATTGCTATAAAATATATAGATACTTTTATGTGGATTTCCACTTTCTGACTCTATCATGTTTGACAGTGAGAACAACTCCATGCCAACTGCTGTCAAAGGATTATGGTTGGCTCATTAAATTGTATCTGCAATTTGAGTTTGTTTTTACCTTTAATTATGAACTCATTCTCAAATAGTCTCGTTGCCTTGATGACCTATTGATGGTTTTTTAGGTTTGTTTATTATAATATATACTTGATTCATGAAATAAAAGTATTATGATAATGATAATCATTTTGCTATTTTTACAACATGAACAACAACATGAAAGCTTGTGATAATATTTTGGCTCTCCCAAATAATTATGCCTGGGTCATATATTCATTGGAAGAAATTGACATACATTACTGTGACAATTTAATTAACGTTTTTGATAGGCTATGTGTTTACGTTAACTTCAAGAATTGAAACACATGATTCTGGATTAATTAAATTGTATTTGTTATTGTCTTTTCTTGAATCTAGAAAGAGCTTCAAACAAATTTTACTAGTCTTAGAATAGATATATAATTATTTTTTACACCACGCTACACTATTTTGACGATTTTCACATGGAATGATTTAGTCCAGAAAACAGCTGTTTGTCACCAGCTCAATCAAATGGGGTTTTTGTAATGAGTTTTGCCGGACACCAATCAGCTGATTATACTGTATTTGGGTGGCAATGAGTGGTTATAACAAAAAGATAACCTCTCTTAGAGGTTATGACTAGTGATTTTTAGTCCTTTAGTTGGTGGTAATATATAGGGATTTGAACGAATTTAGTGGTATGGCGTAAACTATCATACCTCACTCGTCCAAAATGTGTTGGCCGGACTCGTATAAAAAAACCACTACTCGACTTCGTCTCGCACGGGATTCAGGACTAGTATTGTAATATACTATTTTACCACACTATGATGTTTTAAACTGTTTTACATATAGGTACATTAATTGGTGGCTGAAAGTTACGTTTTGCAGGCCATGCCAGCTGTCATCGTCATTCGGGGATCGAGCAGGTTTTTACATCCTAGGGCCGCAAAATCAGCTGTCCGCTTACTTTCTTAAAACATGAATGCATATTAAATACACAATCAGTATCCATAGCATTACAATAGAGTTGTTTTATTGTCACCGCTGCGTAGCAACTATTTATTATTATTTTTGCTGATTCCTCAAATTATTTATCCCCATGACCTTAAAGTTGTAGTTGTGTTGACTATATCAGTGTGCAGTGCGTTATCATTGAGGTGAATTAGTGGTAATAGCATAGATAAAAGGAGTATAGACATATGTCTATACTCCTTTTATCTATGGTAATAGGGTATAGTGTGGTGAATAATAGCGTTCGTACCACGGACTGAAATGGTTTTGCAGTTCTCGATCGTTTTAAGTCCTCGACTTCGTATCGAACTTAAAAACTATCTCGAACCAGCAAAACCACATTTTTGGCCCTAGGCACGAAATATACTATTAAGTTTAGGCCTAGTAATATTTTTGAGACTGAAAATTTTACACTTATTTAAAAAGGACCAAACTCAGAAGTGGATTAAAGGGTAATTTAGAAAATATCTCAAACTTTTTGACATAACTTTAAGTACTTTCTCCCCTACAATTTAATATGGTAAAATAATTGTTTATGTAAAAACCCTGATCCCAAAAAAGTGGTTTTCGAAGTGATGTGTTTGTCTGTCTGTATGTGTGTATGTGGGTATGTATGGTACAGAGGTACAGACCACGCCTGTGGTCCGAGTCAGATTTTGATGAAATTTGGTATTTTAGGTACCAATCCATGGTCTCTCCAGATGTTTTTTTCCATTTTGGATTTTTAATAGTGATATTCCATAAAACCCTATAAAATAATGGATGAATAAAATTTTCTCAGAATTGGCCCGAACGATTTTGATTAAAAATTAACATGTTATACTCTTTGACAATGACAAAAATTGTATAAACCCTCTATGCCGTAAAAATTATGGTTCAAAAGTTATTGCAACTTTTGTGATTTTCCCTTTTAAAACCTATTAATTCATGGAAAATCGGATTTAAAAAAAACTACATGGCCAATTTTGATTCAAATTGTGTGCATGTTAAAAATCCAACTCATTTAAATTAAAACTAAACTAACAAATAGTTTGCTACTAGAGTTTTCAAGCAAAATTGTCAATTTAAATTTGGTTAAAAGTTTGATTCAAACGCTTAAATTCCCATAAATTTAAAGAAGTGTCGGGGGCACCCCTTCCCTCCCCGCATTATAAACATAACTATGGGTTAGCTCCCAGATCTTCCGGCATGGTTTAAACAACGAATTTGGGGGGGATTCTGCGACGTGAGCTTTGGGGGGGGGGGGATGGGCACCCCTGCTCAGTAGTGTGATAGCAGCATGAGTAGATAAAATAATAGAGGTTGGGGAAGGGTGTAGACTAGGGCAATGTTTAGTCAATTAATAATGTAGAATCTTAAGCATGGCAAATCGGTCATGGTCCAGTTTACTTTGGTTAATATTTGAATTCACGCTAGCTACTTGTAGATATAATTATGTAATAATACTAGTCCATTCATATAAATCATTCATAATTAAATCTCTGTTTGGTATTTATTAAATATAGGTAATAAAACATGGAAGCTGGATGTGAAATGCAGCTAAGGTATTAATGTGCACTCTGATGATGCTATTAGCTTTGTTCAAAATAAGATTCGAGAAGCGACTTGAAATGTGTGTGATATAACGGTGGATGGTAGAGGATATATTGGGCCCAGGTATCTTAATCAGCATTCGTCCAACTCCATTCCGCCACACACAAATCACAAATGTAATCATCACTAACTAACAACCTTGTGCGAACTGACAGTTTTGTAATATTCAAAGACTCTATGGGGCAAAATAGTACTTGAAACAGTTGCAGCATTTGCCAACCACAAAAACAAAATAAAACCTTTTGTAATGCAGTATGATGTTTATTTTTCTATTTATAAACAACTAGCTGAACCCGCGGGCTTTGCCCCGCTTAACTTCATAAGTATTCGCATGGCTCAATCACGTCCTAGTTGAAGTTCGTTCGCTACGCTCACTCACCTTCAGGTTGGAAATCGTTCGCTGCGCTCACTTGTTTTCAGGTTAGCTCGTTCGCTACGCTTACTCGCCTCCAGGTTGATGTTCGTTCGCTACGCTCACTCACCTTTTGGTTGCAAATTAGCTGTTGTCATAAATTTTAAAAAAGTCATCCCTTTTATTGTTTATAATACAGTACTTACATAAAGGTTTTTATGTTTTAATATTTAACATTGGAGAATATAAACGTTGTTAAGTGCACAGGTGTGCTGCGATTGGGGTTTAATACATTTGGACTTATTCAAAAGTAAAATAGTTTTCTGTGCTGCAATCTGTAGAAACACTGTGGCACTATTTCAAATCATGAATAATGCTAATACAGAATGTTGTGATTATTCAAACCTACAAAACAGTTGGTGAAAGTAAACATCTGCTTTTAAATTATATTTATTTGTAAACATAGTAGATCAAAAAGTCTGACATTGGCCCACTTAAAACCCTCTGGGGCAGAGCCCTTTTGACGGATCTGCACCAAACTTTACTCGAACCATCCTTGAAAGATGTTTAATAATGCCTGAAAGTTTCATTACAATCTGTCGAGCGGTTTCGGAGTCCATAACGTATATACATACACACACACATACATAGTTCCTCTTTTATAGATATAGATGTGTATCAATAGGTTTTTTGGACGGATATATCCGTCTATAGCCCAGAAAATAAATTTCTCCGGATGTATATATCCGTTTCCCGCCCAGAACATGAACAGAGATTGATGGATATATCTGTCCGTAGCCCAGCAAGGGTTAAATAGTGTGTGTCTGAATAATTTTTATATATTTTTAAAGGAGATTCCTGGATATTAATACCCATCTACATGTTCAATATTCCTGTTTTATGCCTTTTAAATCTTATTTGCAGCTTAATGTTGTAAAATATTGTAAAACAGTGAAATAGATCCTGCTCGGTATTATTACTCTTATTATTCATCTCACCAATTGTATTATTTTTTTATTCAAACCAATATCTATTAGGCAAAGAATATTTCCATTGGAAATAGCGTTGGTGCTATAAATACATTTTAATAAAAACGATTCAGAAAACCATGATAAAGTTTCCTGTGATAAAATTCAAATACTGTTAACAATAATTAACTATACAAGAGCTAAAATAAGTTAATAAGGTTAAAATAATCTTAATGATCTGTGGGTCTTAAACTGAATACAATGTTTTGAGTTTTATTGTTGTTCAGAAGAAAACTGACTAAAAGCATGCTGAGGCATCACTCGTTGCAGTTTGGGTTATTGGTTGTAATTCAACTATTGTTCTGCTCTTTGAAAAGAAGTTGTATCATCTGCATGTAAAATAGACTTAGTATTTTTTTTAATGTTACTTGGAAGATCATTAATAGAGATTAAAACATGAGTTTTCTATTTATAAACAATCTGTATCAATAGGTTTTTTTGACGGATATATCCGTCTATAGCCCAGAAAATAAATTTCTCCGGATGTATATATCCGTTTCCCGCCCAGAACATGAACAGAAATTGATGGATATATCTGTCCGTGGCCCAGCAAGGGTTAAATAGTGTGTGTCTGAATAATTTTTATATATTTTTAAAAGGAGATTCCTGGATATTAATAGCCATCCACATGTTCAATATTCCTTTTTTATGCCTTTTAAATCTTATTTGCAGCTTAATATTGTAAAATATTGTAAAACAGTGAAATAGATCCTGCTCGGTATTGTTACTCTTATTATTCATCTCATGAATTGTATTATTTTTTTATTCAAACCAATATCTATTAGGCAAAGAATATTTCCATTGAAAATAACGTTGGTGCTATAAATACATTTTAATAAAAACGATTCAGAAAACCATGATAAAGATTCCTGTGATAAATTTCAAATACTGTTAACAATAATTAACTATACAAGAGCTAAAATAAGTTAAGAAGGTTAAAATAAGGTATGAATTAAAGTTTTTAACTATCTTCTATATGCCTAAACTTTGTTGTGGTTCTAGGCTGTTTGATGGTAGTTCCTGAGCCACTTGACACATTTCCTCCTAGCTCTTTCCCTCTCTTCCCATGGTATTGGCTCTTGGTCCAGCCAGTGAGGCTTATCCTGCTGGTAGAGATTGAATCTGTAACAAGAAATCTTATAATGCTAATAAAGTAGACTACAATCTTGATGATATTGACCCTCCAGTAACCCAGCTCAATCCTATCCCTAAAAATACAGCCTACAAGACTTATTTTAGTATTTATGTAATTTCATACTAAATTATAGCACAATATACAGGGTTAGTAAAAATTGTGGAGACCCCCTGTTATTTTTTTAGCGGCCCATACTGGAAAAAATAAACTCGGCACACCTTTATGGCATGTTATGAAGTACTTTTTGGGCATAACCGTCACTTGGTGTACATCTCCAAAATGGGGGATTTTGGGGGAAACTCAAAAATTTCAAATACAAAGACCTATCGAGTGACCCCTCATTTTGAACTTCCTGCTAAAAGAAAACCAAAAATGCAAACTAGAGGTCTTTATCTCAATCCAGTAAAAAATAGCAGCCAATTGAAATTCTCAGAAGTTGAATTTAACTTGCAGCTTTTCAAGTCTGGAGACCCCCTGTAAATTTTGTAGCGGCTCACACTAGGAAAACTAAACTCTACACACCTTTTTGGCATGTTATGAAGTACTTATTAAGCCTAATAGCCACTTGCTTACCAAACCCAAAATGGGGGATTTTAGGGCAAACTCAAAAGTTTTAAATGATAAGCCCCATCAAGTGACCCTTCATTTTGAAGGTCCTGGTAAAAGAAAACTAACAACGCAAACTAGAGGTTTCTATCTCAATCCAGTAAAAAATGAAAGCTGATTGAAATCTTTAGAAATCGGAAATAACTTGCAATTTTATATTCAATTGGCTGCCATATTTTACTGTGTTAAGATAGAGACCTAGAGTTTGCGTTGTTAGTTTTCTTTTATTATGACCTTCAAAATGAGGGGTCACTCGATGGGGCTTATCATTTAAAATTTTTGAGTTTCCCCCAAAATCCCCCATTTTGGGTTTGGGAACTTATGAGAATTTCAATTGGCTGCCATTTTGTACTGAGCTGAGATAGAGACCTCTAGTTTGCGTTGTTGGTTTTCTTTTACCAGGACCTTCAAAATGAGGGGTCACGCGATGGGTCTTTGTATTTGAAATCTTTTAGTTTCCCCCAAAATCCCCCATTTTGGGGATGAACACTAAGTGGCGGTTGTGCCCAAAAAGTACTTTATAACATGCCATAATGGTGTGCCGAGTTTAGTTTTTCTAGTATGGGCCGTTAAAAAAATAACAGGGGGTCTCCACACTTTTTACTAACCCTGTAGAACAAATATTGTACTGTGATTGAAACATTAGTATTACATGATTACTGTACCTAATATAATTGTATAGTATAGTATTAATCACTCGCAACACAGTACTCACTGGCAAGTGGGGACGAAACACAGAACTTCTATACCTATGTGCACTCAAAAACATATATATGTATACCATATATTCTATATCTCTCAATAAATATATCATTGCTCCTAAACTGCAACTATGTATTGTTATTATTAGAAAATTTCCCTAGGGGAGAATAATACCTTAGGCCGATATTGAGTAAGATTTATATATATGGCTAAATGTTCCTAAACACAATGACATGAGTAATTTTGGTCTGATTTTGATAAAATTTGGCTTGAAGGCGGGATAAACTTGAATGAGATGTGGCTGCCCCTCCTGTGAGAACTATCCCGCCCTGAACCCCTGGAACCTGCATCTCGCCGACCTTCCCCCACTCAGGACTGAAAACCACTCACCCAATCTTCAGCAGGATTCCAATACTACACGACCCGATAACTCACAATACACTCAACCCCAATCTCAGAAAACCATAACACACACCTCTGACACACCCACCCCCAGCATACCTGTTGACAAGCCCCCACAAACATCTTACACCACCCCATCATGTCACTCACGTCACTCACATGCCTATTTCACTCACGATGACCTCACTGCCTTCCTAGTTACTCTCCTCACTGCTATCAGGGAGGGGTTCAAAGGGACCTTTAATGCCCTCCTCTCACTGATCCCCACGCCTACCCCGGCCCAGAACCGCCAGCGTGTGAGTGATGTCGCCAACGGCCTTACCAAACGCCTGTTTGACACGCGCACCATCCTGCAGGCTGTAGGATCGGGGCTGAATGTCATCCACACCGATCCCAACAGACATGCTATTGGTAGTGGTCCAATAGGAATAGATCTTAACTCCTTCCGTACCAGACGCTCCCAAATCATTAGCCTGACCAAAGACCATGAGATCGACATCCTTACCTTCAATGAAACCAAACTTTTCCCCAGCCTCTATTCCTGGCTACACCCTGCTCCAGCGAGATCACCTCCCGATTTCTGGTGGCTTTACCATCCTCGCCCATGGACCCAACCTCGATGTACTCCCCTCCCAAACTCCTTGGTGACCTCTCTTTCACTCTCATGGCCAAAATCCACCTTCCCTTGCCAAAATCCGATCATGCGTCTAACCCTTTATGGCAATCCCTTGACCCCTGAGATAGTAGGCCTAATGACTCAGGTCGCTGCTACCCACCCAAGACTGGTCATAGCAGCTGACTTGAATTGCCACCATCATACATCATACACCATCATTCTGTAGTGGTGACCGCATACTACAGCCCCGGGTACGCTACTATTTCATTTTCTGCTAGACTTCCAAATGGTTCACCACATGACCCCACCCACTAGATCAGTGTTTCCCAACCTTTTTCCGTTCAGGGCACACTAACTAGAACACGTTTGTAGTCACGGTCACGGCACACTTTTCTACAAAAATATTGTGACAAAAATATCATGACCACAGTCTTGTCCGCCGTGCTACCTGCGTCAGTGTGTTCCTTATAAATGTGGCCGGCTACCTTCATTAAATGTATTTTGTGTTAAAAATGTGTGAACTTTATGTTTAATGTTGAATGTAATTTTTAATGTTGAACTTTATGCTTAATTAACAAGATGACGTGCATTTGTATCTTATAACGAAGGCTGCTATCAGATTTATGGACCAATCAATTTGATGACATGGGTTTGAAAATGGGTTATTTATGACCCGAAACTAGTCACCCTTGACTATTTTAAGGACTGGACACGGAATAAAAAGGTACGGAACCTATCATATCATTCGTACATCAGTCCCGGTGGCAATAATGTTCAAAATATCAAGGGATGAGAAGTACTTTTTTATATTTCCTTCAAACAGACGCAGACTTATCAAAATTGGAAACATGGATTCAACACTGACAAGTAATTCTACACAAAAGATTGTGTTCTCATGAACGCGCAACCGCACTTAAAGCACCTCTATTACGACATCAAAAGTTTTTTAACTACTTCAAATTTCGCGGCACACCTACAGAGGCCTACCGGCACACCAGTGTGCCACGGCGCACTGGTTGGGAAACACTGCACTAGATATCTCTCTACGTAGGCCAACTACCAACGTCCACAGACAAACTCCTATCCTCAGCCAGCCTGTCCAGGAAAATCACGAACATCTCTTCCGGCTTATGATATAGGCTTAGACCACGCCCCACTCATTTTCGAACTAAAAATCACCTCCTTCCCCTTTAAAACTGACACCGAGGACGACATAATGATAACAGATTTTCTAAATGTGGACTGGGAACACTACACACACACACACTCACAGACTCACTGACACCTCTGACATGCCTTCAATCCCCCCAGACCCCGGCTCAGGAGCTATCCTCGCCGCAAAGACATACTGGCCGTTCAGTACCGGCCAAGAGAGTCCTTCGGACCCCTCTCAGGCTTCACCCTGACGTTCTAGCCCTTATCAAAGGCAAAGGCCATGCGCGCCGGCTCCTACTCCGTGACCCTGCCTCCCCCTACCTTCACCCCCACCTCAACCCCAACACCCCAACCACTCACCTCCGAGTCAATGGCACCCTTGTTTCGGATAGCCAAGGCATGGCTGAAGCTTTCCGAGACAGTCTTTCCTCCATTCACACCCTCCCTACGCACCCCGACTTTGACAAGGAACACCTCCCAGCAGTCGAAGCCCTGGTCACACAACAGCCCGACACTTTCAATCCCCCGGACACCATCCCTGCTCACCTTCTGCTTCATGAATTGACCGCACCCATCACATAACAAGAGGTTGACCGGAAACGGCGCTTCCTCAAAAACACTTCAAATGGGCCTGATGGCATTTCTAGCCTTCTTCTCAAGAAGACTCCTCCGGTCCTCATAACCCTGCTCACCACCCTCTACACTTCCGTGCTCCTATTAGGATACTCCCATAAAGCGTGGAAGCACGCTCATGTCATCCTCTTCCCCTAACCTCACAAAGACCATCGCAACCCGTCTAACTACCGGCCCACCACTCTCACCTCAACAATTTCCAAACTTTTCGAGAAAGTACTGTTTGCTGCGATCCACATCCATTTGAACTCTCTTAGCCTCCTCCCAAACACCCAAGCAGGCTTCCGTCCCGGAGTCAACATGTATGATCAGCTTCTGCGGGTTGTTACATACCTCCAAACAATTTCTACCGTCCAACTATCCTTTCCCTCATGGACGTCCAGAAGGCTTTTGACATTGTCTGGCACGATGGACTCCATGTAACCCTTCTAGACCTCCAGTTCCAAGTTTCAGTCATCAGGTGGATTTTCATCAACGTCCGCACCGCTCATGTCCGTCATTGTGGCACCCTCTCCACCTTATTGACCCTCCATGGCGTGGTCCTCCAAGGTTCGGCAATCAGCCCTCTTCTGTACATTCTCTACGTCGGGGACCTTCTGTCCTCATTTCCAAACGGCCCCACCGACACTTCCTATGGTATTGCTCAGTTCGCTGACGACACCGCATTCTGGACCTCTCACTGACGCCATGACACCCTGATTTGTCTGACTACAACCACCCTTCACAACTACCTTTCCTACTATCTCCAATGGCGTATAAAATAGAATAGAAATCATCTTTATTTGCCATTGACACTATGCATGTATTAGCAACAGTCAAGAATATAATTTTAAAATAATAAAAGGGATCTTTTAAAAGCCAATGATATAATTGTTTTAAAAACATCGAGTGAGTTGGATATGATTGAACAATTTTACTGAGTTTGTTATATATTTTCTGTGTCATACCTATGTGGATTTTTTAGAGTCAAATTCAATCTGAAAAAAACATAAGCTGTAGGCCATGATATAATATATGTACAAATTAATAGCTGTTTGGAATTCCAGTTTAATAAAAAGAGGTTTACAAAGAGTATCAGGATGTTCATTACATATAATTCTAACAATATTTTTCTGAATCAGTAAAATATCCTGAATTTCTTAACAAGTTTAACTGCTTCCCCAAAAATATCAAGCCATAGCTATTAATGCTTTGAAAAAAGGCTAAATACAGTAGGCCTAAGACATTCTTACATAGCTACTGTCAACAAGTGAGATCAGTCTTCTAACTGGATAAAAAACGTGAGATAATCTTGTAGATAGATAATCTATGTGAGATTCCTAGCTGAGCTGGTTATCAATGTGCCTAGGAATTTCACACTTTGCTGTATTATCAAACATTTGATCTGTGGGTCTTAAACTGAATAGAATGTTTTGAATTTTATTGTTGTTCAGAAGAAAACTGACTAAAAGCATGCTGAGGCATCACTCGTTGCAGTTTGGGTTATTGGTTGTAATTCAACTATTCTGCTCTTTGAAAAGAAGTTGTATCATCTGCATGTAAAATAGACTTAGTATTTTTTGAAATGTTACTTGGAAGATCATTAATAGAGATTAAAACATGAGTGGTCCAAGTACATGAGGCACTCCGCAATCCACTATTATCTTGTTTGACATCTCACCATTAACAGAGCCAATCTGTCTTCGATTACTGAGATAAGGATTTAAGAAACACAAACTGAAGAACGGTAATCCCCAAAGCCATAGTGTTGAAGTTTCATTAAATATCCTGGTGACAGTGGCTTAGCCAGGATTTGAGTTGGGGGGGGGGGGTTCTCCGGGGGGTTTGGGTGGTATGGAATACCCCCAACTAAAAGGGGGGTCCTCCCCCGGGAAAAATTTCAAAATTTGGGCTTCAAATAGAGCAATTTAAGGCCAACTATGCAATAAGTTCTATCTCCGTTCTTAAAATATAACTATTTTAACATTATTTTATATTTATATACAGCATCTTTTTATTTTACACACAAAAAATAAAAATATTTGAAACCTTATCTCTTGCATTCACTATTTAAACAAACTCTGTCCAAATGTTTCAATTGCTTTGTAGTACCAGTAACGGCATAGTTGGTATGGTAGCATGGTAGGCTACCATAATATATTTGGATTAGGATTAGAAGTATTGATATATTTTTGTTTATTACGTATTTAAATTATCGATTATTGCCGTCGATTTGTATGATTTTCAATATATTTACAATATTAGTGTGATTATTTTATTTTGGTTTAAAACTCTTTTTCTAATAATAAAAATCTAACCAATTTGAATTTTAAAATCTTTTGTTTTTTGCCACGATTTAGCCACCTTATTAGAGCAGCGTAGTTTTGAATTGTTGAAGTAGTAAACGTTGCTCATTCATGTGTATATAGTTTTAATGTATATTAACTTATATACATAACATTTTTTGTTTTCAATTAGCCTACGTATCAACACCAATCAAACTTATCCGTTCATACATTTTGAACCCTTTTTAACATATTTTGCTCACCATTAAAACGTATTACAGTAGCCCTTTTTAAAAGGTGTTTTCCTGTCTTTATATCATTATCATTTTTATCTCTAGTGCAAGTGTATTGTGGTGTTTGTGTGTGTGTGTCGTCGACCGTCGTAGTGTAGAAGGCCCAAGGTCAACTCGCCCGACGTGTCACACGGCTTTGACCGAAATGTCCCAAGCTCTCTCGCACGATCGAATTCTAACGTCTGCATTCTACAGTATTTCTAGTTTCTAGTCCGGTGTGTCATTACCAATTAAGAAACAATGGAAAACATCTAGTATACTCGTTGAATGGTATTATGTGAATACCAGACTATACTATTAAAGCAGCTGAGTTGATCATTGGTATTGCAATTACAAGCAGTATAACACATGTTTATGTTTCTCATAATTTTTAATACAAAAAATAAAAAAATTTCTACATTTCGGGGGCTCTGGACTGCCTGGTGATCCAAGTCTTTCAGACAGAGTGGCCCAAGCAAAGGCCCTTGACTCAAAGGCTTCAATGACATCACAAACTAAGGTTTCAATGGCATCTAAAGTTGATCGTCCCCTTTGAAAACCAGATTGTAAAGTAGAAAAAAGATTATTGTATTCAAGAAACTCATACATTTGTTCAAGGACTACTATTTTAATTAGTTTAGATAGAATCGGAACTATTGAAATTGGCCTGATGTAGCTTTCGGGTTTGTCTCTATCTCCTTCCTTGAAACTAGGACAGATGCGGGATAGTTTTAATTGTTCTGGGAAATGTTCATCAGATAAAAGACTATTAATCTATATATTTAATACGCTAGGCATATTTTTGTCATAATTGTTTTGGAGTTGTGGTGCTACCGATCACCATGTCCAAGGTGTCGTTAGAAAGGTCTTAGCATGTAGTTTTGCCATCAAACAAAAAAACTTTGGAATTCCATCAGGGCTCTTGCCCCAGTGGCCTTCAAAATTCCCATGTTATTCTTAGGGAAAAAATGTTTGTTTACATTTAAACAGATGAATACTTTGAAATTGACACTAGTATTTGAAACAGCTGGTTGTACTAAAATTTTGCACAACATCAAAACATAACCAAAAAAAGTTCGACATAATGGAGACTATAACACGTTGACCAGGGCGGCCAATAGGAGGAGGCCGACGAACTTTACCTGATAGACGCGGACGAAATACAAATAATACTATTGTCGTTGATAGCAAGCACCCTTCCGTGTTGGGTTTAAGTGTGCTCTCCAACAGCCGCCTGAAGATTTCACATTCAATTTAGGACTGTTGGATAATCGCTGCATAAGCTATTGATTTTGGAAGACAAGGAGGTGGGTAGTACTACACCGGAAACAGAAGAAAGGAGATATTAGATGAGTGGCAAATGCGCTGGGAGCAGAGTGTTTTATGTTAACGTTTTAAAGGTAAACGTTTGGATATATAACTAACATCAGAGAGAGACTGGAATAAGATTGGGAGAAGGGTCACTATAAAATGCAGTTTGTCACAGGACATGGACAATTTCAAGGCGAATTTGTGAAGATTTCATTTCACATGGTGGAAGAGGAAGTATGTAGACGTGGAGAAATAAAAACCACTAGTCACGTATTTATAAATTGTTCACTTCAGGAGACAAATAGGAGAGTCTTGGATAAGATAGGTCTAGAGATGAGAAAATATAAGGACAAGGAAACAATTGAGACATTTAAAAAAGTAGCTAGGGAAATAGGAAAAACCAGGGATACATACAGGTGGTAAAAAAAAAACAAACAAAGAAAGAAAAGGAATGAAAACTTGCCCATGAAGAGGAGAGGAAAGGTTAGAGCGAATCCAATGATCCCTATCGCTGAGGGTGGTATGGGGAAGGGAGTCGTGCTGTTAGGCTTTTGGACACATAATGTGTCTGGAAACCTATTGCGGCTATGAGTAAGGCTATTTGTAGAAACCACTATTTACAATAAATGTTGATTATGTCGATCTGTTATGTACATCTTGAGTATTACCATAATCTTTGAGTCGAATATTTTAAAGTCATCAGAAATAATGACTGTTATTCGTTTTAAAATAACGCCTGTAATACTTAGCAATTGCTCAAATTCGAGCAACAGGTACACTAGTTATTATAGTTAATGGGTGTATGATAGCAGGGATTATTTTCTTGAGAATATTATTTGACAATTTGTAGCAGTCCAACAAATTTGAGTTTTTCTATGTTGACATGTATTCTATGTATGACACTATCCACGTCAAGCAGAGTGTTGGGGGGCTTTGAAGCTGTAGAAACAGCTTGGCTCATTTTGGTGGTTGTTGGAGGTGTTGTGACGGATGTCTCAGTAGATGTGGGTAGCTTGGGGTGACTCTCTGCAGATTCATCAGTAGTGAATGAAGGTGTAGGAGGTCCAGATCTCAACATAAGATGTTTCTCCTCCATTGGTAGGGCTTGTTTATCCATCTGCAAAGTAGACCCTCAACCAGTGTTAGATTTGCCACTGGCCGCAAGCATAAGGGGGTCGCAGTGGATTGGAAAAAACAATTTTTAGAACAAACAAATTTGTATTTATCTAAACCATCAGTTTGCAGCAATCACAGGTTACAACAATGATGTCCCCAAAATTACAGCCCGAGGGAGATGTTCACGATTTTGCCATAGTCGCGAGTGTCGAAGATGATGTCCCCGAAATTGCGGCTCAAGGGAAATGTTCATGATTTTGGGCTCGAGGGAGAAGTTCACGATTTTGCCATAGTCGCGAGTTTCGATGATGATGTCCCCGTGATTGCAGTCTGCGGGAGAAGTTCACGATTTTGCCGTAGTCACGAGTCTCGATGATGATGTCCTCGTGATTGCAGTCCGCGGGAGAAGTTCACAATTTTTGTCGTAGTCGCAAGTGTTGAAGATGATGTCCCCGAAATTGCGGCTCGAGGGAGATGTTCACGATTTAACCGAGATAGTGGGTGACAATGATGATTTCCCCATGTTTGTGGCCCACGGGAGATGTTCACGATTTCATCCTTGATCGCGGTTGACGACGACCACGATGATGATTGTGGGAGATTTTCATGATTTCGCCGTGGCCGCGACTGTCGATGATGATGTCCCTGTATTTGCGGCCCACGGGAGATGTTCACGATTGTCCGGCAGTCGTGGGTGTCATGGTTCTAGATTTGGCGATCGTGGCTTACAATGATTTCCCCATGATTGTGACCCGCAGTAGATGTGCTCAATTTCATCCACGATTGTGGGTGAGGATGGTAATGGTTATGATTATGGGAGATTTTCACAATTTCACCGCTATCGCAGGAAATTTCTAGGGAAATTCAGGGGGTGGGAGCCGCTCAAGTAATTTGGCCTAGAGCCGCAAGTACCTTAAATCCGGCACTGCCCTCAACATAGAATTCAACAATAAGACAATACAACAACAACTGCCTACTAAGAGCCAGTCATAAAATAACATGCAATTAAGTTATAACAATCCAGTAAACGGACATAGGTGTACCTATAAAAAAGAGATATGAACAAATGAAAAAAAGTTACCTGAAAAGAAGAACAAGAAGAAAAACGTTTTTAGTGTATCTTGACAAGCTGCAAAGTACAAAGCCCTACACAAAATACACACAGAGACAGGGGAAGACAGACAAATCCCTTCGACAGCACTGAACCATACACAAACACTAACAGAGGAAGTCAGACAAAACCCTTCGACAACACTGCAACATACACATACACAGCAGACAGCAGAACCTCTCTCTCCTGAAGAAAAAGGAACAGCAATAACTGTGGTAGCTCATTTTCTTAGGACAGATAGCACCCCAAAAACTCACAAGGAAAACAACAGCTTACTGTATCTTCAGCAACATATTGAACATATAGACTCACTTCCATCAAGCAATGATGAAAGTAATGAATTTACTGAAACCAGATCACCAACAAAGAGAATCATTAGACAAATGGCAGTAAATAGCAATACAGGGTGAGTTTCACACCTCAACCAGAAAGGTGCAAGTGAGATAGGAAAACCTCAAGATCTTTTAGTTCCCTCCTGAAGAAACCCCACTCATCTCAACACAGTTAGGTGCAGACTCAGACTGGACACAAGCATGTGGACTAGGTTTCTACAACACAAACACAGGAGAAAGTTCCCTTCCTTTGTCATCTACAACACAAAGAGATATTTCCAACAGACTTGCTACAGGGCAACTATCATATGACAACTTTATGCTGTTTATACTGTTTATATGGCGATAAAATGTAATACTGGTAAACCATACATCATAGTCTTCCACAATTATAGAAACTGGAAGAAACAGATTTTCAAACTAATGGAACTTATGAATGATTGCATAAGATTCCCAATGCTACTATCATTAGACATCATGGAATCTATTCTCCCTGCAATATGACTTGGGGAATCCAGCCACACAGAGCTACTCCAAGTACTCTTGCAGTTTGTGTGTAATGCAAACCTGCATCACATTCGTCTCTACACAAAGGAGAAAAGAACAAAATAGGCTGTAGACAAAATAATATACAGCTGCCTTCGTAAACACCAGAGAAAATCCAGAAGATAACCCCCCTGCAGGGATACCAACTGCTATAGTATCAGGTGGAGAGCAGGAGCACTATCTCCGAACTCTGAGATCTACAATGACCCAGAACCTCCGACCTCTGGCACCAAACTTGACTTTGAAAGAGCTGCAAAGAAGGAACAGAAAGAATTATGGAGAGCAAGAGAAGTATACCTTTTAAAGCATTTCCGGACCATCTACAAGGAGTATAACCATCAAGATCTGAAAGAAGCTAACAGTGAGCTAGAAGAGCATCTTTTTCACTATATATGTTGTTGTGCCCTTAAATATATTAAATTAAAACCCATTTTGTTAGAGCCACTTCTTTCATTGTATTTAATAACAAAAACCTAAAACTTAAAGTAAACATGAAACAATAATATATCAAACCAGATGACAAGCAAATAAACAAACTATTAATGTAGACCTCAGGACATCTCCCTCTTAAAGTTCTTCTATGAACCTCTTGGCAGGTTTAACAATTCTGGTAGGTCTGTGTATGGTTGAAGAATGATTATGTAGGTTGGATCTTGGTGTATGTGTCTGTCTTGGAGGAAGTGTCTGTGTATGGGGGTTTTCTTTATCAGGATTTTCTCTTTCTCCAGAGGAGAACATAGGGAATAAGAATTTTGTATTCCTGATATATCTTCCTCCCTTTTTTGTTTCAACGTTATATTTCCTGTTCTCTAACTTCTCCTTGATTACCCCTTCTTCTCTTCGGTCCGATACCCAAACTTTAGCGTTTTCTGGGTAATCCTTGACCTGGGTCACTCTATGTCTTTTATTGAACTGTTGTTCCTGTTTCCTCTTTTCTTCCATTTGTCTAAGTCTATATCTATTGTGATTTGGTGTGGCTGGAAGTAGAGTTGCTTTATTCACTGGTAGATTTGTTCTTAAAATCCGTCCCATTAATAGTTGTGATGGGCTATAACCACATTCCTTTGGCGTCGTATTGTATGCCAATAAGCCCAGATGTCTATCCTTACACTTCTTTAATATGTTTTTGAAGATTTTCACACCACTTTCAGCTTGACCATTGCACTGATGATGGTATGGTGAACTAGTTTCCACTGTGAAGTCGTATTCTGATTTGAATAGTTCCCATTCTTCTGATAGAAATTGCACACCTGAGTCTGATCTAATTGACTCGGGGATGCCATGCTTTTCAAACGATGTCTTCATTGATTTAATCAATATTGCCGTTGAACAGTTAGATACCTTATATACATCGATGTATTTGGAATAATAATCCATGAGAATTATGTATTTATCATTGTTGAATTCACAAAAATCTACTCCGATTTTCTGCCAGGGTCTTTCAGGAACCTCTGTAGGAATCATAGGATGGCGAGGAGGCACTCTGTCAGCAATGCATTGCGGGCAATAGGTTACTTTTTGTTCGATGTGATGATTAATTTTGGGCCACCATACTGACATTTTAGCCCTTTCTTTACATCTTTTAATACCTTGATGACCTTGATGAATATTATCTAACATTTCTTTTCTCAAGGATGGAGGAATCACTATTTGATTATTTCTCATAAGTATATCTTCATTGATCGACAATTCTGCTTGATGATCCCAGTATTCTTTTAATCTTTCATTTAATAGGTTCTTATTTTTAGGCCATCCTTGAATTGTAATATCTAACAATTCCTGTAATTCTTCTCTTTGATTTTTTATTATTACATCTAATTTATTAGATGATACTGGGATTGATTGAACTACTGTTCTTACACATGCTTCTGCTTCTTCTGCAAGTTTCTCAATATCTTCCTCTTCAGTTTTGTTGATTGGTGCTCTTGATAACGTGTCGGCAGTTGTTAATTGTTTTCCTGGTACCCACAATATGTCGTACGAATATCTCATTAATCTCATTTTAAATCTCTGAACTCTTAGCGGCAGTTCATCCAAACCCTTACTACTTAAAAGAGGAATCAGAGGTTTATGATCAGTTTGAATTTGAAACTTCAATCCTGTTATAAAATTTTTGAAACGTTCACATGCCCATACTATTGCATAAGCCTCCTTTTCAATTTGTGCATATTTCTGTTGAGTCGGTGTTAAGCTCTTTGATGCGTAGGCCACAGGTTTTAAATGTCCTTGATGTTCTTGCAAAAGTGTTGCACCCAAACCATAAGCTGATGAATCGGCCGAAATTATAGTTCTCCTTTTCAAATTGAATGGTATTAAGGCAGGAGTTGTTTGTAAACTCTTTAAGGCTGTTTTAAATGATTGTTCTTGACTAGGACCCCAAACAAAAGCCCTATCTTTTTTTAGTAGTTCCCTCAGTGGTTGAACGATATCAGCAAGGTTTTCTATGAATTTTCCAACATGATTCAACATCCCTAGAAATCTCCTAACACTTCCCACATCACTGGGTGTGGGGAAATCGATTATTGCTTGTAAGTGTTTGGGATCTGCTTGAATCATACCAGAAGAAATAATGTGACCTAAGAATGAAATCTTTGTTTTTCCTATTTCACACTTGTCATTTAAGGTAACTCCTTCTTTTTCCAATTCTTGTAACACTTGGTCTAGTCTGCTGTCATGCTCGGGTTTACTTTCTCCGGTAATTAAAATATCATCCATATAACACAAAATTCCTGGGATGTCTCCAATAATACTTTTCATCCTGTTACAAAATATTTCCGGGGCTGTTGAAATTCCGAAGGGAAGTCTTTTAAAACAAAATCTACCAAATGGTGTTATAAATGTTGTAAATTTTGAGGAACCCTCATCTAGCGGTATTTGCCAAAACCCCGAATTAGCATCTAATTTTGAATACCATTTGGAATTCCCTAGACATCCAAGTAAGTCCTCAACAGTATTAAAAACGTTATTTTCTCTCTGTAAATGGTTGTTTAAAGCTGAAGGATCAATGCATATTCTTACACTTGCTGAATGTTGTGTCATTTTAGATGTTTGTCTTCTTACTGTTATATCTGAGTTTTCTGAGTCTGACATTGTAATGCAGCATATATATTAGACACCCTGTTACTCAATTTATTGGGTCTTTACCGCTGCCACCATGTTGTGCCCTTAAATATATTAAATTAAAACCCATTTTGTTAGAGCCACTTCTTTCATTGTATTTAATAACAAAAACCTAAAACTTAAAGTAAACATGAACCAATAATATATCAAACCAGATGACAAGCAAATAAACAAACTATTAATGTAGACCTCAGGACATATGTAAATATGCTGTTAATAGACCTAATAACTGGAAGGTTTCTTCTAAAACGATGGTTCACAGTTTGTGGAGCTAGTAAGGGAGGAAAATGGAAAATATAAGGCTGCTCCAGACACCTGCCCAATCAACAACACCCGCTAGTCTCAAGTGACACAATTTTAATGAATGACCTTATACTGTTTAGTGCTGTAAAGAAACTAGACATTGATAACAGCCCAGAGATAGAACTAGACTTGGTACAAGGTCTGAGCATATCAGATGATTTGACTAGTGATTTGTGACTATGGATCTATCAGGGATTTGGCTGGTTTTGTAGGTCTGAGCATATCAGAGGAGGTACCACTATATTTGTTCATAATAAATTTCAATCTAGGATTTGTGATGTTAGTATGTTTTGCAAAGAATTAACTTTTGAAGCATCTGCAGTCTTTATAGAAGATTTAAACACCATTGTAATTTATGTATACCACACTCCTAATGGAAATACCCAAGAATTGTTAATCATCATTGAACAACTATTACACTATCTTTCTAAATGGTGCAGTTATAATATTGTCTTGGGGATTTTAATGACAAATTCAATATTCAAAATACACAACTAAGACTGTGATGAAATTTATAAATCTTTTTAAACAAATATAACTTTTACTATTTAAATGACAAACCAACACGAGCAAGCAAGTGTCTGGACAATGTCTGGCCATTATGTCCTTTGTAAATACTTTTGATTTTCCATACTCTGATCATAAAGGGGTGATAATCAGTGTGTGTCTACCCCAGAAATGTTCAAAAGGAAACAATCTATATAAATAAAATTACAGTTTTGTCTGCACATTGCTTAGAATCATGCAGTTTTTGGTTATTTTTACGTTTCATAGCCTAAGAAAGCCGAAACGAGTCTTATCCCAATTTCTGTCTGTCTGTCTGTTTGACTGTTTGTCCATTCTGTCATTCCGTCTGTGACGCCATAATGTCATTTTACGCAGCCTACTCCTAGAAAACTAGAGTACCGATCAAGGTTCTAATCATTTTTCTGTATTTACTGGATTGGTGAGAGTGTCTTTGGCTATAAAAACATGGCCTCGCTTCTTTAAAAACAAAATAACAAACCATCAAAAACCAAATTTTGTTCGATTTTTGTCAAATTTTATCCCAATGTTTACTATTACTTTTATGGAATAACGATCAGCTGTTTGGATTAAATCTCACTTCTAGCTGTCACTGATATGTTTACATTAAAAGGTGTTTACAAATACCGCAACTATTTCCGATCAAGTTTTGTTAACACATCCAAACCAAGTGAGATTAAAAACGTTGTGCTTTACTTAACCGGTTTAATTAATCGCAAGTGCAACAATTGTTCTTGAGTTTTGATAACCGGGGAAAATACTGCGAATCATTGTTGTATTAGTGCTGGGAAACTTAAATTTTTGTAATCATCGTCACCAATAGCTTACAAAAAAGGTTTCCACTCATTGATGGCGCTTCAAGGATAGTTGTGTAAAGTGCAAAGTAAAAAATCACAACTGCAGTGGGTGATCGTGGATGTTGCTGCGATCATGGAAGATCTTTCTGATTTCGCTGTGATCGTAACAGAGGTTTAACTTACAGATGTAGCTAAACTCGCTTTTCCAATGTGTCACTTTGGTTTCTACTTACAGTACTTACATTTCAACAACGATATCGGTACTTTTCCTACTTAAGAAGTAAAACTACAAACGTCCAAAACCCCAGATTTGTAAGTTTTTTGTCACATTTCCTCTGAATGTTTGCTAGATATATGTACCGATTATCGTTTAGAGATTACGTAATCTTTTAAATAAGAAACCTTTGTTTGGATAAAGGTGGTTTCTTCAAACTGTCATTAATATGTTAACATTAAAAGTTGCTTAGAAATAATGCTATTAATAGGAAATAACTTTGAATTTCGAAAACAAAACAAAAAACAAGGGATATTAATAACTTTGGTACTGCACCACATTAAGTGAAAGTTTTTTTGAGCAAACCATAGTGAGTGTTTAAAGCTTTACATTGTTAACATTACATGTTACATGTTTTGTGGCCTGTGTATTTATTTATTTACCAACGGATTAACACCTATAATACAGTTTGATTAGAAGGACAGTTTGAATTAGTTGTAAGTACTATAGTTCTTTTCTTAAATGTAAATGTTGGTTTTTGGCACTGCTACTTTTCCTTAGGCTGTGGTTTCCTAGACGCGTAATAGATGCGCTGCGTGTGCGCATCTAAGACGCAGCACACTTGTCTTATGGAGTTTCGTGTAAGTGGTTTCCAAGGCTGCGTATCTAATGCGCGCGCATCTAATACGCGCGCACCAATAGCTGCGTATTTCACCGACTGCTTTCAGAGCAGTCAAATCTGAGTTACGCTGCGTTTTAGACATGTCTTGTGCAATGCATACGGAAGTAATTTTGTACAGAAGGCAGAATTCTCCAATAAAACGATGAAAAATTAATTGAATTTCTCTCTCCTAATATAATGGAAGTACTTTGTTTATACAATTAAAATTTTATAGTATTATATTTCATATCAATCAATATGTAGTGTTAATTTCCCCATAACATGTAATTTTAACATTGAATTCCCTTGTTACATGTTCCCTACAGTTAATTTGTCCTCACATATTTTCTTATTGTTGTTATTTGTAAATAAACCTAATGTTGACAAATATTCTTTTCAAGTCAGCACAACTAACACCAACTCCCAAATATAAGAGCCCCCATAATTATTTTCTGAACTCCTGAACATATTAGTAATAAGCCTATATCAATTACTAGCATAGTACCCAAATTTCTTACGGGGTTGGCGAATAAGTATAAAATGCTTATTGCAGTTATAAAAGGGATTTTCATCGATTCGGTAAATCCCGAATAGGTAAATATAATAACAGTAAAAGCAAAGTTGGACAGGGTAAATTAAGATTTATTGTTTACATTTTAAATTGACATGTTTGCTTTAACACTAAGACTGCTTTTAAAAGATCCGAGAGGGCTACGTACAGTTCCTAATCATGTACTTTTCACTGCTTACGCTTCTTCAAAGCTTTAATGCCAAAATATCCATGTCATTATTTCATTATCTAAATCATCGTATAACATCATAGTAGCCACTAGTAATCTCTCCCGTGAAGTTATGTTACGCACCAACCGTGTGTATTGTACGCAGTCTAGGAAACCACTCACGGCAGCTGCGTTTTGGGACCTGGATAAAAGACGCAGCGCATCTAAACCGCAGCGCATCTATTACGCGTCTAGGAAACCACAGCCTTAGAACTGGTGGTAGCATTAAGAATCATTTTTACGTACACACACATCACTATTTACAACTATAGTTATCGTTAGTGCTGCACCTTATTTCTTATTAAATTTAATTGATGTCTAACTGTATAATTTTTGCATTTTCTGTCTGGACTCCAAAATGTTAGTTTATGCTATGAAAATGATAAAACATTAGTTGAAAGATTTTTTTAGCAAACCATCATGAATTTTTAAAGCTTGGCGTTCATAACGTATCAATGCTTTTTGGACTGTGTATTTATTTACTTATTTATATATTTGCCAACGGATTTACACAACAATTTTACAGTTTGATTAGGCCTAAAGACGATTATCATAAAATTTGATGACACTATCAAAACTTTCAAATAATTATTTTGTTTGTAATTTGCTTTGGTTGAAGCGTAGCAGATCCCCTAATTCAATTTTGTATTTGTGTGTGTATGTCTGTTGGTAACGCATTAATGTCCTTATTTCTCAGTGTTTTGTGGTGTTAATGGTAGATAGTAAAATTGATGCAGTAAAAAAGATAAAATTCAACAGATGGTTTAATGAACATGATTTTCTAAGAACTGACAAAATGTAAACAAGTAATGTAAATAGAGTATTAACAATATAATAAAACATGTGATTTGTGCACAAAAGGCAGGCAGAACATAGTAATCAGAGAGAACTTCTAACACGTGGAAAAGACAAGAGCGCCTTTGATAATGAAAATTTTAACCCAAATGAAGTGAATTAGTGAGTTGGTGGCTCAGTGTCGGTAGCGTCGCGGACTTCGGGCCCAAGGCAGCGATGTTGTGGGTTCGGATCCTGGTCACTGCCACTAAAATTTATCAGTACAGTTCACCTTTGTACTGTACCCCCTTGCTTTGCTGTAAACGTTCCACGCACCGGGCGGTTAGTCTATGTGGACGGGCAAATGCAAGGTTAAAAGAGGCCGCCAACCTCTTTTTTAAAAGTAAAGTAGAAAAAGTAAAGTGTGCAGTAGTGAGGTTGAGGTAGTATTTTAACTACTTTTAACCAGTGTCAAAAGTAACTTTCAATTACAGGCCTACCTTAGGACTATGCCTCATAGATCTATAAAGCAATTCCTTTTATCATTAGATATAAAATATGGACTAACATGATCGGGTGACATTTAATTGCGAAGCATTCGTTTTGGCTTTGAACCTGTCAGATATTGTATTTGCGAAGATTTATATGTATTCCTATACAGTAATAGTTTTGCCAGCATATCTGGAAAAATGCACACTAAATATGCACTGAATATAAGGTTTCAACTTACTACAAGACAGGCCTGTTTTTGACCCTGTCAGTGCCCTAGGCACATCTAATAGTAGCGCCCCTTTGCAATATATATAACAGGGTGTCCACTGACCGAGAAATCCAGGAATCATGCGGGAGTTTTTTGAACCGATGACGATGATGATATCTTCAGAACCGCAAGGGATGATCAGAATATTGCCACGATCGCGGAAGACGAAGATGATCTCCACACAGCTGCGGGACATGATTAACATTTTGCCGTAATGGTGGGAGACGATTACCATACATTTACGACCGTGGGAGATGATTAAGATGTCTACAGGACAGTGGGAGATATAATAATGATTTCTACACGGCCACGTGGGATGGTCACAATTAATTATGCAGCGATCGCTCAAGACGATGATAATCTCCTCACGACCACGGGATATGTTCATATATTGCCTCGATCATTGAAGATGTTAATTATGTTTCAACGACCCGACCATGGAAAATAGTAAGAACCTTGCCGCAAAAGCGGGAGACGATTACGATGTCTACACGGCCACGAGGGATTATCAGAAGTTTACCGCGATCGCATCCAAATACATCCACCAATTGTGTTTATTTTCCAAATTTTTGGCGCCCCCCAGAAAAAGCCAATTGCTTCGCGCCCTAGGCACGTGCCTACCCTGACTATTTGGTAAATCGGCCCTGCTACAAGATTCCCGTACGTAGAACGGGCAAACAGCTAGTTAATTTACATAGTACATACATAGTAGTACATACATACGTACTAGTTATATATATATATATGTATATGAATTTGAAAAGATTGTGTTTTTGGCCTCTAGGGACCTCAAAACGAAAAAGTAAATCGGTCCCGTGCCTAGGTCTTACCATGCCACCTACGGTAATAGCTACTTCCCAATAGGGAAATTCGCTACCTAATAAACTTGCAACACCCAACCCAATCACAACATATCACCCGACAAACCATGAACCAATCCCACAACCAACCTCAATCAAAACAAAAACCCACCAACCCAACCCCAACCAGCCTACGGCAGAATTGAGCTTCATTATTACACTCTTTCGTTATTTACACATCTCTGATGCAGCTGCAATCCTTCCCCAGACTGAAGAGGACAAAGTCCTAAAACGGCCTCAGTCCAGTAGAGTTTCAGCTCACTGGACTAGAACTTCACGACAAGTCAAGTCAGGTCATGGGAACAGGGTGTGCCAAATTTTCAATGCAGCCAGTGTAGAGCTTAAAAAACAATGTTGTATATTGAAGCATTGTTGTACAATCAAAAGGTTATGGAGAAAATTACAAAAGGACGAATTTATTCCCTGACTAAGAAGTATTGTAATATAATACTAGCAACCTGCGTCACTTCGTGACTTCAAAATCCTTGATATATTTGATATATAGTTGATAGGGATGAAAAAGATTGACTCTCTTTATATCCCTATTATTTGTATTGCAAGCCCGATCTCTTCGAGGCATCTTAATTGAATTACAAATACTAATGAAACATGAAAACATAATATCTAACGTAAGTCATTTTCTTCTTTACATTTTATACAAATAACATTACAACATTTTACTTGAATTCACTGAAACATCACCAACTACAGATAACCCAATTTAGTATGGATGTAAACAAAATTGGATCATCGCCATCTGTTTTGATGTAAACAAAAATGTAAACTTGAAAAGCTCAGATGATTGACAACATAATTCAGCACAAACTATGAAGTTTTAAAAGCCTGTAGGACAAAGAGCTTTCTCAGGATATCATCTAAACCCGCAAAAGGCACATAGAGGATAAGAGTTTTAAATTGAATATTTAGGTGTCGATTTGTTGCACACAAAAGTCCAACAAATTATTTTAATAATATAGATATTTTGTTAAGTTGAGTTGAGCTTACCCTGGAGGGGTGACCACAAACTCATCATATGTAGCAAGCATGTTCCACAGCCCTGACATTGCGTCTAGGCCTCTAGTGGTTTTGGAGGGAGTCTTTCTACTTCCCCCAGGAGTTCTGTGACTTCTCCTGTCAACATACATATTAGGCCTACTTGGTAAAATAACTCATTATTTATTATCTCAATTTTTGCACGTAACATAATTAATTATTTATAGTGAATACATGCCTCAGCAAAGCCTAAATAAATAAATCAATTATAGTAGTTGAGTAAAATTTGAATCATTTATTGATTTAACTAGTGCACCTGTTGCTCGAAATCAAGCAATATTCAACACCTCGTTCTATGTAATTTTTACCCTTCCCCTTTCGGTTTCGTGTATTCCTCTCAACCAGAGGAGCTTGCGGTGCAGTGGTTAGTGTACTTGTACTATTACTCAAACCTGAAACACCCAAAACGATTCTCGCCTGAAGCGTTATATTTATCTTTAAATTTTCTTAAAATACTAGCTGTGTACCCTTTCTACGTACGGGTTGAATAAAATATACATACAAACAATACAATGAGGAATCTTAATACGTCAAGTATAAATTCAAGCATGATAATAAAATTAATAATTAAAAGAAAGAGTTATAACTAACACAATAGTAAGTATGGTTTATTAAAAAGTAATACTATATGGAAATAATGGCAGTTAAACTATTAAACATAATGGTAATAATATGCCTTTTTTTTACTAAAAATTACAATAAAACATTTTAATGAGAAGTGGTTTAAATTAGGGTATTTAGAATATCTTCCCCTTCTTTCACCCAAGGTTTCTTTCGTTGACAAATAGGATGTGTGTGGTTTATCTGAGTGCATCCTCATGCACTACATTTGCAGTCTGGCCGCCCGGAGCATGAATGAAGAGGCTTTTTGCTGGATCTCACACTACTAACTTTCCGTGTCCGGAAATCAGACTTCGCTTTTACAAAAATTAGCTACCGATATGGCTTTGTCATTCGCTTGTAAAATATCATCTAATGTGCAAGACTGGTCTAGGCGTGGACAGATCAGCAGATGGCCAGTATCCTGAACAGCACCACACGCACACAAGATGTTTTCTTCGTCTGGTAAGAGACCCCATTTCTGCATGTTTGTCTTGCATTTTGGTACCTCGACCCTGATTCGATTTAGGGTCTTCCACACCGTGTAATGCAGGCCTCCACCAGGAGCCAGTTCCTCCCTGGCTGGTATGGGAGAGTGTTAGTCAACGTGGCCTCCCATCTTGCCACCCGATTGCTTGAGAGTGATCCATCCAGGACTCGTTTCCGTGATAAAAAACTCTTTCTGGACCGAAGCTGTCGCTCTGCAGGTTGGTGGCCAAGTAATGGGTGACGAGGGTCTGTCTCTTGCTTAGTCCTTCCTGCGTTGGCAGCGAAATCACGTCGGATTGATGAAGGGGCGATCCCTATAGGATAGAGTTTGTGTACTGGGGTTGGTTTCAAACACCCAGTTACAATCCGAGCCATGTCATTGACTGCAATGTCAACCTTTTTTGCATGTGACGATGCATTCCATACTGGTGCATACTCCGCAGCCGACACACTGAGCGCTAAAGCTGAGGTTCTGAAGACATTAGGTTCGCGAACCAGCATGATCGGACCATGGGAACAGGGTTTTACGGGGGGTTTTATGGGGGGAAAATTGGTTTTTCTCATTTTTGACCCTCAAAACTCAAAATTCCCCAATTTCTCTCTAGAGCATTTCAAAGAGATTAAAAAACAAATAACTTAGTATACCAAAGTGTTATTGGTAACGGGGAAAATTTAAAAAGTTTCAAATTAAAAATGTCCATGTTATTCTTTTGGAGAATATTGTAAAATGTTGTAGTTTGCTTGTTTATGGAAATATTTTGATCAAACTTGGCAAATTTATTTATTTTATACTTAGCTAATTATATTTTGCCAAACAATACAGTTTATTAGCCTCCCTGTAGCAGCAAACCTAGGTACTCCTTAAACCTAATGTTATTTAAATAGATTTAATTTAAAAACAATTCAGGCAAATGGAAATTTGCTTAGTCTGCAGGTTTTCTGTGGCGGGGGTATTTTTACTGTAATGCACCGTTTTTGTCTATAACTGATACCAACATAGATTTTCCAAAAATTGCTTCAACTAAAGAATAAAATTGGTGTTTCAACTCCACTTCTCACACATGGATCTTGAATATGCAAAAAAAAAACACTTTCAATACATGCAATTATAGTCTTAATCCTACCGCTGCATGGACATGGTCACATTGCTATAACTTTAAACAGCATCCGGCCAGGGGGTAAAATTCCGGGGCTAAAAATCCGGCCTGTACATCTTCAGTTGTCTAAACGCTAGTTATATGGACAGGGGGTAAAATTCCGGTTTTTATTGCTAATCTAATTAATCACGCTCTGTCTATTTTCATTAGACTTCCAAATTTGCGGGGGTAAAATTCGACCCACGAACAAACTTTTGAGCACTCTGTTTACTACGTCATAGTGACGTCAGCTTTGCCCAGGGGGTAAAATTCCAGGGAGATAAAATTCCGGCGACCCACATAGCTATTTTCTTTTTGTGACGAAGAGTATAGAAGGATTGTAACACACCTGGAGAGCCTGTCACTATCTGCGCCAGGGCTGCGGACTGTGAGTTCTCGTGACTCTGTGCCTGACTCTACTGCAAGAGCAGGACTCTGAGGTCTGCGCTGGCGCTGCAGCTTCTCTACGCAGAGTTCACTCAACTTGTCAGTCATTTCCCTCTCCACGTCAGGAGGCAGCGGGCGCGGGGTGACTTGGGCTATCTTGACCTCATCAATACCCAATGCCTCCTGCAAATGCGCTTCAACTTTATGATTCTGAGATTTCCTGGTTTTTCAAGATCAGAAAATTGTAAAAGATGTTGTGTTCTTAGTAACCATGATTTTTTTTCTTAATAAACAAGGTAGTCTTTATTATATACAACACATCTCTTATTTAGTATCATATTTAATTCATAATTGTCTTTACACATAAATGCTTTGAGCACTGTTTTAAAATGTTTGGGAAGTGATATTCATCTGTAAAAGAATACCTGAACTCTTAAGAACTAGTGTTGAACGTATTAGGTTAGGTTAACACATTCAAAAATCGCGCACATTTTTGTGTCTGACAGTCAAAATAGTTATAAATAAGTTGAAATTGTTTCGTGACCATCTGTCGCAACGACCCACTACACTGTCTTGCATGAGTGCTTGCAGGACAACTCGCATCCACGTTTCGGGTATAATTGCATCTATATGTGTTTATACTTAGAGACAAAACTTGTGCAAGTTCTGTCAAAATCCTTCGCCTCGTATAAATGTTAATCTTATAGCTTTAAGGTTTTATAAAAGACAAGAACAACATTGAAATCTTTGTAATGTGCAGATGGAACAGATCGTTTGGTGATTTACCTCTTCCTGAAGATCTATAAACAACCAAAGCTTAATCAGGCTTTCTATGTAGTTATCAGGTTGATATATGTAGTTTAACCCTTTATACTTGAAAAATCGAGCTTCCTACAGTACATTCTTTCCTTATATGGCAGTTTTTTTTTTTTACTTTCTCTCCCTATACATAGTAAATGGAGAAAGTACAGTATTGTATTTGCAAATATGTTTGAGTTTTGGGTGGAAATATTCTATTTATTGGGTCCTTCTGAACCCGAAAAAGTGGTTTTCAAAGTGATGTCTGTAAAAACTGTACTGTGATGCATGGCCCCCACATTTAATTGTGGGCCCTGTTACCAGGATCTGGCTCGGGCCCCCCTACCAACCGGGGGGTGTGGGGGGTATGGAATACCCCCCAACTTAGAGGGGGGTCCGGGGAAACTGTAATTCAAAAAATTTCAAAAAATTTTGAAAATGTCATGTATTTTAGTGAGTTTTTAAGGCAATCTAGGTATTAAATTTGTGAGTATGGTAAATGGCACTTTTGCAGCCTTTTTTAAGGAAGAAAAGAGTTCTTCAATGAGTTTTATAAGCCTTACAGGAATTCAACAATTAAAACTATTATATCAATACACAAAAGCTCCATGCCTATTAATATTTTGTCTTTTTTATTTCCCTGTAAAAGCGTTTGGCTATCTTAACTGCTATAATTGTACTTTGTAATATGGAGTAGGAAAAAAACTTTCGTAAATCGAGTTTAACAGCTTACACCAATGATATCATATTTTATTCAGTGTAAATTTTCATCAAGCAACAATACTACATTTTTTGGGAGTGGATGCCTGAGCTACCGATCTTGCGCGATTAGTCACGGAGAAAAACAAAAAAAATAATTATACCGAGCGAATTGAGAAGAAAACTTAGGTCAAAATTATTACAATCTTTCATATTTATTAAACTTCAAAAGTAAAGAATTTTTTTGTTTGTGTCAAATAACCTAGATAGCTGGCTGTTCTGCTGTTGTATAGTACATTACATACCGTAGAATGGGGTGAATAGAAACAACAGGGTGAATAGAAACAAAACTTCAATGAATGATTCACATTTTTATAACTTTGTTATACATTGACTTTATATAAGGGAATTATTTTCTCCCATTATAACCATATCCTATCTACCTGGAAAAAATTATTTCAGCATATTGGTATCACTGTTTCGGATGTTGGATGATGCGAAACATCATTTGAAAATTTTGGCGAAAAATATTCTTTTCAAAACTTTCTCTCTAAGTATGAACCTATTACATGTATTTATGTTAATAACCATTTTTTATATTGTCTTAGGTATCTTAAAACCAAGTGTGTTAATAGATTAGCCTTAGAATAAACTATATTTTTTTATTTTATTTTTAATTTAGGTTATGTCATGATTTTGCAAAACCAGGGTGAATAGAAACACTTTTTTTGGAACCAGTGGTGCAAATAAAGGTTGACCTGAAAACCCCCAAAAAAAGAAAAAAAATACCAGAGATGAAGATGATTCCACACACACTTCTCACTGGAAGAAAGTGACAAAGACGAACAATTTGATAAAGAAGAACCAGCATACCTAGCTCAAGACATCAGTGAGTCTTCAAAGTTGTCCCTTCATGATCATGTAATTGTCAAAGTAATGGGGAAAAACAAAACTTGCTAGCTATCATGTTGCAAAAGTTATTGAATTTGACGAGGAAGGATAAATAGGAAGATTCATCAAGAAAATTGCGCAAACCAACAAGTTCTGAGAGACAGATTAAGACTCTTCAAAGTCGATGACGTAGTACGTCGGCTTCCAACTCCCAAGCCGTGTACAACTTGAAAATTTAAGGGAGTGTTGTATTTTGAGGAAGATTTGTCTGATTTTACTCATCATTTATTGGTTTCTATGTAAGATTTTGTAATCGGATTTCACCCATTGTCATTTATGTTCTCCGATTTGTTTGGATAAGGGTTTATGAAAACGATGTTTTTATACTTCGTACTTATAAATAAATGTGTTAATTAACTTTAAATATTTTTATTTACAACAACGTAAGCTAACCAGCATAAATTTCATGTTTCTATTGCCCCTGGTAAGTGGGGAAAAGCAACAATCATCAATTTAACACAGTGTTTCTATTCACCCCAAAGTGCGGGGTGAATAGAAACAGCCATATTTTATTTTTTTTCTGCTTAATGATTAAAAAGAAAAAAAAATTGATAACTGGTTTGAGTAGAGGAGTCCAAGACCGGAAATAAGAGCTAGTGTTGAAAATTCAAAAATTAAAAATATCGTTTTTACAGAAGCTTAAAAGTCAAAAAGTGTTTCTATTCACCCCATTCTACGGTACGCACCTACGCACCTATAGTATTTAAATATAAACTATATCCTAGAATCTAGAATTAATACATTTTAAATTATTTAACTTTATTTTTTTTTTATATATATACTATATTTTATCTTCAATTTATAATCTGCTGTAATCTTCGATGGAAAAAACAAAAAAAAAACGGGTAGGCCTGGGCCCCCTGAGGGCCCGGGCCCTGTGACCAGAGTTGCGCCAGCCCCACCCTTGTGGGGGCCATGCTGTGATGTGTGTGTTTATGCCCTTACTCACCCACTAGCATCTCATGTTCCTCTTCCAGAAACTGGAGAGAACCTTTTCTGCGAAGGAGTGGGGGATTGTGGGAGAGCTCCTCACGTCAATTTAAGAAAATCTTTAAATTTATTTTATATTTTTTTAGTTAGATAATAAACTTTTTAATTGTAAAATAATTTTTAAATGTTCAATTAAAAAATTAATTTTAACTTGATTTTTATAATTATAAAATTAAACTGTCATAACCTAACCTAACCAACCAAACTTGCTGATAATATAAAAAAGATATAAGATAAAAATCTAATGAAGGTTTACTTATAATTTTTAATTATAAAATTAAACTGTCATAACCTAACCAAACCAACCAAACTTGCTGATGATATAAAAAATATATAAAATATAAATCAAACAAAGGTTCACCAATTTAAAAAATTGTTCTTAAAAAAATAAAGTTAAAAGTAAAAAAATATGCATAATCTTGGACAAAAAGTTAGTGTCGCCGGCGAGATTCGAGCCGGAGACTCTTTGATCACCAGTCCAAGACGCTATCAACTACGCAACGAACACCGATGGAATCAAAACGTCTCGTTACCGTAATGGTGTTCCCTCAAGAGAAGAGTGACATCACCCCCCCCACTCCTTCGCAGAGAAGGTTCTCTCCAGTTTCTGATGAGGAAACAGAGATGCTATATTACTCACCCAGGTATCAGTACTGCATGTGTCACAGGATGAACATGTGGAACAAACAGAACCAGAATCTTCCTTGATTTCCTTCTTAATGGAGCTCATAACTTCTTGGTAAGTAGTGGAGAACTGCCCATCATTGTCATTGTTTGTAAACCTTGCTTAAGGAAAGTTGAGATTTTTAGTTTATTCTAACTACAAAAACACGATAACTATGAAAAAAGCAGCATTCAAGCTAACACCTCAAGACCAAACAACTTATATAAACAGCGGATTTAAATTTTACAAATAAATGGTAGATAAATACTAGCACCGTGGTTAAAAGGTTAAATGGAGAACTGATTTAGAGCAAGAGAAAATCAGCTAATAGTTTTTCCTAAGCTCTGGGATTATAGCTTGGGAATAGTTATTTGTGCAACTAGTGAGAAAAGTGAGCAATTGACTCACTCGAGAGAAATCCTTACTCACGAGCCGTAGGCGAGTGAGGAATGGTTTATCGAGTGAGGCAATTGTACTTTGAACTCGAGTTGCACATTATACTTTTCCTACAGTTACCATAAAAAAAATAAATTGGTGAAGAAACATAACCTATTTTTTACACAGAAGTGAACTTTTAATATAACATTTAATGTGAAGTGACAAATACAACAGTACAACAGCTGACCAGCTGATTTACAGCCAGTGCTGCCAACGCATTTCGCGCGCATACGACGTTGCCTGCATGTTACACGCTCACTAATTCGTGCCTTCACGTTGCAAATCTGGAGTGAGACAAAGTAATTAGAGTGAGACAAAGTTAACATTGTCTCACTGGTGAGCGAATTGGCCACTTTGCTTTCTCAAATCAGTGAGAGAACATGTACATTGTTAGGTAACTGTAGGAAAACAATTATTTTTGTTAATATCAGCTGTTATAAAAAATAGCTACTTTCTGTAAGGGGTAATGAAACATTATATTTTACGGGGTAGCGGAATTATACCCTCCTCGAATTTTACCAAAAGAGAAAACTGATGTCACAACCAAGGGGGGTAAAATTCCACCAGCAAACTTTTGAGTTGCACAACATGGGTTAAATAAATTAATGGTGGAATTAAACATAGTCACGGTTGTGAATTTAATCAGAAAAAATCAAGTTAAAATTCCAAATGTATATGGGCTGGAATTTAGTCCTCCTGTAAATTTACCCTGGCCAGCAAATCAACTTTTACGGGCCAAAATTCAACCTCCCCCCCTCTCCACCAGCATATAAGTTGAAACCTATTAGGTTCACTAGTTATCTCCGTTTTGGTGCGTTTTAGCAAAAAATAAGTTATAGTCAATGTAGAAGACAATTAAATTCCCTATAATATATGTTTAGAGCAATGTTAAATTTTACAGAACATACTTGCATAATTTGAAGCAACATGCCAGTGTTATTTATAAAGATATTGTTTTGCAATTTAATAATTAGGTTTATAACATAGAGTACTAGGGAATCAAGAAAAGATATTTCAAATATTTGTTTTTGTCTTTTCTTAATAAATTATTTAATTAAAGGCTTAATTAATGATCATTAACTTATTAAGTGGAGGGAAAATGGCAAAACTAAAATCTTGACTCCCTAGAGGACTAATTAATACGCTACATGAAACTTTGTCGGTTGAACTCCTCCGCCATTTCTTAACCGATTTTATCCATTGACGTCTCATTGGAAAGAGCTTGTTGCGTAGATTTGCAAACTCCCATGTTATCCTTATGAAGAACATAATTGTTTTCATTTTGATCAGCTGTATAATTTAATTGCTGTTATTTATTTTTCACCACACTATGATGTTTTTAGCTGTTTTACATTCTTTAATTGGTGGCTGAAAGTTACGTTTTGCTAGCCATACCAGCTGTCATCGTTATTTGGGGACCGAGCAGGTTTTTACATCCCTAGGGCCGCAAAATCAGCTGCCCGCTTACTTAACATGAATGCATATTAAATACACAATCAGTATCCATATAATTGCAATGGAATTGTTTTACTGTCACCGTTGCCTAGCAACTATTTAATATTATTATCATATTAAATAATAATTTAAATAATAAAAATCATATTTAATATTATTATTATTTAATATTATTATTATTATCTTTTCCGAGTCCGTCCGCCTCTTCTACCCGACCGAGTTTCATGATTTTGGTCTTAAATTAAAGGTATGCACGCGTAGATTTGCCATCAAGCATCGGCATTCATTTATCTGACGTATTACTCGAGTTATGCACAAACCTAATTTGCTCCCTGTACATTTCTTATGGGAGATAAATTTGGTTTTTCTTTTCCGAGTCCGTTCGGCTCTTCTACCCCACCGATTTTCATAATTTTGGTCTTTAATTAAAGGTATGCACACGTAGATTTGCCATCAAGCATCAGCATTCATTTATCTACAGTATTACTTGGCCAAAAAACATAATTAGATTTTTTTTTTATTTTTACTTCAATTGAAGATATATTTCCTCAGTTATAATTATGTAATCCTATATGTTTTGGTCTAAGAACCTTCAGTGAAATACCAGCTTTCATTTGAGCCCTTGATTATTAAGATCGGACGTACCTGAAGCGCGCTGCTGAATTCCAAACAATAAAAAATTTAATTATTTTGGGACTTACCGACGACCAGTGATCAATAACCCCATTTTTATTTTAGTTGTTTATATTTTTTGTTCTTAAAATACTCCTAGAAATAAAAGCTTTCATTTGAGATATAGATCGTTCGTATCAGTTATGTTCAAAATACTGTATTACTCAATCAAAAAACATCTTATATATTAAAAAATTTTGATTTTTCTTTTCCGAGTTCGTTTGGCTCTTTTCCCCGACCGATTTTCATGATTGAGGTCTCAAATTGAAGGTATGCACGAACAGATTTGCCATCAAGCATCTGCATATATTTATCAATATTCCCACTCGGCTTATACGTAAACAAAATTTGCTCCCCATGTATTTCTTAAGGGAGTTAAATTTGGTTTCCTTTGCCGAGTTCGTTTGGCTCTTCTACCTGACCGATTTTCATGATTGAGGTCTCAAATTGAAGGTATGCACGCACAGATTTGCCATCAAGCATCTGTATATATTTATCAATAACAATAACCCCACTCGGCTTATACGTAAACGAAATTTGCTCCCCATGTATTTCTTATGGGAGTTAAATTTGGTTTTTCTTTGACGAGTTCGTTTGGCTCTTCTACCCGACCGATTTTCATGATTGAGGTCTCAAATTAAAGGTCTGCACGTACAGATTTGCCATCAAGAATCGGCATATATTTATCGATAGTACCACTCGGCCTATACGTAAACGAAATTTGGTCCCCATGGATTTCTTATGGGGAGTTAATTATGGTTTTTATTTTCCGAGTTCGTTTGGCTCCTCTACCAGACCGATTTTCATGATTGAGGTCTCAAATTGAAGTAATGCATGCAAAGATTTCACATCAAGCATCGGCATATACTTACCTACTGTATTCCTCGACTAAAAACATAATTTGTATAATTTTTGAATTCGTACATCAATTTAAGATGTATTCCACCAGTTATAATCATATAATCCTATATATTTTGGTCTAAGAACTTTCAGTGAAATATCGGCTTTTATTTAAGCGATTAAGATACTGTATTACTCAATCAAAAATCATAAATTTGATTATTTCTCGGATATTATACTTATTTTAACGCTGCGGAGCAGCATGGGTCCTCTAGTTTAATATTATTTTTGCTGATTCCTCAAATTATTTCTTCACACAACCTTTAAATTGTATTTGTGTTGACTATCAGTGTGCATTATTATTGTGGTGAATAGTAGTAATTGGGTATAGTGTGGTGAAAAATAGCGTTCGTACCACGGACCGAAATGGTTTTGCAGCTCACGATCTTTTTAAGTTCTCGACTTCGTCTCGAACTTAAAAACTATCTAGAGCCGGCAAAACCTCATTTTCGGCCCTAGGTACGAAATATACTATTTCAATTCAACGTATTGGGTACATTTACTGATTTTGTTGAAATTAAATATTTAGGCCTACTATTTTAATTTACATTCATACATACAATGTAAAAAATCGAGAAAGCCTGGGCAATTTGATATATTTTAACAAGTAGAGATTTAAAAAAAATTACTATCGTTATCATCCTGAAGAACACCTACAATATGAAGATTCCCACAAACAATGAACAAAGGTGTTAGCCGAAGAGCTACTATTTTGTAGGAAACACACAGACTTAACTTTATGATGATTGGCAAAGAAACCCCTCTAAGGCTGAATTAAACTGGTACGGCAAGGAGATTAAATATATGTTTTCATAAAAGTCAAGTGATTTAAAAATAATATGACTACATCCAAGAAACCTTATAGCCCAGTAAATCTAGGTAAAAAATCATGGAAACCCGGAAATGCGAGATATAAAGCTGAATTTTGGCACAGATGTTCTTTATGATATCCTTGACCATATCCTAAAAGTCCCCTACCGTCCCCTGTGTGCTTCTTCCGGTATAAAGAAAAAACGGGGGAGGGGGCGAATATTACTTAAACCACGCTTACACGCGCAATGCTTGAGAACGGTAAGATATACAGATATACAAAAAACTGATTTAGATGCAGTAAAATGTGTACACAATAAAGTATACACAACTTAAAGGCAATCGTCGGTTTAGTAGTGAAGCCGGATGCCGGCACGGTGCGGCAGAGGCAGTCATCGCTTACAGGATTCAACGTCAACGCGAACGGCGTGTCGTGCATGCACCCTTGAACATGTCTACTGCACCCTGCAACGAGGCCTTCTCTGGAGGAAAAACTTTTCCGTGGGAACGGAAGGTGGTGTGATGGAAACAACCAATGGGGTTAGTTTATTCGATCAGGCCATATGACGTCACATCGTACGATATCTAACGGTACATGGATCCAGCTAGCAAATTTAAAACTTTGTAACTATTTGAATTTGAATTAGAAATATACAATTCATTTTATAATTAAATTAATACACTACATTTCCTCCGCCCTTACTTTTGAACATAGCTTGTAAACAATTTTTATGGAAACATTTATACACACAAATTGAAAACATCAGTACTGAAAATAAAAAAACACAATTTGAAAACATCAGAGTTAAAAAACAACATAAAAGATTGTAAACATCGGTGCTGAAAATAAACACAAAAATATTGAAACATCAGTGCTGAAAATAAACACAAATATTGAAAAATTAAAATTGCAAAGAAGCGTAAATATAAAACCATAACAAACAATTACAAATCCATTCTCTTTGGAGGATTCCTATTGTGGATATCGCCTAGTATTAGTTGTAACAGGTGACGTAGCAGTCAGCTGATCGGGTTGTAAAGAATGGCGTTTCGCAACAATAGGACTATGCCGCTCGGACTGGCCTGTAGTGGGTGAATGACGCGTAGTAGTGGGAGAACTCATCTGTTGAGGCTGGGTGTGCTGGTGGGGCGGCCTGGCTGGTGACGACACCGGTGCTGACGAGACACAGGAAGTAGTAACAGCTGATGTTGACGTCACGGGATCGTAGTATCTGCTATGTTCTGTGTTGATGTTGCTGCCTGATTGCAAGCCTACCAGCTGATCTATGTGTCGCTTCCAAGTTGAGCCTGTCTCTAGTTGTACAATGTATGTTACTGGCCCTAGTCGTCTAACAACCGTACATTCAACCCACTTATCCTTCCCTCTATAGTCTCTTGCTAGTACACATTGTCCTATAGCTAATTGCCTAGTATTAGTACCCCTTGCATTTATGATCTGTTTCTCTTGTTTTTGAACAACAGTTGACTAAATGTTTGGTCTGATTAAATCTAACCTAGTTCTTAATGGTCGATTAAACATAAGTTTGGCGGGAGATTCACAAGTGGTACTATGGACTGTGTTACGATAAGAGATAAGAAATCTACTTAAAGCTATATTTACATCCTCATTTTCAAAGATTGCACATTTTAATCTTTTCTTTACTGATTTTACCGCGTTCTCAGCTTGGCCATTAGAAGCTGGGTGGTAAGGTGGAGTCAAGATTTGTCTTATTCCATTCTGTTTTTAAAATTTCGAAAATTCCTCAGAACAAAAAGGTGGACCATTATCACTAACTATTATTTCTGGTAAGCCAAATCTACAAAACATAGGCCTGAGTTTGTCAATGGTCTGTTTGGCTGAAGTGGAACTAACAAGTTCTACCTCAATCCATTTACTATGGGCGTCTAGTACAATTAAATATATTTGTCCTTTTAATGGTCCAGAAAAACGACATGAATTCGTTGCCAAACATTGGGAGGAAATTCCCATTTATGAAGTTTACTTTTAACAGGAGATTCCCGCTGTGCAAGACACGCTGAGCAACTGTTAGTCACGGCCTCAATATCCTTATTAATAGAAGGCCACCATAAATACGACCTGGCTAACGACTTCATTTTAACAACTCCTAGATGTCCATTATGTAATTCTTTTAATAAAGCCCCTCTTAATGATTTTAGAATGACTACTCTATAGCCCCACATTAGGATTCCGTGTTCAACTGTTAGCTCAGCTTGCCTTTTGACATAGTCACTTAGATTAACGTCCGAATTGATTTGCCAGCCGTACAAAACATATCCAAGGATTCTGTTTAACTCACTGTCTTTTGGAGTTTCCTTACGCACATCATTAAAATCTATTGGTACATCGCACTCTGATATACATTGGAGATATGTCCCTAAATAATCAATATTTACATTACTTTCTTCCGTGACATTACAATTTAGCGGAAGTCTAGACAATCCGTCCGCGTTACCATGATTTGTGACTTAACATAATTAATGTCGTAATCGTAACCTGACAAAAATAACGCGTAGCATTGTAGTCTGCCAGGTGCAAATGCTGGTAACCCTTTTTTCGAACCAAATATAGCTAATAGTGGTTTATGGTCTGTACAAAGAGTTAACTTCCTGCCCCATAAATACTGATTGAATTTATTTACACAGAAAACAATGCTTAGTGCCTCTTTATCTATTTGAGAATAGTTCCTTTCTGCTGAGTTTAGTACTCTACTTGTGAATGAAATTGGTCTTTCTATTCCATTTTTGTCAACAATGCTCAACACTCCTGCGATGCCGTAGGGTGACGCGTCGCATGACAATTTAATTGGCAAGTCTGGGTTGTTGTGCGCCAGCACATTAGCTGAAACTAATCTTTCTTTTATAGCTTCAAACACCTTTTGACATGACAAAGACCATTTAAAAACTACGTCTTTCCTTAATAATTGATACGAGGGTGTTAGAATGGTAGCAACATTTGGTACAAACTTTGCATAGTAATTAACTGGACCTAGAAAACCCTTGAGCTGTGTAACATCTTTTGGAACTGGTGCCTCTACAATGGCTTTGACTTTATCTTTGGATGTGGCAAGACCCTCTTGGCTAATTGAGTGAAAATTTAAAAACGTACGTTTTCAGGAAAAGCACTTTGCAAATATTTTTCCCCTTTTTTCAAAACTTTTATTATTTTTTTTATTTCATTAACATTTGAAGTTTCATAAAATGTCCATGGTAACGCAATATCTTTGGTAGTTTTCTTTTTTAAGAGCATCTTTAGTAGAAAACACAAAATCCTGTCACGACCATAACGGACGGTTCAATGAATATTAAAAATAGTCAATATTATTTTTATAACTATGTTTTGCTATAAACTAACTTACTTTTATGACCATTATACAATAAAAAGGTCACTGCTTGAGCTTTTGGTATATTTGGTCTTTCTAGAAAAAAATAAAAAAAAACTCAAAAAATAGAAAAAAGCCAATAAAATCTTTTTAAGTTTGTATAACTCCGAAAAAGTTACCTGAGACCCGAAAAACCGTTATGTTTGTATAGAGGTGTGCTTCTTTTGTGTATAAAACATTGAAATATGACGATATTTTAATTTTTGAAATTTTTATGATAGAAATCATAAACGTGATGGTCAGGGACAAGCGGTACGGTCGTGAATTGTCTGGAATAATCTAAATCTTTCTAAACAATCCTTCAATTATACTGTTAGTTGTAATAAAACTATGTGTTTCAATTGAACTAAACTGTTCAATTTACAATTATATTAAAGTTATTGTCACGACCAAACACACTATAATCCATAAGGCTGGATTGGTCGTGAAAAAAACCGCGATGGTCGTGAAACTTTGGTCGTGAAATTGCGTGTTATTTGGCTCTGTTCTGGCGGTAGCCCTGCACCTCATGTTCGAGGATACAAAGTGGACTTCTAGGTTAATCTAGCAATTGAAATATCTTATAAACAAAAATTAACACCATGTCTACTTCATCGAATGACTACGTACGGTCATGGACACACCAAAATTACAAAAAACACAATCTTTCCTTTATTAATCTTATAATTCCTCCATTCAACTCAAAACGACCGGCACTACAATCCTGACCTACACCCCGAACTAGTCTCTAAAACCAACTGACTCCATCGACGCCAGGCTTGCCACTGTCGTGCTCCAAAGTTTAAAATTTTTCCCAAATGGTCGTGACGCCAAATCGAGGGACAGACTTATTTTGTCATGGTAGTCAGTCTGCAATGACAATAAAATTATAATATGCTCCTTTTTTGTAAGTTTAATAACCATTGATGACATAAAAATATGGCTTTATATATTTTGGCATGAATAATTAGTCTAAAAACAGCGTGAAAGTTGGAAAATGTACCCTAGGGACACGTCATGGTCGTGAATTTCGAGACTTTAAAAATACGAAAAAAATACCTAGAACCTATTTAAAACCAAATAAATGTGTGTAACGTGTTGCCCCCGTCCCAAAAAATATTAAAACACATAATAATAAACTATAAATCCAGTATCTACGAAGTAAAAGGCCAGGGACATGAAAACGTACGTTTTTAAATTTTCACTCAATTACGTACCCTAAGTACTCTAAGCTATCACTGAAAAATTGACATTTATCTTTACTAACAGTTAACCCTGTTGTCTTTAGCCTACTACACACTTCTCTTAGTCTCGACAGGTGTTCAGCTGTGTCAGCTCCGGTAACAATAATATCATCAAGAAATGAAGCTACACCCGGGATACCTTGTAGTGTTTGCTCAATTACCCGTTGAAAAATACCTGGGGCAGAAGATATTCCGTAACAAAGTCGGTTATATGCAAATAACCCCTTGTGTGTACTTATGGTACAAAGTTTCTTACTTTCATCGTCTAACATAAGTTGCATATATACTGATGATAAATCTATTTTAGAAAATTGTTTTCCTTTCTGTAAGATTGCAAAAAGATCTTCAATGCGAGGTATAGGGTGTCTATCTACTTCTAGATATGGATTTAAGGTAACTTTGAAGTCACCGCAAATGCATATTTTGCCATTACGTTTTAGTCCGGGAACAATAGGTGTACCCCAATCACTAGTTGAAACAGTGGAAATGATACCATCGTCAACTAAACATTGTAACTCCTGTTCTACCTTGTCTTTTAAACAATAAGGTATGGGTCTTGGTTTGTAATACTTAGGTACTACCGGTTGGCAATCCTGATTGCCGTGTTTTAGACGTTGACTCTGTGACTCTACAGTTTTTTAAGTTTTTAACCGAGTTAAATGAAGTATTGTTAACAATGTGCATTACTACCCGGTTACTGTCGTAGATGTGCTTTGGTTTTGATGTTAAGATCCTAGACTCTACCTGTGAGTAAATGAATGTCGTGTAACTAACATTCGAATAACGAGGACAGGAAGGTTTAAGAAGCCTGTTCGGACTTTGCACAAACCAAGCATCAGACTGGAAGGGGTAGACGCTACGGCGGTTGCCTAGTAACGGACCACGTCTACCAACTGCGTCCGAGTGGCGCCAAGATTTCTCGGGGACTAACCATTGTACTGCATGTCGGCTACTGTCATCGCAGGCGAGACCTCCGTTTCGTCGATTTTCTGTGCGCCTTCAAGTTTGCAGCCACCATTTGCAGTACATTACTGTACTGCGTTTACAGCATTGCAGGAGTTCCGATAATCAATACATTATGGTGCATACTCGAGCACAGCTGTCATCACAAAGCAGTATAAAGCCAAGTACAAATCTTGATTATGTTGTTGAAAATGTTTTACATGTCGACAATACCTATGAAGACCAAATTTCTGCTATTTGCTCGCACCTAAAATCTTTGCAATGTAACTATCCAGATACCTATCAATTTTGTTGCACTGGAATCTACTATTAGTGAACTTTTATTGAACTTGGATTCATCATTAGCAGAAATTGCACGTCTGAAGGAACATACGGAAGAACTAAGATTGAGTAATGACGAGCTGATTGGCAAGATTCAAGAGGAGAAATGTCAGCGGCGATCGCAGCTAAACGACTCTCTGAACGCACAAGAAGCGGTTTTGGAAGAAAAAGACTCTCTAATGAAAGACATTAGTTTTCTTAAGGCTAATTTAAGTGATTATAAAATAAAGTTTCAACAAGTAAATTTGGAGTTCAGTTCTTTGCAGGATTTATGTAATGAAAAAGAATCTTTGATTGTTAGCTTAACTAAGTCGATCTCTGAGCACAAAGAAAAACAGGTTAATCTTAATCAATGTGTAACTAAGTTAAAAGAGGAGATGAAGCAAGCAAAGACTGCTGCATGGGTAGAAAGCAGATGGCTAGACGATAAGGTTTTAGAGGCTTACTTTGTTAGTTTCAATGAGTCTGTAAACAATGGTTATGGTTCAAAATTTACTTTTTTCGGACCCACAAACACACAGTTTATAAAATTTGGTAGCTCTGATGACGTCACTGATTTGTTACTGCATATTAAATTTGATGTTCATCAATTGGAATCTCAGGACTTGCGCTGAAGTGGCTCACATCCTATATGAGCAACCGATTCCAAGTCACTGAGATTCAAAAAAACTCAAATTCAAAAACTGAAAGAATTTCATCAACAAAAAAATTGATCTCCAATGGCGTCCCCCAGGGATCTGTCCTTGGACCTCTCCTTTTCTTGGTCTACATCAACAACATCACAGATACTGTTCCGCAGGACAGCGTCTACCTCTTTGCGGATGATACAACGTTGTTCGTAAGGGGAACTGACGACGCGGCCCTGGAGGCAGAATCTAATCAAAGAGCAAATGATTTGGCTGACTTTTTTTCCTCAAACAAACTCAAATTAAATTCACAAAAAACAGGATACATGTGTATCCAAACTGCAAAAAGACAAAATTCAAAAAATAATAGGACTCCGAACCTATTAATTGGAGAGGATCAAATTCAAATTTCAAAAACTGCCGACTTTTTGGGGGTGAGATTGGACGATAAATTGAGCTGGGATGCACAAATAAAAAAACTGGAGGGGTCTATGGCTCGAGGGGTCTTCGTACTCCGAAGAATAAGAACCTTCGGAAACCTGGCTCTCTCTAAACTTGTGTATTTTGGCCTAATAGAACAGCACATTTTGTATTCAATCATTCTATGGGGAGCTGTTAAGAAGAATATTGACCAGATCTTTGTCTGGCAGAATATGGCAGTAAGAGCAATCTTGGGCATGCCGCCTCGGACCAGCTGCAAAAATGTTTATAAAGAACTTGGCTTTCTCACAGTCCCTTCACTTTATATCTATGAATCAGTTTGCTATATAAAATCACAGAACATTAAACCAACTTTTACAAATCACACTTACAACACACGAACAAAGGGCACACATGCAGTCCAACATAAACTCACAAAATTTGAACACAAACCAGATTACATGGGAATGAAATTGTACCAGGCCCTACCGAAAAAATTACTTGAAATTCAGAGCTTAACAAAATTCAAATCAGAATTAAAAAAATATCTAGTAGAGTTAAGTTTAGAGGACATAGACAGTTACCTAGATGGTGACAAAAATTAGTATTAAGCTGGTTATTCTTTGTATTAACCCTGACCTGTCCAATTCCTTAAGGCAAAGGACTACGGACGGAGAGATCATGTATCATGTATCATGTATGTATGAATCAGATTATGGGTTTTGTTGTGTGAGTGATAGCTCTGTAACTGTACAGGGTGATTCGGGGTCCCATTGGAGTTTATTGTTTATTGATTTAAAGGAAAAATGTGGTTACCATTTTGACACCCTTCCTGGTTATAATCATGAACATGCAAAGGTGATTGCAAATAAGCTTGGTTTATGTGATGTTGTTGAAATGCATTGCTCAAAACAAAACAATGGATTTGAGTGTGGGCTAAGAGTTTTGGTCAATGCTAAGTTTATCCTTGATTTTTATTGTAGGCATGTAACAACAAACTCAATGTTACCTTTCTTTGAGTGGTACAAGAGCTATGGTACAAATGGGGCCAGAACTGAGACTCCAGCTGCTGGTGAGACGACACCCGCACCCGCGCCTGTGAGCGCTGTTCACTCACCTGTTGAGGCTGTCCCCATTGTATGTAATGACGAGTGGACTAATGTTAAGGTTAGGAGGGGTGTTAAGAAAACTAAAGCAAAGAATGTAAATCAATTACCTCTAATTACATGTAAGAATAGGTTTAATGTTTTGAATCACCAGGAACAAGGTTGTGACAGTACAAATACAGTTAAAAATGTATCTGGTTTATGGTGGTAAGGCAAAAAAAGTATTCACATGGAAAAGCGACAAAAAAACACATTGTGAATAAACAAAAGGTAGTAGTTTCAACTCCATGTAAAACCTCTTTGTTCTGTCATGATCCAAAATTGCAGGATGATTGTGGTCCAAATACTTCCAAAGTTTGTATTTCTGAGGAGAAAATCAACAATAACATAAACTGTTTGGTAATTGGGGATTCATTGTTGCGTTATTCTGGGCGTAGATTGATGGAGAGCGGGGCTGTTGTGGAGGTCCTTCCAGGTGCAAAAATTGTAGATATTAAGCATTCTCTTCTTAATAAGTACCTGTCTTGTCAACCTAAGACAATTGTAATACATGTAGGCACTAACAATCTCGCTCTCGGCTACAGGGGTGAAGCTGGGTATAATGGGGGGTGGGGTAAGCGCGAGGCATTGCACAGTATGGCAGATCTATTGTCTTCCACCAGACGATCATTTCCGGACTCTCGAGTAATTTTGAGTGGTGTCCTTGTACGAGGTGACATAGCATACTATCACCTTAATCACTTTAATGAGCAGTTGTACATGATGTGCATAAACTTTGGCATTTCATTCATAAATGCAAACCGTGTCTTGAGAAGATTAAATTTGGCACAAGATGGTAGACATTTGAATAGGGCTGGTAGTTACAGGTTTGGGAATTTTATTTTTGGCATGCTTGAGGGTAAAACTGCAGACAATCTGAGCTCATCCAAAATACATAAGCTTATCCCACAAAAACCAAAACAGTCGGGAAATGGGAGAGGCCATGCAACAAATACACGAGGATAGCCCATGTTAACATATGCTCTTTGGGCACAGGTTTTGAAGAACTGAAATCTGTGGTTGAAGACTTTGATTTTGATGTTTTAGGTGTAACGGAAACATGGTTGAACCCAATGTTGGCCGACGACTGTTGTAATATCAATGGTTATTCTCTATGGCGAAAAGATAGAAGGGATGGTACAAATGGTCTACCATCCAGTGGAGGTGGAATTGCACTTTACGTTAAGAATGGGCTCACTTTCAAACAAATTGATTTAGAAAATGTTGACACCAGTGTGGAATATATGTGTGGTACGGTTCGTTTGAAGAGCACTTTATTTAATGTCTGTATTGTTTACAAGCCACCAAATGTTGCATATTCTAGTTTAAGACCTTTGTTCCAAGCCTTATTTATCGATAAAAAGATGGAGGTCGATGAGGTCGTCTTGCTTGGAGATTTGAATATAAATCTTTTTGACACTCATGAAGGTGACACAAGGTTCATAAACAAGATGCTTGATGAAATGAGTCTTGTTCAAGTTATTAAGGAACCAACAAGGGTTACTGATACTTCATCTTCTTTGATTGATCATATTATAATAGAAGATAAACTGAATTATAGGTCAGCTGGGGTTATTGACACTTCGAAATTACTGGATTACAGAGGAGTCAAGATCACAGATCACAGACTCATATTTTGTGACTTGTATTTGCCCAAAAATAAAGCTCCTGCAAAATTTATTACGTATCGATCATATGAGAAGTTCAATTTGAATGCCTTTATAGATCTGGTTGCTAGTGTTGAGTGGAATAATATGAGTATGCTGAATGATTTTGACGCAATCGCAGAAGCATTATCATCTAAGATTGGAGAAATATATGACTCATGCGCCCCACTTGTCACGAAAAGAGTGACAAAGTGCAAGGCCCCCTGGAGAAATGACGAAATTAAAAGCCTAACAAAGTTAAAGCGTAAATTTAAATCTAGATTTCTGCAATCAAAGAGCACACATGATCAATTGATGTATGTAAAATTTCGCAACTTGGTAAATGGGGCAATAAGGAAAGCTAAGCGATTGTATTTTAAAGATAATATAGATTTCAAGGATTCAAAATCCTTTTGGAAGGTCTTGCGAACTGGAGGGATAGTGAAAAGTAATGAAAAAATAAATTGCTCGTTTTCCCCTGATGATCTAAATACATATTTTGTCAGCATGGGCTCTAGGAACAAGGCTTCTCAAAGTAAAATTGATTACTATAGACACAACTTATGTGACAAAGTTTATACAGAATTTATTTTTAAATCTGTAAATGATAACGATATAAAGAAATTTATGAATGATATCAAAACAAGTGCATGTGGAACTGATGGAATTTCCATTCAAATGTTAAAGGCAGTGAGTCCATATTGTTTGGGGGTTATTACTAAGCTAGTTAACTTATCAATTATGACTGGGCGCTTTCCAAAGAGTTGGAAAAATGCATTGGTATTTCCTCTGCCAAAAACAAAGCAACCCCAATTTATGTCTCATTTCAGACCAATTTCTATTCTTCCAGCTGTATCCAAACTACTTGAGAAAGTAGTGGCAAGCCAGATTGAGGTGTTTATAGATCGTGTTTTACCTGAAAACCAATCCGGTTTTAGGCGAGGTTTTAGCACCACTTCAGCTTTGTTAAATATAATGGACCAGCTTTACAGAGCAAAGGATGAAAGGCTTGATAGTGCTTTAGTGGCTTTGGACTTTTCTCAGGCATTTGATTCGGTCGACTTTGAGTTGCTGATGGCCAAGTTAAAATTTTATAGGTTTGGTGAAATAGCTCAAAGCTGGTTTCAATCTTACCTTGTAAATAGGAAGCAGATAACTAGGGTGGATGGTGTCTTTTCGGAGCCTCTCCCAAAGAACTGTGGAGTACCTCAAGGGAGTGTACTGGGGCCTCTGTTGTTCATTATTTACACTGCTGACATGGGTGAAGAATTATCTCACTGCTCACTGTTTTCGTATGCAGATGATTCGCAACTTCTCTTTTCTTTCAAGCCCACAGATAGTTTGCAAGCACAACAGTTGATAAACCATGATTTGATGAAAATTTCTCACTGGTCTAAGAACCATGGGCTGGCTTTGAATGTTGAGAAGTGCTCGTTATTACATTTCACTAATTCTCGCAGCATGCATTCTTTAATTCATAAACACGATCTCAATGTAGTTCTGGAGAACATGATATTAAAGTCTACTGAGACAATTAAAGTTCTTGGTCTCACAATTGACGTGGAGTTAAAATTTTCAAAACAGGTAAAATCAATCGTTCAAAAGGTCATGACTTTGCTCAGGGTGTTTAATAGATTTAGGAAAATACTGGCAGAAGATGTAAAACTACAAATAGTGAAGTCTTTGGTAATGCCTGTCATTAATTATGCTTTGCCTGCCTTTGGTTTCAGTCTGTCAATTGAACAAACTAATTTGATAAATCGTTTACAAAACAATGCATTAAAATTTGTATATGATTTGAGAAAATTTGACCACATATCTTCCTTTAGACAGCAAAGTGGGATGTTGCCTGTGCAGACGGAATGTTTGTTAGAGACTGTGGCTATTGTTCATAGGGTCACCAACACTAGCAGACCGACTTATCTAAAAGATAAGTTAAAAATTAGGAGAGATGTGAGAGAGAGGAGTACAAGACAGGATGGCCTGCTGCACTTGCCTCGCGTCCAGTTAGAATATGGTAAAAAGGGATTTTCTTTTTTTGCTCCTCAGAAATACAATCAACTGCCAGAAAATGTAAAAAAACTTAGTTATAAAGCCTTTCGACTGAACTCCAAAAAATGTCTTTTGTAAATATAAGTTAAGGTATTGTTAGTTAATAAGTCATTTATTGTTATTGTAATATTTCTTTTGTATGTATTGACTTGAGTTGTTTTGAAAAACAGTATTGTTACTGAAAACCGCTTTAAATAAAAGACGTTTTACTATTATTATTTGATTTGAGCTTTAACTTAACAGGATCTCCATTGTAACAGGCTAGCTTAGTGGTAACCTCTGGAAATTCGTTGAATAAATCTCGCACAACTTTAGACTCATTACCTGATTCTACTTTTACTTCATCTGAAGTCGACATTACACTATTTACATTGTTGGGAATACTAACAACAATTTGGAGATCTTTAATCCAAAACCCGACCAATTAGAGGATTAGCACCATTGCTTATTACATACAATGATAGGCATTTTTCTACTGATTTGTACTTAACATTAACATTGATTTTACCTACAGGTTTGATTTTTTCATGAGTGTAGGAACTCAGAACTAGATCTGTGGGGTCTAGTTTTACATCACTTAAGTGCTTATTGTAAAATTGTTCCGAAACAACAGAAACACAAGCACCTGAATCTACTTCAAATCTCATTTGTTTACCTTGTACTTGCAAATCTATTTTAATAGGTTCAATTTTGTTGAACATACCCTGATTTACATTAACAGTCAGTTCACTGTCAGTTTGAAAAATGTTAGAAATGTCATATACCTCATCATTTACAACTTTATCGTTATTTTTAGATTCACCTACTTCCACATAATATTGTTTATGTTGGTATCTGTTACCCTGAGTATTTTTGGAGTAATTAACCTTTGGCATTCAAACTATTTTTAGAGGAAGAATGATTGGACTTACCCCTCTTTTTTGATTTACATGCCTTCTCCAAATGACCCTTTTTTCTACAAAAATTAGACACGTATTCGCGAAAATAGCACTGGTGTGTTAAATGACCCTTTTCCACAACAATAGCACTCTGTAGATTGCACAACACTTGGAACGGCACATGATGCACTTGATTGTTTACTGCGTTGAGGTCGTTGCGCTGAGGAGAATCGCTGAAGCCTCATCGCTGTCGCCGTGCTGCCGCCGCCGCCGTGGTACGTCAGGGATGCTGCGTCCTTCTCTGCTGTCTCTAGCGATGTTGCCAGCTGCTCCGCCTTGGTAAACGTCAGGTTGTCCTCCGCCAGTAGTCTCTTCTTAATCGAATTATTCCGAATACCACTCACTAATCGGTCCCTGAGATAGTCCGGTAACTTGTCCTCGAACTGGCAATGCTTTGATAATTGCTTTAAATGAACGATGTATTGCGAAATAGTCTCGTGTTCCAGTTGGTCGAGCTTGCTGAATTTACACATCTCCGTGATAAACGAGGGTTTAGGATGAAGATGATCCTGTAGCACTTTCACAATGTCCTTAAACGACTTCACCGATGGTTTTTCAGGCGTAATTAAGTCTTTCAGCAGATTGTGCGATTTAACTCCGATCACTGTTAAAAACGCACTTACTTTCTTGTCGTCCGAAATTCCATTATACTTTATGTAAAGTTCAAAACGTTCCACGTATGTAGACCACGTCTCCTCCGTACTGTCGAACGGCCCGAAATTTCCGATGACACTCATTGTAGTAACTTCTTCTTCTGTCAACGTTAATTTACTGAACGTGGTGTAAAAATTGCCGTCTAATGGCATGTAACGTACCGAAACAATGGCACTGCACTGTAAAACGCGCTTCCTTTATCCACGCAGTAGGTTGTCGCACTCGTCGCCATTGTCGCATCCGAACCTGGATGCGAGCGAAGGAGGATCAGTTGCTCGAAATAATAATCACATTTACTTTAAGAAAAACCGCATTGGTGTGCGGGAGTCGGTGAGCTAGGACGATGACTGTAGGTACAGAGAGTGTCGGGTGATCGAGGTAGCAGTGGGAACGGAAGGTGGTGTGATGGAAACAACCAATGGGGTTAGTTTATTCGATCAGGCCATATGACGTCACATTGTACAATATCTAACAGTACATGGATAGAGCTAGCAAATTTAATACTTGTAACTATTTGAATCTGAATTAGAAATATACAATTCATTTTATAATTAAATTAATACACTACATTAACCTTATGAGTTATTCATATTTAAAGGGAATTAAAGAATTTAGTCAGCTGTTTCCAACTTTAAAAGTTGGTTCCATAATATGCAATAGCATTTAAAAGTTATAAGGTTTCCCAACAGGGTGCAGCACTATTATTATTTTGTTTTAGCGAATTTCCCCTATAGGGAATAAGCTATTACCATAGTACTCATGGTAAGACCTGGACCCGGGACGGATTTACTTTTTCGTTTTGAGGTCCCTAGAGACCAAAAATAACATCCGTTTAAATTCATATATATATATATATATATATATATATATATATATATATATATTTATATATGTGTCCGTTAGCGCGATAACTCGAGCAAAAATCATTCGATTTTGATTAAATTTTGTACTAACGTGTAAACCTACGTTTATTCAAACGAGTTCGCGAACCAGCATGATCGGACTATGGGAACAGGGGTTTATGGGGGGTTTTATGGGATAAAAATTAGTTTTTCCCATTTTTTACCCTAAAAACTTAAAATTTAGCAATTTCTTTCCAAACCATTTTTTAGAGCTTAAAAAAACAAATAATTTAGTATATTGAAGTGTTAATTTGCGCCTAATGATTACGGAGAAAATTCCAAAAATCTGTAAATTTAAAATTCCCATGTTATTCTTATGGAGCATAAGTAAACTGTTGTAGCTTGCTTGTTCATGAACATATTTTGATCAAATTTGGAAAATGCATTAATTTCATACTAAACTATTACATTTTACAAAAAAAAAAACACATTTTTACCCTCCCTGTTGCAGCAAACCTAAGTACTCGTTAAACTAATTAAACTCGTTATTTAAATAGGGAATAAATGTGATATTTTTAAGGAGACATTTTAGTGTAAATCCAATCAGGAAAATGGAAATTCGCGTAGTCTGCAGGTTTGCTGCGGCGGGGGTATTTGCATATATGACAACTGACAACAGCTAATTTGAACTAAGCAGCAACAAAAAGCTGTGATACACAATGAGAACTGTCAAAGTAGGATTGTTTACAGTTAGTTTTGAGTTTTTAATTTAACGAATAATTTGTGATAGTGTGTGAATGTTTGATAATTTATTTTTTCTATTGTTTAGGTGCAGTGTTAGAACATTATAGCAGTGGTAGATGTGTTATACTATATAATATGGTAAATTTATGAACCAAATTTTATCAAACTGTGTCCTCCCCCATTGCAAACGCAAAGCTTGAGTATAACTGCAATAAGCATTTTATACTTATTTGCCAACCCCGTACGAAGGACGGGTGCTCTGCTAGTTATTCATCTTAAAGAACAAATTACCATTTAAAATAACAGTTGTTAAGCGCAGCAAGGCATCCCTGGTAACTGCTAGTATACTAATAGGCAAGCATGTTTCTTTAAAACCTTTTCTCTCAGCTTGTGTACATCACAGGGAAAATATACGCATATGGTTAGAAAGATTTTTTCTTGTCGATCCACAGAATCCCTTTATAAATTAAAATACCGTAGGCTAAAAAAAATAAGCATAGGTAAAAAATTTATTTAAAATTTTAAAAAATTAACATGGGCCTTATGGGCCAAATAACTTGGCAAAATCAAGCATGATGGTTTCTTGGCCGACCTTAGTATTACCGCAATGAAGGATTAAGATTAAGGAGGGGTGATTGAATTTGTAATCTTGTTCTTCATTGCCTTCTTGGTCTTAAGTTTATAACAGCTGTCATGTATGATATTGTATGTCATGTGTTTGCTATGTTTATTATTTGTCGTTAATAAACTTACTTTTACAGTGGACTTTAGAAACCAAATCTATTTTCATTTTATTCCTAACTAGCTGTGTGCCCGTTCTACGCACGGGGATCTTATCATAGTCAGTTAAAACCTTCTTATATAAAGCACAGCAGTTGGTTTGCATACTTTCAGATATGCTGACAAAACTATTCCTTCGCAAATACAGTATCTGACAGTTTCAAGCCAAAACTAATGCTTCGCAATTAAATGTCACCCGGATCTTGTTGGTCCACATGTTATATCCAATGATTAAACTAAATAAACGGTATCAGCATTCTGACACATACTTTCTCCCATAAGTTTGTCAACAACCTTTATCATGTGTAAGCGGTGAGAGTAAATATACGGAAATGGGATTTGTACAATTTTGTTCAGAATTTAAAGGACTAAAACATAATGGTTAAAAGTATTTAAGGTACTACCTCAACCTCTTAATTTAACACTATTCGGGTTGACATTTTCATTATCAAGGCGCTCTTGTCCTTTCCGTGAAACATTGAGAAACAAGGACATTAATGTGTTACCATCATACATACACACAAAAATACCGAACTTAATTAGGGAATCTGCTACGCTTTAAGCATAAAAAGGTACATATCAAATTAGTACTTGAAATCTTTGTTAATGCCATAAAATTTGATCATAACAATTTATATTTGCTTGGACCGGAGATGACTCGAAATTCTGTCGAAATGCTATCTGAATCGGTTTGCTATATGAAATGAAGTACAGTAGGCCTACTATAGACGATTTAGATTGGTTATTTGTAATAAAAATTACCAAAAAAGGCCACGAACTATTGATACATAAACAACGTTCAAAGTGTTTGGACAATTCATGATGGTTTGCTGAATAAATGTTTTACTAAAATGCGTTATAGTTTTCTTAGCATAACATTTTGGAATCCAGACAGAAAAAGCAAAAATTATACAGTTAAGACATCAATTAAATTGAATAGGCCTACGCCTGTAATAAATAAGGTGCAACACCAACGATAACTAATTTGTAAATTACTGTGATGTGTTGGTACGTAAACATGATTCTTGCTGCTACTAAAGGTTAAAAGGAAAAGAACCAGTACCGTACCAAAAACCAACGTTTACAGTTAAGAACTGTAGTACAGCCGACCAATTATATGCGTTAATCAAGGTTATTGATCTCTTGGTTTTGGATTTTCTCGTAAAAAGTTATCGGCAATCAAAGTTATTTCCCATTAATTGCTTTATTTGTACACAACTCTTAATGTAAACTTATCGGTGTCAGTTTGAAAAAAAAAACCTTATACAACATAACTTTCTGTTATTTAATAGATTACGTATTCTCTAAACAATGGTTGCTGGTATATATATTAACATTATAAGGAAATGTGACAAAAATCACACAACGTTGGGTTTTTGGACGTTTATAATTTTATTTCTTAAGTACCTAGGTAGGCCGTGTATTCTATGGAAAAGTACCGGTATCAAGGATCGTTGTCGAAAGTGTTGTTATAAATAATTGGGTAAGCATACGTACCACACGTACCCAAGAGAAGGGCTATGGGCCTATTGGCTGTATGGTCCAGCGATTGCATCACACGGTGAGTAGGAACTATTGACTTGATATAGTCAATGGTAGGAACAGAAAGTGACACATTGGAAAATCGAGTTCAGCATCATCCGTAAACCTCTGTTACAATCACCCACTGCAGTTGTAATTTTTTGCTTTACACTTTACACAACCACCATTGAAGAGCCGTCAATGAGTGGAACATTGTTTCTAAGCTATTGGCGACGGTCATTAGTAAATTTAAGTTTCCCAACCGTATAAAACACTGATTCAATCTTGATTCAATGTCTTCTTTCTGGTTATCAAAACTCCAAAACAATTTTATACACATATTTCTGGTTCCTGACCTGGATGATGCCTAGTTATTTAATTTACGGTTACACTATATTATTCCACTTGCGATTAATTAAATCCTTTATGTAATAAAAACGTTTATAATCTCACTTGGATGGGATTTGCCTTCAAAACGTGATCGGAAATGGTTGTGGTGTTTGTAAACAACATTATTTGTAAACATTTCAGTGACAGCTAGAAAAAATAATCTTGATCCGAACAGCTGTTCGTTGTTTCATAGATGATTATGTGATACAAATTGGAAGAAAACTTGACAAAAATCGCACAAAACCAGTACCGCATTTCCCATTAGGCCCACTAGGCCCAGGCCTAGGGCGCCAAATTTTAGGGGGCGCAAAATATTCAACTTCTTAAATGAATCCCACGAACGCACCCACGCGTCAGACCGGTAGCCCTGCTACCAGCCCACTGACTGACGCGTGGGCCCATCCGAGACCGAGTGTAGTTTGAATTTGCCGTGTTTAGTAAGCAAATAGATGAAGAAGAAATAAGGGTTGCCTTGTTTGGTACTGCCGTGTTGGGAATAACCTGCTTTTACTCGTGTGATATTTCGTTTTGCTTTTGTCCCAACGACATCCCTGCAGTGACTGCCAAAATTCAGCTATGTTATTCTCTCCTGTTTACTTAACCTGTTGTGTTGTTCTGTTTATGTTTAGCTAGTAAAAAATGTCGAATTATGCCGGTTTTTCACTTAGAGATAATGAAATACCCTAGGTGTAATGTTTTCATCAATTATATTTGCACACCGGTATTATGTATCGTGATGGAATTATTTCTGATTTTGAATGTTGTTCATCAAAAACGTATTTTGTGTTGTTTATGTTAAATAAAAAAGACTAAAAACTCATACTTTTTAAGTTATTTCACACCATCCAAATAAAACTTTGACCATAACAGTTATTATTTACTTAAAACTGGTGGATACCGGTACATATAGGCCTATATTTTTTACAATACAATATGGTACGGTATTGTAAATGTTCCACTCCTACATTTTACAAGATTGGGATCTTCTGAGGGAAGGTATTTATCATTGTTCAGTTAATCTCATTAGAGGTATAGTATTATAGGGGCATATATACATTTTAAAGGAGTTGATTTATTGAAAGTATCAATGGATTATCCTTGTATATGCTACTCAATGACAATGATCGTGACATTATTTACGTTTCCTGACCAATATTACGGCCTGGAGGGCGCAACTGTTTTGGGGGCCTAGGGGCGCCGTTTGGCTAAATGCGGCCCTGCACAAAACTGCATTTTTGAACGGCCGTAGTTTTAATTACAAAGTAGTGAGACCATATTTTAATGGCTAAAGACACTCTCGCCAATCCAGTGAATACATTAAAATGACTTGGGTCTTGATAGGTACTCTCGTTTTCCTGGAGAAGATTGCGTAAAATGCCATCTTGAGTGTGTCAGACAGACAGACAGACAGACAGAAATTTAGATGAGACTTGTTTCGGCTTCTTTAATGTATAAAACGTAAAAATAACCTAAAAATGTATGATTCTGAGCAATGTACAGACAAAACTCTAATTTTATTTATATAGATTAGTATAAAGGAAAATCAATTATAAACAAGTTTTGCCACAGCCACACTAATTTTTATTTGCCCCACTCCAGTTACAATCAAAAACACGAAACATGGTGCTTTTATTAGGTAGGTAGGTCTTCATAATACGTGTCCACACCTCTCATGTGCAGCAAAGAGCCACTTCGCACACTAGTTACACAAATAACTATTGTGATTGTTTTGAGTTAGCAAGGCTAGGCTCCAAGGACTCTCATTGTAAACACAACAAGCGTGGTTGGTTTCAGCAATAACCATACGATTACTTATGTGTAGAGCGAGACCCACCTTGGGGTGTCATCAGAGAAGGGGTGAGACACAACACTCAGGTCTCCACTGGCATCACTCAGGTTGTCCAGGGAGTGGTCTCCGGGAGGTAGTAGAGTTAGGAGCTCCTCCAGGGGTCGACCTCGTCCCAACTCATCTCCTCTGTCTGCATCATCAACTTCCAGGTCACTCCGGAAGGAACTACCCAAGTGGGAGATTAACAAACTGCGTTGTGACATGGTGGAGATAGTATTTTCTGGAAAGTATTTACAAAGGCTTTATTGAAAATCATTTACTTTTGGATACTGATGCAAACATCCCTTATCTATGTACACCAGCAGCTGTAGCCAATTCTCCTTCAAATATTGTGTTGAAGAATGGAGCCACCTACTTTTGCCAATGTGAAAATTATAATTATGTTCATCCCCTTTAGTTTTTAGAACTATAGGATAGAAGGGGGAATTGGGTATTAGGGTTAATTGGGTTCTAAGTTTTTAACATTGTACAGTATCATAAAATCAACCCTTTATATTAGAAAGATTTTTAAAATCTTTAGTGATGGTTAGTAGTTTTTGTTTGTTTGTTACCTTTCAATTCTTACATTTTTTATTGTAAGTGCCTAAAAAACTTTGCTCGAGTAACCTTGGAAATATTAAAATTATAATTCATTTAAAATATTTACACTTAACTCATAAAACCAAAGTATACTTACTAATAGTGATTTTGCTATAGTTTTGGAGTTTTTAATTTATTTTCAAAGGGTTGTTTTAGGGGTTGAAAATTTTAGTGGCCTACCCTATACGGAGAAATTGGTAAGACTTATATAATATCTTATAGAGAATTTCCCATATAGGGAATATTAGCGAATTTCCCATATAGGGAATAAGCTATTACCCTAGTACTCATGGTAAGACCTGGACGCGGGACCGATTTTTTTTTCGTTTTGAGGTCCCTAGAGGCCAAAAACACCATCCGTTCAAATTCATATATATATATATTTATATATTTATATGTTTATATATATAAAATTCTCGTGTCACAGTGTTTGTCTGCAAACTCCTCCGGAACGACTTCACCGATCGTTATGAAATTTGGTGTGTAAATTCTGTAGGTATGCGAATCGGACTAAACTGTTTCCCGTTTCGAAATTCTTAAAAGGGCTCCGCCCCAGTGGCTCTGGAGTTTCCCATGTTAACCTTATGAGAAATGGAATTAATGAATCTTAACAGCTGTTTCAATTAAACAAGTTGGTTCTGTTTTATGATGTTCAATAGCATTAAAGTTACAAGGATTACCAACAGGGTGCAGCACTATTATTTCTTTTACATTTATGACAACAGCTAATTTGCAACCAAAAGGTGAGTGAGCGTAGCGAACGAACTTCAACCTGAAGGCGAGTGAGCGTAGCGAACGAGCTAACCTGAAGGCAAGTGAGCGCAGCGAACGAGCTCCAACCTAAAGGTGAGTGAGCGTAGCAAACGAGCTCCAACCCAAAGGTGAGTGAGCATAGCGAACGAACTTCAACCAGGACGTGATTGAGCGATGCGAACGAGATCATCTTGAAAATTAAACGTAACGGTACTTTCTTTCCATCGGTCTGTCTTAGGGGAAACCTATAACTTAGGCGATACGAAGTTCGCCGGGTCAGCTAGTGTTTATATATTTATATACTAGCTGACCCGGCGAACTTCGTATCGCCTAAGTTATAGGTTTCCCCTAAGACAGACCGATGGAAAGAAAGTACCGTTACGTTTAATTTTCAAGATGATCTCGTTCGCATCGCTCAATCACGTCCTGGTTGAAGTTCGTTCGCTACGCTCACTCACCTTTGGGTTGGAGCTCGTTCGCTACGCTCACTCACCTTTAGGTTGGAGCTCGTTCGCTACGCTAACTCGCCTCCAGGTTGAAGTTCGTGCGCTACGCTCACTCACCTTTGGGTTGGAGCTCGTTCGCTACGCTCACTCACCTTTAGGTTGGAGCTCGTTCGCTGCGCTCACTTGCCTTCAGGTTAGCTCGTTCGCTACGCTCACTCGCCTCCAGGTTGAAGTTCGTTCGCTACGCTCACTCACCTTTTGGTTGCAAATTAGCTGTTGTCATAAATGTAAAAGAAATAATAGTGCTGCACCCTGTTGGTAATCCTTGTAACTTTAATGCTATTGAACATCATAGAACAGAACCAACTTGTTTAATTGAAACAGCTGTTAAGATTCATTAATTCCATTTCTCATAAGGTTAACATGGGAAACTCCAGAGCCACTGGGGCGGAGCCCTTTTAAGAATTTTGAAACGGGAAATAGTTTACGTCCGATTCGCATACCTACAGAATTTACACACCAAATTTCATAACGATCGGTGAAGTCGTTCCGGAGGAGTTTGCAGACAAACACTGTGACACGAAAATTTTATATATTAGATATATATATATATATGTGTCCGTTAGCACGATAACTCGAGCAAAAATGATCCGATTTTTATGAAATTTGGTACATACGTGTAAACCTACGTTTATTTGAACGAGTTCGCGATCCAGCTTGATCGGACCATGGGAACGTGGTTTTATGGGGTAAAAATAGGTTTTTCCCATTTTTGACCCAAAAAACATAAAATTTAGCAATTTCTTTCCAAACCATTTTGTAGAGCTTAAAAAAGCAAATAATTTAGTATATTGAAGTGTTATTATGCGCCTAATGGTTACGGAGTAAATTCCAAAAAAATTTAAATTTAAAATTCCCATTTTATTCTTATGGAGAATAAGTAAACTGTTGTAGTTTGATTGTTTATGAACATATTTTGATCAAATTTGGAAAATGTTTTTATTTCTTACTAAATATTAACATTTACAAAAAAAAAACAGTTTTACCCTCCCTGATGCAGCAAACCTAAGTACTTGTTAAACTAATTCTATTTAAATAGGGAATAAATGTTATACGGTACCTATTTTTAAGTAGACATTTCAGTGTAAATCCAATCAGTCAAATGGAAATTCGCTTAGTCTGCAGGTTTGCTGCGGCGGGGGTATTTTATATTTATAACAACAAATCTGTTAATTTGTGTTTTAATAATTACTGTATAAGTGTTATGTTTTTAACAAATATTTTAGTTTGGTATGGCAACTGTGTAGCCTTATTTTACATTTGAGAAATTATAGGGTAGCTTAGTACCCAATTACTTCCATATGGAAAATTTGGTAATATTTAATGGGGCCATTTTAAAAGTTTCCACCTCTTGTAAAACTTTTTGTGTAAAGCTTAGAAAAATCCTACTTATTACATGTTTAAGTACCTCTAATTAACTACACTAAACACAATTTTAACAACCCTAGGTCATAAGGACTATTAGGCGTCTTTGAAAATCCGTAAAATTTCCAAAAATTAACTTTAACACTCGATAAAACTGTAAAAAGTCATGAAATGTCGGTGAAACTTTTCTTAATATATGTTCCTTGTAGAATTTTTAATAACACCCATTTACCCACTATTTAGATCTAGTATTTCTAATGTGCGATATATAGTACCCATAATTACCCCCAAGGAGGCAATTATGCGTATGAAAAGTGGCGAGAAGATGTATATTGGAAGCCTTTAAATAAAGTGATAATGATAAGAAAGTCTTTCTATTTTGTTTAGCCTCACAGTACATTTTAAAAAACCTAGTACACCCAATTCCCCCCTTGTAGGTGCCCTATTAATTGATGTTTTGTCAAAAAAAATGTAGAGCTGCCACCTTAACTTGCCTTAACCTTAACTTGCCACCTTAATGGAACTCTTTTAAATTTGTGTCAGAATCAAATGCCACATTTGACAATTTAGTAGTTTTATTGTAAGAGCTCAATATTGTCATTAGACTAGAAATTCCTGGGTTTCTTACAATGTCAATTTCCTTACCTGTAACTTCGTATCTAATTTCATCAAATAAGAATGCAAATGCATTATTTATAAAATGACTTTTATGATTCTCAATTTCTCCCTTAATATACAGATAACTCCTACACGGGAGGGTTAGCAAATCTTGATTATTAATACATATTCAAATTTCATCAGAATTATTTATTGCCAAAGTGTTGTGTGGAACATAGGAGAGTGGTTTGTAATTTTAACCACACTATCGTCGAATTGGGATTTCGCTGTAACATCTAGAAAATCTTCCATTTTTATAAATAGAAAATTTTAACTTTAGTCCAATTGATTTTAGGAACCTAGCATTTTGCACACTTAATAAATAGCTGCCCATTCTTATAAATTCTCATATCTTTTTTATATGACAAGTAATTGTAGTTTCTTCTCCATTAAAGTCAATTGCCTTGTCGTGCTGATGGGCAAATGTAATGCTGACCACATCTAAACTTCTCTTATTTACAGGAAAATATACAGAGTGGCTGAAAAGTTACTTGCACCCCCCTTTAACTTTTCAACCATTTGAGATATTTGAAATCGGTTTGCGGCAACCTTTTTAGATATCAGGGGCTACAATAATTATGGTAAATTTTGAAAACTTTGCCCTTACGGGTAGCGGGGGTAGGGGGTAGCTCAAAATTTTCAAATGACAAGTATAGTCGAGTTTGGTATCATTTTACAGGTCTTGACAAAACAAAACAATTGACATAAAGAAAACGAAAATCGGCCCACTAATAACAAAATGGCGCCCCAAAACGTATCAAATCCAAATAAACATGAGGGTGGCTGAAAATTAACTTGCACCCCCCATTATCTGTTTAACTATTTGAGATATTTGAAATCGGTTTGCAGCAACCTGTTAAGATATGAATGGCTACAATAATGATGGTTAATTTCAAAAATTTTGCCCTTAGGGGTAGTGGGGTTGGGGGTGGCTTAAAATTTTCAAATAGGAAGTATGATCGAGTTTGGTATCATTTTACAGGTCTTGACATAAATATACAATTAGCATAAAGAAAATGGAAGTCGGACCACTAAAAACAAAGTGGCAGGTAAAAATTACTTTTAATAACCATATTGTCTTAATCATTTTTAGCTGCCATTTTGTTATTAATGGTCCGATTTCTATTTTCTTTATGTCCATTGTTTAGTTATCTCAAGATCTGTAAAATGATACCAAACTCGACCATACTTCCTCTTTGAAAATTTTAAGCTACCCCCAACCCCCAATACTCCTAAGGGCACAATTTTTAAAATTTACCATCATTATGTAGCCCTTTATATCGAAACAGGTTGCCGCAAACCGATTTAAAATATCTCAAATAGTTAAAAAGGTAAGGGGGGTGCAAGTTAATTTTCAGCCACCCTCATGATTATTTGGATTTGATACGTTTTAGGGCGCCATTTTGTTATTAGTGGGCCGTTTTCTTTATGTCAATTGTTTTGTTTCGTCAAGACCTGTAAAATGATACCAAACTCAACTATATGTACTAGCCATTTGAAAATTTTGAGCTACCCCCTACCCCCGCTAACCCTAAGGGCAAAATTTTCAAAATTTACCATAATTATTGTAGCCCCTCATATCTAAGAAGGTTGCCGCAAAAAGATTTCAAATATCTCAAATGGTTGAAAAGTTAAGGGGGGGTGCAAGTTACTTTTCAGCCACCCTGTATAACATTTCTTGGAACTTAAAACTGTGTATGGTGTGTGATTTGTTGCCATTTAAATAGGACCCATTTTCAATATTACATTTTACTCTAATCACATTTACATTATTAATGTTTATTTTATTATTTGTAGATTCAAACGGAACACCAGGAGTAGAAACTCCTTTGAATCCCAATAAAACAGACCCTGAACACGGTTTTGTAAAATCAAACACATGGCTAGAATGTAATGTCGCTTTCATAGTTTTATTATATTAGCTGTAAGTAAAAATTCTGGGATTTGCTTTTGAATTTCCTTTTCAAGCTCAATCACCTCATATGTACCTTCAGAAATATCTATTGTAATTGGAGCTTTGTGGTTATAATAGAAAACATCCTCACCTTCTCCAATGGTTAATTTATTGTCTTTAAGTTGATTTAATTTTGGTATAAGCCCTTTGAATATAAGCTTGACTTTAGTCTTAATTATTGCTTCACCATTTTTATTTATTATAACTATAATTTTGCCATCTAATAACTGGTTTAAATCATCAACTAAGATCTCTCCTTTTGGTAATGTTATTTTCTCTACTTTGTAATATGTTAAAGTATTTAGAGGTTTTTTAACATTAAATATAGAATTATAACTTTGAAAATCTACCAATCCAATTACATAATCATCATTTAATTCTATGGGAGGAAAGAACACTGACTTTAGCTCTGGCTCTGTAACCGAAAATGTTATAGTAAATGAATCCATTTTTATAAAGAATATATAAATGATAAACATAAAATTCCACAAATAGAACTATTTAAATCTTGTATTTGATCGGTTGTATAGTAGATTTTATATCCCTCAAAATATTTAATTACTTCTTTTGGAGGTTGGATTCCAAATGGGTCAAAATAAATTACAATATCTTTATTTTTACGATATGCTGTCCAGTGTGTGCCAGACGAACTGTCTAAATTAACTATTCCACACTCTTTTACTTTTGGTGTCAGATATTCTTATGGGGAAAACGTGCCTAAAGTGGCTTTGAACCGGTATATTGCCACTACTTATTTTGTTCAAACTTGGCGGATTTATTTATTTCATACTAAGCTATTGATATTTTAATAAAAACATACATTATTAGTTTCCCTGTAGCAGCTAACCTAGGTACTCGTTAATCATAAATGTTAATTTAATAGCTTCATTAAAAATCATCCAGGCAAATGGAAATTCGCTTAGTCGGCAGGTTTGCTGCAGCAGGGGTATTTTGTTTATATTCTTAAAAAGAGGTGCGGTAAATGAACACTGATGCTATTTCTAGCTGTTTGATACAAGTGAGTGCTTTAATGTGTTTGAAACACGATGAATATGAGATTAACAAAACATGTCTGTTGGTCGTCCAAGAGGTTGTCGCCGATCTTTAACAGGTTGTCGTGAAAGACGGTTTCAGGTACAACCGTACCCACGTCGGCCACCTCAGGACGTAAGGTATGAAGGTTCCACTGCTTTTAACATTCCTTCTGATGACGATTTCTCGAACTTGGGCTCTTTAAATTAAATATAAAGTCAAAGTTAATTAAATTAATTAAATGATGGCTTCTGTGAATTCGCGGGTAGAACCTCTTGTTATTTATTAAAGTACCAGGGGACCGAGCTTTGCTCGGGGAAAATCGTTAGTTTACTCTGAAAGCAGTCTTAGTATTGCAGATACATAAATCCATTCCCAAACTCCACACTGCTTGCCTTTACTACTTCCTTCACCACTTCCTACTTCGCGGATCTGATTCCTTACGTTCCCATCACATTTTAGGATTCCAGATACCTTAATCTAATCGTCATAAACAGTTCCCACACTCCGGACAGCTCGCCTTGACTACTTCCTTCAACAATTCCTATGTCTCAGACCTGTTTCCCTCCCTTCCCATAGCATTTTAGGAATGCTAATACCTGAATTTAATTTTTCTAATCGTCATAAACAGTTCCCACACTCCGGACAGCTCGCCTTGACTACTTCCATCACCACTTCCTACGTCGCGGACCTGTTTCCCTCCCTTCCTATAGCATTTTAGGATTGGAAATACCTTAATATAATCGTCATAAACAGTTCCCACACTCCGGACTACTCGCCTTGACTACTTCCTGCACCACTTCCTACGTCGCGGACCTGTTTTCCTCCCTTCCCATAGCATTTTAGGGTTGCAGATACCCTAATCTTATTGTCATAAACAGTTCCCACACTCCGGACTGCTCGCCTTTACTATTTCCTTCCTTGCTAAGTCACGGACAAGTTTCCCTCCCTTCCCATAGCATTTTATGATTGCAAATACCTTAATCTTATCGTCATAAACAGATCCCACACTCCAGGCAACTCTCCTTTACTACTTCCTTCACCACTTCCTACGTCGCGGATCTGTTTCCTTCCCTTCCCATAGCATTTTAGGATTACCAATACCCTTATCTAATCGTCATAAACAGTTCCCACACTCCGGACAACTCGCCTTGACTACTTCCTTCACCACTTCCTACGTCGCGGACCTGTTTTCCTCCCTTCCCATAGTATTTTAGGATTGCAGATGCCTTAATCTAATCGTCATAAACAGTTCCCACACTCCGGACAGCTCGCCTTGACTACTTCCTTCACCACTTCCTAAGTCACGGACCTGTTTCCCTCCCTTCCCATAGCATTTTGGGATTGGAAATACCTTAATTTAATCGTCATAAGCAGTTTCCACACTCTGGACTGCTCGCCCTTACTACTTCCTTCATCACTTCATACGTCGCGGACCTGTTTCCCTCCCTTCCCATAGCATTTTAGGATTGCCAATACCCTTTTCTAATCGTCATAAACAGTTCCCACACTCCGGACTACTCGCCTTGACTAGTTCCTTCACCACTTCCTATGTCGCGGATCTGTTTCCTTCCCTTCCCATAGCATTTTAGGATTGCAGACCTTAATCTAATCGTCATAAACAGATCCCACACTTCCCTATACTTCGCACTGCTAGCCTTTACTAGGCCTACAATGTATCGAGTAATCTTCAGTATAATCTTTACTCAATAGTAACAAGTAATGTTTTCCCTTTTGTACTGTATTTGTAATTTGCTAGTATACTGTGGGTAGTTGGCTTATTATGAACACATGCTACAACTTCAAGTCTTTGTTTACTTTTTCCTTGTTATTTAATTCAACCAACATGGTTACTTAGCAACCCATAAGACTAATGTTAAAAAAATGTGACTTTCAGTTTCATTTTTCTACGTTATTAGATTTTTGTTGGCAGTTCTAACTGTAGTAAACTCGTTTTTAGGCCAAAAATAATATATTTAAAACATTTGAAGAAAATCGTCGGAGCCGTTTTCGAGATCTTGGTACAAGCAAGCAAGCAAGCATACATACATACATACAAGCAAACATTGCTCGTATTAGAGTATAGGATTAAAACATAAACATAAAACACAATCTTACTTTGACAGTTCTAATTTTGTATCACAGATGCTTGGTTGAAATTAGCAACTGTTGTCATAAATTTAGACAATTAATAGTGCTGCACCCTGTTGGTACATCTTGTAACCTTGTAATGCTATTGATCATCACAGAATCTAATTCAATTGTTTAGTTGAAACAGCTGTTAAGATTCTTTAATCTTATATATTAAAAAAACTTGGCTTATCTTTTCTGGCTCTTCTACCCAACCGATTTTCATGATTGAGGTCTCAAATTGAAGGTATGCACAAACAGATTTTCCATCAAGCATCGGCATATAATTATCTATATCATAATTTGGTTTATACGTAAACAAAATTTGCTCCCCATTTATTTTTTATGGGAGTTAAATTTGGTTTTTCTTTGACGAATTCGTTTGGATCTTCTACCTGACCGATTTGCATGTTTTTCGGTCTCCGTCTCCAATTATGCACGTACGGTTGTGTTATGTATGCACGTACAGATTTGCCATCAAGCATGGGCATATATTGGTCCATAATCCCACTCGGTGTTTACGTAAACGAAATTTGCTCCCCTTGTATTTCTTATGGAAGTTAAATTTGGCTTTTCTTTGCCGAGTTTGTTTGGCTCTTCTACCCGACCAATTTTCATGATTGATGTCTCGAATTGAAGGTATGTACGCACAGATTTGCCATCAAGCATTGGCATAGATTTATCTATAATACCACTTGGTGTATACGTAAACAAAATTTGCTCCCCATGTATTTCTTATGGGAGTTAAATTTGGTTTTTTTTCGAGTTCGTTTGGCTCTTCTACCCGACCGATTTTTATGGTTGAGGTCTCAAATTGAAGGCATGCACGCCAAGTCGGCAAATATTTATGTACTGTAAAGCCCTTTTGTTTTGATGGATCTGCACCAAACTTCACACAATTAAACCATCCTTGAATAATGCTTAATAATGCCTGAAAGTTTAATTACAATTCGTCGAGCGGTTTCGGAGTCCATAAAGTTCAAATATAGCCTATATACAAACTTCCTCTTTTATAAATATATAGATCTATAACCGACAACCAACAACAACTGGCTTTCACTGCTATGAAAGCAATCCTAGTTGATCTTAGTGTTCTTAATTTGTTATATTATGTCAGTCTGGTTAGAGCAACGGATGGAAAATAGCCTATTTATACTTTTATATTCACTGTAATCAAGTCAATTTGTTTTGTATTATTTTACTACTGTAAATTTACCATGCAATAATTGTTACCTGTGTAGGCCTACTATGTATCCTATTTGAAAGAGAAAATAAACAAATATTCTATTTTCTTATTATAATATTTCTTAAACTGGTGATCCACTCTTAAACAATCATAACAATAACAGAGATTGTTTAAGCTACTGGTTAACAAAGTGTGATTTCCATTTAAGTTCAAAGAAAATGTAGCAAGTATTTCATTCTCATTCTAGTTAACACCCTAAAATTTCGTTCCAGATTCCTCCCTCAATCACAGCAACCAGCAACGTCGAACAAGTCCCTTACAATCACTGCTATGTCGTAATCATGATTCCTAGATCACGGCAATCCCTTGTAATTTACAAGGGATTGCCGTGATCTAGGAATCGTAATCACACAGAAACATCATGGCTATCTTCTGTGGACACAATTTACGTGACATCTTGATAAGCAGCTACTCTTGCTTGGTGCATTCCGTTTGTCATTTTTTAAGCGAAATTGTCCGCTCCTACTCAAAAATTACAAACAATCCAGATACTTTTTTCCTGGTAATTAAAATTCAAGTTTAAATCTAGAGGGTCGTATGACCCTGGTGTAATCTGCATTGATGTATTAAAAATAACTTATTCAGCATAGTAGTGTTATTAATTTTGCAAACCATCTTTTTTTTATTTACCAGTATACGTGTAAATATGTGTTTGAAGTGTTATCAGACTATTCCAGATACTTTCCGATGGACGTTTTGTTCCTCTGGGATTAATACTTAAATACTTTTTTATGAAATTGCGACCATACATAGTAGGTATTTTAAGCCATGGCATTCAGATAGATCACACGAACAACATTGCGTAGAAAGTGGCGCAATAGACTAAGAGAAATGATGAGGTTATTGTTTTGGATGCGTCCTGCTTTATTAATAATCTAACCATTTACGTGCATCACTTACTGTACCGTAGGCCAAAGTATTATGGTTCTAAACAGTATCCATTTCCTTTCGCACGCCAGCGCTCGAGCTCGACTGAGGCAAGGCTACCTGATGACTTGAGTTGAGCCATGAGCGTCAAGTGATCGATGAACGAGCCTTGGTACAGAATGGCACTGCCAGCTTTCTCTGGTGAATAGAATAGGTAAGAATACAGTACCAGTATTATTGAGCGAGTCAAGGACATGTTTGTATACAAATTTGGTACCCATATATACAGTTGATCATAGACTTAACTAACACAATTTCTCGTCCCATTTTAAAATCTGAAGCATGTTTTTATGTCTGGTTTATGAGTGACTCTGAACGCTAGTGACAATGAAATTTCGTTTATCTTATTTTAGGGTTTATTTATTTGTGTTATAGTTTTTGGCTATAAAATAAGAATACACGCTATTGTAATCAGTTCATTTGGTTTTACTAGTACCGCCGGTACCCTATTGAAATAACTGAAATTATATGAAACAATTTGTAAACAAAAGCACGCCCCTATATAGCGGCACCGGACAGAACTAACATTAATATTGTTTTGATCTTTTGCATAATGACATAGATAAAACCGTCGACTACACAGTATTCTGTGCATAGTCAATGATAAGGTGTCCTCCTGATTGCGAACAGTCCTGATTGCGAACAGTCCAGACTGCGAACATGTTTGGTTCTACGAGGTGGAGGGGGTCGTCCGTGGGGTGGGGAGGATTCCTGATTTCGAACACATTTTGAGTTGTCGGGGTTTTCAACCCTTTCATAGAAACCCTTAACAGAATGATTTAGCCAAAATCACAACTTAAGACTGGTAATATACATATTGGAGAGGATGAATGTCCTTGAGGACACATATCTTTATGAGACGTAGTATTGTACGTAAGGCCGCTTGTGACAGATTCTTTCAGACTCACAAATCCGTTCTGATAATATTTAAAGTGGTTGTTTATTTAATAGTATATTTCGTACCTAAGGCCGAAAATGAGGTTTTGCTGGCTCGAGATAGTTTTTAAGTTTGTCCCGTGGTACGAACGCTACTTTTCACCACACTGTACCCTATTACTATACACTATTCACCACAATAATAATGCACACTGATTGTCAACACAAGTACAACTTTAAGGTTATGTGAAGAAATAATTTGAGGATCAGCAAAATAATAATAAACGAGAGGTCGTCCAGTGGTCGAAACTCGACCAAAAATATGTAATGTACTCACTTATCTATTTTCACCCCACACTGTAAATAAAACATGTGATTGGAGTTTCCTCCATTTGTTTTGATTTTCTGTTTATATTTCGTTGTTATTTCGTAACCAGCATAGCAACGCATAAGATCCATTTTAATTTTTTCAAATTTTTAAACTCATTTTTTGTGCTTATCTTTGAGCCTATTTAAATTTATAAAGGGATTCTGCACACCTACAGGAAAATAGCTTTCCAACGGTATGCGTAGATTTTCCCTACGATTCACACGAGCTGAGAAAAAAGGTTTTAAAGAAACATGCTTGCCTATTAATATATAGATAGATAGTTGCTAGGCAGCGGTGACAATAAAACAATTCTATTGAAATGCTATGGATACTGATTGTGTATTTAATATGCATTCATGTGTTAAGTAAGAAAGTAGGCGGGCAGCTGATTTTGCGGCCCTAGGGATTTAAAAACCTGCTCGGTCCCCAAATGACGATGACAGCTGGCATGGCCAGCAAAACGTAACTTCCAGCCACCAATTGACGTATGTAAAACAGCTAAAAACATCATAGTGTGGTGAAAAATGAATTACAATATGTTTGACCATAGACTAACCAACACAAGTAGACTTCTCATCCCATTGTAAATTTTGAAGCACGTTTTTCGTGTCTAGTTCATGTACGTGACACAAAGGCACTAGTGTCGATGAAACTTTGTTTCCATTATTTTAGGGTTAATTTCTTGATTTGTGCTTTACTGTTTACTGTTTGGTTATATAACTAGGGGACAAGTTATTGTTTATGATTAGATCGTATTATTTGGTTAAACGAGGTTTTAAATGGCTGTAATAACGGGAAACAAATTGTAAACAAAACACGACCTCTACATAAACCGTACATGAACTAAAAATAAAATTGTCTTCAGCTGTTCGCTAAGGATGAGAAATCTACTAAGGGAGTATGTTTTATCTATGGTTTGACTTAAACAAGCAACTACAATAACTAAACAATCTCAGAATAAAAGAAATAAAACAACCATTTCATATGAATACTATAGTCATCTTTACAGATTCAAAAATATTTGTTCGCAGTCTGGACGCCTCATGTTCAGGTAGTCTACTGCATTTTTGATGTGTTCGCAGTCTGGACGATTTTACCCTTGTTCGCAATCTGGACTGTTCGCAATCAGGACACAACCAATGATAAAACTTGCTCTAATGATGGCAAATATGACAAATGATTACTCCATAATTTTATTGAGCGGAGCGAGCGAAGCGAGCGAAGCTCTTTGGGATCAACTTCAATGCAAGCAATATAACACCATCACTCAATAACGGCTGAACACATTTCAGCCAATCTTAACAAGACTACTTAGACTAATAATGAGATGGTTTGTAAACAAACAAATTTCAATTAGATTATGCTAATGCAATTTAAAACGAACTTAAAATTTCAAATTTTTAACATTAGGCTTATGGGACTAAAGTAGCTATGACAGTTTTTTTGTTTACAAGAAAATTGTAAATAAACGGTATCAGCATTCTGACACATACTTTCTCCCATAAGTTTGTCAACAACCTTTATCATGTGTAAGCGGTGAGAGTAAATATACGGAAATGGGATTTGTAAGATTTTCTTCAGAATTTAAAGGACTATAACATACTAAATTTTTATCAAAATCGTTCGAGCCAATTTTGGGAAAATGTGATTTTCCGTTATTTTGTGGGGTTTTTATGGGAAAATAACATAATTTATAATAACTTTTGAACCGTAATTTTTACAGAGATGGGATTTTTACCATTTTGTTCAGAATATAAAGGACTATAACATACTAAATTTTTATCAAAATCGTTCGGGCCATTTTTGGGAAAATCTTATTTTTCCGTTATTTTATGGGGTTTTATGGGAAAATACCCATTAAAAATAAAAATTTCTAAAAAATGAAAAAAACTATCATAATTAATTGTAAGGACCATAACATACTATGTCAAATAAAAACCGGATTTTTGTCTAAAATCCTATTTTTCGTTATTTAATGGGTTTTTTTATGGGAAAATAACATAATTTACCATAACTTTTGAACCGTAATTTTTACAGAAATGGGATTTGTACCATTTTGTTCAGAATTTAAAGGGCTACAACATACTAAATTTTTATCAAAATCGTTCGGGCCATTTTTGAGAAAATCCGATTTTTCCGGTTTTTTATGGGTTTTTATGGGAAAATCCCCATTAAAAATCAAAATTTCAAAAAAATGAAAAAAACGCCTGGAGATACCATGGATTAGAACCTACATACCAAATTTCATCGAAATCGGACCACAGATGTAGTCTCTAGCTCTGTACACATCCAGACACACAGACACACAGACACACACACACACACACACACACACACACACACAGACATCACTTCGAAAACCACTTTTTTGGGTCCAGGGGGACCCAAAACGTATATATCCACTCAAAACTCAAACTTGAAAATTTTGACGAAAACAATACTTTCTCCATATACTATGATGGTATAGGGGGAGAAAGTAAAAAGAGAATCATAAGGTATTTCTGACCATTCTATACTTTTCTTTTAAACGTTTTTAAACCATTCCTATGATTTTAATAAACAAGAAAATGCCGTTAAAACATTTTTTTAAGGCACGGAATTCACTGAAAATCGAGAAAATATACGGAACTACTTTCTTAATGCGCGGAGCATAAACAAGGAGCGGAGGGATACGGACCGGTGACTACTTTCTTGGGAACCTATTTGTGTTGCCAGCTGATTAGAAACAGCCAATGTTAGAAATCAGGATTTAATAAGCGATATATCGAACCGCGTCGAAATCGATATTTAATCCGATAATACATCACAGATTATATTATGTTGAATTAAATTGACGGTGCAGTAAGTTATTACACTTATTAATAAAACGCAGATTGAACACTGATCTAATTTAGGCATGTAGGTCGGGGTTTATGAGTAGCCTATTCGTGACTACATTAAGTGTTTTGAAGTAAGGTTAGATTAGGAAGGTAAAGTGTAGGTTATAAGTAGGTGATCGGGTTGTTTATTTGTGTTGCACCATAGAATTTTTATCTTTTGGAATGGTTGGTTAAACGGGGAAACGATTTCAAAAATGCTTGCATATGGTCTTAACAAACCATCTACAGTATTCTAGCATTGACTTTATATAAATTCAATGATTCTAGCAAATTACTACATAAAAACCAAAAGAAAAGAACATTTGGATTTGGACCTTTGCCCATAGCAAAACTAACATATAATTTATGAAATTTGAAAACCCATATAAATACTGTTATTTGATTGCCAAGCCACGTTGTCATACATACGTCCAGTTACAACCGTAATAATAAGTAAATAATTAATAACCTGGGCTTATAGAAGTACACTTTTAACCACGGTATGGATAATTGTCTAGGCCTGTCCAGAAGTAGGCTACTAATTTCTAATTATATTTTCTACATTGTATATTTAAGGCATGTCTTCCCTTCTTTATTATTATTCTGTTTTCACTAAAATCAGCTGAGTGAGATGTTTACTTAAATTACTTATGTTTAGGCCTACATTTCAGCCATCTTATTTTATTTTTCAATAAATTAGTCTTTTTGCAGTTTTTACACATTTAAATACATGATTGATAATTCAGTTCATTTTAGTCTTTTAAAAGACATTTGAGTCTTGCATTGAAATAGCCCTACATTTTTCGTAGGCCTATGTTTTATCTTTGACTATCAATACAACTATACATTCCATCTCCATGTTAAATTTATAGCCAGCTTTTTCATCAAAATCTTCTGTATCCAATGGTCAATGGTTTTATTAAGGCCAGTATTAAAATGCCGTCTCTAAATCGTCCCAATAATGGTAGAAGACCTAAATTCCAGTTACATTACAATCATATCAAGAATACTTGGTATTAACAATCATAAATTATTTTCAGCAAAGAAAGCTGAGTTTAACCGATTGCAAGGGTTGGAATGAAGACCAATGTTTATGTTGCACAGTTGAATTTAAATGTCAAATTTCCCCTCCTGGTGTTATACTTTAATACTCGTTTTTTAAATAGTTACTGTTTACTTATACTTAAATACTTTAACCGATTGTAAGGGTGAAAAATGAAGACCAATGTTTTTGTTGTAGGCTACAGTTGAATTTGAATGTTAAATTTCCTAAACAAATTTGAATTATTATAATTGTAATCAATAAAACAAGCATTAATACATCTATTGACTTTTTTACATGCATTTAGTTGTTACTTATACAAATATCAAATCACGTTTGTTCCGCTCAACTGGCTTTCACCTCTCTGAAAGCAACCCTAGTTAACTTGAAGCGGTCAAGGTCATGGTGAAAGGAAAAAACATAGGTGTGTGCTATTCCCGTCATATGATGACGTCACGCAGATTAATTGCAAACGCCATTTCACCATTTAGAAAAAAATTATAAAAACAACAACAATCAAATCAAAACAAATGTATAGGTAATTTTTGTTTGAAATCTGGGTGACGTCAGCATTATGACGGGAATAGCACATCTATGTTTTTTTCCTTCCACCATGGGTCAAGGTATTGTGGTCGATGGTGGACACATTGGACTTCGATCTTTCACATTGGACTTCTTTGAATGCAGTATAACAATACCGGTATGTTTTTTCCTACAGTTACCTAACAATGTACATGTTCTCTCACTGATTTGAGAAAGCAAAGTGGTCAATTCGCTCAACAGTGAGGCAATGTTAACATTGTCTCACTCTAATTACTTTGTCTCACTCCAGATTTGCAACGTGAAGGCATGAAATAGTGTAACATGCAGACAAGGTCGAATGCGCGCGAAATACGTTGGCAGCACTGGCTGTAAATCAGCTGGTCAGCTGTTGTACTGTTGTATAATTAAATATCATATTAAAAGTTCATTTCTGTGTAAAAATATGTTACGTTTCTTTACCAATTTATTTGTTTTATGGTATCTGTAGGAAAAATATAATGTGCAACTCGAGTGCAAAGTGCAATTGCCTCACTCGAGAGACCATTCCGAGTGCACAATGGAGTATGAGAGCACACTCCGAGAGCACACGCACCTATGTTTTTTCCTTTCACCATGACCTTGACCGCTTCAAGTTAATAAAATTATGGATTAATCATTTGTCATATTTGCCATCATTAGAGCAAGTTTTATCATTGACTATACACAGAATACTGTGTAGTCGACGGTTTTATCTATGTCATTATGCAAAAATCAAAACAATATTAATGTTAGTTCTGTCCGGTGCCGCTATATAGGGGCGTGTTTTTGTTTACAAATTGTTTCATTTCAGTTATTTCAATAGGGTAGCGGTACTAGTAAGTAGTTCTCTCGAGTGAGTCAATTGCTCACTTTGCTCACCAGTTAGGTACACAAATAACTATTGTTTGCCATGAGATGTTTTTGTGTATCATCAGCATTGACTATTGAATAGTCGAAGTTATCATCCAAATAAATGGTAGCATTTCCAAAAGGTCAAATTTCCAAATGTATAAAAAGTAATGTAACCTATATGTATGGCTGGTAAAGAATGTTAGTTAGAAAATTATACCATTATAAAGGTTAAAAACTCATGGCTGTTTTAATTAATTTGTGGGGAAAAGGTAGTTGAAGATAAGAAAAAAATAAAAGAAATAAATCGAAGGACCAGCCTAAATTAGGCAAAGAAAAAATGCTAAATGAAGCAATTCAAAATTGATATTGTTGGGATTTGTCAGCTAAATATTTTACATAAATAAATTATAGAAAAAGAAGTAGGTAACAAGACAAGTTTCAATTTAATGTATAAGGTTGTTCAATTTCTAAGAGTAAATTGGTCAAAAAACTTAATATTGAAACTCACCGAAAATGTCAATCATTATTTACAAGTTCATTGATGGAACACCGTCTTGATAGCTTGATTCATATAGCTTCTTGAGTGATTTAAGTAAGTTCAAGTTCATTTACTGTCTTGATGATTAAAAGTATCACTTTAAAAATTGTCTTCTCCTTCATGTAGAATTTAGCATTGTTCATAATACGAATTGTATACCGTACTTCAACCGAGATAGAGAAAATTGTGGCTGGTTTCAAAAACTCAAACAGCCCTGACTTCTACGGAATGTCCACAACTTGGTTAAAACGTGTCATAGGACAAATCTCTCAACCGCTATCGCTAGTCCTGAACAACATTTTGAAGAGAGGGGTTTTCCCCCCCCAGCATGAAAATTGCCAGAACCGTCCCCATCTACAAGAAGGGTGAGCGAGATGGATTGGACAGCTGCTATAGGTCCGTTTCTATTCTACCAATCGGTAAAGTCTTAGAGGCTCTAATGACCAGGCAGCTTTGTGAACACCTAGAGTCTAACAACCTACTGGGGGAAGGTCAATTCGGATTCCGTGCCTACCATACACGTTCCGGTTTTCCTGGAAAGGAAAAACTGAACGTGTGTGTGTCGATTCCTTCAGGCAGATCGTTGGCCAGACGGCCGGCCTTGAGGCCGAATTGATTGTGTATGGTGAACCCCGCAGTCCAAGACAGTGCTGCTCCCCCCCTCCCCCTAAAGATTTTAAGCATTATGGCATTCGCATCCTTTCTTCATTGTAGTCCGGTTGCCAAACCCTATATTTTTGGCTAACACAAAAATTTTGGATTCAGTTTTTTTTATTAATGAATAATTACTAGGACATGTAAAGCTTCAAGAAAATGCATGATGACATTTTGTCACCAATTTCACCTTTGGGCAGTTCGAGATTTGGCCGCCATCTTGAATTTTTCACAAAGTTTAGGATTATTTTTATATATGTAATATACGGTTGTTGTATATAATTTTATATGTTTTTATGTACGCTGAGTTCAATGGGAGCACTAAAAAGTATGCTATTGCATGGCAACGCTGGTGGTGCTGCCTACGGATTGACAGGCAAAGCTCTCTCAAACCGCTTAATGCTTTTTACCATGCGGTTGGTATTCTGGGTTATAGTGTAGTACGTTTTCTGTGGCATTACTTACAAGCTTGAAGAGAACAGGACATTCTAAATGGATAATCAAGAAGTGACTGAACATAACAAAGCAATATTGGAAACATTACAAGCTCAAACTGCTGCTCTTGCCCATTTAGTAAGACAACTTGCAAGTCCTAGACCAGAAAACAATGGAGAAGACAGTTAAGTCACAACACCTATCTTAAATTCTTCAGTAACCTTTGAATCTTTCGATGAAAAAGTGGAAACATTCAAATCTTATAAAGAGAGATTAGAAAACTTCTTTGAACTGAAAAAGTTACATGGAGAGTCAAATGAAATCAAGGAAACAAAAGCAAGAATATTGATAAATGCACTCGGTGCAAAATATTATTCCCTTCTATCAAGTTTAACAGCACCTGACCTTCCATCTTCAAAAGACTATGAAACCTTGACTGATTTACTGAAGAAACAGCTCTGTCCACAGACAAATGTTCTCACAGAACTACACAAATTTTTATCAAGGGAACAAGGTACTATAGGTCGGCCGCTTAGAAAACGACCTCCTCTAGCATTGGTTTAGCATTAGCGCGCAGGTCGTTTTCTAAGCGGCCGAACTATAATGAATCAATTTCTCAATACATTACGGTTTTAAAACAGCTCTCTATATCTTCAAAATGGAATTGCCAAGAAAAAAATTGTGGGAAACCAGTAAATAGCATTTTACAAGCACAATTTATTCGTGGACTTCGTGACAGTGAAATTCGGGAACAGATTCTCCAGCAAGGAAACAACATCAGTTTTGAAAAAGAAGTTGAAATTTCACTAGCAATTGAAGCTGCTAAAATACAAAACAAGTTATACGGTACCGATACAGATGTTAAACAAATTTCTAAATCCAGATCAGCGAAAAATGTGTCTTGTTTCGATTCTATGAGAAATAAAGCTAGAAAAAGCCAACAATCATCTAGAAACTTCAAGAGAAGAAGTCTGCTTACAGAACTTGGATTAGAAAATATGTGTTTAAGCTGTGGGAAGAATAATCACAAAGCATCAGATTGTAGATCCAAGAACCTTTATTGAAAATCTTGTGATAAGCAAGGCCACATAGAGAAAGTCTGCATTTCATCTCTTATAAGGCAGCCAATAAAGCAAGTACAAGAATCAGAATCTGAAAGAAGCGACGTAGATTCTGAATATGACTGCAATCAGGTAAAAACTGTACCTATTTATTACAATTTAGGTGAACCTCGAGACGATCCTTTTGTAGTCACAGTCAAGGTTGGCAGAAGCTCAAAACAATTTGAAATTGATTCTGGCAGTCAAGTTACTATTAGGTATCATTAACTGATTTTCAAAGTTTGAAACTGAATTGTGAGTTGAAACCATCAAATGTAAGGTTTCGCTCATATACAAATCATTCTTTTTCACCAATAGGCGTAGCAAGGGTACCAATTTCATTCAAACAGATTAAAACTCACGGTAATTTGTATGTTGTAAAAGGGAACTACACTCCTATATTAGGTAGAGACTGGATTAGAAAACTAAACGTACAAGTATCAGCAGTTAATTTAATAAATACTAACAGTTTGGACCCAGAGAAGAATAATATCAAATCAATCAAAACTGAACTCTTAAACAAGTACAAAGATGTATTTCAATCAAATATAGGTGTCATTCCAAATTTCAAATGTTCTGAACTGAAAGAAAATGCAAAACCCATATTTATGAAGCCTAGACCTATTCCTTATGCCTTGCTAGACAAAACTAAAAGAGAAATACAATCCTTAGTTGATCAAGGGGTCCTAGAAAAAGTTGATCACTCGGCGTGGGGTACTCCACTAGTTATTGTTCCTAAGCCAGATCAATCTGTAAGGATCTGTGCAGATTATAAAATTACACTAAACCCTCAACTAGAAGAACTCAATATCCTATTCCCAGAATCTAAGATCTTTTAAATAAATTAAATGGAGGAAAATACTTCTGTGTTTTAGATCTGCATAAAGCTTATTTACATGTACAGTTAGAAGAAGAAAGTCAAAACTATGCTGCAGTTTCCACTCCATGGGGAACTTACTAAGCAAAACGACTCTTTATGGGTATCACAAATGCACCAAAAGAGTTTCACAAAATCATTGACCAGGTAGTATCTAACTTAGATGGAACTATTGCATATATTGACAACTTTCTTATTCAAGGGCATTCTTTTGAGGAGTGCTATCAAAGACTAGAAAAGTGTCTCCAGACGTTGAGGAAATATGGTTTACATGTAAACATGAATAAGTGCAAATTGTTTCAATCTGAAATAAATTACCTTGGACATCGTATAACAAGTCAGGGTGTCACTAAATGTCAAAATAAAATAGAAGCTGTTACGAAAGCACCTCGTCCAACTAATGTAGAGGAAGTTAGATCATTTCTTGGGTTGGCACTATACTATGCGAAGTTCATTCCAAATGCATCCTAAATAATTCATCCATTAACTCAGCTTCTAAAGAAAGATGTTAAGTTCAAATGGAATAACAAATGTGAAAACGCTTTCAATCAAATCAAAGAAGAAATCACAAGTGAAAGAGTGTTGACTCCATTCAATCCGGACTATCCTGTTACGTTAGCTACGGATGCAGGACCTACTGGTCTTTCAGCAGTACTGTCCCATGTCATAAATGGTCAAGAAAAACCCATCGCATTTGCTTCCAGATCCTTAACTAAAAGTGAAACGGCTTATAGTCAACTTGACAAAGAAGCCACTGCTGTGTATTGGGGTATTAAGAGATTTTACCAGTATCTTTACGGCAGAAAATTTATATTGATTGTAGATAACAAGCCACTTCAACAAATATTCAATCCAAGGAAAGCCATGCCAGTCATCTCAGCACATCGATTATTAAGGTACGCCCAATTCTTAAGTGCATTCGATTACGAAATCAAACAGAGACCATCAAAAGAACATACAAATGCAGACTACTTTTCTCGAAATCCAATTCCTCTGTATGTAAAGTTGGTGAACTTCCTTGAAGACTCATACAAGGTAAATCAGACAACTCTTGACATGATTACAGACACCCCAGCTATTACCGCAGACACAATCAGTTTAGAGACAAATAGAGACCATGAATTACAAAGCCTTAAAAGAAAGCTTCTTGAAGGAGAAATAAAAAAATCCAGAATTCACCCTTCATTCCGGTATTATTATGCGAGGGTCAAGGGTTTACATCCCTAAAACACTTCAACCAGCAGTACTAAAAGAATTACATTCATCTCACATTGGAATAGTGAAAATGAAGAGCATTGCTAGATCATTATGCTATTGGCCTGGCATAGATGCTGCAATCGAAAGCATGGTAAAATCATGTAAAAGCTGTGCTGAAGTAAAAAACAATCCAGTCAAAGCCCCTCCTCACATTTGGGAAGAACCTCAAGAAAACTGGCAAAGGATTCACATAGATTATGCCGGCTCTTTCAAAAATCACTATTTCTTTGTGGTTGTAGATGCCAAATCAAAGTGGCTGGAAGTAAAAATGTCCTCAAAAGCCCCTATCTCAATAACAACAATACATGCACTGGATTACCTATTTTCTCGATATGGACTTCCTTACACCATTGTTTCTGACAATGCTTCTATATTCAAGTCTGATGAGTTCACTAAATTCTGTCAGGATATCGGGATAATACAACGTTTCTGTGCACCAAACCATCCTGCAACAAACGGTCTGGCTGACCGATCAGTACAAAACTTGAAACAAAAACTCAAAGCAATGACTGAAGATACAGGAAGTCTGATGGAAAAGCTGAATCTTTTCTTATTTATATTAAAGTACCCCTCAAGCCCTCTTAACAATGGTAAAACGCCTGCAGAACTATTTATGAACAGGACTATACGTACTAGGTTACATCTCATACGTCCTATGGGAAATATAACAAGAAAAATACCTGATGATCATTCTGCCAAAATAAGATTACTAAATCCAGGAGATAGAGTTCAAGCCAGAAACTATGTAGGATCTACACAGTGGAAATTTGGTACAGTTTTACAACGTTTGGGAAAACTTCATTATATCATCTTATTAGACAATCAAAACAAAATAAAGAGACATATTAACCAGCTCAGAAAAACACAGGTTGAACACAGGGTTGGCACTATACTATGCGAAGTTCATTCCAAATGCATCCTCAATAATTCATCCATTAACTCAGCTTCTAAAGAAAGATGTTAAGTGTCTCCGTTCTGATCTGAAGCACTATCTAAGTGGGCAGAAGTTGAATGTTTAATAACAACGACTTCAACAGCCATCATTCAAAGATTGAGATTGTGGATGAGCAGGTATGGGATACCATCACAAGTAGTGACTGACAATGGGGCACAGTTTATCTCTGCTGAAATGAAAACATTTTTCAAAAGACATTCAATTCGTCATATAAGAACTACTCCTTATCACGACTACACCAAACTCTCTACTTTGGTCACAAAAAGTGATTAACCTATCTAACCAAGCCACCTGCAGGTGCTAACCAACAAAACATTGAAGAACCTTCAGCATATATTGAAAATATTGTAGAACCACCTGTTCATAACCAACCACCATTGCAGTTAAGACGATCTTCGAGAATAAGGAATTTTAAGAAATGTAGTTGTTGCAAGTGAATGATGAACTAACGTTGAAGTCAAGTGGGGGAGAACTGTTATACAGGGTGAGTTTTAATTGTCCCCCCCCCCAACATTTTTCTACATTTTTTTCAAATATCAATCCCAGACCACTTCCAAACATTGTTGGGTAGTAAGTACTTCATTTTGACTAGGTGGTCATTTCCGGCCGCCATATTGGATCCGCCATATTGGATGCATGCCATACCCTGATTACAATGCCGCAAGCCGTTTTTGAAAATCTTGATTCATTCTAAAGTTATGAGGGCTTTTTAAAACTTTATTTTTAGCCCATTTTGACATTATGCATTTACAAACTAAGACCATAATCTCAAAATAGTGCTAGATAAAGATAAGTATACACTACCAGTAATTGTTGACCTATTTTCACTTGGTTATGACTGATGTATTTTTTTCGGCCGCCATCTTGGATCCGCCATTTTGAAATGTGATAAATTATTTTAAATATGAAGGGGGTGTTGTGACCCATCATTTCGAACTACTTTTTTAAGCTGAACTTAATTCCATGATCCGTTTTTCATTTTCATTTTTTGATTTTGAAATATTGACATTTTTAACAAAAAAATTGCAATATTTTATAAATAAAACTTGATAACAAAAAATGGATTGCGGCATTGAGTTTAGCTTAAAAAAGTAGTTCAAAATGATAGGTCACAACCCCCCCTTCATATTAAAAATAATTTATCACATTTCGAAATGGCGGATCCAAGATGGCGGCCGAAAAAAATACATCAGTCATAACCAAGTGAAAATAGGTCGACAATTACTGGTACTGTATACTTATCTTTATCTAGCACTATTTTGAGATTATGGTCTTAGTTTGTAAATGCATAATGTTAAAATGGGCTAAAAATAAAGTTTTAAAAAGCCCTCATAACTTTAGAATGAATCAAGATTTTTAAAAACGGTTTGCGGCATTGTAATCAGGGTAAAAATTTAGTTCAAAATAATGGGTCACAACCCCACCTTTACATTTGAAAAAAAAAATTTTGCATCCAATATGGCGGATCCAAGATGGCGGCCGGAAATGACCACCTAGTCAAAATGAAGTACTTACTACCCAACAATGTTTGGAAGTGGTCTGGGATTGATATTTGAAAAAATGTAGAAAAAAGTTGGGGGGGGGGGACAATTAAAACTCACCCTGTATATTATTATATCTGTTAGTCTGGACTCATTAATTAATTTTATTTCTATTTACAGCTGATGTAATATTTTCAAAAATAAAATAAAGTAAAAAAAAGTTTGAGAAATGAATAAAAACAAGACTTTATTTTTACTTCTTACAATTATGTGTTATAATTATATAACTCAATAAGTACGTAACATCTGGGAAAACCAATTGCTTATACTAGCAGAACCCTTTCAGATGCTGAGAAAAGATACTCGAATATTGATCGAGAAGCACTTGCAATTTTATTTGCTGTAGATAATTTCACCAATATGTATATGGACAATGCTTCACACTTGTCACCGATCATAAACCCCTTCAATGAATATTTGGAGAAAACCGGAATCTTCCAAAGGTAATGAACAATAGGTTGGTTAGATCAGCCATAGAACTGAATCAGTACAATTTTCAAATCAAGCACAGGAAAGGAGATGAAAACGTTTGTGCTAATGCACTATCTTGCTTCCCATCAGAATCAGAGAAGAATCTACCAATGTAAGAGACATAAAGTTTTTAAACATGGATAAAGTTGAGACATTGTTGTCCTATAAGGAACTCATACATAACAGCAATTTGGACAAGGAGATCAAATTAGCACAAAGTTATGTGCCAAATGCATGGCTAGAGAAGTTACCAGATAACATTAAACCATTTAAACAATGGAAAGAAGAATTATTATCAGTTGAAGATGGTGTTTTGATGTGGTTTGGTAGGGTTGTTGTGCCAACAAATACGAGAAAAAATATTGTGAGAATCTTGCACTGTGGCCATCCTGGAATTTCAGCTATGAGATTAATTACCAGATACTATGTATGGTGGCCTGACATTGCCAAAGACATTGAAATGCATGTAAAGACTTGTGAAGTATGTCAAGAAAACAGAGGAAACATTGAAGAAGTCCCGGTCATTCTATGGAACATTCCTGAAAAAGTGTGGGAAAGGCCGGAAAGGGTTCATTTGGATTTAGCTGGACCAGTTGTTGGGGTACAGTAATGTGGTTAGTATGGATTGACACGCTATCTAAGTGGGCAGAAGTTGAATGTTTAATAACAACGACTTCAACAGCCATCATTCAAAGATTTGAGATTGCGGATGAGCAAGTATGGGATACCATCACAAGTAGTGACTGACAATGGGGCACAGTTTATCTCTGCTGAAATGAAAACATTTTTCAAAAGACATTCAATTCGTCATATAAGAACTACTCCTTATCACGACTACACCAAACTCTCTACTTTGGTCACAAAAAGTGATTAACCTATCTAACCAAGTAGCAGTCCTGCAGGGACTAATACGGGACTTATCCTTTTGAATTCAGGAAGAAAATTATTCTAAAAGGGAGCAGATTAGGGAACTTAAGGTCCAAAATAGGCTTATTATGGATAAGTTGCTTGATTTGGAAAGCCGTTCCAGAAGGAATAACCTTATATTCAAGGGATTAAAATGGGGTCCAAGAACATCAGATTTTAAGCACGTTGTAGGCACCATTTGTAGTGAAATTTTTGGAATCAACCAAATTTGCATCAATATCCATTAGGAAAGGAAAAAGACACTTGATGTGTCTTTTCTAACATACTGTATGTTTAAAAAAATACCATATGTTATCTATTCTATATATAATTCAGTTTTAAAAATCTTTGTACAACTAAATCTAGAGTTCTACTGGACCGATTTTATTAATTAATGGGTCGTTGGAAAGCTTAGGTCGTGTAGATTTGCAAATAATTATGAAAGTTTGTTTTTATTATGATTTAAGGTGAAAAATTTCAAAAAAACATGTTTTCCATAAGAAATACATTGAAAACAGTGTTTTTCACACTTTTTATTTGGGTGCAACTTTTAGCTGCCTTTTTTAGTGTTTCCAAGAAGTGTATGGTATCAATTTGTAGGAAATTTTATTCTCTTTCTGAATATCACCTTCCACTTTGGTCGATTTCCTCACCATTTAAAAGTTATTTGCAAAAAAGCTAAGCAACCTCCGAATTTATAATAATGAGAAAATATTGAGTTTGGGATATTTTTGTTAAACTTTGTACAACTAAATCTAGACTTCTACCGGACCGATTTTGGTAATTAATGAGTCATTGGAAAGCCTTACTCATGTAGATTTGCAAATAATTATGAAAGTTTGATTTTATTTAATATTTGTAATGGAAAAATAAAAATAACAAAAATACATTAAAAACTGTTTTTTTCAGGTTTTTATTTTCAAGTTTATATTTGTAGTCAGCTTTTGGCTGCCTTTATTAAATAATTTCAAGAAATACACAGAAGGTATTTGTAGGAAATTTTATCTTCTTTCAGAATATCACGTGCATTTTCTACGATTTACTCACCATTTAAAAGTTATTGTCAAATTAGATAAGTGACCTCCAAATTTTTAGTTGTTAAAAATACTGAATTAGGGATATTTTTGTTAAACTTTGTACAACTAAATCTAGACTTCTACTGGACCGATTTTGTTAACTAATGTATCGTTGGAAAGCCTAATTTGTGTGGATTTGCAAATAATTATGAAATTTTGATTTTATTAAATATTTGTGGCGAATAAAGAAAAAAAAGCAAAAATACATTAAAAACTGTTTTTTTTTATAGTTAATATTTTAAAATTTCAATTTATAGTTAACTTTAGGTTGCCTTTTTTGAATATTTTCAAAAAACGCCTAAGAGTACTTTGTAGCAAATTTTATTTTCTTTCAGAATATCACCTTCCACTTTTGTCGATTTCCTCACCGTTTAAGAGTTATTTGCAAAAAAGCTTAGCAACCTCCTAATTTATTGTGGTGAGAAAATATTGAATTGGAGGGATTTTTGTTAAATTTCTACAACTAAATCTACAGTTCTACTTGACCGATTTTATTAATTAATAGGTCAATAAAATCTGTGTAGATTTCCAAATAATTAGTAAAGTTTGAGTTTTTTTTTATTTATGGTAGTAATACGTTTGCCGGTATGAATAATCTAAAAAATTTTATGGTAGTAATAATGGGTTAGCCAGTATGCATCATCTGGTCATATGGAACACATGTATTAAACAATAGTTTAACAGCTGATTGTTTTATTGTTATTTCCTTGATTTTTCTTTGTTTACATTTAGTTGTTTACTATTTGAATTGGTGGTTGAGGTCCGTAAAGTGTGTTTATAAAGTGATGTTTTTAATCTGTACCGTACCATTAATAAGTATTGGTAAGTTAAGTGATGTATGGATTTCATAACCAAAAATTATTACTTTAAACTGTCAATTATAAATTATTCAAATTTAATTTATAATTCACAGTTTAAAATAGTATTTAATATTCGTTATTTTGAACTGTTAATTATAAACTCAATATTTTACATTAGTTGAAAAATGAATAACTTTACTCTTCACTACATGGTTGGTGATGGAAACTGTTTCTTTAGAAGTGTCTCATTTTTATGCCATAAATTTCAATCCAGATACAGTGATATACGATCCACGGTAGTTGATGAAGTCGTCAATAACTGGGACTACTATTGTCCTTTGATCGTAGGGGATAAGACATATAGGCTAGAAGTAAAAAACGCGACGGAATACAGAAATTTGATGACCAAAGATGGGGAATACGCCGGTAATGTCGAAATCGAAGCTGCGGCAAGAGTTTTTGACTGCCAATTCAAAATATATGCTGAGAAATTGGATTATTCTGTAACGGTTGGTGAAGGCACAACGATATATAAACTACGATTCTCAGGAAATGTGGATGCTGGGCATTACGATGTTTTGATAGACAATAGTATGCCTGAGAATCAAGAGGATATAATCTTACCAAAATCAAAACGTGGCCGTGCATCAAAAAATAGAAAAAGTAAAACATGTTCTGGCAGACGTGAATCAACAGCTCATAAAAATAAATTGAAGAAACCAAATAGTATGGATAAAGATTTACTCCAAGAGGTAAAAAAGTGTTTATCAAGCAATCAAAAGGATGGAGACCCAGAAAATGAAAAAGAAATAGAACAAGATAGTCTGACCAACACTTCACTCAGAGATGATGCATCTTCCTCAACCTCCTTAATTTGTGTATTGGGAATGCCAATACACAAATTAAATTTAAAAATTGGAGCTGTAATAATTTTGCTACGAAATCTTAACACAAAACGGGGGTTATGTAATGGCACACGATTAATTGTTAAAGAACTCAAGCCCAATTTAATAATTGCAGAGGTTTTAACTGGATCAGCAGCACGTGAAATTGTATTCATTCCAAGGATTGACTTAGCACAGACGCGGTCACAGATTTACCATTTGTTTTAAAGAGACGGCAATTTCCTTTAAAATTAGCGTTTGCTATTACAATAAACATAGCGCAAGGCCAGACATTGGATAAAGTTGGGATATACCTTCCAGTATTCAGCCATGGACAATTGTATGTTGCAATATCAAGGGTTAAAAGGTTTGAAGACATAAAAATTAAAATTATCCCTGGCAAAGAACAAGGAAGATTATTAAAACAATCGGATGAAGTCTTTACAAAGAATGTTGTTTACAAAGAAATACAGTAAATAAAATATTTTTGTAAAATTGTATTTGTTTTTCATTATTTTACTCTTTTAGAATATCAGTTTATTTTCTAAACAATTTCATTCTTTAAAAAATATTCAGGTACTTACAAGGGCATATATTATGTACTACTGTACTTTCTAGGGACCGTTGTATTTAACTACAACGGGCTCTGTTGCTAGTGTTTAATAAGTTAACTTTGTTTTGTTTACAATCATTGTTATTTAGGATTCATTTCAGAATACACCTATTTTATTTTACACATCTTTTATTTAATATGTAACAGTTTGGCGACGAGGAAAACCAGTTTTTAATTTTTTTTTACATTCTATTTATTAGCCTACAATTTGTTTTTTAATATGAGTGACCTAAGTAACACTGAAAGTTTGACTGATTTAAAGAAGATTAGAGTAGTAGTGAAGGGTCAGTTGTCTAAGGCTGAAAGATGGCTAGCAAACCTACAAAACATGTCAAAAGAAGTAATAAAAACCAGGATAACAACAATTGAAGATTATTGGGAAAGATTTAATTCTGTACAACAATTAATAGATGAGAAAACTGAAGAACCAAGTTGAAATTGAGAAAGAAATTGATTACAGAGTAGAAATGGAGGACAAATATTACAAGGTAATGGATGAGTTACAAAAACGTATGGGACAGCTTTCAGAACTACAAGTGAACATTCAAAATATTGTGCCTAGTATATCAAATTTGTCTTCTCCACAACGTCGATCCACTACTTCCTCAATGATTTTCACACCATATCAGGAAAATGAATCATTCAAGAACTTCATTCGTCGATTTGAGATATTTCTATATCTACATAGCCAAGAATTGGAACCAAAGGATCAAGTGTATACAATGCTACATGCCTTAACGCCACATTTACATCAGAAGCTGTATGATTTGTGCGCTCCTGAAAGTCCTTTAGATAAAACATATGCTGAATTAGTAAGTCTTTTGGTTGATTATGTTGACCCTAAACCTAGTACTTGGACCTTACAACACAAATTTATGACAAGAACACAAGAATCTGAAGAAACCGTAAAAATATATTCCGTTGAGCTTCAAAAGTTATCTTCAGACTGTGATTTCAACTGTAATAATTGTGGGAAATCAATTGCAAACACATTACCACGCATGCAGTTTATAAGAGGTATTAGCAATTCAGACATAAGAACAAAATCATTACAAGAAAGATCTGCTTCATCGTTTCAAGATGTAGTGAAACTTGCCTCCATCATGGAATTGGCAAAGAACGAAAGCCATATAGTAGAAGAAAACATTCATTCAAATGAGAAAATCAACAAGATAGCAGGTACAGAAACAAAACCACCCAAAGAATATTGCATTTTGAATGAATAAAAGCCATACTTTTGGTTTACTAAGTCTTTCTTAAAACAATTTTATTCATTCATTGATAAACTCAGTTAGTGCTACGAATGGAGAAATTCCTTAGACCAGACAAATTGCAAATTGGCCCGGAATCTCCAACTGCCTCAGAGGAATGGACGCACTCTGGTTACAAACATTCGAAGACTTTCTAACCATGACAGAATTCGTTGAAGACAAGGACAAACTAACTAATCGATTATCTTTTACTACTTATAGATTTATCAAGGAATCTGAAACTTACCAAGACGCTTTGAGAGTTCTTAACTCAATTTACATCAAACAAAAGAATGAAATATTCTCAAGATATTTAGTAATGACTAGAAAACAGCAACAAGGTGAGACTATTGACAAATATGTGTCGGAACTGAAACTTTTGAGCCAAGATTGCGTTTTTGAAGCTGTTAATGCGATTCAATACAGGGATCACTACATTCGTGATGCTTTTATCAATGGCTTAGCCTCGTCATACATACGACAGAGACTATTTGAAAATAAAACTTTAGACCTAGCTGAAGCAGTGAAACAGTCTAGAGATCTTGAAATGGCTGAAGCTCAAGTCGAGAGCTATCCAAAATCTATGTACGGAATGCAAACTTTTGCAACGAATGAATTGGCACAGCAAGCTTGTCAGTACGAATTCCCACTACAACAAAAGGAAGAAGCGACTGTGTCCGCTATTAAAAATGTTGATGGCAAGTGTTATTTTTGTGGGTATGACAGACACTCTAGAGATCGCTGTCCAGCCAGAGAAGCAACTTGTGGGAAATGTAACAAGACAGGGCATTATGCGAGAGTCTGTAAAAGTAATCCAACTCAACATTTTAAAGTAAAACAGAAGACGTCTAGTACATCAGCTGCACTAATAGCAACAACACATAATACATCTGTATTGAAGGACTCTACAGTTGAAGCTAAAGTGAATGGCCTGAAAGCCAATTGCTTAATAGACACCGGGAGTACATCAAGCTTTGTAAACTTGAAGTTTGTTCAGTTAAACAAAATTAAAATGTATAATGAAAGTGGACAAGTATCACTAGCTGCTTATAATATGAAATCAAACTTCCATGGGTTTGTTAAAATCAACCTAAATCAGTTGAATCACAATTACAACAATTTTAAGTTGACTGTTCTTGAAGATCTTTGGACTGACGTGCTTATTGGACATGATATCATGAAACTCCACTCAAATATACAGGTTTGGTTTGGAGGTAAGAAACCTCCTCTGTTGGTGTGCTCCTGTGCCAAAGTTGAACCACCCAAACTATTCTGCAATTTAACTCCAGATTGTAAGCCAATAGCCACAAAATCACGACGTTACTCAGATGAAGATATATGCAATTTATAAAACAAGAAATGGAAAGACTACAGACTGAGGAGATCATTGAACCTAGTTCGTCACCTTGGCGTGCACAAGTGTTGGTTGTTACAAACGACAAAGGGAAGAAGCGACTGTGTGTGGACTATTCGCAAACGATAAACAAATTTACTCTTTTAGACGCCTATCCCTTACCAAACATAGATGATCTAGTATCCACTGTAGCGACGAACAAGGTTTTTAGTGCCATTGATCTAAAGCAAGCATACTATCAAATATCAATTTCTGACGAAGAGAAGAGGTACACTGCTTTTGAGGCTGCTGGTCGTCTTTTTCAATTCAGAAGAATCCCATTTGGTGTAACCAACGGGGTGGCATGTTTTCAAAAGACCATGGACCAAATCATTAGTAAACAGCCATTAACGTCGCGATTTGCATTTTTATAAACGAAATTAAATATTGCACAATCATTATTATTGTGTAATAATGACATTTCAAATAATTTATCTTGGTTCAGTTGTACAAACGGCAATGTATAAAATTATAGCTAACTCAAACTCAACTAACAACTAGCCAAACACTGTATTTCTATAAATAACGTAAATATTAAACCTCGTCGTCATCAAAATTCTAAAATGCTAATTCTTTAACAAAATCTCTCCAAAACAATATATGTTGTATGGTATCCATTTTGGTCGATTCCTTGGTCTTTATTTGGTTCTAGTACTATTTTAACATCATCTGGCCTCTTTACCTATCTAAAAGCAACATAAAGTTGACCATGGGTAAACACTGGATTTTCAAATAAATGCCAACTTTTATGAAGGTTCGGCCTTGCGCCACAATTTCACCAAATCAAATTGCGCAATGCACCACAATGAATGCACCAACCGTTCATTGGTCCTACGCTGTGTAATGCAATCTAATTTAAAAGTGGTAATCCACACACAGGAATAAATTCATGTTCATCCGATGCTCATTTATTCTTCTTCCATTAATATCGTGCCAAATCTGGTGCCTGTTGCTCTCATTTCGAGGAACAATACCTCTGCGTGGTAGCATTGAGTATACACTGGTGGTAACTTAGTCTTCCGACATTATACATTACCGTGCAAAAGAACAATCCATTGTAAAGTATTCAGTTTAAAAGTAAGAAATTGTTTGTTCAAAAGATTTTATCTAAGTTCCACTTTGTGTTGTTTACTACTTCACTAACAAATTTACAATAACAAAATCCCAAAATCCCCCATTTTAGGGATGTACACCAAGTGACGGTTATGCCCAAAAAGTACTTCATAACATGTCATAAAGGTGTGCCGAGTTTAGTTTTTCTAGGATAGGCCGTTAAAAAAATAACAGGGGGTCTCCACACTTTTTACTAACCCTGTATAGATGCTTATTAAGAAGGAATGGTAGGTAGAAAAAACCATTAACTAGATATCAAATAATTGAATATTTTATTTAACGGTAGCAAGCTATAAGATTGGTTATTACAAAAAACTTATAACAAAAATATATTACAGTATTGCTTACACATATCACCTATTTAACAATTGGGCATTCAAACTAATTAACATTTTCAAAACTTAAGAATGAGCAACTCAAAAAACCAGACTGACTTAAGATTATTTAGTAGTATGTCCGGAACCATATGTGTTGTTCCATGTTACATAAGTTTCCAGATCTTTTGGAGAGACGCTGGATCGGACGACTTGCAAAGCAGATTTGAAGTCCTTCACGGTTACTGGTCTTACCTGCCAACAAAAGATGAGGAAATAATCACCAGATTATATTTTGTGTGTATTTTTTAAGAAGCTTCTATCTACATGGGGATAGAAGCGTCAGCTAGAAATAGTAAGCCAGTAGGCTTACTATCGTTAGCCTATATCAACCAGGGACGTATTTAACTATCTCCCGCCACCCCTCTTCAGCATGCTCCCCGACCTCACTAAAGCCCCGTTCACACGGGGCGAGTTTACAAGCTACAAGCCTGAATTTTTACCTGCAGCTAGTAAAATAGCTCAGTGTGAACGACGTACTTGCTCAAAAGCTGCTTGTAAAAAAGCTCTGGAAAAAGTTGATGCTGCCGCTACTTTACACGCCAACTCGCCAGCTTTTGAGCGAGTAGGCGTGTTAAGTAGCCCAGTGTGAACACAGTTGCTTGTGCTTGTGCGCATGTTATTCGAAGATGTCGGAGGATTTAGTTCAAGCCAGCTACTGATCGAGTGGAAAAAGCATCGTGTGAACGACTACAAGCGCACTCGCCGACGTCTTTCTACACGTCAGCGAGTTGGCAAGTGGACAAGCTCTGTGTGAATGCATACAAGTGCACTCGCCAACTCGCCGGCTTCTTACACGCTGGCGAGTAGCGTGTAAACTCGCCCCGTGTGAACGAGGCTTAAGATTACCCCAATACATGCCCTGTCAGCTGATTTTGTAGAAAAGTAATAAATAGGCAATTGCATGCTGCATCAACAAATCTGATAACATTTTGCGCCCTTTTTTACAGACGTTTTTGTTTTGCCGTTTTCATGCAAAACGCAATTCCGTTTTGGATACATGGAATGCAACATTGTTGTATTGTATCCAATCAAAAAAGGCATAATCACGTTTTGTGGTGCGAAAACGGCTCACAATAACGTCCGTATACAAAAGGTTCCTATAATGCTTTTCATTGTAAACTTTTAGTCAGGTATACAGTCACAAATACTTTTATTTACAAAACTGTTTTATTTGAAAACTAAATGAATCAAAACAAAAAAAGTAAGTGGATCTGACTAAAAAAAGTGTTCAATGACATGCGTTATTATAAGCATTCATTCATGACAGGCCCTGCTTTGAAGAATAACATAAAATTTTGTATAAGTTAACCCATTGGGGAAGGAATTAATGCGCTACCTGCAGCACCCTCTGGCGGCAATTAATTTTACCGAATTTGTAGACTTTTACTCTAACTGCTATATAAAGAAAACCTCAGGTAATAAATTAATAATTCTTTCACCATTTTCTTCACAGTAAAATTGTCTACAGAAAAGTGGTAATTGGATAGTAAAAGTTCTAAAATTAAAAAAAATTATATATAAAGATTATAAAAATAAAATTTTAAAAACAATATTTTGAAAGTTAACTTGATATACAAATTCCAAGATTAATCCAGACACCAAATAACACTACCATTATAAAGTTCAATCGATTCCCTACGTAGAAAAATCAAAAGTTGTGTACTTTTATAAGTAACTAGCTGAACCCGGCAGACGTTGTCTTGCCTAAATAATATCTTGACAGCCATATTTTACTGTGTTAAGATAGAGACCTCTAGCTGTAACCCGCGGGCTTTGCCCCGTTTAACTTCTTAATTTTCAAGATGATCTCGTTCGCATGGCTCAATCACGTCCTGGTTGAAGTTTGTTCGCTACGCTCACTCACCTTTAGGTTGGAGCTCGTTCGCTACCCTCACTCACCTTTAGGTTGGAGCTCGTTCGCTGCGCTCACTTGCCTTCAGGTTAGCTCGTTCGCTACGCTAACTCGCCTCCAGGTTGAAGTTTGTTCGCTACGCTCACTCACCTTTTGGTTGCAAATTAGCTGTTGTCATAAATGTAAAAGAAATAATAGTGCTGCACCCTGTTGGTAATCCTTGTAACTTTAATGCTATTGAACATCATAGAACAGAACCAACTTGTTTAATTGAAACAGCTGTTAAGATTCATTAATTCCATTTCTCATAAGGTTAACATGGGAAACTCCAGAGCCACTGGGGCGGAGCCGATTGGACGGATCAGGAAATTGATGGTGTATAAACCTATTCCATGACATTCTACACGTATGTACCAAGTTTCGTGGCAATCGGTTCAGCGGTGTCTGAGTTTATCACTGCCAAACAAATATATATACAAACATCCTCTTTTATACTTATAGATAACATTTAAAAAAAAATTGTTTGTTTACCTTACCGCAGCTGATTTTTGGTGATATGTGGTTTCCATGGCAACACAAAATTGTTTGTTATTCGCTAAAATAAATGAGTAAATACGCAAATCAAGAAGCAAGATATTTATAAACATTATAATAGTAAGAGGAAACAAAAAGGGCGAAAAAAGATAATAACTAAATAACTAATGGCGCTGCCTAGCGGTGACACGAGCGGCACTCGTAAGTCGGCCGCCGGGCCTGCAGCGGCCGTACGTGTAACGCTCGTAAGTCAGTCAGCGCCAATGGGTTAAGTTAGTAGTTTGTTCACACGTTCCTCCTTGATTTTAGCCTAACAAATGAATCAATAACTGATCAAGTTAAGTCCAGGGAGTTCAGTAGTTCTTCAATATTCAAGACTGCTAGTTAGCAAAGTCTTTTGTCAGAATATCGGCTTCTTAAATAATTTGTTGCCCTTTGAAGGCATGAAAATGATCTTTCTGGTGAGCAGTTTATATAGCTTATATAGTTTATCTTCTCCAATTTCTTTCAAAAGCCTTAGTGAAGTGATTTTGTTAGGGTTTTCACTTGGACATTTGGCTTCAAGTTCGAGTTAAATATAAGTTTTTGATCTCATCTTAGCTAGGGTTTTCTTTATTTTTCAAGTCTTGCTTTGAAACTTTCAATATAGGATTTAAAGTGTACAAGCTCATCAAAGAAGCTATCTTCAACATCTAATAAGTGATGAGATCGATCACCAGCTTCTCTTAGCTAACATCAGTATGTCCATATTACAGATATCATAAACGCTGCCGCTGCGTAGTAACGAACGATAGCAGGGGGAGGTTGGCCTACACTACGCGTACGCAGCGGCCGGCAGCCCACGCCCGCAAGCCGCGACGTGTCTGCCAGACCAACAGGGCAGTACAGAAAACACGGCACAGCCGCATAATAAATTATAGTCTTTGACTTTAATGAGTTCTGGAATCAGTGTATACCCAATCAAAGTATTTAAAATAGCATTTTTGCAGTTCTAAAAAAAAATTGTTCTACATTTATTTTTTTAAATTAAACCTCCGTTTTGATTATTTATTTTCCAAAATTTTGCCGCCTTCTAAAATTTGCCGCCCTAGGCATGTGTCTAGTCCGCCTATTCGGAAATATGGCCCTGATATCAACTAGAGCGTATAGGTTAAGATGTGTTCTATGTTACAAGAGGAAAATATGAAACTTAAAAAAATTAGTAAATATCAAACAAAGAGTGTGTCATACATACCTGATCAGGGTTGATATTTTGAATGTCCGAGAAGCTGAGAGCACGTATGGGACCAAGACAGGCTTCTTGACACAGTGTCTTCATGTCAGCTCCTGAGTAGCCATCAGTGAGAGCTGCGATCTCCTCCACCTCAGTGACTGTCAGATCATGACGTTCCGAGGACATCAGTGTCTGCACCATCTGACAGCGAGCCTAAAACATCAACATCAGATGACACTGATGAATGAAGAAATGAGGATTGAGGCATTTGACACGGACTTCTCCTTAAAAACGAGAGTACCTATCGAGATCCAAATCATTTTAATGTATTCATTGGATTGGAGAGTGTCTTAAGCCATCAAAATATGGTCTCACTACTTTGTAAATAAAGTGACGGACGTTTAAAACCCTAATTTTGTGCTATTTTTGTCAAGTTTTCTCCCAATATTTATCACATATCTATGAAATAACGAACAGCTGTTCGGATCAAGATTATTTTTTCTAGCTGTCACTGATATGTTTACATTAAATGTTGTTTACAAATACCACAACCATTTCCAATCACGTTTTGAAAGCAAATCCAAACCAAGTGAGATTAAAAACGATTTTCCTTACATAACGGATATAATTAATCGCAAGTGCAATAATGTAACCGTAACCGTACAAAACTAAAATTAGCAGGTAAATGAAATTAGAGATTTTTTGTGTATAAAATTGTTCTTGAGTTTTGATAACTGGGAGAGAGATCTTGAATCAGTGTTGTATAGGGCTGGGAAACTTACATTTATTAAATCGTCGTCGCCAATAGCTTACAAATAAGGTTTCCACTCATTGACGGCGCTTCAAGGACAGTTGTGTGTAAAGTAAAAAATCACAACTGCAGTGGGTGATTGTAGCAGAAGTTTACCGGTTTACGGATGATGCTAAACTCGCTTTTCCAATGTGTCACTCTCGACATTACAGTATTCTATAGTCTGTGCTCTCAGTTTCTACTGGTTTACTCACCGCTATGTTCTGCAATCGCTCGACCATACAGCCAATAAACCCAACATTGTGTGATTTTTTCACATTTCCTTCTGATGTTTACTAGGTATACCAAACATCGTTTAGAGAATACATCATCTACTAAATAACAAAAAGTTGTTTGGATAAGGTTGTTTTTTTCAAACTGTCACCGATTTGTTTAAATTAAAAGTTGTTTAGAAATAATGCAATTAATGGGAAATAGCTTTGATTTCCGATGACTTATTTTGAGAAAATCCAAAACCAAGAGAGATCAATGATTAACGCATTTAATTGGTCGGATGTACTATAGGTCTTAACTGTAAACATTGGTTCTTGTACTGGTTCTTTTCCTTAGAACCGGTGGTATAAGCAAGAATCATTTTTACGCACCTACACATCACTATTTAGAAATTAGTTATCGTTGGTGTTGTACCTTTTTTATTACAGCCATATTCAATTTATTTAATGTTTTACTGTATAAGTTTTGCTTTTTCTGTCTGGATTGCAAAATGTTAGTTTGTGCTAAGAAAATCATAACACATTTGACTACAACATTTGTTGAGCAAACCATCATAAATTGTTTACGGTTTTATGTATCAATAGTTCGTGGCCTGTGTGTTGTAAATTATCAATCTAAATCGTCTATAGTACTTCATTTCATATAGTAAGCTGTCATTTCGACTGCATTTCGGGTCATCTTCGGACTAAGCAAATATAAATTGTTATGATAAAGTTTGATGACACTAACAAAGATTTCAAATATTAATTTCATATGTACTTTGCTATGGTTAAAGCGTAGCAAATTCCTGTGTATATGTCTGTTGGTAACGCATTAATGTCCTTATTTCTCAGTGTTTCACGGAAAGGACAAGAGCACCTTTGATAATGAAAATGTCAATGTTTAATGGTGAGGTTTGGGTAGTATTTTAACTACTTTTAACCATTGTGGAAAGTAACTTTCAATTATAGGCCTACTTTAGGGCTATGCCTCGTAGATCTATAAAGTAATTTTTGGCTTGAAACTGTCAGATACTGTATTTGCGAAGGTTTATATATAATAGTTTTGTCAGCATATCTGAAAATATGCAAACCAACTGCTGTTATTTATATAAGAAGGTTTCAACTGACTACTATAAGATCCCCCTGCGTAGAACGGGCACACAGCTAGTTTAGAATAAATTCCTTTTGTAAAAATACTAAATAAATAAAAATAGATTCTACATATGTTTTTGTAAAATATGGCCTACTAGAAATTTGAAAAACCTATTTTTTTTTAATAACCTAAGCCAATAAAATGTAATTAATTAATTGTATATTTTTTAATGAACCTTAATAGACAATAGACAATTCCTTTATTACAATTTCATCAAGAAATGTTACAGCGTCAAATTCAAATAAATAACATTGGTATAATAGATAACAAGTGAAATGGAAAAGCTTCTTCAGTGTTGTGTGTGGTCTTGCCATGCAAAGAAATCCTTTAGGGTGTCCTTAGTTATTACTTTCATTTATTTCTTTATACATTGTTACATATTCATATTAAGAATATTTGGGTAGTACACGACAAAATAATAAAATTAAGTGGCAATGTACTTATTACAGAACTGTTCCGTGATACGAGATTTTAGCCCGATACAGCCATCATGGAACTGTTCCGTGATACAAGGATAATGGCTTAAAATCATGGCTAGAGGAGAAAAATCTCATGATGGCAGTACCCAAAACAGAAAACGCGATGGTCACTTAGACTGTGGATAAGAAGATAGGAAGATTGGACCTTAGACTTCTCATGGTCTGAGCAAGTGCAAGAAGAGGGGTGGTTTTTAGTGGGTTACCAGGGACGTGAGAAAGTGGGGAATCCTGCATATCCTTATCTGCTTAAAATTGTCTCCCCCTCTTAAAAATGAAAAAATAACTTAAGGGCAGATAGATTAAAATCAAAGCAAACTGAGAACCTTACCGGATGGTCTGGCAGTGGAATGTAAAGCCTTTTAACCAACCGTCGTCGAGCAGCCTCATCCAACTCTTGTGGTCGGTTTGTGGCTCCAATCACAAGTATTCTGTCTTCTTCTCCAGTCCCAGCTCCATCCTTTTCAAACAAACACAAACATGCGAACAGCATTACTACAGATACTAGAACTATAACTACTTCTTCAAACACAATAAAATCTATTTATGGTCTGATATCTGCTATTGATAACATCTAGAACAATCCCAATAAAGTAGTAAAGTTGTGTTTACATTAGTTAGTGTGCACTCAAAATGTTTGAAACAATTTCTGATCCTGCGGACTGTGAAGTGTGTTCTTTAATACGATTTTTGAACACGAGGAACGTGAAGCCTGCTGAAATTCATTGCCGACGTACAGAAGTTTATGGATAAAAAGTTATCAGTGATGGAATGGCAAGAAAATGGGTTCGGCAATTCAATGATGGGCGATCAATGTTCATGACGAGGCTCGCAGCGGGCGGCCATCTGTTGTGAGTCAGGAATTGGTTGGAAAAGTCAATGAAAAAATTCGTGAAAACAGACATTTTACCATAAGAATGCTTTCTGATGAATTCCCACAAATTTCAATATCTCTTTTGCATGATATTGTGGTTAATCGCTTGAATTATCACAAGATGTGTTCCCGATGAGTTCCGAAAATGCTTACGGATGAACACAAAAAAGAAGCGACTTGGCAGTGCCTTGACATTCCTCACTCGTTACAATGATGAAGGAGAAGAATTCTGAATCAAGATTGTTACAGGTGATGAAACTTGGGTTTGTCATGTCACTCCAGAATCCAAACAACAGTCAATGGAATGGAGACACTCACGATCCCCCAAAAATCAAAATGTCCAAAACAACTTTGCCGAAAAGAAAAATGTGCACTGTGTTCTGGGACAGTAAGGGGATTCTCTGCTTGTTGATTTTCTACCCAGAGGGGAAACAATCAATGCGGAACAATCTTGTTAAACCCTGAGAAAACTTTGGTGTGCGATTCAGAACAAAGGACGTGGAATGCTTAGTGAAGGCATTGTGTTGATCCATGACAACGCACGTCCCCATTCAGCTGGTGCCATTCAAAACCTTATTCACGGCTTTTGGTTGGGAGCAGTTTGACCATCCGCCGTACAGCCCTGATCTGATTTCCACATGTTTTTGCACTTGAAGCAGGATTTCGGAGGGCGCCGCTTTAACAGCGATGACGATGCTCAAGACGGTGTTCGGCAATGGCTCTCTTCAATGGCGGCATCTTTCTATGAAGAGGGTATAGAAAAGTTGGTTCCTCACTACGACAAATGTCGAAACAATGGTGGAAACGGAAAGTATGTAGAAAAATTGTTTAAGATATCCTCTTTCTTATAGAAATAAATTTTGTTGAAAAAACTATCTGTATTTTTTTTTCCAAAACAGTATTTACTTTCTGGATCATCTTATCTTACTAATATTATAAATGTGAAAGTTTGTGTGTTTGTTTGTTTGTTTGTTTGAAGTTCAATCACGCATAAACCACTGGACGGATTGGGCTGAAATTTGGCATGATGATAGCTTACATTCCCGATTAACATATAGGTATATTATTATCTCAAAAATCCTTTCGGGCTCCGCCCCAGTGGCTCTGCAGTTCTCCATGTTAACCTTATGAGTATTCATATTTAAAGGGAATTAAAGCATTTAGTCAGCTGTTTCAACTAAAAAAAGTTGGTTCTATGACATACAAAAGATTAAAAAGTTATATTTTTACCAACAGGGTGCAGCACTATTATTATTTTTGCGTTTATTTAAACAGCTAATTTGAACTAAGCAGCAACAACAAACTGTGATACACAATGAGAACTGTCAAAGTAGGATTGTTTACAGTTATTTTTTTATGTCATGAATAATTTGTAATTTTTTGTGAATTTTTAATTATTTATTTTTCTTTATTGTTTAAGTGTGAAGTGGTAGAACATTATGGTTGGTAGATGTGTAATACTATAGAATACCGTCAATTTAAAGAAGCAAATTTTATCAAACTGTGTCCTTCCCCATTGCAAATGCAAAGCTTGAGTATAACTGCACTACGCATTTTAAACTTATATTCCAACCCCGTACGAAGGACGGGTACTCTGCTAGTATCAAATAAAAATCATTTTTATTTCAGTAAGTAATACATTATTACAGTACTTTGTCAGTATCAATTTTATAGTTATGTAATGATTATAATAATATACTGACTTAGTAATTCATATGAAATGCCTCTCACATAGGCTCGTAGGTTTAGTGAGAGGAATGTAAACTTAATATTTGGGGGATAATTAGTGATGTGGGCCGGGTAAATACCCAGTGGGTAGGTAAATATAAATTGGGTTTTCACCCCAGTCCAGGGTAAATACCCAAAAACTGGGTATTTATAATTTTTATTAAAGCTAGAGAAGATTGAGATGTTTTTTTTTTGCAATTATTACCCAGTAAGGATAGTAAAATGATGATTAAATGTGTTAAACAAAATTTCATATGGTCACTACTAGTATTTTACTTCTGGGTATAATTGCCATAAATATCCAGGACTGAGCATAAAGCATAATCGGCATAAGAACCCTGGTCGCATGGTTGCACTGGTCTTGACTACTTATGATTTTTTAACTTCTATGATAAATAGATGAATTTATTTGATTAAAAGTGAAAAAATTATTTGCAAAGTAATTATTATTATTTAGAAAGACAGGAAAATTTAACATAGTGGCTTTTTTGTAAACAACTTAAGAAAATTATTAAAATTCAATCTGTAGGATGGCAGGATTTAGTAATATTTTTGTTCTAGATGTTTTATTGGTATCAATGGTATCAAAAAAAAAAAAAAAAAACTAATTTCATAAACTTGTGATACAAAACATTTGAATCTATAGCACAATAAATCTTTCAAAATTATATTAAGTTAGACCAAAAAACAGGAGATACATTTTTTAGTAGGTTTATCCAAATATATTATTGTTTTCAACTAAGCGGTAACACAGAAATGTTTAATTACTTAGTATTCTGCCATTCTGCCTATGTCAATCAGGCCTTAGGTCTGTCTAGCCTTCCAAGCCATTGATACAATAAAAATTTTGCATCATAAATACCCAACAATTCCCGGATATTTATAAATTAAAATAATTTTGTTTATGTTATTTAATTAGTTATAAATTTATAAAATGATAAAAATTGAAATAGCCACAGCCTTTTTAATATACTATTTTTTAGTAAGTTAAATTTAACTGATGTTACTCGATTTAAGACACAAAACCCCATGCTTATTTAGAAACTTTATGTATTATTAAAGAAAAGTGCTAAATCATTAAATAAAAGGTGCTAGCAAAGCTTCAAGTTACTGTTAAAGGCGTTATAGACTATCCTAATTTATCATGTAATGATAACAATAACATATTTAGGGGTAAATATAAATTAATTTCAATTGATTTCATAAATACCCAAAATACCCGGGTATTTATGGATTTTGGGTATCCACCCCGAGTTTTAAATACCTGGGTATTTTACATCACTAGGGATGATAAAAAAATATCGGGGACTGAAACATTTATATCCAACAATTAAAGAAAGTAGAACATGGCACATACTACCTAATAAATTTCACAATGGTTAGACACAGGCTTGTGGGCATTACCTAATTGCATTAATAATTGTATTGTGGGTAAAGATAGCCCCTCTTTGCTATTATTACCACTTGAGGAAATATAATATTAAAGGTAGAAAATGGATCCGAGTTTTTAATTTATTGACTAATTGATTGATTGGAATTCCAGGTAATGATTCAAGAGAGTAAATTTTGGTATTTTAAGGATTGAATGAAACATACTCATTTTATGCTACATTAGAGCTGAAAAACTATCACAATATTCAATACATAGTAGTTCAAATAGCAACAAGGCTGAAGATTTAGAATAGAGTGAGAGTGCACTGACAACATCTTAACACATATCACATTATCACTTTTCACATTATCTTACCAACTGAACAAGGAACTCAGTTTTGATCCTACGAGAACTCTCGTGTTCAGTCTCACTTCGCTGACTCAACAATGAGTCAATCTCGTCAATGAAAACCACTGCAGGCTGATGAACTCTGCAACCAAAACAGACACATTAATGAACAGAAATAAATCTGGTGACAGGGGAAGGAATGAATACAGTAAAATGTTGAAATGTCAAAATGTCAAATTAGAGGGAATATAATCTACAATTAGGTCGGTTCATAGAAAAATGTATCCAGAGAAAGATAAGATTGGAGGGGAATAGATCTACTGGTGGGAATGATCAGTTCAAGGGGAAAATTGAAACTATAACCAGTTTCAAGAGAATTCCAGAGAACAAATCTGCAAAAAGATTGGACCCAAGAGGAATGAACCAAGGTTAGGGCAATGAGTAAGGAGCTGGGTCAGTTCAGGGGGAATAGATTTAGAGAAAGGTTTGCTCCCCTTCATAACCCCTTTCATAGCAGTGTAACGATCTTGTGGCATTAAGTGGTTTATCCTCTACAAAATAGTGATTTAACAAGCAAATCAATTGATACAGAAGTGTAATAACTGAAATGGGATATCAACCCCTATAACCACTTATAATTTTGGAGATGTAGGACAAATGAGTTCTACCAATTCTGTAGACTGACAGGTTTGTGTTTGGCCAGTAACCAGATTCTTCGTATTACTATGGCACAACTTTTCCACGTTCTACAAAAGTGGAAGGTGGCACACCACGCTTATCACACTGATTGAACATATTTTAGGACATAAATCGTTATCAAATTTACAACATCATTATCATTTACATTAAATTGTTCATTTACAATGTAAATCTTGTCCAAAAAATAAGATAGCCACTTTTTATTCTTGGTTAGTAACCTGAAACATTCTGTGGAGATAGGTTGTAGATACATCTGGCATTTTTCTAGATATTCATGGATGGGTATCACATCCATCCACACAATTCTTCAGGGTCTTAGATAATTTTCATTTTAGAAATTTTTACCTGTATTAGGTCTAGTAACCCTCCTGCCCAAAAAGGGTTGATATAAACCTATGGTGTTAACAAAATGTGTAATGAACCTTGTATGAAAATTAAATCTGAATTCAATAACAAATTGTAAGTGTTAAGGAAATTACAACAGAAATTTATTTGGATAAAATATTTGCTGGATTTGGATTCAAAAATATAAATTAACCTGGCTAGAGTGAACAGCGTGCGGACCATCTTCTCTCCTTCTCCCACCCACTTGGACGTCAAAGAGGAAGCACTGATGTTGAAGAATGTAGACTTGGATTGTGATGCAATACACTTGCCTGGCAACAATCACATAACACATTCGTTATTACATCCATTTTTTTCTCAACTGTACTAATGTTGAAGTACAGCTTGTATTGATTCATTGCTTAGGTCAATTAGGAGAGAGTAGAGAAACTTTCAAATGAAAGTGATTTAGAAGTTCTTTTTGCAGAAAGAACACTTCTTAGTGAACTTCTGGTTATTGATAACACAAAATACAGGGTTATTCTAAATGATGGGCCCATTTTTAATGCTTTATAATTTTTATACTATTAAACTTACCGCTATAAAATACACATCAAACGAAAAAGCAACTCAAAGAGTTTATGCCTTCCAAAGACACATAATTTAACAAAATCGATCCAACAGAACTGTAGATTTAATTGTACAAAGTTAAAAAGTAATCTCCAACTTTTTTACCACTAGAAATTTGGAGATTACTTGACGTTTTTGAAAATAACTTTTAAATGGTGAGGAAATCGACCTAAGTGGAAGGTGTTATTCTGAAAGAGAATAAAATTTCCTACAATCTATTATTAAGCATTTTTTGAAAATACTCAAGAAAGGTACCCAAAATTGCCTCAAAATTAAAAAAATTAAAAATCCCCGTCTTCAATGTAGACAATAAACATAGCAAACATTAAATTTCACACTTTTTTATTTTAAGCCAAATTTAGGCTACATTTATTGAGTATTTTCAAGATATGCGTAATAGTAGATTGTAGGAAATTTTATTCTCTTTCGGAATATTACCTACCACTTTGGTCGATTTCCTCACCATTTAAAAGTTATTTGCAAAAACGTCAAGTAACCTCCAAATTTCTAGTGGAAAAAAAAGTTGGAGATTACTTTTCAACTTTGTACAATTAAATCTACAGGTCTGTTGGATCGATTTTGTTAAATGATGTGTCTTTGGAAGGCATAAACTCTTTGAGTTACTTTTTCGTTTGATGTGTATTTTATGGCGGTAAGTTTAATAGTATAAAAATTATAAAGCATTAAAATGGGTCCATCATTTAGAATAACCCTGTATACAGTATAAACAACTGCAACAAGGTAATCAGATAGTAAGATAATGATCAGATAGCAATAAAATATGGATTAGGAAAGAATAGGCTTCAGCCTCGTTGAATAAATTGAGCACTACAGAATTGTATAACTAGAACAAAAATATATTATACTAGGGGAAACCCGTCGAAATCGACGGTTACTTTCAAGGCTTACGTTAATTCATCTAACTGCGATAAATTGGGTGAAATCATATTTTGAGCATTTAGCATTGTTTAAAGGGTAGTAAGTGTGAAAACAATAATGAATTAAATTGCGTTAGTTACCAAATTTGGTTGATCATTCAATGATTAAAATATTTCCCATACCGTACGTCATTTGACTCATCGGAGTTATTATTAGTATGTTATATGATATCTCTTCCTTTGGAAGAACCTTTAAATAGTATTAAAATCGTATTGGTGGGTCTTTTGTAGTTAAACACTTCTGTGATTTCATCAGTGTAATATGATTTTATTTGAAAAGAAAATATTTTTTGGGAAGAAATGTTCTAACTTCAAAGGGAGGTATGTCCGTTACAGTGTAAGTTTGATTTTTCCTTCGTCACGTCGCGTCAGCTCATATCGTACTTCTGTGTCAATGAATGAACCCTCTAGCATAGTTATGAGAAATTTATTGTGGGGTTACTGTTAAAGCTGGAATTCCTTGACATGGGGGATGTCAGTTAGTTGTCTCAGCCTTATCAATAACATAAAGTTGTCAATATAATCTCTCTACGGAATGATAGGTGTAGTGGAATACTTGAAGTGAAGTTGGCTTTTATTCTTAAACTGTTAGGGACCTCCTAGTTTATATGGTCTTGCGGCTTCATTGGCAACAAATAATGCAAATGACATAGCAATGGGACATTTCCAAAAAGAAAAAAATACTGTAAATTGGCTGTTGCGTATATATTGACGTTTACATATTGTAAATCAACGTATCTTATAAAGGATTATGAGGTCTAGTTTAAAAGGAATATGACCTTTCTGTCATGACAGTAGCTGCTAAAATAGTATTTTCTCTTTGTACCATATTTTACAGCCAAAATGTCGTGTTATTTTCAATAATGTTACCAACCCAGTGCGCCAAAGTCCGTAATATAGGCAGGTGCAAATAATTTGTCAAGATGGGTACCATTTTAGGCAATGTTTCTATGTTTGGATTTTATTAGACACGATAAGAGCAGATATTTCTACATGAATATTTGATATGTGTAGAATAATATGATAAAATTTAGGCAAAAGTGGTGAAAAAGGCAGACACCAACCTGTACAATAGATATAAGATAGTTCAATAAGAAATAATTTAAGAATTTCTGTGATCAGAGGATTTTCCACTGATTTCGTAATAGAACGTTATATTGCAAAACATGACATGATAAAGAGGAAAATTAATTTTAAAATCAGAAAATAACATTGCAAATACTTATTTGGTACAATTCAGTAACCCAATAAATATGTGTGGTTTGAAATACAATTTAAAAATGAACAGCTGTTTTATTAAAAAGTATTATTCACATGGCCAAAATGTAAACAACTCTGTGGAGGGATCTTTAAAGGCTTCTGGGGCAGAGCCCTAAGGGATTTTGCTTAGTTTTTCTTTTGATATCTCATCTACAGACCAAGACCTTTCTTTGGACACCTCTACCAAGTTTCTACGCCCAGCCGTTCTCTCAAATTAGTGGGGACAAAGTTTCCAATTAAATATTTAAATTCCCCCATGTTAATCTTATGGGAGAAAATCCAACTTTGATGGCCTGTGGGGCAAAGCCCGAGGATTTTTATTACATGAATTGGTGAAAGGGGGCGTCTACACAAAAAATACTTTATTTTGACACGTCGTTTGTAAAAATCCGTCCATTATTAACGGAGGAGTAGTGTTTTCAAGAAATCGCCTTCACGTATTATATATAAGGATTCTTTACAGAAATCAGGGGTTTTCTCAAGTTTATCCACATCTATTAGAGATTTTAAAATACAAAGAAACATTACCAATTAGTGTTTTTCCTGTTCCTGGAGGTCCAAAGAGTAAAATTCCTTTGGGAGGCCTTCGCAATCCAGTGAAGATGTCTGGTCTTAACATCGGTAACACCACTATTTCCTGTTAGAAATCAAAAACCCACTGTTAGAACTTATGGCAATATACCTACTATATAACGGATATATTATTGTCATACTATACAATTACACTTACAGCTGGGATGGTTGTTAACTTAATCTATTTTAACAATCCTCTAATAGAAATCCATCTAGGCCCTATCCGAATCCCTGGTTATCCAAATCACTCGCAGAAAGAATTTTAAAAACCTTAATAATGACCTTCAGTAATCTTTATTAAAGAAGAAAGTAGTCGTGATCGCAGCAAAATCCTGAATATCATCCGTGGTTATCTAAACATTATCATCGTCTCCTTTTGATTGTGGACGCATCATCATCGTGTTCCGTGATCCCGGCAAAATTCCGAACATCTCCTGCAGTAATGTAGATCACACAGTTAAAGCTCATCTCGACTCCACGTCTTTTCTATAAAATTCCCCCGAATTTCTGTAGGTCTACACACACATCCAACGATCCGAAAGTTTGTCTTTCCATATTGGGTACGGTTCTCAATTGGTTTGGATTATTGGAGTTCTACAGTATTAAAAATGCTAAATTCGTCATATGCTTTCCTTAGCTCACCACCTCACTAGCCTACCTGTATTGTAGCCTTGGCAAAAGTTAATCCTGCGATGTCATCCCAATGTACGGGCGGACCATGATCCATGATCTCACTTCGTATCAAATCCACCAACTTGGGATCTATCAGTCTTAAAGATTCGTCTTCCCTTTCTCCCTCTTCGTTTTCATGAAATTGTTCCCTATAAAAAAGGTGCATTGATAAAACACTATATACAGTATAAATCCATTTAGTCAAGCGACCCAATTACAGTATCTGAATTTATTTTGAGAGGAAAAATAAAAATCAAGGAAATAACAACGAGAGAATGTATATCAATAATACGTTGTACAGTGACCACTGCAATGTGAGTGCTTGAATGAAAGCCTGAGCTTACCTTCTAGCGTGTTTCACTCATAACACCAACCAATGTGCAAAAGACAGTACCTACTTCTTTAACTTTTATTGGAAGTGTAAGTTATAAGGGTTTAAAAAATTAAGCTGTAAAACCCCCTTATAATTATTATCTCAAATTTAAAGGAATACACAATGTGACAATTGCTTTTTAACTGATGATGTACTCATTATTAGGAAACAGCGGTAGTCACTGCAACTACACAGGATCTTAATTTTAAATTAACCATAAATTTGTTTATTTTGTTCAAGAAAAAGATCAATGCCAGGATTTTGAGTTATAGAATAAAAGGGGATATCAGCTAGCTTACCTTAGAAGAAGTACAGGTAGGCCATAAAACACACAAATACAGAAAGAAAATTCTTTGAAATGAACTTTATTTCTCTGATTGTGTGCTTTATGTGTCTTCTGTTTGTTTTAAGGCCTACCTGTACTTCTCTTCTAAGGTAAACTAGCTGATATCCCCATTATTCTTAAATTTGCTTGGTTTAATTTGACCTACTCCTGAGAATCTGACTTGACTGGAACCACAAACTTGCTGTTGACAGAGCGAGTGCGGCCTCCGAGAGATTTTTTATTTGTTCCATAGCTAGCTGTGTCTGTACCTGCAGCTGCTTGGTTGCCATACTTCTTGGAATTCTGCAGTTTCTGTAAAATATAAGAATAGGTCACATAGTTAGGTAGTTGCCTGATATCTAAATGGTTGGGAAACTACAGCCCTACCAAAGAACCACGCTACCCATTTGGGTTACATGCAATTTGATTAAATTGCATATTCTTGCTTCAACTCTTAAAGCATTAAATACTGATTTATCTTAACCTAAACCTTAGTAACAGAACAAAATCTTAACCTAAAACAGTTTATGCGATAACTCAACAATATGGTTATAATCTTTACCTGATACGAGAAACTTGTTTTGTAATTTATATCTGTGATAGAGGTTTTTTGGAGGGGCCCACAAAAAATACAGTGGATAGCTCGGTTAGAGGTAGCACAGTAAAAAAGATGGTGGATTCTTTGTCTTTACAATGTGTGAGTTAACCAACACCTTGTTTTTAATGTTAGTTATTGTGCTTATTAGACAAGAGAAAAACACAATAAAAATGTGCATAAAAATAAATCAATTATTAATTTTTTGATCTCATTACACATCACTAAACAATGTGCTCCATCTGGTAAAATGAGTGAAACTAAATTGATATTTAGTCTCAGAAACAAGACTAAACTCACCAACTCAGTTCCTGCAGTCCTGAAAGACGGGGTGTACTGCGGCTTGGCAGGAGCTTGAGAGCTCTGGTTGGTTCTAAACACTCGGCTCTCTATAGCTCGCATCATGCCAGAGCTGGATTGTACTTTGTTTCCTTCGCTTGAAGTCCTTTTGAATGACTGCGGTTGTTGCTTTGATACTGGGAAATCTAAGGATGGACATTATTATTTCTTGTTGTGTCTTAAATTTGAAGAAATAACTGTCTCTGCTGCATGGAATTAGAACATTTAAAGCTTGAAATAGAAGATTACCCCCATGAACACCCAATGAAGAGGCAGAAAGATGAAATTGCCATCCTAGACTAGTTAATGTTAATATTAATTAAATATAGCAAAACCCTCACCCATTACCGGTACATTAAATTCATGGTGTTTACTTTTAATTAGGTTATAGGCTACTCATGCATTCGATTCAATTTCAAATATTAGGCCTACCTTTTAAAAACATTTTTTAAACCCATTAGTTTTTTATACAGTTTAAATTATTCTTTTGCAGTAAAAGTATTACAAGAATTAAAATGAACTCAACAAACACATGTGTGAATTACGATAGTGATAGAAATTTTTTTCAAAATAAACTTATCACACACTTTTTTAAAAATTTCTATATTTCGGCATTAGCACAGGACATTCTTCAGGAACAAACACAATAACAAATAGAAGTGTTAACCACTCTGAATCATATGGTTTTAGCAAAAATCCAAAATACATATAATTTATGAAGAAGTAAAAAAGAAAATGTTTTGATAGAAAGAAAATATATATATATATATATATATATATATATATATATATATATATATATATATATATATATATATATATATATACTATCTCAAATTTAGACCAGAAGGTGTTTTAGATTTAAGTATTAATTGATGAGCTCGCTTTTTAAGTCTGATGCGTCTTTTGCCAATTTTCTTATTCCTTTTAATGAATAACATTGTTCAAAATTTTGAGAATGTTCTCTCGCATGAATAGCCACAGGTTTTTGTTTATCAGGATGGTTTACGTCATATCTGTGGCCATTCATACGAACTCTTAGAGCATTTGTGGTTTTGCCAATGTAGTCTTTAGGACAATTTTTGCATGAAATTTGGTAAATTACATTAGTAGACTCGCAGGTGATGTTACTATTTATGTTATAACATCTTTTTGTTTGCCTGCTTGTGAAAGTTTTTGATGGGATGATTAATTTGCAAGTGGCACATCGTGGTTTGTTGCATTGATTACAGCCCGAAGGTTTTGCTGATGGTCGGGAAGTGGGAGGTAGTTTGGGTTTTGAAAGAATGTCTTTTAAGTTAGGAGCTTTTTTGTATATTAGTCTTGGGGGTTTGGAAAACAAATTATGGGTCAGAGGTGAATTTGAAAGAATATTATGTGCCACTCTTAAAACATTATTAACTTTGTAAAGGCCAGGAAAGTATTGGGTGATGAATTTTGGATCTTTTTTGAAATTATCTGTGCTAGGATTTTTTGAGCTTTTTATTTGACTGTCTATTAAATTTTTAGGATAACCTCTTCTGTTAAGTGAATTGCTGAGTTTTTCAATATAATTTTGGTAATCACGATTTTCAGAACAAAGGTTTTTTGCTCGTATTGATAGGCTTTTTGGTATGGATTTTTTAATGTGTGCAGGATGACAGCTTGAGTAAGCTAAGTAATCCATTGTATTCGTATCTTTTACATGGATTTTGGATTTTAACATACCATCTCTAACAAAAACGTCAACATCCAAAAAAGTAACAATATCTTCTGAGAAGTTCCAGGTAAATTTAAGGATTGAGAATTGATTTAGATTTTCAAGGAAAGTTTGCAGGTTTTCTAGTCCATGTTCCCAAACCATGAAAATGTCATCAATAAACCTATACCAAATTGAAGATTTCAACATTTGTGAATTTAAAACAAAATGAATTAAGTTTATAATAAAGTTTGCACTAGGTTTGGAGTTAACTGGACGTTTTTCTAGGTATTTCTTTACAGATTTTTCTCCTTCTTCATGTGGGATGTTAGTATATAGTGAAACCACATCAATTGTCACCAATATAGTATTGTCCGTTAGTGGGGTGTTTATGTTCTTAATTTTATTAAGGAAGTCTTTGGAGTCTCTTATATATGACGGTAAAGTTTTCACTAATGGTTGGAGGGTGTCATCAACGAATGCTGAAATCCTTTCAGTGGGTGATCCATATCCAGATACGATAGGTCTTCCAGGTGGTGGTCGAATGGGTTTGTGGACTTTAGGTAAAAGATAAAAAATTGGTGTTCTTGGATTTAGAGGGCTCAAAAGTTTTATAGTTTCTTGACTTAGGTCTTCATTTGGTCCATATTTTTGTAAAAATTTAGAAATGTCATCATTGAAAGTTAAGGTAGGGTCATTTGGGATTTTTTCGTAGAATTCAGCGTCATTCAGTTGTCTTTCTGCTTCTTTTATATAATCTTCACGATTCAAGATTACTGTACTGTTGCCTTTATCTGCTTTTAAAATTATTATGGAAGAATTTTCTTTCAATGAACGTATAGCTTTTCTTTCATTTTTTGTAAGATTATCCTTTGAATGCAGTGAGGATTCAAATTTAGGATCAGAAATGTTGGAGATTACTTTTTCTAAATTCACAAATGTTGAAACCTTCAATTTGGTATAGGTTTATTGATGACATTTTCATGGTTTGGGAACATGGACTAGAAAACCTGCAAACTTTCCTTGAAAATCTAAATCAATTCTCAATCCTTAAATTTACCTGGAACTTCTCAGAAGATATTGTTACTTTTTTGGATGTTGACGTTTTTGTTAGAGATGGTATGTTAAAATCCAAAATCCATGTAAAAGATACGAATACAATGGATTACTTAGCTTACTCAAGCTGTCATCCTGCACACATTAAAAAATCCATACCAAAAAGCCTATCAATACGAGCAAAAAACCTTTGTTCTGAAAATCGTGATTACCAAAATTATATTGAAAAACTCAGCAATTCACTTAACAGAAGAGGTTATCCTAAAAATTTAATAGACAGTCAAATAAAAAGCTCAAAAAATCCTAGCACAGATAATTTCAAAAAAGATCCAAAATTCATCACCCAATACTTTCCTGGCCTTTACAAAGTTAATAATGTTTTAAGAGTGGCACATAATATTCTTTCAAATTCACCTCTGACCCATAATTTGTTTTCCAAACCCCCAAGACTAATATACAAAAAAGCTCCTAACTTAAAAGACATTCTTTCAAAACCCAAACTACCTCCCACTTCCCGACCATCAGCAAAACCTTCGGGCTGTAATCAATGCAACAAACCACGATGTGCCACTTGCAAATTAATCATCCCATCAAAAACTTTCACAAGCAGGCAAACAAAAAGATGTTATAACATAAATAGTAACATCACCTGCGAGTCTACTAATGTAGTTTACCAAATTTCATGCAAAAATTGTCCTAAAGACTACATTGGCAAAACCACAAATGCTCTAAGAGTTCGTATGAATGGCCACAGATATGACGTAAACCATCCTGATAAACAAAAACCTGTGGCTATTCATGCGAGAGAACATTCTCAAAATTTTGAACAATGTTATTCATTAAAAGGAATAAGAAAATTGGCAAAAGACGCATCAGACTTAAAAAGCGAGCTCATCAATTAATACTTAAATCTAAAACACCTTCTGGTCTAAATTTGAGATGGTATATATATATATATATATTTTCTTTCTATCAAAACATTTTCTTTTTTACTTCTTCATAAATTATATGTATTTTGGATTTTTGCTAAAACCATATGATTCAGAGTGGTAAACACTTCTATTTGTTATTGTGTTTGTTCCTGAAGGCACAATTTGTTTTTCAGGATTAATTTTGCCAACAGTGTCATTTAGAGGCTTCTGATTGACTATAACGAAGGTTTAGTAATTGAAAAATTATTTTTGATCATAGAATAAAATTATAAATGCCTCAAATTCAATTTAATATTTTTTTATTATGAAATTAAACCGTCATGACCTAACCAAACCAACCAAACGTGCTGACAATGAAAAAATCGAATGAAGGTTTATTAATCGAAAAAATAGTTATGTTCATAAAATGAAATTATAAATGCCTCAAATCCTATTTTATAATTTTTTATTATAAAATTTAACTATCATAACGTAACCAAACTAACCAGACTTGCTAACAATGAAAAGTCAAATGAAGGTTTAACCGAAAAAAATATTTCTGTTCATAAAATAAAACTATACTTAAATGGGTCAAATTCAATTTCATAATGTTTTAATTTTAAAATTAAACCGTCATAACCTAACCAAACCAACCAAACTTGTTGATAATGAAAAAAAAATCCAATAAAAAAAATAGTACTACGGGTGGGATTTGAACCCGGGACCTTCGGATCATAAGCCCAACACTCTATCCACTGCACCACCGAGGCCGTTGTCATCATCCGTATCGTTGGGGTAAAGATGTTCCCTCAGCCAATCAGAAGCCTCAAAATAATACTGTAGGCAACACTAATCCTGAAATAAAAATTCAGCTTCCTGAAGAAGGCTAATGCCGAAATATAGAAATTTTTAAAAAAGTGTGTGATAAGTTTATTTTGAAAATGATTAAGCCGTTTGGCAATATTATGAAGAAACGATAGTGATAGAAACTTACTTAAAGATTGTGTTTTCCTTTCCTGTTTAACCTGAGGAAATTTTCTGTCTTCATTCATCACTTTCCCTATTTGCAAATTGGAAGAATGATTATTAGAGAAATAAAGAGGTATATTAGAGAGAGAAGGTAGAGTTTTTGTGACTTGTTTCTTGTTTTTCAAAAACATTTCTAGTTGACGGCCGGAGGGAACCTGGGCTTTACATCCTTCCTTGCTGCTATTGTAACACTTTCCTTCCGAAGGCTTAAGATACTTTTTCATCAGTTCTAAAGCATTGGCTTTGCTTTCCCATTTTTGACTATCTAAAAAAATCATAAACAATTTTCTGTAGCTTATATTGTTTTATAAAAATACTCTTATAACTACGCTTATTTATAGTAATATACCAGAGGAATTAACCAATATCCATCCTTTCCACCTTGCACACAAAACACCTAAAATTTTGCCTACTCTTTAACAAGTAAGCATATTTTTCTATTTAACTTATAGTGTAACTGTAGGATCCACAATTTGTTTTGTTGGCAATATAAATGTCTAGTTAAAATGACTCTAAATAATTATAAAATAATTAATGAAGGCACGCAGTTTAACTCAACACAAAATCTAATTCATGACTGTTATAAAACAAACACAATAGAAAAACGTATGATAGTAAAAATAGATATAAATGAAATATTGAACAGTCTTAGGCCTCGGGTACGATACGAGCCAGGTGGCTACGATACAAGCGGCACATTTATAACGCTCATCAAATTTCCCCAGTTTTATGAGTCAGTTTAGTCGAAAATGGTAAACTATGCTTACCTGCAAGACGTATTGCAACTATTGTTGCTATCTGACAATTGTTTGCCTTTAAAGAAAAACTTAGTTTTTAGAAAAACCTTAACCCTAACTTGGCCTCATACTTTTCTGGTGACTGAATTGTTTAAAAACTTCCGTGCTGGTCATTCCACAAACATTCCTTGGACTGCACCTCACGTATCAACCCGTAATGCTTGTTTGCTGCTGTTTCCCTGTCATTTCAGCATTTTCAACATCCATATCAGTAGGCATGACATAAGGCGACAAGCATTGGCAAGTATTTTTTATGCTCCAAGACTTTGGAACCATCTACCAAATCAATTTCAAAATTTCCCTCTTAATTTATTTAAAAGTTGAAGAAAGTTTTAATCAAGCTCTGTTTGTTCACAATAGATAAATTTTGGCTAGTGACTGAAGATGAATTTAATTTACTAATTATAGAATGTTAAAATATGTTATAAGGTGAAGAAGTTAAATTGTGTTAAATTATGTTTATGTTTAGGATTAATTGACGAGTTAGGAGATACCGTACTAATGTACCATATTATGTATTTTACTAACAATAAAGTTCTTGTGTCTTCTTGTATATTGTATCTTGTATTTTAGGCCGAACTGAAGCATGACTCACCTGAGCGGCGAGCGGTGTTTTCGCGAAAATCGGTTTTGAGTTGGAATCATGTGGCGCCGCTCATGCCACTCGCTGCTCGTATGGTACCTGGGGCCTTAAAGAAGTTATAACAGTCTTCCCCACTATTTTGAACTGGCAATGGAATTATGAAAGAACAAAGTCCTTGTATCGGCACGGCATTTGCCTTTGTCATCTTCATCTCTCTTGATTCACAGGAACTTTGTCAGCTGTTTCCTGAACTACTGGAACCTCTGAATTGTTTGCTTTGGGAGTTGGCGGTCTTTCGGAGATTGACGGTCATTCGGAAGTTGACGGTCTTATGGGAGTTGATGGTCTTTCAGGAATTGACAGTCTTTCAGGACTGTCAATTTTTGGTTTTGGTATCAAGGTAGACCGCAATTGATCAATGTGTCGTTTTACAAGTCGGCCTGACTTGTCAAGAGAAATTAGATAGTGTCGAGTTCCCAACTTTTTATTTACCTCTCCAAACTGCCAAACGCTCCTGTTGTTTATGAAGAGACGAACCTGAACTCTCTCCCCCTCATTGAATGAACGTGCAGAAGGATCATTTCTAGTTGAAGCTTTTTGTATGTTAGGAAAAATGGCATCCATTTGTATTCTTAACTTCCTGTGGAAGTAAAATTCAGCCGGTGATTTGCCACATGCTAGAAAAGTTGCCCGATACTGCTTTAAGATCTTTTGGACCTTTATTGCCATTGGTATGTTTTCCGAAGCTTTGGACTTCAGGCGGTTCTTCGGGTGTCCTGGAGATATGAATTTCTGGAAAATGTCATGTAATTTGCTATAAACTTGGAAAGTATCACTTTGAAAAATTGAGGCATGTCAGATGCCATAACATTAGGGTAGCCGTGTGTAGCAAAAATCCGTTCAAGTAGATGTATGGTATTGGAGCTGGATGGTGCATTTTTGATTACTTTTATCTCCGCCCATTTTGATCTGGCATCAATACACACGAGGAAGTTGAAGCCTTGAAACGGTCCTGCGTAGTCAATATGTATTCTTTCCCAGTTCTCTTTCGGGATTTCCCATGGGTGATTAGGAGCTTTGGGCGGATTTGACCGTGATAGTGCACAATTTTCACATCCTTTCACGGGATACTCAATATATTTGTCAATATTTGGGCAGTAAACATAGCGCCGTGCTAGCTGTTTCATTTTGTGATTCCAAGTTGACTTTCGTGAAGTTAATTTAGAACCTTGTTTCTAAGTAGTGATGGAATGTAAACTCTTTCTCCCTGGAAAATAATGTTTTCGACCAAAGTAAAATCAGAATCAAGTGAATTGGTGAGTAGGTCTTTCAAAATCTTAGAGAGCACTGGATCTTTGGCTGTCTCATTCTAACTTGATACTTTCAGCTGTGATTTCATGGCTTGAAATTTGAAAAATAGCTTGGCTGCAGATTTGATGTACCTCTTTTCCAATTTTCTTGTCTTTAGTAAAGTGTGTCTGTGTAAGAGTAGCTCTTGAAAGACAATCCACGTTTTTATTTTCCATGGCCTTTTTGAACACCAACTTGTAATTGAAACCTAACAGATATGATGCATATCTGAGTAAACAAGCTGAAGTCATTTGTGGTAGAGCCTTGTCATACCTGAAGATCCTAGATATTAGCTGATTATCTGTTACAAGTTTAAATTGAGTCCCAAATAAGTAATAATAGAAGTGGGAGACACCAAAAAACTATGGCCAATGCTTCCAGGTCTAGTTGACTATAGTTACATTTGGCATCAGTGAGCGAACGTGAGGCGTAAGCAATTGGTCACTCAGTTCCATCTATTAAGTGGCTAAGAACTTCAGCTAGTCCAGTAGATGAAGAGACCGTGGTGAGGACTAACGGTAGTTTTGGATCAAAAGGTAATAGTATCCTGTTACTGCAGAGCTCAGTTTTGATTCGTTGAAAAGCCTTTTCACATTCTGGTGTCCATTCCCATTTCTTATTTTTGCATAACAAACGTTGTAAAAAAAAGGTGACAGTTGAAGCATCTGGAAAGAAACGAGAGTAGTAAGAAATCATTCCTAAGAATCGTCGTAATTCTTCAACTTTTGATGGACGTGACATTTCTTTAATAGCTTGAACTTTTGTAGGAGATTTCTTTATTTTGTTTAACTCCACCACTTGCCCTAGATATTCTATTTGTTCTTGAAAAAATTAACACTTCTGTTTGTTTATGTATAAGTCAAAATCTGAGAGTCGTTGAAGACAGGCCTGTAGATTTATTTTGCATTCATCCATTGTTGAACCATGGCAAATTATGTCATCAAAGTAGGCCTCGGTTTTAGGCAATCCCTTCAAAATTTGTGTAAGAATTTGGTTGAATTCAGAAGGTGCTGTCTTTATTCCAAAGCTTAGACGATTGACACGATATGTTCCACGGTGTGTTGACATTGTCTGGATAATACTGGACTCTTCGTCGACCTTGAGGTGCAGGTAAGCTTTGTACAGATCAAGTTTACAAAAGTAAAAAGATCCTCTCAAACTATCGATTACATCATCAATTTTTTGAATAGGATGGTTTGCCTGGATTATTCGTTCATTCACACCACATTTGTAGTTGACACAGAGATAAACACTTCCATCTGCCTTAGGAATCATGACTAGTGGTGACCCCCAATCACTTGACGTAACAGGCGAAATGATTCCTTCATTTTAAAGTAAATCCAGTTCCTTGTTGACCTGATCAATAAGAGCATGAGGTACGTTCCGTTCACGATTGAAAATAGGCTTTGCTTCTGATCGAAGATTTATTGATACTGTAAAATTTGGAACGCATCCAATTTTCGGCTCGAAAATTGGTGCACATTTTTCAAACAGTTCCTCAACAGAATTTACTGGTTGTAATTGAAGGGTAGTAGCTGGTCGGTTCATTTCAGAGTCAATTTAACATAGCTCAATACCCAGTCCTCGGATCCATTGGCGCCCTAGAAGCGCGTCATGACCTGAAGGGACAATGTGATGGTCACCTTTGAACTGTTTACCCATGTATGAGACAGAAACTGATACCTTTCCCTCTGGCTTGATTATGTCTTAAGAGTATGAACGGAAAGCTGGCCTTGATGGTTCTACTGGTACGTTCAGATGTAGACGTTCAAAGTCATTCTTTGCAAGGAGAGAAAATTTAGCCCAATTGTCAACTTCAAAATATTGTGATCTTCCATTTATACCGACAGAAACAATGTACTTGTCTAAATCATATCCAACTTCAAATAAATCTACAACATCAAAGTTCTGGTAGATTGAATCAATTTTGTGCACTACGTAATCAGAAGAGTCGTCACTTGAATAATCGTCATAATTTGAGCCTGAATGTAGGTTGTGAAAGGTTCAATTTCACTTTTATGTTGATTTCTTAGTATTTGACATCAGTGCAGTTATACACATCGCAGAGACATGTCCTCGTTTTAAACACTCTCCACATTGAAGTTTATATTTGTGTTTGTTACAATTTGCAGCAATGTGTTTGCTACTTCCACATCTAAGACAGACGCCTTTTCCGAGGGCATTGAAGTCAGGTCTTTTGTTATCTGAATTGTTTCCAGTTGAGTGGTGGGATTGTCTGGGAGACCTTGTAATTTTAATTTTGTGCACTCCAACGGAATCCACATTAAAGTTGTTAGAACATGCATGTTGGTGAAATTCTTTCCTTTCAACCTTTGATGCTTCAAGATCAATAGCTTTCCGTAGAATGTCATCAAACTTTGTGTACACGGATTATAAAATGCCTTAGCCAATTGTCCTTCAATCCTTGTATAAACTGTGCCCGAAAGAAAACATCAGCAATTGACACAGATGTTTTACATTCATCGTTGGAGCATTCAACTGCAAATTCACATTCTTGAAGATCACGTCTGAGGTCGGCCACAAACTCTGAAATTAACTGGTTTTCTTTTTGAAAGATATTTAAGAAATAATGTTGAGCAACAACAAAACAACACTTTTCTTTACAGGGTGTCCACCGACCGGGAATTTTTTGAACCGGGAATTATGCGTGAATTTTGTATTTTACCGGGAATTTACAATTTGCCATGATCGTGCATGAAGATGACGTTTCCGTGACCGTGGGAGCTGACGATGACGTTTCCGTGACCGCGGGAGCAAACTATGACGTTTCCATGACCGCGGGTGACGACGATGACGTTTTCGTGACCGCGGGTGACGACGATAACGTTTCCGTGACCGAGGAAGAGGATTATAATGTTTCTGTTACCTCTGAAAAATATCAGAATTTTGTCACGATCTGTTACTGAGTGAGATATACAGGATTTTTCAGTTATCGCAGAAAACGATGATGGTGTCTCTAAGACAGTGTTAGATTATCACGATGTAACCTCGAGTTTGGCTTGACCAAAAATTTCAAAATGGCACACTTCTAGAAAGTTTTTTTATTATTTTGTAATATCTTCACCTTTTATGTGGTATTTATTTAATGTGTTTAGAAGGGTTAGAAATTTAAATTGGCTACGTGCAATTTTTGTAATTTATGCATTAATTATTTCTGTAGGTCACTTGAGAAACAACCTATAATTCCAAAATTACATACCATATGAAAGTACATAAAGACAGGGGTTGGTGTAGTAATAATTACTGAAAATTTGGTAAAATTGAAATTATCAGTATTAAAAATCTATTTTTCAGGTGTCTGTACAGAGATTTAAAAAATTTTGGTATCGACATATCACTATTTTTAAGAAGTTATTGATAAATTGCAGGTTTAAGGATTAGATTTTAATTTTTGGATGATTTAATCAGTAATATATACAAATTGAATACATGTGTCAGGCAATATTACAGTAATCATACATTTTATTTATTTAACAGAGAATGCTCTTTCCGATAACTAAAATAGCGAGCTGTGTTAGTGTAAAAACATACAGACAGCGTAGCGTAGCGCATGTTTTAAATCAAAACCGTGCATTGAAATGAGGTATGACATACTAGTAGCGTATTTCGGAGTAGCATAGCGCAGCGCAGCGCAGCGTACAACCGAGGAACAAACTATTTTGTTTTTCTCAGAGCGTATTGGAGCGCATTCGATTGCAGACACGCTTTAAAGTCAATACTAGTCTCTTTTCTGCACCAATTGGTCTCCTCCAATTAGTTGTCAGCTTCTCTTAATTATCCTTCACCAAACTAAATATGTAATCGAACGTTGTAGTCGACATTCTTGTGTTATTCTTAAACCGAGACTCATATTTCCTAAGGATTGGAAAAAGATGTATTCACCATGTTTGCCCCTGCCTTTACACACTTCATGCACCCCGAAACTTCTCCTACTGATCAAAACTGCCACCAGTAATTTATAAATAAAAAACTTTTTTAAAACAAAACGTTTTTAAACGCACTAAAAATTAGAAAATATTTTATAAATATGTTGAGAGGATAAATACTTGTAAGATTTAAAATGAAAAACGTGGGGTGCATGCAATAGATAATTTACAATTACCTTCACCTATTGAACTAATGTATTATTATCAATTAATTGCATGCACCCAACGTTTTTCGTTTTAAATCTTCTCTTTCATAATTTTCCAACTCATCAGGCCTTAGATTAAAGGAATCAAATATTTCCTCAGCCTTATCCCCCATACAGTAGCAAAGAATATCAACTTGCCTTTTCCCAGGTGCTTTATGTAGATCGCTGACTGACCTGTACCTTTCAAAACGTTTCTTCCACGCACTCCAATCATAGGGGTTGAAGGAAAAATTGTCTGGAGGCTTGACATGGATTTGATTTCTTTGAAGTCTTATCTCTTCAATTTCCTGTTGGATCTGTAGGTTTGCATCACGCTGCGCCATGTATCACGACCGTCTATACTTTTCGTGACAATAATAATTAGGAATGAACTAAATTGATAACATTTTATTTGAACATGTCTTTTGTAAGAAGTCTATAACACTAATAACAATATTTGTTTACATCTGATCATAATATAATATCCTAAATAAAAGACATGTTTTATTTGCAGTCTTGAAACAATTTGATAAGAAATAAACGGCTAGACACGGCGTAAGCCCCTCGGGCGTAGGCAAACTCGGCCTAGTTCTGATGAAGTGCGACAAGTGTTCCCAGGCTAGTCCGAAGAGTAGAGGAGGTTTTTAGTGGGTAGTATCTGGGCCTAAGCCCGTTGGAGTCCCACACTACAGGCTAGCCACCTGTGTGCATAAATGCATTTTCCCACCTCTCAAAAAAAAAAAAGGTATTAAAAAGCTGCAACTGTTGCAAAAGAAAGCTGTTAACCCTCCGAGTGTCACATGTTTTGGCCTTAATGTCAGCCTATTTTTTGCTCATTTGCAAGGTTTTATTAAAACTGATCTGAGAAGCTTAAAAACAATGTTAATTATACTGTTCTATATACCATTTTGTTTGGAAAATCTTGAGCTTCAATATTATATATAAAACATAAGGAAGATTTTTAAAAAAAAAATTATTTAGGTAAAAAAAATGTATAATTTCAAAAATTTAAAAAAAAAAATAAGTTTGCGCTCAATGAAATTGTATAAATTATAGGCCTATAAATATTTGAAAATAGCCACTTTGTTCTAAATTTTATGAGGATTACAAATATATAATAATATAAGGAAGTAGATTTGCAAATAAATAAGTTATGGGCAAAAAACAGATTTCAGTACATAGCGTTTAGCTAAGAATGCATAGCCCAACCATAGCTAGGAATCTGGCTGATAATTTACATCAATATCACTACCTACTTCTTCAGGATCATCAACCAGCACTTCAAAACCACTTAAATCTTCTTATAATGCACCACGTATATCACTACTTTTGATTTTTAACACTAAAACAATGATAAATGTAATAAAACACATCATCAGTCATCGGTCCGAGGGTAACCTAGCTGTTTACAAATACACGCACGTCAGCTCAGTCAGCTGTCTGCTACAATATTTTCGGAACTAAAATGAATAGTGCTTAGAGACAGACCTCTGGAGAAAGCTTAGAATATTACGGAAAGAACGATACCTAACTCAATCCAGTACAGTCCGATTCAGTTAGTCATAGAGCCTTCGCCGTAAACAGTGTTCGCGAGTCGCTGTAGCGACGCACGACACTATACAAAGTGCGTTACGCGTCGCTGCAGCGACGCATGACACTCGGAGGGTTAGAGCAATATTCAATGTTGACAGTGAAACACATTGTAAGCCATTATTCAAGAAACTTTGAATTTTAACTGTCACTTCTCTGTACATTTTAGATTGTTTACTGTATATTAAAAACATTAGAGAGTTCCCTACAAATGATTCGGTTCATAACCATTTTACCAGACAAATCTCTTTTCTCCGTCCGAACCAATGTAATTTTATGACCACAATCAATAACTTTAGTGAATTTGGCAAAAGATTGTATAATATGTTACCTGCTCACATTAAATGTCTTGAAATACAACAACAATTTAAATTTACTATTAGAAAGATTTTGTGTGATTTATGTGTGTATAAGGTCAAAGAATTTGTAGAACATATTAAGTAAGGTTAATGGATATACTGTGATGAAATTGTATGACGTTGCTATACATGTATTTATAATGTTGATGGCAATAAATGGATTTGATTTGATAACTCAACACAAAATGTAATTCATGAATGTTTATTAAACAAAAACAATAGAAAACATATGATAGTAAAAATAGATATAAATGAAATATTGTACAGTCTTAAAGAAGTTAAAATATTGTTATTAGTGTTATAGACTTCTTACAAAAGACATGTTCAAATAAAATGTTATCAATTTAGTTCATTCCTAATTATTATTGTCACGAAAAGTATAGACGGTCGTGATACATGGCGCAGCGTGATGCAAACCTACAGATCCAACAGGAAATTGAAGAGATAAGACTTCAAAGAAATCAAATCCATGTCAAGCCTCCAGACAATTTTTCCTTCAACCCCTATGATTGGAGTGCGTGGAAGAAACGTTTTGAAAGGTACAGGTCAGTCAGCGATCTACATAAAGCACCTGGGAAAAGGCAAGTTGATATTCTTTGCTACTGTATGGGGGATAAGGCTGAGGAAATATTTGATTCCTTTAATCTAAGGCCTGATGAGTTGGAAAATTATGAATTGATTATGGGAAATTTTGAATACCATTTCGTTCCTAAAACAAACATAATTTATCAGCGTGCTAAATTTCTTAGACGAAAACAGGGATCCTCAGAGTCTGCTGAAAACTTAATCACGGACTTACATGACCATGCAACTGGGGAGATTTAAGGGATGAAATGATTCTCATGCAGCTTATCGTTGGAATGAATGATCGAAACCTTAGTGATCGCTTACAGTTACAAAGCTCACTAAAATTAGAAACTGCAGTTGATGCTCTTCGTAGTTCAGAGGCATTAGTTAGGCAAAAACTTGACCTAGCTGATCCCTCCGTTGATCGGGTAAAATTAAACACCACTTCCAAAAAGTCTTTTTGTAAGAAAACTGTTCCTAATAACCATGGAAAATACAATCCAGGGATCCTATGTAAATGGTGTGGGAATACTCCATCCCATCGCCGAGGCTTGTGTCCTGCCAAAAATGTTCGGTGTAACAACTGTAAAGCAAACGGTCACTTTGCTAAAGTTTGTTCGAAGCAAAAGGTTAATGAAGTCAGTAGTGAACCTCAGTTTGTTAATCAATATTGTACAAGTTCATCAAATTCTGAAGAATTCATAGGTCAAATTACCGAAAACAGTGCTCTAAACCCTGAATCTTGGGAAATTGACCTCAGGTTTAATGATTCTGACATTATTAAGTGTAAAACTGATACCGGAGCAGACGTTTCGGTTTCACCAGCCAATATAAAGCTAAACAAAAAAGTTCCATTGCAAAATACATGTAAAAGACTTTCAGGACCGGATGGGACTCAGTTAGCTGTACGAGGGATGGTAAATGTAAAGTTAGACTATAAGAACAAATCTTGTTTCAAGCGTTTTTATGTAGCGAAAAAATGTAAAACCCCGCTCATAGGTAAAACAGCCATTGAAAAACTTAACCTTCTACAAGTTGTCCGAAGTGTGCCTTCGACTTCGAAGAATTACAGAGAAAAGTACAAGAAAAATAATGACTCCAGGCATGCTGCCAAATCCCTTGGAAGTTTGAAATCTGGAGACAGTGTTTGGATATCTGACTTGGGAAAACCTGGAACGGTTGTAAAAACAGCAATAGAGCCACAATCATATATTGTCAGGACTGATACAAGAGACCTAAGAAGAAACCGTTTCCATTTTCTACCATTTCCCGAAGACTTGAAAAGTACACCATCACGAGACAATGTGACAGAACAAAATTCAACAAGTGTCTGTACCAGAAGTCCAAAACTACGAGAGGACAACTCAAGTTACAAGACTAGACACGGGCGTCAAGTACATCCTCCAAGGAGACTCGATCTTTAAGGAGGGGGATGTTTTAAGACTGCAAATAAAACATGTGTTTTATTTAGGATATTATATTATGATCAGATGTAAATAAATATTGTTATTAGTGTTATAGACTTCTTACAAAAGACATGTTCAAATAAAATGTTATCAATTTAGTTCATTCCTAATTATTATTGTCACGAAAAGTATAGACGGTCGTGATACACAAATCTAGACTGTGATCCGATCTAAATCGTTCTTTTTAGCTTGAAGGACATTCCGGACAAAGTGCGACCAGCAGTCCCAGTTGTCGTCACCCTTCAGCAAGGTCTCACAAATCGATTCAATTGACAGCACCCCAAGATGTTGAATGGCCTCCTGGCGAATCATGTCCCATCGTGGACAGCGGAAAAAAGTGTGTTCCGCGTCGTCGGGAATGCATGGGCAGTAAATGCAGTCAGGTAAATTTGTTTTGGCCATCAAGTGCAGGTACGACTGAAAATAGCCGTGACCTGACAAGAACTGCGTGAGGAAATAGTCAACCTCACCGTGCCGCCGTTCCACCCACGGTTGGACCTGTCTGATGAGTCTGGCAGTCCAACGTCCTCGAGTCTCCCTTTCCCAGCTTTCTTGCCACATCTGAAAAGTGCGGGAGCGCTCTTCTGTTCTTGCAGCGTCCTTTCCGATGTAGCCTTGTCTCTGGTAGATTGCCTTCCTCTCCGCTGCCAAGAGTTTGACAGGGATAACTCCAGCAATCACCAAAACGGCCGGTTCGGACACCGTACGGTACACGGAAGCGACTCTGAGTGCTGCCTGACGCTGCACTCGCGCGAGCCTCAACCTATACGCCTCCTTGTTAAGCGCGTCTGCCCACACCTCAGAGCCGTAGAGAAGCACGGACTGGACTGCAGACATAAATAGTCTTCTACGGCTGGACCGGGGACCACCGACATTGGCCATAAGCCTACTAAGAGCAGCGACACTCCTAGCAGCCTTGTGCGCCGTACGGAAGATCTGGTCCCTTCAGCTCAACTTGTTGTCCACCATGACACCGAGGTACTTGGCGGTTCGCGTGGTTTGGACAACGATTTAATATTATCATTACTTAATGCAGAAGTTAAATCATTTATATAAACAATAAACATAGTAGGTCCTAGAATTGATCCTTGTGGTATGCCTGAATGAACAGAGAGATATGAAGAGAAGCATCCATTATAATACACAGATTGATATCGGTCCGTTAATATGATTGCAAAAAATCCAAAGATGTTTGATCAAAACCATAATATTTCAACTTTTTTAACAATATATCATGTGAGATGGTATCAAAAGCCTTGGACATATCAAACCAGCTACCAAATACTTTGTTTTTAGCATCCAAGCCATTGACACAGCGTTTCATAAAACTAACAATAGCATTACTGGTGCCTCTGTTAGGCCTAAAACCAATCTGATCATCTGAGAACAATGAATTTATTTCAAAATACTTAATTATTTTACTATTTAACAAAACTTCAAATATTTTAGAAAAAACAGGAACTATTGACACTGGGTGATAATTAGCATAATCTGTTTTCACACCCTTCTTAAACAAAGGTACAACTTTAGACAATTTGAGATGAGTAGGAAATACACAATTATCAATACACTGATTATACAAATAGGCCAAAACCTCAACGATAAATGGAGCAGCATGTTTAACAATCAATGAATTAATATTATAAACATCCAAACTAATACTATTACTAAGTGAAAAAATTGCACTGTATACTTCCTCTACACTTACATTACTAATAGAAAAAACAGATGAAATATCTCAGGATCTCTGGTAACTTAGCTTATCAAGATAAAAAGACACATCATGTTTAGAACTAGGTATGCTATGTTAATTAGAACTCACATTACTTAGAAATAATTTATTAAAACTATCACTTGACAGTTTTGTTGTTACATTTTACATGTTAAAATGCGTGCCTTTATAAATTATTTTATAATTAATTAGATTCATTTTAATTGGCAACGAGTGTGAAAATCAACTAGGCACTGTAAAGTTCAACACATTTACTTTTCAAAATTACATTCAATTTCTAGTTTCAAGATACACTATTATTTCATACAGTTCAAACTACTAATGGATGCACAAAAGTTTACCTTACTTCTAAACACATTCAATGAACAGCAAAAAGCACTTGTACTGTACATGAGATGTCAAACACGTTTCAAGCTCAAATTCAAACGATTGTTACATCAATTGGAAAAACCAGAGAAGAATGCTCTCAGTCTACAATGTCAAATGTTACATTAAAATTGCCTTCAAGTGATTGAGTTAGGCTAATAGCATGGACTATATATACCTACAGGCTATATACTATATATATAGTCAATATATATATATATAGCTATATATACCTGTAGGTATATAGTCAATGCTAATAGTTAAAGTTGACTATACCAACACTTCAACACAATGCCTATATATTTTTAAGTTTATAGGTTGCATGATTAAGACAACAGTTATGTTACTCACCAAAGGAGTTGTTAATGACTAGGTCAAGAACACCGCGAGCAAAATTATTAACACCATCACTTTTGTCTACAACTGCTGAGTATTCCTGAAGTTTAGTTTCGAGAATGTGACATGTCGATTTGTTGCTTGATCTAAAACATAAAATTAATACTTTGAAGTCCTTTTAAGCCCAAAAACTATATTATTTAAAAGTAGGCTATTGAAAATAAAACATCATGTAAATAGGAAATCATTAAGACAAAATAGAAGAAGAATAAAGAGTAGGCCTATTTTTATGTTTGTTTAAGTTAGTTAGAAGTTTAGGTTCTAACATGATTATTACAATAGGTAAAGGACTGCATTTTTTATGAATAGCCTAGATACAATACGGAAACAAGCAGAATTTGAAGAAGTTCTTGCGGTCATGGTTCCCGTGGCGGATCCAGAGGGGGGACGAAGAGGGCAACCGCCCCCCCTTCAGGCATACATATATGTATTTTTACGGCATGTAATACAGTAGTGATTATAAGTACATTGCGTAAAATAATTTTTCACACCAACTTTGGACAAAGAAATGGTATAAAACTGCCATTTTGGAGACTTAGTCTGGATCCGCCACTGCATGGTTCTTAGATTTTTATACCTACTGGGGTGGGATTCAAAAGTAATGAGCCTTAATAGAGAAACAATGATTTACTGATGAGATCGGTACATGTGCCTAAAGATCTTCAAAACAAGCCCGTCCTGCGTCAATACACTTTTGTAGGAGACTCTCCAGGTGTTAAGGTGTCCGTGTATGCCTGTTCCGGGATGACTGCAATGACTGTCTAGACAGCAGTTGGTATTTCCTGAATCGAATCAAACCGACGTCCTTTCAACACTGTTTTTAAGCGCGGGAATAAAAACGGTCGACGGTCAGGAGAGACAGGTTCGGACTGTAGGAAGAAATTCAGCATCGACATTGCACATTTAAAGCAGTTCTTGACATTTGAGCACTCACATTTCTTTCTGTTAGACAATCAAGAGCCTGCAAGAATGTGTTGCAACGTGGTTTCTGACAAATTTGAGGCTTCTACCACTTAAAACTGACGGTCAGGGTCAGCGTTTAAAACTCGCACACACGCTGCACATTTTCATCTGTTCAGGCTATTGACCTGGGAATCTTGACTGGGACTCATCGCCAACATCTTCCCGGCCCTCCTATAAAGCCTTGTACCACTTTTTTGTTTGGGAAATCGAAAGACAATAATCCCCAAAGGCTTGCTGAAGCATGGTAAATGTCTAGAGAACTATCCATTTTGCAATGTCATGAATCAACAGACAGAGGTTCACGTTACATTTGCTCTTACCATTCTGAGACCTAGGGGGAACTGCCACTTGTTGCCAAGCGAAGCAAACACCCTCCACCACCAAACGAGACGTCGCACAGCGCCACTCGTGGTATCATTCCGTCAGAAAAAAAGGCTTATTACTTTTGAATCCAACAATATATTACACATGACCGAGTCTCTTTTATTTGAAGTGCCCAATAAAATACCGGAGTATCTTGCTCTGCCTAAAATTCTGATCCCACCCATAACCATAATTTTACATTGTATAATCAAATAAAAGACATATCAGGCAAACAAATTATTAGGTATCTAACTTACTAAGAGGTTAATTTATCTAACTAGAGTAGCTTGATAAACCATGCAAGCTTGATGTGAATCTAGTGGCGGAAATTGTATTTACAAAGTTATATATAAAGTAGCCTGGATCACATCGGGTTTCTCTAAAATTTCAAAACAATCAATAAGATAGGGGTACAGTTCCGCAGAGAACATGCATATATTATCGGATGAATAACGATATAGCCTGTATCTATAATTATCCGATTCAATATAACGTTCCTATGTGTTTTTTTTTTAACACTAAACATCACCAATAGGTACTAGAAAAGAAACCGGTAGAGGCCCACATAAACAAATGACAATATGGCAGGAAGGAACCTCAAATAAAGGGTTGTATAAATCACATAAAACATATAGAAGATGCATCAGCCAGCTGTTAGATTTTGTTTTAGTTTATTTGTTTACTTTTCCGTGAGTTAACCTTTTGATTCTACCCACGAATACTAGAAAAATACCAGTATGAATCATAAACATTTAAACAAATGATGTTTTTGGCCCGAAAGTAGACAAAACCCCTATAGGCCTACTAATAGCATTAATTAGCATACAGGGTGATTTTAATTGTCCCCCCCCCCAACTTTTTTCTACATTTTTTAAAATATCAATCCCAGACCACTTCCAAACATTGTTGGGTAGTAAGTACTTCATTTTGACAAGGTGCTCATTTCCGGCCGCCATCTTGGATCTGCCATATTAGATGCAAAATATTTTTTTCAAATGTAAAGGTGGGGTTGTGACCCATTATTTCAAATTAGATTTTTCCCCTGATTACAATGCCACAAACCGTTTTTTAAAATCTTGATTCATTCAAAAGTTATGAGGGCTTTTTAAAACTTCATTTTCAGCCCATTTTAACATTGTGCATTTACAAACTAAGACCATAATCTCAAAATAGTGCTAGATAAAGATAAACTGTAACGTCTGTTTTATACACTACCAGTCATTGTCAACATATTTTCTCTTTGCTATGATTGATGTATTTTTTTCGGCCGCCATCTTGAAATGTGACAAATTAATTTGAATATGAAGGTTGGGGTTGTGACCCATCATTTCAAACTACTTTTTTAAGCTAAACTCAATGCCGCAATCATTTTTTTGTTATCAAGTTTTATTTATGAGATATTGCATTTTTTTTGTTTAAAATGTGAATATTTCAAAATCAAAATATGAAAATGAAAAACGGATCATGGAATTGAGTTCAGTTTAAAAAACTAATCCGAAATGATGGGTCACAACACCCCCTTCATATTTAAAATAATTTATCATATTTCAAAATGATAAATAATAACGGATCCAAGATGGCGACCGAAAAAATTACATCAGTCATAACCAAGTGAAAATAAGTCGACAATGACTGGTAGTGTATACTTATCTTTATCTAGCACTATTTTGAGATTATGGTCCTCAATTTGTAAATGCTCAATGTTAAAATGGGCTAAAAATAAAGTTTTAAAAAGCCCTCATAACTTTGAAATGAATCAAGATTTTTTGAAACGGTTTGTGGCATTGTAATCAGGGTAAAAATCTAGTTCAAAATAATGGGTCACAACCCCACCTTTACATTAGAAAAAAATATTTTGCATCCAATATGGCGGATCCAAGATGGCGGCCAGAAATGACCACCTTGTCAAAATGAAGTACTTACCACCCAACAATGTTTGGAAGTGGTGGATTGATATTTGAAAAAAATGTAGAAAAAAGTTGGGGGAGGGACATTTAAAACTCACCCTGTATATGGTTTTGTTTACTTTCGGGCCATTTTCTACTTTACTTTACATTTGCTTTTCTAGTATTAGTGATCCTACCATACATTTTGATATTGCATCAAGAGAAATGACAGTACGTTTATCTTATAACGATGGGATAGTAGCTTATTTTTCTAACCTTTGAATTTTGTTTCAAGTGTTTACTTATTAAATTAGTTCAATATTATATATTTTAAAAACACACCAATTTGATGTTGCAGACAAATGTTGTATATATAATTAAGTGACTATTCACCTTGTTCATCAACAACATAACGTCTGTTCTTCTCGTTGACACTCTACTCTTTGCTGACGATGTGAAGATATACACCGTGGTCTCCAGTGATGAGGACTTTGCTCGCCTGCAGACAAGTCTCAGCAATTTATTGGACTGGTGCATTGTTAATAACATGAAACTAAATCTTTCTAAGTGCTCCGTTATGACCTTTGGCCGTATGCACAACTTGCACCATTACCAGTATACACTGAATAACCAGCCCCTTGGAAGAGTGAATACAATGAAGGATCTGGGTGTCACATTTTCTTCGGACATCTCATTTAATGCACATGTCGATGACATATGCAGAAGAGCTTATAGGATGCTGGGTTTCATCACTAGGTCGACTCGTGGTGTGACAAATGATCTCGTATTAAAAGACTCTCTATTCTTCCTTTGTGCGTCAGCTCCTGGAGTATGCCAGCCCTGTCTGGTCCCCTTACCACCTGGCTCTGATCGATAAGTTAGAGGCTGAGCAGAGGAAGTTTGTGAGACTACTGGGGGTTCGTCAGGGACTGCACTACAGGGAAATTCTATTTGCTGGACTTCAGGCTAACTTTTTCCTCCCTGACCTGGAAGTGAGACGCTGTATAGCAGATGTGTTGTTCCTTGCTAAGCTTATCAGTGGTCAGCTGGACTGTCCCATGCTTCTGTCACAAGTGGACTTCCGCCTTCCATCCAGAACTCGGTCACGTGACTTGTTTAGCAGGCGCCATTACCAGCGTTCCTACGACTTCCACGGTCCACTGGCAAGGATGATGAGGCTTGGGAATGGTCTCTGCGACACGGTCGACCTATTCAGTGACAGTTCAGCTACCATCAAAAGACGGATGCTCGCTACTCCCCGGCATATAGCTGATTGATTCGGTGGATTGAAAGTCTCTTTGCACTTGTTTGTAAATAGTCATTTCTGCTTGTTTTGCATTTGTTGTAATCTCTCCTAATCTTTTTGAAATATCAAACATTTTGCACATATAAAACTATTTGTATTTCTGTATCTGTATTTCTGTATGTATTTCAGTATATTTCTGTATTTGTATTTTCTGTGTTTCTGTATTTATATTTCTGTATTTGTATTCTCTGTATTTTTGGTATGTTCTTTGTATGTAGCCATGTTGCATCATGTCTCCTATAAGTATTGGTTATTTGCCGTTGGAATGAAATAAATAAATAAGTGACACAAGAACTTTGGACAGAGCCTTTTCTGTTCCCACTGGGAAAAATGCATCTTTAGATTATTTCTCTTTGTGACATGGACATTGATTTATTTAAATTTTATTAAAATTTATTTACATCAAGGATAAGCGCCTAATCATGCAGCAGTTTGCATTGGACGAGGCAGTGAAGAATCACCATATCTTCTCTGTGTTCTCTTCCTGTGGCTAGAGGACTTTTGGGCCAGTAAGTTTGTACCATTTGTTTATGATTATGATCCATACCGGTACCGAGTCTGTTCGAGTATTCATGGTAAACATTGAATTAAGAGTTATGATTTGTTTACGATTTTATTGATATTTAATCATTAAAAAAATAATACAGACTATTAGGCCTACCAAAACAAATATTTTTTTTTTACGGAAAATAAAAACAACCAACAGCTTAAACCACAAACTATGATAAAATAACTAAAGCCTATGATTTTGCTTTCCAAGGGATCCAACATTGTTCTTATAGAAAATCAAAATATTTTTCAATACTGTTAACTTAATATTATTAAATACCGTACTGTATTATGATTATAAAATTACTTAGTAGTTTCCTCCATTTTTAATCGTAATTAAGTTTCCTAAGGACTCGAAAGGGTCAGAAGGGTCAAAAGGGTGGGGGGGGGGTTCCTAAGGATGAAATGAACACAAAAAGCATCATTATTGTTTTCTTATTGTTTTTATTTGTCATATGGTTTAAAATAATCAATGCAATATTAATATCAAATTGGATGATGTAGGTTATCTACATCGTTATTCATCCGATAATATATTGCAGGTTCTCTGCGGAACTGTACCCTATGATAGGCGTCAAGTTATTCTTAAGGACTTAAGGGTAAGTTACTTTTGTATTATACGGAGTCCACCCTTATACAACGCGCTGCAGGGGTTAACTTAGGTTGGGTTATGGGTCATTCCATATAAAGTGATCAAAATAAAAAATAAAATTTTCCCTTATGTTTTTCTTTCTTGTTAGTTTTTGGTTTATTTAATATACACATAAAACCAATTTAAAATTTAGAAAAAAAATATTTTTATCTCCTTTGGTTTTTTTTGTAATCTTACTTTAAAGTTCCAAAAAAAGTGTGGTTTTGCGCTTTAAGGGATTTACGTTTTAAATATCTCAAGAAAGAATAAAGATAGAAAGGTAAAACAAAAACCATTATTTTCAGGATTAAATTAGCTTTAATTTGATATACAACATGACAGTATTTCAAGTAATTAAAATTTCAACCCCCCAAACTCAAAATTTCAAAAGCCAATCCCAAAAAATGCTTAAAACAATTAAAAATTTTCAAAAAAATACCATGGGTCCTTAATGTTATTAATAATTTATGTCCAAAAATTCAAGTTGGGATCTCAATGGGATCCATATTAAAATAATTTTTTACATAAGCCTGCAATGTAAATAGACAAGTCGTAGGCTGCAGGGCTAATAGTTACATTCATTAGCTACAAAAATGTCTAAGTAACGTAACATACAATAAAAAGCTAACAGTCTATAGGCCTAACCAGTTGTACAATACAAGTACAGTAAGCCTAAAGTGTCTAAAATTTGAAAAATTCACTTTTTAAATAAGACTAGAATTACTCGAATTTAAGCATAACGTTTTCCTCGGAATTATGTTTCATACTATGCGGCTTATTGAGCCGCACGGGTTCTCTAGTATTCTATATTTACTTCTGTATTATTTATTCTATATTATTCTATATTATTTCTATATTTCTATATACGTGTGGCTTCATTGGCAACAAATAATGCAAATGAAATAGCATGTGCCATTTCCAAAGAGAAAAACATACTGTAAATTGGCTGTTACGTAAATATTGACGTTTACATGCATTGTTAATCAACGTATCTTGTAAACGATAATGTGATCTAGTTTAAAAAGAATATGACCTTTCTGTCGTGACAGTAGCTGCTTAAATAGTATTTACTCTTACAGCCAAAATATTGTGATACTTTCAATAATGTTACCAACGCAGTGAGCTACGGTCCGTAATATAGGTCACTGCAAATAATTTGTCAAGATAGGTACCACCATTTTAGGCAAGGTTTTTGTGTTTGGATGTTATTAGACGCGATAAGAGCACACTGAACTTCTTCTGCAGATGAAGTTGGAGAAATATAAGCCGAATCATAAATGTGACAATGCGAGTTTGAGCATTTTGTAACTATATGAGGAAGCTACATAGTATTTTTTAGGCTGCTGCTTAGTGCACTTAAGAATATATTTTTTAGAAATGAATTACATTGTTTTTGTTGCTGAGTAGCGCTAGTAAACATGCACAACCCTTTTCGTTAGTCTAATAAAATTCAAAGTCTCCCTAAGAGTTCAAGTTCTTATTTGTATACATATTACAAATGTAAATATGCATTTGTAAATTATGTTTACACTAAGATGAATGAATACATCAAAGTAACCTCTCTGAAAAGTCTGCAGTATATTGCAGTTATCCAGCTTAATGACTTTCTAAATCATGCACATATTTCAACATAAATATTGTAAGATATTTTATCCAGTTGCTGTAAACCACTATTAATTTAACAAAATATAGACACGGCTCAAATGGGCACCGTGCCCTTCTGCACTTGTATTATTTTGTATTGTATTACAGAATCGATGATTTTTCCAATGATTGAAAGCATCTCATGAACCTATTATGATCTGTCTAGAATAATATGATAAAATATAGGGAAAAGGTGTGAAAAAGGCAGACACAAACCCGTAAATAGATATAAGATAGTTCAATAAGAAAAAGAAATAATTGTAAGAGTTATTGTGCTAAAAGGATTTTCCACTGATTTGGTAATGGAACTTTATATTGCAATATTGCAATATATGACATGATACAGAAGAAAATCCAGTTTAAAATCAGAAAATAACATTGCAAATACTTCTTTTCGACTATTCAGTTACTCCCAATAAATGTGTGTTGTTTAAAATACAATTTTAAAATTAACAGCTGTTTTATTAAAAAGTATTATCCACATGACCAAAATGTAAACAAATCTGTGGAGGGATCTTTAAAGGCTTCTGGGACAGAGACCTAATCGAATTTACTTCTTTTTTCTTTTGATTACTCATCTACAGACCAAGACCTTTCTTTGGACACCTCTACCAAGTTTCTACGTCCAGCCGTTCTCTCAAATTAGTGGAGACAAAGTTTCCAATTAAAATTTAGATTCCCCCATGTTCATCTTATGGGAGAAAATCCAAATTTGATGGAAGATCCTGCCCAAACTAATAAAGATATCAAAAAACTAAAAACACTTTGCAAAACTACAGATCAGGGCAATTTTTTTGACACTTAATCATCAAAATCGGTCCAAAAATGAGGGAGGAGTTTTGTTTACAAAAATCGGCTTAGCGTATTATATGGAAGATCCTGCCCAAACTAATAAAGATATCAAAAAACTAAAAACACTTTGCAAAACTACAGATCAGGGCAATTTTTTTGACACTTTAATCATCAAAATCGGTCCAAAAATGAGGGAGGAGTTTTGTTTACAAAAATCGGCTTAGCGTATTATATATATAAGATAGATATCAATTTCCTTTGATACAAGCTTCTTTGAGGATGAAGAGCAAGTTAACCCAGATTCAGAAATGATTGCAGAATTGAAAGAAAAATTTCAGAAAACTACGAAAAAAAGTGAGAAGTTCTTGATACTTACAACATTACCTAAAAGTTGGACTGTAAAAAAATTGAAATCGAGTTTGGTGTCAGTAATAGGATGGCCAGAAGAGCTAAATCGTTAGTTAAAGAAAAGGGAATAATGTCATGTCCAGACCCAAAGCCAGGAAAAACTTTGGACCAGAATGTTGTAGATAAAGTCAAAGCTTTTTACAACTCTGATGATGTGAGTCGAATTATGCCAGGCAAGAAAGATTTTGTAGCGATGAAAGTAAATGGAAAGAAAGAACATGTGCAAAAGAGAGTGGTTTTATTAAATTTAAAAGAATACTTTGAACTGTTCAAAAAAACAGAATCAGCTGTGAAAATTGGTTTCTCAAAGTTCACTGATTTAAGACCGAAGAATTGTATCTTGGCTGGGGAAATGGAACTCACTCTGTTTGCATGTGCACAACGCACCAGAATGTAAAATTAATGATTGTCGGAGGAAAGCTGAAAGAGGTGAAGATTGATGAAGCTACTGATCTTGGCGATTACAAACAATGTTTTTCACAAATAATGTGCCAAGAAAATACCCCTGACTGCTAGCCTACCTAAACAAATGTATAAAATGTCCAGGCGTATTAAAACTAAAAGAAGTACTTCTGAACCACTTTGAAGAGGGGATGATAGAGACCATCACATACAAACAATGGGTTTCTGTGGATAGTTGTACATTTGAGACATTTTGCAAGACTGTAGAAGAATTTGTGGACAGTTTTTGTGAACAGCTTGTTGAACTAAAGAAGCATTAATTCATATCCCATCAGCAATCCAAGTACTACAAAGATTTGAAAGAAAACATTCAAGAGGATGAAGCAGTTCAGTTGTAAGTTTGGACTTTTCAGAAAACTACTCTTTTGTGGTCCAAGACGAGGCACAGTCTTTCCACTGGAATAATAACCTCTGAGCTACTGTGCATCTATTTGCTGTTTATTACAATGAGAAAGGAGAAATTAAGTATACAAGCTTTGTAATAATATCAGAATGCTTGATTCACGACTCGGTAGCAGTCCATTTATTTCAATCGATATCTTATTTAAAAAGTGAAGTTACCAAATTTTAGACACTTTAGGCTTACTGTACTTGTATTGTACAACTGGTTAGGCCTATAGACTGTTAGCTTTTTATTGTATGTTACGTTACTTAGACATTTTTGTAGCTAATGAATGTAACTATTAGCCCTGTAGCCTACGACTTGTCTATTTACATTGCAGGCTTATACAAAAAAAATATTTTAATATGGATCCCATTGAGATCCCAACTTGAATTTTTGGACATAAATTATTAATAACATTAAGGATCCATGGTATTTTTTTGAAAATTTTTAATCATATGCGTTTTTTGGGGTTGGCTTTTGAAATTTTGAGTTTGGGGGGTTGAAATTTTAATTACTCTATTTATTATTATTTATTTATTATTACTTAGTACAGCACATATACAATGAATTTACAATACCAAACTGCATAAGCCTTAAAAAAAAGGCTTGTCCGCAGCGTTTCTTTCAATACTAATTGTCTTTTACATCTTTATCTTAGTCTTGAGTCAGTGTGAACTATTAACGGGAGCGTTTCATAAACTCCAAATTTCACAAACTCCAACGCTTAAAATATTAAATAAACAGAGCGGTTCATAACCTCCAAATCTATAACATTCAAATAATCACTGTTTCACAATGTCCAAGTTTCACAAACTCCAACGTTTAAATATTAAATAAACAGAGCGGTTCATAATGTCCAAATTTCATAACCTCCAATGGTACAGTCTGGGCCTGAAGTGGTTGCCACAGTCAGATAGCACGCACCATTCGCCAGCGCTCAACTACTGATTAAACGTACATTTTAATGATTGAAGAACACTCAGATGTGTGACTCAAATATGTGTTAGCACACAATGTGCAAATCAAATTTACATTTTAGCGAATTTTCCCTATAGGGAATAAGCTATTGCCGTAGTACTCATGGGAAGACCTCGTCCCGGGACCGATTTACTTTTTCGTTTTGAGGTCCCTAGAGACCAAAAACACCATCAGTTACATGGGTGAATAAAAAGTCAAGACCCCCCCCTCTAATATTTTTCCAAGTAAATATACAGAGATATCCTTTTGGTGGTCGAGCAATCTTAGCAGGAAGTTTCATTTTATCATTTTGAAATTTTTGACTGTCCCCCCAAAAGGGGGGATTTGGGGGGCAACTCAAATTTTTTAAATGTAAACCCCCTTCAAGTGACACCTCATTTTGAAGTGTTTACAAAAACTTAAAGAATGGTGAAAACTAGAGGTCGCTATCTCTTCTCTATCCAAAATGGTAGCCCGTCAAATGTTGTGGAAAATCAATGGTAAAATTGTTAATATTGGCTGCCATTTTGGATAGAGAAGAGATAGCGAGCTCTGGTTTTCACCATTCTTTAAGTTTTTGTAAACACTTCAAAATGAGGTGTCACTTGATAGGGGTTTCTATTGAAACATTTTTAGTTGTCCCCCGAATCCCCCCTTTTGGGGGACACTCAAACATTTTAAATGTAAACCCCCTTCAAGTGACGCCTCATTTTGAAGTGTTTACAAAAACTTAAAGAATGGTGAAAACCAGAGCTCGCTATCTCTTCTCTATCCAAAATGGCAGCCAATATTAACAATTTTACCATTGATTTTCCACAACATTTGACGGGTTACCATTTTGGATAGAGAGGAGATAGCGACCTCTAGTTTTCACCATTCTTTAAGTTTTTGTAAACACTTCAAAATGAGGTGTCACTTGAAGGGGGTTTACATTTAAAAAATTTGAGTTGCCCCCCAAATCCCCCCTTTTGGGGGGACACTCAAAAATTTCAAAATGATAAAATGAAACTTCCTGCTAAGAATTGCTCGACCACCAAAAGGATATCTCTGTATATTTACTTGGAAAAATATTAGAGGGGGGGGTCTTGACTTTTTATTCACCCTGTATATATTTATATGTGTGTCTGTTAGCGCGATAACTCGAGCAAAAATCATCCGATTTTGATGAAATTTGGTACAAACGTGTAAACCTACGTTTATTCGAACGAGTTCGCGAACCAGCATGATCGGACTATGGGAACTCTTAAGAATATATACTTATACTCTTAAGAAAGCAATTACGGAGCAACAATGATACTTCGTGTTACACCGCTACAACAGTAGAACTTGTAGCGCCTACATACCGAACCACGGCAACCTCTGCAGCGACTTCTGGCAGAGACTGTACCGTTGGAGCTTATGAAACTTGGAGGTTATGAACCGCTCTGTTTATTTGATATTTAAACGCTGGAGTTTGTGAAATTTGGACATTGTGAATCGGTGATTATTTGAAAGTTATAGTTTTGGAGTTTATGAAATTTGGAGGTTATGAAACGCACTGTTTATTTAATATTTTAGACGTTGGAGTTTGTGAAATTTGGACATTATGAACCTCACCCCTATTAACTGTACAAAAATTATTTCCTACTTCTTAAACAGTAACAAATGTGGCTTATAACACTTTTACATGATTACAAACAATTTAAATATTGAAGAGGCAAAAGAAACTGTAGAAAAATAAATTAAATGTAAAAAAATAAGAACAAGCGTAAATATGCAAGGAATCTTCTTAAAACTATTTAACATGAGTATATACTTTCAGATTACAAACATTGAACAAACAAAACACTAACTAACAAGGAATAATAACAGCTGAAACAAACTTTATAACATATAATAAAACAAGAACTATATTTTTAACAGTTGATAAAAGATCCTATATATATTTATATATATGTATATGTAAAATTCTGTAAAGAATACAGCAACTTAAATCAACAAAAGACACAACTTGTATTATACTATGACTTAACAATAACAATAAATAAGAGTTTTCTAAAAACGTTAACTACTCGGTCATATACAATTTTTTCAGTTTTACCTTCAATAATTTGTATGTTTTTATTTCTTTCATACATTGTGGCAAACTATTAAACAATGTAGGAACCAAATAGTTTCTTGTACGCTTTGTGTATTTATTATTAACAGTAGGAACAATGAAAAATTCTTTCCTTGAGTTGTATCTATGCACATTTTTTACTGTGAACCTGTTTGAAAAATAATAATCTATTATCAACAAATAAGTGAACAGCTTTTCCACTGGTAAAACCCCTGTCAACTGATAACACAACATTGGAGTTTCACTGACAACAGCAGAATCAAGCTTAGTGATAATTTTTAATATTCTTGTTTGAACAGCCTGTAGTTTCTGTAATTCTGATATTGATGCATTTCCCCATGATCTTAATCCATACCTAAGAAGTGACTCACACATAGATGCATAAATTAGTTTCATCGTCTTAAACGGCAAGTAGTCTCATAAGTAATAAAGTTTTGAGGCACACACTCTAAGTTTATCTTTTATATATGCAATATGAGAGTCCCATTTTAAATTATGATCAACAAATACCCCTAGATATTTAAAACTTTTAACGCTTTCCAATATTTGATATTCACATTTTTATTTTAAGTATGATTTACTATGCAAACAGTTATGTGAGTGTGCTTTCACTCTAGGTTCTTTGCAACTGTAGAAAGGTGAATGGACATGCATTATTTTAGATTTCTTACAGTTTACACTTAATCCATTGTCATGGCACCATTTTTTTGTTGTTCAAAGGTTTATTGCGGACATTTTCCATCACGAATGTAAAAAACAATACACAACGTTTCGGGATCTGGAATCTGATCCCGTCTTCAGGTGAAAAAACTTAACTAACACATTACAACTAACAATACACAAACGCCCAACCTAAGTTGGAATACACTACCGAGGGTAGTAGTCAAAAAATATGCACTGTATAGCAGTCAAGTCATGATACAACATGCAATTAATAACAAATCACAAAACACTATAATCTATAAAAGGTTTACGTACAAAAAACTCACACAATGGAACACTAACAACACCGTACGCTATGACTCCACCAATGAGACTGAACCAACATGGCTGACCAATCGGAAACACGGAGACAACAGAAATGGCTTCCGGTCCCTGGAAAAGTAAAACCAACAAAATGGCGGAGCGATGTACGATGCCGCAAGATGGGTGTTAATTATGTTTATTCCTATCACGAGTTTTACTACGAGTTAACATAACGTGCGAATTTTGAGGAGAACTCGTTATTTCCCTATTTATTGAAAAATTAAGTTCCCTATCCTTTAGTTCCTTGTTCAAAATGGGTAGCCAAAGTGGCCTTATTTCAACCGATGACTGACTGATTGGTTGGTCTGCTAATTTAATGTATGAGGCTTCAATGAGTTTACGTTTGAAAAAATGAGGTTCCTTATGGACAATTTTTGCCTCTTCAAAATTCATACGATGATTTTCGGACCAGCAATGATGAGCGATCTTAGATTTTTCCACTAAACCTTTTTTGGTGTTTTCTCTGTGTTCTTTGATTCTAATGTTCAACGGTCTTTTTGTCTCGCCATAGTAAGGCCTGGAACAATCATTGCAATTTATTCTGTAAACACAGTTTTTAGTATCCTGAGTGTCATTTTTGGGTTTTGTTTTGACGAGACTCTGCCTAAGTGTGTTTTGTGTCCTAAATGCTGTTTGCACATTAAATTTCCTAGCAACCCTTCTGATTTTTTCCGACAGTCCTGACACATACGGGATTGACATGTGGACGAGTTTTTCCTTGCGATTTATGGACGTCATAATGGAACTTTTGGAGTTGTGTACTCAATGTAACTATTTCTAATTAGAGGGTAAATTATACCGTCAAGATGAGGGTATGGCCATGGGGTCACCATTGTCACCTATCTTTGCCAACATCTTTATGGAGGAGTTTGAGCAAAAAGCTTTGGCTTCAGCTCGGCTCAAACCGAGGATATGGTGGAGATATGTCGATGACACTTTCGTGGTTTTCCCTCATGGAGATGATAAATTGAATGAGTTTTTAGAGCATCTTAATAGCGTTTCATCCTCCATAAAACTAACCATGGAGGTGGAATCACAAAACAAACTCCCCTTTTTGGACGTGTGCGTAGAAAAGCATTTGAACAGTCTTAGAACATCTGTTTATAGAAAAAAGACACACACAGGGCAGTATCTAAACTTTCAATCAAACCACCAAATTTCTGTCAAGGAGGGGGTTGCTTACTCTCTGTTTGACAGGGCTAAGAGCATTTGCTCCAATCAGGATGAGTTAAAGGATGAAATTAAGAAAGTAGAACAGGATTTGGCTAGTAACGGATACCCTCGATCCATTATAAACAAATGCATGATTGTTCCAGGCCTTACTATGGCGAGACAAAAAGACCGTTGAACATTAGAATCAAAGAACACAGAGAAAACACCAAAAAAGGTTTAGTGGAAAAATCTAAGATCGCTCATCATTGCTGGTCCGAAAATCATCGTATGAATTTTGAAGAGGCAAAAATTGTCCATAAGGAACCTCATTTTTTCAAACGTAAACTCATTGAAGCCTCATACATTAAATTAGCAGACCAACCAATCAGTCAGTCATTGGTTGAAATAAGGCCACTTTGGCTACCCATTTTGAACAAGGAACTAAAGGATAGGGAACTTAATTTTTCAATAAATAGGGAAATAACGAGTTCTCCTCAAAATTCGCACGTTATGTTAACTCGTAGTAAAACTCGTGATAGGAATAAACATAATTAACACCCATCTTGCGGCATCGTACATCGCTCCGCCATTTTGTTGGTTTTACTTTTCCAGGGACCGGAAGCCATTTCTGTTGTCTCCGTGTTTCCGATTGGTCAGCCGATTGGTACTTGTTTCAGTCTCATTGGTGGAGTCATAGCGTACGGTGTTGTTAGTGTTCCATTGTGTGAGTTTTTTGTACGTAAACCTTTTATAGATTATAGTGTTTTGTGATTTGTTATTAATTGCATGTTGTATCATGACTTGACTGCTATACAGTGCATATTTGTTGACTACTACCCTCGGTAGTGTATTCCAACTTAGGTTGGGCGTTTGTGTATTGTTAGTTGTAATGTGTTAGTTAAGTTTTTTCACCTGAAGACGGGATCAGATTCCAGATCCCGAAACGTTGTGTATTGTTTTTTACATTCGTGATGGAAAATGTCCGCAATAAACCTTTGAACAACATTAACTCACCATCACCAACAATGAACTTCAAACAAAGAACCATTTTTTTATTTCTAAAAAATCTGATTGTGTATCTCTTATTGCATAGGGTATTCTAAATTTTTGTTTGATGTTACCAGAACTGTATCATCAGTATACATGTATATCTTACTATTTTTTATAATCTCTGACATTTTATTTAGCCTACATAAATTAAATATATGAGTGGCCCTAATATACTTCCTTGCGGAACGCCATATTTCAATTTTTCCGAATTACTAAATGAGTTATTTATTTTGACCATAATTTCCCTATTGCTTAAATAATTCATAAACCAATTCTTGGTTTGACCTGTGATGCCAGCCTTGTTCAGCGCAACTCCAACTCTTTCATGTTTTAAAGTGTCAAACGCCTTTGAAAAATCTATAAAAATCACTAAAATTTGATTTCCAATGCTCAATTCACCATTTAAATAATCTGAAAAATCTGCCAATAGTTCATTTGTACCTTTGTTTTTCTGGTATGCATACTGGTAGGGACTTATTATGTCATTATTCTCTAAGTGGTTTGTCAGGCAATTTGCTACATAACGTTCCAGTATTTTATCTACTTATGACAAGATTGATATTGGACGATAATTTGAATAATCAAAGTGGCTTCCAGATTTATAAACAGGTCTAATTATTGCTTTTTTTAAAAGATTCTGGTACTTCTGCATATCTGAGAGATGAGTTAAAAATTTTGTGATTGGACCACTTATAAGTTTGCATACTTTTTCAAATCTGTAATTCTAATACCATCCAGCCCTGGTCCCTTCCTAGCCATATTATTCAGTAATTTCATTAATCTTTCCTTATTTATTAATGGTATATAAAATGTTAAACTACATTCTTTTGCTGGCATACTGTTAATCGTTGTAATTGAACAGTCGTGAATAACTAACGTGAATAATTAATGCCCTCAGTGAAACTTTTTGTAAATTTATCACATATTTCTTGCTCTGTCGATGTTCTTGCCATGTATTTCATCACAATACCATCTATACTTTCTTTTTTCTGTTTACCTAATAAGGAATTAATTTTCTGCCATGTGTTTCTTGTTTTTCCTATTATTATCAAAGAACTTGTGATAAAAATTTCTCTTTTCTTTGTATATTTCTTTGTTTACTTGGTTTCTTAGTCTGGTGTATCTTTCTTTGTAATGAATATTATTTGGATGGTTCTTAAATAATTTAAAAACTTTATCTCTCTCTTTTATCATATTTAAAATAGCGTGGGTTATCCAGGATTTTTTAGGCCTTGTATATTTGTTCCTTTTAGTATCCACCCTACTGTCCCTGTATGCGTTCGTCATATTTGTGTACAGTACAGTTTTTTATAAATTTCTGTAGGATCATTTAAACATTCCACAGACTTCCAGTCCATCTGCCCCAATACCTGTCCCAGCAGCTGTTCATTGATAATTTGGGGCGCATCCGACTTGCGCATAATCCCGGGTCACCAGCGAAGGTCGACAAATTTCAACGCACCCCAACGTCCGACTTGCGCATCGTCCAGTCAGGTAGACTAATTGGGTTTCCTAGAATAATTGGGACTAAGGCTAGGCGCACACGAGCGATTATTTTGAGGCGACTATTTCATCGGCCGAACTGTGCATCATGTATTTGAATGGAAGCGCGCACACAGGCGATCGAGAATTGCGCCGATTTTAAAATCTGGGTTTTGCCACAGATTCGTAGGCGAGGCGATTGTCGCCCGAAAATCTGTAACGTACAGATTGTTATCAGTCCGCGCACACGGTCGACTAAAAAATCGGCCAGTCGCTTGTTGTTCTATACAGGAGTAAGTCAACTTCAGTGTGAGTTGTGTTGTTTTCTTTGCTAAAAAAGGCCACAGCTGTTATAATAAAAACTGAAACTTTCAACAGACATTCCATAGTAATAAAATAACTTTTTACTGTCATCACGTAAAGTGTATAGTTTCTAAAACTGTCGATTTAAAAGTATCTGACTTACTATCGGATGAACCCAATATTTATGTTGTCTTATTTTTTTCTTTGGTCTAGTTAGAAGAGCACAAACACAGGTTAATTCAACAAAGTCCATTTTAAACGCACTCAAAAAATCCATTTCTCGTCTAAAAAATCGCCACGTGTGCGCCTAGACATAAATCAAGGGCGATTTATTTTTGGCCGATTTTTTAATCGGCCGATCGAAAAATCGACCGTGTGCGCCAGGCCTAAGCGTTATTAACAGGGGTTGTATATATGGTTACCTAGGCTGCAGATCTGTTGCACGGGAGGTTTTGACAATGTGAGAATCAAGAAACCATCAAAACTGTTGTGTTTGACTAATATCCCTGCTCCTCACACGACATTCTTCAATTGGGAGTTTGGTTTTTAACAGAGTTGGCGTTAACTTTTACTGATATTATTGAAATTGTACATTACAAACCTTTTAAAGGCTGTAAGATTTTATTTGAAATACAGTAGTTAGTTATTAAGATTATAGCCTACTTAAAGGAAAAATTGAAAATCTTAAGTATGTACAGTAATAAAATATAACGTACTCACATATTTGCATACATATTCATTTGATCGAACTGTGTTTTTAGCCTATGGGGACTTTGATCCGAAAAGTTAAATGGCCATACGCCATCATGGTAACTACGTTATCCTTATAGGAAATCTGCTTAAATCCTGGTCAAATTGATAAATCTCTTATTAAAATTCTGAATATTTATGAGTCCTTACAAATAAATATGTGTAATTTGCTGTAAGTTCCATTATTATAAATAAATTTGTGTTTTTGTATTTTCTAATTTAACACAGTATCCAATATTTTGTGTGTCTATGTGTATTTAAAAGAGCCTTAAACTGCTAATACTCTTTAGTACATTATTATAGCCATAGTCAAAATTAGGAATTTTGAATCCCAAAGATTTGACGGTTTTGGAATTTGGTTTTGAAACATCATTAAGCTACATTAATATTTGGCTGTAGAGTGAGACGTAAATTTCCCAGGATTCTTAGAACGTAAACTCAAACTCAAATATCTTTATTTTTGACAGTCGTTATAAACTGCATAATAGCGTCAACAAAATGTCTCTTACAAATAAAAACAATAATTCTTATGGATAAAATCTAAAAACTAAAAATCATTGATTTCTTAAAAAGTCTTCTACACTGTAACAACAGCGTGACAAAAGAAGACTCTTAACCCCTTTGCCAAATTTGTCCACACTATTTTCCATCTTCAGGGGAGTGGGCAGTGCATATTACGCGCCAAACTGTGATAAACTGTGTTTATCAATTTTCACTATACTAGCAATAGCGTGTTATTTATCCTGTTCTTTAACGCTTCACTGATTTTGTCGATGAATAGGCAGCGCAAGTCGGATGTACCCCTAGAGGGCCGATATAAGTGCCAGCGCAAGTCGGATGTTTAAAAAGGCCGTGGCAGGTAGTTCTGCGCAAGTCGGATACTCCCATAATTTGCTGTGGTTTGTTTGTGTGATAAGCTGGGCAGGAGTTGTCAGGCTGGACATTGAGAACGCAAGGATAGTGGTCCTCTATCTTTATCTGTAGGATATCTCACTATCTGAGTGAACTTTGAGCTTCCTTGTTCTAAAGATATGCATGGTCTATGCATGTCTGGCTTAATTTTTCAGCTCTAACTTCCTCCCTAGTATAATCATTAATGAGTGATTTGAAACCATTTAGGACCATAATATTTTTGTAGTCTTGAACATAGTTATTTGTTTCATTTTTTATATTTATGTTTATGTCACCCATTATAATCACATCTCCTTTTGTTGTCTGAATTATTTTATCTAAATCCTCAATAAACTTTAATTCATTGCTGGATGGTGGTCTGTACACAGATATTATAATAACATTAAAAACATCATTCTTCACACTTATCATCATGCTTTCAAAATTACTGCTGTTGCAATTTATCTCCATTACCTGAAAAATATTTTTTACAAAATTAAAATCCCCCCACCTTTATTTTCATTTCTAAGATTGCTAATTTGATTAAAATTATCCAAACAGAAAAGTTTTAAAAGCTCAGAAAACTGTTCCTTAATGTTGATTTCTGTCAAAATAATTACATCAAAAATATTTATGGAGTCCTTGACTTGAAATACTGTTATGTTGTATATCAAATTAAAGCTAATTTAATCCTGAAAAGAATGGTTTTTGTTTTACCTTTCTATCTTTATTCTTTCTTGAGATATTAAATAAAAACGTAAATCCTTTAAAGCGCAAAACCACGCTTTTTTAGGAACTTTAAAATAAAATAACAAAAAAACGACATGAGATAAATTTTTTTTTATATTTAAGCTTCTTTTGCATAGATGTATCTAATGTAAAAAGATCAATCCTGTAAAAAATGGTGAGGTAATTGGTATTTGATCACTTGACATCCTGGATTGACCCTTATCATAAATTCTTCATGACTCATATGGTATCGTTCGATTTAACGAAACGAGGAAAGTCCTACAAACATGCTTATGATAACCCAACCTAACCTAACCGCCGCAGCACGCTGTAAAATAAGTGGCCTCCGTATAATACGAAAGGGTACTTTCCTGTTAAAGGGAACATTAATTATTATCAATGATTTCTTTTCAATGTATCGATATTTTTGTTTTACTTTACGATCTGTATTCCTTCTGTTCAAACGCATTTAAATTACAAATTAAGAACTAACCTTGTTTAGGTAAAAGTAATAGCCCATAGGCCTATATTGGATTAGGAAATGAAACTATTCTAAACTAACCTAACATAACTAACCAAACTTGCTGTAGGCTAAATAACCGTTTCAAAATTCCTTTTGATAACAGAAAAGGCATGGGGAATAGGCTTATCAAACGGAATGTTGAAATGTTACAGCAAGTTTGGTTTGTTAGGTTAGTTTGGAACAGTTTTATTTCATTTATAATATTTTTTAATTGTTTTTTGATACTGAACAATATTTATTTAAGTTACTGTATCCTTATCGTAGTTGTTAACTGATATGTTTCAATTTATCAATATATCTAATAGAAAAAAAAATCAATATGTGGAAAAGAAATCATTGATAATAATGAATGTCCCCTTTCAGGAAAGTACCGACTTAAGTAATTTGCAAAGTAATGCATAGGCGGTATTTGTTTACTTTAGGGGCTTCTAACGTATTTTGAAAAAATGGGTTTTCTCATTATTTGGCCTAATATTTTGAACACTTTTTAAATTTGGCACTTTTGGGGCAAACGCCTATTTCACCCTGAAAATCGGAAAAAGTGCCAAGTTAAAAATCGGCATTTTTACTTTCTCCCCCTATACCATAGTAAGTATATGGAGAAAAGTATTGTTTTTGTCAAAATTTTCGAGTTTGAGTTTTGAGTGGACATATTCGTTTTTCGAAGTGATGTCTGTGTGTGTGTGTGTGTGTGTCTGTGTGTCTGGATGTGTACAGAGCTAAGTTTAGAGACTACACCTGTGGTCCGATTTCGATGAAATTTGGTACGTAGGTTCTAATCCATGGTATCTCCCGGGGTTTTTTTCATTTTTTTTAAATTTTGATTTTTAATGGGGATTTTCCCATAAAAACCCATAAAAAACCGGAAAAATCGGATTTTCTCAAAAATGGCCCGAACGATTTTGATACAAATTTAGTAGTATGTTGTGGCCCTTTAAATTCTGAACAAAATAGTACAAATCCCATTTCTGTAAAAATTACGGTTCAAAAGTTATGGTAAATTATGTTATTTTCCCATAAAATAACAAAAAATAGGATTTTAGAAAAAAATCCGGTTTTGATTTAACCCTCCGAGTGTCCATAGTTTAGGCCTTAATGTCCACCTATTTTTGGCGCATTTGCAAGGTTTTATTAAAACGGATCTGAGAAGCTTAAAACAATGTTAATTCTAATGTTCTATATACCATTTTGTTTGGAAAATCATGGGCTTCAATATTATATATAAAACATAAGGAACATTTTTTCCAAAAAAAATTTTAGGTAAAAAAAATATAATTTTGAAAATTTTCAAAAAAAAAATAAGTTCGCGCTCAATGAAATTGTATAAATTATAGGCCTATAAATATTTCAAAATAGCCACTTTGTTCTAAATTTTATGAGGATTACAAATATATAATAATATAAGGAAGTAGATTTGCAAATAAATAAGTTATGGGCAAAAAACTGATTTCAGTATATAGCGTTTAGCTAAGAATGCATAGCCTAACCATAGCTAGGAATCTGGCTGATAATTTACATCAATATCACTACCTACTTCTTCAGGATCATCAACCAGCACTTCAAAACCACTTAAATCTTCTTATAATGCACCACGTATATCACTACTTTTGATTTTTAACACTAAAAAAATGATAAGTTAAACGTAATAAAACACATCAGTCATCGGTCCAGGGGAACCTAGCTGTTTACAAATACACGCACGTCAGCTGTCTGCTACAATATTTTCGGAACTAAAATGAATAGCGCTTAGAAACAGACCTCTGGAGAAAGCTTAGAATATTACGGAAAGAACGATACCTAACTCGATCCAGTTCAATCCGATTCAGTCAGTCATAAAGCCTTCGCCGTAAACGATGTTTGTGCGTCTTAAACTAGACGCGTGACCCTACACAAAGTGTGTTGTGCGTCGATTTTTTGACGCGTGACCCTCGGAGGGTTAACATAGTATGTTATGGTCCTTACAATTTTGATAATTTTTTTCATTTTTTAGAAATTTTTATTTTTAATGGGGATTTTTCCATTCAAAACCCCATAAAATAACGGAAAATAGGCCTAAGTTAGGATTTTCCCAAAAATGGCCCGAACGATTTTCATAAAAATTTAGTATTTATAGTCCTTTATATTCTGAGCAAAATGGTACAAATCCCATTTCTGTAAAAATTATGGTTCAAAAGTTATTGTAAATTATGTTATTTTCCCATAAAAACCCCATAAAATAACGGAAAAATCGGATTTTCCCAAAATTGGCTCGAACAATTTTGATAAAAATTTAGTATGTTAAACAGTCCTATAAATTCTGAACAAAATTGTTCAAATCCCATTTCCGTACATTTACTCTCACCGCTTGCACATGATAAAGGTTGTTGACAAACTTATGGGAGAAAGTATGTGTCGGAATGCTGATACCGTTCATTATTAATACTTTTAATGTGTTTTTACTATAATTTAGGACATATTAAACACCCTCTGGCACTTATTCGGCAACCGCCGTTTTTACCCAGAAAAATCAGGGACTTGAAAAATCATATAAACTGCAAAGTGCCGAAAATGCCCAGCCCACTCCTCTAACAAACTAAATATAATATAACCTAACCACCTAACTAACCAAACTTAACTGATTATTAACCTTCGTTTGACAAAAAAAAAAAACCATCATTTTCGGCATATTGCTAGTAAACCTAAGCATGGATTAGGTCGGGTTAGGTTAGATTATATTTAGTTAGGTAGAGGAGTGTAGTTAGCAAACTAAATATAACTTAATATAATCTCAATCTAACCTAACTTTACCTAACATAACCTAACCCGACCTAACCCATGCTTAGGATAGCAATATGCCGAAAATGACAGATTTTTTGTACCAAAGTAAGGTTAGGTTAGGTTAGATTAATTTATATTATATTTGGGAAATTTGGGTAATATTTACATTAAAATGGCATATAATCAATCAATAAAATGTGAATTGTGCTATTAACTTCGATTTTACAGTGTAAACATTGTAAGTAGTGCAGATTCAATGTTCCTAATAAAAGATTTAAAAAAAACTTCAAAAAATCTTAGTAAATTCAGTTTTTGTGACAGCAGAAAAATTTTTGCACCATTATTTTCAGGTAAAAATCTAGTTTCTAATGATATATAACTTACTATAGAACGCTCGGTCACCCTCATCTAAATAATTACCATAGCCTAGGCCTACTTAAGTTATGCTTAGTGTTAGGTTTTGGCATCATACTTACATACACTGTGAAGCATGCAGCATTTGATGTGTGTATTGTCTTTTGAGGTTGCATTTAGAATAACAGTTTGCATTGTTTTCTTTATATATAGTTTTTTGACAGTTAAACATAAAATCTTCATAATTAAAATCACTTAAATCTTCCATAGTAATCAACTTAGTGTAATACTCAAATTTGCACTTTGCACTGCACTCGGCAGCCTAAGTCTACTTGTTTATTAAATAGGACTTGGAGTAGGCCTAAGCTGAAGCTCAAGCTGGGAAGCTCAAAACCTTGTTGATTCAGATTTGATAAACACAACATTTGAAGACAAAAAATCTGGCATTAATTGTATAACACATTCAATTGTAACTAGTGTACCAGTTTACAAAGCTAAGAGATCTTATTACTCAGGACAAACTTGAAAGCTAGGGTGGGTAAGGTAAAGAAAGGGGATGAGGACTATTTAGAATTAGGTTTAGGTATAAATAAATATTTAAATAGCCTAGTTTGTTTTGTTTACATCTACATGTACATTTTTTTTTTATGTACATGTTCCTTCCTCCATATTTCGCGCGCAGGAAAACTAGCTTTGAGGCAGACTTTTAGTAACTAGGTGTACAAAACAGTTGTCTGCTTGCAATGATTGAGCCATAGATAAAACGGGTCTGACTTAGGGGAGGTACGAATGAGGCATTTAGTTCAAAATTCCTCCGTGAACAGCGCTGTAGTAGAGAGCACTTTGGCAATGAAGGTTTACTAATCGCAAAAATAGTTCTGTTCATAAAATAAAATTATAAATGCCTCAAATTCAATTTTATAATTTTTTAATTATAAAATTAAACTATCATAACCTAACCGAACTAACCAAACTTGCTGATAATTAAATAATATAAAAAAGTTAAGTAATAGAAAAAATAATTATGTTTAATAAATAAAACTAGAAATTGCTCAATTAAAATTTTATAATGACTTAATAATAAAATTAAACTGTCATAACCGAACCAAACCAACCAAACTTGCTGATAATGAAAAAATCTTAGACAAAAAGTTAATGCTACCAGCGGGATTCGAACCCGGGACCTAAAACTCATCAGCCCGGCACGCTGACCACTAGACCACCGAGGACAATGTCCACAACCCGTATTGTTACGCCAATAGCGTTCCCTCAGCTAATAAGAAGCCCACAGCTGTCACCGTAGGCTCTTCTATACCTCCCCTGAGTAAATACCAGATAAAACATAGTCCCTTAGTAGATTTTCCATCCTTATGGAACAGCTGAAGCCAATTTTATTGTTAGTTCTGTCCGTTTTTCTGTAGATGTCGCATATTAATCAAATACTTTTTTAAAGTCAATGCTACATCTGTTTCTCGTAAATGAATTATAAACTTGCAGCGTAGACTTCTCATCCCATTGTAAATTTTGAAGCTCGTTTTTCATGTCTAGTTCATGTACGCCACACTGGGCGCTAGTGTAGACGAAATTTTGTTTCTATTATTTTAGGGTTAATTTCTTGGTTTGTGCTTTACTGTTTGGTTAAATAACTAGGGGACAATTTATTGTTTATGATTAGATCGTATTATTTGGTTAAACGAGGTTTTAAATGACTGTATTAACGGGAAACAAATTGTAAACAAAACACGACCTCTACATAAACCGTACAGAACTAACAGTAAAATTGTCTTCACCTGTTCCATTAGGATGAGAAATCTGGAATATGTTTTATTTATGCTTGCAGTATGCAATGTCAATTGTATATTTTGGTTCACATAGGCCCAGCGCACACGGTGTGACTGTTTTAAAACTTTCGTTGCAAACCAGTTGCGCGTGCAACTGTTTTGAGACCTCGGCAAATGTGTTATTGTGGGAAGGCGCACACGACGCAACTGGTTGTATGCGATTTCAAAAGTTCAAATAAGGGTGAACCCAATGTTCTCTCAGTACCCTTCGCTGTCTTCGGTATTGATAATAGCTAATAAAGTCTTCTCCGTCTGAGTCCGACGTAGTAAGCGCACTTAAGGCCTTAAAACAACGTAACTGCACTAAATTTGCACTCCACTGATTGCATAATACACGCAACTGTAGTTGTAAAACAGTCACAGCGTGTGCGGACAGAAAGTTTTGTTTCAGTTGTAAACTGGTTCCAGACGCAACTGGTTTGCAACAGTTGTTGTAAAACAGTCACACCGTGTGCGCTGGGCCATAAATGGAATGTCTACTTGCAGCATTCAAAGTCAATTATAACTTATAAGTCTGGTTCACGTAAATGTCTACTTGCAGAACCATAGTTTATGTTTCATCTGGTTCTCATAAATTACATGTCAATGATTCAATAATACATAAGATCAATTTATTTCCTGTAGAACTTACAATTAATATACAAGTCATTGGAAAACATCAAATTCTACATTATAAAATACATTATAAAATATACATTAAGATCTATGAATAAAAAGAATTCCTTCAACATCATATAATAAAAAGGAAATGCATACATAATGTGACCTTAACTCACCATGCAAAGAATGAAAAAGAAAACAAAACAGTACACTCGGCAAACCATCAGTCAAAAATAAGTACTTACATATTCTTTTTTTAGTTTATAGAATTCGTCAATACTATACAATGGGTTGGCCAGGAGGAGACATTCCACGCCCCTTTTGAAATGGTTACTTGGAAGGTTCCGGGCTGTACAAGATAACACATTGAATAGTTTAATGTCATAGTTACTTTGTAATTTCTTAAGCCTAACAAAAGGTACATTTACATCCTGTTTACTTCTAGTATTGTACGAGTGGATGTCGCTACTGAGCTCGAGAGCGCCCAACTCCTCCTTAGTTTTGATGAGCGTCTGGAAGATAAACAGATTGTAAACTGTCATGAGGGATTCAGCCTGCTTAAAGATAGGCTCACAGTGATCCAGGCGCTTGGCCCCTGCTACTATTCGTATAGCTTTTTTTTGGAGAAGTAGGACTCTCTCGACTCCAGGAGCGGCACCATAAAGTCTCAGTCCATAAGTGATGATGCTCTGGAAAAAGGCCACATACGCAGTCCTTAACCACTCTTTTGGTACACAGTACCTTAAACTTACGAAGCTAGTGCACAACCCTAGCCAGTCGGCTATAAACATAATAAATATGACTGTTCCAATCCAGCTTACAGTCTAGGTAAATGCCTAAAAGCTTTACGCTTGTTACCTCATGCTCAATGTTTCGGAGACTGAAAACAATAGATTGGGGTTTTTCTTGATTTAAAAAGAAATAGTTTGCCCGGAACCAGGTAGATGCAACATTTAAAGATTGATTTAAAGCCAAGTTCAACTCCACAGCACTATTTCTAGCTTCCACAATTGTAGTGTCGTCTGCATAACAAACAACACCATTACCAAGGCACATGGGAAGGTCATTAATCATTATATTGAAGAGCAGGGGCCCGAGTAGAGAGCTCTGCGGAACGCCATGGATTAGGTTGCTGATACTTGAGGTTTTACCATTTAGGGACACCAGCTGCCCGCGCTCGGCCAGATAGGACCTCGACCTCAGCAATAGAAATTTAACTTGTTTAATAAAATAAAATAAATAAAATTTAATAAAACAGCGTCAATAGTGTCAAAGGCCTTGCTGAGGGCACACAGGGTGGCCCCAGCAAAACCGCCACTTTCAAACGACTCAAAGATAGGCTTAGTCAAAGAGTACACTGCATCTATTGTGCCGCGGCCCCACCTGAATCCGAACTGGGCATCTGCCATCAGGTTATTCGATTCTAGATAATAAGAGAGTTGTTCTTTAATAATTCCTTCAAACACCTTGGAGAAAACAGGTAAAATAGATATGGGCCTGAAATTTTCAGGAACATTGTGGTTTCCTTTCTTATAGATAGGAACTACTCTAGCGGATTTCTACCCCCGGATATTTACCCCCATGAAAAAACGCCTACGTCATTTTGACGTCACGAAGGGCGGGGCCTATACGCGGTCAAGAAACTGCCCGCGACTGGAAATCTACCAACGGACATCTACCCCCGGACATCTACCCCCGGAAATCTACCCCCCGTGGTCAGCTCTGCCACGTATCGGCCAATATTCATTGTTGTAATTGATTTTATTAATTGCTTTATGTAAATCAACGGCTCTTCGGTTAATCATTACCCTCTATTATCTAGTATTAAGCATGTGATATGTCATTGTCTTGATTCACATTATCTATCTTCCTAATTAAATAAGCTTTAACAGCCCTTTTTCACCCGAACAACTTTTCCGATTTTAATGATTGAGGTGTAATTTTAAATCTTAAGATCCAGCGCAACGCAAAATGGTAATTAAAACGATATTTCGATAAAGGGCTTCAAAAATTTGACCCTTAAGCATTTGATATATTTCCAGACAGTGACTTAAATGGTTGACCAACTTTCACTTTCACATACAGCTAACGACGACATACGTCAAATATTTTCAACATTTAATGTAAACATATCCCGGTGGCAGCTAGAAAAAAATCATCTTCATCCAAACAGCTGTTCGTTATATCATATATGTCTTATTTTTCAAACAGATTATTAGTATGTCATAAATGACGTATGCGGTAAACATTAGGGGAAAACTTTACAAAATTGCACATAATTGAGGTTTTGAACGTCCGTTATTTTAATTTTAATTCAAAAGTGAGGCCATATTTTATTTGCTAAAGCCATTCTTGCCAATCCAATGAATCCAAAAAGACAATTTGAATCGAATCCCGATGGATGCATGGATCTTATCTCGTTTTTTAGGAGAAGTTCGCGTAAATGCCTTCTGGGCCGTTACAGACAGACAGACGGGCAGAAATTGAGATAAGACTTGTTTCGGCTTCTTCAATGCATAAAACTAAAAATAACCAAAAAAGATCATAATTCTGAGCAATGTACAGACAAAACTCTAATTTTATTTAAATAGATTCGTAAAGTGTGAGACTAAATTACTTACTTAATTCCCGTCACAGTTCAATAAAATATGTCTATTCAGGACATGTTTCGGTGTTAAAACACCATCGTCAGCTTCAGGTACATAATGTAGAGTTGATCAGTTGTTAAAATCGTCAGAAGATAAACACAGTACGAACACGAATAAATACATAAAACAATTAAACATTTTAAATACCCCCGCTCTGTGCTCATGCATGCGCCGTTAGCTGTTACTGTCTGTGAAAGTGAAAGTTGGTCAACCATTTAAGTCACTGTCTGGAAATAAATCAAATGCTTAAGGGTCAAACTTTTGAAGCCCTTTATCAAAATATCGTTTTATTTACCATTTTGCGTTGCGCTGGATCTTAAGATTTAATAATTTATAAATAAAAATACTTTTTAAAAATGCCACGTTTTTAAACGCACTAAAAAGTATAAAATAATTTATAAAATTTTGAGAGAATAAATACTTTTGTAAGATTTAAAACTAAAAACGTGGGGTGCATGCTGATTTACAATTAACTTCACCTATTGAACTATTATGATCTATTGCATGCGTCCCACGTTTTTCGTTTTAAATCTTACAAGTATTTCTTCTCTCAAAATTTTATAAATTATTTTATACTTTTTAGTGCGTTAAAAAACGTGACAATTTTAAAAAGTATTTTTATTTATAAATTATTATCTAGTTTTTAGTCTTTAATGTGTAAATATGTTAAAGTTTTATCTATGGTTAAATCTATTTTATATAGCCTCTTAATACATAACCAAAACCAAAAACCTTATTATCTGTAATCAGATGTTTTATCTTTACTTTGAAATTATCTATTAGTATAAAAGAGGATGTTTGTATATATATATATATATATATATATATTTGTTTGGCAGTGATAAACTCAGACACCGCTGAACCGATTGCCACGAAACTTGGTACATACGTGTAGAATTTCATGGAATAGGTTTATACACCATCAATTTCGTGATCCGTCCAATCGGCTCCGCCCCAGTGGCTCTGGAGTTTCCCATGTTAGCCTTATGAGAAATGGAATTAATGAATCTTAACAGCTGTTTCAATTAAACAAGTTGGTTCTGTTCTATGATGTTCAATAGCATTAAAGTTACAAGGATTACCAACAGGGTGCAGCACTATTATTTCTTTTACATTTATGACAACAGCTAATTTGCAACCAAAAGGTGAGTGAGCGTAGCGAACGAACTTCAACCTGGACGTGATTGAGCCATGCGAACGAGATCATCTTGAAAATTAAGAAGTTAAACGGGGCAAAGCCCGCGGGTTACAGCTAGTTGTTTTATAAATTATAATATCTCGGGAGCAGAACCTGTACCTCTTAACCTCTGCACTTATAACTGTCAAATTTAAGTATTTACAGCTGACTTAAATTAATTTATATCTTTACATTCTTTTAAAATATAAACAAGGAAAATTTGGAAGCCAAAGGGGCGTAGCCCAAGGGAAATGTGAAAATTAAATGATATAATATTGCATTGTCATCCATTTATGAGCTATGTTTCAAATTTCAAGTTTCTAACTCATCGGGAAGTATCAAAATTTGCAAGAAAGCGATTTAATAAAATAAGCCCATGGGGCGTAGCCCAAGGGAAATATGAAATTTAAATGATATAATATTGCATTGTCTTCCATTTGTGAGCTATGTTTCAAGTTTCAAGTCTCTAGCTCGTCGGGAAGTTAGTATAAAATTGATTTCAAAATTTGTACCGGCCAGAAAGCGAGCTAATAAAAACGTTTTAATAAAATTACACCTCAATCATAAAAATCGGTGAAGTAGTTCGGGTGAAAAAGGGCTGTTACAGCTTATTTCATTAGGAAGATAGATAATGTTAAACAAGACAATGACATATCACATGCTTAATACTAGATATTAGAGGGTAATGATTAACCGAAGAGCCGTTGATTTACATAAAGCAATTAATAATAAAATCAATTACAACAATGAATATTGGCCGATACGTGGCAGAGCTGACCATGGGGGGTAGATTTCCGGGGGTAGATGTCCGGGGGTAGATGTCCGTTGGTAGATTTCCAGTCGCGGGCAGTTTCTCGACCGTGTATAGGCCCCGCCCCTCGTGACGTCAAAATGACGTAGGCGTTTTTTCATGGGGGTAAATATCCGGGGGTAGAAATCCGCTACCCCTATTTTACAACCCTCGCCACCCCTACACATGCAAAGAAAGAGAGACAGTAAAACAGCTGTCGAAGTCGATCGGGTCGACCTAGCCTCGGTCAACTCGCTTTCTTTTTCTTCGCCTACAAGCGTTTGAATAGGGGGCGCGTGAGAACTACTTGTGTGATGCGGCACGCGTAATACCGGAAAAGGCTTTCAGGTAGTTCTACAGAGCAACAGAGCGCCGCCAGAATTGGGTCGCAGGGTCGCGTTTGAGTTGCCACTTTGCTATTGAAGACTCTTAAATAACGTACTTCTGCCAGAATTGAATGAATGAATGAAAGAAGTGCTTTATTGAACTAAAGATTTTCCTTACAAACCTAGGCTCCTCGCAGGAAGCCACAATGACTTACACTAAAACCGTAATGGTTCATAGAACCGTCTACGGGGTTGGCATACACTTTTTAGAAAATTTTTTTAAACTATAAATTAAATTCTGGACTAAAATCAAAAGTAAAAAGTCTGAAATAAAAATGTTTAATTAAAGCGAATGAAACTAAAAAATAAAATAGCTGGCTCACAACCCAATATATGTTATAGATCCATATATACACACACAAATACATACACATACATATATTAAAACCAATACCCCCACCCTAAAAAAATCTTGTCTTAAAGTCAGTGAATTTTACCTTGAATCTAATTCTGGAGTAAGACAATTTCAAATAATTTTTATACGTTAAATTCGATTATCAATCCCCACCTAAAATGCCAAGCTTCTTTTAAATACCCACCCAAAGCGCGCCAATCCCTCCCATTCATAAAACTCAAAAAATCTTCCCACTCCAATACGTGATTAGAAAAATACTTCTTTCTTATATGAGACAAAACCGGGCATCTACCTACAAAATGGAAAATGTTTTCGTCCTCTTGAAAATTACAAAGAGAGCAATGAAAATGTTGTTCTAAAATCCAAGGCTTATAATTCAGATGTATTCCTCAGCTCTTGCCTTGAAAATCCAACGTTGTAAATTCATACTAATATTATCTGAAAGATAAGACCGATGGCAGAGATTTAAGTCAAGATGTGGTGATAACGACATTCCAGCGCGGCTTGATTCCAGGCCTGCTTGGTCGCCGTCCTAACTGACTCTACAACTCTTATCAGCTGATCATGCTTTGATCCTAAACATTCAATATTAAAGTCTATGTTAATAACATGCATTTGACCTAAATTCCTCCATTCTCTAGCCCAGGCTACGTTTTTAAAAATAACTTGCTTGGCAAAAAAGTTTGTAAGTCTGTTCGCTGGGAGCGACAAAGATTGTATTAAATAACTGACATTTGACATTAAGGTATAACAATACATATTTTCTATTCCTGTCTCTAAATGCAAAATATAATTTGGCACATTCTTTGGAAGGCAAAATATTTTCTTAATAAATAATTTCAAAATTCCCTCAACCTGTTGACTCTCTTTAAAACCCCAAACTTGGCTTCCGTAACACATTATTGATCTAATCAATGAATTAAACGCGAAAACCTTGGAGCTCAACGGGACATTTCCATTGTTAAAAAAATCTCTCCACAACGAATTCATGGCAAATTTTGCAGCTACAGATTTTTCTCGCAAATGACTTTCCCACGACAGTTTTGTAGTTAATAATATTCCCAAATACTTATATTGATTTACAACCTCTATTCGTTTCCCTTTATAAAACCACTTATCTCTGCCACGTAACCTCCCTCCTTTTCTGAATACCATAATTTTAGATTTATTTAAATTCACTCTTAAATTCCAAAGATCACAATAACGCTCTAGATTTGCGATCATTTTTTGTAGGACTGTTGCGGTAGGAGCTAACAATACAAGGTCATCTGCATACAACAATACATTTACATTCAAACCTCCAAACTTACAAACCCCCTCTAACTCGTCTGGTATGTCGTTAATGAAAAGTGAGAATAACAAAGGAGATCCAACACATCCCTGTTTCAAACCTATATTAGTATCAAAAAATCCTGTAACTCCGTGTTCACATTTAATTCCAGCTGAAGTACCTGTATACAAATCTTTAATTACACTTAAACATTTAGTCGAAATGCCAAAACAAGATAACTTGTAGAATAAAGCAGTGCTGTCAATTGTATCAAATGCTGACTCAAAATCTACAAAAAAATGCAAACAGGTTTTCTTATCGCGCTTCAGTTTGTAGAGACACAATTTTTGTTAGATTAAAAATATTGTCCACTGTCGAGTAACCTTTCCGAAACCCTGCTTGACACTCAGCCAGAGTTTGCCGTTCATTGACCCAACTATTTATTCTATTAAAAACAATACCTGCGTATATTTTTGCTACACAATCAATAAAAGAAAGTCCTCTATAATCCTGAATATTATTTAAATCGCCCTTTTTATGTGGTGGAAAGATAATAGATTTTTTGAAACTGTTTGGAACACTTTTTGAGCTAAACATTAAGTTATAAACTTTACACAATTTTTGTAAAAAAGTATCTGAACTGTTTTTATAAAATTCGTACGGAATACCATCGCTTCCGGGTGCTTTGCATTTTTTCGCTGTTTTCAGAACTGCTTTAATTTCACACACACTTATATCGCTGTCTAGATAAGGATCTTCAATGTACGGTTCAGCATAAACTACGCTCGATATACATATTTTTGGATTCAACAAATTCCGGAAATGCCTCTCCCATTCATCAGCTCCAATTGAACCTACTACTACGTTCTTCTTTCTCTTAAACCGGTTAATAGCTTCCCATGTCTGTTTTGTATTTTTATGGTTGCCGAGATTGTTTATTAAATCGTTTTGAGATTGTGCCTTTTTCTGTTTGCAAAGTAATTTAAACTCTTTGTTTTTCTCCAAATACAAACTTCTTGCCCCAACGGAGTTCGTTTTTCTAAAAGTATTTAAAAATTTAAATACTTTTTTCCTCATTGAAAAACATTCCCAATCAAACCATGATTGTTTGCCTTGAAATCCAGACTTGTCATAGTTTGTTTTACTGCCAAGCTTACTGTGTTTCACATGTGCCGATACCTTAATACAATTGATTAAATTGTTAACATCTTCTTGACAATCGCCTACAATATTTAAATTATTAACCACAGAACTTAACTTATTTTTATAATTTATCTCATCGTTATCAGTCCATTTAAGCCTTGGTAATAATGGAAGCACAGTGCCAGCATTATTTAAATTTACAGTGAAATTCATTTTAAGATGCAATATTATCGGCATGTGATCAGAACCTATTTGTTTTAGTACACTAAAATCCCTTATTACATCCAGACAATCTAATGAGACCAAAGCGTAATCTATAACAGATGTCCCTTTTGCACTAATAAAAGTATACTCCCCTTGACTGTCATTTTTTGTCCTACCATTAATTATAACAAACCCATAATTTTCGCACATTTCTAAAATCGGTTTACCTTTACTGTTTACTACAAAATCCTTTGACTTTCTGACCTTTAGAACAGTATCCTTCAATATATCTAACTGATTAGGAATTTGTTGTAAACTAGCTGTTCTTCCATTTAGATCACCCATAATAACAAAACTTTTTTGTGGATTGTCAGTAAGAAATTGGTTAACTCTCTGAAAATCATTTTCCCAACAATTATAATTAAGGTAAAGAGGCAAGATTGACAATTCTTTGCTGTTATGCAGCCTTTTAACATCGACGAGATTGAAATTATCTATTACTCCAAAACTAAGTTGATCTACGAATTTACTTTTTTAATTAATTCTTAATATTACCCCTCCTATTGCTCTCCCAAAACAATGTACCCTCTGAGCAAATTCAAACTTAATCTTAAAACCTTGGAAAAAGTCAACAAAAAAACTCTCTTTCATTTTCTGTAATAAAAGTCTCTATTAAAATAAAAATATCACACCCATTAATTAATCGTTTAAATGAACTACAACTAACTTTTGATTTTAGTCCACACATACATTGTATGAAATAACCTTAAGGGAATGTTCATTTTTGAGGTCGGCGTCATCGGTGTCCTCTTCTCCCTCGGGATTGGCGTAGGTTGCTCAATCTTGAGTGGTGGCGGCGGAGGCTGATGTTGGTGTTGTCCCAAGCTGTCCTAGTGGCGTCTGATAAATGATAAATGATAAATGATTTATTCAGCCATTCAGTATTTACAAATATACAATAGGCATTGTCAAAAAACAGCCAAAATAAACAATACAGAAAGGTGCAATAAACTAAAAACTATAAAATCAGCAAAAACCATGCAGGTGCACAAGCAAGCAAAATAAATAAATATAGTACATATACCTTTCAGATTCCTATTCTAAGGTACAATAAATGGGCCATGCTTCATAGCAACAAAAAATTCTTCTGTCTTATAAAAAGGGTTTGCCAATAGCCACTTCTTCAGAATGATTTTAAATTTTGAATTTGGAAGTGATTTCACTTGATCTGGTAGAGAGTTGAAGAGATTGATACCTGTAACAGGGAAGCATTGTTGGGTTTTACTTAGTCTATTATAACTTATGTGAATATTGTTACAGAATCTAGTGTTATACTGGTGTACATCTGAATTTCGAGCAAGTGTGTTTTCTGATTCTTTAATGGCCATGAGACACTGAAAAATATAAACGTTGATAACAGTCATGATCTGCAACTCACAAAACAAAGGTTTACAATGAGCTTGATACTCAGTCCTACAGATTACCCTGACTGCTTTCTTCTGTAGCAACAGAATCTTCTATGAGCCTGGGGGGAGTGGCCCCATAGCCTGGTTCCATAAACAACATGAGCCTGAAAGAAAGCAAAAAAGGCAAGTCTTACAAAATCAAAGGGCATCTCATATGAGAGCTTACGAAGCAGACACGTTACTCTATTCAACTTGGTGCACAGTGCTTCAATGTGGTCACTCCACCCAAGCTCAGAGTCAAGGGTGAAACCCAACAATTTTACCGCCTCTTGCTTATTCACATTCTTGCTAAGACTGAAAAGGATTTCCTGTGTTTTCCCTTGGTTAAGAGCTAGTCTATTGCCTGAGAACCAATCAGTGGCAGTATTAAACATTCTACTTACAGCTAGTTTAGCAGCTACAGGATCTAAATCGCTAGCAAACAGGGTTGTGTAATCTGCGTATAGCAGCACATCATTTGACACATTGTAATAAATGTCATTCATGGCCACAATAAAAAGGAAAGGCCCAAGTATCGAGCCCTGAGGGACCCCATGCTCCACTTGAAGAGGACTGGAATGGTCACCAGCCCAGCTTACCACCTGAGACCTGTCTTCAAGATATGAACGGACCATACCCTGAGTGCAAACTCCCCCAGTCCGAGTCTCTCAAGTTTATCTAAAAGAATATTATGCGGCATACAATCGAAGGCGCGAGATAAATCACACAAGAGAACAGCAGTAGAAGACTGCCTCTCGAAAGCGTCCAAAACAACCCGTATGAGGGAGTCCACAGCGGTGACTGTGGAAAAGCCTCTCCGGAAACCATGCTGAGCCGGAACAAGGAGACCATGCAACTCAAAGTGGCCATACAACTGGTTTAACATTAAACCCTCAAGGATCTTACTAAAAACTGGTAACAGAGATACAGGTCTATAACTAGCCATGCTATTTCTGGGCCCTTTTTTGTACACAGGTACAGTCCTTGCCCTTTTTAGGACTTCCGGAAAACCCCCTTCTAATAGGCAGCTATTGAACAGATGAGCTAGTATTGCGGCAATATAAGGTACAATTTTTTTCAAAAACTCAGTGGACATATCAAACACATCCTTACTACATGATGGTTTAAAACTATTTACAATATTTACAACCTCAGTGGGTTGACACCTTGGTCTGCTGCTGTGGTGTCGATAGAGGTGCTCGTTCTTCGTCATTCTGCTTTAGGTTCGAGTTTTTCTGAGGCCCATTCTCACTCAGCTCACTTACAAAACTAGAAAAGTCATGTCCTGTGATGGCTAATAGTTTTTCAACACCATTTTGTCTCCCTTGCCCAGAGTCCTCCGTCCCTCCAAGAGAAACGGCAATCGTTCACAATCAGACTGTCAAAATTAATAGGCATACGTCGTCTATTAGGCGCACAATAGCGCTTCAATATACTAAATTGTTTGTATTTTTAAGCTCTACAAAATGGTTTGGAAAGAAATTGTGAAATTTTGTGTTTTTAGGGTCAAAAATGGGAAATACCTTTTTTACCCCATAAAACCCCCGTTCCCATAGTCCGATCATGCTGGTTCGCGAACTCGTTAGAATAAACGAAGGTTTACACGTTTCATTACAGGTTACCAAATTTCATCAAAATCGGATCTTGCTTTCCGTGCTAGCGGATATATATATATATATATATATATATGTATATATACATGAATTTGAACGGATGGTGTTTTTGCGTTGTTAGGCCTCTAGGGACCTCAAAACAAACAAATTAAATAGGTCCCGAGTACAGGTCTTACCATGAGTACTACGGTAATAGCTTATTCCCTATATGGGAAATTCGCTAATAAAAGGGATTTTTGTAGAATTTGACGGTTGGATGAAGGAGAGTTGGCAATTTTCTTTAGATTTTTATGGCTTGAAGGATAATTGGAGGATTTTTGCTATAGCTGTGGTCCTGGCCTGGGGTTTAAATGGGGATATTTGCTCGTCAGCACATTTAATATGGAGTGAATAAAAATAATGTATGTATGAAGTATGTCATAGTGTAATATACCTATTCACGAAGAGTGCATTTTTACCCACACACTATGGCATAGATAGGTATGAATTCGAGATATTTGGTAGTTAAATGGGATTTTTGTAGAATTTGGAGGATGGATGGAGGAAAATTAGGAACGTTCTATAGATTTTTATGACTTGGCGGATTATTGGAGGATTTTTGCTTTAGCTGGGGTCGCTGGGGATAAAATGGCGATTTTTTTCTTAGTCAGATGGGGAATTTGCACAGGTCCATGGTGGCAACTGGCAACACTGCTTGACTGGTGAGTACGCCCGCCCGCACGCCGCACGCACAGGCGCGCGTGCTGAGTTCTGAGCAGTGTTTCCATTCGCGGGATTATTATCCCGAAAACGGGATTTTTAGACCTTGAGCGGGATTAAAACGGGATGCGGGATAAAACGGGATTTTCGGCTGTGATGACTATTTTTATTTTATTCTACTCAATTTTAGAGAAAAACTAACTCAAATTGTTTAAATACTGTAGCAAAATATAATAGTGATGTTTAAACAACTTATAAAAATGATACGCAAAGTTTAATACAAGGAATTGTACCAAAAAAATCATGCGGGATAAAACGGGATTTTTCACCAATTTAAAAGCGGGATAAAACGGGATTTCTCGACCCAGTAAGCGGGATTATTTTTTTGGTCGTGTGGAAACACTGGTTCTGAGTTACTTTATTATTGTTTATTGTTGGTGAGTTTAATTAAGAGAGTTAATTGGCAGATTCACATTAATGTGTAGTGTCAGTGTCATCTGTCATGTCAGTTCAGAGTCCAAGAAGAAAGACTAGACTGCACAGATCATAATTTCGATTCCTTAGCATTTGTATTTTCGTGATCAAACTTAACTTAGTTCAATTTAATATGACATTTGGATCCAGCCTAGGGTAGACGCCAGGCGGTAGTGTTGATTGTATGTGTATGATTAATTTCGTGTAAGTAACGTCAAAACTAAAATCATATTCACTTAAATTCAGAGTTTAGGCTCGGCCTAGGCCTATAAGTTGAAAGTTATAAAACTGGTAGGCCTAACCCACTAATGTTTATAGGTTAATGTTAGTACACTAAGTTACTTGTGTTAGTTGACCCTGTGATTATGTGTTTTGAGGGTCAAAAATGAAAAACCATGTTTTATCCCATAACCCCCCCCCCCTCCGGTAAAACACTGTTCCCATGGTCCGATCATGCTGGTTCGCTAACTCATTTGAGTTTATCTCGCCTTACAACTTTAAACTAAATTCCATCAAAATCAGACACAAATTACTCAAGCTATCGCGTTCACGGACGTAAGTTATATATAGGCCTACCATATAATTTACGTTATATAAGTAAGTTAGCCTTATATATAAATCTGTATAAGTTATTAAGGCCCATACATAGGCTATACGAAAATTTGATCAAATGGTATTTTTGGCCTCTAGGGGCATCAAAATTAAAAAGTAAATTTGTCCCGGGCCTAGGTTTCACCGTGCCACCTACAATGAATAGCTAAATTTCCTATAGGGTAATTTGCTAAAACTAGGTAGCCTACAAATCATGACTTCGAAAACCACTTTATTTTTGTTCAGAAAAACTGATAGGTAGGGGCCTATGTCCAATCAAAACTTAGGCCTATACTCGAATTTTTTTTTGAAAACTATGCTTTTCCATAGGCCTATCTATAATGCTATGGTACTTAACTTAGTTATATCTTGTACTAGGGGAGAAAGTAAAAATTACTAATCTAAGTTAGGTCCATTGAACGGTACGAATGGTAGGGATGATGGTTTGGACAGGTCCGTACGATAATATGTGGACTGTGGAGAGCTGTTAAAATAACAAATAGTTGTTTGTACCTACTCGACTAATTGCACAATGAAATCAATTTGGGTACTTGAGTATTAAACGGAGGCCACCTAACCTACAGTTTCTTAACTTAGCCTAGCTATGATAATACTGATTATTAGTAAACCTTCATTCGATGTTTTCACTATCAGCAAGTTTGGTTGGTTAGGTTAGGTTATGATAGTTTAATTTTATAACTGATGATATAGCTGACCAGACACAGTGACAGGCGATGACAGGTAATGGCGCACACTCCGGTCAACGACCCTGACCTTGGCCTACTTGGAGGGGATTCTGCGAGTAGACACATGACTCATCTGAGAACGCTTGACTCACAACAATACTAGAATAGTTCTACTACAACATCTATAACAATTTAACCCTCTATAAGTGCCGCGGCGCGTTTCGTAATGGTGGCCTCCGTTTAATACTCAAGTACCTCAATTTGTTTGCAGACTGATCAGAGTTCAAAAAAGCATTTTGCATCCAAGAATTTAGGCATGTAACTTAGGGAAGGTAACTTAGATTGGTTTTTATGCAGATTTAAGTGTTTAAAAATCAGATTAGACTAGCCGACCTGTGCAAAGTATTCGCTCTGAATCTTTCTCAAATCCTACATGAAGTAGGTGTAGCCTACACAACATACAGTTAATACTAGGTGTAATAGTGTTGTTGATTTAAATTTGGGTCCTTAGTCCAGGAATGGATGTGGTTTTCCATTTTAGATAAACTTAATTAGGCCTAAGTTATCCTTTAAAAAATATATGCTAGGCAAGTTATTCACATATTTTTTACATGTTTACAGAATCTCTTTAAAGACTTTGTTTTTAATAATAATATGGCCATATACGATTTTTCTGTTCACGGCTTTGTTTTTACACAGACATACCTTTCACTGAAAAAGCGCACCCTTGACAAAGCCACAAAAAACTGAATGTGCGTAGCGTACAATTCTTCTTTCGTTTGAGTCTGTCCATGTTTCTTATTTAAAGTCATGGCAAAGGTAACTTTTACGGGAGATTCCTTCTTAGTCAGTTTGAAAGGAATACATACTATGTACCTATTGCGTAGTATGGCAGTTTGACCGGAGTCAGCCAATTTCGCTTTGATAGTGTAGGTGCCCAAGTAAGCTACAAGTAATCTTGGACCCCGCTTAGGTTTCTCATCGACATGATAATAAGTGATTAAACAAGTTGGTTCTGTTCTATGATGTTCAATAGCATTAAAGTTACAAGGATTACCAACAGGGTGCAGCACTATTATTTCTTTTACATTTATGACAACAGCTAATTTGCAACCAAAAGGTGAGTGAGCGTAGCGAACGAACTTCAACCTGGAGGCGAGTTAGCGTAGCGAACGAGCTAACCTGAAGGCAAGTGAGCGTAGCAAACGAGCTAACCTGAAGGCAAGTGAGCGCAGCGAACGAGCCCCTACCTAAAGGTGAGTGAGCGTAGCGAACGAACTTCAACCAGGACGTGATTGAGCCATGCGAACGAGATCATCTTGAAAATTAAGAAGTTAAACGGGGCAAAGCCCGCGGGTTACAGCTAGTTGTTTATGTTATGTTATGTTTATGTTATTCACATGGGAATTTTAAATAACAATTTTTTTTGAGTTTTCTCCGTTACCAATAACCGTATAAAAACACTTTGATTACTAAATCATTTGTTTTTTTAAGCTCTTTAAAAAGGTCTAAAGGGAAATTGGGAAATTTTGTGTTTTGAGGGTAAAAAATGAGAAAAACCATTTTTTACCCCATAAAACACCCCGTAAAACCCCATTCCCATGTTCCGATCATGCTAGTTCGCGAAATCATTCAAGTTTATCCCGCCTTACACCTTCCAACCAAATTTCATCAAAATCGGACAAACATTACTCAAGTTATCGTGTTCACGGACGTAAATATATATATTTATATACATATTTAAACGAATGGTGTTTTTGGCCTCTGGGGACATAAAAATGAAAAAGTAAATCGGTCCCGGGCCTAGGTCTTACCGTGCCACCTACGGTAATAGCTACTTCCCTATAGGGAAATTCGCTAAAACAAATCATTCGGATTTGAGAAGTAAATACTTATTCGTTTTGATTAATTTAATTCATAGTCCAGCTGATAAAATAACATAAACTAGGGTGGTCTGCCGTTACACTTTAGACGCATAAATGAGCGAAGCATTATTTAAAGATTGTCAATGGCTAAAGCGATATCTTTTGCGGCCGAGTGAAATCCAAAGTCTTGTTTTCCATAAGGAAACAGATGAGGAAATTTCATTGGAATATAGCCAACTCTAGTGAAATCGTTTACGGGTGCTGATGTTCCGGTCGGCCACATTAGTCTCTGAACGTGATCCCTTTGACGAGACTGCGCAATCATAGGCACCGATGTTTCTTCAACTTGGTCTTCTTCGATTTCATCAGGACTTTCTTGGTTTTCACCTACACACGGTAGGCCTACTCTCATGTGAACAAAATCATTGACTGGTAGTTGGTGTAGCGCTTCATCACTAATGGTTATGTCAAAATAGAATGGGTTATTTGCCTTCAGCCAAATAAGTGCTTGCTGTAGTTTTTCACGTCGAACTTCGAAATCGATATGGACAAATACGCCTTGACGTTGGACAATGATGACTTTTAAGTTTTCGGGCAGTGTAGGTAAGACAGATGCTATTTCATTAATATTTTGCTCAACATTAATGATGTTACCTTTGTAGTGAAACTGGCCATCCTGATCATTTGCTTGTACTTTGTAAATGCGCATAGCGGGATGTACTCGTGCAATCAACATTTGTTCTACAATCATCAGGTCAGTTAATTCGTTCGGGACACTTGACACATCCATATTATTTAACGCCGTGAATTTAGTTGCATTTGAACGACAACGCGAACAAATCGGTGATTGGTTTGAAGCTGTTAGTTGTTGGAGATGACAGTTAGTGCAAGTGTAAAATTTTAGTGTATCTAATTCATGTTGGAATTGATTAGCTAACTGCCTATCATTATCAGCTTCTTCCGCCACTGCTTCATCTGGTTCTTCTTGTTCACGACGCCACTCTCTTACAATATTTGCATTATTGGTGCGACGACTAATATTACGACGTGGCCTTTGAGGCATGCTCAAAACAAATATAGCAAAACTGTTACTTCCATTGATAAACTGTTACATTCCAACTTAAACCTAGGATGAAAGTAAACATTGAAATGTAAACAATACAGTTACAAACAATTAACATATGTTTATCTTATTTAAATGAAACGAGATAAACCCAATATAATTTTTCTTTCAACTTGCATTAAAATAACAAGCGAAATTGCGTGACCCGTAAAATTAAATTCAGAAGGAAATTTGCAAATATTTTTTACCAAAACATTGTGCTCAGTATTCTTTAGCTGTTGGCCAAATTTCATATCAATTGGTCAAGCCCTTACATTCTGATTCTCTTACAAAGAAGTTACAAAGTGAGGGAAAGTGAGCTTCGCTCAATAAACATTTCAAGTCCAAATCACACCTCATTCATGAAAATTGGTGAAGAATTAAAGAAGTTATGGCGTATAGCCTACCGGCAAAAAAGTACTTAGATATTATAATATTTATGTTATATTATTTAATTGGACTTTTCCAACGTGTCTTGTGTTTCAAACTACACAACGTTTCTGGAGGTGGAGAAACAACACGAAGAATCATATTGTTTTATGCTGTGACCTCAAACCTCAGTAGCAAGTTTCTTAATAACTTGAGACACAACCGTTTGAACTCAATTGATGATTAAATAATTTAGGGGAATGTTTAACTCACATCAGAATTCAACCATCTATGTTTTTTTCATAATTGTGTGCTTTGGCCATTATTTTAATTGGATCCAAACTAGGTTTGGTTGTGAAGGTTGGTTGAGAAAGTGTGTAGGCCTAATGAACCAAACAATTTCTATAAATCCTGTTTTTAGCGAATTTCCCTATAGGGAAGTAGTTATTACCGTAGGTGGCATGGTAAGACCTAGGCCCGGGACCGATTTACTTTTTCATTTTGATGTCCCCAGAGGCCAAAAACACCATATATATATGTGTGTCCGTGAACACGATAACTTAAGTAATTTTTATCCGATTTTGATTAAATTTGGTTTAAAGGTGTAAGGCGGGATAAACTTGAATGAGATCGCGAACCAGCATGATCCGACCATGGGAACGGGGTTTTACGGGGGGTTTTATGGGGTAAAAATCGGTTTTTCTCATTTTTGACCCTCAAAACACAAAATATCCCAATTTCTCTCTAGACCTTTTTAAAGAGCTTAAAAAAACAAATAATTTAGTTTGTAAAAGTATTTTTGTACGATTATTGGTAACGGAGAAAACTCAAAAAAATTTTAATTTCAAATTCCCATGTTATTCTTATGGAGCATATTGTAAATGTTGTAATTTACTTGTCTATAGATATATTTTGATCAAACTTGGCAAATTCATTTATTTTATACTAAGCTATTAATACTCATATTTTACTAAAACACACTATGAGGCAGTTCACGAGTCACGGGTTATCCTTAGTTCGAGCACAAAATCCAGTTATAGCCGGTTTTTTGGGCCGCGGCTTAGAAATCGGCTTCACGAGTACGAGGTTACCCGCGCTCGGGCGCAGACAGATAAACTTCACCCAATTATGACAGGGATAAACCCGAGCGCAAATGTCGGCTTCACGGGTTCAATTAGAGAAAACCCCGGGCCAAATGTCGGGTTCACGAGTCATGGTCTAGCGCAAACTGGATAATCTCGGGCGTAAATAACAATGGTTTTGGACTTCAACTTAACCCTGCTAGGGGGCAGGGTTAAGGTGACATCATGTCGGGATTATCTCATTTGCTCGTTTATTGTTTTTTTGTTAGCAAAAAGAATGTTATATTCGGATTCGCCATTAAATTCCGAACAATTTCATTACCCTTAACATGATATTTATTTTTTTAATTTTTTTACTACTGATTGCCGAAAACATGCAAAACATCGTAAAAAGTAACTGTTGAGACATTTAAATTAATTATTACTAAGTAAAAATATAACTAATAGCTTAACATATTCATATACATTTAAATTGCAATCGAATCTTATTGCTTAAATGTTTTATATTTATTTTAGCAATTTTGAATCCTTTTATTTCAGCTGAATAATATCAAAATAAAAATTGTTCCATCAAACACTGTTAGGTTTGTCTAAGAATTTTTACTGTATAAAATTAGTACAATTTTTGTTCTTCCATAAAATTCATATAAAACATAGGTCATTTTATTTAAGTATCCAAATTTTATTTTGTATGTTTTAAATTATATGTTCATATTATTATGTTTATGATTAAAAATTTGTTAAAGAAAGACCTTTTCATCTGATAATGTCTTAATATTTGTCATATCGGGATTTACAATAAATTGCTTCAATTTGCTGAGGTAAAAGATAAATTCTATAGTTAAATATACAAAACGTTGTATTACAACAAAATATAAAAAAAAAAATTATAACCTGTTTTCTCATGCTTAGGGCTGCGCTCTACCCGGCTGGCACGCGCAAATGTTCTCAGGGGTTTAGTTCTTAGGCCTGCTGTTTGTAGCCACAATTGTGAACCGATTTAAAAGATCTTGGTGTCATAAAATGTTATTGTATGTTTGCCATTTTATATTTACGTTTATTACTGTTTACGTATGAAGGCATCTGGACTCCTATAATAGCTAGTTGTTTATTTTATTATTATTATTATTTTTTTTTAACAAATTACTGATACATAAAATATATTCATAAATCTTTGAAAAGAGCAGTCATTTTATTAAATAATTTGAACGTTTGGATATAACTGCAAACCTGATTAATGTATGTCTTATTTTTGAACACAATTGGTAATCGCATTTTATTGCAAACATTACCAAAATTGGTTTAAACTTTTTTTTAAACATAATTGCATTTTCCCGATTCAATGTATTCAGTAAAAGTATATTATTCATAATTCAATGATAAATTGAGTAACCTTAAACTTTAGTATAAAATTAATTCAAGTGCAAGTCCACAACCTTTTATACGATATCAGTAAATGCCCTGTTTAATTATAATAATTTATGAACCAATCATTATGACACAACGTCATCCTTTTGTTTTGGGGCTCGTCGACCGCGAGCGACGGCCCGGTAGGTGGCTGTTGCCAACCTCCCAACGAAAATTCCCAGTTAATCCCTGCTCTTTAGCGACCGCCAGCGTTGGTCTCGGCTAAGCTTGATCTCGGCTAACGCTCTATGTCGTGAACCCATTTTTTGACCGTCGGTTAAAATTGGTCAAGATCAACGATAACCGCGGGCCACGAAACCTCGTACTCGTGAACCGCCTCTATTAGTTTCAGTTTCCTTGTAGCAGCAAACCTAGGTACTTGTTAAACCTATATATTGTAAAACTATTACTTAAGAACTCCTTAATAATTATTGAGGGTGATTTTAACATTGAAATGGGGAAAAATAATAATGACTTAAATAGCTGTTTCACTAGATTTAGTAATATTTTGAGATCACTTGACCTTTTTTTAACAAATAGACAACCCACACGTATTAATTCCTGCATAGATAACATCATTGTAAATTTCAAAAAGAATTTATATCAGACTACACTTGGGGATAGCTATTTTGCTGACGATATTCCTCTATTTTTTAAAATGTGTACAACTAAGTATCCACAAAGAAATGAAAACAAGGTGTGTTCCAATAATTTGTATTTTAGAAAACAAAATGAAGAAAATATTGGTTTATTTATAACTTACCAAAAACAAGAAAAGTGGGATATGATTGGTGATTTTAAACAAAATAAAATAAATGTTGAAAACCTATTTGACCAATGTTTTAAAAGATGTATAGATTTGTGGCATTCTTATCTTGTTCACCATTAATAAAAGCAAAAAACAAACAAAATATAAAAAACAATAAATTAATCAACTGGTACACACCGGAATTAGAAAAGACAAGAAATGAAATGTTACTGTTATTTTTTGTTTATAAGAATCTTCTTTCAATAAGATCAGAACAATCTAAGGCAGCTTACAATGCATATATTCAAATTAAAAGAAGGCACAGAAAAGAATTGGCAGGAGCAAAAAAATTGGCAGTTTAAAAATATATTAACAATGCCCCAAACAAGTGCAGAGCCGCTTGGAAGGTAATTAGAGACGAAAATTCCCCCTCTTTTACCCCGGATGTCAGCCTGGATCCAGATGAATTTAATACATATTTTCAAAACTCAATAAAAGAGTTAAGTGACGGAATTCCTACTACACCTTTTAGTATGGAACACTTTTTGGGAGATAAATCTATCCATCAAGATTCATTCATGTGGCAAAAAGTCTAACTGGTGGACATCATAAAAGTTGTGTCTACATTTTCAAACTCTAAGGCTATGGATTTTTATTGGTTATCAAATCATATAATCAAACAAACAATTGAATTTATAAGTAAACCACTTGTTTTTATCTCAAATAACTGCATGCAGGAAGGTTATTTTGCTCAATCACTTAAGGTTTCAAAAGTCACACCAATATTTAAGAACGGTGACAAAGATATGGTTCAAAATTACTGCCCAGTTTCAATTGTTCAAATTTTATCAAAAATACATGTGGCCGAATTACAGTGTGGCCGAAAAGTCCCTTTACACAATTTGTTATTCCGTTTTACACTGTTATAAACGGAACGACGGCCAGTACTGACACGTGTGGGGTAAGGGCGCAGAGGTGGGAGAAAGTGGAACCCCTCCCCCACCTCCGCCCCGCCACGCGGGCTCAGCCCAAGGTCGCCGACGCCCCCTCAGTCTCAGTCCAAATCTGAGTCAGACAACATGGCGGACGGACACCAGTGTGTTAAGTGTCGAGGAGCGTTTGGTTGCTTCTGTGTGGGTGCATGAGCGTCCTCACAACAGAAATGAAAATCAATGGAGGAAATCATGAATGACTTTGCAGTGCGGTTTGGGAAACCTTCACCGTCCCGGCAAACATTAATAGCGTGGGAACAGAAGGGGCCGAAAGCCCTTTTATCCAAATCCTTTCGCATGTGGTCTTGCACTGTTGTTCGTGGAATTCCCAGCTCTGAAGACCGTTTTCTGGTGGATTTCATTGGCGAACGTGCAACTGAAGCTTCCACAGCAGCGCAGGTTTTGACTCGAGTAATCGGTCGTCCACTTCTTGGCGCGTCGAGAACGGATCCCGTTGCAAACACCTTCTTTTCCCACGCTACTAATGTTTGCCGGGACGGTGCATTTTTCCCAAACCACACTGCAAAGTCATTCATGATTTCCTCCATTGTTTTTCTGTTGTGAGGACGCTCTTGCACCCACACAGAAGCAACCAAACGCTCCTCGACACTAAACATACTGGTGTCCGCCATGTTGTCTGACTCAGATTTGGACTGAGACTGAGGGGGCGTCGGCGACCTTGGGCTGAGCCCGTGTGGCGGGTCGGAGGCGGGGGAGGGGTTTCACTTTCTCCCACTACTGCGCCCTTACCCCACACGTGTCAGTATTGGCCCTAGTTCCGTTTATAACACTATAGAACGTAATAACAAATTGTGTAAAGGGACTTTTCAGCCACACTGTATATGAATCAACTATGTATAATCAACTCAATTACTTTTTTGAATCACATAAATATAATTACAAACTGTCAACATGGCTTTCGTAAAAATAAATCAACAACATCAGCAATAATACATTTAGTAGATTATTCTTTAGATGCTTTTGTGGGGAAACAATCTGTTTCTCTAGTGCTGTGTGACCTCAGTAAAGCATTTGACAGTGTCCCATTTGATATTCTCCTAAAAAAACTTCAGTTTTACGGTGTGGCGCAAAGCTCCTTGAAACTGATTTGAGTTTTGAGTCATACCTGTCAAAGAGATTACAATATGTTTCCGTTAGAAATAATTGTTCCAAGATGATTGAAGTGGTATCTGGAGTCCCACAAGGATCAATCCTTGGTCCTTTTTTCTTTACAGTTTATGTTAATGATTTGCCCAAAAACTTAAATACCTATTCCATTATTTATGCTGATGATACAACATTACTTTCCAATCATGAAAACTGGATTTATTTACAAGAAATGTCCTGACAAGCTGAGACAATGGCTTATGATTGGTTCTGGTCAAATAATCTATCTTGTAATTTGGAAAAAACACAATAGGCCTATATAACATTGAGTTTAAAAAGAGAAGTCAATATGGAATCGGTCAAGCTTTTAGGAATACACATTGATTCAAAATTAAACTGGTCTGATCACATCAAATCTGTTTGTAGCAAAATTTCAAGAGTGACTTGCCTGCTTTGGAAACTCAAAAGTTTTGTTAGTCCTGATTATTTGAGACTGGCATACTTTGGCCTCTTTCAGGCACATGTAATATATGGATTGCTTGCATGGTGTAATATATGGATTGCTTGCATGGGGTCACTCACTACATGTTAATGACATCCTATTGCTTAAAAAAATACCCCCGCCGGAGCAAACCTGCAGACTAAGCGAATTTCCATTTGACTGATTGGATTTACACTGAAATGTCTACTTAAAAATATAACATTTATTCCCGATTTAAATAGAATTAGTTTAAAAAGTACTTAATGACGATTAGATTATGGTATCTGCAATCCTAAAAAGCTATGGGAAGGGAGTAAAACAGGTCCACTACGTAGAAAGTAGAAAAGGCGAGCAGTACGGAGTGTGGGATCTGTTTATTATGATTAGATTAAGGTATCTGAAATCCTAAAATTATATGGTAAGGGAGAAAAACAGGTCCGCGATGTAGGAAGTGGTGAAGGAAGTAGTCAAGGCGAGCTATCCGGAGTGTGGGAACTGTTTATGACGATTAGATAAAAGTATCTGCAGTCTTAAAATGCTATAGAAAAGGAAGGAAACAGGTCCGCTACGTAGGAAGTGGTGATGGAAGTAGAAAAGGCGAGCTGTCCGGAGTGTTGGATCTGTTTATGCCCATTAGATTAAGGTATTTGCAATCCTAAAATGCTATGGGAAGGGAGGAGAACAGGTCTGTGAGGTAGGAAGTGGTGAAAAAAGTAGTAAGGGTGAGCAGTCCGTAGTGTGGGAACTGTTTATGATGATTAGATTAAAGTATCTGCAATCCTAAAATGCTTTGGGAAGGGAGTAAAACAGGTCCGCTACGTAGGAAGTAGTAAAGGCGAGCAGTTCGTAGTGAGGGAACTATTTATGACGGTTAGAATAAGGTATCTGCAATCTAAAAATGCTATGGGAAGGAAGGATAAAAGGTCCGTGACGTAGGAATTGGTGAAGGAAGTAGTAAAGGTGAGTAGTCCGGAGTGTGGGACTGTTTATGACCATTAGATTAAGGTATCTGCAATCTTAAATGCTATGGGAAGAGAGGAAAAAAGTTCCGAGAAGTAGGAAGTGCTGAAGGAAGTAGTAATGGCGAGCAGTGTAGGAACTGGAAACCGTTTGTAACAGTTAGATTTATGTATCTGCAATACTGAAATCCTATGAGAAGGGATGGAAACATGTCCACAACCACAGAAAACGTACTACTATAACCCAGAATGCCAACCGCATGGTAAAAAGCATTAAGCGGTTTGAGAGAGCTTTGCCTGTCAATCCGTAGGCAGCGCCACCAGCGTTGCTATGCTATTGCATGGCAACGCTGGTGGCGCTGCCTACGGATTGACAGGCAAAGCTCTCTCAAACCGCTTAATGCTTTTTACCATGCGGTTGGCATTCTGGGTTATAGTAGTATGTTTTCTGTGCCACAACATAAGAAATGGTGAAAGAAGTAGTAAATGCTAGCAGTGCGGAGTGTGGGAAATGTTTATTACCATTAGATTAAGGTATTTGCAATCCTAAAATACTATGGTAAGGGAGTAAAACAGGTCCGCGACGTAGGAAGTGGTGAAGGAAGTAGTAAAGGCGAGCAGTCCGGAGTGTGGGAACTGTTTATGACAATTAGGTTAAGGTATCTGCAATCCTAAAATACTATGGTAAGGGAGTAAAACAGGTCCGCTACATAGGAAGTAGTAAAGGTGAGCAGTCCGGAGTGTGGGAACTATTTATGACGATTAGAATAAGTATCTGCAATCTTAAAATGCAATGGGATTGGAGGAAAAAAGGTCCGTGACGTAGGAAGTGCTGAAGGAAGTAGTAATGGCGAGCAGTGTGGGAACTGGAAACCGTCTGTAACAGTTAGATTTATGTATCTGCAATACATAAATCCACTATGAGAATGGTACTCATATCCATCGGCTATGAGAATGGATGGAAACATGTCCATGACATAGGAAATGGTGAAAGAAGTAGTAAATACTAGCAGTGCGGAGTGTGGGAAATGTTTGTGGCAATTAGATTAATGTATTTAAAATACTAAAATGCTATGGAATAATATGAAAACAGGTCCACGAAGTAGGAAGTGGTGTAGAAAGTAGTAAAGTTTAGCATCGCTGAGTGTGGGAACCATTGTGTTATAGGTCGACCACTTAGAAAAGAACCCGCGCGCTAATGCTATTAACATTAGCGCGCGGGTTCTTTTCTGAGTGGTCGACCTATAGTTAGATCAATGTATCATTCTGTAATACATAAATGCTATGAGAAGGGAAGGAAACAGGCCCATGACGTAGGAAATGGTAAAGGAAGTAGTAAGGCTAGCAGTGCAGAGTGTGGGAACTATGTGGCATTTGCAATAATGTATCTGAAATCCTAAAATGCTATGGGAAAGAAGTAGTAAGAGCGAGCATTGTGGAGTTTGAGATGGATTAATGTATCTGCAATACTAAGACTGCTTTCAGAGTAAACTAATGATTTTCCCCGAGCAAAGCTCGGTCCCCAGGTACTATGAAATAAATCTTACAATTGTAAGGGAATATTTTAGTGAAAATCCAGCTAGGTAAATGGAAATTCGCTTAGTTTGCAGGTTTGCTACAGCATTGGTATTTGAAAATGGTACAGCTCCTGGTGATAGATTGTGAAACCTATATTACTATTACTCAGCATATTAGAACAATTGCTGTTTTTGTAACACATTGAAATATTCTTTGATTATACATTGCAGAAACTGGGAATATTTACCTGTTCCCATTGTGGATTTGATCAATATCAAACCTGCCTTATGACCTTGGACCAAGGTTGGCTTTGTCATAAACCATCCTGCTTAATCAGCTGATAATAATATGGTTATTGTTGGCAAATGTATGATATGGTCTTCGTTCATTCTCATACGTGACTTCGGAGCGTACTCCTAGTTTAAAAAGTACTTAGGTTTGCTGCATCAGGGAGGGTAAAACTGTTTTTTTTTTGTAAAATGTTAATAGTTAGTAAGAAAAAAAAAATTCCAAATTTGATCAAAATATGTTCATAAACAAGCAAACTACAACAGTTTATTTATTCTCCATAAGAATAACATGGGAATTTTAAATTTACAATTTTTTGAAATTTTCTCCGTAACAATTAGGCGCATAACAACACTTCAATATACTAAATTATTTGTTTTTTTAAGCTCTACAAAATGGTTTAGAAAGAAATTGCAAAATTTTATGTTTTTTGAGTCAAAAATGGGAAAAACCTATTTTTACCCCATAAAACCCCCCATAAACCCCCGTTCCCATGGTCCGATCATACTGGATCGCGAACTCGTTCAAATAAACGTAGGTTTACGCGTTTGTACCAAATTTCATCAAAATCGGATCATTTTTGCTCGAGTTATCGTGCTAACGGACACACATATATATATATATAAATATATATATATATAAATATATATATATATAAATATATATATATAAATATATAAATGTATAAATATATAAATATATAAATATATATATATATATGAATTTGAACAAATGGTGTTTTTGGCCTCTAGGGACCTCAAAACAACAAAAAAATCGGTCTTGCGTCCAGGTCTTACCATGAGTACTACGGTAATAGCTTATTCCCTATATGGGAAATTCGCTAAAAAGCTATTCGTAATTTGGCAGGAGTCGATAGCGTAGCACACTGTAAGCAACTTTTTGTAGGGTTCAAAGTTCCTACAGTATTCAATCTATACATCTTTCAAGTTTTGGTTTATGCTAAAACAAACTTAAATATGTTTCGTACTAGGCAAAATATTCCTAATCATAATACCAGGGGGGTGGGGAACTTGGATATAGTACCACATAAGCTTACCAAAACTAAATTGCATTTATTTTTTCAACAAGCTGCCTGAGAATGCGAGAGAGGTTAGTTTAAACAGTTTTAAATCTGTATTGTACACCTGGCTGGTAGAAAATCCCTTTTATAAACTTGAGGAGATTTTTAATACACAAGTTTGTATTTCTTTTTAATACATTTTATTTGCTATATGTTACATTTGTATAACATTGTATAACAAATTGACTTGTCCTAGGCCTATTTCTGTACAAACAGATCAATGGAAATAAAATATTCTTATTCTTAACCTAATGTTATTTAAAAATAGTTTCTAATTGAAAATCAATTCAGATAAATGAAAATTCGCTTATTAGTCGGCAGGTTTGCTGCGGCCGGGGTATTGGTATTATACAATTAATACTGTTTGATTCATAGTATTTTCTTTTTCAGGATGAAGATCAAGGTTAGCATTGATTTAAGTAAAATAAATATCAGTGATTTAAAAAAGAAGCGAACAATTAAAGAAGAAAGAATAAAACATCTGAACATTTTTAAAAAAATTTATAAATCTTCAGATGAACACTTCAAGAAAGTTCAGAAATCTGTGTACTTAATAGTCCAAGCTGTGGACTTAACAGTCCAAGGGGATGACGATTCCAGCATATATCTGGAACAATATCGAAAAGGAAAACTTGCCCTGAAACAACATCGAAAAGAAAAACTTGCCAAGTTTCAAGATGAATATGAACCCATCATTGATTTTTATCCCCCAACACCTTCAGTATCACAGTGTGTAGAGCAGATGTCTCTACATCTTCATCTACTGATGCAGGATTACGACTATCATGACAAAATGAAAAAACTGCGTCAGATAGAAACAGACCCTACCAGTAAAATTGTAGCTGATAGAAAATACAAAGAAGTAAAAAAAATGTTTCTGGAATCAACAAAAAAATTGGGCTCAGATTTTGTTTCTCAGTTTAAAAAAATATTTAAGCAATTTAATAAGAAAAATGTTATTATGATGATTTTTGTTGAAGTAGTTAAAAGCCAGATGAAACGACAAAACATAGAATTAAAAGGACCGAGTAGTAAGCAAATTTCTCTTTACAAATATTTAGTTCATGGAATGTTTACCAGAAACAATTGTAAAGATTTTGACTGTTTTTTTGAATCGCCTGAGTTTGAGGAACTATTTAACAAAGCCTACAGCCTTAGCTTGGCCAGGAATTTGGAAAGTCCAAATCATCTAAATACACCTTAAAACTTTTCCTGGAACCCCATCTACATCCGAATCACACAGTAAAAACAAGCTAGTTTACATGGGTAAGTTCAAAGCATTATAGCACTTATAGCATAGTACAAGTACAAGCGCAGTACCAGCACTGACCAACTTACATAGCTTATATCATAGACTAAGCAACACAAGTAGACTCCTCATCCCATTGTAAATTTTGAAGCTTGTTTTTCATGTCTAGTTCATGTACGTCCACACTGATCGCTGGGGTAGACCACATTTTGTTTCTATTATTTTAGGATTATTTTCATGATTTGTGCTTTACTATTTGGTTATATAACTAGGGGACCAGTTATTCTTTATGATTAAATCGTTTTATATGATTAAATGAGGTTTTAAATGACTGAAATAACAAGAAACAAATTGTAAACAAAACATAACCTCTACAGTTGGACGTACAGAACAAACAATAAAATTGGCTTCAGCTGTTCCATAAGGATGACAAATCTACTAAGGGAGTATGATTTATCTATGCTTATATTTACTAGCATAGTGCCATAGATGAATTGTATTGGTTTAGAGGAAAAACCTCCTCTACTCTTCAGACACTAGCCTGGGAACACTCGTCGCACTTCATCAGAACTGCCGAGAAGTCGGGTAGTCGGGTACGCCACCGTCTACTTGTACCTTATACGTCTGCGTCTACTTGTACCTACGACTACTTGTACCTACGACTACTTGTACCTACGACTACTTGTACCTACGACTAGTTGTACCAACGCCTACTTGTACCTACGTCTAATTGTACCTACGGCTAGTTGTATCTCCCCTTCAACTTGTCACCAGAAGCCGAGTGTTTGCCTATGCCAGAAGGGCTTACTCCGTGACTAGCCGTTCATTGATTAATTGATTTGTTGAACTTGAAGGATATTCCGGACAAAGTGTGACCAGTAGTCCCAGTTGTCCTCACCCTCCAGCAAGGTCTCACAAATTGATTAAACCAACAGCACCCCAAGATGTTGAGTGGCCTCCCGGCAGAGCATATCCCATTGTGGACAGCGGAAGAAAGTGTGTTCCGCGTCGTCGGGAATGCATAGGCCTACAGATATCCAGTCAGGTGTTTTCGTTTTGGCCATCAAGTGCAGGTATGACTGGAAATAGCCGTGACCTGACAAGAACTGCGTGAGATAGTAGTCAACCTCACCGTGTCGCTGTTCCACCCACAGTTGGACCTGTCTGATTAGTTTATAAGTCCTCTAGACTCCCTTTCCCAGCTGTCTTGCCACATCTGAAAAGTGCGGGAGCGCTCTTCCATTCTTGTAGCATCCTTCCCGATGTAGCCTTGTCTCTGGTAGATTGCTTTCCTCTTCGCTGCCAAAAGTTTGACAGGGATTACCCTAGCAATCACCAAAACGGCCGGTTAGGACACCAAACGTAGGGGAATTGACCCTGAGTGCCGACTGACGCTGCACTCGTGCGAGCCTCAATCTGTACGCTTCCTTGTTCAGTGCGTCTGCTCAGCCGACCCCTCGCACCGTCCCCAGACGAACAACTATTGGAAGCGTGTCCCCCATAGTGACAGTGCGAGTGGTCGCCCCACAACCCTAACTAAAAAGTGAAATGTCGTGGGTGAATTACAAGACAACAAATTGTGAACAAAGCCTATAATATTAAAAATTCAACAACATAACAAACAACAAACAAGGTAACCATCCAAAGAATTTACTTTTAAATAATTTCTTTTCCCAAAAATTTAAATAAATAAGAATTTATGTGTACCCCTCTGAACTTACAAAATGGTAACTGTCAATGTTAGGCCTAACAATAAAATAAATTATGGTAACTGTAAATATTAATTAAACTTCAAAAATAAATTAACAATTAAAATAAATAACAGGTAGGCTACTATAAAATAAATAACAAAAATAGATTTTTGGGGCCCCTTCAGATAGCGGCATTTTTTTTTTAAAGTTCATAAAAATGTTCATAAAGTTTCAAAATTAACATATTAACACTTGCGGCTTTGGCACAATCAACGTCCTTCCTGGTGGTAGGCGGTGGTGCTTGAAGGTGGAGTGTGTCCTACTGGTCCCAGGAGCAGGGTGACTGGCAGCCCAAAGAGGGAGAAGGTGTAAGGTCTCCCCGGGCGACCCTCTCCAGAAGCAGCAGAAAAAAGCCTCCCATCTGGGACCTCATCCGGCGTTCTCGGCACACAAAACTACATCACTTTAAGTTAAGGCAATAACAATAAAACAAATTTTTCTGACGATGGACGCAGATACATATTGATTCACAACAATAACAAACTGTGTAGTATGACAGTCGCTGTCCTTCTGATTCACATGTGTCAGGCGGACATTGACTCTGGGTTGCAGGTTTGCTGCCCGATCCAAACCGACCGAGTTCCGGCGCAAAGCCAGCACTCGCACTATACAAAAAAACTGAGGCGTGACATTGGTGGGACGCTTGGTGGACATGCCACGGCTCAACGCCCACACCTCAGTGATGTAGAGAAGCAAGGACTGGACTGCAGAAATCAAAAGTCAAACTACAGCTGGACCGAGGACCACCAACATTGGCCATATGACACCGAGGTACTTGGCGGTTCACGTGGTTTGGACAACTATGTTCCCCACTCATAGTGGAACGATGGTTTCAATCCGTTTCTTTGTAAGGATGACGATCTCTGTCTTACTCAGAGCGAGCGACAGACCATCATCAACTATTCAGGTATTTACAACGTGCATGACATGTTTCAGTTGGGCCAGCTCAAATTTGCGTGCTGCAATGAGGGCTTCAACGTCATCAGCGTACCCAACTAAAACAGTCTCCTCTAGCACATCACATCTCAGAAGGCTGTGGTAGGCAGCGTTCCACAAATATGGGCCAAGTATTGAACGTTGCGTGGCACCGGAAGTGACATCTATCGTCCGCAAATCATCTTTTGTTTCGTAATAAAGAGTTCTGCAGCGCAGCTAGTCCTTGATGAGCTTCAACAGATATGTGGTACGCTGAAGCTGTTCCTCAACGCGTTCAACATATGGACTCATCTCTCTGAGTCAAATGCTTTCTTGACATCTAGCGTAACAAGAAGCACAATCCGGTGAGAGAAATGATTGAAGCTCATGGCACGCTTGACTGCATTGTGTACCTTGGATATTGCTTTGATTGTTGATCCTGTCTGAAGCCGTATTGGCAGGGAAACGGACTTTCGGCCTGTGCTGCCCCTATTGTGTGTTGTGGAGGGGAGGTTTCTCGGGAGTAGATACCTGACCTCGACCTCAGCTTGCACTTTACCCATTAAATCCCAGGAATCTCCCGGAAATACTCGTGGGGTGGTATACAGGGTCGTCGACACAGGAAGCAGGGGCAATAACATGGAGCCAAACCTTCTAGGAAATACATTACTATTGTATTAGAATACTACTGCAATATTTGGCATTAACGACTCAGGAAGTGATGGTGTCAACGGGTGGTGAATATCCGGCCCAAATAAACCTAGTTTTGTTTCAAAATTTGAGATTCAAAAATACGCTGATGCCTACTACATATAATACATCTTTTATGCTTCTTTTAATACTGTATTTGATAGTGATTATTAGTACTGTAATACAAAAATTTAAAATATAAAATACTTGTAGTAATTTGAACTTGAATTCTTTATTTCGTTGGCCGCGAACGCTAAATATAAAAGTAACAGATGTTCGTGTATAGTAGTAAAACAATACAAAATATTGCATTTCATCACTAGAGGGTGCCTATTTAACTTGACTGCGAAACATTTAAATGTAAAATACTTGTAGTAATTTGAACTTGAATTCTTTATTTCGTTGGCCGCGTACGCTAAATGTGTCCCGTAAAAGTTTTATTTTGATACTTACTTGTCCTCCGTTATTTCACCTAATAACAACAGTACATTTAATTCCATCCAACTGAATTTTTGTTGGAAATTCGTAATGTTGAATTATGTGTTCCAATTATTATATTGCAAATTACATTAATTGTTGAATGAAATGCACAGATTCATATTTGATTAGATGTATCATTCTATCTGAATATATACCGGTAGCATAAGATAAAATGTGAACTCAATTAAGCGAGATATATTTTGGCAAACAATAGGTGAATCGATTTGTTATAAGTTGTTTTATCCAATTCATCATTTTTCAATTCATAATATCATTTTTTCTAATGTACCTTTAGAATTTTATTTTATATACGATACAGTCGTATTTTAAACACTTAGTGCTTATTTCTTACTCTTGCAGACAGCAAATGATTTAAACCATAGCTAATTTAAAAAAGTTGATACAATGGAGTTGTCTTTTTGGATTTCGTTGGGATTGTTTTAAATGTATTCAAAATAATTTTCTTTTGAATCTTAATAGCCGATGTTAGATATTAGCCAATGTAAGATCAAAATATATGCATTAATCATAAAATATCTTGCCTTTTCCGGATTTACCATGAGGATTATGGCCAGTTAAATCAATAAAATAATAATTTCTCTAATACTTTGTTGTTTTGTTTAGCATAGCTTTTTTTCATTTCATACTCAATAAAAGCCGAATAACTCAATTGGATCCGTTTGTCTGTTATGGGTGTGGTTGTTTGTTACGCTTAAGCACCTTATTTGTTACTGTAAAAACAAGTGTACAATTGTTAATCAAAATTTTAAAAGGTATAGTACTTATGAAATGGTGAGGTGGTGTTTAGCAATTTTTAACGGAAAGGAGCACGGTGGAAAGGAGCCTTCAATTTCCAAATGAAATGAAATGAACTTTATTCATAATTTGCAAACATGTGCACGAATGGTGTCATTACATTGGATTAAAATCATAATGCTTAATCCTAAAAAAGTACATGGTATATAATCACTATTGAAAATGTTCTTATTCTAATATATTATGTAGAAGGAAATATTCATTCTTTGAATACAGGGGTTTAGTTAAAAAGTACATTTTTAGATTATTTTTAAATTTGGCAGTTTTTGTATAGTCCTTTAATTTTGTTGGAAGAGCATTGTAGCATTTTATACCCACCCATATAGCCTACATTGGTTTTTTAAAAAAAATCTTAATCTATGAGAAGGTGTTGCATAGTTTTTTCTATTTCTGGTACAGTAGTGATGAGAATCCCCTCCCAGTGAGACATTATTTGAATTTTGGACAGTATATAATATACATTGATAAATATAACAGCTATATACAGTCATTATGCCGGGGCGATGTCTACTTGTACCGGCGTCTAGTTGTACCGGCTGCATTTTGGTGACAGGCGTCTAGTTGTACCTCGTCCAAAGCTGTAGGGACAACTTGACGATGGTGCGGACGTCTAGTTGTACCTACGTCTAGCTGTCTCTACGTCTAGTTGTCTCTACCTCTTAAAAATCTACAGGTACAACTAGTCGGGTACGCCACCGTCTACTTGTACCTCATACGTCTGCGTCTACTTGTACCTACGACTACTTGTACCTACCACTACTTGTACCTACGACTACTTGTACCTACGACTAGTTGTACCAACGCCTACTTGTACCTACGTCTAATTGTACCTACGGCTAGTTGTATCTCCCCTTCAACTTGTCACCAGTTTAAGGGATTTATTTTATTTCTTTAAAAATCATACAATCTTACATTTTTTAATAAACAACTTGCTACAAAAGCCAGGAAAATTTGGCTTGTCCGCAGCTCATTGAGAAACCCCTGTTCTTGATAACAATGCCTTGGTCAGTCCTTATCCATATTACACTTTGGTTTTACTTATTTTTTGTCAAGATCTGCTATCATGGTTTTTTCCACTTAAACTCTACCTTTCTATAGAAAACTAACATTAACTAGCTTAAACAACAACTTTAAACAATTATCTTAAATAAATAAATTCAGAGTTTACAAAACAAGTAATTGAGTATAATGAAGTGTTTTTGTAAGGTATTAGTCACGGAGAATATTACAACAAGTTCAAATTAAAAATGTATATGTTATTCTTATGGATATTACGTAAACTGGCGTAGTTTGGTTGTTGATACATATAATTTGACAAATTAGTTTATTTCACACTTAACTACTAACTTGTCTCAAAAACACATCTTAATCAATCTTCTACGCAAACGTAATTAAGGCTCAGTATTGAAATACCATTGAAAAAATAACCCAGATATGACTTTTTTGCGCGTGCTATTAGTTATTAGTAAAACTAATCTTGGTTTAGGTGCAGACACCATAGTCAGTGTACACATACCTAGCTCAGTATAAAATGTAATTTATATAGTTTAAATGTAATGAAGAAATATATAAAAAGAACAAAATAATATGAATGTAAACAATAATTTACATACAATTGAATTTAACAAGAACATGTATTCAAAGGGTAAAATATACCAAAATAGAAATTAAAATTCAGTTAAGTTTAATCACTACGAGCTGTTGTCCCGTCCTATGTAAGGGGAATCGAGCAGTCCATTAAAACTATATATAGTTATGTCTATTTCTAATTAAAGCTTAGTGTAAGCAGTTCAAAATTTATTGTAAAGAAAAAGCTGCAAATATTAATAAAACTTGTGATCGTTGTTACTTTCCCAACCTTTCCTCAAAAATTCGAGTAGTAAAATAAATAAATAATTAAATAATCTTTTAAATTTAAAAAAATGGGTTTTTCGTTTGGCTCTGCTACCCGACCACTTTTATGATTGAGGTATCAAATTAAAGGTATGCACGCACAGATTTGCCATCAAGCATCGGCGTATATTTTTCTATTATCTCACTCGGCTTATACGTAAACGAAATTGCTCCCCATGTTTTTCTTATGGGAGTTAAATTTGGTTTTCATGATTTTCATCGTTAGGCTAAACAAATCATGTTAACATTATAATTTTTTAGTTGTCCTAATTCTTATAACGTAGTTTTCTAAAGTTATCTCTTGTGGCTGCCTAGAAATAATCGGACGTTTGTTTCTCCTTAGAAAATGTATTGATAATTATAATAGTAGTAGTTAATTATGTTACAAGACTATGACATATTGCCAATTATTGAGTCAACTCGGTCCCCACGCACAGGCTTCGCATATGTGGGCCCTGTCAATTTTCAGAAATTACGTTCATTTTGTATCTATTATTCTTTTGTTATGAATTGCTTTTGATTTTATTTATTTGATTTAATTTTACTATGGTATTTTGCCGGTCAAACTCCATTAAACATATAGCACGGGTCGAGGTTAATTCAACAACTTAAAACTAATTCATTCAACGATAGTTTGCCGGAAAACTATTTTACTAATATTTGTTTATAAGGTTTTACAGAATACACTTACATTTATTTATACATGATATAGATACTTACAACAAAACTTGTAAGATATGTAGGACAACAACGTAAAGATAGGAGCGAGTGTATGCAATTCCAAGATAGAGTTTAGTATTCACCGATCCTATGATAATTTAAGAGTATATTTCGTACCTAGGGCCGAAAATGACTTTTTTGTCAGCTCGGGATCATTTTTAAGTTCGAGACGAAGATGAAATCGGCCCGTGATACGATTGCTATTTTTCACCAAACTATACAAAACTGAGAAAATATATCAATAATATAGGCAAGCATGTTTCTTTACAACCTTTTTATCAGCTCGTGAACATCACAGAGAAAATATCCGCATATCGGTGGAAATGTATTTTCCTGTCGATCTACAGATTGCCTTTATAAATTAAAATAGGCTAAAAAGACATAAAAAGAGAATTACAATTTTTTTAAAACTAATATGGGTTTAACGGGTTGCTATGCTGGTGACGAAATAACAACTATAGTTCGGCCGCTTAGAAAGCGACCTCCTCCAGGATTGGTTTAGCATTAGCGCGCAGGTCGTTTTCTAAGCAGCCGAACTATAATTATGAAAATCAAATCAAAACAAATGGAAGATATTCCAATCACATGTATTATTTACAGTGTATGTTAAATAGAGAAGTCTGTACATTGCATAGTTTTTGTCGAGTTTTCAACCGCTGGACCTCATCTTCATTGTACACTTCATTGTTCATTGTTCACTGGGAAATCCATTTTAAACTATAAAAAATGCACACTAATCAATGCAAATACTTTAAGGTTATGTGAAAAAATATTTAAAAGAATCAGCAAAAATAGTAGGAATTGCTAGGCAGCGGTCTATTGCAATTCATTAAGGATATACTGCTTGTATATTTAATGAGATATATAAATGTTTTGATTAAATAAGCGATTTTCGGTATTAGGTCTGGAAAATTTTAATTACAACTATAGCTACCATTTCGACCTTGGACAGCAATGCGTAGCTTTCAGCCTCGAATTAACGTCCGTAACTACTAAAACATCGTAGTGCGGTGAAAAATATTTGCTAATCATACTCAATTGACTCGGAAGACTGCAGTTCCTGATTTAATTAAGGGTATTATTAAAATGTACTCGTGCAGTAATCAATTAAACAGGGTAACGAATTGAAGGATAGATACAACTAGACTATAAGGACGCAAAATACGCGTAGGTACAACTAGTCGTAGGTACAACTAGACGTAGGGACCACTAGACGGAGGGACCACTAGTCGTAGGGACTACTAGTCGTAGGGACAACTGGTCGCATCCGTACAAGCTAGGTGATACTAATTGTTGGTGGGATACACGTCTAGTTGTACCTACGCCTACTTGTACCTACGTCTAGTTGTACCTCCTAAAAATCTACAGGCACAACTAGTCGGGTGTGCCACCGTCTACTTGTACCTACGTCTAGTTGTACCTACGACTAGTTGTCCCTAGGCCTCGAGGTACAAGTAGACGTAGGTATAACTAGTCGGCGGGACAACGAGACGCGGTCCCATTATGCCTAGTTCTTCAATTTTTTCCTTAACAAAATCTTGCCAATCCAAATTTAACATAATGCGGATTGCTCTTTTCTGGAGAATTAAAATTCTGTCTAAATTAGCTTGTGACGTTCCTCCATAAATACTTATACCAAAGGATAAATGTGAGTGAATATGAGCAAAATAAACCAATTTTAGTGATTCAAGTTTACAACTTTTTGATAATCGATAAAGTGCAAATAGGCCTGTTGACATTCGATTTGCCACATGATCAATATGATAATTCCAGCTTAATTTACTGTCTATGTATAAACCTAGAAATTTTGTTTTCTCAATAATTTGTATATCTTCACCGGCTAATTTTAGTGCTGGGTAATCTGAATTGGTATTCGTTTTTAGATTAAAGCGTGTAAAATTAGCTTTGGAAAGATTTAGTAATAGCTGATGATCTGAAAAAAAGTTATTGATGTTCAAGAAGTTATCAAGGGCAGATGTTTCTATCTCATGAACAGTTAAAAAAAGTATATATTCTGCATGTTGAGTGGTCTGGAGTTTCTTTATATACTACAACGTTTAAATTTGTTTCAATGTTTAAAATCCTAAGGCGAACGAGTCTTAATTTACTTTTGAAGCGACCGATGCGACAGTTCGTTCCATATGACGAATATTAGGCTACATAAAGATTGGTAACGTAAAAATAGTTAAAATAGAGTCACACAATTGCCTTCTTTAAAAGAAAAACATAGTTAACTAACATGCAACCAATTGTCATTTTTATGTATACATGTATGTCGTATAAACATTCTGGAAAAGTTTAATTAATCATAAAAATGCTTTTTAAAATATTGTACAGTATACATACATGTATGTCGTATAAACATTCTGGAAAAGTTTAATTCATCGTAAGAATGCTTTTTAAAATATTGTACAGTATACACTTTTCATGTAAACAATTGATTATTTAACAAATTAACAAATTATTAACGTTTTCGTGTAATAATTTATTTAATTTATAAATGGTTTATAAAAAGTTATTATATTATGTTTCACCTTTTTAATTCTCCGGATTAAATTCTGCTGAAATACTTAATTACATAATTATTATAATTATATCATTATATAAATTTGTATATATAACATGAATAAATATACAGGGTGATTACAAATGGAATAGACAAAAGCTTATTGAATTAAACACAAACTGTCTATTTCATTTGTAATCACCCTATAGAAAACTATAAATAATTAACTATTACAGATTTCAAAATAACAAATCATATTACGATTCATGTTTTCTGGCACTCTACCCCTCCCCACCTGTTGATTTACCCCTCCCCACTTGTTGATTTCCGGAAGATGTGCATGATCCTGAGAAAAGTCAGTAGCTTTTTGATGGTTCGAAACTGGACCCAGCTGTTCCTGATCATTGGGCTTTAAATAAATGATCCTGACTAATGAAACCGCTGATCTTAGTCAGTAACAAAGCTACACAGGTCATCACACACCATTCTACACTCATCCTTCACTCATATTTGGGTTAAAATACACACCTAGTTGGCGTCCCCCATCTCAATGATTGATAATTGATGACTCATGCTGAGAATAGTATTTAAGCCATGTCCAAATCCCACCCCTCATTCATTTCTGCATTCATTCATAGTGACAACGTTAACCATACTACTTACTTCACCATACTGTTAATTAATATATAGGATTATATTTTAAACACATTTTTATAAAATACTTGTCTCTTGTTACTTTGGTTTAGTTTTTAATTTTGTATTTTATACTTAGTGTTTATCTGATTTTTACATAACAAACTGTAATTTACTTTGACTTAAGTTTTTCAGCTTGTTGAATGGAATTTTCATTAGGACCTACTTTATTATTCTGCCCTACCCTAACCTGAGCCTTGTTGGTTAGGCCAATATCATCATTATGTAGTAAACTGTCGTGTCTTGCTCCACATTTAAAACTGCTAGTTTTTGAAGCACACTCATTTAGTTTATGCGAGTTCCGTAAACAATTAAAACAAGCATTTTTTGCTTTAATCCAATCCCTACGCTGAGCGAGAGTTTGTCGTCCAAAACGATCACATTTATAAATTGTGAGAGCTTCCTTGCAAAATAAGCACTTGACTGCATTGATATTAGATACACAGGCTGTTTGATGAAAATAAGTCTTATTATTAGTGTATTGCGTAGGCTTATACGGTTTATTTACGGAAACTTCTATCACAGAAGTCTGAATAGTTTCAAGAGCTCTACACTGTTTATCTAGAAAGCTCAAAAATTGGTCAAATTTTAGGCAATTCAATATCAGAACGTTTAAGTTAAAAATCAGTGTGCATCTTATGATCAATTTTACAAACAACACTGTGAAGCAAGAGAAAGCTCCATTGCTCAACAGGTAGGCAAAAACAATCTAGTGTTTTTAAGGCACTTGTATTTTCAGATAAGGTATCAATGAAGTTTCTCAAAGCCTTTGGAGATTTTTAAGTTACTGGAGATATGTTTTGTATTTCATCCAAGTAACATGTAGCAAGTTTGCGCTTATTTTGGAATCTAGATACAAAACTTTGCCAAGTAATGGTATAATTGACATCAGTTATGGGGAGATTTTTTGCTAACCTCAATGAACCCCCCACTGACCCCATTGATTGTTGTTTGGCTATTTGTACATTAACCAATAAGGTACATGAACCGTTCAATGTTTGACGATGACTTATTTTCATGCACTAGTTGCCTAAATAAATCATAAAAGGTTGGCCATTCTTTGAAATTGCCAGAACACGTAGGCAAGCTAATTTTTGGTAACTTTGCTTGGCTTTGTACAGGTGAATGATTAGTTTCAGATCTAGAACTAGGTGGTTGTACTTGATCAATTTTGGGAGGAATAATCTTTGACATAACAGCTAAAATGTAGTAATATTTGTCACTAACACTAACAGAAAGCTCTTCTACTTCACTATAATCTGATTCATCTAATTGACTTTTCAAAGCAATTATTTCTGATTGGAGTGTGTTAAATTCCTCAAATAACTCATGAATGGAGGCACTACGAATTTTATAGGATTCACAATCTTTAGACTCGGTGGTTATTCCTAAGCTTAGGCCTAGGTTATAAACTTTGTCTATTTTCTTTAAAGCACAATTTCTACGAAACTGGACTGCAACAAGTTGGCTTTTAAGTTTCTTAACTACTTCTTCCTTCATGTTACTTGAAGAGGGTTAGAAGAAATTAGCTTGAATAGTTGTAGTCTAACAATGGGACCAACTGTGGCTATAGCCCTACATACAAGGTAAAATAATTAACAAGGGCCAAAAGAACAAAAAATGAATAGATGTAAATTCAGGCCCAATATCCCAATGCTTAGACTGTGATGGGAAAACAGCACAATGTTCTGCACAATCTGTTGATTCCTTGGTGGAAAACAGCAATCTTTAAACTGTAGACATTGATAAAAACTAGTTGTTTCCAGATAATAATATTAACTACATTTCAATGTCATTTTAATAATAATTTAAATACCATTTTACCTTGTCATTAGTATGGAATTCTTTCAGTTACATCATTTGTTGATCAAGTTTGTTTCAATATTTTTGAACTGCTGTAATAATATTTTACAGGAAATAATTGTTAGATAAATTCATGGATATAAGTAATAATTCGGATTCTTCAATCATTGCTGTTATTAAAATTGTGTATCCGCAGCAAACCTTCAGACTAAGCGAATTTACATTTACCTGGCTTAATTTATACAAAGACTAGCTGTACCCGCGGGCTTTGCCCCGTTTAACTTTATAAGTGAGCTCGTTCGCATGGCTCAATCACGTCCTCAATGGCATTTAGGTTGGAGCTCGTTCGCTGCGCTCACTTGCCTTCAGGTTAGCTCGTTCGCTACGCTAACTCGCCTCCAGGTTGAAGTTCGTTCGCTACGCTCACTCACCTTTTGGTTGCAAATTAGCTGTTGTCCATAAAATGTAAAAGAAATAATAGTGCTGCACCCTGTTGGTAATCCTTGTAACTTTAATGCTATTGAACATCATAGAACAGAACTAACTTGTTTAATTTAAACAGCTGTTAAGATTCATTAATTCCTATTAAATATGAAAAACCATAAGGTTAAAATGGGAAACTCCAGAGCCACTGGGGCGGAGCCCGAGAGTCCGATCAGAATGAAAACCACTTAGTTTTCCTATTTAATGCCTAAAGAATCAGTGTACCAAATTTCAGCCTCCTAGGTAAGTGGGAAGTGGGAGAATTAGTGATGAGTGAGTGAGTGAGTCAGTCAGTCAGCCAGTCAGTCAGTCAGTCAGTGAGGGCTTTGCCTTTTATATATATAGATATTCCCTAAAAATGGTCATTTTTCCCCTATTTAAATAACATTAAGTTAATTTTAATATGAGTACTTAGGTTTGCTGCTACAGGGAAGGTAGGTGTGTTTTTGTTGAAATGTTGATAGCTAAGTATGATTGTTATTGGTTTGCATATCCTGTAATACTTTACAATTGCTCGAATTTGAGCAACATGTACACTAGTAATAAATCAAAAGTCAATACTCAATACTGTTTTAATAAGTGTTTTAACAGAGTTCAGAATACTGCCCTACAGAACAGTTAATATCGTACATTTGAAATGTTTAAGGTGAAACTCTTTCCATACGATCTCTTTGCGCAAATAATAACGTCTTTAACCGGATGACCTTGGTATCGTTGTTCTTTAACCATTATTTTTAGTTAATCAAAAGCGCGGTACGTACAATGCCCCATGCTGAAAGCATGGCAGATAAGACCAACTTTTTCAAGTGTATTTTTGTGATGGTCATGGCTAAAGCAATTTGGCATTGGAACTGCCGACGTTTGAATTTCAGGAGAAAATTTCCTTGTGACAATTCTAAACTTAATTGTAATAATACAACACGTTTTCCAGCCGAACTTCCAGTAATCATTTCCAGATTTAAGATAATTAACCTCTTTCACCATTAATGTGGCTCTATTAACCAGTCATTTTTATGGGTTTAAATTTCTTAGTAAAATTACTATTACACCTTTTTTAAATCAAAACTTGTGAGACATAGCCACTTGTTGCTAAAGTGTGGATGTAACTGTTCTCCTTCTAGAATCGAAGTATCCACTGAGAAGTAACTCTACTGTCATTATTTAGTTGCTTGGCTATTTTATTATTTAATGTTCATTCTTTGGTGAAATTATTGCATGATTTTTGTCTTTTTTAAGCACCTTGAGAGAATCCTTCACTGAAGATTTTGTCAATGATATTTTTATATTTTATATTCACAATAAATTGTGGAGGAAGACTTGTCAATGTCTCACAAAGATCATTATGGCCATTCCCTTTTCGTAAAAGATATTCAGCAAATATTGATTCACTTGGATTTGCTCTCATGTTTTTAGCAAGTGAAATATTTTTAAACATTGGCCATAAAGGTGATATAATTAATTATTTAATTTTCTACCATTGAACATCGACTCGCACCAGAGACTATGGTAGCTCATTGCCGGAAATTACCTCCAAAAACCGCTCCACCAAAAGGCTTGTCTTGGCCTTCTCTTCTGGCAATATCTCGCAGTAATAATTCTACAGAAGATAAAGCATACTTATTGGACATAAAAGCATCAAACTTTAATATTATTTTACAAATATTTAGCTTCTTTACTTTTGGATTTTATTCCGAAAACTGAAACTGACTCAATTCATTGTATTGGCAATTTAAATCTGTTTTGTACTGTACGCTAAGATCTCCTAAGTCAAAATAGTCTGTTATGACAGCATCTGTCCAAGCAATATTTAAGAAATAATCAAGCGATCGTGATGTGTTTAACTGATGTACTGACTTAAGACCATATGTATATGTGAATTAATGATCACTTGTTATTTTGCGTTTGTTTTGTTTGTATTAGTTTTTCTGTTTACATTAAAGTATGAGTTTGATTTAACTGAACTAATTTACTTATTATTTGAAAATGTAACATTGGCGACGAGAAAAACGAAGAATGGATGGACGAGAGTTAAATAATCTAAAGAAAGCACGAGCTGTAGTAAAAGGACAGTTGAAGAAGGCAGAAAGATTCCAGTCTCAAGGTAGTCTTACAGTGACTGAGGTGAGTGTTAAACTCAAAGCAATTGCTTACCAGTGGGAACGTTACAAAAGTATTCAGGACCAAATTGATACATTAACAGATGAAGAAAACTTGCACCATGAAATAGATGTAATGTCAAGGATAAGTATTTAAATCTTACAACAAAACTTCAAGAGTTGATTAAGAATGAATGTTCCAACACTAGGTCTACACCACTTCACCAAATTAGCAATCCATCTGAGGTGACACATAGTTCAATTCCCGAGTCCTCATTGTCGGGTAGTATAAATTTTACACCTTTCCACCCAGAGGGAACTGTTAAAAATTTCATAAAGAGACTTGAAATATTCCTACACCTTAAAAATCTAAGTACAGATCGTAATGCCAAGTTTACATGCTACTACATGCTCTTACACCACAGTTATACCAACAACTTAATGATTTATGTGCACCTGAAAACCCACTTACAAAAGACTACAGTGAGTTAGTTCAGATACTAAAGGATTTTGTAGAACCACAGCCAAGTCAATGGGCTTTACAACACAAGTTTATTTCTCGTACTCGACAATAACATGAATCCATAAATGAATTCTCAATAGCATTTAAGAAATTAACTAGCAACTGTGACTTTAATTGTGATTGTGGAAAGTCGGTTGCAGAGATGTTTCTTAAACTTCAGTTTATTCGTGGTTTGAATGACATAGATATTCGAGCCAAACTTCTTCAAGGTCGAGAGAAACGCACGTACAAAGACATTGTTAACGAAGCGTCGGCAATGGAACTAGCTAAATCTGAGAGCAAAACTGTATGTCGCAAAACAATGGAACACCTTAATTTGAACAGGGTGGATTCCAGTAGTAGTGATAGGAACAAGCCAAAGAAAATGTTGTATCGACAAACATTTCAAGAAACCGGCACGAGACCCAACACAAAATTTGACAATCTAAAAGTGAAATGTTACAGATGCGGTTCACTTTCTCATCGAGCTAAAAAATGTAAATTTATAGATGCTGAGTGCAGAAAAAGTACTAAAATTGGACACATAGCAAGTGTATGCTTACAGGAAAAGAACCAGACTAACAGAAATTTGAAGCAATACCAGACTCAAGATGACTCGGAGAAAGGCAGTGAGTATAAACATGAAATTAATGTACTAAGTGACAGACAAAAAGGTAAATTCATTATTGACATATCGATTGAAGGTAAAACTGTACCAATGGAATTGGATACAGGTGCAACCCTTAGTACAATGTCCTATGATGATTTTAAAAAACTGAATGTACGCACAAAAGTATTTTTAAAAACCAATATCGAACTTAGAACGTACACAGGTGAACCTATCAAACCCAAGGGTATGGCATTTGTACATTGCTCATACAAGATGCAAAAATTTGTAGGAAAACTCTACCTTATTGACCAAAATGTAGATGCTATATTTGGAAGAGAATGGCTCAGAGAAGTGACAATAGATTGGGCTGAGATAAAAAATGTGAACGCAATAAAACCTGAAAGTCTTGATACCATCCTCAGTGAGTTTGAGGAAGTTTTTTATGAAAAAATTGGAGAGATACCTGAGTATCTGGGACACTATAGACTTACTGACGATGCTACACCTATATTTGTAAAACCAAGACAAATACCCTTTTCCCTTAAAAGTAAAGTTGAAAATGAATTAAAAAGACTTGAAGACTGTAACATTATAACAAAGGTTGACCATTCTGACTGGGGAACTCCCATTATACCAGTGGTGAAGCCAAACGGACAAGTACGAATTTGTGCCGATTACGAAGTAACACTGAACAGAGTAATAAAAGATGAGAACCACCCTATTCCAAGAATTGAAGAAATCCACTCTCAAATGAACGGAGGAAGAGTATTTTGCACGCTAGATATTTCTAACGCATATCTTCACATGAAAATGGATGAGGACAGCGCAAACATGCAGAAATTGAGTACACATAAAGGTATGTACAAAGCAGTGTTGGGAAGTAGCGCGCTACAAGTAGCAACGCTACAGTAGCGCGCTACTTTTTTTGTAGCGTTAGCTGTAGCTACGCTACTTCTAAGATTTTGTAGCTTTAGCTGTAGCTAGCTACATTTTTAAAGTAGTTGTAGCGGAATTTTAGCTACTTTTCTCGCTACATTAACATTGTTTGAGATAGTGGTTTTTATCATAACCTCAACCTTACATGAAACAACCTCTTCCAAACTGAGTAAACTGAGATTTTCTAAAAAATTAGGCCTACTTTCTTGGCTTCATACAGCTGGTTGTAGCCGTTACATTTCCTATTAAAACGTTGTGTGGACATGGAGGCCATTAAATGAGTGTTATCCACATTTTTGGCTCTCATTTCCTTAATTTACTACTCTATGATTACTGTCAGATAAAATAAAATCGCTAGATGCAGACGACGTTTTAACCCAGTGACAAGAAAAGCTATTGAATGCTCGCAAGTGATTGACAGGGAAATTAGTAATCAATTTAGTTTCTTTATCATATCGATAGTGTTTCAACTTGGGTTTTAATGGAAACCAACACTAAACATTAAAATAATGAGAAAGCTGGTCTATCAACCTTTGCTTCAGCTGTTGATTGTGATACATCATCAACAATTAAGCCCTTCCTTGGTTAGATTACGAAGATTTTTCAAAGGTTTACTAAATTAACAAAGAGGGAATTACCTGATGAGATTTAAGATATGCCTAGACTACATAATAATTGTAACGAAAAAATCTCCATATAACACGAAACTTACATTGAAAAAAATATCATAGTTTGCTCCTGCTAACAGCTCTTGTATTCCTAGGCTATGCTATGGGTTAAGACGAATACCAAGTTCCAAGTTCAATTATTAGGAATATCTGTTTAGTCCTTGCAAGAATAAGCCTACTAACTTATAGCCAAATTGTTACATAGCCAAGTAGGCCTAACTTACATGTTATTTTTACTTTACAAATTTCAACATGTTTAAATTAAAAGCCGATTTCAGGATAAGCTGCTGAATAATGTTTTCTGTACCAACTAGGTTGAAGCACAATTTGCCCTATGCATAATGACATTAAAGGACGATTTCTTGACATTGAAAAGTGTTACTCATAGAACAAGTAACTTATTACTATGGTTAAAAGTTATAGCAATGTCGTTTTTAACATTAAAAGTAAAGAAAGGCAATAAACTCAAATTTCAGTAGGCTAGGCTCTGTAACACTGAAAAGTATTTTTAAATAATCGTTTTACTGTTTTATTGGTCTTAATTGTTGATATAAGACATCTATAAATGAATCTATATTGAAGAAATAAAATGAGCTTTTAAAATATAGTTTGGTTGTATATACTTTGAACTTAATGAAATTTACATATAAGATGCTTAGAACTAATGCAATATTTAAAAATAAGCACTAAATATGATGGGACACCCAAATATTTGGTTTTGTTGTTGTAATGTTAGGTTTATAAATTATAATGCCAACAAATTAAATACAATCTAGGAATAATTTGTTTTCCAAGTAATGTTAGATACAATACTGACATTTTTTGTTTAAATGTTTGTTCAATAAAAATGTAGTTGCAACTAATTTTACATTTACCTAATGTGCGTGAAATAAAAAGTAACGTCTTTGGAAAAGTAGCTAAAATTGTAGCTGTAGCTACATTTCATTGTAGCTGTAGTTGTAGCTAACTACTTTTTCGGAACTGTAGCTGTAGCTAAGCTACTTTTTTGGAAAAGTAGCAGTAGTTGTAGCTAGCTACATTTTAAAAGTAGCTTCCCCAACACTGGCACAAAGTTAACCGTTTAATGTTTGGTGTCAAAGTTGCTCCTTCACTTTGGCAACAGTTCATGGACAAAACTTTACAAGGTATTTGCGGAGTGCAATGCTTTTTGATGACATTATTATACAAGGGAAGACATCTGAAGAACTCTTGAAAAGATTAAAGGTTGTTAAATCATAAATCAAAAATCATTTATTTGGCCAGATTTACATTAATGCATTGGCTAAGTCAATATACATTAAAAAAAATACAGATTGTCTTATAAACTATAAAATAACTACTAAAACAAACAATATTTACATGTAATCAATTCATGAACCAAGCATACCATATGCCCATGACTACCCATCAGCAATAAAATCATAGACACGGTAGTAACACTTGGACACCAGTAATTTTCGAAGTGATTTTTTAAAAACAACAGGGTTTGACTCAATTTTTAGATGTGTTGGCAGTGCATTGAAAAGCAGTATACCGTTATAATAAAGATGTTTTTTGAAAAAGGTGGTTGAATGTTTTGGTATCTGAAGATTAAGACTGTTTCGCAAAGAATATGGACATGATCTGGAACTTGAAAAAATGGAAATGTTCTTTTTCAGAAAAGAGAGTGTTTCAAGGATGTATATGCATGGAAAAGTTAAAATATTTGAAGACTGGAAAAAATCTTTGCATGAAGTTCGTGAGCTGATTTTAAAGATGGTTCGAATTGCTCTCTTTTGAAGTCGAAATAGAAATCTGGTCCTTCCATTCTCATATCCCCATGCCGGCACTGCGTATACTAAATGAGGGAAAATGACCCCATAATAGGCGGTCATAAGGACGTTCTGATCAGAAAAAATTGACAATTGTTTTAAAAGAAAGATGCCGGAACCAACCCTCGTACACACACTGTCGATATGGTCATAAAAACAAAGGTGTTTGTCTAATATTAAACCAAGGAACTTGACGCCTTCTGTTGACTCAATTTCCACGTTGTCTAAAAGGATAGTTGTGTGTGGATTGCCTTGGATTGAAAAACGGAGCAATTCAGTTTTGTTGGGGTTGAGATTTAATAAATTGGAGTCAAACCACTGCTTTACGTTATTTGCCTCAATAAAAGATTTTAATTCTAATTCCTCGGAAGTTGAGCCAGACAGAGCTAAAGACGTGTCATCCGCAAAAAGACAGATCCCTCCAGCCTCAACACTTAAAGGCAGTTCATTGATATAGATCAGAAACAGCACAGGTCCGAGGACAGATCCCTGGGGAACCCCACAAGTGACAGTGTCCCGAGAGGAGAAAAAGGGTCGAGCACACCCAGAACTGTCAACACCTCTGACCTAAACGAATTGCTCCCTCTTTCTAAGGTATGAGGAGAACCACTCCTGTGCCAGCCCCCTAACACCAATAGATTCTAGTTTATTGATGAGCATATCGTGATTTACAGTATCAAATGCCTTGCTCAGGTCAAAGAAAACCCCTAAAGCATTTTCTCCTGAGTCAAGAGCCCGTACTACTTTTGTTATAAGTGTAAACATTGCATTGGTGGTTGATTTCCCTTTTACGAATCCAAATTGGTTCTTAAACATAATATTATTTCTTTCTAAAAATTGTACTAATCTTGTTATTACTACTTTTTCAAATATTTTCGAAATGGTCGAAACTAGAGTGATAGGTCTGTAGTTATCGCAAGTGGTTGGTATGCCTTTTTTATACAGTGGTTTAACAACGGAGGTCTTTAATAGGTCAGGGAAGGTTCCTGCTTCAAAAGAACTGTTGACCACGTTGGCTAGGGGCTTTGCTATTATATGTTCAATTTCTTTAATTATATTGGGAGAAATTTCGTCCGCCCCGGAAGACTTCTTATTTTTCATCTCATGAATTATTCTTAAGATCTCAATTTCATCTGTTTTGTAGAGGAAAAACGAGTCTCTTACTGAGCTTATAGTGTTTAAGCTGTGGACTCCTTTGGACTTGTTTCCAACGTTCAAGAAAAATGTATTAAACGTCTCAGCAACAGCGGTGGGATCGCTTACCACTTGACCAATGTCATTGATAATCTTAATCGGTTTCATTTCATTGTCCTTACATATTTTATTTTTCTTTATTGTTTGCCATATTGCTTTAGATTTGTTGTCGGAGCCGTTGATTTCTTTTAGTATCTGGGCTGATTTTATCTGTCTAATTTGGCATCTATATTTTTGTTTCATGTGAAAGTAGTATTGTCTCATATAATGTGTTGAGTTAAGATCCTTAGTTTTTATATAAAGTTCGCGAACAGTTCTTCCTAACTCAATTGTATCAGGTCCAAGAACTATTTTCCTCCTATCTTTTGCTATTTTGTTTTTCAAGACTCTCTTGGGAAACGCGGTGTTAAAAAAGTGAATTAACGTTGTCTCGAAAGCTGAATATTTATCATTTACATCATCTAGGGAGTATACTGATTCCCAATTTTCTTCCTTTAACAATATCTCAAAATATTCTTTAGCTGAGTGTGTAAACTTTCTACAAAATATTGATCTGGGCGCTGACGATGTTTTTGTGTTTGGAAGTATTAATGTAGCAAGTTGGGCGTGGTGATCTGAGAGGGCTGACACTATCACGGAACATCTGAAATTCTCATCCTCACTGTTCGTAAACACGTGATCAATAAGAGTTCTGGAGCTTTTGAATTCTCTAGTAAAGGATTTAACTCTGTTGGTCAGTCCAAAGGAGTCCATTGTAGTGATATATTGAGAGGCTGTAAACGATTTAGTGGCCAAATCTATATTAAAATCTCCTACGATTATGGTTTTGTTTTTGTAATTATTGTATTTATCGAGGCATTCTGCTAAGCAGTCAAGAAAGATTTGATGGTTATTTGTAGGTGGTCTATAGCCTGCATCGAGAACAACTGTTTCTCCTCCACAATCGATTAGTGCTCCGGCTAATTCACACTCGCCCTCGTGGCAATACAAATCCAAATCAATTTTTTGACAACAATGGCCATTTTTGGCGAGTATACAGACTCCACCTCTCTCAAGATCTTTTCTGCAGAATGAAGAAACGTTGTTAAACCCCTCCAGTTTAAATATTTCAAATTCGTTTGGTTTTAAATTGTGTTCTGTAAGGCAAACAATATCTGGCATCTCTGTGTCGAGGAAAACTTGCAACAGTTCTAATTTCGAAGCAATGCCTCTAATATTTTGATGTACTATTTTTATACGGCTCCGAAGCATGCTCCCCACGTCTTCCTGGGACCCATGTTCTAGAAAGATTAAAAAGTAAAAACTTAAAATTGAACAGAGAAAAGTGTAAGTTTTTTCAAACTAGTCTACAATATCTGGGACATATAATTGATGCTCAAGGTATTCATAAAACAAAGGAAAAGGTCTCTTCCATCTTAAACAGCAAAAGACCAGAAAACGTAACAGAACTTCGCAAATTTCTTGGATTAATAAACTAATACAACAAATTCATAAAAGATTTAGCAACAATCTTACACCCACTCAACCAACTACTTAAGAAAGACGCACGCTACAATTGGACCTCAAAATGCGAGAATAGTTTTCAAAGGGTCAAATCAGAACTAGCAAGTGATCGCGTCCTTCTGACGTACATTATAATCCTGATTTGCCTCTGGTACTAGCAACGGATGCCTCCCCGGTGGGTCTTGGTGCTATTCTTTCACATCGTTACAGCGATGGAAGTGAGAGACCGATAAGTTTTCCCTCACGCAGTTTGACAAAATGTGAACAGCACTACAGCCAAATTGACAAGGAAGCCACTGGCATCTACTGGGGGCTTAAGAAGTTTTTCCCGTACTGTTATGGACGGAAATTTACTCTGATTACTGACCACAAGCCACTCGTATCCATATTCAGCCCCACAAAAACACTACCATCAATATCTGCTACTAGATTATTTAATTATGCACACTTTTTATCTGGATTCGACTACAAAATTGAATACAGAAGAACATCGGATCATGCTAACGTAGATTTTTTATCTCGGTTCCCAACTGAGCATGCTTCAACTAAAGGCAGGGACAACTGTGGCCTTTTTCAACTTAGTCAGCTCGATTCTTTTCAAATTAGTTGTTCTACAATTTCTAAGTCAACAGCCCACGACAAAGACCTTCAACCAATACTAATGCACTTGAAGAAGGTAAATCAGTGGAAGCTTTTGGGTACCATGACAATGAATTAACACTTCAAGACGGATGTATATTCAAAGGATGTCGAGTTCTAATACCACAATCCCTTCGTCGGAAAGTTCTTGATGAACTTCATATTGGGCATTTAGGCATGGAGAAAATGAAATCCCTAGCCAGAAGCTACTGTGCATGGAAGAATATTGACCGAGATATAGAGCAATTGGCAAAATCATGCAAACAATGCCGTTTGAAACAAAATGAACCGAGAAAGGAACAAAATCATCCATGGCTAGCTCCCCAGGGACCATGGGAAAGGTTACATATAGACTTTGCTGGCCCAATGCAAGGGCAGTGGTACTTTACTATTGTGGACGCCTTTGCTAAGTGAATTGAGGTAATAACTACTAAGAATACTTCTACAGAATTTTGAATAAGAGAACTTAGAAAATTATTTGCTACATTTGGTCTTCCCATGATTTTGGTTTCTGACAATGGAAGTCAATTTACGTCTAGCATCTTCGAACAGTTCCTATCAGAAAACGGGGTGGTGCACAAAACAACTGCTCCTTACCACCATTCGTCAAACGAGCAGGCTGAGCGTTATGTTCAGACTGTGAAGAAGTCCCTAAGAGTAATGGAAGACGAGGGAGGGAGACTAGACGTCAAACTCTTCAGAATGCTTATGCAGTTACGCCAAACCTCAAATTCATCTGGCTGTGATGCATACTCCTTGATGTTTGGCAGGAAGATTCGTACACACATAGCTCTTTTACATCCTACACGTAAACGAGAAACTGAACATGTGAAGCAAGCAACAAGATATTTTAAGGAGGGAGACAGAGTACAAGCGAGAAATTATTCAAACTCAAAAGACAAGTGGAATTTTGGAAGAATATTGGAAAGGGAAAGCAACCTTCTGTATAAAGTACAAATGGACGATGGAACTGTCTGGAGGCGTCATGTTGACCAACTACTCAAATGCGAAATAACGTTACCAAAACATTTCAAAGGGGAGAATTGATGTGTTTAACTGATGTACTGACTTAAGACCATATGTGTATGTGAATCACCTGTTATTTTGTATTTGTTTTGTTTGTATTCGTTTTTCTGTTTACATTAAAGTATGAGTTTGATTCAACTAAACTAATTTACTTATTACTAGTGTACATGTTGCTCGAATTCGAGCAATTGCAAAGTATTACAGGAGTTATTTCAAAACGAATAACAGTCATATTTACAATGAGTTTAAAAGAGTCAACTCAAAGATTACCAGTGTGTAACTCAGATCATATTTATCTTCGTTGTTGATAAACCTAAAGCATTCCGGCCGATTTTCTCCTTCTCAAAGTGCCTCGTTGTACATGCAATACAGGTCATTGATAGAGGGCCAATTGAGAACGAAAAGTCGTTTTGGGGTAGTGTTAGGGCGCATTTGTAACTAAATAGTTGAGATTGACCAGGGTCAGGTGCTGACTGTAATGAGTTAAGCCTACCATCGATGTATAATAACGCCCTTTACGCGCCACTGTTCTGTAGCTGCGTTCGTTATCACGATTACGCCTCTTGTCTAGTTTCGTTGTCGTCGCGTCGGAGGCATTTAAAAGGAAATACAACAAATAAACAAATTATAGCTATACAAAGCAACGATAAATGCACAAATTTAAGTTACAATCATGCTAACTCGATTCGTCATAGCGACACAAAACAACGATAAATACACAAATTTAAGATACAACAACCATACTAATACGATCCATCTTGGGGGTTATGTTTACACAAACTCAAATAGTAAATAAATGTACTCAATGCGTTTCATTGAATTGAAAAATAAATAAACGCAATTAAATTATACAGCTGATCAAAATGTAAACAATTATGTTCTTCATAAGGATAACATGGGACCTTTCAAAGCCACTGGGGCAGAGCCCAAGGGACTCTTTCAAAAATGTAAGGCCAGTTTGCAAATCTACGCGACACGCTCTTTCCAATGAGACGTCAATGGATAAAATCGGTTAAGAAATGGCGGAGGAGTTCAACCGACAAAGTTTCATGTAGCGTATTAATTATATAGATTTGAAAATGTAACAGATCGCATAACATTTCTTCTTTGAATTTCAAAAACCAACATAGGTACATTTTCAAGCTTTATTATCATACAATCTCTGTTGTTAATACTTCGCCGAATCGCAAACACGGAATTGTTTCTTCTAGGTGGCATTTTATAATAATCAAATTTAAAAATTGGAAAACACAACACATAAAAATATCTATCAAAACGTTAAAATACACCATATCTAAAAAAAATACAATCACATAATGAAATAGATTGATTTTTACTCCCCATGAATGAAACTGCATAAATAAACTATTCCATCTCATAAGTTATCCTTGTATTTGAAATCAAACTGATAGGTAAATAGAAAAATTAAACATTAAAATGACAGTAGAGAAAAAGGCTACTTTTATGAAGACAGATGTTTTTTAAAGGAAATGAATCATATGTTTGATAAACTTAACCAAATGTTCACTTATATTTAAAAATACACGGAAACTTTTAAGTCCAATGGGGCGAAGCACATTGAACTGAGCGTGACAAAAATTATTCCATGACTTCTGCAGGTAATTCCCTTTAATTTGACACATCAATCATCAAAATCGGTTAATAAATAAAAGAGTTTTGCTGTGCACAAGAAATTCCTTACGGAATTAGAATAATAGATAGATGGACTTACAATAGATGCTGTGCACAATTAATGTGACCGCAAAGGACCATCATGTTTTTGATAAGTTGATAAAAATGAAGTTTTGTTTAAAAGTAATAATTGAAAATAACTTAAACAATTCACTCACTTCGTTTCAGTTCTTTATTTATATTGTAATTCATGTAGTAGTTGTTTTGGTTCTTGATAACATATGTTTCTATTTCTTCTTTGTACAGTATATTATAAAAGTGTATTTGGGTTGATTATATATATTGATTGGGCTTTAACACAGAGAGGTCTGTAGGACGACGGTTTATCCGGGTCGGCTTTCCTCTTGCTGATTAGCACAAGCACAAGCCTAGCTTTTTTCCAAGGGAGGAAACCCCTTCAGACAGGCATGTGTTGTACATTCTCAGAAGTAAGAGGGGGTTGACTGAGAAAACTTATTGAGAGCCTCACTGGGGATCCCATCAGGACCAGGAGCGTTTTTATTTTTCAGGGAGAGAACAGATGATTCCAACTCTTTGACACTAAAGAGTGGAATGTCCCCTACCATAATAAAAAAAAGGCTACTGCGGATGAGACGGAAACAAGAATTGTGGTTATCCGGCGCCGAGTTTCTGGGTTACAATCTTGTAGCCCAGTCCCCAAGGATCAGAGTCTACATCTTCCTGAAGCTTCCTCTAAGGCCTACCGCACACGAGAGACTTTTTGTCGGCCGACTATTTAGTCGTAGTCGGGAGTCAAAGTCGGTCCCATAGTGATAAATCTAAACGCGCACACGGGCCGACCCCAGCAAGACAGTCGGCAGACTGTCGGGGCAGTTTGGTGCTGACCGATTTTCCCGCCGACTGCTCCCCGACTCAACTGTCGTGTCATATTCATAAAGGCATGGAGATAAGTTTGAACGTGCACACTGACGACTAAAAAGTCCGTCTGTCTGACAGTCAAGTGCGTTGTTATCATGTGTATTATTATTGTTATTATGATTAGTATTATTATTTGTGTGTAATTGTTATTATTATTGCTTCGACAACAACCAGTGCAAGTGTTTTGAGGGACGAGAAAGTTGATAAACTTATCGATGAAGTGGAGGCACGGTCCCTTCTTTATAAAAAGTCTATGAAGGAGTATTTGGACATAATAAAAAAAAAAATACCCCCGCTGCAGCAAACCTGCAGACTAAGTGAATTCCCATTTGCCTGATTTAATTTTTTATTTAATCTATTTCAATAACATTAGTTTTAACGAGTACCTAGGGTTGTTGCTACAGGAAGGGTATTCAGGGTGTGTTTTAGTGAAACATTAATAGCTGAGTATAAAATAAGTAGATTTGCCAAGTTTTATCAAAATATCCATAAACAAGCAAACTACAACGTTTTACTTGTTCTACATTAGAATATCATGGAAATTTTATTTTTTTTTAATTTCTCTTTAACCATTATGATAACACCATAGACTAAGCAAAGCAACACAAGTAGACTCCTCATCCCATTGTAAATTTTGAAGCTTGTTTTTTGAGTCTGGTTCATGTACGTCCACACTGATCGCTAGTGTAGACAACATTTTGTTTCTATTATTTTAGGATTATTTTCATGATTTGTGCTTTACTATTTGGTTATACAGGGTGGAACGAAGTTAGTGTTAAAAAATTTTATCTGTTAAACTACTAAGTATTGGTGACAAAATGGCACCAATTTAAGTTTCCATACCCTCACCGGTAGGGAATAACGGACAATTTATGATTTTTTCAAAATATTTGTATTTGCTTACATAAAATGGCCATAAGTGCACTAAACATTGTTTTTATTCCAAATTCATTGTCATTTTTAGAATCCTCATTAAATTTCCAATATTAATAGTACAAATCCATTGGGATAAAACATCTGTATAAGCCCTTATTTGGCAATTGAAGTTTGAATTTGTGATTTTTTAGAGAAAAGTAATAACTTTTCCAAAGTTTTTCTATACTACACTGGACTCTAGAGAGTGTCAATTATTACTAAAAACTTTGGCAGTTAATAACCTTTAAAATGATGTATAAACATCTACTGTTCGTTTGATTTGTCGTTCTCAAATTTAAGAGTTTTTCTTGAAAAACACGGAACGGCTAATGTTTAATTTCCTGTAAAAAAAACATGTATTGGCTTCAATGATATGGCAGCAGCTTTAAAAATCATGTTTAAATGGGTATTATTGCAATTTTCAGAATGCTTGTAAAATTCCTAATATATTGAGGTATTGTTAGGATTAACGCATTATGAACCTATGTTTTGTGAAGTATCTTCATTTAGGGTTTTTTCTTTTTTATTGGCATAACTTAAATATCGTTTACGGTGTTAGTTCTGTGGTACATTCAACCGATGTGCGAGATTGACTTAATGCAAAATACACAACTTGAACAATGATAACAATGATAAAGATGGGTCATATGGTGTGATTTGCTGGCATGCCAGGTCGCCAGACCTTAAGTCCACTGGACTTGTTTTGTGTGGCTATGTGGAGTACTTAGTATCCTCATCTTTAGTGGAAGATAGTGGATGCAGATGTGCTAGTCAGAGGAACGTTGTATTTTAATGTTACTGTTGGTGCCACTTGCAAAAAAACTTGGCTGTATATCAGGGAAAATAAAGATTTTGAAAAAAAAAACTCAAGTAGTTGGCATCAAATATAAGGCAACTATTAAAACGTTAAGGAAGTAAGGAACAGTTATTTGTATTTAAGTTTCGAATATTGTGTGTTTTAGAATTAACTTTTATTTTTTGTGTAAATAAGTTAAACTACGTATTTCTGAGGCTTTAACAATAATTTTAGTAAAGAAATAAATCACTTGGCTGATTTTCACTAGCATGTGTCTAAGCACTACAATCTAATTGCTATACTTTACTTAGATTAATTTTGGGTTTTGTTTTCGGTGAACATATTGATAACATTGTAAAGTGTAGTATCTACATAATTTTAGAGGTTACTCCATTTATTCGCTTATGCTTAGAAAATAATCTTAAGTTAAATGTACTATGTGTAACTTTAAACAATATTCAATGTATTCAAAAAATTAAAATAAATAAAAGTTTAACATGTTTTCACAAAACATACGTTTATATTGTTTTTTAAACTAATATATCTTTAATATTCTTATAATAAATCTCACAAGGACTCTAAAAATTACAATAAACCCAATTCAAAAATAATTGTTATTGCAGCTATTGCCATATTATTTAAGCAAATACATGTTATTTTAAAGGGAGGCGATTTTGGCCATTCCGTGTTTTTTTAAGAGAAAATCTTAAATTTGAGAACGACAAATCAAACGAACAGTAGATGTTTATACATCATTTTAAAGGTTATTAACTGCCAAAGTTTTTAGTAATATTTGACACTCTCTAGAGTCCAGTGTAGTATAGGAAAACTTTGGAAAAAGTTATTACTTTTTTCTAAAAAATCACAAATTTAAACTTCCATTGCCAAATAAGGGCTTGTGCAGATGTTTCATCTCAATGAATTTGTACTATTAATATTGGAAATTTAACAAGTATTCTAAAAATGACAATGAATTTGGAATAAAACAATGTTTAGTGCACTTATGGCCGTTTTATGTAAGCAAATACAAATATTTTGATAAAATCTTAAATTGTCCGTTATTCCCTACCTGTGAGGGTATGGAAACTTAAATTGGTGCCATTTTGTCACCAATACTTAGTAGTTAAACACATAAAAATTTTTAACACTAACTTCGTTCCACCCTGTATAACTAGGAGACCATTTATTGTTTATGATTATATCGTTTTATTAGGTTAAACGAGGTTTTAAATGACTGCAATAACAAGAAACAAATTGTAAACAAAACATAACCTCTATAGTTGGACGTACAGAACTAACAATAAAATTGGCTTCAGCTGTTCCATTAGGATGACTAATCTACTAAGGGAGTATGTTTTATCTATGATAACACTTAGCATGCTAAATTATTTGTTTTTTAAGCTCTGCAAAATGTTTTCTAAAGAAATTGCGGATTTTTTTGTTTTTATCGTAAAAAATGGGAAAACCCCATTTTTACCCGATAAAATCCCCCATAAACCCCCGTTCCCATAGTCCGATCATGCTGGTTCGCGAACTCATTCGAATAAAATACATGTAGGTTTACACGTTTGTACCAAATTTCATCAAAATCGGACCATTTTTGCTTGAGTTATCGTGCTAACGGACAAATATATATGTGTGTGTGAATTTGAACGGATGGTGTTTTTGGCCTCTGGGGACATCAAAACTAAAAGGTAAATCGGTCCCGGGACCAGGTCTTACGATGAGATCTACGGTTAAAGGGAAGCTGATTCCCTAAAAGATATGGGATGAGATATTTCAAGCCGGGGTATTAACAATTTGTCAAAACTATCAACACTCATTCATGAGTACATGAAAGATTTGTCCGGATATTTCCTCAAATCCGAGTATATAGGTAAATCTGGCCTTTCAAGGTTCTCGGACTATAAATTGGATGCACCCAGTATTTTCTCTCACGTTTTCTTGCACGAAATATTACCAGTAACGCACATATGACAGCGGTATACATCCTTTTGACACTCGAAAGACGACTAAACAGTCATGGCGTGTGGGCACCCATAGTCAACGACCAAACAGTCTTGACGACTTTTCGATTGTCCACCCGACTCCAGCCAGACAGATAACCAACAGTCGGCCGACAAAAAGTCTCTCGTGTGCGGTAGGCCTAACAGCTAACCTTGCTCTGGTTGATAGCCTGGCGGAGAGCTTTCCTCGCAGCCGTATAGGCCCAGTGCCGGATTTACCACTAGGCCGATTAGGCCGCGGCCTAGGGCCGCAAGCAAAAGGGGGCCGCAGAGGATTGGGAAAAACATTTTTTAGATAAAATTTTTAAAAAATAATTTATTTTAAACCACCAGTTTGCCGCGATCACAGGTGACCATAATGATGTCTCCGTGGACCGAGGGAGATGTTCACGATTTTGCCGCGGCCTCGGGTGCCTGTGATGATGTCCCGTGATTGCGGCCCGTGTGCGGGAGATGTTCACGATTTCGCCGCGGTCACAAGTGTCGATGATGATGTTCACGTGATTGCGGCCCGCGGCAGATGTTCATGATTTCACCGCGGCTGTGAGTGTTGATGATGATGTCCCTGTGATCGTGGTTCACGGGAGTTGTTAACGATTTTGCCGCGGCTGGGGGTGTCAATGAGGACGTTCCCGTGATGGCTTCCCGAGTGGAATGTTTACGATTTCGGCACGGCCGCGGGTAACAATGATGAAGTCGTCATGATCGCAGTCCACGGGAGAGGTTTTTAACACGACTTTGCCGCGATCGCAAGTTTCGATGATGATGTCCCCGTGATTGCGGCCCGCGGGAGATGTTCACGATTTTACTGCGGTCCCAGATAACTATGATGGCTTTGACTTGGTTTAGGAGAGATGTCCACGATTTCATCCAGGATCACAGGTGTCGATGATGATGTCCCCTTGATGTATAGGAGATAGTCACTATTACTTCCGCCTTCCGCGATCGCAAGGAATTTTCACCACAGGGGGAGGGCCGCTCAAGTAATTTGGCCTAGGGCCGCAAGTACCCTAAATCCGGCACTGTATAGGCCGCGGACTTAGCCTCAGAATCCGGGAATCTTCTGGTCCTCATAGTGGAACGTCTGGCTTTCAGACAAGCTTTCCGAAGGTTTGAGATCTCCAAAGTCCACCGGTACACAGGTTGTTTATCGCGATGGCGTCTCCTGCGTGGCATGGCCTGGTCACAAGCCGAGACAATTGGTTCCATCGTGGACGTTACTAATGCCTCGGCATCATTAGGTGCAGCAGGATTCACCAACGCCCCCCGTGAGATTACATCAGTGAACTTCTCAACATCCAGCTTTTCCATATTCCATCGGCGTGTGTAACGGTTCAAAGTTGTTTTACCCTTGTATACTGAGCCTGATCAACGCAGTTAGTGTCTCCACAGCTGCATTAGCGCTATGTTGCCTGCCGTTTTGGGTACAGACAGGGTTGATCTACCAAATGGTAGTCAATGAATAGTCATTTATTCCATCTTTAAACAATACAATACAATACAATAATTGATTTTGTCAAAAAATAACTACATCCTAATTTTGGCTACATTGTAGTTGACAATAGACAATATGGCATGCTATAATATTCTAATTTAGTTCTGAGGATCTAAATAACATTTTCCAGACTTCTTAAACTAATACACAGAATAATATCACAGTATCTTAAACTAATACACAGAATAATATCACAGTAGCTATAAATTATATATCACAGATTGAGATTGGCTGCATTAAATTAATTGTAAACATGAAAACGACCAACATTAGACATACACAGTGTAATTATTGATAACTAAGATGGAATTTTTAACAACTAAAAGATGACAATAAAAAATAATACTGAATGGAATTCTAATAATAATTAATTGGTCTAGCTAGGAAACACTGAATTAGAGGACCAATGGTGACTAATAGTCCTAGTTGTTGTGTCTCCTCCACCCTCATGATGCTAGCACACACTACTCCCATCCCAGATGAAAGGTCCTTCAGCTGCTTTTTTATATGCAATGTGCCAAAAGGTGTTAATAATTAAAATCTTAATGTACTTTAATTGATGTCTATTGTTTTCAGATTCAATCCAGTTGAAGAGTTTGCCTACTTGCTAAAGAAGTTCCCAAATATATAAATGGATCATGTATGAAATAAGATGAATACAGGTAAATAATAGCAATGATCACAAGTGTTAAAAGGTGATGAACAATTTTGTGCATTATGTAGGTTATTTATGTAGGTTAATTGCATTACTTTATAGTAATTTTCACTGCTGCATGACATAATAAACCAGTGGTCCCAAATGACCAATTTTTATGGAAAGAGTGTACAAAAGTATGGTTGCTATCTCATTCCATAAAATAATTGATTTGTTCTTAAAGACATTTAGCTGTTTTAGACTGATTACCTGCAAAGTATCTGTAATAAGATTGGTTTTCAATACTTTTTTCAATGTAATTAACTGTTACAATGTAGACAGGGTTCACAGTATATTTACATCACATTGATTGTAATTTTTTTATTTTAGTCTATGTTTTATATTATTTGTTATGTATCTAGGTTTTATTTGTATTTAAAGAATTTAATTTAAATGGATTTCGATTTTTCTTCCTGTGTTTATGCATATTTTCAAGAGATCCATGAAATTGTTTACCAAATTAACAAATAAACAGAGGTTAGAGAATCTTTAGAACAGTAATGAAAAAAAGCAACTGATAAAATTTTAGTTTTAAAATAATAAAAAAAGAAACGTTAATATCAAGTCTGAATTTTGGCTGGGTTTTAAAAATGGCAATGATAGGAAATATGTAACAATGATTAAAAATAGTTTACTATGTTACGTTCTGCCTCCATCTTGGATATATGAACATGGCCTATATTTTTAATGTATAGAGTATCGACACAGTAAGAATGTTGGTGAATTTAATCATGGTTTAGCCAGAAAAACCACCCAAAAAAGTAAAAAAAAAAAATACTAATCTTTATTTTGTTTGAGGTTAGGGGCTTGAGCTCCCATTGTATAGGAAATAAGGTTCCCAGCTACTTCTTAAAGAAGTATCATTTATATATAGGCCTATAATTGAAATAAATTTGTTGAACATGTCTTTATTCATAAATGATACAATGATATACAAATACATCAAATAGTGTCATAGTCTTAAATTAATATAACATATAAATAAACAGGTAAAGATAATTTGAAGCTTATCCGTAAAAAAAAAGTACATGATAACAGTTACTTAACCCTGTATCTGGCGCTGGTCGATTATCGACCAAGACGACATGGGTTGGGTTTTCTATCATTAACCCTAGCAGTGGCCAACCGTCGTCTGGTGACGGTTTGACGGTGATGCTTAGAATAGCCAACGTCGTCTGGTGACGGTATGGGCCGAAATTATTTCAACGGTAAAAAAAAACACTTATAATCAACTCAGATGCGAATAATATATATACCATTCGAAAGATCGCATTCTGAACTTTCATGTGAAATTTGCCCCAGTTGGTTTGAAATATTTAACCCTACATCTGGCAAGAGGCTCAATGAGCCGAATTTGGCAAGTGTAGTGTGAGATGGCAGAGGCTCATTGAGCCGAATTTGTCATTGGCACACTCAAACACATATTTTGTTGTGTTATGATGGAATAAATTACTAACAACCTATACTGTTGTGAAGATGAGATTACGGGCTTTATTTTTCATATATAAAACATCTACGGGCGTTTCTATATACGCGTGTGGGAAATTTTGAAAACAGGTGATTTTTTATAGTGCTGTGACAGTGCAGTACAAAACTCTTTAGGCGACTTATTAATAAAGTTTTTTTATAATTTAGGCCTATTTCTTTTTTGTTTGTACAGTTTATAGCCTATAACCATGCTTGTAAATATACTTTCTTCATTATAAGTTTATTTCTAATTTAGGCCAAGGCTATTTCATTTTTTGGTTGGCAGCCAATTTTTTGCGTAGGCTTAGCCGATTTTAATTTTGTATGCCAAATACAATGTAGGCTTACTTTGTAAATATTTGTAATAATCATATTTAGTCATAAAATATATATTTCAATGTTTTTCAACCCAGTTTATGACTTGTTTTTTTTCACCATATCACTTTGTAATGACTTGTCACTTTTTTCGAAAATGAATTTTTCGGTTGCGACTTTCTGCAAAACACTCTATAGGAGACTTATTACTTAGGTTTAGCAAAAAACCCTATATATATTCTAAAAGTACATAAAATTAGTAACAAAATTTATATCTCAGAATTTCATACATGAGGTAATGAAGATTTTATAATCATTTCATTCATGCGAATATGTTATACATTTTTCATAAAAAATGTAGAAGTTGTTTATATTTTGAGTTTTTTAATTTTTTCAGTTGCAATAATCAGTAAAATACAAATATTTATTGAAAGCCCTATGGTTTTTGAGTATAAACATGCAACTTTTATTGACTCTTGGAATTTATTACTATTTTTGACATCACTCAAAATTTTATTTGCGCTTTTTTTGTGAAAACACATTTTGAAAGATTTATTGACTTTTTACTAATCCTTTTACAATTATTCCAAAAGTCTTTATATTACTATGTAGAGTACTAAACTGCCAAACCTTTTCCAATATATCTTTATAAGAAAAAAAAATTTTAAAACTTCTTATAATCAATAAAATTTCAAATTTTATTTTTCAAAGTAAAAAAAAAATAAACTTATCTCTTTGTTACTATGACAACTATGAGTAAAAAAATAAATAACTTTCACTAAATTGTTCATTATTTTGTGCTGAATCAGAATATATATAATTTATTGTGCTTTCCATTCAATATAAGAGAGTTATTAACAGTTTAATGAGGCCACTACCAAAGTTGACCAAAACCTCTGCCATCTCACAGGTGCACGGCTAGCAGACGACGCCGCCAGATCTAGGGTTAAATATAACTTGTTGGTGGAATCGCCTTAAATGGCAAGAAACACGTAGTCTTGGTACCTCTGGTAAAATATTGGATTTTTCTTAGTCTGGGCTAAATATTTGTGAAAAATTGAAAAAAAATATGTTTTTTACTCAACTATTTTAGGGTCTTGAAACATGTATTACCGAGGAATCAGGCAAATATTTCGTGCCCGGTAAACTGCAAAACCAGTAAACCCATTAAGATGGGGTGTGGGTGTTTCAGTTTGTATATTCAACATGATAAAATAAATAGAAATTTACAACCGGTTTCAACAAACAAGGTCTTGTTAGAATTATAATAAAAATATAAAATTATTATGTATTTTGACACAGTTTTGTAAATCTGAAGGTTTTTGTAAAATTTTACTTTGAAAATTACAAATGGGCTTAGTCTCACTAAAACCAACACATATTCTCACAAAAACCCACATATAATAGCTAAGACCCATACACATATTCAGATTTTTGGTTGCACGTTAAAAATTTACCTATTTTTAGTAGCCTAAACTATTAAATACCATTATTAATTCTAAAAATTGTTAAATTGTTCAATTAAGTTGTGAGTCAGCTAAATTTGGTTGTAGAAATTTATGATGTCAACATTATTTAGTGTCATGTCGTGTAATTATAGTATTTTATTCCGTTTTCGTTTTTAAATATTGTTGCGATATATATTTATAACCAATTTGAAACATTTACATCTAATTAAACAACTACCTGTTTTAAATAAATCGCTAAATGTGCATACATCATGCTATTTTCTGATTTTCCCAAATCAGATTTTTGGACAAAAGCTGGTTTTGATCAAAATTAATATGTTATATTGCTGTAACAATTGCGGTGTTCAAAAGTTATTGCAACTTATGTGGTTTTTAACTACAGGGTGTCCCGGAACTCTCTACCAATATTTTAGGGCTTTGATCCTGGGTAAGAAACGTACCTAAATATCATATTTAAATTGTCCGGAAGTCCTTAGTTACTCACACAGCCGCCATTTTGTTTTTTTCAGTTATTAATTTTTTTCTAAAGAATGGTTAAACATACGAAATGGAAACTTTGCACAAGCATTTATGACAACTAGACAAAGCTACAAAAAAAATTTGAAGATTTTTCAAATTCATAAAACAAAATGGCGGCCATTTAAAATTTTCTTTCTTAAATAACTCAAAAACCATTGATTTTACAAAAATTGTAAATGGCCGCCACTTTGTTTTATGCATTTGAAAAATCGTGATAATTTTTTGGTAGCTTTGTCTAGTTGTCCTAAATGTTTGTGCAAAGTTTCCATTTCATATGTTTAACCATTCTTTAGAAAAAAATTAATAACTGAAAAAAACAAAATGGCGGCTGTGTGAGTAACTAAGGACTTCCGGACAGTTTAAATATAATATTTAGTTATGTTTCTTACCCAGGAGCAATGCCCTAAAATATTGGTAGAGAGTTCCGGGACACCCTGTATAAAAAAACATATTTAATCTCACCGCTTACCCATGATAAAGGTTGTTGACGAGCTTATAGGAGAAAGTATGTGTCATATTGCTGATACCGTTTATTTTAGTGAAGACTGGTGTGAGGCAAGGATGCTTGCTCCCCCCTCTCCTTTTGACAATCGTCATAGACCATGTCATGAGAAAAGTAGTAGAAGGGAGAAGAAAAGGACTGCAATGGGGCATTAACGGTCGTTTGGATGACCTGGATTTTGCAGACGATATATGTCTATTATCCCAGAGACACCAAGATGCACCTGATAAAATTCTAGACCGTAAGGAGATGGCAGGAAGAATTGGACTGAATATAAACATCTCCAAGACTAAAGCCCTCAGGATCAAGCCATATAGGGAATAAGCTATTACCGTAGTACTCATGGTAAGACCTGGACGCGGGACCGATTTTTTTTTCATTTTGAGGTCCCTAGAGGCCAAAAACACCATCCGTTCAAATTCATATATATATATATATATTTATATATATATATATATATATATATATATATATTTATATATATATATATATGTGTGTCCGTTAGCGCGATAACTCGAGCAAAAATGATCCGATTTTGATGAAATTTGGTACAAACGTGTAAAACTATGTTTATTCGAACGAGTTCGCGATCCAGCATAATCGGACCATGGGAACAGTGGTTTATGGGGGGTTTTATGGGGTAAAAATGTGTTTTTCCCATTTTTTACCCTAAAAACAAAAAATTTTGCAATTTCTTTCTAAACCGTTTTGTAGAGCTTAAAAAAAGAAATAATTTAGTATATTGAAGCGCTGTTGTATGCCTAACGGTCACGGAGAAAATTCAAAAATAGTTTAATTTAAAATTCCCATGTTTTTCTTATGGAGAAAATAAAAGTTGTTGTAGTTTACTTGTTTATGGATATATATTGATAAAATTTGGCAAATTTATTTATTTCATCCCATACTATTCACGTATGGTCAAAAAACACTTTTTACCTTCCCCGTAGCAGCAAACCTAGGCACTCCTTAAATCTAATGTTATTTAAATAGGGAATAAATATGTCTTATTTATGGAAATATTTGAGTAAAAATGTAATCAGACAAGTTGAAATTCGCTTAGTCTGCAGGTTTGCTGCGGCGGGGGTACTGAATATAAACATCTCCAAGACTAAAGCCCTCAGGATCAACAACGCGTCAGAAGAACCTCTATGTATTGGGAAAGAAGAAATTGTTGAACAGTTTTGCTACTTGGGAAGCATTGTTTCTAACCAAAGAGGAATAGATGAAGATGTAAGAAGCTGGTTGAAAAAGCTAAAGGGGCATTTGCCCAGCTTATTCCAATTTGGAAATCTTCCCAATTAAGAGACTGAGAGTGAAACTGAGACTTCTGGAAACAAATTGTTATGTATATTGTTATATATTTATGGATATATATTGATAAAATTTGGCAAATTTATTTATTTCATCCCATACTATTCACGTATGGTCAAAAAACACTTTTTACCTTCCCCGTAGCAGCAAACCTAGGCACACGTTAAATCTAATGTTATTTAAATAGGGAATAAATATGTCTTATTTATGGAAATATTTGAGTAAAAATGTATTCAGACAAGTTGAAATTCGCTTAGTCTGCAGGTTTGCTGCGGCGGGGGTACTGAATATAAACATCTCCAAGACTAAAGCCCTCAGGATCAACAACGCGTCAGAAGAACCTCTATGTATTGGGAAAGAAGAAATTGTTGAACAGTTTTGCTACTTGGGAAGCATTGTTTCTAACCAAAGAGGAATAGATAAAGATGTAAGAAGCTGGTTGAAAAAGCTAAAGGGGCATTTGCCCAGCTTATTCCAATTTGGAAATCTTCCCAATTAAGAGACTGAGAGTGAAACTGAGACTTCTGGAAACAAATGTCAACTCAGTTCAGTTGTAACGCTGTGAAACTTGGAAAGGGTCCAGTATAAAGGACCGAGCCATTCAGATTCAGGTATTTGTTAACAAATATCTCAGGTCAATTTTAGGAATAAGGCCTGTGGTCATTTCCAACAAAAAGTTATGGGCCAGAACCAACCAAATCTTACTCAAGAAGAAAATTAAAGAAAGAAAGTGGAAATGGATTGGCCACACGCTAAGAAAGGGAGAGAGCGAGCTAGTGAGAAATGTTCTGGGGTGGAATCTGCAAGGTGAAAGAACAAGGGGGAGACCAAAAATTACCAGGAGGCGTACGGTGTACCAAGAGCTGCGGCAGGATGGGAGATCATGGCTGGAGGCTAAGAGAATCACCCCCAACCGGCTGGAGAGGTCTGGTTGCTGCCCTATGTTCCTCGGAGGAATAACAGGAAATAAGTCAAGTAAGTCAAGATTAATATACAAGTGATTTTGGGTTTAAATACAAAAACAATTTTGATATTTAGGGAATAAATAATACAAATTTAATTTTGGCTGTGTAAATATAATTATGACAAATTATATATAAGTTAAAGTTAGAGATTCAAAAAACAAAATCCAGACTTCTAGACGATTTTTTGGGGAAAAAACTAACCTCTGCAGTGACTTCAATTGCATACACTGTACCAATTGTCGATCTAATGTTCTCTTTGTAGTTTCTGCTCAAATGATTTGCTCCATTAAGTAGGCTCTGGATATAACAGCTTTCTCGGTATGGTGGTAAATTCACTTTTCCTTTATGGCAGCAGGAAGAAAATCCTTCGCCTTATCTTCTTTGTTATTTTTTAAAATGCACCACATTCCTGACATTTTAATGCCATCTCGCTATGTGAATGATGCTGAGTTCTTGTATTTGTCAGTGCAATTTTGTAATATATTTTGTTATTGATATATTTTAATGTTAACAGTAGGGCAATTACAATGTAGGGCATACTTTTTTGTAAAATTTGGTGGCTATTTGTTTAAAAATTCAATATACTTAACAAGTGTTTGGATTAGGCAGTATGGACGTTTGGCACATCTTCCCGTTGCGAATATTTTTATCAACAGCAGAATATTGGTTTGGTTCTCTTTTGCGATTACTACGTGAAATGAAAACAGTATTTAGGTTGGAAATTAAAGGACTACGGGAAAGTGAACTGACCTGAGTGATACGACACCCCAATAACTGGAATGGCCTTTGATGAGAAAGAAAAATGTAAGAAATTTAGAAACGTGCGAGGGGATTAACGGGACACCCCTGTATTCTGTCCCTTATATTTCCTTTAAAGTTCCCGCTGTACTGACTGGTATGGGTTATGGGTTTGTTTATATTAAACAATAGGCCAAATACTTTGCACCAGGTTTCCACGTCTACATTTTACAACATGCATTTCGTTCACTTTCCCAGTAATAACTCATGGTTCGTTCCTGATTTAGCAATGAGGCATATTGTGCTATTGTTTTAATACATACGAGAGAGATTCAAAAAGGCCAGAAGGTAGAAAACAGTTTTAAGGTAATAACATGCCTATATTTTAATCAGGAAAGTGTTATCATCATGCCAAATTTCAGCATAATCCCGATGTGCCCAATAAGTTGTTATTGAGTGATTGAACCCCAAACAAACACACAAACTTTCATTTGTAATATTAGTATAATTAGTATCACTGTACTTCAACATATGAATCAGGCCGTAACTTGAAATAAACGCTTAGGCCAGTTACATTTTTACCATCCAAATGTAATATTATTTCGCCAAACAGCGTTGATCAATTATTAAACGGAGGAAAATGGTACCAATCGTCATTATCTTGTGAAAACCCCCCAATTATTTATCAAAACAAAAATCAGGTTAACAAAAATAAAGGACTTTGGCTTTGACTTTTTTCAGGTTATAATCCTATGTCAAATTTGTATCTAATCGTATTATACTGTATAATGAAACTGCTTGATGCGTAATTAAGTTTCAAATTAATCAGTAATATTATTTTAACCTATGTTGATACGATATACTGCACATTGTGAAAATTGTTTAGTCGAGGATACATTTACCTACCTACATATAATCATCATCATTATTTAAATATTTAATTGGCCAGCCCAAATGTTGTGAACATTGTTTTGAAACTGCTACACATCCGATCATAAAGTTTAAGGTGTCGTTGGATAGGTCGTGACTTGTAAATTTGCCATAAAACAAAACATTTTGAAATTTCATCAGGGCTCTGCCTCAGTGGCCTTCAGCCAATTGAAAGCGTCAATATACGTTATTCAATTTATTTCATATCACGGACGATTACTTAATATCACACATTAGAAATGACAAAACAAGTGTAAAAATAAACGGTATCAGCATTCTGAAACATACTTTCTCCCATAAGCTTGTTAACATCCTTTATCCTGGGAAAGCGGTGATAGTATATAGTTAAAAATCATTAAATCTGCAATAACTTTTGGACCATAATTATTACAGCAATGGGGTGTTGTACTATTTTTTTAAACATCATTTGTTTATGTTTATAATCCATGCCGGGTCTTTTCTAGTATTCGTGGTCTAATCACAGAATAAATACCGATCATTTCACCCGAATTACCTTTTGAATTCAAGTGAATACAATTTTATTTCCGTCTTGCTTTCGCAATCACCATTATATGGCACAACTATCCCTGACTACTGCCGGTTTAAATTTATAAAATGTATGCTTTTCACACGTATTTGGCGTGCGCACGTGGTGGTAGGTGCGCATAAAAACTTATATATATAATATATATATATTTATACACCTAATGAAAAAAAAAACATTGTTTATTCACTAGCAATTAAGTAAAATAAATATTCAATTTTTGTTTTTGGTATACATTATCATATCTCATATTAATACGTGAGGGCTGTTTTTTGTGAACACTACTCCTCCCTTATTTGTGGACAAATTTTAACGTTTAAGGTGTTAAAAGATTCGGCCCAATTCGTAGTTTTGCATTAAGATTTTACAATTTAATACTTCCTACCCTTAAGGGCGTGAGACCCTTTCAAATGTCGGGTTTTCACCATGTTAATAATTGTATTACCTATCAATCTTTCTTCCGAAAATAAACTAAAATTTCCAGAAATGCTATTTAAGAGTTACATTAACTTTCTCTAACTTAACTGAATCAACGTACAATATATTTAATGCTACAGAATATAAATCCAACCGATTTACGACAAGAGTGCATGGTGGTGTGTTTCGAGGTGGCACGTTGTCACCTATGAGCGAAGTGGTGCGTTGACGGCACCGAACACTGAGCGTACACGTCAACCCGCCACCTCGTAAAAGAGTGGTGGCGGGTTGACGGGGTGGCGCGTTGTCGCCTACGTGCGAGGTGGTGGCCGACATCGAACATGGAGCTTCACGACAACCCGCCACCTCTGATAAAAACTGGTGTTGGCGGGTAGTCGTGGTGGCATGTTGTCGTGGTGGCTCATTGACTTGAGTGTGTACGACAACCCGCCACCTCGGAAAATTGTATGGTGGTGGGTTGTCGTGGTGGCCTGTTGTCGAGGTGGCGGGTTGACCTATACGGGTACGATGCCATAGCTTATAATGTCATAGCTTATAATTGCGAATATGTTGCAGAGCTTATAATCTTGAAAATGTGGCATAGCTTATAATGGAAAATTTAAAGTGTTCCATAGCTTATAATCGTAGAAATGTGGCATAGCTTATAACGGTTTTCTTAAAATGTGGCATAACTTATAATGGCATAGCTCAAATGTGCTGCAGCTTATAAAATCTCGTTTGTTCTATAGCTTATAATTTTAAAAACGTGGCATAGCTTATAACGCGCGGTGCTGTTTTACTTTAATTATGTAAGCTGAAATATATTATCATAAGTTTGATATTGCTCGTGTTGCTTATTTATGCTATGCATGATAACTATTGTATAGGTAATATTTATTTTGTAATATTGTGTAATACCGGTGTAAAAATACTTTTTCATAGATAAAACAGTAGACTATGCAACATAAGTAGACTTCTCATCCCATTGTTGATTTTGAAGCTTATAAGCTTATTTTTCGTGTCTAGTTCATGTACATCGACACTGATCGCTAATGTAAACGAAATCTTGTTTCTATTATATTAGGGTAATTTTAAGATTTGTGCTTTACTGTTTGGTTATATAACTAGGAGACCAGTTATTTTTTATGATTAGATAGTTTTATTTGGTTAAATTAGGTTTTAAATAACTGAAATAACAATTAAGAAACATATTGTAAAAAAACACAACCTCTACAGTCGGCATAGAATAGCAATAAAATTGGCTCCAGCTTTTCAACAAGAATGACAAATCTTCTAAGGGACTGTTTGATCTATGATCAAAACATATTTAGTAGATTTGTCGATACTTATGGAACAGCTTAAGCCCAAATTTTTGTTTTATTTCTGTACGGTGCAATGTAGATTATAGAGGTCATGTTTTGTTTACAATTTGTTTCACTGTTTACGCCTTCATTTAGCCAAATAAAACGATCTTGTCATAATGTCATTGCCACGATTAGAATTGTGACCGGGGGCGTAACCGGGATCGATTTAAATAATAAGAATTCTTTAGTGAGAGGTAAAAGAATGTTTAATCATTATTCAAATAAAGTGGATGGACAATATGATAAAGATAATAATAAAGACAATAATAAAAATGGATGATAAAATAATTACAGGCTCCTTTTATTTAAGTAGGCCTAAGCAAATGAAATTTATATATCAAACTCTAATAATTATAATTCTTTTTGACACGTTAATATATTCAAACAGGACTTTAATAGTCAGTATATTTATTCACACAAATTATAAATGAAATCAATTATTATAAAAATTATTACAATTAACATCAATCAATCACTGACTTTAAAAAGTTAAGTTAGCCTGGACAATCACAAAAATTATAAAGTTAAATATTAATAAAGAAATCGCCTTACCAAAAGCCCGGAGACCGGCGAAGTGTCCCCTTTGACAGTCTGGGGCCAAGTGTCTTCCTTTCGGTCAACTCCAACCTCAGTCTCTCCAAAGTACAATTGCTAAGTCTACGGTTTTTGTGGGTCGGTCGATTGAGCAAGCTACGTGTCATCAAGAATTCTGTCTACTAAATGCCAATGTTCTGACACTGGTATATGCATTGTGAAATCAGGTCTTTTACTTTTGAAATATAATCCCAAAATTTAGAAAATAATTTTTGGTGACTACCCGTCACATTACCCCCACCTAGTTAGACATGGTCCCCATGTCTGTTAAAAGGAACCTGTGCAATTGAAAATTAACAATGTCAAATTTAGATTCTTAATTGGTGTTGATGAGAAGACGGTAGAGATGTAGAGCGGCTGTGGACTAGGTTGTGGCCAAGACTGGTGGCGTCAGCGAAGATAGTGGACTAGAGTCGGGTGTGGTGGCGACCTTGCGGACTATGTGCAACTCAGCGATGGGTTGTTGACTCTAGTTGGCATCTCAGCTCCCATGGATATATGTAAACAGAAAAGAAACAACATGTGTTAGTGGTTGTATGTATGTTATGAAATATAAAGAGAGTTTTTTTTTTTTAATTTGTTTATGGGTTTATGGCAAGGCGAACAAAAAAATAATTAATTATTAGCAACAGTTTCAAAAGTAAAAAGAGATCAAATCATATGCCAATTATAAATGTTGCAGTTGTAATTTTCCTACTCATAAAGATCAGTGATTGTATGATAGTAGGGCAAAAACTTAAGTAATGTTCTAATTAATGAATAAATGTGTGGATTGTTAACCTATTAGATTACAATGTATTACACCTAAATCTACCTTCAATTAAATAACCCTTTTTATACTACCTAGTAACTTTTTTTTTAGGAGATTTGCATTATAGTATAACATAAAAATTTTAATTCCACGTATTACATTTACTACACTACCTAAGTAAAAAATCCAAGTACAATAATTTATTTACGCCAAATAATAATCCCTACTTTATTTATATAACTATAATACTCTACAACTACTCTCTTCTATCATAGAATGGTTTCATCCTATTTACATGGACTACGTCTGTTGTCCATTTTCCCGCCTTTTGAAGATGAATCTCGTAGTTGAGGTCCGAGAGCTTCTTCCTCACTTCAAATGGTCCACGATAGGAGGGGGCCAACTTCTTTGATCCTTCGCCAGAGTGGGGAGTTGCTAGAAGTATCTTGTCACCCGGATCGTAATGCCGTGGTGTGTGTCCTGCATCATGACGGGTCTTCTGGCGCTGCTGGGCTTTGTGGAGGATGTCTGGGATTTTCTCTTGCACATCGTGGATTCTCTTGACTGCTTCTAAGATGTCGTTGTCCGGGATTGTTGGGAGGATGGCCAAATCGATGGGATGAAGAGGCTCATAGGCGTGCAGCAGATAGAATGGTGAGTGTCCGGTGGATTCCTGTACTGACGTGTTGTAGGCAAATGTCACATTGTCCACAAACTTGCTCCAGTTGGTATGCTGGCTGTTAGAGTAGAAATGAAGCATGTCCAACAGTGTCCCGTTGAAGCGCTCCGTGAGACCCTGTGACTGTGGTCGATATGCCGAACTCTTCTTATGCTGGATTCCTAGGGCGTCGAGAAGCTGTTTCAAGATGTCCGCAGTGAAGTGTGTCCCTCGATCAGTCTGGACCTCTTGAACACACCCGAATCTTGGTAGTATTGTTTCCAATATGAATCTTACTGTAGTTTTTGCGTCTGCTTTCTCCACGGCTTTGGTGACTCCGTATCTTGTGGTAACATCCGTTGCCACAACTATATATTGTTTCTTGTTGGATCTAGGAAGGGGACCGAGATAATCTATCTGTATCTTCATAAACGGGATCGTAGAAGGAGGGTTTATAGGCTGCATTAAACCTGCAGGCTTTCGCTTGTCGGCTTTCCTAAGTTGACAATCTAAACAGGATCGGACGTAGGTAGCGATGTCTTTATTCATTGTCGGCCAATGGTATCGCATTCCTATTTTGTACGCTGTCTTTGTTATTCCCGAATGTGCACCAGAAGATAAGCTATCATGGAATGCATTTAGTATATCTTTTACTAGAGCAGTTGGGACGGCTAGCAAAAGTTTGTTCCCATTCCTAAAGTAGGATTTGTAGTAAAGAATATCGTCTTTTAAGACATACATTCTAGAGGCTCTCCTAATCTTCCCACGTGCTCCTACAGGATTGTGAAGAGCATTACGAATGCTTAAGAGATACTCGTCTTCTAACTGGAGTTTGTTTATGTTAACTTGAGTGACCAGGTTTATCAGCATCTCCTCAGCAACTGCTTCATTGTCTATTTCCACGTTGATCGGGTTCCTGCTCAGTCCATCCGGGACCCTCATTACCGCACCAGGCCTATGTGTTATCGTGAAATCAAAGTCAATCAGTTTCATAGCCAACCGATTTAGCCTAGAACTCAAATTTTTAATGTTCTTGTAATACTGAAGACTAGCGTGGTCGTTGTAAATAGTAAAATGTCTACCTAGTAACAACGAACGGAAATAATTTACTACAAACACTACACTTAAAAGTTCTAATTCAGACACAGTCCAACGATTCTCCGTATTCTTCAACGTTCTGCTGACGTAAGCAACGGGTCGCAATGTTCCGTCCACTTGGTACTGACACAGCACTCCACCGACTCCTACTCGACTTGCGTCACACATAACCACTGTGTCAAGGTTGTCACTAAAATGAGCTAGTAAGGGTGGAGTAGTCAACGCATCCTTTAACGCCTTAAAGGCCGTTTCATGCTCTTCTGACCATGGTAAGCTACGCGAATCGCAGTGCTCCTTCTTGGTTAACTGCGTTAACGGATGAGCAATTTCACTGTACTTGGGGATGAATTTCCTATAGTATGACGCAGTACCCAGAAAACTCCGCACGTCTTTGACTTTACGGGGACGGGGAAAATCCTGTATAGCCCGAATATTTTCCTGGAGGGGCCTTATACCATTGGGCTGTACTTCATGCCCCAATATTTCAATTTTAGTGTAGAAAAAATGACATTTAGATGCCTTAAGCTTCAAACGAGCGGTCCTAAGTCTTTTGAATGTCTCTTCTAAACTCTTAAGCTGCGAGTCAAAAGTGTTACCATACACGACCAAGTCGTCAATGTATAATACTATTCCGTGATACAGCAATCCCGCAAAAACCCTGTTCATTGATCGCTGGAAAGCATTTGGACTAGTTTTCATTCCCTGAGGGAGACGAGTATAGCGATACAACCCCTTGTGGGTTATGAAAGTTGTATAATCCCTATGCTCGGGGGCTATTGGCTGTTGAAAAAATGCCTGATTTACGTCCATTTGAGAATAGAATGACGCACCTTCCAAGGTCTCAAGGATAGTATCCATCCGGGGGAGAGGATATTTGTCATCCACTATTAGTTCGTTAATTTTCTTATAATAATGTACTAAACGAAACTTCCCCCAGGTTTCTTCACCATGAAAGTAGGTGCCGCATACTGGCTCTGACAGTGTTCAATAACACCAGCTTCTAATAAACCGTCCACCTGTCTATCTAATTCCTCCCTTTCTTTGGGGCCTAACCGATAGGGAGGTAGGGCTACAGGTTCATCGGACTTAACTGTTATCTCGTACGGGGGAATATTGGCTTCCTCTAAGTCTGTATCGTCCTTAGCAAACACGTCCCTGTAAGAATTTATTAGCTCCTGTGCTAATTTGAATTGAGAAGGCGTTAACTGTGGGTTTATATCTATTTTGTTCCCGCCACTATCAGTTATACTTCCTGAGAAGGTAGGAAGTAGAGAGTCCGATTTAGGTACTATCGTTAAAATATCAGATTCTACAACATCAGAGATACCATTAAAAATAGGGCTTAAAGTCACGTTTTGGGGCTCGTGGAAAAGTGATTCCAAAGTATGAGTCACGTTGGATGCATCTAGTGTAAAGTTTTGGGGAGCATCGAATAAATCGACTGAGACTATTTGTACTGGGGCACTACGTGTAGCGGCTGACTCATCATTGCGCGCTGAAGTGCGTGTCCAGTTACCTAGCATCGGCAAATCTGTACGTTGACCCTGGCACGAGAACGTAACTGTTCGCTTATCATAATCGAGTACTGTACAATACTGAGACAAGAAATCATTTCCTAGCAGTAAAGAACAATTTAGTTCCTCTACTACAAACACATTATGTACAAAACACTTAGAGTCTATGCGAAATTCCACTTCTGCTTCACCTAACACATTTTAATGGGTTTTCCCCGCCGTAGTGAGGAGTGCGTTAGTTGGCTTGATAATATATTTTGATTCCCTGAGCTCCTTGCTATTTACACATGAAATATTAGCTCCAGAATCTAAGAGTATAGCTACTTCACCGCCCTCCATTAATCCGTTCACGTGCAAAGGATATCTTTTCTTGATTCCCCGAGTAACAACTGAGCTGCAAACACTTTCCGCTTTCATTTGTTTTGTAAAGTCAGAAAGGAACCTTACATGCTTTTGCTGATATTGCTTTTGCACGCATGGATTGTAAATGTTACACTCATCATTATCTATGCTATGTACACTGTCGTTAAACTTCCGAGGTATTTGGCCAGCAGGGGGAGGTTCATTATCCCCTGGCCTAATTAGTTTTTTTGATAACGAGGGGCACGACAGTCAACAGTGAAATGTCCCATGTTATGACAATTCCTACAAGGTTGACTGGGGAAGTTAGAGAAATGCACCTGTTTACCAGGTCGACCCCCATAATGAACATTTTCCCTGCGGGGGTATCGGTCACGATCACTATACGAATTAAGCTGAGGATAAGACCTTGATTTGTGGTAAGGGCTTTCAGATCGGTAAGGACTACGTCCTCTTTCATCTTGATTATTATAGCTAGTTCGGGCGGGGGAATGGCGATAACTTGGTCTCCTATTCTCCTCGCGGTATGGTGATCTGGCAGGTGATCGGTGATACTTTTGGGAACTAGACGACCTATTTTCTTCATGACGTGGTAAACTACGAGAGCTATGTGGAGTATAGGGCGAGATATCCCTACGAGATCGCCTGCTGTCGTCTAAGGATCTGTCGTCGACTCTATCTTTACCATAGCGTTCAACTCTGTCGGTTTTAGCAGAAACATGTATCTCGTGCACCATTTCAGTAAGAGAATTTAATTTTGCTTCAATATCAGCATGATTGGACTGCTTAGGCTCCAATACCCCAAATCTACGCCTTAACAAGTAATTACCATGCTCAAATTTAGCAATGTTCGCCTTTAACAATCCTAGAGTGGTATTATCCAAAATAGAAATTTGCTGTAACATCGCAGGATTTAACCCCTTTAGAATATGACCGCAGATTTTGGACTCGTCCATTGTCGAGTCGACCAGCCGGCAGAGTTTTTCAACGTCAGCAGTATATTCTGCTACCGTTTCATTAGGTTGTTGGACTCGTGAGTTTAGCTCTAGCATAAGCAGTTCTTTGCTTTCAACCGGTGCAAAATTCGATAAGAAAGCAGTTTTGTAAGCTTCATAGGTAGCCTGGGGGTTTTTAACTTCAATATTTTCAAAAAAACTTAGTGCAGCGTTTTCCAGATACATGGGAAGATATAAGACCTTTTTATTATCATCCCATGCGTTTATCTTGGATGCACGCTCAAATTTGTTGAAAAATATGTTAATATCCTGACCAGCTTTCCCCGTGAAATTTCCAGGTTGATAAAAAGGAGATTTTTCCCTATTCATAGTGACGGCTTCTGAAGGTTCAAGCGTATGAAGTGAACTGTTGGTCTGGTCGACGGTATGCGATCCCGAGCCGGCACCTAAGGTCTGAATGTCGGTATTTTGATATACGGGGGCGGGGTTAGCGGTAGATGGAAGTTGTCTATTATCTAAAGTTATCTCATTATGATACTCATTAACTGAATCATAAGTTTGAAACTCACTTGGTGAACTATACAAAGTAAGTTTGGAATCTTGATCGTGCTTCAGTTTTAACAATCTAAGATTTCCTCTTAAATAGTCTAGATCAGCGTCTACCGGATAAGTTAGCCCTAAATTTTTATACCAGTTTAATACCTCCTTTCTATTACAGCTTTTAATGTCTGATAAACTTAGTGCGTCCATTACTCGCCATTACACATAGTTTTGTTATATGACATGAAAAAATTATCTTAATAATATAATTCACAGAGCTAATGTAACAAAATCAATCCACACATTCCTACGTTAAAGAAACACATTACCTACTAATTTTTAACTCGCTATAGAAGCATATCGCATCCTATCAATAGGTACAAAATAAAAGACATAAACAGATATAAAATTCAACTTTAGACAGCGTTAATGTTATCAATCGTCATTTAAATAAAACGGATAAGCAATCTTCAATAATACAAAACAAAAATATTAGTGTAAATAAGCTAATAATAGTAATAATAATTGAGCCCTAATACCTGGTAAAAGACGTATAAAACGAAAGAGTGGCTAAAAACTTTAAAACTAGATTAATACAGAGGCCTAACAACGAGAATTAAGCATGAGCTGCAGCTCACTGTCGTCAAGCTATTTATTCTCAACGAGGGTATATCAAACGGCTTAAATCGCTTATCATGCGCCCAAAATCAAAAATAGATAATACTTTTATAAAACACAACATTAAATAGAAATTACTTACTTTCTAGCATGCACAAAAACATACAAAGATTGTCCAGGTAATAATAACAAAGGCCTAACAATTATAGACATATAAGATGTAACTCAAACAAAAGAAATTACTGATGTACACACAAAAGAACTATTCTTAAGTAAAAACTTAAGACACGGCTGTCTCCACCATTTGCCACGATTGGAATTGTGACCGGGGGCGTAACCGGGATCGATTTAAATAATAAGAATTCTTTAGTGAGAGGTAAAAGAATGTTTAATCATTATTCAAATAAAGTGGATGGACAATATGATAAAGATAATAATAAAGACAATAATAAAAATGGATGATAAAATAATTACAGGCTCCTTTTATTTAAGTAGGCCTAAGCAAATGAAATTTATATATCAAACTCTAATAATTGTAATTCTTTTTGACACGTTAATATATTCAAACAGGAATTTAATAGTCAGTATATTTATTCACACAAATTATAAATGAAATCAATTATTATAAAAATTATTACAATTAACATCAATCAATCACTGACTTTAAAAAGTTAAGTTAGCCTGGACAATCACAAAAATTATAAAGTTAAATATTAATAAAGAAATTGCCTTACCAAAAGCCCGGAGACCGGCGAAGTGTCCCCTTTGACAGTCTGGGGCCAAGTGTCTTCCTTTCGGTCAACTCCGACCTCAGTCTCTCCAAAGTACAATTGCTAAGTCTACGGTTTTTGTGGGTCGGTCGATTGAGCAAGCTACGTGTCATCAAGAATTCTGTCTACTAAATGCCAATGTTCTGACACTGGTATATGCATTGTGAAATCCATTTACCAGGTCTTTTACTTTTGAAATATAATCCCAAAATTTAGAAAATAATTTTTGGTGACTACCCGTCACAGCGGTCAGTGTCACAGGACAAGAACTACAGTAGACACAAAAACCGAGATTTAAAATTTACAGTCAGAATTCTGTGTTTAAATTTAGAGTTATCTAGCAGGTGTTCACCTTTGAGATTAAAGTTAAATTTAACAAGCTTTCCTTCCTCTCTATGGAAAATTAGAACTGTGAGTTTTAAATAAGAAAGTGCAATGGTGAGATATGACACCTGATTATGGTTGTAAAGTATATTTTTATGGGAGCGCGTTAAGGTGCCACCATGGCACACAAGGATAATAACGTCGATAAATCGTTGGTTAGTTTCTTTAAATGGTAATACAGGGAGCCAGAAAGTAGTATTACTCTTCATGCAATATCAGGATGACTTTACCTTGCAATTTCTTAGCTATGGACCACTCTACTGTCCCATAAATGCAATTTTTATCCACTGACAGTTTATCACTCCTCCTCTGGAATGAAATTACCTTTGGGTCTACAATTTCACGCCACCCACACAATCCGTACAATATATAAGATAGTTCAATGAGAAATAATTTAAAAATTTATGTGATAAAAGGATTTTCCTCTGATTTCGTAATGAAACGTTATATTGCAAAGCATGACATGATAAAAGAAGAAAATCAATTTAAAAATCAGAAAATAACTTGCAAATACTTACTTGGTAGAATTCAGTAGATCCCAATAAATGTGTTTTGTTTGAAATACAATTTAATAAACGGTATCAGCATTCTGACACATACTTTCTCCCATAAGTTTGTCAACAAATACATGTGTGTCGATTATCATGTGTAAGCGGTGAGAGTAAATATACGGAAATAGGATTTGTACAATTTTGTTCAGAATTTAAAGGACTATAACATACTAAATTTTTATCAAAATCGTTTGGGCCATTTTTTAGAAAATCAATTTCTTCCGTTATTTTATGGAGCTTTTATGGGAAAATAACATAATTTTCAATAACTTTTGAACCGTAATTTTTACAGAAATGGGATTTGTACCATTTTCTTCAGAATTTTAAGGGCTACAACAAACTAAATTTTCTTCATAATCGTTCGGGCCATTTTTGAGAAAATCCTATTTTTCCGGTTTTTTTAATCGGAAAATCTCCATTAAAAATGAAAATTTCAAAAAAAATGATAAAACGCCTGGAGATACCATGGATTAGAACTTACATACCAAATGTCATCGAAATCGGACCACAGGTGTAGTCCCTAGCTCTGTACACATCCAGACACACAGACATCACTTCGAAAACCACTGTTTTGGGTCCAGGGGGACCAAAAACGAATATATCCACTCAAAACTCAAACTCAAAAATTTTGACGAAAACAATACTTTCTCCATATACTATGGTATAGGGGGAGAAAGTAAAAATGAACAGCTGTTTTATTAAAAAGTATTATTTACATGGCCAAAATGTAAACAACTCTGTGGAGGGATCTTTAAAGGCTTCTGGGACATAGTCTTACCATAGTTTTATTTTTGATAACTCATCTACAGACCAAGATCTTTCTTTGGACACCTCTACCAAGTTTCTACGCCCAGCCGTTCTCTCAAATTAGTGGGGACAAAGTTTCCAATTAAATATTTAGATTCCCCCATGTTAATCTTATGGGAGAAACTCCAACTTTGATGGCCTGTGGGGCAAAGCCCGAGGATTTTTATTACAGGAATTGGTGAAAGGGGGCGTCTAAACAAATAATACTTTATTTTGACACGTCGTTTGTAAAAATCCGTCCATTATTAACGGAGGAGTAGTGTTTTGTAGAAATCGCCTTCACGTATTATATATAAGGATAGCTCAAATTTACGTATTTCACTAAGGTTTTAAGACCAAAACATATAGGGCAATGTAATTACTGCTGGAATACATTTTTAATTGAAGTAAAAAATAAAATTTATATTTTTTCGTTGAGTAGTACATTAGATAAATTAATGATGATGCTTGATGACAAATATGTGCTTGCATAGCTTTATTTGAAGACCAAAATTATCAAAATCGAGTGGGTAGAAAAGCCAAACGAACTCGAAAACACAAAATTTAACTCCCATAAATGTACTGGTACACATTTTGTGCATAACCAGAAATATACGTCAAAAAGAATGTCGATGCTTGATGGCAAATCTGGTGCGTCCATACCTTTAGTCATTATTATCAGTTGTAAGTTTAAAGGAGAAAAATAGTCTTAATCCCAAGAATACTGATAATTTCATTCGAATTACCCTCTGAATTTAAGCAACTACAATTTCCTTTGTGTCTTGCTTTTGCAATTACCATTATTATAAAGGACTAGGGCAATCTCTGACTATGGTCGGCTTAAATTTAGAAAATTCATGCTTTTCACACGGACAGCTGCATGTTGCGTGCTCACGTGGTGGTAGTTAGGCATATGCCTAAAAACTTATATATATATAAGCTGTATAAATTCATAGATATACAGGGTTTTTTTTTTAACTTGCATCTTTATTTATGTAAAAACCGCAATAGATAGAAATATGCAGTTTGCCAGAATCATCTATTGACGTAGGGGGCCCAATTGTTTTGAATTCAACGTTACATTCACATTCCCCCCCTTTCCCCCTGCCACCAACTTAATTTTTTTAAATACCAAGCTACCCCTTGTGACATATCAAATGAAAGAGCATGAAAAAAAATGTTTGATGATAAAAAATTGAAAATCGGTTCATAAATTTGCGAGATATTCCCCCCCCCCTCCCCGGAACTTAATAGCAAGGTACCCCTTGTGATATATCAAATGAAAGACCACATGGTTAGGGTAGTTATCACCCAACCACAAACTGTCGCAGTGGTTGCAGTGTTGTGACATAGCAGACCGATGTGTTAAGGAGCAGACGATTGTCGGTGCAAAAGCGGATAGCTTGACCTTGAAGCTATTGATGGAAATTTCTGTCTTGCTTCAATTTCATTTTTGTCAAATGAACTGCGATGACAATACACATTCTGAATTGTAAATTTAAAACAGTTCCAATTACTCCATTATTATAGCTTGATGTTATTTTGTATTGTTTTAAATTACTTTTCCTTCTATATTAAAAATTTCATTTTGATTGTCAGCAAGTTTGGTTTTGTTTGTTTGTTTGAAAAAAAAACCAAACAATTTTGATTGAAATTTGTCAGTAAAGGTCCTTATAATTCTACACAAAATAGTGCAACCCCCATTCCTGTAAAAATTATGTTTCAAAAGTTAATGCAACATTTCTGTTAAAAAGTAACCCAAGCATGATTTTTTATTGCAAGAAAAATTAAAATATTCTTCCCAAAGATCGGAAACATACGTTTGACAATAGTTTTGTCCATTGATGTAATTTCTGTAATATCAAAAATGATATATCCAAGTATTTATAAACAGTACTAAAATTCTAAAATCCATACTGAACTCTACGTCATTAGCAAAACTTGACACAAGAAGGCACTTAGTTACCAAAATAGTCATAATGTAATAAGGAATAAGTAATAAGTTCATTTAAGATTTTATTTGTATTGATCAAGTGATTCAGTACTAAGTAAAAGTGTAAAGAAGAAAACGGATTTCTAACAACATATTTAAATATAAATATTCAAATATATTTTTACTGGTAAATACTCTCAAATACCTCTCGACTGACTGGTTCTTTACAAATTGGTTGCCCCTGGGTTGGAAGAACTAAGTGAACAAAAATATTACAACAGAGCGTTGGCAGTGGAAGCTTGATGTTAAATAAAAATTTAGTGGGCCATGTGGAATAAAATTCCCCCCAGAAGTCCTTAGGGGACGTTCTTGGTAGTGTTTAGTTCTTCCAAGGCTGAAAACAATCTTAAGACTACACTAACCTTGCACACTACCACACTTAACTTAGTGTTGCACCCAAGGTGTATCTTTTGTAGTGGATTCTTATTGGTTATAATCACGACTCTTTGAAAGAACTATAGGCTATTTATGCTAGGATTGAAATACCAAAGGTATAATCAGCAATAATTAGCAATAATCAATAATCAATAATGCAATAATCAGCAAATAAATCACAATTCCATATATTTAAAAATAACTTCAGTGGAGAATATAATTATAATATAACGATGACAAAAGGTGATGTGTATGAAATGTATGGACTTTTTACCCTAATATATTTGCCATTAATGTTATCACTACTATATATTGAACCTCTCGGTAGAAGAAGTGATTGGCGCGGTTACAATATAGCCGCGACAGTGACATTAAGGTGTGAAATTTTAATGTTTGAGACGATCCAACACTCACAAAATCCAAAGACGGCTAGTGAAATCACATTGAAAAATTCCCGACTTTTCCCTGACGATTCCATGATTTTTTTAAACATTCCCTGATCGACAAATTCAAAATTACAATTTTAATACTAACTAAATCTTCAAAAGGACTAATCTTTATCTGAAGAATATCTATGTTTGTTGACATGAAAAAAATACATAAAATCTATAGATACAGGCTTGTAGCTTATATTCAAACTTTGCAGCTTGCTTTAATAAAATTAAACAGAGTTTGATAAGATGATACTCAGTTTATAACAAAATTTAATTTGTACAAAAACACAAAATTTTTTCGTACAAACATATTTTTATAGTTTTCCCCGACACTGCATACGTACTCTCACCAGATCGACCTTCACTAACAATTATTTTAAACATTTTACAATTTTCCCTGACTTATGACAAAATTCCCTGACTTTTCCAGATATTTAATATTCCCTGACATTTCCAGGTTTTCCAGGTCACTAGCCACCCTGAAAGACTATAAAATTGAAGTGTAGATCTCGTTGTCCAATTTGTTACACAGTATAACTGTACATAACTCAAGGCAATGGTATGAAAGATTATTTATTATTTATAGCTAAAGAGTGTTATGGCGGATACGTCTATATTGGAATACACTCCCACTAACTACAATCCCAAGCCAGAATCGAACCTGCAGCCCTTCCAAGTGTATTAAATTTTCAAATTAATTTCACCATTGGCAATTATACTCTTGCAACCTTTTGTTTGGAATAATACTGTGTTATGGGAACAACGTGTTTGCAATGACGATTATAATACAAACATTTTAATCAAATTACGTTAATTTTATCACAAATAATTGAATATTTATTTATTTTTTAGAATAATGATAATATCTACGACTATGTATCAATACCAATTAATTAGATCAAAATGGATACAAAATGTACTTATTAGTATCTGAATCTGAAAACATGTGCTCAAGAACAGGAAATGACAAAACATAACATAAAATGTAACGGATTGTACGACCCACAAAGAGTAATTATAACACTAATACAATAAATAATATATAGTTACTTACAATTGGACGTCAGACACAAAACACTTGAGAGAATACGGATGAGTTTTTTCCAAAATACGGACAAATTGAATTTTGGTTGAACTAAGACGTGAAATTTCGGGAGCGGTACGTATAAGTTGGTGAGGATGAAACGAGTTTTTCCTAACTTAATTTAATTCCAAACACGTGGCAATTATATCCCTGCAGGATATAGGCTTTAGGGTTTGTTGAAAATTAAATTTTTGCCAACTAACACTGCAAACTACGAATTGATTTGCACGACTCCACTTAACAACTCACCCCACGCATAGGAAGGTTGGAGACACACTGGTCACTGAGACAGACCCTTGGCTAGAAGCTTTCCCCACCACGTCGTAGGGCCGTTGGGTAAGTCGCCTATGTCTAATCAGCTGACTGGATTTGCGTTTCTAATTTGCTGTTTATATTGCATCACATTCGGTACAAAAGAATGAAATTTAAATTTTGCTTGTCGCTTGTTTTGGGCGACACACCAAGCCTTAGTTGCAACCCAAACTTGAGCATAAATGGGGCCTAAGGTAAATATCAGGGCTATCCCTAGGGTTGGCAGCGCCCGGAGCAAACGTGGTTGTGGCGCCCCCTCCCCCCCAGTAATAATAGTCGCATTCACATATTTTAATCAATTTTATTTATATATAATGAGAAAAAAGTTATAAATGAACATAATATTTGAATTAGCAAGCCTATTCTTTAAATATAATAATCTTAAAAATTTGGTTGTCCGGATGCAGATTAACTCCTAGGGAGGAATTTGGAAATCCATTATGTCTTACTGGGATAATTATTAAGTACTTTTATTTAAGGACTGGTCTTGGTTGTGTTACTTACTTTTTTTTAAGTTGAAAATCAATATGATTAGGCTCAATAATGGAGTGTATTTTAATGTTTCATAAAGAATAATAGGCGAACAGCATTAAACATTTTGGTTTATAAAATATTTTTTAGAAAAGGGTAGGGACCTTAATAAAACACAACAATGAATCATAATAGGTAGTCTATAAATTGGAGAAAGTTTTACTGTTTAAAAAATACTTCTTACAACACAATTGAAAAAAATAAAGATTATAAGGCAAAGTTAATAGCTGAGCAACCCTTCTGCATTCTTCTGTCATGCTATCCTGAAACAAATAAACAATAACTCAAAATTGTAATCAGAACTAAATAGAGAAAGGGGTGTCTTGTTAACTTGGTGGTTAATTTGTCCTGGACTTTGCTGCAAGAGAAATTGAGATTGACTTAAAGGATCCTTGCACAAGGTGAGAGGATTCAACATAATTTTTCCATGGATATTGCACACACTTGCCCAGCACAGCACAAACCTGCTAACAGCAGGCTACTATTAAAATTAAAGTAAAGTAAAGTACTGTAGAACCAAATCAGATTACGCTCTTGTGTCCACCATAGCATTATAGAACACCATAGAGCACTAAACGGTTTTCATAGTCTTTTATCAATTAAGTATTAAATGTATCCATTCAAATACATACAAATTATAACCCAGTAAATGATTGAAATACATGTCATGATGAAACCATACAGCGGTAGCCCAAGTACGGCTTCATCATATAAAATCATATGCTAGTTGGTCTGACCATACTGGGCAGGAGTAGAGTGGCCAGCTGTGCTGCGGTTAGCATATATTCCGGCGCCGACCGCCAGGGTAATGTGTAGTTACAGTGCACACCGCTGCAGCATCAAGCGCTAGCGACCGTTTCTATAACAAATTGGTAGTTGGGAGTAGTGTTGCCAACTTTGGAGGAATCCCCTGGAATTCGAGTTTACTGACTTATTTAATAATAAGCAATAAATTAATTTAAATGCCATCTTTTATTGTATTTTTTTTAAACATATATTTGTTATACTTTTGTAGTTTCATTACATTGATTCAAAGTTTTTCTTTATTAATCCATAATTTTAGGAAGTGGTTTATTGGAAGGTTTTGTTTTATATTTGCAAGGTCAAAATAAAATTTAACCAGGATGTCTAGTAGTCGGGGAAAACGGGAAAGTCGCGTATTAACTTAGTATTGAATTTCAAAATGGTCTTGAAAAGTTGGGATTTAGTCTTTATTTTCATATCAAAGTCGGTAAATTTCATGATTTTACCTCGATCGCGCTAGACAACGATCAAGTTTCCATGACGGCGCAAGACGATGATGTGTCTACACGACCGCGGGAGATGTTCTTAAACCGCGACTGTGCTAGACGACGTTTTCGTGACCACGGGAAAAATGATCACGTCTTTTCTGCGATCGCGCAAGGCGATTGTATATACGGCCGCTGAAGATGTTCACAATTTTGCCGCAATCGTGGACGACGATGACGTTTTGTGACCACGGCATTCAATGATGATGTCTACACAGCCGCGGAAGATGTTCATGATTTTGACGCGATTGCAGAAGACAACAATAGCAAATAGTAATCATTTCGTTTGCAAGAGTGGTAGTGCTGGTAACAGCTGGCGAGTAGTCGACGACGACACTGAATTGAATACCGATAACTGATATCGAACGGCAAAAACGCTCAAGCGGCAGATCGCAAAACCTTTCTTTGACCGTCTATATTTACTCTATTGTCTATGACTATAGTATTACACATCTACCATAGCCATAATGTTCTACCACTTCACCCAAACAAAAGAAAAAAATTAATTAGCCTATTAAAGATTCACAAAAGATCACAAATTATTCGTGAAATTAAAAACATAAACATAACTGTAAACAGACAGTTATCATTGTGTATCACAGTTTTTTGTTTCTGCTTAGTTCAAATTAGCTGTTTTCATAAATGAAAAAAATAATAGTGCTTTATCCTGTTGGTAAATCTTATAACTTTTTTTTTAAGAGGTTTGTGGCCTCTTTTAACCTTGCATTTGCCCGTCCACAAAGACTACAGATCTGTGCGTGGAACGTATCCAGCAAAGCAAGGGGTGAGCCGGTACAGTACAAAGGTGAACTGTACTGATAAAAGTTAGTGGCAGTGACCAGGATCCGAACCCACGACACTACTGCCTTGGGCCCGAAGTCCGCGACGCTACCGACTGAGCCTTCGACTCACCAACTTAATGCAACTTTAATCAACTTTTAATGCCTTTGCATATCATAGAACCAACCTTTTTAGTTGAATGCCAATCGCAGCACTGAAACGGAGAAATTTAAAAACAGTACTTTCTTAAATAACATGCCTTGTATTATTCTGTCACCATAGGTAACTCTGAAACTTGAACAGTGCTGTAAGTTGATTAAAGTGTCTTTTTTTCCAAATATAAAAACTTAACCGCCACAGCACATCATAAGTTAATGTTAAACAAGGACTGAAAATGCTTCTTAGTCATATTGATAGCTTAGCCAAACTTACTTACCTTTATTGCTTTTGATTCTTTTCCAAGAAAATTTCTCTCCTTATTTGGCCCCAAATAAGCAGACAACTTCATCAATATTGTTTACATGTGAAGTACTCTCATACATTAACACCAAACATTTGCAATGCTCCAAGCTTTACAAGAAAATTTACCTGGAACAAAAATAGGCAGTGTACATCATTCAGGCCTACTTCTTGTTAAAAGTAAAAACAGAACTAAACTTTAATGGGTTTGGACCGCTTTCCCTTAAAAGTGTTTGACTTCATTAGAAAAATGCCACTGGCGTAGATGCAAAAAAAAAATAAATAAAAAAAAATAAAAATAAAAAATAACTTAGTACTATAAAATAAAGCTATCAAGTTTGATTTATAATAAATATAGCCTATATATTTATACCTATATATAGAGTAAAATATAAACTAAGCTTTTTGTTGGTCGCAAAACATAAACAAATAAAAAGTAGAAGAAGGTAGCTTCTAATGTTATTCTTATGGGACAAATTTAAAAATGTATTTTTAGGGTTTTATAATTAATTATTATTTTTATACGGTATTTTAAAAAATAAATTATTAATCAATATTTTTAATTTGATAGTTCAATAAAAAATAACTTAAGTTAGCGTAGCCCAGTTAACACATTTGCGGCGGCATGGGAGCGATCGCTCCCATACGGAACCCTAATGCCATCCTGGTGGGTGCGATCGCTCCCAAGCTGCAATGCAGTACGAAATGATTTATTTTTAAGCCAGGATTAGAGCTAGAAACTTGAAACCTCACACAGCACTGCTTAATAGTATACTGTATTTTTTGTGGTGTAGGTTGGTAGTAAATTTTCCCGTAAAATCCCCGTCTGACAATCTCAAAAATGTATTTTTTGTCCCGTCTTTTTCTCTCCATTTGCAATACAATTCCAATTGGACCGGCTACGTTCCAAGCAGTGCTGCTATCTGTGGGTGTTTAGCGAACTACGTCGACTCTTGTTGTAAAACAGGACATCCTCGCACGTTATTTGCTATACGTCAGACCGAAATTGGAAAGCCAATCACACGTGGCAATCGGGTTTGTTCGACGCTGAGGGCCGCGCCGCATTGGGGATACGTCCGCCATTTGACGTGCCGCCGCGAACGTGTTAAGAAACTATAGGCCTACCCAAGTTAAATCTTTTGGCTCAGTATTATCACGCTTACCATTTCTAAGGTTACACTTCCATAAGTTATCTGTTGGCACAAACAACCGAATGAAAATATCGATCGATATACGGTATCGATTATTCGATATATCGTTTGGTATCATTATTACTCATTCGGTTGTTTGTGCCAACAGATATGGAAGTGTACCCATTTCGAACATAGCCTATGCTTACTATCAGTAAATCCAAGCATCCATAGGCCTAGGCTACCCATTTTTTATATAGGCTACATACTAAGTTAGGCCTCGAAGCTACAGGTATTGACCTTTTCAATTGCTTGCCTTTTTCAGCTCAGCATGTTAGCTTAGGTAGTTTTAAGAATGTGATATATGCATGGTTGATAGTAAGGCCCTTCTACAGCCTTAACCCTTTCCACTCGGATTAGTTGACCCCTTGTTGTCCCATACGCTTGCATTTATTGCCATGCAAAAAAACATGTTTTAAGTTTGTGTACATATACTGACTAAAATAAATTATTTGTTGTACTTGAGGACTTGATTCTTATTCAGCATAAAATTGTACACAAGTAAAACAAAATATCAAAATAAATATACCCATAAAATATTTTTTGTGTGGTCATAATATAAAAAAAAGCAAAATAAAATGTACAAAATATTTTTTGGGAGGCTTTTTAAAAAACGTTAACACATTTTCAGGATTTGTAAAACACTTTATCAACATTAGTTATCTAGTTGCCAATTCAAATCAGCCATTACAAGAAGGATTAGGTGTATTTTTTTTTAATGAAAAAATGCATTTTCAAACTTAGATTTTTTGGTGATTTTGGTCGTCATGGTTACTATCTACACTTCTCTATTCTTTAATCCACAGCTGACTAAATAAACTTACAATTATTTTTCAAGCTACCAAAGACATGTAAAATGAATATAGAATAGAATAGAAAAGTGCTTTATTGAATACATACTATGTACAGTAGGCTACATGAAATGGGTGCGATAATTTATACATGCACATACAACAATGGTCACACGACCGTCTGCTGGGTTGGCATTAATGTCCATTCAATATTAATGAAATAAAATTGTCCCACATAAATCAACATACTGAGCACTAAAACAAACTAAAATAACACTTCTTTATGCACACATATACATAGATATATACACATACACATGTATGCATATATACACATATATTTATACTCTAAACATATTGTAATGTAAAATTTTAAAAATTAAATTCCCTAACTAGCTAGAATAAGGAAATCATTAAGTATGTATTCAACACAAATTCAAAACATGCAAACACTATATAAATAGGATTTATTAATAAAAAGCCGATGCTGAAAATGTCGCGGCGGCCGCGACATACGAGTGGAACGGTCAGATGTGAATGTCGCGGTAGCGGCGACATACGAGTGGAAAGGGTTAAAGAATATTTTGAAGCAGACTTCAGCTCCATCAATTTTGCATGATGTTTTTAGTTTTTTTCCAAAATAGCCACTCTCATTTTATTTTGTAGAATGAACACTTATTTTTATGTTTGCTTTAGTCAGCATGTTTTACTATTGTACTTATGACTGTCTTGTGCATTTCAAGCATCCATGACAAGATCGATTGCATGTAATTTTGCCTAAAGATCAATAACAGTAACTTACCTAAGTTAGTTAGCCTATATTTCTAAGCACGCTGCTTCAAAAACAGACAATTCCTATCTTAAGTTAATACACCTACACCTTGTTTATGAATGTAGGCCTAAGTCATTAGTTGAATAGGCTGCACTTTAGTTTACGTCCTACACTCATTCTAATGAAAAATATCAATTAGATTATTCAATATTTCAATTAGGCTATTTCATTAATAACCAAACTTGATAGCCTACTTATATCGTATATAGGCCTATATCGTATATAATGATAATCATTCGATATATTCATTCGAATGTGTGTAGGACGTAAACTTAAGTGCAGCCGTTAGGCCTACATATACTGATATTTTTATTAAGTTAATTGTTTATGCCTGTCACAGGAAATCTGTAACTTAAGTCACAGCTAACTTAAGCTTAAGTAGGCTAGGCAACTGTACCTACAACCAACCTACTAACTTAACCTAATTAATAACACTCAAGCAAATAATAGCCTACTGCATTTTGTTACTTTGAATAACAAGGCTTAGGAACAGGATTGGATTAAAACTTACTGGATTTCAACACCACAATATAGTTTTGGAATTTTTTGATGTTTACAATTTATTAAAAATCATTGTTCCTCTCTTTTATCTTCTGTCAACACCAGCCAGACCATTGACAAGATTCATTAATTTTCAATGCCAGTGAAGGATAACTTCACTTCACTTCATTTTCATATCTTTTAACTTCTCACTATAAATATTTCTTGCATTTTCATTGTCATACAGCATGTAATTGTTGCCATTTCTCGTATAAAAATCGTGTATAACATTTAAATAAATAAATGTTTAGGTTATAAAATACCATATCGCCGTTGTCAGTCGTCAGTACGGTGACGGTCAATAATTACAATTACAATAATTATCGTATCCTTCTACCATAAAATATCGTATATATGGTAGACCTGACTGAAGCGAGCAGCTGATGCCATTCCCACAATGCAACATTCTCCTCAATTATAAGCTATGCCCCAAAATCAGAATTATAAGGTATGACTCAAAATCAGGATTATAAGCTATAGAACAGATTCGGAATTATAAGCTGTGCCACTATTTGACCATTATAAGTTGTGACACTGAAAATGTTTCATACCTTATAACGTTTTAGAGAAATTGTGGCATACAGTAGCTTATAATTTTTCGTGAAAGTGTGGCATAGCTTATAACTGATTATAAGCTATGCCACATTTTCAACATTATAAGCTATGGAAAAAATTCACGATTATAAGCTATGACATTATAAGCTATGAGACCCCACGCCTATACGTACACGTCAACCCGCCACCTCGGTTTTTTTGTGGTGGCGGGTTGACGCCTCTGACCAAAACACCGAGGTGGCGCATTGACAGCGACCCGCACAAATGATCTGTAGAGTAAGTGAGCCATGTGTTTTAAGAATTACATATTTGGAGGCTCATAGTGTCTATGATTTGTAGTGTAAGTGAGCTGTCCCCTTACGAGGCTATAACAGTTTCCTTTGTTATTCTTTATGGGGAATCGTGAAAGTGCCTTTACTCCAGTGTAAGTTTCTTATTAGAAAAGTTATAGAGACTTGAAACTTTAACCCCTGGAGGGTACGACATGGGTTTGAGACTCAACTAGGCCCCTAACTTATTACTAAAATCAAAAGTCAAATTTAATTAATCTTTTACTTACGCTCAGGGTTTTCTATGTTGTCGACCACCCCTGGAGGCGACGACATGGGTTTTTACACTCACCTAGGTCCCCATTACCAGAATCAAAAGTCAATTAAATTGAATCATTTACTTACGTTCAATAACAAGGGAGTTAAAAGCGGTTTTCTGATTAACGTTTTTCGCAACTTTGTGCCCCCACCGACCCACTCCTATGTTGTCGACCATCCCTGGAGGCGACGACATGATTATTTACACTCACCTAGGTCCCCATTACCAAAATCAAAAGTCAAAATCTCTGACTCTTTTCATGCATACTCAACTGCACCTAGCGCCTGTTAGTCCAGGCGCTAAACGGGTTGAGTATGCACTGAAAGTCTGACAAAATTTGACTTTCGATTATTGTTGGGGACATCTAGTAGATGAAAAAATCGATGATGTCGCATTTCTAGGGTGGTCACAACACGGGGGGGAGGGGGGGAAGTTGCGCGGGTCATCGGTTTACGTTTCCGCGTCTAACTCACAAACGGTTAATGATAGAAAGGTGAATTAAGCGTCTATCTACGCCTAAATATATTGTCTTTTAAAAAGGTTATGACAACCTCTCTTCTATCTCTTATACTTTAGGCGCTAATCTACATTTATTGCAAAAAATAAAATTTAAAAATACTTTAAAATGAAATATCGGAAATATTGCGCTTGTTTAGGGCATGTTACAAACTATTTATGGTTAGAAAAACTAACAAGTAGTACAACAACACCAATTTTAAAGAAATCCGTGCAAAAACAACAGAGCTACGTTGATTTTAGTAAGAGTAAACGTGGAAAATTCGTAGTAGTATCGACGCGCGCATGGATGGTACACGTAGCCCACAGTCAATATAGGTTTGATGTTGTAAGTAACTATGGGAAAGCTGAATTTTTCTATGCTGTTAGACCATGTTGAGATGAGCATTTTCCCAAAAGTCCCCACTCCTACCCCTTTGTGCTTTCCTCTACCCCCCCCCCTTTTAGATAAATTTACAGTCTCTTAGAAATTAAGCTATAACTTTAAAACGGGTAAGGATAAAACGCAATCTTTTATTAATCATTTTGCGTTACGATATTCTACAAAAAGTGTATTTACCATGTTATCCTAAATATTCATAATTAAAAAATATCATAAACATAAAACAATATTTTTTACGGATTAATTTATGAAACTTTTCTTTGTAGATTTTTTATACGAGGTCACACAACAAAATGTTTGATACAAAATTTGGGGTGCATAGTTTACATTTTAAAATGATACATAGTTATTAACAGTTTGTTTGCATATAGTGGTTATAGATAGTACAGTATATTGATTTTACAGGACTCTGGCTTTTTTGTGCACCGCAACAATGGAAAAAATTACGTATATTATGGGGTTTGTATTTGAATTTGCCGCTTTATATAGATTATATTAACGTTATGTAGCTCATTCAGTACATATACAGTCTGTAGTGGATACATATGAATGAATATCGTGCATTTGCTGCTGTACGCCAGAGCCTCATTTTATTATACAGGGTGTCTCACCTAAAGTGAACCAATAGATAACTTTTTTATTATGAGATATAGAGTTAACTTCTTATGGGACACTACCCTTTATTTTAAGATGTTTTTTTAGTGGTTTCGAATTTTAAAAATATGTTCGCCATTTTCCAATATGGCTGACAACTTTGTTAGTCCTATGGAATACCCTGTATTTTATGATTGTTTTAGAATGTAAACGCACAATTTTTAAACCTTTTTATTCTTGACATTTTTCTCTAAAGCTACTTGTTTAGGAGTTACATCGAAAAATAAATGGTTTGTGAGTACATCCTGCATCCTGTAGCTCATAAACGAGTAAGTTTAAGAGCGGAAATACAAAGAATAAACAAGTTTTCAAATCACATCTACATAAAAAAAACCATAAAATAAATTGTTCCAATATCAAAGTAAGCTACCATTTTTGAAAATAGTGGCCATTTTTAAAACAACAAAATCAGTATTTTTTTACTTATTTTATATATTTTTTGAACGAGGACTTATATATGTGACTTATTTATTCTTTGCACTTTCTCTCTCAACTTACTCGTTTATGAGCTACAGGATGCCGAATGTACACCACAAGCCTTTCTTTTAGATATAACACGCTGTAACTCCTAAATGGGGTAGGTTTAGAGAAAAATTGTCACGAATAAAAAAATAGCTTTTAAATTCTAAAAGAATACTAAAATACAGCGTATTCCATAAGAAATAACAAAGTTGTTGGTCATATTAGAAAATGGTGGATATATATTTTTTATTCGTAACCATCCCTAAAAACATTTTTTACAAATAAAAGGGGTCGTCTAATAAAAAGTTAACTCTATACGGAAAATAAAATTTATGTATGTTCACTATGTAATCTCAACCGGGATGAAACGTGTACCCTTTTATAGCAGAATGTCCAATTTAAAAAAAGATACGTCAATTTTGGTCTAACAAGTTATATTTAAATGAATGTGAGTTTTTTTGAATTTTTAAATGACAAAGATTGGCGGGCACTTGGAAATTATCTTAAAGAGGCGTGGAGTAAAGGGTGGGAATTGATAATTGAGTATAATTATTAAAATTAAGAATTGAGATATCAATACAAAAATTGGAAAAATCTATGTAATTTAAAAAATTTATAAAATATTGATTGTTAAGTATCTATCAAAGTAAATTATAAAAGTAACAGGTTTGTTTTATGAATTATTAACTGTTTGTAGGAAAAATTCAGATTCTCAGTAGACTACATTTAAATTTTATTATTCATTCAATTGATATCTGATCTATTAGTATGTAGTGCTATTTGTTTATGTTGTGTAGTGGAAATCAGTTTATTTTATGAATACTAGTACACATATACATATACATACACATATACACATATAGTATGTGATTCATGGAATTTTTTTAAACTGTTTTAAAATATTTTAAAATCAGTGTGTCTAACACAAAACAGACGGTCTTTCACCATTGTTCTTTGCATTTAAATAAAAAAACACTGTATTGATATTTTATTACAATGAACACATTTTCTTCTTCAGAAATCTATAATAATTCTTTTTAAATATTTATTCATCTAATAATTCTTTTTGTAGATTATCGTAACGCAAAATGATAAATAAAATATTGCATTATTATCCTTACCAAGAGGCTGTAAATTTATCTAAAAAGGGGGGTTATAGGAAAGCACAAGGGCGGAGGAGTGTTGACTTTCGGGAAAATGATAATCTCAACATGGTCTAACAGCATAGAAAAATTCAGCTTTCCCATAGTTACTTACAACATCAAACCTATATTGACTGTGGGCTACGTGTACCATCCATGCGCGCGTCGATACTACTACGAATTTTCCACGTTTACTCTTACTAAAATCAACGTAGCTCTGTTGTTTTTGCACGGATTTCTTTAAACTTGGTGTTGTTGTACTACTTGTTAGTTTTTCTAACCATAAATAGTTTGTAACATGCCCTAAACAAGCGCAATATTTCCGATATTTCATTTTAAAGTATTTTTAAATTTTATTTTTTGCAATAAATGTTGATTAGCGCCTAAAGTATAAGAGATAGAAGAAAGGTTGTAATAACCTTTTTAAAAGACAATATATTTAGGCGTAGATAGACGCTTAATTCACCTTTCTATCATTAACCGTTTGTGAGTTAGACGCGGAAACGTAAACCGATGACCCGCGCAGCTTCCCCCCCTCCCCCCCGTGTTGTGACCACCCTAGAAATGCGACATCATCGATTTTTTTCATCTACTAGATGTCCCCAACAATAATCAAAAGTCAAATTTTGTCAGACTTTCAGTGCATACTCAACCCGTTTAGCGCCTGGACTATGTACTATATCTATTACAATCCGAAAAAGCTCCGATGAAAAGAGCCGCTAACTTTAATTTCACGACGGTGAAAAACCTCAGCTCCAGCTGTTCTGTAGGCTTACTTGATCTTGATATTTCATTTCATTATTCCACTTGTGTAAGTAAATGTCATCCGTCCTACCTTGTTTATTCTAAAGTTGTATATTTTTACGGCGATATCTTGAGAAATATTCATCAGTGGTGAAAAATAATGGTATATTTGGATTCAGGAGGTAAATAACTATAAAGTTAAGATATCATAAACGATTTGTAAATAAGTGTTTTAGATCTGTAGGGCTAGAGCCTATAAGTTACAATTATTATGGCCTACTAGTAATAGACCTAAGCTTATTAAAACCAATGTTAAACATTAACTTAAGTTAAGAGTAATCAAAGTGAGACAAATCACTACTTGGGTAAAGTTTCTTAACTGGGCTATGCTATGCCTAATATCGATTGAAACTACCGAATTGAAAATATTGATTAATAATCGATATTTTAAGTATATCTATTATAAAATTAAACTATCATAACCTAAACCAGCCAAACTTGCTGATGGTGAAAAAATCGCATGGAGGTTTACTAATCAAATCGATAGTTTCAATCGATATTAGCATAGCCCAGAAGAGAACTGTACCCCACTTCTTTCATTATTGCCTCTCTATGTTCTCTACACTAAGGCCTCGCAATAGGCCTACCGGTAGGGATGTTGCGATACTATCGAATCGATAATTTTATTGCGATACTGCTGGTATTGTATCGGTATCGGTTGTTCCGAAGGAAGGAAAAATCTGAGTCATACGGCCCAGCTCGTGCCTTCTGAGCGGTTATTTTCCAAGACTGGAACAACAGTGACCCAAAAAAGAAACAGACTTTCACCGAAATATTTAGTATTTTTTTCTAGCTGGAAGTAAAACTTAAGGGTTTGGTTGCAAAGAGTTATTTTCATTACAACCCAATGTTAGCATTAAGCAACATTGTGTTCATATGAAACTAATAAAGATGACTCTTTAATAGTTTTTTTTTAACTAAATCTCCCTTTTTCAATTTAGGTTGATGGTAAACACAAATGTGTGTGTATGTTGTTAGCCTAGAATGGTAATAACATTTTCTATTAAAAAGATAAATTATAGGCCTAGAACATAAGGTACTTGAACTTTTATTTGAAGTTAAAATTGAAAACAAAGGTTGGCTATGTTTGGTTAATTGTTATCAACTTTTTTACACAATTAGGTAGTTCTTAGCAGCTCGAATCCTATATTCATATTGGCTGTACTGTACTGGAGCGAGTGAACTTATCAAAGATCAGTACGAATCAGAATATGATGTCACTGGTATCGAATGGATACAATACTGATGGTGTCGATACTTTAGTTCCGATACGGAGCTGGTATCGATACTTTTTTGCGATACGGTATCAATACCAAATATCGGAAAGACAGTGGTATCGCAACATCCCTAAACACCCGGTACTTGCTGGATGCCAGATCAGGTACTTTGATGGCATTTTAAATCCTAGGAAGTACCTAGGCTAGCCTACTTGGTGTGCTAGGCCTACTGTTTTTAGCGATATTTATTTGTATTCTTTCGTTCATTTTGGTAAATCTCCCCATTGAGGCCTAACATAACCTTATTGAAAAAGCTACTTATTCCGAAAGTGGCATGGTAAGACCTAGACCAGGATCAATTTACTTTTTAATTTTGACGTCCCCAGAGTCCAAAAACACTACTGTATTTAACTTATTAAAATTTGTATAATATAAATATGGTAGGCCCATCGAAGTATATAACACAACTGGAACACCGGGTAGATAAGAGATGTGGGATGGAAAGCGCACCATTTCGGCAACCTTCCCGCACCCCTATGTGGGACCCAACACAGATATGTCAGTTCCTCAAGCCGTTCTCGTGGTTGTTAATACGCTCCTGGCCGTGCATACAATAGGTTGACTGTTATTAAAGTTAGGCCCTATATATTCGGAATCTGCATTAACTGCAGAATCTGACAGTATAAAATATAATCTTATTTAAATCGTAATTCAAATTTTAACAACTGAAAATTTTTAACAAATATCACACCTTGACATGGAAAAGTTACTAAGCGAGGATTTTTTTTTAAAATTTGTTTGTCAGAAGCAAACTTCAAACGACAAAATTGTAGCTAATGAGATGATCTTCAGCATATAACCAAGCAATTTCAAATAAAATGTTCTAGTCGTGTGTAATGGAGTAATTAGTAACGCAAAGAGGTTCTTTATAAATCGCGCCGTGGGCCGTTCTCCCTGGTTCTGCTGACTTTTCATTTACGGTACTCCCAGAAACGTTTTGAGGACAACCAATAGTTATATTAAATACATTTTTATTACAGGTAACATAACTAAATAGGTACTGTATTATCACCTTCTAGGTAAACTATTACATACAATGTTACCGTAAATTAAAATATAAAATGTAGACTATATACAGGGACAGGGACTGGTAAGTAATTCCCCTTTGTTTAGTTGTAACAGGGGATCGTTTACTATCTGCTTTGTTTGGTAATTAATGAGAAATTTCAAATCTTAATGTTAGAGCAAGTAATTGATAAGGTCATAAATACTAAACCTAGGAAGTATTTAACGTAAAGGCAATAACAAAAATTGAATAATAAATTTCCAAATCGAATTGTTAGTCGTGTTCCTTTGACAATAGGAGTATTTGTATAATGTTGCAAAGACACGATTAGTAAAAAAGTGTTTTGAGTGCCGTTGTTATTCTGTATATGTTTTAAAATTCATATCATCCCACATAAGAGAAAAGGGTTTGGTTAATAGGCTAATACCATACTAAACAGTACTTCTAAGAATATGTTTTATTACTGTCCACAATCGTGCTTAAATATAGTACAAAGGTTGCATTACATGTTGTGAAACAAAACCAATTTCTTCAATCTCTGCCTTACACCTAACTTTTTTTGTTACATTCATTCTTAATGTTCTTAGCATTGGAGAAACAAACGGTTTTGTAAAATAGTGTCCCTATAGTTTCATTCATGGGCGGCAGCCCAGTACCGGTATTGATATTTATCTTCTGCAATTAAATTAAATATATGGTCACATCCATAGAATAGTTGTATTCTTTAACTTATATCAACTATTAAAAAAGGTTAAAATTTATTTAGCTTTACAATGATCGAGTAGCAAAAACATTAAGAGCTGCTGGACTCAGGAGGTTGGTGCGACATAAAATCAACCTCGTCGCGCTATTAATCACTATACTACAAACAAACTAATTGTAAATTGCTCGATTGCATGTTAAAAATCATCTCTTCAACTAGGCCTACAACTTTGTCGCTTAAAGTTTTCTTCTGGCCCAAAAATAAAATACTTCCTTGCATACTAACTTTTTCATGTCACAATGTAGAAATTGTTGACTCTTTTTAACTATGAAAATTCTATTTCAAATCAAAAGTAAAATTTTTGTATACCATTATATTCTGAATTTAACCCTCCGAGTGTCATGCGTCGCTGCAGCGACTCACGAACACTGTTTACGGCGAAGGCTCTATGACTGACAAAATTGGATTGAACTGGATCGAGTTTGGTATCGTTCTTTTCATTATATTCTAAGCTTTCTCCAGAGGTCTGTCTCTAAGCGCTTTATGTTCTCTGAGCCGATCGTAATTGTAGCAGACAGCTGACGTGCGTATTTGTAAACAGGTTAGTTAACCTCGGACCGATGACTGATGTGTTTTATTATGTTTATCATTGTTTTAGTGTTAAAAATCAAAAGTAGTGATATACGTGGTGCATTATAAGAAGATTTAAGTGATTTTGAAGAGCTGGTTGATGATCCTGAAGAAGTAGGTAGTGATATTGATGTAAATTATCAGCCAGATTCCTAGCTATGGTTAGGCTATGCATTCTTAGCTAAACGCTATGTACTGAAATCTGTTTTTTGCCCATAACTTATTTATTTGCAAATCTACTTCCTTATATTATTATATATTTGTAATCCTCATAAAATTTAGAACAAAGTGGCTATTTTCAAATATTTATAGGCCTATAATTTATACAATTTCATTGAGCGCGAACTTATTTTTTTTTCAATTTTCCAAAATAATTTTTATTTTTACCTAAAAAAATTTTTTTGAAACAAATTTTCCTTAGGTTTTATGTATGATATTGAAGCCCATGATTTTCCAAACAAAATGGTATATAGAACAGTAGAATTAACATTGTTTTAAGATTTTCAGATCTGTTTTAATAAAACCTTGCAAATGCGCCTAAAATAGGCGGACATTAAGGCCTAAACTATGGACACTCGGAGGGTTAATGCAGATTACGAATATATAAACATTATACTTTAATCTTTGTTGTTGAAGGCTAGGAGCGAGTTAACAACTTCGCGAACTATTCGATGAATTCGCTAAAATCCGCTGGGTCCCACGTGATGATGGGGGAAGGTTGCCACAACGGCGCGCTTTCGTGAACGCGTACCTAGCATTCCAGTTGTGTTATATACTTCGATGGGTAGGCCTAATTATGCAGGAGAACTTGATAATGGGAACATATATTTAAAATTAAGTTACATAACTACAGTTTTAGCTGAAAATAACGGTGCAAAAATCTCTCTGAGCAAAAAATATTTACTGAATTAAGGCCATTAAAAGTCTGTGGTACAAATGATGGAAACATAGGAAAGTCAAAGAACACCATCAAGTAGAAGAAATATTTTTTTTAGAATTTATAATCGTTATTATGGACAACCTAATGCTTTATTATGAGTGGAAAACATTTGTAGAAACACTAAAAAACAAGATCAGGTTTTGAAATATGATAAGATATTTACAAGAAATGTTGATTATATAAAACTGTTATGTACATCGTGAGTTTTCCATAATCATTGAGTCGACTCTTTTAAGGTCATCGGAAATGATGGCTGTTATTCTTTTTAAAATAACGCCTGTAATACTTCGCAATTGCTCAAATTCGAGCAACAGGTACACTAGTAGCAGACTAACAGGCTACTAGATAAATTTCTTTTGACATGTGGTGAAGGCAGGTTGGATTTTCTGCTCATTTGTGACTGCATTAAGTTACGTGTTTTGAAGTTAGGTTAGATTAGGAAGGTAAAGTGTAGTTTATAGTGAGCTGAGTTGTTAATTTATACCAAGTTACATAGAATTTTTTAGTGATATTGAAATCGCGAGTTAGACACTAGGGAATAACAATTTCAAAAATACTTGGATAAGTCCAACTTACTGATTGTGGTCCTTCCTATTTAAATGAACACAAGCTGTTAACCAGTCCTACGTACAGGAATCGAGTAGCCTAGTCAATTTAAACTTAATAATTCAGGACAGCTAGTTTACACACATAAGGACAAATTCTGGCAGTTGGGAAGGATGTGGTAGAAATTGGAAGTGCAGCTTCTTCCACGTGGTGAGTTCTGGGCTGTTTTGATCAATAACTATTGATCAATGGAGGAGCTACACAATTTCCATTAAAAAACCCATAAAATAAGAGAAAATAGTATTTTTGTAAAAAAGCCTGTTTCGACTGAAATTACTATGTGATGGTCCTTATAACTTTTAATAACATAGTGCAACCACCCCATTGCTGTAAAAATTACAGTTCAAAAGTTATTGTAACTTATGCTATATTCCCATAAAAAAAACCCATGAAAAACAGAAAAATAGATTTATTTACAAAAAGCGTTTCTGATAGAAATTTGTCTGTTTTTGTCTTTATAATTCTAAACGAAATAATGCAACCCCCCATTACTGTAAAAATTACGGTTCAAAAGATAATGCAACTTTTGTGATTTTACCTATTAAATATCATAGTTAGTTATACTCTCATCGATTACCCATGATAAGGGTTGTTGAAAAGCTAATGAGAGAAAGTAGGCCTATGTGTCAGATTACTGATACCGTTTATTTTAAAATTTTCGGCCAATTGCGCAATCGAAAGATGAACTCCTGATTTGAGAAATCTTTTTTTTTTTTGATTTTCTTCTATGTTGGATGTAGTCTTTCTATCAATTCTAACTTTTCGACGTTAGAATCTTAACGCATCACCCTAAAGCCGGGTTTTCCTAGGCGCGGAAGTGGAGAGCGGAGAGAGGAACGCGGAGAGCGGACTCCACTTGTCTTAGGTAATTTAATACTGTTTTCCTAGAAGCGGATCGGAACACCATGTTAATCTCTTTTCCCTCCGTGTTCCTCTCTCCGCTCTCCGCTTCCGCGCCTAGGAAAACCCAGCTTAATGCACAGGTGGCTTATGGCTTAGTCAGTTTAGTAGTGAATTTGCCAATAGGCTGCATAAAAGAGTGGGCTGAGCATTTTTTTAACCGACTTCCCCACTACCAACAAAAGGAGGGGGTTCTCAATTTATTTGTGGCAATGTTTTTTTTTTCTATGTATGTTCACCAATTTCTCTTTGATTCTTTTGCTGATTAGCGTGGTTCCACCACCAAAATAACCAGGAAAGTTTCAATTTGGTACCACATATATATTACATTTAAGTTTAATATTTGTTTCAGTGAAAAATGCTGAAAACCACAAATATTCAACATTTATTTTGTTTATATTTGTGCAGAGAAGGCAATAAATAATAATAATGTTGCGGGCTTAACAGGTTCTTTACAATAAAACTTGGCGATTTTATAATAACTATTTATTTACACTAATTATTCTCTATTTACAATATTTGCAATTACTTAACACCTAACTAACCCTATCTAAACCTAGCTAATGCCTATTCTAATTTACAATGTTCCTACTTACAGCTAGCCTCTACAGACTTCTGTTACAGCACTGTCACTACACTGTCACTAGTGTCACTACACCGTCTCTACACCGTCACTACACTGTCACTGCCACTAGCACTAGCACTGGTCACTAACACCGACTGCTCATGTCTAGCAGCACTAGTCACCGTTGCTGCGACGATTCTCGGAAGGCTCAACTCAACTCAACTGCCGTGTGCCGGAAGACGGTCCCTTATATAAGCTTGCCGTAGAACATTCTGGAGACTCCTAGTAGCCCAAACAAAGCTGTTTACAGATCACCGTGGAAGCTTCTGGTGGATGTCAAAGACCCTATTGACGTAGTCCGTTGACACGGGTCTATTGTCTTTCGGAGAACCCCGTGTTGACAAACAACCCTTTTGAGACGGCGCCTGGCTATTGTTGCGCGGGGCTCCTGACTTGTAACACTACCCCCTCCTTAAGACTGTTCTGCCCCAGAACAGATTTCTCTCGAAGCTTGAGATCTTCTGGACCAATGTCTCCGGTCCCCCACGGGTTGAATACGCAGACCACAATGTCGATGCCAGTGTCCTCGAAAAGTTCCTGCACCAAATTTCTTACAGTCTTCCATTCCAGTCCGTCGTAACCACATCAATAGCAAGCTTTTTGATTCCAAACCGAAGAAGTTTGTCTCGCAGGTCTTGCAGGCTTTTCTTCAACGATTCGTAGGAGGGCTTCTGGCTTGACGCTTCCTTCGTAACGAGGTAGAACAAATGCTGTCCATTGCGCTTCAGGTGAAGGGTGGTGCCAATGGCGGGTCTCTGACGCTCAAGATCTTCAGTCCCTCCAAACTTTTTCCTGAAGACTGTGGCTATACCTCGCAACGCTCTCAGGTCTTCTGATACGCAGTGGGCCAAGGCATAATCCACTGGCAAGGTGAAGAGGTCCTTGTATAAGAGTTTCAATTCCGCCTTTCCACGTTTCTCGGGTACGACGTCTCTTGGTTCGGTTGAGACGTTGCGAACTTGTTGTTCATCTTGTTGGCCGTGATCTCCTTTGTAGGGTGCAAGCCTGTTGAAATGGACTATTTTGGGTTTGCCATTTGGTTGCTTCTTAATCCGGTAGATGACGTCATTTAGACGGGAAATAACTTCATAGGGTCCTTCCCATGAGTTTTGGAGTTTAGGTGATTATCCACGACGCCTTCGGGGATTATGTAGCTACACGAGATCACCGGGTGTTAACCCTCCTCTCTCGGCCTTTACGTCATACCTCTCCTTCATATGGTCACTTGCTCCGGATATGTTGCGACGGACTTTCTCATGTATCTTGTCCATCATCTTCCGCAGATCCGATACGTAGTCCTCACCAACCACATATTCATCTGGCTTCAATCCATACTGAAGGTCGCATGAAAGACGGAGCTCTCGGCCGAAAACTACGTTGGCTGGAGTCTGGCCGGTGGTTTCGTTTACAGAACTCCTATAAGCAAGTAGGAACAGGTGCAGGTATTGGTCCCAGTCTCGCTGATGTTCGGAGACAACTTTTGACAGATATCTTCCCATCGTCCTGTTCCTTTGCTCTACCATGCCATCTGACTGTGGATGAAGAGGTGTTGTTCGAGTCTTCCGCATACCAAGAACTTCACACATTCTAGAGAATACCGCTGACTCAAAATTTCTTCCTTGGTCAGAATGAAGTTCGAGCGGGACGCCAAATCTGCTCACCAATTCTTTGATTAATATATCTGCAACTGTTACGGCTTCCTGGTTAGGCAGTGCATAAGCCTCTACTCATTTACTGAAATAGTCCATTGCAACCAAAATAAATCTATTTCCAGCATCGGACATGGGGAACGGTCCTGCTACGTCAATGGCGATGCGCTCAAACGGGGCACCTACGTTGTATTTCCTCATTGGGGCTTTTCGTTTGTTAGGGCCATTTGAAGCTGCTCAGGTCACACACCTTCTACTCCAATCTATCACGTCGTCTTTCTGATTAGCCCAGTAGAAGCGCTCCCTTACTTTAGCAAGTGTACGATGTACCCCTAGATGGCCTCAAAAATTCCATTGTGTACTTCAGGAACCCTCCTCCTTGGAACTATTAGTTGGAGTTTTCTGTGCTCCCCTCCTCCGATTCGAAGGCTCGCTTCAAAACTCCTTCTTTCAGTTAAATCGAGTTCCACTGCGCCCAGTATGTCTTCACGTTCTTAGACAATGGGGCAACATCCTGCCACGATGGTCGTCCTTTATTGTGCATCTTCCACTGCATAACGTGTTTTAGGTCTGGGTCTTCCTTCTGGTCCTCTGACAGCTTCTTCTTGTCCCATTCATCGTCAACGGCGGTCACACGAAGATCAGATGCACTTTTGTCTTCCTTGCGTGTGCAGTGCATGCAGGTGTCTCCACACGGTCTTCTTGATAGTGCATCCGCATTCCCGTGGCTCGGCCCCGCACGATGGATTGATTCGAAGTCATACTCCTGTAACCTTTCTAACCATCTTGCAACCTGTCCTTCAAGAGACTTAAATCTTAGCAACCACCTCAGTGCGGCATGGTCCATTCTCAAGAGAAACCTTCTTCCATACGGATACTTATGAAAGTGTTCTATGGACTTAACCACTGTGAGAAGCTCCCTCCTGGTGACACAGTAATCACGCTCAGGCGCTGACAGGACCTTACTGAAGTATCCTATCACATGTCCTTCTTCATCCTAAAGTTGAGAAAGTTCTCCTCCAATAGCTGTATTGCCGGCGTCCGTGTCTAGTATGAACTTTCCGTCTGATCGTGGATAGCTCAATATGGGTGCGCTGCATAATTTAGTCTTCAGCTCTTCAAAAGCTTTCTCGCAGTTGTTATCCCAAACAAAGGTCCTCTTGTCTTTGGTCAACTTGGTTAGTGGTTTGGCAATATTAGCAAATCCTTTAATAAATTTCCTGTAGTAAGCGCACAGCCCTAGGAAGCTTCTAACTTGGTGTTTATCCTGTGGTATTGGCCAATCAGTGATAGCTCTGATCGTCTCCGGATCTACAGACACTCCTTTGTCTGATACGACATGGCCGAGGTAATTGACCTGTTTGCGGAACAAGTTGCACTTCTTGGGGGCCAACTTCAGATTAGCCATCCGCAGTCGCATGAGGACATTATCCAGGTTCTTCAGGTGGTCTTCGAAGGATTTGCCTAGGACGATATCATCCAAGTAAACCAGGTATGTCTCCCATGACAATCCCCTGAGGACGTTCTCCATAAGCCTTTCAAAAGTAGCAGGGGCGTTACAAAGTCCAAAAGGCAGCACAGTGAATTGTCAAAGTCCTGTCCCAATAGAGAACGCTGTCTTCTCCTTGTCCTCAGGAGCGAGCCCGACCTGCCAGTAGCCACTTCTGAGATCTAAAGTAGAGAATATTTGACATCCTCCCAGAGTGTCGAGTGTGTCATCAATCCTGGGGAGAGGGTAACTGTCTTTCTTGGTGACATTGTTGAGAAGGCGATAGTCTACGCAAAATCTTGTTGGGCCGTCCTTCTTCTTCACTAGTACCACAGGTGACACCCAAGGGCTGCTAGAAGGCTCGATGATACCATCCGCTTCCATCTCCTTTATGATTTTCTCGGCTTGGTCACGTTTGGCCAGTGGGAGTCGTCTAGGGGCCTGACGTATGGATTTTGCATCGCTGATGTCTATCTTGTGTTGTACTATATTCGTTCTTCCTCTAGGGCCACTTCCGTACTCAAAGACATCTTGCCATCTGGTAATAAAGTCCTTTATTTTTGCACTTTGTTGATGCGTCAGCTCCTGACAGATGCTCTCCACGAAATCTTCCAGCTCCTTCGGCAATCCATTTGGGGATGGCATCCATGATTTTAGTTGACGTACCACCGAAATGACGGCCACGCAAGTTCCGATCGTTACTCCCTTTTTTATTGTCACAGGAAAACCATTTAAGTTCATCAGTCGCACTGGATTTTCATGTCCTAAGTTAAATAAGGATCTGGCGACAAAGACACCACGCCCAAGCTGGGATTCACTGTCACTTCCTGGCTCCAGAAGAACACTTTGCCCACTAGTCCAATCTCCTTCGACAGTAGTTTGGACGATGACTTGGCTGCGTGCTGGTAGCGTTGTGTCTTCCAGTAGAAGGACGCGTGCAGAGATATCTTTTCCGTGTCGTAGTATGACATCTTCATCCCCGAGAGTCACTAGACCTCTTGACATGTCCAACTTCAGTCCGTACTTCACCATTATATCAGTCCCTAAAATCACATCCACTTCTATGTCAGCGGCTAGTGCGCAATGCTTAAATACGCAGCCGCCGATGTGGAAGGTAGCAACCGTCTGCCCATAGACCTGAGCCAGCTGACCTGTAGTTGTACGTAGAGACCATGATGTTGGTGAAATATCTTCAGTCGACACAGTGTTTGGATTCAAGATGGTCATAGTCGCTCCGGTATCCAGTAGAAAACTTTGGAGACGACCGTTCACATTTCCGTCGATGTAGAAACTGCTCGACTGACTTCCCATTGAAGCAACTTTAACTCTATTCCTCGGGGCTTTCAAATCGCGGGCTGACGGTTGCCCCTTTCCATCAACCCTCTTTAGTTTTCCTGATTCGGTACTGGTGAGGTCGAAGGACATTTACTACGGGAATGTCCCATCTGTCCACAGCTCCAACAGCGTATCTGCCGGCGTCGTGTTTTTAGCGCTTCCAGAACTCTTTTCACCAGCTCCTCGATGTCGAGTGGAGATGTAGGTTCTGCGTCTGCCACACGGACTCGGGCCTGTCAGTGCGTCACTCAGGGTCTCAGGGTCTTCTTAGGTCTGGCGAGCTTCACTGCCTGTTGAGTCTTAGGTTCACGTAGACCGTCTAGGAATTTATCCACCGCCAAACTCTCGTAGACATCATCCGTGACCGATGGATAGGCGTTTCTCACCAGGCGAGCAATGTCGGCTTCAAACTCCTGAAGCGACTCGCTGGGTTTCTGGATCCGGTTCCGCAGTTGAGATCGATAAAGCTTGTCCATGTGTCGATGCCCAAAGCGCATGTCCAATCTCCTCACTAGTTCTGGGAAATTCTTCCGCTCCGCCATTGGCATAGCATGCAGAACTGCTAACGCAAAACCCCGTAGTGCAAAGCACAGTGCTGAAGCCTTTGTCTCCTCTGTCCACCCATGGACCATAGCCGCTGTCTTGAAGAGAAGCATGTAGTCCTGCCAGGGGGTTTTGCCATCGAAATGAGGAACAATGTTCTGAGGGACAGCGGCAGCAATGGTGGGTGCTGGCTTGGAGATCGTTTCTGGGGCGTTATCCTTCCGAAGTTTGTCAGTGCTAGCTGATGACGAAGGTGTGAAGCTCCCCCATGCAGCCATCTCCTGCCTAAGCTTATCAACTAACCTATCTTCTAGACTCTTTTCTATACAGTTAACTTTCTCATCAATTTCATTTATTCTTCTTTCTAAACCATCAACTTTGCTAGAATATTCACCTAATTTGTTCAGCATTTTTGATTCTACATTTGACATTTTTGTCTCAATATTAGCTTCTAGGCTTTCTAACGTTTTACTAGTTTCTGACATTTTTGATTCAATATTTGCTTCTAGGTTTGACATTTTTGACTCTAATGCTTTGCTGTTTTCTGACATTGACTCTAATGTTTTGCTATTTCCTGACATTTTTGACTCTAAGTTTTTAAGCATTTTATTGAAATCAGATGTTTCAAATAAAACGTTATCTGGGTCCTCACCTGCATCAATTAAAGCTTGTTTAAGTCGTACCTGAAGGGCTGATTTAGGCCTATCTAGATCTTGTTCTTCTAATTCTCTCCTAAGATCAGCTACTTTTAGTTCATAAAGTTTTACACCTTTGAAAGCCATTTTTCTACCAAACAATTACAATAATTTTACAATAAAATCGCCAAAATAATGCCGCTTTCTGACACCAATTGTTGCGGGCTTAACAGGTTCTTTACAGGCACTGTCACTACACTGTCACTAGTGTCACTACACTGTCTCTACACCGTCACTACACTGTCACTGCCACTATCACTAGCACTGGTCACTAACACCGACGGGCGGTTGCTGCGACGATTCTCGGAAGGCTCAACTCAACTCAACTGCCGTGTGCCGGAAGACGGTCCCTTATATAAGCTTGCCGTAGAACATTCTGGAGACTCCTAGTAGCCCAAACAAAGCTGTTTACAGATCACCGTGGAAGCTTCTGGTGGATGTCAAAGACCCTATTGACGTAGTCCGTTGACACGGGTCTATTGTCTTTCGGAGAACCCCGTGTTGACAAACAACCCTTTTGAGACGGCGCCTGGCTATTGTTGCGCGGGGCTCCTGACTTGTAACAATAATATTCTAACAGCTGTTAGTTGAAACCATTTAAATGAAGCTACAGACAGTTCTTGATGAAACAGTTGCTTCATATTGATTAATAAACTATTTCCTGCCAGGGAGCCTAAATAAAATACATTGAAAAAAGGCATTATGTTTTGGTTACTATAAAAAAGGTATTTCAACGTTTGACGTGATTTGTGTATAATTCTGTTTTTAGTTTTGAATATTCTGACTTAAAAAACATAGTGAATAGCTGTATGATATTGACAAATAAAGGTGTATTGTGAAAACCAAAGCCATAGTGAAAAAAGTCTTGGAGGAAGCTGATCTGCAATTTCGACTACATCTTGAACAAACAAAACCACCTACCCCTTACACCACTTTTACCTGAACCAATTTTTCATATACATACTTTCCAAAGGTACTATACGTGATAACAACCAATTTTATACTTAAAAATGAGAGATTTTTATTGCTGGTAGCTGAGTAATGACTTTCATATTGTTCCAAAAGGCTTGAAACTGAAACGGTACTTTATTTATTTTTAATGTAGAAGTACACCGATTGCAGGAAACAATGATGTCTGGTATTTCAATGTCTCTAGGAAAGACATTTTGTTTTTCATTAGGCCTAATGTTATGAACAACTCTTTGTTTTTTAAGGAAAATCTAAAAATGTTAATTTTTATAACCATTGATTATGTAACCCAGGTGACTCAAGCAGTTTTAAAATAATGATTGTTCTGTGACACTTTTGATTTCTTCAAACAATTTTGCTTATCAAAAAACCTTAAGTAATAATTAATATTCAGTATATCAGTCACTAACAATGATGAAATAATTTATTTATGTAAAAAATACAACTGACTTCAAACGCTCTAAAAAGAATGAAATAATTTCAATAAATTAAACTTCTGTATTAGTCAAGCTCACGTATTTCAAGTCGGAGCGGCTCTAACTGCAAATATGAATAAAATAAAAGATTGAGAGTGTATTTTGAAAATCAATATATTATAGCTGGATAACATAAAAACATACTGAACTGTTTTGTTTATATATCAAAGGAATTATTTTCTTGTAGTTTATGTTTACTTCAGAATTAATGCATAATGAAAATAACACATGAATGTTCTATATGAATAAGAAAATAATTTATTTTAATATCATGATAGGGAAAAGAAGCTAGTTCAATATTAAAACGTTACTTTTCCAAGTTAGAAACATTGTAATGCATTATAATCTTTTTTTAAATACTCGTTAATATAACGATAAGATTTTATTTATCTTAAAAAAAAAAACTTTATGATGGTATCCGCCGATCTTTGGTTACAGTAATAAAATAACACCCAACGCATAACTATGAAAAAGACAGATTAACACCTTTAGTTATAGATAGTCACCTGCAATGTGGACATCCTCTTTAAATTTTGTATCAAAAATCATCATAGAGCCACGCCCGACTTAAAATACGTGAGCTTGATACAGAAGTTAACTTTATTGAAATTATTTCATTCTTTTTAGAGCGTTTGAAGTCGGTTGTATTTTTTACAAAAATAAATTATTATAAAACAATTCTTTTTTAAATACAAATGAAATAATCACAATTTGCTTTAATGGCAGAAGATCATGTTTCCAAGATTGCGAGACATGTTGCCACGGTTGTAGGGTAGGTCTGCTCAAATTTATTAGGCCTAGGGCTGCAAGCACCTAATATCTGGCTTTATCAGATTGTCAGATTTATTTCCTATTTAAATAACATTATTTTAGTGAGTACTTACTGGTAGGTTTGCTGCTACAGGGAACATATTGAGGTGTGCTCGTTCATTTTCAAGATGAGTTTGTTTTAACAGTTCATTATAAATGAGCTCGTTCGCATGGCTCAATCACGTCCTGGTTGAAGTTCGTTCGCTACGCTCACTCACCTTTTGGTTGCAAATTAGCTGTTGTCATAAATTTAAAAAATAATAGTGCTACACTCCAGTGGCGGCGATAGCGGGCCCGCAGGGCCTGCGGTGCGGGGGGGCCTGTGAGCCTTGACCGGGATTTTCGGTAAATTTTACCGGCACACGGGCCCGCGATAGTGTGACAGGCTCAGCCACACGGGTCCCCTATCATAACAATATTTATATGAGAGAATTAAAATATGTTTTTTTTTATGATGAATATTTGTTCAAACCTATACATTAGTTCAAGTAGTTTACAACAGCTAAACTAACACTATTACTTGACCGATCGATATAAATTATCTACCAACCTAAGTAAAAGAATTGTCATCAGTCATGCGGGTTGCATTAACTGTCCTCGTGGATTGTGTGAAGGCGCAGTCAAAATTGGTTGGATAATAATAGGGCCGTATTCATAAGCAATGTAGCCTCTGGCCTAGAAAGATAAAACATTAATGTTAATCCTCCTAACCCCCAGCGGGTGACACCATAGAGGATCCTCTGTGCTGATTCGACTAAATAAACTGACAATTTTGTTACGACCAAATCGGCAAATTAACCTTGGTGGCTAGGGCACTACCTAATAAATAATTCCATTCTTTCATTGATGCTAAAGAAGGATTTTCATTTCATTTCATGTCTTACTATTAGGAGGCTGTCCTTTAGATTTGTTTACTTCGCACTTAAAAAAATGTTACTTACCTAAGGGCCTCAGGCCAAATCAGATCGGTTCAAAATTGGGTTTCTTTTGAAACGGTTGATTTTTATAATAGGCCTATAATGTCGATTTTTGAGCCGAGCAGAGCCTGGACTACAAGCTCTGCTCGTAGTTCAAGCACAAAGTCAGAAAATCAAGCTCGAGCCGATTTTCTCAGTATTCAAAACAATAATGCACAATTAAAAGGAAAAGCTTTTATATCCGTGTGGATCGCGCTCACGAAATTGAAAGATTAGACCTACGCTTTTGCCGCAATCGCGGATATTGACGAGAACATTTCCCAGAGGGTGAGGATGACAATGTCTCCGCAGCCGCAGATGTTCAATATTTTGCCGCGATTGCTGAAGACGATAATGACGTTTCTTTTTTAGCGAGAGATATATCTAGGATTTAGCCGCGATTACGGAAAAATGATTTACCCGTTACCACTGACGGATCGCGGAAATATGAAAATTAAATGATATAATATTGCATTGTCATCCATTTGTGAGCTATGTTTCAAGTCTCTAGCTCATCGGGAAGTATTAAAATTAGCAAGAAAGCGAGTTGATAAAAACAAGCCCATGAGGCTTAGCCTAAGGGAAATATGAAAATAAAATTATATAATATTGCATTGTCATCCATTTGTGAGCTATGCTTCAATTTTCAAGTCTCTAGCTCACCGGGAACTTAGTATAAAATTTGTACCGGACAAGAAAGCGAGCTAATAAAAACGTTTTAAAATAGTATCACAGATAGTAGAAAATTATTTAAAAACTTCCCAACATTGGTATAAAAACCTATGCATGCAGAACATGAAAATGGGCTTTCTTACATAGTTAACTTATATGATAAATATTTCAACAGAAATTTAAAAAAAGAACATAAAATTAGAAGTCAGTACATGTCGGCAAGGTTTGCCACATCTAAGTGAGTTGTTGCTAGGTTTAAGTTAGAACCAAGTTAGCTTGTGGCCCAATTGTTAGCTTAGCCATTGTTTATTTAAGGCCACCCACAGAGGTAGGGTGTGGGGAGTGCTGCATTTACTGTCTTTATTCCATTGGATCATCAAACTTACCACCTCCATCAGCATATTGTGTTACGGTACGTATCAAGAATAGGTAACCAATGTAGTATTTGCTACAAGATTTTCTATTCCGATTCTGTAAAAAAGGTACCACTGTTGTAAAACATTATATTTTCCTTATTGTGGTGTTTACTTAACTATAAAATAAGTTTGTAACTCAGTAATTGTCATAGAAGTTTTTAAGATGTTATTGCAAAGTTGATATAGCCTAAACAAAATGATGCAAACATTAATAATTGGTAAAGGGAGTATAGACACCATGTTACTTAAATTTTAGTAATTATGTTTCAAAGGAATCAAAATTAGCTTTGACCATACACTGTGTAGTGTAGTAACTTCAGAACCAATGGTCAACTATATTCACAACCTTGTTTTAGTGTTCCATTTTTTCATAGAACCATAACTTAATACAATCATAGCGATGATTTATTTCAATTAAAACTAGTATTGCTTTCATAGCAGTTAAAGCCAGTGTTTGATCACATTTTATGGGTTAAAGCAATAAAGAAAACTAGTGTACATGTTGCCCGAATTCGAGCAATTGCAAAGTATTACAGAAGTGATTTGAAAACGAATAACAGTCATATTTACAATGAGTTTAAAAGAGTCAACTCAAAGATTACCGGTGTGTAACTCATACCATGATCATCTTCGTTATTGATAAACCTAAAGCATTCCGGCCGGTTTTCTCCTTCTCAAAATGACTCACTATACAGGCAAAACAGGTCATTGATAGAGGGCTAATTGAGAACGAAAATTCGTTTTGGGGTAGTGTTAAGGAGCATTTGTAACGTAATAGATTGTCCAGGGTCAGGTGCTGACTGTGATGAGTTAAGCCTATTACACACCACGGATGCATTGCACGACGTCCAAGTGCCACGACGTCCAATAATATTTATTCAGTGCCACGACGTCCAAAACATAGTTTTTGAGTTGTTGCACGACGTCCAAGTGCCACGACGTCCAAAAGTACAGTAACTGCCAAAAATATAGTCTTTCTACAAGCTTTGGACGTCGTGGCATTTGGACGTCGTGAAACAGCGCACTATAGAATTGTAAAAAAGTAACATTTGCACGACATCCAAAGTCGCTGCCAGTTGCACGACGTCCAAGTGCCACGACGTCCAATAAATATTTGACTGTTGCACGACGTCCAAGCTCCTTCATGATGACCGGTTACGATGACCGGCTACTTGCCGAACAGTGTTCTCTCGTGTAAAATGCTTATGGAACGTTTAATAGTTATATATACATGGGCATATGTTCTTGTTCAGAAATATATATACTATGAATATTTGAACCATTAATTGAAAAATCATAAAGTAAAAGAAAAACATAAAAAGAAAATATAAACAAGGCAACAGTTGGAAAACTATAAGGTTTACATGGTTTGAAAACTGATGACATTTTGTTAACAACCGATAAACTTCATTATGTTTGGAGTAAGCTTTTAAATACTTATTTTTTCAAGACTAGATGAATGTACATTGGTCAACATGATCTTTGAAAACTATTTTTTATACCCTCATTTTAATTTTTACTAGTATAAAGAATAGAATGCCTTTTTCGAACTGTTTTTTAGGCTTCAATTAAATGTTCTTATGTCGCAAATATGTTTATTAATAGTATTCACTTAACATTGACTTAATTTTATTTCAATAAATTTTGTGTTTGTGTTTTGCTACACCACTTATTAAATTGCAACCAATGAGAATATCATATAAATAAGTTGTACACAGGTTTCTTTTGTTTCCCCAACTCTAAAATACAACACACTTGAATTGAAAATGTTATGTTTAATAGTACTGTAGCGAATCGAATATCAATAAAGTTAGCGTATAACAATAAATTTACATATTCCTAGATTATAATTGAATGTGTTTACGAAGGAACACCACAACCTCAAAATTCAACATTACAGTATATTTACTCAAGATTTATTGTTTTCATATAGCACAGTTGATGTTGCCAACTAGCGTGGGAGCGGAAGTCCTGATAAATGGTGGTTCTCGGAAAAGTAATAAACTTGTAGTTTGAATGAAACATTTTTTTTTAATTTTGTACAGGATTCATGGGATCCTCAGCATCAAGTACAAACTGCAAAATGTGTGTCGAAGGTCTGATTAGACCTTCCGAGATTTAGACCTTCAGCAACTGATCCGTTTTTACCTTCCTTTAATTTATTCTTTTTCATGTTGTGCTTCATGTAACATACATAGACTAGAGGGCCGCTCATGCCCTTGACAAATAAATTAATATTTTCGCACAAATACAAATCAATATCGTCATTAGACAAGAATTAAAAAATAAAATATATAAACAAAACCTACCACGGCATATTCTTGAACAAGTATGCCTACAAACCTACGATAAGCATGTTTGTTATTATTATACTTAACCTACAAATGCTATGACTTTGGGCATACCTGCTTTCCTAGATAAAACATGCGAACTAATTGCGAGTGCGACGTGAACTTAGAAAAAGACTAGTAGGTAAGAATTTACAACTGTGAATTTCTCAGAATTGATTGACAGTTCAGACGAACCTATGGCCACAGACTACGGAAACCTACAGTATTATTGTATTATTATACTGTATTTGTATTATTGTGTTACTAGCAGAGTACCCGTCCTTCGTACGGGGTTGGCATATAAGTATAAATGCTTATTGCAGCTATGGGAGAGGACACGATAAAAAAAAAAAAACTGGTCTTTTAATTTATACGGTATCCTATTGTGTAGCACACATCTACCATAGTCCTGATGTTCTACCACTGCACCTAAACCATGGAAAAAAGTAAAGTTCTCATTGTGTACCACAACTTTTTTTGCTAGTTGGTTCAAATTAGCTGTGGTCATTAATGCAAACAAACAACATAATAGTGCTGCACCCTGTTTGGCAAGCCTTATAACTTTTTAATGCTGTTTAATATCATAGAACCAACTTGTACAGTTGAAACGGCTGACAAAATTCTTTAATTTCTTTAAATATGAATACTCATAAGGTTAACATGAGAAATTCCAGAGCCAGAGCCACCGGGGCGGAGACTGAAAGAATTTTTGATCTAAGAATAGGTTAATCGGGGATGTCATCTATCATCATACCAAATTTCAACCTTGTCGGTTTAATTTTTCGCGTTTGCTTGTCACGAACATCCATCCATCCATACATCCATGGTTTGCACTGTAAACAAAAAGCTATCACAATAATTCCAAACCAACAAAATATAAAAAATAAGAAAATATAAATAAATATGGAAAATAGGGTAATTTTCTAACATATTTTAGTGAAATTATATAATCAGGCAAATGGAAATTCAGTCTACAGATTTGCTGTGGCAGGGGGATTATATTACGGCTTACACAAAAATAAATCAAAACATAAACATCATAACACTCAGGAAAAGGGCCTAGGTTGATAGGGCAATGATTATAGAATCTTAATTATTTCCTATATCCATGATGAATGATTTCTTTTAAAACGAATTATTCCAAGTAAAATATTATTACAGCATTTCACAAAAATAGAACAGACTCAGTATAATCTAAATATATAAAAGACAAAGCCCTCACTGACTGACTGACTCACTCACTCACTCACTCACTCACTCATCACTAATTCTTCCACTTCCCATTTACCTAGGAGGCTGAAATTTGGTACACCGATAATTTGGGCATTAAATGGGAAAACTAAGTAGTTTTAATTCTGATCGGGCTTTCGGGCTCCGCCCCAGTGGCTCTGGAGTTCCCCATGATAACCTTATGATTTTTCATATTCAAAAGGAATTTCTTAACAACTGTTTCAATTAAACAAGTTGGTTCTGTTCTATTATGTTCAATAGCATTAAAGTTACAAGGATTACCAACATGGTGCAGCACTATTATTTTCTTAAATTTATGACTAGACAGCCAAAATGCTTGTAATAAGTTTGTTCTCAATGGAAATAAATAAATTCATTTAATCATTCATTTAATTTGCAACCAAAAGGTGAGTGAGCGTAGCGAACAAACTTCAACCTGGAAGCGAGTTAGCGCAGCGAACGAGCTAACCTGAAGGCAAGTCAGCGGAGCGAACGAGCTCCAACCTAAAGGTGAGTGAGCGTAGCGAACGTACTTCAACCAGGACGTGATTGAGCCATGCGAACGAGCTCACTTGTGAAGTTAAACGGGGCAAATCCCGTGGGTACAGCTAGTAGATCATAAACATAAACAAATGAAGTAACTGAAAGAATCATATACTAATGAAATTACATTAACATATGGTTTGACAGCTACATTTAAGTAATGTAAAATAATGTTTACATTCGGGCTAGTAACATCATTATTTTAAATTTATAATCCTTACCCTCTCTGTTCTAATATTCGTGCATTATTTAATATGTTTGAACCAGCTGTGTGGAATTGTGAAATCAAAATTCATTTGACAGTTAGTTCTGGTTGTTGACAATTTTAAATTATGTAGGTTTGCTCTTGTTACCATGGATACCATCAATCAATATTTTAAAATCTCTCACCTCCAATTTTTGAAAGCCCACGGGGCAGAGCCCTAGGACAATAACGAAGAGGGAATAGTTGTACAATATGTATCCTCGGAGCTGTAGCTTCATTTGCGTGCAATTTGAGCCCAGTCGGTTCAGTACTTTTTGAGATTATATCATACAAACACACAGGCACACACAAACACACACAGACACCACCTCTTCTTTATAATAGTATAGATATAGATAGATAGATAGATTACTATTACCTATTCTATATATAATTCAGTTTTAAAAATCTTTGTACAGCTAAATCTAGAGTTCTACTGGACCGATTTTATTAATTAATGGGTCGTTGGAAAGCTTAAGTCGTGTAGATATGCAAATAATTATGAAAGTTTGTTTTTGTTATGATTTATGGTGATAACTTAAAGAAAACGTGTTTTCCATAAGAAATACATTGAAAACGGTGTTTTTCGCACTTTTTATTTTGACGCGACTTTTAGCTGCCATTTTTGAATATTTCCAAGAAGTGCATGGTATCAATTTGTAGGAAATTTTATTCTCTTTCAGAATATCACCTTCCACGTTTGTCGATTTCCTCACCATTTAAAAGTTATTTGCAAAAAAATATTTCTAAGTAACCTCCGAATTTATAGTACAGTTGAACCTCGTTTGTACGAACCTCGATAAAACGAATTCCTCGATAAGACGAATTTTTTTTAATCCCCTTGACACTTTCATATAGGTCAATGCTAAAAACACCTCTATACAACGTAGTAATTAAGTTAAAAACCTCCATAAGACGAATTTGTTTGTGACATGGGCTAGGACTGATTAACCTCTATACAACGAATATTCTTAGCATAAAACCTCTACAAGACGAACGTGACCTCTATAAGACGAATTTATCATAATCTTAACCTCCATAGTACGTAGTTTTCAAAACAAACGGAAGCTTGTCTCAACATGAAACCCCCACCCATCCCTCCTCCTCCCTCAGTCATTTGTTTGGAAAACCCTTGGAGCGAGGAGAAACCTCTATAAGAAGAATAACAGCAACATTAAACCTCGATAAAACGACCCTCTTTATAAAGAATACCTCTATAGTACGAATTTTTCCCGTACCCCTTGAAATTCGTCTTATAGAGGTTCAACTGTAATGAGAAAATAATGAGTTTGGGATATTTTTGTTAAACTTTGTACAACTAAATCTAGAATTCTACTGAACAGATTTTGTTAATTAATGGGTCATTAGAAAGCCTAACCCATGTAGATTTGCAAATAATTATAAAATTGTGATTTTATTAAATATTTGTGGTGAAAAATTAAAAATAACAAAAATACATTAAAAACTGGGTTTTCAAGTTTCTGTTTTCAAGATTCTATTTATAGCCAAATTTTGGCTGCCTTCATTAAGTATTTTCAAGAATTGCATAGTAGTTATTTGTAGTAAATTTTATTCTCTTTCAGAATATCACATTCACTTTCGTCAATTTCCCCTCCATTTAAAAGATATTGGCAATAATTTAAGTGATCTCCAAATTTATAGTGGTGAGAAAATACTGAATTAGATATATTTTTGTTAAACTTTGTACAACTAAATCTAGACTTCTACCTGACCGATTTTGTTACTTAATGAGTCGTTGGAAAGCCTAATTTGTGTAGATTTGCAAATAATTATGAAAGTTTGATTTTATTAGATATTTAAGGTAAAAAAAATAAAAAATAATACACTTAAAACTCCTTTTATTTCAGGTTTATATTTTCAACTTTATATTTGTAGCCAACTTTAGGCTGCCTTTATTGAGTATATTCAAGAAATATATAATAGTAATTTGTAGAAAATTTTATTCTCTTTCAGAATATCACCTTCCACTTTGGTTGATTTCCTCGCCGTTTCAAAGTTATTTGCAAAAACGTTAAGCAACCACCAGGGTTTATAGTAGTGAGAAAATACTTAATTAAAGATGTAGTTGTTAAACTTTGAACAATAAAATCTACAGCTCTACTGAACCGATTTTATTAATTAATAGGTCATTGTATAGCGTATTGTGAAGATTTGCAAATAATTATGAAATTACTGTTGAGGTTGCAAGCAAGATCGTTTGGCTATAAATCGGAACAATTTGTGTTGGTCGTTATTTAGCTGCGTGCTTTAGTGAAATGGAAGCTGGTATTTTAATGAAGGTTTTTAGGTCAAAAAAATATAATAACGTAATTAGAATTAAGTAAATGTATCTAAAACTAAATTCCATATCCAATATATTATAGGCCTAATCAAATTTATATTTTCTGATTGAGCGATACAGTACCTTGAACTTAACTGATTAAAACTATGAATATCTCAAGTGAGAGCCTTTGAAGTATTTTAAGACCAAGACATATAAAATAACTTAAATAAATATAGAGTTACGTATCATCGATTGCAGATAGGTACTAAAACTATTGTATTTATTGTTGATTCGTGATTCAGCAGTGTGATTTAGGTAGTCGATCTTAATAATCAATAGCTCAAATGAAAGCTGGTATTTCACTTAAGGTTTTTAGACCAAAACGTATAATGTAATTAGAACTGCTGGAATACATCTTTAATTGAAATAAAAAAAATCAAATTTATATTTTTTCGTTGAGTAGGCTAATACATTTGATAAATTAATACTGATGCTTGATGACAAATATGTGCTTGCATAGCTTTATATACAGGGACGCATTTTGTGCATTTAACTCAAAATATGCGTCAAAATGAATGCCGATGATTGATGGCAAATCTGTTGTGCGTCCATACCTTTAGTTTAAGGCTAAAATGATGAAAATCGGTCAGGTAGAAGACCTTTATCCCGACTCAGAAAAGAAAAACCAATACATTTTTGTAGATGGCAATAATTGGCTTACCAGTGCAGTATGCATAATCTAAACATACGAAACATGTGTTAATAATTTAACAGCTTATTGTTATATTGTTATTTAATTGATTTTTCTTTGATTAATGATGTTGTTGTTAACAATTTGCATTTGTGTTTACAGTATGTTCCTTATGTTAAGTATGCGATTCTAATGTTATGTACTTAATCTGTACCATTAATATAAGTGAGTAAAGTGGTGTATGGATTTCACAACCATTATTTTACTAGAGACCGTTGTATTTAACCACAACGGGCTCTGTTGCTAGTAGTATTATATATTGTCTGTGCTATGGCTAAAATACGTTTTCATTACTGCATCAGCTGGAGACACTCTCTGAATATCTGCTTCAACCATTTGTTGTCAAACATTGATCTCGTAAAATAGTGAAATTATTTTTCGTATCCACTAATAGAGCAAGGTTTGTACTAAAAGAAAACCTTCTTTTAGTTTAAAAAATACATGTTTCACTGGAAACATTTTTAACCATTGTAGTAACACCATTATAGCTTAAAAAGTTGATAAGTGATAGTTTACATAATATTTAGCACATTTGACGGATAAACCTTTTTTGAATTCGTCATATTATAAGTGTATGAAAATTCATATATCTGTGTATCAATATCTACTTATCTCATTTCTGTTCAATTGATGTTATACAATTTCAATGATACCAGTACTTAAATGGGAAGTCTTACAGCTGTTATAAAACTGTGCATACATTTTATCTTACGAGTAAATTTGCTACCAATTGATATAGTATGACAATTCTATTCTACTGCAGTACTTAGCATTCTACCACTACTCACATTAAACCTTCCATATTTACTTTTGGGCTAGTGATTAATTTATTGTATTAATCATACAATATAGTGAATAGTGTAGTTATTTATTTATTTCGTTTCTATGACATAGCTCTATTTTGTAGAAATCAATTATGCAATCATAACAACAGAAATACTGCATCATTACATTTTACGGTGACATAGTATTTATTTTACATATAAAAAATTTAAGCTAATGCAATAATTAGTTCAATTAGAACCATTGAATATTGAATAATTTAAACATTAATCGAAGACGAAGCGGTTGACAACTTTCAAACAGTTCACTAGGCCTAGTTGCCTTCAATAATTGCAATGCGAACTGTATGCACTGAGGTCGGCAAACAGTGTTCACAGTGTGCAGGCACTTTGGACGTTGTGGCACTTGGACGTCGTGCAACAGTCAAATATTGATTGGACGTCGTGGCACTTGGACGTCGTGCAACTGGCAGAGGCTTTGGACTTGGTGCAAATGATACTTCTTTACAATCCTACAGTGCGCTGTTTCACGACGTCCAAGTGCCACGACGTCCAAAGCTTGTAGAAAGACTATATTTTTGGCAGTTACTGTACTTTTGGACGTCGTGGCACTTGGACGTCGTGCAACAACTCAAAAATTATGTTTTGGACGTCGTGGCACTGGAAAAATATTATTGGACGTCGTGGCACTTGGACGTCGTGCAACACTCCCCACACCACTTTTATGTTGCTGCGGTCGTTATCACAACTACGTCTCCCGTCTATGTTTCGTTGTAGTCGCGTCGGAGGCATTTAAAAGAAAAAACAAATAAACAAATTATTGCTACACAAAATGAATGATAAATGCGCCAATTTTAGTTACAATCATGCTAACACGATCTGACATAGCGACACAAAACAACGATAAATACACTAATTTAAGATACAACCATAGGCTACTAACACGGTCCGTCTTGGGGGTTATGTTTACACAAACTCAAATAGTAAATAAATGTACTCAATGCGTTTCGAATTGAAAAATAAATAACAGCAATTAAATTATACAGCTGATCAAAATGTAAACAATTATGTTCTTCATAAGGATAACATTGGAACTTTAAAAGCCACTGGGGCAGAGCCCAAGGGACTTATTCAAAAATGTAAGGCTTGTTTGCAAATCTACGCGACACGCTCTTTCCAATGAGACGTCAACGGATAAAATCGGTTATGAAATGGCGGAGGAGTTCAACCGACAAAGTTTCATGTAGCGTATTAATTATATAGATAGTTTTTAGATATAATATAAAATACAACTATTTTATCAATTTAACACTGATCAGTTTCGCTCAGAACTATCAACATCCATAACAAGTTTCATAAGTAAAGATGTGGATATTACATGTACATCCTTTCTATCGGTATTTTTCCTGTCTTTGCTTGCTAATGTCATCTGCTGAACCCACATTCTAGTTTAACCCGACCATGAATCTAAAACCAATTAACATTTTCTCAATCTTCGCCAGATTTTGCAATTCAGGCATAAATAATACTGCATGAATCCATACGATTAGCAGATGTAACTTTTAAATACCCCCGCCGTAGCAAACCTGCAAACCTGTTACTAAAATATTTCGACATATTTATTCCCTATTTAAATACAGTAACATTAGATTTAACAAGTGCTTAGGTTTGCTGCTACGGGGAAAGTAAAAAGTGTTTTTTGACCATACGTCAATAGCATAGGATGAAATAAATAAATTTGCCAAATTTTATCAATATATATCCATAAACAAGTAAACTACACAACAATTTTCATTTTCTCCATAAGAATAACATGGAAATTTTAAATTACACTATTTTTGAATTTTCTTTGTGACCATTAGACATACAACAGCGCTAAATTATATTCAATACACTAAATTATTTCTTTTTTTAAGCTCTACAAAACGGTTTGGAAAGAAATTGCAAAATTTTTTGTTTTTAGGGTCAAAAATGGGAAAACCCCATTTTTAGCACATAAAACCCCCCATAAACCCCCGTTCCCATGGTCCGATTATGCTGGATCGCGAACTCGTTCGAATAAACGTAGGTTTACACGTTTGTAAAAAATTTCATAAAAATCGGATCATTTTTGCTCGAGTTATCGCACTAACGGACACATCTATACTATTATATAAAAATCTAATGGTGTCTGTCTGTATGTGTGTTACTAATAGGTGCAAAAACTACTGAACCAACTGGGCTTCAATTTTACAAAAATATAGCTACCATATCAAGGACCATTATAGGATTATTCACATTTCGATACTGACCGTAGGCTTTGCCCCTTTGGCTTTAAAAGTTCTGAGGTGAACATTTTAAAAGTAAATATTGATTGTCCTCCATGGCTGCGATGAGAACACTAACAATGTTTGTTTACATTTGCTTTGACATTTAAATGTAAACAAGAAGAACTGCTAAACTGCATATTTCACAATTTCAGACAGCTGATACAAAGAAATTAAATATAATATTTTCCATAACTATGAGGTAGACTTATTTTAATCTAACCTTTTATCATGGATTATTTATTCTAAAACTATGTCAATGATTATAGAAAACAAGATTCTATAACAGTTGCTGTATCAACTCGGGCTCTGCTTTGGATTTTTTAAAGCCTCTAAGTTATGAAAATAATGTTATTGATATGTTTTCATGGAAACAGTATGAAAATTACAATGTATAGATGTTTGAGCAAATCCAACATCGAAATTCTTGAACGATTTCAGGCTAAGGCACTGAGAAGAATTATTGGCGCACCCTGGTTCGTATCCAACACTACAATTAGGAATGACTTCAAAATTAAATCAGTGAAAGAAGAAATTACTGACCTTCGCAAAAATTATCAAGAAAAATTAGAATATCATCCGAACAGTCTTGCTGTTAATCTGCTGGACAATAGTCAGTGCATTATGAGGTTAAAAAGTGTTGTGCATGTGCTGGACCTAAGCTATAGATTTCTGTAAATGTTTAAATGACTGATCCAATTTTTGGCAAGACTTGTTGATGAACAGGTGCTTGCTTCCTGACATTGTTTTGATATATGTTTTACTTATTGTTCTCATATTTGAAGTTTGAACAGATTGTAAAATGAATTCTGATAAAAAAAAAAAAATTGATATGTTTTTATGGAAACAGTATGAAAATTACAATGTATAGAGATGTTTTGTATGCATTTGGAGGCTACTTTAAATAAATTCTAACTGATTAACATGTGTTAGATTAACTTAACATAACTTGCACATCACATTGTTTTTTATATGTATATTTAGGTAAATTAAGTTATTGTGTTTTGCTAAACCTATGCTTAAATTAAACTAAAGAATATCATAAATAACTAAATTGTATGTCGTTGATTTTTGTTTTCGAAAATCTGTTGTATATGTGTAACTATATTTAATTATCAAATGGTAATACAAAATACTTTGATCTTAACATAGCTTTTAGTTCACATTTACTTTATTTGATACATTTATTATTTGTGTTTTGCCACACCACTGAAATTTAACCAAGGGAAATATCATAAAACTAAGCAGTACACAGTGTTCTTTTGTTTCTAAAATAAATGAAATATCTGTTACTATGTTTACTTAATGGTAAGTGTGAAAATTTAAAGGCAATGGACGATGGAACTGATTAAAAGAACTGGTTTGTATATTAAGTTGTTTGTTGATATTTTTGTGGAGTAGAATCAGAGATGCAATGAAACATATACTGTACTAGCTGTACCCGCGGGCTTTGCCCCGTTTAACTTCTTAATTTTCAAGATGATCTCGTTCGCATGGCTCAATCACGTCCTGGTTGAAGTTCGTTCGCTCTGCTCACTCACCTTTAGGTTGGAGCTCGTTCGCTGCGCTCACTTGCCTTCAGGCTTTGCCCCGTTTAACTTCTTAATTTTCAAGGTGATCTCGTTCGCATGGCTCAATCACGTCCTGGTTGAAGTTCGTTCGCTACGCTCACTCACCTATTGGTTGCAAATTAGCTGTTGTCATAAATTAAAAAAATAATAGTGCTGCACCCTGTTGGTAATCCTTGTAACTTTAATGCTAATGAACATCATAGAACAGAACCAACTTGTTTAATTGAAACAACTGTTAAGATATTATTTTCTCCATAAGGATAACATGGTAACTTTGGGAGCCTGAGGGGTGGACCCCAGAGATCGGAGGGTAAAATTCTTTCTTAATGAGCGTCTACTACCCAAAAGGAAGATGCCTGCCAAGTTTCAGGTTCCTAGGTCTTATGGTTTCTGAGATTTCGTGATGAGTGAGTGAGTCAGTGGTGTTTGAGCTTTTTATATAGCCTATATGGATGATTTGCTATTACATTTTTTAGTCCTTGATGCTTTGATAATCATATTTAGTTTTGTCCGCTGTCTTTAATGCTAAATTATTTGTTTAACATTTTTTATAGTACCTATAGATATAGTTTCTTTGATATTTCAAAAGACTGTATTGATAAGGCACAGCAATATTTCTAAAGTTTATAACAGCTGACTTAGTTTTGCTAATGATTTATTGTGAGTGAAGAAACTGAAGATGGAAGGATTTGTGATTTAATATAAAGAAGAGAGAAATTTAAAAAAAAGTTCATTTAAACTTAATAATTAGTATTTTTGAAACTTCAAAATTGAAATTTAAAATATCAATAATAAATTAAAAGATATGTAATTAAGGGAGATGAAGGTACCTAAATCATGTATGTCAAAGTGTGGCCGTTAGAGTTTGGATGGAACTATTTGATGATTACTGATTGATTGAGGGTGTAAAACTATGTTAACCGTGCTGATTCTGCTACCAAATTAATTAATGGAAGTGTGCTGGGCCCATAACCCAGAGGTCCGTGGATCGTAACCACGCTCTGCTACCATATGTGGCCGTTAGAGTTTGGATGGAACTATTTGATGATTACTGATTGATTGAGGGTGTAAAACTATGTTAACCGTGCTGATTCTGCTACCAAATTAATTAATGAAAGACGTGTTGGGGACCAGAGGACGGAGATCTTTTACCCAGACCGGAAGCTTGCATAGCCAGCTTTGATTTATGCTAATACAACTAATTTACTATAAACTATCCTTCCAAAACTTGTGACCTAGAAAATGACTGTTAATGAAATGATTGACTGGTTATTGAACTACTTAAATAGGAAATGCCAAACAAATTATTTAAAAGAACTATGGAAACTTCTGGGGAAAACGTGTTGCCCTAATCATGTTGAAAATGGTCGGAGCCTGAAAGGCTGGACCAGTAAGGTACCTAATTCCTACATTTTCAATGTCGGGGCGACCCTTGTAGGTCTCCCCCTTGTTTGCTAACTAGCCTGACATATTAATCTATATATATTGTAAACAATTATCTAAGGACTTATCCATTTAGTAGGTTTTTCCTGGGGAACACTTGTTCTGTGAGAGTTCTTGATCGTGGATGCCGGTGAAGTGGGAAGAAGGTAGAAGGTTGGGAAAGGTCGGTGGGAAGAAGGTTGGGAAAGGTCGGTGGGGGAAGCCGTTCGCTTGCTCGTGGTGGGCTGACGAGTTCGCCATGCAGCCCTGCCACACGAAGCGCTGACACTATAAGAAATATAGCGTGCCGCTATGCGTCACAAAAGTTTTATTCTAAGATTTGGTCAGTTTTCCTCATATCAGCCTACACAAGATTTAAAATTAATCAAAACCAAAATGGTGGTATCCACTACTTGCCAGATTTAAAAGTCATAACTTAAACATTCCTATTAAGGCCATAAAAGTTGAATTTTGTTTCTAAAATCGTTGGTGGATGTGTAACTATTATATGCAACAGATGGTAAGATTAAAATGTTTCTATTTTGTGTCCTCTTCCCGTTGCAAAGCACGGGTACAACAGCTAGTATATATATATATATGAATTTGAACGGATGGTGTTTTTGGCCTCTAGGGACCTCAAAATAAAAAAATTAAATCGGTCCTCGGTCCAGGTCTCACCATGAGTACTACGGTAATAGCTTATTCCCTATATGGGAAATTCGCTTATAAAAAGACTTGCCTGCTTTGAGAGAATTATTGTACAAATAGTTGTCGCCATACCTTGTGAGGTTTGTTTTCTAAAATGTTGTACATTTACCATAGTTATGAAAAGCATTGCTTTCAAGCAAGTGTTCTACATTCAACTATCTCAAAACATTGACGGAAGTAGTTGTTCTTGCTTTTCAGGCGTTTATTGCTCGTCTTCATCTTCTACAAATATCAGGCAGTTTTTGAGAGTGCATTCTGAAACTTTCCTTAATTATGACACTCTTATGCGAATTAGGTATTTTCTTGTAAAACGAAAACACAAAAAATACTTTATCCTTCTTCAAGTCATTGCCAACACAACAATCAATACAACAAGTGTGTTGCCAACACGGTGATATCATCTGGGTGGCGTCGTCCTGTAATCCAGCTACTAGGAGGTCACGAATTGTGGATATTTATAGGCATGCACTGTGGATGCGATACTCCCTGGTGTGGATTAACGTCCGCACGAGTGAGTACTACGACTATCCGCAGTGCTATCCTGATAATTAGACCAATTCGTATATACCAAGGCAAAAATGTGGTTCGGATTCCACTATAAACTGTAGGTCCCTTAGTTGCCATTAGCTGTATGGGCTATTAATTAACACCTGTGTCTAAGGAATGTCGGATAACAAGACTTCAAGATCGCGCCACTCATCCTACACTCATCTCCACTCATACTTGGCTTAAAATACCTACTTTGTATGGTCACCATTTAATAAGAAAGTATTAAAGTAAGTATTAAGTATCAAAAATATTTCAAAGTAAATAATAAGAAAGCATGTTTATAATAGCCTATTTAGATAAAAATATTGATTTGAGGATACCTGGTTTTTTATAACTGCAGAATCATGAAGTTGTTTTAATTCCCAATGTAAGATAAATTTAATTTGTTATAACCTTATTTAGTGGTTGTTAAAAGTGATAGTGATCAGTGGTTGTTTCCAAATTGTAACTTAAATGTAAACTCTCTGTATTATTTGATCAGTGGTCATCATCCAATTTTTCCCCTTTGTGCTGTGTTTAGGTTGTGGCTTAATTTTAACATAATGCTATGATACTTTGTATTGTTTACATTTACTTTATTATTTTTTAACCATCATGGCAACTCATAAGGCAATGTTAAAATTTAAAAACTTTGAGTTACTTTTAAATTGTATAGGCGTTATCAAAAATTTAAATTGATTTTGTCTAAACCTTCTAAACATTTGACGAAACAACCTTGGTAAGATTGGCCAAAATATATTCAGCGGTTATCAAGTTGATGTGTTTAAAGTTTAATACCTTAATATATCTTAATACCATCTCTTTGTTTTTGACCAGGTTTACTGGATTAACGGTGTCAGTTTTCTTAATTTTTAATCAAATATCAAAATAATATTATGTACAAATAGGTCAACTCACAAACTTGGCGGGTGGAGTAGGGGGTTGAGTCAGTTACTCGCTAGATTATCCTCAAGGAAATCCTTGATGGAGAAATAGGCCGACTGAGTAAGCTGGTCTTTTATTGTTTTTTCAAAATTCTTGGTCTCAAGGTTTCTCAAGTCCGGCAGCTTGTGAAACAGCTTCAATGCCATGGCGGGGAAACGGCGTTGTGTACTTGTTAGGCGTGTTCTCGGTATATCTAACTTGGTTTGCATTGAAGTCAATGCCAAAGAGCTTTGCTTCGCTCCGCTGTAAAGAAATATCCCCGTCGCAGCAAACCTGACAACTAAGCTAATTTCAATTTGTCTGAATTGATTTTCAATTAAATATATTTAAATAACATTATAGCTCGAGTACCTAGGTTTGCTGCTACGAGGAAACTAATAAAGTGTGTTATTTAGTAAAATATTAATAGCTTAGTACAAAATAAATAAGTTTGCCAAGTTTGATCAAAATATATCCATAAACAACCAAACTACAACATTTTACAATATTCTCCATAAGAATAACATGGGAATTTTAAATTTACAATTTTTTAAATTTTCTCCATTACCAATAACCATACAAAAATACTTTTATATACAAAATTATTTGTTTTTTTAAGCTCTTTAAAAAGGTACAAAGAGAAATTGGGAAACTTTGTGTTTTGAGGGTTAAAAGTGAGAAAAACCAATTTTTACCCCATAAAACCCCCCGTAAAGCCCTGTTCCCATGGTCCGATCATGCTGGTTCGCGAGCTCATTCAAGTTTTTCCCGCTTTACACCTTTAAACCAAATTTCATCAAAATCGGACATAAATTACTCAAATTATCGCGTTCACGGACACATATATATATATATATATAAATCTATATTAATAAATAATACACCATAGTACCCTTTTTTTAATTATTTTTAATGACTGATGCATTTCAACACTAAGGTCATGGTCACAGTCCTTAATATAGGGTACTATGGTGTATTATTTATTAATATTAATTACAGTAGCCCTACACGTGAACAGTATCAAATATAATATAAATCTATATATATATATATATATATACATATACAAAAATTTGAACGAATGGGGTTTTTGGCCTCTGGGGACATCAAAATAAAAAAGTAAATCGCTCCCGGGCTTAGGTCTTACCATGCCACCTACGGTAATAGCTACTTCCCTATAGGGAAATTCGCTAAAATAAAAGATTTTCTCTGTAATTCTTTTGTAAATGAAAAATGACTACTTTACTTTGATTGATACACCTCTCTTTGGATGCAAAATATTCTCATGTGTTTGGGATATAATTTGATATTCCGTAAAGGTGTGAAAATAACAAAAAATTGCCCCCTGGTGGGTTTTGAATGAATTTAATTTACAGTAGAACCTCTTTAATCCGAACCCCTGTAATCCGAACGTTTACTAATCCGAACGCCTCATTGCTGTACTCTATTAACAGTACAGTAGTTCTTTATTGTATACTGTATTTATTTATATACGCACCGTAATTATTTTAATTGTAATGTACAGTAGGTACTGTTTATTCTTTATGTTTACTACTGTATTAAATAAACACTGTATTTTACATTATAAAGCATTTTTCAATTTTTCTTAGCTATTGTTATGTAAAAACAACAATATGTTCTGTAATCCAAACTATTCAATAGTCCAAACTACCCCGGTCCCAATTAGTTCGGATTAAAGAGGTTCTACTGTACTTTAATAATGAGGACATATAATCACAGAGCTGCGCAGTGGAATAAAAGATGTTACTTATGTTTTACTTAATACTCTGTGAAATGAAATATTGACTCTGAAAAAATATTGTAATTTAAAATGATAATTTTGTACTGAAAAATTGCAAGTATTAAAAGGTTGTAAAAATACTGATTGGAAATTCAGTTTTAAGAATCACTTTACCAAATGTTTTGAAAGAGTGATACCAAGGATTTTTTTCACTTTGTATACTTTGTTCGGTTAAGCCGATTACTTTTTAAATTACTCCAACCTGGTAATAAAATATATGCTGAACACAGGAAAATGAATAGATTTGATTTGTAACAATACTGTTTCTATATTTATAAAAGAAAAAGTTTGTATGTATGTATGTTCATATTTGAACGTTATGGACTCCGAAACCGCTCGAAAGATTGTAATGAAACTTTCAGGCATTATTAAGTATTATTCAAGGATGGTTTGTGTGAAGTTTGGTGCAGATCCGTCAAAAGGGCTCCCCCCCAGTGGCTCTGGAGTTTACCATGTTAACCTTATGAGTACTTATATTTAAATGGAATTAAAAAATCTTAACAGCTGGTTCAACTAAAAAATTTGATTCTGTGATGTTAAATAGCATTAAAAAGTTAATAGGTTTACCAACAGGTTGCAGCACTATTTTTATTATATTTATGACAGCAGCTAATTTGCAAACAAAAGGTGAGTGAGCGTAGCGAACGAACTTCAACCTGGAGGCGAGTTAGCGTAGCAAACGAGCTAAACCTGAAGGCAAGTGAGCGCAGCGAACGAGCTCCAACCTAAAGTTCAGTAAGCGTAGTAAACGAACTTCAACCAGGACGTGATTGAGCGATGCGAACGAGTTCATCTTGAAAATGAACGAGCATTTGACATAAAACCACATTAGGACAGGACGACGTCTGTTGGGCCAGCTAGTATTAAATAAAATATTAAACCATCTATATATATAATACGCTAAGCCGATTTTTGTGAACAGAACTCCTCCCTCAATTTTGGACCGATTTTGATGATTAAAGTGTCAAAAATATTGCCCTGATCTGTAGTTTTGCAAAGTGTTTTTCGTTTTTTGATATCTTTATTAGTTTGGGCAGGATCTTCCATCAAATTTTCTCCCATAAGATTAACTCGGGGGAATCTAAATATTTAATTGGAAACTTTGATCCTCTAATTTGAGAGAATGGCTGGGCGTAGAAACTTGGTAGAGGTGTCCAAAGAAAGGTTTTGGTCTGTAGATGAGTTATGAAAGGAAAACGAACTAAATTCGCTTAGGGCTCTGCCCCAGAAGCCTTTAAAGATCCCTCCACAGATTTGTTTACATTTTGGTCAGGTGGATAATACTTTTTAATAAAACAGCTGTTAATTTTAAAATTATATTTTAAACAACACACATTTATTGGGAGTTACTGAACTGTCCAAAAGAAGTATTTGCAATGTTATTTTCTTATTTTAAAATAGATTTTCTTCTGTATCATGTCATGTTTTGCAATATAAAGTTCTTTTACGAAATCAGTGGAAAATCCTTTTATCACAATAACTCTTACAATTATTTGTTATTGATCATCTTATATTACGAGTTGGTGTCTGCCTTTTTAACACATTATTTTCCCTATATTTTATCATATTATTCTAGACAGATCATCATAGGTTCATAAGATTATTGTCATACATGCTTTCAATTATTGGAAAAATCTTCGATTGTGTAATACAATACAAAATAATACAAGGGCAGGGTGCCCATTTGAGCCGTGTCCATATTTTGTCAATTTAATAGTGGTTTACAGCAACTGGATAAAACTTTTTACAATATTTATGTAGAAATATGTGCATGATTTAGAAAGCCATTAAGCTGGAAAACTGCAATATACTGCAGACTTTTCAGATAGGTTACTTCGATGTATTCATTCAGCTTAGTGAAAACATAATATATATATATGAAAATGCCACATTGCTATGTTATTTGCAATATTTGTTGCCAATGAAGGCGCACGACCATATAAATGAGGAGGCCCCTAACAGTTCAAGAATAAAAGCCAACTTCACTTCAAGTATATTCCACTACACCTAACATTCCGTAGAGAGATTATATTGACAACTTGATGTAACTGATAAGGCTGAGACAACTAACTGACATCCCCCATGTCAAGGAATGCCAGCTTTAACAGTAACCCCACAACCAATTTCTTAAAACTGCTAGAGGGTTATTCATTGGCACAGGAGTACGATATGAACTGACGCGACGTGACGAAAGAAAAATCAAACTTGCACTGTAACGGATATACCCCCTTTGAAGTTAGAACATGTCTTCCCAACAAACAGATTTTTTTTCAAATATAATCATAGATTAATCTGCATAACATTGATGAAATCACGGGAGTGTTTAACTACAAAAGATCCACCAATACGATTTTAATACTAGGTATTTAAAGGTTCTTCCAAAGGAAGAGATACCAGATAGCATACTCACAACTCCGATGACGTATGGGAAATTTTTTTTTTCATTGAATGATCAAAAATATTTAGTAATTAACGTAATTAATAGCGTTATTGTTTTTACACTCATTAATATTTAAACAATGCTAAATGCTCAAAATATGTATAATTTCACTCAATTTATCGCAGTTAGAATAATTAGCGTAAGCCTTGAAAGTAACCGTCGATTTTGACGGGTTTCACCTAGTTATACAATATGAGTGAAACGCAATTATTAAGAATATATTCACAATGAACAATAGATACCATAGATAGAGAGTATTGATTGTATTATTGAATTTATGTAAACTAGTGGAACCCCGTCGAAATCGACGGTTAATCTTGAGGTTTTATGTAAATTCAGCTAACTGCGATGGATAGAGTGAAGTCATTAAAATCTTAGTTAAATGAAGGGAAGATAAGCAATAATAAGTATGACGATTGTGTTCCCAAAAAAACGTGATTGATGAATTCGTTTAACACAATATTTCCTACCTTTTTATCGGCTTTAGGTTGCCCAACAGGTTTTTTAGTAGTCTTATAATTGTTTGTTCATGAGTTTGTTTCATACCAAAGCCACTTTCACTATATGGGAGAATGAGTTCATATAATTAGTCTATCATGTTATGGAAAGAGTCAATATTTATTACTAACCACTAATTCCATCTGCTTTAGGAAAATCATTCAGATCGCATCTGGATTTATAAGTAATACTCATCTTTGGTCATAAAAATACAAAATTCTATCAGCATATTAAATCAGTTTTTTTTGTTTGATAAAAATATTTGATTCTCCAGAAAGCAGTAATATTCTTACTTCAATGTCAACAATTTTAATTCCATCTCTTGCCACATCGACCCATGTATTTAATCATCCTGTTCTTACTTGATAATTCATTAACTTATGGGGTAGTTTTGCCTTGGCCATATAGATCACATAAAGCTTTGCATGTATTTCGTGGATTGGAATGAACCATAACTGTAGGAAATTTGATCACAAATCTTGAACATTTGCGGAACCAAATCCATAACCTAGTCCAGCCTTGGTAACAAATTATGCAAATGCGATGAGATGTGATGACACTGTTGTGTTTCCGAATGTTTTGTATGTAGTGAGGTTTAGATGCGTTGTTCGACCTAGCTACATGTGTACATCAAAGTAAAAACCGTGTACACATTTTTTTTAAATACCTGAATTGACATTAGTTCACCTACTTTACCAAAACCATAGACTCAGTAGTTAGTCTATTCCAAAATTTGAACACAGCTCTCATCCTCAACGTACTCATCTATGACACAATTTTCAACCCGATTATCAAAAACTTTTATACCAATAAATGAATCTCAGGTGTTCTTTCTTGAATTTAAAAATAAATGGGAAAGTAGGAAAAAAAGGCAAGTGCCAACCTTACAATATATATAAGCTAACCCGATAAGGAATAGTTATATGTTCCTTTGAAATTGATATGTCACACTAATTTCATAATTTAAAATTTTCTAAAGGCAATAAAGCATAGATTTTTGAACAAAACTTTTAAAACGTTATCATAAATTCATCATTTTGTTGAAACTATAAAAAACTTGCCATGCGGTGGAGAATCCATTTAAAATCATAAATAATAATGTAAACATTTAATTTTGACAGTTTCAGTAGACCTTTGAATACAATTTTAATATTAACAGCTGGTTCATTAAAAGTAGTGTAAAATTATCCATATGGTCGAAATGTAAACAAAATTGCAGAGTGAACTTTAAAGGCCTCTGGGGCAGAGCCCCAAGGAAATTTACCTCGTTTCTATTTTGAGGGCTCACCTACAGACCAATACCTTTCTTTAGACACCCCTACCAAGTTTCTACCCCCAGCCGTTCTCTCAAATTAGCTGTGACAAAAACCTCGTTTCCTCCATAAGAATAACATGGGATGGGAATTTAAAGGCCACTGGGGCAGAGCCCCGAGGGAATTCTCCATGTTTCTCTTTTGATGGCTCATCTACAGACCAGGACCTTTCTTTAGACACCTCTACCGAGTTTCTACGCCCAGCCGTTCTCTCAAAATAGCTGTCACAAAGAAAAACAGTTTCAAATTAATATATAGTTTCTCTTTTGATGGCTCATCTACAGACCAGGACCTTTCTTTAGACACCTCTACAGAGTTTCTACGCCCAGCCGTTCTCTCAAAATAGCTGTCACAAAGAAAAACAGTTTCAAATTAATATATAGATTTCACCTTGAAGATGCAAAGCCTCAGGAACTAAGAAAGTAATGATTTATTATTTTGGGTTACCAGGCTCAAAGTCAAAGTCAAAGTCATCTTTATTGTCACAAAACGTTTTTTTAATGCTCTGGCACAGCCAGACAAAACAGGTGACATTGTCAAACTATACTAAAATAAACTAGCTTATATTGGTAAAAATAAATACATAGTAGGTAACAAAACAAACAATTCACATTGATTTGCCTTCGAGAAACTGACCAATACTATAATAATTCTTTTCCAATAAAAATTCAAAATTTTTTTCTTTAAAAGATACTAATCCTATTATAGATTTGTAGTCCCCAGGCAAATTGTTAAAAAATCTTTTACCCATATAAGAAGGTGTCCTTTCCACAAGATTTAATCTGTGAATAGGATATTGAAAATCTGTATGAAATCTAGTGTTATAATTGTGCCGATTATTTTCACTGTGGAGTTTTTCAAAATTTGATTTCACATACAATAAACATTTAAGAATATACAAATTAGGGACGGTTAGAATCTTTAGTTCTTTAAAAAGTTGTTTGCAAGAATGTTTTACGGAATTAAAAGTCATAATTCTAAGTATTCTTTTTTGAAGTTTAAAAAGTTGATACGAATCAGATGTGACGCCCCAAAGCTCTATTCCATACTGTAAAATTGACGAAAATAAAGCGTGATAAATCATTAGCCTAGTGTTTAAATCAACAACATTTCTTAAGACCAACATTTGAAAACATACTGAATTTAACTTTTTAGAGGTGTTATGAATGTGATTCTTCCAATTCAATAAACTATCTACATCAATTCCTAAAAATTTAACTGTGTTGCTAAGATTTATTTTTTCATTATCAAAATAAACAAAGCCTTCAAGATCGTCCCTACACTGTGCAGTTTGAAATTTTACTATTTGTGTTTTAATGTGGTTCATTTTTAAACCGTTTACTTTAAACCATTTTGACAGATCTTGAAGAGCTTGATTCAAGGCTAAACTTAGTTCATGACTGTCTTTTGATTTAATGATGGCTGTCGTATCGTCAGCATATAACAACAAACTAGGTTTAACATTCTTAGGTAGATCATTTATGTACATCAAAAACAATAACGGTCCTAATATAGAGCCCTGAGGCACCCCCATAACAATCTTTTCCCATTCAGAAGCATACTTAATGTTTTCTTTAATAATAACTGTTCTTTGAAAGCGATCGTTTAAATATGATTTCAACCACAAAATAACTGATTCTTAGAATCTATAAGAGGATAATTTATCAAGAAGAATTTGATGGTGTACACTATCAAAGGCTTTGGATAGATCACAGAACACACCAATAGTGCTCTGTGACCCATCCAAGCTCTGTGTTATTGAATTTACAAAATGAGCCACAGTGGAAGTGGTACTTCGATTTTTCCTAAAACCAAACTGTTCATCAGCTAATAAGTTATTAGATTCCAGAAAATAGGACATTTGATTGAATGCAATTTTTTCAAATATCTTTGAAAAAGAAGGCAGGACAGAAACAGGTCGGTAGTTATCTGAATTACTCTTAGAACCTTTTTTAAATAATGGCTTCACCTCTGCATACTTCAAATGATTAGGGAAAGTGCTATTGGTTAAAGTCTGATTGATGATTATGGACAATGGCTCAGCAACAAACTTAATTACTTTTTTTATCATAGTAGTTGAAATCCCATCCCAACCAGCCGTTTTTTTATCGCTTAGTGACTTGACTATTTTGATAACTTGCTGATGTGTAACTAAACTATAGTTAAAAATTGGAATATCAGGCCTATGTGTGATTGATTTTTTTACTAGTTCCATTGCCTTACTCTCTGAAAAATTTATTTCTCCCCAAAGGTATTTCATTTTTTTTTTACAACTGGCCAGCCAAATATATGTTGCAAAAGGGATTAATTATGCAGTTTGTGAAGGACTCACACCTTATTGCTCAATGCAAATGGGGCCAATCGACTTCTGAGTCGATTTTTTGGTGTTTTATTTAAAATTGAGTTTTATTGAATTTAAATGGAAGCCTATCCTCGTAACCCTTCTAACTCCCTAGCCTTCGACCGAAACAGTGCTTTGTTGCTCTTGTTAAATTACTACACAATCAAAAACTCTCACCTTTATCAATATATTACTCTGTAGCTCAATTTAAAGAACCTATTAGTAATAGTAAATGCAATATTACGGCATATTAAAAAATCTTCTTCTTGTTACAAATATTCAAAATGTGGAGTTTTAGTGCAAATTGTTTTCATATAAATCAGTAATTGATGAATACCTCTTAATACTATTTACCCTACAGTTGATCTAATATATTTAACAATTAAAAATAACGAGGTGTTAGCCCGTCCTACGTACGGGAGTAGTCAGTTAAAACTGTGTAGGCCTAAAATTCAGAACAGCTAGTTACACGTATAAAGACAAATTTTATTGCAGCCTACAGTAGAAAGAGTAATTATCAATTGAGAAGTGTATAGGCCTAGTCAATGATATCACCTTCCGTCGCATACCTGCCTCTTCCATAATCAATATTACCACAATACAATTTACTCATACTATACACAATTTCCAGTAGGTCTGAATTGAAACTCCCTAAAATAAAACGAAAACATCCAATAAAATTCACAGTACACATAATTATAACGTTGGTGTCCTGACATCAATAAACGAATTGTCCACACACATCCTTCATATGTCAACTAGCTGGCCCGACAGACGTCGTCCTGTCCTATTGTGGTTTTAAGTCACATGCTTGTTCGTTTTCAAGTTGAGCTTGTTTGCATGGCTCAATCACTGGTCAAGTTCTCAATCAATCTTGTTGAAGTTCGTTCGCTACGCTAACTCGCCTCCAGGCTGAAGTTTGTTCGCCACGCTCACTCAGCTTTTGGTTGCAAGTTAGCTGTTCTCATAAATTAAAAAAAAATATAGTGCTGCACCCTGTTGGTAAGCCTATTAACTTTTTAATGCTATTGAACATCACAGAATCAGATAGTTTAGTTGAACCAGCTGTTAAGATTCTTTAATTCCATTTAAATATGAGTACTCATGGGAAACTCCAGAGCCACTGGGGCGGAGCCCTTTTGACGGATCTGCACCAAACTTCACACAAACCATCCTTGAATAATGCTTAATAATGCTTGAAAGTTTCATTACAATCTGTTGAGCGGTTTCGGAGTCCATAAAGGACAAACATACAAACATACATTGGATTTTATATATATAGATTTCACTGCATCAATTGCTAAATAAATAAGTGTAAACAAAGAAAAGTAAACACAACAACATATTTGTAGTATATTTGATGATTTTGTATTCAATATATTTGTAAAACAGCGTTTCTTGTAGGAAACCAAAGTTGTATAAAATGTAAATGTGTGTTAGTGTGTGTGTACATCACACCATATCACGCCACGTCTGTGACGTCATATCAGGTGATATTTAATAAATTCCCATTGGCTGCCGCGACCACGCTATACCCGTGTATCTAACCACATGTCAGTCCGTCCTAGTCCTGCACCCGTACACCTTTATCCTGGTCCGTGCAGCCCGTGAAGATAGCAACTTCATAAGTATTCGCATGGCTCAATCACGTCCTGGTTTAAGTTTGTTCTCTAAGCTCACTCACCTTTAGGTTGGAGCTCGTTCGCTGCGCTCACTTGCCTTCAGGTTAGCTCGTTCGCTACGCTAACTCGCCTCCAGGTTGAAGTTCGTTCGCTACGCTCACTCACCTTTTGGTTGCAAATTAGCTGTTGTCATAAATAAAAAAAAATAATAGAGCTGCACCCTGTTGGTAATCCTTGTAACTTTAATGCTATTGAACATCATAGAACAGAACCAACTCGTTTAATTGAAACAGCTGTTAAGATTCATTAATTCCTTTTAAATATGTAAAATCATAAGGTTAACATGGGAAACTCCAGAGCCACTGGGGCGGAGCCCGAAAGCCCGATCAGAATAAAAACTACTTAGTTTTCCTATTTAATGCCCAAGAATCGGTGTACCGAATTTCAGCCTCCTAGGTAAATGGGAAGTGGGAGAATTAGTGATGAGTGAGTGAGTGAGTCAGTGAGGGCTTTGCCTTTTATATATTTAGAAGATGTATATTTAAATAATCTGTCATCCTCTTATCGAAGGATTGAACGTATCAATGATTAGCATTACACATGGGACCAAAAATTTACAATAAATTACCCGCTGGGATTAAAAACATTGCCTCATTCTCTAAATTTAAACTATCTTTAAAAAATTTCCTTTTGGAGAGGGCATTTTACTCGTTAGAGGAATATCTGGAAAATGAGTATATTTGAAAGATATTGCTTCTCCCATAGGTTTGTAGCTTATTACATGCTTTATTTCTTTTGTAAGCTATTTTATTTTAAAATGTAGTATAGTATTAGTATTAGACTTTGTGACAAATCACCTGTCAAGAGAATTGATGTAATGTGATGATGTTTAATAAATAAAAAATAAATAAAATACACATAGTATAAATAAGTCAACCCTTAGTATGTCTTTTAATTTGATCCAAATGCTGAATTTGTGTTACAAACGCTGAATGTTTACAGCTGTTATGTTAAGCAAATTATGTTATACCAAAAGCTAGTTTAGAATCTTAGCGTCGGCTGCTAGACTTTTCAAAAATTAAAAGTCAATTTCTAAATAACTGGGACCCTAAACTAAAATTATGGCTTCGACATTCCCTAGTTCTCAAAATTATCTTTCTTTCAACACAAAAATCATGAAAATCCGTCGAGTGGTTGATTCAGAATCGTGAAATGAAAAAAACCTGTTACGTTTTAATATTATAGATTATCTATGATTTCAAGAACATGTGACTACATAGACCTACTGAAACATGATTGCTATGGATAAAACATGTCAATTAATTTATGTTGTGCAGATTGGTGTGAGCTAGGAATACAGATAATACATTTAATACAAAACATTTACTTAAACATTTACATTTACATTACATTTACTTAAAACAAATATATAAAACTACACTTCGGGCCTAGCACAAACGAAACGGTTGAATTTCGACGTTTCCTGTACGATGCCGGTCGGACGGACTCAGTTTAATTTCTCAATTCGATTTTTTTTATGAGCGATTTCTGCGAATTCTAATAAAGCACTCCGGTATATTCAGACAAATTGCTTTCGAATTTGAAACGCACGTACTGATATTCCCGAAAAGTGAATTTTCCGCAAATTGATTTTTGAGATTTAACTGTTTACCGGCCCTCGTATGTTAATATCCTTCCGTGTTCACCTGATTGGCCACTGTTGTTCATTGCGTCGGCGCGCGTTTTGAACATTTGAATTCAAATCGGTACACCGCTCTATTATAGAATACATTTTTTAGTGTTGATTTACAAAATCATTGAATTATCTGTGATTAAGATGCTAGGTTAGTTAATATTAGTTATCTAAAAAAAATATTTATATCAGGCACTTTGTGTTATAAAACTGTGTGTAAAAATTGAACAATATATTTGTTTTACAGACAGAGATGCTGCTTCATTCTGTGCTGTTGGTGTGGTTTACATTTTTTGTTGGGTGCAAGTTCAAAATGCTAGCATCAGCTACCGATGAACCATTGCAAGGTAAGTCAACCCATTTCCGTTATTGGTTTTTAATAGAATTTTACTCTTTATTTTACTCTCTTTTTTTACTAGGATCATAGACTGGCTAAAACGGGTGACTCTTTCAAAATTAACTCAATTCGCTTTTTTAATAAACTACCTGACAGTGCAAAATTTGTTGATTACACTATTTTTAAAAATAGAATTTATAATTGGCTAATTCAAAATCCTTTCTACAGCATAAGTGACTTTATCAAGTGTAACTAGATCAATGGAATAAATGATTCTTATTCTTATTCTTTATTAATAAAATTTGTATAAACAGAGAAAAAAATTAAACTAGTTATTGGTCACACTGCTTATCTTCCCTCAATAGTGTGGTGGCTTAGAGACAATATCAGCAATGATCGTGACCTGATGGATTAAAGCTGCAGCTTTTGTACATTCTTCCATACCCTAAATACAGTCCTGTTGTGTGAGTTGAGCAACTAACATCATTTATGGATGGAGGTGTAGGTCCTCATGGAGGGTACGAGGAAAAGTAAGATTAGACAACGCCGCTATTATTAGAAAATTCCAAACTAAAAATGTCATTTGAGCCTAACCCCACTCCTCTAGCACTATCCGGTAACTCAACCAAGCAGTGCCATGTCTACTATGTGCCACCATGTCTACTACTGACAGTGCTATTATTAGAAAATTCCAAACTAAAAGTGTCATTTGAGCCTAACCCCACTCCTCAAGCACTATCCGGTAACTCAACCAAGCAGTGCCATGTCTACTATGTGCCACCATGTCTACTACTGACAGTGCTATTATTAGAAAATTCCAAACTAAAAGTGTCATTTGAGCCTAACCCCACTCCTCTAGCACTATCCGGTATTCCAAACTAAAAGTGTCATTTGAGCCTAACCCCACTCCTCTAGCACTATCCGGTATTCCAAACTAAAAGTGTCATTTGAGCCTAACCCCACTCCTCTAGCACTATCCGGTATTCCAAACTAAAAGTGTCATTTGAGCCTAACCCCACTCCTCTAGCACTATCTGGTATTCCAAACTAAAAGTGTCATTTGAGCCTAACCCCACTCCTCTAGCACTATCCAGTATTCCAAACTAAAAGTGTCATTTGAGCCTAACCCCACTCCTCTAGCACTATCTGGTATTCCAAACTAAAAGTGTCATTAGAGCCTAACCCCACTCCTCTAGCACTATCCGGTAACTCAACCAAGCAGTGCCATGTCTACTATGTGCCACCATGTCTACTACTGACAGTGCTATTATTAGAAAATTCCAAACTAAAAGTGTCATTTGAGCCTAACCCCACTCCTCTAGCACTATCCGGTAACTCAACCAAGCAGTGCCATGTCTACTATGTGCCACCATGTCTACTACTGACAGTGCTATTATTAGAAAATTCCAAACTAAAAGTGTCATTTGAGCCTAACCCCACTCCTCTAGCACTATCCGGTAACTCAACCAAGCAGTGCCATGTCTACTATGTGCCACCATGTCTACTACTGACAGTGCTATTATTAGAAAATTCCAAACTAAAAGTGTCATTTGAGCCTAACCCCACTCCTCTAGCACTATCCGGTATTCCAAACTAAAAGTGTCATTTGAGCCTAACCCCACTCCTCTAGCACTATCTGGTATTCCAAACTAAAAGTGTCATTTGAGCCTAACCCCACTCCTCTAGCACTATCTGGTATTCCAAACTAAAAGTGTCATTTGAGCCTAACCCCACTCCTCTAGCACTACCCAGTATTCCAAACGAGCCTAGCCCCACTCCTCTAGCACAGCCCCACTACTTATAGTGCCATCTTAAAAGTAGGGATACTTCCCTGTCCCACACTGTAAAATCAAAATTTATCGACACTAGCGTTCAGTGTTACCAACATGAGCATGAAAAACAAGCTTCAGATTTTTCAATGAGATGTGAAGTCTACTTGTGTTGGTTAGTCTATGGTATTGGTTAATCACTCAAGATACTAAGATTTTGAATAATTTTTATGATAAAATTTTGATTTAGATGATTTTATGATATTGATGTATTGTTTGTGTAGGATGTGTAAATCACCCTCCTTCATCATGTCCTGTAGTAGACGAAGAAACAATCTGCAAATGCCAAAGAGTTGAAGGCTCAACTGTTGTGTGTTGTAATATTGACTCTGAGTACAAGTACAAAGAGAGCTTGGCATGTGTTTGTAAGTGTATTTATATAAAGTGTATTTTAAACTCAAATTAAACCCGATTTTAACTCGACAATTCGAACCCAAAAAACACCAACAGCTAGTTTTATCTAAAAATATGTTCTAAAATTGTTCTCATATTCAAAATTTGCTGCTTGATTTTAATTATTTCCTTTTTAGTATGATTTAGTATTGAATATGAAAAGTTGACTTTTAGTACCTATTCAAGCTGTTCATATTTGACATTTTTTAATTCTACATTCAACAGTTTATTTTATTTATCAAAACCGATGCGCAATGAAGTGAATATACATATTTAAGTGAATATATATATTTGACTTACTTGACTTAATCCCTTTGACTCCTGAAGCATAGGGCCTCCATGGGCGCCCACAGGGGGGTGCACTTGCACTCCCCTTGCAAAAAAATTAGGAAATTTAATATTGGTGATGGTCGGATCCGGATATCAGACTACCGGATCCGATCTAGAACCGGCACCCAATGGGATCCAAAAAATTCCAGATCTTTCTATTGGTGGATCCGGTTTTGATGGATCCGATTTTTCCAGATTTGTTTACTAACACTAAGCTGTCTGTATCCATGTACAATTGTACAAGACCGATTTTTTTACTAACACAAAGCTGTCTGTATCTATGTACAAGACTATCTGTGACTGTGTACAAGAAGACTCGGAATCCATAACGTTCAAATATACAAACTTCCTCTTTTATAAATATAAGATATAGGCCTATATAATATTTTATGGGGTAAAAGTTTTTCCCAGTTTTGACCCTAAAAACACAAAACTTTGCAATTTATTTCCAAACCCTTTTGTAGAGCTTTAAAAATAAATAATTTAGTATACCGTTTGGTTTTACGGTTTTATGGGGTAAACAATTTTTTTTTCTCGTTTTTGACCCCCCCCCCCCAAAACACAAAATTTTCCAATCTAGGCCTTTTTAAAGAGCTTAAAAAACAAATAATTCAGTATATCAAAGTGTTTTTGTACGGTTATTAGTTACGGAGAAAATTAAAAAAAATGTGATTTTAAAATCCTCATGTTATTCTTGTGGAGATTATTGTAAAATGTAGTTTGCTTGCTAATGGACATATTTTGATCAAACATGGCAAATTTATTTATTTTATAATAAGCTACTAAAATTTTACTAAAAGCACACTTTATTAGTTTCCCTGTAGCAGCAAACCTAGGTACTCGTTAAACCTAATGTTATTTAAATAGAATTGAAAATCAATTCAGGCAAATGGAAATTTGCTTAGATGGCAGGTTTGCTGCGGCGGGAGTATTATATTATAAACAAGTTATAATAATTATAAATAGTGTACATGTTGCTCGAAATCGAGCAATTGCAAAGAAGTAAAGTAGTTATTTAAAAACAAATAACTTATTTAAAAACGAATAAAAGTCATAATTTCCGATGAGTTTAAAATACTGTACTCAACTCATAGATTACGTAGGCTACCTAACAGGGAAATATAATCAACATTTCTTGTAAATATTTATAATTTTTCAAAAACTGATCTGGTTGTTTAGTGTATTCTATAAATTAATGTTTCCCACTTATAGCCGCATTAGGTTGTTCATGTTGATCTTCGTCAATAATAATGAAGTCTGCATGGTACTACCCATTGTCGCCAGTACGTTTACAAATTTCATTCATTTTTTTATAGCGATTACATTTTGTTTACATTACTTAAGAACTGCCTGATTTTCTGCATAACCACTCTGTCTCAATGAGCGATCAGACATGCCAAGAGCAGCAGCTTGTCTACGCGCCGGGCGATGCGGGCTCGTTAGCACAGCTTGTCGCACTCGCTCCACGTTCTCCGGCGTCCTCACTGGCCTTGGACGGCCTGTAGGCCTACGTTTTGCAGTTGATCCTGTGATCTAAAGGTATCCACCCACAATTTGATGGTGTTTCGGGATGGGATAAGTTCCCCACGAGCCACATTAAAATGCCTACGAAACTTACGTTGCGTACCAACAACAGAATCGCCATTTTTAAAAAACGCCTCAACGGCAAACGTGCGATGTATACTGGTCCACTGCTCCATGGCGACTCAAATGGGGTCACTTGGCCTTGAGAATGAGCCGCTCCCCACCACCCCCCTCCACTCGGCTGCCGGACTGTACTCGCTTGAAAACCGTCAGATATTTCTGCCGCTCCCTGTATTTCCCTGAAATAATGCGGAATTGAAAGGCCTAATGTTGTTCAGATGGTTTTTTGTTTCCCTTAAATGTGAATAATAAAGTGAATAATGTGAATCCTTCAATGAAAGTTTTATTAAGGTTTCTTGGATGTAGTCATATTATTTTAAAATCACTTGACTTTTATGAAAACATATATTTAATGTCCTTGCCGTACCAGTTTAATTCAGCCTTGGAGGGTTTTCCTTTGCCAATCATCATCAAGTTAAGTCCGTGTTTCCTACAAAATAGTAGCACTTCGGCTAACATCCTTGTTCATTGTTTGTGGGAATCTTCATATTGTAGGTATTCTTCATTATATAGGATGATAACGATAGTAAATGTTTTTAAAAAATCTCTTTCAACGATTTCTCAAGAAATACAGTACCCTGTCAATTTTTTTTTTCTTATTTGTTCAAATAAATTAAATTGCCCAGGCTTTCTCGATTTTTTACATTGTATATAAGAATGTTAATTAAAATAGTAAATATTTAATTTCAACAAAATCAGTAAATGTATAGTACCCATTACGTTAAATTGAAATAGTTGTTTACGCAACGATTGCGTAAAGACTCGTAGAAGTTTGTAAGGCACTCGCCAAGGCTCGTACCTTAAATTTTCTACTCGTGTCGTTAACACTATTTACGCGAGTTGCGTACACTACTTTACCTACGACGGTGTTTTAATTACTAAAAATCAATTACAAAAAAAAAGAGAGGTTACGTTTTTGTTTATAACCTCTCATTGCACTGACAGTCATGCAACGAAACATTGTATCAAACACTAATTGCACCAATCAACAATTAAATTGGCCTGAACAGCTGATTAGTTGAATTTCGAATCATTACAATTTTTCTTCTCCTCTCTCAATCCTTGAACCTTATTGGTCTGTTACCCGTGTTGTTATGAGTAAATAATGCTGTTATGAAAGTAAACAATGCTGTTATGAGATACTTTTCAATTCTAAGAACTGTACTGAAATAGCTAAGTACTTTAAATAACGGCCGTAGGGAAAATAAATAACAGCAATTAAATTATACAGCTGATGAAAATGTAAACAATTATGTTCTTCATAAGAATAACATGGAAACTTTCAAAGCCACTGGGGCAGAGCCCAAGGGACGTTTTCAAAAATGTAAGGCCAGTTTTCAAATCTACGCGACACACTCTTTCCAATGAGATGCCAATGGATAAAATCGGATAGGAAATGGCGGAGGAGTTCAACCGAAAAACTTTGTGTTCGCGTATTAATTATATAGATTGTCTATTTTTATTCTGTAAATGTATATGACATGGTGGAGTGATTAACTGTATTAGAAAATATATGTAAAAGCAAAATATTTCGACCATACATACCGATCCTCTGGCCTGAGAAGAGAAGAGAAAGAGAATGCCAGAATTTAAAGGACGCTTTGTAGAATGTTTTATACATCTAATACCCTCGTCACAGCAAACCTGCAGAGTAAGCGAATTTCCATTTGCCTGATTTGATTTTCAGTTATATCTATTCAAATAACATTAGGTTTAATGAGTACCTAGGTTTGCTGCCTACAGGGAGGGTAATAAAAAGTGTGTTTTTTAGTAAAATATTAATAGCTTAGTATAAAATAAATAGATTTGCCAAGTTTGATCCAAATATATGCATCAAAAAGCAAACTACAAAATTTTACAATACTCTCCATAAGAATAACATGGGAATTTTAGAATCAAATTTTTTTAAATTTTCTCCGTGACTAATAAACGTAAAAAAATATTATGATTTACTGATTATTTGTTTTTTAAGCTCTTTAAAAAGGTCTAGAGATAAATTGGAAAATGTTGTGTTTTGGGGGTCAAAAATGAGAAAAAACAATTTTTACCCCATAAGACCTTAAAACCAAACGGTATACTAAATTATTTGGTTTTTTTTCAACTCTTCAAAATGGTTTGGAGAAAATTTGGGAAATATTATGTTTTGAGGGTCAAAAACAAGAAAAACCAATTTTTACCCCATAAATCCCCCCATAAAACCCCGTTCCTATGGTCCGATCATGCTGGTTCAGGAACTCGTTAGAATAAACGTAGATTTACACTTTTGTACCAAATTTCATCAAAATCGGATGATTTTTGCTCGAGTTATCGTGCTAACAGACATACACACATATATATATGTATGAATTTGAACGGATGGTGTTTTTGCCTTCTAGGGACATCAAAATGAAAAAGTAAATTGGTCCCGGGTCCAAGTCTTACCATGAGACCTACGGTAATAGCTTATTCCCTATATGGGAAATTCGCTAAAACCTATTGAAAACTCAGATTGATATTTTTTTTGGTAATCGAAGACGTTAATTGGAAGAACTCATAGTTTTTTTTTAACATTCATCACAACGTATATTTTTACTTGATCCTGTAGGTCGTTGTAAGCTAATCAAAAGATTGGTTATAACTTTCGTTTTGCTAGGTGAGGGTGGTAACAGTACCTCGACAATAACATAAGCACATGCTTGCGTCCCTATTACAATCTGAGCAGTAGCGTCGACTGCCGAGCCAGCATAATGACAGTGGTAGTACCATTCATAATGCGTACTGCTAGACAACATCCCTACAGCCTTCTCCCGTATTTAAGGCCTCGATGCGTAGTGTGAAAAAATAGATTAATTAAACAAATTAAAAACTTAAAAATGATAATGCTTTATTAGCCAGAAATTTTGAAAATCGATTTGCAAAATAAGTTACGTTATGGCTACATATTTTTATTTCTAGATATTAAACAAAATGTTTTCCCCTTCAGCCGTGTACCTCCTGGCAGCTTGCGCCCATAGGCCTGGGCATATTAAGAAATCCGGCCCTGAACACAACCAATGTCCTTTTCCATGTCCATGTTTTTTTCTTGGACTTTCCACTTTCCTGCTTCCAGCCGGGTTCAACTTAAATTTGTTTACTGTTAACTTAAATAATTACGGTATATATTTTCCTTAAAAAATAATTCAGCCTCTGTAGTTTCCAAAATATTTAATATCAGAAAGCTGACTGTGTTAGTAAAATGCATATTTGTTCAAAGTCTAAACACAGAACTACTCACACTGTAGGCATTTAAACTCTTACAAAATTGCATGTTCGACACTGAAATCTTTAAATCCATCTTCTTTCAGCTCAGAAAGTTGATACAACAGGAAAACCTCCCCAGGCTCCAGTTACTGCTCTACATCTTTTAAATTGTTCCATAGATAAGTTGGATGCTACCGAGATGTCCCGTCATTTTCAGGTAATTTGACAGACAATAAATAGCATGATTAGACGTTAAACAGTGTGACTCACTACAGAGTCTAGAGTGTATTTATGTTTTGTTTGTTACTTAAAATAATATTGTCCTACACAGCAATATCTTTCTTAGGCTAGGGAGTTTAAAAATGCCCATGAAAATGCTGTTGAAAGAAGACAGTCCACTAAGAAGAAAGGAAAAAAGCCAATTTTTACACTTTATAACCCATTTCCGCACTTTACCCTCACTCATTGCATTAGGGACATACCCTTCATTTTGACGATGAATGTCAATATCGGAAATGATTCTTCTAATTAAAAAAAAGTATCATTGACCTTACCTCGGGCACAGCAGGAGATTTGATCTTATAAAGTTTAAAAAACACACAGCAAAGCGTACACGTCAGCTACAGAGCTGAAATTTGTGTCATTCCATTCACAAATGATTCCGTAAATGGCGATTAGCCTCATGGCGGCATACAAACCGGCCGCCAAAACAAAAATCAGTTGTCCGAGTTTCATTTGTCCGAGTTTTGATAAATAACTAATAACATTTAGATAAATCAACTGTCCAAGTTTTCATTTGTCCGAGTTTATTAAATTATTTTTAAAAATATCGACATATCAAGTTTTTAACTGTCCGAGTAGAGTCAAAATCAAAAATGTGACACCGCGCGCCGTGACTGGCGTCTCAGGCTCCTGGTCAGAAGCCGATGTAAACCTCTTCTGTGAAGAATTTGGGCATTGTGCTAGAGCACCTCACGTCGACCTAAGAAAAATAGTAAAACTAATTTTATAATTTTTTTATTATAAAATTATTTTTTATCATAAGACTAATTTTAAAATTTGTAATTATAAAATTAAACTGTCATCACCTAACACAATCAACCAAACTTGCTGATAATATAAAATACCCCCGCCGCAGCAAACCTCAGACTAAGCAAATTTAAACTTGTCGGATTACATTTTTACAAAAATATTTCCATAAATAAGACATATTTATTCCCAATGTAAATAACATTAGATTTAACGAGTGCTTAGGTTTGCTACTACGGGGAAGGTAAAAAGTGTTTTTTGACCATACAGTAGTATGAAATAAATAAATTTTCAAAATGTTTATCAACATATATCCATAAACAAGTCAACTACAACAGTTTTTATTTTCTCCATAAGAATAACATGGGAGTTTTTAAATTACACATTTTTTAATTTTCTCCGTATTCGTTAGGCATAAAACAGCGCTTCAATATGCTAAATTATTTCTTTTTTAAGCTCTTCAAAATGGTTTAGAAATAAGAATGTTTTGTTTTAGGGTAAAAAATGGGAAAACCCCACTTTTATCCCCATAAAACCCCCCATAAACCCCCGTTTCCATGGTTGGATCATGCTGGTTCGCAAACTCGTTCGAATAAATGTAACTTTACACGTTTATACCAAATTTTCATCAAAATTGGATCATTTTCGCTCGAGTTGTTGTGCTAACGTACACATATATATATATATATACAATATATATGAATTAGAACGGATGGTATTTTTGGCCTCTGGGGACCTCAAAACGATAAAAAATCGGTCTTGGGTCCAGGTCTTACCATGGGACCTACGGTAAAAGCTTGTTCCTTATATGGGAAATTCGCTAAAAGATATAAGATAAAATCAAATGAGGTTTACTTATAATTTTTAATTATAAAATTAATTTGAAGATTGTTTATTATAAAATTAAACTGTCATAACCTAACCTAACCAACCAAACTTGCTGATAATAAAAAAAAAGATATAATATAATTTTTCTTAAGTCGACGTAAGGGGCTCTCGCACAATGCCCGACTTCTTCTCAGAAGAGGTTTACATCGGCTTCTGACCAGGAGCCTAAAACGCCAGTCTCGGCTCGTGGTATCACATTATTGATGTTGACTCTACTCGGACAGTTGAAAACTCGGACACTTGATTTTGAAAATTTTTTAAATAATTTAATAAACTCGGACAAATGAAAACTTGGATACTTGATTTATCTAAATATTATTATTTATTTATCAAAACTCGGACAACTGAAAACTTGGACAAATGATGTGATCCCGATTAGAAGTATTGTGACTTTTGTCTTATGTTTTCCAGCAACTAATTGGCATATCAGTGACCCAAAGCAGGATATCTCGTATCAGTGGTCAGTTCCCTCAGTCATTGACGTGTCTCAACCTGTCCTCCAATCAGCTCATAGAGATTGACCCTCCTGTGCTCACCAACGTTCCACAGCTTGGCTACCTCGACTTGAGCAATAACAATCTCACCCATGTCCCAAACATCACCTTCCGCAATCCCAAAGCATACTTCTTTATTGATGTTTCAGGTAATGCAATGTACAATTAGACAACTTTAAGTTATTGTTAATAAGTTTTTTTACTGATAACTATAGTATGTTCTTAAAACTCCTATCATCATCTAAAAATACTGTCAATTAATTTTTTATTACTGCTCTGGCCAAGAAATGTTACACACGAGGGAACGAATCTTAATTCATAGTCATTAATACATAGTAAGTCATAGTCATTAGTTCATAGTCGTTAATTCACAGTAGTTTATAGTCTTCAACAAGTTCCATTTTCTGCCAAGCGAGCTATTTTGGATCTGACCAGCATTGTGTACTTTTAGTGATGTATCGGTTCCAAAAGACAGTCCTCATTTCCAACGGTTCTTTGGGAAATAACCGGGATCGAGTACCTTTGGAAAATTGTCGGTTTTTCAGGACGGTTCCATCAACTACTTTACATATTTTTAATTTTTAGTTCTAAAAAGGTTAGTTGTATATTGTTAATTAAATGTTAATTATTACTAGGGGTCTGCGGTAAAGAAAATTTAAGGTCGGTATGAGTACGGTACAATATTTTGTACCTTGGTTCTCAGTACAAAATTGGTACGGTACGCGGCTACTGGTAATTTTGCGTTTTTTTCTCAGAATTGTATCTAAACCATTATGTTAAATTTCAATACATTGACATTACTATGAAAATGGATACTTTAATATTTTGATACTTTTCATTGAAATGGCGACCATACAAAGTAGGTATTTTAAGCCAAGTATGAATGGAGATGACTGTAGGATGAGTGGCGCGATCTTGTAGTCTCGTTTGTGACTAAGGCCGAAATATTCCTGTAGCGTATTCTAAAGGTTTTTTTTGGCAATAATAAAAGTGGACTGTATATGGGATTATTAATTTAATTTTGCAAAACAACAGAAAAAAATGATGGACTTTTGGTTTAGTCAAGGTTACCACACACAAAGTTCTGGAAGGTCTAGATGATGTAGGCCTACAAGTAACTTGTGTTTCTTCTGATAAACTAATCTTCAAAATGACAGTTTTAGAGTTTTTGAATTACACACACACAATTTGATTAAAAAATAAAGCGGTCAGTTGATTATACAAAGATAGAGTTTTGAGTGGAATAATGTAAGAGGAGAAAAGTGAAAATAGGTAGACAAAACTATATGAGGAAGGTAAAATACATTGCACTTGGAACTAGAATGTTTATATTTTTAAATTTGTATTAATGAATTGTTGTGGCCATGTGGGGATTTAAATATGCTCTTTCTCTCTCTCACACATATGCATATGATCAGCTGGCCTTTTAAATACTGAACATACCGGCCTCCATAAAACGATAGTTTTATAACAGTGAACACAACATTGTACAAAAAAACGGAGCCCTGTAGAATATTCTGGATATTATTTACAACTATTTATAGGTCTTTCTAAGTTTTATGGCTTAGTTTTGAGGGAGAGGGATCACTTTAACAACTGGTCTGGTAAGGTAACCGTGTTGAGTCTTCAGATCAACAACCCTGACTTGTCCATCTGTGCCAGGATGCAACTGTGTGACACGGGCTAAGGGCCAGGACAAAGGAGGCGATGAAGAGTGTGTTACATATTAAATAAAAGATGTGTAAAATAAAATAGGTGTATTCTGAAATGAATCCTAAATAACAATGATTGTAAACAAAAACAAAGTTAACTTATTAAGCATAACATATGGTATTTTTTTAAACATACAGTATGTTAGAAAAGAGACATCAATTTTCCCCCTTTAAAGTCTTGACCGCAGCATTTGATCTACATGTCGTCTGCATGTTACTCCGTTCTCCAGTTCAACGTTGTAATGTAGATTTCCATCTCTTGATGTAACTTTTCCGAAACTCCATTTTCTCTGACCCTTGTAGTAGTTTCTCACTTGAACTTGGTCTCCGACCTTAAATATGCGTTTTATACCTTTAGGTTTGTCTTTTGAGTCCTGGATTCTAGAAGGTATCGTAACACTGAGGTATGTTCTTACTTGTCTGTTGAACATGAGATAGTATGCCGAGTTTCCTGTTGAGTTTGGTACTTGACAGAGTTGAATTAACACCTTGTGAATTTTACTGTCAAGTGTTCCTGGTTCATCTAATATCGACTTCAACATCTTCTTCACTGTTTGTACAAAGCGTTCAGCTTGTCCATTAGATGATGGGTGGAACGGAGCAGTCGTTTTGTGTTGAGTTCCACATGACTTAAGAAACTCTTGAAAAGTAAAAGCTCTTGAAGTGAAACTTCTTCCATTGTCTGAAATTAGGAGGCTTGGAAGACCAAAAGTACTAAAAAGTTTCTTCAACTCCTTAATAGTCCAATCGGTAGTTGCTGTTTTTGTAGGTATTACCTCTACCAATTTGGAGAAGGCATCAACAACAATGAAAAATTGTTGTCCATTTGTTGGGCCCATGAAATCTATATGTATTCTCTCCCATGGCTGAGTTGCTGGTTCCCAAGGATGATTGATCTCCTTCGTTGGAGAATTTTGTTTCTCCCGACAAGGCTTGCAAACAGCAATCATGTTTTCGATGTCTTTATCCATTCCTCTCCAAAAGCAGTAACTTCTTGCCAAAGCTTTGGTTTTTTTAGCGAATTTCCCTATAGGGAAGTAGCTATTACCGTAGGTGGCACGGTAAGACCTAGACCCGGGACCGATTTACTTTTTCATTTTGATGTCCCCAGAGGCCAAAAACACTATTCGTTCAAATTTTTATATATGTATATATATATATATATATATTGACTTATATATATATATATAAATATATATATATAGACTTATATATATATATAGACTTATATATATATATATAGACTTATATACAGGGTGTTTTTTTAAAAACTTGCATCTTTATTTATGTAAAAACCGCAATAGATAGAAATATGCAGTTTGCGGGAATCATCTATTGACGTAGGGGGACCAATTGTTTTGAATTCAACATTACATTCACATTCCCCCCCTTTCCCCCCCTGCCCCCAACTTATTTTTTTTAAATAGCAAGGTACCCCTTGTGACATAACAAATAAAAGAGCATAAAAAAAGAAAATGTTTGATGAAAAAAAATTGAAAATCGGTTCATAAATTTGTGAGATATTCCCCCCCTCACCCCCCCGGAAGTTAATTTTTTTTTAATAGCAAAGTACCCCTTGTGACATATCAAATGAAAGAGCATGAAAAAAGAAAATTTTTGGTGAAAAAAAATTTAAAATCGGCTCATGAATTTGTGAGATAATCACCCCCCTTTTCCCCTACCCATAACTTGTTTTTTAATAGCAAGGTACCTGCCCTTGTGACATATCAAATGAAAAATAAATTTCACCAAAATTTTTCTTTTTTCATGCTCTTTCATTTGATATGTCACAAGGGGTACTTTGCTATTAAAAAAAAATAAGTTTCGGGGGGGTGAGGGGGGGAATATCTCACAAATTTATGAACCGATTTTCAATTTTTTTTCATCAAACATTTTCTTTTTTCATGCTCTTTTATTTAATATGTCACAAGGGGTACCTTGCTATTTAAAAAAATTAAGTTGGGGGCAGGGGGGGAAAGGGGGGGAATGTGAATGTAACGTTGAATTCAAAACAATTGGTCCCCCTACGTCAATAGATGATTCCCGCAAACTGCATATTTCTATCTATTGCGGTTTTTACATAAATAAAGATGCAAGTTTTAAAAAAAACACCCTGTATATATATATATATATATAGACTTAACCTTTTTAAAGAGCTTAAAAAAACAAATAATTTAGTATATAAAAGTATTTTTGTTCGATTATTAGTAACGGAGAAAATTAAAAAAATTGTAAATTTAAAATTCCCATGTTATTCTTATGGAGAATATTGTCAAATGTTGTAGTTTGCTTGTTTATGAATATATTTTGATCAAACTTGGCAAATTTATTTATTTTGTACTAAGCTATCAATATTTTACTAAAAAACACACTTTATTAGTTTCCTTGTAGCAGCAAACCTTGGTACTCGTTAAACCTAATGTTATTAAAATATATTTAACTGAAAATCAATTCAGACAAATGGAAATTCGCTTAGTCGGCAGGTTTGCTGCGGCGGGGGTATTTACTATACCAATGTGCCTGTAGTGTAGTTCATTGAGAAGTCTTTTCTTGAGAGAATTTGGGATGATTACTTTCCACCCTTTGAAGAGGCATCCTTCATGTAATGTAACTTCATTATCGTGAAATCCCAATGGCTCTAATGATTCACCCTCCTCAAGAGCCTCCACAATTTGTTTTAGATATGTGTCCTTCTTAGTTTCTTCAGCCAGTTCTTTGGGATTGATAGTTATGGTGTTCAATTGGTTTGTTTGAAAATGTCCAAACTGGTCAATACTTGTAAATTTGGAATCTTCCACAGGAAATCTTGAGAGGAAATCTGCATTGCCATGGTCACCAGTTCTCTTGAATTCAATTGTGTAGTTAAATCCTGACAAAAAATGGGAGTAGTTGAATAGTCGCGTAGCTGACATTAATGGTAGGCTCTTGTTGGGATTGAAGATTGACACTAATGGTTTATGGTCCGTGATGAGTGTGAAATGACGTCCGTAGCAATAAGAAAAAAATTTCTTCAACCCCCAGTATATACCTGTGGCTTCTTTATCGATTTGGCTGTAATGTTTTTCAGCATTGGTCAATGATCTTGAAGCAAAAGCTATAGGCTTTTCACTTCCATCTGGGAAACGATGTGATATCACTGCTCCAAGTCCCACTGGTGAAGCGTCAGTTGCAAGGATCAATGGCAGGTCTGGGTTAAAGTGACAAAGAACTGTGTCACTTGTTATTCTTTTCGTGATGTTTTGGATACCTTCTTCACACTAACTGTCCCATATGAATGACTGCCTTTTTTTTAGAAGTCTATGTAAAGGATTTAAAACAGTGGACAAATTCTTTACAAACCGGTTGTAGTAATTAACAAGCCCTAGGAAAGATCGGAGTTCTTGAATGTTTTGAGGCCTTTGTGCATTTGTAATTGCTGTGATTTTATCCTTACTTTTGTGGATTCCAGTGGTGTCAATAATATGTCCTAAGTATTCAATTTTCTTTTGAAAAAAATTGCACTTGTCACGGTTCAACTTCAAATTTTGACTCCTTAAACGCTCAAACACTTGCTTTAGTCTTTCTAGTAGTTCTTTTGATGATGTTCCTTGAATTATTATATCTTCGAAGAAGCACTGAACTGAACACCTTGAAGGTCTTGAAGGATTCCGTCTATTACCTTTTGCCAAACCCCTGGAGCAACTTTTACACCAAACATCAGTCTGTTAACTGTGTATTGTCCTTTATGAGTGCTCAAAGTTTGAATTTCTGCACTCTCAGCACCCATTTCCAAGTGGAGATAAGCGTTACTTAAATCCAAAGTACAGAACAACTGCCCTCCATTCATTTGAGCAAAAATATCTTCGATCCGAGGTATTGGATGATGTTCTTCTTTGATTTGTTTATTTACTGTAACCTTGTAATCAGCGCATATTCGTATGTTACCATTAGGCTTTACTACAGGTACAATTGGAGTACCCCAATCGGACTTGTCCGTTTTGGAAATGAATCCAGCTTCTTCCAGACGATTCAACTCGAGTTCTACTTTTTCAGTTAGTGCATATGGGACTGGACGAGCTTTCACAAAAATAGGTCTTGCCCCTTCAACAAGCTGTAAGTGTGCTTTTTTGTGAGGTATGAGTCCTACTCCTGGTTCAAATAATTCTTTGGATTCATCCAAAAGATCTTCCAGTGCAGTAGACGTAGTATTGCTACTAACTGTTTTAAGTTCTGCCCAATCCAGTTTGACCTCTCTAATCCATTCTCTTCCGAAAATTGCATCGAAATTTGATCATTGTAAGTGCATTTTCTACAAAGACGACACCCCGGGGTTTGATTATTTCACTTGAGTATGTCCTTAGTTCTATGTTTGTGTGGAAAATCTTTTTATTTATGTTGAGACTTTTGAAGGTAGGGTATGGTAGAATACTTATTGCTGCTCCAGTATCCAACTCCATCCGCACAGGTTTACCTTCAATAAGTATCTCGACCATAAACTTTTCATTACCGGCACTCTGGTTGTGTATCATAAAAACCTCTTGTTTCTCTTCCTTATAATAGTCTATAGTATTGTCAGTTTCGGTACAATGAATTTCTGTTTGTTTTGTGCCTAAACATACGCTAGCAATATGCCCTTGTTTGTTGCATTTCTTACATATTTCTCCGATAAATTTACACTGATGTGCCCTGTGTCTAGGTGATCCACAACGATAGCATTCACCTTTGAGGCGTTCAAATGGAGACTTTAACTTTTTGTTCCAAGTAGGAGAAAAATGGGGTGGTTTTGTTTCTGTACCTGCTATCTTCTTGATTTTCTCATTTGAATGAATGTTTTCTTCTACTATATAGCTTTCGTTCTTTGCCAATTCCATGATGGAGGCAAGTTTCACTACATCTTGAAACGATGAAGCAGATCTTTCTTGTAATAATTTTTTTCTTATCTCTGAATCGCTAATACCTCTTATAAACTGCATGCGTAGTAATGTGTTTGCAATTGATTTCCCACAATTATTACAGTTGAAGTCACAGTCTGAAGATAACTTTTGAAGCTCAACGGAATATATTTTTACGGTTTCTTCAGATTTTTTTGTTCTTGTCATAAATTTGTGTTGTAAGGCCCAAGTACTAGGTTTAGGGTCAACATAATCAGCCAAAAGACTTACTAATTCAGCATATGTTTTATTCAAAGGACTTTCAGGAGCGCACAAATCATACAGCTTCTGATGTAAATGTGGCGTTAAGGCATGTAGCATTGTATACAATCTACACACATGATCCTTTGGTTCTAATTCTTGGCTATGTAGATATAGAAATATCTCAAATCAACGAATGAAGTTCTTGAATGATTCATTTTCCTGATATGGTGTGAAAATCATTGAGGAAGTAGTGGATCGACGTTGTGGAGAAGACAAATTTGATGTACTAGGCACAATATTTTGAATGTTCACTTGTAGTTCTGCAAGCTGTCTCCCATACGTTTTTGTAACTCCTCCATTACCTTGTAATATTTGTCCTCCATTTCTACTCTGTAATCTATTTCTTTCTCAATTTCAACTTCTTCAGTTTTCTCTTCTATTAATTGTTGTACAGAATTAAATCTTTCCCAATACTCTTCAATTGTTGTTATCCTGGTTTTGCTTACTTCTTTTGACATGTTTTGTAGGTTTGCTAGCCATCTTTCAGCCTTAGACAACTGACCCTTCACTACTACTCTAATCTTCTTTAAATCAGTCAAACTTTCAGTGCTACTTAGGTTACTCATTTAAAAAAAATAAATTGTATTAAATAGAATGTAAAAAAAATTAAAAACTGGTTTTCCTCGTCGCCAAACTGTTACATATTAAATAAAAGATGTGTAAAATAAAATAGGTGTATTCTGAAATGAATCCTAAATAACAATGATTGTAAACAAAAACAAAGTTAACTTATTAAGCATAACATATGGTATTTTTTTAAACATACAGTATGTTAGAAAAGACACATCAGAGTGAATCAAGACTATATCTCCAACTTTTATGTTTCCTGTCTTATGAGTCCATTTGGATTGTTGCTGGAGTGTATGAAGGTACTCTAGTTGCCAGCGCTTCCAAATCCTTTGGTGGAGAGCTTGTACTAGGTGCCATCTTTTGAGCCGAGTTAGTGGAATATCAGCATGGTCTTCTTCTGGAATTGATGCCAGCGGAGATCCTATGAGGAAATGTCCTGGAGTGAGTGCTGAACAGTCATTAGGGTCATTAGATAATGGTGTCAAAGGACGGGAATTGAGGATTTCCTCTATTTGTGTAGTCAGAGTCATGAATTCTAGGAGAGTAAGAATGTGTTCACCCATGACACGCCGCAGATGGTATTTGACACTTTTCACTGCTGCTTCCCAAAGACCACCTTGATGGGGCGAAGCAGGAGGATTGAAGTGGAAATTTATTTTCCTGGATGAAGTGAAATGCAATCGTTGTTCTTCAGATTCTTTGGTGGACAGGGTTTTTTTTTATTGTTCGACGCAGTGCAGAATCAGCGCCTACGAAGTTCGTGCCACAGTCGGAATAGATATCTTTAAAGAATCCTCTTCGGGAGCTCCTCTTCCTCTTCAATCCTCTTCAATCGTGTGAGTGCAGCGATGGATCCCTCAGTTGTTAAATCTTCTACAACTTCTAAGTGCACTGCCTTTGTCACAAAACAAACAAAAACACAGATGTAGGTTTTTATATGACGCATTCCGCGGAGATTGACAACTTTCATGTCAAAAGGGCCACAATAGTCAACGCCACTGGTAGTGAATGGTCGAGCTGGAGTTACTCTTGCGGTAGGAAGATCTCCCATGAGTGGAGTGATGTTCTTTGGTTTCACTTTGAAACATTTTACACATTTATGAATACGTGTCCGTATGACTCGACGAGCTGAAAGAATCCAATAGTTTTGGCAAAGGATTGCTTGGGTCAGTTGTGGTCCGGAATGTAAGTGAGTAGTGTGGACAAAGTCTATGAGAAGATCAACGATATGGTGCTTTTTTGGAAGTACTATTGAGTGTTTGACGTCGAATTTCAGCGATAGCTTCTTGAGATTAGAGGTACTGGGTTTGTTTTTGTGAAGTAGAGTCAATTCATTCGTAAAACATGTGGCTTGGACACACTTGATGATGGTACGCTCTGAGTTCTTAAGTTCAGAGACGGTGAGATACCCATGTCTTCGGTCAGAGCTACGTGCATTGTGGATAAACCGCAAGACATAGCTTGTTACTCTGAGTAGTTTGGACCACGATGAGTACTTGGAGAGAAGATCCCATTCTGGAGGTTGGGTTTAAACTAGGACATTTAGAGGAGTAGTTTTACTTTCTTGAGTGTCTTGCAAGTTGATGGGAACGAAGCGATTAGATGGCCAATGATCATCTGAAAGAGTTAACCATGGAGGGCCATTCCACCATAGAGGATGATCAATGAGTTGAGCGGGAAGCAAACCACGTGACGCACAATCAGCGGGGTTGTCCGTTGATGGAACGTAGCGCCAGGAGTGAGAGGGGATCAATTCTTGGACTTGGGCAACTCTGTTCGCAACATACGTTTTAAGTCGATATGAGGGGGTGTGTAACCAAGTGAGGGTTACTGATGAATCACACCATAATGTAGTTTGAGAAAGGTCAATCTTTTCTTCGAAAATTGTACAATAGTAGGTTGTGAGTTTTGCAAGTAAGTGTGCACCACATAGTTCCAAGCGGGGTAGAGTAACACGTTTCAAAGGAGCAACACATGTTTTTGCGATAATCTGACGAGTGATGATTTCTACAGTTGAAAACTCACAGCGGAAGTATAAAACTGCTGAGTATCCTACTTCGGAGGTATCTGAAAATCCATGGAGTTGTAAGGAACATGTGGTAGTGAAATGGAACAAGCGAGGGATCTTAATACTTGAAAGTAGAGAGGTTTCATCAACGAAAATGTGCCATTTTTCGGCGAGTTCATTTGGAAGAGTGTCATCCCATTGGATACCCTGTGACCAGAGCATTTGCATGAGGGTTTTTGCCCACATGGTCACGGGTGACAAAAATCCGGTAGGGTCGAAAATGCGTGCTATAATGCTCAGCACTGATCGTTTTGTAGCAGGATCATTAGGGAGACTTAAGTTGTAAGTGAAACAATCTGAAATGGGTGACCAATGTAGTCCAAAAATTGTGAAATAAGGGTTATTAGTGGCTTCCAAAAAGACTGGTGTTTCTAGATGGTCTTGAGGCAAATCTTGGAGAATTTCTGGGCAATTGGATGTCCATTTTCTTAGCTCAAAACCACCACGTGCAAGAAGTTCAATCAGCTGATCTCGTAAGCTTCTTTGAGAGTATGAGCTCCACAGATGACGTCATCCACATACGTATGATCCCGTAAAACTTTGGCTGCTGCTGGGAAGGACCCTCCTTCGTCCTCAGCAAGTTGATGTAACGTTCTGATGGCATGGAAAGGTGAACTGCTTAGACCGCATGTGACTGTCGTTAATTTGTATTTGGAGATTTCCTGAGTCTTTGGATCACGTCATAAAATTAACTGATACTTCTGGTTGTCAGGATGAACTTGAATGCAACGATACATTTTCCTTATATAACTGAACACATAATTATAATGTCAATTTGAAGTTTGTGACCGGTTAAAAGAATATCATTTAGTGCGACACCAGTACTGGTTCTGCAACTACCATCAAAAACTGTACGAAGTTTGGTTGTACTACTGGTTTCCTTCAGTACACCGTGATGGGGCAGATAGTAGTGTGACTGCGAAAGATCGGAAGGGTATGCTTTGACCATGTGTCAGAGATGTTCATATTCAGTCATAAACTGTGTATACAATACTTTGAAATTAGAGTTGGATCAAACTTTCGTTCAATTGAGTGGAGTCTATTTTCAGCAGCAGATTTTGAAGTGCCCAGTGGTTTATGTTGGTCCTTGAAAGGGAGTCGAACCACATATGTTCCATCTGGAGAGCGGGAGTGAGTTGATTTGAAGTGATCTTCAGCGATGCGATCGTCTTCAGAGATAAGATTGCACTGCGGTACCTCTTCTTGTTGCCAAAAGCGAAGTAGAGTATTATGTAGCTCGTCCGTAGTGGAGAGTAGAGATGAATGGCATGCGGTGGGAGAAGAGTTAGACAAAGTTGGAGCATTGCCCATTAACACAAATCCAAATCGTGTTCCAATAACGAATGGAAAGTTTGAGCCCAATGGGTAGGATTGGTGAGTAAGAAGTTCTGGAAACAAAGCACCTCCTATGAGAATGTCAATATTCTGAGGAATATGAAAGGTCGGATCTGCGAGGACAAAAGGTTTTACCAGTTTGTAAACCTCAAAAGAGAGTTGAGTACGAGGCAAAGGAGCGGAAATTCTATCTAGAATATGGAAAGGTTGATTTGAAGCAATTACTTCACTGCCTAGTGTGGATAGCGGTGACGAGAGACGTTTAATAGCTGTGCTGCCCTCTCCGTCATGAAGTTGAGTTGACTTCCACTATCGAGCAGACATCGAAAGACATAAGAGATTCCATTAGTAGCGGTAATTTTAATGAGAGCGGTGCCTAGCAGTACCGTAGTTGCAGGCTGAGAAATCGAGAGCGACATTTCTGGTTGAGCAGAAGCGACTACAGAAGGTGTATCAGTTGAAGGTTTTGAGGGTTTGGCTACAGGAGGAGGCTGCGCCGACTTTACAACATTTCCGAAATGTAAAAAGGTGTGGTGTTTTTGTCTACATTTAAGACATGTGCCTGTTGAGCGACAATCTTTGAGTGTGTGATTGCCAAGACATGAAATACATTTATTTTGCTCTTTTACAAGTTGGTGACGCTCGTTTGGAGTTTTATTAGCAAAAACCTTACACGTGTAGATTTTGTGATCGGTTTGCTGACAGGCAAAGCATGATGGAATTCTCTTTACAGTAGTGGAGTGATCACCCGAGCTCACAAGTGCAGTATAGCGGGTGCTTGGTTTAGAGTAATTTTTACGGCTTTGAGTTAGCCTTGTGACAAAAAGTTGAAGAGTGTAGGTTAGCATCTTCGCTGTTTGAGCATTCTTCATTGAGAAATTTAATGATTTCGCCCACAGATGGTAACGAATGAGTATCACATGACTTAAATGAGCGGTGATGTTCAAGTTTTTGCCGTAACTTTCTATCAAGTCTACGGAGCAAATGAGCTGACAGCAAAGGATTGTCGTTGGTAGTGATGCCACTTTCTAAAGCAATAAGTGATTGTGTATGTTCCAGAAAATGATTTAGAAATTCACGTATTGATTTTGTATTTTCAGATGTGGCAATGGGAAGATCCATTATAGCATTTAAATGCAAAGCAGTTAAGCGTCTGTGATTGTGGTATCGATCGCGCAACAAATTGTATGCGATTTTGTAGTATTCTTTATACTGTATATTATCAATCAGCTGTTGTCATTAGATTTAAAACAATGTTTACCTTTTCAATTTGCAGTTGTAAATATTACTTTCAATAAAAGAGTTTATTCAAATGCGTGCTTATTATGAACTCTAATTCAAAGTCACAACAATTGGCGACGAGAAAAAGTTTTTCAAAATTTCTACTCATTATTTGGATTTAAAACCTTTTCTAAATTTCGATTTTGTACATTATGGATGCAGAACAATTTACAGCACTACTGAAAGCATTCACTGAGAGCCAAGTCACACTTGCAGCTACACTTGCAACGAAGATTACCGAAAAACTTCAACTTCAACCTCCAGTACAGCAGAGTAATACGTTAGTAAGTATTCAACCATTTGAAAATTTCGATCAGAAAAAGGAAAAATTTAAAAACTATTTGGAACGCTTTGAAAATTATCTTGCTGTCAAAAACATCTCAGATGAAAGGAAAAAAGCACAACTTCTTTGCGCTTCAATTGGCTCTGTTCACTACAATAATCTTTCATCATTAATTGGACCTGAAAAACCTATCAAAGACCTAGATTTTGCTACTTTGGTCAAATCACTACGTGACATGCTTTCACCACACAGAAACGTTGTAGTTTCACAACATTACTTTTTAAACACTTATCAAAAAGCAAATCAATCAATTCCTGAATACATAGCTTCACTACAAAAAGACCTGTCTGAGTGTGAATTTACAGTCCAGTGTGAATGTTCAAAACAAGTTTCAGTCTCAGATACATTTTTAAGAGCTCAATTCATAAGAGGCTTAAAAGATGACTGGATTCGAGAACAGTTATTACAATCAGACACTACTTCATTCAAAGACATTGTAACCAAAGCTACTGCTTTGGAAGCTTCCCGATTAGAGACCCAGGCTTTGAACAAACATCAGCATTCAATTCCAACTGATGTAGATATCAATAAACTTTCAAATGTAGGTACAAAACATCAGAGAAGTCGTTCAAACTACCGTAAGAATCCAAATTCTGGTCATACTTATTTGAGCATACTTATCTGGTCATACTCGTTCTCAATCAAAAGTAGATTTCAATCGCCTAGGTTTTGGAGATCTTTGCTTTCGATGCGGTAGAAATAATCACCGCGCAACTGAGTGTCGCACTAGCAAGTCATCACTTCATTGCACTTCCTGTTCAAAACAAGGCCATGTAGCCAAAGTTTGCATTTCAACCCAAATGAAAAATAAGTCTTCTACCAATCAATCTAAGTTCAATTCAACAAAGTACATTTCTTCAACCTCTGATGACATTCCGCTAGGCTTAAATCAAATCACTGAAGTTCATCCAGTTACCAAACCTAATATCATAGACATATTTGACCAGAACGAACGATCAAATTTACCCGATTCACATAAGTATTTTGCTACAGTTTCAATTGATAACAAACCAATGCGTTTTGAGATAGATTCCGGAGCAGGATTTACATTAATACCAGAAAAAGCTTTCAATGAGTTAAATCTCAACGTCAAACTTGACCCAACTAATGTGTATTTCCGTGCTTATACAAATAATGTATTTAAACCATTGGGCAAAGTTACAGTTGAGGTTACTTACAAAAACCATAAATCAATTGAAGATATGTATATAGTTCCTGATAATTGTCCAGCAGTCCTAGGAAGAGTTTGGATTCGACACTTACATATAAGTCTACAAGAAATAGATGATGGTTCAAATCAACCAAACTTTTTCAATGTCTCCGAAACATTCCATTCAATTGATGACATATTTTCTGAATTTTCCACAGTTTTCGACCAAAGAATTGGATGTTTGCCCAACCACAAAGTTACACTTCAATTACGTGAAAACGCTAAACCTGTGTATACCAAAGAACGTAATGTTCCGTTTGCCCTTAGATCTCAGGTTGAGGAAGAACTCAACAGTCTTGAATCATCCGGCATAATATCTAAAGTCGATGCTAGCGATTGGGGTTCGCCTTTAGTTGTTATTCCTAAAGAAAATGGCACAGTGAGGTTATGTGTTGATTACAAAACAGGCGTAAATGATCGTATTGTTTCATCTAATTTCCCGATCAAACACATTCCAGATGTTTTACACTGTTTGCGAGACTCTAAATATTTTTGCAAGCTTGATATTTACAAGGCTTATTTGCACATTCCAGTTGATGCCCCAAGCAGCAAAATTCAAACTATTACTACACACCGCGGTACATACTTGATGCACAGACTTAGTTTCGGAATCAAGACCGCGCCTGCCGAATTCAATCGCATTCTAAGCCAAATTCTAAACGGGTTACCAAAGACTGAAGTTTATTTTGACGACATAATCGTGCATGGTACAACAAAAGATGAATGCTACAATAATTTACGGTTGTGTCTATTCCGTCTACATGCGAACGACTTGCATCTAAACAAAGACAAATGCAAATTCTTTTGCGAACAGATTGACTATCTTGGTCATGTGATTAAGTACAATCAAATTTCAAAAAGTCCAGAAAAGATTAGAGCTGTTTGTAATATGCCTCAACCAAGGAATATTGATGAGGTCCGGAAATTTCTTGGAATGGTTACCTACTACGCTCGGTTCATCCCAGACCTATCTACAAAAACAACACCTCTTCGACAGCTTCTACAGAAAAATAGAAGATTTCATTGGTCAATAGATTGTCAATCTGCATTTGATTGTCTCAAGGAGGAAATAACTTCTAAAAGAGTTCTAGTACCATATGACCCCCATCGTCCAATCGTTCTAACATGTGATGCCAGTCCTACCGGAATTGCAGCTGTAATGAGTCACATAATTGATGATGAAGAGAAACCGATCGCTTACGCATCCAGATCCTTAACTCCATCAGAGCGAAATTACAGTCACTCGATCGAGAAGCTCTTGCGATCGTGTTTGGAGTCAGTAATTTTTACAATTATCTGTATGGACTTCACTTCACCTTAATTACAGATAATGCCCCTCTTTCAAGAATTTTCCATGAAAGCAAATCCTTACCACCCATGACTTCCAGCCGAATACTCCATTATGCATCTTTTCTATCAGGGTTTAACTATTCAATACGTTTCAAGAAAGGGGAAGCAAATGCTAATGTTGATTGTTTATCCAGAGCTCCAGTCACTCAACATTCTGAAACCTTAGACATTTTCCTAAACAATGAAGTTACCTTGCTACATTCAGAAACAATTTTTGAAATATCTTCTGAACATTTAAATGCAACTATTCTAGCCCGGGAAACAGAAGCTGACCAAAATCTTAGAGAAATTAAAAGGAAACTTTTGTCTTCTTCTACTGACCTACCATACACATTGGACAATGGAGTACTTTTCAAGGAAACTCGTGCTGTCATTCCTAACAGCCTTCAACCTCAAGTCTTACAGCAACTACATGCTACTCACATTGGTATTACAAAGATGAAGCAATTAGCCCGAAGATACGTTTATTGGCAAGGGATTGACAAGGACATAGAGAAATTAGTCCAATCGTGTGAAATTTGCGCCCACATAAAATTCAATCCTCCCAAAGCACCCCTTCATCCATGGGTAGAGCCAGAAGAAAACTGGGAGCGTATTCATATAGATTACGCGGGGCCTTTTCAAAACCACTACTTTCTTGTTTGTGTGTGTGCCAAGTCAAAGTGGGTAGAAGTTTAAGTATTGAGAAATGCTCCTACAACTTCTAATACTATCATTCTTCTCGACAACATTTTCTCATCTAATGGCTATCCTCAAGTGATGGTATCAGACAATGCCACAATTTTCACCAGCGCAGAATTCAAGAAATACTGTTCATCCAATGGAATTTTCCAGAAACTGATTGCACCTGGACATGCAGCTACAAATGGTCTTGCTGAAAGAACTATCCAGACTTTGAAGCAAAGATTAAAAGCATTGGAAGATGACCATCGTCAAATACATACAAAGGTTCAAGAGATTCTTCAACAATATCGTGCCACTCCTCTCTCAAATGGACAATCACCTGCAGAACGATATCTTCATCGTAGGATTCGCATCAAGCTGGATGCTCTTCAACCTTACCATCCGGCAAAGAATCCTCCTTCAATAATAAGAGTTCGAACATTCAATGTGGGGGAGAGAGTTCTCATTAGGGAGTATTCACAAAATAATAAATATATATGGACATTTGGTGAGATTATACAGAAACTAGGGACTCTTCACTATATTGTAAGGTTAGATTCTGGAAGAACACTGAAACGTCATCTAGACCAACTCCGGAAAACTCAAGTAGGCCTAAAGAAGGTTCGTTTCAACGAATGTGAAGAAGTACCTAATCAAATTCCACAAGTTCCAATGCAAGTACCCATACTTCCGCAACAGCAAGTTCCTATGCAAGTACCAGAATTAGTCAGATTACCAGGTGAAGAGAACTTACAACCAACATCACCACGACCACGAATACGATGTTCAACCCGCACTCATAAAGCTCCAGATTACCTTAAATACTATGTTACAAAATGAGTTCAAAATAAGTGGGGGAGATTGTAGTATTCTTTATACTGTATATTATCAGCTGTTGTCATTAGATTTAAAACAATGTTTACCTTTTCAATTTGCAGTTGTAAATATTACTTTCAATAAAAGAGTTTATTCAAATGCGTGCTTATTATGAACTCTAATTCAAAGTCACAACAGATTTCGTAGTTAGATGCACTGATGTTTAAGTTTTTAATTAAATTTAGAGGCTCTTCAGTTAGACAGCTTAGTAGGTATTGAAATTTTGATACTGGAGACAGAGATGTGTTGAGGTGTACAGCGCTATCAAAAAGATTGATGAAATTAATCCACTCGGCTGAGTTTCCCGAGAAGGTTTTCAAGTCTAGTTGCGGTAGGCGGACAGGTTGCATGAAAGCAGTACAGTTGGAATTATTCACCATTTCTTGAGGGGGAGATTGAGATTTGTCATCAGGGATTAGTGACTCTATAATACTACAAAGATGTATACATAATTCACCAATAATGTTTTCATGATCATTTAGAATAATGTCATCGAGTTCTTCGTCAGAACAATGTTCTAAAACACGCCTGAAATTTAGTTCAAAGTCGTCTCGCTTTTTCCTGATTTCATCTAAATAGCTATGAAGTGATTTTATTTGCACAAAGGATAAGTTGTTTGCTTTAGCACTTTCATTAATAGAATCTATATTTTCTTGAATTTTTCCAAGTCAAACTTTGAATTGTTTAGTTAGTCTTTCATAGGTAGAAACCTTAATTGGGCCTAGGTTAACAGGAGCCATAATTGAGCACAAATACAGTCAAAATAAAGAAGACACAAAAGTTATTTCACTTTGTTACAAAAAGAAATTAGGCTAGTTCAATTTAAACAGTTTGTAGGCCTAAACTCGGAACCAATCAACGAAAAATATAAGCACTGGAGTATTGGTATAATGTTTGCAAAATGGCTATAAAAGTGACAGAGTCTTTCAGTTATTGGAGTAGGCCTAGATAGGCTAACGTGAATTAGGCTACTGTGATCTAGAGAGTGAGAGAGATAGAGGTAGAGGGAGAGTACGCAATATGCGTGAACAACAATATTGAAAGTTTATGAGGTTATGTCCGTCTTTAATCTTCACCAAAAGTCCAAATACGGTAATTAGTTCAATCAATTGGTTAATCAACAATCCGACGCGAACGGACCAAAGATGTAGCGTATTCTAAAGGTTTTTTTTAGCAATAATAAAAGTGGACTGTATATGGGATTATCTATTACTTATTTAATACGCAAGCAGGATTTTTGTGACAATTACTCCTCCGAAACTACTGAACCGATTGACATGTTTTTGGTGTCATTGGAAAGAGCGTAACGTGAAATTGTGCAGGAAACTTTCTTTTTAGGTAAATAATTAGAGAGTGAGGCCCTGGGGCCCTTTAAAGTTTTGTATTTCTCCATAAGATTAACATGGGAAACAAACATTGTTTTGAAACTCCAGCTGTTGTCAGAAATTAAATCTAAATAATTAATACGCTACATGAAACTTTGTCGGTTGAACTCCTCCGCCATTTCTTAACCGATTTTATCCATTGACGTCTCATTGGAAAGAGCGTGTCGCGTAGATTTGCAAACTGGTCTAACATTTTTGAAAAAGTCCCTTGGGCTCTGCCCCAGTGGCTTTGAAAGTTCCCATGTTATCCTTATGAAGAACATAATTGTTTACATTTTGATCAGCTGTATAATTTAATTGCTGTTATTTATTTTTAAATTCAATGAAACATATTGAGTACATTTATTTACTATTTGAGTTTGTGTAAAGATAACCCCCAAGACGGATCATGTTAGTATGGTTGTATCTTAAATTTGTGTATTTATCGTTGTTTTGTGTCGCTATGACGGATCGTGTTAGCATGATTTTAACTTAAATTTGTGCATTTATCATTGTTTTGTGTAGCTATATTTTTTTGTATTTTCTTTTAAATGCCTCCGACGCGACGACAACGAAACAATTTGTTCCAGGATTGTTTTATTACAGGAGGCGTAATCGTGATAACGACCGCAGCTACAGAACAGTGGTGTGTAATATGCTTAACTCATCACAGTCAGCACTTGACCCTGGACAATCTCAACTATTAGGTTGCAAATGCGCCCTAACACTACCCCAAAACGACTTTTCGTTCTCAATTGGCAATCTATCAATGACCTGTGTTGCCTGTACAGCGAGGCATTTTGAGAAGGAGAAAACCGGCCGGAATGCTTTTAGGTTTATCAATAACGAAGATAAACATGGACAACCTTATATGGCTAAAAGTCAGGAAATGTTTGTAGAAAACATTACAAAGCAATACCAGGTTATGAAATACGCTACAATATTGACAGGAAATGTTGATTAGTTATATACATCGTGAGTATCTCCATGAGTTACACACCGGTAATCTTTGAGTTGACTCTTTTAAACTCATTGAAAATATGACTGTTATTCAATTTGAAATAACTCCTGTAATACTTTGCAATTGCTCGAATTCGAGCAACATGTACACTAGTTAATTTAATTTTGCAAAACAACAGAAAATAAAAATGACTAGGTGAAACCTGTCGAAATCGACGGTTACTTTCAAGTCTTACGCTAATTCATCTAACTGCGATAAATTAAGTGAAATTATACATATTTTGAGCATTTAGCATTGTTTTTAGCGAATTTCCCTATAGGGAATAAGCTATTACCGTAGGTCTCATGGTAAGACTTAGTCACAGGACCGATTTACTTTTTCATTTTGATGTCCCCAGAAGCCAAAAACGCCATCCGTTCAAATTCATATATATATATATATATATATATATTTATATATTTATATATATATATATATATGTGTGTCCGTTAGCACGATAACTCGAGCAAAATTGATCCGATTTCGATGAAAATTGGTACAAACGTGTAAACCTACGTTTATTCGAACGAGTTCGCGAACCAGCATGATCGGACCATGGGAACGGGGTTTTATGGGGGGATTTATGGGGTAAAAATTGGTTTTTCTCATTTTTGACCCTCAAAACATTAAATTCCCCAAATTTCCTCTAGACCATTTTGAAGATCTTAAAAAAACAAATAATTCAGTATATTGAAGTGTTTTTGTATGGTCATTGGTTACGGATAAAATTGTAAATTAAAAATTCCCATGTTATTCTTATGGAGAATAAGTAAACTGTTGTAGTTTGCTTGTTTATGCATATATTTGGATTAAACATGGACAATCTATTTATTTAATACTAAGCTATTAATATTTTACTAAATAAAACACACTTTATTACCCTGTAGGCAGCAAACCTAGGTACTCGGTAAACCTAATGTTATTTGAATAGATTTAAGTTAATTGAAAATCAAATCAGGCAAAAGGAAATTCGCTTAGTCTGCAGGTTTGCTGCGGTGGGGGTATTTTGTTTAAAGAGTAATAAATGTAAAATCAATACCTAATTATATTAATTAGCCACGGTCCATAATATAGGTCACTGCAAATAATTTGTCAAGATAGGTACCATTTTAGGCAAGGTTTCTGTGTTTGGATGTTGTTAGACACGGTAAGAGCACAATAAACTTCTTCATCTGCCGATGAATAATCTGTTGGAGAAGTATGATCCGAATTATAAAATGTCACAATGCGAGTTTGAGCATTTTGTAACTATATAGGTAGTTAAGTTACAGAATTTTTTTTAGGCTGCTGCTCAGTGCACTTTAAGAATATATTTTTTGAGATAAATTAAATGGTTTTTGTTGCTGAGTAGCGCTAGTAAACATGCACAACACTTTTCGTTAGTCTTATAACATTCAATGGCTCTCTAAGAGTTCAAGTTCTTATTTGTATACCTACATATCTATATTATGTTTTCACTAAGATGAATGAATACATCGAAGTAACATCTCTGAAAAGTCTGCAATATATTGACAGTTTTCCAGGTTAATGACTTTCTAAATCATGCACATACTTCTACACAAATGTTTGTAACATGTATGACAATAATCTCATGAACCTATGACGATCTGTCTAGAATAATATGATAAAATATAGGCAAAAGTGGTGAAAAAGGCAGACAACAATCCGTAAAATAGATATAAGATAGTTCTATAAGAAATAATTGTAAGAGTTACTGTGATAAAAGGATTTTCCACTGATATCGTAATGGAACTATATAATGCAAAACATGACATGATACAGACGAAAATCAATTTTAAAATCAGAAAATAGCATTGCAAATACTTCTTTTGGACAATTCAGTAACTTCCAATAAAATGTGTGTTGTTTAAATTACAATTTAAAAATGAACAGCTGTTTCAAAGTATTATCCACATGGCCAAAATGTAAACAAATCTGTGGAGGGATCTTTAAAGGCTTCTGGAGCAGAGCCCTAAGGGAATATATTTCGTTTTTCTTTCGATAAATGATCTACAGACCTTTCTTTTGACACCTCTACCAAGTTTCTACGCCCAGCCGTTCTCTCAAATTAGTGGAGACAAAGATTCCAATTAAATATTAAGATTCCCCATGTTAATCTTATGGGAGAAATCCCAACTTTGATGGAAGATCCTGCCCAAACTAATAAAGATTTCAAAAATCCAAAAACACTTTGCAAAACTACAGATCAGTGCCATTTTTTGGACACTTTAATCATCAAAATCGGACCAAAAATGTGGGAGGAGTTCTGTTCACAAAAATCGGCTTAGCGTATTATATATATAGATGGATTTTTGGTTTAGTCAAGGTTACCACACACGAAGTTCTGAAAGGTCTAGATGATGTAGGCCTACAAGTAACTTGTGTTTCTTCTGATAAACTAATCTTCAAAATGACAGTTTTAGAGTTTTTGAATTACACACACACAATTTGACTAAAAAATAAAGCGGTCAATTGATTATACAAAGATAGAGTTTTGAATGGAATAATGTAACAGGAGAAAAGTGAAAATAGGTAGACAAAACTATATGAGGAAGGTAAAATACATTGCACTTGGAACTAGAATGTTTATATTTTTAAATTTGTATCAATGAATGAATAATGAATAAATAATGAATGAATAATGAATTGTTGTGGCCATGTGGGGATTTAAATATGCTCTTTCTCTCTCTCACACATATGCATATGATCAGCTGGCCTTTTAAATACTGAACAATTCCTTAGACACAGCTGTTAATTAATTAATAGCCCATACAGCTAATAGCAACTAAGGGACCTATAGTTTATAGTGGAATCCGAACCACATTTTTGCCTTGGTATTAACGAATTGGTCTAATTATCAGGATAGTACTGCGGATAGTCGTAGTACTCACTAGTACAGACGTTAATCCACACCAGGGAGTATCGCATCCACAGTGCATGCCTATGAATATCCATAATTCGTGACCTAGTAGCTGGATTACAGGACGACGCCACTGTCCCAGTCATATCCAGGGTAGTATCCTTCATTCATGGTTTTCTAACAACAATACCCCAGTTTTCTGGTAATTCCTGAGCAGTGGCAGAATTACCATAACGCACACTAGGCACATGTCTAAGGGCGCCCTCCGTTAAAGGGCGCCCTCCGTTAAAGGGCGCCCAGCCGCGGCAGGCGTGTCAGGCTGCCAGGGGCTCGTGGCATGAAAGCAAGACGTAAACGTTTAATGTAAGAACATACTTTCATAATTCCTTAACAGTTTGGTTTTCTTAGTAAACCTGTTAAACAATGAACAATAATTTATATTCCAGATACAAAGAACATTAATTATAATTGACTAATTGTTCACTATTTTAAAACGTTTTTATTAGCTCGCTTTCTTGTCCGGTACAAATTTTGTAATCAATTTTATACTAACTTCCCGATGAGCTAGAGACTTGAAACTTGAAACAGCTCACAAATGGATGACAATGCAATATTATATCATTTAATTTTCATATTTCCCATGGGATATGCCCCATGAGCTGGTTTTTATTAGCTTTTGCAATTAATTTTATACTAACTTCCCGATGTGCTAGAGACTTGAAACTTAAAACATAGCTCACAAATGGATGACAATGCAATATTATATCATTTAATTTTCGTATTTCCCTTGGGCTACGCCCCATGAGCTTCCAAATTTCCATGTTTACATTTTGAAAGAATGTAAATATATCAATCAATTTAAGTCAGCTGTAAATACTCAAATAAGACAGTTCGAAGAGCATAGGTTAAAAGGTACAGGTTCTGCTCCCGAGATATTCTAAAAATATAAAACAAGCATAAAAAGTAAAGATAAAACATCTGATTACAGATAGTAAGGTTTTGGTTATGTAAGGCCATATGGAATAGATTTAACATATTTACGCATTAAAGACTAAAAAGTAGAAAATAATTTATAAATAAAAATACTTTTTAAAAATTCCACGTTCTTAAACACACTAAAATGTAGAAAATAATTTATAAATATGTTGACCCCCCACCTCTGGAGATATGCTTATCTATCTACTTATATAATTCAGTTTTAAAAATCTTTGTACAACTAAATCTAATGTTCTACTGGACCGATTTTATTAATCAATGTGTCGTTTTTAATTCGTATGGATTTGCAAATAATTATGAAAGTTTGTTTTTGTTATGATCCATGAAGGAACGAAAATTCCATTAGAAATACTTTGAAAAAAGGTTTTTTCAAATTTTTTATTTGGATGCAAATTTTGGCTGTCTTATTGAGTATATTCAAGAAATGCATGGTATCAATTTGTAGGAAATTTTATTCTCTTTCAGATCAATTTCCTTACCTTTAAAAAGTTATTTGCAAAAAGCTAAGCAACCTCTTAATTTATTGTACAGTAATGAGAAAATACTGAGTTAGTGATCTTTTTGATAAGCTTTGTACAACTATATCTAGACTTCTACTGGACCAATTTTGTTAATTAATGGGTCATTGGAAAGCCTGACTTACGTAGATTTGCAAATAATTATAAAAGTGTGATTTTATTAAATATTCGTGGTGAAAGGGTAAAAAATAAATACATAAAAACTGCTTTTTCAAGTTTCTGTTTTCAAGTTTCAATTTTTAGCCAACTTTTGGCTGCCTTTATTTAGTATTTTCAAGAAATACATAGTAGTAATTCATAGGAAATTTTATTCTCATTCAAAATATCGCATCCATTTTGGTTGGTTTTCCGACAATTTAAAAGTCATTTGCAAATAAGCCAAGCCAAGCGATTCCAAATTTATAGCTGTGTGAAAATACTGAATTAGAGATATTTTTGTTAAACTTTGTATTGTACACAACAATCTACCTACTAACTTCAAAGAAATTGATAGTGTTTCCAAATTTAAATAATTTATAAATAAAAATACTTTTTAAAAATGCCACATTTTTAAAGACACTAAAATGTATAAAATAATTTATAAATATGTTGAGAGAATAAATACTTGTAAGATTTCAAACGAAAAACGTGGGGCGCATTCTAATTTACAAATTAACTTCACCTATTGAATTATTATGATCTATTGCATGCGCCCCACATTTTTCGTTTTAAATCTTACAAGTATTTATTCTCTGAACATATTTATAAATTATTTTGTACTTTTTAGTGTGTTTAAAAACGTGGAATTTTTAAAAAGTATTTTTAATTTTTTTATACTTTTACTGTTTAATGTGTAAATATGTTAAATATATTTTATATGGCCTGTTAATACATAACTAAAACCTTATTATCTGTAATCAGATGTTTTATCTTTACTTTGAAATGCTTGTTTTATATTTTTAGAATATACAAACCACAGCCAAGAACTTTAATTATTTATCACTCAACAAAAAAATAGATGTATGCCTCATTTCTGAAACCCACTTCACTGATAGAAGTTTCTTCAAAATTCCTGGTTATATTGTCTACTTTACTAACCATCCAAATAATAGAGCTCATGGAGGAACTGCTATACTAGTGCACAAAAAACAAACACTATGAGCTTCCTAACATGCAAAATGATTTCTTACAAGCCACGAGTATTGTTGTAAAATGTGGCAATAACGCCTCTCTTACACTCTCGGCAGTCTACTGTCCTCCACCTCATGCAATAAGTAGAGATCAATTTAGAGATTTTTCTCAACACTTGGTCCAACATTTATTGCTGGTGGGGACTATAATGCTAAACACACACACTGGGGCTCGAGACTAGTAACTCCAAGAGGCATGACTCTTTACAGAGCTATAACAGAAATGAATTTGGATTGTGTATCTTCAGGTTTACCTACTTACTGGCCAACTGACCGAAATAAAATACCGGACCTACTGGACTTTTTTGTAGTTAAAGGTATACAATTGAACTACACGAATATCGAATTATCCCTTGATCTTTCTTCAGACCACTCCCCTGTAATCATAACTTACAGTACTAGTATATGCTTGAAGGAAAAATCCCCGTCGTTGTGGAATAAGAATACAAACTGGGATTACTTTAGGACCCTTGTAAATAACAGTATTGATCTTAAAATCCCGTTACGGAATGAACATGATGTGGAAGAATCAATAAATTACTTCAACACTACCATACAGAAATCAACCTGGGAAGCAACTCCAAAATCTAAAATCTGTGTCTCAAAATCAAATAACTACTCAATTTATATTAAGAAGAAAGTAGCAGAAAAACGTAGACTACGGAGAATTTGGCAAAATTCACGCGACCCTCTTGATAAAACTCGTCTAAATCGTGCAGCTCAGAAATAAAAACGATGTTTAGTGGAACTGAAAAATACATGGTTTGACGATTTTACGAAAAATCTAACCCCAACTGAAGCAACCGAGTATTCTCTTTGGAAGTCTACTAAATATATTAAACGTCCAGTTCAACACGTACCGCCAATTCGGAAACCTGACGGGTCCTGGGCTAAAACCCCTGAAGAAAAAGCGAAGGTTTTTGAAGATTACTTTTCTGATGTATTTAAGCCTATTACTCCGAATCCCCCCAGTGACGAAAGTGAAATTTACGAATTTTTGGATGCACCAAATCATTTGTTTTGCCTATAAAATCTTGTACTCCTTCAGAGGTTTCAAGAATAATTTTTAAGGAAATTAACCCCGTGAAAAGTCCTGGGTACGATCTCATCACTGGAAAAATTTTAAGAGAACTACCCCGTAAAGGCATTATGTTGTTGACATTTATATTTAATGCTATGTTACGATTGGAATATTTTTCTGTTCAACTGAAAATTGCACAAATAGTTGTTATCCCAAATCCAGGCAAACCACCTAATGACGCATCTTTTACAGACCCATAAGCTTGCTTCCTATAGTATCAAAGTTGTCTGAAAAGGTAATACTTAAAAGGTTAACCCCCATTGTTGATGAATTAAACTTAATACCAGATCATCAGTTCGGCTTCCGCAAACAACATTCCACCATTCAACAAACTCACCGATTAGTGGATATTATAAAAAACACATTTGAGAAAAAACAGTACTGTTCTGCTGCACTTTTGGATGTCCAACAGGCGTTTGACAAGGTGTGGCATGTCGGACTTCTGTTTAAACTCAAAACCTCTCTCCCTCACTCTTTGTATCTTCTGAAATCATATCTGACCAATCGATATTTTCAAATTAAATTTGATAATTTGTTATCTGATCTGAAGCCGATACAGTCTGGAGTACCTCAGGGGAGTGTTCTTGGTCCCTTGCTATATTTGATATATACAGCAGACATCCCTATGGTCCCCAACGTCACAGTTGCTACGTTTGCTGATGACACGACACTGTTGTCGAGTCATGTGGACCCTCAAGTCGCTTACATAAATCTACAAGCTGCCTTGACTGAGCTCCAATATTGGCTTAAAAAGTGGAGGATAAAAGTCAACGAAAACAAGTCCAAACATATTGTTTTTACTCTGAGAACAGGGTACAATCCTCCAGTAACCATTAATAATGTAGCCTTAACGGAGGCAGACAGTGTAAAATATTTAGGTCTAACTCTTGACAAAAAATTAAATTGGAAATCTCATATCTGGTGCAAGAGACAGCAAATGGAATTAAAACTTCGTAAACTCAATTGGCTACTAGGTACGAATTCAAAATTATCATTGGCTAACAAAATTTTACTGTATAAAGTTATGATCAAACCAATTTGGACATACGGAATTCAACTTTGGGGGACCTCGAGCAAATCCAACATTGAAATTCTTGAACGATTTCAGGCTAAGGCACTGAGAAGAATTATTGGCGCACCCTGGTTCGTATCCAACACTACAATTAGGAATGAATTCAAAATTAAATCAGTGAAAGAAGAAATTACAGACGTTAGCAAAAATTATCAAGAAAAATTAGAATATCATCCAAACAGTCTTGCTGTTAATCTGCTGGACAATAGTCAGTGCATTACAAGATTAAAAAGTGTTGTGCATGTGCTGGACCTAAGCTACAGATTTCTGTAAATATTTAAATAATGATTGATCCAATTTTTGGCAAGACTTGTTGATGAACAGGGTGCTTGCTTCCTGATATTGTTTTGATATATGTTTTACTTATTGTTTTCATATTTGAACAGATTGTAAAATAAATTCTGAAAAAAAAAATATTTTTAGAATATCTCGGGAGCAGAATCTGTACCTCTTAACCTCTGCTCTTCTAACTGTCAAATTGAAGTATTTACAGCTGACTTAAAGTAATTGATATACAGTAGAGTCCCGCAAACTCGGCTAATGTGGACTGGAAGGGTCCCGAGTTTGTAAAATGCCGAGTTATCGGGAACTAGGGTTTAAAATAAGAACAATACAGTTTTTAAGCTTTTTAACCGCCTTTTTTATTTATATTTATATTACAAGTCAGTATTTGGTCATCAGATATAATACAACAAATCCTTGGTGCGAGTTGCGAATGATTTGACTTGAGCTTGCTTGAGTCAATGTTTAACCCGGACTAAAAAAATCACTAATTTTCTGAGACGGTGATGGCCGAGTTATCCAGACTGCCTGGTTATCGAGTGCCGAGCTTGCGTGTGTCTACTGTATTTACATTCTTTCAAAATGTAAACATGGAAAATTTGGAAGCCCATGGGGCATGGCCAAGGGAAATACGATAATTAAATTATACAATATTGCATTGTCATCCATTTGTGAGCTATGTTTCAAGTTTCAAGTCTCTAGCTCATCGGGAACTTTGTTTAAAATTGATATCAAAATTTGTAAGAAAGAGAGCTATTAAAAACAAGCCATGGAGCGTAGCTCAAGGGAAATATGAAAATTAAATTATATATTATTACATTGTCATCTTTTTGTGAGCTATGTTTCAAGTCTCTAGCTCATCGGAAATCTAGTATAAAATTGATTGCCAAATTTGTACCGGACAAGAAAGCGAGCTAATAAAAACGTTTTAAAATGGTTGTAAACAATACCTTATAAAGAACAATTATTATTCACTTTCTGAATATTTAAATTACAAGTTAATGTATTTTAGTTTAAGTACATGTCGTTTGTCTATTGTTAGCTGACAATGTCACCTGTGCTACGCTGGATTTGTGAAATATTTTGTGACAATAAAGTAGTATTTCATTTCATTTAATTGATGCCAATGGTGGTCAAAGGACCTACAGTATTAGCGGTGAATATCTTAAGTGCTTACTGGGCTAATTAAACAACTTTACCTACGGGGCAAGACTTTTACTTTACTCAGAACGTTGGCAGCAAATTTTACACATTCGGACGTCATGAAGGACATTCCCTTTCATACTATGGCCACCAAAACTGACCTTTAACTCCATTAAGGGGTTTTAGAGACCGCAGCATGACCAGCTGTTGTCTGATCGTAGTTTAACTGAACCTGCGCAAGCATCACCGACACTTACAGGGTGATATTGTGACAAATATTTTTTATAACCACAAAATTGCAAACAAAACTATATTATATAATATATCAAAATCATCTGTCGTAAATCTTAAACCTACCCTTAAATCTTATGCCTATTATTTATGCGCAAATTGTGTACCATATGGATAAACATTCAAGCCGCTGCTTCGCAGGTTAGCTCATAAAGACAAACACTTAAAGTAAAATATTTTACTAAAAAGATAAGACAATATTTAGCTTAGATAAAATTTATAAGACTATAATGAATCGTGTTAATAGTCTACATTCTCAAAATAAATCAAAACTCATATTACAAAAGTAGGTAGCAACTAAATTTGGGAAGCTAAAAATTTAAATTACGTGCTTAAAATTCAAAACTACATCCTGTCTAGACTTTATGCCTTGAGCCCCCAAAACATCTCACACGCCTACATCAGGTTTACTGTTGACTTCTAACTTAGCGGTAAGAGCATCCAGCTCTCAACGAAGCTCCACTTCCCTACAACCAAAACTCACCCTTCTTGTCATAGTTCAGACACGAAAACAACAATAATTTTCTGTTACAATACACCCTTAACAACGTTCAACACTAGAAAAATGTTTCTGGTGTCTAATGAGAGCACAGAAAGTATATATTATATATCTCACTCTCGCTATGTCATATGACAGGCTTACTCATCACCAAATTCTAATTCACTACTTATAAATATGTTTTTCAACTCCATTAGCCTGGCTAAACAGAGGGTTGTCCTGATGTGCAGTCGAGAAGGTAGACAGACAAGTCATCACAACAAAACACAAGGTACTTAATTCAAATGTCAAAAGACTGAGTGGCAACCAGACTAAAAATACACTTTTATGATAATCAAAATACGAACAAAATTACTGTCTCCTTACTGAAAAATTGTATGAGTAAACCACCAATCTCCCCCCTGACCAGCACAATGCCACCTCTTTCATAGTTGCGCCAGGCTTCATGGCAACTTATCTTATAACAACTAATTACGTTTCAGTGAACAACAAAAACACATTTAAATGAACCTACTACTTTATCAAAATAACAAAAGGATATTTGTTAAATGGAAGAGCTGTTAGTTGACCGAGTGAAAACTAATACAGGGGGCTAATACAGGGCAATAAGATCTGATGGTTTTAAAATGTAAATAACTCAATCGTTTTAAGAGATACAAAGTGTTTTATTGCATATTACAGATTGCTATTTATGAACATTTATAAAAATAACCAAAGAAATGTTTATGTAATCCGTTTAAGATTTGAAGATGACATCTTTCAAATGATGACCATCTTGGGCCATGCATTCTTCCAATCTTGCACTGAAATTGTCAAACACTTTCGCTAACATTGCAGGAGAAAGGTTGGCTATTTCTTGGCGTATGGCTTCCTTCAGGTCATCCAATGTGCGGGGTTTGTTTGTGTACACTCTTGATTTCAGCAGTCCCCACAAGAAAAAGTCACAAATGCTGAGATCCGGGGAGCGAGCTGGCCACGCAATGTCCCCAAAACGCGAGATAACTCGGCCACGAAACTTGCTTCTTAAGAAGTTCATTACCTCATCATGTGGGCAGTTGCCCCATCCTGCTGGAACCAAATTCTGCTGTGGTTTAAGCGTTTTCTGCGTAGTTCGGGGATAAGGAAGTTTTTCAACATAGTCAGGTATCGTTGTGAGTTGACTGTTACAGTTCGACCGTTTTCTTCAAAAAAGTATGGGCCTATAACACAATGTTTTGTTACGCCACACCACACAGTGACCTTGGGACTATGAAGGAGACGTTCATGCAGTTCTTCTGGATTTTTTTCCGACCAATAGCGGAAATTCTGTTTATTCACATATCCATCCAAATGAAAATGTGCTTCGTCGCTCATAATGAAAATTTTGTCATCTGTAAGCAAATCAATCATTTGCTCTGAAAATGCGTTGCTCTTTGCATAATCAGTGGGCTTCAACTATTGCACGATAGCCATTTTGTATGGATGAAAGAGCAGGTCGTACCGTAATATTCTTCTTACCGAGCGGTCAGACATGCGCAGAGCAGCAGCTTGTTTGCGTGCAGGCCGCCGAGGACTGGCTTCCACAGCTTCCCTTACTCTCTCGACGTTCTCTGGCGTCGGGGCTGACGTTGGACGGCCAGTTGATTTCTGTTTTAATACTGAACCGGTAGCTCTAAAGTTACCCACCCACAGCAAAATGGTGTTTCGAGTTGGAACTTTCCCTCTTGGACCCACATTAAAACGTCTGCGGAACTGCTCCATGGCTACTAAAATGTCCGCACGTAAGCTCTGGAACGCCGCTATCCCCACCAACCCCCACCACTCACTCGCTCGACAGCGCGGCAGCGAAAACCATCAGATCATTTTGCCGCTCCCTGTACATTAATTTGTTAAGAAGAGAATATTTGTATTTGTTTGATTAATTTGAAAACAAGAACTGTTTTTTAGACAATAGAAGCTAGGTACTTACCTTTCATTTTGTCAGAATTCTTGCATCTGACCCCACGCTGACACCAATGTATCAACCACACACTGGAAGGGCAGAAAGTCAATGATCGAATGCTGAGTAGAGAATTTAACAATTTTATTACTGCAAAAGAACAAAGTTACTTAATATGAGTTACTACTAACTACTACTGTCCATAAAAAACAAATTTTAACGGAGAAATGCCTACCGCGATGGACAGTCGCGGGAGAGGGAAGGATAGTGTGAAGACCGCGTCTTCTCGACTCTTCTAACCTGATTGACTAACTGTCCTCCAGGTTCGGTGGTCCTACACGTCACATGGAATGATGATACCTCGTGTCAGCAGAACAATTAGGCCACATTCCATGCCACAACCAAAACAACCGAACGTGATGTAGCAATCCAATACTTTGCGACACTCAACAAAACCCAAGTAAACTGCAAGATTATGCTGGCTAGCGGAGTTGCTACATGCTTCCACTGACCTATTACCAATACTTACTTACTTACTTACTGCTTTGGCCACTGGTACCCTAGATGGTGCTTGGCCTCCCCAACACACTGCCTCCATAGGTCTCTGCTTCTTGCATCTTCCTATTACCAATGCAACCGGCAATAACCAAAACTGGGTTTTGGGCTGGTATCCGTGATATTCCAAAAAAATATGGTTAATGACTGCCTGACCGTCACAGTATTTAACCACAACCTGTTGCTAGTAAAATAATATTTTGCATTTCGCAAATCTGTTTGCTTCATAAATTTTTAAATACTTCCAAACCTGGGAAACAATTATCAAGAATTTATCACAAATTAGTCAAAAAAAATTATGGTAGCCCTATTTCTACATTCTTGTAATAAACTTATCCACTTTCACTTATTATTTACAGAAAAAACAAGTTCAATTATTCACATCAACATATAAATTATTTAAGACTTCCAACAAAAACAAAGGCCCATTCTTCAAATTCAAAGAAATTTGACAGCCGACGGACGATGCTAAACTGCATTATACTTTTTCACCTTGCTCGAGAAAGAGAAAGAGAAAAATAAAATTAAGTACAAACCACCGAACAAAGCATACAAACTATAACAAATAAAAGCCCTTTTAGGTTTGATGAAGGAGGGCTTGGCTGTCTTGTCATGTAGCCATGTAGTTTCATCCATCAATAAATAAATGTTACGTTGAACTTGAAATTAAAAATAGTAGTCTTGCGCAATGTGCAGTATTGTCATTTGTCACAGATGGTGGTTACAGATTGAATGCAATATGATTTTTTGAAATCATGAATACCCCAACATTTAACCCTTGGGCATAAAAATATGAATCCAGCCACTGACTGGACTGGATTGATTTTACATTCAGCGCTATTTATGCTGCTTCTGTATTTCCATAGTTTGTACAAAACAAAGTCAAATAAAGAACTGTATGCATTAAATAAAATTATCTTGTAACTTGTAACTAGTATTAATGTTATTAAAAATCAACCTCAGATAAAGAAAGGATAGTTTTAAAGGATAGTGTTATAATTTTGTTGAGTTCAAATGAAACATTTATTTGATCCAGTCTTTATTAAGGTTGCCCTCTGGTTCTGTATTCTGCTTGGATATGGTGGAGCAATAGGTGTCGATGTTTGCACCACTCTATCAGCTCACGATAGTGACAAAACTTAACCAACTAACACTGAAATAATCATCCTGTAGCCTACTATTGATAATATTTTATGATAAATATGTCCTTTCAAATAGCCTTAAATGAAAAATAATCATCATGGTTGACAATTTGAATTTTGTAAATGAGTAAATAAAAATATAACCAACTAACTTGGTACCGAATGTATCAGTGCCGACATTTCACCATCGATTCTCGGTCCCAGTACTTTTCCTAAGAACCGGTGGAAGCGACATTTGATGTTAAGTACCGACACATCACTAGACAAAATGAATCATCGCATAGGGGTGGGAATCTGCTTGACTAGTAGTGAGCAAAGAAATTGACAAGTAGCTATTGTCAGATTTTAACTACCTGGCTTTGTGCTGACTGCAGCTCATTTGAGACCTTAATTTATAGACAGTGTTCATATAAGTGTTTTTAGATTCAGCAGTTCATTTTCCTTAAAGCCATAAAAGCATCCCGAGAAACTTATCACTTGTACTAAAGTTTAAAAAAATTGGCTAGTAGTAACACACCTAAACGTCAATATTATATATGTTTGGAAACTACCAAACCTCTTTGTGTTTGTTGAACTTGTTATGAAAAACTGTCTAGTTTTTGTGATGAAAAATATAAAATACCCTACTCCAGCATGTGTTGCATTAATGCATCATGACTACTTGGTGTAATCAATATATTTGTCTTTTTAAAGGTAACAATGGAATAAAGTGCAACGATCTTCTTCTTGAGCTTAAATCACAGAGAAATTCTAGCACACAAATCAACTTTGTGAATGAAAATAACACCTACTGTTCAACTTCATTGAACTACCAATGGTTCAATTCACTCATTATTGTACCATTCCATCAGATTGAAACTGTTGAAAAGGTATGAAAAAGTAGTAGACTATCTATTCTGGTGATGCTTCTCTGTTTTTTAATTTTTTATTTAGATGTGTTAAGATTAAAAACATTTTTGTTTACACTAATTCATTAAGGGAAGGAATGATTAATGAATACCCTCCCTATAAGGCTACAATTTTAGCGAATTTCCCTATAGGGAAATGTACGACAACATAGTTCATAGTTCATGGTTCATAGTTGTGAGCTTGGAAGTAGCTATTATCGTAGGTGGCACGGTAAGACCTAGACCCGGGACCGATTTACTTTTTCATTTTGATGTCCCCAGAGGCCAAAAACACTATTCGTTAAAATTTGTATATATGTATATATATAGATTTATATATATATATATGTATATACGTCCGTGAACGCGATAACTTGAGTAATTTTTGTCCGATTTTGATGAAATTTGGTTTAAAGGTGTAAAGCAGGATAAACTTGAATGAGTTCGCGAACCAGCATGATCGGACAATGGGAACGGGGCTTTCCGGGGGTTTTATGGGGTAAAAATTGGTTTTTCTCACTTTTGACCCTCAGAACACAAAATTTCCCAATTTCTCTTTAGTCCTTTTCAAAGAGCTCAAAAAAACAAATAATTTAGTATATAAAAGTTGTTACATATTAAATAAAAGATGTGTAAAATAAAATAGGTGTATTCTGAAATGAATCCTAAATAACAATGATTGTAAACAAAAACAAAGTTAACTTATTAAACATAACATATGGTATTTTACTAAACATACAGTATGTTAGAAAAGACACATCAATTTTCCCCCTTTAAAGTCTTGACCGCAGCATTTGATCTACATGTCGTCTGCATGTTACTCCGTTCTCCAGTTCAACGTTGTAATGTAGATTTCCATCTCTTGATGTAACTATTCCGAAACTCCATTTTGTCTGACCCTTGTAGTAGTTTCTCACTTGAACACGGTCTCCCACCTTAAATATGCGTGTTATACCTTTAGGTTTGTCTTTTGAGTCCTCGATTCTAGAAGGTATCATAACACTGAGGTATGTTCTTACTTGTCTGTTGAACATGAGATAGTATGCCGAGTTTCCTGTTGAGTTTGGTACTTGACGGAGTTGAATTAACACCTTGTGAATTTTACTGTCAAGTGTTCCAGGTTCATCTAATATCGACTTCAACATCTTCTTCACTGTTTGTACAAAGCGTTCAGCTTGTCCATTAGATGATGGGTGGAACGGAGCAGTCGTTTTGTGTTGAGTTCCACATGACTTAAGAAACTCTTGAAAAGTAAGAGAATTGAAACTTCGTCCATTGTCTGAAATTAGGAGGCTTGGAAGACCAAAAGTACTAAAAAGTTTCTTCAACTCCTTAATAGTCCAATCGGTAGTTGCTGTTTTTGTAGGTATTACCTCTACCCATTTGGAGAAGGCATCAACAACAATGAAAAATTGTTGTCCATTTGTTGGGCCCATGAAATCTATATGTATTCTCTCCCATGGCTGAGTTGCTGGTTCCCAAGGATGATTGATCTCTTTCGTTGGAGAATTTTGTTTCTCCTGACAAGGCTTGCAAACAGCAATCATGTTGTCAATGTCTTTATCCATTCCTCTCCAAAAGCAGTAACTTCTGGCCAAAGCTTTGGTTTTTACCATACCAATGTGCCCGTAGTGTAGTTCATTGAGAATTCTTTTCTTGAGGGAATTTGGGATGATTACTTTCCACCCTTTGAAGAGGCATCCTTCATGTAATGCAACTTCATTATCGTGAAATCCCAATGGCTCTAGTGATTGACCCTCCTCAAGAGCCTCCACAATTTGTTTTAGATATGTGTCCTTCATAGTTTCTTCGGCCAGTTCTTTGGGATTGATGGTTATGGTGTTCAATTGGTTTGTTTGGAAATGTCCAAACTGGTCGATACTTGTAAATTTTGAATCTTCCACAGGAAATCTTGAGAGGAAATCTGCATTGCCATGATCACCAGTTCTCTTGAATTCAGTTGTGTAGTTAAATCCTGATAAAAAATGGGAGTAGTTGAATAGTCGCGTAGCTGACATTGATGGTAGGCTCTTGTTGGGATTGAAGATTGACACTAATGGTTTATGGTCCGTGATGAGTGTAAAATGACGCCTGTAGCAATAAGAAAAAAATTTCTTCAACCCCCAGTATATACCTGTGGCTTCTTTATCGATTTGGCTGTAATGTTTTTCAGCATTGGTCAATGATCTTGAAGCAAAAGCTATAGGCTTTTCACTTCCATCTGGGAAACGATGTGATATCACTGCTCCAAGTCCCACTGGTGAAGCATCAGTTGCAAGGATCAATGGCAGGTCTGGGTTAAAGTGACAAAGAACTGTGTCACTTGTTATTCTTTTCTTGATGTTTTGAAAACCTTCTTCGCACTTACTGTCCCATATGAATGACTGCCCTTTTTTTAGAAGTCTATGTAAAGGATTTAAAACAGTGGACAGATTCTTTACAAACCGGTTGTAGTAATTAACAAGCCCTAGGGGAGCGAGCTGGCGTAGTGGTTAGAGCGCGGGACTTCAGTCCCTGAGGTCCCGGGTTCGATCCCCGCCAAGTCACCAATGGATTTTATCTAAGTGATAATGCCGCAACCCCTAGGTCTAGCCTGAAGTAATGTGAAAAACAATCCCAGGCTCGTGCCTAGCGTCCTTAGGACAAAAAAAAAAAAAAAAAAAAAAAATTAACAAGCCCTAGGAAAGATCGGAGTTCTTGGATGTTTTGAGGCCTTCGTGCATTTGTAATTGCTGTGATTTTATCCTTACTCTTGTGGATTCCAGTGGCGTCAATAATATGTCCTAAGTATTCAATTTTCTTTTGAAAAAATTTGCACTTGTCACGGTTCAACTTCAAATTTTGACTCCTTAAACGCTCAAACACTTGCTTTAGTCTTTCTAGTAGTTCTTTTGATGATGTTCCTTGAATTATTATATCGTCGAAGAAGCACTGAACACCTTGAAGGTCTTGAAGGATTCCGTCCATCACCTTTTGCCAAACCCCTGGAGCAACTTTTACACCAAACATCAGTCTGTTAACTGTGTATTGTCCTTTATGAGTGCTCAAAGTTTGAATTTCTGCACTCTCATCATCCATTTCCAAGTGGAGATAAGCATTACTTAAATCCAAAGTACAGAACAACTGTCCTCCATTCATTTGAGCAAAAATGTCTTCGATCCGAGGTATTGGATGATGTTCTTCTTTGATTTGTTTATTTACTGTAACCTTGTAATCAGCGCATATTCGTATGTTACCATTAGGCTTTACTACAGGTACAATTGGAGTACCCCAATCGGACTTGTCCGTTTTGGAAATGATTCCAGCTTCTTCCAGACGATTCAACTCGAGTTCTACTTTTTCAGTTAGTGCATATGGGACTGGACGAGCTTTCACAAAAATAGGTCTTGCCCCTTCAACAAGCTGTAAGTGTGCTTTTTTGTGAGGTATGAGTCCTACTCCTGGTTCAAATAATTCTTTGAATTCATCCAAAAGATCTTCGAGTGCAGTAGATGTAGTATTGCTACTAACTGTTTTAAGTTCTGCCCAATCCAGCTTGACCTCTCTAATCCATTCTCTTCCGAAAATTGCATCGAAATTTTGATTCACTATGTAGAGTTTACCAACAAACACCTGATCATTGTAAGTGCATTCTACAAAGACGACACCCCGGGGTTTAATTATTTCGCTTGAGTATGTCCTTAGTTCTATGTTTGTGTGGAAAATCTTTTTATTTATGTTGAGACTTTTAAAGGTAGAGTATGGTAGAATACTTATTGCTGCTCCAGTATCTAACTCCATCCGCACAGGTAACCATAAACTTGTCATTACCGGCACTCTGGTTGTGTATCTTAAAAACCTCTTGTTTCTCTTCCTTATAATAGTCTATAGTATTGTCAGTTTCGGTACAATGAATTTCTGTTTGTTTTGTGCCTAAACATACGCTAGCAATATGCCCTTGTTTGTTGCATTTCTTACATATTTCTCCGATAAATTTACACTGATGTGCCCTGTGTCTAGGTGATCCACAACGATAGCATTTACCTTTGAGGCGTTCAAATGGAGACTTTAACTTTTTGTTCCAAGTAGGAGAAAAATGGGGTGGTTTTGTTTCTGTACCGGTACCTGCTATCTTGTTTATTTTCTCATTTGAATGCATGTTTTCTTCTACTATATGGCTTTCGTTCTTTGCCAATTCCATGATGGAGGCAAGTTTCACTACATCTTGAAACGATGAAGCAGATCTTTCTTGTAATAATTTTGTTCGTATGTCTGAATTGCTAATACCTCTTATAAACTGCATGCGTAGTAATGTGTTTGCAATTTATTTCCCACAATTATTACAGTTGAAGTCACAGTCTGAAGATAACTTTTGAAGCTCAACGGAATATATTTTTACGGTTTCTTCAGATTCTTGTTTTCTTGTCATAAATTTGTGTTGTAAGGCCCAAGTACTAGGTTTAGGGTCAACATAATCAGCCAAAAGACTTACTAATTCAGCATATGTTTTATTCAAAGGACTTTCAGGAGCGCACAAATCATACAGCTTCTGATGTAAATGTGGCGTTAAGGCATGTAGCATTGTATACAATCTACACACATGATCCTTTGGTTCCAATTCTTGGCTATGTAGATTAAGGAACGCGGCAGCGTTCCGCCCCGCCAAGTCCCCCAGCGGTACACAGCTGCTGCAGTGTATATATACATGACGTGACAAAGTGGCTTTTTTACTCGTCTATAGCTCTGAAGAAACAAAAGCTATCAAAATAGTTATTCGTCTAATGGATAGGGGCACTCATTCTCAACAAAATAAAATAAAAGAATTTAAAAAACGGTTGTGTTTGAGCCAAGAAAAACTAGTTTGAAAATTCACAAATTTTCCGTGTTCTCCTTCTTCTCCTTAAATGTTGACGGACCTACAGCCCAAACCACTGGCTCAATTTTAATGTTTTTTATGTTGTTTGAAAGCCCTTAACGTGTAGATGTGCCTTTTGAGGGTCTCAAGTCGGTGCGTTGACCCATAAACCCTTGGCAAGCCATCAGAGTACGATTTTTGCCCATTTAAATAACATGGGATTAAAATCAAAACAAAAGAAGGACCAGCTGCGATTAAATTTCAATTAATTTAAATGTTGGAGAAATTCATAGGAACAGCTGAAAAATTATTTTAAAACTTTTATAAAGTATTTTTTCAGGTATACCGAATGATTTGAACTACTTACTATATAAAATTACTTAGAGCAGTGATATTCCCCGATACTTTCCATTGAAAAATGTAGTGTACAGATGGTACACTGGTACAGCAGCTCGTCATTTTTAACAGTTTAATACTACTTATCAAAACATATGAAACCTAGGAACTTGAAACTTAGTACTAGTACTAAGGTTTGTTTTATGTTTGATACACTAAATCAAAATAAAACAATCGGGAAAATCACTTTACGTATGTTAAACAAGCAATTAAAAAGTGTTATGTAAATTTAGGATAAATGAGTTTTTCAATCTTTGTTTTGCCTTATGCTATTTCTAACACACCTAATCTGTTTGATTAAATTTTTACTTCTCTAATAAGGGCTCAATTTACACTAGTCTTTAGATATACGGGTTTAATTATCAGAACACTTATGTAACACCAACGCATTTTATGTTGTTCAAGATGACCATTAATGAAATTTGAAACTGAGTTTAAGCCCAGGGGGTTTTAAATAGTAATTTTGGTACGTGTGTCAAAAAGTTTTTAATCGGTTTAAAGCAGATAAGACCAAAAATTTAGAATTTAGTTCTACACAAACAATATTATTGAAATTAAATGAGATGTAGTTGTGCCGTGGTCTATAGGCCTATATCAGAGAAAAGAGGATTTTTATTTTAACTGTTAATTTTCTACAAAAATAAATAAAATCTAACAAAAAACCACTAAGTGGTAACACTTTCCCCGCCAAGTCAGCAATCCAAAAAAGATAATAAATCATTACCTTTCCGCCAAGAAAAACAATGCAATGTATGTAAGTTTGGGAGCTTGGCGGCAGACTTTTGCTCGATCACTTTAAAAAATACCATAAAACTAGTTTCATTGAGCAAGTATCTCTCCCATTAGTACATTGCTAGGTGAGAGCTTATTTTACAAAATTTGACCTTATTTGTGCCGCATTTCATAAAATCATAATAGTGATGGTTTTATATTTACTGATTACCTCAAAATTATTACACTTAGTTGGACTAATTAATTAGAGAAGTTGATTTGTGAAATTATCCACGAACGTAACTTTAATGAAAAATAAAACCAAGCAAAAGTCTGCCACCAAGTTGCCAAACTTACATACATTACATTATTTTTCTTGGCGGAAAAGTAATGATTTATTATCTTTTTTGGATTGCTGACTTGGCGGGGAAAGTGTTACCACTTAGTGGTTTTTTGTTAGATATAGAAATATCTCAAATCGACGAATGAAGTTCTTGAATGATTCATTTTCCTGATATGGTGTGAAAATCATTGAGGAAGTAGTGGATCGACGTTGTGGAGAAGACACATTTGATGTACTAGGCACAGTATTTTGAATGTTCACATGTAGTTCTGCAAGCTGTCTGTCCCATACGTTTATGTAACTCATCCATTACCTTGTAATATTTGTCCTCCATTTCTACTCTGTAATCTATTTCTTTCTCAATTTCAACTTCTTCAGTTTTCTCTTCTATTAATTGTTGTACAGAATTAAATCTTTCCCAATACTCTTCAATTGTTGTTATCCTGGTTTTCATTACTTCTTTTGACATGTTTTGTAGGTTTGCTAGCCATCTTTCAGCCTTAGACAACTGACCCTTCACTACTACTCTAATCTTCTTTAAATCAGTCAAACTTTCAGTGTTACTTAGGTCACTCATATTAAAAAATAAATTGTAATAAATAGAATGTAAAAAACATTAAAAACTGGTTTTCCTCGTCGCCAAACTGTTACATATTAAATAAAAGATGTGTAAAATAAAATAGGTGTATTCTGAAATGAATCCTAAATAACAATGATTGTAAACAAAAACAAAGTTAACTTATTAAACATAACATATGGTATTTTACTAAACATACAGTATGTTAGAAAAGACACATCAAAAGTATTTTTGTTCGGTTATTAGTAACGTAGAAAATTAAAAAAATTGTAAATTTAAAATTTCCATGTTATTCATATGGAGAATATTGTCAAATGTTGTAGTTTGCTTGTTTATGGATACAATTTGATCAAACTTGGCAAATGTATTTATTTTGTACTAAGCTATCAATATTTTTCTAAAAAACACACTTTATTAGTTTCCTTGTAGCAGCAAACTTAGGTACTCGTTAAACCTAATGTTATTAATGTATTAATGTTTTTTAATTGAAAATCAATTCAGACACATGGAAATTCGCTTAGTCGGCAGGTTTGCTGCGGCGGGGGTATTTTAATATCTTATATAATGTATTTTCTTTATCTCGGTAAATCTACATTATAAAAAGTGCAAATAAGTTGTGCAAACTACAACTTGCTACTACTTACATACGTTCATACTAGGGGTGTGAAATGGGCTCAATTTGTGAGTCTAGCCTTAGAAGATCAATCATTAAGTCAGAAAAAAGAGCTGAGCTTTTATTCTTGTGGTACTATCACGATTGTAGAAAGTTTGTGTGAAAATTACAGATCAAAAATGCACTAAATCTCTGCATTGCAATAAATAATCATAATTCAGTATCGCAGGAGTCGATGATAGTATCCTCTATGACCGTGAGAAATTTTAAGATTAGTCACGATGTCACCACAATTGCTGGAGACAAACAAGATAATGCCGCGATCTCACAGATTATTGTCATGATAAAATTTTAATAAATGCTCTTGAAACCAAATATGATTACCAAGCAAACACTGTTTTTTTACTTGTAAATATATCAAACATGCTTTAAATTGGCTTAAACAGTAAAAAAGGTTTTTTTTTAATTGTAAACAATCAATTTCGTACTATTTACTTAACACTTAAGGCATGTTTTAAAGGTACAGTGGTTTCCTGATATTTGAATTCTAAGAATGAAAAATTTTAAAATTAAAGTGAGCATGTTAGCTATTTAGGATTGCACACCTCTAAAAATTACTCCAAGTTTGGAATTAGAATCAACTCAACTGCTGAACCAAATAGGACAAAAAATTCGTTGAAATTAATAAAAGACCTGATGTAAAATAAAAATAAAAACTCCAAATTAAAATATATTTATTCATAATATTAAATTGGCTTGCCCTCGCCAAGTTTACAAAACTTGTTGACAAGGTTAAATTTATTCTAAAGTAACAAACAAATTTTGAAGTATTTTTCTAATCTTTATTTTTTTTAAGTAAAAAAATTATATAATTAATAGTTCTAAGGCGGTTTTTGGCAGGCATTTATTTTAAATCTAAGTAAGTTTATCTGGCAGAAGACTTAAGAAATAGTAAAGAAATTAGCTCATAACCAACGGCTTTTAACGGTCTTTGGTTTTCCTGGCAGAGTCTGTCAGCAATGTCAGCCTGACAGAAATAAACCAAAGTTAATTCTGTTTGTTGGTTGAACATAACCTCTCAAACGTGTTTTCACAAAGTAGAGTAAATAAAATTACTAGAAAAGTTCACTATTCCCCTTTTCCTAAAAAGATTGTATTTATGCTCTATGTATAAGAGTGAAAATTTTGAAACGTACGTTTTCAGGAAATGCACTCAAGAATTTTTTGTTCCGTTTTTTGAAACTTTTTTTTGAATTTTTTATTTCATTAACATTTGAAGTTTCATAAAATGTCCATGGTAATGCAATATCTTTGGTGATTTTTTTGCTAATAGCGCATCTTTGATGGAAAAACACAAAATTTTGTCACAACCATCACGGACATAAAAATGATAATTAAAAATAGTTAATATTATTTGTATAACTATGTTTTGCTAAAAATTAGTTTACTTTTAGGGCCATTATACAATAAACAGCTCACTAAGCTTTTGGTATATTCGGTCTTTCTAGAAAAAAATAAAAAAACTCAAAAAATTGAAAACACCCCCGCCGCAGCAAACCTGCAGACTAAGCGAATTTCAACTTGTCTGATCACATTTTTAAATAAGACATATTTATTCCCAATTTTAATAACATTAGAATTAACGAGTGCGTAGGTTTGCTGCTACGGGGAAGGTAAAAAGTGTTTTTTGACCATACGTCAATAGTATAGGATGAAATAAATCAATTTGCCAAACTTTATCAACATATATCCATAAACAAGTAAACTACAACAGTTTTCATTTCCTCCATAAGAATAACATGGGAATTTTATATTATGATTTTTTTAAATTTTCTCAGTGACTGTTAGGCATAAAACAGCGCTTCAATATACTCAATTATTTATTTTTTTAAGCTCTACAAAATGGTTTGGAAAGAAATTGCAAATTTTTTTTGTTTTTAGGGTCAAAAATGAGAAAAAACCCCCATAAACCCCTGTTTCCATGGTCCAATTATGCTGGTTCGCAAACTCGTTCGAATAAACGTAGGTTTACAGGTTTGAACCAAATTTCATCAAAATCGGATCATTTTATCTCGAGTTATCGCGCTAACGGACATATATATATATCAAAACGAAAAAGGAAATCAGTCCCGGGTCTTACCATTAGACCTACGGTAATAGCTTATTCCCTATTTGGAAAATTTGCTAAAAGCCAATAAAATCTTTTTTAAGTTTGTATAACTCCGAAAAAAACTTACCTGAGACCTGAAAAATCGTTATGTTTTTATAGAGGTGTGCTTCTTTTGTGTATAAAACATTGAAATATGATGATATTTTAATTTTTGAAATTTATATGATAGAAATCATAAACGTGATGGTCAGGGACAAGCGGTACGGTCGGGAATTGTCTGGAATAAACTAAATCTTTCCAAACAATCCTTCAATTATACTGTTAGCTATAATAAAAATATGTGTTTCAATTGAACTAAACTGTTCAATTTACAATGATATTTAAGTTATTATCACGACCAAACACAGTATAATCCATAAGGCTGGATTGGTCGTGAAAAAAACCCGCGATGGTCGTGAAACTTTGGTCGTGACATTACGTGTTATTTGGCTCTGTTCTGGCGGTAGCCCTGCACCTCATGTTTGAGGATACAAAGTGGACTTCTAGGTTAATCTAGCAATTGAAATATCTTATAAACAAAAATGAACACCATGTCTACTTCATCAAATGACTACGTACGGTCATGAACACACCAAAATTACAAAAACAAAAACACAATCTTGCCTTTATTAATCTGGTAATTCCTCCTTTCACCTCGAAACGACCGGCACTACAATCCTGACGTACACCCCGAAATAGTCTCTAAAACCAACTGACTCCATTGACGCCAGGCTTGCCACTGTCGTGTTCCAAAGTTGCAAATTTTTCCCTAAGGGTCGTGACAGACCTATTTAGTCATGGTAGTCAGATTACAATGAAAACAAAATTATCATATGCTCCTTTTTCGTAAGTTTAATAACTATTGATGTAATAAAAATATGACGTTATATATTTCGGCATGAATAATTATTCTAAAAACAGCATGAAAGTTGCAAAATTTACCCTAGGGACACGTGACGGTCGTGAGTTTTGAGACTTTAAAAATACGAAAAAAATACCTAGAACCTATTTAAAGCCAAACAATTGTGTGTAACATGCTGCCCCCGTCCCAAAAAAATATTAAAACACTTAATGATAAACTACATATTCAGTATCTACGAAGTAAAAGGCCAGGGAAATAAAAACGTACGTTTCAAAATTTTCACTCATAAGCTTCCAATCCAACAATCAGAAAAGTTCATCAGAAATCCAGAAATCATAAATCCAGTTTGGCTCTGACTACCAACAGTAAAAGGCAATGATAGTTTCACTGTATTTTATTGCAGATAGAGAAGGAGTGTCCACATGGACCAGACTTTCAGTGTGTCTGTAAAGTGACGCGAAATGTAGAAATGCCTTTCCATTTCTACTACATGGTAGAAGTGGATTGTTCTGGACAAGGGTTGACTGAATTACCGAAGGAACTACCTCCTAACACATACTTCCTTGACATCAGCAACAATAATGTATGTTTTAGGATTATTCCTTTACTTTAAGTGGTTTTCCATTACTGCCTGACAGATTTTTTTTTAAAATATAAATTTAACATTCAATTCATATTAAACATATTACTTATGATGCTGATACAAGATACAAAACTAAGTATGGAAACAATTGTAATTTTGACCCTTGGAAATTTGGGTCAAATTTTTCTTGGCATAATTGATGTGTCAAATCAAATAAAATAAAACGAAACTTTATTGTCAACAAGAACGTTTGTACATACAGGTGACATTGTCAAATCTTTCTATCTATATATTAATAGGCAAGCATGTTTCTTTAAAACCTTTTTTCTCAGCTCGTGTGCATCGCAGGGAATATCTAAGCATACTGTTAGAAAGATATTTTCCTGTAGATGTGCAGAATCCCTTTCCAAATTAAAATAGGCTCAAAAATAAGCACAAAAAATGAATTTGAAATTTAAAAAATTAACATGGGCTTTATGGGTTGCCATGCTGGTGACGAAATAACAACGAAATATAAACAGAAAATCAAAACAAATGAAAGAATTGAAATTCAAATCACATGTTTTTACAGTGTGGGTTGAAAATAGAGAAGCCTCTACCTTTGACTTTCAATTAGACATTCCATACCCATTTTAAAGTTGTCACCGGTCTTAATTAAATTCGTCGTAGTTGATGTGAGCCACCAACAGATTGCGCTGATCTAAATTACTAATTTCTGTAGAACAAACAATGTTTTTTACCAAGTAAACTTTTGTAATGGCTTATTATATTATGAGCTACAGCAACTGTTATGACCCATCCACTTTGTCAGCAACAGAAAATAAGGTAGAAATTAGAATTTTAGACACGCGTTCTGTATGGCTCGTACAATTACAATGTTTTTATAATAAAAAAATTAGGACAGCTCGTCCAAATAGATGGGTTGTCTACTTCAGTATCCAATGGTCAATGCGTGTTTTTGGTCGAGTTTTCAACCACTGGTCGACCACTAGTTATTATAAATACATAGTTGGTCAATCTTACATTCTCTAGTTAAAAGTGAAAGGCCGACTTTGATTTCAAAAGTATTTTCAATAAATATTCATTAAATAGTTTAATTAATTCATTAATAATTAGTGATTATTTCAAAAATGTTGACAAATTCTTTTTAAATGTCATTGTATTGGCTATATTTTTCAAACCTACTGGTAACTTATTGTATAACTTTTGTGTCATGTCGTCATTAACTAGGAAAACAGGCATGAAAGTAGAATGATTATGTAATGAAATGCAATTGTCGTGATCCAGATAACTAGCTTGGACTATGTAGCCACCAACCCCAGCTATGCGAACATCCTGCATTTGGTTGCAGATAACAACCGTATTGAATCCATCACAGAATTGGAAGGCACTACATTCATTGACCGCTTCTTTCGTTTGAGTTTACGAAATAACAGGATTAAAATGGTGAGTAGCCTAACTTATTTTTTATATGAATAAAAAAAAAATAAAAATATTGGAAATGTTTTAAAATCTATATATTAAATTTGTAAGCCAAAATGCTTTGCGTCAAAATTGTGGGCGACTGGGAAGTCGGAGAACGACGAGAGAGGGCTCAAATTAAAGGTCACGATCCCGTGACGGCGGGAAAAATAGTGAAATTCCCAAAATGTTAACACAAAATTAGATATAACGTCAAATGTTCTCCATAAGAATAGCATTAAAAGCCATTTACTGCTGATTTGTGTTTACTTTAATACAGCTGATCGTGATTTATCATTAAGGCAGTAAGCAATATTACATTTGGATTTCTCATTTGCCAGTCAATTCTGCAATGTACTGCCATAGACTAAGCAACACAAGTAGACTCCTCATCCCATTGTAAATTTTGAAGCTTGTTTTTTGTGTCTAGTTCATGTACGTCCACACTGATCGCTGGGGTAGACAAAATTTTGTTTCTATTATTTTAGGGTTATTTTCATGATTTGTGCTTTACTATTTGGTTATATAACTAGGAGACCAGTTCTTGTTTATGATTAAATCGTTTTATTTAGTTAAATTATGTTTTAAATGACTGAAATAACAAGAAAAAAATTGTAAACAAAACATAACCTCTACAGTTGGACGTACAGAACAAACAATAAAATTAGCTTCAGCTGTTCCATAAGGATGACAAATCTACTTAGGGAGTATGATTTATCTATGGTACTGCATACTATATAAAACCATGGATAACGTTACCTATAATAGTTATGACTTTTAGTTACGTATTAGAAAGTTGAAATAAATTATTTTACTGTGAAACCTTTCAAATTCGTGTATTTTAAGCGTATAATAAGTAGTAGAATCATGGGAGTTAGCTCAAATCAAAGAATTGAACTTAGAATAACTGAATAAACTTTCTAATTTAAAGGTCATTGTTGTGTTGAAGGAATATTTAACATGAAATAACCACATTGACTAAATAATTAACGATTCAAGATTAAATGGAGAAGTTCTGCTTTGTTTTAAACATATCTACAAGTTGTATACAAGAAATTAAGTTACCTTAATTCTGTCCAAGTAATCCTTAAGCTGTCATTTGTGCGACCGGTTTCGATGTCTATGGCATCATTGTCAAGCTGGACGTAAAATCGCTCCTAGGAGGTCGTCATGAGTCTTGGAAAACACTTAACACATAACACGTACACAAACAAAAAAAAGATAAAATGCATGGCCACACAACTAATTTACAACACGGCGGCGGATACAGGGTTAGGACTGACGCCGTGTCTTCCTCTCCCCACCTTCCCCCTTGAGTTATCAGCTGTTGATAATATTTCGTCGATGTTTAAGATTGTCTCATAAACTATGTTGGATTCAAATGAGGATTTATCATTTAGGATGTATTGGGGGTGTTTTTTGCCGGCATTGTAAATTTCATATTCCTCAATAGTATCTAATAATCTTCCTCTTCCTTTATAGGATCGTAGGACTTCTAGATTGGTGTTGATATCTGTGTAGTAATGGTTGTTATTAATCAAATGTTCAGCAAATGCCGAGTTAGGTTGGTTAACAGATGGTTTCGAGAGATGTTCTTTAAAACGGGTTTTAAATGGGTGTGAAGTCTGACCAATATAAAAGCTTGGACAACCGTCACAATTCAGTTTGTATACACCTGAATTTTCTGTTTGATCAGCACGGTTTGTTTTCTTATCTTTTAATACTGATGAAAGTTTATTCGAAGTTTTAAATGAAACGATAACTTGGTTTTTAGACATTTCTCTGCTTAATGTATGGTTTAGATAGCTGCCAAATTCAGTAGAAACGTATTTTGGTCTGTCTAAGGTTGTTTTCATGCGGCTATTTTTGTTCTTATGTTTCAAGATTAATTTGTCGATGATATTGCTCCTTAGAGTTAAACCTCTGAAGTGATTCAAATTATTTATAAAAAATAACGTCAACAAAAGCAAGCAAAGACAAACAACAAATTCTTTTACACAAAATATATGGTGTATGTATAGGGATATCTATTCTGACCCATAGATAATATAATACCTTTGACTATTAATACAACAACTTCTGTATCTAATAGTCAATGATAATACTTACAATAATTTGTTTTACATTTGAGCGCTTTAGGGACTTATGTCCCTACAAGCCACTAGTCTATATATTAATTACGTAAGGAATTCCACTCTAGAAAACAATTTGGATATAAAGATGAAATAGGTTCGTACGGGTATTTGTTCATTAAGTACTATGATAAGTTCCAATAGGCGGAAAACAATATTGTTTAGAGGAGATTTTCACAGGTACTGCCTGTTGTTTCAAGCAAAAAAAGGTTAAAATAATATAGCCTAGCATGCATGGTAGTAAAGGTAGCACCTATTAATAACAGTAAAACCTTAGTAAATTTCCGTTTCTTAAAACTAACCAAAAATATGCATGTTGTGATAGGTTTCGATAACTAGGTAATGGAACCCTAACCAGTCGCAAAATATTTAGTAATCGGGCGTTAATTAGGCTCATTTTATATAGAATATGTAAAGTCAATCGCACCTTTAGGTGGATTACCACCACATATACTTACACTAGGCTTATAGTAGTTTCTTTAATGTTGATCAGAAACAAATTTAGGGTTAAGTTCTGTCAATGGGATGCCTTTACTTTACACTAATTTTGTTAAACCTTTACAAAATTAACATAAACATAGAAATAATAACTGGGTCGGGGTGCTAATGTAGCGGTTTTGACCAAGAACTAAGCTTATCTCAACACACCTTTTTTTGCCTTTTCATATTTGTCAAAGACAATTTCCAATATTTCAATCAGGGAAGCCTTTTTATCATTATTAACCAAAAGACCAAAGCTACCTTAGTAAGCCACTATTTATTCTCAAACACGTTTGCTGCCTTTAGCAGAGTTAAACCTATGGAGGCATTCAAATTATTTATTGAAAATGACATCAACAAAAGCAAACAAAGACAAACAACAATCTGTTTTTTACATCCAAAAGATACCTATGTTGTACTGGGATATCTATCCTGGCACATGGATAATTTGATACTGAGTTTGTTTAAATTTTACAATAATTTGTTTTTACTTGAGCTTTTTAGGGACTTATGTAACTGCAAGCCACTAGCAGTATATTTAATTTCCAAGTGATTGATTATGCTTATGAGTACCAGTTAGGTGCAATTAAACCATACAATCCACCAGAATAATACACCACTTAACTTACACCTGATCTATGACTAATTATATAGACCAAAATATAACAGGTGTCTGATGAAAAAGCTTCATGAAAACCAAACTAGGTGCATATAAAAAATATCCTTGCAGCGGCAAACCTGCAGACTAAGCGAATTTCCATTTACCTGGTTTTACCTGGTTTTAGCGAATTTCACTATAGGGAAGTAGCTATTACCATAGGTAGCTATTACTCAGACGCCAAAAACACCATTCTTTCAAATGTTTATCTATGTATATATTTATTTATACGTCCGTGAACGTAATAACTTGAGTAATTTTTGTCCGATTTTGATTAAATTGGTTGAAAGGTGTAAAGCGGGATAAACTTGAATGAGTTTGCGAACCAGCATGATCGAACCATATAGGGTAAAAAAATGGGTTTTCTCATTTTTGACCCCCAAAACAAAAAATTTCCCAATTTCTCTTATAAAACAAATAATTTAGTATTTTAAGGTGTTTTTGTACGGTTATTGGTAAGGGAGAAAATTTAAAAAAAAACTGTAAATGTAAAAACTATGTTATTTTTATATGGAGAATATTGTAAAATGTTGTAGTTTGCTTGTTTATGGATATATTTTGATTAAACTTAGGCAAATTTTGATTTATTTTCATGCTTAATGTATGAAATCACATGTTAACCCTTCCCGGACGGGCGAAATCATGACATAGGACGGGAAAAATTAGACGAAAAAATAAAAATAAATTTTTCATATTTGTGTTTTGTTATACAAGTATACATAAAAGAAACACAGTGGAACACATCATACTGTCAAAATAATTTTTTTTATCGTTTTTAACCATGCGAATATATCCGCTACCTGTTCTCGGATGAGTAGAAATGCAGCGGATATATCCGCCACCCGTCTTTGAAGATATGACCATGACAATGTTAGGCAATAAATAAAGAACAATATGTAAACAATATATAGAGACAACGTAATGTTGAGCGCAAAACGTAGAGGGGGGGAGCGTAGGAGTGGTGGTAGGTGCGTGGGGGGGGGGTGAGGCGCAGGAGAGGGGTTAGCGCGGTAGAGAGGGGGGAGTGTGGGGGAGAGCGCAGTCATGGAAAGAGCAGGATAGTGGCGCCTTGGTTCCGCGAAACATCTGGTTACTGCTCAAGCACCTGCCCGTCTGTCTGAAAAGAAGGCGGATATAACCGCTTCCCGTCCGGAGCATCAAAAAAGATATGCGGATATATCCGTCACCCGTCCTTTATCACCAGAGACTTATGCGGATATATCCGTCACCCGTCCGGGAAGGGTTAAAATACTTTGTTTACAGTTGTTTGTTTTTCTTTGGATTTGGAATTAAAAATGGATTTTTATGATTGTGTTTGATTCTGAATTTACTTATTTCTTACATATTTAACAATGCCCATGTTGATAGATACACATGGCTGTAAAGTAACACATTTTAAAAGAATCACAACACACATTGTACATATTGTATTTCAGAATTACTGTCTTATAATTGATTCTATCTATTTTGGAATATAAACTGACTAACTAAATATGGTAATACATTTGAAAATTTAAATACCCCTGCTTCAGCAAACCTGCAGACTAAATACAGACTAATTTCAATGTGTCTAGTTGGATTCTCACTAATATCTATACATACTGTAATACATTAAGATATTTCTCTGTAACCTTCCCTTTTCACCCATCTTACTTAACCGATTATCATGATTGAGGTGTCGTTTTAAAGCTTATGATCTACCAGAAAGACGAAAGAAGTAACTAAAAAGGTAATTTCCTTAAGGGCTTCACCCCCCTTGCGTTTAATATATTTTTAGAGTCCGCTTTCAAAGAATCAGTGATTCTGACCAACTTTTTTATAACAGTTTAAATGTGAACTGTAATTTAACAGCTGGTCCTTCAGTTCAATGTTTTACAAGTCAGATTGTAAACAAAAGACAAAATTGTATTAAAGTTGTATTATTCGTTTGCCTCTATCAAGCTTTGAACCCAATTAAAATGTGCAGTTTGTGCAAATGTCCCCTCGTATTTCCTTAAAATTGTCTGATTTATTCCCTAAAGTAACGTTAATGAGTACGACATAGGTTTGCTGCTACATGGAAGTTAATAAAGTTAATTTTTATTGACATGTTGAAAGCCTAGTATGAAATAAGTAATTTTGCAAAATTTGATCAAAATATAAAAAATATATCCATAAACAATAAAACTGCAAGAGTTTATTCCCCATAATAATAACATAGGAATTTATTTAGTGTGGTTGAAAAGTCCTGGAACAGTGTAATATAATTTTTACCAATATAGATCAAGTAATGAGATTTGGTATATCAATAATAGCCATTAATGTCTACTCTTTTAAGCTACTATCACTTTTTATCCCTTAAGAGAGGGACAGCCCATGAGGAGTCAGACTAAATTCTTAAATAGCAGCATAGGTCGAGTTTGATATCAAATTAAAGGTCTCCATTAGTGAAATACAACACTACAAACCCGAACTCAAACAGACAATGGAGTAAAAAATGACAGCTGTTCAAAGATTTCTTAAATCTGCCAATCTTTGAACGACTGGCTGATAACAAATCTTGTTCATAACTGTTTTAATACACAATGATATTACAAAAGATCAAAGAAAATCAATGATTATATTTCAATATTATGTGTTAGTTATACCATAGTCAATGGTTATACTTGATCAAATGATTAATAGGCCAGTAAAATTGGTTAAAAAAATGGCTGTGCCTGGAAATAATTCTCGGAAAGCTGAAAATCGTTTTAATCCTTTTGTTTTGTATAAAAGTAAAATGATTTGAAGTTTGTCCCATTTTTCCAGGTGAGCTTCTGACCTGGGACCACAAAAACCTTGAAATTTAGGGTTATTTTTTAGTTTTTACTAAAACGTCAAAGAACCGTCCAGCCTACAGAAAAACACATAAGAAAGGAATTGTAGAGCATAAAATTCCGCATGCATTGAGTATATGGTGATGAATATCGAACCAATATTAAGCAATTTATAGTAATTCAAATAAAGTTATTTTATTAGGAATTATTATACATTGCATATTTTAAATTTAGATTTATTCTAGAAGATAGATTCCAAGTACATTATTATTTACAAGGTAATCAAAACGAACTACAAATACCCTCGCCGTAGCAAACCTGCAGACTAAATGATTTTCCATTTACCTGGCTGGATTTATACTAAAATATTCCCTAAAAATTGTCAGATTTATTTCCTATTTAATTAACATTAATTTTAGTGAGTCCTTAGGTTTGCTGCAACAGGAAAGATATTGAGATGTGTTTTTATTGCAATGTAGATAGCTTAGTATTAAATAAACAACATTTCCAAATTTTGTTTAAATATATATTCATAAACAAGCAAACTTCAACAGTTTATTTATTCTCCATAAGAATAACATGGGAATTTAATTTATAATTTTTAAATTATCCCCGTAACTGTTGGGCATACAACAACGCTTCAATATAGAAATAAATTATTTATTTGTTTAAGCTCTACAAAATGCAAATCGCAGCGCTGGAACAGAGAACTTTAAAAACATGCATCTTACATTTGACTCTGTTCTTCCGATAAGTGAAACCACTTTTACGCCCCTTTGGCACACTTACATGAGATATTGTTACGAAGGTCTGGTGGTGCAGCTTCAACATTTGTTAGTATTTGGAAGTATCCCATGCTTAGATGACTTCCAGCCCCAATCAGTAAGCAATTTCAGCCACCAAATGCATGTAGAAACAGGATATTGCTTTTAAAGGTCGAAGAATATTTGAATTTCACTGGGGAATGAAACGTATTGCTGGACTTCCCTTTCCCCGGGTTTCAAGAGGTGAAGTATATATAGTGGCTGATTTGGGAACAAATGCAGTTAAGAGCACACGGAGGTCAATATCTTCCGCCACGATTATAACACGTTCTGACTGCTGAACTAGTTAGATGGCTTGCATGACGATAGTAGTACCTGCATCCTCAGCAGCTTGCTTCAATCTTTGAGTATTCATGGTTATGAGATTGCGTTTATTACCTTCATTTGCAAGAAAGTGTTCTTATTGCAAGGTGAGGGATATTGTTTCATCAAACTTGACACTGGCTGCAATGTATTTACTCCTTCGGTGGAATCCTATGGAGAAACCAATGAAGACTCAATTCAAACACGGGATAAACTTGAATAAGTTCACGAACCAACATAATCGTACTATGGGAGCGGAGGTTTATGGGGTAAAAAAAATTGATTTTCCCATTTTTGACTCTAAAAGCACAAAATTTCATAATTTCTCTCCAAACCATTTTGTAGAGCTAAAACAAATAAACAATTTATTTGTATATTAAGGCGTTGTTGTATGCCCAACAGTTACAGGGATAATTCAAAAAATTTTAAATTTAAATTCCCATGTTATTCTTATGGAGAATAAATAAACTGTTGTAATTTGCATGTTTATGAAATAAATCTGACAATTTTTAGGGAATATTTTGAGTATAAATCCAGCCAGGTAAATGGAAAATCACTTAGTCTGCAGGTTTGCTGCGGCGAGGGTATTTGTAATTCGTTTTAATTACTTTGTAAATGATAATGTTCTTGACATCCATCTTCTAGAAGAAATCTAAATTTTAAATATGCAATGTATAATAATTTCTTAATAAAATTACTTTATTTAAATTACCATAAATAGCTTAATATTGGTTCGAGATTCATCACCATATACTAAATGGATGCGGAATTATATGCTCTACAATTCCTTTATTATGTGTTTTTCTGTAGGCTGGGCGGTTCTTTGACGTTTTAGGAAAAACTAAAAAATAACCCTAAATTTCAAGGTTTTTGTGGTCCCAGGTCAGAAGCTCACCTGGAAAAATGGGACAAACTTCAAATCCTTTTACTTCTTTGTAAAACAAAAGGATTAAAACGATTTCCAGCTTTCCGAGAATTATTTCTGGGCAAAAACCTATTTTTACTGGCCTATATAACTAATAATCTTATTTTTTCCTTTTTTAAATATTTTTGTATCTTCTAGTGACAATATCTGCAAATAATTCTTTTGACCAACCCTGAATGCCCATGTGATCCAATATAACTTTGGGTTTTCAAACACAAATTATGATATTGTTTCTTCATAGTATTGCCAAACGGCTAAATCATTACTCAAAATACACTATTCACACACTTTTGACAAAAAAGTTCTATATTTCGGGATTAGCCTTCTTCAGGATCAAACGTTAACCACTCTGTATCAGATGGTTTAGCAAAAATCAAAAATATTGATTGAGAAAAAAGTATTTAGAATCAAGATTCAGAGTGATAATACAAAATAAAAAGTGTGTAAAAAGATAATTACCAAAAGGTTTCAACATATTTTCTTCATAGTATTGCCAAACGGCTAGGTAATTTTAAATTTTTCCTAAACCATCATATACAGAGTGGAAAACACTTTTATTTGTTTGTTTGTTCCTGAAGAAGGCTAATGCTGAAATATAGAACTTTTTTTGTTAAAAGTGTGTGAATAGTTTATTTTTTAGAATAAATTATGATATTGATTATTGTTATAAAACATATTATTGTAAAAAACAAAACTAACAAAGGACTGATAGTAATCATATAACAATTTATCATAAAATTAAATATATTTTGCAGATACCAAAATACATGTTGTCAAATGCATTTGATCGGAACGCTGCAAATAGAATGGTGAAGTTGGGAAACAACAATTTGCCTTGTGATTGCAGCACTGCACAGTTTCTCAAGGTATTTATTCCTGGGAATATACTATGTTAGCCTAACAGATTTACTAAGTCAAATGTGTCTGGTAATTCAAAACCTAAATCTCAAGAAGGGCTCTTGATTGGTTCACTTGATGTTTAACAAATTGGTCTCAATCTATTCTATATATATAATATGCTAAGCCGATTTTTGTGAACAGAACTCCTCCCTCATTTTTGGACCGTTTTAATGGTTAAAAAGTCAAAATAATGGCCCTGATCTGTAGTTTTGCAAAGTGTTTTTCATTTTTTGAAATCTTTATTAGTTTGGGCAGGATCATCCATCAAAGATGGGTTTTCTCCCATAAGATTAACATGGAGGAATCCAAATATTTAATTGGAAACTTTGTCTCCACTAATTTGAGAGAACGGCTGGGCGTAGAAACTTGGTAGAGGTGTCCAAAGAAAGGTCTTGGTCTCTAGATGAGTTATCAAAAGAAAAACGAAGGCAATCCCGTTAGGGCTCTGCCCCAGAAGCCCTTAAAGATTCCTCCACAGATTTGTTTTCATTTTGATCATGTGGATAATACTTTTGAATTAAACAGCTTTGTATTTTAAACAACACACGTTTATTGGGAGTTATTGAATTGTACAAAAGAACTATTTGCAACACTATTATTTAGGCTACTGATTTTGAAATTGATTTTCTTCTGTATCATGCCATGTTTTGCAATATAACGTTCCATTACAAAATCAGTTGACAATCATTTTATAGTAACTCTTACAATTATTCCTTATTGAACTATCTTATATCTATTGTAAGGGTTGGTGTCTGCCTTTATTACCACTTTTGCCTATATTTTATCATATTATTGTAGACGGATCATCATAGGTTCATGAGATTATTGTCATAGATGTTTTCAATCATTGGAAAAGTCTTTGATTGTGTAATACAATACAAGTGCAGAAGGGCACGTTGTCCATATGAGCCGTGTCCATATTTTGTTAAATTAATATTAGTGTACAGCAACTGGATAAAACATTTTACAATATTTATGTAGAAATATGTGCATGATTTAAAAAGTCATTAAACTGGAAAACTGCAATTTACTGCAGACTTTTCAGAGAGGTTACTTCGATGTATTCATTCCGCTTAGTAAAAACATAATAAGGGTATGTATACAAATAAGAACTTCAACTTTAAGAGAGCCTTTGAATGTTATGGGACTAACAAAAAGGGTTCTGCATGTTAACTATTGCTACTCAGCAACAAAAACAATTTAATTTGTCTCTAAAAAATATATTCTTAAGTGGAATGAGCAGCAGCCTAAAAATACTGTGTAACTTACTTATACAGTTACAAAATGCCCAAACTCGCATTTATAATTCGGCTTATATTTCTCCAACAGATTAATTATCTGTAGAAGAAGTTCATTGAGTTCTTATCATGTCTAATAACATCCTTAAACACAGAAACCTTGCCTAGAATGGTACCGGTACCTATCTTTGACAAATTATTTGCAGTGGCCTATATTACGGAATCTGGCCCACTAGGTTGGTAGCATCATTGAAAATAACATGACATTTTGGCTGTAAAAATGGCACAAAGAGTAAATACTATGCAGCTACTGTAATGACAGAAATAAGGCCATATTACTTTTAAACTAGATAACACAATACCTTTATCAGATACGTTGATTAACAATGCATTTAAAAGTCAATATTTACATAACAGCCAATTTTCAGTATATTCTTTGCTTTTTGGAAATGCCACTTTGCTATGTTATTTGCATTATTTGTTGCCAATGAAGCCGTACGCCAATATAAACGAAAAGGCCCCTAACCGTCGATTTGGACGGGTTTCTCCTAGTATATAGAAATATCTCATCTAAAAGATTAAAATAAAATAATTAAATCAAATTCAGCTTGTGGGCCAATCAAATTTGGAAAGCAAGAAGGCTCTATTTGTTTTGGGCCTTTGCTATTTCTTGCTATTTGCTATTTATTTGGGCATGGAAAATATGGTATTTCATAAACAAAATTCAAAGTTATGTCGCTACGAATGCCTCGAATTTAACCTTGTCTGCTAACTCATTGGAGGACAAATAATTTTGTTTATTCTAATGAACTGAACAACATTGGAAACTAATTTTTAAACTGTTTTACTGCTTTACTAATTTACTGCTTTTTAACTTTGTATTTTATTGTTTGTATTTATTGTTTAGTTATTCTGTTTTGATATAATACATAACCAAATGTCAGCTTAGAGAAAGGTATAGAGAATATTTTTAATAGTGATAAGAAAGTGAAAAATATTAGGCATTGCCCGGGTCAAATACAACACACAATAATGGTAATAAAAAACATTTGAAAGCAAAGGCAGTGGGTGGGCCATGGAGAAAATGCTTGACAATATAAACAAATTCTTCTTTTATACTGGAAGTATAAAAACTCCCTGGAAATATTTTGTCTATCTAATCTTACCTTATATTAGGATAAACTTAAAATAAAATACCCCCGCCGCAGCAAACCTGCCGACTAAGCGAATTTCCATTTGTCTCAATTGATTTTCAGTTAAATATATTTTAATAACATTAGGTTTAACGAGTACCTAGGTTTGCTGCTACAAGGAAACTAATAAAGTTTGTTTTTGAGTAAAATATTGATAGCTTAGTAAAAATAAATAAATTTGCCAAGTTTGATCAAAATATATCCATAAACAAGCAAACTACAACATTTGACAATATTCTCCATAAGAATAACATGGGAATTTTAATAATAAATAAACAGTTCATCTGATCTTTTAAACATCAAACATATGGTTAATTAATAACACCACATCTCTCTTTGTCACACATCTTCTTTTAATCATATCGTTTTGGTCTGCTTAGTGTCTCTGACTTCTTCGAGAAGGGTCGTGGGTTATTTGATCAGGTACCTGAGGGATTGTATTAGGTTGTTCAATATTTACTCTTTCTTCTAATGGAAATAGTGTTAGATGCCATCGATTTCTTCTAAGCCGCCTTCCATTATTTAGTGTTACCCAATATGCTCGGGGATAAATGTCTGATTTTGATAAGATTTCTCCGTTACATTTCAGGTCTCTAATCCAGACTTTATCCCCTTCTTCCAGAGGTTTTAGTTCACTTGCTCGTCTCCTGCTGTCAAAATTCCTCTTCATTCTCTCTTTTATGCGTTTGTCGTCTTGACTTTTTCAAAATCTTTCAATGATGGAAGATTTGACCTCAATTTTCTCCCATAAAGCAACTCTGCTGGAGACAGTCCCGATTCTAGCTTTGTTGTCAGGTAAACTAATATCCCTAGATTTGGATCTTTATTTTTCATCAAAATTCTTTTGGCTATTGACACTGCGTTCTCAGCACCTCCATTTGCCTGAGGAAAGTACAGACTAGTGGTCGTTGCTTCAAACCCGTACTCTTTTGCAAAATCCTTGAACTCTTGTGATGTGAATTGAGTTTCACCATCAGTCCAAATCTTATATGGAATTCCATGTCTTGCAAAAATGTTCCTTAACTTTCCTATAACCAAAATGGAGGTTAGAACACTTGAGTTCAACTAACTCAATAAATCTTGAATAATAGTCTTGAACCACCAAATACCACTTCCTCTTACACATAAATAGATCTGCGGAAAGATAAATCCAAGGACCTTTTGGAAGTTCTGTGGGCATCAAAGGCTCTTTGTTCACTTGACCGTGTTCGAGACACACAAGACAGTTTTCTACTTAAGACTTCACATCTCTCGAACCACCAGACGGATTCTTTTGCTCTTGAACGACATTTCACCGCACCTAAATGGCCTTCGTGAATTTTGTTTAAAATTTCGTTCCGTAAACTTCTAGGTATAAACATTCTTCTTCTGTTTGGTTGTATATTTAGAGGATGTGTTATTACTTGTGATTAGAACGTTTTATTTGGTTAAACGAGGCTTTAAATTACTGAAAACAAGAAACAAATTGTAAAAAAAACCCCCGACCTCTACAGACAGTGCACCAGACAGAACTAACAATAAAATTGTCTTCAGCTGATCCATAAGGATAAGAAATGTACTGTATAAGGGAGTATGTTTTGTCTATGGTCTTCTTACTTAAATAGTAGTTTATGGGATGCAAAAAGATAGTACTGTACATTTAATTAGGATCTTTTACAGGTTATGAAATATCTATTTTCGTATTCGATCATTTGTTTCTTTTATTCAAATTAATACCATTTTGTGAGCTTCTGCAAATAAAATGATTAAGTTTGTATTTTGTATACTGAGCTTGTAACCTTGAATCCTTTTCCTTGATAGGATATTATATTTGATTCTTTAAAGGCCTATTATATCTGTCGTGCAAGTGTTAACAATAGTTTTTGTTCTTTTTAATATTTCTGTATTATTACCGGAATAATTCCAAATCATAGTATTAGTAAACAAATAAAATAGTTTTGATGTTTTTGTATAGCAGGCACATGATCTAACTGGAAATCTAAAACGTTAACAATGTATTACAATATCGCGTCTTTACTTTAGCCAAGAAAAGGAATTAAATGTTCTTACGTTATGTTGTTAGGAAACATATAATCTATTAACAAAAATTTGAAGCAGTATTGTAATAGTATATACATACTATTCTAGGCAACCAACAATTAGACATTGTAAAAAAAAGCACCAGTAATTGCCGTAGACTTTATGCCTAGAATTTTTAGGATTAACTTCCCGATAAAATTTACACATTAAAAGTCATTACAGAAATACATTGCAGTAGTATTAAATATATTTTTAGATAGAGCTATTGAATTTAAATAAATAGTAATCAATACATTATTAAGTGGTAATTTATTTCTGGATTGTATTAAAAATTAGTCTATGCATAAATACAATTTGTAAATTTCTGTTATCGTAAGCTATTATAGTGTAGAACGGGTCATCCTCTTAATTTTGTTATATAATATTAATTTTACGTCTTTCAGTACTTAACCATTTTTATGAATGGTGGCCATAACTAAAATTAGCTGATCTTATCCAACAACAAAGCCGTAGCTCAGTACCAAAGAACGGGGAACCGAGCAGTGGCTTGGTATAGTTTATTTTGATTGTAAAAGCAATATAAAGGAAACTCAACAACAAAATCAGGAAAATCCATAAATTCGTTGATTGAGAATCGTGGAATAAAATAACCCTGTCACGTTTTAATATAAGAATATTATATCTTCTCCTATTATTTACTAGTGGGGCTTAGGTTTACAATCTAAAAACTGTTTTTAAATCATGTAACATTATTACTAAAAATTTCAACAAATTTTAGAATAAGGCAACTAGCTTTTACTAGTAGGCCTACAATTCTTTGGCTTAAGCTGTTAAGCTATTAGGCCTAGATTTACAGCTATTCTAAATTGTTATGAAACGTAACCTTTGTCATAGTTTCACACATAAGATGGACAATTCAACGACAAACCTTTAATTTTAAATCTATGAACTATTTATGAAAGTTACGATGGTTAATCACTGTATTAATTAATGGTTTTGTTTCATTACTACATCACGATTAAATTTGTTTTCCGTGTTTGACAACTTGAGTGTATTTTAGCTTAATTTCATAAAGGTTTAATTAGTACTACTGTATGTTCAATATTTTTCATATTCTATTATTTTCCTATAATACTGGCATTTTATTTAAAGATCAAAATCATCATCATATGTATTAAAACGTGACAGGGTTTTTTTTCATGATTCTGAATCAACCACTCTTCATGACTTTTTTGTTGAAAGAAAGATCATTTTGAGAACTAGGCAATGTCGAAGCCATAATTTAAGTTTAGGGTTTCAGTTTTTGTTTAAATTAAGTTTTAAATTTGAAAAGTCCAGCAGCCGACACTAACATTCTACTCTAGCTTTTGGTATAATGCCATTTGCTTAACGTTAACGTAACAGCTGTAAACATTCAGCGCTTTTGATTTTGACACAAACTCAGCATTTGGATGAAAATGAAATGACATACGTAGAATTGACTTATTTATACTATGTGTAATCCTATAATCATTAATACATTTATTTATTCAGTAAGAGGATGAGAGATTATTTAAATATACTGTAGTGTCTACTCTTCCTTATGGTCTTTACCACCATATTAAAAGACAGTTGTTTTAACTAAATATTTAACAAATGTTGGTTTTATTATTATTAATTTTTGATTTGTAAACAGTACAGTTTTTACATTGTTTTTAATACAACTTTTAATTCATACAACTATTGATTTTTATCATTTACTTTATTGGTGACCCCTTATAAGACAACATGAACATTAATGAAGATTTGGTTACCCAAGAAATAGCCAACTTGTCTATTAGAGTTCCTCAATTCTGGAAACCTGACCCAAAAAATTTGGTTCGTTCAAATTGAAGCTCAATTTCGAAGATCACAAATTGTCTCAGATCAAGCCAAGTTCGACACGGTGGTAAGTTCTATTGACGCTGATATTCTATCTCAAGTCTCTGAGATTGTCACAGATCCACCAGCAGAGAACAAATACATAGCAATAAAAACTAAATTAATTTCCTTGTATGATGAAAGTGATACAAAGAAAATACAAACCCTTCTGACAGGTATGGAACTTGGGGACCAAAAACCCTCGCAACTTCTGAGTAGAATGAGGTCACTGGCTCAGAATAAGGTTAGTGATGATTTTTTAAAAGCTCTTTGGTTGAAACAACTACCGTACCGATCAATGCTCAAACTCAGGGCTAGAGATATACAAGGGCTAGGCCACGCGAGCTCAGAAAGTGATGCCAGGTGGCTCCCCACCACTCCGCCGCTGTGACGTCACGGCGATACCTCGGGCGCCCGGCACCGTGTATCATTGCCTGTGTGAGCGCTGGTATTACCCCACATTTAGCGTTTATTAAGCTCTATGTTGGACATTTATTATTAGGTATTAATGCATTTTATAAAAGTAATTGATTTTAAAATAGGATTACGTATAACATCAATTTTAATAAGTAACAAATTAACTTTAGTAGATATTTAAGGATGGGAGTGGAATGTAAAGCGATGGCTAAGAATACTGAAGTTATTGATTCAATGCATTAAGTTACTGTGTGATATCTGTGCTCGAATTGCTTAGTGTATGGATTATTAATTGTATTTATTTATTACTTATTCATACCTTTTGTTTTAGGATTCATTGGGGTTATATAAAATGAGGTTGTATAAAAATACATTACCTATACTTAGTATTTTGTAACTTTTACAGGAAGGAAAAGAATTTCAATTAATCAATTACATTTTATTATAGGCCCTACATATTTTATTACATTAAAATAACATATAGTTGGAAAAATAGATTAAGTTGCCTGACTAACTAACCTCAATCTCTGTTGACCAATCACTAACAAGTCAAGTTTTGGTGTGATTTTACTTTATCAGTTTACATCGTGATTATAAGTTGTAAATGTTTAGTTACGATATTATTTATTGTGCCTCGACTGTAATGTGACATTACTTTTAGAAACTTGAGACACTATTTTTCATCCAGTTTTTGTGAACTTCATATTGACTGTTTACCAACAACGAATATCGCGGGTTTGAATTTATCACTTTAATCGTATTTATTAGTTGTAAAAATTGTACTTATTTAGTTTATAAACTGTTTTATGTCGATATACTTACTTAATTTGAGGTCTGGGACATTACATTTAGCCCGTTTTTGAAACATTTCGTCATAATTAACAAACGATTCAATCGCCAAATGAAAAAGGCACAGCAGCATTTTATAGAAAAAAACTAAAATATTTATTTTTGTATATTTGCCTTTATAACTATGTATATTCATGTAGGGGAATAAGTTTACTTTCATTTTATATAGTTGGTTTGTGGGGTTTTAAAAATATTATATACGTGTAAATAACAAAATGTTTTTCTCGACAAATATAAACATTTATTAAAAGTCATAAACATCTATTGAAATGATCAGTATACATAAAAAATTCTTACTTCATTTGATCTCCAATATTATTGGCTAAAAATGTTTACTTTTACCACTTTTACTTTATATCTTGATAATACATTTATTCAGTTTTATTTGAAAAATCAAAAAATCGTGAAAATTGCCATTCTATTATTTTTGGGCCATAACTTTGTATATATGGTAATTGGAATTTCCATGTAGGGAAATAAATTCCAAACAATTTGTATATCTTATGAAGCATTTTTGGTTCATGCAGCAATTTTTCTACCTACTGACAATATTTTCTACAATATTTTTAATATTAATTTTGTTGCCATTTTCAAATTCTTCATTTCATTACGAACACTTCAAGTTGGAAATAGTAAATACGGTTCATAGGTTTGATCTGTTGGATTAGTTTATATGAATTTTCAAAAATATGACTGCAAAATCGCTAAAAATGCCTTGCCACTACATAGTTCGCCCATTGCAAGTTGGAGGGTTAACGAAACCCGCTTTAAAAATCACAATATAAAGCTACATTATTATAAACACAATTATTAATATGCTGTGCTGCCGTGCTAGGCTACCGTCGCGCCTCGCGCCGATGTATCTCCGCTACGTCACTGAGGAGGGGCCGGGGAGGGGAAGTAGGATCAGGCGGCGATCGCTAACATCAAAGGAGTGAGCCAGCCCTTGTATATCTGTAGCCCTGGCTCAAACTACTCTTTCAATTTGTGATGAAAACTTATATAAACTTTCGGAGATGGCTGACAAAATTATTGACATCACAACTAATCATCTAAATTCCACTACCTCTGTTTCTTCTATAGAAACACAGGATTCACGTATAACTAATCTTCAAAAACAAGTATCAGAATTGTCTAATGAAATTCAATCCATCTACAAAACAATCAAAGTCAATCCAAATGTGTTTCTCACAACACAGACACAAGGAAATCTTCTCCACAACAGTCTTTATATTACTATCACTTTAATTTTGGTGGTCATGCTCGCAAATGCACACCTCCCTGTTTGTTATCTCAGTTACCTTTGGAACAGGAAAACTCCAGCCCCCAGGTTCTTCGGCGACACGACCGAAGGGGGCAGAAGTGAGTCGCCTATTTGTTCATGACAGACAATCATTGTCCAAATTTCTCGTGGACACTGGAGCTGATTTTTGTGTGATTCCAGCTACCGTTAAGGATAAAAATCACCCACAGAAACTTGAACTTGTTGCTGCTAATAGTACAAAAATTAAAACTTATGGCCAAAGACAGCTTATGATTGATTTAGGACTAAACAAGCTTTTCAAATGGAATTTTATAGTAGCCGATGTTAACAAACCTATATTGGGTATGGATTTTTATCACATTTTAATCTTATTATCGATGCCAAGAAAAACAGGCTCATTGATGGTGAACTTCGAAACATTCCCCAGAAAATGTCTTCAAACCGTAACCCTTCAGTCTTCTCTTTCAATACAAGTAATCCATTCAATTCCTTATTGGCACAATTTCCTGATTTATGAAGACCTAGTCCTATAAACAAAAAGATTGTTGAACATAAAGTCAAACATTTTATTGAAACTACAGGTCCTCCAGTCACAGCCCGACCCCGTCGCTTACCTCCAGATTAACTCCAAGCTGCAAAACATGAATTCCAGTTCATGTTGCAAGAAGGACTATGTCGACCTTCTAGCAGTTGCTGGGCAAGTCCTCTTCATCTCCTTCAAAAGAAAAATGGAGACTGGAGACCATGTGGCGATTACAGAAAATTAAATCAAGCTACAATTCCTGATAAGTATCCTTTGCCATTTCTAACAGATTGCACAAATTGTTTACATGGCACAAACATATTTTCCAGAATTGATTTAGTCCGAGCATACCAACAGATACCTGTCCGTCAAGAAGACATTGAAAAAACAGCTATCACCACTCCATTTGGATTATTTGAGTTCCCATATATGACATTTGGCTTACGAAATGCCGCTCAAACATTCCAAAGGTTCATGAATCAGGTACTATTAGGTTTAGATTTTGTATTTTGTTATCTTGATGACGTTTTAATTGCATCAAAGGATGAATCAGAGCACAAAATTCACCTTATGATACTTTTCAAAAGACTCGATCACTATGGTCTATGCATCAATGTTGAAAAATGTTTTTTTGGCGTCAAGTCTTTGGAATTTCTAGGCCATGAAGTCAGTGTTAGCGGTCTAAAACCACTCCAAGCAAAGGTTAAGTCAATAGTAGATTTTCCTGTCCCTACTTCAGCATCTGCATTAAGGAGATTTTTAGGCATGGTCAACTTTTACAACCGTTTCATTCCTCACTGTGCACAACTCCAAAAACCATTGAATCAGATATTAAATGGTCACAAGAAGAACAGTTCTAAACCTTTAGCTTGGTGTGAGGAGGCTTAAAAAAGTGTTGATAATTTAAAAAACGCCTTATGCAAAGAAACAATGTTGGCTCATCCTGATCCAAATGCCAATTTGACATTAATAACAGATGCCTCTGATACTTCAATCGGCGCAGTCCTTCATCAAGAGATCAATGGTGTTAAGACTCCATTATGTTTCTTCTCAAGATCTCTCACTAACTGTCAGACTAAATACAGTGCTTATGACCGAGAACTGCTAGCAATTTACAGTGCAATAAAACACTTTAGATACATTCTCGAAGGACGAAACTTTACGGTTTTTACAGATCACAAACCTTTAATATTTGCATTTAAACAGGACTTAAACAAAACTTCACCACGTTGTTATGTATGCTGAAATACTGTTCTGTAATTTAATTCAATCAGATGTTTTCATAAAAACAATGTTTGTTTACTTGTTACTTTTGTTATAAATGTTTGACAATAAAAGATTCTTCATTCATATATTTTATTCTATTTTAAATGTAATAACGTTACATAATGGCGCTGCACGGACATGAGGAATATGACAATGACGACACATCATCTACATTAACAGTGGAACAACCTACTACACATAGTTTAACTCATTTCAAGTTCGAGAAGTTTGATGCTACCAAAGAAACATGGAAGTACTACTACCAAAGGTTTGAGTTGGAAATAATTGTTTGTGGATTACAACACAATCAAGAAGCTAAAAGAATTTTACTTCTGAAATGGGTTGGTGCTGAACATTATAGAATTGTGGTTGATAACTTTTATCCAACACCTATTTTAACAGTAGACTACGAGGAAATTGTTGAGTTTATTTCGAATTTCTATAAACCAAAAACATCCTATTTGGCCGAAAGACTAAAATTTGGAAAAATCGTGAAGAACAAAGATCAATCTATACGCATATTTGTAAACAATTTGAGAGCTGGTGCAACGGAATGTGAGTTTAAAGATACACTTGACGAAAGACTGCGAGACCAGTTCTTATTGGGCTTAAATGATCCTAAAATGCAAGAAGAGCTCATCAGAAAACATCCTGAGGAAAAAGCAAGACTTGTCGACATCGTTAAAGACGCCTACCTCATGGAAATGGCACATTCTCAACAACAACAAATAGAAACACTTGGGACATTTTCATGTGACGCACAGGTAAATAAGGTAGGGGCTACACGAACTACTAACAAAAGGGACAGTACTAGAATCAACTTGAATCCTGAGTCACAGTGTTTGAGGTGTGGGTTAGCAAAACATAAAACAGGTGAGTATTGCAAGTTGCAAGGCAATGAATATTCAATGTAGAGCTTGTGGGAAAATGGGGCATTTTGAACGAGTTTGTCTGAACTCCAATAATGTCGTCATTGAGAAAAATCTTTCAAGACGTTATGTCAAACAAATTGATAAGTTTGCTGGAATGAGTGACTATAGTGGAAATGTAGACTTTTTCCATCAAAATAATGACGGATGTCCTGACATATCTGATGAGCTAGGAGCTGAGCTTCCCGGTTTGGTAAAGAACATAAGTCAAATTAATAATGTAGAGAAATTTTGTTACGTTGTTCATTTAACAATAAATAGGGTTCCAATAACGATGGAATATGACACTGCTGCTGCAAGAACTATAATTAGTAAATCTACGTGAAAACAAATTGGTGAACCGGCACTGACTCCTACGGAGGAGCTGGGTGCTTATCCGTCATTTAGGATACCTATGCTCGGCGAGACTAAGGTCGCTGTTTCGTTAGGTTCAACTACTTTGCAATTAAGTGTTGCTGTCACTGACAGTGTTTCAGGGACACCTTTGTTTGGTAAAGATTGGATTGTAGCATTTAATCTAGATCCTAACTGTGAACATGTATGTAAGCAAAATTCTTATAGCGTCAATCATATTAACACGGACATTATAGACAAAGAGGGGGAGAAACGTAAGATATATAAAGAATTCAAATACATAATTACCAATAACCTAGGAACAGTGAAAAATTTCAAAGCTAAGGTTATAGTAGCTAATGATGTACAATTGCCAATACACAAACCGAGACCTGTTCCGTTCGCATTACACAGTGCAACTAGCAAGGAACTAGATCGTTTAGTGTCCTCAGGGGTCTTAGAACCTGTGGATCCGGCTACGACTCCGATCCTTTGTGCTTCTCCTTTAGTTGTTGTACCGAAGTCTAATGGTGAGGTACGATTATGTGCAGATTTCAAGGTATCAATCAACCCTCATTTAATCGATGACGAATACTGCATCCCTACGTTTGAAGAAACAGTGCTTAAGTTGAATGGTTCAAAATTCTTTTCAGTTATTGATTTGAAGGATGCGTATCTACAGATTCCAGTGGACGAAGAATCAAAAAAATATCTAGTGGTAGCGACACATAAAGGACATTTTACCTTCAATTGATTACCTTTTGGCATTAAGACTGCACCTAAGATTTTTCAAAAGCTGATGGACCAATTATTAGTTGGTACCGATGATTGTGCGTGGTATTTTGACGACATATGTGTGGGCGGTAGAAGTGGACCAGAACACATTGATAGGCTCAAAACAGTTTTAAATATATTGAGGAGAGCAGGACTATGCACGCGTGAAGATAAACTAAAGCTTTTCAAACAAAGTGTGACTTATCTTGGGCACAAAATTAGTGCTCTGGGTATTCAGCCTGTTGAAGATCGTGTAGAAGCTATCAAGAAACAACCCCCACCAAAGAACGTTTCTGAGCTTAGATCATTTCTTGGATCTGTGAATTACTATTCAAGATTTATTCCAAATTTGCAATCTCTTTGTTTTCCTTTACACAGTCTTTTGCACAAGAACTCAACTTGGGCCTGGAATAGTGACTGTGAGGACGCATTCAACCATATTAAGAGCAACATTTCAAACAATATGGTACTTGTACATTATGATCCTAAACTTCCACTTATCCTTGCAACAGATGCTTGCAATATTGGATTAGGAGCAGTTCTCCTTCATCGTTGTCCTGATGGCAGTCAGAAACCAATTGCAGCCGCTTCAAGAACATTAAATTCAGCAGAACAGAACTATTCTTCTATAGATAAGGAAGCACTGGCCATTATCTTTGGTGTTGAGAAATTCTACAAATATCTCTATGGTAGACATTTCACTCTTTTGTGTGATCATAAACCACTTGAACGAATCTTTGGGGCAAAGCAGCCTATACCTAAACATGCCGCTTCCAGACTTGCAAGATGGGCTATTATCCTCAGTGGATACGACTACGATATAAACTACAGGGCTGGAAAAGATAATGTTCTGGCAGATTGTCTAAGTAGATTACCTTTAGAAGGAGGAACAAATATTGATACGTATCAGACGCTTGGTGAAGTAAACCAAGTAAGATCTATGAGAATTGAAGATTTGCCACTTACAAAACGTGCGATTCAAGATAACACTCACAGAGATGATGAACTGAAACACATTATATCCTATTGTGTCAGGCATAGTTGGGAAAGTTAGTCAAAAATTCTAACTAGTTAGAAGTTATAAGTTAGTCCCGTAAAAAGTAACTGATAGAAGTTATAAGTTAGTTAGTTTAAAAAGTAACTGATGAGCCGACCCCTCGCACCGCCCCCAGACGAACAACCATTGGAAACGTGCCCCCCATAGTGACAGTGCGAGTGGCCGCCCCACATCCCTAACAAAAGTGAAAGACCGTGGGTGAATATCAAAAACAAAAACAAAATTGTGAACAAATGCCTATAATATCTCAAAAACAACAAAGTAACAATAATCAACAATCAAATTTACCCATCCAAAGAATTTCTTTTAAATAAACTCTTTTCTCAAAAAAATTAAATAAATAAGAATTTTAAGTTTACCCTTCTAAACCTTACATAACTGGTACCAGTAGCAAAAATTAGGCCTAACAGTGAAATAAATTAAAAGATGGTAACTGTAAAAATTTTTATGGAATCTTACTCTTTAAATAAATAAATAAATAACTTTCAAATTAATAAATAACAATTAGCTTAAAAATAAATAACAATAATAAATAATTTGGGGGCCCCTTTTAATATCAAGTCCTTCGAAAAATGTTTATAACAATAAAACTTGCGTTCTGATGGCACAATAACTCCTTTGGTGGTAGGCGGTGGTGGCTTGAAGAGGTAGTGTGTCCTACTGGTCCCAGGAGCAGGGTGACTGGCAGCCCGAAGAGGGAGAAGGTGGAAGGTCTCCCCGGGCGGCCCTCTCCGGAAGCAGCAGGAAAAAGCCTCCCATCTGGGACCCTTTGAACAGATTCCAGGCCTAACTAATAAAAGTTCATTTCTTAGGCTTCATATGACTGCAGTGTTAGGCCTATCCAGGTTTTCAAGCAATAAATTCAAAAACAATTTCCGCACCACTCATTCACTGACCAAAACTATTGAAGAAGTAATTTGTTAAATAATATATATATATATATTTTTTTTATATAGGCTTTCCTTTGTAAAACAGTCTTTAAAATTAGAAAATGTAAAATGACTAGAAATAATTTAATTCAGTTCAATAGAGCTCTAAAACATAACAATAAATAGACTTTTAAATTTTACAAACTTTAACAACACATTCTTACAGACATTTTTTCATAAAAATTTAAGTTGACAATAAAAAATATGAATTTAGGGTCCAGAAGGGTAATATACACTAGTAAAACACAAAACAATTACATAAATACTACAATAAATACTTCAAAAAACAGTTTACACAAAAAATTAAAAATTCTTTGGCTGGAGGTGCATTTTCAGGTAAAACCGGTAATAACTCCGGTTATTACCAACCAAATTTGCTCAAATTGCTTTTAAAAGTTGTGGCACAAGTGCCCGCAGCTTTTAAAAGACAAACCCATGCCTACCAACTAGCCTGAGGCCAGGTAGGGGGTCAGTTACCTACGGTCACTCAGAATACAGAATTGCGCTAAACTAAAACTTGAATAACTCGGTCATTTATTATCCAAACTTAATGAAAATTGCAGGGGACATGTAAGAGTACTAAAACTAACTAATTATGACCGAGCTTGGCCCCCAGGAGGCGCCATTACTTAACTAAAAAAAAATTAGGCTGAGTGACATGGCCTACATTACAAATAACAAAAAAAAACACTATTACAGGGGACAAAGGGACAAAAATTTACATTAAACAAGTTGTAGGCCACAATAACAAAACAAAATTTGAGCACAAACTAGGCCTTAGGCCTAATAAAGTTAACAGGGACAAAGAACAAACGGACCATAGCCCGCACAAAAGTGAGTTTCAAAGTGAGTTTTCTTGGGTGATATCTGGCCTAGAGTCTCGGGGAAAGCTTTGAAAACTTGACAACAAAGAAAACTACAAAACTAACCAGAAAAACTTGTGGTCTGACCACACAAAACTTGGCCAAAGGCCCAACAAAACTCTGTTCAATTCCAGCCTCAGAAATGGGTCTAGCGCCTTGAAAAACAAGTAATTGGTAACTAAAAGTAATACCAATGCACAGAAGGTGCTTAATACTTGTTTTTCACTAGCCAAAACCCACTCAAAGTCTGCACAACATGTGGCCGAAAGCCAAAACTAAATCAGAAACTTTCTAACCTAAACAAATCAAAATATCAATCAACTTACTCATCTGACGACTGGCAATCCGTTTAATTACATGTTACAAGAAATTGGTTAGTATGAAGCACAGTAAAAATGTGACTAGATGTTAACTGATATAAAAATAACATTACAAACACAAAACTTGACATGAAACGATGACAGTCGCTGTTCTTCTGGCAAAAATGTGCTCGACAGCGGAAAAATTGCCCCGGGGTCTGCAGGACTGCTGCCAGACCCAAACCGATTGAGTTCCGGCGCAAAGCCAGTACTCGCACTATAAAAAAAACTGAGGCGTGACATTGGTGGGACGCTTGGTGGACATGTCACGGCTCACTGATAGAAGTTATTAGTTAGTTGAAAAACTAACTGATAGAAAATAAAGTTAGTTTTAGTAGAAATTAGTTGTTTGTTGGGCAGTTGTTTTAAAGTATTTTTTAATGTCACATCTTGGTTACTAATATATACTATAATATGAGTAAAGATTGCACAAGATATGATTTAAAAAATGGCTCCTACGATTTCCTCCAATTTCAATGCTATTGAAAATTGCTTGTATAATACATTTGCATTGTATGATGTCTTACTAACCAAAGGGATAATTACGACTGTTCAAAAACATTAAGTGTTTTACTGCAAAACAATATACACTGACATTGAACTAAAAATCTAAAGGAAAGGCCAAGGAGATTTGTATTTTTCGACGATGCACCGCACAAATTGATGCGTTATTACACCATCCCGTAATTATAGTTGCAACGTTCCACGATCCCAGTGACTTAATGCAATAACGGTCGTCAGATAACAGATGTTATGTATCATGAGTTTTATATTGATTGAAGCTCATTGTGGACATTTTATAGATTGATCGTCCAAATTAAAAAGTTTTGTAGACTAAATTGAGGATAAGTGGATGTCTAACAAAAACGAATTGACTTTACTACTTAATTAATCGTAGTAAGACTGAAAATATTTGTAGGCTTATAAGCTCTATTTTTTACCTCTTGAACAAATCAAACACCTCGAGCACGATCGGTCCCCTGGTACTTGTGTTTTAATAAAACATTGTCACATTTTACATTACTACAACATAAACAAATGACCTAAAACTTGTCAGATAATGAACATCAACTAAAGACAATGTTTTGACACTTGAGATGATATATCAATCACCAAACAAACATTTCCCCTTCCCACCCATCAGTTCTTGGGGTGTTGATAATGGCCGTCACTACCCTTCCACAGGCCCACTGCATTCCAAAGCAACTGGACTTTGACTTTCTCTTGCCCCACCCCCCGCGTTGTTTGTCTACAAGGGCACTGACCTCTCACGGCCGCACGCAACCCTCACTGATCACGTGAAATAAATAACCAGTATTTGAGATGCTTCCGCATAATTGGGAAAGTTAGTTGAAAATTCTAACTAGTTAGAAGTTATTAGTTAGTCCCGTAAAAAGTAACTGATAGAAGTTATTAGTTAGTTAATTTAAAAACAAACGAATAAAATAGAAGTTAGCCAAAAAAACTAATGAATAGTGCTATTCGATAGAATTTCTATTCGTTATTCCCAAGTATGGTGTCAGGGGATGGCCCGATCGAAGTTCAATTCCGGACAATTTGAAGATATTCTATGACAAGAGACATGAACTATCTTATGAAGAGGGGATTTTATTGTGGCAAGAAAGAATATTAATTCCCAAGTCCCTTAGAGGAGACGTTCTTAGTTATCTCCACGTTTCACACCCAGGAATAGTTGCCATGCGCTCTTTGGCGAAGTTGTATGTGTACTGGCCAAAAATAGATGATGACATTGAAAACTTGGTGAAAACTTGTACAAGATGCCAAACATTCAGGAAAAATGATGTGGAAACGCCACTCAATTCATGGAATATACCGGAAAATGCTTGGGAAAGATTACATATTGATTTCAAAGGACCTTTTGACGGATACATGTGGTTAGTGGTAATAGACGCATATTCTCGATGGTTGGAAATATTTCCAATGAAAAACGCTACAAGCAACACTGTGATAAGACGACTTCGTGAACTTTTCTGTAGATATGGACTTGTGAAACAAATTGTTACTGACAATGGAAATCAGTTTGTCTCAGAAGAATTTAGAGAGTTTTGCCGCAATAATAACGTGATTCACATCAGAACCACTCCTTACCACAGTCGTTCCAATGGTTGTGTTGAACGAGTAATTCAGACGTTTCAAAACAAGTATCTCATGATTGACATAAATGATCACGAACAAAGACTCCATACACTTTTGTTCTCATACAGGACAACTCCACATTCATCGACTGGACGGACACCAGCTGAACTTTTCCTGAAAAGAAACCCAAGAACTTTGATTGACACCCTAAGACCGGACGTGAAGGAAAAGATGAAACAGTCGTCAGAACGCCAAAAGTTTTATCATGATATCCACTCTAAACGTAAAGACTTTAATGCAGGTGATAAAGTTTGGGTGAAACGGAATCCAAATGAAAATTGGAGAGAAGGGGTAGTGTTAAGGAAAACAGCACCATTGTCATACAGAGTGAACATTGATGACAAAGAACACAGGCAGCATGCCGACCATTTAAGAACACGTCAACAAATACAGCCTGCACAACAATCTGTAACACAACAAACTTCAACACGCCAACAAATACGGCCTTTACAACTATCTTTTCAACAACAACTAACTTCACCTTCATCTGGTACTACAAACCAGAGAAAATCAAGTCGGAATATAAGAAAGCCAATGTATTACCATAATGAATATTAGTCCTCCAGGCATTTAAAGAAGGAAGGGGGAAATGTTATGTATGCTGAAATACTGTTCTGTAATTTAATTCAATCAGATGTTTTCATAAAAACAATGTTTGTTTACTTGTTACTTTTGTTATAAATGTTTGACAATAAAAGATTCTTCATTCATATATTTTATTCTATTTTAAATGTAATAATAAATTTTAATAATGTCAAACTAGACAACTGAACTTTGAATTCACAACAGATATTCGATACATTTTGGGTAATGACAATATCGTTGCAGATACCTTGTCCCGAATAGAGTCCATTACATTTCCTTGCCCTGTAGTCTATAAAACTCTGGCGGACAGTCAAAAAGACGATCCTGAGTTGTTGGATCTAAAGCAAAATTCTAGCTTGAAAATAGTTAAAGTTCAACTTCCAAATTCATCTACAGAGCTATACTGTGATGTATCTCCAAAATTTACTCGCCCTTACATCCCTTTTCCTTATAGAAAATCAATATTCTCCGCTATACATTCTCTGTCCCACCCGGGAGTAAGAAGCACAACTAAGTTGGTGACTCAAAGGTTTATATGGCCAAATATAAAAAGAGATTGTAAGCTGTGGACTCAAACTTGCGTGGACTGTCAAAAAACAAAAACCCAACGACATACTAAATCACCTCTTACAAACTTCCTCATTCCGGATCAACGGTTTAAGTCAATCAACATTGACATCGTGGGCCCATTGCCTTTGTGCAAAGGATTTCGATCGGTTCTCTCGTTGGTTAGAAGCTGTTCCTATTGAAGATCAATCTGCTGATACTGTGGCTAAGGCATTGGTAAACACTTGGTTTTCTCGTTTTGGTATACCTTCTCAAATAACTACTGACCAAGGAAGACAGTTTAAAAGTCAACTTTCTCAATCCCTAGGAAAGTACTTTGGATTTAAACATGCTAGTACCTCAGCTTATCATCCTCAATTAAATGGATTAATTGATAGACAACAGAAGACAATGAAAACAGCACTAAAATGTCATCTTCTGCAACATAAATCATGGGTATGCGTACAGCACTAAAAGACGACTTACAATGCTCTGCTGCTGAACTGGTTTATGGATCACCTCTAACACTCCCTGGTGTTTTCTTTAATGAAGATACAAGCAAATGCATTAGTCAGCAAGAGTTTATGCTCAACCTTAAAAGTGTGATTAGAAAACTACAACCAAGACAAACTTTTACTCATGGTTCGCCTAAGACTTTTGTTCCACAAGAACTATTTACTGTTTCTCATGTGTTTCTCCGGCAAGATATGTTGTTTGGTTCACTTAACCCTAATTTTTCAGGATCCCACAAGGTGTTGACTAGAAATCCTACTAATATTATAAATGAGAAAGTTTGGATGTATGGATGTTTGGATGTATGGATGTATGTTTGTGACAAGTGAACGCGAAAAATACTGGTCGGATTGGGCTGAAATTTGGCATGATGATAGCTCACATTCCTGATTAACATATAGGCATATTCTTATTTCAAAAATCCTTTCGGGCTCCGCCCCAGTGGCTCTGGAGTTTCCCATGTTAACCTAATGAGAAATGGAATTATTGAATCTTAACAGCTGTTTCAATTAAACAAGTTGGTTCTGTTCTATGATGTTCAATAGCATTAAAGTTACAAGGATTACCAACAGGGTGCAGCACTATTATTTCTTTTACATTTATGACAACAGCTAATTTGCAACCAAAAGGTGAGTGAGCGTAGCGAACGAACTTCAACCTGGAGGCGAGTTAGCGTAGCGAACGAGCTAACCTGAAGGCAAGTGAGCGCAGCGAACGAGCTCCAACCTAAAGGTGAGTGAGCGTGGCGAAAAAAACTTCAACCAGGACGTGATTGAGCCATGCGAACGAGATAATCTTGAAAATTAAGAAGTTAAACGGGGCAAAGCCCGTGGGTTACAGCTAGTGAAAAATGTTTTGAAATTGAAGTGAACGGAAAAAAAACAAAAGTTTCAATTGACCGTTTGAAACCAGCGTTTCTTCTTGAAGACTACATTCCCGAAAAAGGCAAAGAAGAAAGAAAAATCTCAAGACAATCCAACAATAAAAATAAGTCGATCCCTACAGCAGGCAAACCGCACAAGGTTCAAAGATTGAGATTTGTTTGTGTGGTAAATAATTCCTCACTTAAAGTGAGGGACTCATTCTAGGGGGGAGTGTGTAGTGTCTACTCTTCCTTATGGTCTTTACCACCATATTAAAAGACAGTTGTTTTAACTAAATATTTAACATATGTTGGTTTTATTATTATTAATTTTTGATTTGTAAACAGTTCAGTTTTTACATTGATTTTAATACAACTATTGATTTTTATCATTTACTTTAATACGTACATAGTAAAATACTAGATGGTCTAATACATTTTTTGAGCAGTCATTGAAATATTTAGTTTGTTTTAGTGCAATATAATTTGTTATAACTAACATCTGTTTGAATAAAAAAATATTCCAAAGAACTATGAGGTTAGTTAATTTACTCTGTGATTTTGTCATTGATTATGGGAAATAAGTAAGATTCTATAACCATTGCTGTATACGAATCGAAGCTCACGAATCTTTAAAAGAAAGCTTATGAAAATTATTACACTTCTCGACTGTTTGAGGAAAGGTTGGGAAAATAGCAATAATCACATGTTTTAATTAATCTAATCTTGGCTGCTTTTTCTTAACTACAAATTTTTAAATGCTTAAACTATGCTTGAATTAGTCATAGACACACTATATACACTATACAGTTTTAATGTACTACTCGATTCCCATACGTAGGACGGGCCAACAGCGCGTCTAGGGTTAAGTTTGGTCAATGGAATGTCTTTACTTTACACTAATTTTGTTAAACCTTTACAAAAGGAGCATAAACTTAGAAAAATAACTGGGTCGGGGTGCTAATTTAGCGTTTTTGACCAAGAACTAAGCTTATCTCCAAACACATTTATTTGCCGTCTTTATATTTGACAAAAACAATTTCCCATATTTCAATCAGGGAAGCCTTTTTATCGGACGCGTTGCAGAAAGTCAACAGTGCCGGATGGTCAAATAATTTATACTTGTGCCGATAGGTCAAAAACTACAATGTTTGCAGTGTCTGTAGATCAAAAATCCCAGTAAGTCAAATAATACAGTCCGTGCTAAAAACTTAGTCTATGTTAAAGCGATTGACACATTGGGAATTTGACCTAATGCAACAGCAGTTTTAATATGACGAAATACGATAAAATATAAGTTCAGTTTGGCTGAGTCAACAGTGCCGGAAGGTCAAAAGTATATTCTGTTAAAAACAACGATAGTCCTCTGGACGCATGACTTCAATAATTTCGTGTTTTGGTGCACTTAAAGTTGTGCTAAAATTTTTAAAATTGGCACAGGGCTTCTTGGTTAGTCCTACTTGATGACTGTTTTGTTGGAACTTCAAACTATTTACCGATCTAATTAATACAAATTTATATGTATGGTGAAATAGTTTTAAATCGTGATTTGTAACATGAAAAAGTTAGCATGCGAGAATCTTTTTTATTTTTTGGTTAGAGAGGTTTTGTCTGTGGCAAAGTTGTAGCCAAAAGTTTGATGCGTAAAATATAATTTTTGGAATTTTTTAAAATCAGTGGTTTAATAAATAACTTGGGTTAAAGAGGAAGGGAAATTTAGCATGGAAAGAAACTATATTGTATGATGCGCCTGCTGAGTGGACGTTTACTTTACAGTTCTAAGGACAAGAAAAAGATGAATATACAAATCATCAGTACATTCATATTATTTAAAAAAACCATCTTTCTGTATTCCCAGCTTACATTTTTCACTTAAATTCATGAGAATACATCATATACAGGGTGTTTAAAAAAGGAGGGGACTTATTTTACCTATTGATTCCTTGGGTCAAAATAAACAGAAAATAAAAAAAAACATTTTTTCCAAAATCGCTTCTTAACCAGATATCCGCCATTTTTTATTGACCTTCAACATCGAGCTTCATAATTATTTTTACCTACAATTATCGTTACAAAAGTTATATTGAGATTCACATTTGCATTGATTCAAGCGTTTATCTATAACCTATGTAACCTATGTTACACGTTAATAATTGTTATAATAAATCGGAAGGTGATCAAATACGAGGATTAAGCTGTCGAGTTTTAGCTAAAATTGCTGTGCTTCCTAGTCGTCCTTGTTGATCTTGACAAGATCTAACTATGTGCTATGTAGCGGCATTTCGAACACATCATGAATTCCACAATTATTCAAGGAATCTAGTTTATGTGGATTATATGTAAATTTTGTTAACGAGTATGGTTTTCATTCAAACTAATTCATAACTTTTTTATAGAAACTAATATTAAAAATTCTTTAGGCAATCACATAAAAAATATCAACTAAGACACTATTACTTACAAAGCTGTATGTATTACCATGTAAACACATAAACTTTGTTGGCATTAAAACACGTGGTTCTGTCCTTAAAACCCCACAAAGTCCATATACTAACTATAAAAAATATATAGAGGAAAGGACCATGCTGCTCCGCAGCATTGAAATGAATACCATATCCGAGAAGTGATAAAATTTATGATTTTTGATTGAGTAATACAGAATCTTGAACAAATCTAAATCAAACGGTCAAAGCTCAAGTTAAAGTGTAAGTAAGTCAAGTAAGTCAAAGCCTATAATTTGCTGATAATTTTGAGTCTAAAACATACAAAAACCTAAACAATACTGAAGCTATTGATTTTTAATCATAGAAAACCCTTATAAGATATAATTTTCATGTTGATTCTCTACATTGTGTTTGCTTGAAACTCGTGTGAAATATAAAAGCTTTAATGAAAGCCAGTATGTCACTGAAGGTTCTTAGACCAAAATATAAAATAGGATTGTATTACTATATATGGTGAACTACATCATTGAGGTAAGAATTCTAAAATAAACGGTAACAGCATTCTGACACATACTTTCTCCCATAAGTTTATCAACAACCTTTATCATATTGTGTAAGCGGTGAGAGTAAGTATACGGAATTGGGATTAGTATAATCTTGTTCAGAATTTAAAGGACTACATACAAAATTGTTATCAAAGTCGTTTGGGCCAATTTTGTGAAAATCCGATTTTTACGTTATTTTATGGGTTTTTTATGGGAAAATAACATAATTTACAATAACTTTTGAACCGTAATTTTTACAGAAATGGGATTTGTACCATTTTGTTTAGAATAAAAAGGACTATAATATACTAAATTTTTATCAAAATCGTTCCGGCCGTTTTTGGGAAAATCCTATTTTTCCGTTATTTTATGGGGTTTTATGGGAAAATTCCCATAAAAAATCATTTTTTTTTTTAATGAAAAAACTATCAAAACTTTAAGGACCATAACATACTATGTTAAATAAAAACCGGATCTTTTTTCTAAAATCCTATTTTTCGTTATTTTACGGGGTTTTTATGGGAAAATAACATAATTTACCATAACTTTTGAACCGCAATTTTTAGAGAAATGGAACTTGTACCATTTTGTTCAGAATTTAAAGGGCTACAACATACTAAATTTTTATCAAAATCGTTCGGGCCATTTTTGAGAAAATTCGATTTTTCCGGTTTTTTATGGGTTTTTATGGGAAAATCCCCATTGAAAATCAAAATTTCAAAAAAATGAAAAAAACGCCTGGAGATACCATGGATTAGAAGCTACATACCAAATTTCATCGAAATCGGACCACATGTGTAGTCCCTAGCTCTGTACACATCCAGACACACAGACACACACACAGACACACACACACACAGACATCACTTCGAAAACCACTTTTTTGGGTCCAGGGGGGCCCAAAACGAATATATCCACTCAAAACTCAAACTCGAAAGTTTTGACGAAAACAATACTTTCTCCATATACTGTGGTATAGGGGGAGAAAGTAATAAATCAAATTTATGTTTTTTGGTCGAGTAATACAGCAGATAAATATATGCTGATACTTGATGTCGGCATTCATGAAAATCGGTCGGGTGAACGTAAAAATAGTGAGAAATTCCGCCGATTTTTAAGCTTTTTGGAGGTGATCCGGAAGGTTGCCGAGGTCGAAAATTTGGATTTACCATCTCGGTACCATTACAAAGAACATAAAAAAAGAAACCTACTACCCCATTTCATGCAAGGTAAATTGCGTTAGGTTACTGGATGAATAGCTACGTTGACTTCGTCGTTACACATGTTAAAACTATAGAACTATAGTTAAAACTATAGTAGAATACCAGTACAATTATTTTTTATTTTTTCTTATTTTTGCTTGAAACCAAATGCTGAATCATGCTTGCACCTCCCGCAGACTGGAGAACAAATAAACAAAACGCTTCAAGCAAATCGTTGTGCAACATTTTGGTTCAGGTGAAATGCTGGATCAGTGTGCGCCCAGCCATTCACTAAGGAAATAAGAGTGTGTTTCCCTTGTCTGTGGCCCAGCCTAACAAGGGCAAGTGTGAGTTCGGAACGACATCCGACCTTACATTAGTATTTAGTAGAGTGAAAGTCTGAGCTATAGAAGACCAGTGCAGCGAGGTGTCGGAAGGGCAGCAGTTTGTGATGTTCAACTCCCACACGAATCCATACATTCCCTTAGGGTTGGTAGCAATGTCCAAAACCGGTTTTGGGGGCGGCTCGTTCAGCGCACCACTGGCGAAATATGGAACTACGGGGACTGTTGGCTAAACACAGAAGTTGTACAGCTGAGTAGCCACGGAGGTATAAAGCCCACTTAAACCAATGTGCTGAAAAAAATTGTCCGGTTTAAAGAGATGTCATTTCCGCCGAGTGTAGTCCGGTTAAACCGATGTTTGGTTAAAAGGTGTCCGGATAAGAGGGAGTATACTGTAAGACTAAAATTGTTTTAAAATTACATTTTCTACCGGAATACATCATAAATTACAGGGTGTTCCATAAAAAAATCAAATTTGGGGGCGATTTTGGAAAAATGGCGGCTAAAATATTTGTTTCGACTACAATTTTTAAATAAAAAATCCAAGGCACTTAGTATTTAACTGTTTTTGATATCTCTTATAGTTTTTGAATAAAACAGCTGGCACGCTTACATTGAAAATTTGTCTCATGCCGAAACTTTACAACTTTATCCATTATTATTATCTTTTAAACGGTAAGGTTTATGAAAAAAAACAAAACACGATAGTAAAATACAGGGTGTTCCATAAGAAAAATCTAAGTTCGCCATATTGGAAAATGGCGGCTCAAATATTTTTTTTTAACTTTACTAAAATTGTTAAAACAAAAAATCCGAGGCACCTACCGTTTAACTTTTTTAATAGGTATCTCTTGTAGTTTTCAAATCAAACAACTGGCACACTTATATCAATCACTCTGTATATATGCACATACATAAAATAAAGGCTACATTGTCAAGGCTCTTATTGTATTTCATTTAATTTAAACTCCTGCAAATGTGTTTTTACTGAAAATAACACAAACAAATAATAATATTCTATATTTGTCCCTTCTATCACTAGCCACTACTAACTTGGCATAATGGAAACTAGTTGCTCTAAAGCAACAATGTGGATTCTGTAAATACGGTATATGCACAGATATTTGGTAGATAATTGTAATTCGAAGGCTGATGACAAATTTTATGCCATAAATAAGCAAAATTAAAGTTTGTTAATATAATTTATTAATTTTTCTTTAAATATTATCCTACAATAACCAATATCCTAAATTATGTGGTGTTTCTGAAGCTGATGTGTTTTTTCTTTTGAACTAAACTTTACTTTCAGGTTTGGCTACTTCACTACCAAAAGAATATCCTTGATTATCGAGAAATTTACTGTGAAAACTTTAACAACATGAAGGTAAGTTTTCCTAAATGTATTCTATTAAATTCAGTACCGGTTTTATATATCTTTATCTACCAATATATGTATACCTTATGCATCGACAGGTCACTATAAAACAATTGCTGATATGTTCAGATAAGACAGATAAGATACGTCTATAATCAACACTTAAACCCCTAAGCCTATTTTTTATTTCTCCTTTAATTATTTGTTAAGGTTATGTCCTTTTATGTATTTTATCATACATTTATTACATCATGATATGTGTATATTTAACCAAAATAAAAGCCAAAAAAGATAAATCGGTGTTTTTCTTCTTTAAACTAATGTAAAAAGAATCAAGACAGCTGGTGTTGTGTGCAATACCTATTTAATTCAATAATTCCCTTAACTTTCACCCAAGTTGGTCACTGTTATTTGAGGTTGGCCCTACACACCAGCTAAGCCACACATTATTAAGCTAAGCTTAATACGGATTTTGCACATGTACGTACATGATTTGATTCAAACTCGCGCATGTAGAAAGACATCTGTTGTCAGTGCAACGCCTTAGCCAACTGAGCTACCATGCCACCGTTTCTGGACACAAGTGCCGCTATAAGCACACTAGTGCTCACAGGGTTAAAGTGCTAAATCGTAATAACTATGGGTGAAAAATCAAGTAAATTCATTACCAGTAATTTAGGGAAAAAATATTTCCGCTACACTACTGTGAAATGACATGTTTTCGTTGCATGTTTATCACCTGCGAAAATCTATCATTACATTGTTTACTACGGCAAAAGAATATTTACCATGCAAAAGTTATGTTTACTTACTATCTTTTTTGGATTTTGCCGACGTAAACAAACAAATATTCATTTGTTGTTATTGTTTTATCAACTGTTCCAATTTTCAACAACCAAAGTAAACATATACTTTAAATTTAAGGCATAACCTACCAAATTTGATAAGTTTTGTAATGAAGAAAATAATTATTATTTGTAGTGTAGCGAAAAGTAACTTTCAAAACATAGATGAAAGTGGTCCATTCATATTCTTGACCATTTAAAGTGCTCGATAAACCTCATACTTCAAACATGGTTTTAAATATGTAATGACTCACTTTCTACTCTTGTTATGAAATATACTATTTCATCACTCTGATTACGAAAATACCTAATTCCCCAACATCTGAGCTTGAAAATATATGATTTTGTCTGTCCTTATATTTTATATTTATATCTATCTATATCTATAAAATAGGAACTACATGGGGTCGCCGGAATTTTATCCCCCTGGAATTTTACCCCCTAGTCAAAGCTGACGTCACTATGACGTAGTAACCTGAGCACTCAAAAGTTTGTTCGCGTGCGGAATTTTGCCCCCGCGGATTTGGAAGTCTAATGAAAATAGACAGAGCGTGATTAATTTGATTATCAATAAAAACCGGAGTTTTACCCCCGTCCATATAACTAGCGTTTATACAACTGAAGATGTACGGGCCGGATTTTTACCCCCGGAATTTTACCCCCAGAATTTTACCCCCTGGCCGGATATATAAATTATTAAGAATGATTTATTTTCTTATTTCTGTTTTTATTCAATTTTAAACATTTTATTATTAAGTAGCCTATTATTATTTATTTATTTTGTAATCTTAACTTAGTAAACATAATTTGCTGTTTAATTTTGATGTTCGGGATTTACGTTTGGGGCCAACTGTTGGTTAATAAGTATGAAAAATAAACTGAGTAGCTCATTTAAATAACAATAGGGTGAACATGTCTTAAACGATTTCTTTGTACCACCGTGAAAAACAATGTATTTCGTTTCTGTTGTACAATTACACAAAACAAAAACATTGTTTTACCGTGGTTGTATAATAAATTGTTAAAGAAATCTTCGAAACAATTACCATTCAGATGTTTGTTTGTATGTCATAATGAACCAACAGTTGGCTTCAAATATTGAATCCTGATACTCGAATCTCAAAATTAAAATTTAAAACCTGTTCGATTAGTTGTTACAAATAAATTGAGAAAGGCTACTAAATAATAACATGTTTACTTTTAAATTAAAATTGAATGAAGATAATTAACTATTCTCACTAATTTATATATCCGACCAGGGGGTAAAATTCCGGGGGTAAAAATCTGGGATGTAAAATTCCGGGGGTAAAATTCCGGGGGTAAAAATCCGGGTGTAAAAATCCGGCCCGTACAATCTAGGTTTTTATAATTCGATGTGGTCTGATTAAATTCAGAACCGTGAAAATATAGGTTGATTCCACGTTCAATCCATCGAAATGATGTCGCAATACTCAAAAGTTCCCGGCCGGAATTTTACCCCCTGGTTTGTGACGTCACGATTGCCCAGGGGGTAAAATTCCAGGGGGATAAAAATCCGCTACCCCATATATGTATGTGCCTTATTGACTCCGAAACCGCTCGACAGATTGTAATGGAACTTTCAGGCCTTATTAAGCATTATTCAAGAATGGTTTGTATGAAGTTTGGAGCAGATCCATCATAAGGGCTCCGCCCCAGAGGGTTTTTTAAGGAGTCCAATGTCAGGCTTTTGGAACTACAATGTTTACAAATAAATATAATTTAAAAGCAGATGCTTACTTTCACCAACTGTTGGTTTGAATAATTACAACATTCTGTATTAGCATTGACTATACACATAATAGACTTCCCAAGTACCTAATAGAAAATTTTAAAGCCAAAAATTGTGGTGCAATCTATTGAGATGGTCACCAGCTAATGACAATATTCTGTGTTAAGTGATAAATCAATCAGCTGTTTGCTATGACACTGCATTGATTTTAATTAATATTTAACCCAATACACTAGTAACATCTGGTGAGATGGCTCATCTATTTTCTTTGCTTCAAATTTTAACATTACATGGGAAGTCTATTCTGTGTATAGTCAATGGTATTAGTCATGATTTGGAATAGTACCACAATATTTCCACAGAATGCAGCACATAAAACTATTTTACTTTTAGATAAGTCCAAATATATTAAATCCCAATCGCAGCACACCTGTGCACTCAACAACTTTTAAATTCTCCCCTACTGTATTAAATATGTAAACATTAAAAGTAAAAACCGTTATCAAAGTAAAAACTTATATGTTCATACACCTAATAAATGTATAAAGATATAGATTGTAAAGAACAATATTATCTTTAATATATGATTTATACTATGTTTACTTTATTGCAATATTTTCAGGTGGTTGACTTGGAACAGTCTAAAGTCTGTGTGTATCCACGAGATTGGACGGACTATATTTACTACATCATAGCTCTGGAGATATTGCTTTTTGTCCTACTTTTTGTCAAGGTATCATCTTATCAACCTAAAGCTGTTAGCATAAAACTAACAGACACACAGTCCTATGTATAGGTATTAAGTTTCAGAAAATAACCACAAAATTGAAGGAGTTTTAAAAGCTAATACAACTAATAGCCTTATCTTTCAATTACTGAAATTTATAATCATTGTCTAAGAGTTGTTAAAGAAATTGATTAGTTTGTTTGTAACCATAAATCCCAAGAAATCTAAATACTCATCTTTAATGCTCATACATTAAAATCTGTCAACTAATCTGGGAACAAGCTCTGATTAAATTAAGTAAAACCATTACTTGACATATATGGCCAAGGAAAAACATGTAATTCTAAATTTCAGTTGTATGGGTCTTAGCAGTAGATATTGTGTTTAGCTTCCAAACTAACCAAGGCCCGGTTAGATCACATGCAACCATCAGTTCCACCCTCCAATTCATAAAACTAACATTTTAAATCCTTACCTTTTAGGATTAACAAAAATTATAAAATACTGGTTATTTATTTATTTATCTCCTTGTAAGCTGAAAATTCAATAATTTTCCTCCTAATTTTAATCCTACTGAAATTTTTAGTACTAGTAGAAGTTAACAAGTTAACCATTTAAACTTGTCTTTAAATGGTTTGAGAAAAATCCATATACTTTTGTTATTTAATATACTTTGTGAAAAGGTATTATTATATACTTATTTCAGGTATTCTATGACTATTGGGTGTTCAAAACTACAGGTTATCTGCCATGGCCTGCTTCCAAGATGCCTCGACTTCCTTGTGATTGGTTCTTTGAATTGTGAAAGTTCATGTTTTAAGCTTTGAGCTGTGTATTTACATGGTACCCTCTCAATCACGGAAACCTTAAAACTGCAAATTTTGTGGTCAAACATAAGAAATAGGGATGGGGTGATTAATACAATTTTCAATCATATTCATCTGATTGCGGTAACATTGTGGATTTTGGACCTCACAAACCTTGCAGCCTCAGTGATTTCCTTAATATCTTGTAAATCCAATCCTGAAATCTTAAAAATCTGCCAGAAAAGGAAAAAAATAATTTCAAGTTTTGAGTGGGTACTCTGATTCAATTTCAACAGCAGAAAACTAGATTGCTAGTAATGTTTGTTCTCATACAACCAATTTTGCTGTAATAGGTTAGCAATGTAGCATGTACAATCTTTTTAGGTTCTCATCTTTCTCCGGTAAAATGGTTTTGAAATCTATAAAAAAAACAGCTTCCAAAACAATAAATAAATGGATCAATAGGCCTACCCAGTTCTCCCTAAATATGACCAAGCTACAAATTATGCATTTTTAATTATAATCCAAAATTTAACGGAAACGGGGCTGTACATACTCACTGTCTGTTGATGGGTCTTTCCTATATCTAACTGATAGAGCATAGATGACATGACGACTTATATTCTTGATACTTAAGTAAATCAATGCCTATTGACAATATAATTCTGTGATCTAGTGATTCACACTGTAGATCCATCTGTCTACAGTAGAAGATATGAGAACAGTTTTATTATAGGGAATTTCCGTTCACCAAAGGCCATATGGTACTATTATTTGTTTTCATAGGAGGCAAAATCATCAAAATTTTATGATAATAAAGACAAATAGTCTGGAAAAACAGAGAGCACAGGAGATTAATTTGTGTTATCGAATTACTGAGTTAAGTTTATATCCAACATCAAATACAGTTAAATGGGTTTAGTCAACAGTTCAAAATGAAATGAAATAGTAAAGTAAAGAACTAAAAATAAAAGTACATTCTAGGGTTACTGAGAATCGGTGTTATCTACATATTATAAACATAAACAGAACCCAAAGTATTAAATTTGATAATCCTAGTGATACATACGTAAATCTGTTTTTAAATACTTGTACATAGTTTAAGGTTTATATTTTGTTTTGACTGTTCAAATTGTCAAATCATCTTTAGATTTTAGCGAATTTCCCTCTAAGGAAGTAGCTATTACCGTAGGTGGCATGGTAAGACCTAGGCCCGGGACCGATTTACTTTTTCATTTTGATGTCCCCAGAGGCCAAAAACAGCATTCGTAAAATTTTTTATATATATATATATATATATATAGATTTAAATAAAAAAAAAGAATATAAAAAAGGGTACTCATGTTATTTTACATATTATTTATTAATATATATATATGTGTCCGTGAACGCGATAACTTAAATAATTTTTGTCCGTTTTTGATGAAATTTGGTGTAACCCTTTCAGTGCTATGAAACGATATATCGTTGTTTTAAAAAAACCCTAAGGGATATAGAGAGGAAGGTTATTTAAAAAAAAAAATAGCAAAACGGCCATTGGTGACCTGCATGTTCATAGGATACACTACCAACCACTTAGCTAAAAGATTCGCCCAATCCGATGATTTCGATGTGTATGTCTAAACCAAGGATTATGAACACCTCACTATGCCCCAGTGGTTGTAGTATATCGCTACAAACACACAGGTCACCAATTATTTGCCACACAGGACGGGATTCGAACCCGAGCAGACGAATGCCACTGGCCAAGTGACACACGCCCTAGCCTTCTCGGCTATCTGTGCTTGAAGACTGGGGAGTCAAAAACCCGTATTTAAGCTGTCGCCACCGATTGCGAACAGATGGCGCTGCAGATGGTTGTTCAATGCGTTACTAGGTAGCAGCACCAGTTAGTCACGGACTATTTAGATGCAATCTTTTAGTTTTAGTAGTAGTAAATGTGTTCCTGAGACTTTGCTGCAAAACATTAGTTTCCCTAAAATGGCTATATTAGGATAACCTCGTCCAAATAAATCAAGGTTAAATTCAATATTACATTGTAAACTATATGTCTTTTGATTTTATGAGATTTTGGTTTCAAATAATGCTATCAGAACATAAAAATTTATAGGAAAGCCAGGAAAATTACAACAAAAACTAAGTTTCATTTAATGTTTACTACAAATACCGGGATTTATCTTTCTTATATATTTTCTTATTGTGTTATTATTCAAAATTAGCCTAATTAATAAAATAGTGACAACATGACAGTTAAAATTCAACAACAGGTAATGGAATTAAAAGGCAAACAAAAAAGTCTTACAAAATATGAATTATTGGCCTAGCACTGAAAGGGTTAAAGGTGTAAGGCAAGATAAACTTGAATGAGTTCGCGAACCAGCATGATCGGACCATGGGAACGGGGTTTTACGGGGTGTTTTATGGGGTAAAAATTGGTTTTTCTAATTTTTGACCCTCAAAACACAAAATTTCCCAATTTCTCTCTAGACCTTTTTAAAGAGCTTAAAAAACAAATAATTTAGTATGCAAAAGTGTTTTTGTACGGTTATTGGTAACGGAGAAAATTCCAAAAATTGAAAATTAAAAATTCCTATGTTATTCTTATGGAGAATATTGTAAAATGTTGTAGTTTGCTTGTAAATGGATATATTTTGATCAAACTTGGCAATTTTATTCATTTTATACTAAGCTATTAATATTTTACTAAAAAACGCACTTTGTTAGATCCCTTGTAGCAGCAAACCTAGGTACTCGTTAAACCTAATGTTATTTAAATAGATTTAATTGAAAATCATTTCAGACAAATGGAAATTCGCTTAGTCGGCAGGTTTGCTGCGGCAGGGGTATTATAGCTCATTATTGTTATTCTTTAATTAGCACAAAATATAAATTTAATATTTTGTTTTTACTTTTTAATAAACAACCTTAATTTAGGTTTTTAACTGTAATTATTGTTAAGTTTGTAATTTTTTTATTTTTTTATTATTATTTTACAGTTTTTCCTGTAAGTGTTATATCTAGTCCTGTACAGGTAGGATGTTGAATATATTTCTTTGATTTGTAGTTTAAGTAGGGTTTTGTTAATGGGTGCTTGGTGTTAGTGTCAAAGTGTGTTGAGGTTAATTTAATGTTTTAATAGTGTGTACTTCTAAGACCTAATGCATTGATTACCGGGAAGTGTCTATATTGAAACCATCAGTGAGATTTCCTGCTTTCGGGACGTGGTAACCACAAAACATAAAAAAAATCTTCATTGAAATTTAATCTCAAACAAATTTTTTATATGCAGTTCTAAATTGAAAGCCTTGTTATAATATGGTTGGATGGTTACATACCGGTATTTAAAAACCAATGAAACAATTAACTTATCTTTAGAATCAATTGCTCACAATGATTAGACTGTTATTTTCTGTAGTCTTCTAAAATGTTTTCTTTTAGGATTTTAATAATTGATGGGATTTTATAAATTAAAGTCTGCCAAATTAATTAAAGTCAAGATTAGCCCAATATAACTAAGCAGTTTATTTGAAAACAGTGGTTTGAGAGTTTTTAATGTTACTGATGTTAATTATAATAGTTATGTCAAAACTGTGTTTATTTATTTACGTTCTTTATAAGCCTGAATTAATTTGAAAAACAATCCCAGGCTTGTGCCCAGCATCCATTGGCGTAACCGATTTTTTCGGACCCCCCTGCAAACTTATTTTTCCGGCCCCCCTCTTACGAGTTATTTTTAGACCACCAATACAACATAATCAAACATCCTCCCTTCTCTTCCCTGCCTTTTTTAGGCCTCCGATACAATGATCAAACAGTTGTTTTATCATAAATTGAGTAGTAAATAAATTATGGGTAATGTTTTCTAAAAGGACATGTTAAGTATTTCAGTCATGGTTTGATGAATTAATTGTGAGGTAAAATAACAAATAGGCTAACACACAAAGTCAGTAGAGTAGCAAAATATGTATTTCAACTTAAAACAAACCCAATTAAATATTATAGGGAACAACTAAAATGTAAAATAATTATTTCCTTATAGAAAATTGTAAAAAAAATTAATTTTTTACCGTACTAATTAATAATTAGTAAATTTTGAAAAATTAATAACTTCTTGGACTTAATTAGCTTAACTTACAATTTATAAAAAACTTGATTGATGTTTGAATACCAAAATTACTCATTATAACTAAAACCAAGTAAAACAATAATTTTTTAACCACTGCTATTCAAAATGTTCTTCTTCACTTGAATTTGCTCACGGAATTTTGTGAAGCAAATGCTTTTATGACCTCTTTAAAATCAATCACTGTTGCTGCTTCACTCTTAGCCCACTAAGCCTTTCTTGAGACATGGTACTTCGAAGATAGTGTTTAATCAACTTTAACCACGAAAATTACATTTCAGTTGATGAGACAGTCAGCTATGTTAAAAAAAATTAATGCTGTGCATAGTCCTACCATCTGGGACGCTGCAAGCAACAGAATAGTATTCAATTCACAAAAGTTCACAAATTCTTTTTACTGATTTCTTTGTTAAGATTCCTGCTTTCAAGGTCCTTCGAAAAGTGATCATTTAGTGAGGAAATCCTCGTTATATTCAGCAGCTAGTTCTGTTGATTTAACAATTAAATGTTTGTCTGTAGATAACGATAAAAACTTCGAGGTGAGACCAGAAAATATACATTGTTCATCCCCTCAAATATTTAAGTCATTTGATTTATTGCAGTGTCTAAAGTTCCATGATATACAACTGTTTTTAAATGAAGGTCAAGATCCTATAGGCGTTCGTCCTCTGCTAGTTCATCGAAATGTTTTAAAATTTTGTTAACCTTAAATGTTCAATTTGTTAACTTAGTTCATCACCACTGAATAGGCCTAACAAAATTAAGCGATGAAAACATATTAATAACTTTAATGTTATTACTTCTATAATACAATTATTATCAATTATAAATTTCAATAAGAATGAATTCCAATTTTTCGGCTCCACTCATCTTGCGGGCCTCTCTGCTCGCCGGTTTCTGCTCGCCGTTTCCCGCTCACCGGTAGGCGGGCCTCCTGCCCTCCCGTTACGCCACTGCTAGCATCCTAAGACAAAAAAAAAACGTTTTATATGTTAATGTTACACCTGTCCTCAAGCCCACTGTACCATGGGTGAGACTTGTAATATTATGTAGAAGGCTGTGATATATTACTTGTGCCTTGTCATAGTCTGTGCTGCTCTGCTTTAACTGTTCATATTTAGTTAGATACATTTAGATTATTGTTAAACTATCGGTTTGTTAATTTCTTCAGAAACATTTAGATTTCCAGTGTTGTTAATATTTTATTTGAATCAAGAGTATATGTCTCAAATATTTATGTATCATGTATTTTGATATAAATAATAAAGTTTTAAATACATTGTCCAAAATCCTTCTACAACCCGACATGTGGTAGTAACTACTTTTCCTTCTCCAAGACTAATTGAAAAAAACCCGAATTTTTTGTTATATGTATACAGGGTGTTCAAAAAAGGTGATATTTTAATAGGTTAATTTATGTAGAGATTCCTTAGGTCAAAATAAAGAGAAAATAAAAAAAATCTTTCCAAAATAGCTTTTTTAACCAGATATTTTTTATTTGTATATTGTTGTACATTTTGTATTTTTAAAATACACATTTTTATCTCAACATTTTTTCAACCGATTATTATGAAACTTGGGTATGTATGTTTAGGTATAAGATACCCATGTTAGAAAGAAAATTTATCTTGATTAAACTTAAAATTTTAAAATGGTAGCCATTTTAATCTTTTAAACTTAAATTACTAAAAATGGTTGATTTTATGAAAAAAATGTCAAGAACACTTTCATTTAGCACTAGCTGTTACCATAGACTAAGCAACACAAGTAGACTCCTCATCCCATTGTAAATTTTGAAGCTTGTTTTTTGTGTCTAGTTTATTTAAGTCTACACTGACAGCTTAATTTTGTTTCTATTATTTTAGGGTTATTTTCATGATTTGTGCTTTACTATTTGGTTATCAGTTATTGTTTATGATTAGGCCGTTTTATTCGGCTAAACGAGGTTTTAAATGACTGAAATAAGAAGAAATAAAATGTAAATGAAACATAACCTCCACAGTTGGACTTACAGAACTAACAATAAAATTGGCTTCAGCTGTTCCATAAGGATGACAAATCCACTAAGGGAGTATGTTTTACATCAATGCTGTTACCCACGGGCTTCACCCCGTTTGACTTCATAAGTATTAATGAAACTATTTGTTTGTAAACTTAAGCTTAAATACAGTAATACAAACAAATAATCGCTCCTGATTTTAATAAGTTAATACATTGAAAGAATAACAAATTAATAAGCACAGCTGAGGTATTTTTTACATTGGGTACCGGTAGAAAGTTCCCTTTAGAAAGGAATTGCGACCTTAAAGGGCAATTTATGAAATAATGGATAGATTTGCACAAGGTTTCTTGCATGAAGAAAATTTTAAGTATATGGTTTAAGGTGGTGTGACTTTTAGTTTTCTCAAAAGTTCATGGGTACTTTGGGATTTATATATGGACTAGCTGCTGTACCCGTGCTTCGCATTGGAAGATAAATCATCAGATATGAGAAACTTTGACCTATTAAAACATCTTAACATCAGTTAAAACTATCTTATAAAATAATGTAAGCATATCAAAATAGAATTGATTTAAATTTAATATCATATAATGAAATAGGAAACATTTAACAATATCTAAAACTAACTAAAAAATAGTGCTAGTCATCTGATTATCTTAAGTATGTATGTAGTATGGTTATGTACCCATATTTTGTACGTTATGACAATAAATAATGCAATCAAACCGATAACAAAATAATTACATATTGGTGCTCGGTTGAAACTTTTATCTTGTAGTATCACCTCAATGGAAAGTGTCGTTTGAAGTTTGATTATGTGGAATGATGACTTTCCAGAGTGATTTTATATCATTTATATAAAAAAAAATTGGTTGATTGAGCACAATAAAGAAAATAAATTAAAAAATACATTTTAAACCATAAATCTGTACCCAAAGAGGTTTAGTAATTATAAGTGCATGCTAAATGAATAAAGTTGACCAAGCTATGAGAAAAAATTGGAACACAAAGAAATATTTACATCTGGCAATTTTTTTAACAGTAGGTAATAGAACAAATGATAAATACCTAACGACAAATAATAAATAACGGTGGGTAATGACAAATAGAAAGAAAACACTGGAACAGTTACGATCTGACCCTTGTTAACGAAGGGCTTCTTCGTAAACAACGTTGGCCGTTCGACCATCGGGAATGGAGGAATAAATTTCTTGATGATCACACTCTACAACATGCAACATAGAGCTGTCTGTGAGAAAAACATCCTCATCTATAATTCAACGCCAGCTGTCGACAGTGTCTGACCCTGAGCTTTGTTGATGGTCATAGCAAAGCATACAGTGACGGAAAACTGTAGGCGCTTTAAGGTAGGCGACTGTAATCGATAGTTGCTGGGGATTAATGGAATTCTGGGGATAAATACCACCTCCCCAGCTCCACATCCTATCAGGATGTCTACCTCGATGACATATCTGTGCAGCCGACGAACACGAAGGCAAGTCCCATTACACAGCTTCGGTGGATGTAAATAATGAGAATTGATTTAAATTAAATCTTTCTAGATTACCTTTTGTCATATTATGCTTAGTCAAAACAACAATATTTGGTTTTATCTCCTCCATTACAATTTCCAAAGACATTTGTCAACTGCTTGAAGGCGCTATCGTAGTCTCGAGAGGATGGTTGGTGTAATATATTGGTTTTGTTACCAGACTATAAACAACAGCTCCATCCCTGATTTCCTGACACATTAATTTCTCCGAAACATAATCTGAAGCAATGGGTTTACAACATTTTCTCCTGAATTTTACTGCAACACCAGCTGACGTGTGTTGAGGATTGGAGAAATCAGCAGATATGTTATGTGCAAAAGCAGCCGAGACATCCATTTTCCATTGATCCATTGCATCAAACATGTCCACCTCTACAATATTGATTTTGCTGGTAGTATAGGTCTTTATATAATTTACAGCTTTGTCTTTTTGGTCAAAATAATTTTTGGTGGATTTTGTTAATATGGCAGCAACTTTTTGAACAATATTAGATTTTCCTCACCTATTAAAATGTAGTCCATGGTCAGTGAAATAATGTCTTGGCAACAAGTGCAAAGGCAGAAGTCCCACTTGTAAATGATCTTCAGCAATCCTTTCAAGTACAGAGTTGATGTTTGAGATTTTGATGTCCAAGTCTGTCCTGTCATGCCTCATCGGTAAGGAAGCTAGTAACAAATTTGTATGCTGTGCTTTCTTAATAAGATTATGAACAAACACTATCTGTTATTTGTATAGCGTCAGAACACTCTACGTTGTTTGTGCTACCGATTACCAGAAGGTAATCATTCATTGTAAGTTTTTTCGTATGGGTTTCAATTTCTTCAATAACCTGCTCCATTCTAGCTCCTGGCCTTACAAATTAGCATACATTTAATTAAGTTTTCTGTTCAACTAGATGTCCTAAGTTTTTTCCGTGGCTATCCCTGAGAATAATAAGTTTAGATTTCTCGTTCTTTTTGTTTAATTCACTTAATTTTTCACCATGTTTTCTTTTTAATTTTTGTTGTCTTTTATTGCTGTTGTAATTTTTATTTTCAGTTACCAATGTTATATTTGCTCCTGTCTCCCCCTCCGCTTCATCCAATATAAGTATGTCATAGCTGTTATTGCATACAAAATTTGTCTCATTGTTACTAGGATTCATCCCTGTTCTTGATTTTTGCCTGACCAAATGCCATTGTTTATCCTTATATGGTTTTCCATTGGAGGGAAACAGTGAAGACACCTACTTTCATTCTTAGTCTGAATATCTTGCATGAGCTTTTTATTTTCTTCCTGTACAATCACAATCTGTATTGCTGCTTGAAGGTTTTTATTTTTTGCTTTAGTCTTATCCAGGTCTTGTTTCAGTATTTGTGTAAAATAATCCTCCCTACTAGATTGTTTTAATTTAACTCATCATTTAGGGCTTTTTGCTGAATCAATTCTCTTTCTAGTCAAGTCGAGTCAATCATTTATTTTCACACAACGTTTTACAGATCCAGCATAGCTGGGAAACAGGTTGTTTTATTGTTATATATTTTGGCTTTATTAAAACTCGTATGTATTTTTAGTGACAAAGTCTCTGTCTAATATACTGTATTTTATTTTATAACCACAGTTTGTAGCTAATGTTTTTTTGGAATAAACTATATATATATTCATTTATTCATTCACCCTTTATTAAGCAGCAATTTGGTAACTTCTTTTTTGTATTTTTCAAAAGATTCTAACAATTTAACATTTTCAGGCATCAGTTTATTATACAGTTTTTTCCCTAGATATTGTGGGAGGGTTTCTAGAGAGGAAAGTCTATGAATGGGCAGTTGCAAATCATTTCGATGTTGTGTTAAATAATTATGGTTATGGTTTTCATTCATAAAAGATTCAAGATTTTTTTTATAAAGATTAATGTTTGCTGGATATAAACTGACGGAAGTGTTAATATTTTCAATTCTCTAAATAATAATTTACAGGATCGCATAGGTTTTTAAAATGTCATAATTCTAAGGATCTTTTTTTGAGTTTTGAAAATGGTTTTGGCATTTGAGCAGCTGTGCTGCCCCAGAACTCTATTCCATACAACATGCTTGACACAAACTAAGCATAATAGACAATCATCCTTGTCCTGAGGTCAGTAACATGCTGCAGGACAGACATCTGGAAACAGACTGTATTTAGTTTATTAGCTAGAACTGATGTGTATTTATCCCAATTTAAAGTGTTTTGTACCTTAATGCCTAAAAAGTTTGTAGATGACGTTTCATTAATAATTTCCCCCTGAAAATTAATATCTAATTCAATGGTTTCTCTGTCATGAGTAGTTTTTAACCTAATAATTTGAGTTTTAGAACAATTAAGACTCAGCCCATTTGCTGTGAACCATTTGTTTAAATCTTCAAAAGTTTGGTTTATCAAATTTTGTAAATTGTTAGGGCTGTTTGATTTTAATATGGCCGTTGTGTCATCTGCGTATAGAACACGCTTTGAGTTTATGTTAAAAAGCAGGTCGTTAATATAGATTAAAAACAACAAGGGTCCCAACATAGAGCCCTGAGGTACACCACAATAGATCATTTTCCATTTTGAAAAGTTATAGATGTTACTAGGTGGCGTTTGCAGAGGCATCCACAAAATTAAGCGGAGTCATCAAGGGTTCATATTATATTGTTTTTGTTATACTGCAGTAAAAACAGTCGTTTTCAATGCATCCGTTGCGGGTCTAAAGTAGCATTTTTACTCTTTAGGGAGTAAAAATCGTTTTTAGGCTCTATGGAGTAAAAATCGTTTTTAGGCTCTATGGAGTAAAAATCAGCTGTTGTCAACCCAGTTGTAAATTTCGATTGTAAACGATTGCATGTATTGAAAATTATTGTACGATTGTATTAATTCGTGCTTCGTAATCATTTTAACCTACAGTCTCTTCCCATAGCATTTTAGCATTGCAGACACATTAATCCATTCCCACACTCAACACTGCTGACCTTTACTATTTCCTTCAACACCCCTACTTCGTGGACCTGTTTCTCTCTCTTCCCATAGCATTTTAGGATTGCAGATACATTAATGTAATTGCCAAAGACAGTTCCCACACTCTGCACTGTTAGCCTTACAACTTCCATTTCCTACGCCATAGACCTGTTTCCTTCCCTTCTCATAGCATTTAAGTATTCTATCTAACTATCCAAACGGTTCCACACTCTGCACTGCCAGCCTTTACTACTACCTTCACCTCTTCCTACGTCGTGGGGCCTGTTTCCTTCCCTTCTCATAGCATTTTAGGATTAAAGATACATTAATCTAACTGCCATAGACGGTTCTCACACTATGCTCACCTTGACTACTTCCTTCACCCCTTCCTACATCTCAGACCTATTTTCCTCCCTTCCCATAGCATTTTAGGATTGTAGATACCTTAATTTAATCGTCATAAACAGATCCTACGCTCTGGATAGCTCGCCTTGACTACTTCTTTCGCCACTTCCTACGTCGCGGACCTGTTTTCCTCCCTTCTCATAGCATTTTAGGATTGCAGATACCTTAATCTAATCGTCATAAACAGTTCCCACACTCAGGACAGCTGGCCTTGACTACTTCCTTCATCACTTCCTACATCGCGGGCCAGTTTACCTCCCTCCCCATAGCATTTTAGGATTAGAGATACCTTAATTTAATCGTCATAAACAGATCCTACACTCCGGACAGCTGGCCTTGACTACTTCCTGCACCACTTCCTACATCGCGGAACTGTTTTCCTCCCTTCCCATAGCATATTAGGATTGCAGATACCTTAATCTAATTGTCAGAAACAGTTCCCACACTCCGGATAGCTGGCCTTGACTACTTCCTTCACCACTTCCTACGTCACGGAACTGTTTTCCTCAATTCCCATAGCATTTTAGGATTGCAGATACCTTAATATACTCGGCATAAACAGTTCCCACACTCCGGACAGCTGGCCTTGACTACTTCCTTAACCACTTCCTACATCGCGGACTGGTTTTCCTCCCTTACGCATAGCATTTTAGGATTAGAGATACCTTAATTTAATCGTCATAAACAGATCCTACACTCTGGACAGCTCACCTTGACTACTTCGTTTACCACTTCCTACGTCGCGGACCTGTTTTCCTCCTTTCCCATAGCATATTTGGATTGCAGATACCTTAATCTAATCGTCATAAACAGTTCCCACACTCCGGATAGCTTTCCTTGACTACTTTCTTCACCACTTCCTACATTGCGGGCCGGTTTTCCTCCCTTCCCATAGCATTTTAGGATTGTAGATACCTTAATCTAATCGTCATAAACAGTTCTCACACTCCGGACAGCTGGCCTTTACTACTTCCTTCACCACTTCCTACATCGCGGAACTGTTTTCCTCCCTCCCCATAGCATTTCAGGATTGCAGATACCTTAATCTAATCGTCATAAATAGTTCCCACACTCCGGACAGCTGGCCTTGACTACTTCCTTCAGCACTTCCTACATTGCGGACTGGTTTTCCTCCCTTCCCATAGCATTTTAGGATTGTAGATACCTCAATCTATTTGTGATAAACAGTTCCCACACTCCGGACAGCTGGCCTTGACTACTGTACTTCCTTCACCACTTCCTACATCGCGGACCTATTTTCCTCCCTTCTCTTGGCATTTTAGGATTGTAGATACCTTAATCTAATCGCCATAAACAGTTTCCACACTCCGGACAGCTCTTTGACTACTTCTTTCGCCATTTCCTACGTCGTGGACCTGTTTTCCTCCCTTCCCATAGCATTTTAGGATTGCAGATACCTTAATATAATCGTCATAAACAGTTCCCACACTCCAGACAGCTCGCCTTGACTACTTCCTTCACCACTTCCTACGTCGTGTACCTGTTTTCCTCCCTTCCCATAGCATTTTAGGATTGCAGATACCTTAATCTAACCGTCATAAACAGTTCCCACACTCCAGACAGCTGGCCTTGACTACTTCCTTCACCACCTCCTACATCGCTGACCTGTTTTCCTCCCTTCCCATAGCATTTTAGGATTGCAGATACCTTAATCTAACCGTCATAAACAGTTCCCACACTCCAGACAGCTGGCCTTGATTACTTTCTTCACCACTTCCTACGTCGCGGACATTTTTTCCTAACTTCCCATAGCATTTTAGGATTGCAGATACCTTAATCTAATTGTCATAGGCTAAACAGTTCCCACACTCCGGACAGCTCGCCTTGACTACTTCCTTCACCACTTCCTACGTCGTGGACCTGTTTTCCTCCCTTCCCATAGAATTTTAGGAATGCAGATACCTTAATCGAATCGTCATAAAACAGTTTCCACTCTCCAGACTGCTCACCTTTACTACTTCTTTCTTCCTTCACATTTTCCTATGTCACGGACCTCAAGCTAGTGTCGTCATTTGATTATATTTATGATCCATACCTTTTCTGTTCTAATATCTGTGGAATAATGCTATCAGCTATTTCTTACCTACTGCATTCAATTGTCAACAGCTGATTATATGTCTTTGTTTATGTGTCAAATACTGCTTCCATAAGGATTACATTGAAACTTTGAGACCCAGTGGGGCGGATTCCTGAGAGACTTTTTTAACGCCATATAGATGTTAGCACTCACCGATATGGTCTTTATCACCATGCAAAATTTGAAAACGATTGATTCAGCCGTCTAGGAGGAGTTTGCGTATTACGAAATGCATTAGAGTCGACGTATAAGAGCTTCGCTAGCTCCGCTCAAAAAATAATAGTTCTTTAAAAGCGGTTTGTAAGATAGGATTCCAACAAGTTCAAAGCAATTGGAGAAAATTGTAAAATTTAGGCTTACAAAATAAAATTTTATGTACAACACATTCAAAGGCTTTTGACAAGTCACAAAACATTCCAGCAATATTCTGAGACTTATCAATGCTGCAGCCGACCTCCTACAAGAAGTCAGACAGAGCCTGAGTTGTATTACGTCCTGATCTAAAGCCATATTGTTCTTTTACAAAAATGTTATTACTTTCAAGAAAAAAAGGAATTTGCTTAGTAGTAATTTTTTCAAAAACTATAGAAAAGGCTGGCAAGATGGAAATTGGGCGATAGTTATCTGAGTTTGTTTTACTGCCATTTTTATGAAGCGGTTTCACATCAGCATATTTTAACTGATAAGGAAAAATTCCACTTTCAAAAGACTGGTTTATTATCTGACTTAAAGGTTCAGAAACAATGTAGGCAGTTTGCTTTATCAGTTTAACAGGAATTTCGTCCCAACCAGCTGACATTTTGTTTTTAAGAGTAAAAATTACTTTTGCAACCTTCTCTCTGGAAACAGGCTGAAAGTTGAAATGAGGTATGTTACGATTATTTAGATTAGTATCGCCAAGAAATTTGTGAGCATCTAATTCATTGAAGAGAGCAGAGTAAAATTTCACAATGTTGGCAAATTTATTATTAAAGTGTTCAGCTATTTCTGTGCCATTACCAATAATGCAATTATTGACTTCAATATTACTGAAACTAGATTTATTTTTATGGACACCTAGCTCTGAGTTAACAACTAACTGCCCATACAGCTTTACTTTTATCTACAGAGTTCTTAATGTAATTACTGTGAGATAGTGTCTTGGCTGAGTTACAAACAGATTTGAACACCTTTTTATACTTCTTAATATATTGAATAAAATGCTGGTCATTCGAATGGTTCATTTAGCATGGTTCTCTTTTTCTAGCACTTGACACCATAATACCTTGGGTGATGCACTTTTTTGTTTTTACATTATTTTTACAATTTGCTTTAATGCTAATGATAATGAAAGTATACGTAAAAACAAACAAGCTTAGTACAATAGGCATGACATTTGATTAACTATTTTATTGCTCACGTTAAAACGATTTATTTCAGGTAGGTGTAAAAGGTGATGTGGTGGTGGTGGATGTGGAGGGGCAGATAGGCTAATGCTGTTGACCTTCCGTGACTTGTGTCTGTACTCTGTTTCGCGTGCAAAAACCATACTACTTTCACTGGCATTGCAGTTTATTTACGATTTATTGATATTGAAAGTATACTTTCGAAAAACAAGCTTAATACAATAGAAGTAAAATTAAAAATGTTCACTATTTCATTGCATACGTTTAAACGTTATTTTTTAAATGTTATGACAATTTGTTTACCCATTATAGGTTGAAGGGGGGGATATATCCCCCTGATCCCCTCCCCCCCGTATCTACACCACTGTCCCGCCTAATTGTTTACTCCTGGGCTCCACCCCTTCCTTGAGCGATCGCCGAATTATGGTGTCTCCCTGAACTCTGACTTAATTATGTACTAAGGGTTCTAAGTGTAAATTTCACATTTTAAAATTATTTTCATTTCATAAGCTGGTTTATGTTTAAAGTTGCAGATATCAATTATTTTTTGGTTTTTGTTTAAAATCTGACCTAAGAGTCGGCAGGACTCTCGGCCATCTTGGATTTTCCCCAAAACGGCAATGTTATTAATTGTTGTACGACATTGTTTATTAAGATAAAAAGCTGCAAAATATCTAATTTTTGCAACTCCTCTCTCTCGGAGGGAAGGGAAGCCCATGCTACCAAAATAATCAATAATGAAGTAAACACAACGTCGTGGGAGTGGGCAGAGAGAGATAGAGAGGAATACGTGTCCAGGTCAATCCCAACCGCTGCAATGTTCACTCGTCCTGGGTAACGTCGTAACGTCGTGGCGACGGTTGTTCGATACACAAGCCGAGTGGTTTGTTTTTATATTTGGGCTTAAATTATAATTTTAAATCGATGTTTGAATTGTCGTTTATCTTCTTAGGCTTGTTCTTTGCGTAAAATGTAATATAGATAATTGTACTCTTCACATTCACTTAATGAATTTATTATTTTATTCGTATTAAAAATTTACTGTTCCCTAAAATTTGTTTGTTGCCCTGGCTCTGCCGCCCCAGTTCCACCGCCCCGGCTTCCCCACCACGGCTCCGCCGCCCCGGCCCCGCCGCCCCGGCCTCGCCGCCCCGGTCCCACCGCCCCGGTCCCACCGCCGCGGCCCCGCCGCCCTGGGCGACCGCCCGGTCCGCCCACCCCTGGGATCCACCATGTAAACATTCTTTTCTACAGTAAAAAGCAGCTAAGCTAAAAGAATTTAAAGCATTAGGAACAGCTATTTGATCAGGTCTTAGCCAATGTTCTACGAGACATATAACATTTATATTTATGTTCTGTAAAAAAACTTATTATTGAGCTTGTTTGAATCCCGCCTTGAATATTTAAGAGCATAATACTCTGAAAATTCTTATTTTCCAACTTCTAGGTTGTTAGGTCGATAAGTGGGTGTTGACAGTTTAAAGTGAGAGGGGTCAGGATGGGATTGGAGTCAAGTTGGAATACATTTTCACTACAACTACTATTTACATTGAGTGATCTTGTGTCAGAAACAGGTGCATCCCCACTGTCACTTGTGATTTTCTCCAAAGTTGATGCTGTTGCCGGTCTTCTATCAGCGACATAAAAGGTCTTCATCAGGTTCCCTAGGTGTTGTCTAATCCTTTCAACAAACTCGACATAAGAAAGACCACATCTTAGAATTCTGGTAGAAGATTCATTGCTTACTACAATCATGACTTTAGCTTTTGTTTTTTGGTGGAGCTCACATATTTTTGTAACAAAATGTTCAATGGGGATATTGTCTCTGACACAACCCATTGGGGAACAAACAATTAGTTGATGCCCTTCTAGTAATGTGTTCTGTGTGAAGCTTTTGGAAGATTCATTGTAGTCTTCAATGTTCGGTTTTGTGTTAAACTTAGGCTTTAACCCATAAGCTACTGCATTATGGAATTTTTGGTAAGTCAGAGTTTTATTAACAAAAACTGTCGTCAAAGGTTTGTTGAAATGTTTCTTGAAAGCAGTTGCCACACCTGCGCTCATGTGCCTGTCACTGTCAATGTCGGCAGACATGCAGTGGGCAAAAGCTGTATGTTTTACGTTTTACCCCTTAACCTGTGAATTACAGTGTTCATGTCTGCCTCCTTCACAGTGACGATCGGTGCATCTTCAGTAGGCACTTTGATGTTGAGTTTACTGTAAGACGACGAACTTAAACAGCAATGTTGGAGTAGTCTTTTAATTTACTCAGCAATCTTCCTTTTTCCTCTCTTGTTAAAGTGAAGGCCGAGGTTTGTATAAAGGTCACGGGGCAAAAGATGTAGTTCTAGAGGTCTGGTGTTTGCTGTTGAGTTCTTAACTTTTTCCGTAAGCTCATAATTAATTTGAGTGATTTTACTGTCTAGTCTAGGTAAGTCATGGCGCATAGGAAGAGAGGCAACTATTAAATTAGCCTTTATAGAACTATTCAGCAAAGTGTGAAAGTCTTTCATGACATTCTTTGCGCCTTTGTGGTCAACATTGTGGGTTCCACACATGATCAAAATGAAATCATTCCAGTCAGTCTTTTGACATTTCAGAGATATCTCGAATAACATCGATCAACAATACCCCAGGTTTTACAATTATGGCCGTTACATTAAGATTGGTATTCTGCGATAAGAGGTTACTAAGTCCTCGGCCATGACTGTCAGCCAAAATTAGTAGCTTATTAGATTTTTGTAATTTTGTCAAACATGGATTTTTTTTTTAAAGTAACAAGGTTTTAAATTACTTTTGCTCATTTTAATTTTACTAAAGAGCAATATATATATAAAAAAAAAAATCTTAAGCACTTGTCAATTAATTAAAAGTAAAAATGTTCAACAAGTTAAATAGAACTATAATACTATAAAAAAAATACATAATAATAACAATAATTATCTTATCAGGAGTTTGCGCAACCAGGTGTTATCAGGATTTCATTTTTGAGGTGTTGCCTTCCGGATTACTTAACAATATTATTCTAGAGGTTAAATACCTTATTGTTGCCACTGTAGTCTGGATGGCGACCGGTTTCGACACTCATGGTGTCATTGTCAAGCCTTAAAGACGTGTTGTCACTCCTAGAAGGTCATCATAAAGTCTTGAACCAACTATTTCACTCTATGTTTTTCTGAACGAAAAGAGGTGTGTTAATAATTCACTTTTAACTGATTAAAAATAAATTTTGTAGGCTAAAAATAACTGATTTTAAAAGATAAAGGAGAGCACTTCTAAAGATTATTTTAGCTATCCGCCATCTTGATGACCTCGAGTTCAGATCATTTTTGTCAACTAATGATACCATATTCAACGTTTAATCTAAGCTTTCTTGACCACCATGACCCCTAGGAGTGGAGCTGCATGCTGTACTCATGTGTGTGGGTAGATTAAGAAAGGTATCCTTAGTTGTGTTTTTTTTACTCTGAACCGTATTAGATGGGCTCATTGTTTTGTTAGTAGCTTTAGCTAACTCCCAGGCTGCTTTAATTTCAACCAAAGCTTTCTTATATATTTCCTTATGTTTTTGAGCTACTGACTCTGTAGTCAATTGAAATCTTTTGTCCTGGTAATGGAAAAGATCTCCTTTGTGTAAAATGGCAGTCTCATTAGTTGCAAAGAAATTAACTTTATATTTAGTAACATTTCTGTAGGTCACACGGTCAATATTTATTATTTTTGCTGGCCAAAATGGATACCCTTTGACCTTCCCAAAGACTAAGTCATTTTCTTTAAGCAATAAAATTTGTCCCATTTTTAAAATGATACCTTTACTCTCCCAATCACGTAACTGCATCTTTGATCAGTTTTGAAAATCTGGTGTTAAACATATATCAGACATGGTACTAGACAAAATGTTATTTAAATTAACCAAAGCAGATAGGAAATTAGCTGTGATGATATTATGAACTATGTGATTGATAAATCAGAATGAATGTAGATAACAAATCCTTATTCTGTCTAGCTTGATTCTTATCACAGATGATGTTGAACTTATAACTTAGGTTCAGTTGAAAACAGGTTCGTTTGTGAGCTATTTCTTGAAGATAAAGTGTCCTGATTGTACAGTAGGTACTATTGATCTAACTCCTTATAATATTTAGTTATATTAGTTGTATACTTCTAATAAATTATGGATTATTTGTGCACTGGTTATTACAAAACATAATAGTGGTGAGTAGTGTTTTTGCAAAAAACTTGTAATTGTCTATGTAGTAGATTGTGCAGGCTACTAATGTAAAATTATAATACAACTGGATATGCTAGATCCACTAATGATTTACAGGCATACATTTATAAAAGTTTATTTGTTTGTCAAATAAAATTTAATAAAATAATGTATTTATAAAATTGTTCTAACCTGCTGGAAATTAGGTTAACTTTGCTCCTAACTTTTTAATAAAATTAAAACGGTTTGCACAATATTTACAGGTGTTTATTATATTTCCAGCTGTCTGCAAAACTTTAAAAACACTATTTATACTCTTCTTAATACCATATAGTTAATATGAATTAGTTTTAACCACTTTTATTGAAGAGCACAAAATCACTACATTCATACTTGGAAATATCAACATAACCTACACTCTACAGGATGTATTTAAATTGTCATTTATAAAACACTAGCTGTTGCCTGTCGGCTTTACCTGACATACTTTTGAGTTTTATTATGAACCAGCTGAAGTTGTGACTTCACTACGGGCTAACATGACCTTTTACATTATTTTTCCATATAGTAATAATTATTAAGGATTAAATCCATTCTTAGTCCAGTCAATGAATGCTCAAAAGAGGGGTTTAGAGGACATTGAGAGGGGGAAAATTTTTTCTGCGGGAATGTGTTCGGGGTAGTTAGAAGATAAAAATACCAAAAGTCCCTGCCCCTGGCCCTGCTGCTTCAGCGGGGGGAGGGGGGAAAGACCCCATTTTTTTAGTTTTTTACTTCTACACTAAAAACCGTGCGTTGTACGGAAAAAATGTAAATTATAAAAAGAAAGATGATAAAATTCTCTACAAAAATGGTTATATTAATTTCTTATGTATATGCATTAGTTTTAAAGATATTCTCAAAATAATATAAACATTATTTTCTAAATTGATTTTTCAGACGTTTTTTTTTCTGCCAAGAGATTTAAACTGCTCTCTCTGGAACAAAATCATAATAATTTTTATTTTTACAAAAATACTATTTCCCTATGATGAGCGAGTTTGAATTTGAACTTCCAGTGAATCTGTCTGCATACTGTTAGAAAACCAATTCTCATCCAATACAAACTAGACTATGTCCTTCAGCAGAAATAAGTTATGAATCTCGGATCCAACAACAACCTTGGATGGCATCCCCCCATGAAGCCATTGATAATAGATTATCAAGCAGGTTCTACCTTTACACCTCTTTAGTTGAATTTTTTAGTATAATACAGGTCAGATGCATGATCAGCTAACGAGTCTGACCAAGGAGTGGGTAAAATTAAAACAAAGACTACTAAAAATATCTTATAGAAATAAAGATTAAATCTTTATTATTTCTTTACAACTTATAAAAATATGAATCAATAACAATATAGAGTATTCAGGCTTAAATGATTTACATTTTCTTATTAATATTATAAATAAAATAACATATGATTTTGAACCAGTCAATCAGGAAAAACAGCTGACTGGTTTACTTAGTTGGGTTGCTTACTAAAACCAGCTGCCTGTGCTGTTCATACCAACAATGTTGGTGTTTTAATGTTGATACTAATTTAATTTTTCAATATCCATTGAATTTCACAATGTTTATAAAGCTATGCGTTTGAATATTTTGAGTTATGCAATAAAAAAATGTGGAGATGAAAACCTGTCCAATTTTGAACACAGTTCCACTCAGTACCGACATAGACAAAAAAAATTAAATATAGACTGTCAGCCGTGCTGCGGTTACCATAGGTTCCGGCGCACACCGCTGTAGTTTACGTAGCGCCTACGCCGTAACTACATGGCGCTCCAAACGGTGTGCGCCAGAAGCTATGGTAACCGCAGCACAGCTGACGGTCTATATTTAATTCTTTTAGTCTATGGTACCAATTACATGGCCCTTCTTTATGATGTTGATACAAATGTTTTTACCACAGCATAAAGAACCACCTCATGACTTGCCCAGATGATGACAAAAATCCCGATTTTAACATGCACACACATAGAGTTCTATCAATTTACCAAACAAACTATTTAAAGTAAATTTTGAGCTGGTGTTTCTTCATTAACTACTAGCATCCTGATTGGTTCTTATATTTTTGTTGTAAGACAATTTCTCCTAACCCAAACATGGTAGGGTAATATTTCCCAAGCATGACAAAATATTTTAACCTAAAGCAGGAGAAATCTGTCTTGCAGTTAAAACAATTTGGAAAAACTTCAAGGTAATTCTAACTTGGCAAGCACTTCACTGTAAATATTATCAGGCTGAGCAGAACTTCTCCTTTTCAAACATTCCAACGTTCTCTTCTGTAACAAAAAGTAGGAACCAGTATAATTACTACAGGTAATATGATACAAGAACATGAACATTATAACATAATACAAGAACATGATACTCATGTTCTTGTATGTCCTTCCTCCTCCGACATGACTAACATTTACTTGAGTCATTACATTACCTAATAATGGCAGTTTTTTTAATAAAATTAGTTTGTTATGAAGAACAGGTTTTTAGGTAAAAATAGAGGGTTTTTAACCCCTTGCGACGTTTTAACGGCGTTCTGATGTGTGCGCTCGGTGCGTGAAAATGATCCAGAAGCGTAATAATTTTGATACCGTTGGAAAAAGGAGATTCTGAACTTTTATTTTCATGTATAAAAGAACCTTGTAGCACTAACAGATCAATATAATTGCTATTATAATTTGAACAATATTTTGGGTGCGTAACATTTTCAAGCCGCAATCGACAAAATCTTGTAAAACACGTTTTCTTGAAAAAAATCTACAAGTCTAAATTTTGGCCTGAATAGGAAGTGGTTGGTACCATTGTAAAGAACTTGAGTTGTTCTTTTTTTTTCGTATAGAGAACTTAGTCATACGACGTTAGGAAGTCTGAAAAATATTTTTTTGAAAACAGCTGTCTTGTCAGTTGGCCATTTTGCCCAGATGACGTTTAAACGGCGGTTATTTCTAAATCACGAATAAATATGTTGATACTTGACACAGAGTTATGAGAATCATACATATTTGAAGCTAATAAAACGTTTTATCTCTATGATTTGGTACCTTTCAGTATTGAGATTTTGAGACTCAGGTGACACATTAGTTTTAACTGGAAAAACAAGTTGTAAGTAAGGTTTACAGTGCGGCTACATTATTATCTGTGCTAATTTTCATCAGAGGTTAGTGTTTTAGTGTAAAAGAAGTGTATTGTCAGGTGGTGTATGAGTTTTAGTAGTAGTATTTATCCATATTACACTGGATAAGTATTATTATTTATGTCCAAATTTGTGTTATTGAAATATAGTTTGGCCGCTTAGAAAACGACTTGCGCGCTAATGCTAAACCAATGCTGGAGGAGTGGCCGAACTATAGTGGTTGTTTAGAGTTTATGCCTATATCCTAGGCCTAAATCATAGCCTAGCCTACAATGGTATGTGTGTCTCACATGCTTCTGAAACCTTTTGTTTATTGTTAATGTTATGATATTATTTATTTGTTTTCTGTATATGTATATTTTCGTGTTCAGGAATATATTTCCTATAAATACGTGTAATATTTATCGTAACTTTGACCACGGTAACTAATTTTAGTTTTCGTAAAAACTAAAATTTTGTTTATCAAGTCATATAAAGTTATAAAAAAGTTATAACTTTGAACAATATAACATTATTCTGAATAAATGTATTGTTACCTTTAGTAATATAACAACAGTTGTATATAAATTGTATACTTCTGATTATATTTCAAATTTGAAGTACAAATTTGTTGATTTTCCCCATTTTCCGTATTTCCCCCCGTAATTCTGGTAAAAAAATTATTTGAAACAAATCAGTCACATTTCCACGTAGGGAAATAAATTGCCTACATTTAATATATCTTAGATCGCCTGTAAAACATTTGGTGTAAAAATGCTAGGCCCCTGCTTTTCAAAATTATTCCAAAAATTTATTTTTTCACATTTTGCAAAAAAACCACCATTAGGGATTCCTGATATTTTATTCAAAATCTCCTTTCTTTCTTTTCTGAACAAAACAAGTATGAATATGACTAGGTTATTAACAGTACTTTAGGCAATGGGAACTGTTAAAAAAACCTCTGCAAAATGGCCAAAATTGCAAGGGCATCGAGCAATTTTGCATTAATCAGGCCAGGGCAGTTCCTAGGGTTAAGGGTGACTATTTTAGTATGAACTAGAGCTCGCCCCATGGCCGAAAACTCGACCAAAAGTATGCATTGTGCAAACTTCTCTATTTTCACCCAACGCTCTAAATAAAACATGTGATTGCAATTTCTTCCATTTGTTTTGATTTTCTGTTTATATTTTGTTGTTATTTGGTTACCAACATGGCACCCCATAAGAACCACGTTATTATTTATTCATATTTTAAATTCATTTTTGTTTCTTATTTTTTTGTCTATTTTTAATTTATAAAGGGATTCTGCACATCTACATAGGCTAACATTAATCTAACAGTATGCGTAGATTTTCCCTGCAATTCAAAGGAGCTGAGAAAAAAAAATTTCACTAAACATGCTTGTCTATTAATATATAGAATGAGCTATATATTAAAAATGTTAAATCTACATAAGAAAGTTGAATTTCCATTTTTGACCCAATTAACATGAATATTCTCAAAATACAAATAAAACCTGCACATATAGGACTGATAACCTTTCTTTTGGTACAACCTGCGTGTAAATTGGTCCAGTAGTATGGTCAGGCTAGCTGTCGTAAGTATTGCAAAAGGTTTTTAGTATATAAAATTTGATTGTTAAAATATGCCAACTGTATCAACAATTGTTATAACTTACCTAAGTTGAATCAAGGCCCCACTAGAAAAAACAGGCCATGCTGCAGCTCGGGCAGCGCAACACTACGTCACAGTGGTGGATAGTTGTACTAAACTCTTACCATTAAAATCTTACAAACAGCCAGCTTGTTTATTTACCTAAAACATATGGGAATGGTGATGGCAATGAATTTATCAATGAAATCTATGCACTAGTGTGACGTCATGGATCCTGCAGCATGGCCTGCTTTTTCTAGTGGGGCCTAGGTTGAATACACTATTGAAAAATAGCAACAGTAATCATCTGTGATCCTCAAATTTGATTAGTTGCTTCGCCAATGAATCGTCGATGAATTTTTTTAAATGATGATAATAACCTATGCCCTGCTACATGAACATTACCAAGCGCTTTGAGTCGATTTGCCGGTGCTTGTTGGCCAAGTTCCAGAGGTTAACTGCCAATGTTGCGAGGCCCTGGCTGGACAGATCACCCCTCACCATCACTGCCATGAACAAGTCCAAGGCAAGGATTGCCTACAACAGCAAAGCATAATACTTAATGAGTAACCGACAAACCAAGAATAACATATTATATATATATATATATGTTATGCGATATCATATACAGGGTGTCCCACAAAGTGGTTTAAACGTTTGATTTTATATTTCTTGCCTATCTATGGACCGAACATTTTGAAACCACAATTAATTACTAACACAATTATTGAGTAGGGTTTAAAAAATTCTAAGAAAATTTCAGCTCCCTTACCCTTAATAACATAGGAATTAAATAAAAGGGCTGGTCTCTTGTTCTGTCTTTACTATAAATCATATGATTATATAAAACCTTATGTTATATTTGGGGAGTGTTATTAAACAAGGAGTATTGTGTAGTTGAATGCTGTAATCTATTGAAGAAATACCTTATTATTTATCACTGTATCGATCTCGGGATTTACATTTACTTTAATTTTCTCCATTTACTTTCTCCCCTTAAACCATAGTATATGGGGAAAGTATTGTTTTTCTCAAAATTTCCGAGTGTGAATTTTGAGTGGAAAGATCCGTTTCCCAAAAAAGTGGTTTTTGAAGTGATGTGAGTGTGTATCTGTCTGTATGTGAGCTCTTACAAATGTGTCGAAACGAGATCCGCACTTTGTTTACACAACGGCACAGTGCGATCCGTTGGCGCTTCGAGATCCGTGGTGGTGGATCTCGGAACGCCAAAGCATCTGATTGGTCATCCTGAGCTTATCAGGATCACGGAAATACCCGAAGTTTGCCGAAAACAGGTGGATCTCATTTGGGCCGGTTTTTCTATAGTGTGCGTCTGCATAAAGTTCTGAAATCCGGCACCACGTCGCGCTAGCGTCGCCTACGCACACAATCATACACACCTGGTCACAGTGAGATCCCCTAAACTGACCAATGAAATAAGAGTAGTTCTGGTCTGATCCTAGTTGGACTGGGGAGTGAAGTGGTTGAATTTCCTGAATGACTGATGATGTAACTATATATACAAAATTTTATTAGCTCGATCGCCAAGTGGCTCTGTAGTCTAGTAGTTAGCCTACAACGTCAAAAACCATTTAAGTGATTGAGGTCTTTACTTTACTAATCATATCATTTATTTGTTGTTGTTGTTAAATCATAGTATAATACAAGTTGTGTCTTTTGTTGTTTTTCAGTTGCTGTTATTCTTTACAGAATTTTATATATATACATATATCTTTTATCAACTGTTAAAAATATAGTTCCTGTTCCTGTTTTATTGTATGTTATAAAGTTCGTTTCAGCTGTTATTATTCCTTGTTAGATGTTTATTTGTTTGTTGAATGTTTGTAATCTGAAAGTATATACTCATGTTAAATAATTTTAAGAATATTCCTTGCATTTACACTTGTTCTTATTTTTGAATTTAATTTATTTTTCTAAAGTTTCTGTACAGTAATAGTTCACACTGACTCAAGATCAAGATAAAGATGGAAAAGACAATAGTATTATAAGAAACGCTGCGGACAAGCCTCTTTTAAGGCTTATGCAGTTTTGTATTATATAAATTCATTGTATATGTGCTGTACCAAGTAATAAATAAATAAATAAAATCTTTAACCATGTGTCCTCACGACTACGTTATATTTTGTTATCAAAGACTTTTGCAAATGTTTGATTACATTGTTCAATTTGTAGTAATCACATTGTTGTAAATGTGTGTTAATGAAGATGCAGTATAAACTTTACGGATGCATAATTTCCAATGCCGCTCATCCTTAGATTATTATTCAGGATACTTTTGCTATACCATTATTATATTGTAGAATTTGTAGTAATCACATTGTTGTAAATGTATTCTAATGAAGATCCAGTATAGACTTTACGGATACATAATATCCAATGCTGGGTGTCATCCTTTGATTATTATTCAGAATACTTTTGTTTAGACTTTAGTTATCTTTGATATTACCTACATTTTTCCTGTTAAAATGGTCATTATCATTAATAATAGTTTTATATATCTTTGATTATGTAAACCATATCTATGTTATCTTTATGTTTTGTGGTTACATTTTTTAAGCATTAATTTCTGGTTCAATGATGACATTATTCACGGTAGTGTTAACAAAATAAACAAGAAATTAACAATAATAACATCGTGGGTTCGCCCAGACCTGAGACACCCTGCAACATAATTCATTTAGATAAATATATTTAATCTTCTATAGGCTTCATTCATCCAATAGATCTTGAGGGAGCCTTCGACGTAGCTTCCTGTTCTCAGTTGCTTCGCTAAGATGAAAAGTTAATGCACTATTAACCATTAAGTTAATGCACTATTAACCATTAAGTTAATGCACATTGTTTAAAGATTTCAGAAATTTTGAAGTGGTTTTTTCAATAAAGGCCGAGAAGACTCCACTCCTAGCTCTTCATGTATATGCCTGTTTCTAACAAACCAGGGAGCATTCACCACTATTCTTAGAATTTTGTTTTGAATCACTTGAATTTTGAAGAGTTTGTTTTTTGGTATAGGCCCTAGCTAATCCCCAGATAGGAGATGTATGTTATAGTCCTTTATATTCTGAACAAAATGGTACACATTCCATTTCTGTAAAAATTATGGTTCAAAAGCTACCTATTGTAAATTGTGTTATTTTCCCATAAAATAACAGAAAAATCGGATTTTCACAAAAAAAATTATTATTTACAATATTTTAACTTTATTTAGTTGCCTCATGATCAGTTTTAAATCAAAGGCCGAATTATTGATTTGTAGATTAGAACTGTACAAGCTGGCTTCAGAGTAGATTTCCTATTGATTAAAGGGAAAAGCTTTGTAAGCGTGCATAACCTTGGGACAGTTTTTTATTGACGTGGTAGTTCCAATTAAGTTTTTTGTCCAGCCATACTCCAAGATATTTTATCGTTCACTGGTCATCAGGGTTCCAAGGTAGAAAGTTACATTCTTAAATTTTTAATACTAGGTTATAAGTGAATTACAATTTATAATAAAACAGTTTCTTATAATTGGTTTATTGTTCTATTCCTATGCGTGTTTCATTGGCATAACAATATATGAGAAGTTTTATTGTAATAGTGTAAGGAAAAATACGTTTGAATTAGCCTATAGTTATGCTTTTCCTGGCCAGCTTGAAGTAAATTTGATAAAATTTTGAAGTTGACTTTAGAAGTACCATTTCTTATCAAATATGTCAACATCAAAGATTAATAAAGACAAGTACTGTCATTTAAAAAGCTAAGTAATTTTATTTTTACAGAATGATAAATATTTTGTTCATTAATTCAGAACTAACTAGGACTTGATATGCACCAGTCATTCGCTATGTACTCGAGAAAACTTGACAAAAAAAAAAATCGAAATCGTGCGCAATCTAGACGTACGAGAAGAAGGATTTGTATTGATCTTTTTTATTTAGCGTTTTAGGGTTTCTTGGTTAGGTGGAGATGGTAAAAGGCCTAATTGAGTTCACAGTTTACGTGATGTTTTTGCAGTTTCTTTCTGTGAAAGTCATTAAAATATTCTCTTGTGATTAATGGACGATAACCTAAAGCATAGACCAAAGCCCCTTGGTCCCCACCACCACCTCTGGCTTAAATCTGACTTATTTTCCAAGACGATTCCCCGTGAAAAATCATCTTTCTTCTTATGCTTGTCCTACTTTCAATCCTTGTCTAGATACACTATGTGTGCAAATTAAATTTAATTGAATACTTGAATTGAATTAAATTTAATTTAATTGAAATTCGCCTTGAAATTTCCATGTCCTGTGAAAAACTGCGTTCAATGATGGGTCATCTCCCAATCTTGATCCCGTCCCCTTGCAATTGCCACTCATCTAATGTCTCCTCTTTTCTGACACTCTTGCTTTCCGACGTAGTCGTACCCACTTCCTTGTCTTCCAAAATCCTAATCCTTTCTTCAATGAGCAGCATTTTTTTTATATGCAAATTACATACTATTTTATGACAAAAGATGTAGTTGGGTGCGTGAAAAATAATTATTCATACTTTGTTAGCAATATTAAAGTAAAACAATAGTAGACTTCATCATTAGGGCAGGAAGTGACTCTTTTCAACCTGAGCTCGAGTTTCAGGGAAATGAGCATGGGTTGAAAAAACCCTTTTTGCTTTTGTAACGAACTATACTTTTTGTATTAGGCTATTAAGCAAACTAGTTTATATAGCAAAAAAATGTTCATGCAAAAATAATATCAAAATACGTATCAGAATATTAGGAAAGGGCGTCACTTACGTACAGTTAAGGTCTAGCTTTTCAGAACAGTGGTGCTATCCATCGACATTGGAACAAACTCAATTTACTTTGTTCACAACTAACTATATATAACATCATATTGATGTTCTTTGGTCCAGGATCACTTCTTAAATATTAAAATGGTATAAGATTACCGGTTGACAAAATGCCTGCCCGTGCCGCGTTGTGTGTGGAACTAGTTCCCGAATTCATGTTAATCGTCTTCGTCTGTCAATGTCTGGTGTTTATTTATTTAAATGTTAGTGTTTTTGTGTGTTTGTAAAACTCTACGATCTCGCAAGAGTGACAAGAAGAACCTGATGATGAGGTTATAACCTTGAAACCGGTAGCTCTATACAACAAATGTAGGATCACAGACGGAAACAGGTAATCTTATACCATTTTGCAGGGTGTCCCGGAACTCTCTACCAATATTTTAGGGCATTGTTCCTGGGTAAGAAACATATCTAAATATCATATTTAAATTGTCCGGAAGTCCTTAGTTACTCAGATAGCCGCCATTTTGTTTTTTTTCACTTATAAATTTTTTTCTGAAGATTGGTTAAACATACGAAGTTGAAACTTTGCACAAACATGTATGACAACTAGACAAAGCTACAAAAAAATTATGACGATTTTTCAAATTCATAAAACAAAATGGCGGCTGTTTAAAATTTTGTTTCTTAAATTACTCGAAAACCGTTGATTTTACAAAAATTTTACAAGAATAACTTTTTTAAGGCAATTTTATTACAAATCGATCGACACCTTAATCTTTAAGATCGGACGAGTATAAACTGAGATATGGCAGTTTTAGTGATACGTGACCGCTTTCAGCATGCGCTGCAACTAATATCCGGCGGTCACGTATCACTAAAACTGCCATATCTCAGTTAATACTCGTCCGATCTTAAAGATTAAGGTGTTGATCGATTTGTAATAAAATTGCCTTAAAAAAGTTATTCTTGTCAAATTTTTGTAACATCAACGGTTTTCGAGTAATTTAAGAAACAAAATTTTAAACAGCCGCCATTTTGTTTTATGAATTTGAAAAATCGTCATAATTTTTTTGTAGCTTTGTCTAGTTGTCATAAATGTTTGTGCAAAGTTTCAACTTCGTATGTTCAACCAATTTTCAGAAAAAATTAATAAGTGAAAAAAACAAAATGGCAGCTATCTGAGTAACTAAGGACTTCCGGACAATTTAAATATGATATTTAGATATGTTTCTTACCCAGGAACAATGCCCTAAAATATTGGTAGAGAGTTCCGGGACACCCTGTATAACATATATACCTACATACACATATATAGCTAGTACATAGTAGTATATGTATAGCTAGTTACATATATAACTATACATAACTAAATGGACATGGTTTGAAATAGTTCTTAAGATTAACCACCGACTGCAGAACTCATCACTTCTAGAGCAAAGTTGGAATTTAAATAAAGTATTTCCTAGCAAGACTTGTCAACATATATGTAGTTATTATGGTAACAGTTAAATTTATTTACCTTAAATCGTATATTACTGAAAATTATGTAGTTTTGGTTACAGTTCAGTATGATGAAGTGAATGTTAAAAAGTGCTTATTCACAGTGCATTATCTTACCATTTTATCATGTAACTTTCAATGTATATCATCATTTCTTTGTAGTGTTGTTTTCTGTTGTTTGGTTAACTTTGGTGTTTTATTTAAGACAAGAACCGTGAATGACCGGAGGGAACGTGGACGTGATCGCTTGCATCACCCTCCCAATGGAACATTTGACGGATACAGAGCAGCAGTACTAGACCGCCATGATGCTACATCCAACCCACAAATGCATGTTAAATATTTACCTACATTGGCTTATGTTTTAAGCAAGAAAAAACTGGCCGAGACGGTTCAATTTTTACTCTTTGCCATAAAGGTTTGGTTTGTTTACCTCATTTGTGGAACTCACCCTACTTTCAGTAACTTATTAGAAACTCCCAATCTGAAAACAAGGCTGAGAGACCTAAATCCAGAAATTATTTGGATAACATTCTTCAATTCAGTTCTGCCTTTACCATGTTCTGAACAAAATTGCACGTCTCCCATTGCTCTAAACATTTTGGTTCAAAAGTTATTGTAACTTTTGTTATTTTCTCATTAAAAAACCATAAAATAACAAAAATCAGATTTTTTATATAAAGCTGGTTTTGATAAAGTTCAGGGTGTCTACTACATTCTGGATGAAAAATTCATGGACAATTCCCGTACATTTAAGGACACTTTGCTGTAACCTTTGTCGGTGTCATTAGGCCTACCGAATAATTTTCCTGATTTGTCAAACTGTATTAATCTTGTTATTCACTGTAGTTGTACCAGAGAGAAAAGTAAATAATAATAGATAAGAGTTAAAAATTTCAAAATAGAAATTTATTGAAAGTAAACAAACATAGGCCTACCTATACTTTAGGTAAAGCTTTTATAGTGTAACAGAGAAACGCAATCATTGTCTCCTGCGATAGCGACAAATATCTCCATCGGTCACGTAAACTTCATAACATAGCTTATCCGATCCAGGCCAATTAATTTGGCATGATTCGCCCTGGCACAACGTTAGGTTCTCGACTACTTTTGAAAAAAAAATCTTTAATGCATATTGTTACTCAATTCTTAGTACAAAATCAAGGTATGGTAAGCGGCTATTAATAAGCAATAAGTACAGAGTAAGATTATTGTATTTTCATTTGCAAAGTTAATATCGACACATAGCAATCATTAGTTGTTTATCTTAGGCTCAATTACATTTTCTTAATATATTTTACAGCTCTTTCAAGAATCAAACACATTGAAACCTGAATAGCCAACAATATAAGACAAAGATACAGAAAATGCAATGACATAATTGGAAACCAAGCAGGCCTACATAGTGATAAAACAACAATGCTTGTGGTTTTGTCAATTGAAAGATAAAATGTCCATAAAAAAGGGGTTAACTTACAAAATAAGACTGTAGATTATTTACATGTTTAATATGAAACCATAAACAGTTTTATGGCACTAGGCACTGGCCGTGGCAAGAAGTGGAATTTAACAGCCATTATAAAGCTATTATTTTCACGATAAAATAGGTTTGGGATCTAATAATAATTACCCTGGTAATAAAAAAAGAAGTTGTAAAGGAATAAATATTTTAAAAGTGATACAACTTTTATGAGCTAGCTGCTGAGTCAACAGTTCTTGGAAGTACTTGACTTGACACTTGATTGTCTTGATAAAATATTAATGGATTTGAGATTGCTAATGGAATTTTTATTGCATAATTACTCTAGTAATAAATTATGAAAATGTAAACAAACATCTGATAAACCTTTTATGTGCTCCTAACCAACTAGCGATCAATAAAATTATGGCCCATTAAAAATTTAAGGACATAGTCTGGCATTTAAGGACAATTCCCGTACATTTCATGGCCAGTAAAAATTTAAGTACAAATCCCGGATTTCCCGGTTGGTAGACACCCTGAAGTTAGTATGTTGTGGTCCTTAAAATTCTACACAAAATAGTGCCAGCCCCATTGCTGTAAAAATTACGGTTCAAAAAATATTACAATTCTTGTGATTGTCCCTATAAAATATCATAGTCATTCCTACCGCTTACCCATGATAAAGGGAGAAAGTATGAGTCAGATTGCTGATACCGTTTATTTTTACTAATTTTTACTCCATAAAACCCTGTTCCCCTCTTACATTTAAATGTAGGTTTTTACACGTTTTAACCAAATTTCATCAAACTCAGATGATAAGTAATTGTGCTAGGCCTAATTATATATGTAAATTTGAGCAGATGGTGTTTTTGGCCTCGGGGGATTAAACAAACAAAAATCAGTCCTGGGTCTGGGTCTTACCATGAGACCTACAGTAATAGCTTATTTCCTATATGGACAATTTGCTAAAAAAATATTTAAACTACACCTAGAACAGTCTTGTTGTTAAGCTGTAGTCTAAATATATAGGTAGTGACTCCTAACTACCTACTGTATATACAGGGTGACACAAAGGAACCGGACGTTTTTTAAACAGCTGTTCCATTGTTGTTGCACGTGGTAGGAAGATTGAAGTTATGTCATTACCTTCAGTGAGGCTAGCCATTTTTGTTGAAATGGCTCAGTGGACCCTAGACCATCGCGTTTTCGCATACAATACTTTAGTCCGAAATGGCGAATCCGTCGTCAAATCCAGCGGGAATTTAGTCAACATTTGAATATTGAACGCCATGGAACGGTTCCAAGCCGAAATACGCTATTAAGATGGGTTTCAGGGTTCCGAACAACTGGGAATATAACAAGAAAGAAACCACCAGGCATTGTTAGAACTTCGAGAACACCCGAAAACATCGCCAGAGTGAGAGCAGTATTGAATGAATGTTTCCTAACAAGGTGATTTCTCGCTTTGGTGACATGCCGTGGCCGCCAAGATCATCTGGCTTGTCCACTAGTGATTATATCGTTTGGGGGTTTCTTAAGGAGCGTGTTCATGCTCACAAACCACGCACTCTAGAGGATTTGAAGTTTGCAATAACAGAAGATATCAATGGCATTGAACCTCCTGACCCGAGTTTCAGAGGATTTTCAGACCAGAATGGACATTTGTAGATAAGTACATGGCCGCCATATACATGATGTCATTTTCAAAAAATGACGGTTTTGTAACAAATGGCAAATGTTTACCTCACTATGTACAGTATTAAAACCAGTTTATTCCTTTTAACTACTGTGTACTACTTATTTAAAAAACGTCCGGTCCCTTTGTGTCACCCTGTATTAATTTGCATTTCACATGTGATATTTATTTATCTTCTTAACAACTAATTGTTCTTTTGGTTTATATTACTTTAAAAATACACACGTTTTTATCACCTCTTGAATTTTAGAGTTTTTATCTATTGGTGACCCCGGTCTGATTTTAAACTTCCTAAATGTCCAACGGAGATCCATCAGTAGACCAAATTTAAGTCAAGATATCCCCTTTCTGGCACTCAGATCCAAGACTGTGGTTTGGAAAATCGAAACCCAGTTTTCTGTAGCTGGGAATACAGTTGACAAGATTAAATTCTATTACATCTGCGGTAACATCAATTTGAAATACGCAGCGCAAGTGAGGGATATCCTCACCCATCCTCTAGCACGGTGTGACGTTTTGTAACGGGTCAAATTGGTAGGGGGTAAAATAACGATTTAAACCACGAAGTTCAAACAGCTAAACATAAGCTGTTGAGTAGGCCTAGTAGCGTCACTAACATAACCGTTGCAACCTAACCTCGAAACGGAACCGAGGTGACAGATGCATCGGCAGACGACTGGGAGAGAGGAAGTACGAGGCATGTTTTTTAAGTAAGTACCGCTTTTAAATTTCTCCGTTACAGCACTGCGATTGGTGTTTTCGACATTTGCGCTGTGTATGTGCATCTATTGGTAAGACCTAGCCGGAAATTTGAGAAAAATCGGCCGTGTTTACATCCGGTTTCGAGCATTCAAAATGGTGCCGCCAATCGAGACTGCCGCCAACTGTGAAGTGCGCGCTGTAATTTGATTTTTAAGTGCTAAAGGTGTGAAAGCTATTTCATATCATCGATAGATTAGTGAAAAGTATGGCGAGAACATTATGAGTGACGGAATGATACGCAAGTAGGTAAGGGAATTTTAAGACGGTCCCACCAACGTTCATGATGAGCAACGCACTGAGTATGGGGACAGTAATGATGCCGCCCAGTGCGTTGCTCATCATGAACGTCGGTGGGGCCATATTTAAATGCCTTGATCCACTTGCGTACCATTATGGCACTCATAATGTTCTCGCCATACCCTTCACCAATATGTTGATGATTTTCAATGGCTTTCACACCAATAGCACTTAAAAATCTAATTACAGCGTGCACTTCACAGTCGGCGGCAGTCTCGATTGGCGGCACCATTTTGAATTCTCGAAACCGGATGTAAACAAGGCCGATTTTTCTCGTATTTCCGGCTAGGTCTTACCAATAGACGCCCATACACAGCGCAAATGTCAAAAACACCAATCGCAGTGCTGGAACGGAGAAATTTAAAAACGGTACTTACTTAAAAAACATGCCTCGTAAAACTGCTGCACTGTTTTTACGGAGAGCGTTGTCTGCTCCAGTTTTACTTCTCCACTTTAGTTCTTCGTCTTACTTCCTACTCTACTTCTTCTTGTTTAGTTCTTCTTACGCTTTCCCTCAAGCGTCAAGCGTTGTTTTTTCGTTTTTTTGGTAACCTCTGACCAATCAGAGTTGAGCATGGCGGGAGGGAGGTGATTCGAGCCGGGTAAGAAGAAGGTATTCATTCTGAATCCGACCGGCTTACCCTGTGGAAGAGGAAGAGTTCAAGAGTTTCGTTTTGCCATTTTTCGAGCGTGCTAAGCTACCTTTTGATTGTGCTTAAGTGCGAGTTAATCTTCGTTAGTGTGTTCTTTGGGTGTCAGTGCAGTGAATACTCGTCAGGTAAAACGTCTATTGATGAGTTCTACGATAATACGCCTGTTTGCGCTAGTCCGATTTAGCTCTCCAGTTGTTCATAGTCGCTAAGTTATACCTAGCCCACTATCACAGGCGGACGCGTTGCAGAAAGTCAACAGTCCCGGAAGGTCAAATAATTTATACCTGTGCCGCTAGGTCAAAAACTACAATGTTTGCAGTGTCTGTAGATCAAAAATCCCAGTAAGTCAAATAGTACAGTCCGGGCTAAAAACGTAGTCTATGTTAAAGCAATTGACTTATTGGGAATTTGACCTAATGCAACAGCAGTTTAAATATAACGAAATAAGATAAAATATAAGTTCAGTTTCGCTGAGTCAACAGTGCCGGAAGGTCAAAAGTATAATCTGTTAAAAACAACGATAGTCCTCTCGACGCATGACTTCAATAATTTCGTGTTTTGATGTACTTAAAGTTGTGCTAAAATTTTGAAATTTGGCACAGAGCTTCTTGGTTAGTCCTACTCGATGACTATTTTGTTGGAACTTTAAACTATTTACCGATCTAATTAATAGAAATTGATTTGTATGGTGAAATAGTTTTAAATCGTGATTTCTAACATGGAAAAGTTAGCATGCGAGATTTTTTTTTGTTTTTGGGTTAGAGAGGTTTTGTCTGTGGCAAAGTTGTAGCCAAAAGTGTGATGCGTAAGATATATTCTTTTAATTTTTTACAATCAGTGGTTCAATAAATAACTTGGGTTGAAGAGGACGGCAAATTTAGCATTTCACAACGCATGGAAAGAACTACATCGTACGATGCGACTGCTGAGTGGACTTTTAATTTACAGTTCTAAGGACAAGAAAAAGATGAATATACAGATCACCAGTACATTCATATTATTTATAAAACATCTTTCTGTATTACCAGCTTACATTTTTCACTTATAAGAATACATCATAAACAGGGTGTTAAAAATAAGCGGGGAGATACTTTACCTAGTAATTCCTTGGGTCAAAATAAACAGAAAATCAAGGATAACATTTTTTTCAAAATCGTTTCGTGAACCAGATATCCACCATTTTGTATTTTTTACATACAAATATTTATTGTAAAGAAAAATAAAAAAAGAATATTTCCTATATTCTTTTTGTAAAGAAAAATAAAAAGATTCTTACTTATTTCTGTAACTACTTTATTTCCTTACTTAATTGATCATTCCATCAAGTAAAACCACCTCACACCTTTATGTAATACAATTTAGGTATTCCATACAGGTGTGAGTATTATAAAAAGTTGCCCCCTGGTGGGGTTTGAAAATGAAATTTAATTTAATTTAATTGAACTACTGAGGACATACAATCACAGAGCAGTGCGCAGTGGAATTAAAGATGTTAAGTGGGCCCTGTAATTAAATATCCCAGAAGTCCGATTTATGGACCGTGAGAGGTCTGATATGTCCTCCAGAAAATACCTTCAATGATCTTAAATTTAACACTTCTTAAAATGTAATAAAATGTGTACCAATACTCTGAATGCAAAATGTACTCTTGTTGAAATTCTATTAAAATATGGCAATGATTCTGTAGTACTGAAATATTAATACCAAACACTGATTAAACCAATATGTAATAATTTGTATAATAATATACAATTGACTGATATTGTATTTTATTGCAATTGTTCGGTTAAGCCGATTACCTTGACAAAGACCAACACAGGAGAATTAATAAAATTGTTGAAAGAATAAGCTTTGTATATTGTCACTGAAGTATTTACAAAGGATACAGATATCAATGGTAATCCAAGGGTTCTTTGCTCTATTGACACTTCTGTTAAACAAAGGGAGAGTATTGATTGTGATTTTCTGACCTTCTTTTGTTTTCTGAGATACTGACAGCAGAGCCTCGGGAACCTAGGTTTGATTTATTTAATTTATTTTTAGGCTATCAGGCTTCCCAAATTTGTATTTATTAACAACTGGCCAGTCGACTTTAATATGCAAAAGGGGCTATTCGTAGTTCTGTGTATAACACACTTTATTGCTCAGTGGCAAACTGGGCCAAATCGACTACTGAGTCGATTGTTTAATTTAGGTTAATAAAATGACTTTTATGGCGTTAATGGAAGCCTATCCTTATAGCCTGTATTGAAACCTACCCTTCAACCGGGACAATGCTTTGATTCAAAACTGAATTGATACACAATCAAACACTCTCAGATCTATATATGTATATTAGAAGTGATTTAAATCCAAATATTTAAGTAAGAACAAATTGTAACAGTTTTACGTGACAGACAGATGATGATAGAATTTGAATTTACTTAACACTCAAAATTAATAATATCACAGATAAACATTGCTCTTAAAAATTAATATACCATTTCAAATCAATTTAATAAATAATTTTAATTCGACTAGGATCACTATTATAACTTACATTCTTTTTAGGACATGACAAAATTTAATAAACATGTTTCCTGAACTTTTGACCATGTGCTTCGACATGCCAAATAAAACATGAATTGTTCAGACCAAATGAGACATGTATTCTGACTGTAAAAATTGAATGGACATGTGAAAAATTGGCAGATTGGCAGGACTACAATAATACTAAAACACAAATAACACAATACATTTACTTACGTACACATGTCGACACATTCACATTCATTCCGACGAAGATTCACGCGTACCGAACATTTAAAAACTGACTCGTGGTAATTTGTGACTTTTTGTCTGACCGAGCGGAATATCACGACACGGTTTTTTCTGGTGTAGGACTTATTAATTCTTGTTTTTTCGAGCTGGCGTTTAATGATTCAATTGAAAAAACCGTCACGACGACCCGCGATTCGCTAGAAACTGACATTTGCTATCGATATGATGCATGTACGAATTTTCATCACGAACGTGAACAATCAATCCGGCATCTCAACTGTCTCGACTTAATACTAATAAAACACACCCCCAAATGCAATTCGGCGAAATTTTGACAATTGCGATAATTTGATGCACGTACAATTTCTGCCCGAACGCGAATTTCCGAGCTACGAATTAAGATATTAATGAATTCGTCCTACACCAGCGACAAAACGCGACTTTACATGTTGACTACGCGAGTACTGAACCACGAGTGAGGACGACGAGACGCTTTGCAGACGACGCGGTTCCCAACAATCTTCGTATCCTTCCGCGTTACGTCATGGTTGGACTGACTTGTCCATTGCCTGTCGCGGATTTTGAATCTTTTGATTTAAAAATCGGCACATTATCTTTGCACTTTTCCAACCGATATTTATGAAACTTGGTATGTATGTTAAGGTAGGAGAGACCCATGTTATAAAAAAAGATTCATATCGATTCACCTTAAAATTTCAAAATTTAACACTTAACTACAATATAATATACTTTACTATACCACAATATTTACGTATCACCATAAATCTTTAATAAAATAAAACGTTCACATTTTAAAATCCAAAGTAAATCAATATAATCTTTCCTTTTTGAAAAATATAGTAAAAAAATAAGGCAATGTATAACGAATAACGACAGGCGAGTTTCGATCTGGGTGTTTCAGGTTTGAACATAGGAGGATTTAACATTAATTAACATTAATGTTTAATCCTCCTAGGTTTGAACTGATTGAGAGGAATACATGAAACCGAAGGGGGGAGGTAGCAACAAGTGTACTAGTACTTACTAGTGTCCAATTAATTTGATGGATTTAACCAAAATCTTTTCTATTTAACTTATTTTCAGCTGTTAAATTTCAAACGATACGTTTTAACTACATCATTAACATTATTATCATCATCATCGTTTGAGTTTGGGTTTGCGGCAATTTTATGAATAAAACCTTTAATTTGATACCAAACTTGACCTCTGCTGCTACAGTAGACTCCCTCTAGTTCGGCTTCGGTTGGATCGGCCGCCGGATGGTCCGGCCCGGTCTCAGGGGGACAAGTCATATGTCACGGGCGAATGACCTTCGACAGGATTGAACTTGAATGTTTAGTTTCCGGCCATAGAAGTAAACAATTCATGTCAGTTTAGTTTACGGGTGCTTCTATGGGTGAATTGTTGCATATTACAGATAATACATATTTAAAACTATGTTACATAACCTCAAAAATACCAAGAACATTTTTTATAAATAATTTTTCTTCGGTCTAATATGTTGAAATGCAGTGTATAATTAAATATTTCGGACCACTTTTTTATGCAGTAGGTTCCCCCATTATTGTTTTTGAAACACCACGGTTTATTTGACAAAAATAAATTAAAGCAAAACAAAGAAATAGCCATCGTTAGCTTCAAGGTCAAGCTATCCCCTTGCACTGACAGTCATCTGCTCACACAAACTGATTTCTGCTGTACACTTGCTTGCTATCTCACAACAGTTTGTGATTGGGTGATTAGTAACTATGGCAACTTGTTGAATGTGTGGATGAAGAGAAACCAAAGAGGCAAAGAAAGAATAGAAGAACAAAGAAGAAAGAATAAGCGGTGTTTTACGTCATCCATTGTTATCTTTATCATATTTTACGACTGTCCTTATTATCTTTAAGAATAAGTACTATAATTTTATGCTGTTTTATGAACTGTCTAATGTTTTTATCAACATTCTTATGTTCTGAAACAACATTTAGTAGTAGCCTATGCTAACTACGGTAGCTTGCAGTACTAGACTTTCTATTGTTCTGTTCTTTACGTGATTTATTGCTGTACGTACAGTGTTGTGTAATTTTTGTTTTGATTGAGTATGCGTGATTTTAAACGTTTCAGTTTTTTTTACTGAACCAAGGTTATTGACTTAACATATCACGATTGCGCAATACTATAATTTGTATTTTGGTTATGTAAGATGCACTAAATCCGGTTAGTCCGGCCGTTTTGTAGTTCGGCCAGTGGTCCGGTCCCGAGGTGGCCGAACTAGAGGGAGTCTACTGTATTAATTGACTGTATGGACTATTAATTAACAGCTGTGTCTAAGGATTATGTCGGCCTTAGTCACTAATAGGACAACAAGATCGTTCCACTCATCACCACTCATCTCCATTCATACTTGGCTTATAATGCATACATTTGTATGGTCGCCATTTCAAAAACAGGTAAAATAGTATTAAAATTATATAAGAATTTTGTCTTAGTCTTTGTGGTCTATCCCCCTTAAGGGATAAAAAAGTGATAATAGCTTAAGACAGTAGATATGTATGGCTATTATTGATATACCAAGTCTCACTACTTTATCTATATTGTTAAAAAAATATAGCCAATCCAGGACTTTTCAACCATACTGTATAACGCCAACACGAATTTTTTCCGTTGAACTCCTCCGCATTTCTTTAGCGATTTTGACCATTCATGTCTCATTAGAAAGAGCGTGTCACGTACATTTGCAAACCAACCTTAAATTTTTTTAATCCATTGGGCTCAGCCCCAGTAGCTCTTAAAGAACCCATGTTATGCCTATGAAGAACATATTGATTTGTTTATATTAGGATCAGCTCAATTAATTGCTGTTATGCAATTCAAGGAAATAATGTAGGCTACATTATTAACATGTTACTGATTTGTTTGAAATACTATATTTACTATTTCAATTTGGGTTTGCTGGATAATTTAATCCATTTTACCAAACAATAAAAATTAATGGACAAAGTACTATATTTCATGAGCAATCATTGAAAGGACCAATTGAAGTCCTCATCAACCAAAAGAATGCCTACTAAAGCAAATAAAATTGAGACGAACATGTAATGCACGAAATCAGGTGGTTCTTAAGTATGTGAAAAAATGTATCGCTATTCAAAAACAGACGGAAAACTTGTAAACATATTCGTGACAACGGGTGTAACCTGGCTACATTATCAATGACAAACGTGGACAACCTTATATAAGTGTGAGTAAGTCCGGAAACAGAGTAAGTCCGAAAACAACTCTAAAAAATAATAAGCAATAAATTGCAAGAACCGTTGCTTATATCATTGGGTATACACGTATCTACTGACGTGTATACTCAATGCTTATATCGAACTGTTATATTATGTACATCGTGAGTATTTCCATTAGTTGTTCCATTTAGTTGTGTGTCCATTAGTATAATATTTTAGTTGACTCTTATAAAGTCAGCGGAAATTGTGACTGTTATTACCCCTGAAATAATGTTTGTGTAGTACTTTGCAATCCTACCAATGCTTATAGAATCATACGATTACAATTTTCTGGTTAGATGTCGCAGAGTGGTGACTACTGTGTCTTTTTGGTTTGCTTGTAAAACAGGATCAACAGAGATTTTCCATCGACTTAAACAATACGATACTCTCAAATTGTGCATTGCAATAACAAAATATCACATAGTTTGATGAATATTTGTGTGTAAACCACATACCCAGTACACCTGCATTCTATCTATTTTACCTTTTATTTTTCCAAGACTTTATAGAAAATCACGTGAAAATGAAAATACGTGATCAGTGAAGAAAGGCTGTACCCATGTGTTTTATAGGTAAAGAAGACAAGGGCGGTCCTAGACATATATTTTGGGGGGTCACCGGGGGCCTGGGGGGTATGGAATACCCCCCAAAAAGGAGGGGGGTCCTGGGGTTCCCCCCGGGAAAAAGATATAAATAAATAAATATAGGCTATACAGGATGATCAACTCAAGGAGGCCACCATTGGGATATCAGAAACTGTAAGAATTAGAGAAAACTTAAAATGGAGGATATTCCTTTATTTTTTGTGGCCCCCATTTAAAGTTTTCTCTAGGGATGGTCAAGTCTCGAAATTTCGGGAAATTTTCGGGAAATTTTAAATCTCGTTACACAAGATGAGATTTCTTTTTGGCCGAGATTTTTATCGAGACGAGAAAAAAAAAAAAAGAAAAATTAAAAACGCCTGCAGAAAGTCAATGCAATACCCGCAATACAGGAGCGTGTTGTAGTTGCGTTTCCTTTGCGAAGGCGTTCTTATTGAATTAATTCTTTAAATGTAAATATTACTTTAATTATTTTAATAATATTACTTTAATAACATTTGATTAGTTTTGTTAAGTGTAAGCAGTGTAAGGAATGTTTTATTACTATAAAAAGTCAAAACAAGTACCTAACTATTTTATAAAAATTAATATTGCTTTTATTTTATGATTTATTTTATTTTAGGATAAGTTGAACTCTATCCTAACTGATATCACTATGTTTCCTAATCGTAGGCATTTTTAATAAGTTAGGCGTGATTAATAAAAAAATCGTATGCTGATGTTTTTTAATAAAACATTGTAAATATTCTTGCCTATTATCATTATTTTTGTATTTAAACAGTCATCTAACAATGTTACAAAATCAGGTAAAAATTTTGAATACGTTGTGTATGAGAAGGGAAATCCCGTCTCGATCTCGTCTCAAAATTTTATGAGAAATAAAAAATCTCGTCTCGTCTTGTCTCAAACTAAAAATCCAATCTCGTCCATCCCTTTTTCTCCAATTCTTACCGTTTCCGATTTCCCAATGGTGGCCTCCTTGAGTTACCCTGTATACAGGGTGATTGATATAAGTGTGCCAGCCGTTTTATTCGAAAACTATAAGAGATATCAAAAAAAGTTAAATGGTAAGTGCCTTGGATTTTTTATTTAAAAAATTGTAGTCAAGTCAAAAAAATTATTTTAGCCGCCATTTTTCCAATATGGCCGCCAACTTTAATTTTTCTTATGGAGCACCCTGTATTTTATGATGTATTCTGGTAGAAAATGTAATTTTCAGACGATTTTATTCTTGTAATTTTTTTCATAAACCTAACCGTTTAAAAGATAATAATGGTTAAAGTTTTGAAATTTCTGCATGAGAAAGAGTTTCGATAAAGGCCTAAGCAAGCATTTATTCGAAAACCATTCAAAATTTCACAACTTAAACCATTATTATCTTTGAAACGGTTAGGTTTATGAAAAAGTTACAAGAATAAAATCGTCTTAAAATTACATTTTCTACCGGAATACATCATGAAATACAGGGTGTTCCATAAGAAAAATCAAAGTTGGCGGCTAAAATATTTTTTTTGACTTGACTATAATTTTTTTAAATAAAAAATCCAAGGCACTTACCATTTAACTTTTGTTTATATCTCTCATGGTTTTTGAATAAAACGGCTGGCACACTTATATCAATCACCCTGTATATGAATTTGAACGGATGGTGTTTTTGGCCTTTAGGGACCTCAAAACGAAAAATTAAATCGGTCCCGGGTCCAGGTGTTACCATAAGTACTACGGTAATAGCTTATTCCCTTATATGGGACATTCACCAAAAACCTAATAGTTATATAGAACAATATTACGTTCAACCAGCTGTTAGTTAAAACAAATTATATGGGACTAAAACAAATCGATGATTACAAAGATTCCTTTAAAAAATAATTTGAACATCCTACTATTTTACTATGCATATTTAATTAATCTGCCATCCTCATACCTAAATTGAATGTATCAATGGTCAGCATTACACATAGTATAAATAAGTCAACTCTAAATATATCTTTAAATTTGTTTCCAAATGCTGAATTTGTGTCACAAACGCTGAAGGTTTACACCTGTTATGTTAAGCAAATTATATTGTACTAAAAGCTAGCTTAGAAGGTTAGCGTCGGCTGATAGACTTTTTAAAAATTAAAAATTAATTTCTAAAAACTGGGACCCTTAATTATAATTATGGCTTTGACATTCCCTTGTTCTCAAAATTATCTTTCTTTCAACACAAAAATAATGAAAATCCGTCGACTGGTTGATTCAGAATGTGAAAAACCCCATTTACGTTTTAATAATATATATGATAGTTTGGACAGGTTTCAACCCTTCCGAGGCGTAATACATTTACACAGTTTATGTGTAGACTACATTATAACTCATAAAATAGTTCTAAAATTAAATGGACCTCCATTTACAAACGTATATAATAACCAGAAATTTTCAGATCGTTCTTGCGTGTATTTCATGCCACAAATTTTGACGAAAGGCTTTTTATTACATAAACTATACCTATTTACAGTGTTGACCAAACAGTTGGCAAGAAGCATTAATAGATAAGATATGTACCAAATATGATTATTTTAGCTCTATTCTAATTATGACAAAACACAAAGTAACTAAAAGCGAGTTTTGTTTGTGTAGTAAGCGTTGCAGGAGGTCTACTTTACACTGAATCGACGTTCACTTTTAATTGCTTTTGATCTTCCGGCACTGTTGACTCAGCGAAACTGAACTTGTATTTTACCGTATTTCGTTATATTAAAACTGCTGTTGCATTAGATCAAATTCCCAATGTGTCAATCGCTTTAACATGGACCACGTTTTTAGCACGGACTGTATTATTTGACTTACTGGGACTTTTGATCTACAGACACTGCAAACATGGTAGTTTTTGACCTAGCGGCACAGGTATCAATTATTTGACCTTCCGGCACTGTTGACTTCCAGCAACATTCCCATCACAGGCTAGGCCTGAACCTCCGCCCCGCCATACGTGTGTAACCAACTACTTTTATCGATTATCGTCAGTTGGTGACTCATTTTTCAAATCGACGTTTCATAGCCCGTTTTGGCGACTTTTCTTTTCTTCAATTATTAAAACTTTAAAGTTAACGTTAACGTTCTGTGGTCGTTCCAACAGACAGGTCTCATCTGGATAAGTTTGGTCAAAGCTGGTTTAAGTCAACCACGTGAGGAAGCATAATTTTAATTTGTCGTTTTGGCTCCAGGAGCAGTTTTATTTTTAGTTCAGTTTTTCCCGTTTCGTGCCTCACCTGGTCAACTTAAGCCAACTTGGTTTTTTTGTTTTTAATAAATTCGGACTCTGTGGGAGTTAGGCTAGGCTAGGCCTATCTTGTACTAACCTTGTTTGTTACAGGTTCACGTCTCAACCCCGTAGGTATGCGGGGTGACTACTTAGCTTACTAGTTGTCTCGTTAAGTTAGCTAGTAGAGTGTCACATAGATATTTGCCCACAGAGTCAAGTTAAAATTATTAATTTTCCCACAAGCCCCAGACTAGAGTGGTGATTTCAAGTGTGGTGTTTAGTAACCCGCAACGTTCGTCTCGAGCTCTGATAACCAGGGCTATCAACTTTAGGCTATCCAAATCACTATAGAATCCTGGGAAAATCCCCGCGACCAGACTTGGGTGATTCCTGGGATCTCGTTTCTCGTATCAGTGGATAATTTCCCACCTGTCGCCAGGAAAATTACGTCACAGTTTTAATTTCGTCCTGGGACAAAATTGTACTGTCGGCCTCGGATATCTGATCTAATTGAGTAAGTCCAGGGTTAGTAGTAATAATAATAGTGTTTAGTTTAAATATATGGGCTCAGATATGGTCGTTAAAGCATCAGCTTTCAGTAAATGACACATTCATCACTGTTCGATTTAAACCTTCGTTAAACAAAAGAAACAACCTTAGATTAATTGATTTTAATTCTTTGAGTGAAGCACTGGTCGTAACTAACTGAAATTGTTAACTTCGAAAATAAAACAAATCTCTACTTAATGGATATACCGTGTGTCACTTTTAGAATTAAAACAAACAATGCTTAAAATAAACCAAATCGATTGTCGCGGGTCCATGGGTTATTTCGCCCTGGCCTAACACCTAATATTCGACGATGCCAGAGTTATTTCACCACTGGTTTATTTACCGGGCTATTCCGCCCTCGACCTATCGTTTCGCGCAGATCCAAGAGCTATTCCGCCCTTGGCCTAAAAGTGTCCGACGCTACCAGAGTTGTTTCACCACTGGTTTATTTACAGGGATATTCCGCCCTTGACCTAAGGTTTCACGGTGTGCACAGATCCAAGAGCTATTCCGCCCTTGGCCTAACCCTTGTATTTGATGCTACCACAGTTATTCCACCACTGGTTAATTACCGCGCTGTTCTGCCCTCACCCTACTAGGGAGAGAGGTTGCTAGCTATTCGCCCAGCACTCGAGTGACTGTCCCCTGTCTTGCGTCGTATTTATACGGGTTGTGACGATAGCGCAGCGCGTGGCTGCTCGGAGAACTAATGACTCCGCGTGGGATATTTTAAATCTTCTGAACGCTCATTTTCTGATATCGTAATATTTTTACCATTACAACGGACAACTTGGCGTGATGATCTACAAGCTTCTTCAGCTGAACTCATATATGTTCAACCACTTCGCCTACCTGGAGAATTTATTAAACTCAGCAATACCACTTGATAAACTTGATCTACAAAGTTTTGCCTTAGATATGAATACAAATTTCAACAACCTAAGCCCAATTGATAAAACAAGTCATGGAGGTAGGACCCCTTTTCATGTTCAATGGTCTCACCACATGCATGGATGCACTCGATCCTATCTACTCAGGTCCTTACCTCGTCATTAGCAAATCTGATAAGACTGGAGTTGTTCGGATTCAAGGCAATGACGTAACCATTACAATGGATCAACTTAAGCCAGTCTATTCCTATTAAAATATAGGGTTTGATCAAACACAGTCAGGTCTGTTCCCACCCCACTACACCACTGGTTATACAATTATTGTACCTGGTTCTGGTATGATTCTGCTGCTCCCAACACCTTCAGTTGGTTCAACACTTCCTCTACGATCAATGAACACATTTTATTAATCTCTGCGATGAACTTTGGATCAGACCCGTACAACACATCATTAGAATCAACTGAAAATAAACATGTCATTAGCATTACTTTAAATGATTGTGCTTTAAACAAATTATACAGGTATATCCTATATACAAAAACACAAATTAAGTAACAGACCCCAAAATTGACTTTTATCAACCACTAGTTACCTGGAACAGTCCCGCCCCTATTATCCTGGTAAAACATGATTTTAACTGTAGTTTTGAAAATAAAGAGCTAGGCCTAGTTATAGAATAAAAAAAGTTCGTACCAAAGAAATTTGTTACATGTAAAATTTGAAAATAAAACATTATAATTTGCTCAAACACAAGCATAGTTTTCTTGGAAGAGGTAGAAGTACTTAGAAATAAAGATTTCTCAATCTCGCTCTTTTACATGGCAAGTGACAGTATTATTCTTCAGGAATTTTTTGTACTAAAAAAACAAGTTTTGAGAATATTTCTACAATACTATATTATACCAATTACAGTCTACAGTCCATAACAAAACTGATTTAGTTTTGGACAACAATAACATTTCTTTGTATAAAAGTTTTGTAGTATATACGGGGTGATTCTAAATTATTGTTACACTTTTAAAACTCTATAAATGAAAAATCAGTGTTGGGAAGTAGCGTGCTACATTTTTTGTAGCGTTAAATCAAATCAAATCGTTTATTGCCAAAACAAAATACATTGTATAGCACCGTCAAATGTACACAGAATATCTTATTATCCATGGCAAAAGTTTAAAAACTATTTTAATGAAATTATATTATCTAAAAATTCATCAACATTATATATAGCTAAACTACATAACATTGCTACTATGGTGTTCTTAAAAGACTTAGAATTCAGACGTTTTATATTACTCGGCAACAAGTTAAAAGCTTTTTTCCCAAACTCACAAAAACTTACAATTGTAAACTTAAATTGTTGTGGTAATGTACAGATTCGTTTGTAGGGAAATCATCCAAGTTATTTTTGATATATATTAAACGATCCAATATATACAAAGACAAAGACACAACAGTTAATATTTTATGCTCCCTAAACAAAGGCTGACAATGAGTCCTAGAACTAACATTAAGCATCACTCTAACCGCTCTTTTCTGCAAGATTAGGAGTTTTTTTTTGTTTAATTACTAGAGTGACCACAATAATGCAATACTAAAGATGACTCTGAATATGAGCAAAGTACACAGCCTTTAAAACTTCTACACTAATAAAAGATTTAAGTCTTTTTAACATAAAAACACCCCTTGCCACTTAAATACAAGCCAGATCAATGTGGGAGTTCCATTTGATGTTTGATTTGAACACTTAATCCTAAAAATTTTACTACATTATAATTAATACATTTATAACAATCAAACACATAATTGATAATTGAGGTTTAACGAGTACCTAGGTTTGCTGCTACAAGGGATCTAACAAAGTGTGTTTTTTAATAAAATATTAATAGCTTAGTATAAAATAAATAAAATTGCCAAGTTTGATCAAAATATATCCATTTACAAGCAAACTACAACATTTTACAATATTCTCCATAAGAATAACATAGGAATTTTAAATTTTCAATTTTTTGAATTTTCTCCGTTACCAATAACCGTACAAAAACACTTTTGCATAGTAAATTATTTGTTTTTTTAAGCTCTTTAAAGAGGTCTCGAGAGAAATTGGGAAATTTTGTGTTTTGAGGGTCAAAAATGAGAAAAACCAATTTTTACCCCATAAAACCCCCCTGTAAAACCCCGTTCCCATGGTCCGATCATGCTGGTTCGCGAACTCATTCAAGTTTATCTTGCCTTACACCTTTAAACCAAATTTCATCAAAATCGGACAAAAATTACTCAAGTTATCGCGTTCACAGACACACACACATATCATATATATATATATTAATAATTGGAAACATTATAACAACATTAAGTACCCTTAGATAAAAGGGTACTTAATATACAGGGTGACAAAAAAGTCTGGAAACGGTTTAATATCTTTTTAACTAAATCCGTTAGAAAATTCAAACCTTTCACATCAACTTACATGTATAAAAACTACTTTTTCCAAGAATTATCATTTTTTACCTCTACCAGGGGACGGCCCATGAGGAGTAGGTACATAATTTTTAATGTAAGCATAGGTTGATATGCACATAATTTTAAAGGTCTGGTCAAGTGGTGTTCATTGCCGGAAACCACGTCAAAAAAGGTTCATCCGTTATAAAATGGCGGCTGTCCAAAGTTCTTGTTGAATATACCTGCACAGGCCTTATTATTGGTAAATACTCGTATTAAACATAAGCTTGAGAGCTGAAACTGTATTTTAAAGTCAACTAGCCCATAGACTAATATTATTCAATCTTCTAAACAAATTTAAACGGGTTTCAGATTTTTCCGGCTAATGTTGAATGTGAGTATTTACCAATACTAAGGCCTCTGCAGGTATATTTTGCAAGAACTTTGGACTGCCGCCATTTTGTAACGGATGAACTTTTTTGAACGTCGTTTCCGGCAATGAACTCCATTTGACCAGACCTTTAAAATGATGTACATATCAATCAACCTATGCTTACATTAAAGATTATGTACCTACTCCTCATGGGCCGTCCCCCGGTGAAGGTAAAAAAAATGGTAATGCTTGCAAAAAGTAGTTTTCATGCATATGAGTTGATGTGAAAAGTTTGAATTTTCTAACAAATTTAGTTAAAAAGATATCAAGCCGTTTCCAGACTTTTTTGTCACCCTGTAGTAGTAGCCCTAATCACAACCATACTTATTATATATATATATACACATATATAAAAATTTTAACGAATGGTGTTTTTGGCCCCTGGGGACATCAAAATGAAAAAGTAAATCGGTCCCGGGCCTAGGTCTTACCATGCCACCTACGGTAATAGCTACTTCCCTAGGGAAATTCGCTAAAAGGATGTACTACGTTTAGGCCTGAAACCATATTGATTGACAGAATAACAGTGATTTCCTTCTAAATATTCTACAATTCTTTTATTTAATAAAACCTCAAATACCTTGCCAATGACAGGAATTATTGATATTGGTTATAGTTGGATAATTCTGATTTATCTCCCTTCTTAAATAAGGGCACAACTTTGGCCAACTTTAAACACTAAGGAAACATACCTACCATTAGCAATACACTGATTAAATAAATAAGACACAATTTCTACAATAAAATTTCTACAATCTGCCAATTTTAAAATCCGGGAGTTGAGACCGTACACATCTAAACTCTTACCATTACTAAGGGAATACATTGCACTAGTAGTGTCAAATCAGTTGTACAAGGTATATCACAATCTGCCCAAAATGTGTCTTTCTATTTGAATAAGCTTGACCCATCTCTACGTGATAATGTTTTTGCTGTTGATCATTTTACTGTAGAAAAGGTATACAGGGTTGGGCAAATGTGTGGATACCCCTAGTTAACTTTTTAATGGGTGACACCAGGAAAACTAAACTCCACATACCTTCATAAAAAATAAAACTGCACTTTTTGGACGGTATCCCAATTTTTCCCGGGACCCCAAAATGGGGTATTTTGGGGGTAGCTCCAAAATTTTAAATGTAAAGCCCCATCGAGTGACACCTCATTTTAAAGGTCTTTATTAAAGAAGAATATCAGCGAAAACTAGAGGTCTCTATCTCAACCCAGTACGACATGGCAGTCATTTTAAATTTTCATCAACATGAGAGAAACTTTTAATGAGGTTAAATTGTACGATGAATTTTCAAATGACCGCCATGTCGTACCGGGTTGAGATAGAGACCTCTAGTTTTCTCTGATATTCTTCTTTAATAAAGGCCTTTAAAATGAGGTGTCACTCGATGGGGTTTTACATTTAAAATTGTTGAGCTGCCCCCAAAATACCCCATTTCGGGGTCCCGGGCAAAATTGTGATACCGACCAAAAAGTGAATTTTCTTTTCTTATGAAGGTATGCGGAGTTTAGTTTTCCTGGTATAACCCGCTAAAAAGTGAATATGGGATATTGATGCCTACATTTAAATGGGTTCTCTCAGGCTGATGAAAATTTAAAATGACCGCCATGTCGTACTGGGTTGAGATAGAGACCTCTAGTTTTCGCTGATATTCTTCTTTAATAAAGGCCTTTTAAATGAGGTGTCACTCGATGGGGCTTTACATTTAAAATTTTGAAGCTACCCCCAAAATACCCCATTTTGGGGTCCCGGGAAAAATTGGGATACCATCCAAAAAGTGCAATTTTATTTTTTATGAAGGTATGTGGAGTTTAGTTTTCCTGGTGTCACCCATTAAAAAGTTAACTAGGGGTATCCATACATTTGCCCAACCCTGTATACCTTTTCTACAGTAAAATGATCAACAGTTATAGAAATGTTGTTTTTAACATTACAGTAAAAATAAAGAAAGGTTTACTTGGAATAAACTTAAATTTCAGTAGGCTTTTAATAGTTGATGTAAGACATCTATAAATGAATTTACATTAAAGAAATAAAATGAGCTTTTAAAATATAGTTTGGTTGTATGTCCTTTGAACTTAATGAAATTTACATAAGGTGCTTAAAAATAATGCAATTAGGGATGGACGGGTCCCGAAATTTCGGGAATTTTTCGGGAAAAAAATATTCCCGGTTTTTGGGACGGGATTAAATTTGACTCGGGAATTTTTCGGGACGGGATTTGGTCCGATCGTCGGCGATTTTTCGCTTCGCGAGTGCCGATAACGCCGTTATTGCGAGCGATAGGTCCGCGAACGCAGAAGACGAAGTCATACCGACGATCGCGCCGTGACCGCGGAGTCCTACCGACGATCGCGCCGTGACCGCGAGTCATACCGACGATCGCGCCGTGACCGCGAGTCATGAGATCGCGCCGTGACCGCGGAGTCATGCTGACGATCGAGCCGTGATCGCGAGTCATACCGACGATCGCGCCGTGACCGCGAGTCATACCGACGATAACCCCGTGACCGCGGAGTCATACCGACGTTCGCGCCGTGACCGCGAGTCATACCGACGATAGCGCTGTGACCGCGAGTCATACCGACGATCGCGCCGTGACCGCGAGTCATGGCGACGAAAGCGCCGTGACCGCGGAGTCATGCTGACGATCGAGCCGTGTTCGCGAGTCATACCGACGATCATGCCGTGACCGCGAGTCATACCGACGATAACCCCGTGACCGCGGAGTCATACCGACGATCGCGCCGTGACCGCGGAGTCCTACCGACGATCGCGCCGTGACCGCGAGTCATGACGACGATCGCGTCGTGACCGCGAGTCATACCGACGATCGCGCCGTGATCGCGAGTCATGACGACGATCTCGCCGTGACCGTGAGTCATACAGACGATCACCCCGTGACCCGCGAGTCACAAGTTACTATAGGTACCTGTAAATTGTTACCCATTTTTTGGTTTTTATAGATCAGTGCCACAAATGGTAAAAATTGATTTCGTATGTCTTTTTTGGTAACTGCAATACAGTACTTTCTTTTTATGCACAGAAAAAAATCCCGTCCCGTCCCGTCCCGAAAATTGGGAAGGAAATAAAAATCCCGTCCCGTCCCGTCCCGAACTAAAAATTCAATCCCGTCCATCCCTAAATGCAATATTTAAAAATAAGTACTAAATATGATGGAACACCCAACTATTTTGGTTGTGTTGTTGTAATGTTAGGTTTATGATGCCAACAAATTAAATACAATCTAGGAACAAGTTGTTCTCAAAGTAATGTTAGATACAATACCGCCATTTTGTTGTTTGAGTGTTCATTCAATAAAAATGTAGTTGCAATCAATTTTACATTTACCTAATGTGCGTGGAATAAAAGTAACGTCTTTGGAAAAGTAGCTAAAATTGTAGCTAAGCTACATTTCATTGTAGCTGTAGTTGTAGCTAGCTACTTTTACGGAACTGTAGCTAAGCTACTTTTTTGGAAATGTAGCAGTAGTTGTAGCTAGCTACATTTTAAAAGTAGCTTCCCCAACACTGTGAAAAACTATAACACCTATGACGGGTGTTCACAGGATGAGAATCAATTTAAAGAGGAGATTTTAAAGTTTTATTTGACACAACTTTGTTAAACATAGTTGCAAAATTAACCTCTGCAGACATTTTTAGATTTTAACTACAATTTTAAATTAATTCCACAGTTTAAAATCAATGAACACTAAAACACAGAATACTTTTTGCTCTTTCGAAGTCACGTTCCTTGCAACTTACAATAATGGTGAACAACAATAACTGAGCGGTAAATTATAGAACCAATTGACTGATTATAGAACTAAAAGTCTAGTGGTATTAACTTTTGAAAATTCAACATGGAGTACCAGTATGTATTTTTGAGATTCAGAGAGGTAAAAAAGTGTGTAATTAATTTAAAATTGTAGTTAAAATTTAAAAATTTATGTAGAGGTTATTTTTGCAACTTGGTTTACCTAAATTGTGTCAAACAAACTTTAGAATCTCCTCTTTCAATTTATTGTCAACCTGTGATTATAGGTTGTATTGTTTTCATTTATAGAGTTTCAAAAGTGTAACAATAATTTAGAATCACCCGGTATTTTATTTAACATGGAATCATCACCTTTCTTAACATGATAGGGGTATGTCTCCTGAGCAGCGATGGATAGCATGTCCAAAGCTCTCAGGTAGACTTGGGCCCGAGCACAGCTGCTGTTGTCCCACGTGTAATGCTGCAGAACATTCAACAGACCTCTGATGAGGTAAAGCACTCCCTGTTCTGGACTGTCCTGAAACACAACTAAAAATTGCAACTGTTGATTTGAAACCTAAAATTTCTTTGAACAGCCACCTGACATTTTTACAGGGTTAAAATTTTTATGGAAGGTAGGCTAGACAAGCTAGGTTGATGGCCTGTGGTTACATCTTGCAAGCCAGGAAGCGAGCTAGAGGTATTTATGTTTTGCACTCAGTAGCAGTTTTGGGAAAAAATAGGCCACCATTGTTTCAGAAAAGAGTAAGTTGAAAAGGGTATCCAGTGAACACCAGAGAAGGTTGAGTTAGTACTGCACTGGGTACACTAACTTTGTGGTAAGGCCTTTGTGTGGGGAGGTTATATGTTGAGATTTAAAGGGGATTTTAGTTCAAGAGAATCAGATCTGGTTTTAGGATAAAGGGTTGTGTGTTCAGACTTTGCCGCGATTACCGGATTGCGGAAGACGTTATTGACGTTTCGTTTTCCGCAAGCCATATATTTCTGATTTTGCCGTGATTGCGGAAAAAAAATGTTCCCCTCATCACGGGTCAATGGAGATATTAGGGATTGGGACGTGAACGCGGGAGACGATGATGTTGTTATCTGATGATGTCATAGGTTTGGTTGCAATCACGGTAGACTGTGATAATGTTTCTTTCATGATTACAGGAAGTATTCACGATTTTGCTGCGATCTTGGAAAACGATGATGACGCCTCGGTGCCTCTGGAAACGCCGTGCCAAGCTAAAGTGCAAGTTTAGGCGGTAATACATGTGATAATGTTTTTAAGATTATTGGGAGGGGGGCCCAGCGAACCAACTTGCGGGGGGGGGGGGCCGCGAGCTATTATCTGTGTATATTGAATAAAGTCATTTGAATCTGAATCTGAATGCTCTGCCATAAGCTACTAGCTATTACTCCTGAGTTTCCGCCCCCGTACAAAATTCACCCCCAACTTACAAACTTTTCCCTAGCTATCAAAATTCTTTGTACAACAGATTTTCTCTGGTTAGCTAGTCAGTCTGAAGGTTCTGATACCATTTGAGTAAATATTTTGTACAAAAAAAATCCTTGTTATTTTTTACCACATCTCTTATTTTATTACATCATAATCATACTGATAATAAATAGGACCAATCGAGTGAAATTTTGCAGAAATATGACCAACCACAAAGAAACATAGACCTATTTTTATTTCGAAACTCTCATTTCCCAACTGACTTCCAAAACTGCTGTGGTTTTTATATTAATACATTTATGTAAAAATTTCATTCAAAAATAATTTCATGCAACGAATTATAAAGAACCCCATTATTATTATCTTGCCCTACCATACTCTTCCTGTTGCAATGCACGGTCATAGCAGCTAGTCATCATATATACCAATGTTGACATACTAATAATAATTTATGGCATTTTAAGTTGGATCTCTACTAGTGTTTTGAGGTTTTTAAATTTGTATTTAATATATTTAAGTGGAGTGTTAGTTTTAGTTTTAATTCATGTAGTTTGACTATAACATACCGGCACAACGAGCAATGTGGAGAGCAGTTGACAAAAGTAGCTGACAAGGAACTGTTCTGAACTCTTCATCTTGCCATCCACCTCCAGCTGGGACGGGACTTCTGGCACAAGGCTCAGGGCATCCTTCAGACAACCGTCCACTGTAACAGATCAATACTAGAAAGCATATTCTGACTGAAGTTTGTTCCTCACTGTTAGTCAAAATTTGTACTAAACTACCTAAAGAATAAAATGTGATATGAATTTGGTTTAGCTTGTAAACTCACCTTACAATATTCATTTAGGCTAGGCCTATTCTATAAATGTTTAAAGTTAATAAGTTGACAAAGATATATGAATTACAAATGGTGTTTTATTTAAAACAAATGAACAATTAACATGCAATGAGAAAAGGCTTGACGTTACAATGAAAGGATTGACAATGGTGTGTGGGGTTGAAATTAAATTGAAATAAAAGATGAATTTGAATAATAACTTGAAGGTTCAAATAATTTAGATGTGATATATCTCAGGGTAGGGTGTCGTGCTGGCTTGAATGCTAAGAATGAATAAATTTGATAGTGTCCAAATAGGCCTAATTAAGGTGTTAAACTTACAATCTCAACAATGGAAAATCTAATTTTGGTGTTGTCCAAAAGGTAAGTCCAATTAGCACAAAATTTAAAAGAGTTTAAAAAAAGGTTATACTTAATTTTGAAGATAACAATGATGGAGTTGAGTCCTCTTGAGGTTTAGGCTACTGTGATATAACTTGAAACTGGTCTTCTTGATGAATGAATTTGATTTAGGTAAAATTTTTTGACTACTTCTTCTAACAATTTCAACTTCTCAATGACTTCCTTCTCTCTCCCTCAATGTTCACATCACTCATTGTTGAACACATGGGATCACTTTCACTGCTTCTTAAATTTTGATTCCTTAAGGACTAATTTTTGTAATGATATTATAAGAAATTTTGATGTATTGCAATTCTCTTACATATTTAATAAATAATTAGGTTGTGGGTTTTGTAAAAAAAAAAATATAGGCTATGAATGAATATTATTAATGATTAATTGAACATATTAATGAAATTATATAAATTAGGAAAATGAATATTAGGGCAGCCTTTCTGAGGAGTGATTATTAGGTGTATGAATAAAAGTTAACATTAAAAAAAAAACTTAATACTAAATAATGAATGAAATATTACAAGCTATGATACCTTGGCCTAGGCACTGGTTGGACAAAGCCACCTGGGCTGTCAGCAGGTACAGCTGTAGTCTGGTGGTGACTGAGAAGATTGATGGGATTGTGATGTAGCAGAATGCTGCACAAGCCCTGACAAACGCAGAGGTCTTGCGTGTGTGGTGACCCTTTACTACGTGATTGGTCTCAACAGCTAGTCTGTTGACACACTAAACAACAGAGAACAGGCAGTGTTAATCAAATTATATACTCAGTGTGTTCATTAGGGTGGGCTGAGAAAAATCAATAATTTATTTTTTGACTTGTAATACCTTGAAAAAAAGTTGCTAAATTGTAAAAAGTTTAAGACCAAAAAAGGGCAAAAATATAAAAATACTAGCAGAGTACCCGTCCATCGTACGGGGCTGGCATATAAGTTTAAAATGCTTATTGCAGTTATACTCAAGCTTTGCGTTTGCAATAGAGGGGAAAAAGTTTGATAAAATTTGCTTCTTTAAATTGACAGTATACTATGGTATTACACATCTACCATAGCCATAATGTTCTACTACTTCACCTAAACAATAAAGAAAATTAAATTATTAAGAGTTCGCAAAAAATCACAAACCATTCATGACATTAAAAACATGAACAAAACTGTAAACAATCCTACTTTGACAGTTCTCATTGGGTATCACAGTTTTTTGTATTAGTTCAAATTAGCTGTTTACATAAATGCAAAAAAATAGTGCTGCACCCTGTTGGTAAATCTTATAACTTTTTAATGCTTTTGTATATCATAGAACCAACTTTTTTAGTTGAAACAGCTGACTAAATTCTTTAATTCCCTTTAAATATGAATACTCATAAGATTAACATGAGGAACTACAGAGCCACTGGGGTGGAGCCCGAAGGGATTTTTGAGATAAGAATATGCCTATATGTTAATCGGGAATGTGAGCTATCATCATGCCAAATTGCAGCCCAATCGGTCCAGTGGTTTATGCATGATTGAACTTCAAACAAACAAACTTTCACATTTATAATATTAGTAAGATTAGTCGTTTCTTCCGGTCGAGCAAGTGCTCTAAAATTAAAACAAAAAATGAAAAACTCATATTTTTTCAAAAACTTTTTAAATTTAAAAATGTTTGATTTTTAGTATTTAATAGTTGAAAAAGCAATCTGCAAGACACTAAGGAATTGATATTTAAATAATAGCATTGTATATCTTACGGTCACGCATCGGCTGTAAACATTGCCAAAAATCTAGAAAAACATCATTTTGTACTAGACTTATTTGAAAAATAACTCAATAAACCAACGGACAAGTCACAATTGCTCATCCGGTCGCGCATAGCAATTCAAATTCACTTGAGCGTGGCACTATCGGGCCAGTGACGTGAACGACGTCATATGATTCCGAAGTTAAAGTTTCGGAAATTCATAAGGATGGTGATGATAATGTATCTCTGTGCTCACCAACTAAAATTTATGATTGTAGTGACAGCAACCAAGAATGTTTACCTGAAATTCCAAAAAAGAATTCCTTTGGTAGGCAAATGAGGAGCGGCCCTTATGGTGTTTCCGATTGTGCTACAACTGCCTCTTATGATTTGCACGAAGTTGGCATAGTCACTAGTTCTAACAATTTGCAAGTAAGATTCTTGTAAAATCAGGCGAAAAAAAACATAATTTACGATGGTGAGCCATTACATTTTGAGCAAGTGAACGGGATATTATCAGCTGTTTCACGACATTGTAATATTACAAACACAACTCTGAGCTTGCAATATTCTACCCGAGTTTTATAGCCTAGAGTAATGAATGAGTTTTATAAATGAGTATGAATCATTTTACGCCTGGATAAATTATTTTCTCACTTTTGTCCCCCTAGATTTTTTATACAGACTATTTCCTTTTGAGACAGAGCTACACATTTATTTATCACATGATTTACTTTGTGACTTTGTCTGATAAGTTACATAATTTTATCAATTTGGGCACAGTTTCTAATTTTTGTCTAGCTATCAACGATTATATTTAGAAAAAACCTGCACTCTGTGTGGGATTATTTGAACTGAAATGCTTGTATACAAAGTAAATTGATTGTAATTTACATACTTCACAGCAAATTTAAATATGAATTAATATAATAACATAATGTTTAATTTTAGTAGAGTCGCAGAGAGGCACAGTTTTTTGGGTAAACATTATTTGTATAAAAGTTTTGTAAGTATCTAAAGTAAGTCTAAGTTTGTAAGTTTTGTAAGTCTAAGGACTTTGAATACTGTGAAAACAATTCTCATAAAATTGTAACAAATAAAGTTTATGTTTTGATGTGTTTCCTCTTCGGCCTAGTGACTATGCCAACGTCATGCAAAACACAAGAGGCTATTGCAGAGTTATAGAAGGATCGGAAACACCATAACGATCACTAACCAATGCAGTAGAGTTAAGGTTAATCCTCATTATTTGCCTACATGAGGACTTCTTTTTTGGAATTTCAGGTAAACATTCTTGGTTGCTGTCACTACAATCATCAATTTTAGTTGGTGAGCACAGAGATACATTATCATTACCACCCTTTTGTTCAATTTCAGAGAAACTTTAACTTCGGAATCACATGCCGTTGTTCGGGTCACTGGCCCGATAGTGCCGATAGTGCTCAAGTGAAATTGTATTGCTATGCGCAACCAGAACATCAATTCTGACTTGGTTCGTTTTTTTTTTAAAGTTACTATCTGAATTTGTAAAAGCAGATTTTCAGTATTCTATTTTTATTTCAATAATTATTTTTTAAATAAGTCTAGTATAAAATTAAGTTTTTCTAGATTTTTGACAATGTTTACAGCCGATGCGCGACTGGAAGATCTTAACATACAATACTATAACACTAGAGTCCCGCAAACTCGGCACTCGATAACCCGGCAGTCTGGATAACTCGGCCGGGTGGCTCAGAAAATTAGTGATTTTTTTGTCCGAGTTAAACATGGACACACGCCAGCTCAATTATAATTATTTGCAACTTGTACTAAGGATTTGTTGTACTATATCTGATGACTTAATACTGACTTGTAATATAAATCTAATAAAAAAAGCGGTTACAAATCTTAAAATTGTATTGTTCTTATTTTTAACTCAAGTTCCCGATAACCCGGCATTTCACAAACTCGGCACCCTTCCACTCCACATTACGCCGAGTTTGAGGGACTCTACTGTATTTAAAAATCAATAGAGTCTTGCAGAAGGCATTTTCAACTATTATATATTAATAAAATCTAAAATTTTAAAAATGTTTGAAAAAATACGAGTTTTTCATTTTTTGTTCAATCTTTAGAGCACATGCGCAACTGGAAGATAACGACCGATATTTAAAAAAATTTTACCCTGTTTTGTTCTTACAATTTTTAGTAACTCTTCCAAGGTATTACAAAAAAAAAAGAAATATTGATTTTTTTTCAATTCACCCTAGTGTTCATAAAGGTTATAATGCCTGTGGATATACCTGATAGGTGTAAATTTAATAGTACAGTACAAGAGATAAGGACAGTTTTCATATAATCATTAATCAGTAGTATGTTAGACACTCCTAAAGTAGATACCTGCAATAAAAACCATTTGATCTGAGAATACACACGCATATAGGTCAACAAGCCAGAGATCAAAACTAAATTGGCTATGATTAACTCTACAATATTCATACAATTCTTCCATCAGTTTATGTTCATTACTTTTCTTTTTTCTATGACTAAGTAAAATATCATAATCTTATATCTTCATGGTAGAAGGAAGATGTACTGGATAAGGTGCATAGAGGATAAATAAGGTGTTCTGATTGGACAAACATCTACCAGGAGACCGAGCTTTGCTCACGTTTGACTAAACATTAATTGAATAAGTTAATTGGCTAAATTTAAAAAAATATTTTTTATGTAAGCAATGTAAACTCATTTTAGGTGATTAAAATATTGCAATACACATAATGCTGTACAATTTAACCTCCATATAGATTGGGTTGTCGTGTGACGGGATTGGAGGAGCATTTGAATGATTATTTATGACTTCTTTCCATACTACGTTGCGGGTGTAAGTAGGATTTGTTGGCGGTAAGACCATTTTCAAGCCGTTTCGGTTCTTAACCCTAGAGAACGCCATGTGAAGCATACCATTATGAAAACCTCAGTGAGTTGAGTAGGATCACACCCACAAATTTCAGTGATTGACCTTGGCTTTTGAGTCTGTTAATTGTGAATACTAGACTTTTAAGAAACTAATGGTGCTGCATTGTATTTCCAAGATGGGACTTGCTTGAATCTAAGGTGCTGTTAACATTCGTGGAATGTGAAGAAAACTCATTAAGTGGAGCAAGGATAGCACAGTATTTCAGATCTTCCATCTGTCCATTTGCAATCTGGGCGTCACATGCTTCTTCAATAATATCTCTCATACACTGACTTAGGTTTGAAGAATTGCAGTGCACTGACGTTCATTCAAACGTCAAGGAGCAATTCGTCAACACTCCTGCTAAAGATGATCAGCCCGTTGTTCATTACTTTGCTCAGCCATGAGATATGAAATTATTTCTCTGCTTTTATTCTTTGATTCGCGACATGACCGAGGTTCTGAGACATTTGGTCAGTTGTATGAGCTGCTTGGAACTGGCTTGGTTGTAGAGGAAGAGGTAAAATGTGTTTCCTGACGATCGATTGTAGCATCTCTCACTTGCAGTTTCTGTATATATTTTCGCTTCAGAGGTCTTTTGCGTTTCATTCTTAATCTTTAAAATTAACCTTGAAAACAATAAACACCAATATGTACCAAATAAACCAAACTACTATTCTTGAGTTGTATATTAACTAGTATTCTTGAGAGGATGTAACAATAGAAAACCACACAAAATTTCTCGGTGTTATCCTTGATAACAAACTAACATGGAAAGAGCACATCAACCACCTAAGCAAAAAAATCAGTACTGGAATATATGTCGTCAGAAGAATAAACTACATAGGCGAACTCTCCGTGGCCAAAACAGCTTACTTCGCACTGGTAGAGTCGCATCTTAGATATGACTTGACAGTGTGGGGAGGAACTTCAACAAAAAATATTAATCAAATTCTTGTCCTTCAAAAGAAAACCATAAGAGCCCTCGCCAACCCCCAAAGCAGAATGGTTCCTACGTGTCTGCAACGGCCTGTGAAAACCTCAAAATGTGTCCGCAAGCGCTAAAACTAAAAAGCTAAATAATGACTTATATACCGGTATATATATATATATATATATATATATATATATATATATATATTCACTCTTTAGGGCTACTAGTAATATAGTTAAATAAAATAAGTAAATTTCTATAACTTGTATAGCCTACTTTTAAAACAAAAAACTAAAAAACTATTAAGGGGTAGGCATAATCAGGTTATTTAAATTTACTTTTTTTTAAATACGTATATATATACACATACCTTAACAAGTGTTAACAAGGTCTTCAGAAGTAAAACTTTAAATGTACTATAGTTTCTTTATATAAACACACTAGGGATGGACGGGATTGAAATTTTAGTTCGGGACGGGACGGGATTTTTATTTCCTTCCCGATTTTCGGGACGGGATGGGACAGGATTTTTTTCTGTGCATAAAAAAAAGTTCTGTATTGCAGTTACCAAAAAAGACATACGAAATCAATTTTTACCATTTGTGGCACTGATCTATAAAAACCAAAAAATGGGTAACAATTTACAGGTACCTATAGAAACTTGTGACTCGCGGGTCACGGGGTGATCGTCTGTAGAACTCACGGTCACGGCGCGATCGTCGTCATGACTCGCGGTCACGGCGCGATCGTCGGTATGACTCCGCGGTCACGGGGTTATCGTCGGTATGACTCCACGGTCACGGTGCGATCGTCGTCATGACTCGCGGTCACGGCGCGATCGTCGGTATGACTCGCGGTCACGGCTCGATCGTCAGCATGACTCCGCCATCACGGCATGATCGTCAGTATGACTCCGCGGTCACGGCGCGATCGTCGGTAGGACTCTGCGGTCACGGCGCGATCGTCGGTAGGACTCCGCGGTCACGGCGCGATCGTCGGTATGACTCGCGGTCACGGCGCGATCGTCGGTAGGACTCCGCGGTCACGTCGTGATCGTCGGTATGACTCGCCATCATGGCATGACCGTCAGTATGACTCCGCGGTAACGGCGCGATCGTCGGTAGGACTCCGCGGTCACGGTGCGATCGTCGGTATGACTCGCGGTCACGGCGTGATCGTCGGTATGACTCGTGGTCACAGAGTGATCGTCGGTAGGACTCCGCGGTCACGTCGTGATCGTCGGTATGACTCGCCATCATGGCATGACCGTCAGTATGACTCCGCGGTAACGGCGCGATCGTCGGTAGGACTCCGCGGTCACGGCGCGATCGTCGGTATGACTCGCGGTCACGGCGTGATCGTCGGTATGACTCGTGGTCACAGAGTGATCGTCGGTAGGACTTCGCGGTCACGGCGTGATCGTCGTTATGACTCCGCGGTCACAGCCCGATCGTCGTTATGACTCGCGGTCACGGTGCGATCGTCGGTCCAATAATCGCGGCCACGGCACGATCGTAGTTATGATCCGTAAATGTGTCCGCAGGCCCGCGTTTCTCGGCGTTTCGTGTCCGCGACAATGTCGCAGCGTCGCTCGTTGTTCTGCTTTGGGGTCGCCAACCTTGTCCCACCACAGACTTGCAGACTAGCATTCGCAAACCGAGGAATCCTCACAATGGTGTCTCTCTACATACTTGAATCTATAAAGTATGTGAATGAAATAAACCCCCCAAGAAACCGAGACCTGCACCACTACAACACCCGTCATGGCTCCAAATTTGCACTACCAGTTCACCGAACAACTCTTTGGGAGAAAAAACCTCCCTACACCGGCTGCAAGCTGAGGAACCATCTACCTGACTACCTGAGAGACCTGACTGGCAACAAGCTACACCAGGAGTTGAAGAAGTGGCTAATCGCAAGACCCTTCTACTCAATAAAGGAATTTTATGAAAATTAACATGTACAATTCACTATTGTATTGACACTATTGTAATTCTTGACGAATTAACAATAAAGAATATTGTATTGTATTGTATTGTATTGTATTGAACTCTTTGTGTACTAGGCCAATAATTTGTATTTTGTTAGGTTTTATTAGTTTGTCTTTTAATTAGATTACATGTTGTTGAATTGTAACTGTATTGTTTTCACTATTTTATTAATCAGGCTAATTTTAAATAATAAGACAGTAACAACTATACAACAAAGAAAAATCTAAGTATTTGCAGTAGTCCTGGCAAATTAATGAACAAAACAAGCATAAATTAAAGAAGGTATTTTGCAATAATATTGCTATTAAGTGATGAACTATTGAAGATATGAATTCAATATTCCTAACTTGATCTTATTTCGTACTTAACAATTTTAATAATTGTCAGTTATAAATTTCTTTCTTGTGATTAAAAATCATACCTGGACCAATATAGCATGTACATAGTCCAAGTTGCTGAATGCAGCTCTAGCCTCGACGTAGAAGGATAGCTGTTGTTCAAAGTCTCGGCCGTGATCTACCCGCAACACTAACTGAGCAATCAGCTGACTGATCTGCCTCTTCTCATCTTCCACAGTTAGAGCACTGAGAAAAACAAACATAGTACAATCATTATTCAACTCACAGTAGACCTATGTTTTAATACTAAGACAATATTAACCGTAACATTTGAGGGTATTCAAATAGAACTGTTCATTTATGATTTATTCAAAAATAGCTATATTGTAAAGATTAGATAGTTATTACTTATTCAATGTAAAGTTTATTTCAACAACTCAGGTTCTTGATACCAACACAAGAATCAACATGCATAATTGATGGTGTTTAATTTTTTAAATGTAAAACTTTAGACACAACATCTTTACCTTAACATGAATGTCACTATTATTATAAAAGCAGGGTTATTTAAATCCAACAACATACTTATATTTTTTAAACTATTGTCTGGTTATTTTTATAATAAATATATATTTTTTACATGTTAGAAGATTTAAATTCCTATTTCTTGTGATAATATCTCCTTTACTCACTTGACTGAATCATGCATGATCTGACAGATGGACATGAGTGCGTTGGTAGTGACTGGGTCATTGACTGGTCCCATCTTGGCTGTAAACTCCACCATGATGTTCTTGCATATTGCCACCTTCACACCCTCATTCCTGATCATGTCTACGAACGGCATGAATTTCTCCTAAAACAATACGTTGAAATTAAAAGATACTCATGATCCAGTATTAGTTTCTACATAATGCAAGACAATGTAGAAATAAAACAAAAATGTTGAAAGCATACTTAAGATAAAAGAGACTACTTAAATGAAAAACTCAGAGAAGCAGAAGAAGATAGAACAGCCAATAATACTAGAGACTTTTATAGAACTATAAGATTCTTCAAAGGAGGATTTAAAGCGAGAACATTCGGCATAATGGATGAAGAAGGAAAAGTTACCACAGAAAAAGAGAAAACACTAAGAATATGGAAAGACTATTTTGGTGGCCAGCTAAACTGCGAGAATACTGTCGTTAATACCCTGATGAAGATACAACATTCCATCATATACAGCCAGAACAGCCTCATATAGACCCACCATCGTTAGAAGAGGTGAAAATGGCAATCAAAGAATTAAAATGCAACAAAGCTCCGGGCGAAGATGGGATCACAGCAGAAGTAATCAAGAGTGAAGGAAGCATATTGGAAAATGAAATCCACAACCTAATCACAACTATATGGCAAAAAGAAAAGATACCTAATGAATTAAAAACGCCAAAAACGGCAACAATCATTCCTCTTCACAAGAAGGGGGACAAACAAAACTGCAAGAGCTACAGAGGAATTTCTTTATTAAATAATACATATAAAATACTTTCAAAAATCATTGTCTCAAGACTAAACCCCTATGAAAAAACGCTAATTGAACAACAATAAACTGGATTTATGAAAGGGAGGTCCACAATAGAGCAGATTTTTCTAAAGTAGTTAATTTCAAAATATTGGGAGTTCAACAAGAATGTTAGTGCAATATTTATAGATTTCAAAAAAGCATACGACAGCATAGACAGAATCAGCGTGTAGAAAAGTTTAAAAAAGCATGGTTTGCCAGAAAAACTAATTAAACTAACAGAAATGTGTATGAAAGACTCAAAAGCCAAAGTGAGAGTGGAAGGAGATCTATCTGAGGAGTTTACGATCAACACCGGTGTAAGAAAAGCATCGATGTATACAGGGTGTATATAAAGTCCCGCACGGGCTTAATATTTTCCAAACGACAACAGATAAATCAATAAGATTTGGTACATCAACACCACACCTAAAAATCTACTTTTTCAAGGAACTATGAATTTTTCGCCTGAGTAAAAAATAGCAGTCGTTCAAAGATTCAAAATGGCATATTCAAGAAATCTTTGAACGGCTGCCATTTTGCGCAGGATCAACCTTTTGAAGTGCGGTTTGCGGCATTGTCTTCTACTAAAGAAGACCTTTCATTTGATGTGCATATTGACCTATGCTTCCATTTAATATTTTCTTCCGACTCCTTGTGGGCTGGCCCCATGATATGACAGAAAATTCATAGTTCCTTGAAAAAGTAGATTTTTTATATACACCCTGTATAACACAACTGGAACACTGGGTAGATAGGAGATTTGGGATATAAAGTGCGCCGTTACGGCAACCATCCCCCACCTCGATGTGGGACCCAATGCAGATATGTAAGTTCCTCAAGCTGTGCACACGGTTGTTAATACGCTCCTGGCCGTCCCTACAATAGTTTGACTGAAATTACAGTTATATATTCGGAATCTGAATTAAATGCAGAATCTGACAGTATAAATAATATAATCTGATTTCGTAATTCAAATTTTAACAACTGAAAATATTTAAAAAAATATCACACCTTCACATGAAAAATTTACTAAGCGAGGGTTTTTTGGCCAGAAGCAAATTCAAGCGACAAAATTGTAGCTAATGAGATGATCTTCAGCATACAACCATAAGGGAGTATGTTTTATCTATGATATAACCAAGCAATTTCAAATAAAATTTGTTAGTCGTGTGTAATTGAGTAATTAGTAGTGCAAGGAGGTTCTTTTTAAATCGCGACGCCGGCCGTTGTCCCTGCTTCCGCTGATCTTTTCGTTTACGGTACTTTTAGAAACGTTTGGAGTTCAATCAATAGTTATATTAAATACATATCAAATCAAATCAAATTAAAATCCTTTATTTCGTATAAAATAGACAATATTTACAAAATGTAATATATGCAATAGAAATAGGTTTTAAATCCATAAATGAATTCTCAATAGCACTTAAGAAATTAACTAGCAACTGTGACTTTAATTGTGATTGTGGAAAGTCGGTTGCAGAGATGTTTCTTAAACTTCAGTTTATTCGTGGTTTGAATGACATAGATATTCGAGCCAAACTTCTTCAAGGACGAGAGAAACGCACGTAAAAAGACGTTGTTAACGAAGCATCGGCAATGGAACTAGCTAAATCTGAGAGCAAAACTGTATGTCGCAAAACAATGGAACACCTTGATTTGAACAGGCTGGATTCCAATAGAGTGATAGGAACAAGACAAAGAAAATGTTGTATCGACAAATATTTCAAGAAACCGGCACGAGACCCAACACAAAATTTGACAATCTAAAAGGGAAATGTTACATTTTCAAATAATAACTAAATTAGTTCAGTTTAATCAAACTCATACTTTAATGTAAACAGAAAAACTAGTACAAACAAAACAAATCCTTTCCTTATATATAATTAGTGAAGGCGTTTTCTACGAAACACTACTCCTTCGTTAACAATGGACGGATTTTTACAAACGATGTGTCAAAATTAACTATTTTTTGTGTAGACGGCCCCTTTCACTAATTCCTGTAATAAAAGTCCTCGGGCTTTGCCCCACAGGCCATCAAAATCCCAATGTATTTCTGATGAAAAGATTTTGTTTACTTAAAGAGACGAATAATATTTGTATTAATTACAGCTGTTCATTAGTAAACACATTATACACACAATAGTGTTCGTTTTCAGAGTGAGTTCGATAACTTTTGCAGTTTCGATAACTAGAGTGGAGTGATTGATTACATTATCTTTGAGTTGACTCTTTTGAGTCATAATCGGAAATTATGACTGTTATTCCTTTTGAAATAACGCCTGTAATACTTTACAATTGCTCGAATTCGAGCAACAGGTGCACTAGTACAAAATAACAGGTGATCATTAATTCACACACATATGGTCTTAAGTCAGTACTGTAATGAAAGTAAACCCAGATTAATTGTAATCAGAATAAAGGGTTTTATTAATCTGAAAACTGAACTATGAACAATAATGGAATATAAACAAAGCTGAGTATTTACTAATAACATATGACAGTAAACATATTAAATAATCAATCATGTGAGTTAAGTTTAGTTGTATTTATCATTGACTGTAGATTTTATTCACTACAAGTACATCAGTTAAACACATCAATTCTCCCCTCTGAAATGTTTTGGTAATGTTATTTCGCATTTGAGTAATTGGTCAATGACCTTCAACCAATACTACATGCACTTGAAGAAGGTAAATCAGTGGAAGCTTTTGGGTACCATGACAATGAATTAACACTTCAAGACGGATGTATATTCAAAGGATGTCGAGTTCTAATACCACAATCCCTTCGTAGGAAGGTTCTTGATGAACTTCATATTGGGCATTTAGGCATGGAGAAAATGAAATCCCTAGCCAGAAGCAATTGTGCATGGAAGAATATTGACCGAGATATAGAGCAATTGGCAAAATCGTGCAAACAATGCCGTTTGAAACAAAATGAGCCAAGAAAGGAACAAAATCATCCATGGCTAGCTCCCCAGGGACCATGGGAAAAGTTACATATAGACTTTGCTGGCCCAATGCAAGGACAGTGGTACTTTATTATTGTGGACGCCTTTTCTAAGTGGATTGAGGTAATACCTACTAAGAATACTTCTACAGTATTTTACACAAGAGAACTTAAAAAACTATTTGCTACATTTGGTCTTCCCATGATTTTGGTTTCTGACAATGGAAGTCAATTTACGTCTAGCGTCTTCGAACAGTTCCTATAAAAAAAAAGGGGTGGTACACAAAACAACTGCTCCTTTCCACCCTTTGTCAAACGGGCAGGCTGAGCGTTATGTTCAGACTGTGAAGAAGTCCCTAAGAGCAATGGAAGACGAGGGAGGGAGACTAGACGTCAAACTCTTCAGAATGCTTATGCAGTTACGTCAAACCTCAAATTCATCTGGCTGTGATGCATACTCCTTCATGTTTGGCAGGAAGATTCGAACACACATAGCTCTTTTACATCCTACACGTAAACAAGAAACTGAACATGTGAAGCAAGCAACAAGATATTTTAAGGAGGGAGACAGAGTACAAGTGAGAAATTATTCAAACTCAAAAGACAAGTGGAGTTTTGGAAGAATATTGGAAAGGGAAAGCAACCTTCTGTATAAAGTACAAATGGACGATGGAACTGTCTAGAGGCGTCGTGTTGACCAATTACTCAAATGCAAAATAACGTTACCAAAACATTTCAGAGGGGAGAATTGATGTGTTTAACTGATGTACTGACTTAAGACCATATGTGTAAGTGAATCACCTGTTATTTTGTGTTGGTTTTGTTTGTATTCGTTTTTCTGTTTACATTAAAGTATGAGTTTGATTCAACTGAACTAATTTAGTTATTATTTGAAAATGTAACAGGTTAAACATTAAATTCATTGCTTCAGTAGTCGATTTTTATAAAACAATACTTTAAAACCAAAACACTAGGTACTAGCTATCCAAGTGGTCCGGGACAATTGTTTGTTGTGCATTCATACATACAATGGCTGTAAACTAATATGGCGACACAGGGACAGGGCTTAGAATTTAACAGCCATTATAAAACTATTATTTTCATGATGAAATAGGTTTGGGATCTCATAATTGACAGAAGCCGTAAAGGAATAAAAGTGATAAAACATTAATGAGCTAAACTACTGACTCAACGAGATCGTCCTGATAAAATATTAGTGGGTTCGGGACTGCTGATAATGGGTATTTTATTGCATCGGTACCCTGACTTTTTATCCCAATTCTCGGTTTAGGATTTTTTGCTTTTAATTTTTTACTAAAACCCGGTAAAGCCAACAACCGACTTTAACAACTGACCCATCCCTAATCATAGAGTATAAGTACTGTTTACATTTACTAAAAATTAAAATACTTTTTTAATATTCACATTAGATGTTTATTTTATAAACTGGAGGGATCACTGGTAGGGATAAACTGGCAGGGTTCCTGAAAAATGTAATACTTTACGTAATAAGCCACGTTACAGTAGACCCCCTCTTAACCGACCTCAACCGATAATCGGATTATCCGCCTTTGATCGTAAAATAATACAGTTTGTTTTAACTGACCTTGCTTTGAGAGCAGCTCGGTTTAACCGCCGCTTTCTAGGAATCTCGGCATTTCCGCTCCCACGCTGGGCGATGAGAACTGAACCATACGCTTATCTCTACAGGATATGACTAACAATAAGTTATTTTGTGTTGATCACAAAAAATATAGCATAGCCTATTGTCAGTTTGTCATCATCGTTCGTAGCTCGAGCACATCTGATCAGATATGTTATCTGTGCAGCAAATTTATAACATCATAAAGTGCGTTACGATTTTGAGAACTGATTATCTTATCGCTGGAGTAAACAAACAATGCAACTTGTAGGGAGGGCAGGGAAGGGGTGTTAACAACTCCAAGGTCAAGATAGTTTTTGTGCCTCGAATCTCCAGTGAGTGGCCATAAATAAACGTCCTGTCTTGTAACAAAATTGTCGCTTGTATCTTTAATGACGACAAAAGGTTCTGTACTGTATTACGATGTATTTGGAAAGCATTAATTAATACACTACAGTAGTAAAGTTATTAAAATAGGAATTTTATTGACTCTTGCCTAGTATTATAATATATTCACTGAAAGTAGGCCTATTTGACTTAACCGTGTTTTGTGTTTATTTGTGACATTTCTATCAATATGAAAAAGGAGATAAGAGTAGTTTATTTTATAAATAATGCAAGTATGACTTCAAAATAATGATTATATAATTCTAAATGAATAGCACTTCATTATGTTATGATTTTAGGGATTGCCCGTTTTATCCGACCTTTTGAATTATCCGACCTAGGTCCGGTCCCATTAGGGTCGGTTAAGAGGGGGTCTACTGTATTTGGAATGCTTCACAAACAAGTTGATTTGATAACAGTGGAATACCATAGTGAAGAGGGATTCCAATTCAGTAGTCAAAGTTAGCAGTTTCCCAGCCATGTGCTGTAGCTGTGGGTAAAAGTTCTCATAAGCTCTGTCACGAGACAAGTGCTGGATGATGTCTTGTAAGAACACGTCCACTTCAAAACTCTGAAAAGATAAACGTAGAGTAACAAAACTTCTTGAACTAGATAAAAAAAATACGGCACAAATCCTCTATTTATTAACCCTGGAACTGCCTTTTCATAGGTCTTATTTACTTTTTGGAAATACATATCATTGTAAATTTCCCATAAAAATAATGTGTTTTTGTTTTTAAAATGACTTGTTAGTTTACATTTGCTAAAGAGAAAAGAAGGATACACAACTGAACTAACTCACCTGAAGAAGGAGACCCAGGAAGTTAAAAAACCCAAAAAAGGAACACAATTTGAGTTATACTTGGCCCCTTTCAGGGGCTTCTTCAGAGGTAGAATCATCATCATCATTTTACCTCTGAAGAAGCCTCTGAAAGAGGTGAACTATCAGTCAGATTGTGTTCGTTTTTTGTTTTCTTTTGACCTTCTGGGACTCTTTCTTCAAGTTGTGTATCCTTCCTTTCTTCTTAACAATTGCTAAAGCCAAGTTGCTTTTTCCCCTTCAAAAATCCTCAGTATACATTGTATTTTTTACAGCAGACAAATAAAACAAAAATCCAACCACACAAACACATTAAATGGCTATGGGCAAATTAGCAGAATAGTCACAATCTTTAACTTGACATACATGCTTAATATAAGTAAATCCGTTGATCATGAGCGATTAGATGTAAAATATTGGTCCTTTTGTGACTGATACAGTGATGGTAATACAGAAAGAATCCAGATCACCCTGATCGGCCGTAATATTACCTATCGGCATTTAAGTTTCATCTTTCAACATTTTACACGTTAAGTTTGAGGGTATAACCTAAAACATATAAAAAAAAAACATTATTACACATATTGGCTTTATTTTTAAAAAATGAATTTATTTGTATAAGCTGTTCATGCTTTGATTATTCAGCTTATAATCAAATTAGAGCCTAATACATTACTTAATACTCCCTTTCGATCCAACCAACAGAAATTAATTGCATGTTGTATTTTTACTACAATGACATCCTTAATACATTTTAAAAGTAAATAAAAATATACATCTATTTCTTAGGGATACAAAATCACAATAATAACCCAGAATATATTTAAAGGATTGATTTGCTCCCAACAACATTGAAATTATAATACTGAGTAATAATTTACCGAGAAGTGCTGAGCTACAAACGGAAGCCAAACTTCGGCACATGACATGTAGTGGTGGGGGTTGTGCAGTGAGGTGAGGTAATGCCACACGTGGGACCATAGCTGTGAGGGACTGTCAGGCTCAGCTATGGACAGACACAGGCCTAGGCTGCGGTACAGCAAATGTTGTGGAAAACCTGCAATCAACAAGTCTCTTACAGACTGCTTCTACCACAACTGTGAGGGACTGTCAGGCTCAGCTATGGACAGACACAGGCCTAGGCTGCGGTACAGCAAATGTTGTGGAAAACCTGCAATCAACAAGTCTCTTACAGACTGCTTCTACCACAACTGTGAGGGACTCTCAGGCTCAGCTATGGACAGACCCAGGCCTAGTCTGCGGTACAGCAAATGTTGTGGAAAACCTGCAATCAACAAGTCTCTTACAGACTGCTTCTACCACAACTGTGAGGGACTCTCAGGCTCAGCTATGGACAGACACAGGCCTAGGCTGCGGTACAGCAAATGTTGTGGAAAACCTGCAATCAACAAGTCTCTTACAGACTGCTTCTACCACAACTGTGAGGGACTGTCAGGCTCAGCTATGGACAGACACAGGCCTAGGCTGCGGTACAGCAAATGTTGTGGAAAACCTGCAATCAACAAGTCTCTTACAGACTGCTTCTACCACAACTGTGAGGGACTGTCAGGCTCAGCTATGGACAGACACAGGCCTAGGCTGCGGTACAGCAAATGTTGTGGAAAACCTGCAATCAACAAGTCTCTTACAGACTGCTTCTACCACAACTGTGAGGGACTCTCAGGCTCAGCTATGGACAGACCCAGGCCTAGTCTGCGGTACAGCAAATGTTGTGGAAAACCTGCAATCAACAAGTCTCTTACAGACTGCTTCTACCACAACTGTGAGGGACTGTCAGGCTCAGCTATGGACAGACACAGGCCTAGGCTGCGGTACAGCAAATGTTGTGGAAAACCTGCAATCAACAAGTCTCTTACAGACTGCTTCTACCACAACTGTGAGGGACTGTTAGGCTCAGCTATGGACAGACACAGGCCTAGGCTGCGGTACAGCAAATGTTGTGGAAAACCTGCAATCAACAAGTCTCTTACAGACTGCTTCTACCACAACTGTGAGGGACTGTCAGGCTCAGCTATGGACAGACACAGGCCTAGGCTGCGGTACAGCAAATGTTGTGGAAAACCTGCAATCAACAAGTCTCTTACAGACTGCTTCTACCACAACTGTGAGGGACTGTCAGGCTCAGCTATGGACAGACACAGGCCTAGGCTGCGGTACAGCAAATGTTGTGGAAAACCTGCAATCAACAAGTCTCTTACAGACTGCTTCTACCACAACTGTGAGGGACTCTCAGGCTCAGCTATGGACAGACCCAGGCCTAGTCTGCGGTACAGCAAATGTTGTGGAAAACCTGCAATCAACAAGTCTCTTACAGACTGCTTCTACCACAACTGTGAGGGACTGTCAGGCTCAGCTATGGACAGACACAGGCCTAGGCTGCGGTACAGCAAATGTTGTGGAAAACCTGCAATCAACAAGTCTCTTACAGACTGCTTCTACCACAACTGTGAGGGACTATCAGGCTCACAAGCGTCTAGGCAGCCAGTGCAACTCCAAGGATCAAGGATCAGAACACCCCCCACCACCGCACCATGTCGTACGCTTCCGAATCATACCGGCGCATCTTCATAGCCTAACTGTTCGCCGAAAATGTTTATCTCTATCACTGTCACTGTCAAAACGTATCATTTGTAGGTTAAATTTAAATTAAATATAATTAAACTGTCATAACCTAACCAAACTTGCTGATAATGAAAAACTCGAATGAAGGTTTACTAACCGAAAAAATAGTTCTGTTCTAAAAATAAAATTATAAATGTCTCAAATTCAATTTTATAATTATAAAATTAAACTTTCATAACCTAACCAAACCAACCAAACTTGCTGATATGAAAAAAAATTTTTGACAAAAAGTGCTACCAGCGGGATTTGAACCCGGCACCTTCAGATTATCAGCCCGACACGCTATCCACTACACCACCAAGGCTCATGACTCAGCTCCATATCGTTGCGGTAATGGTTGACGTCACGTCATCATCACGGACCGGTGGTGGGGGGTTTTCCGATCCGATCCACGATCCTCGGAGTTGCACTGGCTGCCTAGAAGCTTACGTCAGGCTCAGCTATGGACAGATACAGGCCTAGGCTGCGATACAGCAAGTGTTGTGGAAAACCTGCAATCAACAAGTCTCTTATAGACTGCTTCTACCACAACTGTGAGGGACTGTCAGGCTCAGCTATGGACAGACCCAGGCCTAGTCTGCGGTACAGCAAGTGTTGTGGAAAACCCGCAATCAACAAGTCTCTTACAGACTGCTTCTACCACAACTGTGAGGGACTCTCAGGCTCAGCTATGGACAGACCCAGGCCTAGTCTGCGGTACAGCAAATGTTGTGGAAAACCTGCAATCAACAAGTCTCTTACAGACTGCTTCTACCACGACTGTGAGGGGATATGTCTACACATGGCTGTGAGGGATGATCAGAATTTTGCCGCGATCACGGAAGACGATGATAATGTCCAAACATCCGCGGGAAACAGTCAGAAATTTTCCGCGATCACGGAAGACCTCCACACGACTGCAGGATAAGATTAACATAAACATTTTCCGCAATCGTGGGAGGCGATTGCGATGTCTACAGGACTGCGTCAGATACAAGAATTATCTGACGCACGAGGAATGACCAGAATAGTTCAGCGATTGTGGAAGACGATGATAATGTCCACACGGCCCGCAGGAAAAGGTCAGAATTTTGCATCATTCGTGGAAGGCGATGATGATCTCCACACGACCGCGGGAGATTACTATTTTTCCACAATGGCGGGAGACGATTATAGTTTGTGTATTCATAGTGATAACTATTTTTCCGCAATGGCGGGAGACAATTGCTATGTCCAAACGACTGTGGGGGACGATATATTGACACCTTCACGGTCGCGAGGGATGATCAGAATTTTGCCGTGATTGCGGAAGACGATGATGATCTCTACACGACTTTTGGATATGATTAGCATTTTGCCGCAATCGCGGGAGACGATTACGATGTCCATATGGCCGCGGGATACGATAATGAAGTCTATACGGTCGCGAGGGATAAGTTTTACCGCAATCGCATGAAAATACAACCACCAAATTTGGATTATTTTCCAATTTTTGGCTCCCTGCAAAAAAGCCAATTGCTTAGCGCCCTAGGCACGTGCCTACCGTGCCTGTTCGGTAAATCGGCCCTGAGTGTTGTGCGAAACTTTGTTGACAGAGAAGTAGCAGGAGAATACCACCGCATTTCCCCGGATCTTTTGGATACAGTACAGTAGGTTTCAAGTGGATGCATATTTTCTTCACACAGTCTCTCTTGGAATGTTTCTTATCACTTCAATTCAATTCAAATTATCTTTATTCATCAAGTACATTAGGAATATATATATATATACATGAATAGTGTCTCATTTCTTAATGATAAAGTTGTAATAAAATATGCATGCAGAACAAACCCGCTACCTTAAATTTACCATCCAAACTATCAATGACCGATTCAATAAAATCAGTGGCAGCAGTTATAACTGACTTACCTCTACAAAACCCATGTTGAAAGGAGTCAAACAGTGTAATTTTCAAAAAAATTTACCAATTGATTGTAAATTACTTTATATCTGTTGTTTTTTGCCTCCTGATCACAAACTTAAATTAATCTAGAGGTTAAAATACCTTTAATCCGTCAATGTGATCAAATGTCACCGATGAGCGGCAACCGCGGTTTCAGCCCAGCTGTGGGGCCATCTTCAGGCGACGATGGAACATAGATATCACTCCGAAGAGGTCGTCATAAAGTCCATAAATACGTCACGAGAAACAACACATAAATACATTATTTACAAATACACGTGTGGCCACAAATAACTGCGCGGTGGACGGTACACGTACATTAAGTTGCTAGTCCAGACTGTCGTAACTGCCGTCTTGTCCATCTGCCATCCCCCCCCTCCTCCAGTTCTTATCAGGTCCTTTGTGTGTTGTTACTATTCTTTCAATGCTGACTGCTGTTTCATATAAAAAATTACTTTCAAAAGAGGCTTTTTAGTTTAAAATGTGTTGGGGATTTTCCTTGCCAGCTTTGTAGATTTCGTACTCTTCTATTACATTTAAATGTCTGCCTTCAGTTTTGTGGATTTGTAGAATTTCTAAATTATTGTCTATTGAAGTGTATGAATGATTGTTTGTAATTAGATGCTCAGCAATGCGGAATTATGTTTCTGTGTGGATTTCTTTGGCAGGTGCTCTTTGAAACATGCTTTGAAAGATCGCGCAGTTTGACATATATAAAAACTGGGGCAAGTGTCACAATTAATTTTGTAAACACCTGTTAGTTCACTTTTATCAGATGAGGATTTTCTTTTTTCTTTTAGGAGGGATGACAATTTGTTTGAGGTTCTAAATGATAATTTTACATTGTTTTTCGACAGATCATTTTTTAGAGTGTTGTTTAGACTAATGCCATATTCTGTTGAAGTGAAAACTATTTTTTTTAAATTCATGGTTGAAGCTTTATTTTTGTTTTTATGTTTATGTATTTGTTTATTGACCATATCACTTCTATAGCCGTTAGAGACTGCGATGAACTTGATGGTATTTATTTCTTCATTGTTGTCGTTATCGTTCATAGGAATAGATAGGAATCGGCTAACGAAACTGTGGTATGCTGCCATTTTAAGACTTTGAGGATGATGGTGAGTTGATGTGAATTGTCTGGGATGATGTGGTTGGTTTCCTGTATATTTTAAATTGAAATTTATCTGTTGATCTAGAAATTGTGAGGTCCAAAACGTTTAATGACTTGTTGTTTTCTTCTTCCAACGTGAATTTTAGATTGTTATGTAAGCTGTTAACAGGGTGTCTACTACATTCTCGATAAAAAATTCATGGACAATTCCCGTACATTTAAGGACACTTTGCCGTAACCTTTGTCGGTGTCATTAGGCCTACCGAATAATTTTCCTGATTTGTCAAACTGTATTAATCTTGTTATTCACTGTAATTGTACCAGAGAGAAAAGTAAATAATAATAGATAAGAGTTAAAAATTACAAAATAGAAATTTATTGAAAGTAAACAAACATAGGCCTACCTATACTTTAGGTAAAGCTTTTATAGTGTAACAGAGAAACGCAATGATTGTCTCCTGCGATAGCGACAAATATCTCCATCAGTCACGTAAACTTCATAACATAGCTTATCCGATCCAGGCCGATTAATTTGGCATGATTGCCCTGGCACAACGTAAGGTTCGACTCGACTACTTTTGAAAAAAAAATCTTTAATGCATATTGTTACTCAATTCTTAGTACAAAATCAAGGTATGGTAAGCGGCTATTAATAAGCAATAAGCACAGAGTAAGATTATTGTATTTTCATTTGCAAAGTTAATATCGACACATAGCAATCATTAGTTGTTTATCTTAGGCTCAATTACATTTTCTTAATATTATATTTTACAGCTCTTTCAAGAATCAAAATACCCAGGCCTAGACCTAATTATTTAGGAGGGCCTATATAAACTAACAATGAGGTTATAATAGCAGCAAAGTCAATATCATCATTGTAGTTCATAAGATTTTGATTGCTTAAAGCATACAACTCAATAAATAAATATATGGGAAACAAAAAACATTGAAACCTGAATAGCCAACAATATAAGACAAAGATACAGAAAATGCAATGACATAGCCTAATTTGAAACCAAGCAGGCCTACATAGTGATAAAACAATAATGCAAACAACAATGCTTGTGGTTTTGTCAATTGAAAGATAAAACAAGACTGTAGATTATTTACATGTTTAATATGAAACCAGTTTTATGGCACTAGGCACTGGCCGCGGCAAATTGAATCTTCAAGCCGAAAGTACAAGTAAGAAGTGAAATTTAACAGCCATTATAAAGCTATTATTTTCACGATAAAATAGGTTTGAGATCTAATAATAATTACCCTAGTAATAAAAAAAGAAGTTGTAAAGGAATAAAAGTGATACAACTTTTATGAGCTAGCTGCTGAGTCAACAGTTCTTGGAAGTACTTGACTTGACACTTGATTGTCCTGATAAAATATTAATGGGTTTGAGATTGTTAATGGGATTTTTATTGCATAATTACTCTAGTAATAAATTATTAAAATGTAAACAAACATCTGATAAACCTTTTATGTGCTCCTAACCAACTAGCGATCAATAAAATTATGGCCCATTAAAAATTTAAGGACATAGTCTGGCATTTAAGGACAATTCCCGTACATTTCATGGCCAGTAAAAATTTAAGTACAATTTCCGGTTTCCCCGGATTTCCCGGTTGGTAGACACCCTGTGTATAGATCGTGAGTATTTCCATAATCTTTGAGTCGCCTGTAATGCTTCGCAATTGCTCGAATTCGAGCAACAGGTACACTAGTTTCTATTTTAAATAAAATAAATATTCTGTACATTATTTATATAGGCTACTTAAAAACAAACAAAATCACGGTAGCAATCCTGCATGCAGTCACAGTACCTCCACCTCTAAGTAGAGCAATATTTTTGACTTACCATTGGATTCCTTATGGCCTAAGGAGTGAGAACCAATGTCTGTCACAACACTAAACTACACTAGAATATACATAGTATATATACATATTTATCTTGAATTATTCTCCCAAGTGGAGGTGTTTAGGGATAATCTAAGTATAACTACGACGAAAAATGAATTTAAACTATAAAATAATCAAATGTATTTCTCATTAATGTTTTCATGACAAGGAACAATATTTGGACAACAAAACAGCCAGCTGATAGTAAAAACAACATTCACGTAATCTGAAGTATGACTATTACAAATAAATAATAAAGGCAGGCATTTTCAACACTTTCCCTTATTTGCATAGTCATGCCGCGAGTCCAAGATTTTCTCGCAGAACTTGAAGTCTTTGTCGAGGTATAGGCTTCGTTAGTATATCTGCTAGTTGATATTCCGAAGTGATGTGCTTTACAGTCAGCATTCCTATATTTATCCTGTCTCGAATGAACAGGTACTTCCGCAAAATATGTTTTGAACGAAAGTGAAACTCAGGGTTTTCACAGAGTTTTCTTGCTGATTCGTTGTCAACTTTCAGGATAGGAACAGCAGACAATCCTATAAGTTCTTTAAACAAACGAGCAATCCAGATTGTTTCTTTTGAACCAAGATTAGCTTCAATGATTTCAGCTTCACAAGTTAAGTCCGCAACTAACTCCTGTCGACGACTAAGCCAAGTGATAGCTGCACCCGCATATTTAATAATAACTCCACTTGTTGAACGCATTGTAGTTGGACACCAGCTAAGTCCGCGTCACTATAGCACTCCAGTAGACGTGTTTTAGGTTTGGATTGGTACACTAGCTTCTGGTCCACAGTGCCGGTCAAATCTATATCTATAAAAGAGGAAGTTTGTATGTATATATATATATATATATATGTTTGAACGTTATGGACTCCGAAACCGCTCGACAGATTGTAATGAAACTTTCAGGAATTATTAAGCATCTTTCAAGGATGGTTTTTGTGAAGTTTGGTGCAGATCCGTCAATGCCATTACTGGCATTAAAAGAAGGAACTCCATTAATACTAATGCGAAACTTAAATCCACTTAAAAGGAGAAATAGTCTTAATCCCAAGAATACTGATGACTTCATCCAAATTACCCTCTGAATTGAAGCAACTACAATTTCCTTTTTTTGTCTTTCTTTCCCAATCACCATTATAAGGCACTAGGGCAAACCCTGACTGGTCAAATAGCGTATAACACGCTTTGCTTTTGTGACATCATCTTGTGTAGGATTTTCTAAGTGACGTGATAGAACACTTACACTTAATGCAATGTCAAAGCGAGTACCACGAGCAACATAAAGTAGGGCTCCAACTGCCGATCGGTATGGAAAATCGGAGGCTTTCCCTAGTGTTTGAGCAGTGAGCTTCTCTATGGGAGTAAGTACTGGCTTGCATCCTTCCATGTTAAATCGAGAAATGATCTTCTTGATATACGCTGATTGGCAGACCAAAATATTACCATCACTTTGAGAAATTTCGAGTCCGAGAAAGTATGACACTTCTTTAGCAACAATTTCAAATTGTGAACGACGTTGCCCAATAAATAATTCCATTTCAGTCTGACTAGTCGCTGCGATGGGTCAAACTGGCCGCAAACATCACCAGATAACAACTCACCGGGGGCTGAGGGGCGTTCTCGTGTTCCAAATGGTAGGCCTTTCCGGACTGACACGGTTTGCAGATCTCGTAGTTGGCTGGCACTTTGATACCCATTTCGGATTCGAGCTTCGATTGGACGTATCGTTTATCCATGTGACCCCAGCGCTCATGATATAACTGCAGAATGCGATTGTCTTCTGCTGCATTAGCGCAAACCTCAGATGGTTGAACTGTGTGAAATGAGGCACGATACAAAGTTCCACCACAGTTTCGAGTACCTTTGATTACAGTTTGTTCGTTAATAGTGAACCGATACTCTGTATTAGTCGATTCAAACCTGCTATTAGGGTTTCGATCATGAGCTGCGAGAATGGACACTAAGTTCCGAGAAACGTCAGGAAGATACCAGACATCGTTGAGTGTGAACGTTTCCAGTTTTCCATTTTCATAGTTCGCTTCTTCAACGACTCCACTGCCAAGAGCTCTTATAACTTCCTTTCCCGCCGCCTTTCAAAATAAAAGCTTTCATCTCATTTATACCAATTTGAGACCACTTTTCATCAGATTTCGGGCTTTTCTATTTGGGTCATTGAAACATTGTTGGGCATATTCGTTAGTTTCTCTTGTTATCATTTCAAAACAATCCTGTCCCAAAAATGCATGAAAAACATCTAATTCTGTCTGCAGTGAATCTTCGTTTGGAATGTTTATTCCTACTTTATGGCCTGAAAATACTATATTGTGAGGTTCATTAGGTCCATCCTCCCAAACAAAAGGACTGTCAAGATATAATCCGATTTCCCCTCTAACAACCTGTTCTATTATTTCATCTATGTCATCAATTTCCCCTTTAATAGCTTGTTCAATTACCTCATCTATGTGATCAATTTCTACTCTAACAACCTGATCCCTTGTTTCATTAATATGATCAATAGGTATATCAGTAACAATATCTACATCATTGAAAATTACAGGTGGTGTGTGAAAATCTGGTCGATTTGGCAGGTTTATGCCTTCTTGTTCGGCCTCAATTGGCTCAGCCTGACATAAATAAGAGTTTTCAGTGGACAAATTTATACCTCCACTAATATCTAAACCAATAGTTTCGTCAATAATATCAATATCAATAGGTGTAGGGAAAACATCATTACTTACAACCGACTTGTTCTCTGAGCTAGTAGGCCTAGCAAACTCTTCTAACAATGACACTTGAACTTCACCTTCACTATCTGTTTTATCACCGCACAGGTGTTCTAATGTCACTCTATCTAACACTTGATCCTCATCATCCTCATCATTTGATGATAATTCACAGTTATCTATAAACCTATCAATTTCACTAGATCGCAACCACTTCCGAGACATCATTACACCGACCAGCGAACACAACCTCAAAACTAAACACAAACAGCTGTTGTTGTTTGAGTATTATTTTTGTCTCCAGGTTAGCCAACATACAAAACGAAATACTGGGAAATTTAATGTTGTTTCACGCAGTACCAACCATCGTCCCAGTAAGTGCTCCAATCTAGTGGTAAAACATAAAACTACTAGCAATGACGCAAGACGGAACAGTTCCGTCCAGGAGTGCTAGTGCGTCATGGCGGTGCGACGATTATGTTCCGTCCAAGTAGGCCAATGGGTTAAACAAGAAGGTGAAGCTGCTGTCACAGTAGCAACATTTGGATCAGTCGTAACGGCGTTAGAAGCTTTATTGTTACTCTTTTTGAGATTAGACCTACAGACTTTTCAATAATGGCCTGTTTTAGAGCAGTTCTTGCAGACTGCATCTTTAGCTGGACATGATGCACGTGGATGTCTACTGTATCCACAGAAGTAGCATTTAGAGGTTGTTGCTGAAAGCTGTGACACATCATTCTCAGAAATAGAATTTACAGATGAAGTAGCATTTACAACAGGATCGACATTAGGATAGCAGACTGACTGATTATGAGCAGCTTCCAAAGCTAGAGCTTGATTAGAAGCTTGTTCCAGAGATAGAGTATTATTTTCCAAAAGCCGTTGTCGTATTGAAGAAGATAAAATTCCACTAAGAAACACATCCCGAATAAAGCTTTTTTTATGTTCTTCAGCAGTGACTGCCGAAAATTTACATTCCTTACTTAGAACTTTTAGGGGCTATAGTCGATGCTCTGAAATGGTGGCGACATGTCCTTATTGGTCGACACTTCAAACTCATTACTGTTGTAATGTCTAACTTACATATTCATCTTGCCTGCCTAATTTACTGCCAGTTTCATGTTAACTAACTCAGGGGCGGATCCAGTAATTTGTTGAGGGGGGGGCGCACTTAAGAATTTAAGGAATTTATGAATGGACTTTTTCCGTATACAAATCAAAGATAACGACCGTACAGTGGTTTAAGAACAAAGAAGTAGCCTAGGCCTGCAAAAATGCAGTTAAGTTCAACTTCGGAACCAATTATTTAAACCACAGGTAAGGAAATCTGGTTTCACCAACGAAAACACGTCAAAACTAACGCTGGTTTTATAAACGAAAGTTTAGAGTAAAATCCAGGTGGCGGTGGCAGTGAACTGTCATAATACCGGGCTGTATCGGGAGCAAGTAAACATAACCTAGAAATCAGTGTTTATGAGGTAGTGAAAACAAAACTGAAGACAGCAAGCAGCAAGCTTACAGGAATACAATAGATTCTGATCAAAATAACAACAGAAAGCAAGAATAAATACCAAAACAATTAACATAAGTAAATAAAGGCAAAGCGATGTTGATAAAACATATTCGAGATTTCGAGGAACAAATTGGTTGAGTTTTGCGGTCGAGTCAAGACTCAAAATCCAACTTTTTACAGGGATGTTCAATATTCTGTTTGTTCATTAACCAGTTTGGTACATTTGAAGTAGTGAAAAAAAAAACTGAAGTCAAAACTGTGGTAACATTATATATATGTAACAAAAAGAATTACAAGAACCGAGACACAATAAAGATAACACCAAAATAATTATTTTCTATAATATAAACTTTAAACTTAAAGCCAGCTAATATTTACTTAACGAAGGATTAAAGAATTTAACCGGGCAAAATTGGGCAGTTAATTATCTAACGACGGTTTAGTCTAAACTAGCGCTAACGGCGGGTGGTGAAATCCGATTTCGTCAGTTAAGAGTTAACTGCAGTTAGAGCATGGTTTAACGGCGGTCTAAGTGTTTGGTGAAATCGGGCCTTAAGATTAACCGGAAGTTGAAGTTTGACCTCTAATCGAGCAATCAACGTCAACAACAATCGTGTATGTGTGATAGACATCTATAAAGCCAAAAGTACCCATGAACTTTTGAGAAAACTACAAGTCACACCCCCATAAACCATATACTTAAAATGTTCGTCATGACGAGGAACCTTGCGCAATATTATCCATTATTTCAAAAATAGCCCTATAAGGTCGTAATTGCTTTCCCAAGGGAACTTTCCATTTACCTAATGTTAGAAAGGCCTCAGCTGTTATTATTTGTTCGTATTACCATTACTGTATTCTGTTTTGTTTATTTTATCTTAACTGAAACAAATCAATAGTTTTATTAATACTAATGTAGTAAAACGGGGTGGAGCAGCCCGTCGTGGGTAACAGCTAGTTGGAATAAAGCTCAGAGTCTCTATTCCCAGTCACGCCGAATTCAATCCAGTTTCAATTCAGTCCAATGCGACTGGTGATGTTTCGGTCAGTACTGTAGTGATTTCAGAATTTGGTGAAATGACTTTTACGCTTCAAAATGACACTGCTTGCTCACTCAAAACTAAAACCACTGAATTCAGTTCAGTTTTCAGTTAGTTGAATACCCTTTGCAGGGCTAGGCTAAGGCTAGGTCAGTTAAAAGAGCTTAAACAAGGACGTGGACGTGGAACTTGCCTTAGTTTGATCATCACTGTTCCAACTAACGAAAATAATCAAGTTGTTTGTCAAACTCGATTATTTTTGTGAGTTACTATACACGGCAAAATGGACATCGTGGTTAAGCTATGTGGGAAAAAAGCAAATCTTTGCCCAAGGGGGGGGCGCGCACCCCCCGCGCCCCCTGGCTGGATCCGCCACTGAACTAACTGTCTAAATCATTTTATATAATCAGGGTAATTAACCGCTGCAGCTCAACTCTGCTATTTCTACAACATCAGGTTATGGGCCTCCTGTTTACTGAATTTTTATTTCTCTGATTATTTTGTCCAAGTTCACCAACTTTGAAAAATGTATCAACCTCCTTCAATAGAGAAATTGAAAGGCCGTGAAAACTATGATACATGGAAAGTTGCCGTTCAAGCATATTTGGAAGATTGTGAGCTCTGGGACTGTATTTTGGGAACTGAAGAAGATAGACAGAAAGTGACAAAATGTAAATCCAAAATTATCTTGCTAATTGATTCAGTTAATTATGTCCATGTCCAATCAGCAGAAACAGCCAAGGAAGTCTGGGAAAATTTAGAAAAGGCATTTTCTGACAGGGGTTTGACCCGAAGAGTTGGTTTGCTGCGATTGTTAACAACAACAAGGCTAGAAAATTGTAAGTCCATAGAAGATTGTGTTAATCAAATCATATCAACAGCCCATAAGCTAACCAACATTGGTCTGAAAGTGAATGATGAGTGGGTAGGAACAATTTTACTTGCTGGACTACCGGATCAATTCCAACCAATGATCATGGGTATTGAAAGTTCTGATGTCAAGATTGCGGCTGATTCAATCAAAACTAAACTACTTCAAGATGTATCCGTGGAAAACGAATCTTCCAAATGCATTGCGATGTACGGTTATGGTCGAATAGAAAATTCAAGACCAAGTTTTCAGAACAGCCACAGACACAACACTTCAAGCCAAAAGAAACCCACCGAAGACAAGAAACGTCAAGATAGCAGAGGTTACAAGGGTCCTTGATGTTTCCAATGCAATGGTCATGGTCACATATCAAGGAACTGTGACAAATCCACAAACATCAGCACCAGAAATGAAAGAGACAGTTGTAAGTCTAAACAGGACAATTCACTCTTTGCTGCCTTCTCAATGCAAACAGATGTAAGTAGTGATTGGTATCTAGATTCAAGAGCTAGTGCTCATTTATGTGTTGACAGTGTGATTACTTGAAAATAAAAGAAAATCTCCACAATTGAGTATTACCACTGCTAATAATTCCACTATGGTAACTGACACAATTGGAGATACAAACCTTTCTGTAAATATTTCAGGTACTTCATCAGATGTTAAAGTTCAAAATGTATATTATGTTCCTCAATTGAATGTAAATTTACTATCTGTCAGTCAAATTGTGAGCAAAGGGAACACTGTGATTTTTGATAGCGAAGGAGCTCAGATTTTTAATAGTGACAATAAAGTCATTTCCACAGCTTCTAAGGTCAACAACCTGTTTAAATTAGATGTTCAACCCCCTTCAGGCACAGCCATGACTGCACAATGCAATGATCAAATTCTCTGGCATAAACGTATGGCTCACCTCAACTATGATGATCTGACAAAATTGTCAAATGGCTTGGTGCATGGAATCACAGGGTGGCTAGTGAAACCACATTGAAAAATTCCCTGACCTTTCCCTGACAATTCCATGATTTTTTTAAACTTTCCCTGATCGACAAATTCAAAATTACAATATTAATACTAACTAATTCTTCAAAAGGACTGATCTTTATCTGACAGATAGCTTATGTTTGTTTACATGAAAAAATACATAAAATCTATAGATACAGGCTAGCTTATATTCAAACTTTGCAACTTCAACTTGCCTAAATAAAATTAAACTGAGTTTGATAAGATGATACGCACTATTTAACAAAATTTTATTTGTACAAAAACACAAAATTTATTTGTACAGACATATTTTTTAGTTTTCACCCACACGGCATACGTACTCTCACCAGATCGACCTTTCCTAACAATTATTAAAATTATTTTAAACATTTTAAAATTTTTCCTGACTTATGACAAAATTCCCTGACTTTTCCAGAAATTTAATATTCCCTGACATTTCCAGGTTTTCCAGATTTTCCAGGTCACTAGCCACCCTGAATCAATCTATCTGATAAAAAGCCTGACATTCCTTGTGAATCATGTGTACTTGGCAAAAGCCACCGACTACCTTTCCAACCAAGTAGCAGTAAAAGTAGTGAACTGCTAGAATTGGTACACTCTGACTTGGTTGGACCGATGTAAGTAAATTCTATTGCTGGTTCTAAGTATATTCTTACTTTCCTAGACGATTTTAGCCATAAAACATTTGTTTATTTCTTGAAGACAAAGGATCGAGTTTATGAAACATTCAAATCTTTTAAACATCTGGTAGAAAATCGAACTGGGAAGAAAATCAAAACTGTGAGAACAGATGGAGGTGGTGAGTTTTGTAGCAAGAAGTTTTCTGAGTTCTATAAGAGAACAGGTATTGTGCATCAGACTAGCTGCAGTTATACGCCACAACAAAATGGTAAAGCTGAGCGATTGAACAGCACACTAATGGATCGTGCCCGATGTTTATTGCTTGACTCTGAGCTGCCTAAATGTTTTTGGGCTGAAGCAGTTAACACTGTAACTTACCTGTTAAACCGCTCACCGAGTAGGACAATTTCTTCGACTCCTGATGAATTGTGGTCAGGCAAAAAGCCAACCCTCTCTCATGAGAAGACATTTGGTTGCAAAGCTTATGCACATGTTCCAGCCGCAAATCGTAAGAAACTAGATGCAAGATCGACACCGTGTATTTTAGTAGGATATTGCTCTACAACAAAAGGCTACCGTCTCTACAATCCGAGGACAAAAACAGTACTAATTTCAAGAGACGTGACATTTTCTGAATGTGAAAAAGGTAGTACTTTGATGAAAAATGACCAAGATCAAGAGGATTACATGTTTTACATTCCTCCAGAAGATTTAGATTTTTCTGTAGCAGCACCCGAAGAATCTGAATATGACTCAGCAGATTCTGACTTTGAGGTGAATGAAAGTTCTGAACTAGAAGAAAATCATCCGTTGCCAGTATCCAGTGATCGACCTCAGAGAGTCCGTCAACCTCCCTAATCTCTTGAGGATTATGTAACTTTTTATGCTGCAAGTGATGATGATTGTGCTAAACCTCAACTCAACCGTTACAGCTCTGTACGCCATTTAATGGCATTAGCTGCTGAAAAGGACCTTGAAATAGACCAAATGAATGCTGTCTCTGCATTTCCTCAAGAAGAACCCACAGCAGAAATATGCATGGATCAACCTAAACATGAAAAAGCCTCTCATAAGTGGAACCAGAAACTACACTCATGTTTGATTAGAGTAGGACTGACTCAGTCAATCTTTGATTCCTGCGTTAATCACATGGTGAAAAATAGGAGGATGTTAATCGTTACAGCCTGGGAGGATAATTTAGTAGTTTTTCACAATGATAAACATTTCAAAGAAATCCTTAAGACACAACTAATAAAAGAATTGAAAATGAAAGATATGGGGACAGCACAATTTATTCTGGGATTAAGAATAACCCGGGATAGGAAAAACAAGAAGATTTTCTTGATCAACAAGCATTAAACTGTTAAAAAGGAAAGAAGCTCTTAAGAAAAAGATAACAATTGAACATTTTCTGACTAAGGCACTCAATAAAGACAAGCTCATGAAATGTATCAAGGAGCAAGGAATATGCAAGTTGGGAGGATGTTGTAATGTCTAACTTACATATCCATCTTGCCTGCCTAATTTGTTATACCATATGGTTAATGTTATATTTCTATAATGTTATGAGTTTGTTTATAGTTTGACCTGTTTACATTCAGTTGTTATATTTTAACTGTCTAAATAATTTTATATAATCAGAGTAATTAACTGCTGCAGCTCAACTCTGCTATTTCTACAACATCAATTACGGACCAAAAATCTGTGTCCTTCATGTTTGATGACACCCACTAAAGAAAAATCAAGAATGAAAAAATACTTACGTGGCGTTTGGAGCTTGCATGCTATAGTTATGATATTATTTACAGAACAGAATTGAATAGAATAGAATAGAAAAGTGCTTTATTGAATACATACTATGTACAGTAGGCTATATGAAATGGGTGCGATAAATTTATTCATGCACATACAACAATGGTCATACGACCGTCTGCTGGGTTGGCATAATGTCCATTCAATATCAACGAAATAAAATTGTCCCACATAATCAACATACTGAGCACTAAAACAAAATAAAATAACACTTCTTTATGCACACATATACATAGATATATATACACATACACATGTATGCATATATACACATATATTTATACTCTAAACATATTGTAATACAAAATTTTAAAAATTAAATTCCCTAACTAGCTCTCACCTACGTTTCCATGCAATTTTTAAAAAACTTCCAAGGCCCCGCCAATCCTTCCCATTCAAATAATCCACAAACTCCTCATATTGTATTTTTTGTTTACCAAAATACAAGAGTCGCAAGTCATTGAACACAGGGCAACTAGCCACAGAGTGTAAAGCAGATTCATTCTCGTTTAAATTACACAAGGAACATGTGTGGTTTTTGTCGACAATCCACGGTTTATAGTTGAGATCTATAAGTTCTCCTCTACATTTTATTATCCAAGAAATGGTTCGGTTGTCTAAACCAGTTTCCAAGAAGCTATTGTTGCCAAGGTCAAAGTCAACGACGAGGTATTGAGAATGATAAGCTGAAGTACGCGCTCTGCCTAGACACTCAGCTCTCCAGCTATCTCTCGCTGCATTTACGACACTAACTAATTGAGACTTTAACCTACCACTCCCCGCCTCCTCCATCGTATGTATATTCAGCTCCATTTGCACGCCATATTTGATTCCTAATGCTCTCCACGCTCTACACCAATCTACATTTTTTCTTAAAACTTCAGCTGCTTATAATCTTGGTAAACGCTCAGGTGGTAGCCCCAATATATTTATTATACAATTAAGATTCATTGAGAGAGAATAAATGTGTAATTTATCTAGACCCGTTTCCAAGTACAGTGAGTAATTTGGCGTGTTATTAGGCAACTGAAACAGTTTCCTAATAAATAACTTTTGTACAGATTCTATCTTTTCGCTCTCTAAATATCCCCATACCTGGCCTCCATAACATAATATTGATCTTACCACAGCGTTAAAACATACAAATTTTGAGGACAGATGCACCCTGTCATTGTTTATTTATTTGTTCCAGGCGGCGTTAATGGCTAATTTTGCAGCTGTGGACTTCATCTGAAAATGTTGTTCCCAACTTAGCATTGGCGTGAACCATTTATTACTTTTTGCCAATCTACCTCCTTTGCGAAAAACCATAATTTTGGATTTATTAGTATTAACTTGAAGGTTCCATAAATTCCAATAAAGTTCAAGTTTTCCAATCATTTGTTGCAGTACAACAGCTGTGGGAGCTATTAAAAAGTGTGTTTTTAGTAAAATATTGATAGCTTAGTACAAAATAAATAAATTTGCCAAGTTTGATCAAATTATATCCACAAACAAGCAAACTACAACATTTGACAATATTCTCAAAGCTTTATTAAACAAACATTTTTTGAATGTTTCTGAAAGATTAGATCTTAAGCCGAATATAAGTGTTGCTTTGGCTTATTCAAAAACTATTGTAGTAATTTAAACGGTTCACTTTTCTTGGATCCTGTGATGCCAAATGAGATTTTATCTGCTATAAGAAAACTGAAAAATAAGAGATCATCTGGTTGATATGATGTTCCTATGTTCTTAATTAAACGGGTAGGTGAAGTTTTAGCCCCCCATTTGGCCTCCATATTCAATCAGTGCTTAACGTTGGGGATATTCCCGGATCTGCTGAAATACTCCATCATAAAGCCAATCAAGAAAAACAAAGATAAAAGTTTGGATGATTTTTGACCTATTTCATTGTTATCAGTTTTCTCAAATTTGCTAGAAAGAATAATTTTAAACAGACTTCTACCTTATCTTGAGAAACATCAAATAATTAAAAGAACAGTTTGGATTCAGGCAAAATCTTTCAACCATAGATGCAGTTTCTAAATTTATCGATTTCATCATTAAGAATATGGATAGTAAAACCTCTTCTGCAGCAATCTTTTGTGACCTGTCAAAAGCGTTTGACACTATTGACAGAAATATATTGCTAGAAAAAATGGAAAATTATGGAATCAGAGGTCAAGCAATTAACTTAATTAAATCCTATTTTGAAAAACGTTTTCAGATGGTGCGAATAAATGACCAAAGTGGCTCATATGACTCCGATTGGGAAATTTGCCATACAGGATGTTCACAAGGATCGATATTAGGGCCGATTCTTCTTTTAATTTATGTCGCAGACTTTCCCAAAAATGCTGATTCCACTTTATTGAATACAATTCAGTACGCTGATGACACTACTTTAGTAGTCCAAGAAGGGAGTCAAGGTGGTCTTGATCTTAATATTGAGGATTGCATTTTTTACTTAAGCACCTGGTTTAAAGAAAATAGATTAAAATTAAATGAAAACAAAACTGAAATAATCAAATTCAAAACTCGTGAACCTTCAGAAAATTCAAGTAAAACCGAAAAAATTTATACATTTTTAGGAATAACCATAGATGCGAAATTAGAATTTTCTATACATACTAATATTTTAAGTAAAAAATTAAATTCTTCTTATTTTGCAAACTCAGTTAATAAAAACATTTTAAAAACTGTTTACTTTGCAACTATTCAATCTAGATTAACTTATGGTTTGGTAATTTGGGGTAGTACTTCGTGTGAAAATTTTAATAGAATATTCCGAATTCAGAAAAGGGCCATTAGAATTTTGCATCATATTCCGGTTGATGAGCACTGTCAACAAATATTTCAAGAATCAAAATTATTAACTTTACCTTGTCTTTATATTTATTAATTATGTAAATACTTCATGAAAAATAGAATCCTTTTTGAAAATCACACGAATGCGTATAACACAAGACGTAATTTTATAATATATCCCTCGCACTCAACAGCAAAATTTGAAAAATCTCCTGATTATATGACTCGTTGGGTAATTAATAAATTCTTGTTATTAGAAAAAGACACAGACTTTAACAATTGTTTTTTGAAGAAAGTCAGGCAATACCTGTATGACAATGCATTTTATACTTTGAATGACTTTTTTAACAGTAGTGCTAAGTTAGTTTAAACTTTGAGATGACATTGTACTTATTCATCATTAATTTATGACTATTCTCCATGTACATATTTGTATATTTATGGAGAAATAAAACTCTTTCTTTCTTTCTTTCTTTCTCCATATGAATAACATGGAAATTTTAAATTTACAATTTTTTTAATTTTCTCCGTTACTAATAACCGAACAAAAATACTTTTATACACTAAATTATTTGTTTTTTTTAAGCTCTTTAAAAATGTCTAAAGAGAAATTGGGAAATTTTGTGTTTTGAGGGTCAAAAGTGAGAAAAACCAATTTTTACCCCATAAAACCCCCCGTAAAGACCCGTTCCCATTGTCCGATCATGCTGGTTCGCGAACTCATTCAAGTTTATCCTGCTTTACACCTTTAAACCAAATTTCATCAAAATCGGACAAAAATTACTCAAGTTATCGCGTTCACGGACGTATATATAGCAGGGTGTCAACTACATTCTGGATAAAAAATTCATGGACAATTCCCGTACATTTAAGGACACTTTGCCGTAACCTTTGTCGGTGTCATTAGGCCTACCGAATAATTTTCCTGATTTGTCAAACTGTATTAATCTTGTTATTCACTGTAGTTTATACTGATTCTTATATTGTTTGTTTAAAAAAAATCCAGCAAATTTAGTTATAGTATGTAAGAAGCAAAATTGATTTATTTGAATTGTTTGTAGTGGTAACATTGTTTCTTTTTTCATTTCCCTCACTAAGTTTGATTTCATTCATAATTCTGTATCTCATGGCAGGCAAATCTCGTAGACATTGTAAGTACAAAATATTATTATCCATTATAATCTAGGAAAGTAAAATCTGAAATTAAAATTTGTATTAAAAATACTATTGAACATGGATATGGGAAAATAATATTCACTGTTGGTTAACCTCAAATACTAAAATATGTTAAATTAGGTTATAAGCATGTTAACTTGCAAAAAGCACACTGTACGAAAGAAAATGGTAATTTAAATTTTATATTTAGAATAGTTATATTAGTAATATTTATGCATTTGTATATTTTCTTTACAGACGAGTTCCTGTATTAAAATAGAGCTCTACGGAAGGCCATCATAAAGTAAGACTGTTTCAATTAAATAATTAGGTATTTAGGGCTGAGATACAGAGGTATAATTTAACTAAAGGAAAAGTATATATTTGTTATGATTACATTTATTTTGTTAATAAAATGTCATTGTTGTACATGAAAATGAAATGGCTTCTTTTTAACTTAGGCTGAATCCTATTGAAGTTATATAGTTCTGTAGTATAAATCATTACATTTATACTTTTATTGGACCTTACGAGTATAAATATATGCGCCACTCTGCTATACAGAACAACAAAATATAACAATAAATCAGGAAATCACTATAGCCTACTTTTAAAGTTTTATCCAAGCCTAATTTTTACTAGCCTAGAGTGAAATATTACATTACAGCCTAATTACTAAATGAGCATGAATCTATAGCAAGATAATTTCATAAACATGTCTAAATTTAACTTGAATTACCTTATCAAAGAAGAGCTAACATATGAGCTCTTATCAAGAGGACAAGATATTATCAACAATGATGTTCAGAGTTTAAGGAGGCAATTAAGGTTATGTCAAGACGTTCCAACAAATGTCATTAATTTGAAAGGGAAAATTATACTTAAAGATGAATTTGACACGATAGAAAACAAATTATATAGTGTAGAGGAACTAATAGGTCAGTGCAAGGAAGCTAATAGCAACTTATTAGTAGCCAAAATCAAGGCTAAGCTAGCCCATTTAGCCTTAAGAATTTCACATATGAAACTGTGTAAATTAGAAGAATCCTTTACGAATAGACTTACTGAATATGTGGATAAATTGCAAAAATCCACGTCGCAATTTGAAGCTGTCCTAAATGACATCCCTCAGGAGGAGTTGGCGGAATTTGAAGAAAGGTTAAACACCTCTATTTTGGACGAAGAGGAAATCGACTCAGAGATAAATAAGCATGTTATTCACGGTAGACAAACATCTTCTACCCCTACCCAACATAACACACAGACATTGGAAGTCGTTCAAGATTTCAAGCCTATAGAAATTCCATTTAACAATCGCCTTGGTCCACAAATACAACCACGAGCAGGCCCCTCTCAAGAGATTGAAAATGTAAATGTATTCGGAAAAATTAAGAATCCGTTAGAAAATTATCTCCAAAAATTCAGGATCTGTAATGGACTAGAAATCTATCCTCTGCTGGACTTTTTAAGAAACCTAATAACCATCACCATCGAGACCAATCTTACTTCACACCAACTGTTTGAAATCTTGCCTACATATACTTCTCAACCACTCACGAATAAAATATTAGAACACAAGAACACAAATCAATCAATAGACCGACTACACACAGACATCATAAATACTTTCATACCAATAACACTGAAGGAGAAACTGAAACAAGAACTTATCTTTAGACCGCAAAAAACAAACGAACCGTTGTCAATCTACATAAATGAGGTCAAGACAAATCATCAAGTATTGAAGGGAAATCTCACTGAAGAAGAATTGGTTTGTTTCATCAAAAATGGCATCCACCCAGAAATCAGAAATAAATTAGTGTTTGAAAAAAATCCGATAACCTTCAGAGATTTAGACCAACTGTGCATTAACCTAAACAACGTTAATTTTAATGATTATGTCAGACACAATATGTTTCCTACAACGTCAAATACATCATCAGGACATATGCATAATAGGTCAATTGAAAATCAGGGAAATCATGGGTATGGACAAACGTCAAGTGGGACCTCATATCCACGAGACAGGGTTTGTTATAACTGTGCTAGACCAGGTCATACAGCAAGACAGTGCTTCAGAAAACCAAAAAACTCATAAACTTGGGAGGTGTAAGAACCGAACTTCACGTATCTTATCCTCCCAGAAAACAAAATGTTAATGATAATACAAATCATAGTTTTGCATTCAAAAATGAATTAAGACAACTAGTTAAAGGGCACAACAAATTAAAGAAACCTAGCATAACAAAAACCAAAGGTAAAACAATAGATTCTTTACCATGCATGCAAATAAAATTAACTGGGAAAATACATGTAAAATCTCTACTCGATACTGGAGCCAGTAGAAACTTTATAAGTAAAGAGCTTTATGACAAACTAAACGCAGTAAATAAAATAAGAGGAACTAAGAAATGGACTGATATAATGTTAGCTGCAAATGAAGAACCATTGGACATCATAAATGAATGTAAGATAAAAATCAAGATAAGCAAGTATTCCTGGTATGAAAAATTTTTGGTGATAAAACAAAACTATTATCATATGATTGTGGGAGCTCCATTCATTCGGAACAAAGGCCTAATTATCGATTTAAATGACAACAGCTGTTATTTTAAATTCGCACCTTCAGACAAAATAAAGTTATGTGGAGATGAAAATTGGCAGAAATTAGCAATAAATAATATTCATATCGGAACTCCAGAGATGACCACAGAAATAGAAGAACTAGTAAAATCTTATCCCAATGTATTTACTGATAAGATTGGTGAGGCACTTGACCTACAAGTAGAACTAAAGCTTACTGATGATAAACCTATATGTATTCGTCCTTATTTTCTAAGTCCGCCTACTTTGAACAAAATGAAAGCTATAGTAGACGATTGGTTAGCCCAAGGTATAATAGAACCATCCACTAGCGAATATAGCAGCCCAGCATTTTTAACAGCAAAAGATAGATTAGTAGTCAACTATTCAGAGTTGAATAAGAAATTAGTGAAAATGAACTATCCAATTGGTGACCTCCAAAATATGTATCATCATCTACAAGGGGCTAGTTACTTTACAGTAATCGACCTAAATAAGGCTTTCCTTCAATGTCCTTTAGCGGAAAATTCTAGAGACATCACATCATTTTCTACAATTTTTGGGAAATATCGCATGAAACGTGTTTGTTTTGGACTCCAGGTTGGAAGCTCCGTTCTATCAAGCTACTTAGATAAAGTTTTTCAAGATATAAAGTTTAAATACATGGTAAATTTCTGTGACGACATAGTTGTTTACAGCACTAACAAGTCTCTGCATATGTCACACGTTAAGGAGGTCATTGACAGACTTGCCAAACACAAACTAACAGTAAACGTTGACAAAGCAAAATTTTTTTGTCGGGAAATCAGCTTCTTAGGACACTTAATTAAAGACAACACTGTAAGAATCGACCCAGAACGTACAACTGCCATTCAAAAGTTCCCGGAACCCAAAAATGTAAGACAAGTGAGGCAATTTACAGGCATGTGTTCTTATTGGGCTAAATATATCCCTAACTATGCCGATATATGTGCACCTTTACATAGTTTGAAACAGAAAGGAAATAAATTCATTTGGTCCCAAAAGTGTAAAATTGCCTTTGATACGTTGAGGGAGAAAATTTCAAATCCCCCAATTTTGCAGTTAGCTGATTTTTCAAAACCATTTGTTTTACAAACGGATGCATCGCAAATAGCGGCAGGAGGAGTTTTATTGCAAGAAAATGAAAATCAAGATCTACTACCAATTGCCTACTATTCCAAAAAGTTCAATGATAACGAGCTCAAATACAGTGTGTATGAGAAAGAAGCCTACAGTGTCATATTATGCATCGAAAAATGGCATGAATTTTTGGAAGTACAGCCCTTTAAATTGATAACGGATAATCAAGCTCTCAGCTACGTTCTAAACACTCGCAGGAAACTGGGAAGATTATCAAGGTGGGTAGAACGCCTGTTAAACCTCCCATTCACTGTCGAACATAAAAAGGGAAGTGAAAATATCTTAGCGGATACTTTATCCAGACTTTTTGATGAAGAAGACATCAATCATGACGAAGACATCAGAACAGAAGAGGACTCTACGTTGAAGATAAATAATTCTGTAAATATTGTTAGGGAAGAAATTAGGAACAAGAAGAGAAATGTAAATAAAATAAATCATGTAAATAGTAGTAATAAGAAAATGATGAGAAACAAACGAGAAGATATACATTTTTGTAATCTAATTCAAGAGATACCAATGGCATTAAATGACTTGAAGTATCACCAAGGAAATGACTCGAAATGTGCAGAGATAATTAAAAGCGTACAAAATAATACTAATCAAGAGTGTTTCTACCTGAAAAATGACGTTTTGATGTACAAAAATCAATCTGGAAAAAGTAAAATTTATCTACCAGATAACTTAATAAATTTGGTTTTTACATTTTACCACAACACAATGATCGGAGGTCATTTGGGAATCTCTAGGACCCAAGGAAAAATAAATGAATATTTTTACAATCCGATTTTAAATGAAACTGTGAAACAGAAGATAAAACAATGTAAAATATGTGCTATGTCGAAGACCACACAAAGAAAATACGAGGGTAAACTAATTTCAATTCCAGTTGAACAAACCATGAATACAGTTTTTATTGATATTCTAGGACCATTGCCAAGATCAAAGGGACAAAATAAATATATTCTAGTGATAGTCGATGCATTCACTAGATATTTATGGCTTCACGCTCTTAAGGACTGTAATTCAAGATTGATAATCGCAAAACTTCAGCAAACCTTTGTGAATTTTTCAACTCCAAGGATATTAGTGTCTGATAACGCTTCATATTTCATATCCAAGGAATTCAAGGCCTATTTGTTTAAACATTTCATTGAGCACCGTCGTATAGCGATATATCGTGCAAATGGAAATCGAGCTGAGAGATTTATCAGAGATGTGTCTACACTATTGCGATGTTTTTACCACAACAATCAATCTAATTGGGATGACAATTTAGGTTTGGTCCAACTTAGTTTAAACACAGCTGTAAATTCGTCTACAGGTCAAACAGCCTTCCAAATGATGTTTTATCATGAATGTAATAACGCACTATCAAATGTTTGGAATATACAGGATTTGATTTCAACAAAGCTAACTGAAGATGAGAAGAAAGAAAATCTAACCAAAGCTATAAACAACATCAAGAGAAGCATTCAGAAAAATCAAGAACGTGCGAAATACAGGAATCCAACATCGCCATTCACTGTCAATTCTATTGTTTATGTCCGCACTCACTATTTGAGCAACAAAGTGAAAAACTTTTCTAAGAAGCTTGCTATCAAATATTCTGGACCATATAGGATATTGTATTTCATCACGGACGTAACAGTTTTGATACAGAACGTGAATAATTATCAAGACGTGAAGAAAGTACACATTGTGGACCTCAAACTAGCAGAAGACAAATGAATGTGTTTTAAACCCGATGCTTACACCGGACTGAGAGGACTGAAACTACTTCAGAAGATTGTATTACTTTTTTAGAGTAATGTCAGGGAATGTATATTTTTATTAAGGAGGTATACAGAAAGAAAAGCGAATTATTTTAGCAAACAATGGCGAAAGAAAACCAAAATTTCAATAATTAAATAAAATTAAATGTTAGTAAATATAGCGCATTCATTTAAAATAGTGAATCAGGATGAATGAATGTGTGAGTAAATGTATAGTTCAAATGTGAGTGTAAATGTGAGCAAATGGATTGATCAAATGGGTGAGAATGTGTGTGAAAGTTTTGACTAAAATTAGTAAATAAGGATACGTGACTCTGAACACTTGACACAAAACTGTTACTTATACACTTATACGACAGGCCATACAAAACACAAACTTTAACGCGCACTAAATACACAAAACTTATAACTAAAACTAAAACACGACACTTCACACGAAAACGTACACACTTCAACTAGTTTCAAACTAAACTGAACAAACAGGATTTTAAAATGAATGCAGTTGAAAGTGGTTTTATCTTATCTTTGGTATTCGTGATCATTATCATTCTTCCTTTTGGGCATAGTTTGCTGAATAATCCGTCTTGTTTTAAAAAGGGATATAGGAAAGTTTTGTTTGAATCAAATAAATGGATTTGTATTTATTTATATGTAGTTTTAAAATGGTAGTTGATGAAATTACAAAGAAAAATGTTTTGTTAAAAGAAATGTTTTAAGTCAATTTTAATTTGGTTTTATATAACTTGAAAAGCAACAAAACTGAAGGCCCGCGCATTCTAGTGACAAACTATTTGTAATACATTAGGTTATCTGAACTAACCGGATATTGTATTGAGCTGAGCTATTCTATTTCATTGTTGTGTATTTCATAGTATTGAATTTTGCAAATATTATTGTTGTTTGTTATGAAGGAAAAAACTTGAACTAAATTTACTATGATTTTTTTTTATTTTGAAGTGGCGGAAAATTTATACTGATTCTTATATTGTTTGTTTAAAAAAAATCCAGCAAATTTAGTTATAGTATGTAAGAAGCAAAATTGATTTATTTGAATTGTTTGTAGTGGTAACATTGTTTCTTTTTTCATTTCCCTCACTAAGTTTGATTTCATTCATAATTCTGTATCTCATGGCAGGCAAATCTCGTAGACATTGTAAGTACAAAATATTATTATCCATTATAATCTAGGAAAGTAAAATCTGAAATTAAAATTTGTATTAAAAATACTATTGAACATGGATATGGGAAAATAATATTCACTGTTGGTTAACCTCAAATACTAAAATATGTTAAATTAGGTTATAAGCATGTTAACTTGCAAAAAGCACACTGTACGAAAGAAAATGGTAATTTAAATTTTATATTTAGAATAGTTATATTAGTAATATTTATGCATTTGTATATTTTCTTTACAGACGAGTTCCTGTATTAAAATAGAGCTCTACGGAAGGCCATCATAAAGTAAGACTGTTTCAATTAAATAATTAGGTATTTAGGGCTGAGATACAGAGGTATAATTTAACTAAAGGAAAAGTATATATTTGTTATGATTACATTTATTTTGTTAATAAAATGTCATTGTTGTACATGAAAATGAAATGGCTTCTTTTTAACTTAGGCTGAATCCTATTGAAGTTATATAGTTCTGTAGTATAAATCATTACATTTATACTTTTATTGGACCTTACGAGTATAAGTTGTACCAGAGAGAAAAGTAAATAATAATAGATAAGAGTTAAAAATAACAAAATAGAAATTTATTGAAGTAAACAAATATAGGCCTACCTATACTTTAGGTAAAGCTTTTATAGTGTAACAGAGAAACGCAATCATTGTCTCCTGCGATAGGGACAAATATCTCCATCAGTCACGTAAACTTCATAACATAGCTTATCCGATCCAGGCCGATTAATTTGGCATGATTCGCCCTGGCACAACGTTAGGTTCTCGACTACTTTTGAAAAAAAATCTTTAATGCATATTGTTACTCAATTCTTCAAGGTTTGGTAAGCGGCTATTAATAAGCAATAAGCACAGAGTAAGATTATTGTATTTTCATTTGCAAAGTTAATATCAACACATAGCAATCATTAGTTGTTTATCTTAGGCTCAATTACATTTTCTTAATATATTTTACAGCTCTTTCAAGAATCAAAATACCCAGGCCTAGACCTAATTATTTAGGAGGGCCTATATAAACTGAGTAACAAACAATGAGGTTATAATAGCAGCAAAGTCACTATCATCATTCTAGTTCATAAGATATTGATTGCTTAAAGCATACAACTCAATAAATAAATATATGGGAAACAAAAAACATTGAAACCTGAATAGCCAACAATATAAGACAAAGATACAGAAAATGCAATGACATAATTTGAAACCAAGCAGGCCTACATAGTGATAAAACATTAATGCAAACAACAATGCTTGTGGTTTTGTCAATTGAAAGATAAAATGTCCATAAAAAAGGGGTTAAGGGGGTTCTACACCCTTGAATGACAAAATTTGACAAAAAAATTTTTTTTACATAATTAAATTCTTTGTTTTTTTCTGAACAAGAAAATATATGGTTTTATGTATTTATTATTTATTTTCATGGCGAAAAAAAATATTTATTCGGACAGTACAACTTTGTTGAGCGTCGCGCTGGGTTTTGGTAAATTTGATATGTATTTTTTAATTTTTATATCATACATTTTTATTTATATACATTTATTTTATTGCTTATTTTAGTAATAATGACAAATCATTATTATTATATTCTATATACAATGACATTAGTTGATTTTATTCCTTTTGGTGTTCTATGGTTTACTTATTCTAAAGTGTGAAATCAAATGCATTCTAATCTAGCAACGTAGCTTACACTTCGACGGCTGTTTGCCGCAAGTTAGAAATTTCCATGTTTTCAAAGACATAAATTGATAAATCTCAAAAACGAATTCACCTAGGATACTGAAATTTTCAGAGGTTGTTCTGTATACTATTACCTAAAATCTCATGCATTTTTAAACAAATACACTTTATAGTTATTGTAAAAAAGATTTTTTATGTTATAGAAATTTATGAAATTTTGCTAAAAATTTTTTTTTTCCTCGCAAGTTTAAATTTGACTTCTTACAAAATAAGACTGTAGATTATTTACATGTTTAATATGAAACCATAAACAGTTTTATGGCACTAGGCAATCGCCGCGGCTTGCCGAAAGTACGAGTAAGAAGTGAAATTTAACAGCCATTAAAAAGCTATTATTTTCACGTTAAAATATGTTTGGGATCTAATAATAATTACCCTAGTAATAAAAAAAGAAGTTGTAAAGGAATTAAAGTGATACAACTTTTATGAGCTAGCTGCTGAGTCAACAGTTCTTGGAAGTACTTAACTTGACACTTGATTGTCGTGATAAAATATTTATGGGTTTGAGATTGTTAATGGGATTTTTATTGCATAATTACTCTAGTAATAAATTATGAAAATGTAAACAAACATCTGATAAACCTTTTATGTGCTCCCAACCAACTAGCGATCAATAAAATTATGGCCCATTAAAAATTTAAGGACATAGTCTAGCATTTAAGGACAATTCCCGTACATTTCATGGCCAGTAAAAATTTAAGTACAATTCCCGGTTTTCCCGGATTTCCCGGTTGGTAGACACCCTGTGTTAAGGAATGAGCCAAGCATTTTTAGTTGTCTTTTTGTCCCATCAAACAGGACTATCGAATCATCAACATAGCGGTGATAAAACATGATTTTGTTCTTTAGTCTGTTATTATCTGACCATAGATATTTATTCTCAACATGGTTTAAGAAAATCTCGGCAAGGATACTAAATAAGGGCGAACCCATGGCTAGTCCGTCGTTTTGTGAAAATATGTCGTCTTCAAATTTAAAATAGTTCTGTTTGAGTACAGTTCTGGTGAGATTAATTAGTTCGTCAATCGTGGCAATGTTGAGAGAAGAGTTATTACATAGGTTTTCTTTCAATATTTTCTATGTTTCATCAATCGGGATGTTTGTGTATTAATTGACCACATCAAAGGAAGCTAGCAAGTAATTGTCTTTCAACTGTATATTGGCAATTTTATTCACTCAGTCGGAGCTATTTTTTTTAAAGTAATTTTTTATATGAAACAGCAGTCAGCATTGAAAGAATAGTAACAACACACAAAGGACCTGATAAGAACTGGAGGAGGGGGGGGATGGCAGATGGACAAGACGGCAGTGACGACAGTCTGGACTAGCAACTTAATGTACACGTACAGTCCGCCGCGCAGTTATTTGTGGCCACACGTGTATTTGTAAATAATGTATTTATGTGTTGTTTCTTGTGACGTATTTATAGACTTTATGACAACCTCTTCGGAGTGATATCTATGTTCCTTCCGTCGCCTGAAGATGGCCCCAGAGCTGGGCTGAAACCGGTCGCCGCTCATCAGTGACATTTGATCACATTGACTGATTAAAGGTATTTTAACCTCTAGATTAATGTAAATTACTTTTTCATTAATCTTAGATATAGAGGGTAACAAAGCTATAGGTCGATAATTTGACCACATTTGCCAGTCTCCCTTTTTAATAAGTGGTTTTAATTTTGTAATTTTGAGCTTATCAGGAAATATACCGGATTTTGAAGAAGAATTAACTAGGTGAGTGATTGGTTTTAGTAAAAATATCATGACTTTTTTTTCTGAAGAACCACAGGAACCTCATCATAGCCCATACTAAAAGAGTTTTATATTATTAAGACTATTAATAATTCTATCTATTTCATTCTCATTAACAAAGCTGAATCTAAACCTTTTACTATACTGAAATATTGTATTGTCTACCTGATTCTCTGACATCGGTTCAAAATTATACATTATACTAGTTACATTTGAAAAATTTTTGATAAAACTGTTACAAATAAATACAGGGTCGGAATTCAACTTATTACCTACTTTTAAATTAATGTTTTGTAAATTCTTAGATTCTATTCCCACTTCTGAATTTAAAATAGACTAAGAGGTTCTATTTACATTGTTTGACTTAATTAATTGACTTAGTTAATTTTTGTTTTGTAATATCGCTTTTAAAAATACGAGGCATGTTTTTTAAGTAAGTACCGTTTTTAAACTTCTCCGTTCCAGCGCTGCGATTGGTATTTTGGACATTTGCGCTGTATATGTGCATCTATTGGCAAGCCCTAGCCGGAAATTCGACAACAATCGGCCGTGTTTACATCCGGTATCGAGCATTCAAAATGGTGCCGCCAATTGAGACTGCCGCCGACTGTGAAGTGTGCACTGTAATTAGATTTTTATGTTCTAAAGGTGTGAAAGCCATTGAAATTTGTCAACAGATTAGTGAGGTGTATGGCGAGAACATTTATGAGTGACGGAATGGTACACAAGTGGGTAAGGGCATCTAAAGACGGCCCCACCAACGTTCATGATGAGCAACGCACTGAGTACTGGGGACAGTGACGCTGCCCAGTGCGTTGCTCATGATGGACGTTGGTGGGGCCGTCTTTAGATGCCCTTACCCACCTGCGTACCATTCCATCACTCATAAATGTTCTCGCCATACACCTCACTAATCTGTTGATAAATTTCAATGGCTTTCAAACCTTTAGCACTTAAAAATCTAATTACAGCGCGCACTTCACAGTTGGCGGCAGTCTCAATTGGCGGCACCATTTTGAATGCTCGATACCGGATGTAAACACGGCCGATTGTTGTCGAATTTCCGGCTAGGGCTTGCCAATAGATGCACATATACAGCGAAAGTGTCCAAAATGCCAATCGCAGCGCTGCAACGGAAAAATTTAAAAACGGTACTTCCTAAAAAAACATGCCTCGTACTTCAATTTTGACCTGAATGTTTTATAATTTCCTAACTTTTTCATACAAAGTTTTACATTTTAACTCTCGGGCTGTTTGGCTAAGGTTAACACTTTTAGCTAATTTCCCATATAGGGAATAAGCTATTACCGTAGTACTCATGGTAAGACCTGGACCAGGGACCGATTTACTTTTTCGTTTTGAGGTCCCTAGAGGCCAAAAACACCATCCGTTCAAATTCATATATATATATATATATATATATATGTACATATATATGTGTGTCCGTTAGCACAATAAGGGTAATATAATGTAGTGGGTTTTTTTTTTGTAAAATATCAATAACTTAGTATAAAATAAACTAATTTTCCAAGTTTAATAATTCTATAAACAAACAAGCAAACTACAACAGTTTACTGCATACAATATTTCCGGCACTTGATACGAGTTAATATTACTTAAATAACTTGCTCCATCTCTTTTTGAAAATCCATTCGGTTAGTATTCGAATCTTGACCAAGAAGTGCCATCTATTTATTAAATACAACTACTATATTTTAAATTAATTTTTTGTGCTTATTTTTAAAGCTATTTGAATTTATAAAGGGATTCTGCATATTTACAAAAAAAAATCTTTCTAACAGTATGCATAGATTTTCCCTGCAATGCACACAAGCTGAGAAAAAAGGTTTTCAAGAATCCGGCTTGTCTATTAACAATATAGATTTTCACAATGGTGCGATCGATTACGGAAATAAGTAAGAATCTAAGACCGTGCTAGTATGTTTTTGTATTGAGCCTTAGAATACAGAGATGTGTTTACTATTTTAAATTTTTATCTTACACTTTGAGCGGATCTATAAAAAAATTAGGTAAACCATTAAGTTACAGTATTTTCATTAGTGTAACAGCGGCTCTTTGTATTTTGTACTAGGTCACGTAATAGTATTTTAATTTTTTTTTTTTTATAAGAGTAGACTGCTTAAACTGATAAACAATGTAGGATAGGATTCACACAAAACAAGTAGGTTATGTAATGAAACCTATACTAAATCAATGAGGAATAAATTTAAGTGTTAGGAAATAGCATTACCTTGCTCATCACAGACAGCTATAAGCTGCACAAAAAGGCTGGCTCGTGATGCGATATAGGCAGGCTTAAAGGCTGACATTATGGAGTTGAGCAGCAATGAGCTAAAAATGCATAATATAATATGACTACAGGTTGAATAAAAACATTTAAAACCTTAAAATATTTCTAATATATTACAAGTGAATATACATCTTTATCAGTTGTGTCATGGTAATTTTTGCAGTGACGTTCCGTTCCGCTGCACTTGGCTTAGAAATGTATAGCCTATAGCCCCCCCCCCCTTAACTACACGTAGCAGAGTTGTTTATGTTATATTGTAAAATTACCGAATTCAGCGTTTTTACCTTTTGACAAGCTTTTTGAGGTTATTTATCATGCTGTCTGCTAACTTGTGTAGCATATAAACATATCTTATATATTTAGTATATTGAAATACTGCAGAAATAATACAGACATACTCATCAGAAGTTATTTCTTATTTCTTACCTAAAACTATTGTTTCATTTGTAGGGTATTTGAGATTAGGATAAAAAATAACCAAAGCCTAATGCTGTTTAACAAATAAAAACCACTGCTTTACAAATATTTGTTGTATGTATAAAGGCTTTATTTCATATTATAGTTCTTGAAATGGCGGTCTAAATAGTCTTGCTGATACTTAAACTACTTTTCTTTAAACCTTTTTTTGAATAAACTAAACAAATGGATTTTATTCTTCTTCAGATTGTTTCAGTTTGGGTTTGGCCCGACGTGTTCTTGTGTATCAGCTGTCCTGTGTTTTCTTAACCGTGTCTTGCGTAGAATGACGACCATGTTGAAGTAGTGTAGTTTGCCAGGTTTTGGCAACAATTATGTTATATTCATTCTTAGGCCTAAGGTAACTACATTTTTATTACATAAACTACATAACACTATTTTTAGTTCTTTTTTTGCACAACTTTTTTTTGTACGGAAAAAGATTTCTTTATTTACAATTAAATTTGTTATAACAGTTTTATTAAATTTCCACTTCCGTCCAAAACTAATGCCGGAACGGCCTTCTGGCACCATGACCCCTGATCTTTATAAGAGTATAAGTATAAAATTTTCTTCCATGTGGTTTTCAATTCATCAAAATTCAATCAACTTTTTACACTATGCATCACTTATTTTATTGTCTATATTATAGATACAATATTAAAATTTCTCTTTAAATTTTTATCACACAATATTTTAATTTTCAACGGAAGCAACCAGCCAAAGTTTGCCTAAAAAACTGATTACACAATATTTTAAATTTTCAACAGGAGCAGCCAGCCAAAGCTTGCCTAAAAACTGTCCAATTTTTATTACACATCATTTTCTGCTTCTTGCTTTCATAAAAAGCAAACTCTGATAACTGTGAACTTCATTGCATCCATTAAAAAAATCAAACCATGTCTAAGACTCTGTGTGGTGCATGTGACCTTGGATTCAAGTACTCAGCAATAGTTTGTTTCAGTGTGGTTACTTTAAAGCTGGTTACAAATCATGGAGCTGCAAAGAATGTCAACTTCAAAGGGACTCAATCCCTTTTCTGCCTACATGCACAACCCCCTTAATTGATCAAAAGATTGAAACAACCTCTGAATGTCAAGTCAATACCAGCTCAGAAGACCTTCAAGCAAAAATAAAACAATTTCAAGCTCAAGAACAGGAAGACTTAGAAACATCCCTAACTTTAGCTGCCGAAGTTGGTAATGTCCTACTTTCAGTAAACAATAAATTAAAACAAGACCTACATGATTTAACTATAGAAAATACTAAACTAACCCATCAGGTTTTCAACAATAACAATTGTCTTGAAATGAGTTATGAAGCAAAAATCTAAGAACTAGAACATGAGAAGGAATCTTTATTAAATCAAATAACTAGGGGTGTGCGAATACTACTTTTTCTTTTCGAATCGAATACGAATCGAATAGAGAGGATTTCAAATCGAATTTGAATGTTTTCGAATCGAATACTTTCCCTCGAATAGTGAACATTTTTTAACCGAATACTAAGTTAACTTTTAACCCTCAAATAATGAAAACTTAAAATGAATGTCAAGTCAACTCTCAATAACTTAATTACTAAAACTGTTGGTATATTTTTTTCAGAATAAGTTAAGTGTAGTTGTAAATGTATCTTTTGTTTATTTAATTTAGGCCTAGTTTAATTCAATAGGTAACTGAACTTAGATAATAAGTAAAGGTATAAACCTGAACCAAGTTTTATTAGTCAAAATTATAAAGCACTACCAATAACAAATTTTGTAAAACACTTTCAACCAATTGGGTAGTGAAGTGATAATCATTATAACCACATAAAAACGCACATTGTTTTCTTTTACTAAGTAGGGATTTAGGCCTACAACTTACTGTCACCCCTAAGTATATGTTTAAGAACATAAACTTTAAAAAGGTATGCCTAAAATAAAACTTGTTGTCATAACTTAACATAGCCTAATCTCATGACTTGGGCTTAGGCTACTGGACAACTAGGTTTGAAGGTACAAGAACCTAGGCCCTATTTTTAACCATTTACAGTACCTAGTTTAAATCTTCAATTGAAATAATAAAGCCCTTTTTAGCCTAAATGTAGGCTAACTTAAACTTAAGCATTTTTAGAATGATTTTATTAAGTTAGGTACATAAATGTATAATTATTAACTTTTAACCTACTTTTAAGGACTTTTTACACGTGTTGCATTCTGCAACAGAGTCCTTTTTTACGAAAAAATCCCAAATTAAACTTTTTTACTTATTTGTTAATTCTTGTGATGATGTTAAAAACACATTTAGGCCTAAATCGGCTTCTTCATCTGAATCCATTTTGTGTCATTCAACCAAACTTAAATGAAGCCTAAGCCTCCAACTTTTAGGCAATATCCAACTGTATAAAAGCAACTGTTGTCAACAAAATATACAAAAATTTTTACTAAGTTTAGCTGAAATACTTAGCGCAGACGTGCTAAACAAACTGTCTCTAAACTCCAACCTCAAAACTTCTTGTCTTGTAACACAGCTTGCGCTAATGCAATAGAAAAATACCCCCGCCGCAGCAAACCTGCCGACTAAGCGAATTTCCATTTGTCTGAATTGATTTTTAGTTAAATATATTTTAATAACATTAGGTTTAACGAGTACCTAGGTTTGCTGCTACAAGGAAACTAATAAAGTGTGTTTTTGAGTAAAATATTGATAGCTTAGTAGAAAATAAATAAATTTGCCAAGTTTGATCAAAATATATTCATAAACAAGCAAACTACAACATTTGACAATATTCTCCATAAGAATAACATGGGAATTTTAAATTTACAATTTTTTAAATTTTCTCCGTTACTAATAATTGAACAAAAATACTTTCATATACTAAATTATTTGTTTTTTTAAGCTCTTTAAAAAGGTCTAAAGAGAAATTGGGAAAGTTTGTGTTTTGAGGGTCAAAAGTGAGAAAAACCAATTTTTACCCCATAAAACCCCCCGTAAAGCCCCGTTCCCATGGTCCGATCATGCTGGTTCGCGAACTCATTCAAGTTTATCCCGCTTTACACCTTTAAACCAAATTTCATCAAAATCGGACAAAAATTACTCAAGTTATCGCGTTCACGGACGTATATATATATATATATATATATATATATATATATATATATGTCTATATATATATATATACATATATAAAAATTTGAACGAATCGTGTTTTTGGCCTCTGGGGACATCAAAATGGAAAAGTAAATCGGTCCCGGGTCTAGGTCTTACCGTGCCACCTACGGTAATAGCTACTTCCCTATAGGGAAATTCGCTAAAAGAAAGAAAAGAACTAACTAGAGAAGCAGAAGAGTAGAAGCAGACTTCCATAGCAAGAAGTGCGAATTACGTTTTACTCTGGGATCACGGCAAATCTATCTAGTTCCGATATCTTATTCGCCATCACTTTTTCAGTTTTACTTCACTCGAAATAGACACATCAATGTCGTATGCTAGATTTATGTAGGTCTACCGTGATCCCAGAACAAAACGTAACTTGAACCCGATCGCCATCGCCAAGAACAATGAAGGCGGATGAATGCTAACGTAGTGTTTTGCAGCACATAATGAGTTTAATAATGTTGAAAAATAATAAAATAAAATATCTAAGTGAGTTTTAATTAAATATTGTATTGCATTTTTATTTAATATTAAGCAGCTTAACAGTTTTTATTTATTTTCAAACCAAGTTAGAACGGAACTATTTTACCGACCTTGTTTATTTGGCTAATGGCGGAGGACATTATTTCATCGGAAACTCATGACACGATTACACAATAGTTGAAAATGAAACGTTGTCACTCGATAGTCGATAGAAACTGATTACTATTCGTATTTTAGCCTGATGGTAATTTATTATTAATTACTTGAAACACTTTTTTGGCCAACTTGATTTGTTTTATGTTTTCCAAAGCTCCAACTAATTATGTGACCAGATGCGAAGTATTCGAAAAGGTCCGAACTATTCGACCACCGTAGAACTATTCAAAAAATCGAATACTCGCAGATAGAACGAATCGAATCAAATAGTAGTTTTACTATTCGATTTGATTCCAAATTTTGAGCTCCCAACACAAAACAGCTCATTGCCCCTGCTACTTCAGCTAGCGAAGCTGAAGACCTGGCAAGAAGAAACAGAAAACACTACACACAGAAGAAACAAAACCTAACACATACTGTGACGAACAAGCAATTCACTTAAAAGAGAACTATCATCTGAACTCCCTGAAAGCATTTCAGGTATCAAGGTCTATTGCTGATAAAACCATGACTGCCTGAAAAAAACATTATGACCTAAAGTTAAGAAATCTTAAACAAAAAGCCATAACCAACCATATTGCTCGATCACAAAATAAATCCAAAGCCTTGTGGAACATCGTAAATTCTGAGCGTAAAACCATACAGTCACTGGAACACAAATTTTAACTAAAAATAGACGGACAACTGGAAGAAAATCCTAAAACTATAACAAACCATCTCAACCTCTACTTCTCTCAGATTGGCGAAAAAACCCTAACCACAAATAAACAGTCAAATTACTCACCTTGCATAGATACCAACCCACGCCAATTTCAGTTTCAACCCGTAACCATAAGAGATGTAAAAGACGCTATAGCAACCTCAAAACCCAACCTATCGTGTGGAATTGATGAGATCCCAGCTAAAGCTGTAAAACACTGTGCAAATCAACTCGTAATTCCGTTAGCAACTATCATCGATACCACTCTCCTCTTACACACAACAGTGAAGAGCAACTGAACATAGATTCTCTCACCACACTCACCAGAGCAAATAACTACTGCAAACAAAATGATTTGGCCCTCAACCGAACAAAAACTGTTTGCTTCAATTTCAGCCGTAAAACAGAGCAAATATCTGACCTAACAGATGTGAAAACTGTACAGAATTTCAAGTTATTAGGAATCACACTAGATGCTGGCTTTACCTGGAACAATTACATCGATGATCTTTATAAGAAACTTAGCACTGGTGTATACGTGTTGAGAAGAATTACATGGATTGGTGATTTATTATCAGCAAAAACATTGTACCATGCTTTAATGGAGTCACTATTACAATATGGTCTTGTTGTCTGGGGCGGAACTACTGAAAGCAGCCTTAACAGAATATTGAAGCTGCAGAAAAAGCCATAGGTATACTCGCCAACCTCCAACCCTTAGGCAGCTGCAGGGAAGCTTTCAGATCGCTTGGTATTCTGATTGTTGTAAATCTCTACATAAAAGCAGTTATCCTTCTGGTGAGTGAGTCTGATCTGCCAAAAAGTACAAATATTCACACTTATAACACCAGGCAAGGAAACAACTTCATTCTGCCAGTAAATCATACCACCCAGTACGCCAGAAAACCTTCCTACACTGGCTGCAAAGTCCACAATAGCCTACTCCCATCACTGAAGTCACTGAAGGGAAAACCACTGAAAACACAGCTTCACAAGTGGCTGATACGACAGACCTGCTTACTTCTTGAAATAATTCCTCAAATCCGATCTACATCAATGACCTGCACTGAATTTCACAGCATATTGTTTAACACTTGCATTAAAATAACAATTTTTCATAGTCTCCTCTTAAACACTGTTTTTTTTTTACAATTTCACAGTCAATCCATGTACTAAGCCATAAAAATCCATGTACTAGTTTTAAGTTATATTATTGTATGACACCATAGTAATCTATATAAATAAAATTAGAGTTTTGTCTGTACATTGCTCAGAATCATACATTTTTAGGTTATTTTTACGTTTTATACATTAAAGAAGCCGAAACAAGTCTCATCTAAATTTCTGTCCGTCTGTCTGTCTGTCTGTATGTCTGACACACTCAAGATGGCATTTTACGCAATCTTCTCCAGGAAAACGAGAGTACCTATCAAGACCCAAGTCATTTTAATGTATTCACTGGATTGGCGAGAGTGTCTTTAGCCATTAAAATATGGTCTCAGTACTTTGTAATTAAAATTACGGCCGTTCAAAAATGCAGTTTTGTGCGATTTTTGTCAAGTTTTCTTCCAATTTGTATCACATAATCATCTGTGAAACAATGAACAGCTGTTCGGATCAAGATTATTTTTTCTAGCTGTCACTGAAATGTTTACAAATGTTGTTTACAAACACCACAACCATTTCCGATCACGTTTTGAAGGCAAATCCCATCCAAGTGAGATTAAAAACGTTTTTATTACATAAAGGATTTAATTAATCGCAAGTGGAATAATATAGTGTAACCGTAAATTAAATAACTAGGCATCATCCAGGTCAGGAACCAGAAATATGTGTATAAAATTGTTTTGGAGTTTTGATAACCAGAAAGAAGACATTGAATCAAGATTGAATCAGTGTTGTATACGGCTGGGATACTTAAATTTACTAATGACCGTCGCCAATAGCTTAGAAACAATGTTCCACTCATTGACGGCTCTTTAATGGCGGTTGTGTAAAGTGTAAAGCAAAAAATTACAACTGCAGTGGGTGATTGTTACAGAGGTTTACGGATGATGCTGAACTCGATTTTCCAATGTGTCACTTTCTGTTCCTACCATTGACTATATAAAGTCAATAGTTCCTACTCACCGTGTGATGCAATCGCTGGACCATACAGCCAATAGGCCCATAGCCCTTCTCTTGGGTACGTGTGGTACGTATGCTTACCCAATTATTTATAACAACCCTTTCGACAACGATCCTTGATACCGGTACTTTTCCATAGAATACACGGCCTACCTAGGTACTTAAGAAATAAAATTATAAACGTCCAAAAACCCAACGTTGTGTGATTTTTGTCACATTTCCTTATAATGTTAATTAATATATATACCAGCAACCATTGTTTAGAGAACACGTAATCTATTAAATAACAGAAAGTTATGTTGTATAAGGGTTTTTTTTCAAACTGACACCGATAAGTTTACATTAAGAGTTGTGTACAAATAAAGCAATTAATGGGAAATAACTTTGATTGCCGATAACTTTTTACGAGAAAATCCAAAACCAAGAGATCAATAACCTTGATTAACGCATATAATTGGTCGGCTGTACTACAGTTCTTAACTGTAAACGTTGGTTTTTGGTACGGTAGTCTACTGGTTCTTTTCCTTTTAACCTTTAGTAGCAGCAAGAATCATTTTTACGTACCAACACGTCACAGTAATTTACAAATTAGTTATCGTTGGTGTTGCACCTTATTTATTACAGGCGTAGGCCTATTCAATTTAATTGATGTCTTAACTGTATAATTTTTGCTTTTTCTGTCTGGATTCCAAAATGTTATGCTAAGAAAACTATAACGCATTTTAGTAAAACATTTATTCAGCAAACCATCATGAATTGTTCAAACACTTTGAACGTTGTTTATGTATCAATAGTTCGTGGCCTATTTTGGTAATTTTTATTACAAATTACCAATCTAAATCGTCTATAGTAGGCCTACTGTACTTCATTTCATATATCAAACCGATTCAGATAGCATTTCGACAGAATTTCGAGTCATCTCCGGTCCAAGCAAATATAAATTGTTATGATCAAATTTTATGGCATTAACAAAGATTTCAAGTACTAATTTTATATGTACCTTTTTACGCTTAAAGCGTAGCAGATTCCCTAATTAAGTTCGGTATTTTTGTGTGTATGTATGATGGTAACGCATTAATGTCCTTGTTTCTCAATGTTTCACGGAAAGGACAAGAGCGCCTTGATAATGAAAATGTCAACCCGAATAAAGTGTTAAATTAAGAGGTTGAGGTAGTATCTTAAATACATTTTACCATTATGTTATAGTCCTTTAAATTCTGAACAAAATTGTACAAATCCCATTTCCGTATATTTACTCTCACCGCTTACACATGATAAAGGTTGTTGACAAACTTATGGGAGAAAGTATGTGTCAGAATGCTGATACCGTTTATTTAGTTTAATCATTGGATATAACATATGGACCTACAAGATCCGGGTGACATTTAATTGCGAAGCATTAGTTTTGGCTTGAAACTGTCAGATACTGTATTTGCGAAGGAATAGTTTTGTCAGCATATCTGAAAGTATGCAAACCAACTGCTGTGCTTTATATAAGAAGATTTTAACTGACTATGATAAGATCCCCGTGCGTAGAACGGGCACACAGCTAGTTTCTTAATAAAATAACAAATAAAGAATATTTTGATTTGATACAAAAATAATTATAATAAAAAACGCCAGTTTTAAGGTTCAAAGACTGACTTAATTTAAGATTCTGGATAAATTATTTATTTAGCATATTTATGAAGATTTGACGATTAAAACTAAATCACCTATTTCCCTGATCCTTGCACCGAGCCAATATTTCATCCAGCAGTTTGTCAGGTGCTTGATGAGCCAAAGACTGTAAGATCCAGTCTAGAGCTGGTGTGTACAAGGTGAGGTAAGTGGGCAAGTCTACCTTCTGATGTAACAGATCAACTTGGACATTCCCACTGAACACCTGTTAACACAACAGGTAGTTTAATTGAGCCACAGACAAAGTGCGTTGTGTGAGTGTTGATGACTTCTGATGTAACAGATCAACTTGGACATTCCCACTGAACACCTGTTAACACAACAGGTAGTTTAATTGAGCCACAGACAAAGTGCGTTGTGTGAGTGTTGATGACTTCTGATGTAACAGATCAACTTGGACATTCCCACTGAACACCTGTTAACACAACAGGTAGTTTAATTGAGCCACAGACAAAGTGCGTTGTGTGAGTGTTGATGACTTCTGATGTAACAGATCAACTTGGACATTCCCACTGAACACCTGTTAACACAACAGGTAGTTTAATTGAGCCACAGACAAAGTGCGTTGTGTGAGTGTTGATGACTTCTGATGTAACAGATCAACTTGGACATTCCCACTGAACACCTGTTAACACAACAGGTAGTTTAATTGAGCCACAGACAAAGTGCGTTGTGTGAGTGTTGATGACTTCTGATGTAACAGATCAACTTGGACATTCCCACTGAACACCTGTTAACACAACAGGTAGTTTAATTGAGCCACAGACAAAGTGCGTTGTGTGAGTGTTGATGACTTCTGATGTAACAGATCAACTTGGACATTCCCACTGAACACCTGTTAACACAACAGGTAGTTTAATTGAGCCACAGACAAAGTGCGTTGTGTTGAGTGTTGATGACTTCTGTTGAATGTAGGGGTGTGCGATGCATCACACACCTGTTAACACAACAGGTAGTTACAGGATAAAAGTTTAATTGAGCCACAGACAAAGTGCGTTGTGTGAGTGTTGATGACTTCTGTTGAATGTAGGGGTGTGCGATGCATCACACACCTGTTAACACAACAGGTAGTTACAGGATAAAAGTTTAATTGAGCCACAGACAAAGTGCGTTGTGTGAGTGTTGATGACTTCTGTTGAATGTAGGGGTGTGCGAAGTATCACACACCTGTTAACACAACAGGTAGTTACAGGATAAAAGTTTAATTGAGCCACAGACAAAGTGCGTTGTGTGAGTGTTGATGACTTCTGTTGAATGTAGGGGTGTGCGATGCATCACACACCTGTTAACACAACAGGTAGTTACAGGATAAAAGTTTAATTGAGCCACAGACAAAGTGCGTTGTGTGAGTGTTGATCTCTTCTGATGTAACAGATCAACTTGGACATTCCCACTGAACACCTGTTAACACAACAGGTAGTTTAATTGAGCCACAGACAAAGTGCGTTGTGTGAGTGTTGATGACTTCTGATGTAACAGATCAACTTGGACATTCCCACTGAACACCTGTTAACACAACAGGTAGTTTAATTGAGCCACAGACAAAGTGCGTTGTGTGAGTGTTGATGACTTCTGATGTAACAGATCAACTTGGACATTCCCACTGAACACCTGTTAACACAACAGGTAGTTTAATTGAGCCACAGACAAAGTGCGTTGTGTGAGTGTTGATGACTTCTGATGTAACAGATCAACTTGGACATTCCCACTGAACACCTGTTAACACAACAGGTAGTTTAATTGAGCCACAGACAAAGTGCGTTGTGTGAGTGTTGATCACTTCTGTTGAATGTAGGGGTGTGCGATGCATCACACACCTGTTAACACAACAGGTAGTTACAGGATAAAAGTTTAATTGAGCCACAGACAAAGTGCGTTGTGTGAGTGTTGATGACTTCTGTTGAATGTAGGGGTGTGCGTTCCCACTGAACACCTGTTAACACAACAGGTAGTTTAATTGAGCCACAGACAAAGTGCGTTGTGTGAGTGTTGATGACTTCTGATGTAACAGATCAACTTGGACATTCCCACTGAACACCTGTTATCACAACAGGTAGTTTAATTGAGCCACAGACAAAGTGCGTTGTGTTGAGTGTTGATGACTTCTGTTGAATGTAGGGGTGTGCGATGCATCACACACCTGTTAACACAACAGGTAGTTACAGGATAAAAGTTTAATTGAGCCACAGACAAAGTGCGTTGTGTGAGTGTTGATGACTTCTGTTGAATGTAGGGGTGTGCGATGCATCACACACCTGTTAACACAACAGGTAGTTACAGGATAAAAGTTTAATTGAGCCACAGACAAAGTGCGTTGTGTGAGTGTTGATGACTTCTGTTGAATGTAGGGGTGTGCGATGCATCACACACCTGTTAACACAACAGGTAGTTACAGGATAAAAGTTTAATTGAGCCACAGACAAAGTGCGTTGTGTGAGTGTTGATGACTTCTGTTGAATGTAGGGGTGTGCGATGCATCACACACCTGTTAACACAACAGGTAGTTACAGGATAAAAGTTTAATTGAGCCACAGACAAAGTGCGTTGTGTGAGTGTTGATCACTTCTGATGTAACAGATCAACTTGGACATTCCCACTGAACACCTGTTAACACAACAGGTAGTTTAATTGAGCCACAGACAAAGTGCGTTGTGTGAGTGTTGATGACTTCTGATGTAACAGATCAACTTGGACATTCCCACTGAACACCTGTTAACACAACAGGTAGTTTAATTGAGCCACAGACAAAGTGCGTTGTGTGAGTGTTGATGACTTCTGATGTAACAGATCAACTTGGACATTCCCACTGAACACCTGTTAACACAACAGGTAGTTTAATTGAGCCACAGACAAAGTGCGTTGTGTGAGTGTTGATGACTTCTGATGTAACAGATCAACTTGGACATTCCCACTGAACACCTGTTAACACAACAGGTAGTTTAATTGAGCCACAGACAAAGTGCGTTGTGTGAGTGTTGATGACTTCTGATGTAACAGATCAACTTGGACATTCCCACTGAACACCTGTTAACACAACAGGTAGTTTAATTGAGCCACAGACAAAGTGCGTTGTGTTGAGTGTTGATGACTTCTGTTGAATGTAGGGGTGTGCGATGCATCACACACCTGTTAACACAACAGGTAGTTACAGGATAAAAGTTTAATTGAGCCACAGACAAAGTGCGTTGTGTGAGTGTTGATGACTTCTGTTGAATGTAGGGGTGTGCGATGCATCACACACCTGTTAACACAACAGGTAGTTACAGGATAAAAGTTTAATTGAGCCACAGACAAAGTGCGTTGTGTGAGTGTTGATGACTTCTGTTGAATGTAGGGGTGTGCGATGTATCACACACCTGTTAACACAACAGGTAGTTACAGGATAAAAGTTTAATTGAGCCACAGACAAAGTGCGTTGTGTGAGTGTTGATGACTTCTGTTGAATGTAGGGGTGTGCGATGCATCACACACCTGTTAACACAACAGGTAGTTACAGGATAAAAGTTTAATTGAGCCACAGACAAAGTGCGTTGTGTGAGTGTTGATCTCTTCTGATGTAACAGATCAACTTGGACATTCCCACTGAACACCTGTTAACACAACAGGTAGTTTAATTGAGCCACAGACAAAGTGCGTTGTGTGAGTGTTGATGACTTCTGATGTAACAGATCAACTTGGACATTCCCACTGAACACCTGTTAACACAACAGGTAGTTTAATTGAGCCACAGACAAAGTGCGTTGTGTGAGTGTTGATGACTTCTGATGTAACAGATCAACTTGGACATTCCCACTGAACACCTGTTAACACAACAGGTAGTTTAATTGAGCCACAGACAAAGTGCGTTGTGTGAGTGTTGATGACTTCTGATGTAACAGATCAACTTGGACATTCCCACTGAACACCTGTTAACACAACAGGTAGTTTAATTGAGCCACAGACAAAGTGCGTTGTGTGAGTGTTGATCACTTCTGTTGAATGTAGGGGTGTGCGATGCATCACACACCTGTTAACACAACAGGTAGTTACAGGATAAAAGTTTAATTGAGCCACAGACAAAGTGCGTTGTGTGAGTGTTGATGACTTCTGTTGAATGTAGGGGTGTGCGTTCCCACTGAACACCTGTTAACACAACAGGTAGTTTAATTGAGCCACAGACAAAGTGCGTTGTGTGAGTGTTGATGACTTCTGATGTAACAGATCAACTTGGACATTCCCACTGAACACCTGTTATCACAACAGGTAGTTTAATTGAGCCACAGACAAAGTGCGTTGTGTTGAGTGTTGATGACTTCTGTTGAATGTAGGGGTGTGCGATGCATCACACACCTGTTAACACAACAGGTAGTTACAGGATAAAAGTTTAATTGAGCCACAGACAAAGTGCGTTGTGTGAGTGTTGATGACTTCTGTTGAATGTAGGGGTGTGCGATGCATCACACACCTGTTAACACAACAGGTAGTTACAGGATAAAAGTTTAATTGAGCCACAGACAAAGTGCGTTGTGTGAGTGTTGATGACTTCTGTTGAATGTAGGGGTGTGCGATGCATCACACACCTGTTAACACAACAGGTAGTTACAGGATAAAAGTTTAATTGAGCCACAGACAAAGTGCGTTGTGTGAGTGTTGATGACTTCTGTTGAATGTAGGGGTGTGCGATGCATCACACACCTGTTAACACAACAGGTAGTTACAGGATAAAAGTTTAATTGAGCCACAGACAAAGTGCGTTGTGTGAGTGTTGATCACTTCTGATGTAACAGATCAACTTGGACATTCCCACTGAACACCTGTTAACACAACAGGTAGTTTAATTGAGCCACAGACAAAGTGCGTTGTGTGAGTGTTGATGACTTCTGATGTAACAGATCAACTTGGACATTCCCACTGAACACCTGTTAACACAACAGGTAGTTTAATTGAGCCACAGACAAAGTGCGTTGTGTGAGTGTTGATGACTTCTGATGTAACAGATCAACTTGGACATTCCCACTGAACACCTGTTAACACAACAGGTAGTTTAATTGAGCCACAGACAAAGTGCGTTGTGTGAGTGTTGATGACTTCTGATGTAACAGATCAACTTGGACATTCCCACTGAACACCTGTTAACACAACAGGTAGTTTAATTGAGCCACAGACAAAGTGCGTTGTGTGAGTGTTGATGACTTCTGATGTAACAGATCAACTTGGACATTCCCACTGAACACCTGTTAACACAACAGGTAGTTTAATTGAGCCACAGACAAAGTGCGTTGTGTGAGTGTTGATCACTTCTTTTGAATGTAGGGGTGTGCGATGCATCACACACCTGTTAACACAACAGGTAGTTACAGGATAAAAGTTTAATTGAGCCACAGACAAAGTGCGTTGTGTGAGTGTTGATGACTTCTGTTGAATGTAGGGGTGTACGATGCATCACACACCTGTTAACACAACAGGTAGTTACAGGATAAAAGTTTAATTGAGCCACAGACAAAGTGCGTTGTGTGAGTGTTGATGACTTCTGTTGAATGTAGGGGTGTGCGTTCCCACTGAACACCTTTTAACACAACAGGTAGTTTAATTGAGCCACAGACAAAGTGCGTTGTGTGAGTGTTGATGACTTCTGATGTAACAGATCAACTTGGACATTCCCACTGAACACCTGTCAACACAACAGGTAGTTTAATTGAGCCACAGACAAAGTGCGTTGTGTGAGTCTTTCAAAAATATTTACAAGTGTTTTTGTAATGGATTGTTCACCTAAAAAAAGGTTAAAGTAAAAAATGTACTAAATAAAATTATGAACACGAGGATAGTTGCTGACCTAACCTCCTGCTGATGGACACTGCTAATTTCATGGTTGGTCTAAGGCCGGGGCCACACGTGGCGGATCGTCCGCGCGACGATTTCCCGGCCACACAGAGTGACTTCCGAAGAAGCCTCTGAAAGGGCCGAAATATCAAGTTTTATTATGTGTGTGTTTTATGTGTTCTTTGAATCGTCTGCAACCTTTCATCAGGTGAGTTAGCTGTGTCCTCTCCATCCTATATATTTATTTAATCAAAGCATTGTAAAATAAGAGAGAGCAAATAATCTTTATAAAATTACACTTTGTGGCGCCTTCAACTATATATTATCTAAAAAAAAAAAAAAAAAAAAAAAAAAATAGTTTCAGTTGGACCATATGTATGGGATTTCACTTCAGTTTTTAATAGTAAATGCTAAATTCACAAAAAGTATATGTAATGGAAAAATTTTTTACTAAAAGTGTAAGAGTAATTACAAAACTTTACAACAAAAGTCCCTAAAATTTTAATTTGAGGCCCTTTATTCTTGAATTATATGTAGTTGTTATAAACTGTGTAACAATGATTGATTACCTGATGATAACAAGATAGAAAATCATAAAAGTTCTCCTTGAGCAGTTGCTTCTCTATGTTGTGCACAGTCATGCCAACCCGACAGAGATAACAGCGAGCATACACAGCCACTAGAGGGTCTCCTATGCCACGCACCATCCTCGTCAGTCGAAGCAGAGCTTGGACCAGCTCTCTGTCAACAGAAACTGTTGTAGTTTACTTATTTATCGATATTTTAATCAAATTTGTTTATTTCATTTTAAGCTATCAACATTTCAATAAAAAACAACTCATTATCTTCCCTGCAGAAAACCTAAGTACCTACTTATTTAAATTAATGTTGTTTAAATAGGAAATAAATCTGAGAATTTGAAGGTAATATTTTAGTGGAAATTCAGCTATGTAACGGGAAATTCACTTAGTCTGTAGGTTTGCTGCGGCAGGGGTATTACTTGAAAAAAAAATGATCATACACTTTTCTTAAAAAGAAAATACAGCAGATCTTTTGTTACTGTCCGTGTTTCTGGGCCAAACTTAACAGTTGACATATGATCTAAGGTCTAATAATTAATTTGTAAAGATTAATTTTGGTTTAACCAGTTGACATTTTATACACCAGCAATTAATTGTGCAAGTAAAAAAAAACTCTATTGCCAGCAATTATTTTGTGTTGAATCTCCACCATATGTGTTATTTAAATTAGTTTGTAATTGTAAGTGTAACCAACCCCTTGTCCAGAAAGCTGTAACACCGGAGAATGGCCGCTTCCACATACAGCCTTGGAACCAGCTCCCGGATAGAGGCAATCTTGTAGAACCAGTTACGGCAAGTCTCTTTGGCTGATTCTGGCACCATTTCTGGGCTGAAGTTCTCTGGCAGTGACAAATTCCTTGCACCCTGACTATAATCAGATGAACATTGTTCAAAAGTTGGCTTGTATTTAACTGCAAGTTACGCGTTAGATAGGCCTACTTTTAACCGACTTCCCCACTACCAACAAAAGGAGGAGGTTCTCAATTTGTGGCAATGTTTTTTTTTTCTCTAGTACGGTCCCCTTGGGACTTGAATCAAGTCTTAGCTTCAAATGTGCAGCTGTGGGTACATATTTTCAAAATTAAGTTTCAAAGAGAAAAAAAACTACTATTTCATCACTCTGTACACAAAATAGCTATTTTCGATAACAGCTGATTCTGATACCAAAGAAAAGCAAGGGAAAACTGATCAGTTTATTTTTCCTTGCTCTATATTTACTTTTCCTTACTCTCAATCACTTTTCCATTTTGGCCAAAACGAGTGCTACTGTTTGTTAACAATTTATTTCTATTATTAAAATCTGCTCTGTCCAATAATACAATAATGAGAACAGGAATAGGCATAAGCTAGTTTTAGCTTGTAGTGTGTGTTTACTACAAAAAAAAAAACAAAACCTTGAACATTAACTTCAAGTTTGTACATTGTCGAATAGGTTTTCTATAATCTATTTGCGGATATTTATAGTAAAGGTTTACCCGTGCTTTGCAACAACAGCACAACAACGGGAAGAGGACACAAATTAGAAACATTTTGTTGTTTAGCATACATCTGTTGTATAAAATAGTTCCACACCCGCTAACGCTAATTCAGAAAATAGTAAATTTATAAAAATGCAATCAAGTAAATATGAACTGCTAGCTATATCAAGATAAAAGAAGGGTATTTCATATTACCATTTAATAATTAAATATAAGACAAATAAAACATTTAGTAGTCATTCAACAAAATTTAAAAAAAAATTCAATAGACATCATCATATGATTCACATTGATAAATTAAAATTAGCAACATTAAATTGAGATACACATCACAGAAAAATCATGTAATGTTCAAAATTTTAAATTAGGCTAGGCTAGAAGACTTAATTTCAAAATTTATCCAATGTATAAAATGGGTTCAATTGTAACCAATTATACAATCTATTATTATGAAATGCTTTCTGAGGCAAAATCTGAAAAGTTAATGGTAACTTTTTGAAAAATGTTACACCTGAATTAACATGATAGTTCATTGATTTACTTAACCTAAACCTTGGTTGATCTAATTTCTACCTAAATCTGGTCCCATGATCATGTATTTTTTCTCTGACAGAAAACATATTTTAATTAATCTTGACAAACATTAATACCTCTAAATACAAGTTTACAATAGTTAGGATCCCCAATATGACAAAAAGTGGACTACAGTGGGCTAACTTTTCTAAGTCCGTCAAAACTCTTAACAGCTTTTGTTTTTGTTTGATTAAAATTCTTTCAATTACAACTCCGTTACCCTAGATTATCAAACCATACCTGATAACACTTTCAAAAAAAGCAAAATATGCTATTTTCAAGTATTTAGGCCTACAGGAAACATGTCTTTTTAGATTTATTAACAAATGTACAACCCTAGACAATTTTGTATTTATAAAATTGATATGCTCAAGCCATGACAGCTTACAGTCTAATTTTATACCAAATAATGTTACAACATTTTCATATTCATGAACAAATTGATGGTTTTCGTGAATCTTTTTCAAGGTTACTTAGGTGTTACTTTTTAGGTGTTACTTAGTAGACTCCCTCTTACCCGGACACCTTTTAACGGAACATCAATTTAACCGGACTACACTAGGCGGAAATGACATCTCTTTAACCGGACAATTTTTATCAGACATCGGTTTAACTGGACTAGATCGGCAAGAAGTGGGCGGTACTGAAACGACTGTTCTCGAGGGAAAGATTTGAGACCAGTGATCATGTCTAAATACAATGCTCTCCTAAATTTAAGTCAAATATTTGGGTTACATAACAAGTTTTTGGGGACGTCGGTTTAACCGGAAAACCCGTTATCCGGACTGTCCTTGGTCCCGAGGAGTCCGGATAAGAGGAAGTCTACTGTAATAGTCTTTGTGTTTTTTGAGGATTTAAAAATAATCCATTTATTATTGTAAACCATTCCTCAGCACCTTTAAAAACAGAATTGGCAACATTTTCCATCCAATCTAAATCTCTATGGCTAACAAGTAAAGAGGTGTCATCAGCGTAAATTGTTGACTTAAAACCTAAATTGAAATTTATGTCATTAATTAAAATATATACAAAATGGGACCCATAACCAAACCCTGCGGTACCCCGACCTTTGACCATGCTGTTTTTTATCTCTTTCAATTAACCTCAACAATGTGACATCTGTCTTTAAGGTATGACTGAAACATGCTTATGGCATTATCTTTGAAACCATAAAATTTCCATTTTTCAATTAAAATGCCATGCCTAACAAAATCAAATGCCTTAATCAGGTCACAAAGTGTGACCTGAACAAAGCAGTTGTTTTCTAAGCTATACAAAAGTTTATTTACAATATTGTCTACAGCTTGAGTGGTGGATCTCCCACTTTGATTTTCAAAATGACTCTCATTGACAAATTGTTAATTTCTATAATTTCAAAATAATACCTGCTTTTTCAGGATTTTTTCCACAATTTTTTCCATGACTTGTATGCAAGAAATCGGCCGATAACTCATAGCCTCCTTTTGATCACCCTTCTTGTTTTTCGGAACCACCCTTGAAAATTGTAAGTACAGTAGAACCTCTTTAATCCGAACTAATTGGGACCAGGGGTAGTTCGGACTAGTGAATAGTTCGGATTATAGAACATATTGTTGTTTTTACATAACAATAGCTAAAACATGGCTAAAATTGATCTAAATTATTTTGGGAAAAGTGAAAAAAATGTTTTATAAATTAAAATACAGTGTTTATTTAATACAGTAGTAAACATGGTGAATAAACAGTACTGTACATTAAATACAGTGTACAATAAAGAACTGCTGTACTGTGTATAGAGTACAGCAATGAGGGGTTCGGATTAGTGGACGTTCGGATTACGGGGGTTCGGATTAAAGAGGTTCTACTGTATGTGGGAAATTTACCATCTTGGATAAACAATTAAATACAATGAGTTGAAGGGATTAAGACTTGCTCTATGCTTCTCTTAATCACCGCACTTGACAGACCGTAGACATCCCTGGAATTGGAGCTATTCAAAGTGTGAATGACATTGCGGACTTCTCACTCAGTCACCTCTGCCAAAAAGAAGTTAGGTTTATCACAGGGTAAGTTGCTTCAGATATTCCAGAGCTTCATTCACTGATGCACTCACTCTGTCACTTATCTCCTGTACCGAAGCTGTGCAGTATTCATTGAAGTCATCAGGATCAATCTGGTGTTCACTAGTTCTCTTGGATCTTCCTGTAGATTTATTTATTAGAGTCCAAGCTACCTTGCATTTATTTGTAGATTTTTCAAATACATTCTTCATTGTTTTTAATTTTTGCTTCCTTTAAATCTTTTCTATATTGTAGTTTAAAAGTTTTCATTTTATTCAATACTAGCAGTTACCCCGCGCGCGTTGCTGCGCTTAACAACTATTAGGTATTTTAAATGGTAATTTGTTCTTTACGATGAATAATAAAAGTGTATAACAAAAGTAAAAATAGAATATTTTACTTAATTGCCAGTGGATAAACAATGTTTTTTTGTTTTTTCATTAGATGTATAAATATATAAGTTTTTAGTTGTCAAATTTTTTTGATCTTCCAACGATTCAAATCATTCCTATACTGTACGTAAACGAAGTTATTATTAGTATGTTATATGGTATCTCTTCCTTTGGAAGAACCTTTAAATAGTATTAAAATCGTATTGGTGGATCTTTTGTAGTTAAACACTTCCGTGATTTCATCAGTGTAATATGATTTTATTTGAAAAGAAAATATTTTTTTGGGAAGACATATTCTAACTTCTAAGGGAGGTATATCCGTTACAGTGTTACAGTGTAAGTTTGATTTTTCCTTTGTCACGTCGCGTCAGTTCATATCGTACTTCTGTGCCAATGAATGAACCCTCTAGCATAGTTTTGAGAAATTGATTGTGGGGTTACTGTTAAAGCTGGAATTCCTTAACATGGGGGATGTCAGTTAGTTTTCTCAGCCTTATCAATAACATAAAGTTGTCAATACAATCTCTCTACGGAATGTTAGGTGTACCGGTAGTGGAATACTTGAAGTGAAGTTGTATTTTATTCTTGAACTGTTAATGGCCTCCTAGTTTATATGGTCTTGGCGGCTTCATTGGCAACAAATAATGCAAATGACATAGCAATAGGACATTTCCAAAAAGCAAAAATACTGTAAATTTGGCTGTTACATATACCTATATTGACGTTTACATATTGTTAATCAACGTATTTTATAAAGGATTATGTCATCTAATTTAAAAGGAATATGACCTTTCTGTCATGACAGTAGCTGCTAAAACAATATTTTCTCTTTGTACAATATTTTACAGCCAAAATGTTATTTTCAATAATGTTACCAACCCAGTGCGCCAAAGTCCGTAATATAGGCAGGTGCAAATAATTTGTCAAGATGGGTACCATTTTAGGCAAGGTTTCTATGTTTGGATTTTATGAGACACGGTAAGAGCAGATATTTCTACATAAATATTTGATGTGTCTAGAATAATATGATAAAATGTAGGCAAAAGTGGTGAAAAAGGCAGACATCAACCCATACAATAGATATAAGATAGTTCAATAAGAAATAATTTAAGAATTGCTGTGATAAAAGGATTTTCCACTGATTTTGTAATGTAACGTTATATTGCAAAACATGACATGATAAAGAAGAAAATCCATTTTAAAATCTGAAAATAACATTGCAAATACTTATTTGGTAGAAAGAATTCAGTAACGCCCAATAAATATGTGTTGTTTGAAATACAATTGAAAAATGAACAGCTGTTTCATTAAAAAGTATTATTCACTTGGCCAAAATGTAAACAACTATGTGGAGGGATCTTTAAAGGCTTCTCGGGCAGGTCCTAAGGGATTTTGCTTAGTTTTTCTTTTGATAACTCATCTACAGACCAAGCCCTTTATTTGAACATCCCTACCAAGTTTCTACGCCCAGCCGTTCCCTCAAATTATTAGGGACAAAGTTTCCAATTAAATATTTAGATTCCCCCATGTTAATCTTATGGGAGAAACTCCAACTTTGATGGCCTGTGGGGCAAAGCCCGACGATTTTTATTACAGGAATTGGTAAAAGGGGGCTACACAAAAAATACTTTATTTTGACACATCGTTTGTAAAAATCTGTCCATTATTAACGGAGGAGTAGTGTTTCGTAGAAATCGCCTTCACGTATTATATATAAGGATGTCAAGGTACCTCGTTGTTGAATGTCAGAATGAAAAAAGGGAGGAGTAGTAGTTATGGCGTATCTGGAAACGCTGGTATCATCATGGTCGAGTATTGTAAGGAATAGACTGGCTTAAGCCATTGAAACCTCAGTAGTGGATCAGGTAACATTGTTCCGGCTAAAGTACGCATGTGCCTCAGGAACTGTGATGGTTTCCGATCCCCTAACTCTTCTCGTTCCAAAAGTTTCGTCTTCTGTTCCTGTGTCAAGGTAAACCGTTTTATAAGTTCTTTTTTTAACTTGATGTACTTTTCTTCTGCTAGAGGGTTGGTGAGGATATCCCTCACTTCCACTGCGTATTTCGCATCTAGGTTACCGCAAACGTAATAGAACTTAGTTTCGTCGACCGTGATCTCCACTAGAGAAAACTGGGTTTCGATTTGTGCAAACCACAATTCTGGATCTGAGTGCCAGAAAGGGGGGATCTTGACTTGAATTCTGTCTACTGATTGTTCTCCATTTGACATTTCGGATCGCGTTGGGGTCACCAAATGATGTGAACTCACAAATGCTAGACAAGAGTAAAAATATGTGTATTTTATCAAAGATAAAGTGAACAATAATAATTGAACGAATAGTAAAAAAATAAATAAATATCATCTATATAAATAAAATTAGAGTTTTGTCTGTACATTGCTTAGAATAATGAACTTTTTGGTTATTTTTACATTTCATAGGTCAGAGAAACCGAATCAAACCTTATCTCAATTTCTGTCTGTCTGTCTGTCTGTCTGTCTGTCTGTCTATCTGTCATTCTCTTGGTAACGCTAAAATACGCACTTTATTACAACTACTCCTCAATAACTATAGCACTGTCCCGCCTGAAACTTATTTTCCAAATACTATACATATATGAGATGGTTTTAGACGTATTTCATCGAATATGAGACAGTTAGATATTTAACAGTAAACCCTTGAAAATCAAGTTTTTGTCGATTTTTGACGTGGAATTTCTGGAAGCCCATGTTAACCTTATGAGAAATGAAATTATTGAATCTTAACAGCTGTTTCAATTAAACAAGTTGGTTCTGTTCTGTGATGTTCAATAGCATTAAAGTTACAAGGATTACCAACAGGGTGCAGCACTAGCACTATTATTTCTTTTACATTTATGACAACAGCTAATTTGCAACCTGGAGGCGAGTGAGCGTAGCGAACGAGCTAACCTGAAGGCAAGTGAGCGTAGCGAACGAGCTAACCTGAAGGAAAGTGAGCGCAGCGAACGAGCTCCAACATACAGGTGAGTGAGCGTAGCGAACGAACTTCAACCAGGACGTGATTGAGCCATGCAAACGAGATCAGATAGTAAAAATAAAAGTAAGCCTACCGTTATAGGATCGACCGGCAGACACAGAGGTAATTTAACCTTTTATTGATTGTCATACCGATCCGGAACAACAAAAAACAACATAAAATGAAGCTATGTATAATAGTTTGGCCAGCATATCTTAAAATATGCAAACCAACTGCTGTTCGTTATATAAGAAGGTTTCAACTGAATATTATAAGATCCCCGTGCGTAGAACGGGTACACAGCTAGTCTGTTAAATACAAATTAATATACAGGTAAGTAGTCAGGCACCACAAAGACTATTTCTCCTTTAAACTTACCACTGATAATTTTTTGCTTCAATCAGTTTTGGTGTAATTTTTTTAATCGTCAGTCTGGTAACATTGCACAGCTTCGGTGGATTTAAGTTTTGCATTAGTATTATTGGAGTTCCTTCTTTTAATGACAGTAATGTGGTGGGTTGATGACAAATTGAGACGAGGGATATATACCCCCCCCCCCCCCCCCCCGAAAAATTTTATATTTTATTATGCAACCTCAGGGTTTAGGGTTAGTGCTAGGAACTCTCTTTTACCAATTTCCTTGCTAATCTTTTAATTTGAAACTTTTTTCTTATGATAATAAAGTTGTTAGCCTTTGATTCTTTTTTTACTAAATAATTTTATATCGAATTTGGTTAAGATTTTTCTAATACAAAAGTATTTACTTGAATCAAGATTTTAGGCTATATAAATTTTAACAGCTATGAGGCTACTCGATCCACCTCTGAAGTAGGCTAATGTTCTCAAATTGTCCAACATCTAAATAGAATTGTTTGTAATAATAAGATGGAGATTACCAAGTTTCTTCCAAGTTTCCACATTTCTTCTTGTTTAAACTATTTGAAATAATTAGACTATTGGTTTAGCTTTTCACTTTTTACTAGAAAAATATTATAATATAAAAATTCATACAAACTAGTTTTTAAACTCTCACCCAGGCTAGTTCATGGTAGAAGAAGCAGGAAATCCAGTTGTTACCTAACACATGTTTTTCAGCAACAATGTATTCAGTCAGGTCTTCTATATCTTGAAGTTCACTGTTCACTGTTCACTTTTTAGTCACTCAGGCCAATTAATAGTATATGAAATTTAATTTGGGTAAATTACTTTTTGAGATTTGGTTTAGATATATATAGTTATTTTTACTTTAGCTTGTGTTTGAAATAGATTTTAAACATAGTATATTTTAAATAGGCTTTTAGGCTTAATTGACTGGTAATAGGCTATTTATATATTATTTAATTATACAAAATTTTATGAACTGTTGCAATATCCCCGCAGAAACTGAATATTACAGGTAATATGAGGTTTCGATACACAGTGAAATAAATTTTGGTTTGAAATGTGAACATTTAATAAAATAAGACTTAACTATTAATGAAGAACGATGGGTGGAACATGGTTATTGAAATACAAATACTTAATCAACACAATTATTGAATCATGAACAATATAACAACAAAATTATAACAATTAATAACATTAAAGATATGAGAAAGGAAGTACTATTGTTTATGTATTGGGGACAATGGGGTAATATGACTTTCTCATCACTATTATTATAGTTCATATGAGTTATTGTTCCTTAACGTCTTTCCTCACTTCACACTTTTTAAGTTAATATTTCATTACACTGCAGAGCGTCTATTTTATGTTTTTAATTTACATATTTCTTCTGTAAAATTACTTTGTGGAGTGTCTATATTATTTACATTTAATAGGATTTAAGGTCTCTACACACACTTTTCATTTAATTTTCTTCAATTTAAAATTTTCTTTAAATATACTATTATTCTTCATAGCCTACATATACTTTTGATTATTAAACTTGTATCTTCGGCTGAGGAGAAATATATCTTTTTAGTGCTGAAATGTGGTGTGGCCCAAATGTCTTCTTGTCATCTAGAGTGTTTACATTATAAGTTGAATGTCCTAAAATTGTACTGATCTTGAATGAGCCTTCGTAGACTTCCTGTATTTTTACTCATATTTAAGTTAGGATTGTAATAGTTTGTTTTCATATCATTATTAATACTATCATAATTATCTTCATAATATTTATCATCATTATTTTCGTTCTCAATGCTTCGCCTTGGGCTTTGCTCAAATACAAAATTGCAATTTATACCTTCAACAGATACCTCTCCGAACTTCAAAGTAATATTATTATTATTAATCTTCAATTTAATAACTTTTTCTTTAAAATTCATCTCAAACTGCCATATATTTAATACATCATTCCCAATTATTAAATTTCTAACTAAGTTTGGTATGAGTAAAACTTGTAGTTGAGTTTCTTCATTTTCTATCATTACAGGTAACATTATGATTTTAGTTATGCGCTTAGATCGATCTCCCGTAGCGGTTTTAATATGTGTATTTGTAATTGGCAATTCTTCAAAATGACCTATGTGGTGTTTATTTTCTAGGAACCATTTTTCCGATATACATGTTACATTAGAGCCGGTGTCAATTAGGGCATTTATCTTCGATTTATTAATTGTAACACTAATTTCTGGAAAATCAATTTGTTTAATCTCGTGGGAATCATTAATTGATTCATCTTCTTCACTTAATAAAAATTCTCTGTCACAACAGATAACATCAGTTTCGTAACAATTATTTAATTCATTATATACATTTGGCCTTATTTTTCCGAAGGGATTTTCTTGCACTGAAGATACAATTGAGGGAATATTATTTTCAGGGGAAGTGGTGTGTAGGCCATTTTTGCTCTCAGTGCTCTTTAGTTTAAATCCGACTTATGTGGTTCGTCGGTTTTATCGATTATGGTGGTACAGACTTGTCGTTGTTCTGGGGTCATATAATTGGGTTCAGTTCGGTTTCCGTTCCTAGTGGGATAATTATTTGAATTTTGTGGAAATCTGCCTTGTGGGTATGGGAACCAGTTTTTTTGGTTTGGCCGGTTATGGTATTGTTGGTTGTGGTTGTATGGTCGATTGTTTTGTTGATACTTTATGTCATATCTTGGTTGGTATGCATTTTGGTTGATGTTATTAGTGCGGTCAGGATATCTGTTTTGTGGTTGTGTGTTATAGTTAGGCCTTGGTTCATTTCGGTTTGTCACTGGTGTATTGTGTGATGGGGAATGGTTTTGTTTATTCCGGCGATTTCCGTCTTTTATATCTTCACGCTGGAGGATCGATTCAAATGCAAATATTGTGTTGGCATTCTGTACTATGCGGGCATCTTGTATTAGTTCACTGAAGTGATCGCTTAACAATGTAATAATTTCTTCATCGGTCAAAGGTGGGGACATTGATTTCATCGTTATGACTCTCTCTATGAAGTATTCTGAGCGGGTCAGTTTTCCTCCAGGACGGTACTTCTCGTTTTCCAATCTATGTCGAATTCCACGCTGTACTGATTGGCTCCAAAATTTCATAAGAAACATGCTCTCAAACTCATCCCATGTATTAATATTACTTTTGATAAGATAAAACCATCGTGAAGCGCTCCCTTCTAAACTCATCTCTATCGTATCAATTAAGAATTCTTTAGGGTCGGTTGTGGGACTCTGGCGAACCAAATTGCGACAGTAATATTTTTGTAGTTTGTTTAAGAACTCTTTGGGGTTGTGTGCTTGTCCAGTGAATTTAGGTACGTTATTTGAGTCAACGTTAGTTCCGCTACCACAAGATACATAAATGTTAGGGGTGAATATACTCTGCTTAACAGTGGCTTCGTTTTGAAGAGATTCAATCTTGTTATGATGTTCACTTAGTGTTATTTTCATATTTTCTATTAATTCAATGTTTTGTTCAACTCTGTCTTGATTTGCTTTAATCTGTGGTTCTAGTTGTTCTTGAATCCGTTGAGTATTTTCACTTACTGTGTGTCTGAGTTGTTTATGTTGTGTTTCATATGTTTCCTGAATTTGACTTTGAATATTATTTAAATTAGTATTCATAGTCTGGCTCATCTCTTCCCTAATAATTTTATTTTGGGTATGGACTAAGCTATTTACTTCAGTTTTATGGGCATTTAGATCTGCTATCAGGTCCATTTTTAGATTATAGGAGCTTTCAGCAATTTGGGTAGCTAATTTAGATTCAATTGATTTCATTTCCTCTGATTGTTTTTGCTGATTTTCCTTCACATAGTTTAATTCCAATTGTAGTTTATTTTGTGATTCAGTGATAGATTCAATTTTAGTATCGAGGATTCTATAGTGGGACTTTATTTCATCTTTAATGCTAGTTTCCAACGATATCATTTTATTACCCAAAGATTGGAATAGCGTTTGAATTTGGGTCATAAAGTCGGGTTTGGGGTCGGGTAGTTGAGTGACGGTGCTTGCTGTAGCATGTTGAGAAGCTCGCTGTGATTGATCGTCATGAAACTGTGTTGTGATTGGCTGTTGTGTTTCTGTTGCCGTCGTAAGGAACGTAGGCCTATCAGCTGTCATATTCATTCCCATCATTCCTTGTTCATCGTTCACCGGGACGTTGGTTTGGTCAGTAAAATTTGTTTGCTTTGTGGCTTGGGCTACAATTTCTGATGACTCGGAACCGTGGAATGGTCGCTCGTCAAAGGATTTGTTTTCTGCTTCTGAGTGTGTTTGTTGTGATAATATTTCAGGGCTTTTCGCTGTTAGTGTGCATGATTCATCTTCACTAATATCGCTGGTGTTAGTGTTTGTGTGAATTTCGATGTTGTTGTCGTCTTGATTATTATCGTCACTATCCCCGCTATCTTCGACTAGTTTCCTAGAGGGTTTAGGGTTTGGGCGTAAATTGTATTGACTCGTCATCTTGGATATCTTTAACTAACAGGTGACTGATAGGCTAGTTGTGACATGGGAAACAGGTGGGGAATCTTAACTTAGATACCTTTATAATAGTACAACACTCTTATAGGCTATTCTTAGTTTAACCTAAAAATCGCTATTTCAAACACATGAGCTAGGCCTACTTGTATTATTAGCAAGGTTTGGTTGATAAGAGAGCCCCACTCGTTGCGGCGCCAATTGCAACCTCAGGGTTTAGGGTTAGTGCTAGGAACTCTCTTTTACCAATTTCCTTGCTAATCTTTTAATTTGAAACTTTTTTCTTATGATAATAAAGTTGTTAGTAGGGATGGTCAAGTCTCGAAATTTCGGGAAATTTTCGGGAAATTTTAAATCTCGTTACACGAGACGAGATTTCTTTTTGGCCGAGATTTTTATCGAGACGAGAATAAAAAAAAAAAAAAAAAAAAAAAAAAAAATTAAAAACGCCTGCAGAAAGTCAATGCAATACCCGCAATACAGGAGCGTGTTGTAGTTGCGTTTCCTTTGCGAAGGCGTTCTTATTTAATTAATTCTTCAAATGTAAATATTACTTTAATTATTTTAATAATATTTGAGAAGTTTTGTTAAGTGTTAGCAGTGTGAGGAATGTTTTATTACTATAAAAAAAGTCAAAACAAGTAGGTAACTATTTTATAAAAATTAATATTTTATTTTATGATTTATTTTATTTTAGGATAAGTTGAACTCTATCCTAACTGATATCACTATGTTTCCTAATCGTAGGCATTTTTAATAAGTTAGGCGTGATTAATAAAAAAATGTTATACTGATGTTTTTTAATAAAAGATTGTAAATATTCTTGCCTATTATCATTATTTTTGTATTTAAACAGTCATCTAACAATGTTACAAAATCAGGTAAAAATTCCGAACGTGCATTTCCCGTTGTGTATGAGAAGGGAAATCCCGTCTCGATCTCGTCTCGAAATTTTATGAGAAATAAAAAATCTCGTCTCGTCTCGTCTCGAACTAAAAATCCAATCTCGTCCATCCCTAGTTGTTAGCCTTTGATTTTTTTTTTTTACTAAATAATTTTATATCGAATTTGGATAAGATTGTTCTAAAACAAAAGTCTTTACTTGAATCAAGATTTTAGGCTATATAAATTTTAACAGCTATGAGGCTACTCGATCCACCTCTGAAGTAGGCTAATGTTCTCAAATTGTCCAACATCTAAATAGAATTGTTTGTAATAATAAGATGGAGATTACCAAGTTTCTTCCAAGTTTCCACATTTCTTCTTGTTTAAACTATTTGAAATAATTAGACTATTGGTTTAGCTTTTCACTTTTTACTAGAAAAATATTATAATATAAAAATTCATACAAACTAGTTTTTAAACTCTCACCCAGGCTAGTTCATGGTAGAAGAAGCAGGAAATCCAGTTGTTACCTAACACATGTTTTTCAGCAACAATGTATTCAGTCAGGTCTTCTATATCTTGAAGTTCACTGTTCACTTTTTAGTCACTCAGGCCAATTAATAGTATATAAAATTTAATTTGGGTAAATTACTTTTTGAGATTTGGTTTAGATATATATAATTATTTTTACTTTAGCTTGTGTTTGAAATAGATTTTAAACATAGTATATTTTAAATAGGCTTTTAGGCTTAATTGACTGGTAATAGGCTATTTATATATTATTAAATTATACACAATTTTATGAACTGTTGCAATTAGCCCACGTCCCTCCTTTATCCCAAAATGGGACCACCACTGATTACTGCTATCCGATACTGATTCCTGGTTCTTCTACAATGAGTTTGTGATTAGGAAAAAGTACCACTATTCCGATACCGATTCTCGGCTCTTCTAGACGAAGATCGTGCGATCGGAAAATTACCGTTGTTGGTGCATTTGTGCAAGAGGACGATACTGTTTCCGTGACCCAGGAGATGATGATGATGTTTGCATGGACGTGCGTGATAATCAGAATTTTTCTGCGATCACAAAAGACAACGACAATATGTAAACAGTATGATTTAAATTGGATTTCTGTAAATATCTATTAGGTTTTTTTCTTAAACCCCGTCCTTATAACAGTACGTATCTATAGGGCCGATTTACCAAATAGGCAGGGTAGGCACGTGCCTGGGGTGTGAAGTAATTGGCTTTTAGGGGGGGGGGGGGGTGCCAAAATATTGGGAAATAAAGGAATGGTGGTTGTATTTGCATGTGATCGCGGTAAATTTATGATAATCCCTCGCGCCTGTGTAGACATCATTTTTGTATCCCGCGGCCTTGTAGATACCGTAATCGTCTCCCACGATTGTGGCAAAATGCTAATTATTTAACACGGTCGTTTTTGCCCCGATCGAGGAAAAATTATAATTATCGTCTCCCATGATCGCGGCAATATATAAACATATCCTGCCGTCCTGGACATTGTCATCGTCTTGCGCGGTTGCAGTAAAATCTTATCATCCTGTGGGCTGTGAAGACTTCAATATATTGTTTGCCGCGGTCGTGTGGACATAGGTAGTAATCGTCTCCCGCGATCGCGGCAAAATTTTAACTGTAACACACAGTTGTCTGGAGATTATCATCCTCTTCCGTTATCGCGACAATACTCTGATCCTCCCTCGTGGCTCTGTAGGTATCATCATCATCTGCGATCACGGCAAAATTCCGATCATCCCGGGTGTAGACATATTATCGTCTCCCGCGGTTACGGATACGTAACTGTTGCCATGCGCAATCGCGGTAAATTCAAAAATTCAGGTAGAAATACGAAATTCATGCATACGGTAGTTCCCAGTTGAAATAACTCACAAATAATTCCTGGTTTTCCCGGTCGCTGGACAACCTGTTATATATATACATTGGAAAGGGGCGCTTCAATTAGCTTTGCCTAGGGTGCTGACAGGGTCAAAATCGGGCCTGTATATCTAGATCCGAAATTTCATGATCCGAATCCGTATTCGGAACCAAAAATTTCTTGGATCCGCCCATCACTATTTAAAATATTATTACTTAAAGGTTACACAACAAAATGAAGGTACATTATATTAATTTTATAAATTGACTTACCGTATTGGTACAGTATTTTCAGATTTCACAAGAAGTCGGTTGTAAACTAACTGTCCAAAGATATCCAATATGTCTGTGATCAGTACAAACTTGCTTGGGTAAAACTGGATGACTGACGTGTCAACCAATAACTTGGAACACTGAAATATTGTACACATTTATAATGGTTTTTATGTAGGATACCGATGAATTTAAAATTGCTAATATCATAACATACTAGAAAAAACTAAGATAGGAAAAATATACATAAATGTTATGCTTCTTTTCAAACAAAACATGTATCTTTTACATTTAACTACTAGATTAAATTTAAAATAAACAATATTAGTTTCAGCTCAACCCTGGCGTGGAAGGGCGTTTTACTGCCAGAGTTTTGGGTCAGTACTTATACAAGTGTTTAGTGGGGTAAGTGGGTGCCAAGAGAACGAAATATACTGCTAAACTGTGTCCATAGTATCAAACCAGAAGTAAATAAAGGTCTTTCAGTATTTTATATGGACTTTAAATCAGTTATTTGTATTTTATAACGCTTTTGTAGGCACTGAGAAAAATATAACCTATTATTTCCAGCAGACAACGTTTTACATTGAGTTATAAATGCAAATTTAACTATCAAATGAGCAGTTCATTTTACCTAACAATTTAATCGTTCCTATACACCCACATAACCAACACTGACCTGAATGGCAATTTTCAAGGCTTTGACTCGTTGGTCATCATTCCACGCTTGCACCAGCTCTTTGTTGAGTTGATCTATACGTCCAGCATACTCCTGTTGTGATAGGTCAGCCTCCTCTCTAACTGATCCTTCCTCAAAGTCATCCAGCTGCTCTAGTCTAGTCTTTACTGCAGAGCTCTGTGTCTTTACAACCACTACAACCAACACACACATTACACTAATGTAGGCCTACATGAGTTTTTATAACATGCAGTTTGTTGGAATTTGTAATCTTGATCCTCATTGCCGTCTTGGTATTAAGTTTATAACACCTGTCATGTATGATATTGTATGACATGTGTTTGTTATGTTTATTTTAATTGTTGTAAAATAAACTTCACTTCCACTATGGACTTTAGAAACCATACCGTGTAGTCATTTTATTCCTAATTATTATAAAGGAAAATCAATTATAATACCACTTTTTAGCGAATTTCCCTATAGGGAAGTAGCTATTACCGTAGGTGGCATGGGAAGACCTAGGCCAGGGACCGATTTACTTTTTCATTTTGATGTCCCCTGAGACCAAAAACATATATATATGAGTGTGTGTCCGTGAACACAATAACTTGAGTAATTTTTTTCCGATTTTGATGTAATTTTGTTTAAAGGTGTAAGGCGGGATAAACTTGAATGAGTTCGCGAACGAGCATGATTGGACCATGGGAAGGGGGTTTTACGGGGGTTTTTAAGGCATACAAATTGGTTTTTCTCATTTTTGACCCTCAAAACACAAAATTTACTAATTTCTCTCTATGCCTTTTTTAAAGAGCTTAAAAAAACAAATAATTTAGTATATTAACGTGTTTTTCTATGATTATTGGTAAAAGAGAAAATTCAAAAAATTGTAAATTTAAAATTCTCATGTTTTTCTTATGGAGAATATTGTAAAATGTTGTAGTTTGCTTGTTTATGGATATATTTTGATCAAACTTGTTAAATTTATTTATTTTATACTAAGCTATTAATATTTTACCAAAATAACCTCGCCGCAGCAAACCTGCCGTCTAAGTGAATTTCCATTTGGCTGAATTGATTTTCAATTGATCTATTTAAATAACTAGGTTTAACTAGTACCTAGGTTTGCTGCTACAAGAAAACTAATAAAGTGTGCTTTTAAGTAAAATAATTATAGCTTAATATAAAATCCATATATTTGCCAAGTTTGATCAAGGTTTATCCATAAACAAGCAAACTACAACATTTTACAATATTCTCGATAAGAATAACATGGGAATTTTAAATTTACATTTTTCTTTAGTTTTCTTCATAACCAATAACCGTAAAAAAACACTTTGATAGACTGAATTGTTTGTTTTTTTAAGCTAATTAAGAAGGTTTAGAGAAAAATTGGGAAATTTTATGTTTTGTAGGACAAAAATGAGATAAACCAATTTTTACTCCATAAAACCCCATTCCCATGGTCTGATCATGCTACAATGAAATGAAGAAAATTAAAAGTATTCTCGCCGCAGCAAACCTGCCGACTAAGCGAATTTCCATTTGTCTGTATTGATTTTCAATTAAATCTATTTTTTTAACATTAGGTTTAACGAGTAGGCCTACCTAGGGTTTTTGCTACAAGGAAACTAATTAAACTAATAAAGTATACTAAACTATTTCTTTTTTAAGCTCTTTAAAAAGGTCTAGAGAGAGATTGGGAAATTTTATTTTTAGGGTCAAAAATGAGAAAAACCAATTTTTACCCCATAAAACCCCCTGTAAAACCCCGTTCCCATGATCCGATCATGCTGGTTCATGAAATTATTTAAGTTTATCCCGCCTTACACCTTTAAACTAAATTTCATAAAAATCGGACAAAAATTACTTAAGTTATCGCTTTCACGGACATATTTATATATACAGGGTGATTGGTAGTCAGTGTGACAAAAATGTTTTCGTGTAGGGCCTAAGTACAAAGTAAATGAAGTGTGATGATGCATATAAGAGGTTCCAAGTCTAAAAATTAGCTTCCCAAAGTATTATTTTAAGTTTTTCAAAAATAACCATGTTTTTAAACTTAATACAGTAATTTCTCAATACCTGTAAATGGATTTGAATATATATAATGTCATTTTCGTGTTCTATATTAAATTTTGAATAAGAATAATAGAAAATAACAGAGGATCAGTAGTAAAAACTCCATTGTAAATATATTTAAAGATAAAAATTAAGATATTTGATAAAAATTTAAAAAAACATTGGTCTATTGCATTTTTTTACACCCTGTATACAACAAGGTGGTAAAATATGTTAAAAACTGCACTATTTTATAAACTTATGCTACACCATTGAGCTTTATGTCTGCTTATGTACCCTTTAGTGGTTTGAAGACTACAAAACATGGTGTCTTTAACATTTAAAACATAGAAAGTCGGCATGTTAAGCAAAAATTGTATTTTTGTTACAGCTTGAACGGTAAAAACAGTAAAAAAGTTCACTGTTTTCTGGTATTCAAACCACTAAAACAAACAAAAGCATATCTAAACCTCAATAGTGTAGCATATGGTTGAAAACCTTATAAAATGGTGCAGTTTTTAACATATTTGGCCACCTTATTGTATACAGGGTGTAGAAAAATGCAATAGACCAATGTTTTATTTTTATTTTTATCAAACACTTTCATTTTTATCTTTAAATCTATTTACAATGGAGTTTTTACTACTGATCCATCTAATATATAAAATTCTTGTGTCCCAGTGTTTGTCTGCAAACTCCTCCGGAACGACTTCACCGATCGTTATGAAATTTGGTGTGTAAATTCTGTAGGTATGCGAATCGGACGTAAACTCTTTCCTGTTTCGAAATTCTTAAAAGGGCTCCGCCCCAGTGGCTCTGGAGTTTCCCATGTTAACCTTATGAGAAATGGAATTAATGAATCTTAACAGCTGTTTCAATTAAACAAGTTGGTTCTGTTCTATGATGTTCAATAGCATTAAAGTTACAAGGATTACCAACAGGGTGCAGCACTATTATTTCTTTTACATTTATGACAACAGCTAATTTGCAACCAAAAGGTGAGTGAGCGTAGCGAACGAACTTAAACCTGGAGGCGAGTGAGCGTAGCGAACGAGCTAACCTGGAGGCGAGTTAGCGTAGCGAACGAGCTCCAACCTTAAGGCAAGTGAGCGCAGCGAACGAGCTCCAACCCAAAGGTGAGTGAGCGTAGCGAACGAACTTCAACCAGGACGTGATTGAGCGATGCGAACGAGATCATCTTGAAAATTAAACGTAACGGTACTTTCTTTCCATCGGTCTGTCTTAGGGGAAACCTATAACTTAGGCGATACGAAGTTCGCCGGGTCAGCTAGTCATTTTATATTATTCTTATTCAAAATTTAATGTAGAACACAAAAATGACATTATCTACTCAAATCCATATACAGGTAATTGAAAAATTGCTGTATTAAGTTTATTTAAATCATAGTTATTTTTGAAAAAACATAAAATAATTCTTTGGGAAGCTAATTTTTAGACTTGGAACCTCTTAATCATCAAACTTCATTTACTTTGTACTTGCACCAAAAACTTTTGTTACACTGAGTACGAATCACCCTGTATATAAATATATATATATACCATGTATATAGGCCTACACATAATATAAGTAAGATATAAATTTTTTTGTTTATAGTTCTGTTCACTTTGTAGGGCTACTTTTTCAATACATAAGTGAAATAAATACTCTGGATTTTATTATTTCACTTATATATATATATATATATATATATATAGCCTATACATGTATCAAAATTTGAACGAAAAGTGTTTTTGGCCTCTGGTGACATCAATATGAAAAATAATCGGTCCCGTGCCTAGGTCCGACCATGCCACCTACAGTAATAGCTACTTCCCTATAGGAAAATTTGCTAAAAATGGTTTTAAATCAGTTTTCAATGTCTGGCACAGAGGTGTGTTTAGTACTTACCTAATATTTTACAAATTGTTTAGCAGTTTTAAGGTAAACATCAAACTGGAATTGCTTGGTTAAAAACAGGTTATCGAAACCAGCCTTACCTTTTTCCCCTCCAGAAAGAAAACTCGACACCATGGATAGTTTCTCAGAGGTGGTAAACTTGCTTAGGATGGATGTTTTGCGAACTGCCCACGGCTCAATGTCGCTATACCTTTCCACTTTCTTTGATGACTTTTTGTCTTCTCTATCCCACTGTGAATGTATTTTTAAAGATTTTACATAAATAAAATTGTAGGCTGAGTAAATCTTAACCCCTCCCAAAGCACAACCTGTATACTAAGCAAATGTATAGTTGCTACTTATCTGAGTCTTCATTCAAATAAGTTGATACAGGGAAATTTAAACTTGGATCAATGTTCACATCACACAAAAGAATCATGGATCAAACGTCTAGGCCTAGTATTAAGTTCAAAACGTAAAATCATCTGCCTGGAAAGTCATTGAACTTGCTCAACATATTGGAGCTGTCAATTTTACATTATATGTTTACATTACATAATCTCGTGATGACAACATCAGACAGTGTAACTTTGTTATAAGGAAGTTTAGTTTTGTGTTTGTTTTTTTGTTATAAAAACACATAGGGAATATTTTGCTCTAAAAATGTTAAACTTTAAAAAGTTAAAACTCAACTTTTTTATCCTTATCTGTGTTTATTTTTCATTGAATAAATTGTAAAATGGTGATTTAAACTAAGAACAAAGATTTAGCTTTAAATACAAGGAATTGTGCCAACAGTGTTCTCAATCTATCTAGGCCGACTAATCTCAGTCTTGATTGAAATAGTGGTTAATAGAATTTTTTCCCTGTGGATCACTGTGAGACTGAACAAGATGGATTGTCAAACTAATAGGAGACATCTCTATTAGACTATTAATGGATTCGGTCAGACCTGGCAGTCTGAAACAAGCCAATCAGCAATTAAAGTTTCCTTAAATTCAACCCCTGTATCGATGGAACCTGATGAACATCCACTGCCACAAAGGGCGGTACTCAGACCGGTTTTTCTGTATGGTCTTGTGCGAGTAGAGATGTGAAATACCGTCATCATCAGGAACATTCCTTAGCTTCGGTAAAAGGTGAAATAATACTATTAATTTGTCACCTATTACTTCCTCGTGAAGGACGTTAAAACTGGTCGGTGGTCGCTAAGTAAGACACAATCAGTGATATTTTACTCACTCATTCTATCAGAACAAGGATACAAAAATAATCTTATTATTAAGGTACTGTACTATATTAATTTATTATGCTTGCTGTGAAGTTATTAGCAAGACACAATCAGCGGGATAGTTGTTTCATTTGTTCGCTTAAACAGTTCAAATGACGTTACTAAAATAATAGGGCATTCTCGGCTAATCTATTGATAGGTAATAGGTGACACCAGTAACAGTATTATTTATCCTATTACGTTAAATAACGCCCACCTCTATATGCAAGCTTTCTAAGCCACTTATGCACATTTACTACATCAAAACCATTATCTCCAAACACATACGTCAACTGGCAACAGTAATAAACAAGGGTTGACACCTGTACTATACGGTGGGGTCAATGAAATAAAATAAAATAATTAATTAAACAGAGACAAAAAATAATATGAAATGACGCAGAACAATATAAAGCGATAATTCCCACGCGAACGGAAACCGATAGAAATTTCCAAACATTAAAATATTTTTTATTCGAATAGTCAAAATTTCAAATTTCAAGGGGAGTCGCCATATAAGAAAGAAAGAAGATCTAGACTATTCTATTCCAGTGGGTGTCAGCCACCAATCAGATACAAGCATCACGTTACGTGACTTGAAGCACTCAGTGCTCACTCTTCACTCGACTCTCCAAACTACTCAACACCGTCTAGTCTACACCGTTGTCGACCATCGATGCCTACCATAATTCAGTATTGATAAGTAACTCTTCTTATTTCAACTGTCGTTGATAATGGCAGTTGCCTAGCGGGAGTGGTTCATAAACGGTTGATACTCGTGACGTGATTACGTCCAGACTACAGGACCATGGTCCACGACATCTAGATCCGCCATGTTCTTCGTTTGAGAAAACTACCAAAGGCAACTATAAAACAGGTTCCTGGCATAGATTACGATACAAACTAATTTTAAGTCCCCATTTCATGTAAATTCCAGGTAAAAAATGTAAGTCAAGAAGAATATAATTTTGTAAACGTTTATCAGTTGCCTCCTTTTATTAAGTTAGTCTTCAAAATAAGATCATTATTCTTCTTCTTTATAACTTTTGAAAACCAACAATCTAGAATTATTATTTAAAGTTTCCAAAATATTAAAAAACCAATAAAGAGGCAAAAATGTGGTTCGGATTTCACTATAAACTGTAAGTCCCTTAGTTACCATTAGCTGTATGGGCTATTAATTAACAGCAAGCTGTATCTAAGGAATAAGTCGGCCTTAGTCACTAACAGGACTATAAGATCGCGCCACTCATCCTACACTCATCTCCATTCATACTTGGCTTAAAATACCTACTTTGTATGGTCGCCATTTCATTGAAAAGTATTAAAATATTAAAGTAGGCTACTAAGATGAATGAATTCAGGACAGAGTATGGTAGGCATAGATAGTTGGAATGATAAATAAAAAACCTCTGATCCAAAATAGCAGGAAGGAATAAGATAGAATTAGGCATGTTATAGTACCACAATTCCTTCTGTGATGTGTGTTTTAGGGCAACAAAACTGAATTATTAAAGTAGGCCTATAAAATTAAATCACAAATTACATCTACAGAAACCTTATCACAGAACGTGATTCATTCTTGGCTAATGTCAATTTACTTTTATTACGTTTTTAAATACTTTTTGAACAAATATAACATATTTCAAGCTTGCTTGGCTGAGATAGGAGCTTGATGCAGACCTTAAATTACGGACAACCATCATCATAAATTGTACCACTATCAATACAAAATTAATGATAAACCTTTATGCCTCTGCACAGCTAAGAATAATTTTCATTGTTACTATTCATCAGCATCAAGTATGAAGGTAGTAACTTGGAAAAACAGGGTTTACTGCACCTCAGTCAAACAGTCCAACGATTATTCAGTAGAATCAGCTAATATATTTTCATTTTGTTGTAAAGAAAACAGTTTGAAAGCTCAATCTAATAATTTGAAACGGTTTTTTTTTTTTTGTCTCTACTAATTTGAGAGAACGGCTGGGCGTAGAAACTCGGTAGAGGTGTCTAAAGATAGATCTTGGTCTCCCCTCAAAAGATAAACAAGGTGAATTCCCATCGGGTTCTGCCCCAGTGGCCTTAAAATTCTCTTCCCATGTTATTCTTATGGAGGAAAAAATGGGGATTTGTCTCCACTAATTTGAGAGGATGGCTGGGCGTAGAAACTTCGTAGAGGTGTCTAACGATAGTTCTTGGTCTGCAGATGAGCCATCAAAAGAGAAACGAGGTAAATTCCCTTGGGGCTCTGCCCCAGTGGCCTTTAAAATTCCATTCCCGTGTTATCCTTATAGAGGAAAAAACAGGGGTTTTGTCACAGCTAATTTGAGAGAACGGCTGGGCGTAGAAACTTGGTAGGGGTGTATCAAGAAACGTCTTCGTCTGTAGATGAGCCATCTAAAGAGAAACGAGGTAAATTCCCTTGGGGCTCTGCCCCACAGGCCTTTAAAGTTCCCTCAGCAGATTCGTTTACATTATGCCATATGGTAATTTCACACTACTTTTAATGAACCAGCTGTTAATATTAAAATTGTACTACAAAGGTTAAGTGTTATGAGCGTATTTACTGAATCTGTCAAAAAGAAATGTTTATATTATTATTTATGATTTTAAAATTGAATTTAATTTTAAATTGAATTTGATTTTAAATTGAATTTGATTTTAAAATTGTTCAAAAATCTATGCTTTTAATGCACTTAGACAATATTATATTATGAAATCAGCAAAGTGTTACCTAAGCAAAGCAATTATTATTACATTCAAGAAAGAACGTCAGAGGTTTGTGAGATTATTAGCATAAAAGTTTTCGATAAATGAGTAGAAAATTGTGTCATACAATAAAAGCCTTGCAAGTGTAGAGGAGTACGTTAAGGATGTGAGCTGTGTTCAAGTTTTGACATGACTAACCACGGAGTATGTTTAATCTGTGGTTTTGGTGAAGTAGGTGAATTAATGGCAATTCAGGTATTTTAAAAATTTGGATGTGGTTCTGCAAATGTTCAAGATTTGTGGCCAAATTCAATACAATTTTGGTCCATCCCATCCACAAAATACATGCACAGCTTTATGTGATCAATACGGTCAAGGCAATTGACTCTCGCATATCAATAAAGTTCAAGTTCGAGAGCAACCTCAATTTCACAAAACTATGCCAGAAGTTAATCAATTAGCAAATAAGTACAGGATGATTAAATACATTGGTCGATGTGGCAAGAGAAGGAATCTAAATTGTTTGGACCCGCATCGAAGTAAGAATGTTACTGCTTTCTGGAGAATCAGATATTTTTATCAAATACAAAAGAACAGATTTAATATGCCTCCCACTGATAAAATTCTGTATTTTTATGACCTAGGATGGTGATTCACTTATACAATTCAAATACGATCTGAATGATTTTCCTAAAGCAGATGGAACCAGTTATTATTAATATTGACTCTTTCCGTCTAATGACAGACCAATTATATGAACTACTTTCCCCATATAGTGAAAGAGGCTTTAACATGAACAAAACTAATGAACAAGAAACAATATTGTTACAAGACTCCTAAAAAACCTTTTAGGCAAAGACGATGAAAGGACAGAAAATATTGTATTCAACGAATTCATCAACCACGTTTTTAACGTATCGTCATACTCATAATTATTTTTATCCTCCCTTCATTTAACTAAAATTTTAATAACTTCACTCTATCCATCGCAGTTAGCTGAATTAACGTAAAACCTAAAGTAACCATCGATTTCAACGGGTTTCACCTAGTCTATGTATTAATAGGCAAGCTTGTTTCTTTAAAACCTTTTTTCTCAGCTCAAGTGCAATAGCAGGGAAAATCCCGAATACTGTTAGAAAGATATTTTCTTGTAGGTGTGCAGAATCCCTTTAAAAACTAAAATAGGCTACAACATAAGCACAAAAATTTAATTTAAAATTTTAAAAAATTAACATGGGCCTTATGGGTTGCCATGCTGGTAACGAAATAACAACACAATGTAAATAGCAAATCAAAACAAATGAAAGAACAGTAGAACTCCAATTATCCAAACTCCAATTAACCGAATCTCCGATTATCCGAATCGCTTATTTCAACAATTTTAAAAACGTAAAGCTACAGTAATAATAAGTTTTGCAAAATATCAAAGAATTGTTACTAAACAAATTTAGCCAAGCTGTAATTTTGGACTTTGATGGAACACTATTACTGTAACTTAAGAACATGAATAGAACACATTTGTGCTATGAGCATTGTGTAAACTGTACAAATGTTCTGATTTCTTTATTATTAATTAAAAGTTCATTTAGTACCGAAAATAAGAATTTTTCTTGGAAATTCCCGGATTTCCTGTTAAACTCCGATTATCCGAATTTTCGATTATCCGAATGGGGTCTGGTCCCAATTGATTCGGATAATCAGAGTTCTACTGAAATTCCAATCACATGTATACTTATAAAATGTGTACTGTATGAAATGCACTGCAATCTTGTTGGCCTGTGTACATTAATAATATTTGTTTTGTGGTATTTTCACCAGCTGTAAAGCAATCATCCATCTAAAATATAAAATCAAAATAATAACATAAGCAAATTTAGTTCTCAGTGGTGGTGAGTCTGATTTTGCACTGATTGTGTGTTATATAATATCTCCTTTTTGTTTAGTGTAATTTTGATCATTTTACTGTATTTGTTTACTATAAACTTGAATGACTTTCAAGTATCATTCTGAAATGCCTCTATGGCGAACATTAACTGGCCAGGTAGAAAGGAGAAACCGTAACCCTCTCTATAATATTAGAGTTAATCAAAGATGTAGTTATTATACCGAATTTGATAGATAGTCTTAGATGTGCGTTAAGATAAGTGCCTCGGGAGTTTTGTGGCCCAGACATTGGACTTATGAACTTAAAACGCAGATTTTGCTATGGGAAACACTTCTGGTCCGAAGCAACACAACGTGATACGACGGCATTCACATCATGTTGCAACAAGGGCAAAATTGTTTTACAGCCCTTGATACGAACTGCTTTAAGCGAATTTCCCCTAAAGGGAATAAGCTATTACCATAGTACTCATGGTAAGACCTGGACCCGGGACCAATTTGCTTTTTCGTTTTGAGGTCCCTAGAGACCAGAAACATCATCCGTTCAAATTATATATATATATTTATATATGTGTCCGTTAGCGCGATAACTCGAGCAAAAATCATCCGATTTTGATGAAATTTGGTACAAACTTGTAAACCTACGTTTATTCTAACGAGTTCGCGAACCAGCATGATCGGACTATGGGAACAGGGGTTTATGGGGGGTTTTATGGGGCAAAAATTAGTTTTTCCCATTTTTTACCCTTAAAACTTAAAATTTAGCATTTTCTTACCAAACCATTTTGTAGAGCTTAAAAAAAAACAAATAATTTAGTATATTGAAGCGTTATTATGCGGCTAATGGTTACGGAGAAAATTCCAAAAAACTGTAAATTTAAAATTCCCATGTTATTCTTATGGAGAATAAGTAAAACTGTTGTAGTTTGCTTGTTTATGATCATATTTTGATCAAATTTGGAAAATGCATTCATTTTATACTAAGCTATTAACATTTTACAAAAACACCTTTTTACCCTACCTATTGCAGCAAACCTAAGTACTCGTTAAACTAATGTTATTTAAATAGGGAATAAATGTGATATTTTTAAGGAGGCATTTTAGTGTAAATCCAATCAGGCAAATGGAAATTCGCTTAGTCTGCAGGTTTGCTGCGGCACGGGTATTTTAAAGACACTTTCAAAAGAAATCCCTATCACATGTTTTATTTAAAGCATGGGGTGAAAATAGAGAAGTCTGTACATTACATATTTTTGGTTGAGTTTTTGACCTCTGGACGACCTCTAGTTTTTTTATTCAAACATGCACAAAACAGATTTAAAACAGAATTTAAACGCTAACTTGATCATCATGAAATCATGATAGTGCTACCTACACTTAATTTTAGTGTTTGATGAATTTGCAAGTTTTAAAAAGTTGTTTTTACAACAAAAGAGGTACGCTGATTCAAGTGAGTAATCGTTGCACTATTCGTTAAAGTTAAAAGTGAAACCTTTTTTATCTTAAGAAAGTAAGCCAAGGGCCAGTAACATGAATTTTGTTTAATAGTAATTTAGATTTATCTTGGTGGTGTACAAGTGAGCCTACTCACAGATTCTGTAGCCATAACTGACAATGGATCCTGACTGGCAGCAAACTGACTTAGCGGGTCTGTCCCGTCTAGAGCTACCGTGAGCGGGTCCAATACTGGGGGAGTGGGGGTGGATGACCCGGTACTGGTTACAGTGCTACCCCCCCTCCTACTGGCACCCTTGCTTTCACTGACCTGTGAAACATATACAAATAAGAGCCAGAGGACTATACTATACTAATACTTTCTTACAGACACGCCCTCAGACAACTGCAGGCTAAAATTACTTTGTAGCTTGAGATCTGTTGTATGAAAGAAACTAACCAAAATCCAAAATATCTAAAATTGGTAGGCTACAAATATGAATGTGTAGGTTGGTGCAATACAAAACCTAACATTGTGTGTACAAAATTATCAAATGGTGGTTCTATACTAATCTACAGGCACTAGCATCTGTACAGCATTGTGCTCTAAAAACTCAGGCAAAATACCATGTCTGCTGACTACACTGTAACCTAGAATTTAGTTGATACATTGTCCGGAGGAATATCTCTGGCCATGTCGCTGAACTTTGCCTGCAATACACATTGACTTAACTTTTCCCTGTAGATTGTTTCCTCAAGAGGGTCTAGGTGTTTTTGCAGCAGCAGCATAAACATATATCTTCAACAGTATTTATATCCTTCTCCTGGCTCTGTCAAAGTTCTAAATCACAAAATTAAGTGAGGGGTTTTCAGCTGAGTCAAAATTACCGTTAGCAATAAACTTTTAATATTGATTTTGCATTATTGGCTCTAATACTGAATACAGAAGGAATATGAAATATATAGGCCTACAAAGGAAGACATATAAGGATAAACATTGAAGATTCCTATTAATCTTTAATAACACAGTACACAAAAACTGAATGTCAACAGTTGTCGGGCGTACCTAGGACAACAGTGGCCTTGGGCTGCTAGCTAATCTTTCTAGAAGTTGTAGCTGGACTGTCATCATTTTTTAACTCCCATCCCAATCAGTTACCAAAACCATCTTAGAGGTCTATTCACACACATCAGATCTGGCGTGTCACAGTTCAGGCAAATAATTGATTCCTAATTGGATTTTCTTTTGCGCTATCTACACTCATCCAGCAACATTTTCCACGCAGTTCTGTGAGTCACACTGCCGGCGTCCGTCAGTCAGTTTCAGATTCCTTCCCACCAAATATTGGGATTGTTTGGACCCCTGACGGTTGTTTGATGTATGTGTTTTTTGTTATTTAAATAACAGTGTTTACATTTTAAGTAAGTTACTGTGGCGTCAACTCCGCCACAGCTGTTTATTCCGTATTTTATTTTAATATTTATTTTGCAACAGCTGTTAGACAATTAATTGAGCGGAGCGAGCGAAGCTCTTATACCTCGACTCTTATGCATTTTGTAATACGCAAACTCCTCCTAGACGGCTGAATCGATCGTTTTAAAATTTTGCATGGTGATAAAGACCATATCGGTGAGTGCCAACATATATATGGCGTTAAAAAAGTCTCTCAGGAATCCGCCCCACTGGGTCTCAAAGTTTCAATGTAATCCTTATGGGAGCAGTATTTGACACATAAACAAAGACATATGATCAGCTGGTGACTTTTGAATGCAGTAGATAAAGAAATATAAAGGAATAGCATTATTCCACAGATATTAGAACAGAAACGGTATGGACATAAATATAATCCAATGACGACACTAGCTTGAGGTCCATGACGTAGGAAGTGGTGAAAAAAGTAGTAAAGATGAGCAGTCTGGAGTGTGGAAACTGTTTATGACGATTAGATTTAGGTAAGTCACCATGCATTCCTAAAATTCAATGGGAAGTGAGGAAAACAGGTCCGCGACATAGAAAGTGGTGAAGGAAGTAGTAAAGGTGAGCAGACTGGAGTGTGGAAACTGTTTATGACAATTAGATTAAGGTATCTGCAATCCTAAAATGCTATTGGAAGGGAGGGAAACAGGTCCACGACGTAGGAAGTGGTGAAGGAGTAGTAAAGGCGAGCTGTTCGGGGTATGGGATCTGTTTATGACCATTAGATTAAGGTATTTGCAATCCTGTGATGCTATGGGAAGGGAGGGGAACAGGTCCGTGACGTAGGAAGTGGCGAAGGAAGTAGTCAAGGCGAGCTGTCCGGAGTGTGGAAACTGTTTATGACGATTAGATTAAGGTATCTACAATCCTAAAATGCTAAGGGAAGGGAGGAAAACAGGTCGGAGGTGTAGGAAGTGGTGAAGGAAGCAAGGCGAGCTGTCCGGAGTGTGGAAACTGTTTATGACGATTAGATTAAGGTATCTACAATCCTAAAATGCTAAGGGAAGGTAGGACAACAGGTCGGAGGTGTAGGAAGTGGTGAAGGAAGTAGACAAGGCGAGCGGTCCTGGAGTGTTGGAACTGTTTATGACAATTAGATTAAGGTATCTGCAATCCTAAAATGCTATGGAAAGGAAGGGAAACAGGTCCGTGACGTAGGAAGTGGTGAAGGAAGTAGTAAAGGTGAGTTGTTCGGAGTGTGGGATCTGTTTATGACCAATAGATTAAGGTATTTGCAATCCAATAATGCTAAGGGAAGGTAGGTAAATAGGTCCGTGACGTAGGAAGTGGTGAAGGAAGTAGTAAAGGCGAGCAGTGCGGAGTGTGGGAACTTTGATGACGATTAGGTTAAGGTATCTGCAATCCTAAAATGCTATGGGAAGGGATGAAATGAGGTCCGCGAAGTAGTAAGTGGTGAAGGAAGTAGTAAATGCGAGCAGTCCGGAGTGTGGGAACTTTTTATGACAATTAGATTAAGGGATCTGCAATCCTAAAATGCTATGGGAAGGGAAAGAACATGTCCGCGAAGTAGGAAGTAGTGAAGGAAGTAGTAAAGGCGAGCAGTGTGGAGTGTGGAAACTGTTTATGACGATTAGATTAGGGTATCTAAAATCCTAAAATGCTATGGGAGTGGAGGAAATGAGGTCCGCGACGTAGGAAGTGGTGAAGGCAGTAGTCAAGGCAAGCTGTCCGAGTGTGGAAACTGTTTATGATGATTAGATTAAGGTATCTACAATCCTAAAATGCTAAGGGAAGGGAGGAAAACAGGTCGGAGGTGTAGGAAGTGGTGAAGGAAGTAGTCAAGGCGAGCTGTCCGGAGTGTTGGAACTGTTTATGACAATTAGATTAAGGTATCTGCAATCCTAAAATGCTATGGAAAGGAAGGGAAACAGGTCCGTGACGTAGGACGTGGTGAAGGAAGTAGTAAAGGTGAGTTGTTCGGAGTGTGGGATCCTGTTTATGACCAATAGATTAAGGTATTTGCAATCCAATAATGCTAAGGGAAGGTAGGTAAATAGGTCCGTGACGTAGGAAGTGGTGAAGGAAGTAGTAAAGTATGAGTATAGTGTGAGACCCGTCTGTGGCAGTTAGATTAATGTATCTTCATTTCTAAAATGCTATGAGAAGGGAAGGAAACAGGCCCCACGACGTAGGAAGTGGTGAAGGAAGTAGTAAAGGTGAGCAGTGTTGAGTGTGGGAATGGATCAATGTATCTGCAATGCTAAAATGCTAAAATTGGAAGAGACTGTATACTGTAGGTTAAAATTATTACAAAGCACGAATCGATACATATTTTTGATACATGAAATCGTTAACAATAGAAATTTACAACAATGCTATATATTAAAAGGTATGTTCTGAGTCATAACTCAACAATGGGTGAACGGGTTTGACGATTGTAAATATTAATGAAATGAGTAACACCTCTCCTGTGATAGCGGTGGAATTATGAACATCTTCACTATCAAGCTCAAGTCCTGGTAGATCTCCCATATTGTGTACATCATACTTAGGTTGTCATGAAACCATAAACGCCCCATATGATCACGACAAAATAGTTAGTGTCCACTGCAAACATGGCAATTTTGGGAACATTTCTTTTTGTTACAACTGTGAACATCTCCCACGATGAAATCTTGGACGTCTACATTGTTAGTATGTTCTCCACAATAGGTGGACAAGCCTGTAGTATGCCTGAGGAGTATCGTGAGCATTCGTACACTGGAAAATTGCAAATACATTGCTGCTCAAAACCTCATATTTAGAGGCTTTTTTTCTTTTATTGGCTTACAAAGTGTCTCTAGACTGCTTGCAGATTATAGAAGGGTATGAAAAACGTAAATTATGATCTAACTAGCTGTACCCGCGGGCTTTGCTCTGTTTTGACTTCAAAGTAAAACTATTGTTGCCGTACCGGGTTGGGTGGCATTTCGAGTGGCTATTCATGGTTAGTTTGAAAAACAACATTGGACTTATTAAGCTCTCAGAGAGTATTTGGGCCCTAAGAGAGTATTAAAATAAAAATGAAGTGACTATCTCCACTAAGCCTGTGGTTTTATATTGGCTCTGTTAATGAAAAAAATCAGCTCAATTGGTCAAGTAGTTTTCATGTTATTGACATAGGTACTTCAAACATTCATATCTATAGGCTAGTATTAGTTCCTTCCATCCAAGTGTTTAAATTACTGTTATCAAAAATTCAAACAAAAAGTTAATAGTGCTGCACCCTGTTGATAAACCTTTTTAACTTTCTTAACACGTTCGCTGCTGGCGTTGTATTTTTACAACGTGCCTACCCGGCGCCAGGAGCTAGCGTTGTACATATACAACGCTGTGTCATTGTTGTTTAACGTTTCCATGGATTAGCCAGCTCGTCACGAGCGTCCTATATTTCTTTGCAGCTCGTGGGGACGTACTTTTCTGACAATAAAAAGTATAGTTTCCCAAAATCCCCACCAGGGTCGTTTAGAACAGGGCTTTGTCCCCACCTCTTTTCTGCTAGATAGCGACACTACTTTACGAACTGCAACCTGGGTAACGCTACTATCTATCAGAATCGCTTGGTACTATGTCCAAAGCCAGTTTTATTGCAGAACATTGCCATCCAGTATAACTACTGTTGTTTTTACTGTAATTCAGTGTGTCGTCAGCAATGTTTATGCAGCGACAAGCGTTAGTTCAGCTCCTGGCGCCGTCCCGGCATCTAGCGGTCAGCAGCGAACGTGTTAATGCTAAATAGTCAATGATGCTATTGAACATCATAGAACAGAACCAACTTGTTTAATTGAAACAGCTATTAAGATTCATTAATTGCTTTTAAATATGAAAAAAGATAAGGCTTACATGGGCAACTCCAGAGCCGGGGGCGGAGCACAAAAGTCTGATCAAAATAAAAACTACTTAGTACTATTTAATGCCTAAAGAATCAGTGTACCAAGTTTCAGCCTCCTAGATAAATGGGAAGTAGGAGAATTAGTGATGAGTGAGTAAGCCTCAGTCAGTCAGTCAGTGAGGGCTTTGCATTTTATGTTTAGATATAACACATTTATTTACTTCTAAAAATATAAGCAACACAAATTTTTCATACTTACTACAACTACATTTGATTTGAGAGGGTTATCTAAAACTTCTTCTCTTGGTAAAATAGATTTATTTATAGCTGGCTGAATCTTACAACACCTGAAAAAAAAAATGAAAAAGGAACAATGATTTATTTTCATTAATAATTACTAGTGTACATGTTGCTCGAAATCGAGCAATTGCAAAGAAGTACTGGAGTTATTTATAAACAAATAACTTGTTTAAAAACTAATAACAGCCATAATTTCCGATGATTTTAAAAGAGTGACTAAAAGATTATTAACTAATGGAAATACTCACGATTTACATAACAGTCCTATTCCAGTTTAAAGGGTTAATTTTTAACTATCAAACTTCCCATGGACGGGAAAAGGTAAGCTTACAATTCAATTCAACGTAAAAAGGCTGTCAGCTTTTATAATGTGACACCGTACCTAAGTTATTTAGCCAATTTGTAGACAATAAGGTGTAGGCTACTTTAAACTCTACAGAACAGAGTTAGGAAAAAACTGGCATAACTCTGAAATGGTGTTATTTATAATAGGCATACTCATATGGCAAATCCTTAAAATAAAAATTCAATATTTAATAACTTAATATTGTACATGTTGTTCGAATTCGAGCAATTGCAAAGTGAATGATTTCAAAACGAATAACAGTCATATTTACAATGAGTTTAAAAGAGTGATCTCAAAGATTACCGGTGTGTAACTCAGACCATGTTTATCTTCGTTATTGATAAACCTAAAGCATTCCGGCCGGTTTTCTCCTTCTCAAAATGCCTCCCTGTCCGTCATTGATAGAGGGCGTTACGTTTCTTTTATTACGTTTTATTTTATTACGTTTCTTTACCGGAAAAATCAAATTTAATGAATCATATAGTGATTACAACCTTAGTTTATTAAGTGCCAAAGCTTTTGTGATAATAATTTTAGTAAGATAAAGTGATTTTTAACTGTGAAAACGAACTTCAAAACTTGGTAAGATCAAACCATACTACTTCCATAAGCAGACTTTTGATAGAAGATTTCAGTAATTTTATTAGTTTTCAAACATAAACCTACTATTTCATAAGCTTCTACAGTTTAATATCAATAATTTAACGAGAGTGCAAAAGTGCAAAGTGAACTATTAAGATTTTACACAGTTAACATAACTGAAATATGACCGGTAGACGGCCATTTTGAATTCTGTATGAAACTGAAACTAGCCATCATTGCATGCAAGTTAACTTAGTAGAAGTAGAAGAACCATCAAGCCAATCAGAACGCTCTACTTCTGAAAGCTCAAATCACCAAACACTCACGCATGCACATCCCTATTTACTATTTACTCACACACTCGCACTTAGCCAAATTGTATGCTTACAATCACATCAATTATTTAGCTAGGCATCAATCACAAACAAAACCAGTCTAGTCAAACATGAACATACATTAACCTCTCACTCTGACTCAATACAGGGAAATTAGGACGCAACTCACCAAATCTAAAGACTGCTTTCCAGCCCGCCTAACACCTTTGGGCCTACCACACACCAAAGACCCCTCTCCTTTTTCCCAAATATCCCCCCCCCCCCAAAAAAAAAAAAAATAATGTCTCAAACAAGGAAAAATAAGACAAAAAGTAAACAAGAGACTGACCCTCCCCTGGAGGAAACTCTGCATAATAGGCCTACGTATCCATGTATAGTTTGTTACATAAGTATTAATGATGATGACAAAGCAGTAGCCTGCAACTGTAGTGACGTAAATTGGTACCATATAGGCTGTGTTAATGTTAGCGATGAGCAGTATAGTATCTTAAGGGACGAAAACGACACACTAGTTACATGGGTTTGTCGTAATTGCAAGGCATTGTCTGTGGCACATAAAAAAGACACTATGGAAGATAAGCAATATAATGAAATAATAAAGATCCTACTCGATGATATAACAGATCTTAAGAGTGAAATAGATAACCTTAAAACAGAAAATATTAGGCTCTCTGAAGTAATTGCAAAAAAGACTGAAGTTATTTTTAAACTTGAACATGCAATCTGTAATATAGCTAATGACAGTAAGCAGGTAGGGCCAAAACCAACAAATGAAATCAGCAATAGAGTAACTGAAGCAAAGAGTAGGCCTAAGAATGTAACTAATATTACTACCGAGAATGAAGCCCAAAACGCTCTGCCTACCAAAAACAATGTAAATAGGAACGAGCATAGGGGTAGCTCTTCTAAATCCGTAAGTAAGAACGTCTCCTTTAGCGATAAACTGAAACAAAACACCATGGTACGTGAATCTGACTCTGTTACCCCTGAGAAGGAAATTCGTAGACTTCCACTAATTATAGGTGACTCGTTATTGACTGACACCTCTAGAATTATCAGTAAGTCAGAGCACAAGGCAAATGTGAAAGTAATCCCCGGCGGAAGAATACCGGATTTCAGTAGATTCCTCTCTGAGCAAAGGACACTTCCAAGAAAGGTTATTGTAAATTTAGGTTCTAACAACATGTCATCAGCAAGAACCCCGAACCATGTAATGCGTCCACTATGGCTGACTATTGAGGCATACAAGAAACTCCACCCAGGGACGGACTGGTATGTGATGTCAATACCATATAGATATGACAGTTACCGTAGATTTATAGAGGAAACCAACAATGCACTACGATTCATGTGTGCGCAGCTGAAAATAAATTTTATTGACAACACAAGCCTATTAGGAGAAGAACATCTGAAGTGGGACGGAGTCCATCTAAACAGCGAAGGGGCGGAGATCCTGACCAGACGCATCATTGACATCATCGGGCCTGTTGCAGAGGACGTAGATGAGAGCCATGATGACAATCAAGAGCACCCAAACTCCAAGTCACCGACTTCCCCGCAGACGACACAGCACACCGGCCAAAACCCACCCCCCACCAGCCTAACAATCAACATACCCGACAAGTTTCCAACACACAGCACAATATTAATTTCCATAAACCATTAACTATCTTCCATCTCAACATACAGCGAGGACTACAAAACAAAATTGACAGATTGCTTATAGAGGTAGACAAAATTAGGCCTGACATCTTGATCCTGTCGGAACACGGTCTAAAGAGTGAAGAGCTTGCAGTTACAAATATTGAAGGATATGTGCTGGCATCACAATTCTGTAGAATCCATCACATGTGGGGTGGTGTTGCAATTTACCTAAGAAATAATTTCCATATCGACTCAGAAGAAATTAAACTGCAGGAACTGTGTAGGCCTACGGCAGAAGAACAAAAATTTGAGACTGTTGCAATCAAACTAAAATATAAATTCTATAACATCATACTGATTGGTACATACAGATCACCTGATAGTACTACTGAAGAGGATTTTCTAACAAAACTGGCACACGTCTTACAGAATTAGACCACGAAAAATAACTACTGCCTGATCCTAGGCGACGCCAATTTTGACATTTTGAAGCCTGACAATCGGGGTGTAAAAAATCTCCTATGCCTGTTGACTGAATATGGATGTTACGCATATGATTTTCCTGTGACGAGAAAAACTCCAACATCTCTCTCTAGTATTGACGGATGTTACACCAACTTACAACCAGATGAAATATCTGTACAAGCACACCTGACCAGTTTTTCGGATCACCACTATTTAATATGTAAAGTTAAAAATAAGAATAAACACCAGCCGGCTACCTATAAATACTCAAGAAATTTTTCTAAGGCTAAATTGAAAGAGTTAAAAGAAAAACTAAGTACAGTAGATTGGGCGCCTGTTTATGCATTAAGATCTGTGGATGAAAAATATAACAACTTTCTAAAGATTCTTCGACTCAACATGGACCACATTATGCCTAAGGAACCAAAGAGGGTCTCAACAACAAACAAAAATATTTTTTGGGACAAGGACATCTTGGAACAAAAAGCAGCTCTGCAAATTGCCCACAACAAATATCTGCTCACTGGTGCGGAGGACGACAAGGAAGGTTTCCATGACATAAAGAGAGCTTATGACCAACAAGTTAATAGTACACAAAGACGCCACACTGCAGAAAAAATAGCTCAGGCTGACAACAGAACTAAAGCTATATGGAATATAGTAAATAATGAGAGAAAGAAGAGCACTACACAACAAAAACAAAATTAGCCTAATGCAACATGGCAAACTAATACATGACCCTTATTACGTGAGCAATATTTTTGACAAATTATATACACAGCCTACCCTGGATCATACCACCAACCAACCAGATAATGACATCAAACTGATGGAGCCTGACAGAGGAGTGCCACCGTTGTCTTCTTTCAACTACATATCTGAACGGGAATTGGATAAACTCTGTAGCAGTATGAAGCCTAACAACTCTGCGGGATTTGATGATGTCACAGGGAAGATTCTCAGGTTCTGCAAGGAAGAGCTGTTAAAGCCTGTTTGCCATATTATCAATAGATTCAACAAGCCACAGTGCCTGAAAAGTTAAAGATAGCAAAAATCTACCCTGTCTTTAAAAAGGGCGACAAACATGAACCCAATAATTATAGACCAATTTCAAATCTGCCAGTCATACCTAAACTGCTTGAGCGTGCTATTTATAACTAATTATCTACCCACCTTCAAAACTACAATCTTTTATCTCCATGCCAACACGGTTTCAGAAAGGGCCATAGTACCAACACGGCAATAGCTCATCTATGCAAAACCATAAATGATCTGTGGGAAAATAAGTGTAGCGCTTCAGCCTTTTTTTGGACCTACAAAAAGCCTTTGACAATTTAAACTGGGAAATTTTTCTTCAGAAACTTAAACAGTTCAATATCACGGACCTAGCTCTAAATTGGGTTAAAAATTACGTTGATGACAGGCAACAATTTGTCGAATTAGGCTATCAGCACCACAACACAATTGGAACCGTCAAATCATCCTTAAGGAAAACAGTGGTAGGAGTCCCACAGGGATCGATATTGGGTCCTTTGTACTTTCTAATTAATATTAATAGCCTACCAGAGTCACTGAATCATAATCTGAGAACCATACTCTACGCAGACGATACAACAATAGTAATCCCTACAAAGTACCATGAGAACAATAGCAACATAGTCAATTCAACCCTGGACGAGGCTACCTCTATCTGCAAGTCACTTAAACTCAGCATTAACACCACAAAAACCGTTCACATAAGTTTTAAGCCAAACAACAGTAATAGAGCTGATGAGGACTGGCAAGGATTGAAGATTCCCGTTACCGCATCAACCAAATTCTTGGGAGTTATTATAGACCAAAACTTGAGTTGGCAAGATCACACCGACCATCTCTGCAAAAAATTAGCTACGGCTCACCATGTAATTATACGCATTAGAGCTATAACTGATGAAAACACTGCAATTCTGGCTTACCACTCACTTTTTTCTTCCCATCTGCGGTATGGAATCGTCGCCTGGGGATCCACCCAGGAGAAGAACACAGACCGCATCATGGTTCGGCAAAAGAAGACCCTTAGAACAATATTGCGCCTGCAACCCTCGGAGCACTGCAAACCATTTTTTACCCAACACAAAATCCTTACCGTCTATTCCCTCTTTATATATGAAACCATAATCCTGGCCAGACAACAATCCCCAACCCTACGACAGGAGAAACACTCCTATAACACTCGCAACAAACACAATATTGACCTACCTCAGCATAGACTCCAAAAATTTAACAAAACCCCAACCTATTCTGGCTCATTTTTCTACAATCTCTTGCCTCAAGACCTAAAAAATCTACCACCAACACGCACATTCAACATAAAACTTAAACAATACCTTGCTGATAGGCCCTACTATAAAATCTCAGACTTTGTGTCTGACCACACTTTCTCACGTCTCGATTCGTGAAGAAAGAAGACCCTGCAGTTAAAAATTGACGATTCCCCGATCGGCTGATCGTGGAGAAGACGCCGGATGTAAGATGTAAGGGCCAATTGAGAAAGAAAAGTCGTTTTGGGGTAGTGTTGGGCGCATTTGTAACCTAATAGTTAAGATTGTCCAGGGCCAGGTGCTGACTGTGACGAGTTAGGCCTATACGCACCACGCGTTATGACGATTACGCCTCCTGTCTATGTTTCGTTGTCGTCGCGTCGGAGGCATTTAAAAGAAAAAAAAAACAACAAATAAACAAATTATAGCTACGCAAAACAACAATTAAAGCACAAATTTAAGTTACAACTATACTAACACGATCCGTCTTGGAGGTTATGTTTACACAAACTCAAATAGTAAATAAATGTACTCAATGCGTTTATTTGAATTGAAAAATAAATAACAGCTATTAAATTATACAGCTGATCAAAATGTAAACAATTATGTTCTTCATAAGGATAACATGGGAACTTTCAAAGCCACTGGGGCAGAGCCCAAGGGACTTTTTCAAAAATGTAAGGCCAGTTTGCAAATCTACGCAACACGCTCTTTCCAATGAGACGTCAATGGATAAAATCGGTTGAGAAATGGCGGAGGAGTTCAACCGACAAAGTTTCATGTAGCGTATTAATTATATAGATATCATTAAACACAAACCAACATCCAAAACTATACACATTTTTAATACAACATAGATAATTTACACATTGACTGTTTACAATTAACATATGTTCTTCTTCTCACTTTTTATTTTTGCTTCTCAACGGGAAAAATCTGTTTCATAATCACTAAAATAGATTTATAATAAATAATCTATCATAAAGTTTAAGATTAATTAAGCCCTACCACATAGTTGTTTTATTTTTTTTTTATCAGCTGTCTGAAATTGTGAAATAGGCATTTGACATTTCTGTTTGTTTACATTTAAATGTTAAAGCAAACGTAAACATTGTGAATTTTCTCATGCTTCCATGGAGACCAATTATTAATATTTAATTTCTAACAACAGCTGGAGTTTCAAAACAATGTTTGTTTCCCATGTTAATGTTATGGAGAAATTTGAAACTTTAAAGGGCTCCAGGGCCTCACTCTCTAATTATTTCCCTAAAAAGAAAGTTTCCTGCACAACTTCACGTTACGCTCTTTCCAATGACACCAAAAACATGTCAATCGGTTCAGTAGTTTTGGAGGGGAAAAATCTGTTTCATAATCATTGAAATAGATTTATAATAAATAATCTATCATAAAGTTTAAGATTAAATAAACCTACCACATAGTTGTTTATTTTTTTTTGGATCAGCTGTCTGAAATTTGAGAGTTCTGGTTGTTTACATTTAAAATGTCAAAGCTAATGTAAACATTGTGAGTTTTCTCATGCTTCCAAGGAGACCAATTATCAATATCTAATTTCTGACAGCTGGAGTTTCAAAACAATGTTTTTGTTTCCCATGTTAATCTTACGGAGAAATACAAAACTTTAAAGGGCCCGAGGGCCTCACTCTCTAATTATTTACCTAAAAAAAAGTTTCCTGCACAACTTCAAGTTACGCTCTTTCCAACGACACCAAAAAACATGTCAATCGGTTCAATAGTTTTGGAAGAGTAATTGTCAAAAAAATCCTGCTTGCGTATTAAATAAGTACTAGTGTCCCTGTTGCTCAAACTCGAGCAATTGCTAAGTATTACAGGCGTTATTTTAAAAAGAGCTTCAACCAAGTCAGCAAATATTTGTAGCAAACTGTTTTGTTAGCAAACTTATTAACTGTTTACAATTAACCTATGCTCTTCTTCTCACTTTTGATTTCTGACAACAGCTGGAGTTTCATAACAATTTTTGTTTCCCATGTTAATCTTATGGAGAAATAAGAAACTTTAAGGGGCTCCAGGGCCTCACTCTCTCATTATTTCCCTAAAAATAAAGTTTCCTGCACAACTTCACGCTACGCTCTTTCCAATGACACCAAAAACATGACAATCGGTTCAGTAGTTTCGGAGGAGTAATTGTCACAAAAAATCTGCTTGCGTATTAATTAAGTATAGATAGATAGATAGATAAATGAACATTTAAAACACAGACCCTCTGCAACAATGAGATTGAAGTTCATCTTAAACTGGGTTTTCCTAGGCGCGGTAGCGGAGAGCGGAGAGAGAACGCGGAGAGCGGACTCCACTTGTCTTAGGTAATTTAATGTTACTGTTTTCCTAGAAGCGGAGCGGAACACCATGTTAATTTCTCTTCCACTCTCCGCGTTCCTCTCTCCGCTTCCGCGCCTAGGTAAACCCAGCTTTAAAACTGACTGATTGAAATGATTCATGGAACCACAGAGAAGAAAAACAGAATGATCACAGCAGGAATGCACTAGGTAGATATGGTAGCCTATATAGCCTATATTTCTTCACAGCTGATCTAAAACTCATTTTGAAAATATGGACCCTATAGGAACAATGCTCAGCAGAGTGGAAGAGAGGCAGTGTCATCAAACAACCAATAAATACCATGGGTGTGTTGCTAGCCAAGTGGTTTGCATTTTGGACTTCGGTGTGGGAGGGACAGGTTCAATTCCCGACACACCTACAAAACTTTAATGGATATGGACCGCTTTTCCCATAAAAGTGATTAAAGTGGCTTCATAGAAAAATTCCGTACTGGCGTGGACACAGGCAAAATGAAAGAAAAATACCCTGCCGCAGCAAACCTGCCGACTAAGAAAATTTCTATTTGTCTGAATGGATTTTAATTAAATCTAAAAATAACATTAGGTTCAGTGGGGGATCTAGAACAGTCATAAAGGGGGTGGGGCGAACTGGTGGGTCCGGGGAGTTTGGGGGTACCCCCCCCAAAAAATTTTGTAAACTATGTCTCAAAAATGGCAGTATTATACCATTATTTTGTCCAAAGTCAGTGTGACAAATTATTTTACACGATGTGTATGCACTACTTTATTAAATGCAGTAAAATATATACAGGGTGACAAAAAAGTCTGGAAACGGCTTGATATATTTTTAACTAAATTCGTTAGAAAATTCAAACTTTTCACATCAACTTATATGTATGAAAACTACTTTTTACAAGCATTACCATTTTTTAACCTTCACCAGGGGACCTCCCATGAGGAGTAGGTACACTATCTTTGTAAGCATAGGTTGATATGCACACCATGTTAAAGGTCTGGTCAAGTGGAGTTCATTGCCGGAAACCGCGTCAAAAAAGGTTCATCCGTTACAAAATGGCGGCAGTCCAAAGTTCTTGCGGAATATACCTGCAGAAGCCTTAGGGCCCTTTCACACGAGGCCACTGGTGGCGGCCACCGGTGTCCGCCACCAGTTACCGGCCGGGAAACTGCAGTGGATGATACAGGCAACTTACAAGCCACTTTACTACAGCCACTGTACAATGGTAGTTGTGAAAATGCTGTTGAACAATGAACATCTCCTTTTTCTCGCGTTGATAATAAAGAAAATAAGGCAAAGACACAGGCGTGCTATACCAATTGCCGGTTACTTTTCAATTTCGCAAATTAGATCTTCAGTATTAACTTTGTTTTCTATTATTTTGTTTATTCTCTTATTCTGTTATTTTCCTTTGTCTTTTTCTTTTTCAGAAACGTCCTCTTTATTTTTCTTCTGATCACTCATTTTCACAAACAAACAATTCATCACGAAAACACTCAACAAATACCATAGTGCGTTTGTCTTTGCAGTCTGCACGTGAACTGATTCAAAATAGTAGCTGCGCGCTCATCCACGGTGGCGGCCACTGGTTGCTACGTGTGAAAGCTCCCATTTAATTCAATGCCCCGCGACGAGTTGCCGCCACTGCAGTTGCCGGCGGTTGCCGACTAGCAGTTGCGCGAGGAGACACTGCTCGGCCACTGTGTAGTGGCGGGCAACTACAGTGGCTGCGTGTGAAAGGTCCCATTTAAAACAATGTTAAAGCTGTGGCGGCCACCAGTGGTCTCGTGTGAAAGGGCCCTTAGTACTGTATTGGTAAATACTCATATTCAACATTAAATGGTTTTTACTTGGCCCGGAAATCTGAAACCCGTTTAAATTTGTTTTGAAGATTGAATAATATTAGTCTATGAGCTAGTTGACTTTAAAATACAGTTTCAGCTCTCAAGCTAATGGTCAATACGAGTATTTACCAATAGTAAGGCCTGTGCAGGTATATTCAACAAGAACTTTGGACAGCCGCCATTTTGTAACGGATGAATCCTTTTTGACGCGGTTTCCGGCAATGAAATCCACTTGACCAGACCTTTAAAATGGTGTGCATATCAACCTATGCTTACATTAAAGATTATGTACCTACTCCTCGTGGGTCGTCCCCCGGTGAAGGTAAAAAAATGATAATTCTTGGAAAAAGAGCTTTTATACATGTAAGTTGATGTGAAAGGTTTGAATTTTCTAACGGATTTAATTAAAAAGATATTAAACCGTTTCCAGACTTTTTTGTCACCCTGTATATATGTATGCCCTAGAGGGGGCATGTGCCCCCTTCCCCCCCCCCCCTCTGGATCCGCCACTGATTAGGTTTAATGAGTAACCAGGTTTGCTGCTACAAGGAAACTAATAAAGTGTGTTTTTAATAGCTTAGTATAAAATAAATAAATTTGCAAAGTTTGATTAAAATATATCCATAAACAAGAAAACTACAAAATTTTACAATATTCTCCATAAAAATAACATGGGAATTTTAAATTTTTTAAATTTTCTCTGTTACCAATAACTGTACAAAAATACATTTTGAAATACTATATTATTTGTTTTTCTAAGCTCTTTAAAAAGGTCCAGAGGGAAACTGGGAATTTTTGTGTTTTGAGGGTCAAAAATGAGAAAACCCAATTTTTGGATAAAACCGAGTTCCCATGGTTCGATCATGCTTGTTCGGGAAATCATTCAAATTTATCCTGCCTTACACCTTTAAAACAAATTACATCAAAATCGGACAAAAATCGGACGTAAATCTATACATAGGCTACAGTGTAAATTTAGTATTGAAACAAATCTGTATTTTTAAAACGGAAATAGGTAGAAATATTCTGTTTGTGGCATTGATTGTTAACAAAAGGTCTGCAATTTTTTACATCAAAAACATCTTTTAAGCCCTCTAACAATTCGAAGAGTTTGTCAAAAGAAACACAATGACGCAAACCTGAGGTGGATAACTCACCCCTAGCCAAAATAGCAGGTATTCCAAAATTTAATTTACCTAGCCTATGTAAAAAGCACCAATTTCACAAATATGGAAACAAATCTGTATTTGTTAAACCGAAACATATAGAAATATTCTGTTTGTGGCATTGATTGTAAAACAAAGGTTCCGCAATTTTTTTAATCAAACATGTTTTTAACCCCCGTGACAGGTTTTTTTTTTCAAATAACAACCCCTATAGAGTGATCCCTCATTTTGAAGGGTTTGTCAAGACACTTAAGCAATGGTGCAAACCTGAAGTCAATATGTCACCCCTAACCAAAATGACAGGTATTTAAAATTTTGAATTGAAGAAATGGGTGCTTTTTCACCCAATCGCACATGACCATTCAAAGGTAGGTATTTTAAGCCAAGTATTCAAATGGAGATGAGTGTAGGATGAGTGGAGTAATCTTGTAGTCTTGTTACTGACTAAGGCCGACATTTTCCTTAGATAGGACTGTTAATTAATTAATAAGTTAGCCCATACAGCCAATGGCAACTAAGGGACCTACAGTTTAATGGAATATTAACCACATTTTGCCTTGTAATTTACAAACTAGTCTAATTATCAGGATAGGCTAGTACTGCGGATAGTCGTAGTACAACTAGTTCGGACGTTAATAAAGAGTATCACATCCACAGATTATGCCTAGAAATATCCACAAAGTGTGTTATGTGTCGACGCATCGACAAATAGCCTAACACTCGGAGGGCTAAAGCAGGAAACGCACTAAACTTAGTCTGTTGCTCCCTTAGTCCGTTAGTATTCCCTTCAATCTCTGACACCTTCCGTTAAAATTGCTTTGCAAGGCTTTTAATGAACTGTAACCCATTTGTTAACTAAGATTATCTCTGTTAACAAAAGCGTAAGGAACAGTCTCCGTCTATCAACATAGCTATCTGGGCCTGAGAGAGGGTAAAAACCTATTATTGATGGACGATGGATCCGATACAACAACTAACTTAAATCACTATGTCACTTAGTCTGTATTTAATGGACTGGCACAAAAATTAACATGATCAAGACAGGACTTACCATTCCCATGATTTATTCATCCTTTTCGTCCTAAGCTAGTTTATAATCTATGTGCACAATGAATGCCACTTAGGCTATTTGATTAATTTAAAATAGAAGCGCTAATTTAAAATCAAATACTGTAGGTTTTTTGGGAAACTTTCACCCCAAAAAGTTGTATAGTGTAGTTAGTAAAAATCTTTTAACTTAACAAAAATGTCAATTTCAAAGGGAAGTAAGTTAACCTTCATTCTATATATCAAATCAACGTTATTTTACAGTAAAAATAAAAGTAGAGATGTGTTAATTCATTACAAGCTTCGCCTCAAGTTACTTGAACAAAGTTACAATGATGTATAATAAAAAAACTCCCTATATTATACGTAAAGTAATGGTAAAGTATAAGTTATGTTTACATTTACAACACGGTTTTGTTTTCTTTCACTGTTTTCAGTTTGTTTTTGTTAGGTTAGGTTACTTTCTTCTTCAAAATAAAATAATAGGAAAGAAGGCAAGTAGTGTAGTGTTGAAATAGCTGTTTTGTTTGGAGGCAACTAATTGACTGGCGGCACGATTTGTTTTTCAGGATAAATTTTGCTGACAGTGTCATTTGTAGGCTTCTGACTGACTATTAATGAAGGTTTATTAATCGAAAAATTAGTTCTGTTCATTAAATAAAATGTTAAATGCCTCAAATTCGATTTTATATTTTTTTTTATTATGAAATTAAACTGTCATAACCTAACCAAACTAACCAGACTTGCTGATAATGCAAAATCGAATGAAGGTTTAATCGAAAAAATAGTTTTGTTCATAAAATAAAACTATAAATGGCTCAAATTCAATTTTATAATATTTTAATTATAAAATTAAAATGTCATAACCTAACCAAACCAACCAAATTGCTGATAATCAAAAATTCCTAGACAAAATGTTGATTATATCGAAGGGATTCGATCCGATCCCGGCCACTGAGCTATAATGAATTATAGCTCACTAGCTCAGTGATCCCGGCCCTCCCAATTTGCAGTCAAAGTCAAGCACTCTATCCTCTATGCCACCGAGGCCGATGACGGCAATTTGTATTGTTCCGGTAATGTGTTCCCTCTGCCAATCAGAAGCCTCCAAATGACACTTTTGGCAAATTGAATCCTGAAATAAAAGTTCAGCTGACCGGAGGGAGCGAAGCCGCGAAGCTCTTTGAGATCGGAAATTATGCCAACTACTACCCAATAACGGCTGAACATATTAAATCCAAACTTTTGTAGTTTCAACAAACAGTGTTCATGTTATTAAACAAATAAATTTCAATTAGAATATGTCTGTACACTGTAAAACGAACATATTTTTTTCGAAGTGACTATTCGCACTCCAAAATGACGTCACAAACTGTTCCCGTTGTAGTTCCAGTTCCGGTATTACAAAACAATTCTATCAGCTTCCATACAAATACACCCTTTTTAACACTTATATTGCCCCCTTTTCCTAAATATTTTTATTAGCATGGGAAATAATATAATATTGATTTATATAAATAGTAATTATGATTAGAGTTTTGAATTAGCTGTTTTAAATAAATATCAATTATGGAATCAAAATGTATTTGAGCACGGCCACCTTTAATTCCAGGCCGCGGCCTGGTAGAATTGGCAACGTCGCAAATATTGTAGTTTAGCGCTAGACGTCCCATAAGATAACATGGTAGACGGGTGACAGCTTTATGATGAATTGTATTTGACAGCATCACCAACCGATCACACGGCCAACCTAAAAACACGAAACACCGAAAAAAAAACAGCAAAACAGTGGCACGTTTTTTTCTAATAATGTTCAACCAGAGAGTAGTGACTCCCTGAGTGACTCCAGTTATAATCTATTTATCTCAATGCCTGGATTGGCACTAAAGTGTCCAAACCCTGGCCTTGTTACAATTTAACGACCTCTTTGTTAGATGGCATCAGTATTAGGTAAATTTCTAGATTAGCTAAATATTACTAATGGCATCTGGGTCTGGAAACTATCTCGCTAGGAATCGAACCAGCTATCTTCAGAAAATATGAGCACTATAACCCAGATAAGTTCTCTGATTCAGTTGTACCTCCATTTCAGTTCATTTCATTTCATTTATTTCCACGGTAAGTAGCCAATTTGTACATGACAATTCAAAAATACATGATTCTGTACAACAAATTTCAAGCAGAGACAAAGAACAATATTTAACAATTAACAAAATAAACAATATCAGATCAGTAGTAACAATATCAGATAACAAATTTCAAGCAAAGACAAAGAAAAATATTTAACAATTAACAAAATAAACAATATCAGATCAGTCAACGAGAAATATCAATACATGCAACACAATGCAAAAAAGAATAACAAGAACAAAAACAGAACGGGAGTGTTGCTGAAGGTCTAAGTCCCGGAAGGTCTAATTAGACCTTCGACACACATTTTGCAGTTTGTACTTGTTGCTGAGGGTCTAATCTGGTAATATGTTGAATGTCTAAGTCCCGGAAGGTCTAAGAGTACAGTCAATGCAAAAAACTCATCCACTGATACTGTTTTAGACCTTGCGGGATTAGACCTTGGGCACACAATGTATATTTTGTAAATAAATTATTATAAAATGAGAGTTGCTGAAGGTCTAATTCCCTGAAGGTCTAAGATTCGAGTGCCTGAAGGTCTAAGATTCGAGTGCCGGAAGGTCTAAGATTCGAGTCCCGGAAGGTCTAAGATTCGAGTCCCTGAAGGTCTAATTCCCTGAAGGTCTATGATTCGAGTCCCTGAAGGTCTAAGATTCGAGTCCCGGAAGGTCTAAGATTCGAGTGCCGGAAGGTCTAAGATTCGAGTCCCGGAAGGTCTAAGATGCGGGCGGACATTGCGTCGCCAGAGATGAAGGCTACACAAGCAGGCAATAATGCAACAACTTTTAGAGTTGTAATATTCTTAGTGATAGTTTTAATAACTCGCACGTCTTTTTTATGCTAGCTCGTTATTACAAGTACGATGGAGATATAAAAAAATCCTTATTTATATTATATCATTGACTATTGGATACTTTAATTTTTGTTACTGGCATAGTTGCTGGGCATAACAGTTGCTATAGCTCAGAATAAAATCATTACATCAGTTTAAATTGGTAATTAAAAACCATTGTGCAATCGGCATAAATAGTTTAAATAAGTTCGGCAGAAATAAGTTAAAGTTGGTGTTAAAATAACATCGTTAGTTTCCTTGGTGTTCAGGATTCTGTTTTGTTTATTTCAGCTTATCTTAGCCAATAAATAAATAGTTTCATCCATTGACTTTATACCACACATATAGTCAATGTTCCATCTTACTAATATTATAAATCTAATCTAAAAGTTTGTGAATTTTTGCGTGCGTGCGTATAAGGCCGGTTCCGAGGCGATCGATGTGATTTTCCACCGTGGGTCCGAGGTCCCCGCTTGTTTCGAGGTCCTGGTGCGGGACCTCGGATCCAAATACAACCGAAAACGTGTTCGTTGCCAGATAATAATTTTAATATCAATATTAAGTGATTTTGAGCGAGACCTTGGAACCCTAATGGAAAGTTTAAAACTTCTTCACGGAATTTCCGATAGGAACGTAGCGATAGTTTTTACTTGTACACAGTGTGGCATGTGACATAAAATCACATTCTTCGCGGGAACCGATGTCCGTGTCCGTTTCTCTCACATATAATGTATACACTACACCCTCTGATACATCCTTCAACTGGAAGCAGAGGCTCCCCATTCCCCACCTCCACCTCTCTCCAAGATGACATCGTATTTCAGATATCATATCACTAACGGCAGTCGGCAGTCCGAATGGAATGGGAACAGTTGGGAACGTGCTAACTCAATTTCTGCCTGTCTGTCTGTGACGCACAAGATGTTATTTTACGCTCTCTTCGACGGGAAAACGAACAAACAGATCACGATGAAACTATTTTGATGTATTCTCTACAAGCTTGAGAAGGCTTTTAATTACTTGAAACGTGCCTATGTCCATTGGAAATAAAAAATACGAACACTCAAAACCCCAGTTTTGCGCGAAAGGCTCATTTTGTTCTAGGTGAAACCATTGACTAACCAACCACTAGTAGACTTATTATCCCATTGTAAATTTTGAAGCTCGTCTTTCGTGTCTAGTTCATGTTCGGCGACACTGCGTGCGTTAGTGTCGACGGATTTTGTTTATTATTTTAGGGTTAATTTAAGGATTTTGTGCTTTACTGTTTGGTTATGCACCGGCTTCAGCTGTTCCATACGGGATGAGAAATCTACTAGGGGAGTATGTTTTATCTATGGCTTTACTTTAATCAAGTCAAGTGATCTATAAATTAAATAATACTAGTGGTCGTCCGGTGGTCGAAAACTCGACCAAAACATGTAATGTACACCGTATTCACTATTGGGTACTGAAGTAAACATCCCATCTATATGGACCAGCTGTCGCCATTTTTTAACTAAAAAAAAACATGTAGATGTGTGAGCCAATAACCGAATGTTTGTCTTAAATTCTATTTTCTACCTTATTTTTGGTTGGATTCCACAGCATTTTAGAGTTTCATGATTTGTCTAACCCTTCTAAAATGTTAACATTTAAAATTTGGACGTCCACGGGGAGTAACCAGAGGTGAATAGGCCTACATGTTACTGTAATTGGGTTATTAGAAATCTACTAAGTGAAACCCGTCGAAATCGACGGTTACTTTCTTCAAGGCTTACCTTAATTCATCTAACTGCAATAAATTGGGTGAAATATACATATTTTGAGCTTTTAGCATTGTTTAAAGAGTAATAAGTGTAACAACAATAATGATATTAATTGCGTTAGTTGCCAAATTTGGTTGATCATTCAATGAATAACATATTCCCCATACCGTACGTCATCGGTGTTATTATTAGTATGTTATATTGTATCTCTTTCTTAGGAAGCACTTTTAAACAGTATCGTATTGGTGGATCTTTTGTTGTTAAACACTTCCGTGATTTGTAACATGGTTTTATTTCAAAAGAAAATAATTTTTGGGAAGACATATTCTAACTTCAAAGGGGTATATCCGTTACAGTGTAAGTCTGATTTTTCCTTCGTCACGTCGCGTCAGTTCATATCGTACTTCTGTGCTAGTGAATGAACCCTCTAGCATATTTTTGAGAAATTGATTGTGGGTTACTGCTGGAATTCCTTGACATGGGGGATGTCAGTTATAGTTGTCTCAGCCTTATCCATAAAGTTGTCAATATAATCTCTCTACGAAATGTTAGGTGTAAAGGAATACTTGAAGTGAAGTTGGCTTTTATTCTTGAACTGTTAGGGGCCTCCTAGTTCATATGGTCATGCGGCTTCATTGACAACAAATAATGCAAATGACATAGCAATGGGACATTTCCAAAAAGCAAAAATACTGTAAATTGGCTGTTACGTATATATTGACGTTTACATATTGTTAATCAACGTATCTTATAAAGGATTATGTGATCTAGTTTAAAAGGAATATGGCCTTTCTGTCATGAGAGTAGCTGCTTAAATAGTATTTTCTCTTTGTGCCATATTTTATAGCCAAAACGTCGTGTTATTTTCAATAATGTTACCAAACCAGTGTGCCAAAGTCCGTAATAAAGGCAGGTGCAAATATTTTTTCAAGATGGGCACCATTTTAGGCAAGGTTTCTATGTTTGGATTTTATTAGACACGATAAGAGCAGACATTTCCACATAAATATTTGATATGTGTAGAATAATATGATAAAATGTAATGTAGGCAAAAATGGTGAAAAAGCAGACACCTACCCGTACAATAGATATAAGATAGTTCAATTAGAAATAATTTAAGAATTGCTGTGATAAAAGGATTTCCCACTGATTTCGTAATGGAACGTTGCAAAACATGACATGATATAGAAGAAAATCAATTTGGTTTAATCAGAAAATAACATTGCAAATACCCCCGCCACAGCAAACCTGCAGACTAAGCGAATTTCCATTTGACTGATTTGATTTACACTGAAATGTCTACATACAAATATAACATTTATTCCCGATTTAAATAGAATTAGTTTAACAAGTACTTAGGTTTGCTGCATCAGGGAGGGTAAAACTGTTTTTTTTTTTGTAAAATGTTAATAGTTAGTAAGAAATAAAAACATTTTCCAAATTTGATCAAAATATGTTCATAAACAAGCAAACTACAACAGTTTACTTATTCTCCATAAGAATAACATGGGACTTTAAATTTACAATTTTTTTGAATTTTCTCCGTAACCATTAGGCGCATAATAATGCTTCAATATACTAAATTGTTTTTTTTTTTAAGCTCTACAAAATGGTTTGGAAAGAAATTGCTAAATTTTATGTTTTTTGGGTCAAAAATGGGAAAAACCAATTTTTACCCCATAAAACCCCCCGTAAACCCCCGTTCTCATGGTCCGATCATGCTGGATCGCGAACTCGTTCGAATAAACATAGGTTTACACGTTTGTACCAAATTTCATCAAAATCGGATCATTTTTGCTCGAGTTATCGTGCTAACGGACACACATATATATAAATATATATATATGAATTTGAACGGATGGTGTTTTTGGCCTCTAGGGACCTCAAAACGAAAAAAAATCGGTCCCGCATCCAGGTCTTACCATGAGTACTACGGTAATAGCTTATTCCCTATATGGGAAATTCGCTAATACTTATTTGGTAGAATTCAGTAACTCCCAATAAATGTGTGTTGCTTGAAAAACAATTTAAAAATGAACAGCTGTTTCATTAAAAAGTATTATTCACAACTAGCGTCTAGACTGCCAGTGCAAGTCCGAGGATCGGAGGATCGTGGATCAGATCAGTAGATCATCCCCACCACCGCACCATGTCGTACGCTTCCGAATCATACCGGCGCATCAGCATAGCTTGTTCGCGGAAAATTGTTATCTGTATCACTGTCGCTGTCAAAACGTATAATTTGTAGATTAAATTTGAATTAAATATAATTAAACTATCATAACCTAACTAAACTAACCAAACTTGCTGATAATGATAAACTCGAATGAAGGTTTACTAATCGAAAAATAGCTCTGTTCTAAAAATAAAATTATAAATGTCTCAAATTCAATTTTACAATCTTTTAATTATAAAATTAAACTGTCATAACCTAACCAAACCAACCAAACTTGCTGATATGAAAAAAATTGTTGACAAAAAGTTAGTGCTCTCGGTGGGATTCGAACCCGGCACCTTCGGATTAACAGCTCGACACGTTATCCACTACACTACATAGGCTCATGACTCAGTTCCGTATCGTTGCAGTAATGGTTGACGTCACGCCATCGGCACTGAGCGGTGGTGGGGAGTTTTTCGATCTGATCCACGATCCTACCGATCCTAGGAGTTTCACTGGCAGTCTAGATGCTTATTTTTTCACATGGCCAAAATGTAAACAACTCTGAGGGGGCGATCTTTAAGGCTTCTGGGGCAGAGTCCTAAGGCTTCTGGGGCAGAGTCCTAAGGCCTCTTTTATGCACGGCGTTTTCCATCGGGCGGAATCTAACAGAATCTATCGGGCTTTCCGTCGGTGAGTGTTTTAACATGGGTTCGAATGGGACCCTTTTATGCACGACACGGAATCTCCGCCGAGTTTCGGCATTCCGTCGGAGGCCGACGGAGGACTTAGACTCCGCCGAGTTTCGGCGTTTCGTGGAGCGTATTTTTACATAGGTTCAAATGGAACCCTTTTATGCAACTGCGTTTTCCGTCGGGCGGAATGTACTGCTGCCAACCTACCCCACGCTCTGTCATCCACAGTATTGAAATCACCTTCGGTAATCATTGTAAATAGAATATCATAATTCATTGTAATTGATTGAAGAGTAGGCTACAAATAAAGTGGTGTAATTAGGGAAAAATTTACTGCATGAGAATCAATTACATTTTTGTTTAAATCCGCGGAATAATACAAACTTACTGTTTCGTAGGAACTTCTCAAACTTTTCCCCATCATTTCGCAGCAACCCATATAGGTTTGTGAAAGCCCCATCCACCCTACGACTTTCATTAACCGGGTGTACAGCCCATTTCCTTCGCCGTCGTCTATTTCTCTTCATGTACAAATAAGTATACACCAATACACAAGGATCCATCTTGGGTCACTGACGATGGCAAAATGAACGAAGTTGGTAGCACTGACCACCCCCACCACGGGCATTAGCGGATTCCGCTCGGCGGAGAAACTGCATAAAAGGGACATCGATTCCGCCCGACGATTTCGCCCGACCGAAAACGCCGTGCATAAAAGAGGCCTAAAGGCTTCTGGGGCAGAGTCCTAAGGCCTCTTTTATGCACGGCGTTTTCCATCGGGCGGAATCTAACAGAATCTATCGGGCTTTCCGTCGGTGAGTGTTTTAACATGGGTTCGAATGGGACCCTTTTATGCACGACACGGAATCTCCGCCGAGTTTCGGCATTCCGTCGGAGCGTGTTTTTACATAGGTTCAAATGGGACTCTTTTATGCAACTGCGTTTTCCGTCGGACGGAATGTAGTGCTACCAACCTGCCCCACGCTCTGTCATCTAGAGTATTGAAATCGCCTAATCATTGTAAATAGATTATCATTATATATTGTAATTGATTGAAGAGGACAAATAAAGAGATGCAATTTGGAAAAATGTAATGGGCGAAATTTTTTTTTTAATCCGCGGAATAATACAGCCTTACTGTTTCGTAGGAATAGTATAACTATTGTATTCCCCGGATTGGTATGGGAATTTTTTTACAAAAGGCCAGACCTACGAATTTCATTCGACAGGTGTACAGCCCACAACTCCCTCGCTGACGTATATTTTTCTTTACGCACAAATAGGTATAAACCAATAAACAAGAATGACGATGAAAAAATTAACAAAGTTGGCAGCACTGACAACCCCCACCGCGGGCATAATAACAAAACTAGCAGATTCCGCTCGGCGGAGAAACTGCATAAAAGCACAGAAAACATATTACTATGTTTTCTGTGATAAAAGGTACATCGGCCCGACGATTTCGCCCGACCGAAACGTCGTGCATAAAAGAGGCCTAAGGGATTTTGCTTAGTTTTTCTTTTGATAACTCATCTACAGACCAAGACCTTTCTTTCGACACCAACCAAGTTTCTACGCCAAGCCGTTCTCTCAAATTAGTGGGGACAAAGTTTCCAATTAAATATTTAGATTCACCCATGTTAATCTTATGGGAGAAACTCCAACATTGATGGCCTGTGGGGAAAAGCCCGAGGACTTTTATTACAGGTATTGGTGAACGGGGTGTCTACACAAAAAATACTTTATTTTGACACGTCGTTTGTAAAAATCCGTCCATTATTAACGGAGGAGTAGTGTTTCGTAGAAATTGCCTTCACGTATTATACATAATAAGGATACTATTATAAAGAAGAGGTGGTGTTTGTGTGTTTGTATGAGATAATCTCAAAAACTACTGAACCGACTGGGCTCAAATTGCACACAACTGTAGCTACAGCTCCGAGGATACATATAGAACTATTCCCGCTTCGATATTGTCCTAGGGCTCTGCCCCGTGGGCTTTCAAAAATTTGAGGTGAGAGATTTAAAAGTAAATATTGATTGATGGTATCCATGGTAACAAAGAACAAACCTACAAAGTTTAAAAACCCCATTCAGTTTTTCCTATTTTAAAATCATATCTTACCAACAGAACTTTCCAAATTAAACATCAAAATTACTTAACTGACCTTTACCCTATAGAATCAGGAATCCCCCAAGGAAGCGTGCTTGGACCATACTTGTATATTCTCTATACATCGGACCTACCAGAAAGTGTAAACACTATGGTTCAGCACACATTACTTTTACCTTAAATCAGGCTACATGTCCTCCAGTATCCATGAACAATATTCACCTCCCTCAAGTAACGGAAATAGAATACTTGGGCATGCACTTAGATGCAAAGCTTAATTGGAAGGCACATATCTGGACTAAAAGGCAACATCTAAATTTAAAAACAACTAAACTTAATTGGCTTCTTGGATCTAAATCAAAACTCAGTACACAAAATAAATTGTTACTGTACAAAACAGTTTTAAAACCAATTTGGACTTATGGTATTCAGCTTTGGGGATCAGCAAGTACCTCAAACATTGAAATTATTCAACGTTACCAATCAAAATTATTACGTAAAATTGTCAACGCTCCTTGGTTTGTTACCAACAGAACACTTCACAATGATCTTCAAATTCGAACAGTAAAAGAAGAAATTACAAAATATAGTGAAAAATACATTATAAAATTGGAAAATCATTCAAATCATCTTGCACTTAATTTATTGGACAATCACAACACCATTTACAGACTGAAGCGACATACGATATTGGACCTACCATTCAGATTCGGCCACCACCGACAAAATGTGCTATCAAAATTCAAAAGTGTTATCAAAATTCTCTTTGTTTGCTAGTGTTGACGGTGGTCAATCACTAGCTCATGTTCTTCAAGTTATTTTTGTATTACTATTTATATCATTTGCTTATTGTTCAACTTGAACAGATTATAAATAAAATAAAGAAAAGAAAAAAAAATTCTAAAGGCCCAACTAAAAATTCAGAACAATAGAATACACAACAATAGAACAATAGAACAGGTTCACCGAGTTGTTGACGTGATACGTCAATGTATGGAAGATAAAAAGTTTTGTTCAGCTGCCTTCTTGGATGTTAGCCAGGCATTCGATAAGGTGTGGCATGTTGGCTTGTTATATAAAGTAAAAAAGTTTTTATCCCATTCAATTTATAGCATTTTAAAATCCTACCTTCAAAACAGGACTTTCCAAATTAAATATCAAGACGTCCTCACTAACCTACGTCCAATTGAATCTGGGATTCCTCAAGGAAGTGTTCTCGGGCCGTTTTTGTATATTCTCTACACAGCAGATCTCCCAGAAAATGAGTTTGTAGAAATTGCTACATTTGCGGATGATACTGCGGTTTTGTCTGTTCATCATGATCCATTTCAAGCTTCTCTAAATTTACAGCAAAATCTGAACATAATTACTGATTGGTTTAAGACATGGAGGTTCAAAATTAATGAAACTAAATCTGTCCACATTTCTTTTACTCTAAATCAAAATTCTTGTCCTCCTGTCACAATAAACAACACCCAACTTCCCGAAGTAACTGAGGTTAAACACTTAGGTATCCATTTAGATAGGAAGTTAACTTGGAAAACACACATTTGGAGAAAACGGCAACAACTAAATTTAAAATCTAATCAGTTAAATTGGCTCATCGGAAGAAAATCAAAACTTAGTCTAGAAAATAAATTGTTGCTATATAAAACTATATTGAAACCAATCTGGACATATGGAGTTCAACTATGGGGCTCAGCGAGTACTTCTAATATAGAAATTCTCCAAAGATACCAATCGACAATGCTGAGGAAGATAACAAATGCACCATGGTATGTCAGCAATAGAACACTACATCAAGACCTTAAGATGCCTACAGTTAAGGACGAAATCATGACCATGAGTGAACGATATATTACGAAATTGGAATCTCGTCAAACTCATTTAGCTCTTAACTTATTAAACAACATGGATACAATTTACAGGCTTAAGAGGCCATCAATTCTGGACCTGCCCTACAGATTTTTGTAAAGTGTTTTTATTGAAAAATTTGTTGTTGAGAGTGCTTAACAGCTATTTTTAATGTTCCAAAGTCAATTTTTCGTATTACATAGTATTTACTTATTGTTCCGTATATAATAGAACAGATTGTAAATTAAATAAAGTTAAAAAAAAATTTTAAAATGTAATTAAGCAGAACTAATAAACTGTCAAATGAATTTTGATTTCACAATGCCACACAGCTGGTTCAAACAAACTAACTACTGCAGAACAGAGAGGGTAAGGATTATAAATTTAAAATAATGATGTCACTAGCCCTATTGTAAACATTATTTAACATTACTTAAATGGAGCTGTCAAACCATAATATGTTAATGTAATTTCATAAGTATATGATTCTTTCAGTTACTTCATTTGTTTATGTTTATGATCTATTATACTGAGTATGTTATAATATCTGTGAAATGCTGTAATAATGTTTTACTGGGAAACATTTGTTGTAAAAAAATCATTTATAGATACCGGTATAGGAACTAATTAATATTCTACTAGTGTCCCTGTTGCTCGAAATCGAGCAATTGCTAAGTATTACAGGCGTTATTTTAAAACGAATAACAGTCATATTTTTTATGACTATAAAAGATTCGACTCAAAGATTATGGAATACTCAAGATGTACATAACGATCGATATAATCAACATTTCTTGTAAATATCTTATCATTTTTCAAAAGCTGATTTTGTTTTTTAGTGTTTATAACACACATTACTTCTATTTCTTCCCCTTGGTGGTGTTCTATGACTTTCCTATGTTTCCATAGTTTGCAAATCGTCTCTTTCAATGATTACTAAGAAATGCAGCACAGTGTTAATTCAGTTTTCTTTTTAGTATATCAATTTATCCAGGCTCTCTTGTTTTTTCCCATTGTAATAATTACGCCAACCCAAATTCAAATAGTAACTATTTCATTTCAACCGAGTAAGTAAATGTTTGTGGCAAACTAACTGTTAAATTAGCAAACTTATTGACTATTTACAATTAACATATGTTCTTCTTCTCACTTTTAATTTCTGACAACAGCTGGAGTTTCATAACAATATTTGTTTCCCATGTTAATCTTATGGAGAAATACGAAACTTTAAAGGGCCCCAGGGCCTCACTCCCTAATTATTTCCGTAAAAAGAATGTTTCCTGCACAACTTCACGTTACGCTCTTTCCAATGACACCAAGAACATGTAAATCGGTTCAGTAGTTTCGGAGGAGTAATTGTCACAAAAAACCTGCTTGCGTATTAAATAAGTATAGATAATCATTGCCGTATCAACCTAGGCCCTTATCGTGAGTTTTATGAGGTTTATTTCTTTGAATTATTTTTGTGTAAACCAGTAATATATAATCCCCCTGCCGCAGCAAATCTATAGACTGAGCGAATTTCCATTTGCCTGATTATAATTTCACAAAAATATGTTAGAAAATTACCCATAATTTTCCATATTTATTTATATTTTCCTTTTTTCTATTTTTTGGTTTGGAACTATTGGGATAGATTTTCGTTTACAGTGAAAACCATTAAACACGTTCTTTTATTTTACCTTTAAATCCATCATTGGTTTTGTATCGTAGGGAGGCCGAGCCTAAATAAGTATTAACAGTATGAGTTAACAAAAACGTACTATTATCAAGTTAAGTAATACAGTTAAATTTTGTTTCTAAATTAAATGTTAGGAGTGAAACCATTTGGCATGTTCAAAGAACCTATGTGTATCTTTTGCATACTGCCCCGTTGCAAGGCATGGGTATAGCTGCTAGCAAATACGAATAGTAGCGCTGATTTGCAGTAGTAGTTCAATAAAATAACAAGCGACCGGCTGACCGGCGCAACTAATTGTGACCAACGGGATTGATTGATTTAGTATCTTATATGCATTAGAAATCATGTGCAAAGTCTTCTTTCTACATCAATTAAAATGCCATAATACCCCCACCGCAGCAAACCTGCAGCCAAAGCAAATTTCCATTTGTGTGGCTTTATTTTCAATTCAATCTAATTCAATAACGTTAGGTTTAACGAGTACCTAGGTTTGCTGCCTACAGGCGGGAGGGTAACGAAGTGTGATTTTTAGAAAAATATTATTAGCTTAGTATGAAATAAATAAATTTGCCAAGTTTAAAGAAAATCTATTCATAAACGAGCATTATTACAACAGTTTACTTATCCGACTATTAAATATTATAAGTAAGAAAGTTTGGATGTATATGGATGTATGGATGGATGGATGGATGTTTGTGACAAGTAAACGCGAAGAATACTAAACCGACAAGGTTGAAATTTGGTATGACGATAGCTGACATTCCCGATTAACATATAGACATATTCTTACCTCAAAAATCCTTTCAGGCTCCGCCCCTGTGGCTCTGGCCATGGAGTGTCTCATGTTAACCTTATGAGTATTCATATTTAAAGAAATTAAAGAATTTTGTCAGCCTTTTCAACTGCACAAGTTGGTTCTATGATATTAAATAACATAAAAAAGTTATAAGGCTTGCCAATAGGGTGCAACATTATTATGTTTTTGGCATTTATGACCACAGCTAATTTGAACCAACTAGCAACAAAAAGTTGTGGTACACAATGAGGACTTTACTTTTTTCCATGGTTTAGGTGCAGTGGTAGAGCATTAGGGCTATGGTAGATGTGTGTTACACTATAGGATACCGTATAAATTAAAAGACCAAATTGTCTTAAACCGCGTCTTCTCCCATAACTGCAATAAACATTTATACTTATATGCAAACCCCGTACGAAGGACGGGTACTCTGCTAGTTATAGATAAAACATAGTCTCTTAGCTATTAACCTACAAAATCAGAGCTATATTGCTTCGGTAGTTTAAGTGTGGTTGAAAGAACTGGGCGCTGGGAGGCAAAACACGATAATTCCTCGGACGATTCGGTAACGGGGATATTCCCCGCGAGCCGGGTAGATGCAGGGAGACGTCCGCTCAATTACCCACCCGAAACTGTTTTGTCCGGCTCACGCACTGTCCGCCTCACGCACGTCCGGGGGAAACACGGCATCGTGAAGAGGTTGGTGGAGCGAGTACCAGTGGGAACCCTGGTTCCCGACCTTTTGGAGTAGTTCTGGGCAATCAAGCTCAGAGGTGACCAGACGTTGGAGGAATAGTACGTCGTGGTTGAAGCGACGGGATTCCAGTGAAGGCAGCTTCAGGAGGGATTGCAGATCATCGATAGGAGCCTCAAGGAACCTGTATCCCAGGCGAGTACCCACGAGCCGCACAAATCTTCTTTGCACACTTTCCAGCTCATCCTTCAGATATTGTTGGTGAGGGGACCAGATAATGTCACAATATTCCAGGTGGGGTCTCACAAGGGAAAGAAATAGCAGCTTTAGCGAGTAGATGCTATTGAAGGTTGATGAGACTCGGTGAATTAGGCCGAGGTTGCGCAAGGCTTTGTTGCAGACAGAGTGGACTTGGCGATCCCAGCTGAGGTTTGGGGTGAACAACACGCCGAGGTCCACAATCTCTGAGCATCTAGCAAGCTCTTTGCCATCAATTGTATAGTTCCTCCGGACGGGGTTGGATATACGATGAAAGGTGATATAATTGCATTTGCTGACATTTAAGGACATCTTGTTCCTAATGCACCACCTGGCTACAGAATCTAGACTAACCTGGAGAATGTCGAGAACATCAATATATGAAATTGTTTGGTAGAGCTTAAGATCATCAGCGAATAGTTGGAAGCTGCATTGAAGGTCTGAGTGATATCATTTATAAACGAGATAAATAGTATGGGACCAAGCAAGGAATCTTGTGGAACTCCCGAGGTGGCATAAAAGTGATGAGAAAGTGAACCGTTGTACCTGACTTGTAGGACTCTGTCTTGCAAATAGATTTCGATCCATCGAATAAAACAGCCGTCAAAGCTGAAGGTCCTTAACTTTTCCACTAAGAGCCTACGACTGACACAGTCGAAAGCCTTCGCAAAATCGAGTTGGATTGCATCGACTTGGTAAAGATTGGCAAACGCATCAAAGATATCTGATGCAAAGATCATCAGGTTTGTGGAAGAGGAGCGGCCAGTCAAGAAGCCGTGCTGATTGGGGGAGACGAATGGCGAGATGATGGACTTGAATCTAGGCAGAACGACTTTCTCGAAGATCTTTGAGATGACTGAGAGAATCGCGCTATTGGACGATAGTTCTTGACGTCATTTATAGGTCCTTTTTTATGAACTGGAATTATATGACTTGGTTTAAAGGATGTCGGGAAAAATACCATTTGACAGAGACAGATTGAAGAGATTGGTAAGTGGGTGTTCCAGTAGGCGGCGGCAGTGCTTTACAACAGCCGGCGGGATGGAATCGGGACCGCAACCTTTGTTTGCATCAATGTTAAAAATTGCTTGGCGGACTTCATGCACTTGGATAGGGTAGAACGAGTGGGACCCCAATAATTGGGACACAGGGGTGAAGCAGTCAGGTGGTACGTCATCCTTGCCGAACACTGAGGAGAAGTATGTAGCAAATAACTCAGCAGCTGACTGGTCACTATCGGAGGAAGTTCCATTTAGAGACATTGAGGTGGGGGTTGAGGTTGAGCTATTGAGGCTTTTTACATAGGACCAAAAAATCTTGGGGTTTTGTGGGAGGACATCTTCCACGTGGTTAATGTAATTTGTAAAACAGGCTGTGGACAAGGCCTTGCATTGAGCTCTGGCGGCAGAAAAACGACAGTAGGAAGCTTCGTCCAGGTTCAACTTGTAGATCTTATGAAGACGTTTTTTTTTCAATAGTTAAGAGCTTAAGCTCTTTGGGGAACCTGGAGGGTCCGCAGCTTTTCATCGGGGAGTTCTTCTCAACTGAATGTCTAATGGTGTTTATGAGCAGCTGGAACGATTCATTTACATCCCCAGCCGAGGCTATCGCATCGAGATTGGCCACGGACAGGTCTTCGAAGACACTCTGCAGGTTACACCTTCTTGTATTGAGTATAGATCTGCGTCTGACACTTAATGGGGATGGCTGAGCAAAGACACAGTTTAGAGCTGGATGATGTCTGTCTTCAGGGATTAAAGGGTTGTATAGGAGGCCTTTCGACTTTTGAATTGACATCATAGTTTGACTATTTGATTAGCAAAATAAACATTCACACCATAAATAATATTTGGGAATATAATCTATGCTCTTGAGTTCTCTACCTACACTATTGTGGCTGATTGGCTTGGCTTGGGCTTCGCTGTCATCTGTCATCTCGTCTTGTCAGTTTCAGATTCTCCAAAGTGTCTCGTTATTTTTCAACTGTTGTCTGCTAGCAGCTTGCTTGATCCCTATCGCTTGATGATGAGTAAATAACACGATAACAAACACTGAAGAAGAAAGTAAGGCAGGATAGGAAGTTTGTCTTAGATAGAAATGAGTACTTTATTAATAATTTGTAAAACATACTAACTTAAATCATTGAACAAGTAAATTTTGAAGTGTTTAGCTTGTAATGTGTGCTTTTTTTTTAGTTTTTTAGTAAATAAGGTTAAAAACCAAAGTTATAAGGGATCTACTTAAGTAAGTATTGAGGAAATTTTATTGCTATGTAGTTTTAAGCCATTGTTTCCATAATTATCATAATTATTGAAATTTTATAGTGTTTTAATAATAATAGAATGATTTTATATGATTGCATTACATTGCAACTTGTAAGACTCAAATCTTCATCTTATGTCTACTTAGACAATTAATAGGCAATAGATTTTTTCCTTTAAACTTAGGCCTACAGATATGCATTAAGTAGGACAAGTCAAGAAGTGGACATTGTAAAAATACATAGAAATTGAGACACAACACTTAAAACGAGGTAAGAACAGAGACAAAGATTTAGATAAGATATTTTACATCAGATTAACTGGTCATGATAGGAGGCGATCGTCCATGAGTCAGCTACAGAGTAAGTTAGTAGGATTGGTCCTTTAGAAAAAGAGTTACAGTTTTCTTAAATCTATTGAGTGGAAAATTTCTAATAGCTAATGGGAGTTTATTATAAAAGAGCGAGTTGATGGTAAACATGACAGTGCCAGGTTTGCCTTACATAAAATGGAGTAACAAGGTTAAATGGCTGCACTTTACTTTAGGTCCTACACTCATTTGAATGAAAATATCTTTTATTCGATTGTTTCATTCGATATATCGTTTGGTTAGTTAAGTTAGGTAAGGTTAACCTAACCTAACTTAACTAACAAACGATATATCACATATGATATATGATATGATCACTCATATCATATATGATATAACTCATATGATATATGAGTGTAGGGCCTAAAGTAAAGTGCAGCCCAACAGTATTGAACAGAAACATAAGCTCCGACCTGCCCTCCTCACATGCCTAAAAAAGATCTAATCTTGTCGCACATTTTTGTTGGCTGCACTTTACTTTAGGTCCTACACTCATTCGAATGAAAATATCGATTATTCGATTGTTTCATTCGAATGAGTGTAGGACCTAAAGTAAAGTGCAGCCAAGGTTATAATGCCTAAATCTAGTGAGGTGATCATGATGAGCATTTTGAGGAGTAAAAGAGTTGATATTTTGTTTGACATCTTACTAAGGTGTTACACCTACAGTAGACTCAAGTCAACAATCAAAGCACTCCACGTCTAAAATAACTCAGGCATTTATTAGATTAATTAATGCTTATCTAGAAGTGATGGTTATATGAATTATATAGTATCTGTACTCGATTTTTGAAATTTTTAGTTTCGTGCTACTTGAAATTCAACGCTAATTCCAAAAATCACATTCTTTTACTGCGTAGGCCTAAAACAACGGAGAAGCCCAAAAATTAAAAAAAAACCGATAAACAACCTAAATTTCATCAAACCTGTCATGTTGGTTTTAAAAAATAAACAGCATATAATGGAGCAGATCATGAGAATTTTTTTTCATCCGATGTAAAAAAAAAACGAGATAGCTTACTTATAACAAAAAGGCTAGCCTACTGTTGCTACATTGTCAATATTCAAATATCAGGGCTAGAGATATACAAGGGCTGGCTCACTCCTTTGATGTTAGCCGTCGCCGCCTGATCCTACTTCCCCTCCCCCGCCCCTCCTCAGTGACGTAGCGGAGATACATCGGCGCGGTGCGTGACGGTAGCCTAGCACGGCAGTGCATATGTCGCCCGGAATCTACGCGCATATTAATAATTGTGTTTATAATAATATAATTTATAGTGTGATTTTTAAAGCGGGTTTCGTTAACCCTCCAACTTGCAATGGGCAAACTCTGTAGTGGCAAGGCATTTTTGGCGATTTTGAAATCATATTTTCGAAAATTCATATAAACTAAACCAACAGATCAAACCTATTCGAACCGTATTTATTATTTCCAACTTGAAGTGTTCGTTATGAAATGAAGAATTTGAAAATGGCAACGAAATAAATATTAAAAATATTGTAGAAAATATTGTCAGTAGGTAAAAAATTGCTGCATGAACCAAAAATGTTTCATAAGATATACAAATTGTTTGGAATTTGTAAAAAGATTCCAATTACCATCTATACAAAGTTATGGCCCAAAAACAATAAAATGACAAGTTTAACGATTTTGCACAACAAATTTCACATAAAATCCAAATAAATGTATTATCAAGAGATAAAGTAAAAGTAAACATTTTTAGGCAATAATATTGGAGATCAAATGAAGTAAGAATTGTTTATGTATACTGATAATTTCAATAGATGTTTATGACTTTTAATACATGTTTATATTTGTCTTGAAAAATATTTTGTTATTCACACGTATATATTATTTTAAAAACCCAAACCAACTATATACAATGAAAGTAAACTTATTCCCCTACATGAATATACATAGCTATAAAAGCAAATATAAAAAAATAAATATTTTATATAGCTTTTTTCTATAAAATGCTGCTGTGCCTTTTTCATTTGGCGATTAAATCGTTTGTTAATTATGACGAAATGTTTCGAAAACGGGCTAAATGTAATGTCCCAGACCTCAAATTAAGTAAGTAGGCCTATATCCACATAAAACAGTTTATAAACTAAATAAGTACAATTTTTACAACTAATAAATACGATTTAAGTGATAAAGTCAAACCCGCGATATTCGTTGTTGGTAAACAGTCAATGAAGTTCACAAAAACTGGCTAAAAAATAGTGTCTCAAGTTTCTAAAAGTAATGTCACATTACAGTCGAGGCACAATAAACAATATCGTAACCAAACATTTACAACGTATGTATAATCACGATGTAAACTGATAAAGTAAAATCACACCCAAACTCGACTTGTTAGTTATTGGTCAACAGAGATTGAGGTTAGTTAGTCAGGCAACTTAATGTATTTTTGCAACTATATGTTATTTTAATGTATTGAAATATGTAGGGCCTATAATAAAATGTAATTGATTAATTGAAATTCTTTTCCTTCCTGTAAAAGTTACAAAATACTAAGTATAGGTAATGTATTTTTATTAACCTCAATTAATCCTAAAAGGTATGAATAAGTAATAAATAAATACAATTAATAATCCATACATTAAGATACATTCGAGCAATACGAACACAGATATTACACAGTAACTTTAATGCATTGGATCAATAACTACAGTAATCTTAGCCATCGCTTTACATTCCACTCCCATCCTTAAATATCTAATAAAGTTAATTTTTTACTTATTAAAATTGGTGTTATACGTAATCCTATTTGAAAATCAATTACTTTTATAAAATAGCCTACATTAATACCTAATAAAAAATGTCCAACATAGAGCTTAATAAATGCTAAATGTGCGGTAATACCAGCGCTCACACAGGCAAAGATATACGGTGCCGGGAGCCCGAGGTATCGCCGTGACGTCACAGCGGCGGAGTGGTGGGGAGCCACCTGGCATCACTTTCTGAGCTCGCGTGGCCTAGCCCTTGTATATCTCTAGCCCTGTTCAAATATGGTACGTAAAAGCGTAAAATGTTGCATCTTGCTTGTCACATCTCACTAAAAATAACAAATAACCGAATAACTTAAACAGATGCTCTCTTTCTGCTAGACTTGGTTCGGCTTTGGTAGTGAACGAGAACAAGGATTCCCTCGGACTGGCCAGCAGACGTGAATTGAAGGACTGGGAGCATGAAACAGACGATTAACTAAGGACGTAGCTTACAATGCTAGCCAAAGTGAAACCAATGATAAAAAAAAAAAAACGATAGGCCTAGTGGAGAATATGAAATTTACATTTTTCAGTCTTTGCATACGGTAACGATATTTGCAAATCTTAACATTTATTTTATTCCAAAAGTGCCATTAGGCTATATAATTTATTTTAATAGACAGCAAAAAAGAGGAGATTTCTCACTATATTTGCAGAAATCTCCCGGAGCTAAATTTTGAACGTCAAAATCCTGTAATCTCCAGGGATATAACAACCCTAGTTATGACTCACAAGTGTGTCGTGCCGGGGTGCAATAGTAAACACACAAAAGCATTAAAAACTGAAGGGTACATGCAATTATTTCACTTCCCTCTAGAAGGTCCGTGTCAAGATGAGTGGGGTTAGTGCTATACATTTACACTTGATCAAGTAACACGTTCTGATTAAGAAAATACACATTTGAAGTGAAAGGTAAAACTCACACCACAGTTAAACATAGATACTTTATTAGCCAAGATCCCAAAAGTAAGTCTTTAAGCTCAAAACAACAATACAATAAAAACAAACATCAAATATGCAACATATGATAACAATTATAAAAATACCAAACAGCACATCTTCTCTTTTCTCTTTTTTAAATTTATTTATAAAAATCTGAATCACAGTATCTAAGAGGTGGTTTTACACTTCTTTTAGGCAGGGCCGGTTCTAGGAATTTTTCAGAGTTAAGCGAACACCCGAATCAGCGCCACTTAGGATTCCCCCCACCACCCCCCTCCCCCAAACCAATAACATAACATAACCGTATTTGTGAATTTTTTCCCAATAATTTTGGGAAGAACTTTTTTATAAGTTTAGGTTAGAAGAATGCTTGCAATAAAAGACTGTTTATTATTCGTATAAATTTAACATGTTTACTCATCATATAAACTTTAGCAAAACCAAGGCCACACTAAAAAACAGGCCGTAATGCCAGTCAATCATGACGTCACGATAGAAGACGGCAATGACGTAATTAAGGTTATATTTTTGTTTTCCATGAAAAGATTAAAACAAGCAGCTGATCACAAACGGTAAACATTACATCATTGCCGTCTCCTATCGTGATTTCTTTGGGCTGACTGGACTCGCCACCAGATGATTTAAACAAAAAATCTACTCATTGATTTGGCTTTTTTTATCTTCCTCTTACAAATTTGCCTTGCCCTTTTTATAATAAGTGCCAGACTTTTTTTCTGCCATTGTTTTCTTAGTATCGGCTCGCTAGATGTTTTACTAATTTATTCAGTTTATACTTTCTTCTTATTTAATGCGCTAAATATAAATTAAACTTAAAACACTCGTAATCATTCACTTATCTACAATCATGAATCACCAAAACAACGCCATTACGATACCGATACACGCTAATACGCTAATACACTAAAAGAGTGCAATACAACGTAGTGCTCTGCTCTACGATGTAAGAGTCAGAGGGGAGGGGGAAGTTTCTTGTTGTGACAATTATTGGCGCTGCGCGCTTGCTCATCCCATCTCGAGCATGAGCGAGTCGTGAAATGAAACCCACAGGCGCCGCGCTGTACGCTGCCGAGCGTCAGCTCACTACAAAATCGAAACTGCAAATGGCATTGAGTCCTTGAGTTGTATAGTGCTTTACAAAATATACACATTTTTCAAGTGCTGTTGGTACAAACAGAATTAATGCCTTTATTGTGGTATACTTGAACTCTGAGCGAAAATAAACAAAATTACGTTGTTCACGTAAAAAAATTTGTTCCGTTGGCGACACGGCGCCACTTTTTCGTGGCGCCATATGCGGCCGCGTAGTTCGCGTATGGGTTAAACCGGCCCTGCTTTTAGGTCTGTCATTTTCGTTGCTATTGTAATTATGTCCAGCATCAGTTTCAGTTCCTTGGTCTTCTTGGTATTGGTGTTCAAATCGATTTTCACCATTTTCAATAGGCCTATGCACAGCTATTATATGTCTCCTGTTCCTTCTGATCTTCCCTGCCTGTGTATTTATCAGATAGGACCGAGGATGATTTGATTTATTCTCAACATGTCCATAACGTTTTAAATCTGGAATCCAAACTTTGTCATTTTGATCAAGCTGTGAGAGATCTCTTACACCTTTCCTTACATCGTAGTTTCTCTTATTTCTTTCCTTGATTGAAAAATCCTTCTCTTTAAACTTTTGCAATCTTTCCCTTGTTACCTGTCTGAAGTTATTTATTGACGGTAATGTTGATCGGAGCTTCCGTGAATAAAGTAACTCTGCAGGTGAAAGACCAGACTCTAAGGGTGTATTTCTATATTCTAACAATCCATGATTTGGATCACTACATTTCGTTAGAATCCGCTTCGCTATGTCAACTGCTTTTTCTGCTTCTCTGTTTGATTGTGGATACCTTGGGCTTGATGTCACTATACAGAAACCATATTCTTCAGCAAATTTTTTAAAATCCTGAGAAGTAAATTGCGGACCTCCATCAGCTCTTACCACATATGGTACTCCATGTCGAGCAAATATATTTTTCAATCTAGCAACCACAGCTCCGGTAGTCAATGCATCCACATAAACCAGTTCAAGAAATCTAGAATAGTAGTTTTGCACAACTAAATACCATTTCGCATTACATTTCAAAAGGTCAATAAAGACTCCTAGGGATTTGTTGGTAGTTCAGTCAACAGTAGAGGTTCTGATTTGTTACTTCTTTGCTCCAAGCAAACTGGACAATTTGTTACAAGTGTAGCAATATCTGTTGAGCAGCCAGGCCACCACACAGAAGGTAAAACTCACACCACAGTTAAACATAGATACTTTATTAGCCAAGATCCCAAAAGTAGGCTAAGTCTTTAAGCTCAAAACAACAATACAATAAAAACAAACATCAAATATGCAACATATGATAACATATAAAAATACCAAACAGCACAACCTTTCCTACCGTATTTAAAATAAACGTAAAACATATTGGATAAAAAATATAAAACTAAAATAGCAATAGTAGGTAATAAGTTGTATGTACTATATAGTATGAACAAACAGTTTTTGTACACTATTGATACTGATTTTAAAATATTTTAAATATGCAAGATGTTTCCAAAGTCTTGCGCAGCAGTGTTTGTACATTTTAATTTGCATGTATTGCATACATTTCCAATGCAGAGGTGTGGAAATATGTTTTATTTCTACTACAGTACAGTTCTGAATGAACATTCAATGACAAAAATTTAAGATAGCCTATAACCACAGCCACCTCTGCTATAACACAACAGCTTTGCATGTCTCATACTTAAGTTTGAAATTATTATATTATCTATATAATAATAGGTCAGCATATGTTTCTTTAAAACCTTTTTTTCTCAGCTTGTGTGCATCGCAGTGAAAATCTACGCATACTGTTAGAAAGATATTTTCTGGTAGATGTGCAGTATCCCTTTAAGTTATATACATTTAAATAGACTGAAAAATAAGCACAACAAATGAATCTTAAATTTTAAAAAAATTACATGGGCCTGCATGGGGGGTTGCCATGCTGGTGACGAAATACCCTAACAACCAAATGAACATAAAATCAAAATAAATGGAAGAAATTCCAATCACATGTTTTATTTACAGCAAGGGTCAGCAGGGGGTTGTGATAGAGAAGTCTGTGGTGCATTACATATTTTTGGTCGACCACTGGATGACCAGAGTTCATAATAAAGTTTAAAAGAACGAGGTGTTAGCCCGTCCTACGTACGGGAGTAGTCAGTTAAATCTGTGTAGGCCTATAATTCAGAACAGCTAGTTTACACGTATAAAGACAGATTTTATTACAGCCTACAGTAGAAAGAGTAATTATCAATTGAGAAGTGTATAGCTATGCCTAGTCAATGATATCACCTTCCATCGAAAATCTGGCTCTTCCATAATCAATATCACCACAATGCAATTACTCATACTATACACAATTTCCAGTAGGTCTGAATTGAAACTCCCTAAAATAAAAAGAAAACATCCAATAAAATCAACAGTACACATAATTATAACGTTGGTGTCCTGACATCATTAAACAAATCGTCCACACATATCCTTTATGTCAATTTCAAATAAATAAGTGTAAACAAAGAAAAGTAAACACAAGAACATATTAGTTTGTTTTTTAAACAGCTGAGTCAAAAATAAAATAATATTCATTTGAACAAAATAACTGGTCACATGTTGAAGGAATTTAAATAGTAAAAACGCTCGTTAGGTATACATAATTCAAAGATAATTAAAAGAAAATTCAAAAATTCAAAGACTTTAAAATTCAAAGATACAACAATTTTCCATCAGAATATCCAAGGCTTAGCCACGAAATTAGAGTCCTTACAAATTGTTCTTGATGAAATAAACCCCGATATAATAGTTTTAACAGAACACAAAATAAAATTGCAGGAAATTGATCGTTTGAACATTGAACATTACAAGCTCAACTCTTATTTTTGCCGTACAAGTTCTAATTGGGGAGGAGTTGTAATTTTAAGTAAAGAGCACTTAATTTGGTCACGGGTGGCTATTCCCATTAGGAATGTATTCTGGAAGAGAAGCAGTTTGAGTGTTGTGTTACAATGTTTGTAATTGATAAGGTTAAATTTGTCTTGTTAGGTGTATACAGATCCCCAAAGAGCAATGTCAATGTGTTTTTGGATAGGCTTGAGAGTATTATCAACTCTTTTGTTTCCAAAAATTTAAACATTATTGCCACCAGGACTGATGTAGAATGATATGATAGGTTACGTACCTTTTTTATTCCGTCGTCAGTCCTAAAATAGTCAAAGGGTGGGTTTGAAAATGGGTCATTTCTGACCCGAAACTAGTCACCCTTTGACTATTTTAGGACTGACGACGGAATAAAAAAGGTACGTAACCTATCATATCATTCCAAAAATTTGAAAAATACACATTTAATAGTTGCAGGTGATATCGATGTACTGGAAACCGACAATAATCGAGCAAAAAACACACTTTGCAGGTTGAAAAACATTTTAAGGAGTTTTGATATGAGTTGTGCTGTAAATTTTCCAACCCGAGTTTTTAATGGATCAACTTCAGCAATAGATAACTTTCTTACTAACTTTAAAAAAAGATGAAATTAAGGCAAGCGGTGTAATTACATTACTGTCAGATCATGACGGTCAAATTCTCCAAATTTTAAATTCACAAACTAAACAATGTAATACTAAATATATAATTGACAATAGGAGACAATTTAGTTAAGAAAATAAATAATTGTTTAGAAAATACCTAGAAGCTGAAAATTGGCAGACAGTTAATTTTTCTCCAGTTGATAAAAAATTTGATGTTTTTTTCAAACTGCTCTTATACTACTTTGACCAGGGCCTGATTACCCATTAGGCTAATTAGGCTGGAGCCTAGGGCGCCAGACAGCTTAGACTTAAAGTTGGGACCGGGGGCGTAAAAAATGTTTTATTTCAAAAAAGGATTCGCGCAGATAGGGAATGAGGCGGGGAAGGGTGCGTTCGCAGATGTTCATAATCATTATATTTATAGTAATAATTGATTTGTAATAGTTATTTGTGCAACTAGTGAGTAAAGTGAGCAATTGACTCACTCGAGATACTTTTTGTTTAAGATAAATACAGATAAATGCTGTAAACTAAGTAATTCCATCTAAAGGCCCTAATAAAATTGTTTTAGGCCTAGGTGATTAAAAGAGTTAATTTAGAAAGTACGTATATTATTGTTTGGTTTTTTGATATTTAGGTTAGGTCTACTTTTGATTTAATCTTACTAATATTATAAATGAGAAAGTTTAGATGTATGGATGTATGGATGTATGGATGTATGTTTGTGACAAGTGAACGCGAAAAATACTGGTCGGATTGGGCTGAAATTTGGCATGATGATAGCTCACATTCCCGATTAACATATAGGCATATTCTTATTTCAAAAATCCTTTCGGGCTCCGCCCCAGTGGCTCTGGAGTTTCCCATGTTAACCTTATGAGAAATGGAATTATTGAATCTTATCAGCTGTTTCAATTAAACAAGTTGGTTCTGTTCTATGATGTTCAATAGCATTAAAGTTACAAGGATTACCAACAGGGTTCAGCACTATTATTTCTTTTACATTTATGACAACAGCTAATTTGCAACCAAAAGGTGAGTGAGCGTAGCGAACGAACTTCAACCTGAAGGCAAGTGAGCGCAGCGAACGAGCTCCAACCTAAAGGTGAGTGAGCGTAGCGAACGAGCTCCAACCTAAAGGTGAGTGAGCGTAGCGAACAAACTTCAACCAGGACCTGATTGAGCCATGCGAACGAGATAATCTTGAAAATTAAGAAGTTAAACGGGGCAAAGCCCGCGGGTTACAGCTAGTACAATCATATGTTTAATAAAATGTAAAATCTATATATTAATTTGAAACTGTTTTTCTTTGTGACAGCTATTTTGAGAGAACGGCTGGGCGTAGAAACTCGGTAGAGGTGTCTAAAGAAAGGTCCTGGTCTGTAGATGAGCCATCAAAAGAGAAACATGGAGAATTCCCTCGGGGCTCTGCCCCAGTGGCCTTTAAATTCCCATCCCATGTTATTCTTATAGAGGAAAACAAGGTTTTTGTCACAGCTAATTTGAGAGAACGGCTGGGCGTAGAAACTTGGTAGGGGTGTCTAAAGAAAGGTATTGGTCTGTAGGTGAGCCCTCAAAAGAGAAACGATGTAAATTTCCTTGGGGCTCTGCCCAAAGGAATAAAATCTATAGAAAAAAACTGATTGAAGTAAAAAAAACAGTTTTATGATAGCAAGATTTAAGAAATCCAAAAATGTAATTAAATCTACTTGGGATATTATAAACTCAGAAACCAGGAAAAGTTCAGTTAATTGCACAAATAACATATTTTTAGTAAATGGAAACAAAAGAGTTACAGATCCTCTTGAAATTAGTAATTTGTTCAATTCTTATTTTATCAATGTTGTGAAGGACAGGCCTATTAATGTGTCCCCTTCTTGTAGCCAACAGACTTCCAGAGATATCCGTGAACAACTATCTCCGACCGGCTCAACCTGTGTCAATATTCAAAATCAATTCTATTTTCGTGACACTAATAAAGATGAAATTGAAAAAATTATAAATTCTTTTAAAAAACAAACTATCCTCCAGCCATGACGGGATTCCAATGTCAGTCATAAAATTTGTAAGAAAGCAGCTAAGTAAAATTCTCTCTCATTTAATCAACTCCTCTTTTGTTAGTGGCATCTTTCCAGACAATTTAAAAATTGCTAAAGTAATACCAATTCCTAAATCTAATGAGGCTACAGATATTGGTAATTACCGACCAATATCTTTGCTATCACCAATATCTAAAATTTACGAGAAAATTGTTTCTAATCAATTAACTGCGTTCTTAGAAGAAAATTCAATCCTAGAAGACATCCAACACGGATTTAGGAAAGATAGGTCCACTATTACAGCGATTGTTAGCTTTGTCAAATCAGTCATTGAGTCAATTGACAAGGGTGAGCACGTGTTGGGAGTGTTCATGGATTTGTTTGTGTATATCAAATGAAATACGACCAAATAAGTAAAAGAAAAGTAGTTTAATAAGAGAGTTAAATTTTGTGTACATTCCTGTAGAAAACAAAAATCAGACTAAATCAAATCATAATTCGTTGCTATGACAACGTCATCAGCTGACGCTCCACCAGCCCCCACGGAGAAAAGGAATCTATCCATCATTTTGAAAAGTAACCCGTGGTCGGATTTGTCTTCCAGAACGAGTTGTATAAGACTTCGTAGATGGAGTTTGACAAGATGGTGGTATTTTTGAGGTTTCCTCTGCTTGTCCAGTCGGCACCAAACGTTTCGTGGGCTCAGGAATAGGATTTTCATCTGCAATAATATAGGCTGGCTTGACCCTGTCCAAAGATACCTTAGTTTCCTGGCCTCTTACAATGATGGTAATTGTCTTTTTGTCACGGCATATGACCTTGTAAGGACCAGAATATGGGACCTGTAAAGATTTCCTTAAACAGTCCTGTCGAAGAAATACAAAGTCACAAGTGCTTAGGTTCTTGAACACAAACGACCCTGGTTTAATGTGGCGTGATGCGGGTGTAGGTCTTAGTCGATTCATATGCTTACACAGCCCTGATACCAATCCTTGTGGCTCGTTGCTCTCGTGGGAAGGTACTACGAAAAACTCTCCCGGAAGACGCAGTGGTTCTCCGTACACCAGTTCAGCTGATGAAGTAGTGATGTCCTCCTTGAAAGCAGATCTTATTCTGAGAAGGACAAAGGGCAGTACTTCGGTCCAGTCTGATTTGCTGTGAGCCATTATAGCAGCTTTCAACTGGCGGTGGAGTCTTTCAATCATACCGTTGGCTTGTGGATGCCAGCTGGTAGTGAACTGGAGCTTTATGCCCAACTGTCGCGCTAGGTCTTTAAACAAAGTCGATGTGAACTGGGATCCACGATCACATGTCAACTTTTGTGGGCATCCAAATCGAGCTATCCAAGTAGAGACAAACGCTCAAGTAACAGATTTGGCAGTTATTTGATCAATAGGACAAATTTCAGGCCAACGAGTAAATCTATCTATGATAGTTAGACAGTACCTAGAAGATTTTGATAAGGGAAGTGGGCCAATTAGGTCAATGTGTACATGAGAAAAACGTTCTGAAGGTGTATGAAAATCACCAAGAGGGGTAGAAACATGTCTAGTTATCTTAGATCTTTGGCATGCGAGGCAAGATTGAGTCCATTTGTGGCAATGGTTACGAATGGAAGGCCAGACAAAACGATCGCAGATAAGTTTTGTTGTGGCACGTATTCCAGGATGACTCAGTTTGTCGAACTGGTCGAAAACTCTACGTCGCAGTTCTGATGGCACAAAGGGTCTAGGAGTTCCTGTTGAGGTGTCACAGATAAGGCTCAAATTGGTTCCAGGAATTGGAACTTTCTCCAATCTAAGAGATGTTGATGTACTTTCTGAAATGAGATTTTGAAGTTCTTCGTCTGACTCTTGCGACTTGGCTAAGGCTTCATGATCTAAAACAGTAAAAAATGGCTTCAACACGTGACAGAGCATCAGCAACTATATTTTGTGAGCCACTGATGTGCTTTATGTCTGTCGAAAACTCAGAGATGAATGAAAGTTGGCGTAACTGAGCTGTTGAAAGGCATAAATAAGTGGTTTATGATCTGTGAATATAGTGACAGAAGTTGTTTCCAAGAGATTACGGAAATGCTGCACAGCTTCATAAATAGCGAGGAGTTCTCTGTAGTATGCAGGCCAGATGCACTGTTTGGATGATAGTTTCTTGGAGAAAAAACCTAGAGGTTGCCAAGAGTCATCGACAAACTGTTGGAGGCAAGCACCTACACTTACTCCAGAGGCGTCAGTAAAGAGACCAAGAGGAGCATCAGGTTTAGGATGAAACAATAGTGTTGCTGATGATAAGCTAGCCTTGCATGCTTGGAAAGCTTCTTCTGTCTCTGGAGTCCAGGGCACAGGAAGGGAACCTTTTGAATCAGCGTCACTAAGTAGGGAGTGCAGAGGTGCTTGAAATTCAGCGGCCTTAGGCAGAAACCTACGATAAAAGTTCATAATTCCCAAGAATCTGCGAAGACCACGCATTGTCTGAGGTAACTGGTAGTCTTGTAGAGTAGTGACTCTCTCCTGAGGTGGACGTGTCCCAGCAGATGAGACTAAATAACCTAGAAATTTAACTTCTGGTACACCAATTACACATTTAGATGGATTTACAACTACTCCATAGTCAGAAAGTTGTTCAAACAACATTCTTAGGTGTTCTTTATGTATTTCTTCAGACTGGGAAAATACTAAAATGTCGTCAATATATGCATAACAAAAGTCAAGGCCGTGAATAACTTCATCTATGAATCTTTGAAATGTTTGACCCGCATTGCGCAAGCCAAAAGTCATGAATGGAAATTCAAACAACCCAAATGGAGTGGTGATTGCTGTTTTTTGGATGTCATCTTTGTGGACGGGAATTTGGTGGTAAGCCTTGGTCAAATCAATGGCAGAGAAATGTGTACAGCCTGCTAAATTGAACGAAAAATCCTGAATATGTGGTACAGGGTATCTGTAAGGAACAGTACGAGCATTTAAAGCGCGGTAATCACCGCAAGGACGCCATCCATTTTCACCTTTCCATGTGCAAAGGAGAGGACCAGGGGCTTTCAGAGGGTCGAGCAATACCAAGCTTAACCATCTCCTCAAATTCTTTCCGGGCAGCTTTCAGTTTTTGAGGATGTAAGCGACGTGGTCGACAGTGAACAGGAGGACCAGGTGTAACATTTATATGATGAACTGTTTTATGTTTCACAGCACGAGGTAAGCCTGGAGGACGAATAATATCAGGGAATTCAGAAAAAACTTCTGCCAATGGCGAGGAGAAAGATATAACTTTAATACTAGTTTGATTGTTTTTAGAAACTATTCCCTCGGCATTCAATCCCGTTTTCTTGTCAACCAAACATTTCATCTTGCAATTGGGTAATAAGTGATAGTGTGAAAGGAAGTCTGAACCTAATATAGGTATTGAAACATCCGCTACCACTAGACTCCAAGGGAAATTGCGTCTAAGGCCTAAATTAAGGGTGAGAGGCATGGTACCATAAGTCTTTATTTCACTGTTATTGGCAGCACTTAGTGAATAGCTAGTAGGAAAACGTTTATATTTGATAAGGCGTCTAGGAAAACACGACACATCAGACCCAGTGTCGATAAGGAACCTAGTTCGTGAATTTCTGTCCATCACAAAGAGACGGCCGCCAGCATTTGAACAATCCGTTGCGGCCTCTTTGGATTGTTGCTGAGGTTTCCCTGAAAAGAGCATGGAGAATTGTTTTTGAATTTTCTATGGTACCAGCACCAGTTCTTAGTGGGATTAGGCTCGTTTCCTGATCTACAATGAGACTGGGAACGACCCCTAGGTCTCACCTGTGTATCTCGTACTCTGGTTTCTGATAAGGCTTGAACTTGTTTAGAGAGGGATTCTATTGCATTTAATAAAGAAGCGTTACCTGAAGAGACTTCACAAATACCAGGTGTTGAAGGAATGTCAGCCACCTCCATGATCTTATCAGCCAGTTCTGCCAGTTTGTCCAAGGAGAGCTCAAGTTGCGTAGTCAATATGGCTTGTGAATGAGGAGGGAGTCGTCTGAGCCACAGTTGACGAAGCATGTTGTCTTGAAGGGGAGTCGAGCCCGCAAGAGACCTAAGATGCCTCAAAAACTGGGAAGGCTTGCGGTCTCCAAGGTCCTCTTCACTCAGCAGCCGCCGCACACGTTGCTCTTCGGATGCAGAGAGGCGTTCAATCAGTTTCCTTTTTAGATGTCCGTATTTGTCGCCTTGAGGAGGGTTTATTATGATGTCTTCAGCAGCAATTCCTGTGTCCAATTGCGAGACCACGTAGTGAAACTTGGTGTCGTCGTTGGTAATTCCAGATATAAGAAATTGCGAGTCAACTTGACAGAACCACAGACTTGGTCTTTCAGGCCAAAAGGGCGGAAGTTTCACGGCTACTCTGTTGACCGACATGTTTTGAGAAGTGCTGGGTTGTCCAATCCGTTGACGCAGTTCTTCATTCACAGTTCTAAGTTCGGCGAGTTGAGTCTGCAGGTCTTCTAATGACATCGTTCGAAGGAGGAAACACAAAAGATTTAAACTCTTCAAAGAAAATAAGTCTTTAGATAACGGTTGTAGTCGGGGTCACCATTTTGGTCGTGGTTGTTTGTGTATATCAAATGAAATACGACCAAATAAGTAAAAGAAATTAAATTTTGTGTACATTCCTGTAGAAAACAAAAATCAGACTAAATCAAATCATAATTCGTTGCTATGACAACGTCATCAGCTGACGCTACAGATTTATCGAAGGCGTTTGATAGCGTTAATCATGAACTATTACTTTTTAAATTAGAAAAAAATGGAATCAGGTATAACTCTCTTAATTGGTTTAAATCATACTTATCAAATAGACAACAGTTTGTTGAAATAACTCACATCACTAAAGACAATTATAAATCAAAATACAGTTCAAATATGGGGTCAATAAGATCTGGTGTACCTCAAGGATCGGTCCTGGGACCTTTACTTTTCATTTGTTACTTAACAAATTTTAAAAAGTGTCTAAATTTTGCCCCATGTACAGGTTTGTATCTTTATGCAGATGACTCTAATCTTAAAGTATCTGGGAAAACTGCAGATGTTGAGTTGCTTTCCACAATAGAAATAGCTTGTATTGAGGATTTTTTTAATAATCACAATTTAAAATTAAATGAAAGTAAAACCAAATGTGTCACATTCAAAACAAAACAAAACAAAAACAATTCCAATCCTAATATTGAAGTAAATAACCAACCAATTGAAATAACAGAAGCCGTAAGGTTCCTTGGCCTGACATTGGACAGCAACTTGTCTTGGGACAAACATTGTAAACTTGTTATCAATAAAATAAATTCCGGTCTTTGTGTGATTAGAAAAATGTCAATACTATGCAGTATTGAAGTTTTAAAAATGATTTATTTTTCCCATATTCAATCCCATATATCTTATGGCATATGTGTATATGGAGCCACCTCAAATTTGAACCTAGACCAAATTTTGACAATACAGAAGCAATCAATCAGAGCTATGTTAAAAATGAACAAAGATGATTCTGCAAAAGAACACTTTAAACATTTAAGGATCCTCACTGTTTATGGTTTGTATGTTCTTGAATGTATTATGTTTGTCAAAAACAAAAATTTTAATCCACCAATTAAAGAAAATAATCATAACTACAATACACGTAACAAAAATAATTTTGTAATTGGAAAACACAAATTAGAGCTCTTAAAAAAAAGACTGTCAATGCAGGTCATGAATTTTTTAAATTTATTCCTTTGAAAATTATAACAGAACAAAAACCCAACATTTTTAAAAAATGTCTCAAGGAATATTTAATGGACCTGTCCTTGTACTCTTTAGACGAATTGAAAATGGCGTTATCATAGTTTTAAGCATTAGTTTTAACTTATTTGTCACGATTCATGCACAACTATGTATACTATGAATAAAGATTCTTGACTATGACTATGACTAGGTTCCAAAATGGTTCTGTTTTTAATTACAAATGTATATCGCTTGTGCATAATATTCTGGGTTGGAATTAAGTAGTGGATATAAGTTTATATAAACATATTAATTAGTATTTTGTAATACAATCTGAAACATTGTAAGCGGCATTTCATGCTAAAAATGAATCTATTGAACTGGTTCCATTTTCATAGCTTTCAATGTGAATAAGCGCAGTTTTGGCGAAATGTTGCACTTTTTACCGCTGGCGGCAATACCTGGAGTTGGAGCAGGGTGGGGATGAGTCGCGGCGTTGCCACATCGAAGGCCGCGGCCTTATACTAGAGACGGCTATGACACAATTCAACAATGTGATTAAATAATTTGATGAATGACGACAAAGGCTTGAAAATGAAACATCAGTTGTTTCAAAACTAGTTGCCTGAGACTATTAAGGATTGACGACGTAAGGAATGTAAACCCATTTCATTTGTCATAAATCAATCCTTGAGGCAATGCTGAATTAAATGTCTAGGAGGAGATTGCGTATGACAAAATGCATAAGAGTCTATGTTTCGCTCAATAAAATCTGCGACTATTTGGCCGGAAACGACTAGCGGTTTGTGGCTATCTGATCATGTGACTTGTTGCTGTTCCAGTAAATTCAGAGAATATGTTTAAGTTTTCTGATTACGAGAACCTACCTGCCACTTGAAAGTAAAATATTCATACATACACAGGGGAAGTAGAGGTAAATTGTCGAAGCAAAAGAAAATGTTTGGAAACAATAATTTCTAACTTACTTATAGCTCATGCAATCATCATACATTGAGACAGGGACGAATTAGTGATTGTTTAAAAATAATTAAAGGAATATATTTATTCAGTAAGTAGCCTGATAACCCTCTTTCATTCTAGTTTTTGTATGATACAATTGTGTAAACTACCTATTGTAATATTTCTTAAATGGACAGTAAAACTGTTTCAAAGACTAGGTGTTTCAATAACAATACCAGTAGATGAGCTTACTGGTATTGTTATTGAAACAAATTAGGCTTCAAAAACACCATTTGAAACCTTCATGCATTGTTATAAAAAAAAAAAAAAAAACTTTCCCAAAACTCGCTAACATAAATCCAACTTGCTTTCTTTAACTATCAAGACTTTGTTACTTGATTGATTTGGGGATCAAGTGAAATGTTTGTTATTTTATAAAAGCTTGATACTGTATTGTTTTATGTGAGACTTAGTTGCTTATTTTCTGTTTGATTGTAGGTGAACGCTCTAAGAGTTTGGAGAAGCAATCTGCACAAGTTGAACAAACTTTGTTTTAACTAATTATTGTCTATAAATAGTATTATTAGTTACTATAGTACTGATTTGAAATGAACCCGTGCAACAATGGAATATATCATGAAAAACAGGTAGGATTTTTAAGTGAAGAAAAGTACCAGTTGGTTTGATATATTTTGCCATTACATAAAAATTTAAACAAGATGGAGTTAGTCCAAAATTAACTGGGATGGCAATGTTTTGGAAGTATGCATTACTTTATTTAGCCAATATGGTAGTTCTAGTTCCTGTGCATGTGCATGTTTTGGTTTACCTTTGCTATTTGTTTAAATCGTAAATCCAAACATATCGAACCAGTCTACTGTATACCAGTTCCAGTCTAACTTTCAAATCTGTTCAAAAGAGAGAAAAAAAACTTCAAAAAAACAAGGGAAATAAATACATGGTTTCTGGACAAAAATAATTAGTTTTGATTTAGTAAATTTGTAAAAAAATAAGACAAATGCATATCTCTAAACCTTACGTAACATGCTAAGTTTTGCTGAATGCTGACTGCAGGTCAGAGAACTATGTGCACTGCATGCATTGAATAACCTGTTCCAAGAGAAGAAAGCATTTACCAAGGCAGAGCTAGATGATATCTGTCAGTCGTTGTCCCCTGATGTGTGGATCAACCCCCACCGCTCAGTTCTAGGACTTGGAAACTACGACGTGAATGTCATCATGACTGCTCTGCAGCGTAGGGGATACGAAGCAATCTGGTTTGATAAACGCAAGTGAGTGAGTCTATTTACATTTAAACAATTATGGTGTCAAGTTCGCTGTAATTCAAACAAAGTAGGTATTTAAATACTGTGTAATCATCTAGTGACGGGCAACACCAGAAATTTAGAATAGGTATCAAACCAAAACTAAAAAAATGTGAATCTTGAAACTCAAACGCAAAATTTTTAGTTGCATGGTTGAAGGTTAGGCCAGATCTACACTAAACGTTTCACCGCATCCATCAAACGTTGCGTTTCAACGGAACGCTGTTGTCCTGTACTCCAGCTACTTGGGGGTAACAAAATATGGATATTTATAGGCTTGATCTGTGGTTACAATACTCCCTGGTGTGGATTACTTGATTCTTATCCCTTCATCGGTCAATCAATCAATCAATCAAAATAACTTTATTCATATTGCACATTTTGTACAGAATGGAGTCAGTTATAAAAACACAATGACACACGGTGACCGACAATGTCGAAAAGATTGCGTTGAATATAACATTAAAACATTACTATTACTATATACCTAGAATAGCTGTTTTAAAAGATGTTGTGCTCATCTCCTGCACCTTTTCCGGTGCTTAAGTCCGCACTAGTATTACCCCAGTACTATCCTGATAATAAGACCAATTCGTAAATTACAAGGCAAAAATGTGGTTCGGATTCCACTTTAAACTTTAGGTTCTAGGCTTGGTTGCCATTGCTGAATGGGCTATTAATTATCAGTCCTGTATAAAAAAAACATGTCAGCCTTAGTAAGAAGACTACAAGATCCTGACACTTATCCTACACTCATCTCCATTCACACTTGGCTTATAATACCTACCTTCATATGATCGTTGTTTAAATTAAAAGCACCTATTATTGTATTAAAATTATTAAAGTAGGGCCTATGAATTTGTATTGTTCGTTGTTCCAGTATTAGTATTTTATATACCAATAGCAGATTAAAATTTTATTTACTTCCTTCATCAGTGTTAGTGGTGATCTGTTTGCTCCATTGCTGCCAGCTTTTGTGTTAACAATTATTGTGAATCCATCTATTTCCTTGCCTGAAATATTTGCTAAAAGTAGGGGTGGGTTGATTCCTCATTTTTAGATTCCGATACCGATTCTTGCAAATCGATTCCCAATTCCCAATTCCGGTTCCACCGATTCCTAATAAGTATAAAAAGTCCTAATGAGTAAAATACCATAGAAGTAGCCTAATTGAATAACAAAAAATTTTTTAGATTTTACGAACTCATAATTTAAAAAGTATATTATTTATATATGACTTTTTAAAACTCTATAATTTAATTTTGATAACTGATTATAAAAACATAACCCTCACATAAATTACAGCACAAAAAACAATTATTCCCAAGTAGGCCTAGTACATTGTCATGATTAGGTGATGAAGATGAGTTTAACATATCCACAGAACAAATGAAGTTCAGAAAATATATAGCCTACCGAAATTACCATTATCTTCACCTTTTTGTCTTTTCTAACCAATTAAACTTTCTCAACCATAACATAATATTATGTTAGGTAATAGGCACCTACTTAATTGCGCCATACCAACGCCCAAAACCAAGTCGTCCAAGTCCAAAAATGTGTGTTAAGAAACGGTATGTTATTTTAGATGAGTGAAGAAATAAGAAAAAATATCACAGATGTGAAATATAGCTAAATTTGGAATAAGCTCAAGACGAAAGGTCTACGGTATGACAAAAAAATGGTGTCGGTAGGCCTACTTTTTACCAAAAAAAAAATATATATGCTTCTCCTTTTTAAAAAAAAAATTTTTTTTTCAAAGCAAACGAAATAGGGTTTTACACGGTTGTTTTATTTTCCAATTAAGCTGGTTGAACCATAGACTAAGTTAAACAACACAAGTAGCCTTCTCATCCTATTGTAAATCATGAAGCTCGTTTTACGTGTTTAGTTCATGATTCACACTTAGATACGATAAATAACTGAGAGCGCACCATAATTTTGGGCCGGCATGAACTACGCCGGTTGTCTGATTCAGAATTTAAACGAACAACAAAACATTGACCATGGCAACTTCCTTAAAATATGAGTTTTTATATGGAATCGGTATCGAGAATCATCATGAGTAATATTTCAGAACTGGTATCAAATCCAGAAATTCTGTTATCGGCCTATCCCTATTAAAATACAAAAATACAATTAATATTCGACTAAGACAAATTTAATCCATGGCCTTAAGTTTTGAGACTGAGTTTGGCTTTGTTCCAGCTATGCGTAGATTGACACTGCTACTGCTGTTATTGCTCGCTGTGCTGCTACACGTTATTATATAGATAGATAGAGCTGACGGGTGGCGGCGAGTAGGCGTATTCTGTCAGCGATTCTCGAATCCGATAATCAGCATTTTCTTACAGTTAAGGAGGATGAATCAGGAAATAAATACAAACTTACTATAAACTTTATTACACAATAATCCATATAAGCTAAGTACTAGTCGGCGGAAAAACTACCACCTGGAATCGAAGGAATGGGAATCGACTTTAGGCGATCGATTCCCGATTCCGATTCTAAGCCAAGAATCGGTGGAATCGAGAATCGAAGATGGAATCGACCCATCCCTAGCTGAAAGGTATTTTAATTCTAACTTTTGTCTAAAAAAATCCTCTTGTAAATGTTTATGAACATTTATTGTTGGAATGGATTAAATTCAATCAATAAACAGTAACATTAAAAATGAGTTGCCAGTTTTATTTTTAATTTTACAGAGATCCCTCCTGTCTACGGCTGGACAGCATTGCAGGGTTTATTCTCAATGTCCCAAGTGATTATCGACTGGGATTCGTTCTTCTCCCTTTGAAGCGTAGACACTGGGTTGCTGTCAGGCAGATCTCTGGGACATATTACAATCTAGACTCAAAACTGGACAGCCCTCTGGTTATTGGCCAGGTAAAAGGTTTATAATTTGTTAGCCATTAAGGACTGTTATATTTGGAGTTTGATTGAACAGTTATAATTTGTCTAAAGTCTTGTGCACCCTGGAGGAGTAGAGCGACCCTTACTCACACTCATGCAGCCACACTATCTCGAACGGCCTGCCCTACCTGCCGTTAATGGGTTTTCTATGAATCGCCAACTAGCCCTTCCTACAAATTCACATTTTTTGAACTGTTGATTGTAATTATTTTTTACTCTCATTACTGAATTCTAAACATTTTTACTCACAAAATGAGTCCAAACATGGTACAATTGTGACAACTCTGAGTGGTTTTATGTCAGTCGGTTGTAAAATAATAAATTCGACTACTGTACTTATAAATGCTCTGCTTAAATGCGTTGCTATTTATAAATTACTTTGCCTCTACAACTTCACTCTTCACTCGTTTGTTCTGTCTCATTTGGCACAATTTCTTCCTTTAGTTGAATGTTTATTCGCTTAACTGTTCCAAACGGAACATTGCAGGCATCCAACACTCTTTCCAAAACGTTTTTTACATCTTTCAAAGGACCCATATATTATTATTTTTTCTAAATAAAAGTACTGGATCACTGAAGTTACTATTGTTCTTGCTTGAGAATGTAAAATTTGTTATGATTTACCTGTAGACATTTCTTCCAAATGATGACACTCACACGAGGAACACTACATTTAAACAAACATAGTAGCAAAGCAGAAAAATACTACTTCTCCCAATATACCGTAGCAACAGACCACCACAGATTTATCACTACTATGTTATTATTACTCTGAATTAAGTCCTTTCATGCCCCTAGTACATATATATCTGAAAAACAAAAATATATACGTCAAATAACACTAGTAATAATATATTTACACTTATACTGTTGACTCACAAGACGGTAAATACATATGAAAGATGGCAAGTGGTGATCGATTTCGATTGGACACTCCAATCATCATCAGACCCAATAGGCGAATTTGATCACCACTTGCCATCTTTCATATGTATTTATTGTCTTGTGAGTCAACAGTATAAGTGTAAATACATTATTACTAGTGTTATTAGACGTAGGCTATATCTTTTTTGTTTTTCAGGTAATTTAATAACACGTACGATGCTTACCACAACCTAATGAAATAATATACAAAAATGTGATAACATTATTAACTGACTATTTTGCTCCTACCAAAAATGTCCTTTTTGAAATATTTAATTTTAGGAAGTGTCGTCAAGCAGAAGCAGAATCGTTTAACTCTTTCTATTCTCGGCTAAGAACATTAGCTGTGAACTGTGAATTCAAAGACTTGGATAGGGAATTAATTATGCAAATTTTGATTGGATGTAGGACTGATGAGTTAAGGAATATAATCTTGAAAGAACCTACTATAAAACTTCAGGATGTTGTTATTGCAGCTAAGTCAAATGAATTATTTCAAACTCAAAGTAAGGAACTTTCTTTTAGTAGCTCAAGTTTTGCTAATGCACATAAAATTGACCATTCAAACAAGAAATTTGCATTTAACAACAATCCAGCTCACTCTGATACGCCTAATGTTTGTCTTGGTTGTGGACTAAGACATTTTAGAAGGGATTGTCCCCACCTTCAGACTATTTGTAATATTTGCAAGAAAATCGGGCATCTAGCACGAGTTTGTAAAGGAGGGAGACCACGCCCCAAAGAATATTTCAACCAAAAACATGGATCAAAGGGACAACGGGCTCATGAAGTTTTGTCAGAGGAAACCAATTGTGAACAAGAAGAAACGTTTCCATCTCAATCAAGTAACGAGACAACTCAGTACGTCCAGGAAGTTAATTGCTCTAAAGTTCCGGAACTGTGTACAACTGTCAACATTAATAATCACAAAGTTCTAATGGAAGTTGATACTGGTGCAGGTGTTTCTATCATAGGAGGGGAACTATGGAATAAAATTTCCCTTAAAAACTGTAAACTGCAACCTTCTCCCTGGAAACTCAAGGATTACAGTGGTAAACCTGTAAGTGTTTTAGGTCAGACTAATGTTTATGTGAAATACGGTAAATTCAATGGATTCCTTCCGTTAGTCATAACTGTAATAGAAGTAGTTTATTGGGGCGTAACTGGCTAAAAAGTCTTAATATTGAAGTAAACGGGGTACTTTCACTCAACTGCCATGAATCTGATGTTCTAAGTAAAGCCCAGCTGGATGTTCAACATCTGAAAAGTGAATTTTCTGATGTATTTTCAAATTCCTTAGGGTGTTATAAAGGGTCTCCAATCGAACTGGAAATTGACCAGAATTATAACCCATTTCACTTAAGAGCGCGCCCTTTACCTTATGCATTGCAGGCCCCAGTAGAAGAAGAGCTGAATAAGTTAGTTAATCAGGGAGTGTTAGAACCTGTTCAGGTATCAGATTGGGCCACGCCAATAGTTGTTTCAGTAAAAAGCAATGGTAAAATACGTATTTGCGGTGATTATAAGGCAACGTTAAACAAAGCTATCCAAGATCATCTGTACCAATCATCCACCAATCTCTCAGCTCTTAGCCAAATTAAACCAAGGGAAATATTTTGCTAAGTTAGATTTAGCCCAAGCTTATCAACAATTGGTTGTTGACGAGAAGTCGGCGCTAGCTCAGACACTAATCACACACAAGGGTGCTTTTAAACCAAAAAGACTACAATTCGGTATTAGCTCAGCTCCATCTATATTTCAACATTTTATTGAGGGTTTGCTTTCGGTCTTAGACAATGTAATCCCTTAATTTGATGATATTTTGGTTAAAGCAGGAACAATACATGAATTGATTACCACATTAAGACAAGTATTCACTCGTTTTAGAGATGTAGGGATTACACTCCAAAGCGAAAAGTGTTCTTTGTTATCTACATCAGTGGACTTCTTGGGATTTGTTGTGAGCTCAGACAGAATTCGTCCTAACCCGGACAAAGTCAAATCCATCCAAGATGCTCCTGAGCCGACTAACAAGGAACAACTGCAGGCATTTTTAGGGTTACTCAATTTCTATCACTGTTTCTTACTCAACAAAGCCAATGTTGCAGAACCTTTACATCGCTTATTGGATAAAAATGTTAAATGGCGGTGGGAGGAAAAACATAAACTTGCTTTCAATGCTTCAAAGAAGCTCCTTTCTTCCGATAGTATACTGGCTCATTACAATCCCTCCAGCCATCTTATACTAACTTGTGATGCATCTCCTTATGGTATTGGTTGTGTGCTTAGTCAGGTTCGGGGGGAAAAGGAAGTTCCAATTGCGTTATATTCCAGGACAATGAGTCAGTCAGAACGAAGATATGCTCAAGTAGATAGGGAAGCACTTTCCATCATTGGAGGGTTTAAGAAATTTCACAATTTTTTATATATGGGAGGCATTTTGAAATTAGAACAGATCATAAGCCACTTCTTGGTCTTTTCACTGTGGATAAACAAACACCAAACACACTGTCACCTCGAATGATTCGCTGGAGTATCCTTTTAAATGGATATGACTTTGATCTTGTATACAAACCTAGTATTTCTATTCCGAATGCTGATGGTTTGAGTCGTCTTCCATGTTCCTCCAATGGTGTAGATCAAGAGATAAATGAAGTCTTGAATGATGTGTTATACATTGAATCCGATAAGGTTAAACCAATTACTGCTAATATAATAGCAAAAGAAACAGAAAAGGATCCACTTCTATCAAAAGTAATCTTATGGACTCAACGTGGCTGGCCAACTCATAACTCAGATCTCAACCTTACGCCTTTCATTTCTCGTCAAAATTCAATTTCTCAATACAAACAATGTTTACTTTGGAGAACTAGGGTGATCATTCCATCTACTCTCAGGCAACAAGCTCTGAAGCTTCTACACATGGGACATGAGGGCATTGTGCGAACAAAGGCGTTGGCCCGAAGCTATTTCTGGTGGCCAAAACTTGATCAAGACATAGAAAACATGGTGAATTCTTGTCAAGCATGTCAACAAAGTCGTCACAACCCTCCAAGAGCAACGGTTCTTCCTTGGGAGAAAACAAAACAACCCTGGTCTCGTCTCCACATAGATTTCGCTGGACCTTTCCAAAACAAGTTGTTTTTGATTGTTGTTGATTCTTTCAGTAAATGTTTAGAAGTAGTTTTGGTGCCTTCTACAGATTCAAGATCAACTATAAAGGTTCTCAGAAGCCTTTTTGCAACACATGGTGTTCCAGACACAATAGTATCTGATAACGGGTTGGCTTTCACTTCACAAGAATTTCGATCGTTTAATGAAAGCAATGGCATCCGTCACGTCATGGTTGCACCATACCATCCATCATCGAATGGTCAGGCAGAAAGGATGGTCCAAACGACAAAAAATTTGGTTTTGTTAATTATGTTTCAATATTCTAAACATCTATTAAAATTCGAAGATAAAATTCATAATTATAATACCCAAAACAAAACTAAAGCAGCGATTCAATATTGTCGCTTAACTAAATCGTTGGATAGCCATGTGGTGATATCTTTAAAAATTTACAATATCTTTGAGCCTATGATTAGAAAATATTCAATAAATCAATTTAAAAACAAACTCTATAATTCGTTACTAGATAACCCATTTTATACATTAGATGACTTTTTAAAAATTGGTAAAATCAAATTCTAACATAATGTAATCTTTGCAATTATTTTATTTTATTTTTTATTCTATTATCAATCTATATATTAATAGGCAAGCATCTATAATATTAAAACGAAACAGTGTTTTTTTATTTCACGGTTCTGAATCAACCACTCGACGGATTTTCATGATTTTTGTGTTGAAAGAAAGATAATTTTGAGAACTAGGGAATGTCGAAGCCATAATTTTAGTTTAGGGTCCCAGTTTTTTAGAAATTAAGTTTCAATTTTTAAAAAGTCTAGCAGCCGACGCTAAGATTCTAAACTAGCTTTTGGCATAAAATAATTTGCTTAACATAACAGCTGTAAACATTCAGCTTTTGTGTCACAAATTCAGCATTTAGATAAAAATGTAAAGACATACTTAGGGTTGACTTATTTATACTATGTGTAATGCTAATCATTGATACGTTCAACTCTTCTGTAAGAGAATGACAGATTAATCAAATATACACAGTAAAATACTAGGATGTTCAAATTATTTTTTAAAGCAATCTTTGTAATCTTTGATTTCTTTTAGAGCAATATAATTTGTTTTAACTAACAGCTGGTTAAATATAAACTATGAAACTATAAGGTTATTTTATTTACTCTTATTTTGTCAATGATTATAGGAAATAAGTAAGATTAGTAGAGATAATTAGACCACAGTTTAAAATGGTTTAGACCAAAATTAATTAAACCACGCTACAAATCAAGGCTCTGTACACGAGTCTTAATAAAAAAGGATAAATGCAAACTATTTTACTGCTCCACTTTTCAAGGAAAGAATAGAAAAATAACAATGTTTACACGTTTTAATTCTTCATGGTAGTTTTTTGTTTACAATTAATGTTTGTCTGCTTTAACTTTGTTTGGATTAGGCCCGGAAATATTGATGTCATAAAAAGAAGATCAAGAATAATCAGGAATCACGATTTTAAATTACCACCACAACCTCAGCCGGGTTTTATACAAAGATAAACAGATTGACATAAGATAAACAGGATGACATAGATTGAACACAACGTCAACATTGACCTAGGATACTGCAATTAGACATACCATCCTTTTATGAAATCGTGTTCAGTTGTGGTTGCGTTTGGGGGTGCCTGTATCAGCGCCCCCAAACGGGAAAATATCACTTTTATTTCAACTATGAATGTATTGTAGTTTAATTAACTAACATGGGAAATTACGATGTACATTTATTCAATGAGGGTGGGTAATTATCAAGGATAGAACTGATAACGGTATGGATAATAAACATTGACAATTACGTGTACGTCATTAGCTTTACTAGCGTGTTTACTTTTTATATTCCTGCTACATGTGACCAGTTCTTTTTTTCAAATGAATGTTATTTGAACCAAACAGCTGTTTCAAAACAAACTGTTATTGTTTTCACTTTCTTTGTTTACACTTTTTTATTTAGCAATTAATGCAGTGAAATTGATTTAAAGGATAGGTGTGAAGATTAGTTTTGATGTTAGGACACCAAAGTTAAATTATGTGTACTGTGTTATTGGATATTATCGTTTTATTTTAGGTCGTTTCTATTCAAACCTACTGGAAATTGTGTATAGTAGTTGTATTGTGGTGATAATAATTATGGAAGAGGCAGGTATGCTATGGAAGGCGGTATCGTTGACTAGGTCTATACCATGGTGGAAGGAAAAAACATAGGTGTGCTATTCCGTCATATTCTGACGTCACTCGGATTGCAAACAAAATATCACCTGATTGTAACTGTCAAATTAGTATATGTATTTGTTTTTATTTAGTTGTTATTGTTTTTTAATGTGTATTTTTATAAAAAAAAACAATAACAATCAAATCAAAACAAATAAATACTAATTTGACAGTTACAATCAGGTGATCTTTTGTTTGGAATCCGAATGACGTCAGAATATGACGGGAATAACACACCTATGTTTTTTCCTTCCACCATGGGTCTATACACTTCTCAATTGACTATTACTCTCTCTACTGTAGGCTACTTATAATCAGTATGTGTCCGTGCGAATTGGCTGCAAAACTTCAACGCTTTTCATATCGTAAAAATTGCAGGATTGCTGTTTTATTGTAAAATTATCGGATTTAAAATGCATATCGTATAGGCCTATGGTGGAATAAAAACATATTTGGTCACACAACATTTGTTTACAAGATGATTTTAGCGAATTTCCCTATAGGGAAGTAGCTATTACCGTAGGTCTCATGGTAAGACTTAGGCCCGGGACCGATTTACTTTTTCATTTTAATGTCCCCAGAGGCCAAAAACACCATTCGTTCAAATTTTTATATATGTATATATATATATATAGATATATATATATATATAGATTTATATATATACTAGCTGTAACCCACGGGCTTTGCCCCGTTTAACTTCTAAATTTTCAAGATTATCTCGTTCGCATGGCTCAATCACGTCCTGGTTGAAGTTTGTTCGCTACGCTCACTCACCTTTAGGTTGGAGCTCGTTCGCTACGCTCACTCACCTTTAGGTTGGAGCTCGTTCGCTGCGCTCACTTGCCTTCAGGTTAGCTCGTTCGCTACGCTAACTCGCCTCCGGGTTGAAGTTCGTTCGCTACGCTCACTCACCTTTTGGTTGCAAATTAGCTGTTGTCATAAATGTAAAAGAAATAATAGTGCTGCACCCTGTTGGTTATCCTTGTAACTTTAATGCTATTGAACATCATAGAACAGAACCATCTTGTTTAATTGAAACAGCTGTTAAGATTCAATAATTCCATTTCTCATAAGGTTAACATGGGAAACTCCAGAGCCACTGGGGCGGAGCCCGAAAGGATTTTTGAAATAAGAATATGCCTATATGTTAATCGGGAATGTGAGCTATCATCATGCCAAATTTCAGCCCAATGTGACCAGTATTTTTCGCGTTCACTTGTCACAAACATACATCCATACATCCATACATCCATACATCCAAACTTTCTCATTTATAATATTAGTAGGATATATGTGTCCGTGAACAAGATAACTTGAGTAATTTTTATCCGATTTTGATGAAATTTGGTTTGAAGGTGTAAGGCGGGATAAACTTGAATGAGTTCGCGATCCAGCATGATCGGTCCATGGGAACAGGGTTTTATGGGGGGTTTTATGGGGTAAAAATTGGTTTTTCTCACCTTTTACCCTCAAAACACAAAATTTCCCAATTTTTCTCTAAACCTTCTTAAAGAGCTTAAAAAAACAAACAATTCAGTATATCAAAGTGTTTTTGTACGGTTATTGGTTACGGATAAAACTAAAAAAATGGTAAATTTAAAATTCCCATGTTTTTCTTATGGAGAATATTGTAAAATGTTGTAGTTTGCTTGTTTATGGATATATTTTGATCAAACTTGGTAAAATTTATTTATTTTATAGTAAGCTATTAATATTTTACTAAAAACACACTACTTTATTAGTTTCCTTGTAGCAGCAAACCTAGGTACTCGTTAAACCTAATGTTATTTAAATAGATCAATTGAAAATCAATTCGGCCAAATGGAAATTCGCTTAGACGGCAGGTTTGCTGCGGCGGGGGTATTTTATATTAAAACTGCAAGAAACTTTGTTTTTATATGTGTACCTAAACTAGCTGATCTGAATTGTACACAGTTTTAACTGACTACTGAATTCCCGTACGTAGGACGGGCTAACACCTCGTGTTTCTTTAAAACCTTTTTTTTCAGCACGTGTGCACCGCAGGGGAAATCTATGCATACTGTTAGAAAGATATTTTCCTGTAGATGTGCAGAATGCCTTTAAAAATTCAAATAGGCTCAAAAATAAGCACAAAAAATGAATTTGAAATTTAAAAAAATTAACATGGGCTTTATGGGTTGCTATGCTGGTGACGAAATATAAACAGAAAATCAATACACATGTAAGAAATTCCAATCACATGTTTTATTTACAGTGTGGGGTGAAAAATAGAGAAGTCTGTAAATAATTAGATTTTTTTTTAGCTAGAAGCGGTAAGGTCAATTATATCAATTATTTAAGATGGGGACGCCACTATGTGCGTATTTTAACCCGTGGTGGAATATCTTTGAAGATGAACCTTTTTAGTGTGATAATGTGTTCATACGTGTCAAACTTTGAGGTTAAATCAAAACAAACAAACTGGCGTACCTAATATATTCTTTTAAATGACAATAGTTAAATATACAGTACTTACTTTAATAAAATAACTTGGTCATTAGAGAATATTTACTGTGAAATTGAGATGTGATTCCTAATTCCAAATCAACTAATGAATTATTTGTTATTTAATTATTGTCTTCAAATTAAGTGATGGTTACATATTTTTGGTCGAATTTTCGACCACTGGACGACCTCTAGTTATTATTATTTATGCTATTACTATTACCTTTTAATATTATTATATTGTATTTTAGATGAGATTTTTAGAGGTATTTAAAATTTAGTTTCTTAAATGATTTGCACAAATTTGTCTAACCTCGTTGATTGCTTGACAAAAAAACTTGAACAAATTTTTGTTTGTATTTAATTACTGTTGTTGGAATTTAACTATTCCTAATTAATATTATTTCATTATTTTTTTCTTTTTTCCCTTCATTTTAAGGAATTCACTAAGCTCTTAAATATTTTTATGTTTTATTAATAGATAGTGTAAAAGAAAAAAAAGTTAAGTTAATTTATCATTTTAATTTTTACATCCTCTAGATACTTAATCCTATACTATATTGTATTGTAGATGTGTAGTATGTATGTATATGACGTAGGCCTATACATAGGCTGATGTGTTGACTTTGTCAATGATTTGTGAAAATCCAAAAGATAAATCTAAATGATATGATTGATTGATTGTTATATTCATGATTGTTACCGATTAGCTCAAATTCCTGAAATCAATTTTTTATGGATAAAACTGTTTCAAAAACATACATTCCATAAACAGTCATGATTTTTTCTAATTTAAAATAATCTTTAACTGAAGTTCTGGGTTGTAAAGAATAATTCTAATGGCTTTCTTTTTTGCATTATCAAAACAGAGTTTAAGTTTTCTTTAGTAGTTGCACCATATAGTGATGTTTAATTTGTGTGAAAGAAAACGTGCTGGTTTTCTCATAATGGCGCTCCTTCAAGAATAACTACTGATCAAGGCTGCCAATTCGAATCATCTCTCTTGAAGTCCCTTGGAACAACTTTCGGCTCTGAAAGAATCAGGACTTGCAGTTACTATCCCTGTGCCAATAGATTGGTGGAAGGATTCCATCGTCATCTCAAAGCTTCACTTCATGATGGTCATCACGATTCATCCTGGCCTGATTGTCCTCCTAGGTATAAGAAGTGCGTACCGCGAGGATCTGCAAGCATCAACGGCAGAAATTGTTTTCGGACAACAGTTAAGACTTCCAGGAGAATTTTTTCATCTCCCTGTTGACGGACCCAGGCATGACTCCGTCAACACATGTCTTCAATCAGACCTGTCCAGGCTTCATGCCACGTCAACCCTAAATCCTTTATACAGTATTTCAGGATCATAGAAAATGCACCAATGTATTCATAAGAGATGACTCTGTAAAACGTGCTCTACAGCCTCCCTACAACTGACCATATCCTGCAATTTCTTGTGATGGAAAATCCTTAATAATATCACAGAATGGCAAACAAGTACGAGTGAGCTTAGACAGGGTGAAGCCTGCATATGTGTTACCTGACAAATGTAATCAGCCAACAATCAGAGACAAAGAGCCTCAAAATATACAACCTTCAAAAACACCCCTCAAACCTCAAAATCCGACAGCATTGTTCAGAACCTATACAACTCGTTCTGGTCGAAATGAAAAGCTCAAGCTTTCTGGTCCTCCAGTCTCTGCGGGTGGCTGATGTGGCGTCAACATAGCCACAGCTGTGATGCCTTTGATCTTTATTTAATTTTAATATTTATTATTTAACAGCTGTTGCTGGATTGTTAAAATGTTTAGTTTTGACTATTTCATGATTTAGTACACTTCTTCATTCGTTTGTAAATAAAACGTTATCAAAATATTTGTTCACATAGTGGTGCAATTATTTCACACAAATTAAACAACTCTATATATGATGTAGGGACATAAGTCCCTAAAAAAATTAATACTTTAATACTTTTCAATGAAATGGCGACCATACAAAGTGTGGGTATTTTAAGCCAAGTATGAATGGAGATTATTAGAGTCACTCAGAGAATAATATGTGGAAGGTAAACCAACCACTCAATCAGGTTGCAGTTTTATGTGTCATCACAACTCTAATATGACATAGGAAATAGCTAATCAAACTAAATAGACCACAGAGCAAGTTAACTTTTATTTGGTGATTGAAAATATACTTTAGGCCAACAGTAGGCCCCCAATTAACCGACCCTAATGGGACCGGACCTATGTCGGATAACTCAAAAGGTCGGTTAAAACGGGCAGTCCCTTAAATAATAACATAAAGAAGTGCTATTCATTTGGAATTATATAATCATTATTTTGAAGTCATACTTGATGAAATAAACTACTCTTATCTCCTTTTTCGTATTGATAGAAAAGTCACAAATAAACACAAAACACGGTTAAGTCAAATAGGCCTACTTTCTGTGGAATATATTATAGTACTAGGCAAGAGTCAATAAAAATTCCTATTTAAAAAGATGTAGTACCGTACTGTAATGTATTAATTGATGCTTTCCAAATCCCTTGTAATACAGTACAGAACCTTTTGTCAAAGTTAAAGATACAAGCAACCATTTTGTTACAAGACAGGATGTTTATTTATAGCCTCTCACTGGAGGCTCGAGGCACAAAAACTATCTTGACCTTGGAGTTGTTAACCCCCCTTCCCTGCCCTCCCTACAAGTTGCGTTGTTTGTTTACTTCAGCGATAAGATAATCAGTTCTCAAAATCGTAACGCACTTTACGATGTTATAAATTTGCCGCACAGATAACAAATTAGATCAGATAAGCTCGCACTACGAACGATGATGACAAACTGACAATATGCTATTTTTTTGTGATCAATATAAAATAACTTTTTCTTAGTCATATCCTGTAGAGATAAGCGTATGGTTCAGTTCTCATCGCCCAGTGTGGGAGCGGAAATGTCGAGATTCCTAGAAAGCGGCGGTTAAACCGAACTGCTCTCAAAGCAAGGTCAGTTAAAACACACTGTATTATTTTACGACCGAAGGCGGATAATCCGATTATCGGTTAATACGAGTTCGGTTAAGAGCGGGTCTACTGTATTACTTTCTGTGGTCATAAGATATTTAGTCAAGTAGTCTAATCTGAATGAAGGGTTGTACTGACTTTAGATCAAGATCACTTTAAATATTAATGGCCAAAAGCTATTTTTCTACTTCATTATTTTTCCCTTAGTTAGTTTCCTTTGATTAATTGGTTTTTTCTTGGTATGGAAAATTTGATCAACCAAGGAAGGGAGTTTGGTTGTCCACAAGGATGATCTGTTCGGTAGTAATAGGTGTCTGTTAGTTAAGTGATTTTTAGCTACGTACGTCAGAAAGGTGTTGGGTGTATCGCAAAGTGGGGTTAATAAAAGGTGCAATGGGTTTTATACATTCAAGCTATAGAGTAGAATACAGAGAAAATACAGATCAAACAAATATCAAACACTATTGTCAACAGAGCTTCTAAGCTTACTACCCTACAAACATGTTTCAAACTAAGCAAGCAATGCCCCAAAATAAATTTTGATACTCAACTAGCAGTTTTAAAGCTAATATAAAACTAGACAAACGATGCTGATATAACACAAGTTGAAAAATAAGATCAAAATATCTCGTCCTCGGAGTGTCTACTCCTATAATATTCTAAGGTCGAACCTAATGATAATCAACTTCGGTAGAAAGGAAAAAGATAAAAACTATACTTTAGTAAATGATCAGATACCAAATGAAACTACGGAACTAGCTTGCAATATTGGTGAGAATGGATCGTGGGTGGACCACCCGTGGAATTTGCACGGGTTGTCCCAAGTAAGTTATTGTTGGTTGGGTTGTTGTTGGTTGGTGGAACTCACCCGGTTGGAATGAATGAGTTCCCAAGGAAATGTCACAAGGTAGCCCTTCGTAGCCTAGGTACTATACTAACTTGATTTGTTTAGTCGTATTAAGACGTGAACCAACTTAACGTTACCCTCTCGTTATGTATCTATTAGTCTGCTGTAGAAATAAAAAATAATCACTTAATCAATCTCAAATATTTAAATTTTATAAATTTAAAAGACAAGATTAATATAATTTACTGTTTTAATACGAATTTTAGGGAACGAAGGAGGTATGGACGACCTGTGGTTGGAATACAAGCTATCTCAAGAAGGTTTTTGGATTGATAGGAATTATAGTTCTTGCTCAGAAGAAAATAGCATGACCCCAAGGAATATTTAATTAAAAAGAATCAAAATAATATTTCTTCTATACAATTCAAAATTAAAATACCACTAGTCTAAGATATGAGAATATAAGATAATACAATTATTATTTACGAAATAAAATATCTCCGTAACATATTTATGGACGGTATTATATCAAAATAAAGTTAAGTTGTTGAAGTTTAAATAATAAATTCACAAATTCACAGTGGTTTACTAAGTAAATAAGTCGAAACAATACCTTGTATCCTGGTACTAATCCAATAAAACAAGACACAATTTCACAATCACTCCACTCGTAAAACTCGTTATTCAAATGCTACTAACTTCCCAATCGTAAGATGAACTGAACTGCCAAGGGCTTCAAGGCAGTTTTGTTTGGATCGACGTTCCTAGGCGCATGCGTCGCAGCCAGCAGGAACAAACGTGCAGGCAGTGCGCCGGCGCTACAGCCAACAGGTCTTTGCCGGCCTGCCGACTCCTGTCTAATTCGCTTTCCTACTTTGAAAACTTACATTTAATATCAATTCAAATTCGATTTATAGTATTCGTTGAAAATAAATTTAGTATTCTGTAAATGATAATACCAAATATATTACTACAAAATCTTCTTTAATAAAATGGTCTTTCTTCTTTCTTTATTATCAAACAGTGGTCGGTTGGGCCAGAGATTTTATCAATCTTAGAGCCTTCGAGCCTTGTTCTGTAGCAGCAGCACACTCTGGATTTAATACTATTTTCGATGATTTTTTAGGATCGGGAACTTCTGGATTACTTACGAGAGCAGCTAGACAGCAAAGAAAAGGAGTTGTTCATAATTGTAAGTGCTGAGAAGAGTGAGAAGTGGTTGAAGCAGGAAGAGAGCTCTGCAGAAGAAATTATTCCAAGATAGTACTTCACAAGGTAGGCCTAAAACTGTTTGTCTATACAACTACTATAACTTTTATGCTAATTGATAATAGTACATACAGTATATTAAGGCTAAACATCCCTGAAAAAGTTGTGTTTCTGGCCCGATAGATAGCAGCACCTCTGCGGCAAATTTGTACCACTTATAATTTCCGTATTTATTATCAGATTTTTGTTTTGTAAACGGTTTTGTAAATGATATGATAAAGACATTTACGCTATTTTGCTAATGTTTTTTAAAATTTATTTACAAAAAAGTTTTATAAAGAATTTTTTTTTCTGTAATTATTTTTTTAAATCGCAGGTAGTCATTTTGTAAAGAAAAATTTTAAAAGAATTTTGCCGTTTTCAAATATTAATTCGGCCAAATGGTTGCATCGGAATCCTTTTTTAAAGAAATTATCATTATTTCTCTCGCGCTCCGGTCCCCTCCCCCTCCCCCCACCGCATAGCGCAGCTCCAGTGCCAGCCGCTCTGCCCGGCCCTGCAACGCGACTGTAGCTTCGTCATCTCACACACACCTCGCATTCATACTCTGACCGGACACACTAACTAGACTGGACTCCTGATTTTAACAGATACTAGTTTATGATTTAAAAACAAGTATTTTCTGTAAGTCGGAAAGAGACATCTATTCAAATAAAATTGAATTTTACCTGTACATTGCTTAGAATCATGGAGTTTTTGGTTATTTTTACGTTTCATAGCCTAAGAAAGCCTATGAATAAAGCCTATCAGTAATATATAAAAATCGAATACTTGTGTCAGGCAATTAATATTACAGTAATCATAAATGTTATTTCTTTAACTGAGAATGCTCATTCCGATGACTAAAATAGCGAGCTGTGTTAGCGCTAAAACAGCATTGCGAGAGTTGGCGCAAAACACTCTCGCACTCTAAGTTTTACGTTTTCTTTATGGACTCAAAAATAATAGCTTATGCTATGAAAATGATAAAACATTAGTGAAATATATTTATAGCAAACCATCATGAATTTTTAAAGCTTTACGTTGTTAACGTATCAATGTTTTGTGGACTGTGCATTTATTTACTTACTAGCTGTTTGCCCGTTCTACGTAGGGCCTACGGGAATCTTGTAGTAAGTTGAAACCTTATATTCTGAACAGGAGTTGGTTTGCATATTTAGTGTGCATTTTGCATTAAAAGAAGGCCTGTAATTGAAAGTTACTTTTCACACAGGTTAAAAGTAGTTAAAATACTACCTCAACCTCACTATTGCACACTTTATTCGGGTTGAAATTTTCATTAACAAAGGTGCTCTTGTCTTTTCCACGAAACAATGAGAAATAAGGACATTAATGCGATACCAACAGACATACAAACAAAAATACAGAATTGAATTAGGGGATTTGCTACGCTTTAACCAAAGCAAATTACAAACAAAGTAATTATTTGAAATTTTTGATAGTGTCATCAAATTTTATCATAATCGTTTTTAGGCCCAATCAAACTGTAAAATTGGTGTAAATCCGTTGGCAAATATATAAGTGTTTGCGGCTGGAACTGCACACAGCCGTTGAACGATAATCGTAGAGAGCCAGCTTAGCATTGTTTTCAATGGCACTGTTGTCAATGACGCGTCTGTAGCCGCAGTCGTACCGTACCTAGTCGTAGACGTCCACCGTACGGGTCTGCTCCTGGAGCAGTAGAGTCGCAGTCGTTGGAAGATTTTTGAGGCATTCACAGCTTTTTCTCGAGTAAGAGCCTCGAGTGTACTCAGCCCCAATCTTATTCTTATGGAGAATAATTAAAATGTTATATATAGCTTAATTGTTAATGCATTTGATGATACTTGGTTAATGGCTTTATGTGGTAGTATTAAGACACACATAAATGAATTGGAAAGTCCACGAGTACACAGGTTTCCAGCAACTGGGGTATTACTATTTTTTATAATGAACATGTTTTATTCTGAAAAAGGAAAACATAATACCAAAGCATTGTATTAGTTTATTAGCTTAGTAAAAAAATCTAACGTTTATAAATAAACTATCCTACCTTAACGTAAGATCAAACTTCTCATCTCCTGTGATTGGATAGGGAATGTAGTTTTAAAGTAAAAATGCTCATTGATCAAACTATACAAAAACTTAGCCCAGGCGCATATTGAGCTGTGCGGCACGGTCCGGGCAGTGCAGCACAGCACAGGGCAGAATTGGGCAAAAAGTTTGTGTTGCACAGTTGACATCGCATATTGGGAAGCAGTGTCGTACAGTTCTCGTATAGGAGTGACACAGTTTCTTGTGTGAACATGTTGTTAAATATTAGGATTTGAGTTCTGAATCAGATTCAGGTGCTGATCTAGATTTATTGTTACTTCTTCACCAGAGAACAAGAAAGAAAGGGCGAAAAAAAATTGCAATGTTTAGTGATTTTCGTATTTTCTCCCAGATTTAATTCTTGTAATTACTCTTTGTATACTAACCATGACTGGTAACGTAAAAACTGGATAAAAACGCACAATTTTTATTAATTATCCTCTAGATCCGTCACAAAACACTAGTCAACCCGGCGCAGGTGAGCAATGCGGCACAGACACTTGTGACTCGACCACAAGTGCGCGCAGTCCACGTGCGGGACTGCGCTGCACTACGCTGCGCTGCTCCGACTGCGTCTCAATATGCGCCGGGCCTATGAGATTTTGAAAGTCTGAAGAATTCAGATAACATTCTCCCATCAGCTTGGAAATTATTGTTTATTTTATTAATATTTTGAAGTACCCCTCTTCTGTTCGTTTTGTAATTATACTATGTGTGAATGTGTGCTTAAGTCTTTGAACACTTATCACTTCCAAAAATTGTCCATCTTCTAGATCTTCAACCAGCAAATAAATGAATAGTATTTTGTTAAAGCCTATAAACTAATACAGTAATTCACTATCCCTACTTCAACTCGGCAACAGTCAAGAATTTTAACAGAACGATTGTATAATAATCGCACCAGTGAGAGCCTACTTTTCAACGGAGCCTACTGCAACGATTATCGCCGAGCTATAATCGTGCGGCGACGATCGTCCAACGACTGCAGTACCAGCTGCACCAGTGACAGTAAGGCACAACCAAGGCCGCACAACGTTTTTAATCTAACTTGGTTTGGATGTGCTAACAAAACTTGATCAGAAATGGTTGCGGTATTTGTAAACAACTTTTAATGTAAACATATCAGTGACAGCTAGAAGTGAGAACTAATCCAAACAGCTGATCGTTATTTCATAAAATGTAATAGTAAATATTGGGAGAAAATTTGACAAAATTCGAACCAAATTGGGTTTTTGATGGTTCGTTATTTTGTTTTCAAAGAAGCGAGGCCATGTTTTTATAGCCAAAGCCACTCTCATCAATCCAGTAAATACGGAAAAATTATTAGAACCTTGATCGGAACTTTGGTTTTCTAGGAGTAGGCCGCGCAAAATGACATTTTGGCTTATAATAGACAAACAGACAGACAGAAATTGAGATAAGACTCGTTTCGGCTTTCTTGTGTTATGAAACGTAAAAATAACCAACACCTGCATGATTCTAAGCAATGTACAGACAAAACTGTAATATTATTTATATAGATTTATATATTTGCCAACGGATTTACACAAATTTTACAGTATGATTAGGCCTAAATACGATAATCGTAAAATTAAAAATTTGATGACACTATCAAAACTTTTAAATAATTATTTTGTTTGCAATTTGTTTTGGTTAAAGCGTAGCAAAACCCCTAATTCAATTCAGTATTTGTTCGTGTATGGAAGCGCGGGAAACCGTCATCCACCGGTGTACAAGCAACACCCCAGTCTTGTTGTGGGGGGGGGAGGGGTAGCAAATGTGAGTGTGACCTTGGAATGAGTCACAGCGGCCCTGTCCTGCACCTGCTTCATGTCTCTCTTGCGTTTGTTATAATTACTGTAAATGTTTAAACAACGATACCGACTGAACCAGCCAAGCGATTTTCAAAATTTAAAAAGCAAAATTAATTAAAAATTATCGTCTTTAAAATGACTACCTGCAATTTTCATTTTTCATTTTGTAACACAATTATTTTACCATAATTTTTTTAACCAGCAACTTAATTCAAATTTATCTTCAATGGCGTGAATTGTTATCTTATCCGGTTCACAAATCAGTTTTCAAAATGAAAATCGGATGAAAATTCCACCAATAAACACCAACACAAAATGACTCCATTTTGGTGCTGCGACGTGGTGGCAGAATTTGGAACTAAACCTGGGATGTTTAGCCTTAATTAAGCCACAAGACCGTGGGAAGTACAGTAAAATCAAAATGTCAATAATCCAGATTAATTGGGAACTGATTCCATCCGGATCATCAAAACTACCTTAAAAAAGGGCCAGCACACACTCTTTGTGTAAAAACCTGTTTTAATTATATACGAGAGCTTGCAAAAAAAGTTTTCTTGGTGGAAAACTCGACCAAAAGTATGTATTGTACAATCTTCTCTATTTTCACCCCACGCTGTAAATAAAAACATGTGTGATTGGAATTTCTTCCATTTGTTTTGATTTTCTGTTTATATTTTGTTGTTATTACGTTACCAACCCATAAACCCCATAACCCATAAGGCCCATGTTAATTTATTTAATTTCAAATTCGTTTTTTGTGCTTATTTTCAAGCCTATTTTGATTTATAAAGGGATTCTGCACTTCTACAGAAAAATATCTCTTATATGGTACCAACGGCGTGTAATTCGGTCCAGTAGTATGGTCAGGCTGTCATAAGTTTTGCAAAAGTTTTTTAGTAGGCCTATATAAGATATATATTTTCTTTTATAGGTACAGTGAAGGGTCTAAAAGACAGATGAATTGAAAAAATTGTTCCTGTTCAAGCACTGTTTTGATTTTAATTTTCAGCAACATGTGTACAGTGTTCAGTAAAACATAAGACACTATTGTGCATATTTGAGCCTTTAAAAAATTGTGTAATAGGCTTTTGAAGTGGTTAGTTTTTTGCAGCTAAGTCCTTAATTTGTTTTAAAAGACGGTAGGCCTACACAGTTTTATTTCTTGCTTAAGACGAATCCGGTTTTTTGACATCCAAATTATTGACGTTCCACTGTAGGTGTTAACGATTTGAGAATGATAGTTCCCGCACAAAGCTTAAAGAGCACAGAACTTCATGCGAATACCATTAACACTTTCCTGGGTGAGTACTACCAACAAAAAAAAAATATACAGGGTATTTAAAACACAACTATACATCCATCACAATTCACAACACTGTTAAGATTCACCAACTTTTCTCCGAAGTGAACTTTTTTAAACCTTTCTAATATTTATTGTGAAAGTGCAATATGCCTGTCCAAACTTGTCTGAAATTAATTGTGTACTGTAGCTTCGTTAAGAGCTTAGGTCTACTGAAGAAACTCGTACGGTACTATTTATTTTTGAAAAAATGCTCTGTTAGAGTCCTAGGAAACTTTACCGTACTCCAGCTGATTTTACCTGAACCTTTTCTGTAAGGAACACAACTTTCTGATCTAAAAAAGTACAGAAACCAGCTTCTTACCGTGTACTGTCGCATAGAAATATTTAATGGCATACTTCAAGTATATATTTGTCCTTCAAGAATAACATAGGAGTAACCTTATGATGGTTTTGAATACACCCAGTGCTCGATTTGCGGTGGAATAGGTTAAATTTTAATAGGTTATAGTTCCGGCACCTCATTGTTTACAAATCGAGCACTACTGAATTTACCTATAGATGTTTTCACATTATATTAGACTTTTAAAGCTAGAGAAACTGATGAATACAAATCCATACTTATTTCTTTACCTAATGATGCCACACTCCTAAGTTTAAACATGAATACTGGCACTTAGATGTAAAACAAAAAAATGTTGCATAGTAGAAGGCATGAATCAAAATTCATATTTTAAAATTTGAAATGTACTGTGTCAACTTAAAGTAAAAAGAAGACCCGAATATAAAAATTTTTCCTTAAGAATAAATACTGAAAATGGTTGATTTTCAAATCGTTAATACAAATTTCTTAGTGCAACTCAATTTTTATTTGATTGAACTAAATAGGTTAATTTCAAACCAAAGCAGCATTCCAAACCAAATTCGCTCAGGCTTACTAACACCCAACATGCCATTAAGAGTCCTTGGAGGCTAGCGGCCATCTTGGATGATTTCAAACCGCTGCTGGAGATTTATTTATTGTCCAAAAATATTTTTTTCAAATGACAAAATTGAAAAATTATTTTAATCCTGATTGAAATATCTAGTAAACTGTGGGATTAGAAATGTTCTTTGTGGTTTTGAATTGTTCTCCAAGGGAGTCCACGGAAGCTAATGGCCATCTTGGATTTGCCCGCCATAAGAGCAATGTTAATTTTGTTATTTCAAAACAGGTGCTGAAGAGTTATTTATCATCTTGAAATATTTTTTCAAACATCAGAGGGATTGTAATTTAAATAACTTATCTAGTAAACTGGTAGATCAGAAATTTTCTTTGTATTTTTTTTATTGTTTTACGAATTAGAACGTCTAGGCTCCAAGGACTCTTAAAAACTTAATGTAACTTAAGAAATTCACAACCTGTTTTTATTTTTATTTTACAGGAGGTGATGAAAATTTGTTACCCACCAGCTCAAAGCTAAACCTTTTATAAATATTTTGTAAGTTTTAACCTCCAAGTGCTAAATATGTCTATGTAAACAGTTCTACCAGCCTGGGTTTTTATGCACAATTTATATTTATATTCTATTTTTATGTTTATATCAGATCCTAATAAAATTGCCTGGTTTAAATGGATGCAACATTAAAGTAGTTTTTTGTTTTTATTTGAGAATCGTGTACAATATAAACCTTGTATTGTTGATTCAACATTAAGTGTTGTTTCCATATTACCTGTGTAATGGTTTTAAATTGTAATTATTTACCTACTAAGTTGTTTAATTGTTTGTATTATAGTTAATTAGCAACTTAAATAAAATTAGTGCTGTGAACTAACTTAGAGCCTTATTATGCGCGGCCACTCGGCAGTCGCTTGGGGTAGCCACAGGTGTGGCGAGGCCACGCGTCTGACAGAATTTTTTACAGACATACATGTAGTTTCTCAGAGTGAATAAGTAAAGAAGCTGAACTACTTATTTTACTTTTAATTAAGCGTCGCAAACGTAGACGAAAGAAAAGTATTGGAAGTCAATCCGTTACTAAAAGTAAGACCTTCAGAGGTATTTTTCAGTTTTTATATGATGATTGTGCTTGTGATATAAATTAGTTATCAGCTGTTTGATATTGTGGACATTTTTACTTGTGTGACAGGTTGCCGAATGAAACAACAAAAAATGCGCTACGAATAAATAATTTATTGGACTCAACTTATAGCAAAACAATAATAATGTATTTAGCTTCCGACTTGCTGTATGGAATCTATTTATGTTTAGTTTACAAATACAACACAAATAAGTTATTGGGGAACATAGCCTCCCGAGGAGGCTATGGGGAAAGGCGACGTAACTTACATGACCGATTTAATTGAATTTAGAATTTATACTAACTCAACTGAGTGTGCGCTCTGCCCATAGCCCAGAGTTGGGCGTGGAGGGGAACCAGCCAATCGCGTTGCGGCTATGCTGCGTGACGTCAGTGCAAGCCCCGGACAGTGCTGCTGCCTAACGATTCATCGGGGCATTAGGCAAACTATAGCTGCGCATTAACTGATTTCATCGAGCGACTTGCTTAGCTGCATCAGCAAATTCCAGCCATGCGCGTTACATTTTCCGAGAACGTTGGCCGGCCTAGCGCTGAGCCATGCTGACGGAATATTCCATGGTGAAGCAACTGGCTGACACAGAAAGCTGGGAGGTTAACAGTCCAATATTACAAACCCTCTTTTTATATTTGAAATAAAGCAAAGCTTTTGTGACGGTACTGACAGGGTTTCCTGAGGGTGTAACAAAAACCTCCCCAACTGATATGTAGTAATGGGTCTGGGAATTTTTGGGGCCGTCACACTTGTTTATCTTTGGAGGATTTTTATTGATTCTTGTTGTCATAGAGAAAATAATATTTACTAGTGAGTTTTATTGTTCTGATGTGTAGTGAATGTTAGTTTATTAAAGCATTAAATATCTTTAATTATTTGTCTTCAATTTGAATGTTGAATTAATTACAAGCTATTTCGGCCACAGTTTATGCTTGGGTAACATCCATACTAACAGGAGACCGACATATTAAAACACATGGGATGGGTGAAGCTCTTGTAAGAAGACGGTTGGGTTTGTTAAAAGACCTCAAATCAGAATGTGGCCTTAAGGTGAGGATGGGTCTGGTTAAATCGCAATTTAACAAAGCAGATCGCCTGACGAGAGTTCCTAAAAAGTGGTTGGCAAGAGAGGAGGAAAAGACCAGTATTGCAATGATGGGTGAAGAAGAGGATGGGGATAAACAAAAGTTGGTCAAAAGAATCCATGGTCTGCATCACTTTGGTGTTAATCGGACTCTTTTCACAGTCAGGCGTTGTTACCAAGACGTTGAGTTTAGCAAACAGGACATTGACTGCGTAGTGAAATCATGCAAAGAATGTTTATCTGTTGATCCATCCCCCATAAAATGGAAGCCGGGGCACTTGGATTGCGACAAGAATTGGTACAGGCTTGCGATTGATGTTACTCACCATGGGTCATATAAATTTCTTACGATTATAGATTGTGGTCCGAGTCGGTTTTGCATTTGGCGACGGATCTCAAGTGAGACTAAAGAACAGGTAGTAAAAATCTTACTTGAACTGTTTTCAGAACGAGGTCCACCCCAAGAACTATTAATGGACAATAGTGCAACATTCAGATGTAAACAAATTGAACAAATATGTGAGGAATGGGGAGTTATCTGTCGTTTTAGGTGTGTAAACGGTCCGTCCGGCAATGGAATCGTTGAAAGAAACCATAGAATGATAAAGAGAATGGCAACAAGAACCAGAAGAAGTGTTCAAGAAATGGTATATTGGTTTAATTTAACACCAAAAGAAGATTTGTATGAAGAGTCGGCACCAAGCTCTAAATTGTTCTGCTACAGGTGGAGGTGTAGGCTAAGTGCGAACCTGTAAATTGTGATGAGCAACTAAGAACTGAGTTTTCACCTGATGAACCTGTGTTTGTCAAGCCTAAAAACTCTCTATGTACTACGAGATGGAAGCCTGGTGTGGTCTCACGGCAGCTCTCACAAACCAGCGTAGAGGTTGATGGTATGCCACACCATATTGCTGATGTCCGTCGTGCTGGTGTTGACACCACGGGGGCGTGAGCTTGTGATATAAATTAGTTATCAGCTGTTTGATAATGTGGACATTTTTACTTGTTTATCTTTGGAGGATTTTTATTGATTCTTGTTGTCATGGAGAAAATAATATTTACTAGTGAGTTATATTGTTCTGATGTGTAGTGAATGTTAGTTTATTAAAGCATTAAATATCTTTAATTGTTTGTCTTCAATTTGAATGTTGAATTAATTACAATGATCTCAGAGAGGATGACATGATGTATTTTGGTTGTTTTCCGGAGACGAGACGTTCTTTTGATAACCTTTTAGGAAGAAAAGAAGGCGACTTATCCGTATCGCATAAGAAAATGAATATTTTTGTTCAGCTAAGGAGAGGCTAGCATTTACCTTAAATTAAATATTAAAATGGTTTTGATTTGATATAATCATAATATTAATAGGCCTACAATATTAGCAGCAAAACTTGGCGTTCCCAGGGTCAACATAAAATTCACAATAATGGTAATAATTGAGTAATACAGAGACAGTATCTTGAACTTAACTGATTTAAATGGTCAACATCTCAAATGAAAGCCTTTGTTTTGAGGGGTAGCCTATTTTAAGACTAATTCGGATTAATTTTTTAAGTCGAGTAATACAGTAGATACATGAATGATGATGCTTGGTGGCAAATATGTTCGTGAATACCTTTAATTTAAGACCAAAATTATGAAAATCAGTCAGGTAGAAGAGCCAAACCGACTCGGAAAAGAAAACTAATATTTATTAATATATAGATAATAGAATTAATAAAATAAAATGTTGAAACAAAAATCAGGACCGAGGCGAGGGCAGAGAGTAGGGCCCGCTGTGGCCCGCTACTGTGGCTGCGCGTAATTAACAGCATATGAGAACATGGCCTGCTGGTGACCCGACAGTCGCGTGTCTCGCCACTGCAGTCGCGTCGCTTAATAAGCTCCATATGATAAAATAGCCCGCTAAAAGTGGCCTTTGAGCAGTCATGTTCGCGCGCCACTCGAGTGGCCGCGCATAATAAGGCTCTTAGTTTTGATAATGACTCAGTGTCATATTTGGGATTTCTATATTTGCATATTTTAGTTATTTCATATATTACCATTTTGTACTTTTCACAAATAACAGAAAATTCAAGATAGTTATAAGATATATTAGAATTAATTGTAAAAGAGTTATTTTAAAATGTTAAGTACTATTTTTTTACATTTATCAAAGGGATTTTAAAACTTCAAACTGGGTCAGTTCTTGGTGGTAATTTAATTGATTCAAAGTCAATTTGTGACAAGAATCTTGCTATATCATCCCAACAATAGAAAATATGTCTAAAGATTTACTCAAGCAGAGATAAGTCAAGTAGCACACAATAGGGAGTTTAACACACTCTATTTATTTGCAAATCTTTCCTTAAAAAATCTTTTTTAATATCCAATTTTATTATGAAACTGTTTAGTAGTCTCCCATTTTTTGTTCCCTATTGGCGAGTATGTATGTATTGATTTCCTATCCAATATAAAAAAGTATAAATATTCTAAAAAAACTTTCAGGATTTCACATAGGAAATACAAGTTTCTTTTTAATTTTTAATAGTATTTTACTGGTCTACCTGTGTTGCACAATGAAGCCAAATATCTCTTGTGAACACACAATATTAGATTATTAAGGTTGCTAATCTCTGTTAAAAAAATACAGTAAAAAGTCGCTAGCATTTGGAGGATATGTGGTACATGTACAGTGTTAATTTAAACAAAAAAGACAGTTTTTAATGTATATTTGTTATATATGTATTTTATGTTGGGATCTTTTTATATGATCAGTAAGTTATTTATATATTTTAAGGATCTGTTCATTCTCAAGTTATTTATATATTTTAGGGATCTGTTCATTCTCGATACCACCGATACTTGGACGTTGGTATCAGTATTGAGAACCAATCGGCAAAAGTCGATTCCGATACCGATACCGTCATGCCTGCGCGATCAGAAAATTAACGCTATTGCCATGATCTCGCAAGACTACGATGGTGTTTCTGGGAGACGGTGATGCTACACGGCTGCGGGAGATGTTCATGATATTGCCACAATCACGTTAAACTGATGTCTACACAGCCGAGAAGATGTTAACGATTTTGCCGCGATCACGGATGACAACAATGACGTTTCGGGGACCACGGGAGTCAATGATGATGTCTACACAGCCGCGGCAATGTTTAATGATTTTTCCGCGATTGTGCAAGACGACGATGGTGTTTCCGTTTCCGCGGGAGTGTATGATGATATCTACACAGCCGCAGATGTTCATGATTTTGTCGCTATCGCGGATGACGATGATCATGTTTACACGGTCGCAGAAGATGTTCATAATTTTTCCTCAAAAGACGGTGATGATTTTTGTAATTAAGGAAATTATTAAGATTTTGCAGTGATTCCAGAAGACGATGACGATATCTTCTTGACCACTGTAGATCATCACAAAATTACCTCTAGTTTGGCTTGACTGAATATATAAAGCTGGCACACCTCTATAATAACATTTTATTTTTGATTTTGTTGTTAGATCTTCATTTGAGTTATTTAATTTGTTTAGAAAGATTTAAAAATTAAATTGGCCATTTATAATGTTTCATTGTTGTATAATTTGTTTTACTTGAAAAACACCCTATTACCTCAAAAATACTCAATGGAAGGATATAAAGATGGTGTAGCCAATCTATTCAGACAATTTGGTAAAACTATAAAAAAAATAGTATCGGTATCGGGAATCGATAAATTTTGGAATCGACCCATCAATAATATTTCTTCAATTTACCATATAATATAGCATTTGAATCTAGGCGCAGATAGAGAGTACTACTAATTTCAGTTTTTAAACTCCCATATTCTATTCCATATGTATTATCTTTTGATCAAGTTTAACTTGTTATACTATACTATCTAAATATCTCTGTCAATGTTTATTATTAGAAAATATATTGAGCTGAAAAATATCAAACCACATTCCTCATTTGTGAATTTTTTTAATGTACTTTAACATTTTAGGACGCTAGGTTCTAGCCCAGAACTGTTTTACGGATTACTTCAGGCCTAGAGGGCCGTTGAATTATTAGTAATAATTAATAATAATAAGTAATATAATTAATAAGTAATAATTAATAATAATGAATTTTATCTATGTAATAATTTATTACATAGATAAAATTCATTGGTGATTGGCGGGATTTGAACCCAGGACATTGGGCTCCAAAGCCCCAAACTCTACCACTACACCAGCTCACTCCCCCTCATTTTTCTTTATACCATTTACGGATGGATTCAATTTTCAAACAAAAAATCTATATTTAGGCATTTCAGCATTATGTTAGTCATGGAAATTAAAACTAACACGCAGTAATATCAATATTCTTGATAAAAAAATAAAATAAAAAAACTGCAATCATAACATTTAAAGAAAATTTGTGTATGATATTATTTTGTTCATTTAAGATCTACTTCTTACTTCTGTTAAAAACTTCTAATTGTATACTTCTTATTTTCTGTAACAGCAATAAATTTTTGTAAACTTCTTGTTTAACAACGATATATAAAGGGTTTTTATTTCACCAAAACGTAATAACTAGGCCTAATTATAAGTGGTTTTATTGTCATCAGGTTATTTTATACTTTGTCTAACTCAAGTTGGCTGATGGACGGGACTACCTGAGCCCACACCTATAATCCCTCGCTGCCTAGGTGATGAGTCACCTACTGGATGTATTTATACACTGGTACTATTTCTTAACAGAATGATAATTTAACACTTTTTAAATTATATTTGAAATCTACTAAAAAAGTTATGAAAAATGATACCAAACTCGACCTAGATATTTGAAGATTTCATCTGATTATGACAATGTTTATAAACAAACAAATCTGTTAACAAGTCTGGTTTTGGGTGACTCATGATATTTCTGAAATAGGGGTTTGTGAGTCAGTTAGTAAAACTGCAATATGTAGGGGTGCACATCGTGTCGTGAGTGTGTGAAATTAGGCCAGTCGCCATGTGTGTTTGGTGCGAGTGTTAAGAACTGCATTAATTTAGGTTTAGCGTTTAAGATTTTATAAGCCAATTGTAATAATAAAATCATTAATTAAACCAAAGTGAGTCGGTAGCTATGTTGGTAGCGCAATGGACTTCGGGCCCATGAAGAAGGATGAATAGGACCAGCATGATCGGACCATGGGAACGGGGCTTTATGGGGGGGTAAAATGGGGTTAATGGGGGTCAAATGGGTTAATGGGTTTAGGGGGTAAAAATTAAATTGGTTTTTCTCATTTTTGGCCCTAAAAACATAAAATTTAGCAATTTCTTTCCAAACCATTTTGTAGAGCTTAAAAACCAAATAATTTAGTACATTAAAGCGTTATTATGTGTCTAATGGTTATGGAGAAAATTTTTGAAAAAATTTAAATTTAAAATTCCCATGTTATTCTTATGGAGAGTAATTAAACTGGTGTTGTTTGCTTGTTTATGAGCATATTTTGAAGCATTTGAAAAATGCATTTATTTCATACTAAACTATTAAATTTTTATTGTTATTGTTACTGTCTATTGTGTTGTAAATTGTCAATTGTTGTTTGTCGTCATAAATCGCTAGTTTTTCGTAAAGCAGAGATATTTAACGTCTTTTAAATTGTTACCTAGCGAGAAAATGCCACGACAATTTGGACCAGAGTTTAATACGACAGCTGATAGTAGAATGGAAAGAAGGAATTTAGAGCAATTAATCAAAGTAAATGCTACGAATGATCAGAATAATGAATCAACACCGTCACATGACATTGTTGTCGCCACAGGTAGACAAAATTCCGATTGTTGTTTACCGATTGTAAACACCCTTGAAACATAGCCAATTAGACAAAATTCCAATAGTTGACTGAATTGCAGAATTGACTGAAGTTTTATCCAACACGCCTAATACATATGCAGATACAGATCAATACAGATCAATTACAACTCAGATTTTCACAATTTCCATGTCTAAAAATCTAGCATTGCCAAGGCACACAAAATATAGTCAGCGACGCGCTAAGCCGGATGTTCAAGGTCAACGATCCACAATCGTCTGGAACTCCCGCGCCACAAAATGATGTAGCCACCGAAAAAATATTTTTCTTACAACATTTCCCCGAAACTTTTGAGTCGTTAAGTTTAAAACAGCGCGAAGACCTACAACTTCTTAACATCATAAACAGTATAGAAGATGGAATTGATGTACCGAACTATTTATTAAAAAAGGGTATATTACTATTACAAAAAATATCCCAGAGTTCCGTCTAAAATCGTTGTTCCAACTCACATGAGATCGATGCTAATGAAATATTTTCACGACATCTCTTTATCAGCTCATTTGGGAATTAAAAAGACAATAGCTCGAATTACACGAGAATTCACATGGGAGAAAATTTTCGACGAGGTTAAGCAATTTGTCCAATCATGTAACCTGTGCCAGCTGTCCAAGTCAGCTCAAGCGTTAAACATTGGTTTGATGAATTGAATTCTAAACCTCCCGAGAAATGTTTCGTGAGACTGCATATCGACACGTTTGGTCCATTGATACGGACTGCCAACGGAAACATGTATGCATTGGTTTGTGTTGATACATTTTCGAAGTTTAGTTGGATTATTCCATTGAGAAAAGCAAACACCAAAACGATTATTGCGGCGTTAAGAGAAAAAAATCTTTACTCAACACGGTTTCCCAGAAATAATAGTTTCAGACAACGCATCTATTTTCAAATCAGTAATGTTTAAAAGTTTTTCGTTCAGTTTAGGAATCAAACACATCAATACCTCCGTAGCGAGGCCAAATTCAAACCAGTCAGAAAGAGTCAATCGTAATTTAAAAATAGCATTAAAAATATTTCATTCGCAAACACAAAAGCGATGGGATGAAAATATCGCATTTTTAAACATGGGTTTAAATTTAGCCGTCCATGAAACGACCAAAGCGACACCTGCGCGAATTTTCTTGGGACGAAAAATCAATCATCCATTACAATTACAATGGGGTATTGATCAGGAAAATAATACTGACGTCACAGAGGATTATATCACGCAGATCGTCGAAAATATCAAGTCAGCCCATCGTAAGAGTAGCGCCAGATATAATAAAAATAGGAAACCATCGCCGTTCAAAGAAAACGATTTGGTGTTGTATAGAAGGTTCGTACCAAGCAATAAAGCAAATGAAGTATCTCACAAATTAACTCAAACGTGGAAAGGTCCTTCCATCGTCACCAACGTACTGAGTCCAGTAAACGTAAAAATTGTAAACAGACTGTATGCAGCCGCCCACCCGATACGCGCGAGCCACTCGCCATTCCTGCGTTCGTACACAGCAACACTGCTACCCTCTGCCTCGATAATGTCTGATGGAAGGTTACGGTATAAAACATGTGCTAGATAGAAAGCGTTCTTGTTAGTGGAATTGGGGAATGATGTAGGTAAACAAAAGCCAAAATTTATCCGGTTTCTAGTGGGATAACAATGTGATATTTCTGTAAATATTTGTTGCTTGTTTGACTTTATAAACAGTAATAGTGATTTAATGAACAGTTGCCTAATATTCAATACTGGAAATTCAACAAAGAGTTGATCTGTTGGATATTGGAGTGGTTTTTTAAGAATTTTTTTTATTAACACGTTCACTGCTAAAGGAAATTATAAAATCGAATCGTATTGCTAAAAAACTTTATTGTTGTATAACATTCCTTTTTGTGTCCTTATTGAAATACAATATTATATAATACGATCGGAAGTGAATATGACGTCAAAAAGTGACGTCATAATAATGGGTCAGTACTGACCCATCAGGAGCCAGAGTCAGAAAAAAATGGAAATGCCACTGAATACATTATATATGTCACTAAAAATATATGTTCTAAAGATATATGTAGTCATTATGATAAAATAACCAACATAAAATAGTATATCAATTGATTGGAATTGATTATGACTTCATAATGTGACGTCATATACATGGGTCAGTGCTGACCCATCAAGAACCGGAGTATACAAAATTTAAATATTAAACAAAAATGAGAGATATAAAAGATTTAAAATGTTAATATTATTGAAATAAAATAATTAAAAAATTAATTGAAATTGAATATGACGTCATAAAGCACAAAAAAGTAGCAAAGCGAGGGGCGTTCACAGTAATGTGGGTTAGTACCGACCCAGCCGCCACGGCGGGAGCGAGACGCGGGAACCAACTCAACGGTGAACAAAGCAAGTCACACACTACACGCTAACGTGGTGTAGGTCCACCTTCGACTGACGCTAGGCTAGCACTGAGCAACATATTGATTCACTGCAGTGTGGGTTAGTACTGACCCGGCAGCATGAGTGATCCGATCGCCGTGGGTCAGTACTGACCCACCCGCAGCGAACGTGTTAAAGATTTCTATGATACAAACAAGGGCTCCAGCACAGCAGATGAGACGCCACCCCAAGCCAAAATTCTGTACTGGAGCACCGACTGCACGTAGGTGTAGTACACCATCCTGCAGTGATCCACCGCCAACACCTGGCCCAGCTAGTATTAATTAATACGTCAACACGAAATTTCAAATTTGTGGATTTAACTTTTCTGCCATTTCTTAACCAATTTTGACCATTCGCTTCACATTAGAAAGAGTGTGTGTAGGTGTGCAAACTGTTATAATTTTGAAAAAGTCTCTTGGGCTCTTCCCAAGTGGCTTTTAAAGTTCCCATGTTATCCTTCTGAAGAACATATTTGTTTATATTATGATCAGATGGATAATTTAATTGCTGCTAATATTTTAGCTGCAATTCAAGGAAAGGTGTGCTACAACTACTGACTTGGTTGAAATTAAATATTTACTATTTGAATTTGGTTTTGCATACACATTACTATGGAAATATACAAGAAAACCTGGACAATTTGAAATATTTCACCCAAAAGAAAACTGAGTTGACACCTACAAGATGAAGATTTCTACAAACGATGAACGAGGATGTTAGCCGAAGTGCTTCTATTTTTAGTAAGAAACATGGACTTAACATGTGATCATTGTAGAGGAAACCACTGTTTACGGCGAAGGCTCTATGACTGACAAAATCTGATTGAACTGGATCGAGTTAGGTATCGTTCTTTTCGTTAGATTCTAAGCTTTCTCCAGAGGTCTGTCTCTAAGCACTTTATGTTCTCCGAGCCGATCGTAATTGTAGCAGACAGCTGATGTGCGTATTTGTAAACAGCTAGGTTACCCTCGGACCGATGACTGATGTGTTTTATTACGTTTATCATTGTTTTAGTGTTAAAAATCAAAAGTAGTGATATACGTGGTGCATTATAAGAAGATTTAAGTGATTTTGAAGGGCTGGTTGATGATCCTGAAGAAGTAGGTAGTGATATTGATGTAAATTATCAGCCAGATTCCTAGCTATGGTTAGGCTATGCATTCTTAGCTAAACGCTATGTACTGAAATCTGTTTTTTGCCCATAACTTATTTATTTGCAAATCTACTTCCTTATATTATTATATATTTGTAATCCTCATAAAATTTAGAACAAAGTGGCTATTTTCAAATATTTATAGGCCTATAATTTATACAATTTCATTGAGCGCGAACTTATTTTTTTTTTTGAAAATTTTCCAAAATATTTTTTTTTACCTAAAAATTTTTTTTGAAACAAATGTTCCTTATGTTCTATGTATAATATTGAAGCCCATGATTTTCCAAACAAAATGGTATATAGAACAGTATAATTAACATTGTTTTCAAGCTTCTCAGATCCGTTTTAATAAAACCTTGCAAATGAGCAAAAAATAGGCAGACATTAAGGCCAAAACAAGGGACACTCGGAGGGCTAAAGCTAAATAAAACTGGTATGTCGAGGACATTTAATCTATGTTTTCATAAAAATCAAGTGATTTTAAAATAGAGGAAATCCTAGGAGCCGTTTTTAAAATCATTGTGTGCAAACTTTATTCATATATTATAAGTACGGATAATTATTTGTTTACACCATGGCTGTAATGATAATTGGGCATTTTCATGTTTTAAAGGTGTAATGTACTTTCTCAGACTTTTACTTTACTTCACAGCTTTAGACCTTTTCGGGGTTTTTCAGGACTCAGATTGACTGAACACTTGTTGACACTATTTACCATTTATTGTTCTCAGTACTATTTACAAAACTATATACAATATTTACAATTGACTTCTACAGTGAGAACCCATAGACCAGGGCAATCCGTTAGGCGGTCCTTTGACGTCTTCGTCAATCGGCTCGAGACCCCTCTGTCCTGTTTTGTTGTCCTGGGTTCCCCCCACGTCGGTTCTCCTTCCCGACCTGTTCCTTTGTAGCGTCTCTTCAGTCCCTATCGTCACGGCTCCTGCAGTCATTCCACTAGCTCTGTCTCAAAAAATGCTGGGCGGCTTAATAACCCAGACACAGCAGCTCCAGTCGGTGTGGCCAGTTCCGTTATCGGATGCAGAATGCCCTATCTCGGGTAGTGCTGGGCGGCTCACCTTCCTGAGCCCAAACGCAGCAGCCCCTCAAGGTGTCGCCAGTCTCACTGTCGGATGCCGACTACCGTCCCTCCCAGACGGCTCTCTTCTTTAGTAGTGGAGGTAGGCCTCTTCACCCCCCTCCAGACGGATCCATGGTGCCGGGAGGCAGCTCCTTTGGCCACCGGGGACTTAAACTGAAATAAAAATGGATGCCGGGGCTTAACACGCTAACCAGCTGCACCGGGCTCAACACGCCTCTAGTACGGGGACGGAAAGCACCGAGCTCAACACACCTCTAGTGCATACCCCACCGATAGCCCCTACCAGGGGTCAGGCCCAGAGGCCCAACTGATGAAGTCCCCCAAGGATGCTCCTTATATTGGGTCATAAGGTGCTTGGAGGGTGGGGTGAAGTACTGGGCACTTTTCCCTCAGCACTTTCCCTCAGTACTTTTCCCTCAGGTCACTGATAGCCCAGTCAATAAAGGGATTGTGTCGGAAGTAATTAGTGAAAGGCTGATTTTTTGCCCATCGACTATTACCATTTAGACAAGTGTTCAGCCAAAAGTCCCCACCCCTACCCCCCTTGCTTCCCCTACTGTGCCCCCCTAAACATATAAAGTGTAAGGGTTTCGTAAATCACGTTTTCCTCGATTGTTAAACGACATATTAAATTGCAATTAGTTTTATTGTCTTTGTTATAAAATTTCCTACAATCCTGTTTGTTAACTTTCTTCGTAGCTGTTACTGTTTGGTCGTTATTTGTATAAAAATGTGAAGATTTATATATTTTTGAACATACAATTTTACTTTTGTCGCCTTAACTTTTTTTGCTGACGTTGTATCAAAATATGTTTAGAACAAAAGTTGTAGCTGCTTTCATTAGCTTCAAAATGATGTATAATAGTACTTACTTTAATGAAAATCCCGCGAGATTCAGCCGGTGTAATGCAGTATGCATACTCAATCAGTGAGAAAAGTGGGGCTGGCGCAGCGTTGCAATACTATCATTGTTGTAATATGAAGAGTGTTTTTGTTTTACTTAAGGTACACTATTGCATTATCTCCATACCCCACCGCAGCAAACCTGCGACTAAGATTTTCATTTACCTGGCTGGATATTTACTAAAACATTTCCTTAAAATTGTCAGAATTATTTTCTGATCAAATTATTGTAATGCATAATTAGGTTTACTGCTACAGCCAAGGTATTGAAGAGTGTTCTTTTATTGAAATGTTGATAGCTTTTTATGAAATAAATAAATTTGATTAAAATATATCTATAAACAAGCAAACTACAACAGTTTTTTTACTCTCCATAAGAATAAAATGGGAATTTTAAATTCTAATTTTTATGAATTATCTCCGTAACCATTAGGCGTACAACGTTGCTACAATATACAAAATTATTAATTTTTTAAGCTCTACAAAATGGTTTGTAAAGAAATTTTAATATTTTGTGGTTTTAGGGGGGAAATGGGAATAACCGACTTTTACCCCATACAAACTCCCATAAACCCCTATTCCCAAAGTCCAATCATGCTGGTTCGCAAACTCGTACGAATAAACGTAAATTGATACGTGTCAAATTTCATCAACATCGGATCATTTTTGCTTGAGCTATCACGCTAAAGGACTCATATATATATCACACACACACACACACACATATATATATATATATGATCTTAAATTTTACATTTTATTTATGAATTTGAACGGCGGAGGGTGTTTTTGGCCTCTGAGGGCCTCAGAACGAAAAAGTTAATCGGGCCCGGGTCTAGGTCTTACCACGAGACCTACAGTAATAGCTTAATCCCTATATGAGGAATTCGCTAAAAAACAACCGAAACAAAACCCATGTACAGATAATACAATTTATTTCTATCCTTTGTATTTAAAAAGCATGAAATCATTTGATATGTACGTAATAATTTTATAGGATGTTATTTTTTAACAAAATAATTGCATTATCATGATTTGAAGTTAAGAATTACTCATATATCGAATTGCAATTTTTCCCTTACAACTTCTTTCCCCCTGATCTTATATTTTCAACACTGGGGTAAGACGAGTCATCATACACTCGGTTTTTAATTTCTTGTCTTATCAAAGCCGCAGCTGTAGAAACGATTCTCTTAATCTAATCATCGTTATGCCTTTTATTTTAAGAGTACCAAGTTTCAGAGAAAATCTTGTCCACCCTATCTCTTAAACAAACTATGGAGGATTTATTTTTATGTTCGTAGTCTAATAAGAAGTCTTTCAAGAAAGTGACTAAGTAATAATGTTTTAAAGTACTTAGTACTTCGTTTCATAAACCTGGTCTCTGCCTGATATATTTTTCATCAATTGCAAAAGGTTAGGAATGCTATGCTGGCAGTCATAATTTTCCTCAATGAAATCACAAACTTGTATGAATTTTTCTTTTAATAAATCGTTAACTGGTCTACCACGACCTGCACACGTATTGGGTGATTGAATGGGTTGTTTCAAAAACATAGCATAACAAGGTAAACAAATCCTTCTAGCATGGACCTAACCTAGTCACACCAAACATTTTCCTTTTTTCAATACATTTACTTATAGTTTGTTTAGTAGTTGAATTATGAACTAAATCGACTGCTTTCCCATGGTTTTTTGGTGTCTTAAAATTTTTTAAATCGAGAAAAATACAATAATGGGTAGAAACATCGAGCACGAATGCTGTAACGGATCAGCTATGGAGCGCCACATAAAAATAGAGCACACACCATGCATTCACGGTTGATATCTGGCGTTACATAACCATAAAGTACACATTTCAATATATAATTTTAAAGCTGATAGCAGCTACAATTTTTTTCTTTCATTAAATGACGGCGTTAAAAGTTTTGCAAAAAAAGTTACAAGTCCAAAAAATATTAATCTTTACATTATTGTACGGATAAGAAACAACCAGTAACAGTTACAACGAGATTTAACTGGACATGATTGTAGGAAATGTTTACAAAGGGAATAAACAATTTCAATTCGATGTATATTACATTTATAGCGAATTTCCCTATAGGGAAGTAGCTATTACCGTAGGTCTCATGGTAAGACCTAAGCCCGGGACCGATTTACTTTTTCATTTTGATGTCCCCAGAGGCCAAAAACACCATTCGTTCAAATTTTTATATTACTATTTATAGATATATATATATGTGTGTGTCCATCCGCACAATAACTTGAGTAATTTTTGTCCGATTTTGATAAAATTTGGTTTGAAGGTGTAAGGCGGGATAAACTTGAATGAGTTCGTGAACCAACATGATCGGACTATGGGAACGGGGGTTTATGGGGGGTTTTATGGGGTAAAAATAGGTTTTTCCCATTTTTGATCCTAAAAACACAAAATTTCACAATTTCTTTTTAAACTATTTTGTAGAGCTTAAAAAAACAAATAATTTAGTATATTGAAGCGTTATTATGCGCCTATTTGTTACGGAGAAAATTCAAAAAAATTGTAATTTTGAAATTCCCATGTTATTCTTATGGAGAATAGCTGTTGTACCCGTGCTTTGCAACGGGAAGAGGACACAAAATAGTAACATTTTAATCTTTACATCTGTTGCATATAATAGTTACATATCCGCCAACGCTTTTAGAAACAAAATTCAACTTTTATGGCCTTAATAGAAAAGTTTAAGTTATGACTTTTAAATCTGGTAAGTAGTGGATTCCACCATTTTGGTTTTGATTAATTTTAAATATTGTGTAGGCTGATATGCGAAACACTGACTTCGAATAAAACTTTCACATACATGATTTACCTTCATCTCCCTTAATTACATGTCTTTTTTCTTTATTTTTGACATTTTAAATTTCAATTTTGAATATGCAAAAATACTAATTAATTTAAATGAACATTTTTTTTTAATTTCACTCTTCTTCATATTAAATCACAAATCCTTCCATCTTTAGTTTCTTCACTCACAATAAATCATTAGCAAAACTAAGTCAGCTGTTATAAGCTTTAGAAATATTGTTGTGCCTTATCAATAGTCTTTTGAAAATATTAAAGAAACTATATCTATACTATAAAAAATTTTAAACAAATAATTTTGCATTAAGGACAGCAGACAAAACTAATATGATTATCAAAGCGTCGAGGACCAAAAAATGTAATAGCAAATACAGTATATGTTTCATTGCATCTCTGATTCTACTCTACAAAAATATCAACAAACAACTTATACAAACCAGTTCTTTTAATCAGTTCCATCTCCATTGCCTTTACATTTTCACACTTACTATTAAGTAAACATAGCAACAGATATTTCATTGATTTTAGAAACAAAAGAACACTGTGTACTGCTTAGTTTTATGATATTTTCCTTGGTTTAATTTAATCAGTGGTGTGGCAATACCCAAATAATAAATTTATCAAATAAAGTAAATTTGAACTTAAAGCTATGTTAAGATAAAATAAGAGTATTTTGTATTACCATTTGATAATTAAATATTAGGCCTATATGTATACACTGTTGTATACACATATACAACAGATTTTAGAACACAAAAATCGACGTACAATTTAGTTATTGATGATATGCTTTAGTTTAATTTAAGCATATGTTTAGCAAAACACAATAACTAAATTTACTTAAATATACATATAAAAAAAACAATGTGATGTGCAAGTTATGTTAAGTTAATCTAACACATGTTAAGCAGTTCGAATTTATTTAAAGTAGCCTCCAAATTCATACAAAACATCTATACATTGTAATTTTCTTACTGTTTCCATGAAAATATATCAATAACATTATTTTCATAACACTTAAGACACTTTAAAAATTGAAAGCAGAGCCTGAGTTGATAGAGCAACGCTTTTAGAATATTTGTTTTTATTTCTATAATCATTGACATAGTTTTTGAATAAATGGCCTTTGATAAACTTTTAGATTAAATAAACCAACCACATAACTATGTGAAATATTATATTTTATTTCATTGGATCAGCTGTCTTAAATTGTGAGATATGCAATTTGGCAGTTTGTTCTTGTTTACATTGAAATGCCAAGGCAAATGTAAACATTGTGAGTATTCCCATTGCAGCCATGGAGACCAATCAATATTTACTTTTAAAATCCTCACCACAGAACTTTTAAAGCCAAAGGGGCAAAGTCCACGGTCAGTATTGAAGTGTGAATAGTCCTATAATGGTCCTTGGTATGGTAGCTATATTTTTGTAAAATTTAAGCCCAGTGGGTTCAGTAGTTTTTGCACCTATTAGTAATACACATACAGACACCATTAGATTTTTATATAATAGTATAGATAGATAGATATAGATAAGTCAACTGTTGTAGTTTGCTTGTTTATGAACATATTTTGATCGATTTTAGAAAATACTTTTATTTCTTACTAAACTATTATCAATTTATAAAAAAAATCTTTTTTATCCTCCCTGTTGCAGCAAACCTAAGTACTCGTTAAACTTATTCTATTTAAATAGGAAATAAATGTGCTATTTTTATGGAGGCATTTTAGTGTAAATCCAATCAGGTTAATGGAAATTTGCTTAGTCTGCAGGTTTGCTGCGGCAGGGGTATTAACTTCCAGATCTTTGTTCAAAGATAACATCCTTTAAAAATACTACATACCTAAAAAAATAATTACATGCTTTTTAAATAATAAACTAAATAATTTTTTTTAATGAATTTAAAAAAATGAACTTTAATAATGTTATTAACTTTACATGGGGGTTTCGATCGGGGGTTTTTTATAGTACAATAGTGTATCTTAAGTAAAAAAAACATTCTCCACATTACTACAATGATAGTATTCCGCGCCAGCCCCAACTAGATCAAACCCACTGATTGAGTACACACACTGCATTACACCGCCTGAATCTCGAAGGATTTTCATTAAAGTAAGTACTATTATGCATTTCAAGCTAATGAAAGCAGCTACAACTTTTGTTCTAAACATATTTTCATAAAACGTTAGCGAAAAAGGTTAAGGCAACAAAAATATATGTTTAAAATATATAAATCTCTACATATTTATACAAATAACGACCAAACGGTAACAGCTACGATGAAAGTTAACGAACAGGATTGTATGAAATTTTATAACAAAGACTTTACTAATTGCAATTCAATATGTCGTTTAACAATCGAGAAAAACGTGATATACGTAACTCTTACACTTTGTATGTTTAGGGGGGCACAGGGGGGGAAGCAAGGGGGATAGGGGCGGGGACTTTTGGCCGAACTCTTGTCTAAATGGTAGTAGTCGACGAGAAAAATCAGCTTTTTACTAATTCCCTCTCCCCCTAAAAACACAGGTTGACTGGACTAACTATACTCGCCGCGAGCGGTCTTGCGCCCGACGCCGTCTCCCGTTTTCGGACTGATTCTGCCAACTGGCTTCAACTAAAATACATAAAACCCATATCCTTTTAAAGATTGAAAAATACGCCAACTTTTTATATAAAACAGGTTTCTCTCTCTCGTCTAATTTCAATACAAATCAACTTAACAGATGAAGACTGAAATTTAAAAGTGAAAAAATTTACATTCAAACTTAAATTACACGAAAACTACTGAATATATGGATTACACTCTAATAACGTCTTTTGTAGAGAATATTGTAAGGATTAAAATGGTGAAACAAAATATATTCTATTGCTGTTTGTTTCTGAAATATTCATAAAATGATAAAAGCTTACACAAATACACTTAAACAGGTAGGGGGGGAAGCAAGAGGGGGAGGGGCGGGGACTTTTTAGAAAATGTTCCTTATATGATCTACTAACATCCATGAAAAATCAGCCTTTCACTAATTACTTCCGACAAAGCACTATTTTGTCCCTTTATTGACTGGGCTATGAGCACCTTTCCTTGGTGCTTTGGTGTTTTTTCTGCCGATGTTTCATTACCAAACCTTGGCCTTCTCAAACACTTCATTACAAAGGTGACATTTTGAAAAACCAATTTGGAAACATAAAAAAAAAACCTATAACACCCCTTTTCCACTACCCAATGTTTCTGGTTCGCAAACTCAATCAAGTTTATCCAACCCTACACATTCAGGCTAAATTTTCAAAATCGGACCAAAATTACTTAAATTGTCCTGTTAACGGTCACATATATATATACAAATCTGAACGAATAGTGTTTTTTACCATTGAGGACATCAAAATAAAAAAGGTAAATCGGTTTCGGGGTCTAGATCTTACCAAACCACCCATGGTAATAGCTTCTTACTATTGGGGAAATTGGCTTGTTCTTTTGTAAAGGAGAAATTTGCTAAAAGTCAGGAAGTGAAGTAGGTAATAAAAAGTAGGTAATTTTATAAAAATAATATAGTTAAATTAAATTTCATATATGATCTAATCTATTTAATTGTGCTAGTTGTGGTCCAATCACTACATATTCATTTTCACTGGAACGATTGAGGGTGTAACTTCCACCTGTGAACATATAAACCTTATTATTAAACCTGATTTTAAAACTAAATATTGTTCAAAAAAAGCTAAAGAGTCAGTTTTGTCACACAAGTAATCATACAAGTATTGTTCAGTGTATATCTCTTAATTCATATGTATTTAGGAAAAAGCTATATTTGTAAACATTCCATACCAGAAAAGCATTAACCTACATGATAATTATATTAAGATCCTTTTGGATAAAAAATATGTAAACCAGATAAAGCAAATCAAATCAAGTAATATTTATCTTATTCATGATAGTGATTTCTACAAACCATCTTTTACACACAGGTCCTAAAAGAACATTTTCAGGATGGTCCCAAATTTCTCAACAGCAATGTTTCTTGATATAGAGCCAACATGTGGATATTCAATAAAAAAAGAGAGAAAACTCAATGTTTTTTAAAAATAAAATACTATGAAAGATATGTGTCCTGTGAATAATAATGGATAGTTAAGAATTTTGCATAATGAAGAAATAGCCTACAAAATTTATACAGACCCTACAATTATGATATTCAGCACATGTGAGATTTAGATGGCTAAGATGGGCAGAACATGTCTTGAGAAGGGATACAGGAACACTATTGAAGGAAGTAGGAGAAGGGTAGCCGAACAGGAGAAGACCACCTGGAAGGCCTAAAAAATGTGGTGTGGCAGCGAGAAGATCGTCATCGCATGAGCAATGAGCAGAAGTAGATGAGGCAAAGGTCCGGGAAGAATGGCAAGCAATTGTTGGCGAGGCTAAAACCCTTCTAGGGTATCGATGGCGATGGGAGTAAGAGTAAGTAAGTAATGTTTGTCCCATTCAAATCAAAGTTAATGAGTCTGATCTTTATGTTAAAACGTTTCTATATTGAACATGAACACAGCTTCTCAAAGTATTCAACATGATATATTTTACATCCATTAGCTGCAGCATTATTAAATTGTCAATTATTAAAGTCAAAAATAAGAGAATAGTCAATTTCAGTACATTTCAACAACTATTTATTTACTCATTTTAACAATATTAAAAAACATGTGATAATTTATCTTCACAAATAAACCATACAACAGAAATCTAAGGATTAATCAATGGTCATACATATGTATGAAATTAGTCATTAACATCTTTCCCCTCCTCAGGTAGAATGGCAATTTTTGTCATCGGACGTCGAAAAGTACCTTTTGGTGTTGTGATGTCAACAACTCTTACTTGTCCATCTCGACCGGGGTATAGGGCAGATATTCTTCCAAGGGGCCAGGTGTTACGTGTGTTGTCTTCGTCTACGATTATTGCCAAGTCGTCAACTTCAGGTGGAACAGTTCTTTTATGCCATTTACACCTCCTTGTCAAGCAGGGTAAATACTCATGAATCCACCTTTTCCAAAAGTTGTCTAGTAGGGTCTTAACTCGAGTTAGTTGCCTTCTGCAAAGTTTGTCTTCATTGATATCTATTTTGAAGGCGTCTCTAAGGAAATGGTTTGGAGTGAGCGGGTCTGGATCGAGTGGGTCAATTGGTACATTAGTCAGTGGTCTTGAATTGATGATAAATTCTATTCGAACAAGAAAGGTTTGAAGTTCTTCATCCTTAGGATACTGGGAACGCATGACAAATTTTAATGCAGTTTTAACTGATCTGATGAGTCTCTCCCAGCATCCGCCCATATGTGGGGCTCGAGGAGGAATAAAGTTCCATTTGATACCTTGTCTGGATATGACCCTCTGAATGTGGACATTGTTTAAACACTTAGTAGCATTCCTGAGTTCTTTGTCACTCCCAACAAAGTTTGTCCCATTGTCCGAGAACATCTCCGATGGACAGGGTCTTCGGCTAATGAAACGTTGGATTGCCATGATACAACTTTCTGTGTTCAAAGAATGCGCAACTTCCAAGTGGACAGCTCTAGTTGTCAAACATGTGAACAAAACTCCCCAACGTTTCTCGTGTCTCCTCCCTACAGTTACTTCTATCGGTCCGAAGTAATCTACTCCAGTGTAGAAGAACGGGTGGCTAGTTCTTGTTACTCTGAATTCTGGTAGAGGCGCCATTTGGGGGGGAACAGGCTTCGCACAATTCAATCTGCACCTCATGCATTCTTTCTTAATTTTCTTTAGAAGTGGTCGTAGATTTGTTATCCAGAATTTTTCTCTTATCTTGCACCCAACTGTCTCGAGACCTTGATGGAAACATTCATTATGATACATTTGTCCTATCAATCTCGAACTAAAGTGTCGGCCATCCAATATTATAAGATTTTTCTGATCTTCTGTCAGTTCGGGTGAGTTTGAGGTTCTTGATGACATTCTTAAAATGTTGTTACAATCCAAATATGGAGAGAATGAATAAATGCGGCTTGACTTCGGAATAGACTTCTTTCTCATCAAAAGTTTCCTTTCTTCACCAAAGGTTTCATCCTGTGCAGATTTCAAAAGAATTTCTTCGGCAGCTTTCAGTTCTTTAGGTTCCAGCTCGACAATGCTGTTGTAGGCTATTGGTCCAAATCGAAGTTGAGTTTTGTCGTTTGATTTGCACCTCGATTTTAAGTTATTGACATATCTCAAAATCCAAGCAACAATTCTAGTCGGTTTCTCCCATGATGAAAACTTTGAAATGTCAATTATTTTTGCTTCGACATCTGCATGTAAGCCGGTAAACTGGCGTTTCGTTTCATGGTCTTCTTTTACTTGTAGGTTCGGTGGTTGTGCGGGCCAGTGTTCACAGTTTAAAGATAGAAATTGGGGACCATGGAGCCATGTGTTTTGAATGTCAGAATTGAATCTTTTTATGCTTCTAGTCGCATAGTCGGCAGGGTTCAATTTTGTCGGGACCCATTTCCAGTCTTCTACCGAAGAAAGTTCTTGGATTACTCCAATTCTATTAGAGACAAACTGTTTATAGTTTTTTGGATCTGACTTAATCCAGTGTAGGACTGTTTGAGAATCAGACCAATACGTTTTCTTTTGGATTGAAACACCCAAATCTTGTTCAGCAGCAGAAGCTACTCTACATCCTAAAACGGCAGCTTGGAGTTCCAGTCTAGGTATAGTCAGGTTCTTGATGGGTGCCACTTTGGCACGTGACATGATCAATGTCGTTTCGTAAGTGTCTTTGTTCTCCTGACGCAGATATGCAGCTGCAGCAAAAGCTTCTTCACTTGCGTCAACAAATATGTGAAGTTCAACTGAGTCACTAACTCGTGTGTTGAAGTAGCACCTTTGTATTTTCAGTGTTCGAAGACTTTTGACTTCATCCATCCAAGCTTTCCACTTCAGACTAAGTTCAGGTGTCACAACATCATCCCAACCTAGTTTTGTTCTCCATATATCCTGAACCAGTAGTCTCCCTTTTACCGTGGTAGGGGCAATCAGACCTAGAGGATCGAAAATTGACATAGCTGCTTTAAGAATCTCTCGTTTCGTCGGATACTCAGATTCAAGAAATTCAAGTTTTTCGACTTTGCGATGGAACACAAAGCAGTCGGATTCAGCGTCCCACCATAATCCAAGTACTCGTTCTGTAGGAAGTCGAGTATCGGGCATCAAATGTTTAGCATGACTAGCTTTCAGGTTTTCAGGAATTTTCGAAAGTACTTGTTTTGAATTAGACATCCAGTTACAAATTTGGAACCCTCCAGCTCTATGTATCTCAATTATTTCATGAACACGTCGTTTAGCTTCCTCTTCTGTGTCAGTTGAATCTAGCAGGTCGTCCATATATTCTTTAGTTAGTATGGAATTACTAGCTTCAGGATACAAAGATTGAAACTGTCTTGCATTGTGGTTTACAACAAACAGTGCAGAGCTTGGTGAACATGTTGCTCCGAAGGTCATCGCTTTCATTATGTAGGTATCTGGGGGTTTGGTTCTGTCTTTTCGCCACAGAAATCTTTGTGAGTCAACGTCTTCATCTCTTATATTTACTTGGTGAAACATCTCCTTTATATCTCCCACGATAGCAAATTTTCCTAACCCGAATTTCAACAGCACAGATGGCAATGGATTCAAATAGTCAGGGCCGCTGAGTAGTGCATCATTGAACGAAACTCCGTGAGATTTAGCAGCAGCATCGAAAACCAATCTTATTTTGTTAGGTTTGTTCGGGTTCGATACTCCAAAGTGGGGTAGATAGAATGTTCGACCTGTTATGATAGCAGCTTTTTCAGGGCTGAGTTTTCTAATATAACCTTTTTCCATATATTCGTCAATCTTGGTTGTGTAAGCCTTTTTAAATTCCAGATCTTTTTCCATTTTCTTTTCAAGAGTATTTAATCTTCTCAGAGCATTGTCATAGCTTGGAGGAAAATTAAATTCGTCATCTTTCCATAAAAGACCAACTTCGTAATGATCTCCTGTTTTCTTTATGGTATCCTCAAGAATTGATACTCCACGTTCTTCTTCTATGGACAATTGCAGATTATTTGATCTTGTTTCTCCATATTTCTCTAATTCAAAGGATTTCTTTACCATGTCATGAAGCGAAGATTCTTCATATGAGAGTAGGGTAAAATTTTCATCCACACGATCTCTGAATTGTGCACACTTCCCATGTAGAGTCCAACCAAGAAGGCACCATGACAGTACTGGGGCGTTAGTAGGACCTTCAACAATCTTACGGGTTAGAATAAGATTACAGTTGTCTTGGCCTATCAAGAGAGTGGGCCTGACACTCGCTATTGGAAGAGGTTGGTTGATAGAGTCTAAGTGTGGCCAGTTTTTCCTCAATTTGACACTGTCTATTTGTTGGTGTGGTAACTCTAAAGTGGACTGAGTTCTAACCCCTTTCAATGTAAAGATTTCATCCTCGTAAAATCCTTTTATTTTTAGATCTATTCTCTTTGATTGAGATTCAAAGTGTCTTGTGTTGTTAGACCAACATGTTGTCAAAGGAACAATCTCACCCTTGATACCAAGTTCATCGGCAATTGATGAATCCAGAAGTGATACAGTCGAGCCGTCGTCTAAAAGGGCATAAGTATCTACCTGGGACTTGGGACCGTACAACGTGACAGGACAAACACGAAGCAAAACACGGTTTGATATGTTATTCTCAAAATGATTACCGATTACTTCATCTCTAGATTTTAACTCTCCCTCATTTCTTTTCATTGGAGGTCTTTCAAGATTGGAGTTATGTAAGAGACGGTGATGGTACAGCTTACAACCGTTTATACTACAAGCTCTTTTAGATTTACAAAATTTAAGTTGATGTCGTTTGAAACAAGAAAAGCATAGCTTTTTCTCACCTACCATTTTCCACCTTTCGGAAATATCAGCTTTCCGAAGTATAGAGCATTTGTCATTATCGTGCTTACCACCACAGAACACGCAGGTAAGTGGGCCAACTGCGGGAACTGCTGCTTTTGAAGAGTTGGTCAACACAGGTTTGAAGTCATTTTTCTTTCTAGTCGGGACGTCCTCGTTTGGATGAAAATAGATACTCATGATAGAACATTGCCTCTCTAACCAATCTGAAAAATCACTTAGGCTAGGTCTAGTTAAACACATACTGCTCACATGTTGAGCCCAATGGTACTTCATTTGATAAGGCAATTTTCTTAACAGTTCACTGAGTAGTTGGGGGTTTGTCATGTAGTACTCCATATGAAGAGACTCAGCTGTCGAGGTAAAGTTAAGAATGGTTGTAGAAAACTCAATGAGGCCAACAATATCATCTTCAGTTACAGGGGCTAGCATTCTAGTTTGGTTCATCATAGACTCAATGATAAACTCGGGCCTACCGAAACGCATCTGTAACGTTTTAATTATGGCATGCAAGTTTTTACTGGAAACAAAAAGAGGTTTCACCATTTTGAAGGCTTCGCCTTCAAGACAGTTTCTAAGTCTAGCTAGATTGTCATCATCAGAATACAATTTTACGGTATTTTCAAATGCAGAAAAGAACATAGGCCACTCATCTGGTCTACCACTAAAGTTTGGTAGTTGTTGGCGGCAAAGAGAGGTTGGTTGAATAGCTTTTTTGACTGAATCTGCTAGTAATTGTGCAGCCGTGGTCATAGCGGTTGATGAACACTGATGAACTGTCGGTTCAGCCACTTCACGACTTTACTCTCAGATTCTCTCTCCTCTCTCTGAGATATTAAGCTTTGACTTATGCTTACCTCAGATCCGCAGACTTGACTACCATTTGCCGATAGTGATTTCATAGAAGCCCTTATTTCCAGCATTTGTTTACGTCGCTCTAGCTCCCTCTCGTCTCTCAGCCGTTGTCGCTCCATTTCCTTCTCCAGACGTTGTCGCTCCATTTCCTTCTCCAGCTCCAGTCTTTGTAGCTCCATCTCTTTCTCCTCCATCAGCCTTTGTCTTTCCAGCTCCTTTTCTTCATTTTCTCGTTCCAGTTTTTGTATTTCCTCCAACTTTTCAAGTTCTATTTCCATTTGTCTCCTGCTGCTTGATGTTGCTGATTTACTTTTTGTTTTTCTTGAACTACTAGAAGTAATGCTGGGTTGTCTCAATGCTACTTCTTGAGTGTCATTGTTTCCATTCTCAGAAACATTCTTTGATAATTTGTCAGTATCATTATTTTCATTCTGATCAGGGGTATACCTTTTTGGAGGTTTAACTTCTCTATTACTTTTTCTGTAAGACATGGTTCTTTTTTTTAGTTTCGGCACCAATATTAAATTGTCAATTATTAAAGTCAAAAATAAGAGAATAGTCAATTTCAGTACATTTCAACAACTATTTATTTACTCATTTTAACAATATTAAAAAACATGTGATAATTTATCTTCACAAATAAACCATACAACAGAAATCTAAGGATTAATCAATGGTCATACATATGTATGAAATTAGTCATTAACAAGCATATTCTTGTACAGTTTTTAGTTCAAAAAGTAATGTTAGAAATTGAAATAGCATAATAATGTGATATTCTTACTTTTATGAAGGCTGTTTTGGGAGATCTGTATAGGATAATCTATTGCCCAACCTTCAATTGGATAAGCAGGTTCATTGTGCTTGGTCGCATCCAAACCTGTAAAATATCAAAGCAGATACTTGTAATAAATAAATTAAACCATGGCCAAGGTTTAGAGTGACGATCTTGTTCTGTATCCAAAGTTAACCAGATTTACAATACAAAAAATCCACAGTATGTAATCCAGGTTTGAAGGTTCAAAATTGTTTGACGATGTAAAACTGGCTTTAGCTAAAAAAAACCTCACCTACTAAAAAATGATAACTTTGTGTTATTTTGTTATCAACAAGACTATTATTACCGTACTTTTCTCTTGCATCTTTTAGTTTCTTGTTACTAATTTGTGGTAGTAATTATTCCCTCTAATCTGCTTATAAATGAACTAGCTGTTACCCACGGGCTTCAAACCGTTTGACTTCATAAATATTAATAAAACTATTGATTGGTTAAGTTAAGCTGAAATAAACAAAACAGAATACAGCATTACAAACAAATAATTACACCAGATTTTAACTAGGTAGCGTTCGCAGAGGCATCCACAAAATTGAGCGGGGTCATCAAGGGTTCATATTATATCATTTTTACTATACTGCAGTAAAAACATTCGTTTTTAATGCAAGCGTTGCGGGTGTAAAGTAGCATTTTTACTCTTTAGGGAGTAAAAATCGTTTTTAGCCTCTGTCGAGTAAAAATCAGCTGTTGTCAACTCAGTTGTAAATTTTGATTGTAAACGATTGCATGTATTGAAAGTATGTATAGATCTGTGCTTCGTAATCATTTTAACCTACAGTCTACAGTCTCTTCCTGTAGCATTTTAGCATTGCAGATACATTAATCCATTCCCACACTCAACACTGCTCACCTTAACTACTTCCTTCACCACACCCTACGTCGTGGACCTGTTTCCCCCTCTTCCCATAGCATTTTAGGATTGCAGATACATTAATGTAATTGCCAAAGACAGTTCCCGTTCCCACTTTCTGCACTGCTAGCCTTTACTACTTCCTTCACCACTTCCTACGTCGTGGGGCCTGTTTCCTTTCCTTCTCAAAGCATTTTAGGATTGAATATACATTAATCTAACTGCCACAGACGGTTCTCACACTATGCTCATACTTTACTACTTCCTAAGCCACTTCCTACGTCGTGGACCTGTATTCATAACTTTCCATAACAATTTAGAATTTTAGATACGTTAATCTAATTGCCACAAACATTCCCCACACTCCGGACAGCTCGCCTTGACTACTTCCTTCACCACTTCCTACGACTCGGACCTGTTTTCCTCCATTCCCATAGCATTTTAGGATTGCAGATACCTTAATCTAATCGTCATAAACATTTCCCACACTGCGGACTGCTTGCTTTTACTACTTCCTTCACCACTCCCTACGTCTCGGACCTGTTTTCCTCCCTTCCCTTGGCATTATTGGATTGCAAATACCTTAATCTAATCGTCATAAAAAGATCCCACACTCCAAACAACTTGCCTTTACTACTTCCTTCACCACTTCCTACGCCATTGGCCTGTTTACCTCCCTTTCCATAGCATTTTAGTTTTGCAGATAACTTAATCTAATCGTCATAAACAGTTTCCACAGCCCGGACTGCTTGCATTTACTACTTCCATCACCACTTCCTACGTCACGGACCTGTTTCTTTTCTTCCAATAGCATTTTAGGATTGCAGATACCTTAATCTAATCGTTATAAACAGTTTCCACACTCCGAACGGCTCGCCTTGACTACTTCCTTCACCACTTCCTACGTCGCGGACCTGTTTTCCTCCCTTCCAAAGCATTTTAGGATTGCAGATACCTTAATCTAATCGTCATAAACAGTTTCCACACTCCGAACAGCTCGCCTTGACTACTTCCTTCACCACTTCCTACGTCACGGACCTGTTTCCCCCCCTTCCCATAGCATTTTAGGATTGCAGATACCTTAATCTATTGGTCATAAAAAGTTCCCACACTCCGGACTGCTCGCCTTTAGCCTACTCCTTCATTACTTCCTACGTCACCGAACTGTTTCCCTCCCTTTCCATGGCATTTTAGGATTGCAGATACCTTAATCTAATCGTCATAAACAGTTTCCACACTCCGGTCAGCTCACCTTGACTACTTCCTTCACCACTTCCTACGTCGCGGACCTTGTTCCTTCCCTTCCAATAGCATTTTAGGATTGCAGATACCTTAATCTAATCGTCATAAACAGTTTCCACACTCCAGACTGCTCACCTTTACTACTTTCTTCACTTCTTCCTACGTCACGGACCTCAAGCTAGCTATTGTCGTCATTTGATTATATTTATGATCCATACTTACCGTTTCTGTTCTAATATCTGTGGAATAATGCTATCCGCTATTCCTTTATCTACTGCATTCAAAAGTCAACAGCTGATCAAACGTCTTTGTTTTTGTTTATGTGTCAAATACTGCTTCCATAAGGATTACATTGAAACTTTGAGACCCAGTGGGGCGGATTCCTGAGAGACTTTTTTAACGCCATATAGTTGTTGGCACTCACCGATATGGTCTTTATCACTATGCAAAATTTGAAAACGATTGATTCAGCCTTCTAGGAGGAGTTTGCGTATTTCGAAATGCATAAGAGTCGACGTATAAGAGCTTCGCTCAATAAGGTAATAAATTGAAAGAATAACATACAAATAAGAACAGCTGAGGTATTTTTAACATTAAGTATGTGGAAAGTTCCCTTTGGAAAGCAATTATGACCTTAAAGGGCAATTTATAAAAATGGATAGTTTTGCGCAAGGTTTCTCCTCGTGACGAACATTTTAAGTATATGGTTTATGGGGGTGTGACTTGTAGTTTTCTCAAAAGTTCATGGGTACTTTCGGCTTTATATATAGATACCCAAAGGAATACCGTATATTAAAATGATAAATGATTAAAAATGATAAATTTTACAACAAATTTGCTACTAGAACAATACAACTAAAAATTCCCCAGCCGCAGCAAACCTGCGTACTAAACAAATGTATATTACCTGGTTGGATTTTCACCAAAATATTCCCCTTTAAATTGCCAGATTTATTTTTAGCGAATTTCCCATATAGGGAATAAGCTATTACCGTAGGTCTCATGGTAAGACCTAGACCCGGGACCGATTTACTTTTTTGTTTTCAGGTCCCCAGAGACCATAAACACCATCGGTTCAAATTCATATATATATATATATATTACTAAGTAAATCAAAATACCATAGTACCCTAAAAACATTTTTTTTATATTACTTACATGTTTCGGACATTAATGCCATGATCACAGTATATTATATAACCTATTAGTTTCTTTCATAATTAGTATTTTTCATGAAAGAAACTAATAGGTTATATAATATACTGTGATCATGGCATTAATGTCCGAAACATGTAAGTAATATAAAATAAAATGTTTTTAGGGTACTATGGTATTTTGATTTACTTAGTAACATTTAAAGTAGCCCTCATTGATGTATACAATAACAAAATATATATATATATTTATATATTTATATATGTGTCCGTTAGCGCGATAACTCGAGAAAAAAAGATCCGATTTTGATGAAATTTGGTACAAACGTGTAAACCTACGTTTATTTGAACGAATTTGTGAACCAGCATAATCGGACCATGGGAACAGGGGTTTATGGGGGGTTTTATGGGGTAAAAATGGGTTTTCCCATTTTTTACCCTAAAAACAAAAAAAATTGCAATTTCTTTCTCAACCATTTTGTAGAGCTTAAAAAAAGAAATAATTTAGTATATTGAAGCGCTGTTGTATGCCTAACGGTCACGGAGAAAATAAAAAAAAGTGTAATTTAAAATTCCCATGTTATTCTTATGGAGAAAATGAAAACTGTTTACTTGTTTATGGATATATATTGATAAAATTTGGCAAATTTATTTATTTCATCCTATACTATTGACATATGGTCAAAAAACACTTTTTACCTTCCCCGTAGCAGCAAACCTAAGCACTTGTTAAATCTAATGTTATTTAAATTGGGAATAAATATGTCTTATTTATGGAAACATTTTAGTAAAAATGTAATCAGACAAGTTGAAATTCGCTTAGTATGCAGGTTTGCTGCGACGGGGGTATTATTTATAGAAAATTAATTTTAATGAGTACTTAGCTGCTACAGTGATGATAATAAAGTGTGTTTTTTATCAAAATGATAATAGCTTAGTATGAAATGACAGTCAATTTTGATCAAAATACATTAAACAAGCAAACTACAAACAACAGTTGTTATTAATCCTACTAATATTATAAATGAGAAAGTTTGGATGTATGTATGTTTGTGACAAGTAAACACGAAAAATACTGGTCGGATCGGGTTGAAATTTGGTGTGATGATAGCTTACATTCCCGATTAACATATAGATGCATTCTTATCTGAAAAGTCCTTTTGGCCTCCGCCCCAGTGGCTTTGTAGTTTCCCATGTTAACCTTATGAGTAATCATATTTAAAAGGAATAAAAGAATTTTGTCAGCTGTTTCAACTACACAATTTGGTTCTATCCTATGCTCTAATACGAGCAATGTTTGCTTGTATGTATGCTTGCTTGCTTGCAAAAAAGATCTCGAAAACGGCTCCGACGATTTTCTTCAAATGTTGTAAATAGTTTATTTCTGGCCTAAAAACGAGTTAACTGCAGTTAGAACTGCCAACAAAAATCTAATTACGTAGAAAAATGAAACTGAAAATCACATTTTTTAACATTAGTCTTATGGGTTGCTAGGTAACAATGTTGGATGAATTAAATAACAAGGATAAAGTAAACAAAAGACTTGAAGTTGTAGCATGTGTTCATAATAGGCCAACTACCCACAGTATACCAGTGGCGTAACAGAAGGGCCCGCAGGGCCCGCGATGCGGGGGGGCCCGGGAGCTGAGGGGGCCCGCGAACCGGTGAGCGGGAAACGGTGAGCGGAGAGGCCCGTGAGACGAGTGGGGCCGAAAAATTGGAGTTCATTCATTCAATAATTGTATTGAACAAGTAATAACATTGATGTTATTAATAATATGTTGTTATCAGTTATCGTTTAATTTCGTTAGGCCTCTTCAGTGATAACGAACTAGGGTAACAAATTTAACATGTTATAACGTGGGTCTTTGATTATTATGCAATCTTACTTTCGTCACCGAGAAATATTTTACTCCTCGGTGATTTCGTACACTGCTTATGTCGTCTGCAATCATTTTGTTACTTTGGAGCCTGGAGTCATGAACGTTGGCTGGGGCATTTAATATTGTATTATTTTACATTTTAGCTTTGTCCTAATATTGATTGTGTTTTGTTAAATACAATATACTGCTACTCTACTGACTGTGTTTGTTAGCCCCACAATTAACCATTACTAAAGACATTAGTTGTAAGATAAACGCTTACAACATAATAAGACGCTTGAAATCCATACAAAGATAAAATAAGAAATGCAATAGGCTATTTTAGCCTGTGATTATAGTACGTCAATCTATTAAACTAACCAGCTTTTAGTGTATGAGTTAATTATAACCAAAGAGTTACATTAACCTAATAAATTAATACTTTCTCATCCTTCAGTCATATTTGGGTTTAAATACGCACATATTGGCGTCCCCATCTTAAATAATTGATTGATTGACTTTAATGATTTACTTTGAAATGGCGACCATACCAATGTAGGTATTTTAAGCCAAGAATTAATGGAGATGAGTAGCCCAACCTTTTAGTGTTGAAAGGGACTAAGGCCGACATATTCCTTAGACATTAGACACAGATGTTAATTAATTAGCTAATACAGCAAAATAAAAGGCAATTAAGGGGCCTAAGGTGGTTAATAGGGGAATTCTAACCACATTTTGCCTTGTAATTAACGAATTAGTCTAATTATCAGGGAAATAAAAATGGATAACATGTGTAATAAATTAAATGTAAAGTTTTTAACCTCCTTGATATAAACATTCTGATAGACGGATGGAAAATAAGGGGTTTTTATTTGATTTCAAAACTATTTACAAACACTAAAACTGATATAATGATGTAGTGATGTAACACTTCCATCAAACCACGACTGAAAATACTTAACACATACCCTTTTATGGAACATATCTCACAATTTAATATTTTAATTTAATATTTTTTTTTCATAATTTATTTACCACTCATTTTATGATTAATCTGCTTGATCATTGTATAGGTGGTCCACAAAATACTCTGGTGGGAGGGGGAGGGCGTTTGATTGTGTTGTATTGGTGGTCTAAAAATAACTCATGAGTGGGGGGGGGGCCAAAAAATAAGTTTGCAGGGGGGTAAGTTTGCATAAAAATTTGTTACGCCACTGCAGTATACTAGCAAATTACAAATACAGTACAAAAGGAAAAACATCACTTGTTAATATTTAGCAAAGATTATACTGAAGATTACTCGATACATTGTAGTCAAGGGCAGCAGTGCGAAGTCTAGGATCTGTTTATGACGATTAGATTAAGGTATCTGCAATCCTAAAATGCTATGGGAAGGGAAGGAAACAAGTTGCGACATAGGAAGTGGTGAAGGAAGTATATAAGCAACTTATAAGAGCTTATAAGAACTTATAAGAGCAATCATAAAATGCTATGGGAATAGAGGGAAACAGGTCCAAGACGTAGAAGTGGTGAAGGAAGTAGTCATGGCGAGTAGTCCGGAGTGTGGGAACTGTTTATGACGATTAGATTAAGGTATCTGCAATCTTAAAATGATATGGAAAGGGAGGAAAACAGGTGCGCGAAATAGGAAGTGGTGAAGGAAGTAGTCAAGGCGAGCTGTTGGAGTGTGGGAACTGTTAAGAACGATAAGATTAATGTATCTGCAATCCTAAAATGCTATGGGAAGAGAGGGAAACAGGTCCACGACGTAGGGTGTGGTGAAGGAAGTAGTTAAGGTGAGCCGTGTGGAGTTTGGGAATGGATTTATGTATCTCCAGTACTATGGTGCTTTCAGAGTGAACTAATGATTTTCCCCGAGCAAAGCTTGGCCCCAGGTACTGATAATAAATAGCGTTAAAAAGTTATAAGGTTTACCAACAGGGTGCAGCACTATTAAACTTTTTTGAATTTGAACTAACTAACAACAAAAAGCTGTGATATACAATTGAGGGGGCGATGTCTACTTGTACCGGCGTCTAGTTGTACCTGCTGCATTTTGGTGACAGGCGTCTAGTTGTACCCCGTCCAAAGCTGTAGAGACAACTTGACGATGGTGCGGACGTCTAGTTGTCTCTACGTCTAGTTGTCTCTACGTCTAGTTGTACCTCTTAAAAATCTACAGGTACAACTAGTCGGGAACGTCACCGTCTACTTGTACCTCATACGTCTGCGTCTACTTGTACCTACGACTACTTGTACCTACGACTACTTGTACCTACGACTACTTGTACCTACGACTACTTGTACCTACGACTACTTGTACCTACGACTAGTTGTACCTACGCCTACTTGTACCTACGTCTAGTTGTACCTGCGGCTAGTTGTATCTCCCCTTCAACTTGTCACCGGTTTAAGAGATTTATTTTATTTCTTTAAAAATCATACAATCTTACAACAATTTATTATAAACAACTTGCTACAAAAGCCAGGAAAATTTGGCTTGTCTGCAGCTCATTGAGAAATCAATACACAACCTAAACGATATTAAATAGAGATTTGATCATATTGTCATAGCATCTCTTTATAAGAAATCTGTCCGGAGTATGTGCAATTTTGGTTTATTAAACTTATTGGTAAATTGGTGTAAGATTGTTTTAGGTTTATTCGTAATCCGGACGCATACGAAGTTGAAGCTTTTGCTTTGGTATTAACAGTCAAGTAAAATAAATAAATAATTAAATAATCTTATAAATTTAAGAAAATGGGTTATTCGTTTGGCTCTGCTACCCGACCATTTTTATTATTGAGGTCTCAAATTAAAGGTATGCACGCACAGATTTGCCATCAAGCATCGGCGTATATTTTTCTATTACTGTATCTCACTCGGCTTATACGTAAACGAAATTGCTCCCCATGTTTTTCTTATGGGAGTTAAATTTGGTTTTCATGATTTTCTTCCTTAGGCTAAACAAATCATGTTAACAATTTAATTTTCGAGTTGTTCTAATTCTTATAACGTAGTTTTCTAAAGTTATCTGTTGTGGCTGCCTAGAAATAATCGGACGTTTGTTTCTCCTTTGAAAATGTATTGATAATTATAGTAGTGGTATTTAATTATGTTACAAGACTATGACAAATTGCCAATTATTGAGTCAACTTGGTCCCCACGCACAGGCTTCGCATATGTGGGCCCTGTCGATTTTCAGAAATTACGTCCATTCTGTATCTATTATTCTTTTGTTATGAATTGCTTTTGATTTTATTTATTTGATTTAATTTTACTATGGTATTTTTCCGGACAAACTCCATTAAACATATAGCACGGGTCGAGGTTAATTTAACAACTTAAAACTAATTCATTCAACAATAGTTTACCTGAAAACTATTTTACTAATATTTGTTTAAAGTTTTACAGAATACACTTACACATGATGCTATTGTATGTTTTTATTTATACATGATATAGGTACTTACAACAAAACTTGTGAATTTTTGTGTTTATTTATACATTTATTGTATGGCAACAACGTAAACTTAAAGATAGGAGCGAGTGTATGCAATTCCAAGATAGAGTTTAGTATTCACCGATCCTGCGATAGTTTAAGAGTATATTTCGTACCTAGGGCCGAAAATGACTTTTTTTCAGCTCGGGATCATTTTTAAGTTCGAGACGAAGATGAAATCGGTCCGTGGCACGATTGCTGTTTTTCACCAAACTATACAAAACTGAGAAAATATATCAATAATGTAGGCAAGCATGTTTCTTTACAACCTTTTTATCAGCTCGTGAACATCACAGAGAAAATATCCGCATATCGGTGGAAATGTATTTTCCTGTCGATCTACAGAATGCCTTTATAAATTAAAATAGGCTAAAAAGACATAAAAAAAGAATTGAGTGAAAATTTAAAAACGTACGTTTTCAGGAAAAGCACTTTGCAAATTTTTTCCCCCTTTTTTCAAAACTTTTATTATTATTTTTATTTCATTAACATTTGAAGTTTCATAAAATGTCCATGGTAACGCAATATCTTTGGTAGTTTTTTTTTTAAAGAGCATCTTTAGTGGAAAAACACAAAATCCTGTCACGACCATAACGGACGTTTAAATGAATATTAAAAATGGTTAATATTATTTTTATAACTATGTTTTGCTATAAACTAATTTACTTTTATGACCATTATACAATAAAAAGGTCCCTGAGCTTTTGGTATATTTGGTCTTTCTAGAAAAAAATAAAAAAAACTCAAAAAATTGAAAACAAGCCAATAAAATCTTTTTAAGTTTGTATAACTCCGAAAAAACTTACCTGAGATCCGAAAAATCGTTATGTTTGTATAGAGGTGTGCTTCTTTTGTGTATACAACATTGTAATATGACGATATTTTAATTTTTGAAATTTTTATGATAGAAATCATAAACGTGATGGTCAGGGACAAGCGTTACGGTCGTGAATTGTCTGGAATAATCTAAATCTTTCTAAACAATCTATCAATTATACTGTTAGTTATAATAAAAATATGTGTTTCAATTGAACTAAACTGTTCAATTTACAATTATATTAAAGTTATTGTCACGACCAAACACACTATAATCCATAAGGCTGGATTGGTCGTGAAAAAACCCGCGATGGTCGTGAAACTTTGGTCGTGAAATTACGTGTTATTTGGCTCTGTTCTGGTGGTAGCCTTGTACGTCATGTTCGAGGATACAAAGTGGACTTCTAGGTTAATCTAGCAATTGAAATATCTAATAAACAAAAATTAACACCATGTCTACTTCATCGAATGACTACGTACGGTCATGGACACACCAAAATTACAAAAAACACAATCTTTCCTTTATTAATCTTGCTATTCATCCTTTCAACTCGAAACGACCGGCACTACAATCCTGACGTACACCCCGAACTAGTCTCTAAAACCAACTGACTCCATCGACGCCAGGCTTGCCACTGTCGTGCTCCAAAGTTGAAAATTTTTCCCAAATGGTCGTGACGCCAAATCGAGGGACAGACTTATTTTGTCATGGTAGTCAGTTTGCAATGACAATAAAATTATAATATGCTCCTTTTATGTAAATTTAATATCCATTGATGACATAAAAATATGGCTTTATATATTTCGGCATGAATAATTAGTCTAAAAACAGCGTGAAAGTTGGAAAATGTACCCTAGGGACATGTCATGGTCGTGAATTTCGAGACTTTAAAAATACGAAAAAAATACCTAGAACCTATTTAAAACCAAATAAATGTGTGTAACATGTTGCCCCCGTCCCAAAAAATATTAAAACACATAATAATAAATTACAAATCCAATAACTACGAAGTAAAAGGCCAGGGACATGAAAACGTACGTTTTTAAATTTTCACTCAATTACAAATGTTTAAAACTAACATGGGTTTAACGGGTTGCTATGCTGGTGACGAAATAACAACTAATTATGAAAATAAAATCAAAACAAATGGAACATATTCCAATCACATTTATTATTTACAGTGTATGTTAAATGGAGAAGTATGTGTAGTACATTGCATAGTTTTTGTCGAGTTTTCAACCGCTGGACCTCAACTTCATTGTACACTTCATTGTTCATTGATCACTGGGAAATCCATTGTAAACTATAGGATATGCACACTAATCAATACAAATACTTTAAGGTTATGTGAAAAAATATTTAAAGGAATCAGCAAAAATAGTAATACATAATTGCTGGGCAGCGGTCTATTGCAATTCATTAGGGATATACTGCTTGTATATTTAATGATATATATAAATGTTTTAATTAAATAAGCGATTTTCGGTACTAGGGCTGGAAAATTTTAATCTATATAAATAAAATTAGAGTTTTGTCTGTACATTGCTCAGAATTATATACTTTTAGGTTATTTTTACGTTTTATACATTAAAGAAGCAGAAACGAGTCTTGTCTCAATTTCTGTCTGTCTGTCTGTCTGTCTGTCTGTCTGTCTGTCCCTTTGTCTGTAACACTCAAGATGGCATTTTACGCAATCTTCTCCGTGAAAACCAGAGTACATAACAAGATCCAAGTCATTTTAATGTATTCACTGGATTGGCGAGAGTGTCTTTAGTGATTTAAATATAGCCTCACTACTTTGTAAATAAAATTACGGACGTTCAAAAATGCAGTTTTGTGCGATTTTTGTCAAATTTTCGTTCAATTTTTATCAGATAATCGTCTATGAAATAACGAACAGCTGTTCGGATCAAGATTATTTTTTCTAGCTGTCAATGACATGTTTACAAATGTTGTTTACAAATACCGCAACTATTTCGAATCACGTTTTGAAAGCAAATCCCAACCAAGTGAGATTAAAAACGTTTTTCTTATATAACGGATTTAATTAATCGCAAGTGCAATAATATAGTCTAATAGTGTAACCGTAAATGAAATTAAATAACTAGACATCGTCCAAATCGGAACCAGAAATTCTTTGAGTATAAAATGTTTCTTGAGTTTTGACAACCAGAAAGAAGAAGACCTTGAATCAGTGTTGTATAGGGCTGTGACACTGAAATGATCGTCGCCAATAGCTTACAAAAAAGGTTTCCACTCATTGACGGCGCTTCAATGGCGGTTGTGTAAAGTGCAAAGTAAAAAATCACAACTGCAGTGGGTGATTGTAACAGAGGTTTAACAGAGGAAGTGCTAAACTCGTTTTTCCAATGTGTCACTTTCTGTTTCTACTCACCGTGTGATGCAATCGCTGGACCATACAGCCAATAGGCCCATAGTTCATATCTTGGGTACGTAAGCCTACATATTTATTCATAACAACCTTTTTGACGACGATCCTTGATACCGGTACTTTTCCATAAAATACATGGCGTACCTACTTAAAAAATAAAATTACAAATGACCAAAACCCCAACATTGTGTAATTTTCGTCACATTTCCTTCTAATGTTAATAGATATATAATAGATAGATATACTAATCATTGTTTAGAGAATGCGTAATCTATTTTATAACAAAAAGTTGTTTGGGTAAGGTTGCTTTTTTTCAAACTGACACCGATAAGTTTACGCTATAACTTTTTACGAGAAAATCCAAAAGCAAGAGATCAATAACCTCGGGACTAGATATTAATGTATTTAATTGGTCCGATTTACTATAGTTCTTAGGTAGGTTCTTACGTAGGTACTGGTTCTTTTCCTTAGAACCGGTAGTTTACAAATTTGATATCGTTGGTGTTGCACCTTATTTATGAGAGCCGTCCGTATTTAATTTAAGTAATGTCTTAACTCTGTATAAGTTTTGCTTTTTCTGTCTGGATTCCAAATCTTAGCTTACCCGGTATGCTAAGAAAATGATAACCTATTTGAGTAAAACATTTGTTGGGCAAACCATCATGAATTGTTTACGCCTTTATATTGTTTATGTATCAATAGTTCGTGGCCTTTGTTGGATTGTTGTATTGTGTTGTTTTGTTGTATGTTGGTAACGCATTAATGTCCTTATTTCTCAGTGTTTCACGGAATGGACAAGAGCACCTTTGATACTGAAAATGTCAACCGGAATAAAGTGTTAAATGGTGAGGTTGAGGTAGTACTTTAAATACGTCCGATGTGGAAAGTAACTTTCAATTTATAGGCCTACTTTAGGGCTACGCTTCATGGATCTATAAAACATTTTTAGCGAATTTCCCATATAGGGAATAAGCTATTACCGTAGTACTCATGGTAAGACCTGGACGCGGGACCAATTTTTTTTTTCGTTTTGAGGTCCCTAGAGGTCAAAAACACCATCCGTTCAAATTCATATATATATATATATATATTTATATATTTATATATTTATATATATATATATGTGTCCGTCAGCACGATAACTCAAGCAAAAGTTATCCGATTTTGATGAAATTTGGTACAAACGTGTAAACCTACGTTTATTCGAACGAGTTCGCGATCCAGCATGATCGGACCATGGGAACGGGTGTTTACGGGGGGTTTTATGGGGTAAAAATAGGTTTTTCCCATTTTTGACCCAAAAAACTTAAAATTTTGCAATTTATTTCCAAACCATTTTGTAGAGCTTAAAAAAACAAATAATTTAGTATATTGAAGCGATATTGTGCGCCTAACGGTTACAGAGAAAATTCCAAAAAATTGTAAATTTAAAATTCCCATGTTATTCTTATGGAGAATAAGTAAACTGTTGTAGTTTGCTTGTTTATGAACATATTTTGATCAAATTTGGAAAATGTTTTTATTTCTTACTAACTATTAACATTTTACAAAAAAAATTTTACCCTCCCTGATGCAGCAAACCTAAGTACTTGTTAAACTAATTCTATTTAAATCGGGAATAAATGTTATATTTTTAAGTAGACATTTCAGTGTAAATGCAATCAGTCAAATGGAAATTCGCTTAGTCTGCAGGTTTGCTGCGGCGGGGGTATTTAGTTTAATCATTGGACATATGGACCAACACGATCCGGGTGACATTTAATTGCGAAGCATTTATTTTGGCTTGAACTGTCAGATACTGTATTTGCGAAGGTTTATATATAATAGTTTTGCCAGCATATCTGCAAATATGCAAACTAATTGCTGTTCTTAATCTTAATATAAGAAGGTTTCAACTGACTACTTTAAGATCCCCGTGCGTAGAACGGGCACACAGCTAGTCACAACTATAGCTGCCATTTCGACCCTGGACAGCAATGCGTAGCTTTCAGCCTCCAATTAACGTCTGTAAAACTACTAAAACATCGTATTGCGGTGAAAAATATTTGCCAATCATACTCAATCGACTCGGAACACTGCAGTTCCTGATTTAATTAAGGGTATTATTAAAAAGTACTCGTGCAGTAATCAATTAAACAGGGTAACGAATTGAAGGATAGATACAACTAGACTATAAGGACGCAAAATACGCGTAGGTACAACTAGACGTAGGGACTACTAGACGGAGGGACCACTAGTCGTAGAGACTACTAGTCGTAGGGACTACTAGTCGTAGGGACAACTGGTCGCATCCGTACAAGCTAGGTGATACTACTTGTCGGTGGGATACACGTCTAGTTGTACCTACGTCTACTTGTACCTACGTCTAGTTGTACCTCCTAAAAATCTGCAGGTACAACTAGTCGGGTGAGCCACCGTCTACTTGTACCTACGTCTAGTTGTACCTACGACTAGTTGTCCCTAGGCCTCGAGGTACAAGTAGACGGAGGGACAACGAGACGGAGGGACAACGAGACGCGGTCCCCAATTGAGAACTTTACTTTATCTATTGTTTAGTTGCAGTGGTAGAACATTATGGATTATATGGCTATAGTAGATGTGCTATACTTTTCTTAAACCATGTCCTCTCCCATTGCAAACGCAAAGCCAAGTATAACTGCAATAAGAATTTTATACTTGTACTCCAACGCCGTACGAAGAACGGGTACTCTGCTAGTTCTCCATAAGAATAATATTGTAATTTTAAATGTACAGTTTTTTGGAACTTTCTCTGTAACCATTAGGCCTACTATAACACTTAAGTATACTAAATTACTTGTTTTTTTTTAGCTCTACTAAGTAGTTTATAAAATTGTTATGTTTTATGTTTTGGTGGTCAAAAATGGGAAAAACAAATTTTACACCATAACCCATTCCCCACAGTATGATCATGCTGGTTCGCAAACTTGTTAAAAAAATGTAGGTGATTTATACATGATACATATAGGTTTTGTTAATAGGCCTTGATTGAACACTTATGTTCACTTCCGCACCACCAAGTTGTATTTTAAAACTTACCTCTAATCTCTTGTTCCTCAGAAACTCTAAGTTGGCCAGATATCCACAGTGATCCAAACAATACAACACTGCAGCAGGCTGACCACAACACAATAGCACCACCTCCTGCCAAGTTAACCACCAGTTGCTGTAACAGATGAAAATTCTAATTTGAGAGATATCATAATATTTTCCAGTAACTGGGATTGGAGAAAAGGGTTTGATTCAAAAATTTCTTGTTGCCTTCAATATACTTCATAACATTTGCATTCACAATTAATTGAGGTCATGTGATCTAAAGATAACTTCAATTTAAACTGCCCAATGTCATGTTTTTATTTTACAAAGTTTGAGGCAAATTTTCCATGTGTTTGAGCATAGGCGTAACTGGGATGACCCAAGAGGGTGGTGTTACACCCGAAGGTCTTGAATACCCCCCAGGGAACCGAGGAAAATGTTTGAAAATTAGACCTGTAAACTTGCGTTTTAGGCTATTTAGAGATATCTATATTTGGACTTTATGGACTCTGAAACCGTTCGACAGATTGTAATGAAACTTTTAGGCATTATTAAGCATTATTCAAGGATGGTTTGTGTAAAGTTTGGTGCAGATCCGTCAAAAGGGCTCCGCCCCAGTGGCTGTAGAGTTTCCCATGTTAACCTTATGAGTACTCATATTTAAATGGAATTAAAGAATCTTAACAGCTGTTTTGACTAAACAATTTAATTCTATGATGATCGATAGCATTAAAAGGTTACAAAATGTACCAACAGGGTGCAGCACTATTAATTGTCTAAATTTATGACAACAGTTGCTTTTTTCAACCAAGCAGCTGTGATACAAAATTATAACTGTCAAAGTAGGATTGTTTACAGTTATGTTTATCTAGTAGTTATGTTAGTTAGTAGTTATGTTTATGTTGTATCAGTTATGTGGGCATGTAGGGACATAAGTCCCTAAAAAGCTCAAAATGTAAAACAATTTATTTTCATATTCAAACAAACTAAGAATTAAATTATTTATTTGTCAAAATTGATATGCCTGTACACTATATCTTTGTCTAAAAAGTCTCTTTGCTTTGGTCGTTGTTTATGAAATCCACCGTTCGTCCTTTATGCGTTACAGGCGTTACTAAACGACCATCCGATTGTAATGAAACTTTTGGGAAGTAAATAAGTACTGATACAAAATGAACAGTGTTTTATTATCCACATTGAGTAATACTGGCTTGGAAATATAGCATGACTCTATTGTAAAAAAAATCAGCTGTATATGGCTTCCAATGCTACGCTTATGGGAAGCATTTGACGTTATATCTAAATTTCAGTTAAAATTTTGAGAATTCCATTGTTTTTCCCGCCGTCACGGGATAGAGACCTTTAATTTGAGCTCTCTCCTGTCGTTATACAACATCCCAGCCGCCAACAATTTTGACGAAAAGTATCAGTTTATGTACCATAAATATACAGATTTTTGATAGTGTGTGAATAAGGAGTTTTATTTTGTTAAGTGCGTAATTCATTGACTTATTGACCTTCTTCTTTCCAAAATGTTTATAAAAACCTATTGAATTTGTATGGTTTATTTCCCAAAAAAAAATGTCTGGGAAACAAAAGTAGCCAGTTAATATTTTAAGTTAATACTTTTAGTGGATTACCAAAAGTTTATCTACATACAGCAGACCTATGGAATAATAATTATTCTCTTAAATGTTATCTTCCCGTTGCGAAGCACGGGTATGGTGGCTAGGCTAGTATAAATCAAATATTTCAATTGTAAGAAAAAAATTATCGTAAAAATTAGTTTAAGGTCAAGGGGGTTCAAACCCCTAAACAGAGTGGGGCTCTGGATACGCCCCTTTAGGATTGCAGATACATTAATATAATAACTGCTGTATGATTATGCTTAGAACAAATCCCCCAGGTGTTAAATAGAGAATGTTTGTACTGCTTCGTGTGCTGAAACCAGACTGTTTTCATTCATTATTAAACAAAATCACGTCTCCAATACAACCACAAGAGATACTGGAAACAAAACACAAAGCTTATTGAGGATCCCAGAGGTCTTGTCACTAAAAACTATCAGAGAGTTAAATTAGTATGGGTATGTAATCGTAATTTATATTTTTAAATCTGTGATTATGTAAGTGATGAAAATAAAACTGGGAACAGGTTAATAATATTGCAAATAAGTGCAGTATTTCAATCTCTCAAAATTACCTTCAAGGATGCGTCATTCAGCCCAAAAATGACTCCATTTGGAATAAACATCGGTCCAGCAATTAGTCCAAAAAATCCTCCTCCAAAATGTACACCAACTGCATCCAAGGGGTCATCCACTATGTAATGTAAACTATAATTATTGCTCTTGTCGATATACACATTAGTAACACAAGTGAGTTTACCAAAAGCACTTTGCACCCCATCTATTTAAATACATTTCCTACTTTTGAAATAAAAATATCCCTGCTGCAGCAAACCTGCAGACTAAGGGAATTTCCATTTGCCTGATTTGATTTTAAATTAAATCTATATAAATAACATTAGGTTTAACAAATACCTATGTTTGCTGCTACAGGGAGGGTAATAAAGTGTGTTTTTAGTGAAATACGAGTAGCTTAGTATAAAATTAGTAAATTTGCCAAGTTTTATCGAAATATATCCATGAACAAGCAAACTACAACATAGTTTACTAAATTCTCCCTAAGAATAACATGGGAATTTCAAATTTTTAATTTATTCCATTTCGTCCGTAACCAATTACCGCACAAAAACACTCACATAAAAAAAAATTACTCAAGTTATCGCTTTCATGGACATATATATCCTTGTATATAATTCTGTAAGACAAATTTTTTACCAGAAAATTGTGGGCGTCTGATAAGTCGCAGAAAAGTGGGAGAGGTCTTAAATTAAAGGTCTTGACCCCAGGGACTCGGAAAAAATTGCAGAATTCCCTTAAAGTTACCAGGAAACGAGATATAACGTTGAATATCCACCATAAGAAAAGCATGGGGACTGAAAAGAGTCTGCATTCTAATCAGCTGTTTCTTATATATTTGCAATGTTTACATTTATTCCGAAAGTCAATGTTGTCAAATTATGTTTCAAAACTAAATGTATTTGTATAATTTTTTGTTTTCCGTTTTTATAATGAGTTAAGTAACTATACAGGGTATCGGAAGACCTGCAGGACGGGGAAGAGTATTCAGGAATTTTTTTTTCCGTTTTTATAATGAGTGAAGTAACTAGACAGGGTAGGTAGAGGAAGACCTTCAAGACGTGGAAGAGTATCCAGGAATTCAACCGACACAAGAAATGCTGAAAGAGAACGTCATGTAAGGCCTAACTATGAAAGAAATGCACAAGCTGGTTTAGACAACCTTCAAAACCTGCCTTCAAAACAACCTTCAGAAGAACGCTGGAAAATGAGTTGAGTGTTGTTTCTCACAATATAAGTCCTCAAAATGGCACGTGCATGCATTGTGGGGCATTTCACTTCGCAGAGGAGGCCACAAATGGACATTTCAACGCATGTTGCCACAATCGACTCATTACCATGCCACAACCAATTAAGCATAACTGGATGTTACAGGCTGATGTGTTTCTTTTGGAATTAAAGTTGGCACTTCACACTCATTGTTGCCTGTCAATGCATAAGTTGCTGACCTTTTTAGGACTAGACTGTCATCCCATAAGCTGTTTATGTTCTCTGTATTCATCTGGAGATATACGACTGTCATCCCAAAAGTGGTGTATGTTCCGTGTATTGACAAACTAAAAGAAATGTTTTTACATGATTCTAACTTCATAAAAAACGTAAGGTAATACAACAGTGCAATGGCTTTTGCGCCCCTTTCCGTTACACTAAAAGAGGTTCCAGGAAATGAGCCTTACTGTTTTAAAACTCAGGGTCAAATTCATAGATATATTTCTCACTTACTACCGCAAAATGTTGAGTTGCCTACATATGGACAATAGTGTCTACAAAAAGAATATTGGCCCCGGGCCTAGGTCTTACTGTGCCACCTATGGTAAAAGCTACTTCTCTATAAGGAAATTCGCTAAAAGGAATTTATTTAAATGTGTTTATATAGGTAAGGGATTACGTCTTCTTACAACTCACCATTTCTGTTATTTTAACTTTAAGTTTTATTGTAAATTTTGACTTCCCAAGTTCTTTTTAAGTCACCATACTTCAAGGCCATATCTTCATAATAACAAGTTTGATTCTTCCATATTGTTTATGTAAGTATATTCTAAGCAAGATGAGTAGCCTACATATTTGTTATATACCTATTAAAATTGATTTAACTAAATATTAAATACTTTTTGAAGGAAAAAAAATTTTGCAAGTTGTTTTAGGAAGAGGAATTTATCAAACTCAACTACCGTGTTCTTATTTTTGTATTGTTTAGTTAGTTCACTTTGTGTAGTGTTCTTCAGCCAAATGAGTACTAAAATATTTATATGATTTTTACAATAATTGATATACTTGTAACTTTAACTTTAATCATAGAAAATAACCTTGGAGTTTAAGGACAATATGTCGCACTAAGAGGAATGCCAGACAACCTCCTGCACCAACAACAAGAGCCATGAAAGGAGAATACTGGTCCACAGCACCACACACAGCTACCTAGAAACAAACATTACTAATGTCAGAGTAGGGAACAAATTTACGGTTTACCTATTTTGTTGTTTATCTATGGCAGTAAAATTGACGGTTTACCTATTTTGATGTTTATCTATGGCAGTAGCGTATGTGTTCTGTCAGGGAAAGGTCCAGACCCTGATCTAACTTATTGTTAGAAAGCAACATCATTTAACTGGCCCAATGACAAATAGCATTGTCTGGGTCTGGTAACGATATCGCATGGGATTAATTGTACCAGCAATCGTTAGATTTGAAGGGGAGCACTATAGACACTCGGTTATGGAGGAAATTTATTAATTAACCTAACATGGTAAATGTAATTACATATTTAAAAAACGTAAGAATAACACTGCTGGTTATCAAAGTATTTACAGTAAAGGCAAAACTGAAATACTCACTATCCCAGCAATGACACCGTTGAGTGTAATAGCGAACGCCCACTTCTTCTCCCCAACAAGTCCAAGTCTGCACAACACAAGCACTGTGACGGCTGCCCCACTGCCTCCCAGCACTGGCTAACAAAGAGACACATACAGTTTATTTGTAACAAGAAACTACCTGGCTTTACAATCAGAAGATCCAACAGTTTAATTGTTTATTATTTAGCAGTCTTTTTCTAAAGGGATATAACCCATCTCATCTGGGAACATTACAAACATTCCCATTTCATTGTTTCCTTTTCTTTTTTTAATAGGGTGTTGATTCAAGGTGGAATTGCGTCCGCGATCTCTCTTTCACGTGGTAATCTTTTTTGGGTTGTTGGAATTTTCTTTAAAGATAAGTTTCTAAGAAAAGTCTTACACACTTTATACACTTTTCACTTCTTATTGCTGCTATAATTAAAAGTTTAACTTCATTACAAATGTTCCAAAATTGATCTAATTTCTTTAAACGAAACACTGAGTATGCTTTACAGTACCTGTGTTTTGGACAATTTTTCCCAAAGCTTTTCCTCGTCCATTAATATGGCCGAGAGCTCCAGCATTGAACCCCATGAAACCAGAGATCAACAACAGGCCTCCTAGGCCAACCATCTGGAACATAAATAACAAGGTAAACATTAGATATGGAGGATATCCGTTTATATTATGAAAAAAGTAATGCATTCTATTGCCGTTCCTATAGGTATCGGTTTTAATAAATCAATCTTTTAAAATTTCTGTTTTTCCTGAAAATTTAAAGCACACAGAAGTAAAACCTCTTTTTAAGAAAGGACAAAAAGAAAATCATAATAATTATCGTCCTATTTTAGTTCTTCCTTCTTTTTCCGAAATTTTGGAAAAGATACCACTAAATCAATTTTTTTCATTTTTAGACGCACACTCAATTCTGGTCGCTGAGCAATTTGGATTTAGAAAAAGTCATAGTACAGTAGGGGCTCTAAGCAAACTTGTTAACGAAGTATCTTGGGCTCTGGATGGGTCACAGAGTACCATGGGGTCTTCTGTGACCTTTCCAAGGCCTTTGATTGTGTTAACCACATCATACTTTAAAAAAGCTTGATGTGTACAAATTTTCAAAGCAATCAATTACATGGATTAAATCGTAGGTACAGTACCTAGAAAACCGGTTCCAAAGAACTGTAATTATGAAAAATTATTTAGTAGGAATCAAAGTCTCCTTGGGAGAACATTAAAATGGGTGTCCCACAAGGGTCTATCTTAGGACCTTTGCTCTTTTTACTAAATATAAATGATTTACCTAGGAATGTTTCAACAAAAATAATTTTATATGCAGATGATACAACAACAATTATCAAAGCTAGGTCCCATTTTGAATTGGAGCATAAAATTAATCAAACTTTCTATGAATTGGCAAGCTGGTTTAAAGTTAATGGACTAAAACTTAATCAAGATAAAACCCAACTATTAAATTTTCGTACCACACAGTCAAAAGAAGGTTACAGTTAAAAGGTATCTTTCAGGACCAGTTGATACCACTCAGTGGCAGCGCAAATTTCCTTGGTTTGGAACTGGATATTATTTTTTCTTGGAGTAATTGTATTGATAATATAGTAAATTAAATTCAGCCTGTTATCAAATGCTAGTACTAAGTGTGTTGTTATTCATATGTGTTTATTAACATATGGTGTTAGAATATTATTTGTTTAGTTTTTGTTGGTAAACATTCTGGATCTTGATTTTATTGTAAAAACTACCTAATAAAGTATTTGTCTTATTGAACTATATTTTAATTTAACTTGCGATAACACTACATGGTGGCAGCGGGTTTTTTATTGTTTTAGCAATACAGTACATAAAGATGAAAGGTTTTAGTGTTCCTTCCCCAGAACATTTTGATTTTAACCCTTAGAGTGCCAGGCGAGAAATAAAAGTAACGCTCAAAAAATGCCGATGATTTTTCCCGAAGGTCGCGCTAAAAATGCCGAGCGCGATCTGGCGATTTTTAGGTTAAAATTTCGTAAAAATCGAATTTTTGATATTTCGACAAACGAAAATCGATGTATCGCATCTAGCAACTTTCGACTCAATGTTAATATATGGGTTAAAAGAATCCGAGTATTTATTCGGTTGTTATGACAGCTGTTCGATCATTACGAAACGTCCGGTCAGCCGGACGTTGGCACTTTTGGCTCGTTCTAAAAACGTCCGGTCGGCCGGACGTTGGCACTTTTGGCTCGTTTTAAAAACGTCCGGTTCCCCGGACGTTGGCACTCAAAGGGTTAAAGGAGAAAACTGGTCTAAATGGAAAACCCGTTTCTTGCGCTTTCATGCGGTATCTGGGCTCACCAATGAAGAAGAACCATATCAGGTAAACACCTTACTATATATGATGGGCGAAAAGGCCGAAAGCATATTTGAATCATTTAATTTGACATCTGAGGAAAGTAAAAGTTTCAAGACTGTTTTAACAAAATTTGATACATATTTTGCTCCTTCTAAGAATGTAATCTATGAGAGGTACATGTTTCATACTAGGGTTCAACATGAGGAAGAGCGTGTTGAAAGTTTGATTCATGATCTTCATGAGATGGCTTCTAGATGCGATTTTCCTGCTTCTTATAAAGATGAGGCTATACGAGATCAACTTGTTGTAGCGATTAGAGACAAAAGTTTATCTGAAAAACTACAAATGAATGCAGATCTAACACTTAATTCTGCTGTCTCAAATGTTAAGCAAGCCGAATCGGTTAAAATGCAACAATCATTAATGAGGTCCATGTCTTCTGAACATGCACTAACTGCAGATAAAGTCACTTCAAGGACTTGGGGCACTAAATTTGCTCAGAAACCTCCAGTTGATTCCAATTCGTCCAGTAACAAATACTACAATCAATGCCAGTGGTGTGGTAACGCTCAACATGAACGACCAAAATGTCCTGCCCGGAATATTTTCTGTCGAAACTGTAACAGGAAGGGCCATTTTGCTAAATGTTGCCAGTTCAAAAATGTCAAGGAAATAAATTCAAATCCTCTTCAAGATGAAGTTATTAAGAATGACAAATTTGTGGGGTCTATTAATCCTCAAAAGAATCCTAAAGCAAAATGGTCAGCTGAAGTTAAACTAAATGGAGTATGTATTCAAGCTAAGATAGACACTGGAGCTGACGTTTGTGTTTTGCCCCAATCACTTTATAAGTTGAAATTTTTTATGTACCCACTAAATTCAAGTAACAAAGTTTTAATTGGGCCTAACGGATCTGTCCTTAATATCTTAGGCGTATTCGAGGGTACAATCCAGTACAAGAATCAATATTGTAAGTCTCAGTTTTATGTAATATCTGGTGCTGATAGAACCCTTTTGAGCAACGAAGTTAGTGAAAAATTGGGTCTAGTTAAAAGGATGTTTCGAGTCAACTCAACTGGTTCATTTGATCCCTTTACATCATACCCTGAACTTTTCAGCGGTCTTGGTGATACAAAAGCTCATTATAATATAAAATTAAAGCCAAACGCTGAACCGTACTCTCTCAAAGTTCCAAGGCGTGTTCCCCTACCCTATAAAGATGCTGTAAAAAAAGAACTGGATGCAATGTTGGATAAAGGTGTTATCGTGAGAGTAGACATTCCGACTGACTGGTGTTCACCTCTTGTCATTGTCCCTAAAAAGGACAATTCAATAAGACTCTGCGTGGATTTTACTAAACTTAATGAGAGTGTTAAACGAGAACTATATCCTGTGCCTTCTGTAGACTACACTCTGGGACAATTAGATGGTGCTAAGGTGTTCTCGAAACTAGATGCTAACTCGGGTTATTGGCAAATACCCATAACAGAAGAAGCTTCATATTTGACTACTTTCATCACACCTTTTGGAAGGTTCAGATTTTTACGACTTCCTTTCGGGATTTCCACTGGTTCAGAAGTATTCCAGCGTCAAATGTCTGAATCACTTGAAGGGCTTCAAGGTGTTGTTTGCCATTTCGATGACATAACTATATACGGGAAAGATATGGAAGAACACGACAAAAATTTGCATAGTGTTTTGTGTAGGCTCCAGGAAAAGGGCTGGACACTTAATAGATCAAAATGTGTGTTCCGGCATGAAAGCATCAGTTTACTAGGTCATCTTGTAACTAAAAATGGTATTAAGCCAGATCCCTCTCGTGTTGAGGCTATCCAAAAACTCAAGACGCCAACTAATGTTAAAGAACTAAGGAGAATTCTAGGTGTTGTCAATTACGTAGCCAAGTTTATTCATAATTTGTCGACCATAGTTCATCCACTACATGCTTTACTGCAAAGAAATACAGAATTTGTTTGGGGGCCTGATCAAGACGAAGCTTTGGGAAAGATTAAACTGTCATTGATGTCCGAACCGTGTCTCGCTTTATACAGCATTTCTAAAGAAACCTTCCTCTCAGCGGATTCCTCGTCATACGGTATTGGAGTTGCACTACTTCAGCTTCAAGAAGATGGAACTAAACGTCCTGTGGCCTATGCTTCGAGAAGTTTGACATCAGCCGAACGTAATTGGGCTCAAATAGAAAAAGAAGCTCTAGCGATTGCATGGGGGTGTGAACGATTTGAACACCTCATTTTAGGGCTGCATTTGCATATTGAGACAGACCATAAGCCCTTGCTCTCCATATTCAAGATAAAGGACTTGGACAATATTACTCCCAGGCTTCAGAGAATACGACTCCGACTGATGAGATATACATATGATATTACCTACACGCCCGGTAAACAGTTGATTTTGGCTGATGCACTGTCTCGAGACACAGAGAACTCTGAAGAGGAATGGGAACTTACAGAGGAAATCCTTGCTTATATACAAAATATTGACACTACCCTACCATCTGTTTCGGATGAAAAGTTGCGAGAAATAAATCAAGAAACTATGAAAGATGAAACTCTAAAGCATGTGTCACAGTATTGTGTGAAAGGTTGGCCAGAAAAATCTAAGATTCCAGAGGATGTATTGCCCTACTGGTATCATAGAGAAGATATAAGTGAGCAAAATGGTATACTTCTCTTTGGAAGTCGTATTATAATACCAAATTCTCTAAGAGATAATGTACTAAGAAGTATTCATGAAGGACATCAAGGCATAACAAAGTGTAGATCTTTTGCAAAATTGACTGTGTGGTGGCCTCGTCTTTCTCAACAAATCAAAGAACTAATAGAAAATTGCAAGATATGTGCAGAAAATCGCGCTACGAGAGCAGAGCCGCTGATACCAACCCCTTATCCGGACAGACCTTGGCAAATAGTGGGTGCCGATTTGCTGAAGTGCAAAGGTCACTGGTATCTCTTAATCTCAGACTATTATTCTAGGTTTATGGAAATTGCTAGACTAAATGACTTAAAAATGGGCACTATAGTAACATATACAAAGTCCATCTTCGCACGTCATGGTGTACCTGAGACAGTGAGAGCGGACTGTGGTTCTCAATTTGACTGCTGTCAATTCAAACAACTTGGTCGTGATTATGGATTTAAATTGATTACATCAAGCCCAAAATTTCCACAAAGCAACGGCTTCATCGAAGCGCAAGTAAAAAACTTTAAGTACCACTTAGAAAAAAGTGATGATCCCTACAAAATGCTACTTATGTTAAGAGCAACCCCTCTAGAAAATGGGAAAAGTCCAGCGGAATTACTTTTCGGGAGAAGGATCCGCACTTATGTTCCAATAATGTCTGATCAACTAAGACCCTATCTGGTAGACGCTGAAAAGTTAAGGGAAAAGGAAGAAGCAAGAATTGATCGTCAAAAGATTTATTTTGACAAAAGACATGGAGTCAAAGAATTGCCTACTCTACCTGATGGAGCTCAAGTCCATATAAAGGACAGGAATCAAGAAGGAACTATATTAAACAAACATCCTGCACCTCGATCCTATATAATTCAAACGCAAGATGGTTGTTTGCGGAGGAACAGAAGATCACTGCAAAGATTTAGCTCTACTATGCCTTCAGACCACTCTCAACCAGCACTGCAGACCAGTCCTTCAGAACACCTCAGAAGATCAGAACCTTTCGATCATCCTGCAAGGAAATCGCAGACAAAACCTTTAGCGAATCTAAGAAGATCAACAAGACAATTCAAACCTACCCGGAGGTTCGATCTTTAAAGGGGAGATGTGTTGTTATTCATATGTGTTTATTAACATATGGTGTTAGAATATTATTTGTTTAGTTTTTGTTGGTAAACATTCTGGATCTTGATTTTATTGTAAAAACTACCTAATAAAGTATTTGTCTTATTGAACTATATTTTAATTTAACTTGCGATAACACTACACTAAGTAATTATATTGACCTTAAAACTAGAACTGATTTCTACTATGCTTTCTTTTTTTTCAATTATTAACTATGGGATTGAGTTCTGGGGATCATCATGTGATTTAGTTAAAGTTTTTAAAGTACAGAAAAGGTTTTTAAGAATAATGACATTCTCATATTTGAGGAAATCTTGTAAATCGCTGTTCAGGGAATTAAACATCTTAACTGCTCCAAATTTATACATATTCAAAACCTTAGTAATGGTACAAACAAACTATGAAAATTTATTAAATGATAATTTTGACCACAGATACAACACAAGGTTTAAAAATCATTTCAATTACCGATCCATCGTCTGCGTCTCATTGAAAAGACACCAACATACATGGGAAAAAAGCTGTACAATAAGTTATCACTAGGTTTAAAAAATGTAGCCAATACAATGTCATTTAAAAAGAATCTATCAAAGTTTTTAATAGAAAAAAACTACTAGGTACCATATTAATGAGTACCTATTTGTTGTAAACTATTTTTAAATCAAAGTCAGTATTTTTATTTTTATTTAATTTTTAACTATAGAATGTAAAATTACCAACTATGTATTTATTATAATTTGACAATGTCACCTGTTTTGTATCTATGCTATGTATAAACGTTTTCTGACAATAAAGTTTGATTTGATTTGATTTGATCCGTAGTATTTAAATAATCAAGTATTTCAATAATCAATTTAAAAATAAAACGTCCTCTAGATAAAAGATAGATTTAGGGAAATATATCATACAGGAAACGTAGCTGGTAACAGTATCTGAAACTGGAACTATCATTGTCTACTCTAACTTATTCTGTACGAATTCACTTAGTCAACATTCTGAAAACAACAGAAGAAACACTTCTAAAAAAATATAAAATACCCCCGCCGCAGCAAACCTGCAGACTAGCAGCGAATTTCCATTTACCGTGTTAGATTTCTACTAAAATATTCCCTTAAAATTGTCAGATTTATATCATATTTAAATAACATTAATTTTAATAAGTACTTAGGTTTAATGCAAAAGGGAAGGTATTGAGGTGTGTTTTATTTTTTATTGAAATGTTGATAGCTTAGAATAAAATAAACAAAATTGCCAAAACATAATATGAATATAATAATATGATAAAAATATATCCATAAACAAGCAAACTACAAAAGTTTTTTTCTCCATAAGAATAACATGGGAATTTTTAATTTACAATTTTTTAAATTATCTCCATAACCGTTAGGCATACAATAATGCTTCAATATACAAAATTATTTTTTTAACCTCCTACAAAATGGTTTGGAAAGATATTGTGAAATTTTGTGTTTTAGGGTTGAAAATGGGAAAAATTTACCTTTATAAAACAATTTTTACCTTATTAAACCCCCCATGAACCCCTGTTCCCTTAGTCCGATCATGCTGGTTCGTGAACTCGTACAAATAAATGTATGTTAACACTTTCGTACCAAATTTCATCAAAATCGGATCATTTTTGCTTGAGTTATTAAATGAATTTGAGCGGGGGTGTTTTTGGCCTCTGGGGACCTCAAAATGAAAAAGTAAATCGGTCCCGGGTCTAGGTCTTACCATGAGACCAAGAGTAATAGCTTATTCCCTGTATGGGAAATTCGCTAAAACAAATATCAAAATTTTTCTCTTAAATATTAATTTTCTGACTAATTCTATTAATTACTATTATTTTACTGAAAACTTACCGACATGGAATGGCCTGGCTTGTCTACAACTTTGCCGTCCTTAAATCTTCCAATCCTAGGCCCAAGGAACACTGCTGCTATAAAGGCACAAACCCCACCTAGCGAGTGGACAACTCCACAGCCAGCAAAGTCTAGGAAGTTAAGGGTCTTGAGCCACCCTCCTTCACCCCATGCCCAGTGTGAGGCAACTGGGTAAACAAACCCTGAAACCATCAAATTATAAGTTATATTTATTACTGCACCAAAGTAGATCAGCTTTTAGATCAGTGTTTATTTCAGCCAGAAATGCAGTACAATTTCATAAAAATAAATATATATTCCTTCAGCAATCACGATAATACACCATAATAAAATCTACCATCGTCACGTTCGTCTTTTACCAGTGATCAAAATTAGTGTGTAATTCATGGTTTTCCCAGTTTCCCGGTCTGCTGGAACTCTAATTAGGTTTTCAGAAAACGAAGCTTAGTTTTTATTTAAAATACAGTATACATTTTTTCTGAACAGGTAGTCCGAATCAGCTGAACGTCCAGATTAGCCAGTTTGGATCGCTGGAACTCTGGTATACGGTTTATTCACAGTACAGAAACAAGTTAAACTATAATTTTACCTAGGACATTGTTTGTCAGACGCGTACCTGAGATGATAGAACTGTAGGCCATGTAAGTGACAAAGGAACACCTCTCGGCCACAGCGCCAGAAAGGATTGTAGAGGCTGTGGAGGCAAAGACAAACTCAAACACCCAGAAGCTGTAGGAAGACACCGAGGCCCCTGCCCAGCCTGAAAATAGTTTATATTCACTCCTTGCTGAGTATTTTTATACCTAAACCATTTAAATTTAAATTTACTCACTTATTGACAGCAATATACAGAGTTGGGCAAAAAAGTATGGACACCCACTATTAACTTTTTAATGGGTTTCATCCGGAAAATCAAACTCCACACACCTTTATATGGCATAAAAGTGCACTTTTTTGATGGTACAGTATCCCAATTTCATCTGAAACCCCAAAATGGGTTATTTTGGGTAATCTCAAAGATTTTAAATGTAAAGCCCTATCAAAGTGACACCTCATTTTAAATGTCATTAGCCTAAAAGAATAGCAGCATAAACTGGAGGTCTCTATCTCAAACCCCATTACAGAATGGCTGCCATTTTTTTTTGGCCTGAGAGACCCATGTAAAAATAGTGTCGTGCTGTTTCAGCGCGTGCTCGTACAGCGCAGCTCTCTTGGGGTACCTATGTCCTACAGTACATATTTTGAAGTCCGAATATCCCAACCCCAAATACCTGTAGGAGGGTGGACAAGGGGTCGGTGAACCAGGGGTCCACCAAAATGGGTCCATGGGTCATTAGGAATTACCAGCTTCTTTACAAAGTTCAAAGTCCAAGTTAGTACAAAATATATTTGTTGTTCAGTTTTGTGGTTTGTGAATTAAGGTGAATTACTGAAAAACTGAATTTGTGAATCCTCGCTGAATAGTATTCAAGCGGTCTCCACAACTCCATCATAGCCTACTTAGTGAACTTGTTATCAAGACCCCATAAAAGGTAGTTTTAACACCACCACCTCCAAAGCTAGAAGAATGTAAAAGAATGTTGAACCATAGATAAAACACATTCCCTTGTGTTGGTTAGTCTATGGTTGAACAATACGACACGTATTATTGACTCACACAAGCGGCCTTGAACATCAAGCGTACAACTGCATCAAACTACGATTTTGGTGCTGGGGTTATCAAGGCTTATACGGTCGTTCGTAAATCATGAGAAAGCCCAAATCCAGTTCCGCTAGTTAATTGAAGTACAAAGCTGGTAGACAGACAGACGGACGGGCGTTCCAAGAAGGCTGCGCTGTACGAGCACGTAATCTTAAAAATATTACACCATTATCCCCTATAACGTTTTTATGGGTTGTAACAGGAAAAACTACAATTCTGTAACAAGAAACTAAAAACTACTTTTTGGTTTGTATGACAATTTTGCCCGGTACTCCATTGTGGGATATTTTGTAGGTAGCTCAATTTTTTTAAATGTTCACCCCATCAAGTGATACCTCATTTTGAAGGCCATTAGTTTTAATTAGAATCAGAATAAACTAGAGATCACTTTCTCAACCCAATACAAAATGGCGGCAGTTTTCAGTTTTTAGTTTTCATCATCTCAAGAGATCCCACATTAATATCCAATATTTACATTTTATCAGGTTGTACCAGGAAAGCTTACTATCCCTTGATAAGAAAAACAGTGTACTTTTTAGTTGGTATCACAATTTCCCCTGGGAACCCCAAATTGAAGCATTTGGGGCAGCGGCCGCTCATTAATGATAAATGAGTAGGAGTAACTTAGAGTTAGAGTAACTCGCATGAAAACTAAAAACTGCCGCCATTTTGTACTGAGTTGAGATAGAGACCTCTAGTTTTCCCGGATATCCTTTTTACCTAATGGCCTGCAAAATAAGGTGTCACTTGATGGAGCTTTACGTTCAAAATATTTGAGTTGCCCCCAAAAAAACCCATTTTTGGTTTAAAGACAAAATTGGAATACCAACAAAATAAACGGTATCAGAAATCTGACGCATACTTTCTCTCATTAGCTTGTCAACAACCTTTATTGTGGTTAAGGGGTAGGGCAGGGCAACTGGTAAAATAACAAAAGCTGCAATAACTTTTGAATTGTAATTTTTACAGCGATGGGGGGTTGCACTATTTTGTTTATAAGGACAATAACAAACCTAATAATTTTAATCAAAACGGGCTTATTTCAAAAATCTGATTTTCCGTTATTTTTTTTCTATGATAAAAAAGGAAAAAAACTCCTGGAGATACCATGGATTAGTACTTCGTACCAAATTTCATCAAAATCGGACCACAGGGGTGGTCTGTAGCTCTGTACATATCCACACGTACAGACAGACACACCCTCATACACACACACACACACAAACATACACAGACATCACTTCAAAAAACACTTTTTGGATATATCCACTCAAACTCGAAAATTTGACGAAAACTAATTAATACTTTCTCCATATACTATGGTATAGGGGGAGAAAGTAAAAGTGCACTTTTTTACCATATAGAGGTGTGTAGAGTTTGAAAAGTTATTAGGGGGTGTTCATACTTTCGCCCATCCCGAGTCCAAACTTTACTTTTGACATACTTTTTAATACCGAGTGGAATTTGAGCTCACATTATCATCTGTTTATCATTTGTGTGGGTGAAATATAAATTGGAGATAGTGAATATGGTTGTGCTGTTTTATGTGGTAATTGGCCCCAATACAACAGTATAATTAATTATTATCTTCTTTTACCTACTGTTATCATATCACCCCAACAACATGGTAGCAGAGCTAATAGGAGGTATTTCAGACCACCCAAGGTTGGAAGAAGTACAGTAATTAGTATGGTTACTACGAGAATGTGAGTCAAACAAAAGGTTGATATGCACAATATAATTTAAGGCTCTGAGGATAAGAGGATTTAAATATGTTGATGAACCTAAATAGCATCAAAATGATTTTTCAATCAATATTTATCATAAGTTAAATTTATGTAGTATAAAATATATAAAAAACTGTACATGCAAAATCCTTTGGTAGGTACCTATTAATAGGACCTAAATTCTCTCATAATTTTAGGTTCTTTTTGATAAAATAATAAACATTTGTTTATTTTAAGCTGGCTACTGTGATTTATTTCATTCGACTCTACTATGCTAATTATAATACACTAAAATCTTAAGTCTTAGTTGTTTGTTTGTATATCATACTTTTAACCTTCTCTATTAGTACAGGAAGAACAACATTTTTCCATTTCTTTATTTTGTTGGCGAGAGACTGGTACTGTATTTGTTGCTGACCAACGACTAGAAACACTGTGTGTTGTGTGGTCAAATTTTGATTAATCTATATAATTAATACGCGACATGAAACTTTGTCGGTTGAACTCCTCCACCATTTCTTAACCGATTTTATCCATTGACGTCACATTGAAAAGAGCGTGTCGCGTAGATTTGCAAACTTGGCCTTACATTTTTTAAAACGTCCCTTGGGCTCTGCCCCAGTGGCTTTGAATGTTCCCACGTTATCCTTATGGAGAACATAATTGTTTACATTTTGATCCGCTGTATAATTTAATTGCTGTCATTTATTTTTCAATTCAATGAAGCGCATTGAGTACATTTATTTACTATTTGATATTGTGTAAACATAACCTCCAAGACGGATCGTGTTAGTATGGTTGTTTCTTAAATTTGTGTATTTATCGTTGTTTTGTGTCGCTATGACGGATCGTGTTAGCATGGTTGTACCTTAAATTTGTGCGTTTATCGTTGTTTTGTGTAGTAAATGCACCAGTAGCTGACAGTGCTCCAGAAGCTGACAGTTTGAGTTTCTTTACATTATAATGTGGTCTCTTAAAAATATGTACACATGATTGCATTGTTAGAAGAACATGTTTATTCTTGATTTGTTTACAAACAAATCAGTGAAATTTTGCCCATACTCGCTAAATGGTGGTGGTTTGAAAGCGACCCTGTCTGTGCACATCACATTTAGTCGATTCCATTAATGAAATTGTTAAGAAGATAAGTTTGGTTTTTTGTCATTTCGCTAAATTTCTTAAATAGTATTAATGATTAGGCTAATTATTTTTATCAATTATACCTTTGTTGACAATTTCATGATAAAATTGGGGTGTTAGGGGTTTTGGATTTAAAATTATATCAATGTCAGGCTTTGGTACACAAAAGCCATACAAGTTCCACTAGCTGACAGGGGATATTTGCTACTTGCACAATATTAAATTGGTTTTACCCATCAAAATTTGCATGCTATTTCAAACATTTTAATTTTTTAATTAATAAGCCAAATTATCTTAAAAAATTTTAATTTTTTAAAAATATATATATTTTTTTTATGTAAATATTTTTTTTTTAAATATGTAAAATAAATTTTCTTAATAACGTTTTACATGATTTTATAATTTAATTATTAAGTTAGATTTTATTTGTCTTATAAATTATAAAACCCTTAGGTTTAGCAGCTATATAGTATATAGTACATTTATAGTTCCAGTGTCAGCTACTGGGACAACTGACAGTCAGCTACTGGTACAAGCACTTTTTTCACTGTCAGCCACTGGAACGCGTACAAAGGTTGAAATAAGTTTAAAAATGTTATAAAATATATATAAAAAACCCTTTTTGTATGACAAATTTGAAAACTACACTAAATTTAGAATCACATAAAATTCTATAATATCTCTTTAGTTCCTATTTATTCAAAACCACGGATTATTATGTGTGTATAGTTTCTTATACTGTCAGCTACTGGTGCGTTTACCTTAGCTATAATTTGTTTATTTCTTGTTTTTTCTTTGTTTTATGCCTCCGACGCGACGACAACGAAACATAGACAGGAGGCCTAATTGTGATAACGACCGCAGCTACATAACAGTGGCGCGTAATAGCACAGAAAACATAACATAGTAGTATGTTTTCTGTGGTAATAGGCTTAACTCATCACAGTCAGCACCTGACCCTGGGCAATCTCAACTATTACAAATGGGGGCTACAAATGCGCCCTAACACTATCCCAAAAAGACTTTTCGTTCTCAATTGGCCCTCTATCAATGACCTGTGTTGCCTGTACAGCGAGGCATTTTGAGAAGGAGAAAACCGACTGGAATGCTTTAGGTTTATCAATAACAAAGATAAACATGGTCTGAGTTACCGGTAATCTTTGAGTTGATTCTTTTAAACTCATTGTAAATATGACTGTTATTAGTTTTTTTAAATAACTCCTGTAATCCTTTGCAATTGCTCGAATTCGAGCAACATGTACACTAGTGTAAATTTATTCGTTAATTTTGAGTACGGTAGATTGGATACCTTTTTATCCAATAATAATACATTTTGTACCTCATCTCAGTAAAAACTTATAGCCTATACACAATGTAACAAAAAAGTCAGTGCAAATAAAAAAAAAGTTAAACTATGCAGCTCAAGCAATAGTAGCTAAGACCTTCCCTTTGAAATTTAAACCACCAGTATTTTTAAGAAAGTTGAATACGTTTTTGTGATGGATAAACATCCTCCAACAGATATACCTTAACAAAAGTGTGAAATATTGTACGTAGATGATTGAAGTTGTAGGAAAACAGTTAAGTTATATAGCTAATAGAAAAAATCGGGAAAATATATAGTCTTTTTCCCAGCATAAACATTTGTGTATTCAATCCATACTTGACAATTGACATTAGTTTTTAAATAATGTTTAATCAGAAATCAATCCTTAAATACTAAATCTGGAGATAGATCCAACAAAATGTAAATATTATATGTTTTACCTGAGTATCCAAAGAAGGGGTTTCCATCCGTGTAGGCCAAACTGTATCCCACCAACCAGTAGAAGATAGCACAGATAACTTAAACATAAAATTTTCATTTTTAAACATTCTCAGGTAGAATTTATTTTTATGAAAACTCATAAAATCGAGTAGACTGGTTGGCCTATTTGACCTATTTGATAAAAATATTCCTCTGGCAGCAAACCTTGTTTTCTTCATAAAGCAAATCGATATTATAAAGAAAAAAATTGAAAAACTAGTGTTGATGAAATTATTTTGATTGTCATATGGATGTGTTATGTCATAGACAAATAGAGTAAATAAATACCTACTATACATACATAACAAATATACGGTAGGTTTATACAAGGCCCCACTAGAAAAAACAGGCCATGCTGCAGCGCGGGTAGCGCAAAACTACGTCACAGTGGTGGATTGTACTAAACTCTTACCATTAAAATCTTAATAACAGCCAGCTTGTTTATTTACCTAAAACATATGGGAATGGTGATGGCAATGAATTTATCAATGAAATCAATCCACTAGTGTGACGTCATGGATCCTGCAGCATGGCCTGTTTTTTCTAGTGGGGCCTTGGTTTATAGCGAAAGTGTGACGAGTAAATAAGTCTTAAAATTGCATCCACATTACAAAAAACCATAAAATATGTAAAAATATTGATTCTATTATTTAAAAAATGGTGACCATTTTCCAAAATAGCAGCAAACTTGAAAAGTGGAACCATTGTATTTTATGGTCTTTTTGGAATTAAGATGCAATTTTAAGACTTATTTACTCTTTTTGCATTTTTGCTCTAAACCTACTCGTTTAGGAGCTACATAATGCAAAATGTACAGCGCAAGTCATTTTTTTATAGGCTATAACTCCTAAACGAGTAGCTTTATCGAAAAAAATGTCACGAATAAAAAAGTTTTTAAATTACATGTTCTATCCGAAAACATGATTAAATGTAGGGTGTCCTATAAGAAATTTCAAAGTTGGCCGCCATTTATTAATTAGTTACTACAAAAAATAAAGGAATGTCCCTCTATTTAAAGTTTTCTCACCGTTTCCGATATCCCAATGGTGGCCTCCTTGAGTTGATCACCCTATTTACATATATAAAAATTTGAACGAATGGTGTTTTTGGCCTCTGGAGACATCAAAATGAAAAAGTAAATCGGTCCCGGGCCTAGGTCTTACCGTGCCACCTGTAGTAATAGCTTATCCCCTATATGGGAAATTCGCTAAAAATTGTAATTGTATTCAAACCATAAACATGCAATCCACAACTCCATTTATGGAGCTGTGATGATCAAATTTATGTTGTTTATGGTTATTATTGAAAAGGTGAGGTTGTCATTAAAGTTTCCCCAAAATACAAGAATATGCCTTCTACCAGTTAAGACCTAAACTTCCAATTTAAACATTCGCAACTAGGGACGTTGCGATACTATTGATACTAGTAGGTATCGGTACTGTTATCTCGATACAAGTGGTATCGGTTTTGAATCAAGTGATACTTTATTGGTTTCGAAAGAAAATTTGCAGTATCGGTATCGAAAGAAAGTATGCAGTATCATTATAACTAGGATTGCTTTCATAGCAGTGATAGCCATCAGTTGAGCCGATCTGGGGCCCATTTCATAATAAACTACAAGTTACAAGTTACAACTTGTAACTTGTAATTTCCATAAGTTTTGCATTGGGTGATCAGCTGATTTACTAATAATATTAGTTTGAACTTTATTATGAAATAGGCTCCAGGTTTCATAGTTTGTAATAAAGCAATAAATAAAAATAACGTTTATAGATATAATACAACTATTTCATCAATTTTAACTTATCAATTTGTCTCAGAACTATCAACATCTATAACAATAAGTTTCATAAGTAAAGATTTGGACATTACATTCATATAGACAATAGACAAAGACAAAGCTTTATTGTACATAACGCCTGAATCTAAATACAATAATTACAAAAGTAATTCCCAAGCTGCAAGCTGGTACATGGTCAATTTATAATCTGGGTTCCTTAATCTAAATTATACTTTTCTGGCTCAAAGTCTCTTTCAGCTTATATGTAAAATTTGATTTTGATAAAGTTCTGTATGAATTAGGTAAATGATATATGCTATATCATTTGTATGGTATCTTTCCTGTGTTTGCTTGCTAATGTCATCTGGTGAACCCACTGTTTTGGTTGAACCCGACCTTGAACATAAACCAATCAGCATTTTCTCAATCTTGGCCTGATTTTACAATTCAGGCAGAAATACCTGCATTTGATCCATAGGATTAGCAGATGAAACTTTTTAAAGTCTTGCCTGCTTTGAGAGAATTGCACAAATAGTTGTCACCTATGGGAAGAGAGGGAAACAGGTCCACAACGTAGGGGGTGGTGAAGGAAGTAGTATAGGTGAGCAGTGTTGAGTGTGGGAATGGATTAATGTATCTGCAATGCTAAAATGCTATGGGAAGAGACTGTAGACTGTAGGTTAAAATGATTACTAAGCACGAATTGATACATATTTTCGATACATGCAATAGTTTACAATAGAAATTTACTGAGTTGACAACAGCTGATTTTTACGCCATAGAGGATAAAAACGATTTTTACTCCCTAAAGAGTAAAAATGCTACTTTAGACCCGCAACGCAAGCATTAAAAACTTCTGTTTTTACTGCAGTATGACAAAAACAATATAATATGAACCCTTGATGACTCCGCTCAATTTTGTGGATGCCTCTGTGAACGCCACCTAGTTAAAACAGTAGCCTATTGAGTATTGACTTTTGATTTATTATGTAGTGACAAGATAAAATTGTATTTAAATTATTAAAAAGACATTGAAATGTAGTTAATATTATTAACTGGAAACAACTAGTTAGGTATTATCTTGTAAAACGAAAACGAAAACGCAAAAAAATACTTTATCCTTACTTACTTGGACAATAATTTGCCCAAGTCATTGCCAAAACAACACAATCAATGTAACAAAGTGGTTTGCCAACACGATGATATCATCAAAAATATTTCAAATTTTAAAATAGGTTAAGAAGTATATAGAACGCATAGACCGTGTTTTGTTGATATAATAGCCAAAATAAACATTAAAATTTTTGTTGTCACATAAATATTAATCTAATAATTTAACAATATGCTTTATTGGATCAGCTTACGTTCCCACATGAAACAACAAGTATTAAATAGGGTTTAAATTTCACAATATCAAAAGTAGTTGCACTGTTTAAAGTAAATAATAATTTCCCATGTAATATAAAAATTTGAAATGCAAAAAACCTGGTGCAATCTGTTGTAGTGGTCACCAACTAATGACAATATTCTGTGTTAAGTTATAAATCAATCAGCTGTTTGCTATGATACTGCATTATAATTAACTAGCTGTAACCCGCGGGCTTTGCCCCGTTTAACTTCTTAATTTTCAAGATTATCTCGTTCGCATGGCTCAATCACGCCCTGGTTGAAGTTTGTTCGCTACGCTCACTCACCTTTAGGTTGGAGCTCGTTCGCTACGCTCACTCACCTTTGGGTTGGAGCTCGTTCGCTGCGCTCACTTGCCTTCAGGTTAGCTCGTTCGCTACGCTAAATCGCCTCCAGGTTTAAGTTCGTTCGCTACGCTCACTCACCTTTTGGTTGCAAATTAGCTGTTGTCATAAATGTAAAAGAAATATAAGTGCTGCACCCTGTTGGTAATCCTTGTAACTTTAATGCTATTGAACATCATAGAACAGAACCAACTTGTTTAATTGAAACAGCTGTTAAGATTCAATAATTCCATTTCTCATAAGGTTAACATGGGAAACTCCAGAGCCACTGGGGCGGAGCCCGAAAGGATTTTTGAAATAAGAATATGCCTATATGTTAATCGGGAATGTGAGCTATCATCATGCCAAATTTCAGCCCAATCCGACCAGTATTTTTCGCGTTCACTTGTCACAAACATACATCCACACATCCATACATCTATACATCCAAACTTTCTCATTTATAATATTAGTAGGATATTCAACTCAATACACTAGTAAACTCTGGTGAGATGGTCCTGAACTTCATCTATTTTCTTGGCTTCAAACTTTCATATTATATGGGAAGTCTATTCTGTGTACCTATTGTCAATTATAATATGAAAGCATGTTCATAATGGTCTATTAAGATAAAAATATTGATTTAAGAATACTTGTTATTTCAAACTGTAGTAGTTGAAATGTAGATTAGTCAATGTAGATTAGTAGTGTAGATGTGTCATTAGTCATTTATGTAGTGATACATGTAGTTTTAATTCCCAATAACATGAAATAAATTGTATTTGTTATTTAAGCTTTATTTAGCTACATAAATCAAATCTGTAAAATACTGTACCTATTCAATCAGTGGCGTGTCCAAATTGCAACGTAAATGTAAACTTAAGACTTTTCTCTGTATTATTTGATCAGTGGTCATCATCTGGATTTTTTCCTTTGTACTTTGTTTAGGTCGTGGCTTAATTTTTACATATGCTATGATTCTTTGGTTTGTTTAAAATTAATTCGTTATTTTGTAACCATCATGGCAACCCATAAGGCCAATGTTAAAATTTAAAAACTTTGAGTTACTTTTAAATTATATCTAGGCATTATCAAAAATTTAATTAGTTTGGTCTAAACCTTCTAAACATTTGTCAAAACAACCTGGTAAAGTTTGGCTAAAATATGTTCAGCCATTATTGAGTTAAAGTGTTAGAAAGTTTGCAAAGAAGTTGATCCCAAAGAGCTTCGCTTCGCCCTGCTCAAAAAAGTACCTAATCGAGACCACAAAAGTTTGCCGTTGGCGACAGCCAATCACAAGACAAGCCTAGTTTCGACGTTGCCATATCACCCGTTGACACTAATTAAAATACTAAACAATATTTTCAAATCAGATGGTATTATTAGATTTGGCAACACCGCACTGTCCTCATTGGCTCCTTCAAAGTCACGTGGTAAATAGGCTCCACCCTCAACTGCAAACTTTCGTGGTCCCGACTTTAGTAATATTTTCTCTAAAATGTACTTTTTCTTTAGAACCCAATAGGAAACAGATATCTTTAAAAGTTTGTTTGTTAAAAAAGTTAAGGCTTTTTAATTAAAACATGCTTTAATTTGTACTATTTAGTTGGAGCTTAGATCAATCACCATCATTGATAGATCCTTCCGCATCGCCTGTTTCATTTGAAATAAGTTAATTACCTCGCTCTTCCTAAGCACTAAAAAACAATCAAATTCTTATAAAATAAACGTGGATTTAATCTTGCATTAAAAGCTGTGTTATTATTTTTCCATCAGTCATTTATTTATAAGTGTTGAAGCCTAGCCTGGAAAAGAGCTTGATTTCATGACAATAGTTATTTGTGCAACTAGTGAGAAAAGTGAGCAATTGACTCACTCGAGAGAAATCCTTACTCACGAGCCGTAGGCGAGTGAGGAATGGTTTCTCGAGTGAGGCAATTGTACTTTGAACTCGAGTTGCACATTATACTTTTCCTACAGTTACCATAAAACAAATAAATTTGTGAAGAAACATAACCTATTTTTACACAGAAGTGTACTTTTAATATAACATTTAATGTGAAGTGACAAATACAACAGTACAACAGCTGACCAGCTGATTTACAGCCAGTGCTGCCAACGTATTTCGCGCGCATACGACGTTGCCTGCATGCTACGCGCTCACTATTTCGTGCCTTCACGTTGCAAATCTGGAGTGAGACAAAGTAATTAGAGTGAGACAATTTTAACATTGTCTCACTGATGAGCGAATTGGCCACTTTGCTTTCTCAAATCAGTGAGAGAACATGTACATTGTTAGGTAACTGTAGGAAAAGGTAATTAACTTTAAGATATTCAAAGGCATAATTTGAAGATGGATAAAGGTTAAACTTACGTGTAGGTACAATTTAAAGAGTGTCTTACAAACCCTACAAGGTCAAAGATCTATGAACTTCATGAAATGTTATTGAATAAGAATAAGTAATAACACTTTAATCAATGCTTGGCTTAGAACTTATCTATTTGATACTATAGGTACAGTACTTATTTGATCCTTACAGTATATTGATAGTTTTGTTGTAATATTCCTGTGGTATCGATACTGCAGTTGCGATATGGTATTGATACCAAGTATTGGAAGGTATCGCAATTAACGTTCCTATTCACAGCCCAGAGTGACACTACTGCTGGGAATCAAGTTTGTCACTGCAAACCAACAACAATGAATCCTGAACCCTGAACCTTAAAAATCCTGGTAACCTTTTTCCTAAGCTTGTATGAAAGTGTTCAGATATAAACCATTCTTGACTCCTAGTTTGATTTTCCAACCTTGTCCCTGACTTGCTGGCTGTCTATTTGAATTATAATGTAATGGACAAAATAACTGTATTTTATTACTAGAATTAAACTAAATCCGTTTCAATGCTCTAAAAACTAAAAAATAAAAAAAATCCATCATGTTCAGTTAAATTTATTTTTAAATCCTGAAAATCATCATTACACTTTATTCAATTGTTATGTTCTCGAGACAGTATGGTATACTTACATGTGTCCAATACATTTTTTAAAATGATATTTGTTACATTTTTGGAGTTGATACAGCCTGCTTCAAGACTGGCAAAACCAACTTGCATGACTGTAAAAGAGTAAAAATTGTCACTTTTTATCCATGAGTTTTTATTATCAGGATTAAATTTGATATATAAATTTAAATACACATAGATGATAGGTCCTGAGTTATTGTTATAAAATAATTTAGTACATACCGGTATCTTATTATTGGACAAGCAACTGATAAAGTGTTGATGGTTTGTTTGCATAAGATTCAGCATCGCTCCACCAAAAACATCATATTATTACTACAGTAGAATATAAATAAATAGGTTGAATACCTTTTTCACGCCATCAATCCTAGTGGTTTTCTAAAGATGACTATTAGTTTTGAGGCTTGCAGCCCCATTGTCAAATCACTTCATTAATTGTTGATAAAATACAAGTTATAACAGTTCCACATATAGTTCTCTACTTCGCGCGGACCGATATAATATGAGTGTACTGGTCATATTATAAACAAAATGTAGTTTGTTTAGGCTAGAAATTGAATGTGTTGTGTAAAACTGTGTGTATGTGTGTATGTGAGTGGATCTGTGACAACTTGTGTTTTAACAACAAATAATCACATATGATATGACAATGGGGCTGCAACTCTCAAAACTGTAGTCATCTTTAGGAAACGACTATAGGATTGATGACGTAAAAAAGGCATTTAACCTATTTAGAAATAAATCAAAAGGAAATGATCTTTTTTCAGTTATGATTCGTCTCTATGATAGATCATAAGCTTTAAAATTACGTTTCAATCGTAAAAATCTGTTTAGTAGAACGGCTGAAAAAGGGATGTTACAGAAAAAACGTTATTGTAATACTCACATGAGGTTATAATGGCGCAGATCACCAAAAACATGTCATTAACATCGTTTGTCAAATTCACGATTTCCCTCTGTAGCATATCCAGCGTCAGATTGGAAGTTGCAATCCGCGTCAAGTTTTCTGAGACCAACTGCATTGCCATGGGCTGCATGACGATCATCTCAGCCTGGCCCGCCATGGTCTAATAGTGAAGTCCTCTGTTAAACTGAAGGTTCCAACTTCTAGTTCGGTACAACCTCAAGTTGGTATCTCTTCCACAATCAGCTTGTTAATTCTAAACCACGAGGTTAATTAAGTCAAAGTGATAGTAAGTTCTTTCCTATTCACTTCAGGAACAGGTAAACACTTAGTTAAGTCACTGTAGTTATCGGTTGTTTCAAGGAACAATTTTAAAATTTTAAAAGGAAAGATTAAAGGAAATTGGTCTGTTAATATACAATTGGGTGCTGATTAATTTTAATTTTGGGTTGCTTTAAATAATTGAATACCGTAGTTCTTTCTTGGTGACTTCCTGTTTGCAATCAAATAGTTGTTAAATGTGGACTTGCATGTTTGTCAGTTTATTAACACAATCACAAAGTGTAGAATAAATTAGGTATAAATAAGAGATGCAGAACTGCTCACAACTCACAGAAACAGGATTGAAATACAGACATAAAGCAATCCATCTGTAAATTCATTACCAATGTTTGATGGCTCATGTACCAATGGAAACCCTCAATGAATGAAGAATATAAACAAATGGATGGATGAAATGCTTTAGAACATACTATACTGTAAATGAATTCTCAATTATAATTATACAAAATCATGAATTATCATTGTTACACAAATATGAATTGATTAATTGTAATTTTGTAACTGACACATGAATATTCTCTAGGCATACCTACTCCAATAAAGAACTTGTTTTCCTGTGTTGCCTTATATTGTTAGCATAGTCTTCACTTCATAGTCCAATAGAATTAAATACACTATGCATGTTTTTTTTTTCATTTCCACAAATTTGTCTAGTGATTACTTCCTTCTCATTAATTAATTAATCATACCTAGTATTTTTGTATACTGTAATATTTTAGTATTTTCCAATTCCATCCACCTGTATATAGCCAGTGTGTAGCCATTAGATGTTAAAATGTACATATTTCTAATGAAGTTGGTTTATTTATATGTTCTATTTATTTTCATAGTTGTTAATTGTAACTGCTAATAAAAACACCCCTCCCGCATCAAACCTGCAGACTAAGGGAATTTCAATTCGCCTGATTGGATTTTCACTTATATCTATCTATCTATATATTAATAGGCAAGCATGTTTCTTTAAAACCTTTTTTCTCAGCTCATGTGCCTCATAGGGAAAATCTACTCATACCGTTAGAAAGCTATTTTCCTGTAGGTGTGCAGAATCCCTTTATAAATTTAAATAGGCTCAAAGATAAGCGCAAAAATGAGTTTAAAAATTTGAAAAAAATTACATGGATCTTATGCGTTGCCATGCGGTGACGAAATAACAACGAAATATAAACAGAAAATCAAAACAAATGGAAGAAACTCCAATCACATGTTTTATTTACAGTGTGGGGTGAAAAATTAACATAAGTGAGTACATCACATATTTTTGGTCGAGTTTCGACCACTGGACGACCTCTCGTATATATTTAAATAACATTTCGGTTTAAGGAGTACCTAGGTTTGCTGCTACAGGAAGGGTAATTAAGTGTGTTTTTGGTCAAATATTCATAGCTTAGTATAAAATAAATAAATTTACCAAGTTTAATCCAAATATATCAAACAAGCAAACTACAACATTTTACTTATTCCCCATAAGAATAACATGGGAATTTTAAATTTACAACATTTTGAATTTTTTCCGTAACCAATAACCATAAAAAAACACTTTGATAATTAACAAATGTATTTGTTTTTTTTAAGCTCTTTAAAATGTCAATTTAAAGATAAACTGGAAAAATCTTGTGTTTTGAGAGTCTAAAATGAGAAATCCCAATTTTTACCCCATAACACCCCGTTCCCTAAGTTCGAGCATGCTGGTTCCTGAACACATTGGAATTTTGTAACGGCCTACACCTTTAAGCCAAATTTCATCAAAATCTGTTATTGCGTTTACGGACGTGATAACTTGAGTAATTTTTGTCCAATTTTGATTAAATTATTTATACATACATAGGCTCAGTGCTTGATTTGAGGGGGAACGTGGCGGAACGGAGTTCAGGTACCTCTCTTTCGGAAATATTAAAATATTGGCATAAAGGTACTAATCACACTAATTTGGTTACATTGTGCTGGTACTTCTTTTATTACAAATCTAGCACTGTAAATAAGAATAGCGTTTTTGACCTCTAGGGACATCAAAATGAAAAAGTATACCAGTTCCGGGCATTGGTCTTACCGTGCCAAATTATAGCAGGCCTATATGTAACAAAGTGAAAATTATAAGTTCAAGTTTATATTAATTGTGTAGTAAACTTGCACTAAAAGCTAAAATACAGCAAAACTAGCAAATACATATACTGTTCACATTTGTATTGTTGAACAATAAAAACAGCTAATTTCAATAATATAAATAAATTGTAAACAAACACTAGCGCACCCAAGTAGTGGGCAAATAGGGAACTGATCAAGAACAAGAGAAAGTAAATTTAGAGCATCAAGGGAAAGTCAGCTGAACTATTTTCTCTTGCTCAAATTAGAGCTTGGGAAACGTTTACTTTCTTTGATATCAGCTGTTATCGAAAATAGCTACTTTCTGTAAGGATCGTGATGACAAAAATATTTAACCTGAAGAGAAATAATTGGACCATTTCTTTATGTAGTATTGTAATGTGTAAGTGTAAGACTTACATGTTTTCGCAACCCTCTGAACTGAGTAGCGTCATTCTTTAAAAAAATAACACTCCCTGACACCCATTGATCATCACTTAACTGAGCCTCAGTCAATTTGTTTCTGGAATGTTATTTTGTTGTTTTTTTAGATCTTTTCCTCTTGGGTTTCACACCCATTATGAACAATGACCAGTTATTACACCATCAAGATTGCATCAAATGTGTTCTTTTAGGAGATAAACCTGTCTTCTATATGATTAAATCCAATATTATTAATTTTAGCCTACTTAAATAACAATTAATTGTATTATCAAATTACAACTAATCAAAATGTACCCTTATACTTGATATTGAGACTACTCTTTCCTAGAGTTGTATGGTTAGTAAACGTAGGCTATCAGCAATCCGACACTACTTCCACTAGCTTGTCAACATCTCTTGGTAAGCAGTGGGAGTAATGATTTTTACGGGGAAAATCTCAAAAGTTGCAATGTTGCAATAACTTTTGAATCGTAATTTTTACAGCAATTAAGGTTGTAACATTTTGTTTAGAGTTAAAAGGACTATAAAAAAATGTTTAATCAAAAACGGTCAAACCGTTTTTTGTAAATCTGATTTTTAGCTAATTTTCCATATAGGGAATAAGCTATTAATCGTAGGTCTCATGGTAAGACCCAGGACCGATTTACTTTTTCGTTTTGATGTCCCCAGAGGCCAAAAACACCTTCCGTTCAAATTCATGTATACATTTATGTCCGTAAAATATGTGTCTGTTAGCATGATATAACTTGAGTAAAAATATGACCCGATTTTGATTAAATTTGGTACAAACATGAAAACCAAACGTGAAAGGGATTTATGGGTTGAAAATTGGTTTTTCTACTTATTTTTTATTAACACAACATAACATTTCCCAATTTCTCTCTAAACCATTTTGAAAAGCTTAAAAATACAAATAATTTAGTATATTGAAGTGTTTTTGTACGGTGTTATTGGTTATAGAAAAAATTAAAAATATTGTACACTTAAAATCCCATGTTATTCGTAAGAAGAATAAGTAAACTGTTGTAGTTTGCTTGTTTATGGATGTATTTTGATAACATGTGACAGTTTTGTTGATAATAAATACTTGTTCTGAATGATCAATGGCCATGATCATTATGAGATCAAATGGGAATTTAGGAGCTCCTTCCCATGAGAACGCAACATTATTTACTTTGCTGTCATGACTTTGTGTCAGGGTTTTGAAGGCATTAAATAAATCCCATCAGCTGAAATATTAACTTGGTGAGCAACAGCCTGTGCCTTGCTGGACTTTGTCCACTCCTATTCCCCACCCCCTGCCAGACAGGAAATTTGCATCCTGACATGTCACAGTTACAACTATGAGCAAATCTGACCTCTTCTACAAGGCAACTCCATGCAGTGAGGATGTTTTAAAGTAATACAGAGAGTTCAGCCATTTTGAAGAGTTTGCAGTTAGAAGACCAGTGTCCAGCCTTGTGAACATCAACTTTTTCCCTTGTGTCCATTCCTTTTGGATTTATTTGGCAGAGGTAAGATTAGTCAATGATCAATTTTGTAAATAATTTGAACCCAATTTTAATCCATTTATGATTTAAATACATTTTAATTTAATATTTTCTGGTTCTTGATTTGGAACTAATGGCCAGACATGCAAACTGAGAATTTGGAATATTTCAGAGTAAATCATTATTATTTAATAAGTAAGATACTTTGTCAATTTGTTAGTCATATAGTTTTAGTCAGTTTTAAAGAATCATAAATATGACATTTTCATGGTTAGTTAGTATGATTGGAATACAATTTTGTAATATAGTGCAAAGTAAAACTTGTCTAGAGGAAAAAATATGAAAATTGCTGACCATGTGCTTTCTAATTTTAACTTGCTAATTTACATGAGAATTTAATGAATTGTAATAGTAATGCTGTTCTGTACCCCAATGTAAGTTTTAAATATTTGTTTCCTTTGTATAAATTAATTGTTTTGTGTAAATATGAGTCAAATAAGGTAAAGTATTAATGATTTTGATGATTAACTAATGACACTAAATGTAGGCTAGTAATTATTATGTTTAAAGATGATTTAAATGCGTATTGAAGATTCCAAAATATTAAAATATTATGTAATGTTTGATTTACTGTAAAATTCAAGTGTCAAAAGGTTGTGTAGGTTAAAGTCGATGAATTGATCTAAATGTTAGTTATTCTTTGAATCATTATTAATTAATTTCAACAAAATATTCCAAATTCTCATGAGAATTGTGTTATTATTTATGTTACTAGTTAATTTTAACTGTTGTTTAGCTATGAAATATTTGTCACTGTAAACTTTAGTTGTAAATATTGAGTTGGAAGTGATTTTATGTCTCAGTAATGATTGCAAATAGGGAACACAGTTCAAGAAAGTGTAGTACACTTGGAGCAATTTAAAACAATGTTTCATTTGGTTAGGTTTTACTAATAATATCATTCTATAATTACTTCTGATGCTGGGTAAAATATGTATATACTTTCAGAGATTATTTATCCTCATGTTTAATTAACTTTATAGTGCTTTAGTAGCTACTGAACTCAAAGTAGTAAATTAGCCCATTGAATTGAAAGTGTCAAAGGTAAATAATGCTACACCGAATAATATGAAGTTATATGCGTTATTCTGAACCAATTCATGTATAAACCTCTGAATTCTTCTGGACTTACCATTTGTGTTAACGGACGTCTGAAAGATTTAACATAATTTACTAGGTATTTGAAAGTGTGTTAGTCTTCAATACTAGAGTGTGTGGGTTTTGCACAGGGAAAGTCTGCGGACTTGATTTTGGTTACCTATCGCCCTTTGGATGTGGACTGTGGTATCTTGGACCTGCTCTGGCATTATTCCATTTGTGGCTAGAGGACCTCGACTTCAACACAACCTGTGACATTGACAGACTCACCTGTGTCCGTGCAGTCAACCTGTGTACAACCTAACTTTGACTATACCAACGCTCTCAAACAACAGATAGGATAATTATTTTAATATTACATTAGTTAACTATTTTGGGATTTATTATGAGATATTTGGACACTTTCAGGATCTATTTTGTTTAGATATAAGTATTTGTTTCAGGGTTATATATATTTATTACTGTGTATTATAGGCTATGTCTTTTGTGCTCAATAATTCATCTTAGTGTCGGCCGACAATTTCTAATTAATTTTGGTAGTTATAAAATGGAAGTTAAAAGGTACAAATGTTTTGCAACTGATCAGTAAATATTTTCTTGGGTAATCAAATCTTTGGTATTCATTCATATTACCTAGTAGCCTTATCTTAGAAGTGATAGTGTTTCAAATCAAAAATATCAGTTTTGTTTGATTGAATATTTAGCTGGTAGATAAAAAGAAAAGATAATAATCTCTCCTTTCATTGATAATAGTTGAAATTTGATAGAAATATTATTTGAGACTTGTATGTTTGGTCAAATTAATTTGTTTTAATAGAAGCCTCTGCCATTCCCTTTTAGTAATTTATTTTCAAAATTAATCACATTATCCTTTACCTTGGAATATTTCCTAGTTTGGTTCCTAGGAAGGTTAAAACTAGGTGGCGCCCTTTTCATGAAGAAATTTTGATTTATTAAGGATAAACACTCTGTTCATTTACATCGACCCACCCCAGACTGAGCGACCTGAGGCCAGAGTGTAACAAACACTACTTGGCAAATGTATTTATTTTATAATAAGCCAATTCTACAAAAAACACACTTTATTACCCTCCCTGTAGCAGCAAACCTAGGTAGTCATTAAACCTATGGTATTTAAATAGATTTAAGTGAAAATCAACTTAGGCAAATTGAAATTCGCTGCGGTTAGCATAAGGTCTGGTGTCCACCGCTTGGGGTGCCATGCAGTTGAGGCGCACACGCTACCTAACTATACGGCACACCTAGCGGTGGACGCCAGAACTTATGCTAACCGCAGCACTGCTGTCGGTCTATATTTAATCCTATTTGTCTATGGTATATAGAAGCATTGTTGTATCCCTGACAGTTACAGGGAAAATTCCTAAAAAGTGTAAATAAAAATTCCCATCTTATTCTTATGGAGAAAAAGAAAACGGTCGTAGTTAAGGGTATTTTGATTGAATTTGGAATCCATTTTAATAAAAAAAACACACACCTTATTACCTTCCCTGTAGCAGCAAACATAAGAACTCATGCAAATTAATGTTATTTGTATAGGAAATAAATGTGTCAATTTTAAGGAAATATTTCAGTGGAAATTGAACCAGACAAATGGATATTCACTTTGTCTGCAGGTTTGCTGCGGTGGGTGTATTCCATTATTCTATATGGGTTTTATGGGAATGATCACAAAAGTTACTTTTGAACTGTAATTTTTACAGCAATGGGGTTTGTATAATTTTTATAAGAGTTAAAAGGGCTTATACAAGGTGAGATCCTAAACACTGGGCATTGGCATCTATAACATTATAAATTTGAATCAAAATCATCGAAGCCATTTTTTAAATTGGATTTTTTGTTTATTTTATGGGGAAATCACCACTAAAAATCAAATTTTAAAAAATACACGGAGATACCATGTATTAGTACCTACATTCGGAATTCCATCAAAATTGTACCACCTGGGTGGTCTATTCCTATTGCTCTGTACTACACACACAACTCTGTAGTACACATCCACACACACACTCATATCACTTCCAAAACCACTTTTCTGGGTTCAGGGTGACCCAAAACAGATATTTCCACCAAAACTCAAAAAATGTTATGTTAACTTAAAAAATGTTGAAAACAACACTTTCATATATTATATATATAGGAGGGGAATGTAAAAACTGTGAGTATACCTAATCCCCTGTTTTATAGTAAAACTTAAACCTGTAAGTACCTATGTCCAAGGGAAATTTGTGTTTTAAAAAATAAATCCTAATATTACCAAAACAAAGAAAACAGGTTGTAAAAAAGACATAATACTTTTTAATATTTGAGAATAACTGTACTACAATGTATGGCAGCAGCAATTTATGTTGTAACCAACTCTTTAACACATAGTGTGCTATTATTTATATACTACTTTTTTGTAACTAATTGTTATTGTGCGTTATTATTTTTATATTTCCAATCAATCAAAGCAATTCATTTTTATTTTAAGGATCACACTTGTCAAAAATGCCAAAGTAGTGATAATTTCCTAACCTTAATACAGTGATGTATACAATTTTCATTGATAACTTTTGTATCACTTTACTGGCGATGATAAATAAAGAAGTCAACCATTATCTAGTTGGGTATAGCAGGTGAGGTTGACATTCTTTGTTTTAACAACTTTGACTTATTTGCAAACGTTTTGAAAAGAAGGAGAATTTTTGGACTCATGCATTTGTAGTTTGAACAACTATTCAGTAAAACCGAAACTCTTGCGACTTGTATTATTCGTTTTTAAAAGGCAAACTTTTTAGGGAGTTCCGTATATTTTTATTATTACGTATGTTATTTTATACCCCTATTGGGTATATGAAAAAAGTATTGTTTTTTTAAATTTTCAAGTTTGAGTTTTTGGTGGAAATATACGTTTTGGATCCTCCTGAAAAAAAAAGTTTTTGAAGTGATGTCTGTATGTGTGGATTCGTACAGAGTTACAGACTACACCTGTCGTCCGATGTTGACACAATTTAGTATGTGGGTAAATTTTTTTTTAATGGTTGTATTACAACTCTTAAAATAATGGTAAAATAGATAAAAAAAAAACCGTTCAAACTATTTTAACTAAAACTTAGTATGCTATGGTTCTTTTAACTCAAAACAAAATAGTTCAATTCATCATGCTGTAAAAATTGTCATAATTCATAAAATTTCATAATAAATTATTTACACCCATTATAAATGTTTGACAAGCTAATGGAAGTCGAATACCGTTTATTTTAATGGATAGAATAGTTTTTTATTGACATTTTTCATGTCTTTTATTTACATTTTTTAATTCACCCTCGCATAGGCTTTGTTCATAAAATATTTTATGGATTTTAAACAACATATATACATACTTCCATTGTCATCTTTAGGATAAAAAAATAAACTTTAGACCTGTGGTCGTAACACTAGGAGGAATGCTAAATTAAAGGAATCACTTAGAACTTGAAATTTTTAACAAGTCTTTTATTAACATACGTTCACTAAAATTAATATAAAAACAATAAATATTGAGAATGAGTTCTATCTCTATCGTAATCTCTGATGATTTTCCATCTCCATTGCCATGTTGTCAAAGGCGAGAGTAGGCTGCTTGCTGAATGCTCTTAGGGCTGGACTATAACTGCCATCTGTGGCAAAAATAGAACATTATTTCAAGCCATGCAAATAAATAACATTTCTAATCTCATGTTTACCAAGACTCCAACCTATATATTAAAACGTAACAGGGTTTTTTATTTCACGATTCTGAATCAACCACTTGACGGATTTTTATGATTTTTGCGTTAAAAGAAAGATAATTTTGAGAACTAGGGAATGTCGAAGCCATAATTTTAGTTTAGGGTTTCAGTTTTTTAGAAATTAAGTTTTAATTTTCAAAAAGTCTAGCAGCCGACGGACGAGTTAAAGTCGTTTTAGTGGTGGTTTAACTAACAGCTGGTTTCTAACTGTCATTGAAATGTTTATGTTACAAGTTGTTTGCATACAAAAATAGTGATCGTCAGAGTTTGCCTACACACTATTTCACTTTAAAATGCAGTTTATTTCCTACCGTAAAAGATCTATGTTATCAGGAGATTGTGTAATTTTGAACTAAACATTTTAAACGTATAATCAAGTTTTGTCATAAATGCAATCCGTCTAAGTATAAGTGCTTAATCCTTTAAGATATAAGTGGTTTACGTGTTGATACATTTTTTTCTAGATGTTTGAATATAAGTGTGACTGCATACAGAAAACATTTTATTCGTAATGAAAATGTCAACCGGTGTAGTAGGTCTCCAGAAAACTGACCAGTAAGCTGCAGGGTGTCAGTAGAAACCAAAATCGATTCATACCATATAAAAACTATCCCAGTACCCAGACAGCACACTTTCTCCTCAGGACATCCCACGGATATTGCGACAGGATATGCAAGATATCCCATAGTGGTCCTATGGTCAACTTGGGATATCACAGGATATCCACAGGAATGCGTAATGTCCCCGCCCGGGGATGTCCTACGGATAAGCTCACACGCATATCCGTGGGACATCCGAGGTCATCCCAGGGTAGTCCTCAGGACATTCTCAGGACATATGGGACTACTATGGGATGTCCCTGGGATAAAGTGTGGTCTGGGCCTGAACATAAAAAACACAAAATAATATAGATTTAGTATGAAAAGCTTAATTATAGGTTTAGTAAATTGATTAAATAGTTAATAAACACAAATTTTGAAGAAAAAAACGAGAAAAAAGTTTTTGGCCCAGACGGGTTTCGAACCTGGTACCTTCGCCTTGTGAGCCTCTTACCTTACCTCCTGAGCTATCTGCGCTTGTTGATTATGGGTGTTTTCAAGTGGTTAAAGAGTAGCCGACAGTTGCAATGGTCGCAATACTTAAAATATTTTTGATACGGTACTACAGTATAGGCTATATATGATTCTGTTAATCTGTTTAGGCCTCAAGTAGTTGAATTGTTTTTCTGGTAGTTGGAGAGGATACTGGTATTTGAATATAGATTATTTAATCACCATTAGATTAGCACTGTAATAATTGATTGTTATATGATTAAAATTAGTTTTTTGTTGTTTTATTAATTTAAAGTTAGAATTAAATTCACATTTCACACAACTATGATAGAACTCTAGTTTTCCTGAACTCAGTGGTAGTAATATGTCAGTAAAGTAAAGTCAACCCTTGCTAGCCATAGTATTAACAAGACATATTTTCAATCTGGGAAACCTTAAACTTTTAAAATAAATTATAAAACCTCAACATCTTAATGCGCGGGAATCTTATTTTTAGAAAAAAAAACAGACCAAAATTATTTGTTAAATAATGAAGACGGCCCAATTATAAATTCGGAATTACTGAAAATAATTACATCAAGAACAACACTGTAACATATCCAAAATTCAAAAGATGAATTTTTCTAATATTATTTTTTATTTTTCCAATATCCTTTAAATCATCTGTTTTAACTTTGTTTAAAAATAATTTATTAAGTAAATATTTACTTTCTGTACTAGTGTAAACACAGCCTGAAGATGGAAACCAAGTTTCTGAAAGCACTAGTGAAAAAAACAAATTATTATATATTGGCCTTGTTGAACATTTAAATTTAGATATACTGTACATTTAAAAACATACATCTATTTAGGCCCAATTTAGGCTATTTAGGTAGGTGTATTTATGCTGTTTTGGCATCAGTGGTAGTATTTTTTTCTTCAGTTTGTTACCGGGACATTACGGGACATTACAGGATATCCAGTGGATTTTTTACATGTCCCGGGATGTCATGGGACATTCTGGGATATCCTATGGCATTCGTACATATCCCGGGACTTTACAGGATATCCTGAGGTTAACTTACAAATCCCGGGACATTACGGTATATTGTAGGATATCCTGTGGATTTCGTACTCGTCCCGGGATTTTGCGGGATATCCTGAGGATAGCGCACATATCCCGAGACATTCCAGGACATATGGGACTACTATGGGATGTCCCTGGGATAAAGTGTGCTGTCTGGGTAGTACTGTATGATTCAGAAACTTGATAAAGGGGTACAAAAGTAGACCAAAAGGCTCGGATCTCGGATGGGCTGGGCAGGCTTTGCATGGCGGAGAGAAGATTCTTCAACTTTTAAAAGTGTATTCCAAGGAGTACTACAAGGTAGACGACCACTTGGAAGACCAAGTAATGAAAGACATCTTCAGACTGGTAACTTCCTTAGAAATGGCAGGGGATAGAAGAGAACGGGAGGGCAGGATTTTAGAGGTTTCAGTGGCCAAGGTGGTAAAATAAGGCACGGTAAGTGATAGTAGGCCTATGCAGTGGAAGGTGGTATGTATAGCTACTTACTCAAAGCCAGTGTGTGTGAATCGGCCACCAAGTTGTAAACTAGCTGTTCTGAGTCATATTCAGTTTTAATTGGCTACTTGATTCCCGTACGTAGGACGGGCCAACGGCTCGTTGAAAGTTACAACGCAATTTTATTTTCCTACAGTTACCTGACAAAAGGGGTTTCCTTGCACTGATTATAGCACACAAAGTAGCTAATTGTTTCTTTTAGGTAGTTACTTTTGCTCCACTCATTTTGTTTGCCACACTTTTTTTTTTTGCCGCACTCCAGTATTCCAACCAAACAACAAAAAACAGGGTACCGTACTTTTATTAGCATTCCACATTAGTATTAGACCACATAATACTTGAACGCTTGAAAATAAGTTGGCAACTACTTAAAGATACTACGATTACGATCAGCTGGTGCAGCGTTTCCCATTTTGTTCAACGCTTGGATTTAACCTAACCTAAAAAATAGAATGTGTAACACAAGCGCAAAGTGCCTTAGCTGCACTCGAGAAATTTCTCTCATGTGCAGCAAAGTGCCACTTCGCACATTATTAGTTACACAAATAACTACTTATTTCGTTTTAATTTTGGTCTATACACGCCATTGGCATTATTTTAACATTTTGAAAAGGAACTCATTACTATCTAATCTTCTTATGTCGACCTTTTTGTTAGATACCATCATGAATTGACAGACCAAAGACAAATGGTATAACTCAATAATGATAAACTGTAATACCATAGACAAATAGAATAAATATAGACTGTCAAAGGAAGTATGCGCAATGTGTGCTCGAGGTTCAATTCGCTGCGGTCGCCGCCTCCTCGCCTACACGCTGAAGTGGTGTACACCGTAACTACACGGCATTCCTAGCTATGGACGCTAGAACATATGCTAACCGCAGCACTGCTGTCAGTCTATTTTTGTCTATGGTTATACTTAACATTTCTTAAACTATTAAAAGTATCAAGTAAACCATTGCTAAATAAAATAACAAATTGTTGAAAATGTTGTTGTATACTGTTTTGATTAAATACTTCTATTAACTAAGTTTTGTGTGTGTTTATCAAAGTTATTGGCATTTATTAGTTTCTTGGAAGGGAACTGTCATAACCCAGTTCTTATTAATACCATCTAACTTCAATTTTTGGTTTGATAATTGTTTTGCAACGACCCCAATTATATACCGTAATAATATTTAACCATCCTATCAGAATTCATGTTTAACATTACTCACGTTTTTTTAGTGTGTTGTGGTTGTGGACGCTTGGTGGGTGAGATACATGCCAACCTTTCTCTGGGTATGCTGGCTCGTTGTGTTTTGAAATATCTAGTCCTGAAATACTTATAGAGTTAATATGAATACCTATGTACTACTGAATTATAGTAAAAGAAGTAGTAAGATAGTAATATTTACAAAGAGAATAAGTAAGCTCCTATACCCATTCCAAATTACATGATTCTGTCTAAGAATAATTTTAATAAAATTAAAGAGCAAATCTTGACTGTTTTAATATTTAAATTGATCTCTCATACTGTACAGAAAATTGTATAACAATGATTTCGTTATTCATGGTTTGGGTTTCAGAGATTATTATTAACACAAACAATTCAATTCATCAAATGAATTTAGCATTTTCTTCAGCTATTTTATTGTCTACTTGTCTGAGTTGAATTAACGAGTTATGAATAATGAGTTTGAATTTAAAACAATACATTTTTTATTCACAGGCATGTTAAACTAACTACACTTGAGGATGGAACACCAAAAACTGATAAGTCATTTAAAGAAAGCTTCTAATTAGTAGTTAAATTGTAACAAAAATATATAAAATATTGTACGGTATTATAACTTCATACAAATTTATATACTTGAATACTAGGGTATGCTTAGTGTCTGACCTTCAAGTTCCTCTGACTCGGACACCCTGAGTAGGTTGAGTAGTCTGAGCAGACCAAACAACAAAACACTGCAGACAGTGGACCAGATGATCATCACTAGGACTCCTACTGTATTGTGCCACAGTTGCTGCAACAATTGTTGACAAAAACTTTGTTTACTGTAAAAATCTATAATGTGTTAATTTACTGCCTTGTTTGTTATACATGTTTTCCATGGCTCATATTGGAATTTTGTGATTAAGGATAAAATCATTTAGGCAAGGCCATATAGACATTTAGAGAATCAGTATTTTGGTATTCATATAATAATTTGTACTTTTTAATAATATGAAAAATGTAGTCTTGGACTTGGGTCAACCTGTTGTATAAACTCTCATAAGTATTAAGGGCCTTGAACGAAGGATGTGATGGATTTGTAATAATCATCAAATAAAAAAAAAAAAAGCAGAGACCAATGAAAAGACAAGCGATCAAATCAAAATAACCAAAACTACCCAAGGTTCTTAAGATCAAGTTGTTATGCTCATTAAGTGGCTAATAAAGTGAATTGGTATGAAAGAAATCTATTTGACTTGAAATTAGTGACTTGATTAGTGATAAGAAGAGGTGTTCTTAAGTTTCTATGATCAAGAGAACTGTTATTAAATCTGTGAGCTCGAAGTGATTTTATTCTTTGTTTTAAGGTAATTATTGCTAGTACAACAATTGTGTAAGTCAATTCAATGAATACTTAATGTAAAAAAACTACAACTAATAAAAAGCTTGTGTAAATATGGGAATTCTTTATTTTTTAGGTGTTGCCTTCCGGATTACTTTTTAACAATATCTTCACAAAGTTTCATCATGTAGCGTATTAATAATATAGATTCTAGAGGTTAAATAGTTGCCAACATAATCCATTGACTTCTTGACGACCTCCTAGGAGCGACAACACGTCGGCTTGACAATGACACCTTGAGTGTCGAAACCAGTCGCTATCCAGACGACCAATGGATTATGTTAGCAACAAAAAGGCATTTAACCTCTAGAATATATAAGAATCCTGTTGTATACAGGGTGCCCCGGAACTCTCTACCAATATTTTAGGGCATTGCTCCTGGGTAAGAAACATACCTAAATATCATATTTAAATTGTCCGAAAGTCCTTAGTAACTCACACAGACGCCATTTTGTTTTTTTCAGTTATTAATTTTTTCTAAAGAATGGTTAAACATACGAAATGGAAACTTTGCACAAACACTTATGACAACTTGACAAAGCTACAAAAAAAATATGAAGATTTTTCAAATTCATAAAACAAAATGGCGACAATTTAAAATTTTGTTTCTTAAATAACTCAAAAACCGTTGATTTTATAAAAATTTTATATCGCCGCCATTTTGTTTTATGTTTTTGAAAAATCGTCATATTTTTTTGGTAGCTTTGTCTAGTTGTCATAAAGGTTTGTGCAAAGTTTCCATTTCGTATGGTTAACTATTCTTTAGAAAAAAGTTAATAACTGAAAAAAACAAAATGGTGGTTGTGTGAGTAACTAAGGACTTCCGGACAATTTAAATATTATATTTAGGTATGTTTCTTACCCAGGAGCAATGCCCTAAAATATTGGTAGAGAGTTCCGGGACACCCTGTATATTATATTTATTAGATTGACTTCTTAAGAATCGGAAAGTATTCACAGTAAAATACATAATTAATATTATAAAATTATCTGGTAATTGTTAAATATCAGGTATCTGATTTGCTTGAAAAGTACTGTCTAACACTTCAACATAATATAATTTTTTTGAAACTACAATAATGTTTATGTTTTACTGAGACTACAGTGATTTTACTGTCGCTTTCAACGAACAATTGAGTTGACTCTGTGACTGTGTATGTTACAATTTTTACTATGTAACCAATGTACAGCTCGTGACACCTAAGCTGGCACTTGGCCTAGCGTGGGCAGTGCACGCGGGGGGAGAGTGGTGGTAGGGAAAAGACCGGACTGGAAACATTTCCGCTGCCTCACGGGGTTGACTCCCCTTGTGTTATGTACTTGAGTGCCTTCATATGGGTCACGAGGACCGTTGATGCAACCCGCATGACGGGACATAATGTTTTTGAAATAGGTACTAGTAGCAATCGGCCAAGTGCCAGCTTAGATGTCACGAGCTGTAACACACTTTTACTTTGACCAAATTTTAGAATAATAAACGGTATCAGCAATCTGACACATACTTTCTTCCATTAGCGTGTCAACAACCTTTATTAACCTTTATTATTTTGCATGGGTAAGCAGTAGGAGAAACTATGAAATTTTATACGGAAAATCACAAAAGTTGCAACAACTTTTGAAACGTAATTTTTACAGCAATGGAGAGTTGCACTATTTTGTTTAGAATTATAAAGATACTAATTTCAATCAAAAACAGTTTTTTTTCAAAAATCTGATTTTCTGTTTTTTTTATGGGAAAATAACATAAGTTACAATAACTTTTGAAGAGCAAATTTACAGCAGTGGGAGTTAACCATTATGTTCATAATTTAACAGGCTGTAGCATACTAAATTTTTATCAAAATCACTTGTGTCATTTTTGAGGAAATGAGATTTTTACTTTATTTTATATGTTTTATGGGTGAATCGCCATTAAAAATACAATTTTCAAAAAAAGGAAAAAACGCCTGGAGATATATTGGATTAGTACATACCATATTCCATCAAAATCGGACCACAGGTGTGGTCTAGCTACATTTTGAAAGTTTTGAACATTTATCATGGGTAAGACTAACTATGATATTTTATAGGGAAAATCACAAAACGTAATTTTTACAGCAATGCACCACAGTTGCACTGGGGAGTCCAACAGTTGTACTGTTTTGTTTAGAATTATCACTGTTCGTCAATCAAAAGAGCAGAGAACATATAGTTGCATGTTGATTTACATGGTTCTCATTAAATTTTGCAGATTTTATGAAGTTTGTCTCATTAAAATAAATACAATACTAACAGCAACTGACTCGTTGTCGACTCCATATGCAAGACCTCCTTTAGAAAAGATAGGCATAGCAATCACACCCCAAACTCCTGCTCCGAAATGAACTGCCACTGCATCCAATGGGTCATCCACTGTAAAAATGATAACAGCATAGTTTACCAAGTGACTTTGGATTCTGCTAGTAGAATTCTCAACCTATGGTAAAAGCTGGAGTTTGTCAATGTATGTTTCATATCCAGTTTTGTTAAAGAATGCTACGACTAAATGTTTTCCTCATATTTAGGGTAAATATCTTACTGATATGCGCATTTTACTCTTTGTTGATATAACAGGGACAAGAAATTAGTTAATGTATATTGTTTTATCAGTTGTTAAGTAGTCAGTGAAAATTTGTGCTGATACAAAAATGTTGTTTGACATCTTGAATCAAGGATTAAAATTGAACACTTTCTATGAAGTGTATGAATCCAGGTTATTATGTTGTTAATCATTATAGTATCATCACAATAAAAATCAGGCGCCCTGGGATGCGGGGAACAATCCCAGACATTACCCTTGCATCTGAGTCTCTTTTGCCAAGGATCAGAGCCTGGAGAGTCCTGGAGGATTACACGGCCAGTGACCACCAGTACATAATTTTTGATGTCCTGGATGGTCATCAGTGACAAGTAGCCGCATTTCGAAGTTAGACGTGGCAAAATTCAATGAAGCCATCTTAGGACGAACGCCGGTGGTTCCTCCCGCAGAGGCGTTAGTTACATCCAAGATGGGGCTGATCGTCTTGGCTTGTGATGAGTCTATGCCTCGCAGGAGATCTTGGTGTAATAAGCGACCTGTGTACTGGTGGACTGCCGAGATTGCAGAATTACGTCGGGCAGCATTGAGAGCCAGAAGACTTGCTACCAGAACCAGAGAACCTGTAGACAGACGTCGTAAGTCGGATGCTTACAGAGTGGTTAGGAGGTCTCTTTGTCGAGCCATCATCCGGAGTAAACGCAGTTGCTGGGAGACATTAAGGGACGATGTTGATTCCAACCCGTGGGGCCTGGGTTACAAACTTGTAACCAAGAAACATGGCACCCGCTCTCCACCTTCCATCATGGATGGGGTCACTATGGAGAGGATAGTCGAGTCCCTTTTCCCAGCTCATACGTTGCGCCCACTGCGGGATTTCGGAAGGGTGGATGACGTACCACTTTTCAGTCTTGGATAGATGGAGGCAGCCGTCCTATCCCTGAAGAACAATAAGGCTCCTGGACCCAGTGGGGTGCCTGGCAAAGTCCTCAAGAAGGTTTTGATTACTAACCCCTTGATCCTTTTGATTCCCCTCGTGCTGGAAAACAGCTAGGCTTGTGCTTGTTGGTAAGGGGAAGGGAGACCCAGACCTGCCATCCTCTTACAGACCTCTGTGTATGTTGGATACGGCTGGCAAAGTCCTCGAGAAGTTGATCCGTTCCCGGCTAAATTCAGCCATGGTTGCTGCGGAGGTCCTGTCCCCTCGTCAGTATGGATTCAGGATGGGTTTCAGGATGGCTACGGTTGACGCTATTGAAGAGGTGAAGCAAGCCGTGATGAGAGCTGAGGATTTTAACCACTACTCTCGTAGGGTTGTGCTGCTCGTAACACTCGATGTGCAAAACGCATTTAATTTCGCGAGGTAGTGTGATATGCTGGATGCTCTGGAGAACACCTTCTACGTTCCGGCATACCTCATGCGTATCATAGAGGATTATCTCCGATTCCGCCTCCTCATGTATGACGTACACTACGGAAGGCCCACGGACAATGAGTGTCACTTCCGGTGCTGCCCAAGGTTCCATACTTGGCCCAGACCTCTGGTATGTCGCTTATGACAGCCTACTGAGGTCAGAAATGCCTGAGGAAACTGTTTTGGTTGGGTATGCAGATGACATTGCAGCTTTGATAGCTGCACATAGCGTTGAGCTGGCTAAGCCAAAGCTGAACCGAGCTATGCGTACCATAAACGCATGGATGGCAGACCATGGTCTCTCACTCGCTTTGAGCAAAACTAAGATCGTGATATTAACAAAAAAATGGATTGACACCATCAAACACATCATGGTTGAGGGTGGGGGCCGTCGAAGTCCAGACCGTTCATACTGCCAAGTACCTTGGGGTTATGGTGAACAGCAAACTTAGCTGGCAGGACAAGATTTTCCGTACGGCAGACAAGGCAGCTAGGTCTTAGCCAGTTGATGGCCAATGTCGGAGGGCCTCAGTCTCGGTCCAGTGCTAGAAGGCTGTTAATGTCTTCTGTCCAGTCCGTACTCTTGTACAGTGCGGAGGTGTGGGCAGACGCTCTCAATAAGGAAGGTATATATACGGCTTGCCCGTGTGCAGCGTCAGGCAGCACTAAGAGTAGCATCTGCCTACCGAACAGTGTCCAAACCCCCCCCGTCCTGGTGGTTGCTGGAATCATAGAAAGGCAATTTATCAGCGCCGTGGGGAGGACCAGGCACGAACAGAGGAACGCACCCGCACCTATCAGCTGTGGCAGGAGAGCTGGGAGCAGGAGACACAGGGACGCTGGACCAGGCGACTGATACAGCAAGTCCAACCTTGGGTTAATCGGGGATACAGAGAGGTGGACTTCTACCTCACCCAATTTCTGATAGGTCACGGATTTTTCCGGTCGTACCTGTTCAGGATGGGACAAGCCGTGTCACCCGATTGCATATACTGCCCAGGCATTCCCGATGAAGTAGAACATACCTTTTTCCACTGCCAGCGTTGGGAAAGGCCCCGCCTGGAGGCTCAACAGTTAGTAGGACTGCTGTCGGTGGACACGGTCATACCGATGATGACGGAGGGTGAGGACAGTTGGACCTGTGTGTCACATTACATCCAGGGTATTCTCCGCGCCAAGAAACTCGACCTTGGCCAGGATGCGGTGTAGGTCATAAAGAATCTAAATGCCAGAAACGATGAGAGCCCTGAGGGCTTAGGTCACATGTTGGCCTGAATTGAAGTAATGTGACAAACAATTCCAGGTCTGTGTCCAACCAAGTAGAGGGGGATTTTTTATTGAGTAGTCTGTGATAAATTCAGGAGTCTCACACTACAGGCTGGCTACCTGTGTGCGTAAAAGCATTTTCCCTCCTCTCCTTTAAAAAAAGAGATCATCACAATAAAAAAAACCAGCTATATATTAAATTACAAAATAAAAATAAAAACTGATGTAATAACACAAGGTTAGTGTGTGTGTTTTACTACTTTTACCTCCATTGGTTGGTTACTATCTAAGCATAACCTGACTTTTTAGAATTTGAAAACAATCAAATGATTAAGATTAAAGTTGGAGTTTGTACAGGGTGCGGCAAAAAACCAATCTATAATTTAAATTATTAATAACTAAAAAATTTACAGTGATGTAATATGTTTGATTGGTATTACAGACTGGTATTGATTTCCATTAACGAAAACTAACATATTACACCAAAACTTTCAAACACCTTAATTAGGATTTCAAGAGTCAGTTTGGCGATCTCTTGAGTAATGGCCTCTTTTAGTTCGCCCAATGTGCAGGGCTTGTTTGTGTACACTTGTGACTTTGGCCTCAAAACTTATGTTGCAAAAATTCCTCACAGCATTGACTGTGCGTGCAGTAGCGCCATCCTGTTGAAATCACATTCTTATCAGGACTATGCATTTTCCCCGAAGTTCTGGGATGAGGAAGTTTTGTAACATAAACAGATAGTGTGTTCCAAATTCACCATAACTATTCGGCCACCTTCTTCAAAGATGGCCTGAGCACACAAGTTTTTGTGACACACCATACACAGTGACGTCAGTGGGTTTTAATTGCTGAACAAAAGCCAATTTGTATGGATGATACAAATTTAGATCGAACCCCAAAATTTGTCTAACCGAGCGGTCAGGTTCAAAGCAGCCGCTTGTTATGGGCGGGCCTACGAGGACGGTTTTCCACAGCAGCACAAACTTGATATTGTCTGGCATTCTAGCTGACCATGGACGGTCTGTCGGCTTCTTTTTCAATGTAGGACCCGTTAAGCTGGGTTTTCCTATGCGCGGAAGTGAAGCGCGGAGAGCGAACTCCGCTTGTCTTAGGCAATTTAATGTTACTGTTTTCCTATAAGCGGAGAGGAATGCCATGTTAATCGCTTTTCCGCTCTCCGCCCTCCGCTCTCCGTGCTCCACTTCCGGGTCTAGGAAAACCCGGCTTTATTCTTAAGGTAGTAAACACCGCATGGTTTGCTATGCGACGGAAATTCTCCATATCGACCTAATTGTCGACACCTAATTGACCACTGCTCCATGACTACTGACAATGACGGCGCTTAGGCTTTCCAACAAGCCTACCCCCACCTCCCTCAGACGCATTGTTGCTGAATGGTGCGCCGCAGAAAATAGATCAATTTTTTGCCCCACTCTCTGTACATGTTCACAATATGGTTATTTTTACCTCTTAAGTAAATAACAAAAGACCGAAGTACCAGATAGACGGGACACGCGATTGCTCCGGTTATAATGGCTCCCAGAGTGGAGTAAATATCTGCTGCTGCACATATTGATACCTGCAATCATAATATAAGGCCATCTACAGTAAAATTGTATGTTATATGGTTTGTTAAATTATATTCATAATGACAACGATTGTTTTATAAATAACTTTAAAGATTGTCTTTAAAAGCGATAGGCTTTGAAATTTAGTTACATTCAAATATAATATTTTTACATTTAATTTAGCCTTATAGCATTGAGCCATTGATTACATTCCTTTTATAAACAAATTGATTCTTTATTGATTTTGTTACCTGTACATTAAATTGATGCAGCAGTTGCATTTGTAAGTAATGTCAATATTAAGCTATGATTTCACATTGCCATGCTATGTTAGGCCAAGAACACACCCACCTTACAAAATTTATTCATGCTTTTTAAGCGTGAATTTGGACAATACATTAAGAAGTATGAGGCAGGCCACATTAGGGGAAAAAACACACATGAGCGTGTTAACATGCAAAGCAAGTTTTTCTTACGAAGTTTGGTGAGAGGAAATGCACGTGTATTCTCTACTGGAGCTCTTTGGGCAACCCCCCTGAATTTGGTAGCGGGGAGCGGCTTATGGCAGTGAACACACTCCCCATAAGATAAGATAGTTAAGATTATTTTTCATGGAATTTTACTGATTTTAGACATCGCTGTTGCATTTTCAGTTACGGTTGGGTTTTCAGTTAATATTGCTGTGAAGTGTACGTGTAACTATTTTATCAACGTTATATTATTCAGTTTGACGATTCTACACACCACACGTATTTTTTATATTTCTAATCTACTAATTTTTTTTGTAAGATTATTTATTTTTTATTTTCTGTAGTTTGCTACCTGGCAAGTTGTTACGACTTATATAAGACTGTTTAATATTTCAGTATCTGGGGACCGAGCTTTGCTCGGGAAAAATCATTAGTTTACTCTGAAAGCAGTCTTAGTATTGCAGATACATTAGTCCATTCCCGAACTCCACAAACTGTTCACCATTACTACTTCCTTACCACTCTCTACGTCGTGGACCTGTTTCCCTCCCTTTCCATAGCATTTTAGGATTGCAGATACATTAATGTAATTGCCACAGACAGTTCCCACACTCTAAAACTGTAATATCTTATAGTTTTAAATTCTGTTTTAGCATTTATAAAAAAATATTAGACTGTCGTCTGGAGGTGTGATTGGCTGGTATAAGTTTGCATAGCTCAAGTGAGTGTGGAGGGGGAAGTGTGAATCATGGACACAGGCAATTTTTATTGCTAATGTGGCATGCTCTAACTTATCTTGTAAGCTGGCAAAAAAAAAAAAAAAAAAAAAAAAAAACTTATCTCGTAAGGCTGCTTTGCCTTTGAAATCCCGTCTACTTATCTAGTAAGATGACAAATTACAAGTGTGTTCCTGGCCTTAGGAATGTTATATATTATAGCGGTGCTTAGGGAGGTATAGGGCTGTTTTAGATTGGCTACCGAGGTGTCTATAAATACCTATTGCAATGCCATAGTAAGACTTAAGCGATCCACATAATGTTATAGAGAGGTTGAAATATGCAGATTTTATGCTTGCTGAACTGTAAATAGTTGTCATCAAAACACGAGTGATAATTATTAAAATCCCTTTAACGTTTGTGTATATTGGTAAATGTTGAAAATTATAATCCACTACAATTGACTGCAAATATCCACACTACTTTGTTAGACAATTTACACTATATCAAATATAGTCGTTTTAATTTTTCTATGACAAAAGTTGTTGTTACAAGTACCGTAAGTTATTTTTCTGATACTAAACTCCTACCACATAATAACTCTATTCCCTAAAGGTAAGGGATTGGCGAGGAGGTAGCCCTTACCATGCCTGCCAGGACAGCGTTGAGTGTTGTAGAGAAGGCCCAGGTAGGGGGCCCCAGTAGCCCCACCTTGCTCAACACCAGCACCACCACTGCGGCCCCACTGCCCCCCATGATGGTACTGGTGATAGACCGAGCCACTATCTCACTGTCCCCAGGCTGTGAGATGTGTCCTAGAGATCCTCCGTTGAAAGCCAGGAACCCAGATACCAGTAGTAGGCCTCCAATGCCTACCAACTAACACAAGAAACATGGTTAACTAAAGCATCCTAGATTAGTAGGCTTACCGTACATTACAAAAGATTTATCTGAAATATCAATAGGTTTAATTGGAAAATAGAACTGCTGGTAAGTTACTACTGTATTAGAAACATGGTTAATTAAAGCATCTTAGATTAGTACCGTACATTACGAGAGATTTATCTGAAACATCAATAGGTTTAATTGAAAAAGAGAACTGCTGGTACTACTGTATTAGAAACTTGGTAAAGGTGTCTAAAAAAGAAAGGTCTTGGTATTTAGGTGTGTAATTAAAAGGGAAATAAAGAGAAATAATGGGGCTCTGCCCCAGTGGCCTTTAAAGTTCACATGTTATTCTTATGAAGAAATTATTTTGTTATGACCAGCTGGATAATTTTACGCTATCATTATTTGAAACAACTGTTAACATTTGAATTGCAATTCAAAGAAACACGAGCTATATACCCCTATTTAATGTTAAAATTAAACATTTATTAATATTATTTTAGAAAAAGAAACTAAGGAAATGTTTTAAATAAATGAAATTTTTATACTGTGTCCTGTAAGAAACATAATAATATATATTTTGGAGTCCTTTGAACTTTTATCATTCAATACATACAACACTAGTGAGTTTTAGTACGTAAGCATTTATTATGTGTTTTCAAATCTTTTTATTGGCCTATCAGTAATTGCAGCATACAATTAATACAGCTGTTCATAAAGTGCCATCCTACTTAATATTATAAATGAGAAAGTTTGGATGTATGGATGTATGTTTGTGACAAGTGAACGCGAAAAATACTGGTCGGATTGGGCTGAAATTTGGCATGATGATAGCTCACATTCCCGATTAACATATAGGCATATTCTTATTTCAAAAATCCTTTTGGGCTCCGCCCCAGTGGCTCTGGAGTTTCCCATGTTAAATGGAATTATTGAATCTTAACAGCTGTTTCAATTAAACAAGTTGGTTCTGTTCTATGATGTTCAATAGCATCTAAGTTACAAGGATTACCAACAGGGTGCAGCACTATTATTTCTTTTACATTTATGACAACAGCTATTTGCAACCAAAAGGTGAGTGAGCGTAGCGAACGAGCTAACCTGAAGGCAAGTGAGCGCAGCGAACGAGCTCCAACCTAAAGGTGAGTGGCGTAGCGAACGAGCTCCAACCTAAAGGTGAGTGAGCGTAGCGAACAAACTTCAACCAGGACGTGATTGAGCCATGCGAACGTTATAATCTTGAAAATTAAGAAGTTAAACGGGGCAAAACCCGCGGGTTACAGCTAGTCTATAAGTATAAAAGAGGATTTTTGTATATATATTTGTTTGTTTGTTTGTTGGCAGTGATAAACTCAGACACCACTGAACCGATTGCCACGAAACTTGGTACATACGTGTAGAATGTCATGGAATAGGTTTAAACACCATCAATTTCGTGATCCGTCCAATCGGCTCCGCCCCAGTGGCTCTGGAGTTTCCCATGTTAACCTTATGAGAAATGGAATTAATGAATCTTAACAGCTGTTTCAATTAAACAAGTTGGTTCTGTTCTATGATGTTCAATAGCATTAAAGTTACAAGGATTACCAACAGGGTGCAGCACTATTATTTCTTTTACATTTATGACAACAGCTAATTTGCAACCAAAAGGTGAGTGAGCGTAGCGAACGAACTTCAACCTGGAGGCGAGTTAGCGTAGCGAACGAGCTAACCTGGAGGCGAGTTAGCGTAGCGAACGAGCTAACCTGGAGGCGAGTTAGCGTAGCGAACGAGCTAACCTGGAGGCGAGTTAGCGTAGCGAACGAGCTAACCTGAAGGCAATTGAGCGCAGCGAACGAGCTCCAACCTAAAGGGGAGTGAGCGTAGCGAACAAACTTAAACCAGGACGTGATTGAGCCATGCGAACGAGATAATCTTGAAAATTAATAGATGTGCAAATACGTTGAATTTATTTACTTTACATCGTATTTTACTAAATTATCATGTAGTTTTGGATACAGTTTGGTGTGGTTAAGTGAATGTTTGAAAGTGATTATTCACAGTGCAGTTACCCTTTACATTACCATTATAATGTAATTTACAATGTGTATAAAAAATCCTTTGTAGTGTTTTCTGTTGCCTGTTTAACTTTCGTATTTTATCTAAATTTAAAATAATGCCACCAGTGGCAGTAACATGAAGAACTGCGAGTGGCTGGAGGGAACACAAACGTGACTGCTTGCATCAACCTTTCAATGTGACAGATACAGAGTGGCAGTACCACCGTGGTGATACATTAAATCTCGGACAAATAAACATAAAATTTTTTTACATTGTGGCAGCTTACATTTTAAGCAAGAAAAAACTGGCCGAGACAGTTCAAATGTTATTCTTTGTTGCTATAAATGAAAGGTTCGTTTACATAATTTGCGGAATTCACCATACTTTCAGGAACTTATTGGAAACTCCCAATCTGAAAACAGGGCTGTGAGGCTTGGATCCAGAAATGATCTGGATAAAATTTGCCAATTCAATTTCGCCTTTGCCATGGTCAGCTCTGAAACTCATTTAGATGAGAGGATCACACAGGGGATCTACAATTTAAAGATCCATGACCCGTTTTACCACCGGTAGATAATCTCATTCCTCAAGAAGGTCACGATCCTGAATACGCACATACCTTTTAGTAGGAAATTGGCACTGGAATCCAACAGCGCATGTAAAACAATTAAAAAAAAAAATCAATGAAAAAATATGCGGGAAATAGGGTCACAATGCCAACCCATTTGCCCAATCTTTTAAACTGTGGCAGAAATTTGTTGTTTTACAAGAGCTTCGAGGAGTCAAGTGAGATTCTTATGTGCATAGTAAGATACAAGAAGTTACTTCCCTCGCTACAATGATGCTACCTGTATAGATGTCGCAGCTATTTTAAAGCTAAAAACAGAGCACCACCAGGCCAAATAATTTTTTTTTCTTTTTTTTATGAATAGTGTTAAACGTGAATCCGTTCTAGATACGTCAATAAATCCATTCTTATGTTCCCAACCGGAGACTTTGGTTGGGGCACCTAATTTAAACATATCTAAACAGAACATATTGTAGAAATAATTTAACAATGCTGTAGTGTCGTAGGCCTACTGGTTAGCCTCAAGAGAGGGATTTAGCTTGGTACATTATGTCTGAAAAGCTCACTTTACAGTGTATGGTTGACATCTGCATTCTCATAGAAGGCACCCGCCCACAGTACATAAGAGATAACCAAAGCAGTATGAGAACGGATCTATATTTAAATATTGTACCGGTACCGTAGATTACTGTACTTTTATAATGTCTTACAACATTATATTTTTCACATTTATATAATCAGTCATAGAAATTACGATTGAGGTTTTGCTGTTAATATTTTTTTCTTCATTATTTTATTAAAAGTTGCAGTTTTGCTCAATTTCCAGTAACAGGTTATCTAGTAATTGTTAAATTGTGTCACAAACGATTGTACATAGTCATGAAATGGTTGCTACTCGCTGTAATTAATTTATAACATACACAGAATCAGAAAATCTTTAATACTCTAACTTTACGGTAAAAAGGTCTTGGACTTTTTCCTGAAACCCTAAAAATTCATATATATGATCCTTCTCAAGGCCAAAAAAGTTTAGGCTGGTTAATAATAATATCTGAACATAGAACCTAGATACCTATACTGTACATAGAACGGGTATGTTCTTAACTAATTATGATTCAATATTATTAATTACTCCAATTACAAAACCAAAAACCTTACTATAACATTTTGTTTCTGAAAAACATTAAGTATGTAACATAATATTGAAAATGCTAAAGTTGCCTTTAGGACAGCAGAATGAAACAGCTTTTTATTAGGAAAAAATATAATTCATTACAGCCCCAACATTCGGATGGTGAGATTTTCCTGGATAACTTTTATTAATTGATTTGATAAAAATTGGTTCAAATCCATCAAAAGTGGAGGCTGCTGTTTTCTCATGTTTGATTTTGGTTATCATAATAACGGATAAAATAGCTTTTCAATAATGTGTATACATATTTTAAGATACCTACTGGAACTGAATGTCCAGGCTTCTCCACAACCAGTCCATTTTCAAAGCGACCTATGCGAGGACCAACAAAGGCAGCAGCAATGAAGGAGCAGACCCCAGCCACTGCATGGACCACTCCACTACCAGCAAAGTCTCTGTAACCCAGAGTGGCCAGGAACCCTCCTTCCCCCCAGGCCCAGTGGGACACTACCGGGTAGACAAACCCTGCAACATCCAACATTCAATATACTTACAACCTGTTAGATCTTATACTATTTAGCCATACATAATAGCCAGGGTTCAAAGCAATAAAATAACAAAAATATAATTTATTCGTCCAAGTAGGAGTCATTTTGAGGTCACAATACAAAGCATGTTCTCAATACTCAATTTAACTATTTTTTGTGGGACAAGGTCCACTTCGCCAAGCTTAATAGAAGCAAGGAAAATACACACAAAAAATAAAATAAAAACAAATGTAATTATTTATGTGTGAATACCTGTGCTATTTTTGAATATTTTCTCCCAAAAGTTTTAACTTTTGAAATATTTACCATGCCTATCCTTATCACCTGAATGCAAGTGTAATTGCACAATCAGCAATCTGAACTTTTTATCAAGAAATTAAATGCACACCTGATATGACAGAGCTGTAGACGATGTAGGCAGCAAAGTTGCACCGTTCAGCTACAGCTCCAGAGATGATAGTAGCAGCAGTGGCTGCAAATATGAACTGGAAGAACCAATGAGCCATGGATGTCTCACTAACCCCCACGCCAGCCCACCACGAGTAGCCCAGCAGACTGTTGCCTGGACTGTAGGCGAGGGAGTAGCCCACCAGCCAGTAGCAGATACCACATATAACTGGGGAGAAAACGAGGACTAGGGGAACTACTTTCAAGGCTTTTAGTTACAAAATATGGTTGATCATTCAATGAATAAAATACTTCCCATTCGGTACGTCATCGGATTTATTATAACTGTGTTAGCTGGTCTCTCATCCTTCTATTGGAAGTACCTTTAAATAGTATTAAAATCGTATTGGTGGATCTTTTGTGGTAAAATCTGTTTATTGAGGAGGCATGTTCTTACTTCAAAGGGAGGTCCAACCTTAAGCTGACTATTTTTTCCTTCGTGTTGTCAGTTATCATACTTCTGAGCCAATGAATAACCATAATAATGTGCCATGATTGGGATTGTGACCGGGGGCGTAACCGGGATCGAATTAAATTAATAAGAATACTTTAGTGAGAGGTAAAAGAATGTTTAATCATTATTCAAATAAAGTGGATGGACAATATGATAAAGATAATAATAAAGACAATAATAAATACCCCCGCCGCAGCAAACCTGCCGTCTAAGCGAATTTCCATTTGGCTGAATTGATTTTCAATTGGTCTATTTAAATAACATTAGGTTTAACGAGTACCTAGGTTTGCTGCTACAAGGAAACTAATAAATAGTGTGTTTTAAGTAAAATAATTATTGCTTAGTATAAAATGAATATATTTGCCAAGTTTGATCAAAAGATATCCATAAACAAGCAAACTACAACATTTTACAATATTCTCCATAAGAATAACATGGGAATTTTAAATTTAATTTTTTTTTTTGTTTTCTCCGTAACCAATAATTGTACAAAAACACTTTGATATAATGAATTGTTTGTTTTTTAAGCTCTTTAAGAAGGTTTAGAGAAAAATTGGAAAATTTTGTGTTTTGAGGGTATTTATTCACACAAATTATAAATGAAATCAATTATTATAAAAATGATTACGATTAACATCAATCAATCACTGACTTTAAAAAGTTAGTTAGCCTGGACAATCACAAAAATTATAAAGTTGAAATATTAATAAAGTAATCGCCTTACCAAAAACCCGGTGACCGGCGAAGTGTCCCCGTGAATAGACTGGGGCCAAGTGTCTTCCTTTCGGTCAACTCCAACCTCAGTCTCTCCAAAGTACAATTGCTAAGTCTACGGTTTTTGTGGGTGGGTCGATTGAGCAAACTACGTGTCATCAAGAATTCTGTCTACTAAATGCCAATGTTCTGACACTGGTATATGCATTGTGAAATCCATTTACCAGGTCTTTTACTTTTGAAATATAATCCCAAAATTTAGAAAATAATTTTTGGTGACTACTCGTCACAAATGAATAGCATAATTTTGAGAAATTGGTCCCGGGGTTGTACTGTTAAAGCTGGAATCCCTTGACGACATGCGGATGACAGTATCATTTACAGCATCAATTACATAAAGTGTTGTCAATATAATCTCTCTTGGGAATGTTAGGTGTAGTGGAATATACTGCTTAGTGTAGTGAAGCTGGTTTTTATTCTTGAACTTTTAGGGGCCTCGTTCATGTGGCTGTGTGGCTTCATTGGTAACAAATAGTGCAAATGACATAGCAATGCTGCATTTCCAAAAAGCAAATACAGTACTGTACAGCCAGTTACATAAATAGTGATGTTTACATGCATTCTTGTTAATCAACGTATCTTATAAAGTATGGAGATCTATTTTAAAGCAAAATGGCCTTTCTATCATGACTGTAGCTGCTTAAATGGTAATTACTCGTTATGCCATTTGTTTACAGTCAAAGTGTAGTGTTATTTAAAACAATCTAACGAGCAAGTGGACCACGGTCCGTAATAGGCCACTGCAAATTATCTGGCAAGATAGGTACTGTTTTAGGCAAGGTTTCTGTGTTTGGATGTTAATAGACGATAAGAGCACAATGAACTTCTTCTGCAGATGAATAATATCTGTTGGTTAAGAGAAATATAAGCCAAATTATAACTTCTTTGTGGATGTAGTGTAGCCCACACACTGACTTTATATCTACCCCCATAAGCTTTAACCCCCATAAAATGGTGCTTCCACCCCCACAATCACTAGGGACTCTTCAGATTCCAAAACCTAATGGTAAGCACTACGTTTCCTATAAGTTTCATGAACGGACTAATTTTTATGTTTTCTACTAGTCTTTAGTATAATTTTACCTGTACTAATAGTATTTTTTAGGCTGTTGCTCGGTGCACTTTGAGACATTTTTAGAGATAAATTTAATGGGTTTTGTTGCTGAATAGCGCTAGTAAACATGCACAACCCTTTTCGTTAGCCTAATAACATTCAAGGGCTCTATTTTCACTAAGCTGAATGAATACATCAAACTAACCTCTGTGAAAAGTTTGCAGCAAATTGCAATTTTCCAGATTTATGAATTTACATACAACATTATTAAACATTTAATCCAGTTGCTGTAAACCACTATTAATTTAACAAAATATGGCTCATATTGGCAACGTGCCCTTCTGCACTCGTATTATGACGATAGTGTAAACAAATCTAGGAAGGGAACTTTAAAAGGCTTCTAGGGCAGAGCCCTAAGGGAATTTACTTCGTTTTTCTTATTGATGGCTCATCTACAGACCGAGATCTTTCTTTGGACACCTCTACCAAGTATCTACGCCCAGCCGTTCTCTCAAATCAGTGGAGACAAAGTTTCCAATTAAATATTTAGATTCCCCCATGTTAATCTTATGGGGGAAAACACAACTTTGATGGAAGATCCTGCCCAAACTAATAAAGATTTCAAAAAATGAAAAACACTTTGCACTACTACAGACCAGGGCCATTTCTTTGACACTTTAATCATCAAAATCGGTCCAAAAATTAGAGAGGAGTTCTGTTTGCAAAAATCGGCTTAGCGTATTATATATATACTAGGTGAAACCCGTCGAAATCGACGGTTACTTTCAAGGCTTACGATAATTCATCTAACTGCGATAAATTAAGTGAAATTATACATATTTTGAGCATTTAGCATTGTTTTTGTTTAAAGAGTAATAAGTGTAAAAACAATAATGATATTAATTGTGTTAGTTACCAAAAATGGTTGATCATTCAACGAATAAAATATTTCCCATACCGTACGTCATCGGAGTTATTATTAGTATGTTACCTGGTATCTCTTCCTTTGGAAAGACCATAAAATAGTATTAAAAGGGTATTAGTGGATCTACGGAAGTGTTTATATAAACACTTGCGTGATTTCATCAGTGTAATGTAGATTAATCTATGATTTTATTTGAAAAAAATATCAGTTTGTTGGGAAGACACGTTCTAACTTCAAAGGGAGGTTTATCCGTTACAGTGTAAGTTTGATTTTTCCTTCGTCACGTCACGTCAGTTTATCGTACTTCTGTGCCAATGAATAACCCTCTATCATAGTTTTGAGAAATTGGTTGTGGGGTTACTGTTAAAGCTAGAATTAATTGACTTGGGGGATGTCAGTTAGTTGTCTCAGCCTTATCAATTACTTACATAAAGTTGTCAATATAATCTCTCTACGGAATGTTAGGTGTAGTAGTGGAATATACTTGAAGTGAAGTTGCCTTTTATTCTTGAACTGGAGCCTCCTCGTTTATATGGTCGTGCGGCTTCATTGGCAGCAAATAATGTAAATAGCATAGCAATGTGGCATTTCCAAAAAGCAAAAAATACTGTAAATTGGCTGTTACGTAAATATTGACGTTTACATGCATTTTTAGCGAATTTCCCATATAGGGAATAAGCTATTACCGTAGTACTCATGGTAAGACCTGGACCCAGGACCGATTTTTTTTTTCATTTTGAGGTCCCTAGAGGCCAAAAACACCATCCGTTAAAATTCATATATATATATATATATATATATATATATGTCCGTTAGCGCGATAACTCGAGCAAAAATGATCCGATTTTGATTAAATTTTGTACAAACATGTAAACCTACGTTTATTCAAACGAGTTCGCGAACCAGCATGATCGGACCATGGGAACGGGGGTTTTAAGGGGGCTTTTATGGGGTAAAAATGGGTTTTCCCCATTTTTGACCCAAAAAACATAAAATTTTGCAATTTCTTTCCAAACTATTTTGTAGAGCTTAAAAAAACAAATAATTTAGTATATTGAAGCGTTATAATGCGCCTAATGGTTACGGATAAAATTACAAAAAATTTTAAATTTTAAATTCCAATGTTATTCTTATGAAGAATAAGTAAACTGTTGTAGTTTGCTTGTTTATAAACATATTTTGCCCAAATTTGGAAAATGTGTTTATTTCTCACTAACTATTAAAATTTTACATAAAAAAACACTTTTACCCTCCCTGTCGCAGCAAACCTAAGTATGTTTTAAACTGATTCTATTTAAATAGGGAATAAATGTGATATTTTTAAGGAGACATTTTAGTGTAAATCTATTCAGGGAAATGGAAATTCGCTTAGTCTGCAGGTTTGCTGCAGCGGGGGTATTAATCAACGTATCTTAAAGGATGATGTAATCTAGTAATCAGGAATATATGACCTTCCTGTCATGACAGTAGCTGCTTAAATAGTATTTACTCATTGTGATATTTTTACAGCCAAACATGTCGTGTTATTTTCAATAATGTTACCAACCCAGTGGGCCACGGTCCGTAATATAGGCCACTGCAAATAATTTGTCAAGATAGGTACCATTTTAGGCAAGGTTTCTGTGTTTGGATGTTATTAGACACGGCAAGAGCACAATAAACTTCTTCTGCAGATGAATTATCTGTTGGAGAAGTATGATCCGAATTATATACGGTAATATCACAATGCGTGTTTTAGCATTTTGTAACTATATAGGTAAGTTACAGAGATTTTTTTAGACTGCTGCTCAGTGCAATTTAAGAATGTATTTTTTAGAGATAAATTAAATGGTTTTTGTTGCTGAGTAGCGCTACCGTAGTAAACATGCACAACCCTTTTCGTTAGTCTTATAACATTCAAAGGCTCTCTAAGAGTTCAAGTTCTTATTTGTACATACATATCTATATTATGTTTTCACTAAGATGAATGAATACATCGAAGTAACCTCTCTGAAAAGTCTGCAGTATTTTGGCAGTTTTCCAGCTGAATGACTTTTTAAATCATGCACTTATTTCTACACAAATATTTTAAAATGTTTGTCTACGTCCATTCCTACAAGTCGCAGGCACAAGTCGTGGCACATGTCGAGACCATGTCGCGGCACTTGTCGCACGTAGTTTGTCATGCCGTTTCCATTCCAGGCACAAGTCCCGCGACTACAACTGGAAGACAAGGTATTATTGTGGTGTGGTGGGGTTCGGTGGCTGATTTGGATTATATTGTTATTTACTTTCCGTAAATTTTATAACACGTACAATGCTGATCAAGAAGTTATTTAGATTATATTGTGTTCTATAAATCGCCATGGATGACATAACATCCTCTATTTTTTTTTTTTTTTTATTTATGGCTGGTGCATACTTAGAAGAACTTAGAAGAAAACGGAGAAAACGACCTAGATGGTGGATAAGAAGTTATTTTGGCTAAAAGACCTTCACTCATATTTGGGTTAAAATCTGCACATAGTAGCGGCCCCATCTTAAATAATTTATAATTGATAATGGACAATTGGAAGGAGCATTTGATTAATTTATGAGAGATTTGCGCGTACAAAGTGGCTTCGAAAATTTCCTCCAACGAACTCAACGAAATTTGAAGTTATAAGTACCTGTCATCTATGAGCATGGGGTAGTTTAGTGGATCTGCGCATGCGCGAGTTGCAGGCACATGTGCCCGGCCGTTTCCATTCCAACTGGCGACTCGGGCACATGTTTTGTCGCGCAGTCGGCGGGCACAAATTTGTACCGGGCACTTGTGCCAGGCTGTTTCCATTCCTACAAATTCGGAGATTTGTGCCGGGCACACGGCGGACACATGTGCCCGGCACAAATCTGTAGGAATGGAAACGTAGCCTAACATGTATGCCAATAATCTCATGAACCTATAACGATCTGCCTGGAATAATATGATAAAATATAGGCAAAAGTGGTGAAAAAGGCAGACACCAACACGTAAAATAGATATAAGATCGTTCAATAAGAAATAATTGTATGAATTACTGTGATAAAAGGATTTTCCACTGATATCGTAATGGAACGTTTTAATGCAAAACATGACATGATACAGACGAAAAACAATTTTAAAATCAGAAAATAACATTGCAAATACTTCTTTTGGACAATTCAGTAACTCCCAATAAATGTGTGTTGTTTGGATTACAATTTAAAAATAAACAGCTGTTTCATTAAAAAGTATTATCCACTCCAAATGGCCAAAATGTAAACAAATCTGTGGAGGGATTTTTAAAGGCTTCTTGAGCAGAGCCCTAAGGGAATTTACTTCGTTTTTCTTTTGATAAATGATCTACAGACCAAGACCTTTCTTTTGACACCCCTACCAAGTTTCTACGCCCAGCCGTTCTCTCAAATTAGTGGAAACAAAGTTTCCAATTAAATATTTAGATTCCCCCATGTTAATCTTATGGGAGAAAACCCAACTTTGATAGAAGATCCTGCCCAAACTAATAAATATTTCAAATACCACCGCCGCAGCAAACCTGCAGACTAAGCGAATTTCCATTAACTTGATTGGATTTACACTAAAATGCCTCCATAAAAATATCACATTTATTTCCTTTTTAAATAGAATTAGTTTAACGAGTACCTACCGTACTTAGGTTTGCTGAAACAGGGAGGGTAAAAGTGTTTTTTTTTTTTTGTAAAATGTTAATAGTTTTAGTAAGAAATTAAAGTGTTTTCCAAATTCGATCAAGATATGTTCATAAACAAGCAAACTACAACAGTTGACTTATTCTTTATAAGAATAACATGGGAATTTTAAATTTAAAATTTTTTGGAATTTTCTCCGTAATCATTAGGCGCACAACAACGCTTCAATATACTAAATTATTTGTTTTTTTAAGCTCTACAAAATGGTTTGGAAATAAATTGCTAAATTTTTTATTTTTCGGGTCAAAAATGGGAAAACCCTATTTTTACCCCATAAAACCCCCATAAACCCCCATTCCAATCGTCCCATAGCTCGCGAACTCGTACGAATAAATGTAGGTTTACACGTTTATACCAAATTTCATCAAAATCGGATAATTTTTGCTCGAGTTATCGTGCTAACGGACACACATATATATATATAAATATATATATGAATTTAAACGGATGGTGTTTTTGGCCTCTAGGGACCTCAAAACGAAAAAGTAAATCGGTCCCGGGTCCAGGTCTTACCATGAGTACTACGGTAATAGCTTATTCCCTATATGCGAAATTCGCTAAACAGATCAGGGCAATTTTTTTGACACTTTAATCATCAAAATCGGTCCAAAAATGTGGGAGGAGTTCTGTTTACAAAAATTGGCTTAGCGTATTATACAGGGTGAGTTTTAATTGCCCCCCCCCCAACTTTTTTCTACATTTTTTCAAATATCAATCCCAGACCACTTCCAAACATTGTTGGGTAGTAAGTACTTAATTTTGACAAGGTGATCATTTCCGGCCGCCATTTTGGATCCGCCATATTGGATGCAAAATATTTTTTTCAATTGTAAAGGTGGGGTTGTGACCCATTATTTCGAACTACATTTCTACCCTGATTACAATGCCGCAAACCGTTTTTAAAAATCTTGATTCATTCCAAAGTTATGAGGGTTTTTTAAAACTTTATTTTTAGCCCATTTTAACATTGTGCATTTACAAACTAAGACCATAATCTCAAAATAGTGCTAGATAAAGATAAGTAAACACTACAGTTTATGACAGATGTATTTTTTTGGCCGCCATCTTGGATCCGCCATTTTGAAATGTGATAATTTATTTTAAATATGAAGGGTGTGTTGTGACCCATCATTTCGAACTACTTTTTTAAGCTAAACTCAATGCCGCAATCCATTTTTTGTAATCAAGTTTTATTTATGATATATTGCAAATTTTTTGTTAAAAATGTCAATATTTCAAAATCAAAATATAAAAATGAAAAACAGATCATGGAATTGAGTTCAGCTTAAAACAGTAATCTGAAATGATGGGTCACAACCCCCCCTTCATATTTAAAAAAAATTATCACATTTCAAAATGGCGGATCCAAGATGGCGGCCGAATAAAATACATCTGTCATAACCAAGTGAAAATAGGTCGACAATGACTGGTAGTGTTTACTTATCTTTATCTAGCACTATTTTGAGATTATGGTCTTAGTTTGTAAATGCACAATGTTAAAATGGGCTAAAAATAAAGTTTTAAAAAACCCTCATAACTTTGGAATGAATCAAGATTTTTAAAAACGATTTGCGGCATTGTAATCAGGGTAGAAATGTAGTTCGAAATAATGGCTCACAACCCCACCTTTACATTTGAAAAAAAATATTTTGCATCCAATATGGCGGATCCAAGATGGCGGCCGGAAATGACCACCTTGTCAAAATTAAGTACTTACTACCCAACAATGTTTGGAAGTGGTCTGGGATTGATATTTGAAAAAATGTAGAAAAAAGGTTGGGGGGGGACAATTAAAACTCACCCTGTATATAGAAGATAGATAGATTATTTGTTTTAGTCTCTACAAAATGGTTTGAAAAGACATTGCAAAATTTTATGTTTTTTTTGGGTCAAAAATGGGAAAACCCAACTTTTACTCCATAAATCCCCCCATAAACCCCCGTTCCCATAGTCCGATCATGCTGGTTCGCGAACTCGTTCGAATAAATGTAGGTTTACACGTTTATACCAAATTTAATTAAAATTGGACAATTTTTGCTCCAGTTATTGTGCTAACGGATATATATTTTATATATTATATATTATATATAACGGATATACACACACACCACATGTGGGTGTGTGTGTGTGTGTGTGTGTGTATGAATTTGAACGGATGGTATATTTTGTATCTAGGGACCTCAAAACGAAAAAGTAAATCGGTCCCTGTAAATGACTGGCAATAAAAACATACTGGCGAATGGTGACAATGGTAATACCAAGCAGGCTACATTATTAATAGGTAACGAAGATAAAGATGGACAACCTAATGCGGCTACGAGAGGGAGAGGGAAACATTTATTGAAAACACTAAAAACGAGATCAGCTTTTGAACAATTATAAGATATTTAAAAGAAATGTTGATTATATCGAACTGTTCTTATGTGCATCTAAGTATTTCCATTAGTTGCATAATATTTTAGTTAACTCTTTTAAACTCATTGACTGTTATTAGTTTTTAAATAACCCCTGTAATACTTTGCAATTGCTCGATCTCAACAACAGGTACACTAGTACTTCGACTATTTAGTAAAAAATTGTAATTTATGACAACTGAGCTGAAATAAAAAGGTTAATTGAGGAAAAGCTTGCTTTGAATCTGTTAAGTGATAAACCTTATAGTTGTCTTGTCACGTACAAGTCACATGTTCCCGAAACAATGAAGTTCACGACTAATATAAAAGCGTTTGAAAAGCGATACCATGCAAAACAATAAACGAGCAATACAAAGCATCACTAATACATAATAACTATCATAACCTTACATTATCAGAAACTCATTTAATACACCAATCGTACGAATAGTTTAAACCTCGTTTTCATCCAACGCATATACACATAAAAAGATAGCACGAACAATTATAGTATTATTAAGTTTTAAGTTTAAAATTAACGAGAGCATTGGAGAACTCGTAAAGCTTTAAATCTGAGTAGGCCTACCCATTGGCCAGATTCTTTATAATCGCAATGCTCTCTTAGATTGAACCTAAATCGTAAAAAAACTGCTCACTGTCACTATTGTAAACGCCAACAATGACCAAAACTATTATCAAAACATATTTCATCATATTATAATCACTATCAATATTACGATTGTAATATTGAGCCTTTTACTCTGTTATGTATTTTATTGTGCAATTGATATTTTTAATAATATAAAAGCTATCGAATAATAGCTAATCTGATTTCATTTTCGACATTTTCATAATTATTATTATTTAAGTACATCTGGGGCCTATTTCATAATAAAGTACAGGGTGGAGCGCGGGAAATTGCTATTTTGAGTTGCAGGTGGTTGGCAGCACTGTTAGTCAAAAGGAGGCGGAAGTGGGCGATGATTGTTGTGACTGACCGGAAGTTTGTCTTCAGCTCATTTTGAGTTGCCATCATGGAGTGGACACGTGAGGAGCGTTCATTTTGTGTTGAAGCATATTTTTCAAATAACTACTCGATAATTGCAGTGCAACGTGCTTTCCGTTTGCGTTTCGCTGTTTCCCCACGCGGGCGTGTTCCTGGACGGCAATCAGTTGTGAATTGGGTGAATGCATTCAGGACAGCAGGGAATGTGTCATCTGTACGAAGAGGACCTGCGAGGAGTGTTACAACACCACAAAATATCGAACGAGTTAGAGCAGCAGTATTGCAATCTCCGAAACGCTCTGCTTGGAAGCAAGCACTTGCTCTTGGCATTTCAAGGCGTTCTCTCCACCGGATTCTCCATAGTGAACTGCATTTCCACCCATATAAAATGTGTGTGGTCCAACAATTGTCAGCACGGGATTATTTGACACGACGAACATCTTGTGAAGACATGCTTGCAACCATACCTCGTGACGCAATTGTGTTCTTTTCTGATGAGGCACATTTTCATCTCAGTGGGTGTGTAAACAAGCAAAACATGCGGTACTGGAGTGACACAAACCCCAGAGAAGTTCATCAGAGACCTCTGCATTCGGACCGCGTCACTGTGTGGTGCGCCTTATCACGAGTAGGCATCATTGGCCCTTACTTTTTTCCGGCAACTGTGAATGCCGAACGTTACCTAACTATGCTGCAGGATTTTTTCCATCCAGCACTTGAGGCAATGCAATTAGAGGATACATGGTTTCAACAAGATGGTGCCACTGCACATACAGCGAGAGTTACCATTGATCTTTTGAGGCAAATGTTTCCTGAACGGCTCATCTCTCGCAATGGTGATCTGAACTGGCCGGCACGCTCACCAGACTTAGCTCCATGCGATTTTTTCCTTTGGGGTTACCTGAAGTCCAAGGTGTATTGCAACCGTCCCAAAACCCTGGAAGACCTAAGGAACAATATTGCTGCTGAGATTGCCAGAATACCAGTCGACATGCTTGAAAAAGTGCATGAGAACTTCAGAAAACGTATGCAGCAGTGTGTGGATCGGGAAGGTCAACATTTGCCAGATATAATATTTAAAACAAAATAATTTGTAAATTCCATTACTATTCAATGTAAGTGAAATATAAAATTAAGTTTCTACATGTTCATAATTTTTTTATTCCACTCCCAAATAAGCAAATTACCGCGCTCCACCCTGTACAAACTAATATTATTAGTAAATCAGCTGATCGCCTAATGCAAATCTAATGGAAATTACAAGTTACAAGTTGTAACTTGTAACTTGTAGTTTATTATGAAGTGGGCCCCTGGTAGATTTATACATTTTACATCTACTCTACTTTCCGTGTTTCTAAAATGCCAATAGGAATTTCAGTTTCCGTTTCCCGTGCGTGTGTATAAACAGCTGATTTCGTCATTAAACTAACAACAGCTGTTTGGTAACCAAATCACGACAGCTCTCACAGCCCCCTTATTTGCGAATGTTGGAATGGCTGGTAGTTAGTTATATGTAAAATAGCAAATCCTGAAAACGTTATTATACCAACTTAAATATAATTATTACGGGATTTAGTAAACTATTTGGGTTAAGACTTTCTCAGCTAACGTATAACGTCTCACCAAATACTTTATACTTCGAACCTAGAGGTTTTCGTTCATGTTCTTCCCATATCCACTAGCTATTTGCTTGCTTAAAGTGTTTTATAGTCATCACATCCATATAGGAATCATACCCGCCGTGAACAAGCTCAAGTGGGCCGTGCCTGAATTACCGGTAGGTACTGTAAAATGTAAAGATGTACACTACTGGAACACATGGACCGGCAATCCGTCTTGACCTGGGACCTGGTGTGCAAAAATATCTAGGCCTACCTCCTTTAAGTTAATTTGTAGGGACTAAACAAAAGTCTTCAATATGTATATTTTCTCACTACGAAAGAGTGATTAGAGGAATAATTACTGTAAATAAATTTTACTTACACAAGTCCAAGACGTTCTTCATTATTATGCTCGTAACATTTTTGGAATTGACGCAGCCAGCTTCCAAGCAAGCGAACCCGGCTTGCATTACTATAAAAATAAACAACATTAAAATGCAAAATTACTACACGCAGTGTAATGTAGGAATTTATAAACAAAATGTTGCAAATGGTCGAAATTACAATTAGTCAAAAAGAATCATTCACTAACGACTTTTACGCTATGTTAAATGAAGCAACAAGTGACCTAAGTTACGACTGTAAAATCCATTTATTTGTAATTTCTATTATGTTACGGTATAGTACCTACCATTGAATCGGAAACCATTTCAAGTATCCACCAGAGATTAACATTTATGACACCAATAATCCTATGATTATAAGACATCGATTTTTCAAGCCTAACCTACAACAACCATCTCTGTCTATAAGACTTATAGCATCATTCACACTTTTAGACAATGAATAAAATAAAATTTGTTTTTCTAAAACACAATATAATAAACGGTATCAGCAATCAGACACATACTTTCTCCCATAAGCTTGTCAACAACATTTATCGTGGGTAAGCGGTGGGAGTTACTATGATATTTTATAGGGAAAAATCACAAAAGTTGCAATAACTTTTAAACCGCAATTGTTACAGCAATCAATGGGGGTGCACTATTTAATTTAGAATTACTGTACACATCCACACATGGATAAATGATTTTATTCGACAACTTCAAAATAATAGAGATGCTGCATTTCGTAAAGCCAAGCGCACCAAACTCCCTGATGATTGGGCCTGTTACAAAAGACTCAGGAATCAAACCCAACAACAGATTAGAAACTCTAAAGCCACGTATTAATATTATTATACATTTTTCTCCCAGAAACAATCCTCCAAAACTTTGTGGACCAAAGTTAAGAACATTGGTATCGGCAAGTCTGAAAATGTACATCAAATATCCATCAGTCTCGACACTATTAACAACTTTTTGTGAATATTCCTATAAGTTCTGCAGGTGCCTTTAACTATTTTGCCGATACAACAAATAGACCACTTGATATGCCAGAACTGTTTTTCCTCAGTTAGTGAATTTGATGTCCGCAGGGCAATTCTAGGGATGACAAGTAACGCAGTCGGCGCCGATGATATTCCTATCAAGTTTATTAAAGACACCCTCCCAGTTACTCTCCCGGTACTAACATTCATATTTAACAGATCATTGGCAACCTCTACCTTCCCCTCTATCTGGAAATCAGTAATTGTTCGCCCCCTTCAGAAAATTTCATCTCCCAATACCCCTTCTGGTTATAGACCAATCAGCATTCTTCCTGTCCTTTCCAAATGCCTTGAAAGAATAGTGCATGATAAATTCTCTGTTTTTTTGGAAGAGAACAAAGTCTTGTCGGATTTTCAATCTGGGTTTCGCGCTAAATGTATCACTACTAACTTACTGCTTTGTTGAAAAATTACAGATGACATACCGTGCAATGGATAATATACAGGCCACAATTTTAACCCTCTTTGACTTTTTAAAGGCGTTTGACTGCGTATACCATCCTCTTTTACTCCTCAAACTGCGCTTGGCTGGTTTCACCTGATCGTTAGCCGTGTGTAAAAGTTGGTGACAAATGTTCTACTTGGGAGCAGATTACTAAAGGTGTTCCTCAATGAGCTGTTCCTGGCCCACTACTGTTCTCAATTTACATCAATGACATCACAGAACATATCACCAACTCACACTACCATCTGTATGCTGACGACTTACAGATTTACTCCCTCTTTAGTGTAGACGAGATGGGTACTGAACATTGACATTGAATCAATAACTCACTGGGCCACAAACAACGGACTTAAACTCAACATTGACAAAACTCAGGCAATGATTGTTGGCTACCCCAGACTAATGACTAAAATCAACTTACTCACTGCACGACGACTTAGCTTTGACGGAAAAGATGTTACCTACTGCGACAAGGTGAGATACTTATAGGAATCTCAATGAACAAACATTTTAATTGGCCTGACCAAGCAAATTCCACTTCTAACAGGGTTTTTGGGGCTATTCACACTATCAAACTTTTTGCAGAATACCTTCCACTGAACTTGACAATCATGTTAGTAAAAACTCTCATCTTGACTCATTTCAACTACTGTGATGAGGTGATCAATGACATGACTATAAAGTTTCTAGCAGACTTCAGCGAGCGCAGAATTCCTGTTTCAGATTCATATTTTTTGACCTTAGACGATATGACCATGTCTCCCTATTTCAACCTGATTTCATTAATGAGGCTAAATGAACTTCGTTCCGCTCGTAGAGGCTCTCTTCTTTTATCTACACCAATTCACCGGTCAACAGTTAATAAATCTTCCTTAGTATCTGCAATTCTTATGTTGAATTTTCTTCCTGGCCATATAAAACCCACCGTGCGAGGTTTGGGGCGGCTACGTCCAAATTCACCAACATTTTTGGGGTCGTTTCTAATGTCTAAATTCACCAACTTTCTACCTGGAGCAGGTACGATATTTCTCCCGGCGGGCGGGGAAGGAATTCCGAATAGTTTGCCCTCGCCTGCTCCGTCTCGTCTCGGCGAGAGTGTACTGCTTAGCCCTAATAGTACTGTTTAAGCTGTGATTGTTTCAGGCAGCTTTAGGTTAGGTTAGGTTAGGTTAGGTTAGGTTTGGTTAGGTTAGGTTAGGTTTGGTTAGGTTAGGTTAGGTTAGGTTAAGTTAGGTTAGGTTAGGTTAGGTTAGGTTACAGTACACTCTCGCCGAGACGAGATGGAGCAGGCGATGGCAAACTATTCGGAGGGAATTCCTTCCCCTCCCGCCGGGAGAAATATCGTACCTGCTAAAGGTAGAAAGTTGGTGAATTTGGACATTAGAAACGACCCCAAAAATGTTGGTGAATTTGGACCTGGCCGTTTGGGGCAGAGATAAAAGCTATTGTTTTGAGCAGCAGGCATGAGTGAGTTTCTGGCGCTGATGTGGTGGGTTGTTGGTGGCTTGTGTGAATGGACTTTTTAGGATTAGTAAATTTAATTTCAACGTGTTTATAATATGGCACTTAAGATTATTTAATTTTATTTATAAAGTGGATAGTTTTATTTATGTTTTAGATGTTAAGTGGTAGAGAGGACTTGCTGGTCCTAACTTCACCTCTTAATTAAAGACATTTTTCATTTCATTTCACATGGACGTGGCGTCCTCCCTACATACCCACACAGACTGACATCACTTTGAAAACCACTTTTTCGGGTTCAGGGGACCCAAAACAGATTCATCCACTCAAAACTCAAACTTGAAAATTTTGACGAAAACAATACTTTCTCCATATACTATGTATAGGGGGAGAAAGTAAAAATGAATGGGCCGCTGCGATGTTAGAACAAATTCAGCTTGTATTAAAAAAGTATTAAACAAAATTAAATTTGTCGTAACGCACCGTGGAAATTATAAGTTTTTTACTGGCCTATTAGTATTTTCCCAAGTGAACAAACATTGTGTTAACTTCCTCATGATTCCCCGAGGCAGTTACCACCAAAGTTTCCGATCAGAAGATGAATCACTATGAATGGTATTGACACCTATCAATTACTAACTGCCATGCATTTTGGTCGACACTCGACAGCTCAAGTTTGTAATCAATCGTAAACATTTGACAGTGCTAAATGTCTGACATGAACAGAACACACTAACTGTGTACGTGACAGATCAGCTGTGACACGCGTGGATATCACTCATCAACTACATCTGTTTGCATAGGCTAAAGCTGCCCACCAAGAAATCGTCAACCCTACAGCCACAGACATAGGCTAAATCATCCCACCGAGAGCTCACCAACCCCACAGCCACAGATATAGGCTAAACCTGCCCACCAACAGCTTACCAATCTCACAGCCACAGACATAGGCTAAATCATCCCACCGAGAGCTCACCAACCCCACAGCCACAGATATAGGCTAAACCTGCCCACCAACAGCTTACCAATCTCACAGCCACAGACATAGGCTAAATCATCCCACCGAGAGCTCACCAACCCCACAGCCACAGATATAGGCTAAACCTGCCCACCAACAGCTTACCAATCTCACAGCCACAGACATAGGCTAAATCATCCCACCGAGAGCTCACCAACCCCACAGCCACAGATATAGGCTAAACCTGCCCACCAACAGCTTACCAATCTCACAGCCACAGACATAGGCTAAATCATCCCACCGAGAGCTCACCAACCCCACAGCCACAGATATAGGCTAAACCTGCCCACCAACAGCTTACCAATCTCACAGCCACAGACATAGGCTAAATCATCCCACCGAGAGCTCACCAACCCCACAGCCACAGATATAGGCTAAACCTGCCCACCAACAGCTTACCAATCTCACAGCCACAGACATAGGCTAAATCATCCCACCGAGAGCTTACCAACCCCACAGCCACAGATATAGGCTAAACCTGCCCACCAACAGCTTACCAATCTCACAGCCACAGACATAGGCTAAATCATCCCACCGAGAGCTTACCAACCCCACAGCCACAGATATAGGCTAAACCTGCCCACCAACAGCTTACCAATCTCACAGCCACAGACATAGGCTAAATCATCCCACCGAGAGCTCACCAACCCCACAGCCACAGATATAGGCTAAACCTGCCCACCAACAGCTTACCAATCTCACAGCCACAGACATAGGCTAAATCATCCCACCGAGAGCTTACCAACCCCACAGCCACAGATATAGGCTAAACTTGCCCGTCAAGAGCTCACCAACTCTACAGCCATTGACATAGGATAAAATTGTCCTCCAAGAGATATGATTTAATAACTAATGCTCTATAAAAGAAATAACGTGAATGCAGTTGAGGAGGCAGAGTGCCTACATCAATAATGTATTACGTCATAACTTAAAAATTACACGCTGATATTAATAGATAGAAAATGAAGGGTTTCAGATAGTTACACTTCATTAAATATAGGAACATAACAAAGCAGATGGTCGTAAGAGAAAAATTACAGCGTCTTGACACTCGATTTCCTGATAGAGTTGCCGTGACAGACCGTATGTACTGACATGGGGAGACAATGAAGGGAGGAATATTAAATCTTACTAGTGCAGCAATTGCCAAGTATTACAGGCGATATTTAAACACGAATAAGAATAATAATTTCCGATGACTTAAAAGAGTCAACTCAAAGATTAATCAATCACTCCACTACAGTTATCGAAACTTAAAATGAACTCACTCTAAAAACGAACGCTCTTGTGTGTATCACTTGTTTACTATGAACAGCTGTAATTAGTACATATTACTCGTCTGTTTAAGTAGGCCTAAACAAAATCTTTTCTTCATAAGAAATACATTGGGATTTTGATGGCCTGTGGGGCAAAGCCCGAGGACTTTCATTCCATGAACTAGCAACAGTGCCCGTTGTGGTTAAATACAACGGTCTCTAGGTAAGTAATGGCTATGAAATCCATACACCACTTTACTCGCTAATACTAATGGTACAGATTAAGCACATAACATTAGAATCACACACTTAACATAAGGAACACACTTTAAACACAAATGCAAATTGTTAACAACAACATTCAATCAAGGAAAAATCGATTAAATAACAATATAACAATAAGCTGGTCAATTAATTATTAACACATGCTTCGTATGATTAGATTATGCATAATGGTAAACCAATTATTGCCATCTATAAAAATTATTGGTTTTACTTTTCCAAGTCGGGTTAGCTCTTCTACCCGACCGATTTTTATAATTTTGGCCTTATATAAAGGTATGGACGCACCAAAGATTTGCCATCAAGCATCGGCATTCATTTTAACGTATATTTTGAGTTATGCACAAACTGCCTCCCTGTACATTTCTTATGGGAGTTAAATTTGTTTTTTTTCCAGTTCGCTTGGCTCTTCTACATGACCGATTTTCATAGTTTGGGTCTTAAAATAAAGCTATGCAAGCACATATTTGTAATCAAGTATCATCATCAATTTAAATGTATTACTCAACAAAAAAATATAAATTAGATTTTTTTAATTTTTGACTTCAATTAAAGATGTATTCCATCAGTTCTAATTACATTACCCTTTGGTCTAAAAACCTTTAGTGAAATACTAGCTTTCATTTGAGCTATTGATTATTAAGATTCTGATCTTAATAATCCTACCTAAAGCACACTGCTGAATCACGAATCAACAATAATTATAATAGTTTTAGTAGGCCTACTTATCTGCAACCAATGATACGTAACTCTATTTTTATTTAAGTTATTTTATATGTCTTGGTCTTAAAATACTTCAAAGGCTTTCACTTGAGATATTGATAGTTTTAATCAGTTAAGTTCAAGATACTGTATCGCTCAATCAGAAACATAAATTTGATTATATCTTGGATATGGAATTTAGTTTTAGATATATTTACTCAATTCTAATTACGTTATCCTATTTGCCATTCTACAAAAGATGATCCAAAAGCAGGTTCTTTTGACCTAAGAACCGTCAGTGAAATACCAGCTTCCATTTTGAATTATTGATTATTAAGATTGGACGTAGGCCTACCTAAAGCACACTGCTACACGAACAACAAAAATTGTTCAGAAAATGGAGTTATTTATCATTGATTTATAGTCAACGATCTTGCTTGCAACCACAACAGTAACTGTCGACTTTGACGGGATTCACCTAGTAAATCTTTAAAAAATCTAACTTTCATAACTATTTGCAAATCCACACAAATTAGGCTTTCCAATGACCTATTGGTTATTAAAATTGGTTCAGTATAACTGTAGATTTAATTGTACAAAGTTTAACAACAACATCTTTAATTCAGTATTTTCTCACCACTATAAATAGGGTTGCAAATAGCTTTGAAATGGTGAGGAAATCGACCAAAGTGGAAGGTGATATTCTGATAGAGAATAAAATTTCCTACAAATTACGGTCAAGTATTTCTTGAAAATACTCAATAAAGGCAGCCTAAATTTGGCTACAAATATAAACTTGGGAAAAAAGGCGTTTTAAATGTATTATTGTTTATTTTTATTTTTTCACCTCAAATATGTAATAAAATCTATTTTTCATAATTATTTGCAAATCTACACGAATTAGGCTTTCCAACGACACATTAAGTAACAAAATCGATCCGGTAGAAGTCTAGATTTAGTTGTACAAAGTTTAACAAAAATATATCTAATTTAGTATTTTCTCACCACTATAAATTTGGAGGTCACTTAGTTTATTTCTAATAACTTTTAAATGGAGGGAAAATCGACTAAAGTGGATGTATTCTGAAATAGAATAAAATTTACTACAAATAACTACTACGCATTTCTTGAAAATACTAAATAAAGGCACACAAAAGCTGCCTACAAATAGAAACTTGAAAACAGAAACTTTAAAAAAGTAGTTTATAATTTATTTTTGTTATTTTTACTTTTTTACTACAAATATTTAATAAAATAACACTTTCATAATTATTTGCAAATCTACATAAATTTGGCTTTCCAATGACCCATTAATAAACAAAATCGGTTTAGTAGAAGTCTAGATTTAGTTGTACAAAGTTTAACAAAAAGTCACTAACTCAGTATTTTCTCACTACTATAAATTCGGAGGTTGCTTAGCTTTTTTGCAAATAATTGGTAGGTGATATTCTGAAAGAGGATAAAATTTCCTACAAATTGATACCATGGACTTCTTGGAAATACTCAAAAAAGCCAGCCAAAAGTCGCACACAAATAAAAAGTGTGAAAAACACCGTTTTCAATGTATTTCTTATGGAAAACATGTTTTTTTAACTTTTCGCCATAAATCATGACAAAATCAAACTTTCAATATTATTTGCAAATCTACACGAATTAAGCTTTCCAACGACCCATTAATTAATAAAATCGGTCCAGTAGAACTCTAGATTTAGTTGTACAAAGATTTTTAAAACTTAATTATATATAGAATAGATTAGTGATAGGGGGCGTCTACAGAACAAATACTTTATTTTGACACATCGTTTGTAAAAATCCGTCCATTATTAACGTAGGAGTAGTGTTTCGTAGAAATCGACCTCACGTTTTATGTAGAAGGATTTGTTGTCAGGTCTTGCTAAGGAAACTGCTAGAATTAACCAGGCTTAGTTAACAGATGTTTAAATAAAAATATATAATTCCGGCTTTGCTCTGGATGTAATAAGTTTTGCAGTCTGTGGGTTAAAAACTATTTCAAACTACGTTCATATGTTTAGTTGTAAACCAAGGGAATTGAATTTGATGGTTTGATCTAATGTCAACAGATAGCGCCACCGTTGCCATAATTTAGCCCTTAACTGTACTTAAGTGATGCTCTTTCTTAATATTCTGATACGTATTTGCGCATCTACTTGAAAATAATACCTTTAATTTGACACCTCAAACGTTAAAATCCGTCACGAGCCGTTATCGAGTTATGACTGTGAAAAGAAAACTGCTTACGTATTAACCCTTTGATTCACAGTGGTATTATCAGGATACCACTTGTAAAATAATTTTTACTGCATTGATGCATACTGGTATTGTGGAAATACCATACCAGGGGCCTAGTCAGTGCTGTAACCTAGCGTATTTTGGAGGAACTAGTAGCTTCTAGATTAATTTAGTATTAAAGTTGAAGTTTCAAAGCGTCGTTGCATGCTACAGGCTACAGGCTGTTATGCAGAGGTTTTGACTGTCTTGTATACCCTTCTATTACATATAACAAAGTAAGATATATGTTTTTATGTTGAATTGAATTAGACACTATGTAATTGTTATATTGCGTCAAAAACACTGTTTTTGTTCAAACTGAAAGTTTATTTTGCCAAATATAGGTGGTATACCTACAATACCACTATGCTACTAACACTAGACATATTTTGTTGTTGCCTTACTAAGCTAAAATATAATTTCAAGCATATTTTGTGATAACTTTCGTTATTTTTTTAGGTAACTCAATCATATAAATTTTACTTACTATATTTTAAATATTTATTTATTATTCTCAGATATCCAAAAGACATGACTGAAGACATCTTACTAACAGAAATTCTAAATGACGGTTGCTAAGATGAAATAGGTTTATCAGATAATTGACCAGATGACAGTAGTCTCTCTTCAGCAAATATACTCATCTTCATTGATGAAAATACATAATTTATTTTTATCATTATAAATCACCTATTGCGTTTGGAATCATAACCCAGGTGAAGCAATTCCGCATCTCCGTCACGAATGGCTTACACTCAAAATCGACAAAAGGCAAAGGAAAGGCTAAATTAAATTTGATCAAACATAAATTTAAAATGCCAGTAGAAAAGAGGCTCAAGGAGAACGTTCACATGCCCATAATATCAACATGGACGAGATGCAACTTATGCAGAACAAAAGAGAAAAAGATTCGCTCATACTGGGAATGTAACGAGCGCAAAGTGTGCTTATGCTAGACAGACAAAAAATGGTTTTTATGAGTTTCACAACTGAACTAAGATAAAGATTAATCTTGAATCTTAAGATTGGAGAATACGATGTTGTACAATGATTCTCTGGAAACTTATTATTTTATAACAGACCTTCAAATGTATTCAGTATTGTCATACAAATGTATTTACGAGTACTAATATCTTGAGCTAATTTACTATTTTTCACATAGATTAGATAAGTAATCTTTTTATTACAATACATGAACAGGTAAATAATTGTTTCTTATCTGTAACATATTGGTAGGTTTTACGTTTCAATTAAGGTTTTTAATATTTTATATGCACATTAGACTACGCACTGATACACAGTGGTATATATAGAATACCACCTCGTTTGTTATTAATAAAAATTATAAAAACAAAATTAAATTTTTTAAATTATTTTTCCTGAGCTCTGACACGGTTAAGGTTACCAAAAAACATCAATTCAGTAAAAATTGAAATAAAAAAATTTTCCTGTGCATCAAAGGGTTAATCACGATTACTAGAAAAATATTTTTCTAGTATTCGTGGTATTAATATATAGATTAGGATGTAGTAAACTCGCTTTGTAAATTCAGATAGAAATCAGCTGATTATTTTTCCTAGACATTATTCACACCAGTGACAGGCCTGCTAAACTCAACTATAAATAAAAAACAAGTACAAGTCCTCCGTGCCTCATACTCATTCTACATTGACAGTTTTTACCCTGTAGAATGATCTGTGAGTAGTTGACTTAGCATAAAAAGTACTGATACACAAAATAAGCATACAGTTATTTGTCGTTAAAGTTTCAGTTGGTAAATTTTAATTACTGTACTCACAAGAAACGATGATCGCATTGAACACAAGAAACATGTCGTCAATATTCTTATCAAGATATTCCAGCCTGTCCTCCATGGTTATGTTTGCTTCAATTCCCGACATTTTGAAACCTCCCTGTAACAATCAGATGGTTAAGATCGTTGAGTGGCTTCCTCTAATTGCGCTGTAACAATCAAGTAAGAAGTCGTGTGGAATAGTGAAAACGTGGCCAAATTGCTACACGAAAAATGCTTTTACAATATTTCATCAAACGAGGTAAAGTACCCAAAAGCCTTGTTGGAGTGACATTGAAACTTGCGATACTGTAGCCTTTGTCGTTGAAAAGGATTAACTGGTTGTTATCACAGGCTACTATCACAACACGGAGCACGTTGGACGTCGTGGGTCTGTAAATGACAGATAAAAACGTACAATAAAACTGCTATTGAAAAGGTATTATTCCTACCATGGACTTAAGTTTAATCTATGGTATTACTATGTTTGAATGTCACACTTGCATGAATTAAATGCGTATACAAACGTACTGTCGGCGTTTATTAACATTAATTAAGTAGAGCGAAGCGAAGCTCATTGGGATCGGCCTCAATACAAACTTTCTAATACTATCACTCAATAACGGCTGAACATATTTTAGCCAAACTTACCAAGGCCATTTTGACAAATGTTTGAAAGGTTTAGGACAAAACAATTTAAATTTTTGGTAATGCCTTCATATAGTTTAAAAGTAACTCAAGGTTTTTAAATTTTATCATTGGCCTTATAGGATACCATGATGGTTACAAAATAACGACGTAAATGTAAACAGTAAACAAAACAATGAATCGTAGCATATGTTTATAATCAAGCCAAATTACGACCTAAACACAGTACAAAGGATAAACTTTCGGATGATAACCACTGATCAAATAATACAGAGAAAGTATTACACGCCACTTGGAAACTACCAATAAACGAATAGCTACAGTATTTTACAGATTTTATTTATGTAATCTATTTGGGTTATAACAAATAATATTTATCTTATGTGATTGGGAATTAACAACTACATGAATCAGCAGTTTTTAATAACTACAAAATCAATATTTTATCTAAATAGTCTATTATGAAGATGCGGTCTTTTTATTTATTTTAAACAGTGCAAGTAAACTTCGTATCATATTGTGAAATTAAATGTTGAAACGTTTGAGTGTGTCAATGTCGACTAATATAACCACATGTGTTTGATAGCAAAGATACAATATTGATCTCGTAAACTATTTTAATAACGGTAAGCTGTTTTTAACTATTGTTAATTTAATGTTGATGTAAGTTGGCTATTATCAACAAAACACGCGGTCTACCACTGAGTTCAAACAACGCATTATATACTTCCCAACCTATTGTAAAATTTGAAATATTTTTGATGATGGTATAGTGTTGGCAACACACTTGATCGTCATGTTATCTGCATGTTGGCAACAACTTGGGGTATGGAATTGCTCAAGTAAGTAAAGCGTAAAGAAGTTTTTCCGTTTTCGTTTTACAACAAAGAATTTTACAAGAATTCTCATTGAGAGTGTCTATTAAGGACAAATTTAGAATGCATTATCAAAAACTGCCTGATGTTTGCAGAAAATTAAGACAATCAATAAACTCCCGAAACGCACGACGAACTACTTCTGGCAATCTTTTGAAATAGTTTAATCATTGACTATATATACCTGTAGGTGTATATAGTCAAATGTAGATATATATAGTCAATGGTTTAATGAAGGATACTTGCTTTAAAATAATGCTTTTCATATGTTACATGTACAAAATTTAAGAAAACAGACCTTATAAGATATGGCAACACTATACGTGAAATTCTCTCAAAGGAGGCAAGTATTTAAAAGTTAAATCTTCTAATCGTGGATCCATGCAGGATTATTTCTACCTGAATTGCCAAATCTGGCCTAGATTGAGAACCTCATCAGCCAGAACTGTTGGTTCACCAGATGCCATTGCCAAGCAAACGTAGGAAAAATACCGATACAAAGGATATGTTTGTAATGTCCACATCTTTAATTATGAAACTTGTTATAGATATTGATAGTTCTGAAACAAACTGATAAGTTAAATTGATAAAATAGTTGTATTGTATCTGTAAACATTGTTTTAATTTATGGCTTATTAAAAACCATGAAACGTGATCGCTCCGCTCATCTGGCTTTCACTACTATAAAGGCAATCTTAGTTACCTGACACATAAATAAAAAAATGCATACTTAACGAACTTAGAGCAGCTGTTTGGTTGATATTTTATCCTTTTTGTAGAACTTGATTGCAACGCGTTATCAGCAAGGTGATCTGTCAGTGTCACAGTCAAAGTCACGCCCCACTTCTATAGATCTAACCTGATATACCACGAGCAACGCTAATTGTCTTGTTGTTAGGACAATTTACTCATTGGCATTGGGAATACCTAAATGGGTTTTGTGTCACCTATTAGCAGGAACACATCTTTATTCAATCGCTCTAATATGCTAATCTTAGCCAAATACATTATAGGTGATTGCATTTTGTGTGTGGCAACGAATGTGTTGCGATTTAAGAATAAAGTACCTACGAATGGTATAAGCTGCACCAAGGCAATTGATAATGGCAGTAAATATTAAGAACCGAACGTTTGATGACAAATATTCATGCCCACAGTTAATGTAGGCTACACTAATTTAACCAATATAGGGTATAGTAATGGTATACAGTTGGGTACGACGTAGACGTTGGCACTTTAGTAACGTCAGTAGAACAAACTGATATGTTGTTGTGTGCCTAATAACTACGGAGGAAAAATATTAGGTACGAGAAAAATAAAAACCATACATTTAAATTACCATTTTATTCTTACGGAGAAATAGTCAATTTGGTTGTTTATCGGTATATTATAAGAACATTTGAGCCCAAGGGGATAGGGGGAGCCACCTCCCATCATTTTTGAAAAGTGTAAAAGGTGGGAATTGTTGGGTATTTAAAGCTACGAGTTGGGATTTTGGAAAGTTTGAAACTGTCGACTTAAAGGCTCATTTTAAAACTAAGCTGACAACCCCACTTCGGTATAAAAATATTAATGGTACAGATTAAGCACATAACTTTACAAACACACACATAACATAAGGAACACACTTTAACCACAAAGGCAAATTGTGAACAACAACATGCAAGCAATGAAAAGTTAATGAAATAACAATACAACAATACAATATCAGCTGTTAAATAATCAACACATGTTTCATATGATTAGATGATGCGTACTAGTAAACCCATTACAGCCATAAATCTTTTAAAAAATCAAACTTTTATAACTACTAGGTGAAACCCGTCGAAATCGGCGGTTACTTTCAAGGCTTACGTTAATAAATCTAACTGCGATAAATTGGGTGAAATATACATATTTTGAGCATTTAGCAATAAGTGTAAACAATAATGATATTAATTGCATTAGTTGCCAAATTTGGTTGATTATTCAATTAATAAAATATTCCCCATACCGTACGTCATCGGAGTTATTATTAGAATGTTATATGGTATCTCTTCCTTTGGAAGAACCTTTAAATAGTATTAAAATCGTATTGATGGATCTTTTGTAGTTAAACACTTCCTTGATTTCATCAGTTAATTTAAAAGGAATATGACCTTTCTGTCATGACAGTAGCTGCTAAAATAATATTTTCTCTTTGCACAATATTTTACAGCCAAAATGTTGTGTTATTTTCAATAATGTATTTTCAATAACCAACCCAGTGCGCCAAAGTTCGTAATATAGGTAGGTGCAAATAATTTGTCAAGATGGGTACCATTTTAGGCAAGGTTTCTATGTTTGGATTTTATTAGACACGATAAGAGCAAATATTTCTACATAAATATTTGATATGTGTAGAATAATATGATAAAATGTAGGCAAAAGTGCGCAAAAAGCAGAGACCAACCCGTACAATAGATATAAGATAATTCAATAAGAAATAATTTAAGAACTGCTGTCATAAAAGGATTTTTCACTGATTTCGTAATGGAACGTTATATTGCAAAAAATGGCATGATAAAGAAGAAAATCTATCTATAATATTAAAACAAAACAGGGTTTTTTATTTCACGATTCTGAATCAACCACTTGACGGATTTTCATGATTTTTGTGTTGAAAGAGAGATGATTTTGAGAACTAGGGAATGTCGAAGCAAAAATTTTAGTTTAGGGTTTCAGTTTTTTAGAAAATAAGTTAAACATTTTAAAAAGTCTAGCAGCCGACGCTATCATTCTACTCTAGCGTTTGGTATAAAATCATTTGCATAACGTAACAGCTGTAAACATTAAGCGTGTATGTGACACAAATTCAGCATTTGGATAATAATTACATGCATAGGGTTGACTTATTTATACTATGTGTAATGCTATGCTCATTGATTCATCCATTTTATAGGTAAGAGGATGACCAACGATTTAAATATTTATGGTAAAATTATAGATGTTCTAATTTATTTTTTGGAGCAATCTTAAAAATTTTAAGTTTGTTTTAGTGCAATATAATTTGTTTTAACTAACAGCTGGTTGAATATAAAAGTTTTCTCTTTAGAACTATCAGGTTAGTTTACTAGGTGCACGCTCATTCTTCCCATGTGTGGACGAAACGAAGGTAGCCTAGTCAATTTTAAAATCAGATAATAATATTGCAAATACTTATTTGGTAGAATTCAGTAACTCCCAATATGTGTGTTGTTTGAAATACAATTTAAAAATGAACAGCGGTTTCATTAAAAAGTATTATTCACATGGCCAAAATGTAAACAACTCTGTGGAGGGATCTTTAAAGGCTTCTGGGGCAGAATCCTAAGCGATTTTGCTTAGTTTTTTCTTTTGATAACTCATCTACAGACCAAAACCTTTCCTTGGACACCTCTACCAAGTTTCTACGCCCAGCCGATCTCAAAAAATAAGTGGGGACAAAGTTTCCAATTAAATAATTAGATTCCCCCATGTTAATCTTAAAGGAGAAACTCCTTTGATGGCCTGCGGGGCAGGGTAGTTCCGTACTGCGCCAGGTCTAAATAATCCCTCTTAGCAAACGCCCGTACTGCGCCAGCACTAGTCCAGGTAGGCGCTGGCGAGGGGGCGCCTTCTGGCCTTAGGCCCCCCATACACGTAACGATCAGCCGGCCGGCGAGAGCCGGAAGGCAAAACTGAACAGTTTGGCCTGTGAAAGGAGGGTCCCTATACATGCAACGATTCGCCTGCCGGCCGGACTGAAATTTGAAGTTATGTCAATGACCGTGCCTAACCTTAAAAATTAACGTAAATCAAAAATAATGCTACTACTGTACTGTCGGCCTTCCGGCGGCCTGCCGGCGACCCCATACACGTAACGATCGGCCTGAAGGTGGGGGTTGGCCGGACGGCAACCCCATACACGTAACGATCGGCCGGCCGGCGTGGATTATTCAGGCCGGGCCGGCCGGCCGATCGTTACGTATATGGGGGGCAACCCACACCCTTACGCATCATTGGTATTGCGAATGTAAACAAACATCACAGCTTTCGTTATTTCACCTAGGTCAACACCCCTTGTCGCTAATTTAACAAATCTTGCTCTTTACCTCAGTGCCATTGAGGAATCACAATTAGATACATGTTTAGCAATCAACGGTGCTTTGGAAAATGAAAAAAAGTACAAGAAAGAAAGCCACGATTCTTCGACAACAGTTTGTCAAAACAAAAATTAATCAATTAAGAGCCGGTGACTTGGACCTACTTTGTTTCTTGAAGTGTGTTGCTATCAATTTTGCACCCATTTAGGCCTAAACAAAAACATTACTTTTTTGCTACACTACTGTGAAATGGCCTTTACACCATATACAGAAGCAGGTACTTTTCCATCGGTACTTTTCTTACGACTATTCTCCATTTTTAGGCGTTTCCGTGATAGCAAGTAATAATATCGGTCGTTTCTGTCATCACAGAAAATTGTCACGGATGTTACGCACGCATTTGCTTCCCATTTTATCACTTTAGCTAGTGGGATGGTGCTCAGAATGTTTACTTAACTAATTTGCTTTAGTTGAACGCTAAATTAATTATTTAACCGTGGAAAGCGTGACATTATATCGCAATTGAAATTTTGAAAGGTTTTCTATTAATACGGTAGCAAAAAATACTGAATTACTAATTCATCAACTTAAGTGTGTCTTCGAATCATTGTTGTATCTTTGTTTATCGCTTTTGCCATAGTTTTTCATACAACCGATTTATTTTTGTTACCATGGATATTGAAAACTGCATTTATATTAATTCAATCAATGCACGCAGTAATTTCAACGAAACATAGTTTAATTAAAATATGCCTATATAAGTAATTTCTTTGTATAAACAAGTGGATCTGTCATCTCCTAAGAAGATTGTTCAACCCGGAAGACATGGGATCTGACCTCTCAACGTTCAAGAGTAAGAGATTGTTACGTCACGTCAAATATTTGGATATACACGGCTACGTTGTACTATTTGATTGAGTAAGTACACGTCTATGGAGTGTTAATATAAGAGCAATAGCCTACATATAAATAGAATGTAATTGTTCAATTAATGTTAATAGGACTAAATCTAAAGCAATACAAATCGCTCGAAATGTATAGAGTAATTTGTAGTTTTAAATACAAACTTAGCACACAACATCTACAGAAGGAAGTAAAACGTTAGGAAGCAATACATTATTTTGAGACTTTGAAGTTGGACGACAAAGATATCAATGTGGTAAATTTGATGCGTAATAATAACGTAATCTATTTGATTAGTAATATCAATAAGGTCGTAACACTATGTGTTGGGCATCACCCTACACTAGATCCAAACATCTACAGTATCTAAAAAACAAAACAAGGATAGACATATTAGACGATAAGTTATTCCTAGATATTGGATACTTAAGTCCCTCCATTATGATTATGTTGATTAAATTAAATCAAATATTTTGTTATCCAATTTGTAAACTCAAATCTCTCTGGATTTTGAAATTTTATTACTTTACCACGTCGTATTGTCATCAGATTTCATGTTAAATATTATCCTTTTTTTAAATTGAGAGAAAATTTCCGGTTAAACGTTTGCATTATATTGTCAAAGGATATCTCATTGAGACATAAGAGGTCGACTAATGTGTGTGATATGTTCACTTCCGAATCTTTCATATTACCTTCAGTTGTAATATGTTACGAGTTGGGGAAATTATGCTTTATAAATGTAAACTGTGACTTCTAAAGGAAATATTGTTGAAAAAGATTACTAAATTTAAATGCTAAAATAAACGTCAGAAATTAAAATAAAATACGATTTGTCTCAGATTTAACGCAGGAGTGGGATTGGACTAGAGACTGGAGGAGTTAGTATACACGTACGGTATATTATGTTATTTTCTCTAAATTATCATTATCATTATGAATTTTAAGCCGCTCCTCGACCCGGGCGAGTCAAGTCACAGCTTGGCAGAGAATAAGCTTTTGATACCACGATCACACCAATGGAATGGACACAGCAATGTTATCCATACTCTCATATGGATGTATTAATTCACTTACATCCCTGCGAGAGGCAAATGTAATTACTTACATTTTATGTATTTTAGTAAAAAAAAACCTCTTATGAGTTTAATAAATATAATAGTAAAAAGTTAAGTAGCTTTTAAAATTTATATAAACGATAGCAGAAGTTTGTTTAAATTGTATAACTTGTATAAAACAGAGCTCTCACAATGCAAAATATTGCTTTGTTTACATTGGGCCTGCAATAGTTCAGGGGTTTACCACCAGATGGCATTGGGGTATATCTCTGGCGGCTAGTTTAGGAATTAGCTACCCTTACAAATTGCCATCTAAAGATTGATGTGGTCAATAAGGATTCAATTAATATGCATTAGCTTAAAACTGACAGAAACGAAGATATATATATTTATAGAAATATGAAATGAAACATTTTCTCAATTTGAGTAAACCCTAATACACTTTTATTATTTCATGTTTGTGTACGTATGTTGAGAGTTGCTAAGAATATTCACACCAAAACTGCAGCATCGATGGAAGTGTTGAAAACTTGACTAATGATGTAAATTTGAAAGCAACACATTTCTGAACTGAACCATATGTGAGTTACATTAACTTTAATCCTCAATTTTATTACAGATAATACTGATATAATTATTGTATTAAATGAATTAACATTCACACAACTTTCAGAAGTCAAATTTTACCTCCTTCCATAACCATTCATGCGTAGCCTAAAAATACAATATTGAATGTTATCACAGCCAATAGACCATTGGACTATGCCATAATGTCTGTGATGTTTTATATATTTACAGCATTTATATTAAGTTTACATTAGACCTGCATTTCAGCAGTTAAAATTGTAACAATTGTGTTTATTATTTTAATAATGCTATTTTCAAACGCCTTCCAGTAAGCATGTTAATAACACTTGAGTTGCTTTTCTATGGTAAATTTAAACTTTACAACACATATTTAACACGACAAATGCAACAAAATGTTTAATAGTGGTGGTACGATTGGCGTTTCATGAACAAACAGAACAGGCAAACAATCAATAATTTTACAATTAGAACTACTGACCGGTTCTGTAAATCCATATAAGTTTAATTCTTAATATTTCAAAGCACAGTAGCATTGAAATTATATTATCCTACATAAAGTGTGTCCCCAGTGAAAACTATGTTAATTTAGAAGATTAAACAGTAGATAGCTACTTGGGTACTGCTAACTTCTTACTGTGTAATCAAACATTGCAGTTCCATTGAATGATCCTCAATTTCAACGGAAACCCCTATGAACCAGAGAAGAAAGATTTCTTGAGCCATCACAGTCGCTAGGTGGGTCGACAATTGGGCCTTACATACAACGGATTGTTGGGAATGAAATGAGAGGTTTGCCAAACTATACATGGTGTGTATAGCGTCTAGAGAAAGCTTCTTTCAAGAGCTTTGAAAATCCTAGAACCTTATGAAAAATGCAAGTTGAACCTTAATTTGTATTCGAAAAATGAAATATATGCGTTTCAATATAGTATCGAGGTATTGTTTTTGTCGAGCACAAAACAAATAGCATACTCTTGGAATAAAATTCGCATTATCAAAATAAATTGAATCAAATCGACAACTAATACAACTAATATCAGCCTGAGAGTGCTGTCCATAATTTGATTTGTGCAATTTTTAACTACAGTACTTTTTAACCTAGCCAATTCAGGAAAAAATGTTGGAACTATAACTTCTTGTAAATGTCATCACCATAGTATAGAAAACTCAAGAGACAATATAATTTGTACTGTGCTTTATGAATATGTTGTATTCGTTTCGGTAAATAAAAAGTAATTATTCCAATGAAAACTTCACATTTGTTTTCTAATTGACAATTGAAAACCAGCAACGTACGTATTTCCATTTATTATTTTGTAATACAATAAGTGTATTACAACATCTTCTTGATTTAATCAGAAGATGTGTTTAAAACTAAAGACATTGTCGTCACGACGTTTAAGCCTATTTTATGTAAGTAGATGGTGAAATAAGGAGGTGAATTTGGAATAAATTGAGAGGCAAAACATACACACACCTACGTGGTACCATTATTACTGCACATTTGTGAACAAATATAGAAAAAGTAAAATATTCTTTACTGGTGAGGACCTAGTGCTCAAGAGTCTACGGAGTGTATATGAGGGTTCTCCTATCTTGCCTGCATTTAACATGTAATTTACTCATGTAATTATTATAAGTAGACTTTCGGTCAATTGTGTCTGGTTTACGCCAGTGGCATTTTTTAAATTAAAAGAATGCGTAGAAGGGAAAGCGGTTTAAATCCTCTTAAGGTTTGTTGTGGCATTAGTCAAATTTTACAATTTTTTTAAATTTTGAAGTTGAGTAAGACTAGTTGAGTATTAGGCCAGTTGCTAGTAAATTTTCGTAAAATCTGATCCATCAGACCAAAAAGCTGGATAAAATTAAGCTATTTATTGAAGAGTTTAAACGCTTAGATATGTCGCGGAATTAACGGAAAAAATTATTTCCCTACTGTAGAATGGGGTGAATAGAAACACTTTTTGACTTTTAAGCTCCTGTAAAAACGATATTTTTAATTTTTAATTTTTTCAACACTAGCTCATATTTTTGGTCTTGGACTCCTCTACTCAAACCAGTTATCAAATTTTTGTTCTTTTTAATCATTAAGCAGAAAAAAAAATATGGCTGTTTCTATTCACCCCGCACTTTGGGGTGAATAGAAACACTGTGTTAAATTGATGATTGTTGCTTTTCCCCACTTACCAGGAGCAATAGAAACATGAAATTTATGCTTGTTACCTTAGGTTGTTGTAAATAAAAATATTTAAAGTTAATTGACACATTTATTTATAAGTACGAAGTATTTATATTTATAAGTACGAGACGACCATCATGGCCTAGCATAAATTAATAGGTGGAACTTTTCGGGTTTCAAAAGAAATCTAAGTTGCCTAACAGCATTAAGGAAACTAAATGAATGTGTTAAAAAACCTCAAATCCCCAATTTCTTATCTAGCTCTGAAAAATCAACCTCGAATCAAGCTCGAATCCAACAAATCAGAAATCATTAAAATCGACCCAGCCTGTCTCGAGTCACAAACTGTTGAACTAAAACGACTTTGTTATATATATATATATAATGTATTAGGGTATATAATAGTTTAGTTATATAATATTAGTAGGATAAGTCACAGAGTGTTTATCTAACACTGAATGAAATCTCAGACTCATTAATAGGACAGTTTCTCTCAGAACTATTATTACAAAGAAAAAGCCGCTCTGGCGCAGTACAGGTCTGATTTTGGGTGGTAGATTTAAGTGCTGGCGCAGTGCGGGCCTGCTACCTGGACCCTCTGGCGCAATACGGGCGCCCCGGCGGGGCAAAGCCCAAGGATTTTTATTACAGGAATTTGTGAAAGGGGGCGTCTACACAAAAAATACTTTATTTTGATATGTCGTTTGTAAAAATCCGTCCATTATTAACGGAGGAGTAGTGTTTCGTAGAAATTGCCTTCACGTATTATATATAAGGATTTGCCAATCCACATGGATGAAGCTTTCCATTGACCTATTATTTAATAAAATCTGTAAAATGGAACTGTAGATTTAATCCTACAAAGTTTAACAAAAATATCTTTAATTCAGTATTTTAACAACTAGGGAAATTACGAGGTTGCTTAGCCTTTTTGTAAATAACTTTTAAATTGTAAGAAAATCGACCAAAGTGGAAAGAGATATTCAGAAAGAGAATAACATTTCCTACAAATTATTACTATGTATTTCTTGAAAATACTTAATAAAGGCAGCCTAAAGTTGGCTACAAATAGAAACTTGGAAACAGATACTTGAATAAAGCCGTTTTAATTTATTCTTGTTTTTATTTTTCACTACAAATGTGAAAAAATGAAATAATCGAATCAAATCATTATAAAATCAAATTTTCATAATAATTTGCAAATCTACACGAATTGGGTTTTAAACAACCCATTAAATGACAAAATCGATCCAGTAGAACTGTAGATTTAGTTGTTCAATACAAAGTTTAACAAAAATTTATCTCAGGATTGTCTCCCCACTATTAGATTCGAAGGTTGTTTAGCTATTTTGCAAATAATGTTTAAATGTTGGGGAAATCGAATAAAGTGGAAGGTTAATATTCTGCAAGAGAATATAATTTCCTACAAATTAGTACCTAAGCATGTCTTGAAAATATCCAACATAGGCAGTCCTATAAGTTGCCTCCAAGTAAAAATACCCCCGCCGCAGCAAACCTGCAGACTAAGCGAATTTCCATTTGCCTGATTGGATACACTAAAATGTCTCCTTAAAAATATCACATTTATTCCCTATTTAAATAACATTAGTTTAACGAGTACTTAGGTTTGCTACAACAGGGAGGGTAAAAAGGTGTTTTTGTAAAATGTTAGTAGTTTAGTATGAAATGAATGCATTTTCCAAATTTGATCAAAATATGATCATAAACAAGCAAACTACAACAGTTTACTTATTCTCCATAAGAATAACATGGGAATTTTAAATTTACAGTTTTTTGGAATTTTCTCCGTAACCATTAGGCGCATAATATCGCATCAATATACTAAATTATTTGTTTTTTAAGCTCTACAAAATGGTTTGGAAAGAAAATGCAAAATGTTAAGTTTTTAGGATCAAAATGGGAAAACCCCAATTTTTGCTCCATAAAACCCCCATAAACCCCTGTTCCCATAGCCCGATCATGCTGGTTCGCGAACTCGTTCGAATAAACGTAGGTTTACACGTTTGTACCAAATTTCATCAAAATCCGATGATTTTTGCTCGAGTTATCGCGCTACGGACACATATATAAATAAATATATATATATAGGCCTATATATGAATTTAAACGGATGGTGTTTTTGGTCTCTAGGGACCTCAAAACGAAAAAGTAAATCGGTCCCGGGTCCAGGTCTTACCATGAGTACTACGGTAGTAGCTTATTCCCTATATGGGAAATTCGCTAAAAACTGAAAAAAAAACAGTTTTTAATCTATTTCTTATGGATGCATATAATTTTTGATCTTCACCATAAATCATAATAAAAACAAGCTTTCACATACGTCATCTATGATTTAACGAACAGCTGTTCGTAATAAGAAAGGTTTACGTCCTACACTCATTCGAATGAATATATAATCAAAATATCGATTACTTCATTCGGTATATCAAGTTTAACTAACAGAATGAAATAATCAATATATCGAATAATCTATATATCGATATATTTATTCGAATGAGTGTAGGACGTAAACTTAAGTGCAGCCAAATTAAATAACTAGGCATCATCCAGGTCAGGAACCGGAGATTCTTTGTGTATCAAAATGTTCTTGAGTTTTGATAACCAGGAAAAAGACCTTGAATCAGTGTTGTATAGGGCTGGGAAACTTACATTTTTGATTTTTTGAGCGGAGTGAGCGAAGCGAGCGAAGCTCTTTTTTAGATCGGGACTTATGCAAACTATGTAATCAGATAACTCAATAATGGCACATAATGAACATATTAAAGCCAAACTTTCCAGGGTTGTTTTGACAAAGAGTGAGCATATTTGTAAACAAACATATTTCAATTTGATAATATCTGTACAAATTAAAACTAATCTAAAATTTTTAACATTGGCCTTATGGGCTGCTATGATGGTTACCAATTAACAAAACAACGTAAATGTAAATAAAGAAAGACTAATGACATTTTGGTTATCACAAACCATCTACCACGGCCGCCTTTAGGTGGCCGTGCATCTACAGTAAGCTAGCAAATTACAAAATACAGTACAAAAGAGAACGGTCCGATAAATACCATATTGATCATTGATTACTACCTACTCTTAGGTTGTATTACTGAGCAATGATATATATAATATAATATGAATGTTAAATGATGTACCATTGGCGGAAAATATTTACTGTCTGGATTTTCAGAATAATTCAGAAATGTTTGAGTGCGCTGATGTCGACTAAATGGTTTTATGAACTTAAAAAATAATATTGATCCATGCAAATAGGAACTAAACACCAATTTTAATCAGCTGCTACAAGCAGTGAATATTTTTTGTCCTAGGACGCTAAGCACGAGCCCTGGATTATTTCCACATTACTTCAGGCTAGACCTACGCTGCCAGTCAAGGGAGAAAGTTTTGTTTAGAAATATAAATTTGTTAAACCATTGTTCGCATTATAAATCTGTCATATTGGTGTTATTTCTTGTATCCCGACAAACACGATGGTATTTTGAAGTTGAACGAAATCCATAGCGTCTTATTAACGATGTTAGCATACGTTTTAAAAATTAACATCAGCATAAAAACTATTGTGAATAAACTTTTTTAAATGCTTGGAAATGTTAACAATAAACCTACCAATAAACCATACAAATTTCAGAAAGATTGGCTCAGTGGTTTGTTTACAATAAAATTTTAAACTTCAGTGTTAGTGCAGAGTTTCTTAAAAGCCGGTACTTTTAGGATCTTTTAACTACATAATTTGTTTCTGGTAAACGGAATTTTTTCAATTGCTACCACGTAAAACGTATTTAATCCAGGTTATATTACATTTTTGTTTCAACAAAATCGGATAATTCATCTCAGAGATATTTAGGCTCAAATTTGAGTGCGCATATTTACTTCCCGGACAGTAGGGGTTGCGGCATTTTCACTTAGATAAAATCCATTGGTGATTTGGCTGGATTTGATTCCTGGACATCAGGCACCGAAGTCCCGCGCTCTAACCACTAACCAGTGAACAAATAATAATAACTTAATTTAATATTTTAGAACGGGCATGAAAATTAAACAAGCTATACAAAATGTTATGCTAATATTTTTAGTTTGTCATAGAAGCGATGCAAGAATGATGTAACGCCTCGGAATCGGCAAAAATTAGTAGTGTAGACCTTATAAATTGACTCTGTATTTTGACAACCTTACAATATTTGGATCACATTTTGAAAATAGGTAGAGAGCTTGGAAATAATGTCTTCATACAAAGAGAATAGTTTTTTAATTAATATTTGGCTGGTTATGTTTATTAATATTTATAAGTTGGATAAAAACTGGAAACTATACATGAAAAGGTTAGTTAACTACTAACACTGTCCTTTTTTTGCTCAGAGAAGTTTTATCTGTGGTAAAGTTGTGGAGAATTAAATATATTTACTGTTTGTATTCAACTTCTTTTCTATCACGCTTAGGTTTTCAAAATTTCGGGTTGAACAGAGCGGCAAATTCTCATTCGAAGGGTTCGGCGGGTGCTAGCCGGTTTACGTGGCGCGACCCGCCGTGCGGACTACCTGCTACGTTGTGACAGATTTGACAGCGCTAATCAAGTATACTGTATACTGTATACATTTATAATCGTAAAATTATCCATGTTGTAGATTAATTGTGTCCGTATATGCGAGCTTTTAAAACCTTTTTCAAAACTTAGTGTTTTTAGAGCGTTCTTATACCTAATTATAATAGCATAAACGTTTGATATTAACCTAACCTAACCTAACCTAACCTAACCTAACCAAACCAAACCAAACTTAACATAACAGCTGGCGCTCCGAACTTGGACATGTACCGCGAGGGATCCGAAGTGACCACCGCGCGGAGTTAGAATAAGCCCTACCATAGAGGCTCGTGTTAACATCGTCACTTCTGCTTCATTGAGAACCCTTACAAGATCTTTTAGAGCGCCGAAGCCTAATTATGGCTTCGGCGCTCGCACCACTAATTTAGCCACGGCGCTCGCGCCACCCGGCGCTCGAAGTACGACACCGTGCTAGCCACCCGCGGCTGTCGTAGCATCGCATTCGCATACCTAATTATTGTAAGTCGACTGAATCATTCCAAGCAGATTGTTTTTTTAAATTTCCCTTATTGCTATAAGTTTTGTAACAAATACTGGTTTAAATACAGTAAAAGAAAATCTTCGTTATTGAAAATAGAACCTGCATTATAAAGCAGGAATTCTGTAATTTAAAATATTGAAAACAGTCGCCTATCCAATATAAATACTGTGATGCCTAGGCCTGTACAGAAGTACAGTTACGATAACTATACGAAGGCATATTAGGTCAGGATGACTAGACTAGTATGGTTTGTACGTACTGAAGGCCAGTCATCTAAGTTTACCCCTTTGATATTATTCCTTTTACTTTCGCGTAGTTAAAAGAATTGTTGCAGACAACAGAACCGCGTGTTGACATTCTTATGTCAGGTTGGTAATTTACTACAATCCAATCTAATAGGCTTTACACTAACACAGTGCAGGCCCAACAACTCAAATTAAATGGCGTAGCCTAATAAAGAAACGCATTTTATATTGGTTCTAATAATTTTATTGTAATTTATTATGAATGTATTTGATTTATTCATGCTGTAATTTATATGCCAAGGCCTTAACAAACACATCTTCATTTCAAAAGGTTGTTGCGTGATACTTCAAAGTAATCTTTGGACTACTGCAGGCATATGTAATGGTAGCATAGGTACTGTAGCTTCATATACAAATTTGCCGAAACAGAAAATTCCCTAGAATATTTCCAAATTTGCATTTTAGTACAATTTAACCCACACATTCACACATTTATTTTTTGAAAAATAAATTTTACCGACATTGTACAACGGGTTGTTATTTCCCTATCCTCCAGTATGATGTAAAATGTTTTCAAAGGCAATATCCAATAAATATTGTCTTATCTATTTCAGTCCATTGCAGTCAAGAATGTACAGTAGATCAGGCTGTGGTGGAATTAGGAAAGTCAGAATTTTATTTTCACTTACGTAGCATTGTCAAGAGTTAGAAATTCGAGGGCTTGCTTATTTTAGCCATTTTCAATAGAGAGAGTCAAAAGCATTAAATAAGAGAAGCAAATGGTAAGTAAAGAAAAAAGAGATGGCAAGACTTAAGTAAATTGCTTATAACGATGGGTAAAAATCATGAGGTTTATTGATCAATAAAATTTACTCATGTTTTAATGTTGTAATATATAATATTTTTCATAAAAAATTGTATTTGTAAACAAGGTTATTTGTTTATATCGATGCTCACTCCGCACAATTGGCAGACATGAGGCCGCATACCTAGTATATCATCGTCACCAATTAGCTTACAGCAAGGTTTCCACTAATTATTGACGGAGCTTCAATGGCGGTTGTGTTAAGTGTAAAGTACAAAATCAGAACTGCAGTGGGTGATTGTAACAAAGGTTTGCGGATAATGCTAAACTCGCTTTTCCAATGTGTCAAATTCGGTTTATTCACCGCTATGTGTTGCAATCGCTGGACTATGCAGTTATACCCAAATTATTCATAACCACATTTCGACGACGATCCTCGATACCGGTACTTCCCCCTAGAAAACATATTTTTTGACAGCTATAAATTTGGAATTGCTTGGCTTATTTGCCAATAACTTTTAAATTGTCGGAAAATCGACCAAAGTGGATGTAATATTTTGAAAGAGAATAACATTTCCTACAAATTACTATTATGTATTTCTTGAAAATACTTAATAAATGCAGCCAAAAGTTGGGACAAATTGAAACTTTAAAACAGAAACTTGAAAAGGCAGTTTTTAAATGTATGTATATAATCTTTATATTATTTTTACTTTTTCACCACAGATATTTATTAAAATCACACTTTTATAATTATTTGCAAATCTACATGAGTTAGGCTTTCCAATAACCCATTAATTAACAAATCTGTCTTGTAGAAGTCTAAATTCAGTTGTACAAGGTTTAACAAAAAGTCACTAACTCAGTATTTTCTCACTACTATAAATTCGGAGGTTGCTTAGCTTTTTTGCAAATAACTGGTAGGTGATATTCTGAAAGGGAATAACATTTCTTACAATTTGATACCACTCACTTCTTAGAAATACTCAAAAGGGCAGCCAAAAGTTGCATATAAATAAAACATTTAAAACCCCTGTTTTCAATGTATTTCTTATTGAAATCATCTATATATTTAATACGCTAGGCATATTTTTGTCATAATTGTTTTGGAGTGGTGGTGCTACCGATCACCATGTTCAAGGTGTCGTTAGAAAGGTCTTAGCATGTAGTTTTGCAATAAAACAAAAAACTTTGGAATTCCATCAGGGCTCTGCCCCAGTGGCCTTCAAACTGGTTTGTATTTGAACAGATGAATACTTTGAAATTGACACTAATATTTGAAACAGATGGTTATACTAAAATTTTGCACAAAATCAAAACATAACCAAAAAAAAAAAAAAAAACGTTCGACATAATGAAGACTGGGACGGGTGGCGCCGTCCTGTAATCCAACTACTAGGAGGTCACAAAATGTGGATATTTACAGGCATGCATTGTGGATGCGATACTCCCTGGTCTGGATTAATGTCAGCACGGGTGAGTACTACGACTATCCGCAGTACTATCCTGATAATTAGACCAATTCTTAATTACCAAGGCAAAAATGTGGTTCGGATTCCACTATAAACTGTAGGTCCCTTAGTTGCCATTAGCTGTATGGGCTATTAATTAACAGCTGTGTCTAAGGAATGTCGGCCTTAGTCACTAACAAGATCGCACCACTCATCCTACACTCATATCCATTCATACTTGGCTTAAAATACCTAATTTGTATGGTCGCCATTTCATAGAACAATATTAACAGTATAACAGTATTAACAGAACAGGAGACTATAAGACGTTGACCAGGACGGCCAATAGGAGGAGGCCGACGAACTTTAACTGGTAGACGCGAACAAAATACAAATAATAATATTGTCGTTGATAGCCGAATACAGCAAGCACCTTTCCGTGCTGGGTTTAAGCATAGGCAAAAAGAATCATCATAGACTGTCAGCTGTGCTGCGGTTACCATGGTTACCATAGATTCTGGCACACACCGCTGCAAGCGCCGTATAGTTACGTAGCGCGTACACGGTAACAACGGCGCTCCCAGTGGTGTGCGCCAGAACTTATGGTAACCCGCAGCACGACTGACGGTCTACATTTAATACTTTTTGTCTATGGTTTAAGTGTGCGCTCCAACAGTCGCCATAAGATTTCACATCCAATTTAAGACTGTTGGATAATCGCTGCATAAGCTGTTGATTTTGGAAGACAATGAGGAGGGTAGGATTAATTTGAAAACAGATAAGAGGAGATATTAGATGAGTGGCAAATGCGTTGGGAGCAGAGTGTTCTATGTTAACGTTTTAAAGGTAAACGTTCGTATTTATACCTAACATCAGAAAGAGACTGGAACAAGATTGGGAGATGGGCCATTATGAAACGCAGTTTGTCACAGGACATTGAAAATTTCAAGGCGATTTTGTGAAGATTTCACACGGTGGAAGAGGAAGTATGTAGATGTGGAGAAATAAAAACCACGAGTCACGTATTAATAAATTGCTAACTTCAGGAGACAAATAGGTGAGAACAGATACATATAGGCATTAAAATTTAAAAAAAGAAAGAAACAAAAACTAAGAAAGAAAAGGTATGAAAAACTTGCCCATGAAGGAGAGAGGAAAGGTTAGAGCGAATCTCAATGATCCCTCGCTCAGGGCGGTATGGGGAAGGGAGTCGTGCTGGCTTTTGGACACACAATGTGTCTGGAAATCCAATGCAGCTATGAGTAAGGTTATTTTTGTAGAAAACACTATTTACAATTATTGTTGATTCTATCTATCTATTATGTACATCTTTAGTATTTCCATAATCTTTGAGTCGAATATTTTAAAGTCATCAGAAATTATGACTGTTATTCGTTTTGAAATAACGCCTGTAATACTAAGCAATTGCTCGAATTCGAGCAAAAGGTACACTAGTGTTTTTTTAACTGTTCGCCATAAATCAGAATAAAAACAATAATTCATAATTATTTGCAAATCTACACGAATTCCAATGAAGATACCGAAGCTTTCCAATGACCCATTAATTAATAAAATCTGTCCAGTAGAACTCTAGATTTAGTTGTACAAATATTTTTAAAACTGAAGTAGATAAGTTAATGTTGTAGGCCTAATTTAAGAAGTTCTCTCTTAGTTTAACTATGTTTAACAAGGGAGTATGTTTAATCTATGGTTTAACTTAAATTTTCGTGTTCAAGACCACGACGGGTAGCTAGTACTGTACAACTATAAAACAAGCAAACTGGGACAAGCAAATAATCTTTTTTAGCTGAACACATATAATACTGTAATAATAAATATAAAAAATAGTAAAACGTTCATTACCGATCTATATTTCCAGAATATAATATACAGTAAGAGAGAAATACTAAATAAAATTACGTTTTACGTTTTACGCGTTGTTCCTCACATTATAATAGCGTCATTTTTTACGATATAGTTCCACGTTCGACGATTTAGACCCACGTTACACTGATACTTTAATACTTTCTTATTAAATGGCGACCGTACAAAGTAGGTATTTTAAGCCAAGTATGAATGGAGATGAGTGTACGATGAGTGGCGCGATCTTGTAGTCTTGTAACATTATCTGCTAAGGTTGACATTCCTTAGACACAGCTGTTAATTAATAGTCCTTACAGCTAATGGCATCTAAAAGGACCTACAGTTTATAGTGGAATCCGAACCACATTTGTTTGCATTGGTATATACGAATTGGTCTAATTATTAGGATAGTACTGCGGATAGTCATAGTACTCACTCGTGCGGATGTTAATCCACACCAGGGAGTATCGCATCCACAGTACATGCCCATAAATATCCACAATTCGTGACCTCCTAGTAGTTGGATTACAGGACGACGCCACCAGTCGCAGTGATGAAGAATGGAAAGTAATACATCCAGGAACTTTTGGCTAATTACGTAAAAATATATACTATTACAAGTAGTCCTTACTTTTTAACAGTACTACTACACACACTATGTAACACTATGGAACAGTCCTTTGTCCAATACAAATTGTACAATATTTTGTTAATTCTGGCTTAATAAACGATTTGACGATTTGATAAACAATTTCTCCATATGAAAAAAGATAAAATGTTTGTCTCGTTTATTTTCCAATTTAATTAGTTGTCAATAGCTTAACACGGAACGGAAAAAAACAGAAACCCTCACCTGAGCTAGCAGTATCGGTCGACTGTGAAGAGTGTGTGATAGCTGGCCCCGCCACCCTCACCTGAGCTAGCAGTATCGGTCGACTGTGAAGAGTGTGTGATAGCTGGCCCCGCCGCCCTCGCCTGGGCTAGCAGTATCTGTCGACTGTGAAGAGTGAGGAGTGGGTCGGTCCTAGGTGTAGGAGACGGACAGCGAGGTCTGCCGTCCTTGTACTTGTGATAGCTGGCCCCACCACCAACCTTACCTGAGCTAGCAGTATCGGTCGACTGTGAAGAGTGTGTGATAGCTGGCCCCACCGCCCTCACCTGAGCTAGCAGTATCGGTCGACTGTGAAGAGTGTGTGATAGCTGGCCCCGCCGCCCTCACCTGAGCTAGCAGTATCGGTCGACTGTGAAGAGTGTGTGATAGCTGGCCCCGCCGCCCTCACCTGAGCTAGCAGTATCGGTCGACTGTGAAGAGTGTGTGATAGCTGGCCCCACCGCCCTCACCTGAGCTAGCAGTATCGGTCGACTGTGAAGAGTGTGTGATAGCTGGCCCCACCGCCCTCACCTGAGCTAGCAGTATCGGTCGACTGTGAAGAGTGTGTGATAGCTGGCCCCGCCGCCCTCGCCTGGGCTAGCAGTATCGGTCGACTGTGAAGAGTGTGTGATAGCTGGCCCCGCCGCCCTCGCCTGAGCTAGCAGTATCGGTCGACTGTGAAGAGTGTGTGATAGCTGGCCCCACCGCCCTCACCTGAGCTAGCAGTATCGGTCGACTGTGAAGAGTGTGTGATAGCTGGCCCCGCCGCCCTCACCTGAGCTAGCAGTATCGGTCGACTGTGAAGAGTGTGTGATAGCTGGCCCCGCCGCCCTCGCCTGGGCTAGCAGTATCTGTCGACTGTGAAGAGTGAGGAGTGGGTCGGTCCTAGGTGTAGGAGACGGACAGCGAGGTCTGCCGTCCTTGTACTTGTGATAGCTGGCCCCACCGCCCTCACCTGAGCTAGCAGTATCGGTCGACTGTGAAGAGTGTGTGATAGCTGGCCCCGCCGCCCTCACTTGAGCTAGCAGTATCGGTCGACTGTGAAGAGTGTGTGATAGCTGGCCCCACCGCCCTCACCTGAGCTAGCAGTATCTGTCGACTGTGAAGAGTGAGGAGTGGGTCGGTCCTAGGTGTAGGAGACGGACAGCGAGGTCTGCCGTCCTTGTACTTGTGATAGCTGGCCCCACCGCCCTCGCCTGAGCTAGCAGTATCGGTCGACTGTGAAGAGTGTGTGATAGCTGGCCCCGCCGCCCTCACCTGAGCTAGCAGTATCGGTCGACTGTGAAGAGTGTGTGATAGCTGGCCCCACCGCCCTCACCTGAGCTAGCAGTATCGGTCGACTGTGAAGAGTGTGTGATAGCTGGCCCCGCCGCCCTCACTTGAGCTAGCAGTATCTGTCGACTGTGAAAAGTGAGGAGTGGGTCGGTCCTAGGTGTAGGAGACGGACAGCGAGGTCTGCCGTCCTTGTACTTGTGATAGCTGGCCCCACCGCCCTCACCTGAGCTAGCAGTATCGGTCGACTGTGAAGAGTGTGTGATAGCTGGCCCCGCCGCCCTCACCTGAGCTAGCAGTATCGGTCGACTGTGAAGAGTGTGTGATAGCTGGCCCCGCCGCCCTCGCCTGGGCTAGCAGTATCTGTCGACTGTGAAGAGTGAGGAGTGGGTCGGTCCTAGGTGTAGGAGACGGACAGCGAGGTCTGCCGTCCTTGTACTTGTGATAGCTGGCCCCACCGCCCTCACCTGAGCTAGCAGTATCGGTCGACTGTGAAGAGTGTGTGATAGCTGGCCCCGCCGCCCTCACCTGAGCTAGCAGTATCGGTCGACTGTGAAGAGTGTGTGATAGCTGGCCCCACCGCCCTCACCTGAGCTAGCAGTATCGGTCGACTGTGAAGAGTGTGTGATAGCTGGCCCCACCGCCCTCACTTGAGCTAGCAGTATCGGTCGACTGTGAAAAGTGTGTGATAGCTGGCCCCACCGCCCTCACCTGAGCTAGCAGTATCGGTCGACTGTGAAGAGTGTGTGATAGCTGGCCCCACCGCCCTCACCTGAGCTAGCAGTATCGGTCGACTGTGAAGAGTGTGTGATAGCTGGCCCCACCGCCCTCACCTGAGCTAGCAGTATCGGTCGACTGTGAGGAGTGTGTGATAGCTGGCCCCGCCGCCCTCACCTGAGCTAGCAGTATCGGTCGACTGTGAAGAGTGTGTGATAGCTGGCCCCACCGCCCTCACCTGAGCTAGCAGTATCGGTCGACTGTGAAGAGTGTGTGATAGCTGGCCCCACCGCCCTCACCTGAGCTAGCAGTATCGGTCGACTGTGAAGAGTGTGTGATAGCTGGCCCCACCGCCCTCACCTGAGCTAGCAGTATCGGTCGACTGTGAAGAGTGTGTGATAGCTGGCCCCACCGCCCTCGCCTGGGCTAGCAGTATCGGTCGACTGTGAGGAGTGTGTGATAGCTGGCCCCGCCGCCCTCGCCTGGGCTAGCAGTATCGGTCGACTGTGAGGAGTGTGTGATAGCTGGCCCCACCGCCCTCGCCTGGGCTAGCAGTATCGGTCGACTGTGAAGAGTGTGTGATAGCTGGCCCCACCGCCCTCGCCTGGGCTAGCAGTATCGGTCGAATGTGAGGAGTGTGTGATAGCTGGCCCCACCGCCCTCGCCTGGGCTAGCAGTATCGGTCGACTGTGAGGAGTGTGTGATAGCTGGCCCCACCACCCTCACCTGACCTAGCAGTATCGGTCGACTGTGAAGAGTGTGTGATAGCTGGCCCCACCGCCCTCGCCTGGGCTAGCAGTATCGGTCGACTGTGAGGAGTGTGTGATAGCTGGCCCCGCCGCCCTCACCTGAGCTAGCAGTATCGGTCGACTGTGAAGAGTGTGTGATAGCTGGCCCCACCACCCTCACCTGAGCTAGCAGTATCGGTCGACTGTGAAGAGTGTGTGATAGCTGGCCCCGCCGCCCTCGCCTGGGCTAGCAGTATCGGTCGACTGTGAAGAGTGTGTGATAGCTGGCCCCGCCGCCCTCACCTGAGCTAGCAGTATCGGTCGACTGTGAAGAGTGTGTGATAGCTGGCCCCACCGCCCTCGCCTGGGCTAGCAGTATCGGTCGACTGTGAGGAGTGTGTGATAGCTGGCCCCGCCGCCCTCGCCTGGGCTAGCAGTATCGGTCGACTGTGAGGAGTGTGTGATAGCTGGCCCCACCGCCCTCGCCTGGGCTAGCAGTATCGGTCGACTGTGAAGAGTGTGTGATAGCTGGCCCCGCCGCCCTCACCTGAGCTAGCAGTATCGGTCGACTGTGAGGAGTGTGTGATAGCTGGCCCCGCCGCCCTCGCCTGGGCTAGCAGTATCGGTCGACTGTGAGGAGTGTGTGATAGCTGGCCCCACCACCCTCACCTGAGCTAGCAGTATCGGTCGACTGTGAGGAGTGTGTGATAGCTGGCCCCGCCGCCCTCACCTGAGCTAGCAGTATCGGTCGACTGTGAAGAGTGTGTGATAGCTGGCCCCACCACCCTCACCTGAGCTAGCAGTATCGGTCGACTGTGAGGAGTGTGTGATAGCTGGCCCCGCCGCCCTCACCTGAGCTAGCAGTATCGGTCGACTGTGAAGAGTGTGTGATAGCTGGCCCCACCGCCCTCGCCTTGGCTAGCAGTATCGGTCGACTGTGAAGAGTGAGGAGTGGGTCGGTCCTAGGTGTAGGGGACGTACAACGAGGTCTGCCGTCCTTGTACTTGTGATAGCTGGCCCCGCCGCCCTCACCTGAGCTAGCAGTATCGGTCGACTGTGAAGAGTGTGTGATAGCTGGCCTCGCCGCCCTCAACTGAGCTAGCAGTATCGGTCGACTGTGAAGAGTGTGTGATAGCTGGCCCCGCCGCCCTCGCCTGGGCTAGCAGTATCTGTCGACTGTGAAGAGTGAGGAGTGGGTCGGTCCTAGGTGTAGGAGACGGACAGCGAGGTCTGCCGTCCTTGTACTTGTGATAGCTGGCCCCACCGCTCTCGCCTGGGCTAGCAGTATCTGTCGACTGTAAAGAGTGAGGAGTGGGTCGGTCCTAGGTGTAGGAGACGGACAGCGAGGTCTGCCGTCCTTGTACTTGTGATAGCTGGCCCCACCACCCTCACCTGAGCTAGCAGTATCGGTCGACTGTGAAGAGTGTGTGATAGCTGGCCCCACCGTTCTCGCCTGGGCTAGCAGTATCGGTCGACTGTGAAGAGTGAGGAGTGGGTCGGTCCTAGGTGTAGGAGACGGACAGCGTGGTCTGCCGTCCTTGTACTTGTGATAGCTGGCCCCACCGCCCTCACCTGAGCTAGCAGTATCGGTCGACTGTGAAGAGTGTGTGATAGCTGGCCCCGCCACCCTCACCTGAGCTAGCAGTATCGGTCGACTGTGAAGAGTGTGTGATAGCTGGCCCCACCGCCCTCACCTGAGCTAGCAGTATCGGTCGACTGTGAGGAGTGTGTGATAGCTGGCCCCGCTGCCCTCACCTAAACTAGCAGTATCGGTCGACTGTGAGGAGTGTGTGATAGATGGCCCCGCCGCCCTCACCTAAACTAGCAGTATCGGTCGACTGTGAGGAGTGAGTGATAGCTGGCCCCGCCACCCTCACCTGAGCTAGCAGTATCGGTCGACTGTGAAGAGTGTGTGATAGCTGGCCCCGCCACCCTCACCTAAACTAGCAGTATCGGTCGACTGTGAGGAGTGTGTGATAGCTGGCCCCGCCGCCCTCACCTAAACTAGCAGTATCGGTCGACTGTGAGGAGTGTGTGATAGCTGGCCCCGCCGCCCTCACCTGAGCTAGCAGTATCGGTCGACTGTGAAGAGTGTGTGATAGCTGGCCCCGCCACCCTCACCTAAACTAGCAGTATCGGTCGACTGTGAGGAGTGTGTGATAGCTGGCCCCGTCGCCCTCGCCTGGGCTAGCAGTATCGGTCGACTGTGAAGAGTGAGGAGTGGGTCGGTCCTAGGTGTAGGGGACGTACAGCGAGGTCTGCCGTCCTTGTACTTGTGATAGCTGGCCCCGCCGCCCTCGCCTGAGCTAGCAGTATCGGTCGACTGTGAAGAGTGTGTGATAGCTGGCCCTACCACCCTCACCTGAGCTAGCAGTATCGGTCGACTGTGAAGAGTGTGTGATAGCTGGCCCCGCCGCCCTCACCTGAGCTAGCAGTATCGGTCGACTGTGAAGAGTGTGTGATAGCTGGCCTCGCCGCCCTCAACTGAGCTAGCAGTATCGGTCGTCTGTGAAGAGTGTGTGATAGCTGGCCCCGCCGCCCTCGCCTGGGCTAGCAGTATCTGTCGACTGTGAAGAGTGAGGAGTGGGTCGGTCCTAGGTGTAGGAGACGGACAGCGAGGTCTGCCGTCCTTGTACTTGTGATAGCTGGCCCCACCACCCTCACCTGAGCTAGCAGTATCTGTCGACTGTGAAGAGTGAGGAGTGGGTCGGTCCTAGGTGTAGGAGACGGACAGCGAGGTCTGCCGTCCTTGTACTTGTGATAGCTGGCCCCACCGCCCTCACCTGAGCTAGCAGTATCTGTCGACTGTGAAGAGTGAGGAGTGGGTCGGTCCTAGGTGTAGGAGACGGACAGCGAGGTCTGCCGTCCTTGTACTTGTGATAGCTGGCCCCACCGCCCTCACCTGAGCTAGCAGTATCTGTCGACTGTGAAGAGTGAGGAGTGGGTCGGTCCTAGGTGTAGGAGACGGACAGCGAGGTCTGCCGTCCTTGTACTTGTGATAGCTGGCCCCACCGCCCTCACCTGAGCTAGCAGTATCTGTCGACTGTGAAGAGTGAGGAGTGGGTCGGTCCTAGGTGTAGGAGACGGACAGCGAGGTCTGCCGTCCTTGTACTTGTGATAGCTGGCCCCACCGCCCTCACCTGAGCTAGCAGTATCGGTCGACTGTGAAGAGTGTGTGATAGCTGGCCCCACCGCCCTCACCTGAGCTAGCAGTATCGGTCGACTGTGAAGAGTGAGGAGTGGGTCGGTCCTAGGTGTAGGAGACGGACAGCGAGGTCTGCCGTCCTTGTACTTGTGATAGCTGGCCCCACCACCCTCACCTGAGCTAGCAGTATCTGTCGACTGTGAAGAGTGAGGAGTGGGTCGGTCCTAGGTGTAGGAGACGGACAGCGAGGTCTGCCGTCCTTGTACTTGTGATAGCTGGCCCCACCACCCTCGCCTGAGCTATCAGTATCTGTCGACTGTGAAGAGTGAGGAGTGGGTCGGTCCTAGGTGTAGGAGACGGACAGCGAGGTCTGCCGTCCTTGTACTTGTGATAGCTGGCCCCACCGCCCTCACCTGAGCTAGCAGTATCGGTCGACTGTGAAGAGTGTGTGATAGCTGGCCCCACCGCCCTCACCTGAGCTAGCAGTATCGGTCGACTGTGAAGAGTGTGTGATAGCTGGCCCCGCCGCCCTCGCCTGGGCTAGCAGTATCTGTCGACTGTGAAGAGTGAGGAGTGGGTCGGTCCTAGGTGTAGGAGACGGACAGCGAGGTCTGCCGTCCTTGTACTTGTGATAGCTGGCCCCGCCGCCCTCACCTGAGCTAGCAGTATCGGTCGACTGTGAAGAGTGTGTGATAGCTGGCCCCGCCGCCCTCACCTGAGCTAGCAGTATCGGTCGACTGTGAAGAGTGTGTGATAGCTGGCCCCGCCGCCCTCGCCTGGGCTAGCAGTATCTGTCGACTGTGAAGAGTGAGGAGTGGGTCGGTCCTAGGTGTAGGAGACGGACAGCGAGGTCTGCCGTCCTTGTACTTGTGATAGCTGGCCCCGCCGCCCTCGCCTGGGCTAGCAGTATCGGTCGACTGTGAAGAGTGTGTGATAGCTGGCCCCGCCGCCCTCACCTGAGCTAGCAGTATCGGTCGACTGTGAAGAGTGTGTGATAGCTGGCCCCGCCGCCCTCGCCTGGGCTAGCAGTATCTGTCGACTGTGAAGAGTGAGGAGTGGGTCGGTCCTAGGTGTAGGAGACGGACAGCGAGGTCTGCCGTCCTTGTACTTGTGATAGCTGGCCCCGCCGCCCTCACCTGAGCTAGCAGTATCGGTCGACTGTGAAGAGTGTGTGATAGCTGGCCCCACCGCCCTCACCTGAGCTAGCAGTATCGGTCGACTGTGAAGAGTGTGTGATAGCTGGCCCCACCGCCCTCGCCTGGGCTAGCAGTATCGGTCGACTGTGAAGAGTGTGTGATAGCTGGCCCCGCCACCCTCACCTGAGCTAGCAGTATCGGTCGACTGAGAAGAGTGTGTGATAGCTGGCCCCACCGCCCTCACCTGAGCTAGCAGTATCGGTCGACTGTGAAGAGTGTGTGATAGCTGGCCCCACCGCCCTCACCTGAGCTAGCAGTATCGGTCGACTGTGAAGAGTGTGTGATAGCTGGCCCCACCGCCCTCACCTGAGCTAGCAGTATCGGTCGACTGTGAAGAGTGTTTGATAGCTAGCCCCACCGCCCTCACCTGAGCTAGCAGTATCGGTCGACTGTGAAGAGTGTGTGATAGCTGGCCCCACCGCCCTCACCTGAGCTAGCAGTATCGGTCGACTGTGAAGAGTGTGTGATAGCTGGCCCCACCGCCCACACCTGAGCTAGCAGTATCTGTCGACTGTGAAGAGTGAGGCGTGGGTCGGTCCTAGGTGTAGGAGACGGACAGCGAGGTCTGCCGTCCTTGTACTTGTGATAGCTGGCCCCACCACCAACCTTACCTGAGCTAGCAGTATCGGTCGACTGTGAAGAGTGTGTGATAGCTGGCCCCACCACCCTCGCCTGGGCTAGCAGTATCGGTCGACTGTGAAGAGTGAGGAGTGGGTCGGTCCTAGGTGTAGGAGACGGACAGCGAGGTCTGCCGTCCTTGTACTTGTGATAGCTGGCCCCGCCGCCCTCACCTGAGCTAGCAGTATCGGTCGACTGTGAGGAGTGTGTGATAGCTGGCCCCACCGCCCTCACCTGAGCTAGCAGTATCGGTCGACTGTGAGGAGTGTGTGATAGCTGGCCCCACCGCCCTCACCTGAGCTAGCAGTATCGGTCGACTGTGAGGAGTGTGTGATAGCTGGCCCCACCGCCCTCACCTGAGCTAGCAGTATCGGTCGACTGTGAGGAGTGTGTGATAGCTGGCCCCACCGCCCTCACCTGAGCTAGCAGTATCGGTCGACTGTGAAGAGTGTGTGATAGCTGGCCCCGCCACCCTCACCTGAGCTAGCAGTATCGGTCGACTGTGAAGAGTGTGTGATAGCTGGCCCCACCGCCCTCACCTGAAATAGCAGTATTGGTCGACTGTGAGGAGTGTGTGATAGCTGGCCCCGCCGCCCTCACCTGAGCTAGCAGTATCGGTCGACTGTGAGGAGTGTGTGATAGCTGGCCCCACCGCCCTCACCTGAGCTAGCAGTATCGGTCGACTGTGAAGAGTGTGTGATAGCTGGCCCCGCCACCCTCACCTGAGCTAGCAGTATCGGTCGACTGTGAAGAGTGTGTGATAGCTGGCCCCGCCGCCCTCACCTGAGCTGGCAGTATCGGTCGACTGGGAGTAGTGTGTGATAGCTGGCCCCGCCACCCTCACCTGAGCTAGCAGTATCGGTCGACTGTGAGGAGTGTGTGATAGCTGGCCCCGCCGCCCTCACCTGAGATAGCAGTGTCGGTCGACTGTGAGGAGTGTGTGATAGCTGGCCCCGCCGCCCTCGCCTGAGCTAGCAGTATCGGTCGACTGTGAAGAGTGAGGAGTGGGTCGGTTCTAGGTGTAGGAGACGGACAGTGAGGTCTGCCGTCCTTGTACTTATGATAGCTGGCCCCGCCGCCCTCGCCTGAGCTAGCAGTATCGGTCGACTGTGAGGAGTGTGTGATAGCTGGCCCCGCCGCCCTCGCCTGAGCTAGCAGTATCGGTCGACTGTGAAGAGTGAGGAGTGGGTCGGTTCTAGGTGTAGGAGACGGACAGCGAGGTCTGCCGTCCTTGTACTTATGATAGCTGGCCCCGCCGCCCTCGCCTCCACTGCTTACTGCTCAGTTACGGGCTCCCAAACATAAGTTGAATTTGGATCCCTATATAATATATGTTTGCTACAGATAAATTCAAGAATTATAATATTTTGATTAAACTGATCATAATTTGTTTGTCAATCCCCATAATCCTAAAATTGTGTTTAAAAACACCCTCTTTGCAGAAAAACCACCATTCTAACGTAGGTAGGCCTACTTTAAATCTTTCAATACTAGAAGAAATATTCGCTGGACGTGTAATGTAAAGAGGCTCGTAAAAAACGACTGAATATCTGTTAAGCTGGGTTTTCCTAGACGCGGAAGAGGAGCGCGGAGGGCGGAGGGCAGAGAGCGGAGAAGTGATTAACATGGCGTTCCACTCCGCTTCTAGGAAAACATTAACATTAAATTACCTAAGACAAGAGGAGTCTGCTCTCCGCGTTCCTCTCTCCGCACTCCGCTTCCGCGCCTAGGAAAACCCAGCTTTAGGGCCCTTTCACAGGAGGCCACTTCACACACTCTTCAATTAATACAAGTTGTATTAATAGGTAGTCAAAGGTGGTGGTGAGTCCGATTGTTTGTTGTGTGAAATGTCCGATTATTATACACTTACTTTTTGGAATTTTTTTCTGTCAACAGAAATTCAAAAGGACGCTACGAAAGTTTTTTTAATATACGAAGTTTTAATTAATCTTTTGCAATGATAAGCTCTGATGCTAAAATTGTTAATACTGCACAGATAGGACCATATCATATAAAATCCATGATATTTTGAACCACAGGGTGGGGACCTATCACGTCTTCAAATGACCGTACTCATCCTATGTATGCGCAATTGTAATTTTATGACGTTGACACCGCGGCCAGTTATAGAGCTGGTCACCATTCAAACAATTTTTGCGATAAACAAACTTAATCCATGAAATCGAATTGGATTTGGAACGTGTCCACCCTTATGTTCGTTTATTTAAAACAATGAAAAACTACTGTAGCCTTCCTGGAAACGAAAGTAAATAAATTAGTTTACAGATAAAAGTAAATCGTGAATTCGATATTCAACGATACAATGATGCAGTCCAAACAGACGTACCTAGCTGTACACTCGATGGCAAGCCACCGTTTGATCGCAACATTATTACAGAGTTATTTCCAAACGGAGACTCTGGGTGGCACGTCAACATGACGCACAACAACCAAGTAGCTTCTACTTCAATAACGATGCTGCAATATGCATACAATAGACTAGAGCAATTCGACATCTATCGCAGAAATTATTTTTTTGCAATGGGTTGTTGATATGTATGTACGTGCAGAAGGAACCAGATTACACTTTATTAAGCCGAGCTATTTATGTGCAATGGCTATAGTTCAAGTTCACGGCGAACCTACTTTATCCATCACAATGACTTGGAAATCACAAGAATATTAAGTGATACGCCGGAATTGGCCAATTATCGCCCCATTACATATTTTTGGCCGAGTTTTCGACCACTGAACGACCTCTATAATAGGCAAGCATGTTTCTTTAAAACCTTTTTTCTCAGCTCGTGTACACCACAAAATCTACGCATATTGTTAGAAAGATATTTTCCTGTAGATGTGAAGAATCCCTTTATAAATTAAAATAGGCTTAAAATAAGCACAAAAAATTAATTGAAAATATTATCTATGTATACTTTTATCTTATCTTATCTATGTATACTTTTTCTCCCTTACAACTACTTACGGTACAACCTTTACAACAAACTATTAATTTGAAATAGGCTACTAATAGCTAATTGAAAAAGTCCCCAATCTTGTAGCAGCATTTATTTGACAACAATCCATAACTAAATCCCAAAGTAAAGTACCCATGATACTTAAGATGTTCGTCATGACGAGAAAGGTCGTAATTCCTTTCTAAAGGGAACTTTCCATATACCTAATGTTAAAAATGATATGAAATGGCTGTACTTATATGTTTGTTATTCTTTAAATGTATTACCTTATTAAAATCAGGTGTGATTATTTGTTTGTATTACTGTATTCTGTTTTGTTTATTTCAGCTTATTACTGATCAGCCAATATTACTGATTTTGACTTTAAAATCAATGGTAGGTCAATAATATCAACCAAAAACAGTAGTGGACCAAGTATTGAGCCCTGTGACACACCCTCTGCATTTATTAACCGTTGGTCCACACACTGTTTCCGGCTTGATAAAAAACGAGGTTACCCACTTTATAGCCATGCCTGACACAGACACACCATAAAAGTTTAGTTTTTCAATTAACAGGCTATGGTTTACACAGTCAATTGCTTTTGACGGATCACAGTAGAGACCAGCTACTGCCTGTGATTTGTCAAGAGCACCTGTGACTTCAGTAATAAAGCTAAAGATTGCGTCTGTCGTACTCCCCGTCCCTTTCGGAATCCAAACTGACATGTATCCAAAATTTGGGATGTTTCAAAATGTTCACACAATCTATATTGAAGACGACTTTCTCAAATATTTTTGAGAAACTATGCAATAAATAAGAAATAGGTCTGTAGTTGGATATATCTTTTGAGTCACCCTTTTTAAATAATGGTATTAGGTTTGATAGTTTAAACAGGTCAGGTAAAAAACAAGTATACAAAGAAATGTTTATCAAATGAACAATGGGTTGAGCGTTAAACTCTGAACTTGATTTCATTAATGAAGTTGAAATTTCATGCCATCCAGATGCTTTAGATGACTTTAAGTCTTTTATTATGTTTTGCACTTCTTGAAGGTCCACTGGCTTAAATGATATTCCGCAGTACTATCCTGATAATTAGACCAATTCGTATATACCAGGGAAAAATGTGGTTCGGATTCCACTATAAACTGTAGGTCCCTTAGTTGCCATTAGCTGTATGGGCTAGGGCTATTAATTAACAGCTGTGTCTAAGGAATATCGGCCTTAGTCACTAACAAGACTACAAGATCGCGCCACTCATCCTACACCATCTCCATTCATACTTGGCTTAAAATACCTACTATGTATGGTCGCCATTTCATTGAACAGTACAGGGTTATTACAAATGATGTTCCTGATTTTGATTATAAATATTACTGGGTTAATTCGTTTCAAGACTATTTTAGTTGGTACCATTGGAAAGAAAAACTCATAAAGTTTCATTTACATTGGTTTGGGTGCATATCAGCTGTTTGTCAAGTCAATTGTTGTAAGTGTTGTGTAATGGCTGAATTTGAAGGCAGGAAAGCTTTTTGCCAGTTGGAATATTACATTAACCAATCTGTTGTTAGTGTGCAACGACACTTTAGAACCAGGTTTAACGATTATCCTCCTAGTAACCACTATATTGGCAAGTGACACTTGAAATTTAAGAGTGTTACTTGTAGTAGGGCTGAACTGAACAATGTGCTGCCTGAGATATGGAACGAGCTCGGTGGTCCGAATAATGACACACCCCTGAACTGGCCTACAAGATCACCCCCTGATTGTTTTCTTGTGGGGATACATCGAAGATAAGGCGTACACACCACCATTATCGGATAGCATACTTGAGATCCAGCAACGGATTACCAATGCTATCGAAACAATAGACCTAGACACACTTTTCAAAGTCTAGCAAGAGCTTGACTACATTATTGACATCTGTCGTACCACAAGGGGTTCCCGTATCGAGCATTTACAGTTCTGTGTATCTGTGTCGAAACTTTTTGAGTTTTCCAAAAGTTGTAACCATTTTATTTCTTTTTATAACAAATAAAACTATATTTTATGTATGTATGAAATCATGAACATCATTTGTAATAACCCTGTACAGTATTAACAGTATTAACAGATATACGTTTGGACACGGGAGGGATTCTACTGTTTAGGAAGCCATCAAGAGCTTTGTCAGAATCCGAACCAACATTCAAGCTTTTACATTTATGTGTCAGAAAAAAATCATTAATTTGATTTAGTTGCGTCCTATTGAATGCAACAAGAAGAGGTATCCTTTTCTGCTGTTGTCAGTTGGATTAGTCTCTTTTAGCGAATTTCCCATATAGGGGAAAAAGCTATTACCGTAGTACTCATGGTAAGACCTGGGCCCGGGACCGATTTACTTTTTCGTTTTGAGGTCCCTAGAGGTCAAAAACCCCATCCGTTCAAATTCACATATATATACTGTATTATATGTGTCCGTTAGCACGATAACTCGAGCAAAAATGATCCGATTTTAATGAAATTTGGTATAAACGTGTAAACTTACATTTATTCGAACGAGTTCGCGCGAACCAGCATGATCGGACTATGGAAACAGGTTTTTATGGGGGGGAATAGGGTTTTCCCATTGTTGACCATAAAAGCACAAAATTTCACAATTTCTTTCCAAACCATTTTGTAGAGCTTAAAAACAAATAATTTAGTATATTGAAGCGTTATTGTACGCCTAATGGTTATGGAGAAAATTCCAAAAAATTGTAAATTTAAAATATCCATATTATTCTTACGGAGAATGAGACAACTGTTGTAGTTTATTGCTTGTTTATGAACATGTTTTGATCGAATTTGGACAATACTGTACATTCATTTCTTACTAAACTACAGTATTAACATTTTACAACAAAAACACTTTTTACCCTCCCTTTTGCAGCAAACCTAAGTACTCGTTAAACTAACCCTATTTAAATATGATAAATATGAGTGATATTTTTAAGGAGTCATTTTAGTGTAGATCCAATCATAGGCCATGGTGGAAGGAAATTCACTTAGTCTTTTAGACGGGGGTATTTTAACAATATGCCAGGCTGTTTTGGTTTTGTTACAGGATTCTTAATCCGATTTCTGTTGGACAATAGCTGATGTTATACATTTATTAAACATTTCTTGAATTATTTTATATGATCTTTAACACTTGTTTCTTTTGACATTTTAAGTTCATGTAATTCCCTTTTCCTTTTGCATGAGACTCTAATTCCAGTTGTTAACCACCCTTTATCTTATCACTATTTTTACTTCAACATTTAATATTTGCGAAAGAGAAACAAGAATTAAAATGCAGTGTAAAAGTTTGAAATTCACGAATTGTGGATATTTATAGGCATAGTACTGTGAATGCGATACTCCCTGCTGTGGATTAACGTCCGCACGACGCACGAGTGAGTAATACGACTCATTGAGATTATACGACTATCCGCAGTACTATCCTGATAATTAGACCAATTCGTACCAAGGCAAAAAAGTGGTTCTGATTCCACTATAAACTGTAGGTCCCTTAGTTGCCATTAGCTGTATGTGATATTAATTAACAGCTGTGTCTAAGTATTATGTCGGCCTTAGTCACTAACAAGACTACAAGATCGCGCCACTCATCCCACACTCATCTCCATTCATACTTGGCTTAAAATACCTACATTAATTGTTTGGTCGTCATTTCAAAGAAAATTATAAAAGTAAAGTATAAAGTACATTTACACCAGTCATTACTTCAGACTTGCTAAAAAATTCAGTCCATTGTTCATCCTTCAAAACGTTTACAAAACTATCCATTTTTTTAAAACTATAATTTCTTTTAAGGTTGGACTGATTTTTATCTTTGGTTCCAATTTCCTCTAAAATAAAGAAATAAATAATAATTCAAAATAAAGATAATCTAAACATAAACACTGTGTTAAGTGGTCAGATAAACTATTCTCTAAAACTATTGCAAGTTTTAGGGCAGAAATAAATTAGTGAAAATATTGTCAAGACAGGAACCAGAAACATTAGTAATTTGAGTTGGAACATATAAATCTCCAAAAAAATTAAAGGAACGTCAAATTGATAACAATTCTTCTGTATTTGGGTTTAAATATTCACATAGCGATGGCGTCCCCATCTTAAATAATTGATAACTGATAGTTTAGCCCCTGTAACCCCCTCCCAACCCTTGGAACCACCACTGTGTCCTTGCGGGGTTAAAAGGGGGCCGTGGTCCTTGTGTATGTATCTGTTATTGTCAAATGGTGTATAATTGTTGATGGAAATAGATGAGTTTATTATGCTGATACTTACCGGTATTACATACCCATATACCCATATGTTAATAGTCTACAATGTCAATAGTTAGTAAGGTTATTTGGGATAAATCTCTACGTCTTACATGTTAGAGACTAAGTATAATTTTGTTCGCTTATAGTCAATTGTAAAATGTATAGACATAATAATTGAGAAAGGATAATCGTTTTTGTGTTGGCAACATTGCCGACATTGCCGTTGAGTTGAGGTTGGTTGTGTGATGTGAATGTGATTCGTGATTGAGAATTGTGATTGTGAATTGTGGTGATTCACGACGACTCAGCAGACGTCAAGTCAAAACTGTCAAGTAATTTACATTTTCCATTTTATTGTCTTTAAATTTTTAAAGCGTTGTTATTTTAATTTGGTTTACATTTTGAAGGTCATTCAGAGGTAACTATTCTAATAATTGGTCATTTCAGTTGCTTAATTGTCAATATTGTCATAGGCCCTACAGACTATTAGTTTTGAAAAGTTTCATGTCTAGCCAACACTAGGCCCTACCCAGCGACTTCCAAGGTTTTTGATTATGTTATTATTTTGTAGATTGACAGAATCTCTTAACTTAGTCTTATATCAACCTCTAAAAGATTTAAAAAATTAAGGATACTACACATGTCTCATTGTGTAGCCTACGTACACAATGAATGAATCTGCCTGTGATGTGAACGTAGTAAAAAGGGTATCTACGTGAAGTTCAGTTAAACTGCTTTAAGCTAACTTATGTCTTTTATTATTAATCTATTTTGTTCAATATATGTTAAACTTACTAAAAACCCTTACATAATTGAAGTTGTTTTGGCTCAACCTTAATATCCCCGAATCTATCATAAGCTAAGTTAGCCTAGGTCTAGACCTTTTTACAAACTAACCTAAACTTTAGGCCTAACTTAAATCGTGACTTACCAAAAACGACCCACATTTTCTCTATAGCTTAATTTATGACCACCTAATTGATAATCATGTAACTTTACATCCCGATGCTTTTGATATCATAATAACAATTAAGCTTAGGCCTACCGCACAGAGACTTTGTCAGCCAACTGTCTAGCTGGAGTCGGGTGGACAATCAAAAAGTCGTCAAGACTGTTTGGTCGATGACTGTGGGTGCCACAACTGTTTAGTCGTCTTTCGAGTGTCAAAAGGATGACAGAAACCGCTGTCATATGTGCGTTACTGATCAGATTTCGTACAAGAAAACGTAAAAGATATTAAGTACTGGGTGCATCCAATTTTTAGTCAGAGAACCTTGAGAGACCAGTTGTTCCTCTTATACTCGGATTTGAGGAAATATCTGGACAAATTTTTCATTTAGGCTTACTCACAAATGAGTAGGGGCCTACCAGTACGGTATCTATTGATAGTTTTCAATATTTAATTTTATTATCATATCTGAATACTCCTTCAAAGACTTTTTTATAAAGAGGGGCTGTGCCTCTAAGTCATCAATAAGTTTATCATCTTTTTTGTCTAGCAAAACATTTGCACTTGTCATAGCCATAACACACTTTATTGACTGCGTAGCGCACACACAACAAAACTCCGTCAAACGGACAGACTTTTAGTCGTCAGTGTGCACGTTCAAACTTGTCTCTATGCCTTTATCAATACGACACGACAATTGAGTCGGGGAGCAGTCAGCGGGAAAATCGGTCAGCCCCGAAATGCCCTGACTGTCTTTTGACAGTCTGCCGCAAAAATAAAAAGAATCTATTTACGTTATGAACCTAACTTAACCTATTTAACTCAACACTATGTTTCAATAAAGAACATATTGCAACAAATTAACATTTAAATAACTAGTGTCCCTGTTGCTCGAATTCGAGCAATTGCTAAGTAGCCTATTACCTAGCCGACGTGGCGACGTCCTGTAATCCAGCTACTAGGAGGTTGTGGATATTTAATGGCATGCACTGTGGATATATTGAGGAATTGCTAATTATTACAGGCGTTATTTTAAAACAAATAACAGTCAAAATTTCTGATGACTTTAAAAGATTCAACTCGAAGATTATAGTAATAGGTACTGAAGATGTACTTAACAGATCGATATAATCAAAATTTCTTGTAAATAGGCCTATCTTATCATTTTTCATAAGCTGATCTTTTTTTTAGTTTTATACAAATAGCCTTACTCATAGCCGCATTAGGTTGTCCATAATAATGATTATAAATAAAAAAAAACATCATTTCTATTTCTTCTCCTTGGTGGTGTTCTATGACTTTCCTATGTTTCCACAGTTTGCAAATTGGCTCTTTCAATGATTAAAGAAATGCAGCACAGTCTTAATTCAATTTACTTTTTAGTAGGCCTACATCAATTTATCTAGGCTCTCTCGCTTTGTTCCATTGTAATATTTACGCCAACCCAAATTCAAATTGTAAATATTTCAATTCAACCAAGTCAGTAAATGTTTTAGCAATCTGTTAAATTAGGAAACTTATTGACTGTTTACAATTAAAATATGTTCCTCTCACTTTTAATTTCTGACAACAGCTGCTGGAGTTTCATAACAATGTTTCTTTCCCCATGTTAATCTTTTGGAGAAATACAAAACTTTAAAGGGCCCTAGGGACTCACTCTCTAATTATTTCCGCAAAAAGAAAGTTTCCTGCACAACTTCGCGTTACGCTCTTTCCAATGACTTCAAAAACATGTCAATCGGTTTAGTAGTTTCAGAGGAGTAATTGTCACAAAAAACCTGCTTGCGTATTAAATAAGTACTAGTGTCCCTGTTGGTTGCTCAAATTCAAGCAATTGCTAAGTATTACAGGCGTTATTGTAAAACGAATAACAGTCATGATTTCTGATGACTTCAAAATATTCGACTCAAAGATTATGGAAATACTCAAAATGTACCTCTAACAGATCAATATTTAATCAACATTTCTTGTAAATATCTTATCATTTTCAAAAGCTGATCTTGTTTTTTAGTGTTTTCTACAAATAGCCTTAATTTGCTACCGATGAAGCCGCAAGACCATATAAAGAGGAGGCCCAGTTCAAGAATAAAAGCCAACTTCATTTTAAGTATATTCCACTACACCTAATATTCCGTAGAGAGATTATATTGACAACTTTATGTAGGTAATTGATAAGGCCAAGACAACTAACTGACATCCCCCATGTCAATGAATTCCAGCTTTAACAGTAACCCCACAACCAATTTCTCAAAACTATGATAGAGGGTTGCTCATTGGCACAGAAGTACGATATGAACTGACCTGACGTGACAAAGGAAAAATCAAACTTACATTCAAACGGATATACCTCCCTTTGAAGTTAGAACGTGTCTTCCCAACAAACAGATATTTTTTTAAAATAAAATCATAGATTAATCTGCATTACACTGATGAAATCACGAAAGTACTTATTTAACAGAATAAGGTTCACACAGAAAAACAATTTTAAGATAACTCATTTGAATGAAAGGGGAATCACAAATAAAATTGAACAAATCGAACATTTTTTAGAATCAGAAAACCCAGATTTATTTCTTATTAATGAACATGGTCTAGACCAAAATAGCCTATCAGAATAATTAAGAATAGAAAACTTTGAATTTATTGCTGGTTATGGCAGAGAGTATAAAAATATGGGTGGTGTAGCAATTTTCAAAAATAAAAATTCCATAAAACTCGATAGCCTTAAGTCCACAGACATAGGAATAACTTTTTCAAAAGAAACAATTTTTGAGTGTGCTGAAATAAGTTTTTCTGTGAGAAATAAACAGTTTGTAGTAGCTTCCATGTACAGGTCTCCATACAGCAGCAACCTTGATGAATACTTTAGCAAATTAAATGAATATCTACTTAAACTGAACATTAAGAATAAATATATAGTAATAGGCTCAGATTTCAATATCGACTTGATCAAGGATGACAACACTTACCACAGATTTGCAACTCTGATTAAAAGTTTTGATATGAAACCAAACATTTTTGAACCAACTAGAATTACAGACACAACCAGCACATGCATAGACAATTTTTTAACCAACTTTGAAATATTATCAGCAGCAGTAAAAGAACCCCATATTTCAGACCACTGTGCTATCTCAATAGAAATAAGCCTACCTGAAATTATCTCAAACCAAAATAGTATCTCAAACCAAAATAAAACCTTAGAAAAAAGAATAATTACTGATGAAAATCTTCATGAACTTAAAATAAGGCTACAGTCAGAGGACTGGAACTCAGTATATGATGCTCCTGATATTAATACCAAACGAGAGCACGCCCCGTGGTCGAAAAATCGACCAAAAGTATGTTTTGTGCAAACTTCTCTATTTTCACCCCACACTGTAAATAAAACATGTGATTGGAATGTCTTCCATTTGTTTTGATTTTCTGTTTATATTTTGTTGTTATTTCGTCATCACCATAGCAACCCATAAAACCCATGTTAATTTTTTAAAATTTCAAATTCATTTTTTGTGCTTATTTTTGAGCCTATTTTAATTTATAAAGGGATTCTGCACACCTACAGGAAAATAGCTTTCTAACGGTATGCGTAGATTTTCCCTACGATACACACGAGCTGAGAAAAAAGGTTTTAAAGAAACATGCTTGCCTATTAATATATAGATAGATATGATAGCTTTATAGAAACATTCAAATATTATTTTGATATCAGCTGCCCGAATAAAAAAACAAAACTTAATCTTAGTCGCAAAGGAAAAAACAAATGGATGAACAATGAGATAATAGCTGCTAAGGAAAAAATGTTCCAACAATACTCTGTATGGAGGCTGACAGGAATGATATCTGACAAAGGATTATACCTAAAGCTTAAAGATAAATATAAAAACAAAATACAGGAAAGTAAAATAAAATGGGCACACGATTGCATATCCAGCTCAAAAAATAAATCTAAAGACTCTTGGAAGATTATAAACAGCATTAGGCCAAAAGAAAATTCAGACTGTAATAATATTATACTGAATATTGACGGTAACAAAATAGAAAATCCTATAGAAGTGTGTGAAACCCTAAATGACTATTTTGTTAATGTTTCGAAGCTTGTTAACAAGGATCAGGAAACCCATGCCTTATCTGGTTTTAGGAGGAATGGCACTGCTGAACTTGGACAATTTCATTTGATTACATCTGCTTACCTTCTGGATTTGTTCTCAAAGCTACCATCTAAACACTCTAGTGGTGTAGATGGAATCAGTATGCATGTCCTAAAATATTGTAGGGAGGAAGTGGCAGTTCCTCTTACCCACATTGTCAATTTTTCACTGACATCTGGAATTTTCCCTCAGAATTGCAAAATTGCAAAAATAAAACCAATTTTCAAAAAGTCAGACAGAACTGATCCGGGGAATTATCGCCCAATCTCTCTCCTACCAGTCGTTTCAAAATTGATTGAGAAAGTTGTTTCGGAGCAACTTAGCAACTTCTTGGAAAAAAATAACATATTGTGTGACAGACAATATGGTTTTAGACGCAACAAATCAACAAAATTGGCACTCATTGATTTCATCAACAGCAGTATAGACGCAATGGAGGCTGGAGAGACGGTAGTTGGTTGTTTTGCTGATCTCTCCAAAGCCTTCGATTGTGTCGAACCTGCGATTCTATTGGAAAAATTGGCATCAATCGGAATCTCAGGACTTGCGCTGAAGTGGCTCACATCCTATATGAGCAACCGATTCCAAGTCACTGAGATTCAAAAAAACTCAAATTCAAAAACTGAAAGAATTTCATCAACAAAAAAATTGATCTCCAATGGCGTCCCCCAGGGATCTGTCCTTGGACCTCTCCTTTTCTTGGTCTACATCAACAACATCACAGATACTGTTCCGCAGGACAGCGTCTACCTCTTTGCGGATGATACAACGTTGTTCGTAAGGGGAACTGACGACGCGGCCCTGGAGGCAGAATCTAATCAAAGAGCAAATGATTTGGCTGACTTTTTTTCCTCAAACAAACTCAAATTAAATTCACAAAAAACAGGATACATGTGTATCCAAACTGCAAAAAGACAAAATTTAAAAAATAATAGGACTCCGAACCTATTAATTGGAGAGGATCAAATTCAAATTTCAAAAACTGCCGACTTTTTGGGGGTGAGATTGGACGATAAATTGAGCTGGGATGCAGGGAAACCTGGCTCTCTCTAAACTTGTGTATTTTGGCCTAATAGAACAGCACATTTTGTATTCAATCATTCTATGGGGAGCTGTTAAGAAGAATATTGACCAGATCTTTGTTTGGCAGAATATGGCAGTAAGAGCAATCTTGGGCATGCCGCCTCGGACCAGCTGCAAAAATGTTTATAAAGAACTTGGCTTTCTCACAGTCCCTTCACTTTATATCTATGAATCAGTTTGCTATATAAAATCACAGAACATTAAACCAACTTTTACAAATCACACTTACAACACACGAACAAAGGGCACACATGCAGTCCAACATAAACTCACAAAATTTGAACACAAACCAGATTACATGGGAATGAAATTGTACCAGGCCCTACCGAAAAAATTACTTGAAATTCAGAGCTTAACAAAATTCAAATCAGAATTAAAAAAATATCTAGTAGAGTTAAGTTTAGAGGACATAGACAGTTACCTAGACGGTGACAAAAATTAGTATTAAGCTGGTTATTCTTTGTATTAACCCTGACCTGTCCAATTCCTTAAGGCAAAGGACTACGGACGGAGAGATCATGTATCATGTATGTATGTAAGAGTCAGACCTACGGTACCGTAACTTACGGGAGTTTGGTCCTATACCACCAGAAAGGTTCCCAAAAGTTAAACTTTTTTCCTTTTTAAAAACCTAAAAATTTTGAATTTTCCCACATGGTAACTTATTTTTAATATTAATACCTAGGCCAAGTTATTTCAAGTAGGTTAGCCTAACTGAATTTTGGCTTGAGAACTTAAACCATTCCCAAAGGTACTTTTAACTTAGGGCACCTACAGACTTGAAATTATGTAAAAATGTTGGAAGTGATTCCAAATTATCAAGAAAATTTCCAAACATGACACTTTAAATTTCAACTCCCTCAAAAGTTAAAAATGGCAGATGGATAAAAAACACCAAAACACTTTTTTTGAACGGTTAAGTCCGATTAAATATGGACACCATCACTAGCCTTTGATGATAGTTTTTGAAGAACTACAACTTTTATCCTTATTAATTTTTGTATATAGTATCTCCCGTCCTTAATCGCTAAATTAGTAACTTAAGTGATCAAAATTGAAATCTTAAATTCATCTCCTATTTCCAGTGATTTTGACTGCTCTGGGTAGGCCTACATGATATGAGCGGTCTTTGAGAAAAAAAAAAAAAAAAAAACATAGCCTAAATGCATTGAAAATGCCTGCCCCTCATTGTAACAATGGAGGGCCTATTGATATTGACACATTAAAAAAATTGTCATTTTCTTTTTCAACATACTCTTCCCGAAGTTACATAGCCTACAATCAATGTCTCATGTTGGCAAACATATGTAAAACTGATTCCTTCTTAAATTGTTAGGAACTTGTTTTGAAACTGTGCTAGGTACAGTAGGTGTGATGCATTTTTTCGCCTTGACCCTGATTCTCATTTTAAGTCCCTCGTCCCTTAGCAATTTGTCACTCTTTTAAAAATGATTAGAGGTGAGACTGTATTAATGTTATAAATTGACTCCAGGAAGTATTTCTGGTGTTTCATTTGGTCAGTGTGTATCCAAAAATAGCAAAATTTTTCAGTTCCAATGATTTCAATCCCCGCCCTTGATCTCAAAAGGGGCCTATGATAATGATTACATTCCTTTCTCTAATCCTTGTGATTTTTACCATATTACTATCAATAATTACTGCATAGTGTAAATGCATGTACGAGGTATAAATTTAACTCGTAGGTATCTCTCAATTTAACATGTTTTTTAATAGGAACCAGAATCATAATTAGGTGTGCGTTAGTTTTGAAGATATTCGCTCGAGGTATTCGCAGAACCCTTTGTTTACCAAACCCCTTTAAATATTTTCTATCACTCTACATTTAAGTCCAATTTTCAGTAGAACCTCTATTAACTGCCACCCTCGGGTCGAGACCGGGAGTGTGACGGAAGCGAATAGACGGATAACCGAATACAGAACTGTTATTTTGTTCATGTTGTACTTGTTCAATGACGTACAGTGAAATAAAATCACATTAAAAATAATCTATAGACATCCCAAGAATAAAACAACCTGCACAGAAACAAAAAGATCACGTGGTTCGCACCGGTAGGTGTGGCATACCCTTCAAACCTGGGTGGCTCGAAATGGCCCAGGGTTCTTTTGTTTCTGGTATGTCTATAAGTACGGTACTGTTATCGGGGTGACGGATAACAGAGAATGTCAGTATAAGGGTGACGGTTACTCGAGGTTATACTGTTAGATTTAGATAACATTTGATTTATAGAGGGTGTTTCGGTAAAGCGTAGCGGGCTGTGCAGATTCAGATTCTACATGAAAAAATAAGTGGAAAATATAGAATAACTTTTTTCGATTTCGGATTAGTTTGGCCGTAATCCGCCATTTTGTATTTTTTTGAAAATAATTAATAACTCAAAAACTCTTTGACATATTTTTATGAAACTTGGTATAAACTTTTAGGCTACAAGTATAAACATTCTCCGAAAATATCTTTGATCAGTTTCATCAAATTTCAAAATGGCGGCCATTTAAAGTTTTAAAAGTAAAATTTAATTAAAAACAGCCATTAAAACAAAATTTTAAATGGCCACTATTTTGAAATTTGATGAGCCTGATCAAAGATATTTTCAGAGAATTTTAATATGTGTAGCCTTAAAGTTTATACAAAGTTTCATAAAAATATCTCTAAGGGTTTTTTGAAATATTAATTACTTTCAAAAAAATATAAAATGGCGGATTACGGCTTAACTAAGCCGAAATCGAAAAAAAGTTGTTCTATATTTTCGACTTATTTTTGCATGTAGAATCTGAATATGCATAGCCCGCTCCGCTTTACCGAAAAACCCTGTATATATATACTAGTGTACCTATTGCTCGAATTCGAGCAATTGCGAATCATTACAGGCGTTATTTTAAAACGAATAACGGTCATAATTTCCGATGACTTTATAAAAGTCGACTCAAAGATTATGGAAACACTCACAATGTACACAACAGTTAGATATAATCACAATTGTTTGTAAATTGCTTTTTTCAAAAGCTGATCGTGTTTTAAGAGTTTTCTACAAATGTTTCCCACTCATAGCCACATTAGGTTCCCTATAATAACGATTATAAATGAAGAAAAAAAAAAACATTATTTCTATTTCTTCTAATTCAGTTTTATTTTTAGTAGGCCTATAACAAATTGTCCAGGATTTCTCGCTTTTTTCCATTGTAATATTATACCAACCCAAGTATCATCTACGTACAATCTCCAAGAAGTGGTACAAAAAGGCAGAAACCAACCCATACAATAGACATAAGTTAACTCCATAAGAAATAATTTTAAGAGTACTGTGATATTAGGATTTTTCCACTGATTTGGATTGCACATTATAACATTACAACATTATTTTGCAAAACATGACACGATGCAGAAGGAAATCGATTTTAAAATCAGGAAAAAACCTTTGCAAATACTTAATTTTGACAAATTTAGTAAATCACAATTTAAATATTATCAGGAAAAACCATATCTGGAATAAAAGAATGTACCTAAATTCAAAATTTAAAAATCTTTCCTGGCTCCTAAATAGTAAATCAAAATTGACCATTGCAAACAAATTATTACTATACAAAGTAATCCTGAAGCCAATTTGGACTTATGGAATCCAACTGTGGGGAACATCCAGTATGTCGAACATAAACATCATCCAACGATTTCAGTCAAAAGTTTTAAGGTTCATTCTGCAAGCCCCGTGGTATGTTAATAACAATATCCTTCACAAGGACAGTGGAATTCCTACGGTTGAAGAGGAAATATCCAAATTTAGTGCAAAATATCTAAAGAAACTTGAAAATCACCCTAATCACCTGGCTCTAAACCTCTTGGACAACAGTACCAGTATATACAGGCTAAAAAGGATTCATGTTTTGGATCTAAGCACACGTTTTGTTTGAACAATTTAATTTTCCCTTGTTTATTTACATATTTATTTTTTCATTGAAATATTTTTAAGTTACCGTAGCTCTGTCAATGGACAGAGATTAACTAACGTTTTATTAAAAGTTGTTATTGTATTTGCTAAATGTTCTAAAAATGAACAGATTGTAAATAAAATTGTGAAAAAAAAATATATATTATCAGCTGTTTCATTAAAAAGTAGTGTAAAATGATATGGTCATAATGTAAACAAATCTGCTGAGGGGACTTTAAAGGCCTCTGGGGCAGAGCTCCAAGGGAATTTACCTCGTTTTTCTTTTGATGGCTCATCTACAGACCAAGACCCTTCTTTAGAGACCCCTACCAAGTTTTTATGCCCAGCCGTTTTCTGAAATTAGCTGTGTCAAAAACCTGTTTTCCCCCCATTAGAATAACAAAGGATGGGAATTTAAAGGCCACTGGGGCGGAGCCCCAAGGGAATTTACCATGTTTCTCTTTTGATGGCTCATCTACAGACCAAGCCCTTTCTTTAGACACCTCTACCGAGTTTCTACGCCCAGCCGTTCTCTCAAATTACCTGTCACAAAGAAAAACAGTTTCAAATTAATATATAGATAAATTAAAACGTGACAGGGTTTTTTAATTTCACGATTCTGAATCAACCAATTGACGGATTCTCATGATTTTTGTGTTGGAAGAAAGATAATTTTGAGCAGCTGTACACATTATGCGTGTGTGACACAACTTCAGCATTTGGATGATAATGACATGCAAAGGGTTGACTTATTTATACTATGTGTAATGCTATACTCATTGATACATTCATTTATTAGGTAAGAGGATGACAGACTATTTAAATATAAATTGGTAAAATGTTAGATGTTCTAATTTATTTTTTAAAGCAGTCTTTAAAATGTTATGCTTGTTTTAGTGCAATATAATTTGTTTTAAATAACAGCTGGTTGAATATACAAATATTCATTAGAACTATCAGGTTAGTTTATTATTCTGTGATTTTGCCATTGATTATAGAAAACAAGTAAGATTCTGTAACCACTGATGTAACCACCGTATACAAATCGAGGCTCTGTCCCCAAGTTTTCGAAGGAAAGCTAATGCAAATTATTTTTCTGTTCGACTGTTGGAGGAAAGAATAGGAAAATAACAATGTTTACATGTTTTAGTTCATCTTGGAAGGTTTTTGTTTACAGTAAATGTTTAACCGCTTGAACTTTGCTTGGATTAGAAATGGAAATATTGATCTAACTTAAGTTTTAGTTGAACACTCAATTCCCGTACGTAGGATGGGCCAACAGCTCGATAGATTTAAAGAATACTTTGGTTTGCTGCTCAGGGAAGGTAAACAGTTTTTATCAAATGTTAATAGTTGCCTATGATATCAATATTTTAAAATAAATTTGCCAAATTTGATCAAAATATATCCATAAACAAGCAAACTAGCCTACATCTTTCTTTTTCTCCATTATAATGAACATTTTAAATGTACAGTTTTTGTAATTCTCTCCGTAACCTAATGGTATGGCAATGTTTCTATATACAAAATTGTTTGTTTTTTTTAATCTCTATATGGCTGTAATAAAAATTGGGAATTTCTCTATGTTTTAAAACTATAAATATGAAAAATTCAACTTTTGCAAATTGTAAAACCACATAACATTCCCATGACACAATGTCGCTTGTGAACTCATTCAAGTCCATCTCGCCCTACACGTTCATGCCAAATTTAATCAAAATTGGACCAAAATTACTAGAGTTATCGTTTTTATGGACACACACATATATAATTTCCCATGTAATGTAAAAATTTGAAGCCAAGACAAAATACGAAGTGCAGGACCTTCTCACCAAAGGGTACCAGTTAATTCTATATTGGGTATTCTATAATCTAAAACAAGTGCATGTACGGGCAACAGTTTTTTTCTGTCGGAGGATTTTAGATTTTTTTCTTTAATACGAGGTATTTGGCCACGAGAAATCGATTGGAGTTGGTCACAAGGCTGGGAAAAATCCAGTTTCCATCCTACAGCCCTTGAAAGGGTCGATGTTACTGTCAATACCTTTTTGTAGCTGAAGTTAACAAAAACAGTTGATACAGATTATTTTTACTGTCATAAATTTGATTTACGTGTAAACAAAAAAACTCTATTGGTTTACATACAGATTATACAGGTGATACAGGTTACTGTTAAATGTTTTCATGGTTAATTTACAAGATTAAGAATGAAACGCGGAAGACAATCGAATATAAATAGTCCGAAAGGGAGAGAAGCTACAATCGATCCACAGGAAACAAATTTCACCTCCTCGTCTATACTCGAGCCAGTCCCAACCAGCTCATACCTCTCACCAAATGTCCCAAAACCTTGGCCAAGTATTGCACCGAAGAATAAAAAGAGAGAAATAATTTAAGATATTATGACTGGCAGGCCATGTAAAATAATAAACAGCAGGCCGATCATCTTGAGCAGGAGTGTCGACGATCGCTGCTCAATGTTTGGAAGAACGTCAGTGCACTGCAATACCTCAAACCTCCAAAGTCCCCATGTCAGCGGATTTTGGATATTCACGATTGGAAACGACTGGCCTGTCATGAATGCAAACGACGTTTGTCCAAACTGATCCACGGTCAGAGGGTAGTTCTTTATCATCCAAATTGATCCAGAAATCTGGCAGGTCGAAAATGGGGTCGCTTGAAACATCCAGTTTGATCCGTGATGAATGGGGGATGGCCTCTACTCCCTGTAGCCTACAGGTAGCCTAAAAACACACTATTCCGTAGCATTTCATTATTACTGCCCATTATAAATTCAAAACGTCAAAAAACTATGAGCTTTCAGTTTATATAAGTGTACAGAGTTATGCCGGTTTTTGAATATTAAAGCGAAATGTTATTACTCAAGTCACGGTACTGCAATGAGCCTAATCTAAATGCTACGAAACTGGTGTAATTAGACACACATTACACAGCGATTATATGTTTTTGGTTTGTAATGAAACTATTTTTGTAAATGATAAAATGTGTCTGATCATGATATTGTTTTGAAACGGAAACCTCCAGATTTTACTGTTATGTATGTATGCTCCCTTTATACACTATGCATGCTATGTTACATTGTTTGAACTTTTTTTGCTTTTAACAACAGGCCTGGTTAAAATCTCTTCCTAACAATACTACTTTTCCGCCCTTTCCTTAACCCTTCCCTATGCTTTTGTACCATTCCTAAATACTCTACTTCGTAGTCGCTGTCTTCCCCCATCACGGTAGATTTCAACACTGCATTACCATTCTAACCCAAAAACAGAACACTAAAATCAATAAACAAACAAATACACAATGTTTACATCAGCTGGTATATTTAAAACAGCTTATAGAAACACTGTAACAGTACAGTATTATAGCGTATTAGATAATGACTGGATCTTTAACGGCGTGTGGGACAGAGCAAGGGTAATTTTTGACACTTCTGATATTTTCCCACCGTCCGTGTACCTCAAGCTTTCAAATGTATCCTCAACAGCCATGCTACCCTTTTCCTAGCTCGAGATATTTCGTGGGTCGGACCAATTCACTTACGGAATTAAATATAGTACAATTTAAAGTGTAAAGCAATAGGTAGAGCAAGCATCTTTTTACACATGAAAGTAAATGAAACCTTTCTTTATTTTGCCTTGTTAGCGAATTCCCCTATAGGAAAGTAGTTATTACCGTAGGTGGCATGTTAAGACTTAGGCCCGGGACCGATTTACTTTTTCATTTCGATGTCTCCAGAGGCCAAACACACCATTCGTTCGAATTTTTATATGTGTATTTGTGTGTCTCCATAAAAACGATAACTTGAGTAATTTTCGTCTGATTTTGATGAAATTTGGTTTGAAGGTGTAAGCTGGGATAAACTTGAATGAGTTGGCAAACCAGCATAATCAGACCATGGGAACGGGGTTTAACGGGGGGGGGTTATGGGGTAAAAATGATTTTTTTAATTTTTTGCCCTTAAAACACCCAATTTTTTAATTTTTCTCCAGAACTCATTAAAGAGCTTAAAAAAAAAACTTAACTAATAATTTAGTATATCAAAGTGTTTTTGTACGGTTATTGATTGGTTACACAGAGAAAATTCAAAAAATTATTATTATAATAGAGTATATTGTAAAATGTTGTAGTTGACTTGTTTATGGATATATTTTGGTCAAACTTGGCAGATTTATTTATTTTATACTAAGCTATAATATTTTAATAAAAACACCCTTTATTAGTTTCCCTGTAGCAGCAAACCTAGGTACTCGTTAAACATCTATATACTTATTTAATACGCAAGCAGGTTTTTTGTGACAATTACTCAACTCCGAAACTACTGAACCGATTGACATGTTTTTGGTGTCGTTGGAAAGAGCGTAACATGAAGTTGTGCAGGAAACTTTCTTTTTAGGGAAATAATTAGAGAGGGAGGCCCTGGAGCCCTTAAAGTTTTGTATTTCCTTATAAGATTAAGATGGGAAACAAAAATTGTTAAGAAAACTCCAGCTGTTGTCAGAAATTAAAAGTGAGAAGAAGAAGTCAATAAGTTTGCTAATTTAACAGTTTGCTACAAACATTTACTGACTTGGTTGAAATGAAATATTTACTATTTGAATTTGGGTTCCTGGTGTAAATATTACAATGGAGAAAGCGAGTGAGCCTGGATAAAGTGATATAGGTACTAAAAAGAAAACGGAATTAGCACTGTGCTTTATCTCTTAGTAATCATTGAATGAGCCGATTTCATTGAACCATAGGAAAGTCATAGAACACCATCAAGGAGAAGAAATAGAAACAATTTTTAGTTTATATTAAGTTTTTATTTTTTTATTTATTATTGTTATTATGGACAACCTAATTCGGCTATGAGTAAGGCTATTTGTAGAAAACAATGTCTTATAGAAAACACTAAAAACAAGATTATACCAGCTTTTGAAAAATGATAAGATATTTACATGAAATGTTGATTATATCGATCTGTCATGTACATCTTGAGTATTTCCAAAATCTTTGAGTCGAATCTTTTAAATTCATCAGAAATTATGACTGTTATTGGTATTAAAATATTGCCTGTAATACTTAGCAATTGCTCGAACTCGAGCAACAGGGATACTAGTTAATGTTAATTTACCTTATACATTAATTGAAAACCAATCCAGGCAAATAGAAATTTTCTTAGTCGGCAGGTTTGCTGCAGGATATTTTGGTTAGTTATAGCTGGCAATTTGTGACAATGCTATCTCTTTCAACAAGCTAGCTAAAAAAAATCATCTCATATCTCAAGTTTCTTGAGAAGCTAAATATTAAAATATTTGCTTGAAAATGATCAGTTACAAGAGTATGCGCACGCTCCTACTTATACCTGACCCCCTACTACAAAGGTACTGGTAACCTTTCATTGTGTTTAAAATTTTAATTTCTTTTTAGCTAAAATGCAGACGTGCCGATTCAAGGCAAGAGACCGCAGCAATGACTGGAAATGTTGTTTCTGTTGTCATGTGCGCACAGGAACCATTTTCTTTGGAATATGGCACTTGGTAAGTTCAATTTTTTTGTCAACAGGTCTTCACGTTTTACCCTAAGCTACTAATAAGTTTTTTTTCACTTGTGTCAAATCTATTTTGTTTGGACTGTGATGAATAATTTGTCTTGAGCGACCATTCCATTTTGTCTGCTCATTTAATAGACTTGAGCTATTAAAAAGCTCACAATATAGATTCCAACAACCATGAAACTAGAGTTGAGCACATGAGCAGAGGCAAGGGACGAGTCTTTGTTAACCAACTATAATATTTAGGCTAGTGATAACAATGTAGGCCTAAGTGTACAGTTGTTTAGTAGTTTTATATTTCTTCACGTTAAATCTATTTCATCTGTCTAGACTGTATATAAATATATTCGTGGCTCAAATACCTGGCCAAGGAGATGGATCTTTCAACTGTCTTGAAGTGACTTATTGAATCAACAACCAGCTGAGAATAGTAGTATCACCATTTGTAAAGGCCAATATTTTTTTTGCTAAAAATGATAATTGTAGTCATTTTATGTCTATAAACTAGATTTTATATCAGGGTGCTGCGTAAAGTTGTGAAATCGCGTCGCTCATCCTACACTCTTTGCCATTCATACTTGGCTTAAAATACCTACTTTGTATGGTCGCCATTTCAATAAAAATTATTAAGTATTAAGAAATTAAAGTTCCTATAGTGCAGACAATTTGTAATTGGTACATACAAGAGAAACAATAGTTATTATCCTACAGTCGCCTGACAAATAGGCTTCCTTGCACTGATTACAGTACAGAAAGTTGCTAATTGCTGCATTGACTTAATTTTGTTGCACACAGTTTGTTTTATTATGCACGTAATCCGTGTACGCTTGGAAATAGGTTGGCAACACTTAAAGATTATATGACTACGATCAGCTGGTGCAGTTGTTTCCCATTTAGTTCAATGCTTGGATTTAACAAACTAAAACGTGTTGTTTACTGTTTGAAAGACTAATTATTTATATGCTTCATAATAACTCTAGGAAAAATATAACGCGTAACGCGAGTGCAAATTGCCTTTGCTGCACTCTAGGAACTTTCCACACTCTCCTGTGACTCGTGCTTTAGTCTGCAGGTTTGCTGCAGCAGGGGTATTTTACTCATTAAACAAAGTTAAATTTTAAGATTTTGACAGTATCATTTCATTTTATTTAACTGAGTGACATAAATTGTCGTAAACCAAACCTTAAAAGTAAATGTTGATTTTGTCAGGTTTCACCTATTTTTGATAAATAAAACTGAATATACTTTATTTAAAGTAGTTTTTAGTAAAGATATTTGACTGTTGCAGAATTATTCACTTACAGCCTGACTAAAATAATATTGAATATCTCTAGAAGTTTTGTGTCAGCCATTTCTTAGGAAAACTAAATAGAGCTTTTTCTGATAAGAATAAGCACTTATGGTATTAATACAGTAGTGCCATTGAAACATCATCCTTCCCATGATTTTGTTTACTGTTTATTAATGCAGAACCATGAAATGTTAGTGTTACTGTAGTAGAAAAGATCAGTGATTCAGTGTATGAATGTTTGTGAAATGTAATTACCAAGTTGACAAAGCACGAATACAGATAACATATCTCTGGACTCTCAAGGACAATCCCACTCTGCTTTTTCTTGCACTTTTGTTCCCTTTGTGTACCTATATTAAAAAAAATAAATATAATGTATATAAATATATATACAAGAAAACAAAGACTAACTTTGTCTTGTTAAAGGTTTAATAAAAAATCAGAAATAATATTGTACAAGTCGGTGATTAAAAATATATTTGGCTAGTTGTATGAATTTCATTTAGTATACACCTAAACCTTTTTATGTAAATTGACCTGGTCATGTCTTCATATCTTTAAACGACATTAACGTTTTTGTATAATCTGTGAATAGTAACTTTATATTTAAAAATAAGTTGATTACTGAGTATTGTAGGCCTATTACTATCGTTGAGATCAAATTCAGAAAAGAACTGTCAATTAGCCTATTTTGAGAGTAAGATTTTGTGAAAAAAACTTCTATACAACTGTTTAACAGTTACGTACAAAACAACTGTTGTAGATATCCTTGTACTAAAATAGCCTAAATACGCTAAATTCTAACCATTCTTTAACTGAAAAAATTGGTTGTCCAAAACGGCTTTTCCCCCTTTCTCGCTTAATCAGAGTTTCACTGTAATAAATCTAGTGAGAATGTCTCATGAAATTCTAATAAAATTTATGTATTATTTAGTAATACTGAACTGAAACGTGTTGTCTTGTATGGGTTTTAATGTGGACCTGTATTTGGAGATGCTGCAGGTGTTGGCTCTGTCAGTACTGGCTGTGGTGCTGCGTCACCCTGAGCTGATGAGTTATGACCACAGCAGCGCTGGACCGGAGCCTACACCACTGGCGGAACTGGAGATGATACATGACGAGGGAGGCAACTTGCAGCTCACTCTGGGACAGATCCCGGAGAGGCCCATCTCCATCCAGAACAACAACTTTGCTAGCCGCGCCAGCTACTATCGTGAGTTTGAAGTCTCCTAGGCGTGGAGATGAATATATGTTTAAGACTATAATAATTGAAAATCAAGCCACATATGACTTTAACTGTGCCAGGTGATATATGAAGTACGCAGAGTATATGTAAGCTTGCCATTTTATAAGTTGTGTATTATTCCAGCTTCAAGAACGAATTATTAATAAACTAGTTTACCTTGTGGTTGCCAGATTCTTGAAATGTGTAGATATCTTGCTCGATGTACATTTCGCTACATGTTTAGCATCATCAGGAGCACAGTTTGTCACATTAGTCTATTTAACACAAACACTATTTACAAATATTTACATTTTCGGTCGGATGACGATTTACGGTAAAGTCATAGGAATCCAGCGCGCGAACGCGTGCGCGGACCACGGCGCGGGCCGGAGCCACTACATGTGTCACTATTTGACTGACAACTGGCTTGAGGAGGTATGTTTGGGGAGGTTCGGTCAGGGGATGGGGGTGAGTTTACGATGTTAGAGCTTTCTCTTCTTGGACTGCGACGTTGCCAAGTCTCTGCGCTGTTGCCACATTGATCTTCTAGATGGTTTATAAGTTTGAAAATTATTGAATTGTTGTAATCTTCTTTTTTGTTTAACAGGGTGTCTGCATTTGAACTATGGGTATGTTTATATATGTGGTAGCTTTCTTGGACTTTCGCTATTGACTTAGAATTTGTGCGTTTGAGGATTGTTAATGATTCTGGAAATGAGATGTGGTGGTTCTGATTACTTTTCAGGTGTTTGGCGACTAATGATTCTGGATTGGCGTGGTGGCTGGCACTATGTTCTTTGAATCGCTGTTTAAATGATCTGTTAGTATAAACCAATGTATTCTTTTTGACATGGTGGTGCACATGTTATTTTATATACGCCTCTTTCTTGTTCTATTGGGATGTCAGTTTTCTCAGCTATTCTGTAGTTTGGGACGGGATTTGTTTTTACTATGTATGCAGGTTTATATCCTGCATCGTTGAAGACTTAACAGAGAAAATTGGAAAAGTCTTCAACAATGCAGGATATAAACCTGCATACAGAGTAAAAACAAATCCCGTCCCAAACTACAGAATAGCTGAGAAAACTGACATCCCAATAGAACAAGAAAGAGGCGTATATAAAATAACATGTGCACCACCATGTCAAAAAGAATACATTGGTTTATACTAACAGATCATTTAAACAGCGATTCAAAGAACATAGTGCCAGCCACCACGCCAATCCAGAATCATTAGTCGCCAAACACCTGAAAAGTAATCAGAACCACCACATCTCATTTCCAGAATCATTAACAATCCTCAAACGCACAAATTCTAAGTCAATAGCGAAAGTCCAAGAAAGCTACCACATATATAAACATACCCATAGTTCAAATGCAGACACCCTGTTAAACAAAAAAGAAGATTACAACAATTCAATAATTTTCAAACTTATAAACCATCTAGAAGATCAATGTGGCAACAGCGCAGAGACTTGGCAACGTCGCAGTCCAAGAAGAGAAAGCTCTAACATCGTAAACTCACCCCCATCCCCTGACCGAACCTCCCCAAACATACCTCCTCAAGCCAGTTGTCAGTCAAATAGTGACACATGTAGTGGCTCCGGCCCGCGCCGTGGTCCGCGCACGCGTTCGCGCGCTGGATTCCTATGACTTTACCGTAAATCGTCATCCGACCGAAAATGTAAATATTTGTAAATAGTGTTTGTGTTAAATAGACTAATGTGACAAACTGTGCTCCTGATGATGCTACACATGTAGCGAAATGTACATCGAGCAAGATATCTACACATTTCAAGAATCTGGCAACCACAAGGTAAACTTGCCATTTTCTTGTAGCCAGCAGACTCTAGTATCAAGCATTCACTTGCAGATAAGGTTCCATCTCACCCAATGCTCAATGAGTTTGGAAACGAGAAATTCTCTTTACTCATTTCTGGAAACCTGACCAAAAAAGGTTTCATGCTTCAATCTCAGATAAGATTGTATAGGGTTATAGGCTTCTTATAAACATATGATAGGTAAAGCTAAACGTAAACAAGTTTCAGAAGCATTGTTTTAATCTGTAATAGAAGTTAATATTTTTTGTCAACAAGAAAATCTTTTGATTATCTTATTTATTTCATTATTTTATTTAATATCCTATTTTAATATTTGAAACTAATTTTTTATAGGTTAGTTACATCTTAGTTGCACATAACACTTTGTGTCCCTTATGAAGTTTAAGAGCCTTACCTTAAAACTTTTAAACACGCTAAGTTTAATAGGTCAGCAAAGGCACTCTCACAATTAAGCTCGTTTTAGGAATAGCCTATTAAAAGTTTTAGTAGAATTCATTACATAACAAAAATAATATTTTCATAAGCAATTTATTTTAGGCGACGTGAATACGTGTGTGATATTCACATTTTGCACCTTCATGATCACTCTGCTAATGGTCTATGGAGCAATCAAGGGGAAGCCTGTGTATCTGCTCCCATTCTTCTGTCTCCAAGTCTTTGATTTCTGTCTCTCCAGGTAAAATATTTATATATACCACTATATCTAAAATGTTATACACCTTATCAATAAAATGACTTAACAATTTCTGGCACACATTTTTTGTGTGTATGGTTTCAGTTGAGTCTCTGTCAATCCTAAATATTTAGGACCAGATACAGTTGTACTATAGTGTCATATAATTTTTTTAATTAAAAAAAGCATTAAGTCTTTCAAGGGGATGCATGGTTCGTTAGTTGGTAAAATTGTCAGTGTTATACTGTAATTGTGACACTAAATATGTTGATGGTGTCTGCTCTCTAAAAATTTTGGGAAAACCAGGAACCCTACAGGAATTTTATATTTACCATGAAATATTCTGGAAAACTGCAGGAACTGAGCCAACCCTCCAGGAATCCTAAATATGACAGTAAATTCAGTAGAGCGTCGGATTTAAACAAATTTTCAAAGCCTGGTCATATGAGTCTTCGGATAACCAAAAGACGGATTACGGGGGTAGCCGCGATCGCGAATGACGATCGAGCGGTGACGTCGAGACTGCTAGATATGTTCACAGATGTTGCAGCGGTCACTGGAGACAATTACCGGCGTCACCAAGACCGCTAGATATGCTCAAGGGTGTTGCCACGGTCGCAGGAGACGTTTACTGGTGTTGTCGAGACCGCTAGATATGCTCACCAGTGTTGATGTGATTGTGGGAGACGATTACTGGTGTCGCAAAGACCACTAAATATGCTCACGGGTGTTGCCGCAGTATAAGGAAACGGTTACTGGTGTTGCCAAGATTGCAATATAAACTACCGAGTGTTGCTGCAATAGCAGTAGACATTTACTGGTGTCGTTAAAACTGCTAGATATGCTCACCGGTACCGGTTGATGTGATCACGGGAGACGATTACCACATCCCAAGACCGCAAGTAATGCTTACGGTTGTTGCCGTGGTTGCAGTAGACGATTTAAGGTGCGCAAAAAATGGGCTCACGGTTGTTGCCGCAGTCGTGGGAGACAATCACCGTTGTTGCGGAGACTTTATTTTTTTTTTTAAGGAAGAGGAGGGAAAATGCTTTTACGCACACAGGTAGCCAGCTTGTAGTGTGAGACTCCTGAATTTATCACAGACTACTCACTAAAATTACATTAAAGCCTAAAGGAATGTAGAAATATTGAGAAAATTCTAATCAGTGTGAAGAAAGTTAAAAAAATTTTATTTCCAAAACGAAATCAGATGTTTCAAGAGAGTAGAAGTTATCACATTGCAGCTCCAGTCCCAAAGATACCTGACATAATGAAGAAAATGAAGAATACAAGAGTAAATTGAAGATTTTCCACCTTGAACACAGCTAAAAGAACGGTCTAAACCGAAGAAATTGGCTTGTTATGATGGTCTCAATATGATGATTAATGAAACATTGGTGAAACGGAATAAGAACACCATACACTTATCAAGAAGCAATCAAAAGTCTTCAGTACAAAAAAACAAGCAATAGAGAGTGAGATTACAGCTTTAGAAGAAAACCAAACATAGGAACTATTTAATTTGCCTGAAGGAGTCAAAGCAATTCCTAGCACGTGGGTTTACAGAGTAAAGACAAACCGTAATACAAGTATTGACAAGACTGGTTCTAAAAGGGCTTAACCAACATTATGACTAGGGATGGACGAGATTGGATTTTTAGTTCGAGACGAGACGAGACAAGATTTTTTATTTCTCATAAAATTTCGAGACGAGATCGAGACGGGATTTTCCTTCTCAAACACAACGGGAAATGTACGTTCGGAATTTTTACCTGATTTTGTAACATTGTTAGATAACTATTTTTAATACAAAAATAATGATAATAGGCAAGAATATTTACAATCTTTTATTAAAAAACATCAGCATAACATTTTTTTATTAATCACGCCTAACTTATTAAAAATGCCTACGATTAGGAAACATAGTGATATCAGTTAGGATAGAGTTCAACTTATCCTAAAATAAAATAAATCATAAAATAAAATTTATTAATTTTTATAAAATAGTTACTTGTTTTGACTTTTTTTATAGTAATAAAACATTCCTCACACTGCTAACACTTAACAAAACTTCTCAAATGTTATTAAAATAATTAAAGTAATATTTACATTTGAAGAATTAATTCAATAAGAACGCCTTCGCAAAGGAAACGCAACTACAACACGCTCCTGTATTGCGGGTATTGCATTGACTTTCTGCAGGCGTTTTTAATTTTTTTTTTTTTTTTTTTTTTTTTTTTTATTCTCGTCTCGATAAAAATCTCGGCCAAAAAGAAATCTCGTCTCGTGTAACAAGATTTAAAATTTCCCGAAAATTTCCCGAAATTTCGAGACTTGACCATCCCTAATTATGACACAGATAGACTATAAAAAAACATTTAGCCCAGTAGCAAAAATTAGCAGGATTCTATCAATTTAAGTATTGCTGCAACTTAAAAGTTTGCATTTGATGAAATTTGATGCTTTACTTTCAACTAAATTTTTGTATGGTGAGCTTGAAGAAGTAATTTATATGCAACAACCAGAATTTTGTAGTGACAACACCACCGTACTTAAGTTAAAAATAAGTTTGTATGGACCTAAACAAGCAACTCAATTTCATATTTTGTTGTGGTGTTTCCGGACCAATTGATTGACAAATAAATAAAAGGTTAAAATACCTGCTTGTCGCCTTGTGGTCCAAGTATTGTCCTAGTGGATCATGTACATTTCGGCGCGAGCGCCATCGTCGGATCCGTATAAGAACTGTTTACACTAAACTTCCCTGAAGAGGTGCGTAAGTTGTCCACAACACAAAACACATATAAAAACCGGTCGACCGTTATTTAACATTTTTTACTTTTGCTACGTGTGCACGGGCAGGATATGGAGGCGCGCCAGACGTGTGTCGAGACTCGACTGAAGACGGTAGTTGGTCGTGATCTGACCTTTGTCCTGGTGACGTAGCTAGTGCAGCATTGTTTCGGCTATTATTCATCTGTATTAAGGTTTCAAAAAGAATGTTGGATTGCAGGGTGTTTTTGTCGTTTAACAGGTTGTTTGTTTCAATTTTAGAGGCTCTGTAAATTTCGAACTGTTCCAATGCCGTCATTGTTCGGCCTTTTTGGCAAATATGTAAAGGCTGCAAATTTGTTGTTATATCAGTATAACTATGGTTACTGGCTACCAAATGGTCGGCGAAATTTGATTTTTGAACGATGGTTTTCTTGGGAAGATGTTCTTTAAACCTCTTTACAAAGGGCCTTCCAGTTTGGCCAATGTAAAACTTATCACAGTCATTACAGGTTATTTTATAAACTCCTGTTTTTTGACAAAAATCCTGTGGTGTATTTTTTACGGAAAGGAGATTTTGGAGTTTGTTTGATGTTTTGAAGGCTACAATTTTGCCATGCTTTTTCATCTGGTTTTTCAGTGTATGGGAGAGGTTGGTTCCAAATTCAACTGATACATACTCCATTCGCTCTTTATTGTTATCAGTGCTAGTAATGGCTTTTTTCTTGATTATCTGTTTATTGGTTAAACTATCTATCAATTTAGGGCTGTATCCATTTGAGACGGCGATGTATTTAATTATGTTTATCTCTTTTTCATAATCATCGGGGTTTAGGGGGACGGTGAGCATTCTATGAATGAAACTATTGTATGCTGCTATCTTGTGTTGGAAGGGGTGATGGGAAGTTTCATGAATGGTGGTATCAGTGGCTGTAGGTTTCCTGTAGATGCTGAATACAATCTTATCTTTTGTTTTTGTTAGTGTTAGGTCTAGGAAATTGAGTTTTTCGTTTTCTTCAAATTCTATTGTAAATTTTAGCTGTGGATGAATGTTGTTTAAATAGTTGTTAAAAAGCTGGATTTGTCTATTGTTGCCATTATACATGATGATGATATCGTCAACATATCTATGGTAGAAAATGATACGGTCCTTGTATTTGTTGGTATTGTCTGTCCATAAATGCTGATTCTCCATTTCATTCAGGAATATTTCTGCTAATATTCCTGATAAAGGTGACCCCATGGCGAGCCCTTCTTTCTGTGTAAAATATTCATTATTGAAACTGAAATAATTTTGTTGGAGTACTGTTCTCAGTAAAAGCATCAATTCATTTATTTCATCTTGGTTCAAATTAGAATTTTCGGTCAGATTTTTCTGTAGTATTTTTAGAGTTTCTAGGACGGGTACATTAGTATATAGGCTGGAGATATCTAAAGAGGCAAGAGTGTGTCTGTCATTAGGTTTTATGTCTTTGATTTTATTTACTAGATCCATACTATTTTTTAGGCTGTGGCTATTATTAAATGTGACGTTCATTTTTACAATTTTCTCTAATCTTTTAGCTAGTTTGTAAGCGGGGGCCGGCATGTAGTTTACTAATGGTCTCATAGGCTGTCCGTTTTTATGTAATTTAGGCAAACCTTTCAGAGGTGGGGCATGAGGATTTATGGGTTTAAATTCTCTGATTTCTCTTTCGTTTAATATATATTTGCTGCTTGACAATACTTTATTTATTTCTTTAACATACTTGACTGTGGGATCCTGTGGAAGTTTTTCTATTTGGTTATTACTAATAAACTCATGTACTTTTTTATTATATTCATCTTGGTTCATTATGACGAGTGTGTTGCCTTTATCTGCCTTAGTGATGACTAGATTATTCGTGTTAAGTTTCTGACGAATAGTTTTCAATATTTTAGCCTCTTTGATGTGGAGACTATTGATTTTGGGATGGGTTGGATGTTTTATTAATTTCTTGAGTTTGTTATTTACCATGACTCTTACTGTGTTTTGTTCATTTGTATCACTCAAGGTTTGTATGGTTGCATCTGAGTTGATAATTTCAGAGAAAAGACTCTTGCTGCCATGTTGGGGTAGGTTGTATGTAAGTCCTTTGTTTAAGAGATCCATTTCATCTGAATCAAAAACTATGTTTGTTAGATTGATGGTTCGGGGGTAGAACTTGTGGGAGATTTTATTAATGTCGAAACTGTGTTTAGTATTTAATAGGTTGTCAAGTTTTTTCTTTAAGGTTTTCTTTTTGTTTTGGATAACTATATTTATCTGAGATTCTATTTTTTGTGTTATTTCATTTATTTGAGTTGGATGAACTAGATTTAGCATAGCGATGTGGGATCTGAGCAGTAGTTTGTTGAGCATTGATTTTTTCCTGTACTGTTGTTTTATTTCGTTCTTTAACCAACATTTCTCTGCTGTTGATTTAGCTTTTTTGGCAAATACTGATTTGTTATTTATTTTTCCGTAAAAATAAATAACAAATCAGTATCTGCCAAAAAAGCTAAATCAACAGCAGAGAAATGTTGGTTAAAGAACGAAATAAAACAACAGTACAGGAAAAAATCAATGCTCAACAAACTACTGCTCAGATCCCACATCGCTATGCTAAATCTAGTTCATCCAACTCAAATAAATGAAATAACACAAAAAATAGAATCTCAGATAAATATAGTTATCCAAAACAAAAAGAAAACCTTAAAGAAAAAACTTGACAACCTATTAAATACTAAACACAGTTTCGACATTAATAAAATCTCCCACAAGTTCTACCCCCGAACCATCAATCTAACAAACATAGTTTTTGATTCAGATGAAATGGATCTCTTAAACAAAGGACTTACATACAACCTACCCCAACATGGCAGCAAGAGTCTTTTCTCTGAAATTATCAACTCAGATGCAACCATACAAACCTTGAGTGATACAAATGAACAAAACACAGTAAGAGTCATGGTAAATAACAAACTCAAGAAATTAATAAAACATCCAACCCATCCCAAAATCAATAGTCTCCACATCAAAGAGGCTAAAATATTGAAAACTATTCGTCAGAAACTTAACACGAATAATCTAGTCATCACTAAGGCAGATAAAGGCAACACACTCGTCATAATGAACCAAGATGAATATAATAAAAAAGTACATGAGTTTATTAGTAATAACCAAATAGAAAAACTTCCACAGGATCCCACAGTCAAGTATGTTAAAGAAATAAATAAAGTATTGTCAAGCAGCAAATATATATTAAACGAAAGAGAAATCAGAGAATTTAAACCCATAAATCCTCATGCCCCACCTCTGAAAGGTTTGCCTAAATTACATAAAAACGGACAGCCTATGAGACCATTAGTAAACTACATGCCGGCCCCCGCTTACAAACTAGCTAAAAGATTAGAGAAAATTGTAAAAATGAACGTCACATTTAATAATAGCCACAGCCTAAAAAATAGTATGGATCTAGTAAATAAAATCAAAGACATAAAACCTAATGACAGACACACTCTTGCCTCTTTAGATATCTCCAGCCTATATACTAATGTACCCGTCCTAGAAACTCTAAAAATACTACAGAAAAATCTGACCGAAAATTCTAATTTGAACCAAGATGAAATAAATGAATTGATGCTTTTACTGAGAACAGTACTCCAACAAAATTATTTCAGTTTCAATAATGAATATTTTACACAGAAAGAAGGGCTCGCCATGGGGTCACCTTTATCAGGAATATTAGCAGAAATATTCCTGAATGAAATGGAGAATCAGCATTTATGGACAGACAATACCAACAAATACAAGGACCGTATCATTTTCTACCATAGATATGTTGACGATATCATCATCATGTATAATGGCAACAATAGACAAATCCAGCTTTTTAACAACTATTTAAACAACATTCATCCACAGCTAAAATTTACAATAGAATTTGAAGAAAACGAAAAACTCAATTTCCTAGACCTAACACTAACAAAAACAAAAGATAAGATTGTATTCAGCATCTACAGGAAACCTACAGCCACTGATACCACCATTCATGAAACTTCCCATCACCCCTTCCAACACAAGATAGCAGCATACAATAGTTTCATTCATAGAATGCTCACCGTCCCCCTAAACCCCGATGATTATGAAAAAGAGATAAACATAATTAAATACATCGCCGTCTCAAATGGATACAGCCCTAAATTGATAGATAGTTTAACCAATAAACAGATAATCAAGAAAAAAGCCATTACTAGCACTGATAACAATAAAGAGCGAATGGAGTATGTATCAGTTGAATTTGGAACCAACCTCTCCCATACACTGAAAAACCAGATGAAAAAGCATGGCAAAATTGTAGCCTTCAAAACATCAAACAAACTCCAAAATCTCCTTTCCGTAAAAAATACACCACAGGATTTTTGTCAAAAAACAGGAGTTTATAAAATAACCTGTAATGACTGTGATAAGTTTTACATTGGCCAAACTGGAAGGCCCTTTGTAAAGAGGTTTAAAGAACATCTTCCCAAGAAAACCATCGTTCAAAAATCAAATTTCGCCGACCATTTGGTAGCCAGTAACCATAGTTATACTGATATAACAACAAATTTGCAGCCTTTACATATTTGCCAAAAAGGCCGAACAATGACGGCATTGGAACAGTTCGAAATTTACAGAGCCTCTAAAATTGAAACAAACAACCTGTTAAACGACAAAAACACCCTGCAATCCAACATTCTTTTTGAAACCTTAATACAGATGAATAATAGCCGAAACAATGCTGCACTAGCTACGTCACCAGGACAAAGGTCAGATCACGACCAACTACCGTCTTCAGTCGAGTCTCGACACACGTCTGGCGCGCCTCCATATCCTGCCCGTGCACGCGTAGCAAAAGTAAAAAATGTTAAATAACGGTCGACCGGTTTTTATATGTGTTTTGTGTTGTGGACAACTTACGCACCTCTTCAGGGAAGTTTAGTGTAAACAGTTCTTATACGGATCCGACGATGGCGCTCGCGCCGAAATGTACATAATCCACTAGGACAATACTTGGACCACAAGGCGACAAGCAGGTATTTTAACCTTTTATTTATTTGTCAAGCAACTCAATGTTTAGCAAAGCCTTTTGATGGGTTTCTTTCAGCCAAAGGATTCAAGCTTTGTCACGCTGATCAATGCCTTTACATGAAGGAGAGTAACAACAGGAAGTCATTTGTCGCTTTTTATGTAGATAATAAATTAGTTATCTTAACACATGAAGAAGACATATACAGGGTTTTCTTAAAGAGTTGAAGAAAGAGTTCAAGATGCTAGTCAAACCTGCATCGTTCTTTCTTGGTACAGTAGACTCTCAGTAATCCGGTAGATATAGGACCGTGATACTGCCGGACTAGTGAAAATGCCGGATTAATGGAATGTTATCAATAAAAACACGTTTCCGAAGATCGCACGATCTGAATTCACTATTGCTGCGATCGGGCATGACAACGATGATGTTTCCGTAATCGTGGGAGACGATGATATTGTCTACACAGCCGCGGGAGATGATCATGATTTTGCCACGATCGTGCGTGACGACAGTAACATTTCCATGACCGCGGGAGATGTTAATGATTTTGCCATGATCGCGCAAGGCGGCGATGACGTTTCCATGACCTAGGGAGGCGATGATAACGTCTACACGTCTGCAGGAGATGTTTATTATTTTACCGTGATCGCGCATGACGACAATGACGTTTACGTGACTGCGGGAGATGTTCATGGTTTTGCCGTGAGCGCAAAAGACGACGATGACGTTTCCTTGATCGCGGGAGTGGATGATCATGTCTACACGGCAGGGGAGATAATCAACATTTTGCTGCAATCACAGAAGATCTCAGCCGTCAAAAGACGCCGGATTACTGGAGTGCCGCAGTGCCAGATAGAGGGTCTGCTGTATTGAAATTGAACATATGAAAGATGGAGGAATCAAAATTAGCCGAAAAGCATATGCAAAGAAATTTTCTTGAACGGGTTAACTTACAAGATTCTAAACCAGTGACAACTCTATACTTAAAGGATTTATAAAACTTGGTTTTGATAAAGTTAAAGAAAAAAACTATATGAGTAGTTTACAGACAAGTACTGTAGTAGGAGCGGAGCACTAATGTATTTATTTGATGATTGGATCAAGACCTGACTTGGCTGTCAGTGTAAGATTCCTTTCAAGAGATTTTGTCCCCCTTAAGAGAGGACTTAGGTATGTTTTATGGGAACATGTCCTTTAGGAATCATTTATAAGCCAAAACAACAAAATGGTTTATTGGAGTGCTACAGTGATTCTTGTTGCCTTTAGAGGTTGCAACAAGACTGGGACAGCATAAGGAATTATTATAAAACATGCAGTTGGATTTTTGGCGATGGAACATTGGAGCGATTTTCGGCTCAGTCAAAGTGAATGAAGCCACAAAAGAAAATATTCTAGGTCTAGTTGAAATTATTGTTTAAAAGGTATAACTTTAATAGAAGAAATTCCATCGATCCAGATAGACAATCAAGCCTGAATTTAGTTCATAACCCTGAGCGTATGTACTGACTAAAAACCATTAGCCAAGTCTAGATTGCAAATAATCTGTCAGAAGCTGGGACTTTTTATAAGATTAGAATAGTTTAATAAAAGGGGACGTGTCGAAGTGACCATCTAAATATTGTTGTTTCAACTCATTGTAGACAAACCATAATACAAGAAAGGTCACTAAATAAGTTTTGTTCCAGTAAAGCTTTTCAGTATTAAACTTCCTCCTAATTTCTCTTTAAGTTTTTCTATTCCTTATATATGTTGTGAAATTTAGCTGTATTAAAATTTAGCACTTCCTTAAAATTGTTTCTTTTCATCTTCATCTCATATTCTTAATTTTATATTGCAAATATGTCTAGTCAACAGGATTTATATACTGTCTTGTGTCGACAGCTTGACTGCTGTAGGGTTCGTGTTGTACATGCCTGATGTCCATGGTCTAGTGGCTCACAGTCCCCGCATCCCCTATCAGACTGAGCTGCTACAACTCAATGAGCAATGTCTGTCACTGCTGGTGCTACTCACCTTCCTGGTGGCTCTGCTGGTCAAGGTAATACACTACTAGCTGTTACAAATACATGAATGGAGAATCCTAGTACGTGCATGATGAGAGTTTGTTTTGTAAATACAATTGGAATTAAGCTCACAGGCCATAAGACAACAATTTTTTACTTTACCTTACAGTCTATCCCTGCTCCTCTGATTTAAACAGCATTGGAGCCGTTGTCTGCCGCTCAGCCACACTCCACACTGCATTCAAGATAAAATGCAAATGGCAAAATTTTCTGCTACTGTTTATAATTGAGGTTATGTTATTATTTATGATGAGGGATTTGAAATGAATAACGTTCAGTCAGTCAGTATCAGTAATTCGTTACTCGGTTAATCCCGTAAAAAAAATTACCTAAAAATATTAACAGTTAAACTGAAAAAAGTATCAGCGAAATAAAATTATCAAATAAATTAATTGCGATATCATTATTAATTTTACAATAAATAAATTTCTAGAAAAACAATTGAGTCTTAGGCTTTGCTAAATGAAATGGTCTTTACAAATGATTTATTTTTATAGGCTAGTATATTTATGAGGGTTCTTTTTACATATTGTATTCTTATTTATAATAATATAAGGATGTATTTAATTAAAATGTATTATAATTATGTGTGTCAGATAAAACAGTTAAACTGACACAGTAATTCAATTAGATCATTTAGCCCAAGTCAGATAACGTAGTCTGTTGCAATTTAAATTAAAATATATAGGCCTACAGAAGGTCCTTTAAAAGAGCAAGCTTCAGCTTGAAATTTAACCCTAGCAGTGGCCGATCGACGTCTGGTGACGATCTGACGTTGATGCTTAGAATGGCCAAAGTCGTCTTGTGACGATCTGGGCCGAAAATTTTTGTAGCGGTAAAAAAAACATTTACAATCAACTCAGATGAAAATAATATATATACCATTCGAAAGATCACATTCTGAACTTTCATTTTATTACATAAACAAACCCTGTAGCAGGTATATAACAATGACACGACGATTAGAAATCAAATGAATTTTTGACACGGCACGACTTTTGCAGCCGACACTTGGGAACTGGCAAAACACGTCTTGTTTGGCATTACCCTGCTTGGGTAATTTTCGTCTTGGGATGTTGCGAGTGGTACCACTGGATAGCCATTGATTTTATCTTCATTGTGATTTAGAACGAAATATTGATTGCACAACCGGTACGATTGCGAAATTTTTAAGAAATGGTAGATGGTCGTCAGGTGACGATGTGGAAAATACGAATTACATACAGTATAATTTATTATTACTAGTCATATAGTATGTCATTTTGAAGAGGAAGAAATTTAGATTCAGAGAGTGGCAGCCCTGCACTCAGGGTTATTTCTGTATGCTCGCATGTAGACGAAGGAAGTGAGTCATTCATTACTGCTACAGTCTGTCAGCTGTTTTATATTCGCCATTGTTTGTTTGTGTTGTTTAGTGTTCGTTCTCGTGTTATCCGCGATTTATTACTAAATACGTTATTAGTTCGTAGTGTTAGTGTTAGTGAAGTTTGTGTGTGTGTATAACAGTAATCTTCATGCATAAATATTACTGAATTGTGTGAAATAGTGTTCATAAAAGGTTGTATTTTGTTAGCATCATGTCCTAAAATGATGATTCTGACATTTAGAGATTGTTGTACGAGACGGACCTTAGTTTGCAATGCTATATATGCTATATAATGATATACCCAAGGTGTTATACATTTTTATAAAGGTAAATGAATACACTACATCATGTTTATAATGGTTTGGGGGTAAAAAATTTTGTAAAAAAGTTATAGCCTATACTAAATACTACTGTATTTTGTTAGCATCATGTCCAAAGATGACGGTTCTGAAATTCAGAGGTGCTATGCTATATAATGATTTACCCAAGTTGTTATACATTTTTATAAAGGTAAATGAATACACTACAAGATGTTTATATTGGTTTTGGTGTAAAAAATTTGGTAAAAAAATTATATAGGCTACTAAATACTGTACACTCCATTTTCTCGAAATGCGCAAAAATATCAAAACGTTCTCAAATTGATACATAATCATAGGTGAAAATAACTTTTTACCATCATACTTATGACTTTTTTTGATTCCTTACTTCATTAGCTTTACAAATATATAGGCTACATATCATCAGCCTACATAATGTTTCACAACACAAACGAACACTGTAGGCTATAGTTTACACTTATTTGCGGTTTTGCGGTAATTGTATTATTATGTCCCTATTACGTACCTACAAAAAAATATTTCTAACATGTTATACATTTTTATGTAGGTAATTGAATACACTACAAGATTATTATGTTGGTTTGAAGTAAAAAAATTTGGTACAAAAGTTGTATACTAAATACTGTGAATTTTTTTCTCGAGAAATCGCTAAAATATAAAAACATTATTTTATATACGTATATTTATAGGTAAAAAATTATTTTTACCATAAACTTAATGACTTTTTTTGATTCCTTACTTCATTAGCTTTACAAACATGTATATATCATTATTAGTATACACATATATTATAGAACTTTTTACAACATAAACTAACACTGTACGGTTTTCAATTTTTTCGGTTCTCCGTTTGTCATTATATTTCGCCCCAAAAACTTATAAAAAAAAATATTTTCCTAACATGTTATATATTTCTATGTAGGGAATTAGATTGTCTACAAAATGTATATAATGAAATTCCCATAAAAAATCCGTAGGAAAAAAATACCGAGGCCGCTTTTGAAATTTCAAAAAAAATTCAAATCTTTTTTATTTTTTTCACTTTACCGATAAAATACACTGTCTAAATCATTATCATATTACTATTTCTAGATTCTCCTGTTCTTTCCGAACAAAATGAATATGAGGTTGGCTAGGTTTACTTGTACGGTTGAATTTTTACGAATTTTCAAAAAAAGGTCTGCAAAATCGCCAAAATGGGTTGGCCATTCCCCACTTCTAACATTGGCCACTGCTAGGGTTAAGTGTGGCAATCAACATTTTTCCCGCTACACCATAGGATACTTGCAGTGTATCTCAAAGACAAAGCCTACAGCCTACTAACTTACTCGCTGAATTAGTAGGCCTACTGTACTTTGAATACCCCCTATTACTATTAGGCCTAGGATGAAGTACGCCTGTCCATAGCCTCAGTTTTAATTATATGTTATATGTAATTGTATGTGTAAATGAAGTGTTTGATGATTAATGACACCATCAATCCCCAATGAGTGTATATGAGGTAGAAGATGAAGAACCGGTAATAAGTAATTTTTGAACAACTGTGTGGTAGACACAAGAACAGAGTACATAAATAAGTAAATATTCATTCAACTAGTGATTAATTTAACTTAAAACTTAACCAATTAATTTAATCCATTGGGGAAGGAATAATGCGCTGCGTGCAGCACCCTCTGCCGGCAATTATATTTTACCAAATTTGTAGACTTTTACTCTAATTGTTATAGAAATAAAACCTTGGTAATAATTAATAATTCTTTCATCATTTTGTTCTCAGTAAAATTATCTACAAATAAAATGGTAATTGGATAATCAAAGTGTAAAATTAAAAAAAATCAAATAGTTGATTAGATCAAATAATGTTTATCTTACTAATATTATAAATCTGAAAGTTTATGTGTGTGTGTTGCTCAATCACGCATAAACTACTGGACGGATTGGGCTGAAATTTAGCATGATGATAGCTCACATTCCCGATTAACATTAAAGCATATTCTTATCTCAAAAATCCTTTCGGGCTCCGCCCCAGTGGCTCTGTAGTTCCCCATGTTAACCTTATGAATTTTCATATTTAAAAGGCATTAATGAATCTTAACAGCTGTTTAAATTAAACAAGTTGGTTCTGTTCTATGATGTTCAATAGCATAAAAGTTACAAGGATTACCAACAGGGTGCAGTACTATTATTTTTTTTTTAATTTATGACAACAGCTAATTTTCAACTAAAAGGTGAGTGAGCGTAGCGAACGAACTTGTTGTAAACTCACCTCACAATATTAATTTAGGCTAGGCCTATTCTATAAATGTTTAAAGTTAATAAGTCAACAAAGATATATGAATTACAAAAGGGGTTTTATTTAAACAAATGAACAAACATGCAATGAGAAAAGGCTTGACGTTACAATGAAAGGACTGACAATGAGATTGAAATTAAAATGAAATAAAAGATAAGTTTGAATAATAAAGGCTCAAATAATTTATATGTGATATATCTCAGGGTAGGGTGTCGTGCTGGATTGAATGCTAAGAATTAATAAATTTAATAATGTCCAAATAGGCCTAATTTAGGTGTTAAACTTACAAATCCCAACAATGAAAAATCTAATTTTGATGTTGTCCAAAAGGTAAGTCCAATTAGCACTGAATTTAAAAGAGTTAAAAAAAAGTTTATACTTAATTTTGAAGATAACAATGATGGAGTTGAGTCCTCTTGAGGTTTAGGCTAATGTGATATAACTTGACATAAACTGGTCTTCTTGATGATATTAATGAATTTGATTTAGATAAAATTTGGACTCCTTCTAACTAACAGTTTCAACTTCTGCAATGGCTTCCTTCTCTTTCAATTTCAATGTTCACATCATTCATTGTTGAACACATGGATCACTTTCACTGCTTCTTAAATTTTGATTCCTTAAGGACTAATTTTTAAATGATATTATAAGAAATTTTGATGTATTGCAATTCTCTTACATATTTAACCCTTTCTGTGCTAGGCCAATAATTCCTATATTGTAAGACTTTTTTGTTTACCTTTTAATTCCATTACCCGTTGTTGAATTTTAACTGTCATGTTGTCACTATTTTATTAATTAGGCTAATTTTGAATAATAACACAATAAGAAAATATATAAGAAAGATAAATCCCGGTATTTGTAGTAAACATCAAACAAAACTTAGTTTTTGTTGTAATTTTCCTGGTTTTCCTATAAATTTTTATGTTCTGATAGCATTATTTGAAACCGAAATCTCACAAAATCAAAAGACATATAGTTTACAATGTGAATGTAATATTGAATTTAACCCTGATTTAGTTGGACGAGGTTATTGTAATATAGCAATTTTAGGGAAACTAATGTTTTGCAGCAAAGTCTCAGGAACACATTTACTACTACTAAAACTAAAAGATTGCATCTAAATAGTCCGTGACTAGCTGGTGCTGCTACCTAGTAATGCATTGAACAACCATCTGCAGCGCCATCTGTACGCAATCGGTGGCGACAGCTTAAATACCGGGTTTTGACTCCCCAGTCTTCAAGCACAGATATAGCCAAGAAGGCTAGGGCGTGTGTCACTTGGCCAGTGGCATTCGTCTGCTCGGGTTCGAATCCCGTCCTGTGTGGCAAATAATTGGTGACCTGTGTGTTTGTAGCGATATACTACAACCACTGGGGCATAGTGAGGTGTTCATAATCCTTGGTTCAGACATACACCTCGAAATCATCGGATTGGGCGAATCTTTTAGCTAAGTGGTTGGTAGTGTATCCTATGAACATGCAGGTCACCAATGGCCGTTTTGCTATTTTTTTTTAAATAACCTTCCTCTCTATATCCCTTAGGGTTTTTTTAAAACAACGATATATCGTTTCATAGCACTGAAAGGGTTAATAAATAATTAAGTTGTGGGCTTTGTATAAAAATATATATATATAGGCTATGAAATGAATATTATTAATGATTAATTGAACATATTAATGAAATTATATAAATTAGGAAAATGAATATTAGGCCAGCCTTTCTGAGGAGTGATTATTAACAAAGGTGTATGAACAAAAGTTAAGACTTTAAGAAACTTAATACTAAATAATGAATGAAATGACATGAAATATTACAAACTTCAACCTGGAGGCGAGTTAGCGTAGCGAACGAGCTAACCTGAAGGCAAGTGAGCGCAGCGAACGAGCTCCAACCTAAAGGTGAGTGAGCGTAGCGAACGGACTTCAACCAGGACGTGAATGAGCCATGCGAATACTTATGAAGTTAAAGGGGGTAAAGCTCGCGGGTACAGCTAGTAGATTATAAAAATAAAAATGTTTAAAACAATTTTTAAAAGTAAACTTGACTTACAAATTCAAAGATTAATCCAGACACCAAATGACACTACTATTATAAAGTTCAATTGCTTTTGGGTGATATCTGGTTTCCATAGCAACACAACCTTGTTTGTTGTTCGCAAAAATAAATTAGTTAATACGGTAAACAAGATGCAAGATAAACACCAATAACTAAGAAAAACCAAAAAGAGGGAAAAAATAATAAAATAACTAGTGGTGTCTATTGATGTTTTTATCTTTTAGCGGTAACACAAGCGACACTAGTAATTCAGCCGTCGGGCCCGCAGCGGCCGTACGAGTAACGCTTGGCGTCAATGGGTTAAGGAAAATGTTATAACAACCAGTGTGTTACCAAAAACACTGTTTTAATGGTGATTGCATTTTGAAACTTGAATAGTAGTTTACGGAACGTTCCCGTAAAGATAGTGTCGTTAAGACTATTATGTGAGTTACGTTCACTACTTGATCTACAACTTTTTTTTTATTAGCCTACTAACAATAACTACTTGTAACTTCTAAGAGAGGTTATTTTTTCGTTTATAACCTCTCAGTGCAACTGGACTGGGCACTGACAGACATTAATTAGTCAATCAATAGTCAGCAGACAAGATAGCAGAGGAGCGCGGCAAGCGACAGACAATGGTACTAACTAACTTGTGTGCCACTCAGAGAGAAAAAAATGAGGAGCAGGGACCAACTTTTGTAATTGTATTGTTTTTAGTTGTTTGTGGCTTAGAATCATGCTCAAGCTATGCTGAATAATGTGCTCAAATTAAAATTGAATTATTAAACACATATGGCTGAGCCATTGACTACTTACTTTATCAATTCTTTCCCCTCTCACACCTTATTATAAAGTAACAAATTACATTAACTTTATTTTATTTTTTTATTTCGCATTGTAGCAAGTAACATTCTATTTATGTGTGGCAGGCTTACTTTATCGGAGTGGTATGGAGCTGCTACAAGTACCTGATGTTGCGTGTGTTCCCTGGCCAACGGACCATCCACTACATTGACACTGAGAGCTTGTTGCCCAGCTACGAGGCAGCTGTCAAGAAGTACGTGGTCCCTCCCCCATCCTATGACACAGCTGTTCGTACCACCCCTACCACGACTGTGACAGCAGAGCAGACCAACACCACCACCGCCGTCACCGCCGCCGCTCCCCCACCACAGCCCATGTAATGTGCAACCCACTTGAAGGAAATTCCTAGTTTTATTTTTTAAGCAATACATATTTTAGCCGGTTTTTGTTTACTATATTCCAGAGTAAATCAGATTTGTGATTTAACAAGTAGTTTTAAGTGTAATGTGTAAGTGAATGGGGCACTTAAAGTATTACTGTACCCGTCTTTTGTAAAAAATATCAATTTGGACAAAATTCAAATGTTGCAAGTATTGCAAGATCTGCGTATTCAAAGTTTGTCTAACTGGCACTAGTCCTACCAATCACATCTCTCCTGTTGGTCGGCAGATGTGTTTTTTACTGGGTATATCATTTTTAAATTTTATCTTGTTTTATATGGAAGGGATACAAAAAAAGTGTTTCTATTTAGCATACATCTCACATACTTAACTAAACTATGAAAAGTAATAATTCAAAGTAGGTAACACAGGAGTTTAACCATACATAAGTTTGTCATATTACTCTGAATTCCATGGAATCAGCCTACAACTTAACTCGTGTCATTAAGTGTATGCATTTTACTATTTACAGTCAAATTTGTACTTGAGATTTAATGATATTTTTCCAAATATTTAAGTTGATTTCTTATATATTTTTCCAATTTAAAATAAATATTTAACCATAATTTTTACCATACCTACATGGGGTTTTCAAGTTTTTGTGTTTGATGACTGGATACAGATTGGTAAGCTTACTTAAGTTCTAACAACAGATCATTGGTTTATTATGCGATAATTTTATGAAAGCGAGATTAAGACTTGTACAGCATTATATTTATATTTATTCCTATTTTTGTTTCATGAATCTTCATTTATAGTTATTTTTGTTAAAACTTAATTTTTATTTTCTCCTTGAATTGTATATTCATAGTAAAACATTAAGAATGTGAAAAATCAGTGTGCTATAGTGTCATTTATTAATTTGTGATATTTTTGTACATACAAATTGAGTAGTTTGTAGGTAACAGGTGTAGTATTGGGTACCCACAAATGTAGACTGTACATCAAATTTGTACACAACTTACTGGGTAAAGTAAAGGTTTTAAGGTAATACAAAATCACTGTTTGAACTTGAAGGAGAACAAGTTATAGAAACGTACTTTACTTTACACTGCTTTTGGGAACCCTGTAGTTGATGCTATATGTATATATGTCACAACCTGAAAGTGTTAAATGGTCCAGTATCTTTCTCGAAGTTTAAAATGTTGATCTAAAAAGAACTAAAAGATAGATCCTTTTGGCTAATGCCACCTAGTTAGCTTATACATCTGTAATTTGTGTTTGAATAATGAATATTAAAATCTCTAAATTCTTATTGAAATGTTTTTATTTTGAATTGGACCATAGGCCTTGTCAACTCTTTCTTAGCAATACAGAAGAACTCCAATCATACAAATCAATTGCACATCGGAATAGTAAATACCCCCCGCTGCAGCAAACCTGCAGACTAAGCGAATTTCAACTTGTCTGATTACATTTTTACCAAAATATTTACATAAATAAGACATATTTATTCCCTATTTAAATAACATTAGATTTAACGAGCGCTTAGGTTTGCTGCTACGGGAAAGGTAAAAACTGTTTTTTGACCATACATCAATAATATAGGATTTAAATAAATTTGCCAAATTTTATCAATATATGTCCATAAACAAGTTAACTACATCAATTTTCATTTTCTCCATTATAATTACATGGGAATTTTAAATTACACTATTTTTGAATTTTCTCTGTGACCATTAGGCATACAACAGCGCTTCAATATATCAAATCAAATTAATCTTTATTCATAATGTGTACATGAGTAATCATACAACGGAATAGTGTCATTTCCTTATAGCTAACAGGGCTTATAGCGTATAATACATATTTACAACTGGTTATACTCTTCAATTGAATAAATAGGATTTGATGTAATATAATTTTTTAACTTAATTTTAAATTTATTAACATTATTTTCTTTTTTTATTTCTTTAGGTAACGTTCTAAAAAACTTTGCTCCTGCATATGATGGTTTTTTTGTGTAGAGTTGCAATCTGTGATGAGTGGGTATGATTTCCGATTTATTTCTGGTATTGTATGGGTGAGTTGGATGGTTTATTAATGGCTTGCTTGAATTCAAAGTTTTGTAAACCATAATTGTATCAAAAATATATTGTCCATAAACTGTAATAATTTGAAGATTTTTGAAATGCTCTTTACAGGAGGATACTTCTTGATGAAGATTTTTAATGATCCAAATTGCTTTTTTTTGTAACTTTTGAATTTTATCAAGATTTTCTTGTTTGGTCGAGCCATAAAGACAGATGCCAAATGATATATGATAATGTATATAGGAATGGTATATTAGTTTGAGTGTTGATTGACTACATAAATCTGCCATTTTTCTCAAGGCAAATAAACCTGAATTAATTTTTGATATGATTTTGTCCACATGTTAATTCCAATTTAGGTTGCCATCTATTAGTAGACCGAGAAATTTTGTGCTAAGAATTTGCTCAATAGGTTCGGAATCAATCATAACAACAGGTTCTGCTGTGGTTTTTGACTGAGCTGTTTTAAATGATATATAATTTGTTTTTTCAACATTAAGCTGTAAATTATTATTTTTGAAAAATTGAACAATATTTCCTAATTCTAGGAAAGACAAAATTTCAATTTGTTCTATTGTTTTATCTGAAATTTTTAGGTTAGTATCATCGGCGTATAAACATATACTGCTTTTCTCAGGGTTTGATAGTGAAGTTGATATATTTTTAGATAGCATATGAAAAGAAGGGGCCCTAAAATTGATCCTTGAGGAACTCCGAATTGTACTTTTTTAAATTGTGATTTATGATTTGAAATTATATTATCAGAACAACTAGTTAATTGGACAAACTAAAATCTATTTTCAAGGTATGAACAAAACCAATCTAATGTAGATTTGACCATCCCCAGAGATTTTAATTTACTAATAAGTAATGTATGATTTACATTATCAAATGCCTTTGACAGATCCATGAACATACCAATGTATGGGTCTCCCTCCAGCGTCAATTGAGTCAATTATTGATTCTATGAAAGCAATACTTGCAGTAATTACCGATTTTCCACAGCAGAAACCATGCTGAATGTCATCTATTAAGTGGTTCTTAACTAGAAATTCTGTTAATTGAATGTAGACTGCTTTTTTGCTTTTTCATAAATTTTAGAAAATGTCGGTAACAAGGATAATGGGCGATAATTTGACGGATTTTTAATATCATTTTTTTATGTAATGGAATAATTTTTTGCAATTTTTACCTAATTGATCCGGGAAGACTCCTGAGACAAATGATGAGTTTATGAGATGACTTAAAATACAGCTGATTTCATTTTTAATGGATTTTACAAAAAATATAGGGATTTCATCATACCCACTTGAACTCTTATTTTTAAGGGAACTGATAATTTCTTCTATTTCTAGTACTCCCACCTCTCTTAATCTAAACATTGGTTTCATTTCCTATTTGGCAGAATCTAATATTACATCATTACTATCTGTACAATTGTTTATTTGAGATAAATCAATGTTATTTTTTACCACATTTACAAAGAAATCATTAAATATATTTGATACTTCTGTTGGGTTACAGTAATGTTTTCCATTATGAACTAAATTAATATTTTGATTGTTTTTATGGATTTTGTTTCCCACTTCCAGTGGCGGTTCTAGGACCATGTCAAGGGGGGGGCTTGGGGGGAGTACCCCCCAATAAAGCAGGGGGGTCCGGGGTCCTCCCCCGGGAAAATTTGAAATTTTCAAAGCCGTTTGGTGACTTTCTAAGGCCATTTTTAACACCTAAAACCGTGCCCAATGGTCCATAAACTCCCATTTCACCTGTTGTTTGTCATGAGCAAATAGATATTTTAAAAATTAAACTATGATGATTGCATTCATGAATTTCAAAACACACTGTAGACTACGGCCATGTCCTCCTAAAAGCCGTTAGGTGACCTTCTACAGCCAGTTTTAACGTGTCTAGAACTGTGTACAAAACCTCACAATTCCCCATTTATTTGTCATGAATAAGTAGACATTTTTAAAACTAACTATGACGATTGCATTCATAAATCTCAAACATATTGTAGGCTATGGCAATATCCTCCTAAAAAAGCAGTTTACTGACTTTCTAAAGCCATTATTAATGTCTATAACTGTGTCCAACTGTCCAAAAACCTCTCATTTCGCCTGTTATTTGTCTTTGTCATGAGCAAGTAGACATTTTAAACTCAAACTATGACGAACTTGCATTAATGAATTTCAAAACATAAGCCTACTGTAGACTACGAATCCATCTCCTAAAAGCTGTTTGGTGACTTTATAAAGCCATTTCTAACGGCTAGAACTGTTCCCAATTGTCCTAAAACCTCCCATTTCACCTGTTATATGTCATGCAAGCAAGTAGACACGTTTTTTAACTTTACGTTTTTCTCCATTTCATAGATCTGTCACAATATGTATAGTATCGAATTCAGTAATAGCATTGACTATATAAACTTTAACACTAGTGTTTATATAGTCAATGGTAATAGGCTACTGGAGCTACCGCTGATTGCTGATTGATGCCTGTGTAAAGTTAGTGGCTAGCAGACAATTTGACAACTAACTATGGAACATCAGGAAATCAGCTGTTTCCCCGTCCTCGCTCGTACGCTCGCCGCTTGCCTTTGCCCTAGCATGTCAACAGCTGACCTGCAGCTGACTGCTGTAAAATTTGATAATGCGTACAACTTTCCATAGCGTAATATTGTTTTATTCGTTGTGCTAGTGTCCACAAAGTTTATCTATGTGGGACTTAATACTACTCCTGCCATCGCTTTTAAGTTTAATGAAAACTACATTGATGTCTGTTTTATGAGATTACGTATTTTAAGGTCGAAATGTACGTTTAAATTTATTTTTCCAGGGTCCAAGGGGGGGGCTTTAGCCCCTGTAGCCCCCCCCTTGGAACCGCCACTGCCCACTTCCGAATCTATATAATTAATACGCCACATGAAACTTTGTCGGTTGAACTCCTCCGCCATTTCTTAACCGATTTTATCCATTGACGTCTTATTGGAAAGAGCGTGTCGCGTAGATTTGCAAACTGGCTTTAGATTTTTGAAAAAAGTCCCTTGGGCTCTGCCCCAGTGGCTTTGAAAGTTCCCATGTCATCTTTATGAAGAACATAATTGTTTACGTTTTGATCAGCTCTATAATTTAATTGCTGTTATTTATTTTTCAATTCAATGAATCGCATTGGGTACATTTACTGATTTTGTTGAAATTAAATATTTACTATTTCAATTTACATTCGTCCATATTACGATGTAAAAAATCGAGAAAGCTTGGACAGTTTTATATATTTTACCGAATAAGACAAATGAATTGACATAGTACTGTATTTCTTGAGCAATCATTGAAAGGAACGATTTGATAACCACGGAAACATAGGAAAGTCATAGAACGTTACAAAGTAGGAGAAATAGAGATTAAAAAAAGAAAACACTATCGTTATCAACCTACATAATGAAGAACACTTACAATATGAAGATTCCCACAAACAATGAACAAGGATGTTAGCCAAAGTGCTACTATTTTGTAGGAAACATGGACTGGTAGAGGAAACCCCTCTAAAGTTTAATTAAACTGGCACGGCAAGGATATTAGGCTATGTGTTTTCATAAAAGTCAAGTGATTTTAAAAGAAAATGACTACATCCAAGAAACCTTAGTCAAACTTTCATTGAAGGATTCACATTATTCACATTATTAATCGCATTTAAGAGAAACATAAAAACCATCTGAACAACATTGGGCCTTTCAATTCAGCATTTTTTCAGGTAAATATAATTTACGTATATAAGTAACTAGCAAAATTAATGGCAATTGAAGCAAATAAAATTGTGACAGAGAGGTTATGCAGAAAATTAGGTAGTTCTTAAGTAATGTAAACAAAATTATTTTTATAAAAAATGACTGAAATTTGTAAACGTCCTGGTGACAATGGGTGGTACCATGCAGACTACTTTATCATTGACAAAGATCAACATGGACAACGTAATGCAAGACTAGGCTGTAAGTGGGAAACATTAATTATTTGTAGAATACACTAAACAAGCACATCAGCTTTTGAAAAATGATAAAATATTTACAAGAAATGTTGATTATATGGAACTGTTACGCACGTAATCTATGAGTTAACTTGCAATTGCTCGATTTCGAGCAACATGTACACTAGTTTATAATATTCCAAACTGTTTTATTTACATTATTTGATTTTTTTATTTTACTGTCAAAATAATCTCTTTTTGCCTTTTTAACATTTTTTTTTTTGTAATTCAAAGATCTTAGCTTTAACATTTCTGGCAAATTGTTATCTTTTTTACTTCTGCTTTCCCGTGTTAGTTTAACTAGTGTGCTCTTTTCTTCTTTAAGTTGTAGGGAAATCCAATTGTTTTTTTGTGTTGTTTTCTTTTTAGCGAATTTAACTATAGGGTAGTAGCTATTACCGTAGGTAGCATGGTAAGACCTAAGCCCGGGAGCGATTTACTTTTTCATTTTGATGTCCCCAGAGGCCAAAAACACCATTCGTTCAAATTTTTATATATGTTTATATATATATATAGATATATATATATATATATATATATATATATATATATATATATATATATGTGTGTCTGTGAACGCGATAACTTGAGTAATTTTTGTCCGATTTTGATGAAATTTGGTTTAAAGGTGTAAAGCGGGATAAACTTGAATGAGTTCGCGAACCAGCATGATCGGACCATGGGAACAGGGCTTTACGGGGGGTTTTATGGGGTAAAAATTGGTTTTTCTCACTTTTGACCCTCAAAACACAAAGTTTCCCAATTTCGCTTTATACCTTTTTAAAGAGCTTAAAAAAATAATTTAGTATATAAAAGTATTTTTGTACGGTTATTGGTAACGTAGAAAATTTAAAAAATTGTAAATTTAAAATTTCCATGTTATTCTTATGGAGAATATTGTAAAATGTTGTCGTTTGGTTGTTTATGGATATATTTTGATCAAACTTGGCAAACTTATTTATTTTGTACTAAGCTATTAATATTTTACTAAAAAACACACTTTATTAGTTTCCTTGTAGCAGCAAACCTAGGTACTCGACCTATAATGTTATTTAAATATATTTAATTGAAAATCAATTCAGACAAATGGAAATTCGCTTAGTTGTCAGGTTTGCTGGGACGGGGGTATTTATTCTTTTCATAGGAAAAACTGTATTAAAGTGGTACATGAAACTGTCTAGAAAATTATTGTATTTATCTTTAGTTGGTGAAATAATTACTTCAGCCCATGACTCATCTAATAGAATTTTTTTAAACAGATTTTCTTCACTAAAAACTCTTTGGTCCCGGAAAATAAAATTTTGCCTTACAGATTTTGATTTTGGCAAAGCTATTTCTAAGCATTGACCATCATGGTCAGACAATAAGGTTATTATACCATTTATTTTCATGAGGCTGCTTTGAGACTTTGTGACAAGAAAGTTGTCAATTGCTGTTTTTGATATTTTAGAGATCCTAGTGGGAAATTTTACCAAGTACTCCATATTTACCCTTTTTAGCATATTTTTTAACATAGTGTGTTCTTTAGATTTAACAAGCACATCTATATTAATATCCCCTGCAACAATGATACACTTATACTTATTGTTCAGAAATTCTAAAAGTACAGTTAATCTGTCTAAAAATATTTCAGCTTTTGACTTAGGGGATCTGTAAACTGCTACAACTAGGTACTATTTTAAAATCTATATAATTAAAACGCTACATGAAACTTTGTCGGTTGAACTCCTCCGCCATTTCTTAACCGATTTTATCCATTGACGTCTCGTTGGAAAGAGCGTGTCACATAGATTTGCAAACTGGCCTTACATTTTTGAAAAAAGTCCCTTGGGATCTGCCCCAGTGGCTTTGAAAGTTCCCATGTTATCCTTATGAAGAACTTAATTGTTTACATTTTGATCAGCTGTATAATTTAAATGTTATTTATTTTTCAATTCAAAATTAATACGCTACATTAAACTTTGTCGGTTGAACTCCTCCGCCATTTCTTAACCGATTTTATCCATTTACGTCTCATTGGAAAGAGCGTGTCGCATAGATTTGCAAACTGGCCTTACATTTTTGAAAAAAGTCCCTTGGGCTCTGCCCCAGTGGCTTTGAAAGTTCCCATGTTATCCTTATGAAGAACTTAATTGTTTACATTTTGATCAGCTGTATAATTTAAATGTTATTTATTTTTCAATTCAATGAAACCATATGAAACGCATTGAGTACATTTATTTACTATTTCAGTTTGTGTAAACATAACCCCTTAAGACGGATCGTGTTAGTATGGTTGTATCTTAGATTTGTGTATTTATCATTGTTTTGTGTCGCTATGACGGGTCGTGTTAGCATGATTGTAACTTAAATTTGTGCATTTATCGTTGTTTTGTGTTGCTATAATTTGTTTATTTGTTGTTTTTTCTTTTAAATGCCTCCGACGTGACGACAACGAAACATAGACAGGAGGCGTAATCATGATAACGACCGCAGCTACAGAACGCTGGCGCGGTCAGCACCTGACCCTGGGCAATCTCAACTATTAGGTTACAAATGCGCCCTTAGCACTAACCCAAAACGACTTTTCGTTCTCAATTGGCTCTCTATCAATGACCTGTGTTGCACGTACCGCGAGGGATTTTGAGAAGGAGAAAACCGGCCGGAATGCTTTAGGTTTATCAATAACGAAGATAAACATGGTCTGAGTTACACATCAGTAATCTTTGAGTTGACTCCTAAATTCATTGTAAATAGGACTGTTATTCGTTTTGAAATAACTGCAATTGCTCGAATTCGAGCAACATGTACACTAGTTGTTAATTAAATATTTACATATACAAAATTCAAACTGTTTTTCTTCTATTAATTTATTTTTCAAAGAGTCAGGAAATGTAACTATTTTTTGTTTCATTTCATTGGTAGATAGTAACATTACTCCACCTTTGCGTGACAGCTTCCGAGTAAAATATGACCCTACAGAATAGTATTCTATATTTAAGCGCTCAATTTCTTCCTCTTTCATATCATGTTCTGTTAAGATAACAATATGTGCTTTTATTTCATTCAAAGTTATTTGCAAAGCCTCAATTTTGGATTTTAAATGCTCAATATTCTGATGGAATAATTTAACTATAGACTTATTTTGATAGTTACATTTTTGAGGTGGACTTTGAGAGAGGTGGTTTCCAGGTGGTTGATTGGTGGTCCAGTAATGTAGGGTATGTGATAAGGTGGTAGGGTAATCGTAGATGGAATAGTTAAAGGATGTCCGGAGGGGGTGGGTGGTGAGGACTCTGAGACAAAAAATGCATATTACTATGACTTATGGTATCGGAGGACACTGACACACTATAATGATTTGTACTATAGACGTTACTGATTTCACTAGTGCTCTGCTTTTCACCACTAACACGATCACACATTTTCACTACTTCACTGTAGTCAAGGACTCCAGGAACCGTGGGGGGGGGGGGGGGGCTGGTTGTGGTAGGTGAGACAGGCTGATGTTCGCTCACTGCATCCTCTTCATGAGTTTTGATGGTTTCTTGACTACAGTTGATGGTTATGTGAGACGACTCATCGAACACCTTCTGTTGATATTATTGTTCAGAGATGGCGTCTCTCAGTTTGTGTATTAAGTCCTTGTATGAGTAACCATTGAACAGTGTTCTTGTAGAGGATTGGTAGTAGGCTGCTACTATGACAGTAGTATGACAGTATATATATATATATATATATATGAATTTGAACGGTTGGTGTTTTTGGCCTCTAGGGACCTCAAAATAAAAAATTAAACCGGTCCCGGGTCTAGGTCTTACCATGCGTACTACGGTAATAGCTTATTCCCTATATGGGAAATTCGCTAAACATTCAGATAAGCAATTGGATTTTTTCAGAAATTTAGAGTGTGTCTGCCAAGATTTAGAGATATAAAATTCATGCTTTCACTTCATGATAACGTTTGCGTTACCACGCTAGACAAAGATGATGTTTCCGTGACCACAGGAGGCGATGATGATGTCTACATGACCGCAGTGTATGTTAAGGCTTTTGTCGCAACCACAGCTTCTTTAACCTCTCAGCCATAAGGATTTTTTCAATTCAATGTCATTGAGGCATTGAGTACATTTATTTACCATTTGAGTTTGTGGAAACATAACCCCCCAAGACAGATTGTGTTAGTACGGTTGTATCTTTAATACTTTACAATGAAATGGCGACCATACACAGTAACACAGTAGGTATTTTAAGCCAAGTATGAATGGAGATGAGTGTAGGATGAGTGGCGCGATTTGTAGTCTTGTATTTAATGATTCTAACAAATTTCCTATTGGTGAACAATATTCTCTTGGTTTTAGCTATACATAATATCAGCAATATTCATGACAAATTTGTTATTTTTAGGATTAAATAGATTTACTAGCAATGATATAATATATTTTACTTGGATGATTATAAAAAGGATAAAATATTTACTTGAAATTGTACCCACACTAAAACATTCTTCAATCTTGGTAAAAAATCAAGAGTTTAAAATATTTAAGACTACATACAGTAACCAACTCACTCAACTGAGATAAAGGAACAAGAAATTAATAGGCTCGGCCTTAAAATGTTTTCATATATTTTCCGTAACCAAAGCTGTTGCTCACCAAGTGTTACATTTATGTGTATTTTTCTACTTATCGAGTGAAGCTCTCAACATCTACAATATCCATTCAAAACCTAATTAATGACAGTTCCATTCATATTTTTGTCTTGTCTGCCCGATATTACAAATTACATACGGATATGAGTCAGTAAAATTAACGTTCAATCTCTCATTTGTTTTACAATTCAGTATGACTGAGAACTGATTGAACTTGACCTCGGGTAGGTTCATGGAAGGGAAGTGAGTCCCAAAATTGTCGATTACCGAGATCTTGAGTTTTCTTAGGTGAAACGTCCTTAGGAGAGGCTATATGAAGATAGTCAAGATAACCGTCAGTGCTAGCCTTCGGTGACACTGGGACCCAAACTGCATTCTTAAACTGGGGCTTGCTGAAATAAAAATAAATTTCATTTTATTAAATTTTAATAATTGTTAAAAATATCTTTCCTGTTCAATTTAACATTTGATTTTAATATTACAGTATCAACATTTTTATATCAATGAGCTCAGGCGGATTGTTTTGTAAAGTTAAAGTTTGATACAGTTTCACACTCCAGTGTGAAATTATGATAAGTACTATGACTATCAACTATAAATAATTAGTTATGTTAATCATTATACTTTAAAATATTATATAACGGTACATTTTCAAAATATAAGGGACAAAATGATGTACCATTACGTTTTGGCTCTAAATGAAGTACTGTATTTGCTGTGCTGTAGACCACTTTTGTATAATTTACTTTAATTTACAAATCTATGGTACCCTAACAGACAATTATTTAAATTGAGTACAAAAATTGAAAATTATTAAAACTTAGAATTGAGGACTCCATCAACAGAATCTATATCTATTACTTGAATACTGCATCGTTGAACAACAAAGTCGGAATAGATTGCGTCACATATAACTTTTAATATATTAACTTATAGTCTTATATACAGGGTGTTTGGTAGTCAGTGTCAAATATTTTAAGGCATTATTATGCACGCAAATTGCTATTAAAATACGCAATTTCGATAGCTATATCCCACTCCTTCCTTCAACAGCCATTTTTAGAAATTTCAAAATTTCATGACATTGCCTAATAAAATCTCACATTTCTCAACTTTTAACCTATATAATGATATTTCCAATGGCATTTTTAGAATCGTCATTAAATTTTCTATCAACACACGTATAATATAGTACAGCTAAACCCATTTAAAAGTTTTTAAATTTGACTTAAATAACAAATTTGGAAAAATCAATAAAAAGGGCGCTACAACTCGCTTAAGGAATTTTTTTATCAAGTCGTGTTAAAAACTGGCAAATAGTATAAAAAACATCTCCACATTTTAAGCTTTAAAATTATATGCACTATTTGACATGTAATGTTAGCGTAAGGGGAGAAATATTGTATTAAACATAAAATTAATAATTTTTTCATTAACTGCACACATTAATTACGAGAACGCATTTAGTGAAAGTTGTGTGCAAAAGGTATCTGTATAATTAATTATACCCCAAGTAAACTTGTAAAATTTAATACTGTAGTATAGTACAGCCCAAATTAGTTGTAGTGCTTTGAATGCCTCGTAAAAGTAGTGAAATTTATAAATACACACGTTAGTTGTGATTACGAAGATACTGATCATATGTAATTAAGATTATTTCTACCGAACAAATTTTCAAATACAAGGTAGGCCTAATATATTAGTTATTGGAAACATACAAAAATCATGGATAAGCTGCACCTTAAGAATCTTAAATACAGTACAGTTTAGGTATGACTGAAGCACGTTCTTGATCCATATACTGCACAGGTAAATTATTTTACAAACAATTTATTTAATGAGGCATTTATTTATTCGACAAACTTAATTGAAAAACCTATCTAGGTTTTTGCAACACACCCTACCTAAGTCTTGGATCACTTAGACTTTGGTCAAACTTAAATAAAAAGTATAAAATTTTAAAATAGCACTCCTCTGCATTACACTAATGAGGTAAGAGACTTAGTCATCTGGATTTTTGTGACGAGGCAGACCCTTTGCATGGACAGCCAGATTCCCTGATCTTATGCCTATCATTATCCATTGTTTGGGCATTCCTAATGGTGAAGTGTATACTACAGATGTACACAGTGAAGAAGACTTGAGAAAGCTGTATAATTGACAGTAGTTGTACAAAAGTTGAGAGGAACCCTTTCCTATAAGATTACAGTTGAAGCAATAAAGAAAAGCTAAAGAACACACAAAGTCAGGTAGTTTTAACCACATTATTTAAGACTCTTAAGGTGCGGCTTTTCCATGTTTCTGTTTGTATTCAATTATAAAAAAAAATATTACCTTGTATTTCAAAATTATTCTGTAAAATAACTTAAATTGCAAAAATAATGTTAATTATTTATTATTTTAATTACCTCTGACTTGTGCATTTATAAAATGCTCTATATTAACCTGGTATAAAATAATGCAAAGCCCTTTAACTATGTACTATGGTATTCAATATCTACTAAAATATTAGATTTTATAAGTTTACTTGGGGTAAACTTGATTATACAGATATCTTTTCCACACAACTTTCACTAAATGCGTTCTCGTAATTAATGAGTGCAGTTAATGAAAAAAGATTAATTTTATGTTTAATGCAATATCTCTCCTCTTAGGCTGACATAACATGTCACATATAAAGCTTAAAATGTGGAGATGTTTTTATACTATTTGACAGTTTTTAACACGACTTGGTAAAAACTTTTCTTAAGTGAGTTGTAGTGCCCTTTTTATTGATTTTTCAAAATTTGTTATTTAAGTCAAATTTAAAAACTTTTAAATGGGTTTAGCTGTACTATATTATACGTGTGTTGATAGAAAATTTAATGACGATTCTAAAAATGCCATTGAAAATATCATTATGTAGGTTAAAAGTTGAGAAATATGAGATTTTATTAGGCTATGTCAAGAATTTTGGAAAATTCTAAAAATGGCTGTTGCCGGAAGTAGGAGTGAAATATAACTATCAAAATTGCGTATTTTTATAGCAATTTGTGTGCATAATAATGCACCCTGTATATTAACTTATAGTCACATATATTAACTTTTTTTGTGGACAATTACTTCTCCAAAACATTGATTCACATATATGTTTTTGGTGTCATTGGAAAGAGCGTAATGTGAAGTTGTGCAGAAAACTTTCTTTTTAGGGAAATAAAAAGCTGTTGGGAAATTAAAAGTGAGAAGAAAAACATAAGTTAATTGTAAACAGTCAATCAGTTTGCTATAACCAAACATTTACTGACTTGGTTGAAATGAAATATTTACTTTTTTGAATTTGGGTTGGCGTAAATATTACAATGGAAAAAAGCGAGAGAGCCTGGATAATTTGATATACTAAAAAGAAAACTGAATTAACACTGTGCTGCATTTCTTAGTAATCATTGAAAGAGCCGATTTGCAAACTATGGAAACATAGGAAAGTCATAGAACGCCACCGAAGAAGAAATAGAAATAATTTTTTTTTTTTTTAATTTATAATCGTTATTATGGACAACCTATGAGTAAGGCTATTTGTAGAAAACACTAAAAAACAAGATCAGCTTTAGAAAAATGATAAGATATTTACAAGAAATATTGATTCTGTTATGTACATCTTGAGTATTTCCATAATATTTGAGTCAAATCTTTTAAAGTCATCAGAAATTATGACTTGTGTATTATTCCAGCTTCAAGAACAAATTATTATTATTATATTTGTAAATAGTGTTTGTGTTAAATAGCCTAATGTGACAAACTGTGCTCCTGACGATGCTACACATGTAGCGAAATGTACATCGAGCAAGATATATACTCATTTCAAGAATCTGGCAACCACAAGGTAAAAAATTATGACTGTTATTTGTTTTAAAATAACGCCTGTAATACTTAGCAATTGCTCAATGTATCAACAGTGCATTCCTATAAATATCCACAATTCGTGACCTCCTAGTAGCTGGATTACAGGACATCGCCACCGTCCCAGTAGTGTAGCAAAAAGTATTTTACCATCAGGACACTCAATCGTAACCACGCATGAAATACAGTTAAAAACAACTTTTGACTTTACAATAGCACACAAAGTGTAGACTCCAAGTCATTTTAGTAACCTAAGTAAATAATAGAAGAAAATATAAGTAGTAGCTACCTCTACCTGGACAAAAAAGGTGGTTTAATTGAAATTCAGTTTGTAAATTGAATGAAAACGCAAATAATAGTGTAAACAAAAAGTCACATTTAAAATGTTTATTTTGTGGCTCCCTCGTAATTTCATCCCATTTCACACGGATTTCTTTGGTAAAATCATGGTCTTGGATTTTCTACAGAAATTCACATAGTTAACCTAATCTCTTTTGTGACATATTCAAGAGTTTCCTCTAGTTATCTGTGACTGATCCACTTTTGTGTTCTTTCCTTTTATAAGATGACAGAAAATGAGTCCTCTGTATTTTATTTATTATCAAAGTCCTTGTGGGGTTCCGATTTGTGGAAAACTCCTCATTGGGCACAGTTGTGCTTGAGGCTTTTTGGTGGTTTGAAAAAACGTCTACAACTTTTAGTGCTTGGGCTATTGTTGACAAGATTGAAAAGAGATATAAAAATTACCAAACTGTATGCACTTAATTTTTTTGTAACTCAGTCTTCATTTTTATGCAAAATTTAAAATGTTATAAATTATTTGTTGTTAACAGAAGCAAAATGCACACATTTGTTCAAACAAGGCAACACTAAAAAAACAGGCCGTAATGCTCGTCAAGCATGACGTCACGATGGAAGACGGCAATGACATAATGTTTGCCGTTTGTGATCATCTGCTTGTTTTAATCTTTCCTTGGAAAATGAATAAATAAATACCTACGTCATTGCCGTCTTCTATCATGACGTCATGCTTGACGAGCATTACGGCCTGTTTTTTAGTGTGGCCTTGGTTCAAACCATCTATCAGCTGCAACTTAAAAAGTGGCGAGGGAACGCAGAAAAACTCATACTGCCTAAATTTTGTAAATGGACAACAATAAATATTCTTACCCAGTTTTGGCATAGTTAATCCACATATTGACCATTAAGTTGCTCATGTTCTTATCAGTATCAGTCTCTAAAGGATTCATGTAGTCCACTCCAAGCATGTATCCTGTGTCATCCCCATGACTAACTCCTGCAAAATATCTAGTTTAAGTCACCCACAACTCTGTTCCACATCTGATTTGAATAAACTTACATTAGTAATTAGGATTTGTTTTGTTAGCTTTATTGTAAGCTTATGTCATAAATACCATAGGTCTATAAAGTCTGCTTCGGTGAAGTTGGATGAAGCACAACAGTGTTTATCATAATGCTGTTGGCAACACATTACACCAAGCATGTATTATTGGAAATTGTGAATCAGACTATGCAATTATATGGTTTTGGACATTTGCTGCTACATCAGTAAATACAAATACCCAAGACGAGACTGTTAATAAGACTTTTTCAAATTCGTAATGTTAGCTACCAGCAGGTAGCAGTAATAAATTGTGGAATAGTCTCATTAGGCAAGTAAACAATGCTCCTTAGAATGGATACACATTTAAGTAAAGTTTGATCAATATAACAGATAATAGCAAACATTTGAAATCCAAAAGTTTATTTGTTAATAATTTTGGAGCTTTTACAATGTATTATGGAGCCATGCAATAAAACTACACAATAGAAAGTTAGACTAATAACCATGAAAAGACTGGATCTATCGTAAAGAAATAACTAACATTTCCACAGCCGGCTGTATGACAAGTGTAACAGAGCTCACAATGTCAGTTCATAACCAACTCTATTAGGAAGATGATATCGTGATTGCTGGTTGTACTAACCAAAGTTTTCAGTTGAGCCCCAAGACATCATCTCAGAGTATGAATGTTTGCCTCTGTAGGTGAAGTGGTAGAAATAGACAGGAGCCTTGCCCACTTCAGCCTGTAATCTAGCAGCTCTCTCTACATCCACCACAAACAAGCGGTCACTTGCTAGCTATGAAGTTAAACTTGAATAAGTGTTAATACACATAATAGTGCTGCATGAATATGAATGTTTGCTTCCTTAGCTGAAGTGGTAGTAGAAGTATACATAATCTTTACCCACGTCTGTCTAGTCTAGCAGCTTTCTCTACATATATCTCAAATAAGATTAAGGCCCCTGTCTATCACAGCCTGTAGTCGAAACAGTCCGCTCCAGAACAACTTACAAAACATGGGTCCTGATGTTACAAAACCAAATCCAGCTGTTTTACCCAAGCTCTATTGCTGCCTCATGTGATTTTTTTTTTTTTAGATTGGAAAACACATACCTGGTAGAGCTTCTTAAGGGAAAATGTTAACTAAGTGCCTTAATTTCTGAGTTGTAGCATAGACAATAGAGCAAATATAGACTATCAAAGAAAGGTTTTGTGATCTGCCGCTAGAGCGTTATCGGTATTCGATTCGCTGCCGTCGTCGACTACTCGGCAGTACTTGCCAGCTGTTACCAGCACTACCACTCTTGCAAACGAAATGCTTACTATATAGCAATCCAGAAAAAATCATGAAATTTCCCGACTTTGATATTAAAATACCGGTAAAGAATAAATTCCAACTTTTCAAGACCATTTTGAAATTCAATACTAATACAGTAGACCCCCTCTTAACCGACCTCGTATTAACCGATAATCGGATTATCCGCCTTCGATCGTAAAATAATACAGTCTGTTTTAACCGACCTTGCTTTGAGAGCAGCTCGGTTTAACCGCCGCTTTCTAGGAATCTCGGCATTTCCGCTCCCACGCTGGGCGATGAGAACTGAACCATACGCTTATCTCCACAGGATATGACTAACAATAAGTTATTTTGTGTTGATCACAAAAAATATAGCATAGCCTATTGTCAGTTTGTCATCATCGTTCGTAGCTCGGTTCGTAGCTCGAGCACATCTGATCAGATATGTTATCTGTGCGGCAAATTTATAACATCATAAAGTGCATTACGATTTTCAGAACTGATTATCTTATCGCTGGAGTAAACAAACAACGCAACTTGTAGGGAGGGCAGGGAAGGAGTGTTAACAACTCCCAGGACAAGATAGTTTTTGTGCCTCGAACCTCCAGTGAGTGGCCATAAATAAACGTCCTGTTTTGTAACAAAATGGTCGCTTGTATCTTTAATGACGACAAAAGGTTCTGTACTGTATTACGATGCATTTAGAAAGCATTAATTAATACACTACAGTAGTAAAGTTATTAAAATATGAATTTTATTGACTCTTGCCTAGTATTATAATATATTCACTGAAAGTAGGCCTATTTGACTTAACCGTGTTTTGTGTTTATTTGTGACATTTCTATCAATATGAAAAAGGAGATAAGAGTAGTTTATTTTATAAATAATGCAAGTATGACTTCATAATAATGATTATATAATTCTAAATGAATAGCACTTCATTATGTTATGATTTTAGGGATTGCCCGTTTTATCCGACCTTTTGAATTATCCGACCTAGGTCCGGTCCCATTAGGGTCGGTTAAGAGGGGGTCTACTGTACCTGACTTTCCCGTTTTCCCTGACTACCAGACACCCTGGTTAATTAGATTTTGACCTTGCAAATATAAAACAAAACCTTCCAATAAACCACTTCTTAAAATTATGGATTAATAAAGCAAAACTTTGAATCATTGTAATGAAACCACAAAAATAGAATAAATTTATGTTTAAAAAGTATACAATTAAAGATGGCATTTAAATTAATTGATTTCTTAATATTAAATAAGTCAGTAAACTCCTATTCCGGGGAATTCTTCCAAAGTTGGCAACACTACTCCCAACTACCAAGTTGTTATGGAAACGGTCGCTAGCGCTTGACGCTGCAGCGGTGTGCGCCATAACTATACATTACCCTAAGCGGTCGGCGCCAGAATTTATGCTAACCGCAGTACAGCTAACAGTCTATGTTTAATTCTTTTTGTCTATGGTTTTAGCCCCATGATCATGTGATAGGTCTGGATAGAAGACGCACTTGTTCACATTGGAGCAAGCCAGTTCAATAATATCCACTCTTTGTGGAAACTTCACACTTACTGCTTGTTGTTGGATCTGAGGTTAAGAAATTGTTTCTGATATTGATCAGCGAGAATGTGTTGGTTCTCCATCATCTAATACTAATAGATACCAGGGTGGTTTTTTAAAGTAAGGCCGGTTAGTGCCTATATCTTCCTAGTTCGTGTGCACACTGCAACCAGGCTCCTCTTACCTGCTTACCTGCATAATTTTTTTACAAGACGGCGCAATTTGCAGCTCTGTAGCTGAAATGTAGATCTTGCTGTATATTGTGCTGTGTATCAAGAACATTTTTAAAACTAATGAATCTACCAACGCATGCAGTATAAGATAAGATATGTTTCTTTTACTGCAAGAAACATATTCAATGCTGACATTCATCGCCGGATGCCGTAAGTTAACGGCCCTAATGCAGTGGCCGAGGGTTAAGTGCACAAATGGATTAGGAGTACAAAAAACACACTCCATACTCACCATCCTTACACTCCATAACCCATATCTGCTCTTTAAGCTCACTCATTGCATTAACCCTTCCTGGACGGGCGAAATCGTGATAAGAACAGGAAAAAATGATGGGAAAAAATAAAATTAATTTTCTTTATTTGTGTTTTGTTATACAAGTATACATAAAATAAACACAATAGAACACTTCATACTGTCAAAATAATTTTTTTACTCGTTTTTAAATATGCGGATATATCCGCTACCCGTCCGCGGATGAGTAGAAAAGCAGCGGATATATCCGCCACCCGTCTTTGAAGATATGACCATGACAACGTTAGGCAATAAATAAAGAACAATATGTAAACAATAAATAAAGACAGTGTAGTGTTGAGCGCGAAACGATGAGGGAGGAGCGTAGGAGAGGTGGGTGGTGCGAGGGGGTGAGGAGCAGGAGAGGGTAGGCGCATGAGAGAGGGGGGAGTGCGGAAGAGAGCGCAGCCATGGGGAGAGCAGGAAAGTGGCGCCTTGGTACCGCGAAACATCTGGTTACTGCTCAAGCACCTGCCAGTCTGTCTGAAGAAAAGGCGGATATATCCACTCCCCGTCCGGAACATCAAAAACCATAAGCGGATATATCCGTCACCCGTCCTTTATCACCAAAGACTTAGGCGGATATATCTGTCACCCGTCCGGGAAGGGTTAAGGCAATAATTTTCAGTCATCAGACAATAAATAGCAGCATTAGATATGTTTTTTGTGGTCAAAAACGTATTACTGGCCGACGAGACATTTGAAAATTCCAAAAATTGTCTAAACACACAGCGAAGCTCACACGCACACGTCACTCAGCTACGGTAGGTACAGATCCGCAAATGGTGCTATTCTGTTCATTAATGATGACAGTAAGCGGTGAGCTGTCTCGTTGTGGCATACATGCTAACTATGGAGGAGCTATACACAAAAACAGCCACAACTTCTTTAAAAACGCCTCTCTTATAGTTTGTAATGATATGGTTTCTGCAACTGAAGTATAGGGCAGACAAGATAATCCTGTGTTCTGCAATCATTGTCTCTTCAAATCAGATTTCAGTAGAATATATGACTCAGTACTAGGATTCAGGGAAGTGGAACAGTCATTAAAGTGTGATACTTGTTGCTCTCATTACCCTAATAAACATGCTAAAATCACAATATATTTTTACCTGTATAAAAGGAGCAGTAGTTGCTCTGGAAATGGGTTGTCCTTTCATGTAAAACTCTTTAATCCTCTGGCTTGTTTCATCTTTAAGTTCTGATGCAACAGTGTAGTTGTAGTCAAGAAGAGCTGGAGCAATCTTCAGCCAATCTCGCTCTATCTCATCCAAAAGTGTTGCATTTGCCACAAAATCTGCAAAGTAGCAGTTTTAAATTATTGTTGTTTTGCACAATTGTTGTTTTTTTACTATATTTATGAAAGGAAATAAAAATAAAAAACGTGAGTATCGTATTAATGTGACATAGATTTTAAAAATGGTATTATTACTTATCAGTTCATGTAGAGCGGTGCATTGAAATAAAATAGCTAATAAAATTAACAACAAAGAAATTCTTTGAAAAATTAAGTGGTGCTTTCATATTTTGGATTTTGGAACCATAATTTTATTACTCACTTGATACAGGGTAGAGCCCTTCCTCAGACGTAACACTGGCGAGCCATGGCAGAGCTTGAACTTTCCCCTCCCTCAATATGTCCCAGGGATGTTGTGTTAAGAAGGGTGATTCTCCTGCCTTCTCAACCACCGGCCCAAACGGGGTGTACGGATTGAAGTGCCATGGCTGCAAAGTGACAATTCTGTTACATATTTCAAATTCTTGATAGCTATAGCAACGATTTACGGCTAGGACAATAGGACATATATTATGCGTACATAAATTATTTTAGCGAATTTCCCTATAGGGAAGTAGTAATTACGGTAGGTGTAGATCTGGGATCTCGGATGAATTTTGGGCATTTTCAATCCCGGGATTCTCATGCTCAATCCCGGGATTTTTGGGATCAGCTAATTTACAAGTATAATGATATTTATTCAATAACTAACTATTATAACAGTATATTTACTTAGACATTACAGCTTAATTAAGTTATAAATCAAATAATCACTATTTACAGATTTATAATATGAAGTTTTTTTTTTTATATTTAGTATGCCCTGTTTTATAATCAGTTAGTACCACTGTAACTGTAACTGTTAAATAGAGAGTAGACGAATCTTGTGTTCTACGAGGTGGATGAGTTTATTTTTATTGTTATTAATTAATAGTTTACTAGTGGAACCCCGTCGAAATCGACGGTTAATCTTGAGGTTTTATGTAAATTCAGCTAACTGCGATGGATAGAGTGAAGTCATTAAAATCTTAGTTAAATGAAGGGAGGATAAGCATTAATAAGTATGACGATCGTGTTCCCTAAAAAACGTGATTGATGAATTCGTTTAACACAATATTTCCTACCTTTTTGTCGGCTTTAGGTTGCCCTAAGGGTTTTTTAGGAGTCTTATAATTGTTTGTTCATGAGTTTGTTTCATACCAAAGCCACTTTTACTATATGGGAGAATGAGTTCATATAATTAGTCTATCATGTTACGGAAAGAGTCAATTTTATTACTAACCACTAGTTTCATTTGCTTTAGGAAAATCATTCAGATTGTATCCTGATTTATAAGTAATCTTCATCTTTGGTCATAAAAATACAGAATTCTATCAGCATATTAAATCAGTTTTTTGTTTGATAAAAATATCGGATTCTCTAGAAAGCAGTAAGATTCTTGCTTCGATCTCAGCAATTTTAATTCCTTCTCTTGCCACATCGACCCATGTATTTAATCATCCTGTTCTTACTTGATAATTCATTAACTTGTGGGGTAGTTTTGCCTTGGCCATATAGATCACATAAAGCTGTGCATGTATTTCGTGGATTGGAATTAACCATAATTGTAGGAAATTTTATCACAAATCTTGAACATTTGCGGAACCAAATCCATAACCTAGTCCAGCCTTGGTAACAAATTATGCAAATGCGATGAGATGTGATGACACTGTTGTGTTTCCGAATGTTTTGTATGTAGTGAGGTTTAGATGCGTTGTTCGACCTAGCTACATGTGTACATCAAAGTAAAAACTGTGTACACATTTTTTTTAATACCTGAATTGACATTAGTTCACCTACTTTACCAAAACCATAGACTCCGTAGTTAGTCTATTCCAAAACTTGAACACAGCTCTCATCCTCAACGTACTCATCTATGACACAATTTTCAACCCGATTATCAAAAACTTTTATACCAATAAATGAATCTCAGGTGTTCTTTCGTGAATTTAAAAATAAATGATGATTGAAAGTAGGAAAAAAAGGCAAGTGCCAACCTTACAATATATATAAGCTAACCCGATAAGGAATAGTTATACTTGAAAAATGAATAGTTAGTCCTTTGAAATTGATATGTCACACTTATTTCATAATTGAAAATTTTCTAAGAGCAATAAAGCATAGATTTTTGAACAAAACATTTAAAACGTATCATAAATTCATCATTTAGTTGAAACCATAAAAAAACTTGCCATGCAGTGGAGAATCCATTTAAAATCATAATGTAAACATTTAATTTTGACAGTTTCAGTAGACCTTTGAATACAATTTTAATATTAACAGCTGGTTCATTAAAAGTAGTGTAAAATTATCCTTATGGTCGAAATGTAAACAACATTGCAGAGTGAACTTTAAAGGCCTCTGGGGCAGAGCCCCAAGGAAATTTACCTCGTTTATCTTTTGAGAGCTCACCTACTGACCAATACCTTTCTTTAGACACCCCTACCATGTTTCTACGCCCAGCCGTTCTCTCAAATTAGCTGTGACAAAACCCTCGTTTTCCTCCATAAGAATAACATGGGATGGGAATTTAAAGGCCACTGGGGCAGAGCCCCAAGAGAATTCTCCATGTTTCTCTTTTGATGGCTCATCTACAGACCCGGGACCTTTCTTTAGACACCTCTACCGAGTTTCTACGCCCAGCCGTTCTCTCAAAATAGCTGTCACAAAGAAAAACAGTTTCAAATTAATATATAGATTTATTTACTCTTTTTACATAAACTTATTAGTGGGGATGGGTTGCAGAAAAATCCAGTTCTGGCAGTGAACATGAAACTTGAGGTGGTTATCGTATACAAGTCCCTGAACGTAAAACCGCCCAGACCCCAATTTTTAAGGATCTCGGTCGTCCGTAATGACGTCATCAAGATAGCGGCTGTAAAAGGATGGTGAGTCGCCATGAATTGGTTATAACATCCAAATGCCTTGACCGATTTTAATGAAATTTGGCATACAAGTACTTGAATACATTATCTCAGCCCAGGTTGTCAATGGTGGGGTTTGATCATGTTGTTTCAAAATGGCGGCCGTTAATAACTAAAATAATAAAAATGTTTCAGTGTTTTATGTTCTCAACTCCCTCCACAGATCTGCAGCAACCTATTCATTTTCCTTGCAATCACAGGTTGTGATGGCCTCTCGGCATTACATGGATTATGCAAAATACCCCCACCACAGCAAACCTGCACACTAAGTGAGTTTCCATTTGCCTGATTTGGTTTTCAATTAAATCTTATTCTATAACATTAGGTTTCATAAGTACCTAGGTTTGCTGCTACAGGGAGAGTAATAAAGTGAATTTTTATTAATATACTAGCAATAGAGCCCGTTGTAGTTAAATACAACGGTCCCTAGAAAGTACAGTAGTACATAATATATGCCCTAGTAAGTACCTGAACATTTGTTTAAGAATGAAATTGTTTAGAAAATAAACTGATTTTCTAAAAGAGTAAAATAATGAAAAACAAATAAAATTTTACAAAAAAATTTTATTTACAGTATTTCTTTGTAATCAACATTCTTTGTAAAAACTTCATCCGATTGTTTTTATAATCTTCCTTGTTCTTTGCCAGGGATAATTTTAATTTTTATGTCTTCAAACCTTTTAACCCTTGATATTGCAACATACAATTGTCCATGGCTGAATACTGATGCTGGAAGGTATATCCCAACTTTATCCAATGTCTGGCCTTGCGCTTTGTTTATTGTAATAGCAAACGCTAATTTTAAAGGAAATTGCCGTCTTTTTAAAACAAATGGTAAATCTGTGTCCGTCTGTGCTAAGTCAATCCTTGGAATGAATACAATTTCACGTGCTGCTGATCCAGTTAAAACCTCTGCAATTATTAAATTGGGCTTGAGTTCTTTAACAATTAATCGTGTGCCATTACATAACCCCCGTGTTGTGTAATATTTCGTAGCAACATTATTACAGCTCCAATTTTTACATCTAATTTGTGTATTGGCATTCCCGATGGTGATAGCTGATTTAAAAATTCTATAGGTGAGATGACTTTCGAGTGGAAATATTAGAATATAAAAAGACAGAGTGTTGAAATAGAAGTAACTGTGTTATATTAAAGATCAGAATAGAAAAGTAAACAGCATTTGATGATTAACATTTTGGTTGCTATGGTAACAACTGATTCATAAGTTCATAACATTCTCCCCCACTTAATCACTGGAGAGCAAAGTCCTTAAGATAGGACAGAACCTTGCGCTGTCTGGAAGGACGAGTTAATTTGTTTTCTTTTTGTTCTGTGGCTTGAGGTCTGTCTAGATTTTCTTCCCTTAGGGTACCGTCTAGTTCTGTTGGATTGTTTGAACTTGATTCAGACTCTGGGTGGATCTCTAGTGGTGGTGCTTGACAGTCTATAATAGGTATCCGTCTTGGAACAACAGAACTATCTTGTTTGTTTTGTGTTGTAAAGGTAACTTTCTTCTTGGATACAAGAGTCAAAATCAATTGATTTATGTGTCGTTTTAAACTTCGTCCAGAATCCAATTCAACAATGTAATGGTATTGACCTAATTTTCTCTTGACTGTACCAAACTGCCATATGTCTTTATTTCCCAGGTGAACTCTTGCCTGAACTCTCTCCCCCACTTTAAGAGAGCGGACGCGAAGAGGAGCAATTGATTTTGATGGAAGTTTTGCCTTTGGGTTAGGGAGAAGTGTGTCAAGTCTAATCCGAATCTTCCTGTTCAAATACAACTCTGCTGGAGTCTTGCCTGATGCCAAAGGTGTTGCTCGATATCTGAACATAATGTTTTGTAGCTTTGTGGTAATTGGGGTTGGATCATCGGCAGCAGCAATAAGTCTTCTCTTTAAAGTTTGTATGTTTCCTTCTGCCAGGCCATTTGTTGCAGGATGATTAGGAGCAGTAAATTTTTGGAAAATCCCACGTTCTTTACAGTAGTTGATAAATTCCTCACTTTTGAATATAGTGGCATTGTCCGAGACTAAGAACGAGGGGTACCCATGGACTGAGAAAATGTTTTCAAGTAGTGCCATCGTCGTTGCTGAGGAAGGAGCATTTCGGAGAATGCGAACTTCTGCCCACTTTGATTTTGCATCTACACACATGAGGAAATAATTTCCATCCAATGGACCGGCATAATCAATATGCACTCTTTCCCAGTTATCATCGGGCTGATCCCACGGATGTACCGGAGCCTTTGGTGGATTGTGACGAACTTTAGTACAAGCTTCACAGCTTTTCACTAGTCTTTCTATTTGTTTGTCCATACCTTCCCAATATACATATCTTCTAGCAAGCTGTTTCATTTTAGTAATTCCGAGGTGTGATTCATGGAGCTCATTTAGAATTTGATTTAGAAGACATTTGGGAATTACGACTCGATCTGATCGGAAAAGTATGTTGTCTGAGATCATGTAAGGGCTATCTTTGCGACTATTTTTCAGTTCATGCAAAAGAACTTGAAGCTCAGGGTCTTTTGCTGTTTCTTCTTTGATCGCTTCTGCGGTTATCACTGTGCTGGAGATTTGAAGTAAGGTTTCTGCATTGATTGTGTTTATTTCTTTGTCGAATGTTAGTTCAGATGAAATTGATGATTGAACTGGGCTTCGAGACAAACAATCCACGTTTTCATTGTCTTTCCCTTTCTTGCATCGAACTGTATAGTCAAGACCACTGTGGAATGAAGAATAACGCAATAGGCGAGATGATGTCATTCGTGGCAGGGCACGTCCTGGATGAAAGATATGTGACAATGGTTCATTATCGGTGACAAGAGTGAATTTTTTACCAAAAACGTAATTATAGAAATGAGTGACTGCATAGATGATTGCTAGAGCTTCTCTATCAAGTTGGCTGTAATTGGTTTCAGCCTGGGTCAATGCTCTGGATGCGTATACAATTGGTCTTTCTTGACCATCGATATCATGACTGAGTATTGCAGCAATTCCAGTTGGGCTAGCATCTGTTGTGAGAATAACTGGTTTTGATGGGCCGAAAGGAATAAGAACTGTATCACTACAAAGTTCAGATTTCAGATTCAGAAATGAGGCTTCAGAAGCAGCTGACCAAAAGAATTTTTCTCCTTTTCAAAGCAAACATCGTAGTGGATGTGTTTTTGAAGAGAAGTCAGGAATGAATTTTGCATAGTATGTAACTAAGCCAAGAAAGCGTCTTAACTCATCAACATTTCGAGGTCGATGCATCTGAGTAACTGCTTCAACCTTTTTAGGGCATTTTTGAATCTTATTGAATGACACTACATGTCCAAGGTAATTAATACTTTCCTTGAAGAAAACACATTTTGTTCTGTTAAGATGTAGATCATTCTTCTTGAGACATTCCAAACATGCAATAAGGTTCTTTATACACTCTTCGAGAGTTTCACCGTGACAAATGATATCATCAAAGTATGCTTCTACCTTTGATAATCCGTTTAATAGTTGTGACAAAATTCGATTAAACTCAGAAGGGGCTGTTTTTATTCCAAAACTGGGACGATTTATGTTGAACATTCCTTTATGGGTTGATATTGTTTGAATCTTACTTCCCTCTTCATCGACTTTTAGATGCAAATAAGCCTTATGAAGATCCAACTTACAGAAGTATCTTGATCCGCGGAGACTATGTAGGACATCATCAATGCGTCGAATGGGGTGGTTAGATGAGACAAGTTTTGAATTAACCCCACACTTGTAATCTACGCATAGTCTGACTCCTCCATCTGGCTTTGGGATAACAACCAATGGTGACCCCCAGTCACTTGATGCGACTGGAGTTATGATTCCTTGAGACTCGAGGGTTGTAAGTTCCTTTTCTACTCTCTCTCGTAATGCGAAAGGGACATCACGTTCCCTAGTAAATACTGGTTTTTCATTATCTCTGAGTTGGAGTTTGACTTTAACATTGGGAACACATCCGATTCTTTCTTCGAAAATTGCTGAGTATTTTTCGAATATATCCTCTAGAGACGGTACTAAATTAACATCAACTGTATTAATCGGTGATTGCTTTCTGTTGTCTACCTCACTGAGTTCAATTCCAAGTCCACGAATCCAAATTCGTCCTAACAAAGCAGAATGACCTGCAGGTACTATAAATAAATCAGCATTTAGTGATTTTGCATTGGAAGAGACTGAGACAGTTACTTTACCTTTAGGTTTTATTATATGATCAGAGTAGGAGCGAAATGAGATAGGAGTTGGTTGAAGTGGCACTTTAAGTCCAAGTTTATCAAAGTCCGTTTCTGAGATTAAGGAAAATCGTGCACCAGAGTCTACTTCAAATGTTTGAGGCTTGTTGTTGATAGTGACTGTAACCATGTATTTGTCCGAGTCTGGTCCTACTATGTAAAGATCTTCCACATTGTTGATTTGTGTGATTCCATACTCATCTGGGTGACTGGATTCATCTTCTGTGTAGTGAGACAACAGGGTGTTTGTTTTAGAGTTCTTTAGTAGAGACGTTATACACACTTTTGATACGTGGCCTTGTTTTCCACAGGAAGTGCATTTAAGATAATTCCGATTAGTTTTGCATTCATTAGACTGATGGTTTGATCGACCACATTTGAAACAAAGTCCATCAATACCCAAAGCTTTGTAGTCAACGTGTCTTTTTAAGCTTTTGTTACGGAAATGTTGTGATTGAGATCTATTGGAAACGCGGTCATCATATTTGGGAGTCTTAAATTGCTTGAAACTTTGATATTCCTTTGTCTTAGACCTTGAATGCCTATCAATTTTGTGTGTATGTGCATTTTCACTTGATGATTGTGTGACAGGATTACAAATTTTATTTGATTCATAGCGGGAAGCTTCTAGGGCAATTGCTTTCTTGAGGAGTGAGTCAAAACTGTTGAGATTAGTGTCTTGTAGAAGTTGTTCACGTATCCAATTGTCTTTTAGTCCTCTAATAAATTGAGGGCGGAGAAATTCATCAGCAATTGAAATTTTACTTTCACATTCATTGCAAGAAGTGTAAAAATTACAATCATTCAGGTTACCTTTCAGGACTGTGACAAAATCAGAGATAGATTGATGCAACTGTTGTGAAACACTGAGGAAATAGTGTTGTGCAACAATATGAGATACTGTAGGTGACAACATCACTGTGAAATGTTAGATTAATTTTGAAAAATGTAAGTCTTTTACAGGATTGTCTGGGCCTAAAAGAGTTGTCAAATTATTGTAATGTTCCTTACCAATAGATGAGCACAGGAGTTGAGCTTTCATCTTGTCTTCTTTAATGTTCTTCAAATTGCAATAATTTTCAAAACGTTCCAAATATGATTTGAATTTATCATTATTTGGATCAAAATGTTCAAAAGGATTGATCTGAGGAGTTGAAGTTTTATTACCTAGAGCTGCAGCCAAAACATTCATGAGTCTTTCAAATTGTTCTTCATTCATTTTAAGTTGAAATGTTTAACAAAATAAAATATCTTGAAAATAATAGAATAAAACAAGAATTGATAATAGTTTTTTACCAAATCGTCACCAACTGAGATGACTTTCGAGTGGAAATATTAGAATATAAAAAGACAGAGTGTTGAAATAGAAGTAACTGTGTTATATTAAAGATCAGAATAGAAAAGTAAACAGCATTTGATGATTAACATTTTGGTTGCTATGGTAACAACTGATTCATATGTTCATAACAATAGGATAATGAAGATCTGCTTGTGGACCATTATCCGCTTATGCTTAAGTGTCCTGCATGCATTCTTGCTCTACTTCATACATCATTTTGCAGGCTTCTGCAAATGGATTATACTTTGACATGAATAAGCCTAATGTTTGTAATAAATGTTCATTGCATCCAGAGTTTTCTTTGATTTTCATTCTTTGAGCAGTAGCCTCATCAGGATCGAGTATGTACAACTGAGCATATTTACGCTGCTCTCCATTTTCAGGATGTAATGTACCAGCACGATGATAAAAAGCGCCATTTATTCTAAAACAATGAAGGGGACTATTTGCGCTCCCATCGAAGCAAAAGACAGGGAGCTGTTAATTGAACGGATATTGTACATAAAGTTATCGGAATAAATATTGTTATTAGTCATAAGCTGTTCAAGTAATAATGCAGTTTGAATCCGTTCTAATGTAAATTTTCCTTTTGAGCAGCATTTAGAAAACATTTTATCACCAGGTCTTTCTCCGACAAAGTGTTTAGCACCACAGAATTCACACACTTCACTAAGCCTACCACATGAGTCTAACTTTATTTCACTTTCATCGTTTATATCTTTTAAGGCTTCAGGCACAAAAGTGATAGGTAGCTGTAAACTATTATTTACATCACTATTATTTCCCCCTCCTATTCTTGTGTGATGAGCTGTTGATTCACGTCTGCCAGAACATGTTTTCCTTTTTCTATTCTTTGCTGGACGTCCTTGTTTGCAGGTTGAGGAAGCTGCATCATCTTCGAGTAAAGTGTTAGTCACATTATCTTGTTTTGTTTCATCTTCTGTGTCTCCATAACATTTTTTTCTTTTTCCATTCTCCGCTGGACCTGTGTGATGAGCTGCTGATTCACGTCTGCCAGAACATGTTTTTCTTTTTCTATTCTTTCCTGGACGTCCTCGTTTGCAGGTTGAGGAAGTTGCATCATCTCTGAGTGAAGTGTTGGTCAGACTATCTTGTTCTGTTTCTTTTTCATTTTCTGGGTCTCCATCCTTTTGATTGCTTGATAAACACTTTTTTACCCCTTGGAGTAAATCTTTATCCATACTATAATTTGGTTTCTTCAATTTATTTTTATGACCTGTTGATTCACGTCTGCCAGAACATGTTTTACTTTTTCTATTTTTTGATGCACGGCCACGTTTTGATATAGGTAAGATTACATCCTCTTGATTCTCAGGCATACTATTGTCTATCAAAACATCGTAACGCCCAGCATCCACATTTCCTGAGAATCGTAGTTTATAGATCGTTGTGCCTTCACCAACCGTTACAAAATAATCCAATTTCTCAGCATATATTTTGAATTGGCAGTCAAAAACTCTTGCTGCAGCTTCGATTTCGACATTACCGGCGTATTCCCCATCTTTGGTCATCATATTTCTGTATTCCGTCGCGTTTTTTACTTCTAGTCTATATGTCTTATCCCCTACGATAAAAGGACAATAGTAGTCCCAGTTATTGACGACTTCATCAACTACTGTGGATCGTATATCACTGTATCTGGATTGAGATTTATGGCATAAAAATGAGACACTTCTAAAGAAACAGTTTCCATCACCAACCATGTAGTGAAGAGTAAAGTTATTCATTTTTCAACTAATGTAAAATATTGAGTTTATAATTAACAGTTCAAAATAACGAATATTAAATACTATTTTAAACTGTGAATTATAAATTAAATTTGAATAATTTATAATTGACAGTTTAAAATAATAATTTTTTGTTATGAAATACATACATCACTTAACTTACCAATACTTATTAATGGTACAGATTAAAAACATCACTTTAGAAACACACTTTACGGACCTCAACCACCAATTCAAATAGTAAACAACTAAATGTAAACAAAGAAAAATCAAGGAAATAACAATCAGCTGTTAAACTATAGGTTAATACACGTGTTCCATATGATTAGATGATGCATACTGGCTAACCCATTATTACTACCATAAACATTTTTAGATTATTCATACCGGCAAACGTATTACTACCATAAATAAAAAAACTCAAACTTTACTAATTATTTGAAAATCTACACAGATTTTATTGACCTATTAATTAATAAAATTGGTAAGATTTAGTTGTAAAAAGTTAACAAAAATCTCTCCAATTCAATATTTTCTCACCACAATAAATTAGGAGGTTGCTAAGCTTTTTTTGCAAATAACTCTTAAACTGTGAGGAAATCGACCAAAGTGGAAGGTGATATTCTGAAAGAGAATAAAATTTGCTACAAAGTACTCTTAGGTGTTTTTTGAAAAATATTCAAAAAAGGCAACCTAAGGTTAACTATAAATAGAAATTTTAAAATATAAACTATAAAAAAACTGTTTTTAATGTATTTTTGCTTTTTATTCTTTATTCACCACAAATATTTAATAAAATCAAACTTTCATAATTATTTGCAAATCTACACAAATTAGGCTTTCCAAAGATACATTAGTTAACAAAATCGGTCCAGTAGAAGTCTAGATTTAGTTGTACAAAGTTTAACAAAAATATCCCTAATTCAGTATTTTTAACAACTAAAAATTTGGAGGTCACTTATCTAATTTGACAATAACTTTTAAATGGTGAGTAAATCGTAGAAAATGCACGTGATATTCTGAAAGAAGATAAAATTTCCTACAAATACCTTCTGTGTATTTCTTGAAATTATTTAATAAAGGCAGCCAAAAGCTGACTACAAATATAAACTTGAAAATAAAAACCTGAAAAAACAGTTTTTAATGTATTTTTGTTATTTTGATTTTTCCACCACAAATATTAAATAAAATCAAACTTTCATAATTATTTGCAAATCTACATGAGTAAGGCTTTCCAATGACTCATTAATTAACAAAATCGGTCCGGTAGAAGTCTAGATTTAGTTGTACAAAGTTTAACAAAAATATCCTAAACTCAATATTTTCTCATTATTATAAATTCGGAGGTTGCTTAGCTTTTTTGCAAATAACTTTTGAATGGTGATGAAATCGACCAAAGTGGAAGGTGATATTCTGAAAGAGAATACAATTTCCTACAAATTGATACCATACACTTCTTGGAAACACTAAAAAAAGGCAGCTAAAAGTCGCACCGAAAAAAAAAGTGTGAAAAACACCGTTTTCAATGTATTTCTTATGGAAAACATGTTTTTTTGAAATTTTTCACCATAAATCATAATAAAAACAAACTTTCATAATTATTTGCAAATCTACACGACCTTAGCTTTCCAACGACCCATTAATTAATAAAATCGGTCCAGTAGAACTCTAGATTTAGTTGTACAAAGATTTTTAAAACTGAATTATATATAGAATAGATTAGTAGCTTAATTTGAAATTTATAAATTTGACAAGTTTCATCAATATATATTAATAAACAATTTAACTACTACAGTTTAAGTATTCTCCGTAAGAATACGTGGGAATGGTCACCATTGATGAACTCAAAACAAAACACTCAGATTTGAGAAATAAGTATTTGTTTCTTTTGGTTAATTTAATTCACATGTTTCAGCTGATCGAATAACGTAAATAAACATATTAAGTTTAAATTACTTGCAGAATCTAAATATATAAAAGGCAAAGCCCTCACTGACTGACTGACTCACTCATCACTAATTCTCCCACTTCCCTTTTACCTAGGAGGCTGAAATTCGGTACACCGATTCTTTGGGCATTAAATAGGAAAACTAAGTAGTTTTTATTCTGATCGGGCTTTCGGGCTCCGCCCCAGTGGCTCTGGAGTTTCCCATGTTAACCTTATGATTTTTCATATTTCAAAGGAATTTCTTAACAGCTGTTTCAATTAAACAAGTTGGTTATGTTCTATGATGTGCAATAGCATTAAAGTTACAAGGATTACCAACAGGGTGCAGCACTATTATTTCTTTTACATTTATGACAACAGCTAATTTGCAACCAAAAGGTGAGTGAGTGTAGCGAACGAACTTCAACCTGGAGGCGAGTTAGCGTAGCGAACGAGCTAACCTGAAGGCAAGTGAGCGCAGCGAATGAGCTCCAACCTAAAAGTGAGTGAGCGTAGCGAACGAACTTCAACCAGGACGTGATTGAGCCATGCGAACGAGCTCACTTATGAAGTAAAACGGGGCAAAGCCCGCAGGTACAACTAGTGATATAATACAGGGTGGGGCAATGAAAGCGCCCAATTTATAAGTACAGTGTAGTACAAACTCAATAATATTCACCCTATGGATATAAATAGCACATAAAAACACAGCTTATCTTTTGCCATTTTAACTTAACAAAAGTTGTTTTTCCATTTTCTTGAATACAAAATCCTGCAATTTGACGTCCTTACTTGACATTCCTTTTTAGTCACTTGAAAACTCCATCAAATACTCCTCCAGCATTTCTTCAGGAATCACTTTAGTTTTTGGACAATTCTTAGCTTCGGTTCAAGCAAATCCGTGGGGTGACTTCAAGTACCTAGCTTATAAGAATACCCCCCCCCCCCCCAAAAGGAGCCAACGTAAAGCTTTCAACAACAAAATCTTCCTGGCAAATCTCTTTGGACTTTGAGTTACTGCGACTTACACTCTTTCTACATTTGCTGGTGTACAAAGAGTTTTACGGTACCCACCAATTGTATAGGTTATTTTTATTATTTTTAATGGTTTAAGCGTCCATCCTAAATAATTTTACCCAATGGATTTCCAATCTGGAACAGCCCCATGTTGACCAAGGATGGAATGTGGTCCAAACAATCTCTGGGTTTTCGCACAAGAATCACTATTTTAAAAATAGGTTTCCACATCAAAATCTCAGTGTTAATAGCCTCAGGTATAATATTTACTAAAATGGCATAGTTTAATTGATGTTATAAGCACAGCTATTCATTAATTAATTGTTGCTTTACTTATAGTGTGACAACAAAAGAAAATTGGGGTGCTCTCACTGCCTCACCCTGTAGATTGATTTTACGAAAACCTATTGGAAAATGAGTGATTTGTATACTTCCCTAGTGTAGTTGGTAAAAAAAGCTTTAAAATTATACCTCATTTATGAAAATTAGTGAAGAATTAAGGAAGTTATGATGTACCGACAAAAAAAAAACACTTTAGAAACTAAAATATGTAGATGTTTACAAATTTACTAATACTGTTTTATGGACTATAATTAGGTACTACCTACTGTGAATATGTGAAAAATTATTCAATCTCATACCATTCTACAGTCATCCTTCACACATATTTGGGTTAAAATATGCACTTAGTTCCCATCTCAATGATTGATAATTGATAGATAATTACCAAGACTCACCATAAACAAAGGAGTTTGGACAAGCCTCACGATTCTCCTAGCTGGCCGGTTCCGCAGACAGTTGACCATCTCCTGACTACTGGTGGTCGGACATCCAAGGGCCGAGGCGAGGGTGTGAGCCCTCAAAGTTACTTGTTCTGTCTGTGTCCAAGGGCAGAGTGCTGAGCCACTCATGGACACTCCCTTGTGGAACAGACCTGGACGTAGGAGAGAACATGCATTATTGGTTACTATACAAAAACCAGTAGTGGCATATAATCTTACGGCGGTTTGAACAAATGGCATACACTTTATTTTGGCTCACAGAATAACAAGCAAGAGCTTTGCTGTATACATTGGATGTCTATATAGCCTACTGCAGCATCTACAATGTTACTATGAGAGCACATACAGTTGTTCCTGCTGCTCTTATGTACCGTTTCCATCCTGTGTAGTGTAGAATACTATGCAAAATAATAGGGTGAGGCAGAGTATATACTGTAGGCGAGAGTTAAGATATCCCCTGAGCCCTGGCCTATTCTAAAAATGCAGGCGCTTTGCTACTGGACGGCTCGACACATGCTCATGTTCCACGCGGCAGCCAGGGCTCACATCCCCGTGCTGAAAGAGGGTGGTGCACCTGCAAATACCGCACGGCAACATTCCAACATTGCTGCATTCGCTCTGGCTCAGAGGACTTCTTAACTCTCGCCTACAGTAAGGGTAGGTTGTGATTTTTTTTAGCCACATACCTCAGAAAAGTGCTGAATTGTAAGACCAAAACGGGGTAAAAATATAAAAAATTTCGGTTGTTTTCTTCCGGTCAATCATGTGCTCTAAAGTTTGAAGAAAATATGAAAACTCAATTTGGCAATTTTCATAATTTTGTAATTTAATATTTTCAATATAAAATGTCATCTAAAAGACACTAGGAATTGATATTTAAATATGTCATTGGCTGCAAATTTTGCAAAAAATCTAGAATAATCTTACATACTAAAACACTTCTGCAAAACTTATGACAGCTAGCCTGACCATACCACTGGACCGAATTACACGTGGTTGGTACCAAATGAAAGATATTTACCTGTAGATGAGCAGAATCTATTCTATATATAATTCAGTTTTAAAAATCTTTGTACAACTAAATCTAGAGTTCTACTGGACCGATTTGATTAATTAATGGGTCGTTGGAAAGCTTAAGTTGTGTAGATTTGCAAATATTTATGAAAGTTTGTTTTTATTATGATTTATGGTGATAAATTAAAGAAAACGTGTTTTCCATAAGAAATACATTGAAAACGGTGTTTTTCACACTTTTTATTTGGGCGCGACTTTTAGCTGCCATTTTTTAATATTTCCAAGAAGTGCATGGTATCAATTTGTAGGAAATTTTATTCTCTTTCAGAATATCACCTTCCACTTTGGTCGATTTCCTAACCATTTAAAAGTTATTTGTAAAAAAGCTAAGCAACCTCCGAATTTATAGTAATGAGAAAATATTAAGTTTGGGATATTTTTGTTAAACTTTGTACAACTAAATCTAGACTTCTACCAGACCGATTTTGTTAATTAATGGGTCATTAGAAAGCCTAACCCATGTAGATTTGCAAATAATTATAAAATTGTGATTTTAATAAATATTTGGGGTGAAAAATTAAAAATAACAAAAATACATTAAAAACTGGGTTTGTCAAGTTTCTGTTTTCAAGATTCTATTTGTAGCCAGCTTTTGGCTGAATTTATTAAGTATTTTCAAGAATTGCATATTTGTAGTAAATTTTATTCTCTTTCAGAATATCACATTCCCTTTGGTCGATTTTCCCTCCATTTAAAAGATATTGAAAATAATCTAAGTGATCTCCAAATTTATAGTGGTGAGAAAATACTGAATTAGATATATTTTTGCTTAACTTTGTACAACCATAGACAAAAAGAATTAAATATTAAATTTCATTCTTTTTGTCTATGGTACAACTAAATCTAGACTTCTACCGGACCGATTTTGTTGGGTCGTTGGAAAGCCTAATTTGTGTAGATTTGCAAATAATTATGAAAGTTTGATTTTATTAGATATTTAAGGTAAAAAAAAAATTAAAATAATACATTTAAAACTCCTTTTATTCCAGGTTTATATTTTCAATTTTATATTTGTAGAAAACTTTAGGCTGCCTTTATTGAGTATTTTCAAGAAATTCATAATAGTAATTTGTAGGAAATTTTATTCTCTTTCAGAATATCACCTTCCACTTTGGTCGATTTCCTTGCCGTTTCAAAGTTATTTGCAAAAACCTCCAAATTTATAGTAGTGAGAAAATACTGAATTAAAGATGTTGTGTTCAAACTTTGTACAATTAAATCTACAGTTCTACTGAACCGATTTTATTAATTAATAGGTCATTGGATAGCCTAATTTGTGAAGATTTGCAAATAATTATGAAAGTACTGTTGAGGTTGCAAAGCAAGATCGTTTGGCTATAAATCGATGATAAATAACTCCATTTTTTTTAACAATTTGTGTTGATCGTGATTTAGCAGTACGTCCGATCTTAATAATCAATAATTCAAAGGGAAGCTGGTATTTCACTGAAGGCTCTTAGGTCAAAACAAATAGAATAACGTAATTATAATTGAGTAAATATATCTAAAACTTCATTCAATATCCAGGATATAATTAAATTTATGTTTTCTGATTGAGCGATACAGTATCTTGAACTTAACTGATTAAAACTATCAATATCTCAAGTGAAAGCCTTTGAAGTATTTTAAGACCAAGACATATAAAATAACTTAAATAAAAATAGAGTTACGTATCATTGATTGCAGATAGGTACTAAAACGATTGTATTTATTGTTGATTCGTGATTCAGCAGTGTGCTTTAGGTAGTCCGATCTTAATAATCAATAGCTCAAATGAAAGCTGGTATTTTACTTAAGGTTTTTAGACCAAAATGTATAATGTAATTAGAACTGCTGGAATACATCTTTAATTGAAGAGAAAAAATTCTTTCGTCGAGTAATACATTAGATAAATTAATGATGATGCTTGATGACAAATATGTGCTTGCATAGCTTTATTTTGACCAAAATTATAAAAATCGGGCAGGTAGAAGAGCCCTCCTGTAAACCATCACCCGCCTGCGAAACATTGAACTCGAAAAAACCAAATTTAACTCCCATAAGAAATGTACAGGGAGGCAGTTTGTGCATAACTCGAAATATACGTCAAAATAAATGCCGATGCTTGATGGCAAATCTGCGGTACTTCCATACCTTTAGTTTAAGGCCAAAATTATGAAAATCGGTCGGGTAGAAGAGCTAACCCGACTCGGAAAAGAAAAACCAATTATTTTTATAGATGGAAATAATTGGTTTACCAGTATGCATAATCTAATCATACGAAACATGTGTTAATAATTCAACAGCTTATTGTTATATTGTTATCTAATTAATTTTTCTTTGATTAAATGTTGTTGTTAACAATTTGCATTTATGTTTAAAGCTGGGTTTTCCTAGGCACGGAGTCGGCGAGCGGAGAGAGGAACACGGAGAGCGGAATTGAAATTAACATGGCATTATGCTCCGCTTCTAGGAAAACAGTAACATTAAATTGCCTACCCTAGTAGCACAAATATATATTAAATACATATGAATAAATGTATTTAAAATCTATTTTATATATCTCAAGTGTGTATTAATGTCAATTTTATATAATACTAGCTGACCCGGCGAACTTCGTATCGCCTAAGTTATAGGTTTCCCCTAAGACAGACCGATGGAAAGAAAGTACCGTTACGTTTAATTTTCAAGATGATCTCGTTCGCATCGCTCAATCACGTCCTGGTTGAAGTTCGTTCGCTACGCTCACTCACCTTTGGGTTGGAACTCGTTCGCTACGCTCACTCACCTTTAGGTTGGAGCTCGTTCGCTGCGCTCACTTGCCTTCAGGTTAGCTCGTTCGCTACGCTCACTCGCCTCCAGGTTGAAGTTCGTTCGCTACGCTCACTCACCTTTTGGTTGCAAATTAGCTGTTGTCATAAATGTAAAATAAATTATAGTGCTGCACCCTGTTGGTAATCCTTGTAACTTTAATGCTATTGAACATCATAGAACAGAACCAACTTGTTTAATTGAAACAGCTGTTAAGATTCATTAATTCCATTTCTCATAAGGTTAACATGGGAAACTCCAGAGCCACTGGGGCGGAGCCCTTTTAAGGATTTCGAAACGGGAAATAGTTTACGTCCGATTCGCATACATACAGAATTTACACACCAAATTTCATAACGATCGGTGAAGTCGTTCCGGAGGAGTTTGCAGACAAACACTGTGACACGAGAATTTTATAGATTAGATTTAAAATATATTAAATATATAAAAAATATGTTTTTGAATCTATTAAATATTTAAAAAATATGTTCCAATAATATATTTTAGTGAATAATATTTAAATAAAAAATGTATTTAATATCTCTTCCAAACATCCCATGGGGCCTAAACATAAAAACACAAAATAATAAAGATTTAGTATGAAAAACACAATTATCAGTTGACTAAATTGATTAAATAGTTCATAAAAACAAATTTTGAAAAAATTACTGGATAAAAAAATTTTTCAGCCCGGGTGGGTCTCGAACCTGGGTCCTTCGACTTATGAGCCTCCTGCCTTACCTCTGAGCTACTTGTGACTGTTGTTAGCATTAGTTTTCAAATGGTGAAAGAGTGGCCCTCAGTTGCAATGGTTGCAATACTTGAAATATTTTTGATACTACATTATAATATGATTCTGTTAATATGTTTTGGCATCAAGTAGTTGAGTTGAATAGTGCTGTAGTGAATAGTGAGTAGTCTCCACGAATACAAATACAGTAAACTACAAAAATTAATTTAAATACTATGACAAATATTATGTAATTTATGGCATATGTAAATCAAATAATTATTTTTAGAACGTCATATACAACCGTAATTAGTTTCTTAAAAGGTCGCCAGTCACTAGCACCCTTTTCTAGCCAATCATTCGAGATTTCTATGATCACATTCATTGTCACATATTGCAATTAAAAAAATAAAACCCATCAACACTTTTTTTCGTTTGACCCAAATGTAGCTGTCGAACATGTATACTGCCTCTTAATTATATGCTATTTTTTTCTTTACGTGTATGATAGAGTGACACCATTCAGAGTACGTATTATTATTAACTTAATTTTAACGCTTTCACAATAGCAATTATTATAGGTACAAAAAATGCATGTATAAATTGATAGACACTATAAAAAACAAAAAGATGCAAATTATTTATTTGCTAATTATAAAAGATTATAGGCTATATATTTTACAAATATAATATTATTTTATTAATAAAAAATATCTGACGTGTTTCAAAATATATTTATAAATAATTTAAATATATAACATAGTTTCAAAAATATTTTATATATATATTTAAAATATTCTCAACACATAATTTTTTCAAATATTTTATAGGAAAAATATACATATAAAATATGTATATTATAGATTCTATACTTGTTTTTTAATATATATTATGAATCTATTTTATATATTCAAAACTTATATTTAATTTATATTTTGCATTGCTTTTTGGTAATATTTTAAATATATATTTGAATATATCAAACTATTATTAAAGATATATTATATATATATTTTATTTGAGGTTCTATCAAATACAACTTTAAATATATAAAATATTTATAAAATACATATTTGTGCTACTAGGGCTAAGACAAGTGGAGTCCGCTCTCCGCATTCCTCTCTCCGCTCGCCGACTCCGCGCCTAGGAAAACCCGGCTTAAAGTGTGTTCCTTATGTTAAATGTGTGATTCTACTGTTATGTGATGACGAAATAACAACAAAATATAAACAGAAAATCAAAACAAATTGAAGATATTCCAATCACATGTTTTATTTACAGTGTGTGGGGAAAATAGAGAAGTCTGTACATTACATATTTTGGTTGGGTTTTCAACCACGGGGCGACCTCTAGGAACATATTATATGAAAATACTTATGGAGACTTTTCTTATGGAGATTTAACATGGGACAAAATTTTAAAGCTTACGACAGCTAGCCTGACCATACTACTGGACCGAATTACACGCGGTTGGTACCAATTGTATTTGTCCATTTTGCTTCGATTTCAGATATTACTTGACTAAGTGTTATAAAAACAGAAATTAAAAAATCTATCGACAATTTAACATGGGGTAAAATTTTAAGTCTAATAGGAGTGAGATCTGGAGATCTATTGGACAGACTTACATGCAGTTTGTGTTAAATGAAATGTTTCCCATGTGCCTGAAAAGTTTACTATTCCTTTAGTGAATCTTATATATTAAAAAGCTAATGGAAAACTTATGACAATTAGCCTGACCATATTACTGGGCCGATTTACACGCGCGTTGTACCAAAAGAAGGTTATGGAAGAAATTCTAATCGCATGTTTTATTTACAGCGTGGGGTTAAAATAGAGAAGTTGGCACAAAACATACTTTTGGTCAAGTTTTTGACCACGGGGCGAGCTCTCGTTCTGTGTACTATTCTTATTTAAAATTTAATTATTGATATCAAAATGTATTACCAAAGATTACACATGCTATGTGTAATCTTTGGTATAACGGATATTACCTAAAATCTGCTTATAAACATTCAGGAGCAATCTCTAGTATTTTCTTGGAATCAAGCAATCACTTGTTTTTTTTTGTTTTTTTTGTAACATTTTATTTAATTTACAATCTGTTCAACAAAAAATAGAACAATAAGCAAATTTGATCAAATTTAAACACAGTAGTTAGTCTTTATCCAACAATAGGGATAACACACAAACTTTGCATATTTGGTACAAAGTTTAAAGTCTAAAAACGACTACTTAAGTCCAAAACATGGCATATTTTCAATCTGTATGTATAGTTGCTGTTGTCCAATAAATTTAAAGCAAGGTAGTTAGGATGGTACTCTAATTTCTTTAAGTATTTGGCCCTTAATTTTGAAATCTCTTCTTTGACTGTTGGGGTTCGACTGTCCCTGTGAATTACTTCGTTATTGACGAACCATGGTGCCTGGAGAATGTGTCTTAGAACTTTAGATTGGAATCTTTGGATGATGTTCAGATTGGATTCACTGGATGTCCCCCACAGTTGGATACCGTACGTCCACACTGGTTTTAGAATGGTTTTATATAAAAGCAATTTATTTTCTGTTGTTTTAGAATTTTGATTTAATAGCCAAGAAAGATTTTTAAATTTTAAATTTAACGAAATTCTCTTGTTCCAGATGTGGCTTTTCCAAGTGAGTCTTCTATCAAGGGTCAAGCCCAACTATTTAACCTCATTGCACTGTGGGATTTGAACGTTGTTTAGGGTAACTGGAGGACACGTGTCTAATCTTGTTGTAAAGGTTGTATGGACCGATTTACTCTCATTTACTTTGATCCCCCATTTTTTTTAGCCAATCGGAGATATCATCGAGTCCAGTCTGCAAAATTTGTGAAGCTATAACAGGGTTTTCATGAGAGGCTATAATAGCAGTATCATCAGCGAATGTTGCAATTTCGACATTAGGATTTTCAGGGAGGTCTGCCGTGAACAATGTGTAGAGAACGGGGCCCAATACACTTCCTTGGGGAACTCCTGCATGAATTTCGTGAAGTGGGGTAACAATATCACCAAATTTTACTCCGAAGTGTCGATTGAAAAGGTAAGACCTCATGAGATTGAAAAATGTGTGAGGAAGATTACGTTTAAGTTTATAGAGTAAACCAGTATGACAAACTTTGTCAAACGCTTGACTCACGTCAATGAACACAGCAGAACAAAACTTCTTTGTCTCGATACCCTCTTTGATAACAACCACCACCCGATGGACCTGCTAAATGGCAGAATGTTCTTGCCGAAATCCAAACTGGTGATTAGGAATTAAGTTTGATTCATCAATCACAAAACGAAGGCGCTTTAAAAGAAGTTTTTCAAAAACCTTCGAGGCAATGGGGAGGAGACTGATAGGCCGGTACGAACTAACTTGATTTGGTGGTTTTCCAGGCTTTTAAATCATTATAATTTCAGATGTTTTCCATTGAGTAGGGAAATGCTCAGTTCGCAAAATGGAATTGAAAATTAGGGTCAAGAATAAAATTGCTTTTCTTGGAAGTTCTTTGAGAGTTTTTCCTGTGATCAAATCATACCCAGGGGCTTTGAGCAGTTTTAACCCCTTAATTACTTTTATCACTTCAGAAGATCGAAACTGAGATATCGGCAATGACATATGATTGGGGGAGTCGAGGAATTCTTCAATTTCTTGGTAGTTGTTATTCAAATTTGTATTTGGCGTGAACACTGATGAAAGGTGGTCAGCAAACTAAGTCGCTTTCTCTTCGTTACTTCTGGCCCATGACCCGTTGGGCTTAAGTAGAGGGGGTACTGGAGTTTTAGGTTGTTTCATTGTCTTAGTAACCTTCCACAAAGAATAGTTTGTACTTTCAGTTGGAGACAAATTTGCAGTAAATTCACAAAACCATTTATTTTTAAGATTCTTTAGAGCTCGTTTTAGATCTTGAGAAGCTTTATTTAAATTGGCTTTATCCCTTTGGTTACGTGACTGTTGCCATATTCTTCTTAGTCTTCTTTTCTCCGCTATTCTCCGCTTTATCTCAACTGGATAGTTTATATGATTCAAGTTCTTTTGTTGGTCGCCTGGAGTTGATTGCCAGCAAGACGTTTGAATTGTAGAATTAAGAAACTTGACCGCATCATCGATGTCATCTGGCGTTTTCAGGGGTATTTCTAAAGAAATATTTTCATTCATAATTTGCCGAAATTTTTCCCAGTTGGTCAGTTTATTAGAGAGAGTTGGTGACATTCTTTATAAATTATGGTTGAGCTTATGGTTGCTATTATCGGAGAATGGTCTGATGAAAGATCCAGGCAAGATTTGACATCAGTATAATTTTGTCCAATACCTTTAGTCACAAAAAAATCTATGAGGTCTGGAGTTTTTTGAGGATCAGTGGGCCAGTACGTAGGCTCGCCTGTTGACAAGTAGTTCATATTGTTGTTGTTAATAGATATTAAAAGCTGCCTTCCTCTAGGGTTAGCTAGCCTTGATCCCTACATTGGATGCTTTGCATTATAATCGCCTCCTGCCACAAACCTAGGACCGAGGGTGTTGAAAAAATCTGTAAAGTCTTGATTCATTATATTGTGGCGAGGGGGGCTATATATTGCAGAAATTGATATTGGTCCTGCCCAGTCCTCAACAACAATACTCGTAGCTTGAATGTGAGGCTGTTGAAACTTTGGCAACTCATAATGTTTTATTTGATTTCTAATTAAAATTGCAGTTCCACCATGTGCAGTGTTGTCTGGATGGTTTGTATGATACATTACAAAATTTGGAATTTTGAACAAGTTTAAGTTTGTGAAGTGAATTTCTGATACAAGCATTATATCAATTTTGTTTTGTGAAATGAAAAGTCGGAGTTCTTGATTATGGTTAATCAAGCCATTGGCGTTCCAGAGACCTATTCTGAAAAACTGGTTCATTTTAATTTAGATACAACAGTGGTTAATAGGTTTAAAAGGGTCCCTATTTGGTTAGCTTGCTGCATCATAAGTTTTTCGAATCTGTCAAAGAATGAATTCAAAGTCTTGTTTAGATGACCAGTGTCGTTTTCAATGTTACTTGCTGATGCAGCCTGGGCGTATGAGAGACCAGAGGTGGTAGATGGTCTACGATGCTGTTCAGCATTTTGAGTTTTCTCAACCTCATCACGTCTGTCGCTGGTTTGATTGGGAGTATTGTTTTCATAAGATTTACTTATTTTAAGTGAATAAATAAAGTAATCACTTGTTATTCAAGTAAACCTATAGTAAACGTTTGAAACACATGTGAATAAAAACAAGTGAATGCTTAAAAGATTAGTAACTACTCGTTATTTGCAAGTCTTCCTTTACCCATGCTTTTGTGTCAAGCTGGCTTGTATTTAAACTTACGTAAGGAAAAGTGCTACAAAAATCGAAGATCAATCACTCCGATTATGTGTAAACATCTTTTACAATTTGAGAATGAAAATGTAGATTTCATTACAAACTATTTTTAGTAGAGACTTCTGAAGCTCGAGGTGGTGCACTCAGTTCAAGGCAAAATATAGAGATTTTTGTGCGTTGCGTGAGTGATCCTGGTTTCCCCTTAGCATTTTACGATTTGGATTATGACATTATCTCTATGTGTTTTTCTAAGTGAATTTATCTACATTTAAAGAAATCTATATAGATTAAATTAATAGTCATGAAGATTGTTATTGGAAAATGTTCCTTAGTTTTACTATGATTAGAATGTTTATATTATAAACACACTGCATGTCCTTTGGAATTTTTATTTTAAACAGAGCAGACATCAAAATGCATTATGCAGGTATGTAATAACCATTATACATATCATAATATACAAAAATGTTAAATGATAATTTGAGGTAGGGTAACCCACGAGACTAATAATTTGTACACTATAATTACGGGCTATTGTCCCTACAAGCCACTAGTAGTAAATAAATGTACTCAATGTGTTTCATTGAATTGAAAAATAAATAACATCAATTAAATTACGGTATACGTGATCAAAATGTAAACAATTATGTTCTTCATAAGGATAACATGGGAACTTTCAAAGCCACTGGGGCAGAGCCCAAGGGACTTTTACAAAAATATAAGGCCAGTTTGCAAATCTACGCGACAAGCTCTTTCCAATGAGACGTCAATGGATAAAATCGGTTAAGAAATGGTGGAGGAGTTCAACCGACAAAGTTTCATGTAGCGTATTAATTATATAGATGGATAAGCTCAAAAATATGGCATGGGCCGTATGGGTTGTCATGCTGGTGACAAAATCACAACGAAATATAAACAGAAAATCAAAACAAATGGAAGAAATTTCTATCATCACATATTTTATTTACAGCATGGGGTGAAAATAGAGAAGTCTGTACATTACATATTTTGGTCGAGTTTTCGACCACTGGCCGACCTGTAGTACAATTTTAAACAATAGATTTGTTGGAAAAGTCCAGTTAATAATAGTAGGTAATAATACTAATTCACCTGAGCGTGGCACTATCATTTCAGTTACCTGCGCGTCGTCATGTGATTCCCCCACGGTTGTAAGAGATTGGTACATAAGCTTAGGGCTGTTAGTGAAATTTTTGGATTGTTTAATACTAAACCACATTGGCATATATGACTTTAAAATGAACAATTGAACATTACTATTTTCTGGAACTCAACAGATGGATTTTCTTGATTATTGCAGAGGCTTAGTGTTCGGTTAGCAGTCATTATCCATTTAGAGTGAGACAAAGGGCCAGGATCCTGGATTGCAAAAATTTAACAAGAACATTTAATGTTCTTGACATTTAAGGAACGTGTATGCATGTAAAAAGAAAGTATCGTAGCACTATCGAGTGTGAGATGTTAATAGTCATCGCCTGGTAAGTAAATACTGATTCCTGGGATCAACCTGTGGCCATTTATTTATCTTCTTCCTTTTGCACTTGAAAGCAGAACATCTATTATGCTCGGTTCAGTTCCCAATGATTCCTTTATTTGCCGTGAACATCAGTATATCTCAGGGACAGTTTCTAGGTTTTGTTGGAGTAGGAAGTGCTAAAAAACCACGCTTTGGTCATAGAATAACTCACAAAGGCACGATTAGGTAGTGAAAATGTTCTGTACAAACCCTTGGATCGAGGAGACAGGTAGTGGTAGTGTACGCTGGCTCCCCCTGCAGACATTCCTGTGATTGTCACACTCTGGGGGTTGCCTCCAAAAGCTGCTATGTTCCTCTGTATCCACTCCAGAGATCTCACTTGGTCCTTTAACCCATTGTTGCCTGGCACTACATCATCCTCTGTGCTGAGGAAGCCTGCAACATGATATGACCTCCATCTATCTGACTAAATCTAAATTATGTATACAAGTCTTAGGACAACTTAATAACTTTAAAACGAAGACAGATATCACAATCAAATTTAAAAACAAACATAACAACTGCCACTAGTGTGAAAATGCACAAGGATGACAAATTGTCTCATTCAACAGGCAAAGTAAGATTATTTAATCTTATTCACCTGACCTCCAAGACTAAATAAAGATAACTTGTAATAATGTAGGCTATCAATTGATGAACTATGCAAAGTCATGGAAGTGCAACTAATATAATGGAGATAGTAATAATTTAGTTACCTAAGGGTCCGAGCCGATAGTTAATAGATACATAGACAACATCATGATCCAGTAGATACCAGGGCATATACAGGTGACCCCCTCCATAGGTGAAGGCTCCTCCATGGATGTATACAATGACGTCCCTCAATTGTTCATTCTTTTTCGGTAACTGTAAGATGTATTCTGTTGATACATTTATTTAACTGTAAAGCTGACAGAATTAAAATATGTTTACATTTATATCGAGTGAGACATACAAAAATAGGTTTATACATCAGTTGTACTTCAATTGTTAACTATTCATGCAGTTATGTCCATCTCAAATTCTCTGAGTTTTCATGTATGAAAAAAACATTTGTGTTACAGTCACTTTTTGAATTTTTAATAAGGTAAGAGTGCCAAATCGTTTATCAATAAAAATTCAGTATTAAGTCTATAAACTTTCATTTTTCATCATACAGTAAACTAAAAATCACAAGAGTTTGTCGTGGTATTAAAAAAATAAAGAAAGGGCCCAATGAATAGCTGTAGTTCAATTGAAATTGATTGAAGTGATTACATACCCAAGATTTTATGTTTGTACTGTATATGAATAGCTTAAGACGTATAGTCCCTCAATAGAATATACATGAGGCAATATAAGAGTAACCTAAGTACTTACTTGTGTAGTATAAACGTTAAGATACAAGCAGTCCTCATCTCCCAGTATGGGCTCATCCAGTAGATAAGTCATGTGATCGTACTGTAGACACACACTGCCTGGGTGACTAGCGTCCCATACTCCATCCCATGGGGTGTCTAGCGGCTCAGACTCCTATGGCAGAGAATAAACATTAAGATATAAGCAGTCCTCATCTCCCAGTATGGGCTCGTTCAGTAGATAAGTATATCGTACTGTAGACACACACTGCCTGGGTGACTATCGTCCCACACTCCATCCCATGGGTGTCTAGCCGCTCAGACATTTATGGTAGAGGATAAACATTAAGATATAAGCAGTGCTCATCTCCCATAGGGAATAAGAATGTTATTACCGTAGGTATCATGGTAAGATCTGGACTTGGGACCGATTTACTTTTTTGTTTCCATATGTCCCAAGAGTCCAAAATACCATCCATTTAAATGCATATATATATGGCTTAGTTGGTAGCAGACAAACTGTGAAACTAACCAATGAAGTCTTGGTTTTGTTACATTATGTACAAGGCACTAGCCCATGTGAACACTGGACAACACACAGTGCATGATGTATACTGTAATACAGTTATACAAAAAACAAAAATTGCTCTTTAAAAATAAATATATCAAATTATCAGGGTGTTGGATATTTCTAATAAATTAGTTTAATTAATAACTTACATTATGATGATTATTTTGAAATAAAAGTTGATATGTGTTGGTTAAATGTTTAAATGCAAGAGGAATCAATGTTTGCTTACCTTAAACCTTCGTTCCCCTACTGGTGGTTTAGCATAAGGGATGCCCTCGAAAGCAAAAATTGTCCTCCCTCCTGCTGTCACTAAGTTATGACCTCTGAGCTTGCCAAACTCTACTTGCACTGTTGGAGTATCGGAACAATAAACTGCAACTGGCAATGAAAAATAAAAAACAAAAACAAGACGCAACATATTGCCGAAGTAACAATCAAATAATAATTTCTTACATAAGAAAGTATTTTTGTCTAACTTATAATAACAATGTTAACTGATCTTTAGTATAAACCTACTCCAACTGTGATTTTGAAGTGACTGAAGCTACAAAAGAAACTTTTTTTATTTTTCTGGATAACCTTGAGGTTAAAACTTCTATCTCCTGGCTAAGCAGAACCAGTTGATAAAATAATTACAATTACAGATTAGAAAACCGGTTTAGTAAACAAGTTGAAACATCATTTTGTTTCTTTTTTCTGGGTGTGGCATTTCAGGAAAAGAGTTTTTTTTTATGATTTAGCATTGAAAATTTTTTCTTATAATTATACTACAGTACTATCTTATTATGCCTACTATCTACATTTTTCATTACCATGATAAAAGTTGGTATAACTACGGAACGCATTTTAAATAAAACTAGCATTTAGAAAATGTATTTACACTTATACATATCAGTGCTACATAACACAGGTGTACACAGTGAAATCTACAAATAGATCAATGTTTTGACGGTCTCAACAAATTTCCTGTATGGGGAATATTATTTCTAGGTACCGTTACAAATTGAGATCTGCCTCCTATATAGGTGCATATTTTTCACACATATAGGAGTTAGACTATTCTTTATATTCTTTTAGTGTTAGACACATAAAGAATACACTTTAAACCCAAATGCAAATTATGAACGAACAACAAAATGTAAACAAAGAAAAATCGAGGAAATATCAATCAGCAAACAATAGTAGTTTACAACACGAGAAGGCAATTAATGGTACGAGCCTTGGCGAGTGCCTTTAAAACTTTTAAAACTTCTACGAGTTGCGTCCACTACTTTACCTACGACAGTTTTTTAATTACTTAGACTTGTTTAACAGCTGATAAGTTTATGGTAAGGCCAAAACTGCGAAGCATTAGTTTTATTTCTTTTCTCTCAATCCTTAAACCTCATTGGCCCAAACTTGTATTTTAAACAATGTTGTTATAGCTATTTACCTAACCCGCCATGTTAAACTTCCCTATCCCAAGCGTGATGTATACAACTTCCTTACTTCTCGAGTGATGTAAAGTATCAAAAGCTCACTCGGTGATGTAAAGAAACCCATTTAAATAACATTGAGTGCTTAACTTAAAAAATATACCTCTATGGAGCCAACGACGTTCAACGCTAGAAATCAGCTGTGCTCTTGAATGTTATTGTTATGCTTTAAAGTATTTTCCTAACCTAGCTTATGTTTGTAAAAGAACGTTACTGTTAGAAGATGAGTGAAATGGATAATGAAAAATATTTTACGTAAACCCATGTATATTGTCGGGTCAGGTAAAATCTTGTACGTTACACCTTACACGTTACGCAAGAGCGTGTTTACATCACTTAAGTGAATTATGCGACTCGCTTCCGCTCGTTGCACAACATTCACCTACGTGATGTAAAAACGCTCTTACTACACTTGTAAATACATAATAACTAAATACATTAAATAACTATTATTGTATTACTGCAATAACATTTCTATGTAAAGTTTTTTTCTGAAAACCAGTAGAAAAGTAATTATACATTAAAAAGAGAGCTGTTTCTCATCCAAATGCAAAAATAATATGCGGAGTAGTAATAGAGTGAAGGAGAATGCGGCGATCAGATCGGCGGATAACGTCACACTCCCCGCCCGCTAGCTTACTTTTACCATAGACATTTTTGTCTATGCTTTTCAGCGAGCACATAATAATAATAATAATAGAGAGGACACGGCGTTTAACCAAATGCACTGAAAGTGTGGCCAAATCCGCCATCTTGGTCCGTCATACAGCCTGAATCCAAGACCCGCGAGCACAGTTCGCATTAAAAACCCCGCGACAAATACACGATCATAAACAACATTAATAGTTGACAAAAAATTCTGAAATTTTGCACACTTGTAGATATAATATTGAGGAAAACGATGGTGTTAATATAAAACTATTAGTTACGATAGTAATTGAGTTATAAATATGTTTAATACTTATGTAGTTTAATTTTTCAATTTCAGACATGAAAAAGTTGTATTGCGAGGAAATTTTTTATTTTTTGGTCAGAGAAATTTCGTCAGCGGGAAAGTTGTGGATAAAAAACCAAATTTAGCCATACGATTCACCAAAAATGTTTATCATGTTCGGTTTTCTAAAAAATCAGGTACAAAAGGGATCCATTGCCGCTGCTCCGCGCCACGCCCGCTGCGCCGCCGGCCGTCTTCTATACATTTAGCGTGCAGTGTTTTAATGTTTTATACTGTTGTACTGTAATATTGTATATATTAAAGACATTTTCAAATATATTGTCTATGTAGAATTTTCAACCGTTTAGCACAAATTTTTAAGGACTAATTAGCTTTCAATATCATTCAAGATAATCTAAAGACAATTCTGTAAGTTAAATTAAACTTCCTAAATATATTTGTAAAATTACACTCAATTTATTGTCCCAGAAAAATTACAGTTTTATTGAGATGTTGCCTGATTTTATTTTTGTGAAGACTTTCGTTACTTATTTTACAGTAGTAGCGAACTCTAACATTGGAATATTTTTTAGCAATAATTTTAATTAGGTACTAAACAAAAATGATTTTTGTCCATATTGTTTCATATCCTGAGAAATGTGTACTATTTGGAAACAAATTTACACCTACACATTGTCCAAGTACTTTGTTCGTCAAGTCCTCAATTACATTGTTTTCCTTTACACTAAAATCATTTAACTTTATATCTTCACTATTCTCATCAAGCATAGCAGACGACTAGCGCGCTGCACACGCCGGGACTACTGTCGGGGAATTAAATATGTGCACTCGAGTTTGAGCCTAAATATCTCTTGAGATGAATTATTAGATTTTCTTGAGACAAAAATTAAATATAATCTGGGTTAAATACATTTTACGTGGTAACAATTTAAAAAAATTCCGTTTACCAGAAAAATTTATATAGTTGAAAGATCCTAAAAAGTACCGATTTTTAAGAAACTCTGCACTAACATTGAAGTTTAAAATTTAATTGTAAACAAACTACTCAGCCAATCTTTCTGAAATTGTTATGGCTTATTGGTAGGTTTATTGTTAACAGTTCCATGCATTTTAAAATTTTAACTCACAATAGTCTTTATGGTGATGTTTTTTTTTTTTTTTTTTAACGTATGCTAACATCGTTAATAAGACGCTAAAAATGTCGTTCAAAATGCCATCGTGTTTGTCGTGACACAAGAAATAAAATAACACTAATATGACAGATTTATAATGTGAACAAAGATGTTTTTTAAACAGATATATATTTGTAAACAAAAATTTCTCCCGCGATAAAAAGATCGATTTACTACGGTAAAAACAATCGATTTACTTTAAGACATTTCCAACAATATACTAATACGACAATGTACTTCCAGAAAAACCTAAGTAATTTTTATACAAAAGTATTTTTACATTTCAACAAAGCCTATGTAAACAACGCTGACTCGAAGCATAGCAGACGACCAGCGCGTTGCAAACGCCGGGACTAGGCTAGCGCCGCCATCTTTGTCCGTTTCGTCGGCTAGTCAGACTGCCACGCTCCTGCGCTCCGAGTAGCGCTTCTATTTTGTTATGTGTTCGCTGATGCTTTTACATGCTTTTACTTAATCGTACGGAACTTACACAAAAACAAACAACAATAACAAAGAATTTGACAGGTGGCAGCTGTGTGAATTAAAAGCAGCACCGTCCGGGTCGGCGGGTGTCGTCATATGCGTGACTGAGGCAACCTCCAACTGTCGTCAATTTTTTACTAAAAAATAATGTAGTTGTGTGAGCCAGTCACAGATTGCGCTAGTGTCTAAAACTCAATTTTGTACCTTATTTTTCGTTACTGACATGTTTGCTGGGTCACAACACTTGCTATAGCTCATAATAAGTCATTCCATGAGTTTGAATTGGTAAAAACCATCATGTAATCGGCAGAAATCAGTAATTTAGATCAGCGCAATCTGTAGGGGGCTCACATAAACTAAGAGAGATTTTATTAAAAACCTGGCTACAACTTTAACATGGGGATGGAATGTCTAGTTGTTGTATTAATAGTCAAAGCTCCAACTAACCTACCCCCATTCAATCATATAGCTACAGTATTTTCATACGTACACCTCTTAATATTTCCTACTAGGTCACGTAGGTAATAGCTTTTAACCATTTACCTGGAACAAAAGAAATACAATTTTTACTAAATAAATATGTTAAATTAGGCTTCTAAAACCAATGTGGACGTCTAAATCGTCAAATCACAGTTTAATGCTTGCTGTTGCTATTTATTGTATATCTAAAAAAAACCCGCCGCAACAAACCTGCAGACTAAGCGAATTCACATATTTTTGGCTAGATTTCCACTAAAATATTGACTTAAACTTGTCGGATTTATTTCCTATGTAAATAACATGAATTTAAATTAATGCTTTGGTTTGGTGGTAAAGATAAGGTAACCTAATGAGGTGTGCTTGTTAATTTAAATTTTGATAGCTTAGTATAAAATTAAGAATATTGCCAAATGTTATTAAAATATATCCATAAACAAGCAAACTACAACAGTTTATTCTTCATAAAAATGGCATTTTAAATTTCCAATTGTTTAAATAATCTCAGTAACCTTTAGGCTTACAACAACGCTTTAATATCTATAATATTAAAACGAAACAGTGTTTTTTTATTTCACGATTCTGAATCAACCACTCGACGGATTTTCGTGATTTTTGTGTTGAAAGAAAGATAATTTTGAGAACTAGGGAATGTCGAAGCCATAATTTTAGTTTAGGGTCCCAGTTTTTTTAGAAATTAAGTTTTAATTTTTTTAAGTCTAGCAGCCGACGCTAAGATTCTAAACTAGCTTTTGGCATAAAATAATTTGCTTAACATAACAGCTGTAAACATTCAGTTTTTGTGTCACAAATTCAGCATTTGGATAAAAATGTAAAGACATACTTAGGGTGTACTATTTATACTATGTGTAATGCTAATCATTGGTACGTTCAATTCTTCTGTAAGAGGATGACAGATTAATTAAATATACATAGTAAAATACTAGGATGTTCAAATTATTTTTTAAATCAATCTTTGTAATCTTCGATTTGTTTCAGAGCAATATAATTTGTTTTAACTAACAGCTGGTTAAATATAAACTATGGAACTATGAGGGTATTTTATTTACTCTTATTTTGTCATTGATTATAGGAAATAAGTAAGATTAGTAGTGATAATTAGACCACAGTTTAAAATAGTTTAGACCATAATTAATTAACCAGTACAAATCGAAAAAGGATAAATGTAAATAATTTTACTGCTCCACTTTTCAAGGAAAGAATAGAAAAATAACAATGTTTACATGTTTTAATTATATATATCAGCGCCCCCAAACTTGAAAATATCACTTTTATTTCAACTATGAATATATTGTAGTTTAAATTAACTAATATGGGAAATTACGATGTACATTTATTCAATGAGGGTGGGTAATTATCAAGGATAGGACTGATAACGGTATGGATAACAAACATTGACAATTACGTCATTATCTTTACTAGCGTGTTTACTTTTTATATTCCTGCTACACATGTGACCAGTTCTTTTTTTCAAATGAATGTTATTTGAACCAAACAGCTGTTTCAAAACAAACTGTTGTTGTTTTTACTTTTATTTGTTTACACTTATTTATTTAGCAATTAATGCAGTGAAATTGATATAAAGGATAGGTGAGACGATTAGTTTTGATGTTAGGACACCAAAGTTAAATTATGTGTACTGTGAATTTTATTGGATATTATCGTTTTATTTTAGGTCGCTTCTCTTCAGACCTACTGGAAATTGTGTATAGTAGTTGTATTGTGGTGATAATAATTATGGAAGAGGCAGGTATGCTATGGAAGGTGGTATCGTCGACTAGGTCTATACACTTCTCAATTGACTATTACTCTCTCTACTTTAGGCTACTTATAATCAGTGTGCGTCTGTGCGAATCGGCTGCAAATCTCATTTCAACGCTTTTCACACCATAAAAATTGCAGAATTGCTGTTTTATTGTAAAATTATCGGATTTAAAATGCATATCGTATAGGCCTATGATGGAATAAAACATATTTGGTCACACAACATTTGTTTACAAGATGATTTTTCACATTAAAACTGCAAGAAACTTTGTCTTTATATGTGTAAACTAGCTGATCTGAATTGTACACGGTTTTAACTGACTACTGAATTCCCGTACGTAGGACGGGCTAACACCTCGTAGACAATTATTTTTATTTGTTTTTTTTAGCTCAACAAAACAGTTTGGCAGGAAATTGTAAAATTTATGTTTTAGGGTCAAAAATAAAAAATTAACCCAATTATATACCCCATTAAAGCCCCTTATTCCCATAGTCCGATTATTCTGATTTGAGAGCTCCTTTAAATAATTAACGTTGGTTTAAATATTTCTACCAAATTTCATTAAAAACTCATCATTGTTGCTCAAGTTATTGTGCTAATGGGCACATAGACCTATATAAACATAAATATATACACTGCATATGTAAGTTTATATAGATACATATGTACTTATAATATATATGAATTTGAACGGAGGGTGTTTTTGCCTCCGGGGACCTCAAAACGAAAAATTAAATCGGTCCCGGGTTTAGGCCTTACCATGCAACCTAAGGTAATAGGCAATTCCCTATGTGGAAAATTCGCTAAAAGGAAGAGAAACCCCAGGTATGGAGGTATGGAGTGAATTCCCTGAAACAACATTGTTTAAATGGAAGGCGTATTTTAATATTGTACCATAGATAAAAGGAGTCTTTTAATCCATGATTGTACAGTAAGTTTTTTTTTGTATTTTCGAAGAGCATCGCTTTTGGTGAGCTAATGACATTGAAGACGACGCAAGACATTTGAAAACTACACGAGTTTTTGGATTCTTGTTATACCAGAAGAGTTAAATCTCATATATGCTACAGGACACATGTTAACGTGTCAACACTTAATTTGTCGATGACAATTTTTGTATTTTAAAAGCATATTTTCCATATTTAACAATTGCCAGTCAAAAACTGAACAATATAAATATGAAAATAGAGCATCAAAGGGGGTGTGAGCGAGCGACTTGATGGCCGGTGTCGTATGGGGAGCGTATTTGTCGCCGCTACAAAATGTCCTACAAATTAATGTTAACCATTTCTTGAAAATACTCAATAAAGGGAACCAAAAATTGCCTCCAGATATAATACCCGCGATGCAGCTATGTTTTGGGAGTCAAAAATGAGAAAACCAAATTTCTACCCCATAAACCCCCCCACAAAACCCCGTTTCCATGGTCCGATCATGCTGGTTCACGAACTCATCCAAGTTTTTCCCGCCCTACATCTTCAAGTCAAATTTAATTAAATCGGACAAAAATTACTTAAGTTATCGGGTTGACGAACGTTAATCTATATCCTACTAGCTGTACCCGCGGGCTTCGCCCCGTTTAACTTCATAAGTATTCGCATGGCTCATTCACATCCTGGTTGAAGTTCGTTCGCTACGCTCACTCACCTTTAGGTTGGAGCTCGTTCGCTGCGCTCACTTGCCTTCAGGTTAGCTCGTTCGCTACGCTAACTCGCCTCAAGGTTGAAGTTAGTTCGCTACGCTCACTCACCTTTTGTTTGGAAATTAGCTGTTGTCATAAATTAAAAAAAAAAATTAATAGTGCTGCACCCTGTTGGTAATCCTTGTAACTTTTATGCTGTTGAACACCATAGAACAGAACCAACTTGTTTAATTGAGACAGCTGATAAGATTCATTAATTCCTTTTAAATATGAAAAATCATAAGATTAACATGGGGAACTACAGAGCCACTGGGGCGGAGCCCGAAAGGGTTTTTGAGATAAGAATATGCTTTTATGTTAATCGGGAATGTGAGCTATCATCATGCCAAATTTCAGCCCAATCCGTCCAGTAGTTTATGCGTGATTGAGCAACAAACACACACACAAACACACACACAAACATACACACAAACATACACACAAACTCACAAACTTTCAGATTTATAATATTAGTAAGATAATCTTATATGAGCAATGTTTGCTTGTATGTATACGTGTATGTTTGCACAAAGATCTCGAATACGGCTTTGATGACTAGTAAAAATGACATAGGAATGTAATTTAATTTAAATTTCAACTACTGTGTAAAAACAAGGAAGTTTGTTCACCTCTCAGTAGAAAACTTTATAATTATACATTTCAGTACGATGTTTAATTGATGGGGATATGGTAGGTAAAGGAATTAAAATGCTGGTCAATCAAAGAATACCTAATACTTCAGATCTCCAAAATACTCTTTAAAGATTTATTGAAAATACAATGTTGGCGAAAGGTTAAAATGGGTAAATGGCCTCTAAAAGTCGATTTTGTAAAATAATGTGGGTACCTTTATCAACAACAACAACAACAGAACACCAATGGGATATTTGTGAAGAAGAATGTGAATTTAATTGATCTTTTGGTACATTGATCTATTTATTTAACTATGGCTTACAGTTACTTTTTAACAACCAAGATATGCCTTACTAAATTGTAAAGTACATGGTACTCATACAAAAAAAAATAGATCAATAACTACTCTAACATAAAATAAAGATATCTGCCAATGTTAGGTGGCCGAATAAATAAACAATTTAAATTCTTTACGGTGTCTTTGTAAAATTAAGGTAATAATCTGCATTTTCTCTGGTTCAACAGTTCAGTTAAGGCATTAGTGAGTCGTATTACTCGTATTACTTTAATGTGCTTCTATGTATAAGATCAAGGGTGCACAAATGTTACCATTTTACCTCATTGCAAGAGTCGAATAGTTAATCAGCTGTTAACTGTTTTCGCTGTTAAGCTCAGCCAATTACAGTTAAATTCGACATCGAGTAATCAATTGTGCAACATCTCGATATATCGATAATTTGCATACTGGATGATTCCAAATGTAGCGGCTTTCAAACCAGTGCCTTATGGGGATTCTGGCCCCAGCCATGGGCAGCTGTTGACAACTATACCACACAGATATGTCACATCGACATTTTAAATAATATAATCTGTAGGCTACGTAGTTCTAATTCAACTATGGTATGTTCTAATTAAAATATTTATAGATCTCAGGTCAGTTAATTTTGGTCTTTGAATTTAAATTTAGATTCACTATTTTAATGATTTATCTAATCAAGGTCGTTGTTTATGTTTTCACATTTTTAAGAGCATGCATTTAAGAATTGATGTTGGGTGTTGCTAGAAAGCAACATCAATATGTTTCACTATTCATTAACTTTTTTATTATTTGCAAGGGTTGACTTATCGTTTTACTAGCTTACCACTATTATTGAGAGAAACTACTAGTCAACTTACCTCAAACCGTTGCATGGAAATTTTATTTGTTTATTTTTAAAGCAAATAATCTAGTTATCATGTGTTAAACAATTGCATGGAGACAAAGCAGTGAAATGTTAAATTAAATTATTTGTTACCTCAGTCCAATCTTTATAATAGCATGTTTTTTTGCATGTAAAATTAGTTGAATTGTTATCCATTATTTAATTGAGATGCAAGGGCTGCTAGTAAGGTCCATTAGTTATTCAATTTATTACACCAAAATACTATTATTTTAATTTAATCTATTCCATAAGAATTTTATTGATGTATTTCCAAAAGACATTTATGTATTTATATTAAATGTATTGAGGTAAAGCAAGGAATTATAGTAAACATTTCGTGTATTAACTCTTATTATATCTCATTCTAGTAATTTTAAATAGTTTGATTTGTATGGTTTGAATAAGAATTGCATCATTTAATTTCATTTATGGAAATATTTAATTTATAAGTTATTAGGATAGGCACGGGCAGGAGGGCCTATGCGGGACGATGATTGGCAACACAGATGAAAATACACCTTTTGAATACGATTCTTGCTTGGAGCTGGATAATGTTTTTGAAAGCGAAAGATTTTTCAATGAAACCCCAATAAATAGTAGTCTTAAAATATTTCACACAAACATAAGAAGTTTCTCAAAAAATTTTGACGATTTATCAGTCTTTGAATGCTAATCTAGATATCATCATCTTATCAGAGTGTTGGTTGAGCGGGGGGGAGGTGGGTCACTTGGACGGGTTTGACTGTACAATGACAGATACACAAAACAACAAAAATGACGGAGTCATTGTTTTCATCAACAAACGTCTTAACTCAAGTTAACATCAACAGAGTTTTTGGTATTTCTTTGGAATTCAGTCTTTTTAATAAAATATTCAATCTGTTAGCTGTTTACAGGACGTTTGATAGTGAAATTGATCATTTTATAAATGGTTTGGAATGCTATTATAATCGCATAAGTAAAGATACTAACTGTATCTTTTTGGGTGATATAAACATCGACTTACACAAAACTGATGCAATAACGGATCTTTACTTAAACACTTTACTAGGTGCTGGACTAGTCCAGTGCATCGACAAGCCGACCAGAGTGACACACAACACATCTACTTGTATTGACCACATTTTTGTCCGTTTTCATGATATGAGACGAGTCAAATCTGCTGTCATACAATCTCACATCACTGACCATTACAGCACTGCTCTTACAATCACTGACACCATTCAGACACCTACAGGAACTGGAAATGACACTCTGCCACAGAACCAATTTCGCACCTACATTGATCACGCTTCACTAACTGAACATATTACAAAAACTGACTGGAGTCCTATCATGAGTAATCACGAGGTTAATCAGTGCACAGCATGTTTTTGTTCGACATTGAGTAACTGTTTTGAAGCCTCAACAAAAACAATTAAAAATCACTCAACAAGATTTAAAAAAAATAAAGCCTTGGATTACCGTAGACCTCATTAAATTAATTCGAAAACGAGACAAGTTAAGTAAAAAGATCAAAACCCAACCTTTTAATATATTACTTCTAGATAGATTCAGGTCCCTGCGCCTATCTTTAAATCAAAACATCAAACTCGCAAAGAAAAATTATTATAGGGGTAAAATTTCAGAATCTAACAGGGATCCAAAATTATTTTGGGGCATAGTTAGTGAAATATCGGGCAGGAATTGCTCTAAGGACCATTTTCCATTTAAAAAAGTTTTACCTGGTTCTTCGAATAATGCGAACATGAAGACTAAAATAGCTAACGATTGTAATAAGTTCTTTACATTAGTAGGTTCTAAATTGGCCAACTCAATCAATTCAGCTGGGGCTCCAGTCGTAAACGACGCTGACTTCTCACTCGACACGAATAACACATTCAACACGGTCACACACGCTGACATAGAACGTTACGTCCAGGGTCTGCGCGGAGGGTCTGCACCTGGCCATGATGGTATCTCGGCCTTTGTTCTTAAAGAAAACATCCACTCTCTATGTGCTCCTCTTCTGCACATTGTCAATCATAGCCTGACATCTGGTATATTCCCAAACGAGCTGAAATTGGCCAAGATCATTTCATTGCACAAATCCAATGATTTCACAGGCATGAATAACTATCGTCCGATTTCTTTGTTAAGTGTAATCGCTAAGCTATTAGAGAAAATATCTAAAGACCAACTTGTTTTTTACCTCCACCAGTGCAATATTTTAAGTGAAAATCAGTATGGTTTCAGGAGTGACAAAAACATATCTGATGCTTTATTCGATATTAATAAATGCATTAACGAGGCAATTTATGGCAACAAACGAAGTATGTTAATATTTTTAGACTTGAAAAAAGCTTTTGACTCAGTGGACAGAAGTCGATTGTTGCGTAAACTTGAGCTTGTAGGGGTGCGCGGCACCTCGCTCGCTTGGTTCAGCAGCTACCTCTCTGATAGGCTACAAACTGTCACACTTGGTGAAGTGTCAAGCGATGTTTTGCCAGTGGAGTATGGTGTGGTCCAGGGTTCGACCATTGGTCCTGTTTTGTTCCTCCTTTATATTAATAATATTTCTAAATTTCAAACAGAAGGAAAATTAACATTATTTGCTGATGATACTCTAATATTTGTAACCGGATCATCCTGGGAGGAGGTTAAAAACAAGGCTGAATCAGACCTCTATTTGCTAAAAAAATGGCTTGACCAATATGTATTGTCTCTTAATATATCTAAAACCAAATTAATGCCAATTTCATTACGCAAGATAACCGATTACAAACTTGAAAACCTATCTATTCATGTCTGTGGAAATCATTCCAATAACTCTTGTTTTTGTAGCAAAATTGAAAAAGTTGATTCATACAAATATCTTGGTATTGTTTTTGATTCAAAGATGAAATGGTCGGAACATGTTGAATATCTAAAAAATAAATTACGTAAATATATTTATGCATTTAGGCAACTTAGTGATATACTCGAAGAGCAAGACATTAAAATAGCATACTATGCATATGTTCAATCATTGTTATCTTTTTGAATTATTGCTTTTGGTGGTGCTTACAAAACTATCTTGCAACCTGTTTTTGTTGTACAGAAAACAATACTTAAAGTTGCTTTTAAAAAACACTTTAGATATTCAACTGACGACCTTTTTGTAGAAACGGGAGTTTTGACAGTCAGGCAGTTATTTTTAAAATTTATTTTAGTTCACATGTACAAAAACTTTGATAATATTTTTATAAAAATTACTCATCCCCACAATACGCGCTTTTCTCGAAATGTTGGTATAAATGTTCCACAAACTTTAAAATCATTTTCACATACGAATTGCTTTCACTTAACCCAGATCATTTATCGTAACATGTGTAACAGATATCAAAATGTCAACATTTTAAATTCACCCTCTCTCTCTCTCTATTTAAGAAGCATGTAGTAGCGTGGCTTGTAGGATTGAGTGCAGAGGACACCGAGGCCGTTATCGCGTTGGGCGGACCTGACCGTTGACCCTACACAATCACCGATACACCACCTTCACTGACTGACCAACACACCACACTCCACCTCTCCTCTTCAATCTTCACCAGATTTTTAAAAATTTTCTCAGTTTTGTACAAAGAGTTTTTTTATCGTCAATTTAATTCACAGAAGAACACTAAACATTCAGTTTCAAGCAAGAAATTTTTTTAAAATTTAGAATTATACGAATTATTTTTTGTTTTCCTATACATTTTTTTACCTCCCATCTAAATTAACCTTTTTCGCAACTCGAGTCTACGCACAGGCCCTGCCTATGTAGACTTTTTCCTTTGTTATAGAAGATTTTTTTTTTGCACATTTTACGTTTTATTTCTACAGAATATAATTTTTCTTTTGTTATCTAGTTAGTAATGTTTGCTGTATTATGTTTAAGTAAAAAAAAAAAAAAAAAACAATGTAATTATATGTATATAATTTATGGGAAATAAAATATTATTTCATTATTTCATTCTTCGCCAGAGCATAAAGTGTATTTTAATTAAACCCTCAATCAGGTTTCAAAAATCTAAGTACCTAATATTATATCCTAAAGTTTGTGAGTTTGTGTGTGTGTTTGTGTGTTGCTCAATAACGCATAAACCACTGGACGGATTAGGCTGAAATTTGGCATAATGATAGCTCACATTCCCGATTAACATTTAAGCATATTCATATCTCAAAAATCCTTTCGGGCTCCACCCCAGTGGCTGTGTAGTTCCCCATGTTAACCTTATGAGTATCTATATATTTAACTAGCTGTAACCCGCGGGCTTTGCCCCGTTTAACTTCTTAATTTTCAAGATGATCTCGTTCGCATGGCTCAATCACGTCCTGGTTGAAGTTCGTTCGCTACGCTCACTCACCTTTAGGTTGGAGCTCGTTCGCTACGCTCACTCACCTTTAGGTTGGAGCTCGTTCGCTGCGCTCACTTGCCTTCAGGTTAGCTCGTTCGCTACGCTCACTTGCCTTCAGGTTAGCTCGTTCGCTACGCTCACTCACCTTTTTGGTTGCAAATTAGCTGTTGTCATAAATGTAAAAGAAATAATAGTGCTGCACCCTGTTGGTAATCCTTGTAACTTTAATGCTATTGAACATCATAGAACAGAACCAACTTGTTTAATTGAAACAGCTGTTAAGATTCATTAATTCCATTTCTCATAAGGTTAACATGGGAAACTCCAGAGCCACTGGGGCGGAGCCTATTGGACGGATCACGAAATTGATGGTGTATAAACCTATTCCATGACATTCTACACGTATGTACCAAGTTTCGTGGCAATCGGTTCAGCGGTGTCCGAGTTTATCACCCCCAAACAAACAAACAAACAAATATATATACAAACATCCTCTTTTATAGATATAGATACACAGTTGTAACACTGTTTTCTCAGTAATTACTGGACCGATCTACAAGATTTATGTCTCAAATTAAAGGGGATAGTGTGTAGATTTGCCGAACTTCCTTAGAATTTACGTTTTTTCTAAGGGCTACGACCTACAGTCCTTTAAAGGTCGAGTCAATACAATTCATATTGAAGAATATAATACACAGTTTATAAATTATTCGTCAGCTGTTTAATGTTTGTCAGACATTTATTTGTTATTATTTTTATAACCTCACTTTCAGTATGCAATTATTAAACTTGGAGTTTCTGTTTATAAACACACGATTTTGATCAAGGAAAGTGTATTTGTTAACTTATTTTTGAAATGTTTTAGTTTTCCTGCAAAGTAATCTGAAGGAAAGTGGTAATTGTGTTTAAGTGTGAGTATGGAATGTGAAATAATACCCATAGTAGGGGACGGAAAATTATTGTTTTGATCAATATAATTTATTCTCTACAGCCACCAGAATAATCTTAAATATTGTACATATAATTGCTAATGAGTGAGAATCATACAAACATTTTATAGTAGGTGACGAATCTTACTCAAGATCAGTGTTAGACGTTCAGTGGTACCAAACTTTACCTTCTCGAGATGGCGAGTACGCTGGGATACGTGGAACTACAATATATCAGTGAATTCTTTTTCAAGTACACAGGGAAGTTGCTTGAGAAACTGTGACTTACGGAAACTTATTGTTTTGATCAATATAATTTATTCTCTATAGCGACCAGAACAATCATAGGGAAATCCGCTTGCAAGTTGTACAGATAATTGCTAATGATTGGTAAGCATGCAAACATTTTATCGTAAGTGATTAATCTTACTCAAGATCAGTGTTCGGCGTCCAAATTTTACCTTCTCGAGATGGCGAGTACGCTGGGATATATGGAACTACAATTTATCAGTGAACTATACCCTAACTATATTTTTTTCGAGTAGGCCTACACAGGGAAGTTGCTTGAGAAACTGTGACACTTACGATTTCGGTTCTGGCGAAGAAGTATCTGACTTGATGTTTAATGGCAATGTTGACTCGGGTCATTATAGCGTTATAAAACTTTATCATTAACCCCAGGATGTGAAAAGTACAAAAAGAAAAAGAAAAGGTAATCATTAACCGGGCGTAAAGAGACATACAGAACGAAAAAAACATGTAGAGAACCATCGAACTAAAAAGGTAAAGAGCAGTGATGGTGTTAAATGTGCTCTGGAAGTCCCTTCTAAAAAATACCATTTTTTTAAAATTGGGGTCGTTAGATTGGATTTGTCAGTACTGCAAATCTATGAATTTTGAGTCAGAACAGACTAACTGGGACACAAATATTTTTTCCTTATGTTGTCACAAGGGGAAGGTAAAATAAACTCCTTATCAACATTTTGAGTTTATGGAAAATCGTATCAACAGCGACTATAAAAAAAGTATTAAGGGTCAAAAGAGACAAAAAATTATTTGAGTAAAATATAATACAAATCTGCATTTGACATGGCCAGTTCTAAGTCTCACTTGAATCAACATCTTTCTGGTAGTGGTAGTCTACATAGTTTTAAAATCCACGACTCCTTTTCCATCAAATTGGACCGTTAATACCCTCTAACACTGAACAAAGTATGCCAACTTTATATATACGACGTAAACACAGCTTTTACTCACAGTATGGGTCAAAGATTCTTGAAATGCGACCAACTGCTGATGCGTGATTTACATGTAGGCTAAGTGACTATCTTTATTCCATACAACAAATGTAATGAAAAAAAAACGACAAATATAGGAATATAGGCTACTTGAGCAAATTATCTAAATAGCATAAATAGATGCTTATTAGGTTATCAGCATTGCCCAGTTCGTATACTATTTATTTTTCAAATGAAACTCAAATTAATATAAAACATTCATTTGGTTAAAATAATATATCGGTTTGATTAACATAAAATAGTTTATACAGGCAAACTATCAGTTCTATTTCATGTAAAAAATTAAACAACCCCTAAATAAAATACAAAGATAAACAGTATTTGTTAATTATTATTTATTTTATTGCTGACAATATTCCCGTGGCGGAGCACGGGCGGTTAACTAGTTCATATTAAAAGGGAATTAAAGAATTTAGTCAGCTGCTTCAACAAATTTCTCTACAAGTTGTTTACAAGTTGTTTCTTTGTCTATGATAATATGCAATAGCATTAACCATGATTATAACCATATGATTATAAACCATAACACGTAAAGTTTCCCAAAAGGGTGCAGCACTATTACAGTATTTTTTTAAATTTATGACAACAGCTAATTTGCAACCTAAAGGTGAGTGAGCATAGCGAACGAACTTCAACCTGGAGGCGAGTTAGCGTAGCGAACGATCTAATCTGAAGGCAAGTGAGCGCAGCGAACGAGCTCCAACCTAAAGGCGAGTAAGCGTAGCAAACGAACTTCAACCAGGACGTGATTGAACCATGCGAACGAGCTCATCTTGTAAATGAATGAGCATTGACATAAAACCACATTAGGACAGGACGACGTCTGTCGGGCCAGCTAGTAAAACATATTATTTAATAACCATACAATTTTTAAGCTCTTTACGAATTCAAGACAGTAATCACGTGATTTTTTTCTAATTAAAAATCAGAACTGTACGTTTTAATTTAACATGAGACCCGACTGATTGCGTCGAAATAGGACGAGCCATAAAACTGAAACTCTCGACGTTGAATGTTTGTTTAGCGTACTAAAACATGGTGACTTAGCACGCTATAACGACTCAGTGCATAAATCAATTACGTACCTGTACTAGGTTAATAGCTCGGCAGCTTAACTTGACAAGGTGCGGGGGCGAACGTATTATAATACAAAGTTTAAAATTCGCCAATGAAAGCCACGCCTTTCATATGTTAAATATTATGTTTACGAATAACGTGCAGTAAGATATACAAGGACAGACAAAAGTATAGATTATTATCCTTTTAATGGACGATACCAAGTAAACTAAATTCTGCACACCTTTTTTGGCATGAAAGTTCACTTTTTATTAGTACCTATGACATTTTTTCCAGGGACCCCAAAACGGGGTATTTTGGAGACAGCTCAAAACATTGAAATATATAGCCCCATCCTGTTACCATTAAATTAAGCTTATTAAAAGTATGCATATAAACACAGTACAAAATGTATATAATTTTAGTGTTTAATCAGCCTGGAAGAGCCCGATTCAAATAGGGTTATTACGAGTATATTGTGCATTTTTAATACCGCCGTGTCGTAGGCCTACTGAGTTGTGAGGGAGACCTCTAGTTTTCGCAGATATTTTGTTGTTTAATGAAGGCTTTAAAAATGAAATGTAACTCAATAGGGCTTTACATTTAAAACTTTAAATTAAGTTACACCAAAATATCAAATTTATATCTTATACCACAGACTATAGAACCAATTTATGGTCTCTGGTCTATTGCCTGTGATTATACTAATATATACAGTACTATATTTTCAAGGTATTACCGTATGTTGCTGGTTGGACCTTAATAGTTATACTGTAGCTATGAAACAATAACGTTTAATTTCACCTGCGAATCTTATTGTTTCTTTCCTAAATGAATGCATTCAAACCACTGTTAACTCTCCGACCAATATTTAACTCTTCACTAAAATATTCGGTCCGACACATGGTGGAAAATACATAGGTGTGCTATTCCGCTATTCCCGTCATATGCTGACGTCATTTAGATTGCAAACACCATTTCACCATTCAGAAAAATTATAAAAACAATAAAAATCAAATCAAAACAAATATATACATATATGGCAACACAATCAACTGATTTTTTGTTTGCAATCTGGGTGACGTCGGCATATGATGGGAATAGCACACCTATTTTTCGTATTTTTCCTTCCACCATGGGTCCGACACTTTGATCTTGAATAAATAAATAAATAAATAAATTGTGAAGTATAAATATTCAAACTAACTATAACTACCTATTTTACATTAATTTATTTTTACTTTGTGTAAGAAAGAAACTATTTGTACTTTTATACTTTTAACATTTGTACGAGTTCTAACCTACAGTTTATCCTACAGGAACGTGGTACCCTACATCTCTATCACGTGATATAACAGCTCACCGCTCTAACCTACAGCTCATCCTACAGGAACGTGTGGTACCCTACATCTCTATCACGTGATATAACAGCTCACCGCTCTAACCTACAGCTCATCCTACAGGAACGTGGTACCCTACATCTCTATCACGTGATATAACAGCTCACCGCTCTAACCTACAGCTCATCCTACAGGAACGTGGTACCCTACATCTCTATCACGTGATATAACAGCTCATCCTACAGGAACGTGGTACCCTACATCTCTATCACGTGATATAACAGCTCACCGCTCTAACCTACAGCTCATCCTACAGGAACGTGGTACCCTACATCTCTATCACGTGATATAACAGCTCATCCTACAGGAACGTGGTACCCTACATCTCTATCACGTGATATAACAGCTCACCGCTCTAACCTACAGCTCATCGTACAGGAACGTGGTACCCTACATCTCTATCACGTGATATAACAGCTCACCGCTCTAACCTACAGCTCATCCTACAGGAACGTGGTACCCTACATCTCTATCACGTGATATAACAGCTCACCGCTCTAACCTGCAGCTCATCCTACAGGAACGTGGTACCCTACATCTCTATCACGTGATATAACAGCTCACCGCTCTAACCTGCAGCTCATCTGTTACATCCTAAATGTCTATCTTTACTTATTGATTATTTATTTTATAACTATTACCAGCTGGTTATAATGTTTACTTCTTCACTTTGTTTTTAATTTGTGTTGAATAAAGTTGGTTAAAATTGTACTTTTACAAATACATTTATTATTTGTTCTAATTACATACAGAACAATTTGGCGACGATGGAGGTGAGTACAAGTAATTCAAATACCTCTCAAAACATTCAAATGATTAACTCAGCATTGATTGGATCCTTTAATGAAAGATATGAAACATGGGAAATGTATATGGAAAGACTAGAGATATCATTCATTTATAACAACATTTCGGAAGATAAAAAGAAAATTACGTTACTTCACTGTATTGGGTCAGACACTTACAGTAAACTTAGGGATATATTGCATCCTGTATCACCTATAACTAAATCCTATGCTGAATTAGTTCAAACTCTTAATTCACATTTTACACCAAAACCAAATGAAGTATCAGAGACATTCAAATTTCATTGTAGACACCAATATGAAGGAGAAAACGTTTCTGAATTTTCATTGGATCTTAGAAAGTTGTCTAGATATTGTAATTTCGGCACATTTCGGTCAAAAGCCCTGAGAAACCAATTCATACTCGGGCTAAGGGATGAAAAAATACAGACAAGGTTAATTACTCTAAGTGACAGTGATTTGAGTTTTGAAAAAGCTGTAGACATGGCTCAAGTAATTGAAAAGGCTCAAAACGATTCAATAACAATCCAATCAAAATTCAATCATGAAAAAAATGAATTGCCGGTTAACTTAAATGTTGTACAACAGAAAAGTTTTCAAAGACCTAAAAACAGTACCAATCTTAAACAATGTTACCGTTGTGGAGAGTTACATGAATACATATCTGAATGCAAACACAAAAATACAACATGTAACTTCTGTAAAAAAATAGGGCATCTAGCAAAGATTTGTTTTAGGAATCCTAATGCACCTATCAAATTGCAAAGACAAAATAAGACTACATTTAACACTACTTCAAGAAATGTAAAACAAATAACAGACTCGTTCGAAGATCAAAGTGAAATATTTCTACAACAAAATATGAACAATTCTGTTAGATCCCTCTATAAGGAAACTAATGTTATTGACATTTGTTCTATGAATACATCAGAAGATAAATTTAGGAAAATTATGTTAAACATAAAAATAAATGGGAAAACTATTCCGTTTGAACTAGATACAGGAGCAGGGGTATCTTTGATGTCAAAAAGTAACTTTTCCAAGTTTTTTCCAAAACACAGACCTTTAATGAATCCAGACATAATATTAAGAGATTTCAACAAAAATGAATTTGTTCCATTGGGTAAAACCATTGTTCAGGTTGGTTACGGTAACCAAACCAAATATCTTCCATTGTATATAGTCGATGGTAATAGAGATACGATATTTGGTAGGGAATGGCTGAGATCGATTAAAATAAATTGGTCAGACATAAATAACGTTCACGGAGCTGACTTGAATAGAGTTAAACACTCAAATCCCAAAGTACACGACATTTTAATGGAATTTAAATCCATATTTGAACCAAGAGTTGGAAGTTTCAAAGGGGGAGAAGCACTTCTTAACTTAAAGCCTGACACTACACCAGTTTTTAAAAAAGCTAGACCACTACCTTATGCTTTGTTACCAAAAGTTAGTGCAGAAATCGACAGACTAGAAAAAGAAGGTATAGTTACAAAGGTGAATCAGAGTTCTTGGGCTACTCCAGTTGTACCGATTATGAAGGCAAATGGGAATATCAGACTGTGTGGAGACTACAAAGTAACCCTCAATCCCCATTTGGTAATACCAGAACACAACATGCCCCGCATTGATGATATTTTGGCCAGAATGGGTAATTCGACTAAATTTACAAAGATTGATATATGCGAACTAAACAGCCCACAGTGAGGAAGAACATTTGAAAAGACTCCGTGCTGTATTAAATCGGTTCAAAGACAACGATTTACACATTAATGTTTCTAAATCTCAATTCCTTGTACCAGAGATTGACTTTCTTGGTTACCATGTCTCGTCAAAGGGAATAAGTAAAAGTAAACATATTACCGAAGCAATAAGAAACCTGAAGAGACCAAGTAATGTGAAAGAAGTTAGACAAATCCTTGGGTTGATAAGTTACTATCGAAAGTTTATTCCAAACTTAAGTGAAAAGATGCAAGCTATTATTAATCTCACAAGAGCTAATGTACCTTTTAATTGGACTGAAGAATGTGAACGAGATTTTCAATTGGTGAAGGAGGAAATGATGTCAGAGAATATACTATGCCATTTTGACCCACACTTACCACTCATTCTAGCAACAGATGCTAGTCAATCTGGAATTTCGGCAATTCTTTCTCATGTGTTTCCAGATGGAAACGAAAGACCTGTTGCATTTGCTTCCAAAACACTATCACAAACACAAAAACAGTATAGTGTCATACAAAAAGAAGCCCTGGCAATTTATTTTGGAGTTAAACACTTTTACCAATGCCTTTATGGACGTCATTTCACCCTAGTTACAGACCACAAACCCCTGGTATCAATATTTGGACCGAAAAATGGAATACCACTTATGGCCGCAACAAGACTACAACATTATGCTATATTCCTTCAGGCATTTTCATTTGACATAAAGTATAAATCAACCAAAGACAATGTTAATGCTGATGCACTTTCCAGACTACCTAAAAATGTTGAAGAAGCTGCTGTTATTGACTCAGCCGATGTTCATGAAATAGAACAAATCTATACATTACCTGTCACAGCTGAAGAAATAGCAAAAAATACACAATCTGATCCAGATCTTAGAGATATTTATCAATCACTAATCAGAGGGGAGCCAATCCATCACCCGATGTCTTCTAACGAACAAGAATGGTCAATTCAGCTTGGATGCTTATTAAAAGGGAATCGTGTGGTGATTCCCAAACAACTTCGTCCAAGAATTTTGAAAGAACTTCATGAGGCTCATGTGGGTATAGTTCGCATGAAGGGACTAGCTCGTTCGTATGTTTGGTGGCCTAAAATTGATGCAGACATTGAGAATATGACCTTAAATTGTTTGGGATGTCAACGAGTACAACATGAAGCACCCAAAGCACCAGTTCACCACTGGGAATATCCTTCAAGGCCTATGCAAAGAGTTCATGTTGATTTTGCAGTACCATTTTATGGCCATTATTTTCTCCTAATTGTGGATGCCTACAGTAAATGGCCAGAGATTGTAACACTTACAACTATAAATTCACATAAAACCATTGAGGCTTTGCGGAAATTCTTTTGCTCTTTTGGAATCCCTGACATATTAGTGTCAGACAATGGAAGGCAATTTGTTTCGTTAGAGTTTGAAAAATTTCTTAAATCTAACGGAATTAGACACAAGAGATCAGCACCTTACCATCCTGCTACTAATGGCCAAGTAGAACGCTATGTACAAGACTTGAAAGATACTATCAGAGCCATGCACTTTGAGGAAGGCTCAATTGAGTTGAAATTACAGAGATATTTAATGGCCTATCGAAGAGCTCCACATAGTACTACATCTCTATCACGTGATATAACTGCTCACCGCTCGCCTTGTTTCGCCGAGAATGTTTACAAACAACACTGCGTTATCAGATGTGTTAGTAGATGATGACCTCGTCGCTGTCACGTTCCTTCTTATCAGTTATCACAACCAAAACAGTAGCTGTCTCCCTAACACCTCTGGTGGTCGAAGGAATCTGTGATTGTGTATCGCAGGTATGTCTTACGTTTTACATATGAAATGTCAACTTCAAGGTCCACCTTGATCAAACGCTATAGAACACATGGGTAACTTCTGTAGATTTCTACATAAACTTGCGGAAACATCATTGGCGGTAAAATACATAGTCTAAATTGACCTCCTTAGCCGAACAATCTACATACTTTCATGAATATCTTAACGTATTGCGATTACAATGTAAGACTTGCGTAATTGCATTACAATAACAAGATTCTGTTTTTACCTCGGCATCTAATACCGAGCTGAGGTATTTGTGTGTGGCTGGTGTATTAACATGCAGATTGCAGACGTCGACTCTGTTTATGTGAATGCACACTACCACACTACCACACTCTACACATGCCGTTATAGATCGCCTGCTCACCTTACATGGACAACTCATCTGTGTATACACGTCCATGTACACTCTCGTTGTTTATATCCTATCTGCTCCATTGTGTTTACATTGTGCAATGTTTATGCAGTGTTTACTGGTCGTCTCTCTATCTACGAGGTGTTGCTGCGTGTGTCTTCTTGGGATGAGTAGAATGTTCCAAATTATTACAAGTGCGTTTCAGCTTATGTAGGATTACATAAAATACCTTATTACCTATATTACGTTAACTAATTTTATTCCAAACTCATTTTATATCTAAATACCCCCGCCGTGGCAAACCTGCAGACTAAGCGAATGTCCATCTATCTACCTGGCTGAATTTCTACTAAAATATTCCCTTAAAAGTGTCAGATTTATTTCCTATTTAAATAACATTAATTTAATCATTACTTAGGTTTGCAGCTACAGGGAGTGTATTGAGGTGTGTTTTTTTGTTGTTTTTTTTTATTAAAACGTTGATAGCTTAGTATGAAATAAATAAAATGGCAAAATTTGATTAAAATATATCCATAAACAAGCAAACTACAACAGTTTATTTTTTTCTCCATAAGAATAACATGGGAATTTTAAATTTAAATTTTTTTATTATCTCCGTAACCGTTAGGCATACAACAACGCTCCATTATACACAATTATTTACTTTTTTAAGCTCTACAAAATGGGTTGAAAGAAAATTGTGAAATTTTGAGTTTTTAGGAAAAAAAATGGGAAAAACAATTTTACCCCATAAAATCCCCCATAAGCACCTGTTCCCATAGTCCGATCATGCTGGTTCGCGAACTCGTTCGAATAAACGTAGGTTTACATGTTTGTACCAAAATTAAACAAAATCGGATCATTTTTGCTCGAGTTATTGCGCTAACGGACACACACACACACACACACATATTATATGAATTTGAACGGATGGTGTTTTTGTCCCCTTAATGACCTCAAAATGAGGAAGTAAATCGGTCCCGGGTCTAGGCCTTACCATGAGACCTACGGTAATAGCTAACAGCATCACAGGGGGGGGGTGTGCCCTATATGGGAAATTCGCTAAAAAAGTATATACCGGTAAACCATCTTGAATTGGCATTTTTTGCTCATTTCCTCACGCGTATTGGGATACAAATACCCAATTATAACTAAGACTGTTGTGTAAACAATCTCACCGTCATGTAAATTAAGTTGCTGGGTTGAAAATAGGCTGCTTGCCGTAGAAATAATAAATAAATCAATAAATTAAAATAAATTAAAAATATATAAACAAATTCCATTAAGAATTATAGAACATATAATTAATAACTCTTTGTACATGTAAATACTTATCTCTGCCATTAAAGTCTGGGTAGGTATTGGCCCTCATCACCTTCGCTGCTACCGTTCTAATACCCGACTTCTCACTGCTCAGGACAGTGGATAAGGGAGGAATAATAGTAAATGTAGGTAGGCTACTAAACAATAAGGCAAAAAATAAGGTAGTAAGTGAAACAGGCAACGATAGACATTTAAATAAGTAGACTAAACCTTTGCCTATTGATACAACAGAATCCAATAGTCAATGACCAAACTGAAGGTAAAAATAACTTAAGGAAAAACATAGGGCATTTGCTCGTTGGGAAAAAATAACCATGACCCAAATACAAGTTAAATCTTAGGGGGTAGTTATTAATGATTTATTGAAATCGTACAATCGTATGTGGGTACAAACATAGATGTTGAATATTCACTAATTGGTACGTTTTTAACTAGTCCAGTCCAATCCCATAGCCACGCCTGTAGCTGTTTAATCGGCTCCGTAGAAGGGTCTTGGCACCAGTCCCAGACTGCACCGATCCCTGAGTCACCACCATCCTGCACACGTAGGACCAAACTTACATCTGTCATCACATGTCGCACGTCGCATGTCGCTAGGTCACTGTCGTGGTCTCTAGCTTGTTGTTATCTTGCCTCTCTTATCACCTGCTGAAGAGTCAACAATACAACACCAGCTGGCGACAGTCACGACTCCGTGGTACAAACGTTGTGGTTCTGTTCTGACTTCTGAAACACTTGTAATTATTACGATTGTCTCCAAACCGCGACTGATCACTGATGACACCACTGTTTATGACTTAGGTAAGTATTTGAGTAGAATTGGTTACTAACTAATACGATTACACACGAACTATTGTTATCTATACAACCAGGTAAGTTGGTAACTTAGGTAATTCAATAAATTCAATAAAACTTGTTTTTTTTCAGATTTCATTAGTAACTAGCAGCTAAGCTTGACGTTGGCCGGGTCAAAATAAAATTCACAATAATGGTAATAGAATGTGTTTTTTGATTAAGCAATACAGTACCGAGAGTAGGAACTTAACATAAACTTAACTGATCAAAACGACCAATGTCTCAATTGAAAGCCTTTACTTCTAGGATGATTTTAAGACCAAGACATGTAAAATAACTGAAATACAAGTGGAGTTACGTATCATTAATATTAGAGATAAACCCTAAAATAATTATAATTATTGTTGATTCGTGATTCAGGAGTGTGCTTCGGGTACGTCCGAGTAATACAGTAGATAAATAAATAATGCTTTATGGCAAATCTGTGCGTGCATGCCTTTTAATTTAAGACCAAAATTATGAAAATCGGTCAGGTAGAAGATCCAAATGAATTTGGAAAAGAAACCCAAAGTTTAACTCCCACAAGAAATGTACAGGGAGGAAGTTACTTTTGTACATTAATCAAAAATATACCTCGGATAAATGAATGCCGACCAAAAGCCAAACCGACTAGGTAAAGAAATCCTATATTTTTTAATACAAGATTTTTTAAATGTTTTAATATATGGATAGATAGAAGATGAATCGATCCATCGCATGAGTATGTGGACAGATGATTAACTCATTATGCCGGAAACAGGTAGATTATAAAAATGTGTGTAGAGGGCTAGAACATTTTCAGTTTCTGTTTTTCCCCAAACCAAAGAAATAATTGGGTATTGGAATATGACATAATCACAGTGGTTAGGTTCAGGTCAACTTGTTAACATTTTTTTTTCATTTTACATCATTAACATCTACTGTTTTAGAACTTCAACATACTGGACATTCCTCCAGTTTCTGATAAGGCAGGAAAAAATTAAGGTTTCTAGCAGCATTCAGCGAGTGCCAACTTCTTACTCCAGGTTCCGAATTTTGCCTGTTACGTTGTAATCATGTTTACTTAACTTAATTTAATGAAATTTACTTAAATTAGGGAATTTCACATCAACAATACAAATATGAGAGTTTACTTTTCGTTTCTGACTAGACACTCTCGTCTCTCGGTCGCTCCTTGGGGTCCTTCTTATGTACACACTCATTCAACGAGCAACAGCATTTAGTAAACATTCTTATATCTACAATTAGAATGTGTAATCTTCTTATGTACACACTCATTCAACGAGCAACAGCATTTAGTAAACATTCTTATATCTACAATTAGAATGTGTAATCTTCTTATGTACACACTCATTCAACGAGCAACAGCATTTAGTAAACATTCTTATATCTACAATAAGAATGTGTAATCTTCTTATGTACACACTCATTCAACGAGCAACAGCATTTAGTAAACATTCTTATATCTACAATTAGAATGTGTAATCTTCTTATGTACACACTCATTCAACGAGCAACAGCATTTAATAAACATTCTTATGTCTACAATTAGAATGTGTAATCTTCTTATGTACACACTCATTCAACGAGCAACAGCATTTAGTAAACATTCTTATATCTACAATTAGAATGTGTAATCTTCTTATGTACACACTCATTCAACGAGCAACAGCATTTAATAAACATTCTTATGTCTACAGTTAAAATGTGTAATCTTCTTATGTACACACTCATTCAACGAGCAACAGCATTTAGTAAACATTCTTATATCTACAATTAGAATGTGTAATCTTCTTATGTACACACTCATTCAACGAGCAACAGCATTTAGTAAACATTCTTATATCTACAATTAGAATGTGTAATCTTCTTATGTACACACTCATTCAACGAGCAACAGCATTTAATAAACATTCTTATGTCTACAGTTAAAATGTGTAATCTTCTTATGTACACACTCATTCAACGAGCAACAGCATTTAGTAAACATTCTTATATCTACAATTAGAATGTGTAATCTTCTTATGTACACACTCATTCAACGAGCAACAGCATTTAATAAACATTCTTATGTCTACAGTTAAAATGTGTAATCTTCTTATGTACACACTCATTCAACGAGCAACAGCATTTAGTAAACATTCTTATATCTACAATTAGAATGTGTAATCTTCTTATGTACACACTCATTCAACGAGCAACAGCATTTAATAAACATTCTTATATCTACAATTAGAATGTGTAATCTTCTTATGTACACACTCATTCAACGAGCAACAGCATTTAGTAAACATTCTTATATCTACAATTAGAATGTGTAATCTTCTTATGTACACACTCATTCAACGAGCAACAGCATTTAGTAAACATTCTTATATCTACAATTAGAATGTGTAATCTTCTTATGTACACACTCATTCAACGAGCAACAGCATTTAGTAAACATTCTTATATCTACAATAAGAATGTGTAATCTTCTTATGTACACACTCATTCAACGAGCAACAGCATTTAGTAAACATTCTTATATCTACAATTAGAATGTGTAATCTTCTTATGTACACACTCATTCAACGAGCAACAGCATTTAGTAAACATTCTTATATCTACAATTAGAATGTGTAATCTTCTTATGTACACACCCATTCAACGAGCAACAGCATTTAGTAAACATTCTTATATCTACAATTAGAATGTGTAATCTTCTTATGTACACACTCATTCAACGAGCAACAGCATTTAGTAAACATTCTTATATCTACAATTAGAATGTGTAATCTTCTTATGTACACACTCATTCAACGAGCAACAGCATTTAGTAAACATTCTTATATCTACAATTAGAATGTGTAATCTTCTTATGTACACACTCATTCAACGAGCAACAGCATTTAGTAAACATTCTTATATCTACAATTAGAATGTGTAATCTTCTTATGTACACACTCATTCAACGAGCAACAGCATTTAGTAAACATTCTTATATCTACAATAAGAATGTGTAATCTTCTTATGTACACACTCATTCAACGAGCAACAGCATTTAGTAAACATTCTTATATCTACAATTAGAATGTGTAATCTTCTTATGTACACACTCATTCAAAGAGCAACAGCATTTAATAAACATTCTTATGTCTACAATTAGAATGTGTAATCTTCTTATGTACACACTCATTCAACGAGCAACAGCATTTAGTAAACATTCTTATATCTACAATTAGAATGTGTAATCTTCTTATGTACACACCCATTCAACGAGCAACAGCATTTAGTAAACATTCTTATATCTACAATTAGAATGTGTAATCTTCTTATGTACACACCCATTCAACGAGCAACAGCATTTAGTAAACATTCTTATATCTACAATTAGAATGTGTAATCTTCTTATGTACACACTCATTCAACGAGTAACAGCATTTAGTAAACATTCTTATATCTACAATTAGAATGTGTAATCTTCTTATGTACACACTCATTCAACGAGCAACAGCATTTAGTAAACATTCTTATATCTACAATTAGAATGTGTAATCTTCTTCCTGACACGCCAATAGCATGCTACACCGTGCTAGGTTTGGGGCAGAGGACATTTGATCTATTATTTTGAGGAGTAGAAAAATGTGTCAGGTTATTAGAAGCTTGTGAACATGATATAATAAAGGATTAGTCTAAGTTTAGTTATTTATGAAAAGAGTATAATGATAAAAAAAATGTGTTTCAATATAATTATTCTTTTCTTAATGATTAATAATTGCACAATGTGTTGTTAATCAGCTCTCACATAAAAAACAGCATCTGTCAAAACAACGCATTACTGTTTTATACAAATAAATATAGCCTAGGATTGTTTTACTTAGTGTAGATGTGGGGTGGTAGAGGATACTTTCTCATAAATACATCCATTTATAATATCTTAGGCGCGATTCGTAATCGCCAGAGCAAACATCCATTGCCACTTCCATAGGCGTAGTTCGATGCACCAAATTTCAATTTACTACAAAAAGCTTTAAACCTTATGACGACCATTCCATGGATTAAATCAATGTACGTTTGACCTGAAGATGTGTTTCAACAACACAAAACGGCTGTAGTCAATTAACTACAAACCAGGATCACTTGACGTATACAGGTTATTTAAACCTTTTATTGTAAAAATCAGTGATCCAGAGGCTATACCATAAAAATGAAATACAAAAAGCTGTTATCAAATCAAAAATAGTTTTGTAAAAAAATCTTATGGCAGCTGTACGAGTATTTTTTTTGTTTTGGATATTTTAATGTAATAATCCAGTTACATAAATATTTTTGGACATTGCTCACCTTTTTGAAATAAGGGGTCGTTAGTTGTGGTTAGGCACTTACAACGTTACGTGAGAAAAGTGCCTTGAAAACGACGCACGTTGATATTGGTGTGGTGAAACGTCGGAGTAGAGAGATTTAGTCCATTATTTTATAGGCTATTTTTTTATCTTTGTTTTTTATTAATTTTTTGTATTTTATTTTAGATGTGTGTTTCTGTGTGAAGCGAACTGTGGTGACAAGGTCTGCGTTCTCCTTATTTCAAAAAGATGAGTGATGCCAAAGATATTTATCCAACTGTGATATTTTGGTTGTCTTTGGTCAATAAATTATGTCTTAAAAGGTTGGTAGGGAGTTCAGGACACACTGTATATTTTTTCACTCTAATACACTAAAATATTATAGGACTCCTCTGTAATGTACTAATGATATAATAACTAAGGAAATTAATTTACAATAATCTCCTATGATATTAACGAAATAAAGTACGTAAATGGATTTAATACCCATTATTTAAATGCTCTGAGAAAATAATACAACGATAATATAATCTTCATATTTGTACACTGATTAGTTCAATCCCTTGGTAAACAACAATATTTGTGGTTCACTTAGTCACATTCTTCCAATTTCCTTTTCAAAACCTTTAACTTTCACGTAACTATCTTTTGTTTATTTTACTAACATCTAAGACATACGCTCCCTCCTCATGGATATGTCATCCTTGTGTATTAACACGAGAAAACTTTAAGGAATGAAACGTTTCTGTATTGTTTACGTAGAGTTCGTTTTGATCTTGTATCTTTATTTCTTGACATTTCACCTAATTCAACCCTATATCTGACAGGGGTTGATCTCCTCTGTGGCAGAACATTTTAAAGTATTTATTTAGTTACACTCTACAGAGAAATATGGGAACTTGAAGTCACTAGACCACAAAATGAGACAATCATTCAAACTTCCTGCCAAAAAATCACCCTTGAGCTCACAATTTTACTGTCATGGCTGGGCTCGAAGAATTCAATTTAGATTGTTGGCCTAGGAGATACATTATAAAGGCTGATTATGTTACAGACAATAAATTTAGCAACTTCTCTAGGACAGGATTTAAGCAAAGGTGACATGATAACGCCCTAGGGACCCACATCACAAATGTAATTTACAAACTAATATATCACTGGTCAGGTTGAATAGTAATTTCAGAGGCATACTTGTAAATTTTGCAATGTGAGGGAATCATCAACATTGTCTGATAACTGACTAACATTGATGAAAATGTCCACGATTTCAACGCGATCGAAGGAGGTGTCCATAATTTTGCCGCGATTGTGGAAGACGATGAAGTGTCTTCGCGACTGTGGAAGGTGTTCATGATTTCTACGGTATAACAAGAGACGTTTGCTGTTTGATTACGACCTCAGGAAATGTTCACGATTTCCTTATAATCACAGGAGCTGTTCATGATTATGACACTATCGCAGAAAACGATAATGATGTCTCCACGACCGAGGAGGACGTTCACGATGTCTCCGCGATCACAATTAAGAAACGTTCACAGTTTCATAACGACCTGATGAGATATTCAAGATTTTCCCGCAATTGAAGGGAAGGCGATCGTTTATTATTTTGACGCGATCTTAACCGCGGGACGCCACCATTGAAGATTGAAGATGTTCGGGTATCCGTCGTAATCACAGCAGACTTTAACATTTTGCCGCGATCGCAAGAATGATTTTAAAATGGTAAAAACACAGACAAGAATCCCCATTTTGCATGATTTTTCACATTTCCCCAGAGGAGGTATTCCAAATCATGGGCCAATATATTTGGCCCGCACCACAGAAGAAGCTTAAGGCGCTGTATTTTCTATTCCGGACAAGTCACTTGTCCACGACATTGAAATCCAACTGAATTCAGAAATAATTTACCTGCTGCTACCAAACTGCATGTTGTAGTAGTTACTATATAGTCACAGCTCCATGCAACTGTGGCCCCACAAGATCTCTGTGTGGTGCTACTATAGCTCTTCATCTTGTAGCCATTCCATTACCTCAGATACGGCGATGATAGCCATTGCAGAACTGGGACCATTAGTAGATGATTTGCATTGTTGAATAAAACATTTTGGGGCACCTACCTTCCTCAATGTAGGAGTCGCATCAACAATGTATTTTGTTAAACTCATCCTCCCACGCGTCTGGTTGTGGTGGTATTTGGTGGTTGGTGGTCGGTGGTTGGTTTACGTCTACATCACAGAACCGTATGCAGGACATCCCCGCGCGGCCACCGCGTCTGTGACCTAAATCTACCCTAGAAGGAAACTCGCTTTGCCCAAACTTGGCAGTAATGCAAGGCTCAGGGCCACGAACCAGGTGGCTGCTGTTGCGTCATCGATGTTCGACTGATCAACAATGATGAGTGATTCATTCTCGGAATGCCAACAATCAAAATTCGTTCATTGTCGAATGTCCAGGAAGATTTGATGTTGCTATGATGTTAATCAGGCCGAAAATGTGTACTTGTGTCAGGAGTCATGAGAGTTTGAAAGCGGTCGTGATAGGTTTATGAGATAATACTACGTGATTATCTGGACGAATTTACAAGTCCTATATTTTGTGGATGTCGTAAGGAGAGTATAAGGACGTCCTAGTTTTGGATATGCAATAATATGAAGGATATTTGTACTGCTTTTTGTGGGTGCGAATCATTTAAAAATTGAATTTAATTTTCTATTAGAAAGTGTTAAATGGTTTTGTTTGTCACACGAATGTTCACGATTTCCCCTCGTTTCCAATCATCCTTTACTCGTCCCTCGCGCATGTTGTGAGTTTCTACGTTCACTAAACTTCAAGTCCATTTCGTATCCAACAATCGATCAAATTAATTTTAGTATCGATCACGTAATTTATCATGTCAAACCATGGTCAAATGAATGTACTTTTAAAATCTCGGATTTTACCAGTTTGACTGGCCAATGAATCAATGTCTACATTCGGCTATTTGAGACATGACAGTCCATTCACCACAATGACAATGATGCACATAAAGCAATCACTCTCACCTAGTTCTCCGGGACTTTATGTCGCAGGAACTATAAAACGGCTCGCTATCCTTGGATATTCAACTAGGAAAGTGTCGGACTTGCATATGAAATTACTGCCAACGAAAGGAGGTTAACTAAGCTCTTTATGTCGGCATATCATTTGAACTTTGAAAGAATTGTTTTGTAGGCCCTCATGCAATCATGATCACCCTCAGTAGGTAAGCATGCAATAGATTTATGTTTTATTATTCAAGAGTATCATTGATTTTAGTTATTATAAAGTAAACTGCTAGATAATATTTCGCTCCTCAGCCTACTGGCCAAGATCAAAGTGAAGCATTGTTTACTATACTATACATTCCATCCCTATGTTAAAGTTGTAGCCAGGTTTTTAATAAAATTTGTCTTAGTTGATGTGAGCCGATGTGAGCCACCTACAGATTGCGCTGATCTAAATTACTGATTTCTGCCGATTACATGATGCTTTTTACCAAGTCAAACTGATGGAATGACTTATTATGAGCTATAGCAACTGTTGTGACCCAGCAACTATGTCAGTAACGAAAAATAAGGTACAAAATAGAGTTTTAGACACTAGCGCAATCTGTGACTGGCTCACACAACTACATTCTTTTTAGTAAATACCCTCGCCGCAGCAAACCTGCCGTCTAAGCGAATTTCCATTTGGCTGAATTGATTTTCAATTGATCTATTTAAATAACATTAGGTTCAACGAGTACCTAGGTTTGCTGCTACAAGGAAACTAATAAAGTACGTGTTTTAAGTAAAATAAGTATTGCTTAGTATAAAATGAATATATTTGCCAAGTTTGATCAAAATATATCCATAAACAAGCAAACTACAACATTTTACAATATTCTCCAATAAGAATAACATGGGAATTTTTAATTTACCATTTTTTTAGTTTTCTCCGTAACCAATAACCGTACAAAAACACTTTAATATACTGAATTGTTTGTTTTTTAAAGCTCTTTAAGACGGTTTAGAAAAAAATTTGGAAATTTTGTGTATTGAGGGTCAAAAGTGAGAAAAACCAATTTTTACCCCATAAAACCCCCCATAAAACCCTGTTCCCATGATCCGATCATGCTGGATCGCGAACTCATTCAAGTTTATCCCGCCTTAAACCTTCAAACCAAATTTCATCAAAATCGGATAAAAATTACTCAAGTTATCGTGTTCACGGACACATATATATATATATAAATCTATATATATATATCTATATATATATATATATATATACATATATAAAAATTTGAACGAATGGTGTTTTTGGCCTCTGGGGACACCAAAATGAAAAAGTAAATCGGTCCCGGGCCTAAGTCTTACCATGAGACCTACGGTAATAGCTACTTCCCTATAGGGAAATTCGCTAAAAATTGGCGACAGCAGATCCATATGGATGGGATGTCTTCCTATAAGTAAGCCACTACTTGTAAACTACTACTCCATGCAAATTCTTTTTAAAAGATAAGATTAAAAGCTTTTTAGCTATTAAAGTGTCGTGAATTTTAAAATAATTTAAGTGTATTTGTTTGAAAATCGTCCTTGTATTAGTGAGCAAAATATATAAAAAAAAATTGAGCTTTTCCAAAGGTTGCCTATACATTAATAGCAACCATATTTTATGTAATAATCTGAAATCCAACCATAAAAACCCTTCACAATAATAGAATTATTTTTAATATGGATGGATCTGCTAAAACCCACAGTCATGTCTAACTGTTCGTCGTTACAGAAATTAACTATTAGTTTTCACGAGTTTAGATATAAATCAAACAACAAAATACACAATCAAGCAACTTAGAAGTGTTTGCGTGGCACCAAACCCGGCTGGAGCATTGTATCACGAGTATCAAGATATTAATCCTATCAGACAGGCTCCCAGTTGTGTTAATCTGAACAGATGACTGCTGACATCAACAATACCGGTAATACTTTGGTGTGAGTCATGCTTAGCTATGTCAGTTATTCAGAAAAGTGTGGAGTCTTCTTCAATAAGCTACTATACCTTTATAGTGTTTTAAGGGGTATATAATGCTAAAAAAATCAAACAACACCATATCTGTGGATTGAATATTTCAAACCTGTTTCAAGAGTCCACATTTACGAACATGGGGCAGATTAACTCTTGTAGTGCTGCGATGTAATTTATACATTGCTTGACTGTTCAATACAAGAAGCAATGCATACTTACAGTACTCTTCCAACAATTGCATCAACTCGAACGGGACATTTGCAAAAGTCAGTTCGGGTGCCAAAACTGACCCTTTAAGGCGGAGAAAGTGGAAGTTACGACACTCGAGTATTTACATAAGAAGTTCTTTGTGTCGGGGACCTGCTGTCAGTTTGATTGACCTTGGATGGTCGCGATATCATATGACGTCACCACCATCTGTCCTCGCTAAGGGATTGTTTGGACAATTTGAACATGTTTATTGACGTTCGGGCGTTTATGATTACCGTACAGAATGCAATATTGTATTACGTCAAACTATGAACTTCTTAGGTGTTCTAAAGATACCTACATACATCTTTCATCTGTATAAGTGATGACTGCAACAACACCACATCTCACACGTTATTTATAAGAGTGTCATTTATCTCAAACCACCCCCGCCAGATGGTGATGTGGGCAGATGTTGGATGACCTCTGGAGAGGTCAAGGTCAAGGCACGACCTTGCAACAATCACTATCACTGGCAGGCGCCACAACACGTAATACCTGCCACTACACTTTCCCTACTTTCCGACCACTTGGGCGCAGATAGTCTTCATCTTGGCATTGAGTAGCCTATTGAACATTGAATTAATTACATTTTTATGCATTTTTTATGATTATTTTGAATATTGAATTGAATTTTAAATCTAGCGGGTATATCATAGACTAGTATCGTCTATAAATAAATAATCCTAGTATTTTTCATTTAATTGAAGCTATTATGACGTGTTTAAGTCCTCAGATGACGATTTAACGTTTTAGCTATGCTCTTGCTTTAAATTTACTATTAAAAATAATACATCTTTAATGTGATAACTACTTATGGAGTTGTATGCATACATGATATGGGAATAATGTTACAGATTCTCCTCAAAATTTGACAGAATAGAAATGCGAGTTATTACCTAGTTACCACATAACATAATATTTAAATAATAGCCTACAAATAGACTTATTTTGGTACAACGTCAACTCCTAGTTCGTTGATTAGAATAATAATAAATAATAATAATAATAATAATAATACAGCACTTTAAACTGCGTCATGTTACAATTAAAAACAATATTGATGATTCACTGAAAATTTGAAAAAAAAACAAAATTCTACAAAAAAATATATTTTAACCTTATTGACTAATTTTTAGGGGCATAGAAGGCCTAATATAGTTATTACTTATTGAGACACAAGTCGAGTGTTCTACTTTACTATTACTGCGCTGGAGTTGAGCGTATGTATACATTATACTTGTGCAGTAATACCATAGTAAATCTGACCATGAAATGAAAGATTAAAATGCACCTTCAAATCGGAAATGGGTATGGACCAAATATGGCGCACGGGTGTTTGAATGTTAATTATAATAAATCACAGTCTGACGGCACGCGGTGCGCGGTGCGCGGTGGGATCGCCTGGCGCTGTGAGGCGGCCTAGATGCGCGGCCTTGGCTCTAGTCTGGGCACAAGTGAATCATGCACACATGTCCTCGCTGAGATAAGTGTAATTAAAGTATAAACGCATGTCTACATATTAATATGATGCGGCACGTTACATGATCAAACAAATGAACCACTACTATTACCTCCATTCATTAGTGGCTCGATTATAGTTGTCAAAACAAGGTTAAGGTGTGATGATACATGGCACTGTCTAAGATATTATCTTTGTGACGGTTATTAAAGTACTTTAAATTTACACATTATAAATGCAGGATAAAATTTAATATTTTAAAAAGTACTTCAATGAGTCCAATTAGGGCAAATTTACTCGGTAACAATTTTAATATTTGCCCAAAAGATGGCATCAGCATTTTTAAAGGATAGTACTTCAAGCCTATAAAATCTTCCTATATGTTGTAAATATGTAACAGCCCGGCAAAGTACATGAAGTATTCTGTAGAATTACTACTGACTAAACATTCTATACAATGCCTAAAATGCAGGCAAAATAATAAAGCTTATATACTTTGCCTTGACAGTAGCCACTCTATAGAATGCCCGTTGGCACTACAAGTTGAGTATAAAATACGCAGTTAAAGGACTTTTCATGCTTTGATTTCCTTGTTTGGCAATCACTATCTAATGTAAATTAAAATGACCTAAACTGACCTAACCATACACAAAATATTGTTTTATTCTAAATTACTTTTTGAGGCTTTTGATTAAACTTTAGTCATTAGCCAGTATAGTTTAGAATAAACTAAGCTTACCTAACCTTACACAAAATAATTCAATATTGTCAGGTAAAAATTAAATAATATATATTTATTTCATCCTTTGCCTGACACACCTGTGTGCATTCTATATAGTATGCCTAGGCATTTTACACAATGCCTTATCAAAGTGTATAAAATCCCATCGTTATTACTCCATTTTTAATACTTTGCCTGAAACTTCAGGCAATGTACAGAACGTGATCCATTCTATAGAATTCCTGCAGTATGTACTTTGCTATAACATATTATGTACTTGTAAATAACATATAAAGTTCAGTGCAGTGTCTTGGTGTGACTGGCCGAAATCGATTGCCAGTGTAATATCTTTGAACGTAAATATACCACCTTGTAAAAGTGTACAGCCTGTGTGTAAATCCATACAGTAAGTGAAATAGTTTTGAGATACCAATTTTAATACATCAGTGTATTTTTTAAATCGCAAGTATAGGTAAAGTATGGGATCATGGTATAATTAATTGATGTTACTAATGTAATGTATCCTTAACAAAGACCAACCATTAACAATATTGGTAATTCATGGATGTGCTGATGAATTATATAAACCTTATGGTAGATTGACCATGTCCAAGCAGCTCAAGAATACGCCAATACGCCCTGGCGATAAACGTAACTTTCACTTCTAGAGACAGATGACATAGACAGGGGTCATGGCCCGTGTGAGTCACACCTACACCACTACACGGCCGGCGTGTTCTCTTCTAGGCAAAAGTGGTGCGGAAAAAATTGAAATGTTATTTATACTACATTTAATTTAGCCGCTAAATTTATATGCTTGATAAGCTTTTTTATATCTGAGCTTTAAAAAAATTTATTTTGAATAATTAGTGAACTTCTCAAACAAGAATAAGATATTACCATATATCTCATGCTGACACCTGGGGCCGATTAAATTTTCGTTTTGATGAACCCAAAGCTCAAACAAACCACCAGTTCAAATTGATATGGTGTGTAATTTACGTTTATAACATCACACACACATTATTGAGTTAGTTTGCTTGGCGATGGAACAATTCTGAAAGTTGAGAGCTCCATATAGGTATTGTACCGTTGATTTGACGACTAGCAGATTACCGAAATTTAGGTTCCGTTTTAAAGAGACGTTTATTTTGTTGAATGAAGTTGCGTTGAACATCACAACTGTAAATGTCAGCCCAGATGGAACATGGATTGTTTTAATAGACGGCCTTTCATTTGCCGACAGTGTTGACATATACGCAGCCACACGCTCACTCACAGGACTACATTACACGCACACATATACACACCAAGACACAGTACGTCGGTGTTTGTATAAAGGAGTTAACGAGTTAACAGTGTATCCGTTAGATATTGCGGCATAAAATGCTGATTGACAGTATGTACTTCGTCATTCTATCAGCTCTGAATCACTGGATTAATTGATAAGATGGCTGCTGAATCTGATAAATTGTTGGGTCAGACGACTTTAGAAAAAAAAATAGGTAACTTATTCAGTTTGTTGAAACATAATCAAGGTTGATATTGATACACAGTTAGTTGACATTTCTATTGAACGCTAAAGTAACATTTGACTGTAATATTTTTATTTGGACTATGGTTTCTTATTTTTCTCATAGGCTACATATAAAGTACATTAAACTACGACTTGCGTCGTTGCAGATACTTTCCGTCTATTTATAGTTAGCCTATTAGTTAGGTGTCTACTCGTCTGTATAGTTAGCCTCCAGACAGGTAGGGCGGGTTGCCGAAAACAAAATTGCGCTTAGAAAGCTGATTTAGCATTCAAATTGTGAGTATCTCATGTTTATACATCGCACTTCGCCAATGCCAACTGCGCTGGCTCAAGTTCTAGGGCGAATTCAAAGCCAAGTAGGGCTAAAGAAAGTTCAGGATAATGGTTTGTATACGGATTTTGCTTTTACTGAGACGAAATTAGAAACATTGTCAAATTGAATAGGGGTTTAGCGAATTTCCTCTTAGAGAAAAGGCTATTACAGTAGGTGGTTTGGCAAGATATGATAAACAGATAATATCTTTTAAGGGGATCCGCCACCTTTAAATGGTAATTTTTTATTTTTTTCACATTTTTAAAAAAATTATTTTTTTGTTCTGCATACTTTTCTGAGTATGTGGGTGAAATTTGAAGACAAACTGACAATTTTTTCTTTAAATAATATTAAAAAAAAGAAGTTGTTACAAATTGCTATAGAACCGGTATAGCCTACTTTAAAGCCCGTTTTCCACAAGTTCTGTTTTCCGTAAGTTCTGTTTTTCCGTGTTTATATAAAAATAAAATTTTTTTTTTTAATTCGACGTGAGGGGCTCTCGCGGCTCGCACGATGCCTGACTCCTTCACTGAAGGGGTTCACATCGACTTCTGAACTGGCGCTTTAGACACGCTAGTCTCGGCGCGCAGTGTCACATTTTGATGTTGCCCCTACTCGGACAGTTGAAAACTCGGACAAATGATATTTTGATATTTTTTTAAATAATTTAATAACTCGGACAAATGAAAACTCGGACAGTTGATTTATCTATTTATTATTAGTTATTTATCAAAACTCGGACAGTTGAAAACTCGGACAAATGATTTTTCAAATATTTTGTAATTTTTAACAAACTCGGACAGTTGAAAACTCGGACAAATGATGTGATTCCAAATATATATACACTTTGACCTGTTAAAAATTATAGTATTCACATTTGACAACAATTAATATTTTTGACTACTATTTTTACATTCTTCCAAAATGTAAACATTGCAACTTTAAAAGCCCATGGGGCGTAGCCCAAGGGAAATATGATAACAGGAATAGGCCTATATGTTAACCAGGTATATAAGCTACCTTCATACAAAACTTTATTTAAATCGGTTAAGTGGTTCTTGCGTAAAGTCAGCAGTGTAGCAGTTACCAATAGTTGATATTGTTGTGAAAATAAGTGAAATCATTGATTATATAACACTACTATATACTATACACTACACTATATACTAGTGTTATATGGTCAATAGTGAAATGTAAAGACATTTTTTTATATTTTTAATCTATCTATATAATTAATACGCTACATGAAACTTTGTCGGTTGAACTCCTTCGCCATTTCTTAACCGATTTTATCCATTGACGTCTTATTGGAAAGAGCGTGTCGCGTAGATTTGCAAACTGGCCTTACATTTTCGAAAAAGCCCCTTGGGCTCTGCCCCAGTGGCTTTGAAAGTTCCCATGTTATCCTTATGAAGAACATAATTGTTTACATTTTGATCAGCTGTATAATTTAATTGCTGTTATTTTATTTTCCAATTCAACGAAACGCATAGGTTACATTTACTGATTTGGTTGAAATTAAATATTTGCTACTTTAATTTACATTCGTACTTTATTCCGATGTAAAAAATCGAGAAAGCCTGGGCAATTTGATTTATTTTACCAAAAAAGAAAAATGAATTGACAGGGTACTGTATTTCTTGAGCAATAATTGAAAGAACCGATTTTTTACCATGGAAACATAGGAGTCATAGAACACCACCAAGTAGAAAAAATAGAGATTAAAAAACGACCATTTACTATCGTTATCATCCTAAATAATGAAGAGCATTTACAATATGAAGATTCCCACAAACAATGAACAGGGATGTTAGCCAAAGTGTTACTATTTTGTAGTTAACACTGACTTAACTTTATGATGATTGGCAAAGGAAAACACTCTAGGGCTGAATTAAACTGGTACGGCAAGGACATTAAATATATGTTTTCATAAAAGTCAAGTGATTTTAGAATAAAATGACTACATCCAAGAAACCTCAATAAACACTTTCACTGAAGGATTTGCATTATTCACATTTAAGGGAAACAAAAAACCATCTGAACGACATTTGGCCTTTCAATTCTGCATTTTTTTCAGGTAAATATAACTTACGTTATAACAGTAACTAGGTAGCCAAATTAATGCCAATTGAAGCAAATAAAATTATGACAGAGGTTATGCAGAAAATCAGGCAGTTCTTAAGTAATGTAAACAAAATGTCATCGCTATAAAAAATTACTGAAATTTGTAAACATACTAGCGACAACGGGTAGTACTATGCAGACTACATTATCATTGACGAAGATCAACCTGGACCACCTAATGCGGCTATAAGTGGGAAAGATATGTAGAATATACTAAAAAACCAGATCAGCTTTTGAAAAATGATCAAATATTTACTAGAAATGTTGATTATATGTAACTGTTAGCCTGTTAGTCACGTAATCTATGAGCTGAGTATTTTAAACTCATCGGAAATTATGACTTTTATTCGTTTTTAAATAAGTTAATTATTTGTTTTTAAATACTGTAACTACTTTACTTCTTTGCAATTGCTCGATTTCGAGCAACATGTACACTAGTACTTATTTAATACGTAAGCAGGTTTTTTGTGACAATTACTCCTCCGAAACTACTGAACCGATTGACAAGTTTTTGGTGTCATTGGAAAGAGCGTAACGTGAAGTTGTGCAGGAAACTTTCTTTTTAGGGAAATAATTAGCGAGTGAGGCCCTGGAGCCCTTTAAAGTTTCGTATTTCTCTGTAAGATTAACATGGGAAACAAACATTGTTATGAAACTCCAGCTGTTGTCAGAAATTAAAAGTGAGTAAAAGAACATATGTTAATTGTAAAGAGTCAATGTGTTTGCTAATTTAACAGTTTGCTGCAAACATTTACTGACTTGGTTGAAATGAAATATTTACTACTAGTTTACATGTTGCTCAAATTCGAGCAATTGCAAAATATTACCTAGAAGTTATTTTAAAACGAATAACAGTCATATTTACAATGAGTTTAAAAGAGTCAACTCAAAGATTACCAGTGTGTAACTCAGACCATATTAACTTCGTTATTGATAAACCTAAAGCATTCCGGCCGGTTTTGTCCTTCTCAAAATGCCTCGCTCTACAGGCAACACAGGTCATTGATAGAGGGTCAATTGAGAACGAAAAGTCGTTTTGGGGTAGTGTTAGGGCGCATTTGTAATCTAATAGTTGAGATTGTCCAGGGTCAGGTGCTAACTGTGATGAGTTAAGCCTATTTCGCACCACCTGTAGCTGCGGTCGTTATCACGATTGTCGATTACGCCTCTTGTCTATGTTTCGTTGTCGTCGCGTCAGAGGCATTTAAAAGAAAAATAAAACAACAAATAAACAAATTATAGCTACACAAAACAACTATAAATGCACAAATTTCAGTTACAATCATGCTAACTCGATCCGTCATAGCGACACAAAACAACGATAAATACAAATTTAATATAAATTTAAGATACAACCATACTAACACAATCCGTCTTGGGGGTTATGTTTACACAAACTCAAACAGTAAATATAAATGTACTCAGTGCGTTTCATTGAATTGAAAAATAAATAACAGCAATTAAATTATACAGCTGATCAAAATGTAAACAATTATGTTCTTCATAAGGATAACATGGGAACTTTCAAAGCCACTGGGGCAGAGCCCAAGAGGGGCTTTTTCGAAAATGTAAGGCCAGTTTGCAAATCTACGCGACACGCTCTTTCCAATGAGACGTCAATGGATAAAATCGGTTAAGAAATGGCGAAGGAGTTCAACCGACAAAGTTTCATGTAGCGTATTAATTATATAGATTTGAATTTGGGTTGGCGTAAATATTACAACGGAAAAAAGCGAGAGAGCCTGAATAATTTGATATAGGCCTACTAAAAAGAAAACTGAATTAACATTGTGCTGCATTTCTTAGTTATCATTGAAATAGCCGATTTGCAAACTATGGCAATATAGGAAAGTCATGGAATACCACCAAGGAGAAGAAATAGAAATAATGTTTTTTTTTTTTACAATTTATAATCGTTATTATGGACAACCTAATGCGATGATTATATTGATCTGTTATGTACATCTTGAATGTTTCCATAATCTTTGAGTCGAATCTTTTAAAGTCATCATAAATGATGACTGTTATTCGTTTTAAAATAACGCCTGTAATACTTAGCAATTGCTCGAACTCGAGCAACAGGGACACTAGTTTTATTTAATTTACAATCTGTTCAACAAAAATAACACAATAAGCAAATATGATAAAATTTAAATACAGTAGTTAGTCTTTATCCAACAATAAAGCTAACACACAAACTTTGCATATTTGGTACAAATTTTAAAGTCCATAAATTCCTAAAAACGACAACTTAAGTCCAAAACATGGCATCTTTTCAATCTATATACACACTTGCTGTTGTCCAATATATTTATAGTAAGGTAGTTACTAGTATGGTACTCTAATTTCTTTAAGTATTTGGCACTTAACCTTGAAATTTCTTCTATGACCGTTGGGGTTAAATTAAATCATAAACATTGTAAACACTGTACATGATAAAAATGTAACTAACCTAGTTATAAACACTGTCCCTTTTAATTGGTACAGTAGTCCCTGGTAGCTTTAAAATCAGAAGTTTATTTTGTTTTTGACATTACATGTGAGCAAAAATCTCTCTCCCGTAAGAAAAGACAAGTCAAAGTTGTTAATTCATGAAATGGGGATATAGCTCTTGAAGGATTTTTAGATTTCATTAGTATCCAGTGGGCAGGAAACCTATTTGTGTTATGAATGGTAAATCCGAAGACAACATTTCGTAAGAAAATTTTTATTTTCAGCTTGCCGCAACTTTTAAGATTTGACGATACACTGAATTAATCTCCTGAGATGTTTGACAATATATTACCTAATGAAATTTGTTTTCTTCTAAATCGATCTTGGTCCAATGTGAAACATTCAACCAAGATTGATTAAATTCTTAAGAAGCCTTGCAGAAGACCCTCTGAAGCAGGATTGCGTAAGAACTGAAAGTCACCAACATTGTAGATTGTCATCGAGAGTGATACAGTAATGGACTCGAGAGGTCGTAGTAATCACATACGAGCAGAACACTCTTCTAACGAGGAAGAAGCAAATCTGTCAACCTACACTGTGAGTTGTGTGGGTGTAATGAACATACATTAACAACGGTGCTGCTAGTGTAGGTTACGGACAACTACTGTACTCGCTAGTTAAATTAACTACCGTAACGCATATGATAAAGCTCAAACATGGGGAAAACTGTATTTTATACCTTAAAGTTAAGGTTATTGATACAGTTTAAGTTCTTATATCTGAGTTAACAAAACAAATTTAAAAACTGAAACTAATCTTCGATATCTAACCTAAAACATAGTCCACTCTTACGTTAGGTTAGGTTATAATTTAATTATTAGGTGTGGTCGGTATATACCAAAGTACAGTACCTTAATTAATCTATGATTATAGCACGTCCTTCAGTTTGAAACTGATTCAACACATTTCTTAGGACAGTGGTTTACAATGTTAACACTCGTACATTGATTTGACTTATGCGGTTAAGTTTAAACATTTTACTTGAACTAGTCTAATTTAGTGTCCTGACAGATATATTGTATTATTGAGATGTTCTTTTACATAATTCAAATAATTCTAACAGCAAGAAACCAAGTGTCTCAAAATTCTTAAATTTCCAATATTTATTGGACTTTTTAATTCATAAAATGAAAATAATTCTATCTTTTAACCATTAAACGACATTCAACTTATTTTACAGGCAAACTGGAATTATTGTATATTTAACAAATTGAAGCTGTTTGTTTGATAAAGAAAATTCAACTAATCGACCTTTCTTCGCTCATAAACTAAGCTTAATACAATGTCAGTTCATTTAACATACAATTTGTTTCATGTGCTTAGCAAAAAAGTGTAGGGACCAGCCCCAGTAATCTGGTCTGACTAGAAGCCTCAATAACATGTTGACACATCAGCTGATTTAATCACCTGGTCAACATTGCGCGGGAATTAGCTGCGAACCACACATCAGCTGTCCACCTTGTCCAGTCGATTTGAAATTCGGCGTACGTGTAAAGATCGTGCAAGAGACACACTTATCTTGGTTGTTTGACAAAAGTTGTTTTACTCACAGCATAGTGACATTTCAAACAACCGTGTTTTTACCAAACTTATACAGAATTGAGTACACGCCAGTATGATTGCTCTGTTTTTTGGCTAAACCTTTGGAGATCACCCTCATGTTGGTTAGTTAGTTCCACCTCTGCGTGATGTATGTCTTCATTTTGTTGTGCTAGGGATATATCATCGGCATAGCCAAACTTCATAGAGCGCATGAACAGCAATGTGTCGAGTACACCACGACAAGCCATAGTTGAGATGCCAAGAACAACTTTTACTGTGTTTTACTGTGCCCTATATACCATTATACTTCTATAAGATGACATTTAATTAAATGAGTAGTACTATGGAGGGCAAGGTATAATGTGCATTTTATCCATATCCATATCTTCAACGCAGGTCAACAATTTACTCTCAACCCTCTCTCAACGAAAGTGGATAGAGAAGGATATGATCGTAGAACTTGCGTCGGGGTCTAAATCTACTTGTTATACTGAGATATGGAGGATTATGTGGCATATCAACAGCTAAGCAGACATTTTCAAAATAATGTTAATGATTTATGTTAAAATTGAATAAAAATCAAATGATTGTTTTTGATGTTGATGAAATAGCAGAGTTGAGCTGCAGCGGTTAATTACCCTGATTATATCAAATGATTTAGACAGTTAGTTAACATGAAACTAATTTAATTAGGAATCAATATATATAATTCCGTAAGTCAAATTTTTGTAAAGAAATTGTGAGTGACTGGATGGCCGTAGAAGGATGGGAGGGGTCTTATTTTAAAGGTCTTGACGTGAATTTTGAGGGAAAACTATTCATTTTTCTTAATTATGCACCAAAAGGTCCTTAGGGAATAAAATAATTCACATTTAAATAACATGGGAATCTATGTCATGTCTGCTTTGTTTACTTTAAAACATGTGGTTTAACTTTATTTAAAGCATATGGTAATACAGTATGTAATGTACTGTAAAATGTATACTAACCCTAAAGAGAGGTTTAAAATACTAATTGACTATATACAACCGTATTTAACACAAATTAGTTTTAAAAGTTGGTTCAATAGTAATGCTCATTAGAAATATTAACCTAGGGTCTGGATTAGTTAATGGAGTACGATTGGTTGTGTTAGGTACCTATGTCTAAAAAAAGTGTAAAATTAGTAGTAATTACTTGAGAAGCAAAGTGAACAATTTTTCTGGCCAAAAATAAAACTAATAACTACAGATCGTAATATGCCATTTCAGTTTACAAGGGAAATTTTCACATACGATATATATATCTAACTCCGTAAGCCCAACATTTTACAATGAAATTGTGAGGGAACGGGAGGCCGTAAAAAGCTGGGAGAGGTCTTATGTTAAAGGTCTGGGCATGATAATTTGGGGGCATGAAAAGTCCTTTGGAATTTTAATTTTTAACAGAGCAGACATCAAAATGCTTTATACAGGTATGTAATAACTATTATACATATTATAATATACAAAATCTTAAACTACAATCAAGGTAGGGTAACCCATGAGACTAATAAATTGTACAAAATAATTACTAGAATATATATAGGGGCTATTGCCCCTTCAAGCCACTAGTAAGATAGAATGCAACAACTGAATGTAAACAGGTCAAACTATAAACTAACTCATAACAGTATAGAAATATAACATTAACCATATGTTATAAACAAATTAGGCAGGCAAGATGAATATGAAAGTTAGACATTACAACATCCTCCTAACTTGCATTTTCCTTGCTCCTTGATACATTTCATGAGCTTGTCTTTGTCTTGTGTTATCATCAGAAAATTTTCCATTGTTTTTAATTTTGCTGTCCCCATATCTTTCATTTTGAATTCTTTCGGATTCGTGTCTTAAGGATTTCTTTGAGATGTTTATCATTGTGAAAAACTACTAAATTGTCCTCCCAGGCTGTAACGATTAACATCCTCCAATTTTTCACTAAGTGATAAACACTGGAATCAAAGATTGACTGTGTCATTCCTACTCTAATCAAACAGGAGTGTAATTTCTGTTTCAACTTACGAGAGGCTATTTCATGTTTAGGTTGATTCGTGCATATTTCATCTGAGGGTTCTTCTTGAGGAAATGCAGATAATGCAGACAGCATCCCTTTGGTCTATTTCAAGGCTCTTTTCAGCAGCTAATGCCATTAAATGGCGTACGGAGCTGTAACGGTCGGAGCACATGAAAAGAGCCCGAAATTTTAATCCTCAAAAAGGTTCACTAATCTTAAACATGGAAAGAGCCCGGGTCTCCACAGGTACCTGAGGAGGAGGAAGCTGACTATAAATTGTGTGTATTGTGTATATATAGTAGTGTTTTAGTGAATAGTGTTGTGTTTGGTTGGGTTAGGTTAAGTTAGGTTGGGTTAGGTTGGGTTAGGTTAGGTTAGGTTAGGTAAACAGACTATATCTTTTAGTAATGTAAATATCTTTGAATAATATATATGTTATTAATGTATATATTAACAGTGTATTTTTTAATAATTTCGTGTAATTTAACTGTGTGATTAGTTCTTTATATTTTGAAGACCCGTTGTGAAAGTTCTAGAAAGAGACCGGGCTCTTTTCGCACCGTCCTGGTTGGGACCTTGGAGGTCCGGGCGCTTTTCAAGCGTCTGCCTGAGTTTTTGGGCTCTTTTCATGTGCGCCCGTAACGGTTTAGTTGAGGTTTAGCACAATCATCATCACTTGCAGCATAAAAAGTTACATAATCCTCAAGAGATTTGGGAGGTTGACGGACTCTCTGAGGTCGATCACTGAACAGTATTCAGATTCTGATTTGATAGAGTTATAGGTAAATAACTCTATATCCTCTATATTTTTGTAATAGAGCTTCTACCACGATCACGAGTATTCATTAAGTAATTGTGATTTTAACAGATGATAACCATTTAGCTTTTGAGCGACTCAGGATAAAGGTGGACTTCATTCTAACGGTCAACGGTGCATCACAGCGAAAAGAAATGTAGGACAAAATGCGATTTCCTACAGCTGTTTTTTTTTTCAAATACGAACACTCTAGCCAATACCAAGTTTAAAAGGCGAGATATAACAACAACGCGTGCGTTCTTGAGCGAGTAGCGATGTTTTGACCCAGATGACGAGTGCCAGATGACCGGCAGATATATGATCAGCTGAGAGGCGCTTCTGGTGGTCAGTGTTTACTGTCAGACAACAGCTGGAAAGACAATCTCTCAAAGGATTTAAATGTTGTTCAGTTCTTCGAATATGCAAACAGGTCAGTGTATTCCTTGGTTGAAGATTATGTTTGGATTATCTTAGTAAGTGTTCTTTAAATGGGAAAAATCAAATATCAAGATTAAGAAATGGAAATGTTTTTCTGTACTTATGTTTCGAGCTGATTCTTTTATTGGTCTTCATAAAAAAAGTAGAATAGTGCCATAATAAGGAAAGTATCTTTGCTGATTGTGGACTAACAATATACGTTAATAATATACCATATCTATGTTGCTTCCCAAGTCATTTTCAATAAGATCACCGATTAGATCCTAAGAAGCCAAAACGGTTGTAGCTGACTACAAAAGGTGGCAGTAGAGTTATAGAGTTTACTGCACGTGGCTGATCAGATAACTCAGCAAGGGATTGAACAGTTGAAGATGTTCAACATGAACTCAAACAATGAGAATTTTAGATCGTGATACAGTGACACGGAGTGAAAGTGGACTTTTTGTCAGTTCAATTTGTCCTGGACGCGGCCATATTGGAAGTGGTCGACCTCTGCGCCTTTTGCACACCAAGTAGCTGGACCTACCTTGCAACACTTCTCGGAGATCTCAAGAAGAGAGGAAAAGTAAACAGCTCAACTAAAATGGAATTTTGCTAACACGACAAATATTTTTTTAGTTATCAAGAAGTAACATTACTTACCTGTGAATGAACTCTTGCACTAGGTAAGAATTTTACTCATGTCCCTACGCTGATTAACGCCTTTCCTTTTTATTTACGCAATGAATTGCACAACCAGATGTTTATACCTATTGCTGAACAAACAATGTATTAAATACTTTTTTATAATTTTAAGTATGTATGCTACCATGGATAAAACACACCTGTCTATTTGCAATCTTGGTCCTTTTGTATCAGCTGTAGACCATTTAAATGTAAGCTTATGGGGGTAACCCTTTAGTGCATTGGCATTTTCAATGTATACCTACTAGCTGTTGCTGTTACCCACGGGCTTCAACCCGTTTGAGTTCATAAGTATTAATAAAACTATTGATTGGTTAAGTTAAGCTGAAATAAACAAAACAGAATGCAGCATTACAAATAAATAATCAGGTAATAAGTTGAAAGAATAACATACAAATAAGAACAGCTGAGGTATTGTTAACATTAAGTATATGGAACGTTCTCTTTTTAAAGCAATTATGAGCTTAAAGGGCAATTCGTAAAAAAATGGTTGGTTTTGAGCAAGGTTTCTCGTCATGACGAACATTTTAAGTATACAGTATGGTTTATGGGGGTGTGACTTGTGGTTTTCTCAAAAGTTCATGGGTACTTTATAGAATATACCATTCTAATTTTAATTTTAATTATTAAGAATTGTAATGAAATAGAATGTTATATTTGCACAATATTTGAAGAAAACAATTAAAATTCGGTCAGAATCCACGACAAAACTTTCTCTCAATGTTATTCCATAAAACATAAGTTACGTAAAAACAGGATTCTATTTCTACAGGAGGTTACTTGCAGTAGCAAAGTATCAGTACCCAAATTCAATGATGATACTATACCAGCTGATGGCTACCACTGGCGCCACTCTCCATCACTACGCGGGATATGTCAGCTGATAGTATCTGTGTCGGTCACTGTTGGCGGGAACGATCAGCATTTCGTATTGGGGTCAATGCATTGCCTCCTAAAGCTTTCAAATACGGTAATGCTAGTTGTGGTAGTTCTCAGGCATTGAGTCAAGTACATCTCCAATTCTTTGAAAAAGTTATATTTTTGGCCCTTAATAGAATTGCTAGCCTCAGTTTAGATAACTAAACAAACTTCAGTATTCTATCTATATGCAAATTTCTTACCTCTAGGAGCACTAGGAGAATTATGATCAGGCAATTCAAGAATATATTTCTTCGGCACACTTTCAACATTCTTGTTTCTTTTTTCCTTTGTGTAAAGGAGACAAAAGGCATTCAAAAGCTAAACGTTACACATTACCAACGTTTTCTAAGCAATTTGATGTTCCAGGAATCTACGCTAGTAGAACTGGTCAGTATGTAACTAAATGTATAGTATATTATAAGTAGACATCCATGCCTATAACAGACGTCAATGGAACCAGGGTGGCTAGTGATCACTAAACAAACAAATATTTCAATAAACAAACGAACAAACTTAACCTATAACATGTACATATAGCCGTACCTATTTCTATTAAAGGAATTGGTTCAGTAACAAAAAATAAAATAGCTAAACAATTAAACGAATACAACTGTATTGTTGTTACTGGCATGTTATTTCATAGCCCACGTATAGAAAATTATCAAAAAACTATATTAATACTTGTAGGACTATCCTAGAAATACTTACATTCATTTCAAAACAAGGCAGATTTGAGACTATGTGGGTATTTTTGGTTGACACCTCTAGATACAAAGTCAATTATGTAGCACGTGTCTCCCCCTGTTGCTGCAGGATGCTGATGCACTCGTCAGCGGTGGGGGAGTGTCGCGCTGCACGCTGCTCGCTCTAACATTCACTGTCCGTACCGCGTACCGTGTGTGTCTAAGTCACTCTCTCCACTGGTAAGTCTTATCACCTTTCTGTGCTTCGAGCAACTTCAATATTATTAAGTGTAACCATTTGTGCGTTTTTGCGGAAGGTTGTGATTTTAAATTGTTTAAGGTTTGCGTTTGCCTTGATAATTATACAATAACTAAAATGTCTGCGATTCAAATCAATATTCGTATTAGTTTCATTATTGAATTGGAAAATTATTTGTTCAATATTTGTCTACACAATTTAATCTGTGGTTTATTTCAATATTGTATCTCTTATTATTAGGTTTATTGATATTGTAGTATCGTGTGTTTTCAACCATTTCGCAAAAGCAAGTCTCAGGTTCATTCATTAAACAACAAACTAGTGGACATGTGTTAGTTAATAACCTCTAAAATGGCCTGCCTATGTTAACTTAAAACTATACGTAGCAGTACCGCGACCCCCAAACATATACGTGCTACCCCTCTTATCAAACTGCAGTAAACAGTACTGCATATGAGGGACGTACTCGCTGAAACGCTTTGGGTATGGCAGCGCACTACAATGCCATACCTTCCCTTGAGTAGATGAACGATGAATGAAAGTAATTTCCATACTTGCATGCTTGCAAATGTTGACACAGTAACCGAAAGTAAAATGAGCTGATTAATGTATATTACTTCCAATTATAGACAATTCTACTTTTACGGTTACGTTTTGCAGCTAATACTGACTTAGATCATACAGTCATTACGTTTTATATGAAATCACTGACTATAGAGTATTTACTATAGTAGAGCATATAAATAATGATGAAATACTTCACAGATATGTAAGTCAATTTTCTTTAATGACATTCTAAAATGTTTACAAACAATAAATTAGTGAACTCCAGCATTGTCTAAACGTGTATCTTTGTCTAACTGATGTTAAATAACATCAGTAAATACTATCTTCCGATCAAAACGATTTGCATATTATAATCTCAGAACATATTTAGGAATCATTTATAGTTGATTTTACAAATTGACACATCACCCTCTAAGGTAACAGTAGTTAATTGGTAGAAGTGAAAAGACAAAGTAATTATTTACATTATTTAGAATTTATTGCACACATTCAGAATGAAAACTCACTCATTTAAAGGTTTAAGTTGGAAGGACATTATCTTCAGTATAAAATAGTTTTAAAATGGCAAAGAGAAGTTATAGAACCCATGGTCACAAACTTTAAGATATAATGGCTATTACATTTAATAACTTTGAAACGCTAAGTAGTATGATAACCAGTAAACCTTAAAGAGAGATTCCCTAGCTTGAAATATTTCAATTGGCGAAATTTTATAAACTACTGTAAGTCGATATTAAATCCAATAACTAATAATGAATTGGATTTAATATCGACTTACAGTAGTTTATAAAATTTCGCCAATTGAAATATTTCAAGCTAGGGAATCTCTCTTTAAGGTTTACTGGTTATCATACTACTTAGCGTTTCAAAGTCATTTTTACTCAGATTTAGGCTTACTTATCACTTCTGAAAGTGTTTCGTCAATAACATACAGTCTGAGTCTACGTTTTTATTTTATGTTATGGAAGTTTAAAACACCCCATTTTGCAGTAGGCTTTCATCAAATTGCAATTGTTTACATCAAAACACAAGGATTTTACAGTGTAACTAATTAGTTTTAAGGCAATCGAATTTTAACATATAAATTTACACAAATTTGCAGCCCTGACTACTTATGCAAATTAATCGAATGTTTAAATCTTGTCCAAGTTGTCAGTCATATGTTGACGCCTCCACACGACTCCCGCCCTAGCAGACGACAGACGACGACAGTAGGCAGACAACCACACTCTCACTACTTGTTATAATCACATGTTATTGTTCAACCTCTTCTCGTATTGTCTGTATGAATCCGACCTCTACAATCCAGTGGTCCATGGTCCTTGCAACTCATCCCAACAGTTTCACTTTGTTGGTCCGATTGGCTGATCAGTTATAACACAATGTGCAATATCTGTTACATTTAGTTCTGTTCATGAAACTGTTACTCGTCCACTCAGGTAATTTGTCTTGAATGTTATAGAATGATTCCAATCCTGTACTTTTATATCAGTAAGTCTCCGTTCTACTAGGCACCAACTCGTGCATTTCTAGAACATTGGAAATGTTGCACATCTTAATATTCTTTAGATGTTCGATACATGAACAGCAGAGTTTCTATCCATCAACATTCTTAGTCTAGACCTTTTTTATTATCCTCACTCTTTTATCTGCAATGCAACTCTCCGTGATATCAATATAATTTGTATAGAATGGTTAATGATCAATGATAAATTCCTCTGTCTTTAATCAGCCACCACAGTCTTTAAATGTGAAGTTGCTTGATGCAAAATTAACTTTATTATAAAATTATACTTTAACAAAAAAATAACTTTATTATTAACTATATTAGTTAATTAACTTTATGTTTTGGAAAAACAGAACAAGTGGTTTGCATTTTGCAATGAGTTTTTATTATTGCTATTATGCTTCAATGTGTGGAATAGTTATTTTCAGTTTTGAAAAGTTGCTGAAGGCGTTTAAAAGAGTCACAAAAATTACAAAGTGTGGGTTTTAAAAGTATGTTTATGGTTTTATTTTGTTGTTATCTGCGCAATAAGTCCAATAAACTTTTCAGCAAAATATTCTGTTAGCATGTTTCTATTATTTATATCTTGTAATAGGTTTTTGATTTCAGACTGATTCCAGGCCCAGTAAATTCTTACACACTTGTAGCCTAACTGTAGCATGAGTTAGGGGTTTACAACCAAATTATGTTGAACGTGTAAATTTAAATCGCCAGCCTGCACTAGCGTTTATAGTTGAACTTAAATCATAATCCTGGTTGAGTTTAGTTAGGGGGATATGACCTGACACTTTAGGTCCCGCAAGGACAGAATATTATTAGCATACTCATAAAAATATATCCAAATACGGCAACTAGCCGATCTCGATGGTGACTCACTTTCTAACGAGTGCGCGCGCGTGTGTCTGTTGCTTACAGTATTCTGTAGTTGTGGTGTACCTGACAACAATGCACTATTGACCTCTCTATAATGCAATAGCAGTTTGTTGCTAATACCAGTTCATGCACTACAGTGTTCAACTCAAACAATATTGTAGGCTCGCTAGTCTACATCATTATAAGCCTGGGTAGGAAATATAATTACAATTTGTACTGGCAATGTCAAACGTAGAGTTAGACTTTTATCCATGAAACAAACCGGTCTTTGGAATATGTATCCCAAACCATTGTGTATATAGGCGATCGTCTGCCAGAGTGTATGCAAAAACCCTGGAAAAACTTTGTTAATTTGTTCCTTGGGTTGAAACAATAAAACATCATAACCATGGGTCTAAAATGGCTGTATGTATGTGATTTTCAAAATGTGGTCTATCCATAGCATTTGGGCCTCTTAAACGATTGAATTCAAATTTAGTACAGGAGTGGTGACTGATATCATAAATATCTTCACAAAGTATCAGATATATAATTTTTAATTCACTTTGAAGATGTTCAAAATTTATGGATATATTGTTAAAATCGCATACTTACAAACTGAAAACTAGGCATTTTAGACCCATATTTATATTATTTTTTTATTGTTTGGAGCCAAGGAACAAAATGTAATATGTGAAATCTTTCCAGGGAGTTTTTTTACACCATGTATATAGGATTACAATTGTTGGTATACAGAAATACAAAATATACAATTTATGCAAAAATCTTTTATAAAAATCTATATTTACTTTTTCACCTCGGAACTTTGACAGCCCGCGGGCAGAGTCGTAGCACAGAAAACGTACTACTAGTAGTACGTTTTCTGTGGTCATAGGTTAATATCGAAGCGGGAATATGTATCCTCGGAGCTGTAGCTTTATTTTTGTCCAATTTGTGCCCAGTTGGTTCAGTAGTTTTTGATTTTCTCTCATACAAACACACACACAGACAGACAGACACAATCTATTCTTTATAATAGTATTGATAGATGACACCAGTTTGATTCTTATCTCTTTTCCAGGTTAGCTTCAATTTGCACAACTGGATTGCTGACCGACGTAAGTACAATTCATTTTTAGCAAATAACATAGAATAAAGTAGTTAGTTACTGCCGCAGTCTTTGGTTAACAAACGGCCGAGGACATTCCAATTTTACAAATTAAAACAATAAGGGAATTTAATCCCTATTGATTCTAACTTTAAAAGACATTTTATTAAAATGATACTTTAGTGCATTATTATTCCAATTCTGATGATCACCGAGATATTCATAGCACCAAACACTGCACATTCACCGCAACAGAAACATGCCATTGACTATATATACTCCGTATACTCAATGAACACACGCATGCAAGTATTAATCCATTGCGCCGGTTGTAGTTTGTATTAGACATGAGCCTAAGTGTAAATTTAATTTTGTTACGAACCTGTTTCGATGAAAACTTGATTAAGAAACCGTAAATCAGCTTTAAGCTTAGGTTTGCTGGTACACAGGTAGTTTTTACTTTATCCATTTCAAGCTGTCATTGGACATCAAATGAAGTAAGTAGTATGCCTATATCCCTCAAGAATTATTTTCTTGCACGTTTTTTGACACTAATTTCTTAAGTAAACTTGGATAAATTTTGCATTAGCTTACTGCAAAAATCTAGATCTACACGATTTTAAACCAAAATTGAACCGTTGCAGGAATTTTAAATGAAATTTCAGAACTATAACCTCAATTTTACTTATTACGGAAGTAATACAACTCGTAGTTAATCTTAATATCAATTTACGTGATAGTTTTCAGAAGCAAGGTCTTGTAAGCATGTAGATACAATAGAGAAGCACTTGTGGAATGCAGATTGCAGACACCTTGACCTTGGAAGAACGTTGACTCGATAACACCGTCAGCTGACCGGTCACATAACAGCTGATAGAAAGCATGCTGAACCGAGTGCGTAGAGTATAGACCACAGATCGGGTGGGGGTGGAACTATATGAGATTCGATAGCCTCTTCCAAAAGTGTACATAGGCCTATTATGGTACTTGTATTTTTGACACGTAACTCATAAATATTAAAAGCTACATTGTTTCAGGAGCAAATCACATATATATGTGAATCATTTCTATGACTTATTTTCTTCTCGTGAATTTCCTGACTGCCTTAGAAAGCCGCAGTAATATATCAATTAAAATAATATAAAACAAATCAAATCATATAAAATTTAGTCAGAATAATTAACAAAACAAGTTTCATTAGCTATCTTGTATGTCATATCGCAGGTTATTATGAAATAAAAAGACAGGTCTTTGCGATTTCTCGTAGCCACACGTGTTGCCTAAATAACCGACAATTTTTTACTTTCCTCAACCTACAAATCTACTAAAACCCACAACTATCTTAGTAATCAACTGTCTTACGCATGCAGTGTGGAATTCTCATTCAATTAACTAATAACTTTCAATATATATAATTTCCACCTAAATAAAAATGATTACTGCCTAACTACCTTCTTAATTATCTAGGAATCGATGTGATCGATGTCATATTTACATTGCCCAATCATTGACTATTGTATTCTGAAGTAGACATACCATCTATAATGGGAATTATAAGTCTCCCGTTTCTCCCCGTCTAACTTAAAGGAATCCGCTGTGGCAGTGTCAGTGTTTCTACCCCACTCGAAAACACCATTTTAACCTTCTTCAAGAAGAACTGGTAATATTGGAATTAATATTAATTTGAAATAACAACTTCACCAATATTTCTGAATTTTTAATTATTATGAGGCCTTTCGCTAGCCTATTTTTAAATAATTGTATTTAAAAAATACAATTATTTATGTTTAAACATAAACATAACCTTCAGTTTTGTGATGTGTCTGATGATGCCAGCATAGCTGGCGAAAGGCCTCATAAAAATTAAAAATTCAGAAATATTGTTGAAGTTGTTATTTCAAATTAATACCCTTAACCCTTCATAATTGCTGTGGCGATTTCGGTATGGATTATGTTCATAAAACGATTTCATGTGTTCACGCGCGGTCCCCTTATTAAAGTAGCCAACATAAATTACATTGTGTGTGGACAGGTTTTAAGTTATTATTGTTTAATCTATATTATGATGTTATAAACGTTCCTATGACGTAAACAAAGACGCGTATGTCCAGTAGCTGAGTGTGTAGGCCTACGTGTGAAGTGACATTGTCGCGTCATTTCACAGTTTATCGTCCTGATTACCGTCAGAACAAGTCCTGTATTAGGACAGAAAGTGTCCTGATCAGTCAAGGATTACTGGATCCACAATCAGCTGTTTTGAGTGCAAACCACGTAAAAGCCGATCACTATTGTGCAATCTCAATGCGCATTGCTCGCCGCTCGATACTGCAGTCCTAATATGAACATGATCCTGTAATAAACCTGCCTTAGGGTTTGTATCGCTTGTATGCACAGCAGACGGGGGCTTCTTAGTCAATATTATTCTGACAAAGATATATTTGTTAAAACGTCTGCTTAACATTTTAACCATACTACCTATCTCCAACTAAAAAAAATAATGAAATACCCCCGCCGCAGCAAACCTGCAAACTAAGCGAATTTCCATTTGTCTGATTTGATTTTCAATTAAATCCACTTTAATAACAGTAGGTTTAACGAGTACCTGGGTTTGCAGCTACAGGGAGGGTAATAAGTGTTTTTTAGTAAGATAATTATAGCTTAGTATAAAATAAATAAATTTGTCAAGTTTGATCTAAATATATCCAACAAGCAAGCTGCAACAGTTTACTTAATAGAAAATCAATGTTAATTGATTTGACCAATGTTACATTGATCAATGTTAATTGAGAGAAAATCAGATGTTAACTATAACTCCATAAGAATAGCATGGGAATTTTTTATTTTTTTATTTCTGGAAATTTCTCCATATCCAATAACTGACAAAAAAAAAACATCAAGATATTAAATTATTTGTCACCTTATTTTCTGTCCCCATACAGTCCTCCACCATCCTACACTGAGGTGCCACTAGGGCAGGGACCGCGTCTCGTTGTCCCTCCGTCTCGTTGTCCCTCCGTCTACTTGTACCTCGAGGCCTAGAGACAACTAGTCGTAGGTACAACTAGACGTAGGTACAAGTAGACGGTGGCTCACCCGACTAGTTGTACCTGCAGATTTTTAGGAGGTACAACTAGACGTAGGTACAAGTAGACGTAGGTACAACTAGACGTGTATCCCACCGACAAGTAGTATCACCTAGCTTGTACGGATGCGACCAGTTGTCCCTACGACTAGTGGTCCCTACGACTAGTAGTCTCTACGACTAGTGGTCCCTCCGTCTAGTAGTCCCTACGTCTAGTTGTACCTACGCGTATTTTGCGTCCTTATAGTCTAGTTGTATCTATCCTTCAATTCGTTACCCTGTTTAATTGATTACTGCACGAGTACTTTTTAATAATACCCTTAATTAAATCAGGAACTGCAGTGTTCCGAGTCGATTGAGTATGATTGGCAAATATTTTTCACCGCAATACGATGTTTTAGTAGTTTTACAGACGTTAATTGGAGGCTGAAAGCTACGCATTGCTGTCCAGGGTCGAAATGGCAGCTATAGTTGTGATTAAAATTTTCCAGCCCTAGTACCGAAAATCGCTTATTTAATTAAAACATTTATATATATCATTAAATATACAAGCAGTATATCCCTAATGCATTGCAATAGACCGCTGCCCAGCAATTATGTATTACTATTTTTGCTGATTCCTTTAAATATTTTTTCACATAACCTTAAAGTATTTGCATTGATTAGTGTGCATATCCTATAGTTTACAATGGATTTCCCAGTGATCAATGAACAATGAAGTGTACAATGAAGTTGAGGTCCAGCGGTTGAAAACTCGACAAAAACTATGCAATGTACTACACATACTTCTCCATTTAACATACACTGTAAATAATAAATGTGATTGGAATATGTTCCATTTGTTTTGATTTTATTTTCATAATTAGTTGTTATTTCGTCACCAGCATAGCAACCCGTTAAACCCATGTTAGTTTTAAACATTTGTAATTCTTTTTTTATGTCTTTTTAGCCTATTTTAATTTATAAAGGCATTCTATAGATCGACAGGAAAATACATTTCCACCGATATGCGGATATTTTCTCTGTGATGTTCACGAGCTGATAAAAAGGTTGTAAAGAAACATGCTTGCCTACATTATTGATATATTTTCTCAGTTTTGTATAGTTTGGTGAAAAACAGCAATCGTACCACGGACCGATTTCATCTTCGTCTCGAACTTAAAAATGATCCCGAGCTGAAAAAAAGTCATTTTCTGAACTAGGTACGAAATATACTCTTACTAAACTCTATCTTGGAATTGCATACACTCGCTTCTATCTTTAAGTTTACGTTGTTGCCATACAATAAATGTATAAATAAACACAAAAATTCACAAGTTTTGTTGTAAGTACCTATATCATGTATAAATAAAAACATACAATAGCATCATGTGTAAGTGTATTCTGTAAAACTTTAAACAAATATTAGTAAAATAGTTTTCAGGTAAACTATTGTTGAATGAATTAGTTTTAAGTTGTTAAATTAACCTCGACCCGTGCTATATGTTTAATGGAGTTTGTCCGGAAAAATACCATAGTAAAATTAAATCAAATAAATAAAATCAAAAGCAATTCATAACAAAAGAATAATAGAGACAGAATGAACGTAATTTCTGAAAATCGACAGGGCCCACATATGCGAAGCCTGTGCGTGGGGACCAAGTTGACTCAATAATTGGCAATTTGTCATAGTCTTGTAACATAATTAACTAACACTACTATAATTATCATTACATTTTTAAAGGAGAAACAAACGTCCGATTATTTCTAGGCAGCTACAACAGATAACTTTAGAAAACTACGTTATAAGAATTAGAACAACTCAAAAATTAAATTGTTAACATGATTTGTTTAGCCTAACGAAGAAAATCATGAAAACCAAATTTAACTCCCATAAGAAAAACATGGGGAGCAATTTCGTTTACGTATAAGCCGAGTGAGATAATAGAAAAATATACGCCGATGCTTGATGGCAAATCTGTGCGTGCATACCTTTAATTTGAGACCTCAATAATAAAAATGGTCGGGTAGCAGAGCCAAACGAATAACCCATTTTCTTAAATTTATAAGATTATTTAATTATTTATTTATTTTAATTATTTATTTATTTTACTTGACTGTTAATACCAAAGCAAAAGCTTCAACTTCGTATGCGTCCGGATTACGAATAAACCTAAAACAATCTTACACCAATTTACCAATAAGTTTAATAAACCAAAATTGCACATACTCCGGACAGATTTCTTATAAAGAGATGCTATGACAATATGATCAAATCTCTATTTAATATCGTTTAGGTTGTGTATTGATTAGTCAGGACATTGATTGAATAAATAAATATTTAAACAGTATATATATATACTAAAACATAAATACAGCACAAAACAAACATATAAAACATAAATGTACAGTACATAAATAGCCTAATTGTTACAATAAATTAACAATGATCATTTGTTAAATTAATCAGTTCAATGTTATTTATATAATACGACCATAAAGATAGGCGAATGTCAATCGTGTTTATTAGGACAATAACACAATATACCTTATTGTTGATTCAGGAACACGCCATGAACAGCTATTTCTGAGAAAGGTGAACGAAATACCTGTTGTAAAATGCAGCTAAAGACATCTGCTACAACGTGTTTGACTTATTGTTTAATATAAGCAAAACCATTTAGATTCAGTACTTGGAAAGGCAAAGGAAATATTTTGTAAACAGCGTACAGAATGTCCCGTTAATCCCCACACGTTACTCCGAATGGACTTCATTTGCAAATTCTTAGAGTTTCCTTTCACAACAATCCATTCCAGTTATTGGGGTGTTGGGTCAGCCCTCTATCGCGTAGTTGCGAGAAAGTGATTGACCTCCAATCAACCTAAATATTGTTTTGATTTTACGTAGTACTGTGGTAGTTGCTAAAAAAAAAACTCTTTCACTCACAGTATTAAACATTTTCAAAAAAATGTTGATTATATCAAACTGTTATGAACAGTGTGATTTTTTATTAAAAACATAAGCTTTTGGTTGAGTATTTTAAACTCCTTGAATGACAAAAGTTTTAATGTAAAACAGATCTATAATCTGATGTACGCTGCCCAACAAAGACGTTATTTATTTATTAGTTTTGAAATAATTCCTGGTAATACACATAGCTTAAAAATTAGTCGATTTCGAGAAACAGGTACACTACATTATAGTGCAAACAAAACGTAAATAACACTTAGATTTTCAATCCATTACTGATTTTATACTGATTTTAAGTCTAAATCTACACAGGCAACGTAACTTATGAAATACTCTTAGTTTATGAAGGCTTGGTATAAAAAGTCTTGTAAAGTGCCATTCTTGTGTGTTCTCTGGTTAGGAAACTAGCCTTAATATTTAGTTGTTTATGATATAAGCGGTCTGATTCATACCTACAGTGTATTCAGGTTTTGGACTGGCTAGGCCTATATACAAATATGCATGAGTGTTCGATGTCATCATGAGCGTTGGAATGTTTACCTAAAAAAAATGTCGTAGTAGAGGGTGATAGTGTAAATCATAGCTGTTCCCTGGTCCATCGGCCGGTGCCTCGAGGGATAATGACCGACGGACTAGGGATAGAGCTGATGACTCATCCGGTCATGTGAACATCGATATATTAACTAATACTATTTAATAGTAACTAGGTGAAACCCGTCGAAATCGACGGTTACTTTCAAGGATTACGTTAATTCACCTAACTGCGATAAATTGGATGAAATATAGGCTACATATTTTGAGCATTTAGCATTGTTTAAAGAATAATAAGTGTAAAAACAATATTGATATTAATTGCGTTAGTCGCCAAATTCGGTTGATCATTCAATGAATAAAATATTACCCTTACCGTACGTCATCGGAGTTATTATTAGTATGTTATCTGGTATCTCTTCCTTTGGAAGAACCTTTAAATAGTATTAAAATCGTATTGGTGGATCTTTTGTAGTTAAACACTTCCGTGATTTCATCAGTGTAATTTGTGTTGTAATTTTATACTGAGCTAGGTATGTGTACACTGGCTATGTAGTCTGCAACTAAACCAAGATTAGTTTTACTAAGAACTAATAAGCGCGCGCAAAAATAGTCATATCTGGGTTATTTTTTTAAATGGTATTTCAATACTGAGCTTTAATTACGTTTGCGTAGAAGGTAATTAAGATGTTTTTTTGAGAAAAGTTAGTAGTTAAGTGTGAAATAAACTAATTCGTCAAAGTATATGCATCAACTACCATACTACGCCAGTTTACGTAATATCCATAAGAATAACATATACATTTTTAATTTGAACTTGTTGTAATATTCTCCTTTACTAATACCGTACAAAAACACTTTATTATACTCAATTACTTGTTTTTGTAAACTCTGAATTTATTTATTTAAGATAATTGTTTAAAGTTGTTGTTTAAGCAAGTTAATGTTAGTTTTCTATAGAAAGGTAGAGTTTAAGTGGAAAAAAACAATGATAGCAGATCTTGACAAGAAATAAGGAAAACCAAAGTGTAATATGGATAAGGACTGACCAAGGGACACAAGTACGTTGTTGTCAAGAACAGGGGTTTCTCAATGAGCTGCAGACAAGCCAAATTTTCCTGGCTTTTGTAGCAAGTTGTTTATAATAAATTGTTGTAAGATTGTATGATTTTTAAAGAAATAAAATAAATCTCTTAAACCGGTGACAAGTTGAAGGGGAGATACAACTACAGCCGCAGGTACAACTAGACGTAGGTACAAGTAGGCGTAGGTACAAGTAGTCGTAGGTACAAGTAGTCGTAGGTACAAGTAGTCGTAGGTACAAGTAGTCGTAGGTACAAGTAGTCATAGGTACAAGTAGACGCAGACGTATGAGGTACAAGAAGACGGTGATGTTCCCGACTAGTTGTACCTGTAGATTTGTAAGAGGTACAACTAGACGTAGAGACAACTAGACGTAGAGACAACTAGACGTCCGCACCATCGTCAAGTTGTCTCTACAGCTTTGGACGGGGTACAACTAGACGCCTGTCACCAAAATGCAGCAGGTACAACTAGACGCCGGTACAAGTAGACATCGCCCCCTAGGGCAGGCAAGTGGTGACTGCAGTGGAAGTGATACATTGCGGGATGCTCGTCAATCTGCTTAGTGAGCATGTGCTGAAAAACTCCCTTGGGCTCTGCCCCAGTGGCCCAGTGGTTTTTAAAGTTCCCATGTTATCCTATGAAGAACATATTTGTTTACATTATGATCAGCTGGATAATTTAATTGCTGTTAATATTTTAGTCGCTACATTATTGAACATATTTCTAGATTTAATAGTAGTACCAAGATAATGTGTACATCTATGAAAACAGAAAAAAATAATTCGAAAACCACTAAACTTATTGTAATTTGATCCGGACATAGCCGTTTTGGCTGTTAGTACTATGATATTTTAATACTTTAATACATGTTGTCGTTCCCCACATAGCTGCGGTATATTAATGAGAAGTAAAAAGCATAACAAGACCAGAGTGTCGACCAAGGACCCTTTGAAAAAAAACAAAAAAATCATTGGCGTAGAAAACACACAAAACAAATCATTATTCACAGTGCTTATTAAAATAGAATGATTAAAATTACATTATGCTCGTATCCTAGTTACTAGAAATCTTTTTCTAATTGAATTTAAGATTATAATAGTTTTCATTTGATGAGTGAGAGTGAGGTGACGAGTAAGACCGTTGTTTCCTTTCAAGATAAACACAAGAGCCACTTCCTCTGTATCAACTTGTCACCATCCATCATAGCTGGACGTCGTTGATACCAAGTTCCGTTAAATACGTTAAACTCCACAATAGTAACTCATGAGGTACATTACTACCTCATGCAACTCTAATACTGCTCGTATAATAACAATGTCTGGTAAATCTGCTGGTCACCAAAACTACCACGAAACTCTCAACCACCTGTATACAGTTGCTGCAGTGTTCTGTCCATTTTAATGAAAGGAACTTAGAAACTAAAGATTTTATATACAGTATTTATATACATAAAATGAGGTACTAACCTGTCGTCAGTCAGTCCTCTATTGTCGTGGATGACTGTTTCGGGGTTAAAACCCCATTTTCAAATCTTCTCTTCAGTCGTCAAATGTCAAACATATTCACGACTTATGCAAGAGAATATATTCACGGCTTATGCAAGAGAATATGTTTGACATTTGACGACTGAAGAGAAGATTTGAAAATGGGGTTTAACCCCGAAACTATAGTCATCCACGACAATAGAGGACTGATTGACGACAGGTTAGTCACCTCATTTTATGTCAATAGATCAATCCTGGAGGCAAATTATGTATAAAACAGTATTTATATCTATAGCCTTACATAGGTATAGATATAGGTTAAATATAGGGCAATACACGTAATAAAATGGTGCGTATGGTTGATTAAGTAGCTATAAACATAGATGCCCTTCATCTATGCTATAATGATGAAAACTATAATTTTTAAACTCATTCAATGTAATAAATATTTTTTTTTACTAATAAACAAAAAATAAGATAAAAAATGTATATCTGAAGCCTTTATTCCCTTAATGAAACAAAATTATTAAAAAAATCTTAAATTGGCGTATTTTAAACTTTACTGTACCGTAGTGGCAACAGGTATTCTATAGAATGACTAGCTGCTGTACTCGTTCTTCGCAACGGCTGACACTGAAGCGAAAACTTTGATCTTTAAGCATGTTGTATAAAATAGTTACATATGCACCTTTGATTTCAGGATCATAATTCAATTGAAACTCTTAGTTTGAAAAAAATATCTTTCTTTAAGGCTAGGCTAACTTATAAGGCTATCTAGTACGAATGTTATGATGCGCTGATGCATGTATGGACATAATGTACCCATATGATGAAATTTTCAATTGATAAGCTTACTTAAACATTTATTTCTTTGAAAAACGTACATATAAAGTAAATGAGGAAAAATAATCGCACAACATAGGGCACTGTAGTAAAGCAACAAACAGTTTATATTGATTTCCCATTGATATGTTTTACCCTAAACTACAATATTTTTTCAAAGTTCAATTATTACATGCAGATCAGTGTGTATATATCCCAATAATAAGCAAAAATAAACTAATGGAAAACTTGTATTATCTTTTGTTACAAAGCCAACCACTATTATTGTTAATCAGGGCACAAATGTCATCAATTTAAATATAATTTAACAACATAATACATAACAGTTATTATTTTAACTCGGTTCCATAGTTCAAAACGTGTACGTATTTGTATTAATTTACATAATCATTTAAAACATCGAGTAAAGAAACATAGTTACGTTACAGATATTTCATTGATTTTAGAAACTAAAGTGTATTGTGTGCAGCTTAGTTTTGTGATATTCGTCAAATTAAAGCAGTGTTGTAACACACACAACTACTAAGGAGGTTTCAGTAAATGTAAAAAAGCAATTGTGAAGTAGATGATATAAGAAAATATAAGTAGTAGTTATCTCTGGACAGAATCAAATTTGCAATAATTGAAATTTAGTTTGTAAATTAAATTAAAACTCAAATAAAAGTGTAAACATTGAGTCAAGAAAATGTTTAAAACTCCCTACATATTTCTCTTAGTTTTTAAAACCTATTAAAATCCTTTTGTTTATCAGTTCAAATTTTTGAACATAAAGAAGCTACGCCATATCAAAATTATTCCAAAACATTTATACATTGTAATGATCCTTCTGTTTCCATGAAAATAATGTTTCTTAAAAATGATAATTAAACTATTCTCATAATCATAAAACTTAAGAATCTTGGGAGCAGAACCTGTACCTCTTAACCTCTTCTGTTTCAATAATTGTCAAATTATAGTACTTTACAGCTGACTTCAATCACTATTTTTGACTATTTACACTCTTTCAAAATGAAAACATTGAAACTTCGGAAGTCCATGGGGCGTAGCCAAAGGGAAATATGATTACAGGAATAGGCCTATATGTTAACCAGGTATATAAGCTACCTTCATACAAAATTTTATTTCAATGGGTTCAGTGGTTCTTGCGTTATTGAGTAACAGACAGACACACAAACACACACCATATCATTTTTTATATATTAGTATGGATATAGAAGATTAGGCAAAGTAATAGGCCACTTTTTACTCTTTGTCTGGTTAACCTTAGGCAATGTATAGAATGCTTCATTGTATGCTTTACCGTTTACATATATCGATGACACACAACCAAATCCCATGGCTTATATGGCAGTGAGTGGTGATGGCGCCGTTGTGGGCCGAGGGGCGCAGTGTAGCCATTACCTTCCCCTTGGCCTACAGCTGTGGCAATGTGGTACACCGCAGCGGCAATGTCATAACCATAACATAAGTCTCTCACACACACATGCGCGATGTAACAATGCTCGCTGCGCCGCGGGTAGGCACGAGGCCCTACTGGTTGCAAACACTGTGTACAGTTTCTGCTATAGGAAATGTCTTGATATATTTGTTACTCACAGAGCAAACATCACATTTGCGGTCCCGCAATCGCTCCCGACAACTCATCAACCAGAGAGTTTCTTCGTAGCGTTAAGTAGTTTTATTGATACAAAACTAGACTTTGAGACCATCAATAATGTTCACATAGTCTATCTAAATTGTTAATAAAATTGTTCTCCGCCTTTTATCTGTAATATTACCTTTACCACTTAAATGTTGGTAACAGATCATAACTCTCACTCACTACATACAGAGAGTCTACAACAGAGTCAAGCCACATTTGCTGAGCCGGAGGACCGAAAAGTCGTTCTTTTGGCTTTTGGACCACGTGAAAATTGTGCCTCTGAAAAATGTCAAGATTTTAACAGTTTACCCAGTTTACAATGAGGAGGTCCATGCTTATAAGATAAATTTAGTACTACATGCAAGCATAGACTAAAGAACTTATTAGTTCAACTATCAATGTCGTCCTCTGACCCTGAAACGTTCTGTAGGCCTATGCTCTAGTTGAGCATGAACATCTTGATACCGTCCAACAATAATTGTTGTTTATACTTTCATTAGACCCTGTGATTATAAATGCACCATTGTTCACCTTATTTTCGGTTACCATAGTACATCCTACCTGAGGTGCCGCTAGGGTAGGCTAGCCAAGTGGTGACTTTGCAGTGGAAGTGATACAGTATTGCTGGAAGCTCGTTAATAGAATTAAACAAGTCTACTTAATCAGCCTGCGCTAATACTATATTTTAATACTTAAATACATGTTATCGTTTTTTTCTAAATAGCTGCTGAAGTTAAACCAATGATAATGCAGTATAATACAACTAAGTTGTACGTAGTTGAGTTTTGTTAATAGTGAAATTTTGTCTTTCATGTTTCTTTAGTCAAAGGCGAGTGTGTAACGTTTATTATTTTTTATGTAATCAGTGGGAAATGCCACTATGGAACGTGTAAAGTGACACATGATATTAAAGGTACCGTCTAGTATTAACCAGTTATTAGTATACAGTATATTATACAGCACTAGGTGAAACCCGTCGAAATCGACGGTTAGGTACTTTCAAGGCTTACGCTAAATTCATCTAACTGCGATAAATTGAGTGAAATTATACATATTTTGAGAATATTTTGGAACGTATTTTGGAAGAACCTTTATATAGTATTAAAATCGTTTTGGTAGATCCTTTGTAGTTAAACACTTCCGCGATTTCATCAGTGTAATGCATATTCATCTAGGATTTTATTTGAAAAAAAATCTGTTTGTGTGGAAGACACGTTCTAACTTCAAAGGGAGGTATATCCATTACAGTGTAAGTTTGATTTTTCCTTAGTTGTCTCAGCCTTATCAATTACATAAAGTTGTCAAAATTATCTCTCTACGGAATGTTAGGTGTAGTGGAATATACTCGAAGTGAAGTTGGCTTTAAACCTAGAACTGTTTGGGGCCTCCTCATTTATATGGTCGTGCGACAACAAATAATGCAAATGACAAAGCAATGTGGCATTTCCAAAAAGGAAAAATAGTTTTAATTGGCTGTTACGTAAATATTGACGTTTACATGCATTATTAATCAACGTATGATGGTATCTAGTTTAAAAGGAATATAACCTTTCTGTCATGACAGTAGCTGCTTAAATGTCCACATTTTTGTGTTATTTTCATTAATATTACCAACCCAGTGGGTCACGGTCCGTAATATAGGCCACTGCAAATAATTTGTCAAGATAGGTACCATTTTAGGCAAGGTTTCTGTGTTTGGATGTTATTAGACACGGTAAGACCACAATAAAATTCGTCTGCAGATGAATTATCTGTTGGAGAAATATAAGCCGAATTGTAAATGTCACAATGCGAGTTTGAGCATTTTGTAACTATATGGGTAAGTTATATAGATTTTTTAGGCTGCTGCTCAGTGCACTTTAAGAATATATATTTTAAGATAAATTAAATTGTTTTTGTTGCTGAGTAGCGCTAGTAAACATGCACAATCCTTTTCGTTAGTCTAATAACATTCAAAGGCTCTCTAAGAGTTCAAGTTTTTATTTTTATACATATCCATTACGTTTTCACTAAGCTGAATGAATACATTGAAGTAACCTCTCTGAAAAGTCTGCAGTACATTGCAGTTTTAACTTAATGACTTTCTAAATCATGCACATATTTCTACATAAATATTGTAAAATGTTTTATCCAGTTGCTGTAAACTACTATTATTTTAACAAAATATAGACACGGCTAAAATGGGCACCGTGCCCTTCTGCACTTGTATTATTTTGTATTGTATTACACAATCGAAGGTTTTTCCATTGATTGGAAACATGAATGACAATAATCTCATGAACCTATGATGATCTGTCTTATAGAATAATATGATAAAATATAGGAAAAGTTGGTGAAAAAGGCAGACTCCAACCCGTAAAATAGATATGTATAAGATAGTTCAATAAGAAATAATTGTAAGAGTTACATTGATAAAAGGATTTTCAACTGATTTCATAATGAAACGTTATATTGCTAAACATGACATAATACAGAAAAAACCAATCAATTTTAAAATCAGAAAATAACGTTGCAAATACTTCTTTTGGACAGTTCAGTAACTCCCAATAAATGTGTGTTGTTTAAAATACAATTTAAAAATTAACAGCTGTTTCATTAAAAAGTATTATCCACATGGCCAAAATGTAAACAAATCTGTGGAGGGGTCTTTAAAGGCTTCTGGGGTAGAGCCCTAAGCGAATGGTAAATGCACCAGTAGCTGACAGTGCTCCAGAAGCTGACAGTTTGAGTTTCTTTACATTATAATGTGGTCTCTTAAAAATATGTACACATGATTGCATTGTTAGAAGAATATATGTTTATTCTTGATTTGTTTACAAAAAAATCAGTGAAATTTAACCCATACTCGCTGAATGGTGGTGGTTTGAAAGCGACCCTGTCTGTACACATCACATTTAGTCGATTCCCTTAATGAAATTGTTAAGAAGATAAGTTTGGTTTTTTGTCATTTCGCTAAATTTCTTAAATAGTATTTAATGATTAGGCTCATTATTTTTATCAATTATACCTTTGTTGACAATTTCATGATAAAATTGGGGTGTTAGGGGTTTTGGATTTAAAATTATATCAATGTCAGGCTGTGGTACACAAAAGCCATACAAGTTCCACTAGCTGACAGGGGATATTTTCTACTTGCACAATATTAAATTGGTTTTACCCATCGAAATTTGCATGCTATTTCACACATTTTAATTTTTTAATTAATAAGCCAAATTATTTTAAACAAATTTATATTTTTTAAAAATATATATAAAATATATATTTTTTATGTAAATATTTTTTATTTTAAAATATGTAAAATACATTTTCCTAATAACGTTTTACATGATTTTATAGTTTAATTATTAAGTTAGATGTTATTCGCCTTATAAATTAAAAAACCCTTAGGTTTAGCAGCTATATAGTATATAGTACATTTATAGTTCCAGTGTCAGCTACTGGGACAACTGACAGTCAGCTACTGGTACAAGCACTTTTTCCACTGTCAGCCACTGGAACACGTAAAAAGGTTGAAATAAGTTCAAAAATGCTATAAAATATATTTAAAAACCCCTTTTTATATGACAAATTTGTAAACCACACTAAATTTAGAATCACATAAAATCTGTAATATCTCTTTAGTTCCTATTTATTCAAAACCACGGATTATTAAGTGCGTATAGTTTCTTATACTGTCAGCTACTGGTGCGTTTACCTTACTTCGTTTTTCTTTTAATAACTCATCTACAGACCAAGACCTTTCTTTGGACACCTCTACCAAGTTTCTACGCCCAGCCGTTCTCTCAAATTAGTGGAGATAAAGTTTCCAATTATATACTTAGATTCTCCCATGTTAATCTTATGGGAGAAAACCCAACTTTGATGGAAGATCCAGCCCAAACTAATAAAGATTTCAAAAAAATAAACACTTTGCAAAACTACAGATCAGGGCCATTCTTTTGACACTTTAATCATAAAAATCGGTCCAAAAATGAGGGAGTAGTTCTGTTCACAAAAATCGGCTTACCGTATTATATACATATACATATATATATATACATATATATATATATATTATATATATAGATTTTCTTGCGTAGTAAATATAACATTTTTCGTAAGAATTCAGCTCTTAAAACCAATAGTTTAAATGAGTATTGTTAAGAACAACTAAAAACAAAAACCCGTAAACATTTCTTGAAATCTTACTAACTACTTGCCCATATTGTATAGCGCGTGTTTAGGGTAAAATAGTATATGCCAATTTAAATATTACGAAGCTATTATCATAGATTAAGGAGTAGACAGACACTATTATTCAACCTGTCGCACATATGTCTGCGCCTTCCACGTAGCGTGAGCTCGACTCTGTACAGGAGAGCTGGTATTCTGCCTACCATGATCTGTAGGCGCCAGCAGTTGCAGAAACTGGCCTCAATTACAGAGTACTCCTTCTAAGCCTAAAACCCATACAAACTATAGGCAAAGATTATAGGAAAAAAAATTCGAAATTAAATTTTAAATTCATGGGATTAGTTATAGATTACTTGACGTAACAATCTCTATAATTAATCTTGTCGCTATATAATATATTTCATTTGGGAGGTGTGTTGGTATTTATGTTTTGAAACTGCGATGACCTCCAGGAAAAACGGATGGTGTTTCCTTGGTTTCTAGAGGTCCGTTAACTGTGCACAATTGAGAGATTTGTTGAGAGATTGGCTCTAAAGCCGCTGAAAAAAGCAAATGGGGAAATCATCAATACAAATAAAACATTGAAAACGAAAATTCAAAAAAATCGTGAAAATACTAAATTTCTAAAAGTTTAACCACTGGTCGAATAAATCCTGGAATCCACTTGGAATCTATGAGTAAACATCCATTCACACGCATAAACACAAACACGCATAACAAATATTTTGTACAAAAACTCAAAGGCATTGTCAAAAACGATACTTGAGGGAATTACACGATTACATGCTCAATTCAATTGTTCGTTGTAGGTTCTTGATTTCAACATTGAAGGTAACAACAATGTTCATATTAGCCCAGTCAATAAAGGGATAAAATAGTGCTTTGTCGGAAGTAATTAGTGAAAGGCTGATTTTTTCATGGATGTTAGTAGATCATATAAGGAAGATTTTCTAAAAAGTCCCCGCCCCTCCCCCTTTTGCTTTCCCTCCTACTCCCTTTTAAGTGTATTTGTGTAATCTTTTATCAATTTATCAATATCTCAGAAACAAACAGCAATAGAATAAATTTTGTTTCACCATTTCAATCCTTAAAATATTCTCTACAAAAAACGTTATAAGAGTGTAATCGATATATTCAGTAGTTTTCTTGTAATTTAAGTTTGTATGTAAATTTTTTCACTTTTAAATTTCAACCTTCGTGTGTTAAGTTGATTTGTATTGAAATGAGACGAGATAGAGAAAAATGTTTTATATAAAAAGTTGGCGTATTTCTCAGTCTTTAAAATGATATAGGGTTTACGTATTTTAATTGCAGCCAGTTGACAGAATCAGTCCGAAAACGGGAGGCGGCGTCGGGCGCAAGAGCGCTCGCGGCGCGGATCCGCGAGTATAGTTAGACAAGTCAACCTGTGTTTTTAGGGAGGGGAAATTAGTAAAAAGCTGATTTTTTGCCCATCGACTACTACCATTTAGACAAGAGTTTAGACAAAAGTCCCCGCCCCTACCCCTCTTGCTTCCCCCCCTGTGCCCCCCTAAACATATAAACTTTAAGGGTTTCGTAAATCACGTTTTTTTCGATTGTTAAACAACATATTGAATTGCAATTAGTTTTATTGTCTTTGTTATAAAATTTCCTACAACTATGTTCAGTTAACTTTCGTCGTAGCTGTTACCTTTTGTTTGTTATTTGTATGAAAATGTAAAGATTTATCTATTTTTGAACATATAATTTTATTTTTGTCACCTTAACTTTTTTCGCTGACGTTTCATGAAAATATGTTCTTGACAAAAGTAGTAGCTGCTTTCATTAGCTTTAATATTATGTATAATAGTACTTACTTTAATGAAAATTCTAGAAGATTCTGCCGGTGTAATGCAGTATGTGTACTCAATCAGTGGGTTTGGTCTAGGTGGGGCTGGCACGAAATTGTTGTAATGTGTAGAATTTGTTTTTAAATTAAGATACACTATTGTATTATCCTAGAAAAAAACAATCGAAACCCCCATGTAAAGTTAATAACATTTAAAGTTAATTTTTTTAATTCATTTAAAATTTTATTTAGTTTATCATTTAAAAAAACATGTAATTATTTTTTTGGTTATGTAGTATTTTTAAAGGATGTTATCTTTAAACAAAGATCTGGAAGTTAAAAATGTAGCATACATCGAATTGCAATTGTTTTATTCCCTTTGTAATAACATTTCCTACAATCATGTCCAGTTAAATCTCGTCGTAACTGTTACCGTTTGTTTGTTATCCGTAGAATAATGTAAAGATAAATATTTATTTACTAGTAATTTTATTTTTTTGCAAAACTTTTAACACCGTCATTTTATGAAAGTATTTTTCAATTAAAATTGTAGCTGCTATCAGCTTTAAAATGATATATTGAAACGTGTACTTTATGGTTATGTAATACCAGATATTAACGGTGAAGGGACCGTGTGCACTATTTTTATGTGGCGCTCCTCCATAGCTGATCCGTTACCGCAATCGTGCAAAACGTTTCTGCCCATTATTGTATTTTCTAGATTTTTTTAATTTTAAGACACCAAAAAAACAATAGGAAATCAGTTGATTGAGTTCATACTGTAATTTAACTACTAAACAAACTATAAGTAAATGTATTGAACATAGGAAAAATGATTGGGCTGATTAGGTTAGGTCTAGGCTTGAAGGATTTGTTTACCTTGTTATGCTAGGTTTTTGAAACAACACATTCACACCAATACGTGTGTAGGTCGTGGTAGACCAGTTAACGATTTATTAAAAGAATAATTCATAAAAGTTTGCGATTTCATTGAGGAAAATGATGATTGCCAGCATAGTATTCCTAGCCTTTTGCAATTGATGAAAAATATGTCAGGCAGAGACCAGGTTTATGAAACGAAGTACTTCAAAACATTATTACTTAATCACTTGGTGAAAGACTTCTTATTAGACTACGAACATAAAAATAAATCCTCCATAGTTTGTTTAAGAGATAGGGTGGACAAGATTTTCTCTGAAACTTGGTACTCTTAAAATAAAAGGCATAATGGTGATAAGATTAAGAGAATTGTTTCTACAGCTGCGGCTTTGATAAGACAAGAAATTAAAAACCGAGTGTATGATGAGTCGTCTTACAGTGTTGAAAATATAAGATATGGGGGGAAAGAAGTTGTAAGGGGAAATTTTGAATTCGATATATGAGTAATTCTTAACTTCAAATCATGATAATGCAATTATTTTGTTCAAAAATAACATCCTATAAAATTATTACGTACATATAAAATGATTTTATGCTTTTAAATTACAAAGGATAGAAATACATTTTATTAACTGTACATGGGTTTTGTTTCAGTTGTTCTTTTAGCAAATTCCTCATAGGGAATAAACTATTACCGTAGGTCTCATGGTAAGACCTAGACCCGGGCCCGATTCAGTTTTTCATTTTGAAGCCCTCATAGGCCGAAACACCCTTCACCGTTAAAATTCATAAATAAAATGTAAAACTTAAAATCATATCTATATAATTAATACGCTACATGAAACTTTGTCGGTTGAACTCCTCCGCCATTTCTTAACCGATTTTATCCATTGACGTCTCATTGGAAAGAGCGCGTCGCGTAGATTTGCAAACTGGCCTTACATTTTTTGAAAAATTCCCTTGGGCTCTGCCCCAGTGGCTTTGAAAGTTCCCATGTTATCCTTATGAAGCACATAATTGTTTACATTTTGATCAGCTGTATAATTTAATTGCTGTTATTTATTTTTCAATTCAATGAAACGCATTGAGTACATTTATTTACTATTTGAGTTTGTGTAAACATAACCCCCAAGACGGATCGTGTTAGTATGGTTGTATCTTAAATTTGTGTATTTATCGTTGTTTTGTGTCGCTATGACGGGTCGTGTTAGCATGATTGTTACTTAAATTTGTGCATTTAACGTTGTTTTGTGTAGCTATAATTTGTTTATTTGTTGTTTTTTTTTTAATGCCTCCGACGTGACGACAACGAAACATAGACAGGAGACGTAATCGTGATAACGACCGCAGCTACAGAATACTGGCACGTAATAGGCTTAACTCATCACAGTCAGCACCTGGACAATCTCAACTATTAGGTTACAAATGCGTCCTAACACTACCCCAAAACGACTTTTCGTTCTCAATTGGCCCTTTATCAATGACCTGTGTTGCCTGTACAGCGAGGCATTTTGAGATGGAGAAAACGGGCGGAATGCTTTAGGTTTATCAATAACAAAGATAAACATGGTCTGAGTTATACACCAGTAATCTTTGAGTTGACTCTTTTAAACTCTTTGTAAATACTGTTATTATTGTAATATTTTGCAATTGCTCGAATTCGAGCAACATGTACACTAGTATCTATATATATTATCACTTTATATATATAGATACATGAGTCATCTACGTTAATTCGAACGAGTTTGTGAACCAGCATGATCAGACTATGGGAATAGGGTTTTATAAGGGTTTTCATGGGGTAAACGTTGGTTATTCCCATTTCCCCCCTAAAACCACAAACTATTACAATTTCTTTCCAAACCATTTTGTAGAGCTTAAAAAATAAATAATTTTGTATATTGGTGCAACGTTAAACACCTAACGATTACGGAGATAATTTATAAAAATTAAGTTTTAAAATTCCCATTTTATTCTTTTGGACGATAAAAAAACTGTTGTAGTCTTCTTGTTTATAGGTATATTTTTATTAGATTTATTTATTTCATAAAAAGCTATCAACATATCGATAAAAGAACACTCTTCAATACCTTGGCTGTAGCAGCAATTCTAAGTATCCTTGAAAATAATCTGATCAGGAAATAATTCTGGCGATTTTAAGGGAATGTTTGAGTAAATATCCAGCCAGGTAAATGAAAATTTGCTTAGTCGCAGGTTTGCTGCGGTGGGGAATGGAGATAATGCATTAGTATACCTTAAGTAAAAAAAAAAAAAAAAAAACACTCTCCATATTACAACAATGATAGTATTGCAACGCCGCGCCAAGTACTATTATACATCATTTTAAAGGTAATGAAAGCAGCTACAACTTTTGTTTTAAACATATTTTCATAAAACGTCAGCGGAAAAAGTTAAGGCAACAAAAATAAAACTATATGTTCAAAAATAGATAAATCTTTACATTTGTATACAAATAATGAACAAAAGATAACAGCTACGACGAAAGTTAACTGAACATGATTGTAGGAAATTTTATAACAAAGACAATAAAACTAATTGCAATTCAATATGTCGTTTAACAATCGAGAAAAAACGTGATTTACGAAACCCTTACACTTTATATGTTTAGGGGGGCACAGGGGGGAAGCAAGAGGGGTGGGGGCGGGGACTTTTGGCTGAACACTTGTCTAAATGGTAATAGTCGATGGGCCAAAAATCAGCCTTTCACTAATTACTTCCGATACAATCCCTTTATTGACTGGGCTATATGTACAACAATTTGTGTGTGTATGTTAGCGCTGCGAGTTTCACACTATGATCAATGTTATTAGATACTTAAATAAATCAGTGTTATTCTTGAAGACAAAGACCAATCTACGACTCTCAATATGTTCTATTAATTTATGGCCGGCATGTTTAGAAATGCTTGCCAAACAAATAGATTCACTTCTTAAGTGATTGTTTTGGTTTTACTGGTGAGTTTCCACTCATTAAATTAAGACATTACCTTCGCCACAGAAGGTAATTTCCGATCCCTTTTATAGTACCGCAATGCATATTTCGCTAATATATTCGCCAGATTTTTTAACTAGTGCGGGAACATTCCATTCTGAAATTACTCAGAACGTCAGAAGAATCTATAGACCAACGAAATAGGAACACTGCAACCGTTTTTTGGAATTTATACTCTTCAAAAATATTTATTAGGTAATTATTGATAGTAATAATGTTTCGTGCTGACCTAACACTTGTAAGCCAGTTCAACTTCACAATATTAGTTACAAAATTACACGGCATGTTTGTATAAATCAATTTTATCTTTAAAAATCAGCTCCCAGTGTCAAAAAACTATCTCGTTATGATTACATAAATCATTTAAGTAAATTGCTAATGGACATACATTACCTGGAAGTAACTGCAAAGATCAACTTAGAGAACACCTCACAGAACTTTTATATGGCAACTAAAAGGAAATGCAACTGGTTTTATAATGAAAATTTAAACGTGCATAGCAAAGAAGTAAAATTATTGCTGCATAAAAAGAAGACACGATCGTCCAAAGAGGGCACGAACGTAGGGGAACTGGGCTTACAACTTTGCGTGGGCTCCACTGTATGTCCAATCCAGACTGGACTTGTCGTTAAACGACCATTGATTTACATTAAATTGCACACCGTTGCTTCCTAACTGTTTTTAAGATGACTGACAAAAAGCTCCTGCCTCTTTCTCTTTAGCTGTAGGATGTACATTCCTTACATAATCAAATAGTTTTGCAGTTTTTCATAAATATCAAAAAAGATCAACCCCAACCCCAAATCGTAGGGAAAGTTAATTAGGGTAAGTAAAAGAATTACACTTTTAACAGGCTTAACAATTATTTCCTTGTATAGTGGTAAAGAATGTAGTGCGATTCTTTTAAGATCTGTCTGGCCGTTTCTTTTACCGTCAAAACTCGTGTCGAACTGGAACGTTTGAAACACACAGCAAACTACTAAAAACTATACAGTGTGTACCTAAATTAAGCCTTGAAACAAATCTGTATTTTTTAAACCGAAATAGATAGAAATATTCTGTTTGTGGCATTGACTGTTAACAAAGGTCCCACAATTTTTTACATAAAAAATATTTTTAACCTAACAGGGTAGGGGGTGACTTATTTTTTCAAATAGCAACCCCTATTGAGTGACCCCTCATTTTGAAGGATTTGTCAAAAGAAACACAATGTCACAACCCCGAGGTGGATATCTCACCCCTAGCCAAAATGGCAGGTATTCCAAAATTTGATTTACTGTATGAAATAAACGGTATCAGCATTCTGACACATACTTTCTCCCATAAGTTTGTCAACAACCTTTATCATGTGTAAGCGGTGAGAGTAAATATACAGTAATGGGATTGGTAAAATTTTGATCATAATTGAAAGGATTATAATGTACAAAATTATTATCAAAATAGTTCGGGCCATTTTTTGAAAATCCGATTTTCCCGTTATTTTACGGGGTTTTATGGGAAAATAACATAATCTGCAATAACTTTTGAACGGTAATTTTTACAGAAACGGGATTTGTACCATTTTGTTCAGAATATTAAGGACTATGACATACTAAATTTGTATCAAAATCGTTCGGGCCGTTTTTGGGAAAATCCTATTTTTCCGTTATTTTATGGGGTTTTATGGGAAAATCCCCATTAAAAATACAAATTCTGACAAATTTAAAAAACTATGAAAGTTGTAAGGACCATAACATACTATGTTAAATAAAACCGGATTTTTTCTAAAATATAATTTTTTGTTATTTTATGGGGTTTTTATGGGAAAATAACATAATTTACCATAACTTTTGAACCGTAATTTTTACAGAAATGGCATTTGAACCATTTTGTTCAGAATTTAAAGGGCTACAACATACTAAATTTTTATCGAAATCGTTCGGGCCATTTTTGAGAAAATTCGATTTTTCCGGTTTTTTATGGGTTTTTATGGGAAAATCCCCATTAAAAATCAAAATTTCAAAAAAATGAAAAAAACGCCTAGAGATACCATGAATTAGAACCTACATTCCAAATTTCATCGAAATCGGACCACAGGTGTAGTCCCTAGCTCTGTACACATCCAGACACACAGACACACACACACACACACACACACACACACACACACACACACAGACATCACTTCGAAAACCACTTTTTTGGGTCCAGGGGGACCCAAAACGAATATATCCACTCAAACTCGAAAATTTTGACGAAAACAATACTTTCTCCATATACTATGGTATAGAGGGAGAAAGTAAAAACACAAATTTCACAAACATGGAAACAAATCTGTATTTTTAAAACCGTAATAATTAGAAAAATTCTGTTTGTGGAATTGATTGTTTACATAGGCTCCGCAATTTTTTAAATCAACAATATTTTTAACCCCTTTAACAGGGTAGGGGGTGGGAGTGATTTATTTTTTTTATAACAACCCCTATTGAGTGACCCCTCATTTTGAAGGATTTGTCAAAAGAAATACAATGACGCAAACCGGAGGTAGATATTTCATCCCTAGCCTAAATGACGGGTATTCTAAAATTTGATTTATGTGGAAAAGCACCCATTTTGGAATACCTGCCATTTTGGCTAGGGGTGAGATATTCACCTCGGATTTGCATCATTGTTTTTCTTTTAACACTCAATAGGGGTTGCTATTTGAAAAAATAAGACACCCGAACCACCCCCCCCCCCCTTAGGGGGTTATAAATTGTTTTTGTGTAAAAATAGCTGAACCTTTGTTAACAGTAAACGCTACAAACAGAATATTTCTATATATTTCGGTACAGATTTGTTTCAAGACTTAATTTACACACTGTATAGTTTTTAGTAGTTTGCTGTGTGTACAGCTTCTCTGTATATTGTGTGACAAAACTATTTTTCAAATGTTCCAGTTAAAATACCGATATCTATTTCGAACTTTTGCTGAGAGACTTGTTTTTGATTTTTTACTGAAAGATTGTTTTGTTTTCAGTACTTATTTAACTTAATTAAAATTTAATTTCAATTTACTATAGTCATGTCTCAGTCATGAATTGTTTGTAATGTAATCAAGTTAGTTCTTTATTGTCATGTTAACTGAAGCTAATTTATTGTGCTATATTAAATCCTAGATTTCATCGTCACTAAATTTCATTAATGATATTCGTTCACGAAATCACAACTAGTAAATTACACATTCTGACGACGATGGGTTAGTGACAGACTCCTAACATTGACTATATACCATAAAAACATTTACAACATTTATGGTATATAGTCAATGCTCCTAATCTACGCCTCACCAATTGAGTTACTACTTATAATAATAATGAGTTTTCTCGATTTTGAAACGTGAAAATACTAATGACTTGCTTTAAGGCACGAATGAGTCGATTAAGTCTTTACAAGCACAGAGTTCGCTTGGTCATCGCATATTATCAATCGTTAACATTACAACGACATCATATGAACATGAACATACCGAGTAGCTGGATAACATCATCGACTATCAACATCCAGTATATGGCCACATTAATCAGTCTCTAATCCATGTTGTGTTTTACTAGGAAGGAGATGGTGGACCTGTATACTGCAATACATGGTTCTGATTAATATAAATTTATCTCCTTTTAACATACATATCGATGATTACAGAATATTTATGCCATAGTTTCAAATCAGGCTTGGGCATTATATTTCAGCAGACTTTACTGCTTACAAGAGAAAAGCATCCCGGGGTCTGCCGACCTCTCTTTCTATTGGCTCCCACGTCCAAACCTCCGCGAAATCGACCAATTAGAACTCGCCTTCTTCGCTGGCAACAGGCCGACCAAGGACAATGGAGTATTGAGTGTTTGGACCTCACAGAGGAAAACTATTATAGAACTGTAGTGATTCATATCTCATGTCACTCATTCATCATCTCTGTCGGTGTTTATCAAAGTCCTCATACCAGTTGTTGGGTATAATGTTTTTATTTAGTGGGGTTCAAGCGTGACCCGTAAAAGTAGCATAAACCCCCTTTATAAAGGTTTGCTGAGAACTATGTATTTACTGTATAATTTGTATGACATCAGGTAATAAGACCCTGTGTCATGAAAACGGGGACTAAAAATGATAAAGTGTGACAAATAGTATGCAAGGCTCACATCATCTATTGGGAATTAATACGTCAAGTAAGTAATACAGGGGAAATTGCGGTAATATTTAAATTACTCAACAACACGCTGTTCTAACAGTGTTGCAACAGCTTCTCTAAAGCTCAGCTACTTTATAAACATCTCCAATAATCAATCGGGAACGATTAATCATCTTATAACAATCTAATCACGTAGCTAAACTATTGCCTTTCAAACTCACCTGTTAGCTTGTCGAATGACCACAATCCTACATACATCGAATGGGCAGCAATAAACCGATAAGTCTGTATCGAAGTCAAATAAAAAATATCGCCCACAGCGGCCGGTCCTCCCACGAGCGATTCGCTTGTTAATTGATTATAGGTGTAGAGTTACTGTCGATTGTATCTATTCGATGAGTGTAACGTAGTCGGCAAAAAGGTCATATTTGCGTGAGAGATAAGCTGGGTGCGGTGGAACAACGATTGGCTTTATACTTTATTGACTATTATCGTTGCAACGAATCGCTGCCTACGCCCACTCTAAAGTTTGAATTAGCTTGTTTCAATTTATTGAATATATCTATATATCTATATTCTTTGCACTCAGTACCGTGCGTTACAAAATGCCATTTTTGAGTTTTTAAACACTGAAAACCATCAAAACATTTTCAGAACTCTGAAGCTAATTAGGCGAAACCTTTGTAAATGCACCCTTAACATTTTAACGACAATCACTTACAACACAACTGTACGACCGACAAATTGACCTACAACTCTCAATAAGGGCACTGTTGGAGAACAATTGATTTGTATTGACGATTTAGTTGACTATTGTTGACGGCTGGTGAATATCATCATCTCAACCAGCAAAATTCAGTAAAGTATAACTTAATCGAGTACTGTTATATGGAATTATAGAATTATGTTGTTTTCCGTGTGTCTGTGCCACGTTTACATAGGTTTTCAGGGCGTTGTTGCTGAAGATGAAACGGTAAAACTGCCGAGCATCGTACTTACCTTTCTGAATTCTTCTTAATTACCAATATACTTGCTCTTATTACATAATGTTCTCGATATTTCTATGGTAAATTACCGAACATGATTCATGATCTTACGGTTCATTCGAAATGATCGGCCATCAAGAAATGAAATTAGTTTAAAATGATCACTCATTCTATAACAAATCGGCAGAGCGGAATTACAATCCAGATATTACTTGTCCCCTTTCTTCCTTCTTCCCACTCTTCTTTGACAATTCCTGTGCCGCCAAAGTGATTATGAGTCAGCATTCCAGCCAGTCTGCCTCCAGACAGTAGATCAGCTGATAAGCAGCTCAGCTCCGTAGGAGGATCCCGCCAACCCGCGCCGTGACGTAGCGACGATCGCCATTCCAACACGTCCTGTCTTTCCATGTTTGTGTTTATTCGCCATTTTTCATCTTGTCACCCATACAACACCGTTGATTGCGGTCTCTGTCGATATAAATTCACTCAGAAGCGTTTGGGAGCCGAAAATCGTTTCACAGGTAGTTTTGAGCTACGCGTGGTCGTGGAGACGTGGTTTAATGTGGAATTCATATTTACGGGGTGTTGCTTTCTCTTGGAAATAGGGTAACATTTTATGGGCCTCGTAAAATGTAGTTTCTGAAAACCTTTTTATTTATCCTCGAAATACATATCGTTTTAAAATTTGTCTATTTAAAAGGTCCTACACATTTCAACAAAACTTGCAGAGACATAACAAAGCCCCCGTTTTCATACTCTGTTTGTTATCTAACTCGGTTCTTAATAACCCAATCACAGAAAATCTCGGAACGAAAATGCTGCCTTCATGGAAAAATTAATTGCTACACAGTCTTCTGAACTTACAAATATAAGGTCTGTAGCTGTTTATACTTCAATGATTCTAAATATATTGTTTCACTCTTGGTGAACTGAGTACCACAGAATAGAGTGATGTGGATTATTCCTTATAATAAAGGAAAGGTATATTTTTTCACCGGTATACTTTGATCATATCTGGCCACAAACTGTTGTCGTTTTTGATCATTGAGCAATGGTGTGGTTGAGTACAAGGGGCGAGGCGAGGTCCACGGACACTGCATCTCAGTCAAGGCTAGCTCCTATACCTTATACGGGCAACCCACATTGCTGTGTGGCTGCACCACAGTCACAGTGACCATCCTGTGGCAGTTCAAGTTTATCTTATATCATTGATGCAAATTGGTATGATTTGGTTTTAGGACATCTTTAGCTACGCAGATACCAGTGGTCGGTTATTCGCGCTGGCATGGCGGTCTCTGGTCTTTTACACTATTTAGCAATCCGCATTAATCAGAATTAAGTAACAGCTTCTATATAAGGATAACGTGTTGATGTATGTCTCCTGGCTACGTAGACATTTGAATTCAACCTCTCCTGTCCATTCTCGGCAGAAAGCCTCTTATTAACGTGTCAAGCCCTTTAATGCTGAGATACCCTCCAGTACCAGACTCCATTTACAAGTATCTGTTTGGGTAGTTCGCACATTCGTATAATTTGCATCGGCGAAGGCGGTCACAAAGTTAAGTAACTGCTGTCGTTACAAATCCCAAATTTCCTCCTCTTCTGCTGTGGATTGAAATCTGTAGAAATAAAACATTAAACAATCTTAAATTTAAAATATTTTAAAGCTATTTAGTTGTATTCATAATTTTTGCAAGTCAAGTCAAGTCTGGCATCCTTTGGCTTCTTACGATTTTAACTTAGAATAATTATAGATACTAACGTTTACACATCAAGCTGTTTTACATAAAATAGTAACAGAGCAGTAACAATAGTGTAATCATACCAGGGAGTATTGAGATGATTCGTCACATCGATTCTGGCTGTGCAGAAATGTTTGTCTTGCAATATTATGCTAATCTTATCTATACCGTGCTTCAACGTGATTATGATGATGATCGAATTCCATTTAATTAGATATTGAATCATTCGTAATATTTACTGAAACATTTATGCTAATCGAAGTTATACAGTGCTTAAGTGAAATTTTAATTTGTAAACATTTAGATATATTTATCCAATGACTAATTAGTGTCCTTATTCAACGATTGATTTGTTTGTATAAGGTCGGATTACTCGGTTAGTCACATACTAACGTTTGTAGAATTCTTCAAACAATGGTCTATCAGAAACTTATATTGAATTTAAAACTGTAACTCAATCTTTTCAATTTAAATCAATATTGGACTCTGTCTCCTCAGCCAAGTATGAAACTTGGCTAAAATACCTACTTTCGTATGGTCGCCATTTCAGTGAAAGAAAAATATTAAAGTACCTATTAGAAAGTTTTACTCGTACTGCTATTTATTTGGTAGGAAATGTTTTCTTAAACAAATTTTAATAGTTTTTTTTATTTAATCCACTAAACCTAAATCCACTAAAGTGGATGGTGTGTTTTGAGCAAAAACAAATTTGAGATCGCTTAGTGATTACGCATATGATTAAGGCATCAAATGGTTTATTTGACACTCGATTTTTTAAATATCAAATATTTTGGTGATATTAGTGCTTGAACTTAGTTTCGTTTTCCAATATTTATTAGTTTAGAAGATATATTTCTTTATTTCTTAGCAAATTGAAAGTTTTTAATGAGAAAGTAATTGATTTTCCTAAATCAACTATGCTGATTTTGTTTGAACTCCCGTTATTTACCAACGCTCTCGCTGTCAAGTTTGTTTATTTTATTAATTTTTTAGTTTATTTTGTCCCTTGCCCACTGAGGCTCAGCCTTGTAGCCGATAGCCTACAGGCGACGTGCGACGTGCTAGGGGCCGTAACGTGATATGACGCTGTGGGCGCACTCGATGGCTTATCTTTATAAGGCCACCTGCACTCCTGCACACCTGCACTCCAGCACTCCTGCACTCCAGCACCCCTGCACTCCAGCACTCCTGCACTCCTGCACACCACACTGCAAGTGCCTTAGATCAGCATCGACTCGTACTCCAAGCCAAAAGCTCTAGCCAAATAGTTTTAATATTTTTGCTGATATTGGTACAGTGGATCGTCAGTAATGTCAATATATGTTAGAGGCTGAAGGGTCATCTCTTTAAAAGATCATTTTTAGCCTTGCAAAAATACCTTACTTGCTTTAAATCTGTGGAATATATCTTGTCTTGTCTAACATCTCCAGATAAATATGGAGATTCTTTACTCGACCTTTCTATTAAACATAGAAAGACTTGACCATTAGAACTAGATATGTCATTCCATGTTGTAATAATTGTAGCTAGTAAACTACTGAATAATACGCTGATTTTTATCCAAGCAAAATTGGAAGGATAATTGATTGCAAACTGTAGCATATTTTACGTCACTTTAAATATCATAGTAAAAGATAAAGAAGAAGATCGAATTTTGCATGAAAATCTGTAAAAGTCAACTACAGTAGGTTCTACTTAATTACGAAATTAGATACAGCTATTCCATATCGAGAAACAGACTACTTCGGTATACAAAAGTCAATGGTTTTACTTTTCGATTTTTAAAACAAGACAACCTCGAACCTAGGATTTGGCTAAACACCGGAGTCACATTTTATTTTTAAAACCAGGAAAGGTTTTATATACTATAGAGTAGGCAGGAAGAGTGACGGTACTGTTGTGGAACCTTGCGGGATGCCAGCCGTTTTGGCGATCATCCTTGACTGGACATTGTTCTTGCGACAATCCGCGAAATCGAGTTTTCTTTTGGGCAAAGCGACTACGCCCAGACGCTCCAAACACGGATTCGAAATAGATTCTCGTAGATTACACTCATTTGATTAAAGACTTTAGCGAACAAACGCATTACACGCTGTATTGTTACGTAGTTATTCTTTGTTATTTATGCTAAATATTTGGGACAGTCCAACTGGTCTCCTTAATAACCATATCAATCACGTTGTGAGGAAATTGATAACAATTGTCAAACTTAATAAGGCAAACCTGTACGCTGTTACGTTCTTTTACAGTAGCCAAAGTTGGTCAAGCATACAATAAAAAATTTCTGCTAAATCTAAAAGTCGATTTCAACAAAACGGATAGTTTTTATAGAAAATCAGGTAATTTAAATCTTAGTTAGTGTTAATTCAACTAAATTATGAAGATTAAGACTGATTGATTATATAGTTTTCAAAAATATGAAAACAGTATCTAAGTTCAAAATATTAATACCGGAAATCATGTGTTTACAGGTGTCAAACTCTATCTTGAGGCAAGTTTATGTTTCCAAATCTAACAAAATGGAAATTCATTAACCATATACATACAATATTAGAATACAATATAAGAGGTTGAATCCGCGAACTGCTACATGGATACTCGTATGAAGCGGACGACGACAAACCGATCAAACTGTGCAGATCAGGACAATTGAACCGTCTTATAGGACGTTGGGGCAGTAAAGTTCACTCTATACAGTAGTGAACAGCTGTTTTACAATTCCAATACCCCAAGTTGGCAGTACCGTGCCAATGTAAGACTTGACCTCAGTCTCTCTCAGATCGCACATTGTGTATCCACATAACATTAATCTTGTCATCCCCTCCCCCGCTACCCACAACCGACACCACTATTGTCTATGTACACTCCCTTTCTACAAACCAAGGATATTATGGTAAATTGCTTCTCATACAATTTGTATAACTTGATTTAAAACTGGTTGACGGAACCACAACACAGATATTGCCTCAGGTTACAAAGCTGTTAACAATTTCCATTTTAGGTTTGGTTATTAAAAGAAAGTGACACCTGTTTATGATATGTGTGGAATTCGTGTAGTAGACTAAAAGTATGTGCATTCAAAATAATTAAAATTGAAAATTCAACTAGTTAAAAAAACATGTGATGACGTTTATTGATTGTCGGCATTTGATCAGATTTGTTGACGAATAAGATCATTAAACATCGTGTCCCGTGTTTCGGCATGTTTACAACTCGTTTGTTAGGCTACATATTTATATACACGAAGTGTATTTTCTTTTTAATCTGTACTTATTTAGATGTTACTTAACAAAAACGTCCTAAATACACAATGTATGCTTTGAGCTAGCTAATTAATCGAAAATCAAACACTATCAACATTTAATAAGTTCCTTCCAACTTAAAGTCCGTAGGTGTAAAATATACTGACATCTCTGCTTAAAACACGAGAATATATAAACTTATAATACCAACACCCAATGTTACAGAAAGTAGGGTACTTGTAAAAGATCAGTAAGCGTTCTCACAATGCGGAACTAATGAAAATAAAATAAAACTAACTTATGCTAAAATAAAAGATTAACTAGTGTCCCTGTTGCTCGAATTCGAGCAATTGCTAAGTATTACAGGCGTTATTTTAAAACAAATTTCAACCAAGTCAGCAAGTTTGTAGCAAACTGTTAAATTAGCAAACTTATTGACTGTTTACAATTAACATATGCTCTTCTTCTCACTTTTGATTTCTGACAACAGCTGGAGTTTCATAACAATTTTTCTTTCCAATGTTAATCTTATGGAGAAATACAAAACTTTAAAGGGCTCCATGGCCTCACTCTCTCATTATTTCCCTAAAAAGAAAGTTTCCTGCACAACTTCACGTTACTCTCTTTCCAATGACACCAAAAACATGTCATTCGGTTCAGTAGTTTCGGAGGAGTGATTGTCACAAAAAACCTGCTTGCGTATTAAATAAGTACTAGTGGTCGTCCTGTGGTCGAAACTCGACCAAAAATAATTAATGTACAGACTTCTCTATTTTCTCCCCACACTGTAAAAAAAACATGTGATTGGAATTTCTTCCATTTGTTTTGATTTTCTGTTTACATTTTGTTGTTATTTCGTCACCATCATGGCAACCCATATGGTCCATGTTAATTTTTTGAAGTTTTCAAATTCATTTTTTGTTCTTATTTGTTAGCCTATTTTAATTTTTAAAAGCATTCTGCACATCTACAGGAAAATATCTTTCCATCAGTATGCGTAGATTTTCCCTGCGATGCACACGAGCTGAGAAAAAAGGTTTTAAAGAAACATGCTTGCCTATTAATATATAGAGATAGATAGATATTTAATGCAAAATTACCCATAGAGCCGATAATTAATTTTACCGGATCTGTGGGTAATCTGACAGATTAAAATCAATATCTGCTATGCAGCAAACCTGGTATTCGACTATACAACAGTTTACCTTTTCTCCATAAGAACACAGTAACATGGAAATTAAAATGTAGATACACTTTTTTTGGATTTCTCTCTAAAATGCACACAGATTATTAATTTCGTTATAAATTTTAACGTGTCCCTGGGGGAAATGAAAAAGAAAATCGGTCCTGGGTCTGGGCCTTACCGTGCCACATACGTTTACTACCATATTCTGTAGTATTCTGTAGCATCTCTTCTGCAGGGGAAATTCAATAATACAATTGATTTTTTTCACGATTCTTATTTCTGCATGGATTTAGAAACAAGCCATGTCTCAAGTTATGTATATCTTAACAGCCCTAAAAACCACATTTTTACACATATTCACTACCGTAGTATATAAGTATATAACACGTTGTACTTGACTTTAAATATATCCGACGATAAGTAAGTAAATACACTCTTGATATGTAAAGGTGTTGACAGTGTTCCCTGGAGGAATCTCTGGAACCGCTTCCACAGGCTAACATGAGTGGACATTGCGACGAGGAGATGGAGAGATACCTACATGTCTGTTAGGTCTAGCAGTACAGTGTTGCCAAATGCCAACGATGTTTTTATGTTGCAATATAATATGTATAAGTGGACTTTGACGATTTTACTAGATCGTTTGTAAAATTAATAGGATGAATATAGCTGATTTTTTCAAATGTCCTTCTTGGTTTTGTTGTTTGTTTCATTAATGGTAAAAACGCAAAGGCTTGATCAACTATGTTCCTCAACTCAATCTGTAACAGGCGTTATAATCTTGCAGTTTCAAATATCAGCATTCAACATTTAATCAGTATGATCAAGATACACCGTCACAGGGGAAAATACAACGCAAAACACAGTTCAAAACGTTGATTACAAATTATGCACGCTGACACTGCTACATGAAAGAACAAGAATGGAAATCCGTGGAAATCTTAGACTGTGTGGTAGTGGTAATACTGTATACTGTTTCTCAGTTATTATACCGATAACATGCTATTAGTCCCGTTTTGGTCATGATTGATTGTGCAATCAACATTCTTCTGAATTTAAATAGATGTCTTTTAATATTTAAAAATATGTTTTTTGTTGAATTAGGTTATCCATCTTTGCTTGATCAAATTTGTAAAATTTGAACTACTGTATATGTAATGTATCATTACTGACTTTGAATAGGTAAAGCAAATAGGAATTCCATTAATGTGAACCAAAGATACCATTGAGTTTGGATACTGCCATAAATGGAGTGCCTATTTGTAGTATCCAAAATCAATGTGCGTCTGGTTCAAGTCAATGGGAGGTCTACTTGCATTATCCAAACTCAATGGTATCTTTGGTTCACATTAATGGAATTCCTATTTGCTGTACCTATTCAAAGTCTGCATTAATGGTACAGTACATATAGTTCACGTTAATGGGAAGTCTACTTGGAGTATCTAAACTCAATGGTAGGCCTATATTTGGTTCAAATGGAATGGCTATTTGGAGTATTTAAAGTCAATGGTGCATCAGCCAAATTCCGGCGACCCTAATTATTGGTTATTCATTTTGTAGTAAATTATGCTCAATGCAATGATATTAATCCGATTGTTCTTAGCTTTTTATCTGGTACGGTATTTGTAATGTGCTATTTTAGATGATTCGTAGTCTAACATATGTTGCGACACTTGTTTGCCTTTTTATTGTTATCTCTCAAACGTCATGGCAACCAATTAACCCATAAGGCCCATGTTAAATTTATAAAAGTAAATTCACGTAGGGAGAATCCCTGTGGTCCGATTTGTACCATTTCAGATTCATACCTTCCCATGGTTGGTTGCCATGACTGTGCTAAATTCCGAGCAGATTGCTTCAGCCGTTCAGGAGGAGTATTTGTAAAACAAAAGCAGGAGCGTAGTAGGTACAAGAGGTGGTGGTTAATTTAGACAAAATGGTGGCTGTACTGCTAACTTTTCGGCATTGTTAATTTTTTAATGTGCCATTTTAGTTCGCGACTTTAGTCCAGGATTGATTCCTTAAAAGATCGGTGGAGAGTTTGGGTTTACCCTGTATAAAAGTATAACTCATGAAAGTTTACATACATTTTGTTTTAGGTGAACCATGACAACAACCACATGACATTTTACATTTTTACCAAATATAAAATGTTGTACAAAATATAATAAGGATGATATAATAATATGTTATTTAATAAGAGCGTTGATGGTTATAATATGGTTATATGGTAATATGGCAACGTGACATACACTTCTTTGTTTATTTATCTTACGTAAGCTGTGTAGAATTACACATCACCCATGAGTGATCGGACAATATTTATTCCCTGATTGCACATGTCGCCATCTTCGGTCCTCGGCGACTGCAGAATCTCGCACTTGCGGTGTTAAAGTCTCCAGGCTGAGTGGGCGGGTGACTCATATGTGACGTCACGGTAGTGGGCGACTGTGCCAGACACACACACACACACACACACACACATATATAGCTACGTCACTTTCTACGTGGGCTACCTGAGTGTTTGTCATATTATGTGTTATGTGTGTTTATGTGCGTGTTAATGTGATCGTGTGTCCACAGGTTCAGCATGATGGCCGCCGAGGTCTCAGCAGACCTCAACATCATAAACGACGAAGATGTGCTGCGCAGGATGGTAAGCGTTGACAGACAGATTATTGGATGGTTGCATGAACCTAACTGTAGTTTAGTCTATGTATATACCAACCAATAAAATGATAACCGGGAACTCTCAAATGATTGGCGATAAGGAGGCATTTTTTTCTTCAAATAAATACATGTTTTGGCACTAAGCTATGAATTGGCTAAAGCGCATCCGTATAGATGAGATGTCAACTTCATTTTAATAAAAGAGTCAATAGTATTACCGGTACCTAACCTAGAAATTAAAAAATTTGTTTCAACCGTTATCCTATATCCGATTTCAATCTATACTCCTTACCACTTAATAAAGATTGAGGAATTGCGGGAAAAGGAGAAAGATTTAAGATTTAAATCTGATATAAGGCCAACGGTTCAAAGGTCCTAGGCTAGGTAATACTGTTGACTTTTTATAATGAAGTAGACATCCCATCTATACGGATATAAGCTAAGCCGATTTTGTAATAAAAAATCACTGTTATAATAGCCACTCACAGAGTGCGGTAACAGTCTAAAATTCGTTTTGCCGAAACGGTTGTCTATAGCTTACAAAAAGTCTTCCTATGAGTTTGACTTGGTTAAAAAAGTTAGAGTATTTGACAGAAGTCACTGATTTACATCATCACTATGTCGGTGTCTTAACGCAACTACATCCAACTTGGTTCTTAAACAGTGGTAACTTGATAACGTGTTTATTTTACCTGTGAAGGTTTAGACCAAAGGTCAACTCCACCACCTTCACAGGCTACAAAAACACACTTACACATAGTGGGAGGGAATGTCAATGTCAATACATTTCTTACCCACCGTATTCACAAACTGTGTACCCTGTGGAAATTGAGGGATTTCGTACCATCAGAATGTCTTGAATTAGTTTAGTGACATAGTCCGTTGTTTTGTTGAACCTCTTTAATACTTTCTTATGAAATGGTGGCCATCCTCCAAGGGAATACGGGATGATCAAGGGACGAATCAAGACAAAATTCAACTGTCTAGTTCTGTCTAGTTCTGAATAACTAAAAGGTGTTATTCTATTCTCCAGGATATATATTCTGGTTTAGCTTAGGTACCGGTACAATATTTGTATAACCTACGCACAGATAAACTTGGTCTCAAACCCACCAGAGACATGTAGTAGAGCGGTCAGCTGATCCACAGGTTGGTTATGTTGTGGGCAGCTGAGGTCGCTCAGTGCTGTCGCGGGCGCGCCACTATACTGTAGTAGACTGACGACTGTAGTGCCGGTACCTGGGGATTGTGATTGTTTCTTGGATCCAGAATATAAATTTCTACTGCGATAGCAATAAGGTAGGACCTTAATTATTTATTTGTCCAATTACTGCCTGTCATAAAAGGTATTTTTGCGATTTTGTATTAGCAAACGTTGTAAACAATCAAACATTTATGTCTTACAAACTCTCTTCAATTTGTTTAAAACAAAGTACCTACCTCAAATAATTAAAAATATTATTTTTACCAAACCTTGATTAATGGACTGTTCTGAACACTGATGTAGTGGTTTATTGTTGAAACAAGCTAAATATCCATATATAAATCCAAAAGTACCCATGAACTTTTGAGAAAACTACAAGTTACACCCCCATAAACTATATACTTAAAATGTTCGTCATGATGAGAAACCTTGCGCAAAATGATCCATTATTACAAAATTGCCCTTTAAGGTCGTAATTACTTTCTAAAGGGAACTTTCCATACACCTAATGTTAAAAATACCAAAGCTGTACTTATTTTTTTGTTAATCTTTCAATTTATTGCCTTATTGAAATCAGGTGTGATTATTTGTTTATATTGCTGTATTCTGTTTCGTTTATTTTAGCTTAAATTAACCAATCAATAGTTTTATTAATACCATTGACTATAGCCTACACAGAATCTGTGTACAGTCAATGTCAATCAGTGTTGCCAGGTGTACGATAATTATCGTATTTGTACGATTATTTTGCTCCTTCCCCATAAAAAATAATTTTGAAAAATTGTACGATAATTTTGACGTTGTGTACGATTTTTTGTCATAATGTACGATTATTTTTTGGGGGCTGGAAAATAAACTATTTCATATTGATTATTATACATTTAAACACGTTTCCCACTTTTAATAGGCCTATATGGAAAAACGGTAACATCACTTCGTTGCTGTTCGATCTGGCAACCTTGCAAATCCATCAGCTGTTATAAAAGGTTTAAATACCTGCTATTAAGCAATCCAATTTTGTTGTTGACACAACTAGTTTCGGTGTCTGTGTGACACCATCATCAGGCTGTACAAGGACAGTTACCATAAATGTCTCGTATTCGTGTTTGTGTCGTGTTTAAATGTTTATTTATTATTTTCGTGTAAATATGACGCTCTTCGTATGAAGAAAGAAAACTGTCCTTGTACAGCCTGATGATGGTGTCACACAGACACCGAAACTAGTTGTGTCAACAACAAAATTGGATTGCTTAATAGCAGGTATTTAAACCTTTTATAATATTATTTGGCAATCCGGAGGCTAACAACTACAATGAAACCATCAGCTGTGTTAGAGAGGGCCCATTTGCTACCAACTTAAGTGTTTAAAGGAGAATTTTGAGAGAAGTTGGCCGCCATTTGTACTAGGGGACAGGGGTGGATTACGTTGTACCTTCAATTAATTATTGTACTTAGTACATTGGCAGTAGGGGAATGAAATAAAGCAATGAGCTGGTTGATTTTTCCAGTTGAGAAGAAAATACCATTATTTTACAGCGTTTCAATATTTTTCTAGCAGAGATGCAGATTCCGTGTGTGTGTGTGATAGTGTGCTGCCTCCGGTAGAATTTATATTTTTCATTTTTCTAGCTCAGTGGTAGGCTAGTAGAGCAAAAACGGTGGGTGGCAGAGACAAATAGAGTAATATTTCGGCCATTCCATCATCGACTTGCTTGTTTTACATTATAATAATATTATTATAAAAGAAAATTGTGTGTACGATAATTTTGCCCCAAAAACGATAATTTTGGCCTGCTTGTACGATAATTTTCGCCGGCGAATCTGGCAACACTGATGTCAATGCTTATATGAAGTTAAATAGGATGAAACCCGTGGGTAACAGCTAGTTTATATACATTCTTTTACGTAATTGCGGGACTAGGAATACACATTTCCTTAACCTTCTCTAATTTCTTATTAAGGAATAAAATAGTACAATTGTTTTGTAAGCATATTAGGCAATGTTTACTTAATTAGTATTGCTAAGGGTATTGTTCAGCATGTTTCTTAAAAATTTAAAATATGGCTTATAAGTTTTGTCAAAGCAAACCAACTCGAGAAGATTTATAAAAACTTCACCACAGCAAACTTGCAGACTTAGTGAAATTTCATTTGATTCGTATGATTGAATCTTTACAAGAATATTTTCAATAAAAAGTCATATTAATTGATTTTTTAAATGCTTCTACGGAGAAGAGAAAACGTGTTTTTTTTAATCAAATGTTAATAGTATAGAAAAAAATAAATTATTTTTTCAAATGATATAAAAATATATATCCATTAACAAGTAGGGATCCATCTACAACAGGTATATTTTTTCCATAAGAATGTCATGGGAATTTTAAATGTTCAGATTTGTTATGTTCTCCGTAACCTTAAACTATTGTACAATAATGATTCACTGTACACAATTGTTGTTTTTTTAGGCTCTACACAATGCATGTAATGAAAATTTTACACTTCCATGTTTTAAGGGTAACTTTTTGAAAACCCCGATACCGGTCCAATGACCCGATCTTGCTGGTTTGCGAACTCTATCAAGTTTGTTCAGCCCTACACATTCATGCCAAATTTCATCGAAATCGGGCTAAAATTACTAGAATTATCGTGCTCACTGTACACACTCAAACATACAATAAGAGGCTATAATTTTAACGAATAGTGTTTTTGACCTGTGAAGACAATTTTGAAATAAATCGGTCCCAGGTCTTTCCATGCCACCTGCGGTAATAGCTTCTTCCCTATAGGAAAATTCGCTAAAATTAGTATAATAAACAGATATGACTTAAACTTAATAATTGGCTGCATCTAATTACCGCCATATAAAAAATAAAAAAATCTACTGAAACACTAGAGACAAAGGGGGAACTATTCTGTGATGGCCTAACTTTAGTGGAGCGTGCTCTACACTAATATGATTTCGAATCCGCAGAATGGCACAAACAGTTAAGAAATGATTTTTTTCTGGAAATCAAGACAGATATATTGCTTTACTAGAATTGCAAATCTTTCATATGCTGTCATAGTATATCAGTATTATACCAATAACATTATGTTCATGTCATTTAGGAAATACCTTGCTTATATTAAGTACCGAAAGACCGAGCCGTGGCTCGGTATAGTTTATTTCGATTGTAAAAGCAATACAAAGGAAACCTACGATTTATTTACAACTAATTTTGGCTTTTATTACTAAAGTTTGAGTGGAATTTCATTTTATAATGATGGAAATTTTAACTTGGCAATCCAACACAATATATATACATTTGCTTCCAAAAACATATAAATAGCTGATCCAACAAAATAAAACAACTATGTGGTAGGTTTATTTAATCTTAAACTTTATGTTGTATTAATCATTATAAGTCTATTTCAATGATTATGAAACAATTTTTCCCGTTGCGAACCAAAAGTTAAAAGTGAGAAGAAGAACATATGTTAATTGTAAACAGTCAATGTGCAAATTATCTATGTTGTATTAAAAATGGGTATAGTTTTGGATGTTGGTTTGTGTTTAATGATATAAGTTATTAATTATTGAATTTTTATTTTAATGATTTGGAATATGAGTATGCTTATGATAAATAACACCATTTCAGAGTTCTGCCAGTTTTTGCCTAACTCTGTTCTGTAGAGTTTAAAGTAGCTTACACCTTATTGTCTACAAATTGGCTAAATAACTTAGGTACGGTACATTATAAAAGCTGACAGCCTTTTTACGTTGACTTAAATTGAAAGCTTACCATTTCCCGTCCATGGGCAGTTTGATAGTTAAAAATTAACCCTTTAAACTGGAATAGGACTGTTATGTAAATTGTTAGTATTTCCATTAGTTAATAATCTTTTTCTTTCTAATGTCTATGTTATTCTTATGAAGAATATTGTTAAATGTTGTAGTTTGCTTGTTTATGGATATATTTTGATCCAACTTGGCAAATTTATTTATTTTATACTAAGCTATTTATATTTTACTAAAAAGTACACTCTATTAATTTCCTTGTAGCAGCAAACCTAGGTACTCATTAAACCTAATTTTTTTTTTTAAATAGATTTAATTAAAAATTAATTCATACAAATGGAAATTCGCTTAGTCGGCAGGTTTGCTGCTGCGGGGATATTTTGGTTTTAGTTCTTATTTTGAAACTAATATAATCACAGGTTACAGTAGTATTCAGCCACAGTAGCATTAATACAGGGTATGTAAGGGGTGTGATTTACATCTTGGTATTAAAATAAATCTTTCTATAAGTTAAAGTAAAACTTCAGCATGAGCACACTCTCAGATGTATTAGACAGATAAGTCCGATTCAAGCGTATATTGTTTACTATAAAGATTATTGTAATACAATTAACTTTAATGCTGATTCAACTGAATACAGCTGTCCAAATTATGTAAACTATAAAAAAGAATGGATAATAATTGTAATATTATCTACCCTAAAATAAGAGTAAAAAAATGAGCCAGTGCACTCAAACGTCATCAACACAAGACCCTCATCAACACTAGCTCTATTTTCCTATCTATGGAGTGATCTTCAGTATAATCTTTGCTCAATAGTTACAACTGATATCTTCCATTTGTACTAAATTCGTTTGTAATTTGCTAGCATACTGTTGATGTTTTTTTTTATACTGTAGACACATGTTACAAGTCTTTTGTTGTTTACTTTTTCTTTGTGATTTTGTTCAACAGTAACTATGTTACTTGGCAACCCATAAGAACAATGTAAAATGTTTAATTTTTCAAATGAGTTATGTAGCGATATACAAATTTTCCTTGGGTAGTGGCTGTCGTCAATCACGTTTGTAGGGCTAAGTCCCTAATTCCAAATTTTAGTCAAAATACTTCCACTGGATTTTGAGATAAATATTACAAACATACATACAGTACATTCATACACACCATAGCTCATATTGGAATATAGGGTTAATTCGTCTAGTCTTTTCCAAGTGAAAAATTCAGTACCAAACGACTAGTACCTCAACTAGGATTTTAATTTTTATGAATGTAGTTATGTGAATTATTAATTTTTATATATTCGCCATTTGTAAATCAGCCCACTTAAATGAATGGTTAGGATTTCAAGTAAAAATGTGCATGACATTACTCAGAAGTGATTACGTCGAAGTCTTCAAGAACGAGACAAGAGTGTATACGTGAGGTCTTATTAGTTGGCATACATATGGAAGGATGCCAAACTTGTTGATTCGTCAATTAAAATGAAATTAAAGAGTCAACAATTGAGGTAGCCACCAACACAATGCAGCAAACCCTCTACTTTTTTTGGATTTGGAATTATTTGAACTAAAAACGTTGCAGGAAATACAGCTGAAGAAAACTATGCATTTCACCAGGTAAATATGTAATCAATGTCAACTTTCACAAGCAGTAATCTACTTGCAGATATTACTGTACCTATTTCTAGTAGTCTACTAGACAAAAAAATCTTCCTGGAAATTCTGTGACGTGTTCCTTTTCTTTTTTAAACTCAAGTAAATTGATTTTCTTCGTTTCATCGGTGTCTTCGGCTTATTCTATGTTCATATTTGGTATTTAAATTCCCAATCTCATCAACCGTAACTTATATTGTTTTTATTCCATTTAATAGAAGTAAAGAAATAAGTCTGGTATCAAAATTGAACTATTGTACTGTAGCATAAATTATTAGCACTGCTGTAAATGCGTAAATCTAGTAAATTATAGCTGGTTTATTCAGTCATTTTTTAAACATAATTTTAGTCTGTAAAACTTTTAGCAGCAAACGTATGGTATGCAAAGGAAGGTGGTGTGTAGCCAACTTATCTAAATTTATCTAGTTTCTTGACTTTATCTTTCAAGTAAATTATATAAAATACGGTATTTTTGTAAAGCTCTTATAACGTCCTACAACTTTTTCCATAGGTTGGTTCTGATATATCTGATCAATAAAACGATATTACAAAAATAACACAAAAATATTTTTAAAAAACGGGCTTTTTTTGCAAAATTATTAAAAATTTACTAAACACTCTACAAATGTCTAAATTTAAGAAAGATAGTATGTAAAGTTATCTTTAAAACAAAAAGTGTATGCCGGTCCGACAAATAGTGTGTGAAATACATACAGCACTTTAAGAGAAATCCTTTGCCGCTATATTGATGACGTCATAGCCGGAAAACGTGGGGGGTAGGAGGTAAACACTCAGGTTTTGTTGAACTCCTAGACATTAAGCTAAAAGGTTATGCAAGAACATTTAGTATACGCAAGTTTGCACACTAAAGTGTAATCAGCTGCAGGACTACATAGCCTATAGGGAATAAGGTATTTTTCAATTACAATACTGTAAAAGAAGACAAAAATTGTGCATGGAAAAATAACGGGTACCGAAAAATAACCTGATACAAAAATTAAACTTCATTCTTTTATCTATCCATTGCATTATAAATCTTATTGATTGATTAATATTTTTCAAGAAATAAACAAATCCAATCTGCTCTTTCATTTTGAAACACCCTGTACAGCATACACATAGTCGATTCAAACATTCTATTATGGTAGACCAAGGAAGTGTTTCATAGTTGACATTAATGTGGCCTAAATTTGTATTTTATATTATAAATATGTATTTTCTGGTACTCTATAAACGCCGTGTCGATGTTGATGGATTGGACAGTGTGGGTTACGCGTAGGATCTCTGAGACATTTCGACTTGATATTTGACATTTACACCTGGTTCCTCGTAGGTGCTAGAGTGGATGTTAATCTGACTCGCTCAATCAGATATAGGAAATGTTTGGAACGGGCTTGAAAGAGTGAAATAACATTAATTTCACAACCAATTCGCTATTTTATAGTTCCTTTAAACTATTCCGGGTGAGCAAATGTGGGTGTCTGCAATACTCACACGTACAAAATGCGATTGTATTCTGTTTATAAGGATGTCAACGGTTTCATTAAACTGATGTGTACTTGCTTACAATTTTGGACTCTATGATGAATGAGCAGACAAAGCACGAGAATATAGTATCCTGAAGGAGCCCACAACCAACAATACAGTACAACAACACAACACAACAACAACAATATAGGGAATAATTATAAGGCATCGGGCCGGGAACCCACCGTGGATTCACACTTCGCAGGCAATGATAATGGACGACTAAGCCACCGACTCATAAAATATCTCAAGTTATTCAAAAACATCACATTTCGCTATGAAGTTCAGAGTGGCAATATCAGGAGATTGCGCGTATTCAGAGCCCTTCCCTAAGAAGAGGGCGGCAATTCGATATATCGCGTCCCATTGTGTAGCCCACACATTACTCAGAAGATGAGCTGGCAAAACCATCCTCCTTTATGAGACCTCGCTCGTCAGTAATTAGTTTTATTAGATCTACTCACCTCACACATGCTCTTTTTTACTCATAAACTATAATTATTTCCAGTTACGTTGTATATACACATGTTAAGAATGATTACACTTCACACCGAAGTGTTGAATCGTTATCATGATCATGATGGTTGATCATGATGTTATCTCTGTTGTGTGTTGATATAGAGAAAACACAAAACAGATGCGTCAACCTTTTTACAAGAAGCTTTGCCATACACTATCGAAAGCCACCGTGGACGTTTAATTTTACTTTTCATTGCTTTCATTTTATGTATAAGGCATTTTGGCTTCTTATACACCATCATTGCAGGAAATCGACAATCATCTTCTATGACGCAGGGCTTCAGAGTGTTGATGGTCTTACTCATTTGCATTGCTTCAGCGTAAAATGACTTAAACACTCCCGATTAAGTCAATATTTTTTGCTAGATTCAGAACTTGATTAGTGTTGGTCAGATAAGTTTCGCACTGCCATAACTAGCTGCGGTGACTGCCTTGGTCACCAATATACGTGTTGGGAATCACCAGTAATGCCATAACTAGCTGCGGTGACTGCCTTGGTCACCAATATACGTGTTGGGAATCACCAGTAATGCCATAACTAGCTGCGGTGACTGCCTTGGTCACCAATATACGTGTTGGGAATCGCCAGTAATGCCATAACTAGCTGCGGTGACTGCCTTGGTCACCAATATACGTGTTGGGAATCGCCAGTAATGCCATAACTAGCTGCGGTGACTGCCTTGGTCACCAATATACGTGTTGGGAATCACCAGTAATGCCATAACTAGCTGCGGTGACTGCCTTGGTCACCAATATACGTGTTGTGAATCACCAGTAATGCCATAACTAGCTGCGGTGACTGCCTTGGTCACCAATATACGTGTTGTGAATCACCAGTAATGCCATAACTAGCTGCGGTGACTGCCTTGGTCACCAATATACGTGTTGGGAATCACCAGTAATTTTTCGTTTTAATTTCAACCGATTTAGCACCTGCCCGCGACTAAGAAGACGGTGGAAAACTGTAATCTTTGTCACTAGTCATGTAATCTAATGGCTAAAATTGTGGCAAAAGTTAATCTACAATACATTAACCCTGATGTTTTTTGCCTATATCACAAGTATACAAAATTAGCTTAGTGCTTATCTAGTACTATTAATTAAGTACTATAGTAGTCAAAGATACTACTAATTTTTAGCAAGGCAATTTAGTCTGTAAATGTGAGCAAATCACTAACTGTATTTCAGTGTATCCCACGATCAACACAAGTACACAAAACACACCATGTGTAGGCTAGATGAATGTTTAATTCCATTTATACAGTTATTTCCACTTAAAGATTTGTTTAAACCTTTGCAATTCGTTTGAATACAATATCAGAATGATTTTAATTAGTTTTTGGAGAGCGCAACCTTTCTCTAACAACAGAGGCTCTAAAAGGATTGACTCCGAACTTTGTTAAGAATACGACACCATTGCGAAATAAAATGTTATAGATGGATAAACACGTTATAATCATGAATATTAAGCAACGTATTAACGTATTAATGAATGCTCGATCACAATTCAGATACAACACTGCAATGTTGAAGGCCAACGGGGAGGAGTGAGGACTACGAATGCTTAATAGTGAACTGTCAGACCGCTCAACTCATGACAGATTGAAGTGTTATACTCGCAATTCACACACACATATATTAGCTGTCACTCCCTGCGTAGGAATAACAAACACTACTTCAAACTCGTTTATACTTATTAACAACGTCGAGCTCAAGTCTGTCACAGGTGCTGAGGCGTGTTGTGGGTGTTCGAGCCATGGGAACGTGATCAAGGGAGCGAGCAATGCAACAATGGCAGTTTATCATCTTGGCTTCTAATGATCATCATAGCTGTGTGTCCCATCATTGTGATGTAAACGTAAAGACGTATCACATCTCATATAAGGTTTACCCAGATTTCAAATTAATATCTCTGTCCCGCTTGAGAAGGTATCATATATAAAATGAAATTTACTATGAAAATAACGTGTCTACTTAAATCGAATTGAATAAAATAGCAGGTTCATTACTACCATTAAATTATTGAGTAATCGTTCTTTGAACGACTGTATAATGGCTGTAAAATAAGCAAAACTCGGGTTTCATACAAAGACTAAGTTATTTAACTGAATGGTCAGATCGAAGAATAACGATGGCGGTTAAAAATTATCGTCAGTTTTTATGTATAACACCAAAAAATGTAGGTTTATGATAATGTTCTCTCTTGTTGTCTATGTCAGCTACAACTAATTAATCTTCAACATTTGTAGCTAAGATAAAATAAAATAGACAGTATCAGCAATCTGATACATAGGTACTTTCCTCAATTAGCTTGTCCACCAGCTTTATCATGAGTAAGCGATGAGAGTAATTAACTATGATATTTAAAAGGTAAAATCACAAAAATTGCATTAGCCTTTGTGTCGATGCAAGGACTATATAGTATTGATTGTGGTACTCTACTAATGCCAAAATGTAGGTCGGAAGGCGATCCAAACGGTTACTTCCCGCGCAAATCTGTAGGTCGGACTTCCGCCGTGATCCTTCGAGGAGCATCAGCGACTGGAATAGAGACGCCCGCGGTCCGGGATCGCCCACCGAGCACGACCAACGCTCGAAACGAAACCGAGTCTCGCCAATGTCTTACAGTCTGCGAATAATTGTGCTGTTCAGTAGCAAAGAATTAAAGGCCGACCTAGTCTTCAGATGCATATTTGTAACTTTGTTAACTACTAGTGAACTATGAGTTACAAACTGGTGCGTATCACTAACGCACTGTGAGGATACCTACTGTCAAACAATCGTATAGATTATCAGGACTTGTATTTTAACAGTTATGAGTTTTTGGGGTTACCCACCCAATAAATTTAAATGAATAATGAAAGTTGATCGTACAGATTGTCAAGCTTTTGTGTATATTTACTAGCATATAGTACTTACTAACACAAATTATCAATAACGAATAATCCATTTATAACACTATCCATAGATAGTGTTATCCAAGAGATAGATATCCTAGATATCCAACTAAGTTGCGTAGATTTAAGTTGTAGAGGTAGCTTCTCAAATAGTTTATAATGTGCATTAGCAAATTGAAGATTTATTGCAAATTATTACATTTTATTAGTCATTCACGACTAAACTAGTCCATCATTACTCTCTGAGAAAGGGGGATATGGTTGTTTGATATTTTTAGTAAACTTACCAAAACCTTCCCTCATTCACTGTCTTCGTCGTTGTCAGCCTTACGTCTCTTGTTTAAGCTTTCTGTGACCATTTCGCATAGTCCGAAGAGCGCGGTGCTCCATAACAGGTCTGCACCGATCACCGCCGCGGTCAGGATGTTGGAGAACGCCATGAACATCGGAGACAGCCCCCAGTCGTGGTCCTTGAACAAGCAGTTGAACACGCCCCAAAACCCCACCAGCAGCAGCAAGACAATGCCGGTGCCGTAGAAGATGAAGTAGAACCATCTGTTTGGTCTGTCTCCCAACAAGTAGACCACCACTAGGCCGAACATCACCGTTAGATATCCGGGAACTGTGTGAGCAAAGATTACTTCTTGAAAGTGTCCGTCCATTCCTGAAAACCCCGCCTCGGAGAGTCGCCAAAATAAGCTTGTGATTATAGTAAGGCACAACGCGATAACTTTGAGATAAAATCCTGGTTCCCCAGCAATACTGATAAGATTGGCGATGGTTTCTTGTAGCATTGTAATCAAATGTTCCAAAAGTCCTTTATGAGGATTTGTAGATATTATTATTTTAACTTTCAACAGTCAGCTGTCAGTTGCAGCATTTAAAATTGAAAGATATATTATTTGCAACAAGAAACGGTATGGGCATTGATTATTGGCACGGCCACCTGGCCTGGTAACATTGGCAATGACAACGTCTCCCAATTTATCTCTAGACCTTTTTAAAGAGCTTTAAAAAAAATTGTATATCAAAGTGTTTCTGTACGGTTATTGGTAACTGAGAAAATTACAATTAAATTCAATTTAAAATTCCCATGTTATTCTTATTGAGAATATTGTAAAAAAATGTTGAAGTTTGCTTGATTATAGATATATTTTGATCAAACTTAGCAAATTTATTGATTTTATACTAAGCTATTATTATTTTACTGAAAACACACTTTATTAGTTTTCTTGTAGCAACAAACCTAGGTACTCGTTAAACCTAATGTTATTTAAATAGATTTAATTGAAAATCAGTTCAGACTGTTGGAAATTCGATTAGTCAGCAGGTTTGCTGTGGCAGGGGTATTTTCTTTAATGGATTAGTAACCCAAAGAAATTTTAAAATTACTAAATTACGATGTTTTTGCTTATAGGATTGAAATAGTTCACGAATGCAACTTATGTTCTGTGGTATGATGTTTACCCTAATACTTTACTTTAATACTTTATTGTGAAATGACGAGCATACGAATGCAGGTATTTTAAGCCAAGTAGAAATGAGGATGAGTGTAGGATGAGTGGCGCGATCTTGTAGTCTTGTTAGTGAATAAGACCGTTTTGCAAGGGCATTAAACATGACTAAAAAGTATATAAACCTATAAACTAATGTATGTTACAGGTGAAGTCTAAAAATGTATAACAACTTCCAAAATGACTATTGAGTGAGTGATCAAGGTTCAATGTATTAGAAAGCTGCTGTTGTTCTAGTACAAGCTACGAACTATTGTGAATGTTTGCTTCAGGAAGTAGTAAAAGGTTTATAGGGGCGTTGAAATGCCACTTGTCAATCACAAACCTCCACAGTGTTCAATCCTAGATACGCGGGTCTCGGTCATTCTAGAAGCAGCAACATGTCTGTAGCCAATCCTGCAGAGGTTCGGACTGGTTGTAAACACGTGCATTGTAGTGTGTGTGAAGTAAAAGATTTGAAATTAAAACTCTGTACTAGGAAAAACAATATCTCATTGACCAGTTTATGATTGCTAGCACTTCCTGCATGTTGATCTTAGTGCTCTAATATAAACTATTGCAACTGTAGAGTATACGGCGACTAATACATTTGACATTTGAAATTAGACTATTTGAATGAGTCTTGATTGAACTTATGTTTTGTGGATCACCACACCATTCACTTTATCGACTACCAAAGCTACCATACAGACACTGACACTATAACCTCTACTACTGTAACACTATAATTTCCTGGTCAGGAACCGATGAGAACCTCTTTAGTGAAGGAGCGGGGGGCGTGACGTCACTCTTCTCTTGAAGGAACGCCATTACAGCAACGATACGAAGTTAAGCAAACGGCGTTTATTTATTTTTTTCCGGTTAATAAACAGTTGAACATTTTTGCCTCTCAAGTTTAATATGGCTGATTTTCGTAAGCAAAGATATGGAATAAAGTTTTGTGTGAAACGGAGGAAAAGTGCTACGGATACTTAAAACAGCTACTTGAACAAAAGCTTTTGGTGGTGATAAAATGAGTGAAAGAACCTGTTTCAGGTGGCATTACTTTAAAAAATGGAAGGGAATCATATGAGTTGGCAGGTGGAGTGATGCCAAAAAACAACGATGATTACGTTCTTTGATTATCGCGGTATGGTGTAAACCCATACTGTGCCACAGGGTCAAACAATTCACGGAGGATAGGCCTACTACATTTTATTTCAGTATTGAAACAAATAATCCAAGACCACATCCAAAAAAATGGCCAGACCTCGTCAGACGCTAGAAACTGCATCACGACACGGCAATGCTCGCCCCCATGTTGTCAGTTTTTTTTTTTTTCAAAAAAAGAATCGAAACTGTGCTACACCCACCCTACAGCCCTGATTTGGCTCCAAATGACTCTTGTATGTACCCTCAGGCCAAAAAGGAGCTCAAAGGTTGGTGTTTTCTAAATGCTACTGTGGCTGTTAAGACCTATAGAGGCGATTTTGAAGTTTCTGTCTAAGGAAGACTTTGAACACGTCTTCAAGGAGTAGCAGAGGCGTGTGTGGCTGGAACAAGTGTTAGGCTTTGAATGGCAACTACTTAGAAGTGTTACAAGTGTTTGATGTAAAGTCTAAACTTTAATACAATACGTTAAATATAAAACTCTTAACTTTTATATTAAAGGTATTGAAAGAGTACTGTCAGTCTTTATTGAATACCCCTCGTATTATCAGCAAGTTTGGTTGCAATTAGCATTAGCGCGCAGGATCTTTTCTAAGCGGTCGACATTTAGGTTAGGTTATGACAATTTAATTTTATAATTAAAAATTATTAAATTAATTTTATAACTAAACAATTAAAAAATTAATTTTATAATTTTTCTTTAATCAACGTGAGGGGCTCTCCCACAATCACTCCTTCGCAGAAGAGGTTCTCATCGGTTCCTGACCAGGAAACTGACACTAGTACCAATCAATAGTTTTATTAGGCCAAATGCTTTTGAAGTCAAACGGGGTGAAGCCATCAAGTAGTTTCAGAGTTTCAAATTCAGCGAAGCCATCCAATAACCGCCCTATATCCTGGTTGAATCACACAGACGTCAAACAAAATGAAAGTGACTGTAGGGTTGTCTACAATCTCTTACTTAAGTTTTGGGAAACTTTATTTCATCATAACATTGGTATACCGTACCAAATTTTTACAATAACTTAAGAGACCGAATATCAAAAGGAAAAAATTTCTTCTAAGAGTAAAAAAGTTAAGAAACGCAGTCAAATATTTAACTTTGTTTTTGTTCCCATATCTGCCATGACACCAAGGTTTTTATAGCTCTGGCAAGCCTAAATCATCTACAAATACCCACTAACAAGCCATGGACGCTTACGTGTGCACGGTAGATATATTCAATTAATGACTCATTTAATGGTTATTTTAAAATGCAGTTATTAGCTCATCAGACTGCACATTCTTCCCCCTGGAAGAGTAACTTAAGTTAATTGGGTTTACACATAAAATGATGAGTTCAAAAACAATATTTGACTTTCAGTTAGATATTGAAGTGAAAACACTCGTGATTATCTAAGATATTTTCGGACCATTCCCATGAACAACTTAATTTGCATATGAATAAAAATCAAAATACTGCACAATTTGTTTTTAATAAAAATTAACGTACATTTCATTATAGAAATACCACGAATTTGAGTTCTACCATATTTATAGTGCCAGACATTTGCTAATATATAGGTAGGCTAGTTATGCCTCAAAACTGCGGATAGCAATAATTTAAACGATAAATCCTTACGATATCATGATAACTCAGAAGAAGTTCTCGGATTTGATGAAATCCACCAGAAGTAGTACTCCGACGACAATACAGAGTATAGCGTTTATAAGGCTGTTCCCAGAGTTGTAGTCTAGTCTGTCGATGAGTCCGATGATGCCGGCGATCAGGAACAGGACCACACCAGTGACAATGAAGAGCCTCTGGGACCACTTGGCGGGGATCTCGTCGAGGAAGTAGAGAGCAACGAAGACGCAGAGGACGACTACGTAGCCGCAGTTAGCCAAGTAGAATACCACCGTTGTCCCAAACCTGATTGGAGGGATCCCACCTTTATCCGGGATCGTCCAGAGACAGAGGATCACGATGTTAACGATGCATGCTATAAATTTCAGCAAGAAGTTCAAGTCAGTTAGTTGCACCATGTTTAGATTTTTCTGATAAAATTGGTGAAAATATTCTTGAATCGACAGCTAAGCAGGCAAAGATTTAAATCAAAACAAGTTTACTAAATAAACCAGGTGTTATGATTGTTGAAGAAATATAAACCTTTTGTTTTCAAATGCATTTGGAGTATTGGCCGTATGATTCCAAAGCTGTTTAAAATTGGTTTTAATACTATTATAATTAATTTCGTCAGTATAACCATGGATAAAACATACGTTGGTTAGTCTATGGTATAACCTTTGGCTATTAATACAACTTCAGTACAACTACTTCAATAAGACTACAAGATCGCGCCACTCATCCTACACTCATCCTTCACTCATATTTGGGTTAAAATACGCACATAGTGGCGTCCCCATCTTAAATAATTGATAATTGATAATATAACTTCAGTATCCAATAGTCAATGGTATAAGTGAAATTCATATTTTACATGAGGTTGGTTATTGCGATTGTTATGGCTGAATATTTTGTTAGACCTTATACTTTAGGTGTCAAAAACAAACAAAAAATTGGTATATATTGTAGCAAGCACTCACCATATGAACTGAGTTGATGCGTGGTTCTTTTATACTGATGTTAAATGCGTGGTGGAAATGATAAAACACTTTATTAACCATTATCCCACGACGCGCCTAAAGCGCCGCAAATAATGATTGACCAACGCAGATTATGGGGAATGTGAGTTGGATTTTTACTTGTGTAGGTACAAGAAGTTTGTTCGTAGGTTGTTTTAGGTTCTTAGGCGTTAAAAGGGTGGCCCTTTTTTCCTGGGCTTTAAGTGGTTTTTAAAGTTTTGGATGTTCTATGTTCTATGGAGAAATGATTCCATATTTGGAGAACTTCCAAATGGACCATTGTAACTCTAGTACTAATAGAAATCTTATAAATAAACGCTGTAGTTATTATGGTTTAGTATTTAAGTATCACCTATATTCAGCTTTAGAGGAGTAGTTAAAGCTCTCAAAAGTGTTGCAACGTTGATCTTACAATTGAAATTAGTGCTAAAAGAAGAACTAACTATTGCACTTGCATACTTATAGTAACAACGTACAGTATACACTTTTCAATGGCGTTTGTTATACCTTGGCTGCAGGGGGGCTGCAGGGGTCCTCCCCCGCAAGATTTGGTATTTTTAAAGCCATTTGGTAGATTTCTACAACTGTTTTTAGCATAACTGTGTTCAAATTCCTCCGTTTTTAGGACGAAGTATATGTTTGAATTTATCTTTCCAGGATCGAATGAAGTGGGGCTGTAGCCCTATAGCCCCCCATTGAACTTCCACAAAAACTTGTAATCATACTTAGATTCAAATTCATCTTAACTGCGTCCCACTCTTACTTACCTATTAACCTAGATGTTGAAATTGAAAGTAGGATAAATTGTGGATAAGTGCCTATAGGTAAAATCAGAAAATTTCCTTTCACGGATGTGTCAACATAATAGTCAAAGTTTTTACCACTGTGTCGAAATTCCACCGTCATATTACAATGCATGAATGAACTGGCTTAGAAATCTGTAAAAAATGTGTGCCTTTTAGGGAATTTCAGTATAGGGAACTAGCTATTATCGTAGGTCTCATCTGGTAAGACCTGGGTCCGGGACCGATTTACTTTTTCATTTGGATGTCCCCAGAGGTTAAAAACACTATTCGTTAAAATTGTCATGTGTGTGTGTGTGTGTGTGTGTGTGTGTGTATCAGTAAACGCGATAACTTGAGTAATTTTTGCCCGTTTTTGATGAAATTTGGCTTGAAGTTGTACGGCAGGTTAAACTTGAACGAGTTCGCGAACCAGCATGATCGGACTATGGGAACGGGGTTTTATGTGGTAAAAATTGGGTTTTCTCCTTTTTGACCATAAAAAATCCCAGTTTCTCCTAGAACCGTTTTTTAGAGCTTAAAAAATAAATAATTTAGTATATTGAAGTTTTTTTGTACATTTAATGGTCGTATCGTAAATTTAAAATTACTCTGCTATTCTTATGGAGAATACGTAAACTGTTGAAGTTTGCTTGTTTACGGATATATTTTGAAAAAACTTGGCAAATTAACTTATTTTATACTAAGCTATTGATATTCTACTAAAAACCCCACTTTGTTACCCTCCCTGTAGCAGCAAACCTAGGTGCTTGTTAAACATAATGTTATTTAAATGGGTATATTTAATTGAAAATTCAATCGGGCAAATGGAAATTCGCTAAGTCTGCAGGTTTGCTGTGCCGGGGGTATTTGACTTATTAGCTAAATATCCAACAGCCAAATGTAAGCGTGTCATCAGTTGATCTTTCGGAGTTGTGAAACCCCTTTTATAAAAGCTATAAGCCAAACCTTCTTGAAGGCATTGACTTTGGATACTGAAAATTGACTATTGTGGACTATTGTGGAGTATTTGGATTAGGTATATACAATGGACAGTAAAAATTAGATAAGGAAAATAATTTTAGAATATCGTAGCTGACAATGATGAAAACACTCACTTTAATGTTTAATGTGTTTAATATTTTGTTTGGCAAATCAAATTGATTTTGCGAATTGATTGCCTCTCTTATGTACATTAAATGCACATAAGAGCTCCTAACCGATTTACGGATGTTATCTCAGGACCTAATCATATGGTTTTATTTATACTGGTTCTACAGATATAGGTAACAACCAATTACTGTATATAAGCACTCTGTCTATGCCGTAATATACATACGACCGGTGAACGCGTTACGAAGTATGGTGTATTAGTCTTGTTCTTTCTTAGTTGACATTATTTGATCTTCTATATCGGAAACTGGTGGAGCTGATTCGTCAGTTGGCTCTTCACTTTTCTTTTTCTTAAACACGTTGCTTATGCTGAACCTTGCATGCTTGTGAGAGCGCTCGGTTGTGTGTGAGGGACCAGCTGTATTTCTATCGTCGCTGGTCACTTCTCCCTTCCTGTTTTTCAAAAAGCGAGCAGGCATATGTTGCTTGGTAGGTTTGATATGACGTTCTATTTCTAGTGTAGATTCTGTAACATTAATGTCCTTGCTGATCGTAGTGGACACTTATTGCTGCTTCTTCTTCTTCCTGAAGAACTGTGAAGGCCTACAATATTTCTTAGACCCGGGGCCCATTTCATAATAAACTACAAGTTACAAATTACAACTTGTAACTTGTAATTTCCATTAGATTTGCATTGGGCGATCAGCTGATTTACTAATAATATTAGTTTGTACTTTATTATGAAATGGGCCCCTGGTGGGACGTTCGTTTTCCTGCGGAGATTGTATGGTATTTATTTCTTTGCTGGTCGTAGTGGACACTTCTCGCTGTTCCTTCTTCTTCTTCTTATTGGAGGACTGTGAAGGCTTACATTGTTTTGTTGACGTAGTGGGACACTCACTTTCTTGTGTAGATTCTGTGGTATCTATTTCTTTGTCGTATTTGATTCTTCTTTCTTCCTCTTAAAGAACCGTTTACATTTTTGTTTTGACTGGTTGAACCCCTCGTTTGCCTGCGAGGGACCCGCGGTATCTATTTCGCTGCTGATCGGTTTTGGCAATTCTACGTTTTCCCTCGGGAAGGTGCTTGTCAGAAAGTTTCGTTTTGTGGACATCACAGTTGTGGAGGGTTTCGCCTCGGTACTGTCTTGTAATATTCCCAAAGATTGCTTTGACGCTTGGTCTGTATTGATATCCGTGGATACTTTGGGTTCTTCACTCTTTATTTTCAAGAAGATGCTTAAACTCAACAACACACTGTTAGCCACACAAAGAGAAATCAGGGCCAAACTATCGAGAGGAAATATGTCTTGGTAGAATAGAAAGTTCAGAAGCATTATTATGGAGATAGCGGTAAGTAAAAATGCTCCTAATAGAGAAATTATTATAAACACTTTTTTGTGAATAATGTCTGAGGATTCCAAAAATTGCAAATATTAAAGTAACAAAAAGAGCTACGCTGTACACAATTATTGCGAGGTAAAACGCAACACTCTCTATCACTGTAGTTATTGGCAGAGCATCGACGATACTGCTGAGGTACAAAGCCACACAACTAACCACGACAACAACCAGTCTTAGCAAGAAACCATGATGTATTTGGGATTGTTTAATTTTTACTGTCAAACATTTTAACCGTTTCATTTCAGCAATTCACTTCACGATAATGAGTTGACATATTTTTCCAAGTACAATAATATTTACAAATTACAGCTGGTTTGTATTATTTTTACTTTTGGGTTGTGAATAAGTTTAAGAATTTTAAACTAGAATATTTGTTATATTACCATCATAATTATTAAAGAGTACGCTCCTAGCTAATATTAATTGTCTAAATCTGTAGCATAGACACAAGTAGACTTCTCATCCCATAATAAATTCTGAAGCTCGTTGTTCGTGTAGTTAATGTTGGTGACACTGATCGCTAGTGTCGACGAAATTTAGTTTTTATTATTTTAGGGCTAATTTAATTATTTGTGCTTTACTGTTTGGTTATATAACTAGGGGACGAGTTATTGTTCATGATTGGAACGTTTTATTTGTTTAATTACTGAAATACAGTAACAAGAAACAACTTGTAGGCAAAACACGACCCCTACAGTGCAACGGGATCCAACAATAAAATTGTCTTAAGCTGATCCATAAGGATGAGAAATCTTCTAAGGCAGTATGTTTGATCTATACCTGTAGTTTATTTGAATATGTTTATAGCTCGATCCGTAAGGGTATACAGGGCACTAATGATTTACATGGCTTCACTTTGTATTTGCCTGGACATCAACTCTCTGCTATGTAAAAATTACATCTCGTTTTAAAGTTTCTTTGACCAAATACGCACCTACGTTTATCTATAATGACATATGTATGACTTGTCCTCTGTATCTAAAACTAAACTAGTAAATAGACAAAAGTATTACATCTATTGTATGACTGAAGCAAAGGAATCAACTACAAGAACAGTTCAAAATAACGTCTTACTTTGCTGTTATACAGCCTTAAAAATGCATCGATTCTCTAACTTGAGCATAAACGTTGGCGTACTAGTCAAGGCTACTCTCACTTTGCTTGGTCCATCTCACTAAGTACTGGTGAACTATACACCACTAGGGTTTTTACACGAACTCTAGTGTGAACCCTATTCACTATACACCTAGTGTATTTAGTGAGATGGACCAAGGCCGGCGAGAGTAGCCTTGACTACTATAGTACTTTGCTCAAGTTAGAGAATCGATGCATTTTTAAGGCTGTGTAACAGCAAAGTAGGACGTCATTTTGAACAGTTCGTGTCATTTCTGATCAGAAACTATAGTCACCCTTGACTACATTAAGACTGGAGACGGAATAAAAAGGTACGTAACCTATCATATCATTTAGTAATTTGTTTTCGCTATGTAATTTGATGTCCTAATATTTACATATTATTTCTATGTTGCTCATTTCTGGATTCTATGTGTGGAAGAGTGTAAAATTTGATGTGTTAATCGTGTTAATATACACTGAAAATTTGTATTTCATTCACTAAGCAAATCTGAATATCTACAGAGTTTAAGAATATCTTGATATTCTTTGTTTTTTGCACAGTTTTTACTTTGTTGCACACCAGTATTTCAACCAAACAACACAAAACAGCGTGCTTTTATGATGCACGTAATCCGTGTTCACTCTTGGAAATAGGTTGGCAACATTTAAAGATACTACGACTACGTCGGCTACAACAGATCAGCTGTTGAAGGGGTTTCCCATTTCATTCAACGTTTGGATTTAAACTAACCTAAAACGTGTTGTTTAGTGTTTGAAAGACTAATTATTTCTATGCTTTATAATAACTGTAGGAGAAATATAATGTCTAACACGAATGCAAATTGCCATTGCAGCACACAAGAAACTTTCCACATTCGCCTACGGCTCGTGCATAAGCATTTCTCTCGTGTGCAGCAAAATGCCACTTCGCCCACTAGATACACATATAACTATTGTAAATTGAAGCATTATTGTAAAATTAAACATCATGGAGAAGATTTTAAAAAAAACACACATTTTATAGAGAAAAAGAAAACTGTTGTAGTTTGCTTATGCATGGATGTATGTTGGTCGCATTTAACAAATGTATCCATTTCATCCTATACTATAGCCTACTATTAACATTTGGTAAAAAAAACTTGTTATAAATTCCCCGTAGCAGCAAACGACCTAAGTAGGCCTACACGTTAAATCTTATGTTGTTTAAATTAGGAATTAAAAATTGGGAATGATTAAAGAAACATTTTTGTGAAAATCCTATCAAACAAATTTAAATTCACGTAGTCTGTAGGTTTGCTGCCGTGGGGGTATTTGATGATAGTTGGGGCGATAGATGATAACAGAGCAATTAAAATATATGGCTGAAAATATTGTTGTTGTCTTGTAGCATGCCTTCACTTTAAATTGATGCCTAAAAACTTAAAGATCCTGCAACATTTCCAAGTATGTTAACTGCTTCAAAAATGAAGGAACTACAGTTTCAATTTCTAAGAGAGGTTCTAACCATTACTGACATCTGATTAATTAATGTTGAGTGATGTACAAGATGAAGGCACTTTGCATGTGCCTCAGTCCCTCTGTGTCGTGGACCTTGGCCTCAAACGTAGGCAGACAAGTCCGTATACGGGCACACCAACACTCGCTCCACACTCGGCGGGCAAGGGCATCGATAAGTGGAATAAGTTGTCATCTCAAGACCAATTAGAAATATAATAGTTCTTCTTCATAGCTATCTTAACTGAATACTGTAGGTAAATAAGTAAGCTAATCCATAGCATAATATAATAATCAGTGTATCACGAGCTTTAACCTTTCGAAAGCTAAATTTGAAGTAAATTAGGTAATAAAGATACCACTATCATTCAAAAAATGTAACCATACAAGTTGAAATTCGATTAGTCTGCAGGTTTGCTGCGGCGGGGATATTTTTATTTTTCAATGCAATCATTAATAGTCAGTTTATTTCTTGATCCTACATTACCAATTACCATCCATCATAAAACATAATGCTCACTACCTTTTTAATACCTGGTGCCTATTAAATTTTAAATATAAAAGGTTTAATTTACCTGTTGCGTCAATTGATCCTTAAGTTATGAAATAACTACGGCCGTTTCGTACTGCTAAACAAGTACATCTTCAGGTCATGAACGTTAAAATACGGCCTTCTCATCCATGGGTGGAGTCGTCAGCACATATAGGACTCCACCCATGAATGAGAAGGCCGTATTTTAACGTTCATGACCTGAAGATGTACTCGTTTAGCAGTACGAAACGGCCGTAGTTATTTCATAACTTAAGGATCAATTGACGCAACAGGTAAATTAAACCTTTTATATTTGCATTACCTTGATCCAGAGGCTAACCCATCATAAATTTTAAAACCCTCATTATGATTTTGGTTTTAGTTTTATCTACTATGATTTTGTCTCAAATAAAGGTATATCCCTGGCCTGGAGTAAAGTTATTTAGGATAACTGCTTAAACCACAATAATAATCTGTGGAAACCTCAAAAATCTTCATATACCTGGAAATTTCGAAAGAGTGTGAGTCGTAGTAACTTGAAGTCCAAAGAGGTTCGCCAGGAAGCTTTCGTTGTTGGAATGGAAGCTTTATGTTGGTTCTTTCTTTCTTTGGGGTTCTCCCTATAATCCACTTTTTGTTCAAGGTTTTTTCTAAGTCTCCTCAGACTACTAAAAATTTCTCCCTCCCAAATCGCCATATTGCTTCTAATGCTCAAAGGATGATAAATCTGCATTCGTATCTCACAATCGCAGATACAATTGTGATGAGTTTTACAATCACAGCGCGACGTGACTCTCCTGAGTAGGGCCCCTCCCTTGATCATGTTCAGTGTTTGAGATTTTTCATTTTGTTCCAAATTTTGGAATTGAGAATCAGAAATACATAAAAATGTCAAAATTAAATAGCAATTTGTAAGGAATGAACATTTGAGATAATTAATATGTGATTTATAAATATCAAAATGTACAGGTTACCTTTAAAGCATGCTAAGTATTAATTTACTTCTGTAGGTATAGGGCGTGCTTGTTAGAATGGCCACCACCTTTGCTTTTGTTATTTTGTACTGTAATCACTACAATTAATTGTCACAGAGAAGTAAGGTTACTGAGGAAACACTCAATGGTAAATTTAAGTGGTGACTAGCACTAGTGCTGGCGTCTAAGACAAAAGTCACATGCACAAGACAACACTGCCCCCCCTCCCTTGCGTACTACAACACTCACAGTCAAGGAAGATTCTGTTCCCTGTGCGATAGGAATTTCCACACAGTGGTTCGGGTTCTTCCTTCCTTGTCACAAGTATATTTCCGGCACAACATACTAGAGCTGAAAGCACACGGTCGTCCCATACACCCTGTACCCTGTACTTTACCTATGTTGTTGTGAGAACTAGTGTCTAGTGGTGTAACTCTCAGTATTGTTGGGAGCCTTTCCCTCATCCCTCTCACACATGACATCCTAATTGACACCATCTTTTCCGATTCCAAAAACCAAGAATCGATTTTGGTCAGGAACTGATACATAGGTTCCAACGTATCACTAGGTTTAATTGTATAGTATGTCATTTTTACGGTCAAATAGAAATTATGAATACAAGTGATCAAGTCTCTCCCCCTGTTTCAGTGGCAGCAAACAGACGACTTCGGTCGTAAGAAGGAGATCCGGCAGCGCATGTATAAGCTGCGAGAGCAGCGGCTGCGGGACTTCTACACTGGAGACATCTCTGACATGACCAGCAGGAAGCACACTTCCAACACCTACACAGACAGCATCGCAGACCAGGGTTTCATGTCTCTCAAGAGCAAAGAGATCAGGGATTCAGAGTCCCCAACCAGGTAAACATTGGATAATCAAATCCTTAAATAAGTCTTAGTAAATTGGGTTTAACAATATCCACAAACTGAAAATATTCATGATAAACCATGGTAAACAATTCACAAAAACTATGAACTGAAACCCCCTTACAAAAGCTAGTGCTTGTTTATTAAAGCTGTAATTTATTCAGAGAGAATTGTAATTCTACTTTGAGCATAGGTCCACATACCACCAGCCTAACACTTGAAAATTCTAAATAAAGTGAGGGAAAAGTATTGATTAAGTTAACAAGTTAAGTTAATTAAACCATAATGGTTTTCAATATTGCAATTAATATCACATTAATATGGTTATTGATTATTGTAACAATAACTAAGCCGGGTTTACAAGATAGGTCTGACAATTAATTGTCCAGTAGGTGAGATAATTGTCAGAAGACAACTGACCCGGCATGAAATTACATGCTTCGTGTAAACACTTCAGACTAATTGCCTTGCCAACTGCCCTCACAATTGCCTTAAAATTGAATTGTCTCCGGGAGTAGACTGAGGATAACGAGCAGGGCAAATTACCTCCAGTGCTTGATTTGCGGTGGATTGGCGTTCTGGTACCTCTCTTTCGGAAATATAAAAATTTTGCATGAACCCACACAGCACAGGATATTTCCAGGATATCCTGACCAGTTCCCACATATCCCACAGAGATCCCAGGATTTGAGAATGTCCCTAGGATCACTCTAGGATATTGCACATAACCCACAAATACAAATGCATTTTGGGGGTTTCCTTGGGACTTCCTATGGATATTCTCGGTAGGCTACATTAAAGCATTATAGTATTGAATGTATTTTTTCAAGTGACAAGTGCTTGTGAAACGTAATTGAAAAGGATTTCAATCTTATTTCAAACTAACAATAACACTACCAATGATTTATAAAAATTAATCAAGTTTTCCTATCATATCCATAGGACATCCTTTGGAGATCTGTAGGAATTCCCTGTGGGGCAGAGTTCCGCAGAATAATTATCCAACTCTAATTATTCACCTTTTTATAATAATACTAGCTGTAACCCACGGGCTTTGCCCCGTTTAACTTCTTAATTTTCAAGATGATCTCGTTCGCATGGCTCAATCACGTCCTGGTTGAAGTTCGTTCGCTACGCTCACTCACCTTTAGGTTGGAGCTCGTTCGCTACGCTCACTCACCATTAGGTTGGAGCTCTTTCGCTACGCTCACTCACCTTTAGGTTGGAGCTCGTTCGCTGCGCTCACTTGCCTTCAGGTTAGCTCGTTCACTACGCTAACCCGCCTCCAGGTTGAAGTTCGTTCGCTATGCTCACTCACCTTTTGGTTGCAAATTAGCTGTTGTCATAAATGTAAAAGAAATAATAGTGCTGCACCCTGTTGGTAATCCTTGTAACTTTAATGCTATTGAACATCATAGAACAGAACCAACTTGTTTAATTGAAACAGCTGTTAAGATTCATTAATTCCATTTCTCATAAGGTTAACATGGGAAACTCCAGAGCACTGGGGCGGAGCCGATTGGACGGATCACGAAATTGATGGTGTATAAACCTATTCCATGAAATTCTACACGTATGTAGCCTACCAAGTTTCGTGGCAACCGGTTCAGCGGTGTCTGAGTTTATCACTGCCAAACAAATATATATATATATATATACAAACATCCTCTTTTATACTTATAGAATACACCTTGCTTTTAATAATAATTATTATTATTATGTGCTTTTCAGACTAAATCTTTAGTATTTTTATGTATGATATCCTGATGGGATATCTTAGGGATCAGGATTTGGGCGAACATATGGATATCCCAGGGAGTTCCCCAGGAAACTCTGAGAACTTTGAGGAATTTTCCGAGGATATCCCCCATACCCCACTGGGATATCACTGAGACATTCCAAGGATCTTCTTGTGTTCTGTGGGAATAGTTACATAAAATAGGTACTAAACACATTGAAGAGATTACAGTTCCGGCACCTCATTTTTTACAAATCGAGCACTGCTTCCGACAATCCCGCAATCACGTGCTGTCTATTGGCAAAGACAACTGTCTCAACTAATGGCATCGTGGTAACCTAAACCCGACTTTACTGAAACAAAAAAATTAGTATAAAATATTTCCATAATTGATTTTTCAACTCAATTAGCTTTTATTGATATAGATAGACAAATCAAAAGGTCTTAAATATTTTTATGTAAAATGGATAAGTAAATTGTGAAGATAGCCTATATTTTTAAACTCAGACAAAAATTTAGTCCTAATGGTTGGATTAATAATTATTGTTTATATGTTTTAGAGACATTCATAGACATCAAGGAGATAACACCTACTGGAACACGGTGCAGCAGTCTTCTTATAATGATGATGGAGGTATTAAATCATATGAAAGATCCTCAACAGGGACTGGTCAGAGTGCTGATGGTGCAACAAAACTCAGAGTAGATTCTGATGAACGAGGATGTGCTACTTCCAATGTTTCTGAGACTGACAATGCTAAAACAATTACTGATCAGCAGCAGCATGATGCCCAGATATCTGCAGCATCACACACAAAAACAGATTCTGGTGAGGCATTCTCTTACTCTACTTCTAAGGAGCATCAAGAAAGTTCTTCTTCTGTAACAGAGGATAAAGGTTCTATATCTAAGTCTGATAGATGGGAGACTTCCAGTGTGTCAAGCTCTTCTAGTCGTAAAGTAATTTCTTCATCGAATTATAAACAAATATCTTCTGTTGTTGATTCAAAAGCTTTGACGTCTGGTGATGACTTTTCAAAATATTTTAATCCAGATGATGACGTTACCACGTTCACAATACGAAGGATCAAGTCAAATGGAGATGACAATAAGAACTATCGTACAAATGAGAAAAGACATTTTGACAGCAGGTCAGATTCAAAAACTTTTATAGATTCAGAAACAAGAAACAATATCAAAAATAATCTTCAAGATATTAGAGTCAATATAGTTGAAGAGCATTTTACTGACCAAGATTCCCGAAGAGACAGTACTTCGACATATGCCAGTGAAGTGGGTACAAACGTTGATGATTATATTTCTCAAAAGGATATCTCATCCTCAAAACAAGTTAACGTTGAAAAGACAGACACTGAGAGAAGCAACAACGCAGTGGACCAAAATATCATGACTGAGATTAATAAACTTGATTCTTTTCTATCAACCCAAAACACTGGTACTAATACGCCAGCAAGTCCTCGCAGTGTGATGGGTGAAGTCAACTGGACCGTTGTGTCTAACAATGATGGAGATTGTATATATAAAGATGGTGATGAAATCGGATCATCTAGTTCAAGAGCAACACCAGTGAAACAGCCTGATAACCTTGATCTACCCAAGGAATGCACTGAAGGCCAATATATGACCACTTACAATGAGCATTACACAAGTAAAAGAATAAGTGTTGATGTTAGTCCAACACACGACAAGTTTGCAAGGTCACTAAGACAAACCCCTCCAGGAACTCCTCGCTCCCTTTCACGGCAGTCTCTTGACAGAAGTAGCCCGGAAAGGAAGAGTAAAAAATCTCCCCGATCAAGTCCTGATAAAGAGCGTAGAACCAGTACTGGAAGCTATACAATTGAGCGACCAAGTAATGCCCGTCGCAAGTCCTCAGAAGTAACAAGACAAACTGCTACATCTCGAGACTCAACATTGAAAACAAAAAGGAAGTTTTCGACAACACAGAACAAAGCAGCAACAAAAGTAAGAACATCAACACCTGGAACATCACCTTCAACAAGCCCATCAAGAAAGCAAAGGGAGCGATCTGTTTCTACTTCTTCTGCTTGTGATTCAGATGCCTCGCAAGTTGCAAATGAGAAGAAAACAACAACAAATATCCATAAAAGAGCCGATGTGGTACGAAGAAACCTCATGAACGAATTTGACAAAGAATCAAATGCAACAAAAGTAGAAATTACTCAAACAATAAAAAATTCATCCTCTCAACCTTTGAGTCCTGAGAAGTCTCCTTTGAAACAGGCTCCAAATACTACCAGTACAAATACTACTGGAATATTAAGAAAAGAGTCTGTAACTAGTTCAAAGACAAGTATTAAAAGTACATCAGAGCAAAAACTACTATCCGGAATCACTCCTCATATGCGTGAAACTTCTCCAGAGTATAGCTCTGAGGGGTCAGTTGGAAAGGAGATTAAAAATAGTCAGAGGCAAGCTAGTCCAGATTCTAGTCCTGAACGGACAGCTTTTACACCAATAAAGCAATTCCGAACAAGCCCAGAACAGTCATCACAAACCATTCAAGTAACTGCCACTGAAACAGATAGAGTGACAGATTTTATCAAACAAGAACAAAAGGATACACAAATACAAATCATCAACATAGATGTCATCAAATCAGAAAACCTACCAGAGGAGCCGAAAACAGAAGTCAATCCATCTAAAAAACAATCAAAACCCGAAAAAGAGTCACCTTCCTCGCCTGTTGAAGGAAGAAATGTGGCAAGACAGAACTCTTATACAAGAAAAGATTCTACATTCAGAGGTAAATCCCCAGTGAAAGAAGATACATCTCGACCTCAATCGCCTACTAAGACTCAAACCTCTAGAAAAACATCTATTTCTGGAAGATCACCATCACCTCAAAAGGATCAACAGAGACCAGTCTCACCAACAAAGGGATTCACTAATAAAAAAACATCTGTTGTGACCAGAACTCCATCACCTTCAGATAAATCTAGATCTCCGTCACCAGCAAAGAAAGATTCTGTTACTATTACCACTTCTACTTTTACAACTTCTAGGAAATCTTCTCTTAAAAAGGAGTCGTCTTTTAAAAACACTTCATCTACTCAGAAGGTGGATAAACAGATTACACAGGCCTCAGAAAAAAATTCAAAAACATCTAGGTCTCCTTCACCAAAAAAAGAATCACCCGAAAGAAGCTTGATGAATTCAACAAGATCACCTTCACCTGATAAATCATCATCAAGAGGATCTACATCTTCCCCTAAATCAAAATCACCATTGCCTCAAAGAGCTTTAAACAAGCGAAGTCATACTTTACTGTCATCACCAAGTGTTTCTCCTTGTTCAAGCCCTGAAAGATCTACAGAGACAAATAAAATTAAGTCTAAAATTATTTGTAAAATAAGTGGTAAAAAATCGCCAGAAAGAGATACACTTCGTAGCACAAGAAGATCAAGTATTCCAAGATCTGAACAATCAACCGTCATTCGAAAAAAGGTTGAAACAAATGTAGAAATCAGATCCAAACCAATGGTCAAAACACAATCATTAATAAACAAGCCTAAATCAAGTAACTCGTTGAAAATGCCAAGAACTGATTCTCAGAACAGCATGGACAGGATAGTCACCTCAAAAACTTATTCATCCTCAGTTAAGAAATCGTTTGAAAAGCCTACAGAGCCAATAAAGAAAACCATCCCCTCAAAAAAAACTGTGACAACAACTGCTGTTATATCTTTGCAAAAACCCACAGTTACTTCCCAGGTACGGAATAATACAACTAGCACTGTGACTAGATTGTCTACTTACAAACGAACATCTTCGAAAGAAAATATGCCGAAAAAGAGCGAAAGCTCCATTAACAAAAAGCCTATAGTAACCGCAACAACAAAACGTATTGCAAGTAGAACTAACACTCCTAAATCAAATATAGTTAACCATCGTGACGAAATTGATCAATCATATACTGTAAAAAGCTCTACTAACAAAGTAGCTTCGCAGGCATTTATTGATCAGCTGAAAAAAGATGAAAACGAATTTCATGGGTTTAAAGATGAAACCTTAACCTTAGAAATAGCTGACTTAGAAGATGAAACTCACCCAGAACTGTACCCTGAGACAGAGGAGGAAGAAGAAGAAAACACCAGTGACATTCACCATAAAACTGAAAAAACAATTCATGTGGATTCGAAGATTAAAAACAATTCGCAGATTGTGGTTACCTTAAAGAAACCTACTCAATCTACTATGTCTAAACCGTCCACAAGAATAGTAACTACAAGATCTTCTTCAGGTCCCATTAAAGGCTCTCCTCAGACCTCTGTTAAAAATACAACAAAGGTAACAACTACCAGAAGACAAGTAAACAATTCTGTACAAAAATCTGATAGCCTTAGTATGATAAGAACACATAGTGATAAAAATATATCTAAGAATTCATCACCTCAAAAAAGACAAACTTCAAAGCCCGAGATGTTGGCTGGAAACAACCTTCATCAGGTTACTAAAGCAGGGGCAGCCAAACAAGTCACTGAAACAGGAATAGCCAGTCAAAACGTAACAACTGCTAAATCAGCAACAATCAAACGTATCACTCCAAACAAAAAAATACCTTCAGACACCCAGCAGCCTTTGTTAGCATCGTCAGATGAAGAAGTACAGAACATTCCATCCCTTGTGACTCCCAATCATCAAGAACAGAAATTTATAGAAGAACTTGAGGAAATGCGACAAAATGAGGAACTTGAGTACGCCTCCAAACTCACAGCCACAACAAATCAAGAAAACCAACTTCTTTCTGTAATAATTCAACACCCTAAATCCTCACGAGAGTCAAGTCCTGACATTTCAAACAGGTCACAGCCTTTCTGCACTGTTAGTGATGATGGTGGTGCAAATCCAAGATATGCTGATGTAATAAGTGAGCCAGAGGACGTTGAGGTATTTAATCCCAAGGATGGACCTGCTCATGAAAGCTACAGAAAGCCTCGTTTCGAACAAGTGACAGATCTTGATGAGGATTCTGAAGTTGATGAAGTCAGATTGAATGTAAGTGTGGCTGATAGAGTTTCACATTTCATTGAGACAAGCAAAAACCATGCTGCTACTCCAATACGAGAGGAGCATGATTCTGTAAATGATAGATCTAAGAATGTCCTCAAAGCCGCTGCTATGTTTGATACAATTGTCAAAAACCAAACTGCTCCACCAGCCCCAAGTAATAAGGCTCCTGACATTTTAAGTAGACCATCAGTGTTTGAAGCAAGGAGAGGACAGACAACTCCAAAAACAGTACTACCGGTATCTGATTCTTTTCCCAACGAGGAACCTCATGATCAAGTAGACAAAGAAGAATCCATTGGAACAAGCAAGCATGAAGAAAGTATTAGTATTTATGAAATCAGGAAAAATGAGGTAAAACAAGTAAGTGATGATATTGTCCATTTAAATGAGTCTCTCAGCCCACAGGCCACGGTAACTCCTACAAAGGCTAAAAAGGATACATTAAATTTTGACAAAACTCCTCCTGTACAAGATGAAACTATAAATAGTGGAGATAATTTAAAAACTCCCAAAACGGATCCTACATCAAGAACAGTAAAACATATTTCAACTTCTTCTTTTGATAAAAAGAAGCCGGATTTGTCAAATAAACAAAGGCCTTTTGAGAAAACCATCTCTGCTTCTGCCGAAATTTCATCTAAAAGAGCATTCTTTGAAAGAAAATCCCAAGCTGACACTCCTACTAAGCAATCAAAGCAACAATTTATAGTCAAAGAAAGGAAACCACTGACAGAAAGTGTACAAAATAAAGAAAATATAAGAGGGCCTTCCCCACCAAGAAAACAATCACTGACAACAACATCATTTATTGAAAATGAAAGAAAATCCTCTAGAACCTCTCCTGAAAGGAAATCCTCTAGAACCTCTCCTGAAAGGAAAATATCTAGAACTTCTCCTGAAAGAAAAACATCTAGAACTTCTCCTGAGAGGAAAACCTCACAAACATCACCTGAAAGGAGAACATCCAGAACATCACCAGATAGGCGATCCTCTACACCAGCTCCAGCCAAGGAGAGAAAATATTCAATAAAATCAGAGTCACCAGAAAGAAAAATGTCATTTACTAAAAGTGTCAAGGAAAGAAGAAGTTCATTCACAAAAGAGGATATCACAACTTCACAAACTTCATCATTCCATAAAAAAGAGTCTAAGACAAAATCTCAGGTTGAAAGACAAATCTCTCCTTCACCAGAGAGAAGAGCACCGATCACTTTAAGGAATTTCCCCGATCATATTACAAAAACACTCGATATCTCTGAACAACAATCACCAGTTTCATCACCAGTGAAGGATAGAAAACCCTCTCTAACTCGAGAATCGCCAGAGAGAGCTCCAGTAAGAAAATCATCAAGAACATCTCCTGAGAGGTCTCAAAAATCACCTGATAGAAGTTCGCCTCCTCGGAAAACAGAATCTGAAACAATTGAATTAAATAAAGCTGGTAAATTTGGAGTAAGTCTTCGCCGCACATCCTCAACCACTTCAGCTGGTGTCCCGAGAAAAACCAGCACTCCTGGGGAAACTCAAGAAATTGAGGATATCACTGACCTGTCACTGCTGGAAATTATGGTAAATTATTTATTTTAATTTTTAAATACTGTATTTAGTTCTTTTACCTAACCCGCCATGTTAAACTTCCCTATCCCAAGCGTGATGTATACAACTTCCTTACTTATCGAGTGATGTAAAGTTGAAAAAAACTCACTCGGTGATGTAATGAAACCCATTTAAATAACATTGAGTGCTTAACTTAAAAAAATATACCTCTATGGAGGCATCGACGTTCAACGCTAGAAATCAGCTGTGCGCTTGAATGTTATTGTTATGCTTTAAGTATTTTCCTAACCTAGCTTTTGTTTGTAAAAGAACGTTACTGTCAGACGATGAGTGAAATGGATAATCAAAAATATTGTGCGTAAAACCCATGTATATTGTCGGGTCAGGTAAAATCTTGTACGTTACACGTTGCGCAAGAGCGTGTTTACATCTCTTAGGTGAATTATGCAACTCGCTTCCGCTCGTTGCACAACATTCACCTGCGTGATGTAAAAACGCTCTTACTACACTTGTAATGTAAATAGCTATTAATTGCATAAATATTGAAAAATTAAAGAATGTGATAAATTAATTATTTGGATCATATTTTGAATTTTTAGCACTGCTGTAAAATAGCAATTAAATAAAGTAAAATTTTGAAGGTCTTACACCAATTATACTTTTTTACTATAAATTATTGTAAAATACCATTTTATAGTATTTAAATGCTATCAGGAGGCTAAGATTCAATATACAGGGTGGCTGGTCATCGGTGTTGCAATAGCTATTTACATTACAAGTGCAGTAAGAGCGTTTTTACATCACGCAGGTGAATGTTGTGCAACGAGCGGAAGCGAGTTGCATAATTTACCTAAGTGATGTAAACACGCTCTTGCGTAACGTGTAACGTACAAGATTTTACCTGACCCGACAATATACATGGGGTTACGTACAATATTTTTCACTATCCATTTCACTCATCTTCTATCAGTAACGTTCTTTTACTAACAAAATTGCAAAAGCTAGGTTAGGAAAATACTTTAAAGCATAACAATAACATTCAAGCGCACAGCTGATTTCTAGCGTTGAACGTCGTTGGCTCCATAGAGTTATATTTTTTAAGTTAAGCTCTCAATGTTATTTAAATGGGGTTCTTAACATCACCGAGTGAGTTTTTGATACTTTACATCACTCGAGAAGTAAGGAAGTTGTATACATCACGCTTGGGATAGGGAAGTTTAACATGGCGGGTTAGGTAAAAGTTTTTTTAGTGTAGACAAAGTAAATAGAGGTTCAAAGTCTAAAATTAGCTTCCCAAAGAATTATTTAAAGTTTTTCAAAAATAACCATGTTTTTAAACACAATGCAGCAATTTCTCAAGTACCTGTAAATGTATTTGAGTAGATGATGTCATTTTCATGTTTTACATTAAATTTTTAATAAGAATAATATAAAATGATGGAGGATCATTAGAAACTCCATTGTAAATAGTTCAAAATATTAATACCCCTGGAGCAGCAAACCTGCAGACTAAGCAAATTTCCATCTACCTAGCTGTAATGCCACTAAATTATTACCTTAAAATTGTCAGATTTATTTCCTATTATACTGTTAATACTGTTCTATGAAATGGCGACCATACAAAGTAGGTATTTTAAGCCAAGTATGAATGAAGATAAGTGTAGGATGAGTGTGTTGAATGAAGATAAGTGTAGGCGCGATCTTGTAGTCTTGTTAGTGACTAAGGCTGACATTCTTTAGACACAGCTGTTAAATAATAGCCCATACAGCTAATGGCAACTAAGAGACCAGGGACCTACAGTTTATAGTGGAATCCGAACCTTATTTTTGCCTTGGTAATTACGAATAGGTCTAATTATCAGGATAGTACTGCGGATAGTCGTAGTACTCACCCGTGCGGACGTTAAGACACTTAAATGATATTAGAATATCATTAATTTTAACGAGTACTTTTTTGCTGCTACAGGGAAGAAAATAGGGGGTTTTATTGAAATATTGATAGCTTAGTATGAAGTAAACAAAATATCAAAATTGCATTAAAATATTATGTCTATAGACAAGCAAGCTACATCAGTTTATTTATTCTCCATAAAAATAACATAGTACCTTTGACTATTATACAACAACTTCTGTATCCAATTGTCAATGATAGTACGGTAATTTTAAATTTACACTTTTTGGGGATTTTTCTGTAACCGTTAGGCATACAACAATGCTTCAATATACTAAATTATTTGTTTTTTGAGCTCTACTAAATAGTTAGGAAAGAAATTGCAAAATTTTATGTTTTGGGGTGAAAAATAAAAAAAACCCATTCTTATCCCATTAAACCCCTCATAAACCCCTGTTCCAATAGTCTGATCTTGCTAGTTCGCGAACTCGTTCAAATATGTAGGTTTACACGTTTGTGCCAAATTTCATCAAAATCAAATAATTTCTGCTCGAGTTATTGTGCTAACAAACTCAAAACTCATATAAATATATATGATTTTGAACGTGGTGTTTTTGGCCTCTGGAGACCTCAAAACGAAAAAGAAAAATTGGTCCCAGGTCCAGGTCTTACCATGAGACCTACGTTACCAGTTACCAGGTCTTACCATGAGACCTACGGTAATAGCTTATTGCTATTATGGGAAATTCGCTAAAATTAAGGTCTATGATAAAAACTTTAAAAACTTTGGACTACCTATTGCATTTTTCTAATCTAGCAAAATATGTTGAAAAATGTGCCATTGTATAAGCTTTCCAACCATATGCTTCACTATCAAGGTTTAGATATGCTTTTAGCGAATTTCCCTATAAGGAAGTAGCTATTACCGTAGGTGGCACGGTAAGACCTAGGCCCGAGACCGATTTACTTTTTCATTTCGATGTCCCCAGAGGCCAAAACCACCATTGGTTCAAATTTTTATATAGGCCTATGTATATATAGATTTAAGTAGATATGTGTCCGTGAACGTGATAACTTGAGGAATTTTTGTCAGATTTTGATGAAATTTGGTTTAGGACAAAGGAAATTCGCTTAGTCAGTCAGCAGGTTTGCTGCGGCGGGGGTATTTTTAATCCTGCGTATAAATAAAAACAAGACTCCAAAACATGGTGTTTTTAACATTTTAAACATAGATAGTAGGCATGTATTCAGAAAAACTTGTATTTTAGTTTCAGTTAAAACAGTAAAAAAGTTCCCTGATTTTTATATTTAAAGGTATCAGAGGTGGCTGTGATTTAAACCACTAAAACAAACAATACCCCCGCTGCAGCAAACCTGCCAACTAAGCGAATTTCCATTTGCCTGAATTGATTTTCAATTAAATCTATTTAAATAACATCAGGTTTAATGAGTACCTAGGTTTGCTGCTACAGGGAAACTAATAAAGTGTGTTTTTTAGTAAGATATTTAGCTTAGTGTAAAAAAAATAAATTTGCCGAGTTTGATCAAAATATATCTATAATCATGCAAACTACAACATTTCACAATTATTCTCCAAAAGAATAACGTGGGAATTTTAGAATTAAAATTTTTTTAAATTTTCTCCATTACCAATAATTGTACAAAAAACTCTTTGACATACTAAATTATAAGTTTTTTTAAGCTCTTTAAAAATATGTAGAGAGAAATTGGGAAATTCTGTGTTTTGAGGGTCAAAAATGAGAAAAACCCATTTTTACCCCATAAAACCTCCCGTGATTCCCCTTCCCATGGTCCCATAATTTATCCTGCCTTACACCATAGACAAAAAGAATTAAATATAGACTGTCAGCCGTGCTGCAGTTACCATGGTTACCATAGGTTCCGGCGCACACCACTGTAGTTTAAGTAGCGCGTACGCCGTAAATACATGGCGCTCCAAGCAGTGTGCGCCAGAAGCTATGGTAACTTAACCGCAGCACAGCTGACGGTCTATATTTAATTCTTTTTGTCTATGCTTACACTCTTAATTTTTTATTAAATCTATTTCAATGACATTAGGTTTAATGAGTACTGAGGTTTGCTGCCCAAGGAAAACTAATAAAGTGCGGTTTTCAGTAAAATATTAATAGCTTAGTATTGTATAAAATTAATAAATTTGCCATGTTTGATCAAAATATACCCATAAACAAGCAAACTACAACATTTCACAATATTCTCCAAAAGAATAACGTGGGAAAATTACGATTTTTTTTTATTTTTCCCCGTTACCAATAATTGTACAAAAACTCTTTGACATACTAAATTATTTGTTTTTTTAAGCTCTTTTATAAGGTCTAGAGGAAAATTGGGAAATTTTGTGTTTTGAGGGTCAAAAAGGACAAAAACCAATTTTTATCCATAAAACTCCCCATAAACCCATGTTCCCATGGCCCGATCATGCTGGTCCGCAAACTCTTTCAAGTTTATCCCATCTTACACCTTTCAACCAAATTTCATCAAAATCGGACAAAAATTACTTGAGTTATCGCGTTCACGGATCCCACTGGAATTTTACCCCTTGAGCAAAACTTACGTCAAAAACTAGAGGGTAAATTCTGGCTGCGAACTTTTGAATTGCCCAACATGAGGCAACTCAAATTTTCACCCCTGGAATATTCCCCCTGCCCAGATGTAAAATTTGATGAGAATAATTAATTTTTTACATTATTGGTCTGTTTATAGAAAGACATATAATCAAACTATTATTTACCGCTATTAACTGTCTAAAAGTGTTTTTCTCAAAACTAGAATTATTAAAAAAAATTATTATTCTTGCCAATTTCTATATCTAGCCAGGGGGTGAAATCCCATACATCTTCAGTTGCCTAAGCCCCCCAGTTATACAGGGTGGGGCAGCATAACTTAATTTTTTTAAATGTGCGCCATTTTGTTTGTTCATGTCATAGCGAAGAGCTAGCAGTCTTGTTCGAGAGAATAGGCTATAAAGTTTTGTCCTTGCACAGTTTAGTCGCCATTATGGGTTGGAACAGTGAGGAGCGTGCGTTTGTCCGTTGAGGCCTACTTTTCGAGTGGATGTTCAGTGATCGCAGCCCAGCTTTTGAAATCGGTTTAATTTAGCCCCGTTGGCCTCTGTTCCGGACCGGAAATAAATTGTTATGTGGTTCTCTGTTATGTTAAATTGTTATGGATATTTCCATCCATACAAGATGACGATTGTGCAGGAACTGTCAAAACGCCTTATTTCAGGGATGATTTGCAATGGCCGGATCAATCTCCCGATTGGGATTTTTTTCTATGGCATTTTTTAATGTCCCGCGTTTATGTGAACCGTCCAAGGACCCATCAACATTAAAAAAACCAGATCCAGGGAGAAATTACCAACATAACGCCTGCTATGCTTGAAAGGATAATGACAAACGCCAGAAATCAGTATGCTCAATGTATCTAGAATGAGGGACGTCACCTGCATGAATTACTCTTCAAAACTACGTAAAACAAAACTTTAGAAATGTACTTACATTATAAAAACCAAATAAAGTTTGTCTGACTCATACAATGCGATTTATTAATCTTTGAAAAAAAGAAGTTATGCTGCCCCACCCTGTATGAACGGGGTCTTTTATTACTAATCGAAAAACGAATGAGTTATTCTTCTAGCTCTTTTCTATGACCTTCATTCATTTTAGAAATTTTCTAGATGGAAAAAGCAGTGGGATATGAGCAGCGAAGACGAATCCGGGCTCAAATAAGAATTGTTAAGAAAATACAGGAGGATCGAACTAGTCATTTTAAAGCAACCAGGCAGAAGTCCCCTACAAGATCTCCTGCAAAGGTGAGAACCTTTACACTATTGTACTTGTGTCACACAAAACTATTTCTTTTGAAATATTCAGTACAGGTCTAAAACAAACTTTGGGCATAACAAATCTTTAAAATAGACACTAGACAGCATTGAGACACATTTATATTATCAACTAAGTCTGTTTTTATATTTCAAGTTTACATTAAATCTCCACAAAAATCCCATGAGAACTTACTGACATAATGTATCAAAATCCTTATATATAATACGTGAAGGCGATTTCTACAAAACACTACTCCTCCGTTAATAATGGACGGATTTTTACAAACGACGTGCCAAAATAAAGTATTTTTTGTGTAGACGCCCCCTTTCACCAATTCCTGTAATAAAAATCCTCGGGCTTTGCCCCACAGGCCATCAAAGTTGGTGTTTCTCCCATAAGATTAACATGGGGGAATCTAAATATTTAATTGGAAACTTTGTCCCCACTAATTTGAGAGAACGGCTGGGCGTAGAAACTTGGTAGAGGTGTCCAAAGAAAGGTCTTGGTCTGTAGATGAGTTATCAAAAGAAAAACTAAGCAAAATCCCTTAGGACTCTGCCACAGAAGCATTAAAAGATCCCTCCACAGAGTTGTTTACATTTTGGCCATGAGAATAATACTTTTTAATGAAACAGCTGTTCATTTTTAAATTGTATTTCAAACAACACACATTTATATTGGGGGCTACTGAATTCTACCAAATAAGTATTTGCAATGTTATTTTCTTATTTTAAAATTGATTTTATTCTTTATCATGTCATGTTTTGCCATATAACGTTCGATTACGAAATCAGAGGAAAATCCTTTTATCACAGCAATTCTTAAATTATTTGTTATTTAACTATCTCCTCTATTGTACGGGTTGGTGTCTGCCTTTTTTACCACTTTTGCCTACATTTTATCATATTATTCTACACATTTCAAATATTTATGTAGAAATATATGCTCTTATCGTGTCTAATAAAATCCAAACATAGAAACCTTGACTAAAATGGTACCCATCTTGACAAATTATTTGCATCTGCCTATATTTGCCTATAGACTTTGGCGCACTGGGTTGGTAACATTATTGAAAATAACACGAAATTTTGGCTGTAAAATATGGTACAAAGAGAAAATACTATGTAAGGAGCTACTGTCATGACAGAAAGGTCATATTCCTTTTAAACTAGATCACATAATACTTTATAAGAAAGGTACGTTGATTAGCAATATGTAAACGTCAATATATACGTAACAGCCAATTTACAGTATTTTTTCTTTTTGGAAATGTCCCATTGCTATGCCATTTGCATTATTTTGTTGCCAATGAAGCCGCAAGGCCGTATGAACTAGGAGGCCCCTGACAGTTAAAGAATAAAATCCAACTTCACTTCAAGTATTCCACTACACCTAACATTCCGTAGAGAGGTTATATTGACAACTTTATGTTATTGATAAGGCTGAGACAACTAACTGTCATTCCCCATGTCAAGGAATTCCAGCTTCAACAGTAACCCCAAAATCAATTTCTCAAAAGTATGCTAGAGGGTTCATTCTTGGCATAGAAGTACGTTATGAACTGACGCGACGTGACGAAGGAAAATCAAGCTTACACTGTAACGGATATACCGTACCTCCCTTTGAAATTAGAATATGTCTTCCCAAAAAATATTTTCTTTTCTAATAAAATCATATTACACTGATGAAATCACGGAAATGTTTAACTGCAAAAGATCCACCAATACGATTTTAATACTATTATTTAAAGGTTCTTCCAAAGGAAGTGATACCAGATAACATACTAATAATAACTCCGATGACGTACGGTATGGGAAATATTTTATTCATTGAATGATCAACCAAATTTGGCAACTAACACAATTAATATCATTATTGTTTTTACACTTATAACTCTTTAAGCTAAATGCTCAAAATATGTATATTTCACCCAATTTATCGCAGTTAGATGAATTAAGTCAACCTTGAAAGTTACCGTCGATTTCGACGGGGTTCCCCTAGTTAATTAATAATATTTGTATTTATAGTCTGTCCCCTGTATAATCAACATAGTGTTTGCATATTTTTCCAATCCAGAATTTGCTTGGAAATGTAATCACAATTTAAAATGGTATTTAAAATGCAATTATCTCCTAGTTGTAATAATCTCCATAAAGCTAAAGCTGATCTTCCAACTGATGTTTTTTTTGTCCTACCAGCCTACTCATGAAACAACAGAGTCTAGGAAGCCAGAGCGGAGATCTTCAAGTCCTACCAAGAGCTACCAGGAGAGAGTGACTGTAGAGCAAAAAACAACTGTCAGAAAACCCTCCAAACAATCAGAGCCCCAGCCTAGGAGTCCTGAGCCTGAACAACCCCTCAGGTCAGGGTCTCCTGGGAGGTCGTCCCCTATGAGGAAGGAGTCTGTGCCGGAGAAGGACACTGTCCAAGGACTGAGGAAAACCTCCAAGACTGAGGTGGAAGTCTCAACTTCTGGTAAGTTCTACAATTTCATTTCCTTTTGATTTTATAAAAACTTTTTTTTTAATAGGCTACCATAGTCCATGCTATTGTCGGGACCACATAAGTTTGCAGTTGAGGGAGGAGCCTATTTACCATATGTTTTTAAATGAACCAATGAGAACGGTGCGGTGTTGCCAAATCAAATAATACCAGCTGATTTGAAAATATTGCTTTTATATTTTAATTAGTGTTGTCAATGGGCGATGTGGCAACGTCGCACTATCCTTGTCTTGTGATTGGCTGCCACCAACTGCAAACTTACGCGGTCCTGACAATAGTGGGAAAATATCTGATCAGAAAATGTCTTGTTACAAAAAATAGTTTTTCCTAATCACAAATTGTCACATTTCACTACATTTAATTAACTATACTAATACAAAAATCAAGCAAACATAATTAATTGCAAAATTTGAATGAAAAAGTCATTTGTTGGAGTATCAGGCTCTACAATACATTAGAACATGGTATAACCTACTACCTTTGACTATTAATACCACTACTTTTGGCAAATAAAAAATTAGAAACTAAGATAATAGTAACTAACACATGTTTCGGGTTAGAGGCTGTTTCATTTAATGGCTTCACTGTTTCATTGGTGGATTGCTTTCATTTAATGCCATCCAACAAAAGGTCATATAAAAATAATGTTTAGCTGTCCTAAAAAAAATCAAATGCCAATGGTTTAGATTATCACAAAATACTATACTGTCTATATCTATAAAACAGGAACTATATATGTATGTACCTTATGGACTCCGAAACCGCTCAACAGATTGTAATGAAACATCCAGCACAGAAAACATAGGTCTAAGAACATAGTCTTTAAATTATTAGAAACCCGGCAAAGAAATTTTACCTATAGGACACGACGGGAGAAAAGTTTTACATTATATTTTCGTCCAAACATGCCAAGGACCCGACGACAATGAAATATTTCCGGTCGGAGACGGTGATTCAACATACAGCAAGCAATGTAAAACGTAAGGAGCCCAGACGAGGAGCTGGAATAGTTAGGGGCAACGTGTACTTACAAAATTACACTGACAAATACAAGAATTCAACAGCATTCACTTGCCGTGATGGCATTAAAATGTCAGTAATGTGGTGCGCTACATTTTCAAGACAAGAAGAACAAAGAGGAGGAGGCGAAGGATTTTTATCCTGCTGCCATAAAAGAAAAGTAAATCAACCACCATACCGAGAAATCTATTACATCCAGAGCCTACTTGATGGAGCAAATCATTTGAGCAGAAACTACAAAGAGAACATTAGATCATACAACTCTGCACTCGCAATGGTCAGCTCTCGAGCTAAAATTGAAGAACAAACGGTGGAGGGCCTTCAGTGTATGTATAAGGTGCACGACACAATTTATCAATCAATTAGCACCTTTCAACCGCTGTTCAAGAAAGAATGCCAAACGAAGCCAATGGCTCTTGCAGCACTGAACTCATGCACATTTTGACACAACATTTGGTTGATATTAATCCATAAGCGCAAGTTTCCAGCATGATGAGCTCCGTCCTGCAAAATACTCCTACTGCCCAGCAAAAAGAACTTAGAATGCATATAGACCAACGTCGAAACAACGACGCAACTTCTAACGACGTTGCTATAATATCCTAATTTATTATTCGTGCGAATTCGCACGGGTTCACCTAGTGTTATATAATGTTAGTAATTTTTTTTTTTTACAGCATTTATTTCTGGTTCAATGTAAGACATTATACACAGAAGTGTTAACAAAACTAAAAAGAAATTAACCATAATAACATCGTGGGTTCGCCCAAACCTGGTACACCCTGTAACATAATTAATTTAGAGAATAATTTAATCGTCTTTAGGCTTCATTCATCCAATAGATCTTGAGGGAGCCTTCGACGTAGCCTCCTGTTCTCAGTTGCTTCACCAAGATGAAAAGTTAATGCACCAGGAACATCGTTTAAAGATTTTAGAAATTTTGAGGTGGTTTTTTCAATAAAGGCCGAGATAGACTCCACTCCTAGTTCTTCATGTATATGCCTGTTTCTAACAAACCAGGGAGCATTCACCGCTATTCTTAGAATTTTGTTTTGAATCACTTGAATTTTGAAGAGTTTGTTTTTTGATATAGCTAATCCCCAGATAGGAGATGCATATGTAATCAAGGGCCGAATTATTGATTTGTAGATTAGAACTGTACAAGCTGGCTTCAGAGTAGATTTCCTATTGATTAAAGGGAAAAGCTTTGCAAGGCGTGCATAACCTTGGGACAGTTTTTGATTAACGTGGTAGTTCCAATTAAGTTTTTTGTCCAGCCATACTCCAAGATATTTTATGGCCTGGTCATCAGGGTTCCAAGGTAGAAAGTTACCATATATTTGAATTTCATGTGGCAATGTATGTTTTTTCAAGGAGAATATTTTGGTTTCACATTTTGTTGAATTTAGGCGAAATTTCCACTTGTAGAACCAATCAATAAGAATATCCACAGAGTATTGTAGGGAATACGTGGCCTCGTGGATGTCGGAATGCTGGCACAGGATAGCAGTGTCGTCGGCATAGAGAGCTAATGAGGCGTCTTCTGGAAGAGGGATGTCTGCCATGTATAGATTGAACAATACAGGGCCCAAAATTGAACCTTGTGGAACCCCTGCATTGACTCGTCGTACAGATGATTTGGAAGAACTAATTTCAACAGAGAAGGTCCTGTGACAGAGAAACGATTTTACAATACTGGTTAAATATTTTGGAAATCCGAAATTAATCAATTTAAAGACAAGACCGTCATGCCATACCTTATCAAATGCCTGAGATATGTCAAGAAATGCCGTTACTGTGTGCTGTTTCCTCTCAAACCCTTTGACTATCGTTTCATATATTCGTAAGATTTGATGTGTGGGCGAATGTTTTGGCCGAAATCCAAATTGATGAGCAGGAATTATATTTGCAGCATCCATGTAACAGGCAATTCGTTTCAAGATGATTTTTTCAAAGACTTTAGAAAGCGTAGAAAGTAAGCTGATTGGACGGTAACTCGATGGAGAAGACTTCGGTTTATTGGGTTTATGAATAAATGATAATTCCGCATGCTTCCAAATAGAAGGGAAGTAAGATTTAGACAAACATGCATTAATAATTGATGTGAAATATGAAAAGCCTTTGTTGGTGAGATTTCGCAAAATAATATTAGGAATAAGGTCATGGCCAGGTGATTTACGGAGTGGAAGTTTTTTAATTACTGCTTTAATTTCAGATTGGCATGCAAACTTTATTGGTAGTTCAGCAGATAAAAATTGTCCATTCAAAGTTTCTTTCACCATCTCATCGTCACCATAATCAGCAAGATCAGTGGGTTGAAATGTAGTTTCATAAAAATCTGCCAACAGTTCACACTTCTGTGAATCAGTCTCACATATTAGGTTGTATTTTTTCAACGTAGGTATGATCGAAGGAGTACTTAAAAGCCGTTTAGTTGCTTTCCACATATTTGGGTCACTCGGATGAATATCAGAAACATACTTCTTATAGTTGTCTATTCTAAATTCCTCGAGTTCTGTTTTCACTCGTCTTCCCAGTTCGTTGAGTTGCCTTTTAAAGTGTGGTAGACGGTATCGCTGCCAAAGTCGTCTAACTTTATGTTTTTCTCTAATCAGACGCATTATTCTCATCGGAGGATGATAGTAGTCGTTATTTGGCGTGGATCGTGAGGGATTTAAGATAGCTTTCCTGGCACAAGTTTTCAATGATTGGGTAAATATTTTTACAGAGTTTTCTATTTCGATGCAAGACGATAATTTAGGCATACCTTCTAAACATATATCCAATTCTGCACTGAAAATTTCCCAATTTATCTTTCCATTAATTAATCGTTGAGGTGGACAACTAAATTGAGGTTGCGTGAAGAAGGTTACTATAACGGGAGAATGGTCAGAGTCCAGCTCGGGTAAAACATTTTGAATGATTGGAGCTGTAAAGTTTTTGTGCAAAACCAAATCTAGTATATCTGGTTGATAATTAGGTTGCCATGGGAAATGTGTTGGTTCTTGTGGCGCATCAATCATTACGTTTGAGTTATTTGTAAGTCGTAACAAACGGTTTCCATTTGGGTTTGTGGTTCTGCAACCCCATATCTGATGTTTACAATTTAGGTCCCCCATAACAACAGTCGAACAATTTTCTGCAAACAGCACCTGCAAGTCATTATTGTGTAGCCGTTTGTTCGGGGGTTTGTAGACAGAAATTAAGCGAAAGTCTGCACCATGACTTAAATTAATTTTTACACCAACAGCTTCTACCGAAGATAAACGAGGTAAAAATATATTATGATGGTCCAAAGTTCTTCGCACAAAGATTGCAACGCCACCTGAAGCTATTGGATTAGGCCTATCTTCCCTGTATATAGAATACCCATTAATTTTGAAATTTTCCACATTGGTCAGGTGTGTCTCAGTAATGCACGCAATATCGATGCTATGTCTAACCATAAACGCGATAAAAGTAGCACGTTTATCTCTAAGCCCATTGGCATTCCAGTTAAGGAGGGTTAAATTGTTAATTTGAAAATAATTGACCTGATCCATTTGAGAGAATAGAGCTTATCACATTACTTATTATCTTTTTGAGAGTAGGAATGAACGATTTCACCACATCTAGGATTATTTGTTCAAAGTTTTGAAACACAGACGTATCAGGAGCATCATCAGATTGTTCTTGTGAGAATGAATTATTAATATTGCGGCGGCTCGTAGCAGCAACTTTAGCAAATGAAACTCGTGATGTGGAAGGTTCCCGAGGCAAAAAGTTTGTATGAATCTCAGGAAAATGAGCAGCAGAATTCAAATCAGGGGGAGAAGGAGTATTTTCTTTTTTCTCAGTAGCGTTTTGATGGCGATTGCGAGGACTACCCCGATTGTGATCCTTGTTGGTTATTTTCTGGTATACTTGACAGCCTCTGTAGTTAGCTGTGTGGCTTTCGCCACAATTAACACATTGAGGAGCTGCAGTTTTTTGTTTAGGACATTCAGAGTAGTGATGTTGACCAGTGCACCACGCACCTTGGGTCCAACTTACAAAAGTTCTTAGTGTGCCCATAGCGTTGACATCGAGTGCATTGGGGAATTTGCCTAGATTTTCTTTTCATTTCGACACTTACAACTGCAAAACATATTGTGGTTAAATTAAAGATAGCTTTGCCGTCGTCGTTGTTTTCTAAGTCTACTGCACAAAGAGGGAGTGGAAGTTTGTTTTTTTGTTGAGTAACCTAGTGACTCTAATGACAGGATAGTTTTGATCTGTTAGCTCAGTTTTAATTTCATTCTCAGATAATGATGTAGGGACGTTCCTGACAATCACTTCTAGTTTTTTGTCATGAAGGGGTTGAAAAGTATGATATTTAATGTTAGAAGAATCATAAAAGGCTGTCAAATTTCTAAAGTCATCTATATTAGACAAGTTCACTTTAAGGGACTGCCCTCGAACTTGAGTCGAAAAAGTTACCTTTACCATATTTCGGACATCTTTTATTATTTCTTGGTGGTTGTTTACGTTGTGCAAAAATATAGGAGGGATTTTTAACTTTGGGTCATTTACTTGGTTTTCCAAAGTAGAATCATCCATCTCGCGTGATTGATCCATGCCATTGCCATTACCATTAGAACTATAAGAATGTTCAGATAGAATTTGATATTTATTGCCTTGACATAGTTCACTTGAATCTAAAACATAGCGTTTCGGTTGAGATTCAGAGGACGAAAAGGTAAGTTTACGTTTTGGAAAGGCAAAATCATCATCAGGATCACTTACATTTTCATCATAAGGCATAGCAAGGAACTCGTTTGTTTGTTGCACATTATACTTAGCTTTGTTTACATTAGTTGTTGACATTCTTGTAACAGGAGGAGCTTGTAGGTTAGACATATGTTTGAACGAAGTTTTATTGTTTAATTTAACTATTTCCGCGACACTATGAAACAAGTACAAAGAACAAACAAAGAATTAAACTTGTCACAACTTTAAAAGAGAGCCCGAGCTCAAAAATACGTAAAAAAGATAAGGTAATTATTTACTCTATTTACACTGGGATTTGATGTAATTTTGATATGTATACTTACAGTATTTTTAACGCTGAATCCAAAAATGCAATCAGTTTTGGTCGGAGAGATTCCTAAGTGGCCGTACAGTTATATAATTAATATTAAGCTTCGATTTTGTTGATATATTACCATATTTGTGGTATGGACGAGTCCAAGTTCTAGTGGCGACTAACACTAAAAGGGGTGGAAGGTTTGTGGAGTGGAAACAGCTGTCAGTTGTTTATATTCTATACTAAACAGACAAAACCACACATGACGCCATGAGAGCAAAATCAGAGTTACAATATGCATTAACTAGATTTTAAAAAGGAAATGGACTTTGGTGATGTTTATAAATTACAATAAATCAACTACCATACATAAACTATTAATCACATGAACATAAATTATAAAACAAAATAGAATTTATTCACGTAAAATATCAGTAATAGAAGCTAGGCCACTGCCGACATGATCATCGTCCTCATTCCAATCCTCAACCATTGACTAAGGCCTCAACGTCTGGTAATGAACGTGCCATAGTGCATAATCCCATAGTACATAATCCCATTGTGTCTAAAAGTGAAAACGTGCCACAGTGCATAATTTAATGTATCAGCAACTAATAAATGATGTTACATAATCTAATCTAATCTAACCTAACCCAACCCAACCTTAATAATAATGTTTAAATCGCAGTTTATGTCAGAAAAGGCATGTGAGGAAGATAGGTCGGACTTTATGCGGATTCGTGACTATATTAAGTCCTTTGAAGTGAGGTTAGATTAGGTAAGTTAAAGGTTAGGTTATAGTGAACCGACTCGTTAATTTATGCAACTTCCAGACTGTTTTTGCACAATTAAATAGTGGGTGAAACACAATGAAATAACGATATCAAAAATGCGCAATAAATGTCTGGAAGTTGCATAAATTAATGAGTCGCTTCATTATAACCTAACCTTTACCTTCCTAATCTAACCTCACTTCAAAACACTTAATACAGTCACGAATCCGCATAAAACCCGACCTACCTTCCTCACATGCCTAAATAAGAACTGATCATTTGGTTTCAAAACAAATTGATTTGATTTCATTTCGCATTAGATCAAGTACAGTTGTTTGCTCTTCTCACTCAGTCCTCACTCCTCACTCTTCACTCAGTACGGACCCGTCCAGACCACGCCATATTACCATTACCTTCAGTACCGCTCAATTATCCTTGTTAGATTCGTAATCCTAACCTTCGTTTTACGGCCGCTACCGTCACTTAGGAATCTCTCCGACCAAAACTGATTGCATTTTTGGATTCAGCGTTAAAAATACTGTAAGTAGACATATACAAATTACATCATATCCCAGTGTAAATACGGTAAATATTTGCCAAAGATAATTATTCACAGAGCAAAAATCAACACAGTCACTATAAATAAGAACCAGCTGTATCCTCTTGTAATCATTTTGGTTGAACAAAATAACAAAGAATATGTTTATTTATAACAATATTTATAACAAGCTATCCACAGTCTACTAGCAAAATTACAAAATACAGTACAAAGGGAAATACCCCTGCCGCAGCAAACCTGCAGACTAAGCGAATTTCCATTTCACTGATTGGATTTACACTGAAATGTCTACTTAAAAATATAACATTTATTCCCGATTTAAATAAATTTAGTTTAACAAGTACTAGGTGTGCTGCATCAGGGAGGGTAAAACCGTTTTTTTGTAAAATGTTAATAGTTAGTAAGAAATAAAAACATTTTCCAAATTTGATCAAAATATGTTCATAAACAAGCAAACTACAACAGTTTACTTATTCTCCATATTTATGGAATTTTCTCCGTAACCATTAGGCGTATAATAACGCTTCAATAAACTAAATTATTTTTTTTTTTAAGCTCTACAAAATGGTTTGGAAAGAAATTGCTAAATTATATGTTTTTTGGGTGAAAAATGGGAAAAACCGATTTTTACCCCATAAAACCCCACGTAAACCCCCGTTCCCATGGTCCGATCATGCTGGATCGCGAACTCGTTTGAATAAACGTAGGTTTACACGTTTGTACCAAATTTAATCATAATCGGATCATTTTTGCTCGAGTTATCGTGCTGACGGACACACACACACATATATATATATATATATATATATGAATTTGACCGGATGGTGTTTTTGGCCTCTAGGGACCTCAAAACGAAAAAAATCGGTCCCGCGTCAAGATCTTACCATGAGTACTACGGTAATAGCTTATTCCCTATATGGGAAATTCGCTAAACACGAGTTGTTACTATTGAGCAAAGATAACACTGAAGATTACTGTGATCACTGATGTAGGTAAAAATAGTTTCGATCAAACACTGTTTAATTGACTTGGTTCTCTGCCACAAAACGTAATCCCCGGAGTATTGAGGCAATTAATTGTTGGCAAACTTTGATTTAGCAGTGAAATAAATATTAAATAATATCACATTTATTTTATGTAAATTAAAATTCAAACACAAATTTTCAATCATGATTTTTACCCTCGACTGTCAAATCAATTAATGTGTTGTAAATTGACAGGTTAAAATTTCCATCGTAATGAATTGAAATTCCACAGAAACTTAAATAATAAAACCCAAAAACCCTAAATTAGTTCTAAATAAAACGTGAGTTTATATTGCTTTTACAATCGAAATAAACTATACCGAACCATGACACGGTCCCCCGGTACTAAGCAAAGCCAGTTTGGTTGGTAGTTTATTCTAAATAATCGTTGACTCAATTATACACTTTTGGGTTGTTATATTGTTTTGCAGAATGTACACTTCAGTTGTTTGACTAAATACGGTTTATTTGTTCAGCATCTTCCAAACTTTTTTCTCAGGAAAGTTTTAACAATTAAAATATGTTTAAAACAATTTACTTCAAATCTAGCCACAAAGTTACATTTCGCATCATATCCAAAGTCTCAAGATATAATGCAACATTACACCTCCTGCAGTTCTCTCGACGATGCCCGCCGTACAGCAAGGCGCTGGTGTTGTGTGCACTAATACAGGCGGCCGGCAATTCAAATCATGTTTAAATTTGTACATTACTATAGTTCTGTTAAAAAAAAACATGCTGACTATACTACCAAGCAATCGTTTTTTATTTCAGCAGAAATTATAGTCTATATCATTAATGTTTTAAATAAATATTTAATAATTATCTATACGCTATAATTGAGTTATATAGCGTGGTCATTTGGTGAACTTCAGTACAGTATTATTCTTCAATTCGAACAGTAAAAGAAGAAATTACAAAATCTAGAGAAAAATACATTATAAAATTGGAAAATCGTTCAAATCATCTTGCACTTAATTTATTGGACAATCACAACACCATTTACAGACTGAAGCGACATACGATATTGGACCTACCATTCAGATTCGGCTAAGTGTTATCAAAATTCTCTTTGTTAGCTAGTGTTGACGGTGGTCAATCACTAGCTCATGTTCTTCAAGTTATTTTTGTATAACTATTTATATCATTTGCTTATTGTTCAACTTGAACAGATTGTAAATTAAATAAAGTTAAAAATAAAATAAAAAAAAAATGGCACCTGAATCATTCGTATACGTGTACAGCATGGTGGAAGGAAACAGAGTACTGTACAATGAAATAGATATCACCTGTTTTACACCTAGTTCCTTGTAAACTTGTCGAAGTTTGTATTTGAATGGTAAATCATATTTTGCACAAATATACATCTACCAGAGGAATTAAGACTATAATTGAGTACGTTATAAGAAATGCCTTTATAAAATAAAAAAATATTGCTTTATAAAACATTATCTTCCAAAAAAATGATTAGCCAAAAAAACTACACTTTAATATTCAAAACGTAAAAGTTGCTTCGATGATCTAGGACTAATGTCTCTTCGGTTTCGATACCGTAAATGCAGAATGCAGCCATTTTTAAACAACTAAACTCAAACAAGCATGATGTAAACTTACCTTATAATATTCATTTTAGGTTAGGCCTATTCTATAAATGTTTAAAGTTAATAAGTTAACAAAGATATGAATTACGAAAGGTGTTTTATTTAAACAAATGAACAATTAACATGCAATGAGAAAAGGCTTGACGTTACAATGAAAGGATTGACAATGGTGTGTGGGGTTGAAATTAAAATGCAATAAAATATAATTCAAATAATTTAGATGTGGTATATCTCAGGGTAGGGTGTCGTGCTGGCTTGAATGCTAAGAATGAATAAATTTAATAGTGCCCAAATAGGCCTAATTAAGATGTTAAACTTACACAATCCCAACAATGAAAAATCTAATTTTGGTGTTGTCCAAAAGGTAAGTCCAATTAGCACAAAATTTAAAAGAGTTTAAAGAAAAGGTTATACTTAATTTTGAAGATAACAATGATGGAGTTGAGTCCTCTTGAGGTTTAGGCTACTGTGATATAACTTGAAACTCGTCTTCTTGATGAATGAATTTGATTTAGGTAAAATTTTGACTCCTTCTTCTAACAATTTCAACTTCTCAATGGCTTCCTTCTCTTTTCATCTCAATGTTCACATCACTCATTGTTGAACACATGGGATCACTTTCACTGCTTCTTAAATTTTGATTCATTAAGGACTAATTTTGAAATGATATTATAAGAAATTTTGATGTATTGCAATTCTCTTACATATTTAATAAATAATTAGGTTGTGGGCTTTGTAAAAAAAAATATAGGCTATGGAATTAATATTATTAATGATTAATTTAACATATTAATGAAATTATATAAATTAGGGAAATTAATATTAGGGCAGCCTTTCTGAGGAGTGATTATTAACAAAGGTGTATGAACAAAAGTTAACATTTTAAGAAACTTAATACTAAATATGAATGAAATGACATGAAATATTACAATGGGTTACAGATAACTTGTTAAAAACAAGTATTTACTCTTTAGGCATTTACTCGTGGTTATTCACCCCAAATTTATAGGTTTCAGAGGGTAGGCCTATACTTCCTTGGCAAGACTTACATTTTACAAGTACAAGAGTAAACTTGTGAATGTGATTATTCATTTCTGTCCAAGTAAATACTGAAATTATGAAAATTCAAGACAAATAAAACTCTTTTACTCATTTTTATCCACTCGGCCCAAATGTAATCCTGATAATACTAAAAATAAAGAATACCTTTATATCACAATGAAATGGAGAAATTGGACGACAGAATGCTCTGGGCCATTTTAATAATTTCAGAACTAAATGTATTTTTGTGTGTTGAACTATTCCTGGAGAAATGAACGATGGCATTTTGTAGTCCGGGGGAACATCCCCAAACATTTTCTCCCAAAACTCAAAAACTTTGATGAAAACAATCTTTTTCCTACAGTTACCTGACAAAGCGGGGTTTCTTGTACAGCACGCAAAGTAGCTAATTGCTGCATTTACTTACTTTTCCCGAACTCTTTTTACTTTTGCCGCACTCAAGTATCTCAACCAAACAACACACAACAGTATGCTTTTATTAGGTACGCAATACGTAAACGCTTGAAATTATGTCGACAAAACTTAAAGATACTACCGCTACGATCAGCTGGTGCAGTGTTTCCCATTTCGTTCAAGCTTGGATTTAACCAAAAAACGTGTTGTTTGGTGTTTGAAATACTAATAATTTATATGCTCAATTGTTTATTGTAACTGTAGGAAAAATATAATGTGTAATACTAGTGCAAAGGACCTCTGCTGCACTCGAGAAACTTTCCACACTCGCCTGCGGCGCGTGCGTTAACATTTCTCTCATGTGCATCAAAGTGCCATTTAGCACACTAGTTCCACAAATAACTATTTCCTACAGTCACCCGACAAAGTGCGCTTCCTTACACTGATGATGGTACCATAAAGCTGCTACCTAATTGCTGCATTTACTCACTTTTGCCGCACTCTTTTAGCGAATTTCCCTATAGGTAAGTAGCTATTACCGTAGGTCTCATGGTAAGACCTAGGCCCGGGACCGATTTACTTTTTTCATTTTGATGTCCCCAGAGGCCAAAAACACCATTCGTTCAAATTTGTATGTATCTTTGTATATATATCATATTTGTGTGTGTGTGTGTGTGTGTCCATCCGCACGATAACTTGAGTAATTTTTGTCCGATTTTGATAAAATTTGGTTTGAAGGGGTAAGGTGGGATAAACTTGAATGAGTTCGCGAACCAGCATGATCGGACTATGGGAACGGGGGTTTATGGGGGGTTTTATGGGGTAAAAATAGGGTTTTTTCCCCATTTTTGACCCTAAAAACACAAAATTTCACATTTTTTTCTAAACCATTTGTAGAGCTTAAAAAACAAATAATTTAGTATATTGGAGCGCTGTTGTATATCTAATGGTCACGGAGAAAATGCAAAAATAGTGTAATTTAAAATTCCCATGTTATTCTTATAAAGAAAATGAAAACCGTTGTAGTTTGCTTGTTTATAAACATATTTTAATCAAATTTGTAAAATGCATTTATTTCATACTAAACTATTACATTTTACAAAAAAAATACCTTTTTACCCTCCCTGTTGCAGCAAACCTAATTACTCGTTAAAATAATTCTGTTTAAATAGGGAACAATAATGTGATATTTTTAAGGAGACATTTTAGTGTAAATCCAATCAGGCAAATGGAAATTCGAAAATTTGTTTAAACAGTATTTACCACGAGTTGTCGTAGGAGCAGTATATTCCCTTTGGTCCTGTACCAAGGATGTGGTCACTAACAGCTGTCGAACTGTGTCTATTATAATTTGCCAGTTTGTTTACAACGCAGACGAGTCTACGCGTTATACATCTTCCCTGTAATTGCTCGTTATCAACACAATCTCGCAACGCGCGGCGCGATATATGATGATGGTGGAGAGTGAGGAGCGTCTTGCCGCGTGGCTTGGCACGCTTTCATACCTACACGCCACTGAGATAACTGCACTGCTGAACAGTGAGAGTAACTTGGACCACGTGGTAAACGATCTGTACCAGAGAGAAGACGTCAACGAGATCAAGCAACGCATCGTACAAGAAAACCTCAACCTTGCCACTGACAATCTGGCTAGGAAACAGGTTTGGGAAGATAAAATAACCTATGTAAAAAGTTTGTGCGATGAGTTCCGTAAAAGGTTCACGATTGTTGAACATAATCTTGCTAAAGTCGGCGTGAACGTTGACGACGTTTCTGAAAAGCTGTGTCTGTTAGTGGAAACATCAGAGGCAGAGAGTGAGGGGTTGGGTCGTCTGCTCGTGCAGGGGACTATTGGGGCTGATGAGTTTGTTGAGCGTTTTTTAGAATCAAGAACAAAATACCATCTAAGAGAGATTAAAAAGGAAAAATTGAAGCAGTTGTTGAGAAATAGGATGGTGATACGCTGAGAAACTTTGGAAGAGTCTAAAGTGTAAATCTTATGAAGTTTTATTCTGCTTCGATACAGAATTTGTTTTTGTTAATTACAGTAGTTGACCTTTATTGTTGGTATGTGTAATTATAAATTGTAATGTTCCATTGCATTTCGATTTTAAAACTGTCAAATGATAACAGCTTTCCATTGCAAAATTCATTTCATTATACTATTGAAAAGTTTGTTGTTTCGATGTCATACGTTTTTGATAATTAATTCTTGACATGGGCTTATGGTCGCCTAACTTCACAGCCTGTTGAACGTTCATGTTTGACACTGAATTCGGTTAGTAAAAACATTTTAACCATTGTATTTCAATGTTAATTATATACAATTTTTACTAACAATTAATTAATATATATATATATTAGCTGAACCCGGCAGACGCTGTCTTGCCTTTGACTATTTATAATTTAAGTACCGTTACGTTTAATTTTCAAGATGATCTCGTTCGCATGGCTCAATCACGTCCTGGTTGAAGTTCGTTCGCTACGCTCACACACCTTTAGGTTGGAGCTCGTTCGCTACGCTCACTCACCTTTAGGTTGGAGCTCGTTCGCTGCGCTCACTTGCCTTCAGGTTAGCTCGTTCGCTACGCTCACTTGCCTTCAGGTTAGCTCGTTCGCTACGCTAACTCGCCTCCAGGTTGAAGTTCGTTCGCTACGCTCACTCACCTTTTGGTTGCAAATTAGCTGTTGTCATAAATGTAAAAGAAATAATAGTGCTGCACCCTGTTGATAATCCTTGTAACTTTAATGCTATTGAACATCGTAGAACAGAACCAACTTGTTTAATTGAAACAGCTGTTAAGATTCATTTATTCCATTTCTCATAAGGTTATCATGGGAAACTCCAGAGCCACTGGGGCGGAGCCCTTTTGACGGATCTGCACCAAACTTCACACAAACCTTCCTTGAATAATGTTTAATAATGCCTGAAAGTTTCATTACAATCTGTCGAGCGGTGTCCGAGTTTATCCCTGCCAAACAAACAAATATATATACAAACATCCTCTTTTATACTTATAGAAGATGTATTAAAGTAACAATACTTATATATTAATTGTTAGTGAATTGTCATGGGGTTTATAAGCCTTGGCAATGCCTAAACCAAGTCTACCTTTGACTTTGATGAAATAGAAGAAATTTAATTGGAAGCACTATTGCACTGTAATCTTAATACAGTAGTAAGTTTTGGAAGTACTTAGTAAAACTTTAAAATAATACTCAAAGTTGTTGATATTTACATCAAAAATGTAGTCTAAAATAAAGCTTTTAATTCCTACCCCATACAGTAAAGTATTAAAGTAAAAGCATTTAAGTTATTTACCTAGCTACCTTACCTAGCCCATGGTATTTTTCTCCCTGGGATAACCAACAATAAACATCTATGATTGTTGTTCTTCGGTGTTCCTACCACTTCATTTGATTTTGTTGTACCTAACAAACTATGATAACGTTCATCAACATGTTTGTTGCGGCGATATGCCAGAGTTCGATGACCCCTGTGTGTGTTTAATCCGCGGCTTGTGTACAAGTAGTGAGGTAGTCACTAGCCAGGGAGTTAAGACTACTTTACTAACACAACACCTCTCTCTCTGTGGCGCGCGCGCTCGCGGCCAAGTGTCAAGTGTAGTGTAGTGTAGGCGCCTCCAGTCAGAAGTCAGACGCCGCGCCGGCAGCGATAGGAGAAGGATCGAATAGGTTCGTTTGTGAAACTAAAACAATGCTTATATTTTCTTATTTAGGCTATTGCTATATGATAGTTTATGTAATGTAGCGTCTAACAGGTTACACTATCAATGCGTGTGCAAAGTGTGGTGCTCAAACGCTTAAACTATTCTTTACGGGTAAATTGATTGACCTAGCTGTTTAGAAGATAAATTTTATTTTTTTCTATCCTTTATTTTTTTATTTGTATTTCCTTTACATGATGGTATTACACTAGAGTTCCTTGCTGTTTTCGGTTGCAATTTTAAGCAATTTTCCTACTTTTTGTAACGTACTTTATGTTTCACAACTTTATTCAAGTTTGATTTAATGTTTATTTTTTCGATACAATTTGTTTGCTTCATAAAAATATGTTTGTAAACATATATTACTTCGGGAAATGTAGACCCTACACAGAAAAATTCTATTGTTATCGATGTTGATGTTATTAAGTTTTAGGGAATTCAATAAAACAAGAGAATTTTCGTATTTGTAGTCTACCAGTGTAGGTACCATATTACCAAAGTTAAATAACCTTTTTAGTAGGATACATTGCCTTAAGCTTTCATTTGTTTTTCTACGAAGTTTCAGAAAATTTACAAACACGACTGTTTTATAACAAGTTTTTAATCTTTCCCCTGGATATGTTGTGAACTACAGCTGTTCCGATTCCGAGCACAACTGGGTTAATTATACAAAGTGGCAAATCTGACTGACTATATACTTTTATACTAGCTGTTTCAGAATATTTTTACTTTTCCTTAATAACCTCGATATTAATAACTTTCATTATCTGCGCTTACATTAAAATGTTTTTTAACTTGTCCATAGAATTCGGAGTTTTTCACCCGTTTTTTCTTCTGAACTGCCCCTGATGTCTTGATCTTTACAAGCGTTACATAACCATAATGTAAGTCCCGCAGCGACATTCGCCGAGCTTTATGACGTCCCAATCACCATAAGAGCCGTGTTCTTCTCACCTTGAGGGACGTTGCTCTCCTGTGACAACAATGGTCCAGGACGGCGACCTCAACACGCCGCGCGCCGCCGCACGTCCTTCCAACACCAACGCGAATATCATCTCACGACTATAGACAGGATAACGGACGTAACCTACTGATCTGATGGGGCAGCTACACTTGTGGAAACTGTTGGAAATCATACTCTGTTGGGAGTTTACTTTTCGCGGGCTTCTGGCCGAGGATTCAACATACCGGTACTCCCTTAGTATCAACAGGATAAACTGTTCACGTTGGCTCTGTCTGGTTTATTTAAGAACATTTTGTTTTTACTTATCTTTCCTTGTAATTTACCCAATTTTAAAACAATTTCAACATAATACAGTTTAACAATCTAACGTATGTGTAAACCATCGCTTCTCTTGTGTTTTTATAACCAAAGAGTACAACACGAAGCTTAATTGAGAAAATTGTACTCAATACCAAGAAGTAATTGAGAAAGCTGCAATAAAATGAGAGAAAAGTTTATTCGACATCGGCGCGTCGTAACGTTACTAGAACACCCATCGATCATCAAATGACAAGTCTTATTACACCATTGAAGTCTGTTGCACAGTCTAGTGTTGTTAATGCCACAATGGCAGTCAATCATAAACTACTATATCTATCTATCTATATATTAATAGGCAAGCATGTTTCTTTAAAACCTTTTTTCTCAGCTCGTGTGAATCGTAGGGAAAATCTACGCATACCGTTGGAAAGCTATTTTCCTGTAGGTGTGCAGAATCCCTTTATAAATTTAAATAGGCTCAAAGATAAGCACAAAAAATGAGTTTAAAAATTTGAAAAAATTAACATGGATCTTATGCGTTGCTATGCTGGTTACGAAATAACAACGAAATATAAACAGAAAATCAAAACAAATGGAGGAAACTCCAATCACATGTTTTATTTACAGTGTGGGGTGAAAATAGATAAGTGAGTACATTACATATTTTTGGTCGAGTTTCGACCACTGGACGACCTCTCGTCTATATATTAATAGGCAAGCATGTTTCTTTAAAACCTTTTTTCTCAGCTCGTGTGCATCGTAGGGAAAATCTACGCATACCGTTGGAAAGCTATTTTCCTGTAGGTGTGCAGAATCCCTTTATAAATTTAAATAGGCTCAATGATAAGCACAAAAATGAGTTTAAAAATTTGAAAAAATTAACATGGATCTTATGCGTTGCTATGCTGGTTACGAAATAACAACGAAATATAAACAGAAAATCAAAACAAATGGAAGAAACTCCAATCACATGTTTTATTTACAGTGTGGAGTGAAAATAGATAAGTGAGTACATTACATATTTTTGGTCGAGTTTCGACCACTGGACGACCTCTCGTACTTTATTAATGCATTATTTTTAAACAAACATAAAGTTGTCCTGTTTATTTTAACAGTATGATGTTTATTTTCAATTGTGAGTAGGTCCTTATTTTCAATTATGAATATATTGACTTTTCAACAATACTGCAAATTTAAACAAACAAAAAATGAACGGTTTGTCCAACTCGAGGATACCGGTAGTAAATTGCGAACTAATAATAACTTTAATATACGTTTTCAGAAAATTGTTAAAAAAATGAGTTATATAATCAGAAAAAAATTAACTACGGTTTTATAGAGAGAAAATACAAATAAAATACGTTCAAAATAATAGTGATAGAAAATAATAGTTAAAACTAGGAGTCAAAATCAAACTTGTGATTTAGACAGACAATGTAACACGGTTAGCATGAAGCTATAAATCTGTGCAGCCTTTAGAAACTCTAATTACGTCACTCAAAAGACGTGGGACAAGCCCCACTATTAGGCTGCCTGACCTCTAAATATAACTCAATGTTTGTCTGTCTGTCTGTCTGCGCTCTCTGTTAATGGTTGGCGAACTTGCAAATCCAACCTGGCCTAACGCATGTGTTTGTATAGTAGCCATCTAATTGTCAATAAATACCATTACGGAAAGTTTTAAATTCATTTTCAAACATTTACACAAGTTTCTATTTTTACAACTTACTGAGAACATGAACAATTTAGTATCAAATGAACTAAATTATTACGTGACATCCTAGGCCTACTTTTTTCTATCCAAACTAAAACCATCAGCTAAAACAGTCATCTGAGTGAATAATTATATGAACACAGTTACTAAAATTAATTGTCGCGTATCTTACATCTGACGAAACCTAAGACGAAACCTACTTGTAAGCATCACCGTGGTTGTTTGGGGGGGGGGGGCTTGCATTCATATTTCATATTTGACTGTACTGTGTTATGGCCGAGGTAATAGCTATTAGATGGGCAAGGGCAACAATCAATTAATACATCCATACTTAACTGCTAATACAGTGAGCATTATCTGTTAAAGCAGGTGATAAGATAAAACTGTTTCTTCAATTAACTAAATATGGCTTTTCTGTGTTTTCCTAGTATGGTATATGTCTGACAAAACCCGGTATTATCCTGATTGGGGAAAGAACCAAGGAACATCGTCAATACATCAGTAAACACTTTTCCTCTGTGGTCTGGGAGTAATATACAGTACTCGATCAAAGAAAGATCCTATTCTTAACAAACTTATTGACCATGTTTGTCGCTTGGGACTTGTAAAATTATATTTTGCAATAGCAACATTTTTAAATTGACGTTTTCAATAGATTGTCAGATGAATATTATTTACGTAATCGTCTGTTGGTGAGATACGAGAAACGTCCCAATTAAGTGCCGTAAACGCTTGCATCATGAAACAACAATGTGAAGCGCCATCAATCGGTGCGGTGCGGCGGAAATCGTTATAAAGGAAAGTGTGGTTACGGTCTGTTTACCATGAAACCGCAGAAACCCTACACTTTACTTGGCGGTGGTCGGAGTCCCACATCAACACTGATGCACACTTACTTGTGGGCTCCAACCCTAAAAGCCAAAAACTGCACTGGACAGTAGACAATCGTCCTGAAAATAAACGGAGAACACGGAATTTTGTATACGAATGCGATTAGTTGATGATAAGTCATGTATTTGACGGGAACATATACTTAACTGCCGTTTACGCACGTTTACGCCACTTCGGTACAACTTTTGTGAAAAAACGTAACTTAAAAACTAAATTTACTAGCTAGCCTTGTTACCAACCCTTGATAATTTAACCACCATGATTTTACTAGGTCATTAGCTGTTCCTTCTTTGAACTGAAATTATACATATGACCTTGATTCCGGGAACATTTCTCAAGTTTATGTTTAGTAAAATATTCCATCCATGATTATTTACACTACATAATTACTTCGCCACACATTATGTTAATTTCGTCAGCATAGTTAGTGCTGATGAAGACGTTATTGCACTGATTCAGACAGCCACAACACAAACGATTGTTCACGCCCAACAGAACATGCTGATCAACCGCAGAACGCTGAGTCACACTCACACTGTGTACTGTGTACAGTTTCGGTGACAACCTTGACTGGGTGGCAATAGTTGCCGGAAGTGATCGGATGGCCGGGAACACCGGATGTCAATGTACTGTATTGTTTACTAACGACTGTAGTAGTGTTACCCAACGATATAAACAACTCATCGTTGGTTTGGTGTTACCATACCACAGTATCAGTATGGTATTGGTATGGCAGGGTGGAGTGAGTGTGGTGGCGGAGGTGACCCATGGGTGGCCTGGACACACTGGACAGCTGAACACGTGCAAGGTAGACATCAACTGAATTACAATTTATATGGGAATATCTAAACTTAACAGATTTCTTGTAATGGTTTCATACACTCAATTAATTTATCACCGGGCAATGTGATTTCTACAAAAACTAGAGTGTGTAGGATTCAGCGACTAAGAAGATCAACTAAAGTTGGCTTGGGCATGCGCAATACAACTAAAAATGAACAGGCAAAAAAAACCATGCTGAAAATCTCAATCTGGTGTCCTTTTTTCTATGTAACTAGTTGTAATGTATGACGGAAACTGTCATTTGACATCCGTAAATTATTCTTAAAATCCTGAGGATTTTAAAGTCACAAAGCGCGTAGGAGTGCTATGTAGCTACTATTTCTACGTTGAAGCCACCCTTTAGCCCAAAATCTTGTAAACAATATCTTTCTTCTTCTCTGGTTTCCACAATATAATCAACTTCGGCAGTTATTTCTTCTTCGTCGGTAGGCATGGTGCTGTCACTTAGGTACACACTTATAACTTATTAAAATAACTATAGGTCTATAGGTAGCCTTACATTTTCTCTGGATGCCAATAATGAATGTACTGTACAAACTATGACTGAGCAACGCTAATTGTTTATACCCTGCTGCATTCCTGCGTCTTTATCACAGATCAAAGCCACTGACCCATTTCTCTAATTGGGACTGAAGTGAAGCAACTGGCGCTTTCAATTTAATCTAACATCTAACCCAATCGAAAGATCCTTAACACTCAATCAGTTCTCGTTGTCGTCAATGACATCATGGTTTGTTTTTAGTTGATCTGCTCCTTGAATTGTTCGAGTCTTTGAATTTTTGTTACAAGCTTTTTATTTATAGCCACAAGTAACATAGTGCATTGGCTATGTAGGTTGTCAGTATTTACATATTCTATCAAATCTAGAATATGCTCAATAACACAATAGTCTACATTAAACAGTAGTGCCGATAGCGGGCCCGCGGGGCCCGTGGTGCGGGGGTGGGGCGCGAGCTATGGGGCCCGTGAGCCTTGACCGGGATTTTTCGGGAAATTTTACCGGGACACGGGCCCGTGATTCTGTGACAGGCTCAGCCACACGGGCCCCTCATCATAACAAATTTATATGAGAATTACCATATTTTTTATGACGAAAATTGGTTAAACCCAGTAAGAGCACTAGGACAAGTAGTTTACAACATGAAAACTGACACTATTACTAGACCGATCGATATGAATTCTCTACCAACTTAAAGTTAAGTCATTGACTTTACATTGCTTAAGTAAAAGAATTGTCATCAGTCAAGCAGGTTGCATCAACTGTCCTCATGGACTGTGTGAAGGCGCTATATAGGGCAGTATTTAGAACCAATGTGGCTCCCAAGTCACTCACACCAGAGCCCTCTATTCTAATTCAACTAAATGAACTTGACCATTTTTTTTACAATCAAACCGCCGAATTAATCTAGGTGGCTAGGGCACTAGCTAATAAATAGTTCCATTCTGTCATTGACGCCAAAGGAGGATTTTCATTTAATTTCTTGCTATTGAGGCTGTACTTTAGATTTATTTACTTCGAGTCAGGTAAAAAACTGTACTTACCTATAGGCCTCGAGCCCAATCAGATCGGTTCAAAATCGGTTTGCTTTGGAAACTGTTGATTTTTATATATTGTCGATTTTCGAGCCGAGCGGGAGACGGACAACGGACCAGATCTTTGTTTGGGTTGATCCCCTGATTTATGGCCTGAGGGTAGTGGTCACCAGAGGAGGGGTGGGGAATCGAGAATTCTGAATCCCACCGGAGGGGTTATCTTTTTGTCAAAGATTTCGCTTAGAATGCGATTACTTCTTAACTGTACATCTTTTGTTAAAATTTTTAATTTTATGATCAGAACTATTTTTCGATTAGAAAACCTGTATTCGATTTTTTCACTATCAGCAAGTTTGGTTGGTTTGGTGAGTTTAGGAAAGATGGGGACAAGGAAACTTAGGGACACGGAAAGTTAGGCACAAATAGGGCTTTGAGCAGGGAGGAGGGAGAGATTAACTGAACTAGGCTCTGAAACGACTCTTTTAAAACGAATCGTTCTCCTGTTTCAGTTCACAGAGTGCTAAAATAACGGGATTGACTTCAAAATCATAGTTTGAATATAGTATTTGCAAACAGTATACATAAAAGTGTTAAAATTCAGTCAAATCAGGCTCGACCACATAGGTTTGCTAGCTCCTTTTTTACTCATTTTGGATAAGTTAAATATATATTACAGAAAATATAAAAGTATTCTACATGAAATAATATTACTGAATATAAAGTAATGGCACATTGTTAAGATATGCTGACATAATTAAGCGTTGCAAGTTTAAAATTCGAATATATTTTTGTGATACGAATTCGTGAACTATCTTGTTCCCACGAAATCTATCTACTGATTATATCACTGATAGACAGTAAATCACATGGTAAATGGAATACAGAATACCTGGAGACTACAACTAATTTGTCAGTTTGTAGTTATTTTATAATCACCTTTATCATAACGGATGTCTCGTGTAATTCTTGCGTGGCACATACAACACTGTCAATAGTCATATATTCCCAAACAGTAAATTGGAAAATAAATTAAACAATAGGTGGAAGTGGAATACTTTGTACCTGATGCCTACGAATACATTTTACAACAGGTATTTAATAATTAATCTTTAATCTTTCTCAGTAATAGCTAGTCTCGGGTTGTTCCTGACTTTAACAATGTGTTGTCCCTAACCTCTACAAAAGTGAACAAATTTAAGGGGAGATACAACTAGATGTAAATACAACAAATCGAAGTTACAACTAGACCTAGGTTCAATTACAATAGAGAACAAGTCGTTTAAAAGAGTCGTTATCAGAACTGTGTCTGCCTCCGTTTGCCTCCCCTTCGGCTCACAATCCTATTTGTCCCCAAGTTTCTGTGTCCCTAAGTTTCCTTGTCCCCATCTTTCCGGGCACCGGTTTGGTTAGGTTATGATAGTTTATTTTTATAAAATTTATAAAAATAAACTATCATAATTGAAAATTGAATTTTAGGCATTTGTAATTTTATTTTATGAACAGAACTATTTTTTTATTAGTAAACCTTCATTCGATTTTTCATTATCAGCAAGTTTGGTTAGTTCGGTTAGGTTATGATAGTTAAATTAAATTTAATTAAAATTTAACCTACAAACGATACGTTTTGACAGCGACGGTGATAGAGCTAACAATTTGCCGCGAACAGTTCGGCTATGCACGGGGGTTGCCGGAATTTTATTCCCCAGGAATTTTACCCCCTGGGCAAAGCTGACGTCACTATGACGTAGTAACCTGAGTGGCCAAAAGTTTGTTCGCGGCCGGAATTTTACCCCCGCGGATTTGGAAGTCTGATGAAAATAGACAGAGCGTGATTAATTAGATTAGCAATAAAAACCGAAATTTTACCCCCTGTCCATATAACTAGCGTTTAGACAACTGAAGATGTACGGGCCGGATTTTTACCCCCGGATTTTTACCCCCCGGAATTTTACCCCCGGATTTTTACCCTCCCGAATTTTACCCCCGGATTTTTACCCCCGGAATTTTACCCCCTGGCCGATTTTAGAAATTGAATGTTTGATTTTCTTATTTCTGTTTTTAGCGAATTTCCCTATAGGGAAGTAGCTATTACCGTAGGTGGCACGGTAAGACCTAGACCCGGTACCGATTTACTTTTTCATTTTAATGACCCCAGAGGCCAAAAACACCATTATTCGTTCAAATTTTTATATATGTATATATATATATATATATATAGACTTGTGTGTGTATATATATATATATATATATATATATATATATATATATATATATATAAACGTCCGTGAGCGCGATAACTTGAGTAATTTTTGTCCGATTTTGATCAAATTTGGTTTAAAGGTGTAAAGCAGGATAAACTTGAATGAGTTCGCGAACCAGCACGATCGGACCATGGGAACGGGGCTATACGGGGGTTATTATGGGGTAAAAATTGCGTTTTCCCACTTTTGACCCTACAAAACACAAAATTTCCCGATTTCTCTTTAGACCTTTTTAAAGAGATTAAAGACAAATAATTTAGGATATAAAAGTATTTTTGTTCGATTATTAGTAACGAAGAAAATTAAAAAAAATTGTAAATTTAAAATTCCCATGTTATTCTTATGGAGAATATTGTCAAATGTTGTAGTTTGCTTGTTTATGGATATATTTTGATCAAACTTGGCAAATTTATTTATTTTTTACTAAGCTATCAATATTTTACTCAAAAACACACTTTATTAGTTTCCTTGTAGCAGCAAACCTAGGTACTCGTTAAACCTAATGTTATTAAAATATATTTAACTGAAAATCAATTCAGACAAATGGAAATTCGCTTAGTCGGCAGGTTTGCTGCAGCGGGGGCATTAGTTAATTGTAAACATTTCATTATTTAGTAGCCTATCTTTATTTATTTATTTTGTAAAGAAATGTTCGAAACAATTATCATTCAGTTGATTGTTAATACGTCATATTAACCAACTGTTAGCTTCAAAGATCGAATCCTAATTACTAGAATCTCAAAATTAAAATTAAAAACCTGTTCGGTTAGTTAATGTTACAAATAAATTAATATAGGCTACTAAATAATAAAATGTTTACTATTAAATTAAAACAGAATGAAGATAATTAATCATTCTCACTAATTTATATATCTGGCCATGGGGTAAAATTCCGGGGGTCAAAATCCGGGGGGTAAAATTTCGGGGGTAAAAATCCGGGGGTAAAATTCTGGGGGTTAAAATCCGGGCCGTACTCTCTAGGTTTTTATAATTTGATGTGTTCTGATTAAATTCACAACCGTGAAAATATATGTTTAATTCCGCGTTTAATCCATCAAGCTGATGTCGCGAAACTCAAAAGTTCGCGGCCGGAATTTTACCCCCTGGTTTGTGACGTCACGTTTGCCCAGGGGGTAAAATTCCAGGGGGATAAAAATCCGCTACCCCATGCACGGTATGATGAGGAAGCGTTCGACACCAACCTAGAACTGACAGGTCAACCGACCGTGATTAAGAGGATTACAGTCTCCACGGCCCTTTGAGATTTACAATATTTTGCCTCGATTGCGGAAGACGATATTGACGTTTCTTTTTCCGCGAGAGATATATATAGGATTTTGCGGAAAATGATGTTCCCGCCACCACTGGTCGCGTAAAATATTAGGGATTGGGCCGTGAACGCGGGAGACGATGATGTTGTTGATGTCCTAGGTTTGGTTGCAATCAGAAAGTGCAAGTTTTAAGGCGGTAATACGTGTGATAATGTTTTTTTACAGATTATTGGGAGAGGGAGACTCGGCGAACAAACTTGCGGGGGGCTCTTATCGCCGTCACTGATTGAACACAGATAATTAGATTGATCATTAATGCGTTGTGGTTGTGTACTTAATCCATACTAGTGGCTTGTAGGGACATTCCCTTTAAAGCTCAAATATAAAACAGATTATTGTAATATTCAAACAAACTCAGAATAAAATTATCCGTGTCAGGATGGATATCCCTGTACAGTGTACACCATATATTTTGTGTAAAACAGTTTTGTTGGTTGCTTTTGTCCTACTAATATTATAAATGAGAAAGTTTGGATGTATGGATGTATGGATGTATGTTTGTGACAAGTGAACGCGAAAAATACTGGTCGGATTGGGCTGAAATTTGGCATGATGATAGCTCACATTCCGGATTAACATATAGGCGTATTCTTATTTCAAAAATCCTTTCGGGCTCCACCCCAGTGGCTCTGGAGTTTCCCATGTTAACCTTATGAGAAATGGAATTATTGAATCTTAACAGCTGTTTCAATTAAACGAGTTGGTTCTGTTCTATGATGTTGAATAGCATTAAAGTTACAAGGATTACCAAACAGGGTGGAGCACTATTATTTATTTTACATTTATGACAACAGCTAATTTGCAACCAAAAGGTGAGTGAGCGTAGCGAACGAACTTCAACCTGGAGGCGAGTTAGCGTAGCGAACGAGCTAACCTGAAGGCAAGTGAGCGCAGCGAACGAGCTCCAACCTAAAGGTGAGTGAGCTTAGCGAACGAGCTCCAACCTAAAGGTGAGTGAGCGTAGCGAACAAACTTCAACCAGGACGTGATTGAGCCATGCGAACGAGATAATCTTGAAAATTAAGAAGTTAAACGGGGCAAAGCCCGCGGGTTACAGCTAGTTGATAATATTTTTAATAAATAATCCATATTAAAGACTATTAAATAACATATTGTTCTATTATAAACATAACAACATGTTCCCATTCTCATAACGTCATGCGTTTGTATATAAATTAGGACTGGGAAGTTTATGTTAGATTCTAGATTAATTTTATGATGTTTGCACATGTTGTAATGGTATCCATGCAATTAAAACGATTAGAAAATATGCGTAGGCTACCCAGTGTACCATCGAGTGTCATTCTTCTTGAAGTGTTACAGGCGAAAAAATTACATGTTATACACGCGTACATAGAAGATACAATCTAACCACCCGGGCTTGGCTTGTCGTCAGAGATATCTCGTTGTCTGCCAAACGATGTTCCGCTACGATTATATCGTTTACGACAACAGGAAATCCGCGGGGATTATTAGAACGCATCAGTTTCAAATAAATGGAACGGTCGGGGATAATGTGGACATAAAAAGTACCTAATGCACCTGGTTGGTCGGGTAGGCAGGGCAGGTAGCAGGTAGCAGGTAGCAGGTCAGGTACTCGGGTAGGTGCGCGGGGCTTTTCACGCTGTCGCAAACTCGCCCTTGCCTTGCACCACTGAGCCACTGACTAAGGGGTATCACTTTACACAAGGGTAGGGGGGCAGGGGATTCTCATTCCTGCAGGTTGGCAGACCTGTCCCTTATTCATGCTGTTGTTTGTTATGTAGGCTCTAGCTCTAACCAAACTATTGCCCTAATAACAATCAGAAATGTTAAAGCCGGCCCTCGACTCGACGTGTCGCAAACTGGGTTAGATTGTTGTTATGTTCGCTTTTAGCAGTGTTTGCGTGTGGGGTTTTAAGGTTTTAAAATGGGATTTTATGTCGTAGCATGAGATAGCATACGCGTTTGGTGTTTCAAAGTGTTATTTTATTCAGTGTTTGAGGTTATGTTTTAGTGTTGTGTTTGTTAAAATGCCGCGTCCTATTGTTTACCACTGCGTTCATCACCAAGGTAAGATGAACAAGAACATGAATTAAATTAATTGTTTCTTCCACGTTGGTAAGGCAAGATAATTTACTATTAAGTTTTGTTTTTGTAATCAAAATTTTAATCTATATATTATTAATAAGCAATCATGTTTTTAAACCTTTTTTTCTCAGCTCAAGTGCATCGCACGGAAAAACTACGCATACTGTTAGAAAGATATTTTCCTGTAGATGTGCAATACCCCTTTATAAATTATTAAAATAGTCACAAAAAATTAATTCGAGTAGGCAAGCATGTATATTGTTAAAATAATTTGTTCGCTTTTTGTATGCAGTAAATCGACCCCTAAATAATTATTTTTTATAGGCATATTTGGTATCAATTTAAAGCTCTTATCCTCTAGATGTGCCTTTTGCGGGTTTTAATGATATCCCGTGAAAGCCCTTCGTGTTACAGGCTTTTAAAATTTCATAATTTGTGCTGAATTCTGTTGCCAACCATATGAACTTTTCAAGTTGAAATTTGTTTACATCAAAACAGATGGTCATGATGCAATTTTGTTTACATCTTTACCTACGACCGTTTTTTAAAGTAGCCATTTCAGTTCAGTTCTTAGAATTGAAAAGTTTCACTTAACAGCTGTTTACTTTCATAACAGCATAGTTTCATTTTCATAACAGCGTAGTTTTTCTCATAACAACACGGGTAACGGACCAATGAGGTTCAAGGTCAAGGATTGAGAGAAAAGAAGTATAGCCTAAATTGTATTTTTGGTCGAGTTTAGTACCAAAAAATATATTACTAGCGTTTTAAAAGATAGATGACTTCTAAGCATGAATATGTTAACACTAAAATCAGCAAATCTGATTTGCTGCTAGTTGGCACAATCATTGGCTGACTAGTCTAGTCAATTGTACAATGCTAAAACTAACCTACGGCAGGCCTATACTCATACTTACTTACTTACTTACTTCATACTTTTCTCTTCATCGTTGACCAGTATAACTGGATAGATGGCGTCAATACTATTTCTAAACAAAACATATATTTACAACAAAAAAACTTGAGAAATTAAATTCTTAGATCTTGATTTAAATTTGGCGGCAGGTCACTTCATTTTATTGAGGAGTAGTCGTCTTCTAGATACTCATTAAGTGTGTAGAAGGGGTTGTTTTTAAGCCAAGTCCCAATTTTATTTTCGAACGTCCTTGGTTCTAGTTCTTTGACGGCAGCCGGGAGTAGGTTGAAAAATTTCATAGCCAGGACTGGGTAGCAGTCTTTCTTTTTAGTAAGTCTACAAAATGGTAGGTCAGTGTGTCTATTCGTTTTTTACACGTCAACCTTAGCCTATATTTACAGATAATAATAATTTCCAAGTTAAATTGATGGAAATAGAGAAATATTTGTAAATTAATACTGTTAACATTGTTTAGTGCAGAGTACAGATTTACACACTTGCCGGTCACGATTGCGCATAGAAAGTTGTTTATCTTCGTCTAGCAGCAATGTTGTGGAGTTCAATAGGGTGGATAATCCATCTACTCTAAGCAGTTTCTTTTTTTGACAGTTCAGTTGTGTCTCGCCAGACCTTACATTTGTGTTGCCTCTGATAAGGTCCCTGAAAGCTTCTTATCACTGGAATTTTGACCAGAAGTCTAATGAGACAATCCGTCGCCAAGTCTGGTGCAGATCCGTCATTCGTTGAGTGATTTTCTTTTACTTTCTTCAACCTTTTAATTTTGCTTTTAAAAAGTATTTCTGTCAATGTCAATTAAATTAAAATATGAATAGTCATCCGCACGTTGTCCAATCTCCTAAGTAACCCATAATGTATGTATGCCAACTTCGGGCTCAATTCAGTGCCGGTTAGTATAAGAGGAAGTGACGTGTAGTCTATGTTTTTATTTGTTTTTAAAGATTGTGGTTCAATCTTTTTTTCGGATTGCAGTATGATACTTGCATTTGAACCTGGCGTTGTGAGTAATAATTTTCCATCAAAACAACGTATTATCTGTTTGAAATGAGAGATTATTCATATAAGCCAAGCCCAGGGCAGTATAGTTATTAGTAAGGCTTATTAGTTGTATTAGTTATTACCGTAGTTGCTTTATTCAATAAAATTGATACAATTTGTGTAATCGTTAAATGATTAATCCACGACAAGACGGATAATGATTAATGTATGCAAATGTAGCGCTTATTTCAGTATAGACAGCAAAGACAAGAGGTTGGATCATTTACGCCCAGGTTCCTCAACGCCGCTACTGATTCAACCATGCCTAATTTTAGCGAATTTCCCTATAGGGAAGTAGCTATTACCGTAGGTGGCACGGTAAGACCTAGACCCGGGACCGATTTACTTTTTCATTTTGATGTCCCCAGAGGCCAAAAACACCATTCGTTCAAATTTTTATATATGTATATATATATATATATATATATATATATATATATATATATATATATATATAGACTTATATATATATATATATATATATACGTCCGTGAACGCGATAACTTGAGTAATTTTTGTCCGATTTTGATGAAATTTGGTTTAAAGGTGTAAAGCGGGATAAACTTGAATGAGTTCGCGAACCAGCACGATCGGACCATGGGAACGGGGCTTTACGGGGGGTTTTATGGGGTAAAAATTGGTTTTTCTCACTTTTGACCCTCAAAACAAAAAATTTCCCGATTTCTCTTTAGACCTCTTTAAAGAGCTTAAAAAACAAATAATTTAGTATATAAAAGTATTTTTGTTCGATTATTAGTAACGGAGAAAATTAAAAAAATTGTAAATTTAAAATACCCATGTTATTCTTATGGAGAATATTGTCAAATGTTGTAGTTTGCTTGTTTATGGATATATTTTGATCAAACTTGGCAAATTTATTTATTTTGTACTAAGCTATCAATATTTTACTCAAAAACACACTTTATTAGTTTCCTTGTAGCAGCAAACCTAGGTACTCGTTAAACCTAATGTTATTAAAATATATTTCACTGAAAATCAATTCAGACAAATGGAAATTCGCTTAGTCGGCAGGTTTGCTGCGGCGGGGGTATTATCATATTTTATTTGACTTCTTGCTAATTAATTCATCATTATGGTTTACAACAAACACAGTTGGCCCTGGTGAAACACAAACGCCTACGCGTAATTGCACAACATAGACAGCCCCTGCCCGTGATGCTAAGCTTGTTGTTCACTCGTTGATTCACAGGCCAGGTTCAGGTTCAAGCCGATCAATGATTATTGCTCACATTAAAAGATACTACAGGTTTTTGTGCGTTAAAACTAAAACATCCCCATAAAAAGTGATATTCTAGAACAGTTTTATTTACTTGAAATTCAATGGAAACGTATTTGCGGCAAACAACTAAGTTTCTACACTGTATAACTAATACAGTAGCTATATAAGTACCTATATCTCGACAAGTGTGCAATAAATCAACAATGGTGGAAGACACAAAGTGTAACGGCTCGGGTAGCGACGTAGCGACGCAATGTCAAGTACAGTATTGTATTTCGTCAACAGCACACAGTGTGAAGTGTGACGTTTGTTGGGGAGGCAGCGCGAAACCGCGAATTCGGCGCGCAATTATCTCTTCGCGCTCAAAATACTGCTGTTAATTGGGACAGACGCGAAAATAAATGTGCTTAGCGAGGGCGAGGCTAGCTAGCGAGCTGCCAAACGGCGCGATCTTGGTAGAAATAAATGTCACGGTGCTGGGCGATAGTGACCATCACTATAACTCTTACTACGACGCTCATATAAGAGTGAGGAATAAGTTGTGCACCCCCAAGTACAGCTCAATATCCTCACTTGTTATAGAGGCTAATATATATAACTCTTGCCATAAATGGTTTTTGGTTGATATTGGCATACACTACATTGACTACACCGACCAATATCACTTAGCGCGGTAGTGCCTACACACTACAAAGTATACTGTAGTAGGCCTACAGTTAAGCTGTCCGCGGTCGAAGTGCGAGGCCCGGCGCGTGTTGTGAGGAGATATTTTTAGCGTCACTGAAATAGCTCCAAATATGGAAAATCTATTAAGCTATTCTAGTTCTAGCTGGTCCTTGTGGTGGCTTTTATACTCAACACTCTCCCCAAGCTATGAAATGTTATTATATTGATCGTCTCAAACTAATAAAAGGTTTTAAGTAAACATGACAAACACTGTAAGCGAGTCTCATTTATGCTGTTTAAAAAAAATTACTCCTAATATTGCCGGCAGCAATGTGGCCTTAACAAATAAAATTTAATTAGTTGTATTGACTTGGTTTAAGTCAATCTCCAAGGCGAAATAGTATATTTCATCACTAGGGCCAAAAGTGACTCTTTTCGACCCGAGCTCAATTTTAACGATCGAAGCAAAGCCGGAAAGCGAGCCAGGGTTGAAAAGACACCCAACCTAAATTGAAATACACTACAGAGAGGAAGTCAAAAACATTGTTTCACCTGAGGACGGGATCAAATTCCAGATTCCGAAACGTTGTGTATTGTTTTTTTTATCATCGTGATGGAAAACGTCCGCAATAAATTTTTGAACAACATTAACTCACCATCACCAACAATGAACTTCTAAAGAATCGAGTGTCTGGTTGAGTCAAGAAATCCTCATTAGTTTAAAATCACACTAAACTGCAGTTCGTAACAATCAGCACTGAGATAAAAATGATTTTATAGTTAAAATTGGTTCAACTATTATAGTACCTGTAAGAGTGATTGTTTACTTGTGATTTAGATGCATTTCACAAAATATGTCAAAATAATAGCCTCTATGAAGAAAAGTGGTTGAACCTTGTATTAAATAACATTTAACCTATATAACGGCAACAACGGATTGACGAGCATGCACATTGTACTGTACATATACTGTAGCTGATTACTATTACGGCACAGTTTACTCTTTATTCCCATGTAGCTGTACTGTAGATCATTAAACTGTACCAGAGTGCGGCCGCATTTGATATACAAGTAGGTCTGGTAAATGACGTGTTGTTTCATCGCTGTTGTGTCATTTGTCCACGAAATGCCTACCTACAAGTGAGTTATGCAGATGCTTATGGTGTTAGAAGTGCATAGGAACATTGTCATCTCGCACCACGCTGGTTTGAGTACTTGTTCAACACCTGTTGCTACTCAACATGTGTTCCAACCGACCCGTAAGTCACGTGGCCACTGATAACAGAGATGCCATTTTGATATCGCGATCTTACTCGGTGTTGCTAATTTTGTTTCTTAAATTACGAGGTTGAGTGCAATAAGTTCGTTTAAAAAAACATTGTAGTTTCCTTATCATTATTTCTTTGTAGAACAGTGCTGCTTATGATCTAGAGACTAGACTTTAAAATGTTCTTATCCGTGTTCACTTTGTGAATGTACTGCAATAACTACAATTTTCATTTCCGAACTCAAAAAAGTAAGTATATTTTGGTTTTTGAGTAAAATTAAAGAATGAAGATTTGTTGATTAAAAATAAGTGTATATTAGAATTAATGATAAGAGAATTCCTAGAAGTTTATATTTGATGCATCAAAGATGGATACGTTTTGTGTTTCTTTGTTGAATAATTGTTGCAGTAGCATTAATTGCAACTGTAAACTTTCAATAATGAACCAGTTTGAACCAATAATTAAACCTTCGATGATACTGTATCTGTTAACTGTTACTGTGATATTTGAACGTTGTTCAAATCATTGGCGGAAACAACTCTAAACACGATAACCAAAGCAAAGTATGTGACCACATTGATATTTTGCAACATACACTTATTTTTATCTGTAAATTGATTATTTTAAAAGTAATGTAGGGCCTATCCGCTTATGTGACATTATATTTTATATTTTAATGGATACATTTTATAACAACAATAAAACGTCAGGGATCTATTGAACTGGATAAATATTTTGAAACGTATTGTTTAAAATCTCCAGTTCCAGCACGTAGACTTATCAGGCATTTCTCCTCACAGTAATGAAGAGAAATCGAGAAATAATTAGTGCAGTAAAACCTCACTATAAACCAGTGAGCCTCACTCTGTATGCCTTTTAAAGAAACTTCAGAGGAAGAATATAGGAATAGGCAATATGTCTCATAGAACCACAAGATTGTGTACAGTACAGTATAGACTGATATTTTGAACACAGCTGATTCCCAATGTGCTCTTAACAAAGAATAAAAATAGTCTTTACTAGTTAGTTGGGGAAACCCCCTTCCTTACCCAATAGCCAGGGCCATTCCTAGCTGAGTTGCCAGGTTGTTGTTTTATCATCTATGTGTTGATCTTTTACACAATCTGGGTACTTAGGCCTTCATAGCCTAAGTACTTGGGCTCAATTGGCAATTTCAAGTTACTTTACTCTACCACTATGTTCTTATCATTTAACTATTCTTTGTTCGTGACAACAAATAACACACGGCAACGCTTTCATTATCTTTCTTTTCTTGATCTCTGAAACAAACATTTTTCAAATGCGCTAGACTCTACAAGTTATTACTACACTTTCCAAGACCTGTAATAAATCACTGTCATGGTGTTATATTCTGAAGTTCTGGTTAGTGCTGATGTTGATTTCGTCTCCTGTCTATTTGAATATTGTTTTTAAACCAATGTTTTACAAACACAGGTTTTTCTTCGGAACCAGTTGAAACGGCTTGTCTGGCACGCTTGGCTGAAATAAACAAACAACAAAGCCATAAACAAACGTAAGATGTTCCGGAGCTGTTGGGTCAATAGTAGACCTTTGCTTTTTCACTTGGTCTTCCTATAACGAGTCGTTCACGAATCTGGGTCTTCTAATTTTACCAAAGGTTTAATTTGCTTTAGCTCATACAGTCTTCTTGTAATGAAGTTTTAATGTCTGCTACTTCAGTTGAACTTACTCGTATCTGCGAAGATTTCCCAACAATAAAACATTCCTTTTTAAATTTTGTTCAATTATTTGAACAGTTTTGGTTTGAATAAAAATCAAGACCAACTGAATTATACAAGAGACACACCCACTAATCTTTGTTGACCAAACTGAACTCCTTCTGAAAATGAAAATTAGGGTTTGTTGTTAGATAACCAGGAGCATCCAGATAAACAAATATATCCAACGGTCGAATTTTGTGTTTAATGGTGTTAACGTTTGAGTCTGTTACAGAACAAAATAAAATAGCCTAGTTCACGTTTTAATCTACTACTCTGTTCGATAAAATAAAAAAATAAAATTATTTCAAAGTGGAGAGAATCCTTTGATCCTGAGGAAAGCAACTGGGCCCAGCTGTCCTAAACTAGGCTTTTGATTTCCTGGCTAAAGAATCAGCTGATCTTAGTCAGTAACAAAGCTGTCATGTCATCATTCATACAACATTCATGGATAATCACATCTCCAACTGTGTCGGCTTTGTAAACATCTGTAATATGGTATGGTATTTGTACGTGGAAGCCAAAGCTGAATTGGTGAGATTTAAACCCGGGTATTCGTGGCAGATACCTAGCGCTCTATTATGTATAAAAAATGCATCTCAAATTGTTGTATAGTTTAAATGAAAAATAATGAATGGCAGCTAGTTGTAAGACCCGTACGGGTGTTCTACTCCTCAACCTCAAGTAAAGTACCGTACATTGTGCGCCTTGAAACCACTCGACACAACAACCGCAAGACACAAGTGTAGTGCGGGACTCTACGGTGGTTTGAAGGGACTGATCTCGCTGCAACATCTTTCAAATTCAGGCTTCACTGATACACACATCATACTTCACATCATACATTTTTATTGATAGTTCCAAGGCCGTAGCCAGGGGGGGGGGGTTAGGGGGTCAAAACCCCCCTGGAATCCCGAAATTTATTAGTAAAAATTAACACTAGGTTTAAAAAGTGCAAGTTAAATGATAAAATAGAAACCACGACAGAGGATTGTATTTTATGTTTTATTATGTTTTGCAGTAACTATTCATATTTCATATCATAATTCTATTAATAAAGCTGACCTATTAAAGAGGTAATAAAAAAAAAAAATACTTTACTCAAAACAGATTTATCATCCTGTAATATTATACATACATAACTATATCAACATTTTAGAAATAAGCATGGGAATTGGTGTTTGAAAGTGCCTAAATCTTTTATCCTCAGTCATGATCTGACCCAGTGGTGGTTCCAAGGGGGGGGGGGGCTACAGGGGCTTAAGAAAGTACCAAACGGTTTTTAGGAGGATGCAATTGTCATAGTTTAAATTTGTATATGTCTATTTGCTTATGACAAACAACAGGTTTAATGGGAGTTTTTTTACGATTGGAGACAGTTTTAGGAGTTAAAAATAGAAAGTCACTAAACTACTTTTAAAATATACAAAGTTTTCCGGAAGAGGACCCCCTCTTATATTGGGGAGTGTTCTTATATTGTAGTTGTTCTTTTAGTTATTTTATTAAAGAAAATTATAACCATTCAATCAGTTTATAAAATCTAATTTGATTTCATTCTATGCTAGAGGAAACTGTGAACACCTTTTTTATGTATTATCATTGACTATACACAGAACTAACCGTAATTCTCCGAGTAACAATTCAATAAAATGGTGATACAGGCAGTTTGAATGAAGGGTAAGTGTCCAACTTAGGCTAAATTGGTTCGTAATGTTAATATTGACTACTATTTTGGATAGAGAAAAGATAGCGAACTCTGGTTTTCACCATTCTTTAAGTTTTTATAAACACTTCAAAACGAGGTGTCACTTGATTGGGGTTTACATTTAAAATTTTTGAGTGTCCCCAAAAGGGGGGGATTTGGAGGGCAACTAAAAATAGTTCAATAAAACTCCCATCAAGTGACACCTCATTTTGAAGTGTTTACAAAAACTTAAACAATGGTGAAAACCAGAGTTCGCTATCTCTTCTCCATCCAAAATGGTAGCCCGTCAAATGTTGTGGAAAATCAATGGTAAAATTGGTTCGTAATGGTAATATTGGCTACCATTTTGGATGGAGAAGAGATAGCGACCTTTAGTTTTCACCATTCTTCAAGTTTTTGTAAACACTTCGAAGTGAAGTGTCATTTGAAGGGGGTTTACCTTTAAAATATTTGAGTTGCCCCCCAAATCCCCCCTTTTGGGGGGACACTCAACAATTTCAAAATCATAAAATGAAACTTCCTGCTAAGATTGCATGACCACCAACAGGATACCTCTGTATATTTACTTGGAAAAATATTAGAGGGGGGGGGGTCTTGACTTTTTATTCCCCTGTATATGCAATGGTCAGCACTATGTACGTATATAACACCCTCGTTCAGTTGTGGTTGTGGTTGTTGTTGCAGTGAGATCCCAGAAACGTGTGGAGACACTGGTCGAGTCTGGAGTTGACTGCATCACCTCCAGTTATGGTGTCGGACCCACAGATGAGAACGGACGTCCACTGTTCGGCTTGAGAGCTCTGAGACGTACCAACACTAACAAACAACTCACAGGTAACCATTTGTATGTTACATCCAGTTATAAAATGTATGCAACCAAGAAAAAACTGTATGCGATCAGTAGCTAACTGTACAAGACAAGTAAACTCTGTACAACCAGTAATAAACTGTGTATTGAAAATTAAATCAGGCAAATGAAAATTTGCTTAGTCTGCAGGTTTGCTGCGGCGGGGTATTTAAAGTTAATTTTGGTTTTGTTAGTTTAATTGGAGAACAAATACAAAAACTTATTTGTGTAGCTTACATGCACTCTTAAATCTACCTTTCAATCAACTCATGTAATTTCCATTTTAGTTTCAAATCACATGTCTTCAAGTGTTAAACATAAAGAAGTATCACTTCCGTTATAAGTTGGTCTACCATATTAGAACAGGTTTGCTATAACAGCAATAGCCAAGGTGAATGTCCTGTATAGCCTGTAGATGATCAAGTGCAATGTATGTAACAACCTGTCCTCTGATTACTAATTGTACCATCACATTTACATCTTTATAACTGTAAGCTTGGCAGTTTGACTTGACCTAAAAAAAGGTTTTAATTTTTTAAAGTCTTATTCACCATTCAGAGTATAAATGTGAACAAATTATTAAGATGTGACAAAACTGTTATATATAGTAATCTGAGAAGTAGTGTTGAATAAGAACAGTTACCAAATTTTGATTTACAATAGATATACTTCTGATTTTAAGTAAATGTTAATTTATCTAACTAAATACTGTTGGTTTGAATTGTTTAAAAAATCCAGCTAGGAAATACCTTTAGTTATTCCTTTATATTTAATCCCTTCTTTGGTTTTCTCCAATGTCATTAGCATTTTCTAAAGGTTTTGTGAAAGAACCATTCTAAACTCCGGTTGAATTAAAGTTGAACCTTTCTCATTTAGGTCTGGGATTACCAACTCTCTACGATATAGTACAAAAAGTAAATATTTATGCCTACTTAATTAATTCATTTTAAACAAAGTTAAAACAGATAATTTAAAGGATATTGGAAAAATAAAAAATAATATTAGAAACATTATTTTTTTCTATTTTGGATATATTACAGTGTTGTTCTTGATGTAATTATTTTCAGTAATTCCGAGTTTATAATTGGGCCGTCTTCATTATTTTACAAATAATTTTGGTCTGTTTTTTTTCTATTAAATAAGATTCCCACGCATTAAATTATTGAGGTTTTATAATTTGTTTTAAAAGTTTAAGGTTCCCAAATTGAAAATATGTCTTGTTAATACTGTGGCTAGTAAGGGCTGACTTTACTTTACTGACATATTACTACCACTGAGTTCAGGAAAACTAGAGTTCTATCATAGTTGTGTGAAACATGTATTTAATCCTAACTTTAAATTAATAAAATAATCTAAAACTAATTTCATATAACAATCAATTAACAGTGCTAATCTAATGGTAAATAAATAATCTATATTCAAATACCAGTATCCTCTCCGACTACCAGAAAAACAATTCAACTACTTGAGGCCTAAACAGATTAACATAATCATATTATATATACTGTAGTATCAAAAATATTTTAAGTATTGCGACCATTGCAACTGTCCGCTACTCTTTGACCACTTGAAAATCATCAAGTGCAGATAGCACAGGAGGTATAACTAGCGTCTAGACTGCCAGTGCAACTCCGAGGATCGTGATCGTGGATCAGAGGCGCTGTGGCACCACCGCACCATGTCGTACGCTTCCGAATCATACCGGCGCATCAGCATAGCTTATCCAACTGTTCGCGGAAAATTGTTATCTGTATCACTGTCGCTATCAAAACGTATAATTTGTAGGTTAAATTTAAATGAAATATAATTAAACTATCATAACCTAACCAAACTAGCTGATAATGATAAACTCGAATGAAGGTTTACTAATCGAAAAAATAGCTCTGTTCTAAAAATAAAATTATAAATGTCTCAAATTCAATTTTACAATGTTTTAATTATAAAATTAAACTGTCATAACCTAACCAAACCAACCAAACTTGCTGATATGAAAAAAATTGTTGACAAAAAGTTAGTGCTACCAGTGGGATTTGAACCCGGCACCTTCAGATTATCAGCCCAGCACGCTATCCACTTCACCACCAAGGCTCATGACTTAGCTCCGTATCGTTGCAGTAATGGTTGACGTCATGCCATCGGCACGGAGCGGTGGTGGGGGGTTTTTTCGATCTGATCCACGATCACGATCCTAGGAGTTGCACTGACAGTCTAGATGCTTATGGAGGTATAAGGTATGAGATGAGGCTCATAAGGCGAAGGTACCAGGTTCAAGACCCGTCTGGGCCAAAAACTTTTTTCTCGTTTTTTTCTTCAAAATTTGTGTTTATTAACTATTTAATCAATTTACTCAACTGATAATTAAGCTTTTCATACTAAATCTATACTATTTTGTGTTTTTTATGTTCAGGGCCAGACCACACTTTATCCCAGGGACATCCCATAGTAGTCCCATATGTCCTGAGAATGTCCTGAGGACTACCCTGGGATGACTCGGATGTCCCACGGATATGCTGTGAGCTTATCCGTAGGACATCCCCGGGCGAGACATTACGCCATAGGACTACTATGGGACTACTAGGCTATGGGATATCTTGCATATCCGGTCGCAATATCCGTGGGATGTCCTGAGGAGAAAGTGTGCTGTCTGGGTATATATCCAACCCAGAATCATTGTTTACTGCTTCCAGTCCAAATCGCTTAACTCGCTTTCACTAGCACAAGCACATCCCTGTTTTCACATTTACGTACATATTAGACATTTAGTCTTTTAAACTTTTTGGAAATCAAGTTGTTTCTTTGGAAATAAATGAATATTTTGCGTTTCTTTGTCAAGTTTTGGCAGACAAACTATAAATCTATATTAAACTTTCTGGTGGAAGAATTAAAAGCATATAAGACAATATCTCTTTACAGATGACTTAGACTCTGGGATCAAGGTTGTGGAGGAGGTGAGGACTGAGCGGACCAAGGAGGTGGTGAAGGACACTAACGGACGTCCTTTGTTTGGTGGGTTGAGAGCTCTGCGTGCCAGGGATACAGACTCTGAGTCAGACATGCCAGAGCAGACGACAGCCACACAGCTGAGAGAGCTTGTCCAGCGTCATGAGAAAGTCGTCAGTGAGTAACTCATGAGTAGATGAACAGGTTGGGCAATAATGAAACATCGATCATAGGATGTCAAAGCTGTCTAAACATCTGTTGAAAAACATTGCTGTTGAGGAACGCTTTGTGCCACACCAATACACTAAATCAAAGCTCACACTAAATACTTTTTACAGATTAGACAACTAAGTGGTATAATAATTACACCATTAATATCTTTAGAAAATTAATTAGGGTATGTTTAAGTTAGGCCTATTTACCTGTACAGATGCTTTCACTTCATCATAATCAGAGGTTTCATTTAGCATGTAGCTGGAATATATATGCCTTTTTTATACTTTATGAGGTATCATCAAAATGAGTAATATATTAGGGATTACATTTTAAATATCAACTGAAACTGGCCAACTCATATGAAAATTTAAAGGCTTCGCCAAAATATCTGCCTCATAAAGATGATTGAAAGTGGAATTTTATTTAACTTAGTAATTTTAATTTTAGAAGAAACAAATGGCCCTCAAGATCAACCTCGTCAGAAGCCTCGGGCTAAGTTGAGGGACAGCTTCATCCTTACAGATGACGAGGGGAAAGATCAGCAATCCGAGGGTCACCTCTCCGAGGTCAACAATCTCAACCGAGGACTCAGCCTCAAATCCATCATACAAAAACATGAAAACATCGCCACCACTGGAGGTAAATTTACGTTTTCTAACCTCCCTTATATTTCATCTGCCTTTGAAGTTTTTACCTACATAAGATTTTAGTTCACTTCAATGCTAAACATATTAACTATATTTCCAAACACCCTGGGACGAATTTAAATATCTGCATCTCTACAAAGTTCTGACATCCGCTCCTTCCACACACTACAATATAGTTTGTCCACGGGCAGGACAGTAGAGAAAATAACACTGCCAAACTTCTCTGATCTCAGCGACCACTGTCTTGGTCCTTATACCCGCAAGTTGCCCATTGGGGCAACAGTCCTAGTCACCATTACCAGGTGGTGTTAACCCTAGAGACATGCCTTGTTAGAAACACTTCCCTGCAAACACCAATTATAACTTTAGGAAAACAAAGTGGTCAATAAAACTCCAGATACGGTAATGTGTCTTCAAAACAAAACAAATCATTTAGCTTCAAGATCATATAGTATAATCATTTTAATTTTGATTCTTCTATTGTGTCACCATTTGTTTTAAATCTTAAATTTTTTTTTTCAAATTGTCATTGATAGAACAATTATTTTAACAATAACGAGCTGATGGTTCTACGTACGGGAATCAAGTAGTCCATTAAAACTGTATATAGTGTGGCTATTACTAATTCAAGCATAGTTTAAGCATTTCAAAATTTATAGTAAAGAAAAAGCTGCCAAGATGAATAAAAATATGTGATCATTGTTATTTTCCCAACCTTTCCTCTAAAAGTCGAGTAGTAAAATAATTTTTATAAGATTTCTTTTGAAGATTCGTGAGCTTTGATTTGTATACAGCAATAGTTATAAAATTACTGGTTTCCTATAATCAATTACAAAATCACAGAGTAAATAAATTAACCTCATAGTTCTATAGAATACTTTTTTATTCAACCAGCTGTTAGTTATAACAAATTATATTGCACTAAAACAATTTTAACATTTTAAAGACTGCCCAAAAAATGAATTAGAACATCTAGTATTTTACTATGTATTTAAATAATCTTCTAATCCTCTTTACCAAATAAATGAACGTATCAATGATTATAGCATTACACATAATATAAATTTGAAAGTCAATTCTACGTATGTCATTTCATTTTCATCCAAATGATGAATTTGTGTCGAAAACGCTCAATGTTTACAGCTGTTACGTTAAGCAAATGGTATTATACCAAAAGCTAGAGTAGAATGTTAGCGTCGGCTGCTAGATTTTTTAAAATTTAAAACTTTTTTTTCTAAAAAACTGAAACCCTAAACTAAAATCTTGGCTTCGTCATTCCCTAGTTCTCAAAATTATCTTTCTTTCAACACAAAAATCATGAAAATCCGTCAAGTGGTTGATTCAGAATCGTGAAATAAAAAAACCCTGTCACGTTTTAATATACAGTGTGATTATTAATTACCATTAATATTAATATTAATCTAGCCGACCCTGGGGAAGCATTCATAGTGAATCGTTCTCTACTCTATTGAGGTGCACAACATAGTTAATTTTGCGTAGTAAGTGCATCGTTGATTAAAGTATGGGTTCTTACTTCAGGAATAGATGTGGGTTTACATTTTAGATAGCCTAATTAACCTTTTCAAAATAAGTTATTTACGTTTTTACATGTTTACAGGACCTATTTGAACACTATTTTTGAAGTAATAATACGGCCATATACGATTTTTGTTTTGATGGCTTTGTTTTTACACATAATTTTCACTGAAAAAGTGCACCCTTGACAAAGCCACACAAACTGAATGTCTAAAAAACAGAGTCTGGCACGTGCAACCCTTCCTTTGGTAGCGTCTGTCCATACGCCGTTATGCCTCATTTAAAGTCATGGCAAAAGGTAACTTTAAGAGAAATTCCTTCAAAGTTAGTGTGAAAGGATTACGGACTATTGCAGAGCATGACAGTTTGAACAGAGTCAGCCAACTTCGCTTTGATAGTGTAGGTGCCCAAGTGAGATACAGACCATCTTGGACCATGCTTAGAATTCTCATCAACATGATAATAGAGTTTTTTTTTGGCATAGGTTTATAGGCTAACGAGCCTAAAGGGCTTAATGAGTAAAAAAAAAACTCTAATGGATACAACAGAGCGTTCTACGTCCCTTAATAAAGAACCAAATAAAAACTGATACAACCCGTTACCTGTCTGTAAGAAATTCGAAACAAAATAACTATTCTTTGAAACCTGAAGTAAAGAAAAGATAAGAGGTGATGTTTGAAGATGGAATTCTTAAACATACATAGAATGGTTGGTAGGTATATCAAAATGAAGGCTTTGTTATAAATAAACAAATATAAAAGCTAAAGAATCCATGCCGTACTTACTTTTGTTCTTGTTTTGACTTCTTTAAAGTGAATAATTTGATTTAATCTCCGGGGTTACCTATTTATTGTAGAGAGCACAGACTAAGAACTGGTATGTTGGTCGTCATGGATGAAGTAAAAACAAAACAGTTGGATTTGAGAAATAATATTTGTTTGTTTCGATTAACTTAATTCACATGTTTCAGCTGATCGAATAACGTAAATAAACATTTAAAATTTTAATTACTTGCAGAATAATATACTAGATCGTTTTTACAAAAATCTACTGAAAAATTAGTGATTTGTATACTTTCCTAGCGTAGTAGGTAAAAAGAGCTATAAAATTACACCTTATTTATGAAAATTGGTGAAGAATTCATGAAGTTATGGTCTACCGACAAAAATAGCACTTTAAAATATATATATACAACCTGCCGACCAAGCAAATTTCCATTTGTCTGAATTGATTTTCGATCAAATGTATTTAAATAACATTAGGTTTAACGAGTACCTAGGTTTGCTGCCTACAGGTAGGGTAATAAAGTGTGTTTTTAGTAATAAAATATTAATAACTTAGAATAAAATAAATAAATTAGACAAGTTTTATCAAAATATATCCATAAACAAGCAAACTAGGCCTACAACATTTTACAATATTCTCCTTAAGAATAACATGAGAATTTAAAATTTACAATTTTTTTTATTTTCTCCTTTACCAGTATCTGTAAAAAAAAAAACACTTTGATATACTAAATTATTTGTTTTTTAAGCTCTTTAAAAAAGTGGAGAGAAATTGGGAAATTTGGTATTTTGAGGTTCAAAAATAAGAAAAGACAATTTTAACCCCATAAAACTGGTCTAGGGTAAAACCCCTTTCCCATGGTCCGATCATGCTGGTTCACAAACTCATCCAAGTTCATCCCGCCTTGTACCTTTAAACCAAACTTCATAAAAATCCGAAAAAAATTACTCAAGTTATCGAGCGTTCGAGGACGTACATAAACTTTAATGAATGATGTTTTTAGCCTCTGGGGACATCAAAATGAAAAAGGAAATTGGTCCCGGGCATAGGTCTTACCGTGCCACCTATGGTAATAGCTACTTCACTATGGGGAAATTCGTTAATATATATATCAAAATTGGACAAAAATTACTCAAGTTATCGCGTTCGAGGACGTATATAAATTTGAATGAATGGTGTTTTTAGCCTCTGGGGACATCAAAATGAAAAAGTAAATCGATCCCGGGCATAGGTCTTACCGTGCCACCTATGGTAATAACTACTTCACTATGGGGAAATTCGTTAATATATATATATATATATATAGTTTTATCAATGAATATACTATATCTTTTGTTATAGTTTAGCACTTCAGTTTATTTTTAGTTTCAACATATTATATGCTACTACATAAAAGCATAAAAGAAAGAGAAAGTACTAATTTATTTGAGCAAACTCTCCAATGTTATGATAGAGATGTCTGTCAGTGTTATTTATAGCGTTTGACGTCAGAAGACTAGACTTTGACTGCCTTCAAGGTTTAATGTAAAACTCTGCTTTACTGCTATATGGTGAGAAGAGTTCTTAAAACTTTCATAGAACATATATTTGGAAGTTGTTATCTTTTTTATGATTTGTTGTTCAAATGTAAAATCATGCTGAGAAGTTAAAGTTAAAACTCTTTAATGCATATTTTTGGGAATAACAAATTTCTTATATTTAACAGTTCAGACCTTCTTTTTGACCTTATATTTAACCCCATTTAACAGCAAAATATCTGTTAATCTAATGTTTTCAAGACCAACTTTTTTCACTTCAAAGTTCCATGTTTGATTTGTGTAAACAAGTTCAATATGATTACAAACTTATTAGTGTGTTATAGCACCTTTCAGAGTAGAAATTGAGTATGTATTTGACTTTGTATATTTTGATCACATTTTATCCTTAAATGTAAAGATTTTTGTATTTTTGCAGGGGTTCTCCGTAGTGAGGTTGAGAGTAGCCATACAGTTGTGTCGTCCAGAACGGCCGTAGCTAGCGATGGCACAGTGTCGCACAGTCGGGATGTCATTCAAGGTAAACCCTTTTTTTGTGTATATCAATGTCAGGAATTTGCTATAGATAGAGGATTGACAAACCCTAGTCTGGTTAATATCTAACATTTTCCTGTTGTTTGAATATCTCACCACACGACAAATTAACACATTTGCTACCGATCGCCGTATATATTTGACGCTGCGGTCATTGCCACGGACCGAAATATACATTTGAATATTATACATAGACCGGGTGTCACTTGGTTAACAGTACATGCAGACCACAGGCGAGTGGTACAATAAAGTAAAAACCAGTTAGCTGACATCACTAATCATCATATCCACTCACCAAGTGACATTCATGTGCGACAGACATCTCTGTAGACCGCTGCAGAGAATTCAGCGCCTTCAAATAGACCATTTGAAGATGTAAGCTTTTTAATAACATTGGAACACCGACACAAATATGCAACGTCAGTCTATTTTAATGTGACCAGCCGTCGCACATATGCGACGGCAGAATATGGGTAAAAACCAGCCGTTGCATATGAGCGTTGCAGGTCCATATGAATGAAAAATTTATTACTATTGGGGTAGCAAACGTGTTAATGACTACTAAGTCTAGGGCCAAACTGAATTTTAAATCAATACGTTAACCACCTTATACCACATCTTTTGTATATAAATTTAAAAATAAAAGGACCAAGGAGGTGGTGAAGGACACTAACGGACCTCCTTTGTCTGGTAGGTTGAGAGCTCTGCGTGCCAGGGATAGAGACTCTGATTCAGACGATAGATCGATTGACATTTTTTTGGTAGTTCTTTTTTACTTAATTATTGTGTTTAAAAATCAGAAAAAGTTCATTAAAGAAAGTTCAGAGTGAGGATAGATTTTTTGGTAGGAGGATGGGTTTTCTACCCAGTTAAAGATTATTTGTACATTGGATTATTATGTAAGTCCATCCATGCATGACCCAACTTGTTTCACCAATGATTGGGTTTGCTGAGGTCCGGGATGTAAAAATCTTTTTGCACTATTGACTATTTTCTGTACTTTGGCTCGCATTTGTTTTCACATTTGGCTTGGTCATCAATCATCTAATCCAGCCTAGCATAGCTAAAATAAGAAATTATTGTGTTATTCCTCTGTTAATTAATTGGTTTAGCCAAATTATTATGCCATGTGACAGTTGTATTCTTGACCACAACACCCAGTATGTGTAATAAGTAAGTAAATTAATGATAATGGAAAACTCATCAACATCATAAGAGTTTTGTCTCTAAAGAAAATGTTACCAATAACACCTCCTGCAATTTCTGTTACTGGTAAATAAATAGAGTCTTAATTTTATCAACCTACAAACCAACTTGGTAAGAAAAAACATTGTTGTGTCGTAGGGGGTACAATCTTGTAGGCGATGTTGATGTTGTAGGTGGATGTGTCCATCTCAAAATTTGGTTCAAAATATATGGAACACAACCTTGCCTGTCACTGGGCTGAATTGGATGATGCTTGATATGCTTCACACATTGTACTGTATAGGCTACATCAAAGCTTTTGTATTTACTAACTACTAGTGTACCTGTTGCTCGAATTCGAGCAATTGCAAAGCATTACAGGCGTTATTTCAAAACGAATGACGGTCATAATTTCCGATGACTTTATAAAAGTCGACTCAAAGATTATGGAAATACTCACAATGTACACAACAGTTTGATATAATCAAAATTGTTTGTAAATATCTTATCTTTTTTCAAAAGCTGATCTTGTTTTTTAGAGTTTTCTACAAATGTTTCCCACTCATAGCCACATTAGGTTCTCTATAATAACAATTATAAATGAAGAAAAAAAACATCATTTCTATTTCTTCTAATTCAGTTTTATTTTTAGTAGGCCTCTATCACATTGTCCAGGATTTCTCGCTTTTTTCCATTGTAATAATTACACCAACCCAAGTATCGGCTACAGATGCAATACGCAAAGAATATCATCTACGTGCAACACACCTACGTACAATCTCCAAGAAGTGGTAAAAAAAGGCAGAAACCAACTCATACAATAGACATAAGTTAACTCCATAAGAAATCATTTTAAGAGTTACTGTGATATTAGGAGGAGCCGAGTTACTATGATATTAGGATTGCACATTATAACATTACAATATTACAACATTATATTGCAAAACATGACACGATGCAGAAGAAAATCAATTTTAAAATCAGCAAAAACCTTTGCAAACACTTCATTTTGACAAATTTAGTAAATCACAATTTAAATATTAACAGCTGTTTCATTAAAAAGTAGTGTAAATGTATACGTATGGTCGTGATGTAAACAAATCTGAAGAGGGGACTTTAAAGGCCTCTGGGGCAGAGCCCCAAGGGAATTTACCACGTTTCTCTTTTGATGGCTCATCTACAGACCAAGACCTTTCTTTAGAGACCCCTACCAAGTTTCTACGTCCAGCCGTTCTCTCAAATTAGCTGTCACAAAAACCCGTTTTTCCTCCATAAGAATAACATGGGATGGGAATTTAAAGGCCACTGGGGCAGAGCCCCAAGGGAATTTACCATGTTTCTCTCTTGATGGCTCATCTACGGACCAAGACCTTTCTTTAGAGACCCCTACCGAGTTTCTACGTCCAGCCGTTCTCTCAAATTAGCTGTCACAAAGAAAAACAGTTTCAAATTAATATATAGATGCTGTTGTCTGTAGTTGGGGGTGACAGAACTATGTAGAAGTTGGTGCTGCAGCCAAGTTGGTTCGTTATGACCCAATAGGCTAATGGCACCTGTTTTCAAATCTATTATAAGCTTCGTAGCTCTTCCGCCTTGCTTTACTTGGAATCATTGGACAGGCTCCTTTAAATTTAGATTTTAAATTCAATTAAATGAATATATTTGTTTTTGTTGAGTTAAAAAAAGAAAGGAAAGAAAAAAATAATAAAGTACTGACAGTTTATTTGGATTCATAGACATAAACTGATTTTAAGCAACCAATGTTACAGGACTTTCAAATTAATAATAAAGTGGTTTTACACGATTTTTATTTGTTTGTTTGTAATCTAAAAGAAGATTTGGAAACAAAAATAACAGTCTATTCCTGACACAAAAGTCATCAGGAGTTACTGCTCCAAAGAGGTGCTGGAATAAGAGGTGTTATTTTGGACAAACATTTTGCTGTCTACAATTAGCGCCTGATGGATTATCAGCTCTGTCGTGTATTTCAGTCGAGTCCTCTCGACGGCTGGAAATAGCGTTTGCACACCAACCGGCTACTCAGTTCACAACCACCGACTACCTACCACTCTTCACACTGTCTACCTCCCTTGCTGTCTTCTTGTTTGTTATTTTTTTTAGTCAGTGACCTTTCATAGAACTGTGTAGTGAATCATTTCTTGGCTGCAGCCAGAGGTTTATTTCAGTCTTCATCAGGTCTTGAGTCGCCATGTGACAAGCAATTCATGCAAGTGAACAGATTTTGCAGTTTTTGTCTATTGTGATAAGTATAGTTCACTACACTTCTATATGATTTTAGTTTTAGTTTCTTTCATTACTTATTTTCTTTAATTTGTCTCCAGCTGTGTGTGTGTAATCTATTTCTATACAAATTCCATTAAAACTCGGACTGATGAATTATGATGATCTTCTTCAGAACAACTGCCATAATTCTACACTTTCCTTCAATAAGTAATTATCAAATTACCAGAAGAGAACAAAATCTATTTTTAACGTAACATGGTTCAAATCAAAGTGTTAAAACTTAATCTAAGGTTAACAACATAATGGTGTTACCATCAAATCAGGTAACTTCGTTAGGGTCTGTACTGGTGCTAGTGGTGTTTTTGTGGTCTTGGCTCCCCATAGCTTTAGTGTTGGTAGGAGGATGCAGTCTTGTTGCCATTTCTCTGGCTCGCCAACATTCACACGACCAAGGTATTATTTTGATGTAAAGATTTGTGTTTGCTTGTTGAATTTGACCACATTATATTTTATACTGTCTAAAAATATAAAATCATGTTACTTACTATCAAGTGTCAAGTGTGTGTGTGTGTGTGTGTTTATTGTATCTTTATCTTGTGTGGTTTTTTATATACATACTCCAAAGTAAAACTAATGACATTACTATATTGTGATGTAACAAAGTTTAATATTTAAAACCATCATTGGATGAATCCAATGAAATTTTATTGCAAAAAGGACATTTTGAGATAGCAAATTTATTATTCTTTATCAGACATAAAGTGTTGGCATGTTCTTTAGTAGGTCTTTAACAAGTATGTCTTACCATTAGTGTTTATAAGTAAACTCGTAAAATGATTATTTCATTTCAGAAATACATGATTTTTATAAGCTTCGTAGCTCTTCCGCCTTGCTTTACTTGGAATCATTGGACAGGCTCCTTTAAATTTAGATTTTAAATTCAATTAAATGAATATTATTGATAATCCCCAATAATTTATTGTAGTTAAAAATGAAAAGCACTTGCTTGCTTAAGAATAGGAACAACCCCATTTCAAAATCCCTCCCCCCAAACCTAACCACCATAGATGATTTAGTTTTAACCAGGAAGAGTTCATGTTTCATGCTGTATTATGAAATTACTACTTGAAGGTTTTTATCTGGTCATATTCCCCAAAGGTTAAGGGATGATGTAAACTAGTTTTGATTTTGGTTATTTTTTCAGGTGAAATATCTGCTAAGAACGGAGAAGAGCCTGTGGGGAAGGTCACAAGGTCACAGTACACATACAAGAGCCCTAGAGGAGATGACGAGGGAGTCAACAAACTGACCACCACCACCACGACCCTGGGGGGCCGGCGGACTTCTGGCCCAAGAATCACAGAGGTAGAAGAAGACGGAAAAACTACCAAGAGAGCCTCAGTCACTGAGGAGACCGCCGGAACAAAAATCAGAAAAAGTTCATTAAAGAAAGTACAGAGTGAGGACAAAAGTGAAAGAAGGTTTTCCAGCCAGGAAGATGATGTTACCAAAACTACAGTTTCCAAAGTTTCTTCTACTGCACAAAAATTTACAACAGACGACACAAAATCAAAATCTTCTTCATCCACGAGGTCGAGTGATACAATGACAAAAACTTCTTCGCCAACTCTGAGAAGACAAAAGTCAAGTGAGGAAGAGTCGGTGGAAGAGAAAAAAAAAACGATAGTTCGAGGTGACTCTGTCCGTGCCCTTCAGCATAAGTTCCAACAAGCTACAGGTATTGACATCACATAATTTTTCTCACAACAATGAAATTGGTGTTTTATGGCACTCAATGCTAAATGAGTAGAGATGTTTTCATTGTCTTGAACATAGGTGATGAATTTGTCCCTTTTAACACTAATCATACTTAATAATCCACTACATGTGAAGTATGAGAGCTCACAGGTATGTTTTAAACATAACTCCTCTTTAGAGTACTTCTGTGATGGTTCTGAATTGTAAAACCCCACTCAAAAGTGGAAAATAACTCAAAACAAAAACAAAAATTGCATGTAAAGAAATCAGTAACTTAGTATTTGTGAATACAGTAGCTGTGACTTAATGTTCACTTCTAGGATTTTTTAACTAGAATATCATCCATCCTAACAACAGTTTTCTTGTAACACCAAAAGTATCAATCATATCATCCAACTTTGTCACCTTCTTAATTCTTATTATACATTACAACATTATTTTATATATTGAAACTGCCACTTTCATAATTACTATAGGGAAGTAGCTACAGTATTACCGTAGGTGGCATAGTAAGACCTAGGCCCGGGACCGATTTAATTTTTCATTTTGATGTCCCCAGAGGCCAAAAATACCATTCATTCAAATTTTTATTTATGTATATATATATGTGTGTGTGTGTGTTTGTCTGTGAACACGATAACTTGAGTAATTTTTGTTTGATTTTGATGAAATTTGGTTGAAAGGTGTAAGGCGGTATAAACTTGAATAAGTTCGCGAAACCAGCATGATTGGGGGGGGGGGGGTATTTGTATATAGCCTGTTTAAAGGTTTGATAGGTGTTTATTAACCTATTATAACAATTTAACAATGTAAATATGAATTTGTTTATTTGTTTGAAATGGGTTTGGTCAATGAATGGAAAATATGATCATATAAACTACATGGGTTTATGAAAACAATAAAACATGCATTAAAATTGAGGCATTTGATTATCTTGAAAAATTTATGAATAAATGTTTTTAATTTATTATTATAAAATTTCCTCTGTTTAATACGGTAACCATATTCATACAGTATAGAGTGACATAGCTAACTTGTAACATTATTATACGACACATGTTCCAATATTGGGAATGGCATATTAAGTCTTCAAATTCTCTAGATTTAGGGAGAGAGTCCTGCCATTGATAATTCACTATTCAATAAACAACCCCATATCAAATAAAACATGTTAACTGCAATCACCGAGGGACAGTGGGAATGTGAAATCTCCAGTTCCCTATGGTGATTGTAGTTTGTAGTCCAGTGATGTGCATGTCATAATGAGGTGTGTGTGGTGTGGACTAACAGAGAACTCAGCTAACAGTGTGAGCAGTGCGCGCAACACTTCGGCACGTGCAGGTCTTATCCTGCGCACCTCTTCATTCACCTCCTCTGCGCAACCGCAAGGCTCTCAGGAACCAGGTTGGTCTGTTACCTACAGTGTTGTTATAACATCAATATATCAGATTGAACACATCTATTGCACATAAATATAATTTTTGTATTATGATTTAGAATATGTTTCTATTTTATTATTGAAGACTGTTTTCAATGTAGGCTAGAATATTTTATTTGCAAATTTAATGAAACTGAAATCATAATAAAGTATTTATTTAAAGTTCATTAGAAGTTAGTAAAACTATTTTAATAGCTTTAAGCTTTTCTTTTAAGAAACTTTGCCTGAGAAAATACTTTGAGTAAACAGCTAAAATAAATTGAAAGAAAATTGAGAATAACAGTTTTATTCAGTGGCTTAGCGACAGTGGAGCGAGTGGAGCAGTCGCTCCAGGGCGTCAAGCACACTAGGGGGCGGGGGTGACGCCAAACTAGGATTTTTTAAATTTTTACTATGTTGTTGTCAAGGGTGATAGGAAGGAAGGGCAAGGGGAGGGGTAAGGTATGGCCCGAGAGGATTTGGCGCAGTGTCTTGGGGTCAGCAACCGTAGTACGCCGGGATTCAGTAGGTATGAGTCTAAACTCCCATGTAAACACTAAAATGAATGGAAATATTCGACCAATCACAGCACTGCATCAGGCTCTAATTCAATAGATATAGGGAGTTTGGGACTCCGTAAACAGTAGCTTTAACTATTGCCACAACGAGCACTGAGTCCTTCGATCTGTCAACACAATTATCATGAGATCACTGATCAGTCAAAAGTGAATACTGTAGTGATTTGTGAGGTGATGTTTATCGTGCCGCGCGTGCGCTGGTATTCGAGTCGTTAATATATTAATATACCACTGTTTCTTTAGAAGTGTTGTTTTGTGCTAATAATGAACTATGAATTTGGTTAAAAATATTTCTACAAAGTATGCGGGTAGTGAGGAGGTAAGTTTTGAACAGAGAGTTGAGTTAAAGCAGCTAGGCCCGCCAAAACCCGATTTAGTTATTACACAATGTCAAAAATCCTGTAAAAGTAGGAAAGGATTTATGTTTGTGCTGTTCAATTATGCCTTAGATAATGCCCAAACAGGTATTATCTTCTAAGTGCTTTAACGTCACCGACATCTACTCACCATTTGTAAATTCGCGTTCTTTGCTCAGTTCCCGCTGTTTACGTGCACTTGGTAAAGCTATCCTGTTTTGAGGAGATTTTTAAGTAAGGATAAGTTCCACCCAATGAACTTAATTTAAATTCATGTTTTTATTTTCAAACACCCTAATCAAATAGGTTAAATATAATAAACCCAATTAAAATACCAATTTATATTTAAAAAATTATTATGGCTAGATTGCATAAAAAAGCTAGTTTACACTTATTACTTTTCCAAATTCTCTTCTTCTCCGGACCCCCCCCCCCCCCCCGTTTACATGGGGGTTATAAGTTGAAGACAGACCAATAATATTTTATTGTGTCTAAGAAACAGAAAAAAAGGCAAATCATATTGTAAATAGTAGAATACTTGACAATCATGTTAAAATTTTTTTGAATAATAAAAATAGGAAATTTGCAGACCCTGTTATTGGAGACATTTAATTTAAAAGAGCCCTCTTCGTTATTTCGTTATTTCCTCAGACTTCAACTGACAACAATTTAAAAACTAGTATTGATTTCAGTGTCGTCGACACTAAAGCAGTCGACCACTTTGTCAGCTGAGAGGAGGAATGGCAGGCAATCGCCAGAAAAACAACGCGAGTCTCCAACCAGTGATGTCACTACTCTAAGAAGAGAATCTCCCTCAAAGAGCAGTGATAGCAACACGAGGAGGGAATCTCTCTCCAGATCATCTACAGAAGAAAGGTAATGGAATTCTCAATTCAATAGATAGATTTTTATAAACAATATTCATCAAAATGTCAAATATGTATAGAGAATGTTTTTTGTATTTTTTTCTGCTTCTAGGGATGGACGGGATTGAATTTTTAGTTCGGGACGGGATTTTTTCTGTGCATAAAAAGAAAGTCTTGAGTATTGCAGTTACCAAAAAAAGACATACAAAATCAATTTTTACCGTTTGTGGTATTGATCTATAAAAACCAAAGAATGGGTAACAATATACATACAGGTACCTGTAGAAACTTGGGAATGTAAAATGTAGAAAAAAAGGGTGATCGTCAAAATGACCGCGGTCACGGGATGATCGTCGGTATGACTCGCGGTCACGGCATGATCGTCAGTATGACTTACGGTCACGGCGCGATCGTCGGCATGACTCCGCGGTCACGGCGCGATCGTCAGTAGAACTCTGCGGTCACGGCGCGATTGTCAGTAGGACTCCGCGGTCACGGCCCGATCGTCGAAATGACTTCGTCTCCTGCGTTCGCGGACCTATCGTTCGCAATAGCGGCGTCATCGGCACTTGCGAAGCGGCAAAATCGCCGACGATCGGACCAAATCCCGTCCCGAAAAATTCCCGAATCAAATGTAATCCCGTCCCGATAATCAGGAATATTTTTTTCCCGAAAAATTCCAGAAATTTCGGGACCTGTCCATCCCTATGTTCATAGTATACTTGTCACTAAATTAACTAAATAAATTTCCAATCTTGGTAATGGCAATCAACGTCTATCATGTTTTTTACTGTCCAAAGTATTTTTAACACGTTTGCTGCTGAGCAGTCAAAATCGGCCGGTGCCGGCTGCGTGTCAGGTGCTGCGCGGTTGTAATCAGCCGTTCTAATGATTTAACTTTGAACAGTCAGTGTCAGCTCAGCCATTGACGCATAACGTTATAATCGTTGCCAGCCTGTAACTTAGAATCTGATTTTTATTATGGTGTAGATTGGTATTAAAATTTCCCGTAAAATCCCGTCTGGCAATGCTTTAGTCCCAGTTTTGGGGATTTTTTCACTTCAAGCCACATTACCAAATCAACTTATCTTTATTCACTTGATACATTTTACATACATGAATAGACAAAGAATGAATAGTTACAAAGACACTGGCTACGGATCCAGTCAGTGCTGCTACCCTTGGGTGTTTCAGTTAACTATGTTCACTCTCGAGGTAACGCAGCACAATCATCGCTGCTCTTTTGTGATTCGTCAGACTGAAATATTTGAATGTCAATTGCGTTCGCTGATTCGGTGGAGCAGCACCTGTTTTATATATGCCAAAGTGAACGTGTTAAAAGTTTTTTTGTGTATAGCTGAATTTCTTCAGATAAGTGATATCACAACAGCAAAATAAAGTTTTGTACTATATAATATGGTGGATAAAATAAAAATAGTGTTTTAAAAATTTGTAATTTGGTAGGTTGTTTATTATTAAATTAGTATGTCCCAATACCATTCTTGATTATTGTGTTGGCAACGAGTTGTTGTATACCGTCTAATAGTAAGAATTTAAAATACAGTATTATTATTCGTAAGTATTTCTTATTAATAGGAGAGAGTCACTTACTACAACAAGAGTTAAGGAAACTTCTTCATTCCTGGATAACACAACTAAAGTTACTGGAGTCCAGGATATTCTGACACGAATGAGGAATGCTGACCTAGGTAAGAAATTGTACATCACTCTAGACACTGTATTAGTATCCACTAGACAACAGTAGTTAGATGAGCAAAGTATCCATGTTATAATCCTGATTGAACTGATTGCTGTGATAAATATTTTTGATCTACAGTAAATTGTTCATTAATTTTATTCAAACATACAGCCTATAGGAATATCTATAGAACAAACCCCAATGCTATTCAATGTTATAGGAAAACATACAATATGAAAATAATTTTTATTGTTGAGAAAATACAGGTAGTTGAGGTATTTTTTAAAGTAAATCGATCACTCTGCTCTTGATCAGACTTCTGAATATAAAGCAACAAGGGCCCATTGTGCCATTGTGCTCTGTCTAGTTGCGAAGTCATACAAATAGTTTAAAATTGTTGAACTAGGGCATACTGAAATATTGATTAGATAGCGGGGACACTAACTAAAAGTTTTTAATTTTTTTAAACTTTAATCAACAAGTTTAACAGACTTGCAGTCTATTACTGGAATTAAAAAAGTGACGTGGCTCGGGTGCGTCACCAACTATGCATAATAGACGGTTGAATTACTTTGCATGCCTCTTATAATATCAGTGTTACTGAGCTTTATTTTTGATCATGGGTGAACTAGACACTCCATTACTATTTTAAAGTTGAAGTAAGTTTTTGAATGAAAATGAGTACTCTGTAGTTGAGCCTCCGACAGAGTCTGATGTAAATTTACAGATTTCTGTTGAATGAACCCGTCAACTTTTTAACTTGAACTAAAAGGACACCATACTGTAAAATATAGCGTCTATTATGTCATATATATGATAAAAGTATCAAAAATAAGATAGATAGTAAAGCTTTGATGGCAGCTCACTCTAATTATTTTTTCAATTTTAAATTATACAACTGGTCCATATGGATGGGTTTGAGTTACCGGTATGCATGTTGTTGTGGCAGTGAGTGAGAGCGGAGACACAGATGCTGATCGTGAGGCCAGAGCTCTCCTCAACAAGTTCCTCGGAGCCTCTGTCATCCTGCAGGGGTTGGAGCAGGGAGTCAGGGGTGTCAACCTCTCTGACACAACCCCCGGCAGCGCAGCACTCGTCAGCAGCGTCGAGAAGCAGCGAGTGGTGAGTTAATCATTTGCCTCTTTATGTTTGATTAAAGAAACTCTTATATTTAATAGTATTGCCCATTTTAATAGATGTGTTGTACTTAATACTGTTATCTTGGACCTACAAAATTACATGATCTTAAACAGGGTACCTGAAACTAAGTCTAAATGTGAAGGAAAAAAAAATAGCCCACTACCAATAAGGATTGGTAGTATTAGAGGTAGAGCCAGGGCTGGATTAAGCGATTTGGCGCCCCTAGGCCCAATAATTTTACCGTCCCTAAATCTAGTTAAATTTACTTTCCAACAAACCTTTATTAAAAACTATCCAGCCAATATGTCAATTACTAAAACACCATTCCACGATGCAATTTCATCATCGTAAGCTTTTTGAAGAATTTACTTGGTTCTAGCCTTAACAAAATGCTGTCTTAAACACGTTTAGCAGTTTTATGTCTCAAATAGTGAACTCACGTTTGTGGGACCGAAACGAAACTAACCCGCAAGTATTCCTGTAACAAAGCATGGCCATTGCTGCCGCAGTTGCTTCATATTTCTGGCCCAAACATAAACTCCATACAGTACGTGATACCATAGGTTAAACATCACCTTTAGTAGATTTGTCATATTTATGCATCAGTTGAATGAAGACAATTCTTGTTATTTCAGTTATTTAAAGCCTCGTTTTACCAAATAAAACTATTAAGGCCTAATCAAAAACAATAGCTCGTCCCCTATTGTTTATTGAGCCTAGGGTTATTGAACTAGGGTTTTTATATCACAAGAAATTAAAACATAAATCGTAAAATAATTCTAAAATAATATAAACAAAATTTTTTTGACAAAAGCCCTCAGTGTTACCAACATGAACTAGACATGAAAAACTATCTTTAACTTTTACAATGTAATGAGTCTACACTTGTGTTGGTTGTCAATGGTAATACTGCAACTACTGTAGATTATATTCGCCATGCAAAACAAAGCAGTCAGTATATTCCTGCTAACTACACCGATCCTCAAGCCTGAGGAGAGAATGACAGAAATAAATGGCGCTTATGGAGGGTATTGAATCTGTCTACAACCTATTGTAAACTCACAAAATTTTTTTTGTTAATATTAAAGACAAACTCATTGTTTTTTCAACGTACTATATACAGTATTTTAGCTAGATACTGTAGGTTGGTGTAATCAAATCAAAAGATTGATTTAAATTTTGTTTTGTTAGGTCGAGGGTGGTAACAGTGTCTATACAATAATGTTTTTTTGTTTTTCAATCTGATTTATGAGAACAGTTTACGTTAGTCAATTGTTGTACAAGTGCTAACCAGGTGCGCCAGCCGCAACAGACGGGCTTTTTGTCCATTGTTGTATTTAGTGCTAAAAATTGTTAAATATGCTCAAATATAGGCTAAGCACAAAAAATGAATTTGAAATTTAAAAAATTAACACGGGCTTTTTGGGTTGTCATTGCTGGTAATAAAATAACAACGAAATATAAACAGAAAATCAAAACAAATGGAATAAATTCTAATCTCATGTTTTATTTACAGTGTGGGGTGAAAATAGAAAAGTCTGTACATTACATATTTTTGGTTGAATTTTCGACCACTGGACGACCTCTAGTAAAATATTAAAACTCAATAATCTTCTTAATTTTTGTATTTTGAATTCTCAAAATAATAGACTATACACAGTTCTTTGTTTAACAAAGTAGTTGCGAATGGTATTGGCACCATTCTCATTTAATAATGGACAACCTACAGATTTACTAATTTTGAAAACTCAATTTTAATTTCATCCCCTAATTTATAGGATAAAATTATAGATTGTGCTGTTGAATTCTAATTCTAGTAATGTTATTTTTCTACAGAGTTGTTCAGTGATTCTACGAGCCAATTGTTTATATTTCTAATATTGGCAAGTCATGATGCAAAGGCAGTAATGCAATAATCAACTTTATTTAATTAATGATTCTAGTTAGTAAAGTGTATGGACATCTCCTTTTATGCTGTTTTCACTTTTCTCTTCTACGTCATTAGTGCCAACTCTGACCAACAGACAATCTTTTTCGTTCAAATCTTTGGAGAGATCCTTAACTTCCTTTACGACATCACACACCAATGCCTCAGGTTTTACAAAGCCAGTGACATTAGCAATGGTCTTTTGATGTACAAGATTCTTCAATTATTCACAGTTGTGAGGTGTTTAAGGGAAAATCTAGTTAACTAGAAACTGTATAGGGTGACTTGCCCAGTGAATGACCGTTTCACTCTAAATCATCTATAACAAGAGTTAAATTAAGACAGGAATGAAAAAAACTAGTTTAGAAAATAGATATTATTCTATTTTTCTTCATATTTAAGGGCCATTATCCCTGAAGCGGCTCTTGCGATAGTACAAGTAGTTGAGCGATAGTAGCTGAGCGATATTAGCTCAGCAATAATAGCTAACCATGTTATTGTACCTGAAGCGATTGTTCTAGAGCGATTCTGTTCATTGGTTTGCTGACTTTCAATTGAAGTGGTGCCATGAGTTTGAGGCAGAAGAAGTTGTTCTTGAAATACCTATTCGTTGAGGAAGTTGACGACGAACAAGTGAAAGACATTTTATTTGTGCCACAAGTTGCAGCACACGACATATTTGTAAGAAGACAAGAAGAAGGCTTTTTTAGGATATTTCAGTACAGGATTTCCATGGGCGAAATAAGCCCAATTGTGCAAACAACTTTTGCTGCACTGAAGACTTTCTTGTACCCCTATTTTTACCAAAAATGGTAAACAAGTTTCTAAAGAGCAACTTGTTCAGCTTTTTATCTTCTTCAAGGGTAAAAAACTGTTTCTTTCTTTAAAGACATTACGACAAACTAAAACTTGTTATCAAACTTACTTACTTACTTCCGTGGCTCCACAAATCTCAGTTGATTCTTTGCCTCAAGTACCTCTGTCGTGTATACCTTCGCATCTTCCACCCTTCTCTGTCCTCTGCCAAGTTGACATTTGCACCCATTGTCCTGATGTCGTTCAATACTTTGTCAGTCCATCTCAACTTCGGCCTTCCCAATGGACGTTTACCTCCAGGTGTGGCCTCCAAACTTCATACAGTCTTGTTCCTTTTTCTCTTCTTAGCTCATGCCCTATCCAACTTAAGCTTCTTCCTTTAACCATTGCAACAATATCTGGGCCAGTGTATAGTGATCTTTAGCTCTCTATTTATCCTTATTCTCCACATTTCTCCCTCCTGCACTGGTCCAAATATTTTTCTTCTGACTTTTTTTTCAAACACAATGAGCCGTTTTTCATTTGTCTTGGATAACACCCATGTTTCACTACCCTATAACAGAAAAGGCTGTCTTATATAACTGGATTTTGGTTCTGTGAGAGCAGTGGCGGCGGCGGGCCCGCGGTGCAGGGGGATCCGTGAGCTAGGGAGGCCTGTGAGCCTTGACCGGGATTTTTCGGCAAATTTTATTGGGACAAGGGCCCGCAATTGTGTGACGGGCTCAGCCACACGGGCCCCCTATCATAACAATATTTATATGAGAATTACCATACGTTTTTATGACGAAAATTTGTTAAACCCAGTATGAGCACTAGGACAAGTAGTTTACAAAAGCTTAACTGACACTGTATTACTTGGCCGATCGATATAAATTCTTTACCAACCTAAGTAAAAGAATTGTCATCAGTCATGCAGGTTGTCATGCACTGTCCTCGTGGACTGTGTGAAGGTGCTATATATAATAGGGCCGTATTTAGAACCAATGTGGCCCCCCGCCTAGAAGGATAAAACATTAATGTTAATCCTCCTAGCCCCCGGTGGGTCACACCAGAGAGGGCCCTCTATGCTGATTCAACTAAATGAACTTGACAATTTTTTTACGATCAAATCGGCGAATTAATCTAGGTGGCTAGGGCACTAGCTAATAAATAATTCCATTCTTTCATTGATGCTTAAGAAGGATTCTCATTTCATTTCATTTCTTACTATTAGGAGGCTGCACTTAAGATTTGTTTACTTCTCACATTAGATGTGTTTACTTCGAGTCAGGTAAATAATGTTACTTACCTATAGGCCTTTGGAAACTATTGATTTTCATATAATGTCGATTTTCGAGCCGAGCAGTGCCTGGCCTACAAGCTTGAGAGATCAATCAAAAAGTTAGAAAATCAAGCTCGAGCCGATTTTCTATGTCCTCAATACAATAATGCCCGATTAAAAGTAAAAGCTTTATGTCCGCGAGGATCACGCTCACGAAATTGAAAGATTGGGCCTACGCTTTGGGCGTGATCGCGGATATCAACGAGAACATTTCTCCACAGGTGACGATGACGATGTCTTCATGGCCGCAGGGGACGTTCAATATTTTGTTGCCATTGCCGGATTGCGGAAGACGTTATTGACGTTTATTTTTCAACGAGCGATATATTTAGGATTTTGCCGCAATTGTGAAAACAAATGATTTCCCAGTAACCACGGGCCACTGGAGATATTAGGGGTTGGGAGGTGAACGCGGGAGACGATGAAGTTGTTATCTGATGATGTCATAGGTTTGGTTGAAATCACGTTAGACTATGATAATGTTTCTTCTTCTTCCATGACTACGGGAAGTATTCACGTTCATTTTACTGCAATCATGGAAGAAGATGATGACGCCTCGGTGCCTCGGGAGACGCTGTGCCAAGCTGAAGTACAAGTTTAGGTGGTAATACATGTGATAATGTTTTTAAAATTACAGTATTGGGAGAGAGGGGCCCAATGAACAAACTTGTGGGGGGGGGGGGGCGGGCTCTTATTGCTGCCACTGTGTGAGAGATCATCATTTTGGTTACTTTAGATTAGATCAACTTCTTGCAGGCTCCCAAACACTTATTGGCATTTGGCATTTGATAACTTAGTTAGTATTTCTTCTTCTTCTGAGTTTCTACTATTTACAGTTACTCCTAAATATTTGAAACTTCCTGTACAATTTATAGTTAATTCTTTATCTGCATGTTTCTGTTTCTATTGTTTGCTTGTCTTCCAAAGTTAATGATTTTAGTTTTTTCTACATTTACTTACAGTCCTATTTTGTTTGCTTCTGTGAGAAGTACTTCTACCAAACTTGCCAAGTTTCCAACTGTTACAAAATGACCACATCATCAGCAAATGCCAATATGTTTAGATCTACTCGATCCTAGCTTAACAACCAATCCAAGTTCTTTTGTTTTCTGAAGGGCTTCTTCCAGTGCCAAGTTGAATAGTATGGGAGATATGCCATCTCCTTAAGTCTTACAGTTTCCAATTCTTACAAATTCCTTCTTTCAGTTTTGTTTGTCCCCCTTCTTGTGTAGAGGTATAATTGTTGCCGTTTTCAATTCAGTAGATATCTTTTCTTGTTGCCATATAGTTGTAATTAAGTTGAAGATTTCTCCACATGCTTCCTCCACTTTTGATTACTTCTGCTGTAATCCCATCTTCACCCAGAACTCTGTTGCATTTGAATTCTTTGTTGGGAATTCTATGGTGGGACTATATGAGGCTGTACATGATAGAATGTTGTATCGTCATCAGGAATATTAATGACAGTATTCTCACAGTTTAGCAGGCCATCAAAATAAGTAGTTGTTATCAAACTATTAACGTCCGCACGAGTGAGTACTACGACTATCCTCAGTGCTATCCTGATAATTAGACCAATTCGTATATACCAAGGCATAAATGTGGTTCGAATTCCACTATAAACTGTAGGTCCCTTAGTTGCCATTAGCTGTATGGGCTATTAATTAACAGCTGTTTCTAAGGAACAAGTTGGCCTTAGTCACTAACAAGACTACAAGATCACGCCACTCATCCTACACTCATCTCCATTCATACTTGGCTTAAAATACCTACTTTGTATGGTCGCCATTTCAAATAAAAGTATTAAAGTATAAACTGTTTGACCAAAATGTCCCTCGCTTCCTAAGCCGATAATCTTCCGGAAGATGTAGATCCTCTACATACATCTCTACATCTCTACTAAGGCATTGAGAAATAGCTATTTTTACCTCAGTCGCGGATTTTCTTGAGTTCTTCTTTTTCAGCTTCAGTTGAAACTCAGAGAGGGACGGCTTTTTTATCTTTCCCTCAATGATATCAACTGCGTCGAACAACTCTTAGAATGTCCAAAAAGCGATCCTTCCGTGTTGGCTAATCTTCTGCTCCTTTCAATTGTTTTATACCATTCATGTATTCCATTTGTAGAGATGAAAGAACTCAATTCCAAAAGAAATACCTGTGAGACAGAAAATCAGGTCAGAAAAAATTCTTTTCACCGTAGTTGACTAGATTCCCCAACAGTTTTCTACACATAAAACGATGCTGGGCTCATAACCTCTTGAATTATTCGCAGAGGTAAGGTGTTTGGGGAAAATCTAGTTATAAATACAATGTAAAAACCAATTTAACACATTCACTGCTAATGATATGTAATACTTTTATAAATGGCTAAAAAACATAAACATTAACATGATCATGTTAATTGAGTGACAATATATCTTTAATTAAATAAATTTTATACTATAAATTGTGGATTAAAATATATTATGTAATTATATACATCATGTATTATATATCTGCTAATATACTTATGACGCACAAGTGCGTCATTAGCAGTGAACGTGTTAAACGATAGAACAAGCAAATTTATTTCTCATTAATACTTATAAGACATGGAACAAATTGGACTAACAAAACAGACAGCTGATAATACCGTAAATAAATAAACATTCATATCATCCCTGTAGTATGACTATTACAAATAGCAAAAGACAGGATTTTTCCATTGGTGTTACATGCGTGTTAAATTTTTTTGTTATGTTTGTGTCAAGCACTGGTTGAGTGCTGTAAACTATATCCTCACAATCAGTATTTAAATCCGAAAGAACCATAAACTGTTTTGGTGTCCAACTTGTATAGGCTTGCACATTTCTTTTTCTCTCTTTAGCAAGCTTTTGATGTTTTTTTTTGCAACTTAACACAAGCTGCTGATTTATCAGTATTTATTTTCAGGAGACATTTTAAAATATACTGTTGGTTATTTTGCAACTGGGGATGTTTATTGTTTCTGAGCTCCTCATTTTTAATTTTGTAGAACACTAATGATAGACTTTAACAATCTAGATAGATTAGGAAGTATTGGTGCAGTTTAGTTTAGTTTGTAGATATATCTGGCAGAGTGCTTGGCCACTGCATGTGACCTTGGCTACTGTTGGATGAGGGCCAGTGCTGGTAAATATACCCAGTACTGAGTGCTTCAGCCCTGTCAAAAGTGCAACCGTACACTCGATTCAGCAATGTCTTTTGTTGAAAAGATACAAATTTGTATACCAAATATGAATATTCTGTCCATTCACACAATATTGTGATCTTCCTCTGGGCCAACTACCCACGTAATTCCACTGGCATGGTTAATTTTCCAATTTATTTAAATTATTCCGTATGGTTTCAGTTAACCCGGATTGCGGTTTAACGGGTAACGGTTTAAAATGTAGTTTTATGGAGTTTAACTGTATCACGGAGTTCCAAATCCCTCAGCTACTTTTAAGCGAATTTCCCTATAGGGAAGCAGCTATTACCGTAGGTGGCATGGTGAGACCTAGACCCGGGACCAATAAACTTTTCATTTTGAAGGCTCTAGAGGCCAAAAACACTATTCATTCATGTATCCTACAATAATAGATTTATACGTCCGTGAACACGATAACTTGATAAATTTTTGTCCTATCTTGATTAAATTTGGCTTGAAACCATAGGGCTGTATAAACTTGAATGTGTTCGTGAACCAGCATGATTGGACCATGGGAACAACAGGATTTTATGGGAGGGTAAAAATTGGGTTTTCTCATCTCTGACCCTCAAAACATAAAATTTCCGAATTTATCTTTATGCCATTTTAAAGAGGAATAAACAATTAATTTAGTAGGTATAATGAATTATTTTATACAGTTACTGGTTAAAGATTAAATTATAAAAATTGTAAATTTAAAATTCACATGTTATTCTTATGGAGAATAATTAAACTGTTGTAGTTTGATTGTTTATGGAATATCTTGATAAAAATTGGCAAATTTATTAATTTATACCAAGTTATTAATATTTTACTAAAAAGACAGTTTAATACCCTCCCTGTATTACAAGGCCCTATACTACAGGTCCTGTAGCAGTATACCTACTTGATAAACCTTTTGTAGTTTGCTTGTTTATGGATATATTTGGATCAAACCTGGCAAATCTATTTATTTTATACTAAGCTATTAATATTTTACTAAAAAACACACTTTATTACCCTCCCAACAAACCAACCAAACCAAACCAGCAAACTAACCAACAACAAACACAAAACCTAGGCAGCAAACCTAGGTACTCGTTAAACCTAATGTTATTTGAATAAATTTATTTGAAAATAAAATCAGGCAAATGGAAATTCACTTAGTCTGCAGGTTTGCTGCGGGGGGTATTCTGTTTATATTTTTTGGTAATTTTGTCACCAACTTGGCAACCCATATAAGGCCCATGTTAATTTTTTTTTAAATTATAAATTCATCTTTTGTGCTTATTTTTGAGACTATTTTAATTTTTAAAGGGATTCTGCACATCTACATATGGATATTTTTCTAACAGTATGCGTAGATTTTCCATGCGAAGCACAGGAGCTGAAAACAAGTTTTCAATAAACATGCTTGCCTATTAATATATAGAATTAGCCCCATGTTAAATTTCCATAAGAAAAGTTGAATTTATTTATATCTTCAAAATACAAATACAACCTGCACTTATAGGACCGATAACCTTTCTTTTGGTACAACCCGCGTGTAATTTGGCCCATTAGTATTGTCAGGCTAGCTGTCTTAACCCATTGGGGAAGGAATTAATGCGCTACCTGCAGCACCCTCTGGCGGCAATTAATTTTACCGAATTTGTAGACTTTTACTCTAATTGCTATAGAAAGAAAACCTTAGGTAATAAATTAATAATTCTTTCACCATTTTGTTCACAGTAAAATTGTCTACAGAAAAGTGGTAATTGGATAGTCAAAGTTCTAAACTAAAAAAATATATATATATAAAGATTATAAAAATAAAAATTTTAAAAACAATATTTTGAAAGTAAACTTGATATACAAATTCCAAGATTAATCCAGACACCAAATAACACTACTATTATAAAGTTCAATCGATTCCCTACGTAGAAAAATTAAAAGTTGTGTACTTTTATAAGTAAAATTTTTTTTAAAATTGTTTGTTTACCTTACCGCAGCTGATTTTTGGTGATATGTGGTTTCCATGGCAACACAAAATTGTTTGTTATTCGCTAAAATAAATGAGTAAATACGCAAATCAAGAAGCAAGATATTTATAAACATTATAATAGTAAGAAGAAACAAAAAGGGCGAAAAATAATAATAACTAAATAACTAATAGCGCTGCCTAGCGGTGACACGAGCGGCACTCGTAAGTTGTCCGCCGGGCCTGCAGCGGCCATACGAGTAACGCTCGTATGTCGGCGCCAATGGGTTAAGCTTTAAATGTTGGCCCCATGAAGTCTCCATAAGAAAAGTTTATTTTTAAATTGGTTCCTAGAGGTCGGTCAAAAATCGGTTGTCAAAAACTTGACCAAAAATATGTAATGTACAGACTTCTCTATTTTCACCCCACACTGTAAATAAAACATTTGGTTGGAATTTGTTTAGATTTTCTGTTTATATTTTGTTGTTATTTTGTCACCAGCATGGCAACCCATAAGACCCATGTTAATTGTTTCAAAATTTAAAATTCATTTTTCGTGCCTATTTTTTGAGGCTATTTTAATTTATAAAGGCATTCTGCACATCTACAGGTAAATATATTTCATTTGGTACCAACCATGTCTAATTCAGTCCAGTAGTATGGTCAGGCTAGGTGTCATAAGTTTTGAACAAGTTTTTAGCGAATTTCTCATATAGGGAATAAGCTATTACCGTAGGTCTCATGGTAAGACCTAGACCCGGGACCGATTTACTTTTTTCGTTTTGATGTCGCCAGAGGCCAAAAACACCATCCGTTCAAATTCATATATACATATATTAAATTATAGTAGTAAATAAATAAAGTACAGCTGAGCACTCTGAATATAATATATTTTTTTTAAGTACAACAGTTTGTAAAAGTTCAGTAATTTTAACTGAAAATTATAGCATGCAAAGCCATCTGGCGGAACACGCTGTAATCATCAAGAATATGTTGACAAAAAGTATGTTATGTTATAGCAGAATTACTGAACCGATTTTAATGATTTTAACGTCATTCGATGTGGAATTTGATGTTCTTTAGAATAATAAGCAAACCATTTTTTGTGGGATGCACTGTTTTTGAGTTATAAGCGAAAAACTAAAAATTGAGCAAATTCGGTCTAGTTTTTTGTTTCCCATACACTTAGCTCACTTCAGAATTCGTTGCAAACTCATTTTTAACTTATTTAGGATCTCCAGAGAAAATTTAAACTATATCCAGCTTTCCCCCAATTTTTAGGAGCTACAAGTCTAATTTGCCTGGGCTATATACAATTGCTTGGTTTTCAAGCCAAATTTGCAGGTGTTAATATTGTTTTGCATTTGAAACAAATTTTTTAATATCCCTAAGGTTTTTCAAGAGTTCTTGTGCGTATAGACACACATAATATGTAGACCCAAAAGCAATTAAAGGTCAAGTATTTCGGCTTTTAACGACTACCTCGTAATTTTTAAAAGTATAGCGGCCCTGAACCTGTGAAGACTAAAGTTATAGCTACTTCCCTTCAGCAAAACTTGTTCTTGTTACTGGTACATATTTTTTAAATTTTTTGCTTTGAAAAGGATTATTTATAACTACTAGGTGAAACCCGTCGAAATCGACGGTTAGGGGCCTCCTCGTTTATATGGTCATGTCCCTAGTGGAAGAGATCAATATATATCAATACAAAAATTGTATATTGATACATATTTATATCTATAGGTATTTGGGCCAATACACATCAATACACATCAATACATATCAATACAAGTAAATAGGATCCGAGTCATTAGCTTATTTGAAAATAATTTGTAGCTTGTTAAAAACAATTTTTAATTTGTTTTAACACATTGAATCACATCAACTATGCACTAAAAATAAAATAAAAATGAAAAAGTAAAAAAAATTCTTGGCAAAAAGTTCTTGGTGCTCCCGTGATTTGAACCTGAGACTCCAGCAAGGTAGCCATTACAGGATGTCTAAGCCATTACACCACGGACGCTTCATGTCTGACTGAGTAATGATAGCCATTTTGAATGTGAGAAGCTGTGTTAGGCCTCATAATTTAACTTGAAAAAGATTTTTCAATGGCATTTGTGTCATTTCAAGCATGTACCTATATGCTTTAACATGTTTCAAAACTGTTTTATTTCCAGTTCAAACTGTTTTCTTGCTACTTGGGTGATGTGAATAGTGTCAATACAATTTATTTTTATTGATTTCTAGAAATAAGGAATTCAATAATGAATTTGTGAGGGATTTTTATCCCTAACGATAACCCAATAAGCAAAAATAATTGTTAAAAGTTGTCGAAAGCTGTATTACAATTGTTGTATAACAATTTTAAAACATTTCGATTTAAACTTCATATTATAACAATTTTGATACAAGATTGAAACAATTTTAAAATTGTTTAACAATAAGTTTTTTGCAGTTGAAAAAAATTAGTTTCAATACGAGCTGTAACTGTTTTACAACAATTTTAAAATTGTTTTACAATCAGTTTTTTGAAGTTTAAGAAAATTAGTTTTAATACAAGTTGTAAACCGTTTTACAACAATTTTAAAATTGTTTACCAATCAGTTTTTGGCAGTTTAAAAAATAAGATTCAATACAAGTTGTAACTGTTTTACAACAATTTTAAAATTATATATTTTTAAATTATATTGAGTTTTAGATACCTGGGTACCTCCAGCTAACGTCTATGACCAAAAACTACAGTTTTTCCTTTTTTCAAAAAATAACATTTTTATTAGGCCTACTGTTTATTTAACCAGTTTATATTGATATTTTGTATAATCCATAATGTTCATATGTGATACATTTGAGAGATATTTCGAATTTTATTTACCCGTATTGATGTCTATTGATTTATTTACATCTAACATATTTAAAAAATATTCTCTATTGATATCAATGAACGATTTGTTTGCTCTAATGATCTATATTGATATATTTTATGTTTATAGATGTCTAGTGATATGTATTGACTAAGTTTTCAGTGATGTCTATTTGTTTGTATTTACTTGTAATGATATCCATGAACATCTATTGATATCAATAAGCATCTAGTGATATCAATAGATTTTTTCTATTGATTTATATTGACGTCTTCCACTAGGGGTGGCTTCATTGGCAACAAATAATGCAAATGAAATAGTAATGTGGCATCTCAAAAGAGAAAAACATACTGTAATTCGGCTGTTACGTAAATATTGACGTTTACATGCATTGTTAATCAACGTATCTTATAATGGATAATGTGATATAGTTTAAAAGGAATATGACCTTTCTGTCATGACAGTAGCTGCTTAAATAGTATTTACTCTTACAGCCAAAATATCGTGTTACTTTCAATAATGTTACCAACCAAGTGGGACACGGTCCGTAATATAGGCCACTTCAAATAATTTGTCAAGATAGGTACCGGTACCATTTTAAGCAAGGATTTTGTGTTTGGATGTTATTAGACACGATAAGAGCACACTGAACTTCTGCAGATATAACTGTTGGAGAAATATAAGCCGATTCATAAATGTCACAATGCGAGTTTGAGCATGTAACTATATGAGGAAGTTAAATAGTATTTTTAGGCTGCTGCTCAGTGCTGTTCAAGAATATATTTTTTAGAGATAAATTATATGGTTTTTGTTGCTGAGTAGCGCTAGTAAACATGCACAACCCTTTTTCATTAGCCTAATAACATTCAAAGGCTCTCTAAGAGTTGGGAAATAACATTGCAAATACTTCCTTTGGACAATTCAGTAACTCTCAATAAATGTGTGTTGTTAAAAATACAATTTTGAAACTAACAGCTGTTTCATTAAAAAGTATTATCCACATGGCCAAAATGTAAACAAATCTGCGGAGATATCTTTTAAAGGCTTCTGGGGCAGAGCCCTAAGGGAATTTACTTCGTTTTTCTTTTGATAACTCATCTACAGACCAAGACCTTTCTTTGGACACCTTCTTCGTAGACACAAGTTTCTACGCCCAGCCGTTCTCTTAAATTAGTGGAGACAAAGTTTCCAATTAAATATTTAGATTCCCCCATGTTAATTTTATGGGAGAAAACCCAGCTTTGGTGGAAGATCCAGCCTGAACTAATAAAGATTTCAAAAAAATAAAAACACTTTGCAAAATACAGATCAGGGTCATTCTTTTGACACTTTAATCATCAAAATCGGTCCAAAAATGAGGGAGGAGATCTGTTTACAAAAATCGGATTAGCGTATTATATACAGGGTGAGTGTTAAATGAGTTCCCCCCCTATTTTTTTCTACATTTCTTAAGATATCAACTCCGGACCACCTCAGATCATTGTAGAGTAGTAAGTACTTAATTTTGACTGGGTGTAAATTTTTGGCCGCCATCTTGGATCCGCCATATTGGATACAAAGTTTTTTTTTTTTAATGTAAAGGTAGGGTTGTGACCCATCGTTTTAAAATACATTTTTATGTTGAATAGGATGCTGCAATCCGTTTTTAAAAATCTTGATCCATTCTAACGTTATGAGAACTTTTTATAACATAATTTTTAGCCCATTTTAACATTGTGCATTTAGAAACTAAGAACATAATCGCAAACTTGTGCTAGATAAAGATTTATTTATATTATGTGGTGTATACTTATCTTTATCTAGCACTATTTTGCGATTATGTTCTTAGTTTCTAAATGCACAATGTTAAAATGGGCTAAAAATAATGTTACAAAAATTCTCATAACTTCAGAATGGATCAAGATTTTTAAAAACAGATTGCAGCATCGTATTCAGCATAAAAGTCTAGTTTAAAACGATCGGTCACAACCCTACCTTTACATTTGAAAAAAAACTTTGTATCCAATATGGCGGCCAAAAATTTACACCCGGTCAAAATGACGTAATTACTACTCTACAATTATCTCACGTGGTCCAGAGTTGATATCTTAAGAAATGTAGAAAAAAGTAGGGGGTGAACTCATTTAAAACTCACCCTGTATATAGATTGTACGCCTACCTGTTGCTCGAATTCGAGTAATTGTGAATTATTACAGGTGTTATTTTAAAACGAATAACAGTCATAATTTCCGATGACTTTAAAAGAGTCGGCTCAAAGATTATGGAAATATTCACGATGTATATAACAGTTTGATAGGCCTATAATAAAAATTTTCTTGTAAATATCTTATCATTTTTCAAATGCTGATCTGGTTTTTAGTGTTTTTTACAAATTTGTCCAGCTCATTGCCGCATTAGGTTGTCCATAATAAATATTAAAAATTATAAAAAGAAAACATTATTTATATTTCTTCGACTTGGTGGTGATCTATGACTTTCTTATGTTTCCAAATCGGCTCTTTCAATGATAGCTCAAGAAATGCAGTTCAGTATTAATTCAGTTTTCTTTTTCAGATATCAAACTGTCCAGGCCTTCTCATTTTTTTCCATTGTAATATTTACGCCAACCCAAATCCATATATAAATCCCGAAGTACCCATGAACTTTTGAGGAAACTACAAGTCACACCCCCATAAACCATATACTTAAAATGTTTGTTATGACGAGAAACCTTGCGTAAAACTATCCATTATTTCATAAATTGCCCTTTAAGGTCGTAATTCCTTTCTAAAGGGAACTCTCCATATACCTAATGTTAAAAATACCCCAACTGTACTTATTTGTTTGTTATTCTTTCAATTTATTACCTTATTAAAATCAGGTGTGATTATTTTTTGTTTGTATTACTGTATTCAGTTTTGTTTATTTCAGCTTCTTAACCAACCAATAGTTTTATTAATACTTATATGAAGTCAAACTGTGTGAAGCCCGTGGGTAACAGCTAGTTCAAATAGTAAAATATTCCATTTCAACCAAGTCAGTAAATCCATCCAAAAGTACCCATGAACTTTTGAGAAAAATACAAGTCACACCCCCAAAACCATAAATTAAAATGTTCATCATGACGAGAAACCTTGCGCAAAACTATCCAGTAATTCATAAATTTCCCTTTGGTCGTATTTCCTTTCTAAAGGGAACTTTTTATATACCTACCTGATAATGTCAAAAATACCCCAGCTGTACTTATTTGTTTGTTATTCTTTCAATTTATTACCTTATTAAATTCAGGTGTGATTATTTGTTTGTATTACTGTATTCTGTTTTGTTTATTTCAGCTTAACAATAGTTTTATTAATACTTTGAAGTCTAACGGGGTGAAGCCCGTGGGTAACAGCTATGTGTTGTAGCACATGTTTCCTTAAATTGCAACCAAAATATTAACAGCAAATAAATTATCAGGCTGATCATAATGTAAACAAATATGTTATTCATAAGGATAACGTGGGAACTTTAAAAGCCACTGGGGCAGAGCCCAACGGACTTTTTAAAGAATGTAAGGTCAGTTTGCAATTCTACACACCTAGACGAACATTTTGGTAAATAATAGGTGGGGTTACATCTTAAAACAAAAAAGCCTTATTGTCTACAAAGTTTTGTGTAGCGTAAATATAGATTTTTAGCAAATATATTGCATATATTCACAAGCATTTGACATCCAAGATCTTTAAGATTAAGTTAAATACCAATATTAGTTATTGCATCCTCTCTCCAGCAATATTAAGTTTGTATCATGTGTTTTGACAATGTTTTGCTTTCTGTCTTTGCCGTTGATCACGTGACGACCAGTAAGCCAATGACCGTCAGTCGTAGCTAATGTCGTAGTTGGAACGTTGGCTCTCTGCCGCTGATGTGAATGTCGTACAGACAACCCCTCACTGTCACGCAAACATTTCCAACACCGTCTTTGAACACAATTAAGCATCTCAAATGGAATCTCCTATGGAATCACATAATGATTTTTCCATTGACCTATGGTATAACACAACATTGATTCATTGTGTTCAAAGGAATACTAAAACATTAATCAATCCAACAGCTTTAATCTCTGTTATTAGTTAAAATATTTACTAGTTGTAAAATATAAAAATAAACAAATTAAACATAGTGATTTAATCATGGTTGAACAAGAATTATTTTTTATACTCATCAAAAAACCAAAGAGGTATAATAATACGTAGCTACAAAACTTACTACTTTTTTTGGTCCCTAATATAGTACACAGAAAATATCTAATTATTATACAAATTATATAGGTACCTACTTTCTCATTTATAATATTAGTAGGATTTAGTTATTTTAATAATCAGTAGGTAATTTCAATACAGGACGATTCTATATATCATCGGAAAAAGCAATGGAAACATCAGATAATATATCCTTTGCGAATTGAACAGTGAATTGCAGAATAAGGAGGATAGCAGCTAGTTTGCCTTGAAAAAGTGTAGGTAGGCCAAAAAGAACATTCAGAAGAGACACTGTTGACTGCACACACAATATTTCGCCCCCTGGGAGACTTTGTCAAGTGTAGAGAAAGTGGTAGAGAGTTTACAAAAGAATTGCCGTATATTTTTACTACAAGAATTTTCCATATACGGCATGGTTTTTTAAAAACTCTCTACCACTTTCTCTGCACTTTGACACGAAATATTGTGTGTACAGTGTATTTTCTGTATGCTCTCTGTTTATTTTTGTTGTTTATTGTCACCAGCATGCCAACCCATAAGGCCCATGTTAATTTTTTAAAAATTCAAATTCATTTTTCGCGCTTATTTTTGAGCCTATTTTAATTTATAAAGGGAATCTGCAAATCTACAGGTAAATATGTTTCATTTGGTACCAACCGTGTGTAATTCGGTCCAGTAGTATGGTCAGGCTAGCTCTTATGCAATTATCCTGGCTCATGAAACTGCTTAGCTTAGTGAGCACAAAGCTACACAGATAATCTCACTCAATTCTAAACTCATCCTTTGCTCATATTTGGGTTAAAATATGCAGCAATAGGTGATGTCCCAATCTCATCTCAATTGATAATGATAACGATAAAAGAAAAAGTGTATAATACCAATAAACTATGGTGATTCCAGCTGTTTAAGCACGGGTCACCAAAGCGCGGCTCAAGAAGCCGCTACAACTGTCAGCGTGTGACCACAACATTCGCAGCTGACATCGCCAGCCGGCGAGTATTTTTCAGCGGCTGGCGAAGTCGGACATGTTCAACTTTTGGTAGCGAGGGGCAGCATGCCAGCGGCGACCAAAGATAATTTTCAACTTGGTTTTACACAAAAGCACCTGTCTCAATTTTTTAAATTCAAGATTTAACTAATTCTAGCAATTCTTGGAATATATGTGGTGACATTCGTAAAACATTTGTTGTATGTTTCTGATTCCTCTTCTTTTAATTTTTGCAATAACCGGCTTGCAGAAGCTCTTTTGTTATCCAAAGCCTGGTCCACTAACGCCTCTTCTCGCGGGAAATAAAGCTCTTTCTCTTTTACACACATCCTCAATAATCGATTAAGTACTGGTTTATGAGGACCCACGCACGAAATGGTGACAAGAACTGAGCTTTAAACTAGGCGATTAAAAGTAGTAATTAGTAGAGTGGAAATGACCGTGTTTAAGTGGTCAGGGAAGCAGGTTATTTATTTCTTACATTTATTCCAAAACTATTTGTGCTTGTGGGACGTTTCATAAAAGAAGTAGGAACGCTAAAGAAGCAGCTTACAGTGAGTTGTTCCATTGCAAAACCTCACAGCTGTTCTTTCTCAGTTCTCACATATCCTCAATAATCACTTAAGTATTCGTTACGAGGTCCCACGGATGCTGGTCACCAGCAGCTGACAAGCAGCCTAGTGTGACCCGTGAAAAGCCGCTGCTTGGTGGTGCTGGCGCCAGCCGCTGGCGAGCAGCCTAGTGTGACCCGTGCTTTAGTATCAGCTTCAAGTTACTTTTTTATTTTTATAATTTTAAGCTGACCCCTAAAATTGTTCTTGTGTTCGAGGAAAGTCACTAGATGTCTAGATCTCGCTATAAAGATAAAACGGAAGACCATGTATTTATTGTACTTGCTCAACACTTTGAATTCAGTACACCCAATATGCTTAGAATAACATTTAGTGTACCAGTATTAGCCTAGGCAAATTAGCCCAAAAAAGAGCTGTAGCTCCTAAAAATTGGGGGAAAGCTGGAAATCGTTTTAGCGAATTTCCCATATAGGGAATAAGCTATTACGGTAGTACTCATGGTAAGACCTGGACCCGGGACTTATTTACTTTTTCGTTTTGAGGTCCCTAAGAGAACACCATCCGTTTAAATTCATATAATATATATATATGTCAGTTAGCAAGACAACTCGAGCAAAAATGATCCGATTTTGATAAAATTTGGTACAAACGTGTAAACCTACATTTATTTTAACGAGTTTGCGAGTATGCTCTATGGCCTACCTACACTTCTTCAAGTAGGCATAAGCTAGCTGCTTTCATACTTATTCTAATTCATGTAATTATTCTTACTTCTTATTCTTAATTCTTACTTATTCTTATTTCTTATTCTTATTCTAGTTCTGGCCTAGAGCCTTTTTTTCATCCATTTGAACTGCTTTTGTAGTAAGCTACTCGTGCAGAGGCCGCAGACTATTTCTATCTCTGCAGGATAATTTAAGACTATAAACAGTTGGTGTTCTCCGAGGCCATTTCAACCTTTGTTTACCAGTTTCCTCAACATCCATGCCAAGTTGATTGACAGCCCACGAGATGCACTACTCTGAACCTACTAGCACGACTCTTTACTCTTCCAATGTTTACTTTACCTCTAGAGTTTTATAATTATTTGTAAAATGTTCTATTTTTTATAATTCTATTTTTAAAACCATCTATTTTTGTTGGTAATAGGCTAAATTTAATACTTATACCTTATACTTTAATTTTGTATTCTCCCTATTACAGTATTAAAAATGTTAAAGAAAAACATGGTAAATAAAATTCAATTAGATCTGTTTTAAGCTTATAGTTTGGTTATTAATTTTTGTGTAAACTTATTTGTCACTCGATCATGATTTTCAACGCATTATGCACACAAAATGTTACATTTAAGATTGGTTTAAAAAGCTTTTATTCCAAAAAAAATCTAAATTATGCTGTCCTATTATAATGATCATCAATCAGTTAACTTAATGTTTTTTAAACTTGGGCATTTTGATAAAATGTATAAATTTTATTTTTGTTCTCCTCTATAACGTTAACTAACATCTGGTGGGATTGGGTTTTAGAACTTATTTAAGTACATTACAGTATTAGGTTTCCATATTTACAACAATCGATTTGGGATTGTTAGTCTATTTTTGGACATCAAACAATTATCTTTCTTAGTGTAGGTACAATTTTCCAGCCAAGCCCTCTAATGTAGTTTGAGTTTATTAAACATAAAGAAATTACTATGTCACAATATGATGTTTTTGTCAGTAATAGAATCAGATCGTTAAACTGTAACTAATATCATAAGGTCCAAATATTGTATTGACCACTTACTTTTAAGTTAGAATTGGGCAATGTATTCATTTTGAAGTCATGTAACTATACCCCAACGAAGTTCAGGTAGAACATGAGTTGCCAAATATCACAGCCGTCCTAAAAGGAGCAGAGAGAAAAATTGGAATCAGCCCAGCTCAACTAACCATGTTTGTGGCGGCAAATAGTATTGTTCAGTTTATCTTTAGCCAACTAATCGAACTTTCAAGCCTACGATTTAAGATAAACTAGTGGTCGTCCAGTGGTTGAAAACTCGACCAAAAATATGTAATGTACATGCATTTACTATTGGATACCGAAGTACAGAAACAACACATCTATATGGACCAACTGTCGCCATTTTTTTATTAATAAACGTGTAGTTTTGTAAGCCAGTTACAGTAGAATGTGTGTTCGAAATTCTATTTTCTACCTATTTTTGTTGCTGACAAAGTACATGGGTCATAACAGTTGTAATAATTGTACTGCATAGTTGTAATGCTCATAATACATCGTTCCAGAAGTTTGACTTGGTAAAAAGCATAGTGTATTCGACAGACATTATTCATTTAGATCAGAGCAATCTGTTTGTGGCTCACGTCATCTACGACGAATTTAATTTTAAAACTGGCAACAACTTTAACATGGACATGGAATGTCTAGTTCTAAGTCAAAGGTATAGGCTTCTCTATTCCCCCCCCACACTAAATAAAACATGTGATTGTAATTTCTTACATTTGTTTTGATTTTATGTTTATATTTCGTTGTTATTTTGTCACCAGCATGGCAACTCATAAAGCCCATGTTAATTTTTTAAATTTCAAATTCATTTCTTTGTGCTTATATTTGAGCCTATTTTAATTTTTAAAGAGATTCTGCACATCTACAGGAAAATATCTTTCTAACAGTATGCGTAGATTTTCCCTGCGATACACAGGAGCTGAGAAAAAAGATTTTAAAGAAACATGCTTGACAATTAATTTATAGATTATATTCAAGTTTCTATATATTTCCTGCAACTAAATTGCTTTTTAAATCTGTGTTATCATTATCTCACACCATTCTAAACTCATCCTTCACTCATTTGTGGGATAAAATATGCACATAGCCAAAACAAAGGTCATTACAATAAGGTCAACGTAATTTTAGTTTATTTCTATTCATTTCTTGTTTGTTCTTGTTCTTGTTTCTTCTCCATCTCAGTTAATAAAAAAATTATAATTAAAAATAGCTTGCTAAAAGCCTTGTTTGTTATTGTGAAAAACAAAATCCTACAATTATTCTAAAATATATCTGTTTTAAAGGTTAAGTCGACTGTCTTATCAATGGACCTAACCACTTTGAAATGAACTATACTTTTTATGTTGTAATTTTGCATACATTAAATGCCTCTAAAAGCAAAAATGGGGTTCTAGCTTTAGTGTATATATAAATGGCTTTACTAAATTTAGCTTTGTGTGTGTTTTTTAAATTTCAATTAAGAGTTTTTTTTTTCTTTAAATCAAATTAAATAAACTATTTATGCTTGTGTCTTGCTTGCAAATCATAATGTAAACTATCAATGAAAAATTTTATCAATCCAAGATAAAGTTTTATACAAATACATTTAATTAATCGTAAATATATTAAAATTGTAAGGCTTTCATAAACATTTTAATGTTCATAAATGTTACTTATAAAAATAAACTGGCCCTGGCTACTTCTATGTGTATTCTATATTATATGTGCAACCAGTGGTGAAGTTTTATTGGATTGGTGTAAAAAGCATAGTGGAATCGCCACGAGTTCTCGCCCCAATACACCACTGAGTGTAACCTACCATTAAAACTATGAAACTAATGAAAAATGTGTTATTGGCCTAAACTCTCTTTGTAGAATAAACAAGAGCAGTAAAATCAAATAACAGTAGTGAGTAGTGCTGGTTTAAAACTACTAATATACCTTAAATAAAAATCACTTCGCCCACTGTTTTTGTGCTCAACCTCATACTGAACCCTGATAATATTAATAATTGCTGAGTGATTTAAAGTATGCTTGAAACATTTGTCAAGTAGTGAGTTACGTACCTGAGTTAGCCAGTAGAGTGTGTGGCCATGGTGCCATAGCGCAGTGAGGTGCCGTGCCGAGGAGAGCCCTTGGTGGCAGGCCAAGGGTGACGTGAAATGAGCTGTCATTGGCACCTTCCAAGAACAGTCTCACATTCACGAATAAGCTTTCAAGAGAGGATATCTTGTTGATTTTGAACAAAAGTAGGCCCATTATCAAACCTCCAGCATATTTTTACTATTTCTGCTTGCATTGTTAAAAATTGGGACAACAGAATTAAGCGAACAGAATTATATATTGTGTTGGTGGGTGAAGTGGGTTGTACCACAGAAAACATACTACTATAACCCAGAATGCCAACCGCATGGTAAAAAGCGTTAAGTACTTTGAGAGAGCTTTGCCTGTCAATTCGTAGGCAGCGCCTTAAAGTACTTTAAACGCTTTTTGTTGTACCTAAAAATTGAGAGTTATATCTAAAATAATTTAAATTGTATTGTAATCCATTGTTTTCATTCCCTGATAAAACTTAAATAATTCATTAGCGATTTGTCGCTGCTCATTTTTCCAACAATGATTTTTATTGATTACTTAAAAAAGATTTCCACTGAAAACTAAATTGGGGTTTTAAGTCGTTTTTGTTTTTTCCTAGACAGTTTTACTCCTTTAAGTAAATTTCATAAAATTTTGCAATTTTTGGCAAGACTTGAAAAACTAATAATTTAGTAGCCTATATTAAAGTGTTTTTGCACAGTTACTGATTATGGAGAAAATTCAAAAATAAGTAAATTTAAAATTTTCATGTTATTCTAATGGAGAATAAGAAAACTCTTATAGTACCGGTATGCTTATGTATGGATATATTTTGATAAAATTTATTTCTTTTATTCTTAATATTTTACTAAAAAACACACTTTATTATTACGTGTAAATTATTTATAATGCATGATTTGTATTGGCATTTTACATATTTATTTTGCTGATCTTCAGCTTCTGTATTGTGAAGTTTTGTGACAAATAAATTTAATTGAATTACCCTTCCTGTAGCAGCAAACCTAGGTACTCTTGAAATCTAATGTTATTTAATTAGATCAAGTGAAAAGCAAATCAGGCAAATGGAAATTTGCTTAGTCTGTAAGTTTGCTGCGGCAGGGGTATTTGTAATTTTTTTTGTACACGGTTTAACTGAATCTAAATGCCCATCTAGTTTGATGTTTTTTTTTTTGTTTTTTTTTAGGAATTTGTGATTCCAGGATGTCAGCCCAAATTTTACTATGCTATAAAACTGACTTTGTCTGTTAGTTTCATCTGTTGATACACGGTTATAAACTATAACATTTGGTGTTTCACCAAAACAGTTTAAGAGAACAGAGCTTTGCTCAGGGAAAATGTAGTATAACCTAATAGCAGTTAAATCTCTATGATATTTATACAAAAGTTTTTTTTATAATCTAACTATAATCTGTCTGTTGAATATGCTCTATCAGAGATGTTTATTCCATCAAAATTCCTAGAAGTTTGTTGAACAATTGGATGGTTTACTGAGTTAACCTAGCAGGATCAGGTTTGTGTTCGTGATACCAACAAAAGAAGCCCTTGAACGTTTTGCTAAAACACTTTTTTTAATGGGTTATTATGTAATTTTTTTCTTAAGAACTAGTGAAGTTTTTTATATTGTTGTACCAAGTTAAATTAGACTGCACAAACATGTATCTGGCAAAACTTGAATGAATTTTTGATTAGAAAGTACTTCAATAATAATAAATTGAAATATAAATACAATTAACATTAGTATGTGTCATACAATAGTTTGACGTATGTAGCCTATAGCAATATACACTTTAAGCCACAGCTTGTGTGGGTTTCACACTATTTGGCACTGTTCAAACCACGTGTCCGTTTTCTATTTGCTATTTTCAAAAGCAATTCATTACAGGATGTTTCAATGTTTTGTTTGAAGTTAATTTTCAGTCTTGGCAATTGCTTTGTGAAAGTAATGAAGACAACTTAGGGTCTTTTTGACAACTCTTTTTAGAAATAGAGTAGAGTGCTAGCTCAGAAAGTGTGTTGTACTTCGGACTTTCTCAATACCAAATTGTTGATAAAGATATACAAGCAATGTTCATTTGGTTTTTTTATAAACGTAAATACGCTATTACAGAAAATGTAGGTACACACTTTGATGGCAGCAGAAAAGAATAAACAATAAGACAGTGTAAATTAATTGTTACAGACTATTGCATTCCAACAATAACAACGACAATAATTAGACAATAATGCACTGCAATCATAACAACAATCAACTATATCTAACAGAAATAATCACACAATTTACACAATCACACAATCATTAGAACATTTATACATATACCATCTCAATCTCATTTTACAGGACCAACAATTACAAGCTATAAAAATACATAAACTTTTTAATCTTGATGACAATACAAATACGATAACAAAAGAATAACAATAACAACATAGGATTCAACAAAATAATGCAATAAAATAATAACAACAACTATAGTAACAACATGAACAGAATAATAATATAATAACATTGTAACTTTAGTAGAGTGCAACCCCTTAATGAACTTGTTGTGAAAGCTACCCATTTTTTACCTGAATAATAAGTTTACCGAATTTCAGCCTTCGACTTATTCGGGAAGCTGGAGAATTAGTAATGAATGAGTGAGTGGGTCGGGTGGGGGCTTTGACTTTTATGTGGTTAGGTTAACAGATACATACATTCAAATACACACTATACAGAAATCTCCTCTAGAGGTATATTTTACAACACTATGTTGAGTTTGAAAGTTTAATCCTGGTGATTTATTTAGAAGAGAATCAAAGTACTCTTCTTTGTTGTTTGTCTTAACCATTCTCATGATTTTCACACAGGCTAAAACAGTTATACAAAACCAAATTGATTGCTTAGGTTAGTTTGCCTTATTGTGCTATTAGAGTGTTGAATGTTTAAACAACGAAGTACTTAGTTTGGTTTGTTGTACTAAGGGGCTATGACTTCCAGTCAGTTCATGTAATAAATCAACCACCAAGCTATTTAGTGGTTAGATAACTATGCATATTTATCTCATTGATACACCACTGGCAAAATAAAAACATGCGCACGCTCGCAACAGTGGTAGGCGTAGTCGCTCCTCAAATGAGCCTGTCCCTAAATATCGCACTGCTATTAATCCGTTTGTGACATTGTAACTATTAACTCTTAACTCTTGCAGCTTTGTTGTGTTTGATTGAACGGGTTAGTAGTTTTGTTTACAGAGTACGTCTAAACGCCGTGATCACCGATCGGAAATTTTACCAACGTATTTTAAACATTAGAGGTGCCTATTTTTGATCTCGTGTTTTACGCGATTTGCCGATCAGCTGATTTCAACAATGCCTCGTTTCGAGCCGAGGACTTGGGGTAGCGGCTACGGGAATGTTCGGCTCGCAGCACGGCGCACCGCGGCCCCGAAATAACCCGCGCCTATTTTGGAAACAACGGCTTGACGCAGTTAGTTCGGTAGCTTGGCGGTGAGAGGGCGCGATACGTAGTGGTGCGCGCTACTAGACCCGTAGTTGTGAAAACAGGGGTGAGTAACAGCAGTGTTGACAAATATTACTAACATTTAATTTTGTTTAATATTTGAAAGTTTACCGTACTCAGCTATATATTGTGTTTATTTTTACGTATAAGACACTTAGATTAGCTGTTGTGTTCATTCTTGTTTTGTTTTCAACATAGTAAGACAGCCAACCTTAAAACCGTAACAACTACAAACCATTCTGTCATTAAATACTGTATTCTCTTATGATCAACTAACTGATATGCTAATTCTTAAAGGTGACGAATAGTGAGTGACGATCCTTCACGTATTCTTTATTTGTTTAATCAATCTAAGCCTACCAATTTACTGTAATACACCCCTGAACACCTCGATACACCCCGGTAATTTACAACCAGTGTTTATAACTACTGTACCTACTTATTATGGCACATAAATATTCAAAATAACACTTGTAACTTCAGTTGCTGTACAAAGCAAACTTGTTTTTGCTGAAATGTCAAACAACGGTTTCAAATTACTGTATGGCTGAGCTCCGTTTACGTTCAATGTTAAATAGTTCCCGTAACGTGTAGGTACTCAAAAAGCGGTAGTAGTAGGCCTACCCAAACTTAGAATTGCAATCTATAAAAGTAATTAATCTACATTAACAATTTGCCTTTTATCGACTGCTACTTCAGCAATGCGTTTTTGGGTTCTCTTCCAACAAAATGTTCTTAACAAATTAAAACCACTTTGTTTTTGTGATAAAATAAAATCAATAACAAACAGTATTTTGTCCAGGTGCTGCGGCCAGAACTAGTGTATCGTTAGAGTCCAGTTGGTAACTCGTTGTTATTTTAGGATCCGCCAAACGATCTATTGTTGGTCGGATTCTGTGGCACAGGAATGGGATCGGATCGTTGGTGGTAAAAATATTGTAGGAATCTTAATGACAGAATTGTTTCATGGTGCAACGGCATATAACTGGGGCTAAATAGGTTTAGACAGTTTCGGCAATAGGTAGCCTAAATCAGTATTTTTTATTTGATAAAACCGCAAGTATCAATCAGGCTATAACCGCCGAACGTTTAATCGAATCCACATACAGTACTCAGCAGCCCGAGTTCTCACTTGATCTAGTCTCAATTTGGCGTGGTTGTTGATTGTGTTTTGACAATAAAAATAGTAAAATATTTTTTGAAATTCTTATCTTTAGAAGCATTTTAATTTTTCAAAACTGGAACTCATTCTTCAACAAATATAATTATTACTTAACCTTGAATAAAAGAAGAAGAATCAGTCGATCTTAGCCAAAACAAGGCTATAATTTCGTTGGCTTTAACACTTATCATTGCCGTATAAGACCAATTCTGGTGTGTTGGCGACTAAGTCTAAATCTAATTTAAACTATTACTGCTACCCTTTCTTTACGCACAACAATAACTACTACAGTAGCCTATGTAACGTAAAGAGAATACCGAACGGGTATGATTTTAATTTACGATCCTTTGGCCTCCTAACATTGGTACTTTCATTCGTATAGGTAATTTTTAATTTTGTCTAAAAATCTTAGATGTTATTAGTAATTTCCACGTGATGAGCAATTTATTGCCAATCGTCAAGGTAAATGTCTTGCGCTTGTGGATCTTGGTTGAACTAAGCCCAAGACGAAGCATGGTATGTTAGGTCTTATTTTGCGCTGATGTTGGCACTCAGAGTACACCGATACATTGTAGATTACTTGCGGGTACTTCCCTACAATGAAACAGAGTCGACTTCCTCAAGTCATTCAACTATCGATCCAATTCGCACTTACGCCATCTCCGTAATCTGTGATCTATTTTTATATAGATAACCCAAATCAGGTTTATTTATACAATAGATACCTATACAAACAAAATAACAATAAAAATAATACAAGTAGGTCTAATCAAAAACCTATGGAAAGTTGGCATGCCCATATTACATTTGGAAAACAGGAAGGTTTATAGTTATTGTAAGTGTTTGCAATCAGTATCACAACTACATAAACGACGCATGCTGTAATGATTACAAACACAACATTTGCCAATATTAACGTACCGTACTTAATGTAGGTTATGCACAATGCTTTGGTTGGATACCACTAGTTTAATTGTCGCTTATAACAGTTGTAAAAGTACACCAAGTATCCAAGTTCATTCATAAATCCACTGCCAAACAGTTTTAATAAATATTGTTGCGGTTCAGCGACACTATTGGGCAATAAAACAATTGACACTCCCGAAATAGAGCAACAACAGCTGGCCAACACAAAGAGGTTATTTCGGGAAGTGACTAAGTTCTGGTCCTTTATCTTGCGTTGCGTTGCGTCTCTTTCTTCATTCACCAGGATAATTAATTAGCACATTAGCTCAACTAGATCACGTCACTAACAACTCAAGTGACCAAACGTCCTCGCTTGGTGCAATCGCCAATCTACATCCACTTGTTATTCAAGATAATAGATAACTACTTTTGATTAATCTACAATCTACTTAAGTTAATCACGAATATAATCATTTTCGAAATACTCTCAAATGTGTGTTTATAATTATTATAGTTTTATTTTTATTTTGGGGGGGGGGGGATTACAGGACTTGCAAATCCAAAATAGGGCAAAATGTATTCCATCAGCTGAACCGTAGCCTCCTCTGAAAGAGAAATATATTCTAAACTGGTCTAAGGAATATCTAGTTTTATTTCTAAAGCTACAGTAACTATTTATTGTTTTATATGTATTGTTAAACTAACTTTAAAAGACCTTAATTTTAAACAGCTTTAACCTTTTATACAGCTTGTATAAAATTAGTCCAACCCTAGTTTATATTCTAACATGAACAGTAGGCCTACATATTTCTTTCATAACATAGTATAAGCGGTTTACCAAATCGTTTATTGCATAATTTTCTGATCCTCTAACTTCATAAACCAAACATAAACAAACCGTTTTAGCAAATGCAACAAGACGAATAAAGCAAATAGACTATGGTAGCTGTCACTTCAAAGTTCACAAAAATGCAGAAAAGTCATCAAATAAAAACCCATGCTCTATAAGGCTACGTGTATTGCAATAATTTAACAAGGGATTTGTAATTTTAGGATTAGAGTTTTAGTAGTGGTTTGGTATTTTTAGGATTTGCATTGATAGTGCATAGTAAATGAAATGAAATTAAATATTATTTATTTATACAGGCAAAAGTTAGGGTCAGATGGCCCTTTCTTACACTTAACCTGTCATAAATATAACACATATCAATATACAACAAAACAAAATCTAAACCATAGTAAATAGTAGCGAGATAATAAATAAACCTCAAAAACATGATTGAGTGTTGATTTGCTATTTATGAAGTCTGATAGAAAATATTGTTTCAGGCAACTACAAGGCAGAAAGAAGAGGACATTGAAAATATTTGGGACGAACAGGTTCTCAAAAATCTGGTGAGTAATGACAAAACATTTTGTTTCTGAGCATTCAATAACAACTGCAACCATCACATAGCTTTGTTCTCGCCTAATTACCTCAGCCATCATTAACTGTATGTATAAAACAAAACCATGTTAAATGGATGATGCATTGTAATACACATGGATTGGAACACAAATGACAAATTTATAATCGTACTCATGGAATAGTGTAGTGCACAGAATTAAAACAATTAAAGATATTTTCTCAAATCTCTTGGTTTCAGAAATAAAGCAGATATTGCTGGTTATTTTCTAAAACGAATTAATATCATCCATGTGCATTTATTTATTCAGCCTCTTCTTTTAGCAAATTTCTCGGGGAATAAGCAATTACCATAGATCTCATGGTAAGACCTTGACCCGGGACCGATTGACTTTATATAGCCTATATGTGTATGTCCTAGCTCGATAACGTGAGTAAAAATCATCCGATTTTTATGAAAGTTGTTACGTGTAAACGGACGTTTATTTGAATGAATTTGCCAACCAGCATAATCGGACTATGGGAACGGTGTCTTATGGCGTGAAAATCGTAAAGTTTTGTAATTTCTTTCTAAACCATTTTGTAGAGCTAACAAAACAAATCATTTAGTACATTAAAGCGTTGTTTTAGGCGTAACGACTAAATATAAAATAGAAAAAACTGTAAATAAAAAATTCTTATGCTATTTATATACAGAATAAGTAAAAGGATTTAGTTTGCTTGTTTATGGATATATTTTGGTAAAATTTGAAAAAGTTTTTATAATATTAAGCTATTAAAATAATTTGCTCTATTGTTGATCTTTTTGTATTCATATAAAGTCAAAGAAAACTAATGCACAGCGATGACAATGGTTTTCATAAGCCAATAATTTAGGGGTTTGGCTGGCTAATGCATATCAAAATTAGTTTTTGGATGTTATAGTTACTCTTTAACTATAAAAAAGAGTCTTAATTATTTGAATAGGAAGCAGTCTGACTAGGCTTCCACCTCAACTAGAATTTATGATTAAATTTCATTATCTCTTCCTCTTGTTGTATAGGTAAAATACAAATACTTGTCACGGTCAATAAGTTGTTGAGCGGATTTTTAAATGTATCTTCGTCAATGTTTTGGAAACTTTGCTGTTGGGTCATTCCATAGTGGTTACTGGTTAATTCTTAATGTCAACGAAGATCAGCACCATATGAGCAACAATGTTTGTTTATAGCTGGAGCAGTGTACCGACTACGACGGAAGACGCAAGTTGAGGGCTCGTTTGCGAACTGTCATGGCAGAACATAAAGGTAAAAATCACTTAACCTCTACTGGAAATACCCATTTGCTATTGAAAAGTGCATTACAATTTCTATTCATAAAAAAATATTTGTAAAAAATCATTCATTCATGTTGTTCAATTTTTTTCGCCTCGGTAAAGGATTGAGAAAGGAAGAAAGATTGTATTTCAACTTTAAATATCTGCATTTAATTAAACATATCAATCTTGCTGGTAAAAAATCTTTAACATTTCAATATGGATCCCACCAACTTGACTGGATTCCTTTGCTTGGCTATGTGTGGGTTTTATCCAGCATTTTCCTTCTGTTTGAGACAATGTTTTTTTCTTATTTTGTTTTTTGTCCATGAACCTATTCATTTGCATGAGTTCAGTCACATTTCATGTAAAAAGCTTTTAAAACTAAGTGTTTTTCATATAAACATAATAGAATTTAATTATTGTAGATAGTAGAACCATTGAGTTTATATTCAATAATAGAAACCTCTTATGTAAACTCCTCCAGAGTATTTTATACCTTTTCAGGTTTTTACTTAACCCTTCACGGAGGGGTGACGGATATATCCGCCTAAGTCTTTAGTGATAAAGGACGGGTGGCGGATATATCCGCTTATGGTTTTTGATGTTCCGGACGGGAAGCGGATACATCCGCCTTCTCTTCAGACAGACTGGCAGGTGCTTGAGCAGTAAACCAGATGTTTCGCGGTACCAAGACACCACTTTCGTGCTCTCTCCAGCACTCCCCCCCTCACCTGCGACTATCCCTCTCCCGCGCACGACCCACCTCTCCTACGCTCTTCCTCGGTGTTTCGCGCTCAACACTACGTTGTCTTTAATTTATTGTTTACATATTGTTCTTTATTTATTGCCTAACGTTGTCATGGTCATATCTTCAAAGACGGGTGGCGGATATATCCGCTGCTTTTCTACTCATCCGTGGACGGGTAGCAGATATATCCGCATAGTTAAAAGAAAGTAAAAAATTATTTTGATTGTATGAATTGTTCCATTGTGTTTTTTTTATGTATACTTGTATAACAAATTTAAGTATAACGATTTCGCCTGTCCAGGAAGGGTTAAGTCTTCAATGTTTTGTGTTTTAGCAAATTTTCCTATAGGGGAGTAGCTATTACCGTAGGTGGCCGATATATTTTTTCATTTTAATGTCCCCAGAGGTCAAAAACACCATTCTTTAAAATTTGTATAAATGCATATCTATACAGGGTGAATAAAAAGTCAAGACCCCCCCTCTAATATTTTTCCAAGTAAATATACAGAGATATCCTTTTGGTGGTCGTGCAATATTAGCAGGAAGTTTCATTTTATGATTATGAAATTTTTGAGTGTCCCCCCAAAAGGGGGGATTTGGGGGGCAACTCAAATATTTTAAATGTAAACCCCCTTTAAGTAACACCTCATTTTGAAGGGTTTGCAAAAACTTAAAGAATGGTGAAAACTAGAGGTCGTTATCTCTTCTCTATCCAAAATGGTAGCCCGTCAAATGTTGTGGAAAATCAATGGTAAAATTGGTTTGTAATGGTAATATTGGCTACCATTTTTGATAGAGAAAAGATAGCGAACTCTGGTTTTCACCATTCATTAAGTTTTTGTAAACACTTCAAAATGAGGTGTCACTTGATGGGGGTTTACATTGAAAAATGTTAAGTTGCCCCCCAAATCCCCCCTTTTGGGGGGGCACTCAATGATTTTAAACGTAAACACTCATTTAGTGACACTTCGTTTTGAAGTGTTTACAAAAACTTAAGGAATGGAGAAAACTAGAGTTCGCTATCTCTTTTCTATCCAAAATTGTAGCCAATATTACCATTACGAACCAATTTTACCATTGATTTTCCACAACATTTGACAGGCTACCATTTTGGATAGAGAAGAGATAGCGACCTCTAGTTTTCACCATTCTTTGTAAACCCTTCAAAATGAGGTGTTACTTGAAGGGGGTTTACATTTAAAATATTTGAGTTGCCCCCCCAAATTCCCCCTTTTGGGGGGACACTCAAAAATTTCAAAATTATAAAATGAAACTTTCTGCTAATATTGCACGACCACCAAAATGATATCTCTGTATATTTACTTGGAAAAATATTAGAGGGGGGGGGGTCTTGACTTTTTATTCACCCTAATACTAAACTGACATAGCAAAAATTATGCACAGAGATGGTTCATATATCTAGGAATGCCAGGCCTATTTACTTCCTTGAGTTTCCCTCGGGCTACGCCCCGTGAACGTCCAAAGTTTTGAGGTGAGGTTTTCAAAAGTAAATATTGATTGGTCACCATGGCAGAATAGGAATAATTTTACACTAGTGTACATGTTGCTCGAAATCGAGCAATTGCAAAGGAGTAAAGTAGTTATTTAAAAACTAATAAAAGTTATAATTTCCGATGAGTTTAAAAGACTCAACAATTCATAGATTATGTACCTAACAGTTTCATATAATAAACATTTCTTGTAAGTATTTTATAAGCTGATCTGGTTTTTAGGGTATTCTACACATGTTTCCCACTTATAGCCGCATTAGGTTGTCCATGTTGATTTTTGTCAATGATAATGTAGTCAGCATGGTAACATTGTCGCCAGTACGTTTACAAATTTCAGTCATTTTTTATAGCGATAACATTTTGTTTACATTACTTAAGAATTGCCTGATTTTCTGCATAACCTCTCTGTCACAATTATATTTGCTTCAATTGGCATTAATTTGGCAAGGTACTGTTATAACGTAAGTTATATTTACCTGGAAAAATGCAGAATTGAAAGGCCTAATGTTCAGATGATTTTTTGTTTCCCTTGAATGTGAATAATAATCTGAATAGTGTGAATTTCACAATGAAAGTTTTATTAAGGTTTCTTGGATGTAGTCATATTATTTTAAAATCACTTGACTTGTATGAAAACATATATTTAATGTCCTTGCCGTACCAGTTTAATTCGGCCTTAGAGAGGTTTCCTTTGCCAATCATCATAAAGTTAAGTCCGTGTTTCCAACAAAATAGTAGCACTTCGGCTAACACATCCTTGTTCATTAATTGTTTGTGGGAATCTTCGTATTGTATGTGTTCTTCTTTATATAGGATGATAACGATTGTATTTTTTTAAATCTCTATTTCTTCTACTTTTTTGGTGGTGTTCTATTACTTTCCTATATTTCCATGGTTAACAAATCAGTTCTTTCAATGATTGCTCAAGAATTACAATACCCTGTCAATTCATTTTTCTTATTTGGTAAAACATATAAAATTGACCAGGCTTTCTCGATTTTTAACATTGTAATATGTACGAATGTAAATTGAAATAGTAAATATTTAATTGCTTCAAAATCAGTAAATGTACCCAATGCGTTGCGTTGAATTGAAAAATAAATAACAGCAATTAAATTCTACAGCTGATCAAAATGTAAACAATTAAGTTCTCCATAAGGATAACATGGGAACTTTCAAAGCCACTGGGGCAGAGCCCAAGGGACGCTTTCAAAACTGTAAGGCCAGTTTGCAAATCTACGCGACACGCTCTTTCCAATGAGACTTCAATGGATAAAATCGGTTAAGAAATGGCGGAGGAGTTCAACCGACAAAGTTTCATGTAGCGTATTAATTATATAGATTTAAATTTAAACGTAAACAAGCAGAACAAGCATTATTAAATATTAAATGATTATTTTAATATTTCAGACAGCTGATTCAAAACAACTAAATATAATATTTTTCCTACAGTCACCTGACAAAAAGGCCTTCCTTGCACTGATTATAGCACAGAAAGTTGATAATTGCTGCACCTACTTACCTTTGCCGCACAGTTTTGTTGTTGTCACTTACCAGTATTCCAACCAAACAACACAAAACAGCGTGCTTTTATTTGGCACGTAATACATGTACGCTAGAAAATAAGTTGGCAACACTTGAAGATATTACGACTACGATCAGCTGGTGCAGCATTTCCCATTTTGTTCAATGTTTGGATTTAACCTAACCTAAAAACGTGCTATACAGTGTTTGAAAGACTAATTATTTATGCTTTATAGTAGGTAACTGTAGGAAAAATATAATGTGTAACGTGAGTGCAAACTGCCTTTGATGTACTCGAGAAACTTTCCACACTCGCCTACTGTAGTGCGTAAACATTTCTCTTGTTTGAAGCAAAGTGCCACTTCACACACTTAAGTTATATCGCACACTAGTTACACAAATAACTATTGCACAAGTACATGCAAAGATGCCTGACTAAAATATTGAAGAGATTCTATACTAGGTATGTGGTTTGAGGTCCGTCAATTGAGCAGAGCGAACAAAGATGTCAACAAATCATATTACTGAATTTCTAAATACAATTTTTACTTTCTCCTCCTAAACGGAGAAAGTATTGTTTTCATAAAAGTTTTCGAGTGGAAATATCTGTTTTGGAACCCCCTAACAAAAAAGTGGTTTTCGAAGTGATGTCTGCTGTGTGTGTGTGTGTGTCAGGTCTGGATGTGTGGAGGTGTAGGCCTACAGAGCTACAGACCACGCCTGTTGTCTGAATTTGTTTAAATTTGATATGTAGGTACTAATTCATGGTAAACTTATCTCCAGGCTTTATTTAATATTTTTGAAATTTCGATTTTTATGGCGATTTGCCCATAAAAACCCATAAATTAACAGAAAAATATAATTTTCTCAAAAATAGTCCCAACGATTTTGATAAATTTTTAGTTTGTTATAGCCCTTTAAATTCTGAACAAAATGGTATGACTCCCATTGCTGTAAAAATGACAGCTAAAAAATTTGTGTAACTCATGTACTAGTTTTCCCATAAGAAACCATATTATAAAATAACAGAAAATCGGATCCAAACAAAAGCCGGTTTTGATTCAAATAAGTATATGTTTTAGTTCTTATAATTCTAAACAAAATAGTGCAAACTCCATTGCTATAAAAATTACGCTTTAAAAGTTGTTGCAACTTTTGAGACTTCTCTCTATAAAATATCATAGTTACTCATAGTTACTCCCACGGTTATGTTGATAAGCTAATGGGAGAAAGTATATGTATCAGATTAGCTGATACCGTTTGTTTGTAAAAATTAGCTGATACCGTTTGTTTATAAAAACTATCATAGATTATGACAACAAATTAATCAAACGATTTATGATTTTACGATACTTATCTTATGAAAATCTAATTAACTTTAAACCTGACAATACAAGCAATCTTCTGTCGTCTTTCCATCTTCTTTTTCTTGATTATCCATGTACATTAATGCTTGTAACTATTCCTATTGCAAATGGCTCAATCAGCAAACCCTTGATAGTTCCTACTATCGGTAATGCTACATAATTAGTCAATCCAAGAGAAAATTCTGAATTCCCAGTACGACCACAGCCTATTCTAAAGTGCATGCTTGGCTACCAAATGAAAATCAATTTTTGTTTACATCCCTTACCATTTCTTTTAGACTCCTATTTATACAATACTCCTTTCATTTGTCATTTAATATACTCTGTCATATGTAGGCTTGTATGTAAAATATGGTAAAAATACAAGTTTTTAATAGCCTAGCCTATAATTTAAACAATCATTCAATTTATAATATACTAGCTGGCCCGACAGACGTCGTCCTGTCCTAATGTGGTTTTATGTCAAATGTTCGGAAATTTTCAAGATGAGCTCGTTTGCATGGCTCAATCACGTCCTGGTTGAAGTTCGTTCGCTACGCTTACTCACCTTTAGGTTGGAGCTCGTTTGCTGCGCTCACTTGCCTTCGGGTTAGCTCGTTCGCTACGCTAACTCGCCTCCGGGTTGAAGTTCGTTCGCTACGCTCACTCACCTTTTGGTTGCAAATTAGCGGTTGTTATAAATTTAAAAAAATAATAGTGCTGCACCCTGTTGGTAAACCTATTAACTTTTTAATGCTATTGAACATCACAGAATCAAATTGTTTAGTCGAACCAGCTGTTAAGATTATTTAATTCCATTTATGAGTACTCATAAGGTTAACATGGAAACTCCAGAGCCACTGGGGCGGAGCCCTTTTGACGGATCTGCACCAAACTTTACACAAACCATCCTTGAATAATGCTTAATAATGCCTGATAGTTTCATTACAATCTATTGAGCGGTTTCGGAGTCCATAAAGGACAAACAAACAAACAAACATACATACATTGGATTTTATATATAGACTAATAGTAACTGCTGGTTTAAATAATGGTTTTTTTAATTTACACCAAATAGAATTTTTATTTTGTTACTAACAATAAATACCCCTGCCGCAGCAGACCTGCCGACTAAGCGAATTTCCATTTGTGTGAATTGATTTTCAATTAAATCTATTAAAATAACATTAGGTTTAATGAGTACCTAGGTTTGCTGCTACAAGGGAACTAATGAAATGTATTTTTTAGTAAAATATTAATAGCTTAGTGTAAAATAAATAAATTTGCCAAGTTTGATCAAAATATATCCATAAACAAGCAAACTACAACATTTTACAATATTCTCCATAAGAATAACATAGGAATTTTAAATTTAAATTTTTTTGAGTTTTCTCCATTACCAATAACCATACAAAAACACTTTGATAAACTAAATTATTAGTTTTTTTTATGCTCTTTAAAAAGGTCTAGAGTGAAATTGGGAAATTTTGTGTTTTGAAGGTCAAAAATGAGAAAAACCACTTTTTACCCCATAAAAGCCCCCGTAAAACCCCGTTCCCATGGTCCCCGATCATGCTGGTTTGCGAACTCGTTCGTGCCCAGTCTACCTACAACCGCTGCCGTGCCGTGTCGATAGCGCTATCATGTTATTACGTGTTTAAATGTTTCGTGTTCCGTGTTTTGTTCTATGTGTAAATTATTTGATGTCTTTGACAAAAAGCTCTGACGATGTTGCAGTGCAACGAAACATGTAAGCTTTGAACAACATTAGTTGTAAAAGACACAATTTTGGACTACTGACGGAGGTAAGCCTATATAAAACTCGTTCAAGTTTATCCCGCCTCACACCTTTAAATCAAATTTCATTAAAATCAGACAAAAATTACTCAAGTTATCGCGTTCACGGACGTATATATATATAAATCTGTATATATATAATTATATAAATACATATATAAAAATTTGAACGAATGGTGTTTTTGGCCTCTGGGGACATCAAAATGAAAAAGTAAATCGGTCCCGGGCCTAGGTCTTACCGTGCCACCTACGGTAATAGCTACTTCCCTATTGGCAAATTCGCTAAAACTTAGTCAATTAAGTCAACTGTTTCACATGAACAAGCATCAGAAACGGGGCATCCAGGCCCGTTTTTTACCCTCTCAGCGCCATAGACAAAACTAATACTGTAGTAGCGCCCCTTTGCTCTATATATAAATATATATATATTTAATTACCTAAGATTTTTCTTTGCGTCAAAATTGTGGGCGACGTATAACTACAGGAGAGAGCTCAAATTAAAGGTCTATATCTTATGATGGCGGGAAAAATCTTAACACAAAATGAGATATAACGTAAAATGTTCTCCATAAGAATAGCATTGAAAGCCATACACAGCTGATTTTTGTTTACTTACAGTTTTATCTTTCCTTATGTTCAAGTCCGCCGGTTTAAGCCATGCAAAGTATGTGGTCGCGTAGGGCGCCAAGCAAAAGGCCCGCCTATGCGCTCTCTAATGTTCAGTATTAAAGAAGGAAACTAAATGGGAATTTAGAGGTTGAAAGTTGATTCACATGGCCAAATTGTAGGAGTTATGAGTTTTCTTAGTAATTTTAAAATAATACACACATTTACAAAGGGACAAATTATTATTATTGCACAATATAATGCCACAAGACTATTTTAATGTTCAAGTTCAGTTTTATCAAATAAATGATACTAATCTGTTAAGGATCAGTTTAGAATAGGTAACAATTTGTTGCAGAAAATATAACTTCATGCTGAAAACTTTATTAACAGTCTCGCAGTAAATAATTGTATTCTATATTCTTTCCCATGACAAGTAAAAGGCAACCTTGTGATAGAGAGAGAACAACCGGCTGAAACCTACTGGAAGGGGAAGTAATAGGTGACAAAAATAATAGTATTATTTCACCTATTACCGAAAAGGAAGTAATAGGTGACAAAAATAATAGTATTATTTCACCTATTACCGAAAAGGTAAGGAACGTTCCTGACTATTACTGCAAAGTAACGCCATTTCCCACCTCCAGGGTATAGAAATGTGATTTGTAACCAACTCATCGATTGTCAATTTGGATTAATGTGTTGTTTCGTTGTTGCAGCTTGTGCAGACCTGGTGGCACTAACTGGGAACAATATTGCTAACAGTGGTGAGTGTCGCAGTCCCATTGACGATTCCGGCACTGAGTCTGGAGAAGACTTTCGACTTCTGAGTCCTGAAATCCTTGCAGAAGTGCAGAGTGCGTTAACGCGGTTGGAGGCAGCTTTACCCGGTCTGGACCCGGTTAGGCGCGAAGCTTTAATCCGACTTGTCAATCGGCTACAGTCATGTCTAAAGTTGCAACCGGTATCTCAGACATCCACTCCTTCTAACCCTCCCCCCCCTACTCAAGCCCCTCCACCACAACCCCCTGTCAGGCGATATGCCAATAGACGACAACGACATCAACGACACACTGTTGGGGTGAGTAAAGAAGAGTTGGCTGATGCTAGGAGGTGGCTACAAGAAACAAGGCAGCAGTCTGCCACATCTACCGAGGCTCCATCAGTTGAGAGCTGTTCTTCTACAAACTTAAATGAAATTCAAGAGGATCCTCCAAAACTTGTGCACCAAGTATTTCGTCCTGTTATATTTAATCCAAACCATTCTAGAGAAGAAAACCCTCTAGAAACAGTGGATCAGCCACAAACTTTTGAACGGAGTGATAGCCAAGAGGAGCCTAGTAACATTCATTCATCATCAGTTTACACTTATCCACAAGATGTATCTAAAGCAGATAGTGGAAGCAGTCTTTTAGAATATGATCCGAGTCTAACTCTTTTTACTCCTTCACAGTCCGTTCAAATTGCTGTTCACAAAGCGGCAATAAACAAACAGATATCTGAAGAAGAAATCAAAAGAGAAAGTAGTAAACGGGAAGACTGTTACGATAGCGAAGACGGTGATATCTCTAGTGTTGAGGAAGATCACAGTTTGGCCATGGGACAGGATGGATTGGAAGATGCCATATCGTCTGCTCAAAGATTACTGCAAATTGCCACAGACAATCAAAATACTTCCCACCACGGAAAGTTTCATGACAGAAGCAATAAAAAACAGAAAATGAAACGTGCTAACACAATTGATATACCTAAACCAGCAAATGCTTATGACAGGTCTTCGCCAGATGATTTTGGTATGCCATCTGGTATGAAAGAAAAAGACCTGAAATGCATTGAAGGTGAACAAATAAACCCACCTCCTTTTGAACCAAAGACAGAGAGTGATTTAAAGTTTTTGGCTTTCCTGAAAAAAGCAAATAGTAGTAATAGCGAAGCAAAAGCTGGTATTTATAATCCATCAGCAAGGGGTGGGCAGCCATGGACTAATAGGTTTGTTAATATTAAAACAGCTTTTGAAAAACCTTCTGAGACCAAACAAACAGACCAGACAAAACCAGACCTCCCTCCTATAACCCAAAACTGGCTGAGCAATTCATCAAAGCCACCAGATCCAGTTATAGCTCGGCAAGGTGTGAACAGAACACCTCAACCCTTACAGGCTAAATTGCCCTGGACAACTCGAGAGGAGGAGAATGGGGTGATTGTGGGATCATTGACAGTAAAACCTTCTCACCAAACACCATCACAAAAAAATTTCGGTCCAGTCAATAAGTTTTCTCATGCTCCAAAGTCAGCTTTCAGACCAATAGAGAAGAAACCATTAACTCAAGTTCAGGTATTTGAACCTACTAAAAAAACAGTTGTTCAAAGTTCAACAAAACCTTTGAATGCAAGTTATATAATTCCGGAAAAAAATAAAATACAAGACGTGAAAAAAACTCAACAACAAGTTAACCAGACATCCTCTGCAAGTGGGTCTGTTAAGCAACTAGCAACCCAAAAATTTTCTGGAGAAAATATTCCTTCCAAGCCAGTTATTAAGCAGTACCCTGTTATTCAAGATAAACAATTTAACTCTGCAAATACTATTAAACAGCATCCTTTTGTTGAGCAGATTTCCAAACCTACTGATAAAAATAGAACAGTAAAGCTACCTTCACCACCACCTAATCAAATCTCTTCAAGTATATCATTAACCAAAAAACAATTACTTGATCAATCTTCTTATGATCCTAAAATGTTTAAAATCCCCCAAGAAAAAACTCTCAAGGAATTCAAAGATGGGACTAAATGTTCTCCTCCTAAGCAGTATATAAATACTCCACCTTCCCTAACTAAAAATCATTCAGGTCCCTTCCAGTATCCAACAGAGAGAATTGATGGAAGTTCTTTAACAGCTACCTCTAACCTTCAACCAGACTCACCACCAGAAATTAGTGCAATCCCTTACTATTCTCAAGAGCCAGCTTATGTTCAACATACATCTTATATACAACCTTACAATGAGTTTCCATCACATGAGTCATATCTTCCCTCCCAGCCTCATTGTTTTGCTGAATCTTATGAACAATATTCAACACCAGCTGAACAAGTTGAGCAATACCCAATAGCTTATGATCAGTCTTATGCAAACTTCAGTCAACCTAAACATGACCGATTTTTGTTTAATGCAAATGATAAATTATGCACAACCCAGTCTTACAACAATAATAGTGGGGATGTTTTATTATCACCTTCATCAGCTTCAGGGTTTAAAAGAGAACCAATACGCCACAGATTCTCTGAAGAGTCATTAGTACCAAATCCTTTGGTTTTGTCTGATGTTTTAAAATCACCTGTGCAATTTCCTCAATATGATAATCCTCCTGTTCAGCCCCCGCTGATTGTGAAGCAAACCATTCCAGCAATCACCAATACACAGTTTGAAAACAACTCCTCCCATAGTAGTCTCACTTCTTCAAAACTCAGTGACTCTTCTTCATCCATGAAGCAGTACATAAACGCTTCAAACGAGTTTGAAATATGCAAGTCTCCAGTCAAAAATAACAATCTAAAGTCTCCTAACTTTGATGAAAGCCCATTTAGTTCTCCAACTCGAAGCCCTAACGTAAATTTTGAGTATGATGAAGAAAGAGATATTTCTCTGAGTGAAGGAACTGAAATACAAACTGCAGTTACTAAAGTTATGGGTCACGCTCAGTGCCAGAAGGCAGTCACTGTTCCAAGCAGAAAACAACATCGTTTTGAGGATGACAAATCTGAATCTGAATCCCTACTTAAAACATTATTAAAATCTCCCAGCTCACCAACAAATACAGCAAGAAAACAAAGTTTAGAGAAACTGGCTTATACTAAATCGCCAGAACCTATAAATCCGACTGTAGAAAAAAAACAGTTGCAGGACACATACTCTTATAAATCTCATGGAGACAAAGTCATAACCACACCAAACCAAAAACCTAAACCACCTCATCATCAAAAACTAACAGAAACGCCTATGCTTGAAAAACCTCATGGTCAACAGCATCAAGGGTCTTATTCTTATCAATCAGATGTTCAACCCAATAGTCAAAATATCCCAGCCCAAGATACAAATCAATCTCAATCATTCAAGTATTCTCAGATTCAACAGTACAAAGATTCCTATTCTTATCCCACCAAAAGTATTCCTGCACTTGCTTTAGCTCATTATGATGGAATGCAAAATAATCAGAGCAAACCAATATCATCGGCTGCATCTGCTTTTCGTCCGTTTGTTAGCAATATGGCTAATCCTCCAGAAGCTGTTGCCGATAGATTACCACCTGTTCCATACACTTCACCAAACCTTGGAAGAAGATCAGATTTAGATCAATATTCAAATGCTCCTATTAAGCTTCCAACACAAAACACTCCTTTCACAAACAGATATGAGTTTGATGTTCCACCAAAACCCCCTCTTTGTGTAAGTCCCTCCAAGTCTCCCACCTTAAGATCATCAACTTCTCCTTCCTTTCCGACTGTTCTCCAAAAGTCTGAGTCGTGGCACCAGTTAGTCAAAGAACAAAAATCTCAAGGAAGACATCCTCCGCCAAAAAGCCCCCGCTTATCAAAAACAAAGTCTAGTCATTCGTTAGCATTCCCTAAACAATACGAAGCTCATCTAACACCTGATACAGTAGCCGTTAAACAGTTCACAGTTGATCAGTACCTTAAACCGCAAATAAGACAATCAGTTAAATCCAACAAACAGAAAAAAACTGTTAGGATTGTGAAATTGGATGAAAATTTAGAAAACGTTGATGAAGCATTTGAGAGTTTGTTTCAAGAAGTGGCCAAGCGAAAGTAGTCTATTACCAGTTTTGGTAGTGAGGACACTTAAACAAATCTGTGATCTCTAATGGTGATAGAATGGTGCACCCACGTTTCTGAATTTCTTGTTTTCGCTTCATAAAGAGTATTTAATGTGCAAATTAGATTTGATTTTCTTCTTGTTTTCTTTTGTTTCGGTGTTTACACTTCTGTTCTGATTAACTTGCTCAGAAAAGTGCTTTATTAATTATGGTTCAGATTCCATCCTCGTGGGGTGCTCTCTCCGGTATCGAGCCAAGTCAAGACATCTTGTGAGTCAATTTCCTTATTTTGACTGCGTTTTTGGTTTGGCTTTGCTCAAGTTTCCACTTAACATTGTATGGAATTGCATATCTTAATATTTTTTTTTACTGTAGAGATTAGAGAATATATTTTTGTAGTCAATGTAACTAAACTTGTGTTGTGTTTTTATTAACTTAAAAAAAATAACAGCGCCTTTTCCCAAAAGATAGCAAATATAGACATTGTTGTCCTTTTTCCTGTTTTGTTAACAACTCATACATTGGTTTTACACTTTGATTTTAGATACCTACGTAACTCTTAATCTTCTAAAAAAAAAAACCACCGAAACAAAAGAATATTTTTGTGTGAATAACCTAAGCCTAGAAACATCTGTTAAACTGTTGAGGGATTTCCTGACTTATATCCTTAATGTTGTAGGAAATCTTGTTATTTTCCACCATTCTTCACCTGATCATTAACAAATTTGTTAATGTATTTCTTACCAAAAATTATGGCAGTATCATAAGTTGATTTTTAAAATTGAAATAGTGTCAATGACAACTTTACAGATAATTTATTTATAGTATGAACTGTACTATTATGTTTTAATCTTCGGCCCTTACTACTTCTCTCAATGCTTCGTCTACTGAGATTTATGTCAACCTAACATTTTAATGTCTATAGAAAAAGAGTTTTGTACCAGTTCTTAGTTTATTAGTGCTATACTTTAACCATATGTTTTGTAATAATAACTTTGTTGTATATATGTAAAGTGATCTTTAGCTACATGTTAGAATACTGTATTATTTATAATCTAGCTTTTTGTAAATGTAATTTCTTGTTATTTATTTATTTGAAAACGTAACAATTACTCTAACAAACTATTTAATTTAGGTCTTATAAAAATTATGATATATTATATTCCGGATTACTGGTACATCATTTGTTCGAGTTTTCAGTTTGTTATTCGATGTTGTTAAAAATTACAAAATATTAAGAAAATCAATTGTCCGAGGTGCATTTGTTTAAGGTTTGTATCATCTGTCCAAGTTTTAAAATCATAAAAAAAAATTTAAATGTAATTTGTCTGATTTTTTTACGATCCAAGTATCATCAGCGCCAAAAGTGACTCTGCCACCAAGCTGCTTTTTCGCTCATACCTATATAACAAAGTATCGGTAATACAAAATACATAAACACACCTTTTCATAGTCAAAGAAATAAATAATCAACCTACGGTGTTGTTAAACGACAATGTTTACTGCCGTAGACATTCCATCTTAATGGAACAGCGAAAGCGTATTTTTAACAAAATGTGCTACCGTTAAAATATCATATAGGTATTCTCGCTTCATTTTTAAGCATAGTTTTCAGTAAGTTGTCCTTTGAGTTAGGTTTGGTTAACAAGTTTAAGTATTCAACAGGAATCAGTAATTTACATTAGAATACCGGTACTCTGTGGGTGGCTTAGTTCAAATAAATTGATTTATATTGTGAAGCTGGCAATAACAAGGGAATGAAATGATACTCTTATCAACAGTCAAAGATACTGTTTTTTCTAAATTTTAAACAATGCATAATCTGAGATACGAGTAGTTTAATATTTTTTGCGACACTACTGTGAAATTACCTGTTTTCGTTATATGTTTATCACCTGCAAAAATTCATCAACTACCTATCTTTTTTGTATTTTGCCAATGTAAGCAAACAAAGATTTGTTATTGTTTTTCAACTGTTTCTATTTGCAACAACCAAAACTATACAATCAATGTAAATATTAACTTTAAATGAAGGCATAACCTAAAAAATGCTATGAGTTGTAAATGTAATGTTCCTAACTGTAATAAAGAAATATTTAATGTCTATTTTAATTGAGAAAAAAATAATCTTTGTAGTGTAGCGAAAATTAATGTTCAAAACACGAGTGAGAGTGGGTCTATACATCTCCGCCATATTTTAAGTACTCGATGAATCTCGCTCTAGCACTTCAAACAATATGGTCTTAAATTATGCAATGACTCATTTTCTACTCTTGTTATGAAATATACTTATAACCATCTGTATGTTATAAGGAGTAAATAAATGTCTTATCAGATGTACAATATAGTACTTTGATTTCAGAATCTTCAGAATCCAGACAAGTGACGACTAGAACTGAAGGCAACTCCTTCACAAGGACTGAAGGTATCATGATCTTATAAATTTAGTGTATTTAATGAACAAAGATTAAGAACAAAAATTATCATTGTTAAGCCCATATAGCCCAGGCAAATTAGACATATGCTCCCCAAAAAATCGTCTAAAGCTGGAAAGTGTTTTAATACCTTTTGGGGTTCCCAAATAAGAGTCCTGTGAGTTTGCGACGGATTCTGACGTCTGCTTAGGTTTTGGAAGTCGAAAAACTATGAAAACCGATCAAATAATCAACTTTTTTGCCGTGTTGATGAAAATATCCCAACTTTGAAAAGCTGCAGCGGCTGAACGGCTCGGCCGATTTCAACCTATTTTACACCAATCGATGCCGAATTTTATGCACTAAAAGACGCTATTGAACAACATTTTCCGTAGGATTCGCCATTTAGGAGTTATAAGCGAAAAACTGAAAAAAGTGCAAAATTTTCATAGATTTTTGACTCCCAGAACTTAAGCAGACGTCAGAATCCGTCGCAAACTCACAGGACTCTTATTTGGGACCCCCAAAAGGTATTAAAACACTTTCCAGCTTAGAAGATTTTTCGGGGAGCACTACCTTTTTTTAATTTTATTTGCCTGGACTAATATTTGTATTTTTCATCAGTTGAATTACCTACATTTTTCACCGTTAATGCAGCCTCTTAAGCCTGGTTTACACAGGTCGAGTATGTCAGACGAGTTATTCGGCCCAGTTGTTGATTTGTTCAACTCGCCCGGTACTTGACTAGACTATGTCCACACGCATCCCTATTTCAAACAGGGATAGTGTAGGCACAGAGAAGAAATTTTTATTAATAACTTTTAAATGGTGAGGAAATAGATCTCAACTGACATCTTTTTATCAACTCGCCCGTTGCTCGACTCGCCTGCATGTCTACACCAAGCGAGTTAGAGAGAGAGAGAGAGAGAGAGAGAGAGAGAGAGAGAGAGAGAGAGTGGCAGCTCACACATTGACTCGCCTGCCGTACTCGCCCGTGTAAACCAGGCTTTAAGGGTATCAAAGACATAGACAACCTGTCACAAGCACAAAAAATAAACAAATACGGTACAAACATTCATTAAATATTAACTATCTATCACAAGCACAAAAAAAAACAAAAAACAAATACGATATGAACATTTAATACTGATGATAGGCGTATCACGCAACAAGGAAGCTCCCTAGGCACAGAGAAGGAGTGTCCTCACATGGATGTGTCCATAGGATAAAAATATTTAAATTATATCATGATAGGTAACTGTGGTAAACTACTAAAAATGTAAAAGAACTCTACCAAAATTATGATCTTACATTATTTAACGTTATATATAACTTTACAGACCACTATTTCACTGTATTGTTACTACTAAATATTTGTTTGCCTCTTAATCGCTTTGTCCTCAAATATTTCCATTTATCTTTATATTATTATTACTAGCTGCTGTACCCGTGCTTTGCAACGGAGAGGACACTGAAGAGAAAATATTGATGTTTAAATCTGTTGTATAAAATAGTTACACATCCACCTTCGATTAAAGGAACAAAATTTCATTGGACCTCTTAGTTTGTGAAAATATTTTTATTTCAAGCTAACTCATAACGCTTCCTAGTAAAAATTATATAAGGCGCTGATGCATGTATGAAAAAACGATTACATACGATTTAATTTTTCAAATGATACGCTTACTTAAAAGTTTACTTAGTTGAAAAAACTTACAATTAAAAGTTGATGGGTAAACAATAATTGCACAACATAGGGTACTATATTAAAGCAAAAAACAATGTATAATGATTTCACATAAAATAGATAGGCCTAAGTTGTACCCTACCTACTGAACTTTTGTCAGGAATCAATACCTGCAGCTCATTATGTAAATATCACAGTAAACAAAAATAAAATAACAGAAAACTTGTATTACATATTTTAAGAAAGCCAACCCCTATTATTGTAAATCAGGGCACAAATTTGATCAATTTGTATAATACTACACAAATTATAATAGCGAGCTGTTGGCCCGTCCTACGTACGGGAACTGAGTGTTCAACTAAAACTGAAGTTATATCAATATTTCCATTTCTAATCCAAGCAAAGTTCAAACGGTTAAACATTTTCTGTAAACAAAAAGCTGCTAAGAAAGCATGAATTAAAACATGTTAACATTGCCCTAAGGTTTTAGTAAAACTGAATATGCCTATATTATGTTAATCGAGACAAAAACAAATCCAACGAATCAAAAATCATTTAAATCGGTCCTGTCGTTCTTGAGTTATAAGTGGTGAAACTAACACGACTTTGTTTTATAGATTACATATCTTGGTGTTTAAGTAAAAAAATCAAAAGCAAAAAAAAAATGTAAATGAAGGTTTTATTTACTATCTTAAAAATTTATAAATTCTTTAATTTCAAAATGTATTTAATTTGTTTCAGTTCATACCCGGACATCAACAAATCGACTGACTAAAGGTTGGTATAGAATTGGTATGTTGCCATTGGTCTAATGGCGAACATTAGTTGACTTAATTAACTTTTATCTTAACTATCTCAATGAATGTGGCTTTCTAGCATAATAAGGCTGTTCCAAGGCAAACAGAATCAAAAATATATTTAAACTTAATTGTATAGTTCCTAGTTGCATTTTATTTGGATGCATTATAAAATTAAAATTAAATTTAACTTAGTCTTGCTAGGATCATTTGTCTAACACCTACGCCTATATGTTCGCAAATTCATAATTATATTTTGATTTTATCTAATTGTGAAACATTAACTGTTATAGCCAGCAGCGTCTCTTCTCCATTTGCGAAGTTTAAACAGCTTGAGCGCCAGAACTCTGCTCCAAGGTAATTCTTATAACTTTTTGTCTGTGTGGTTTTGTTTGACATTGACAACTATTTCTTCATATTTCCCTCTCTATAATAAACTACTAAATTAATACTAATACTTTTTATGATAATTATTCAGTATTGCTAAAGCCATTTTGCAGCTTACTCATTGCTAAACCCCTTGATACAAACTGTTACAGTAGCTGTGATGTTCACAAGCACCCCGAAACAAAAACCATACTTGTGTACCAACTTGTGGATTTGGGTTAAATAAGTTCTGATTTTAGTAGGGGATCCTATGAAAATAATGTTAAAAGGTTGGCAACAATTTTCTCTAGTGTGAGCTAGTCTGCCAGCTGGCCACTCTAGTTAGTCATTGGCTGAAAATACACTTCTGTGAACTTAATTCTTGTCCTAGATGCAACAACATGTTACTATTTTAGTAAATAAGTATATAAATTCTCCTGTTTTAGTAAAAAATATGAAATATACAGATATAGAGGAGTCAATTAATAATTATTATATTGTTGCTTTTTAAATCAGTGTGGATTACCTAACCAAAATGTCAATATGTGAGGTATTGATTATCAAAATTGAGTACACTCTTTGCCTCTAGCTTTAGAAGTGGATTTTTCTCTTAGCTAAATATAAATTACTTAGAGGGAAATTGTTGAGTGGCTTTTAATGTTTTCAGGCTTTAAAAGCACACACACTTTATCAAGCAATAGTTTTCTGTAAAATGCTTTCAAAAGTTCTAGTTAAACATGTTCTTTGTGGTGTATGTGTGTTTGTTGTGTTTTGCTTTCAACAATCATTGGTGCTCAATTTAATTTACTTTTGAATAATAATTTATATTTTATCACAACAAAAGATATTAACTAAACTCCTCAGTTAGACCTAGGAGTATTTTTAAGTAACGGCCGTTTTTGCATATAGCTCCTTAGTTCACGTTTACGCCGGCACAAGGCGGCTCGCTGTTACTGGTATCATTGGTGAACGGAATGACGCCATTTGCAGCTCTGTAACTGATGTTTACACTTCGCTGTGCGGCAGGATGATTTTCTAGACGCACAGCAAAGCGTACACTTCAGCTAAATGACACCATTCTGTTCACCAATGATGGTAGTAACACATGAACTACGGAGATACAGTATACCCAAAACCGGCCCTTGCCTAAAAAAACAACCCTTTTAGATTGTTTGAACGCATGCAATTTTACACTTTGGCCAATTTGTTTATTTTTTTTACTTTGTCATTATTAAATTTTAATGAATAAATTACAAATGGTTTTTTTATTTATTGGGCTGTTCCAAATTTAGTGATTGTTTAGTTTCTCTGTACACTTAATAGTGTACAGGTGAGGTATTTCTGCTTTTCAAAGATTATATTTGTTTGAAGAGGGAGTTTATTAGGTTAATAAAACTTATAATTTACAATAAATTAAATTTGTTGCTTTTAGCTCTACAGCATGAAGATTGATTTACTTATCTCAATTACGTTACAGAGTTATAAAAAAGTAGCCTATTTAAAATCAATTTCCATGAACTGTTTTGTCTCTTGTTTACAATATGAGGGTGTTTAAACATTAAACTGAAAGATCAGCTCTGCTCATTTAAACCGTTATGAAAAAAGTTTGTCATCATCACTGAATCTTTAAAAGCAAACTATAAAAGAAATAAAACTCTAGGGGGCAAAGAAAATGTCCTTTTTAGTTACCATTTGTCACTTTGCTTGATCATAAGCTTTACAATGACACCTCAATTGTAAAAATTGGTTGAATAGTACGGCTGGAAAAGGGATGTAACAGGGAAAACCCTTATTGTATTAAGTATACAGATTTAAAGACCCACATTTTAAAATACATTTGTACAAAGATTTAAGAAATGCTATTGATACCTACTTAATATTCTTACTTTTATAACTGTATCCTTTTTTACCTCCACAAATCTGGTAACTAATGGTAGTTTTAGTTTTATACCTATATACTTTTTATCAAACCATTTTATAGGCTGATACTTCTTAACTACTGCTCATGGAATATTTTGGGGCCTGTAGAGAACATTTATGTAGATTTAATATTCCAAACAATCAATAAACTTAGGTTTACACACAATGGCAACTTAAACCATTTTGGTAAAATGCCATGTGTTATTATGATCTGTAAAATGTATCTTTTTTGTATGAGACGCTTTATAACATTCTTAGACTTTTTACTTTTAACTGTAATTTTAGTGCTGTGATTTAATTTGACTTATACCATTATACCTCTTGAATAAAGATATTTTGAATTCAGTTGATGATTCAAGAATATCTAAAGATTTATAACTTTTATCCAATTGACATGTTCTCTACAAACCTCAAGCTTGGTAGCTAACGCATTGGTGGCGCGGCGGCTAACCCAGCTTGTGCTTTTATTGTAGCGTGGGCGCGGCTCCGTTGTTTAGAGTGACAGACCCGCGAGTGGCGCGCTCTGCATCCTCCATCAAGGATCGTCTGCTCTCCTGGGTTCAAGCTCAGACTCGTGAATACAAGGTATCACGGTGCTTCCTGTCCTTCTGGTGTTGCCTGCATATTTCATTTCCCTTTAATTTTGATTCTTTTGGTTTTGGTTGGTTGATTTTTTTTGCATGAGTTGGTGGGATGGTATTTTTTTGCATTATTTAGATTTGAATCACTATTTTTGTATTTCCCTTATGCAATAGAGTCCCTGTAATCCAAATTGATCAGGACTGAACATTGTTCAGGTTAGGCGGAGTTTAGATGTTTAATGACAAAGTTGTTAATTGATTTTGTCAGGCATAATAAGCAACATAAGTGTCATATTTATCAAGAATTTGTAATCTTGGACAGTGATATGTTTTGAGACTGAGACCTGAAGGTAAATCTATATAAAGGGTGGCCAAAAAAGATCAGACTTTTAAAATTAGCATTACTCATTTGTTTTTGTGTCAATCATACATTTTATTGCATTAAAATATTTGTAAATTCTTGCCATTTGAAATACACTACTTAGCCTACTAAAAGTAGTTGGCTACACTTTACAGATGTGCATTTCTTATGAAAAATAATGTCATGCATGGAGTCCACTGTTTTCCATGCAGGTTACAATCGTTTTCTTAAAATCCTCTTCTAAATGTCTCAGATAAGCTCATGGAACTAATAGTGTTTGATAAAACTACTCTCTGGTAAATTGCTTCCTTAAGATCCATCGTGGTTGGTAGATTTATAACATACCTGAGAATTGTATGGAATAATATAATGGGGTCCAAGTTGAAAGTGAACTCATAAAGTCGATGTGCTGCTGTGATAGACTCGCCATTTTGCACATACAAATCAATGGCAAACATATACATGTCCACAGCTCCATGGCTTTTAACAGAGTGTCATATACAAAAATTAGTGATTCCACTTCCCCCCTTCACAAAAATTATAGTCGCATGTAGCCATTAAAAAAACATCCGGTTCCTGTCGGTCACCATGTACTGTACAAGCAATATGCAAGTGGATTTTATATTTTTCCCCTGGTAGGGCTTAAAACAGGTGAATTTTGGATTAGAAGGACTCTATTTTGGGGGACTACTTGTTTGTTGACATTTATGTAGTTGTGTTTTAATTATTTAAATTTTAACTGCTTAAATATTGGTACAGGATTTATTATTTTTACCTGTCTTATTGTAGATGGTTTGTCTAAGTATGTATAGAACAATCATGTTGTTAGATTAGGATTCTTTTACATTTTTTAAAATAAGACGATAATGATTGCTCTATGGCCAATCTATCTTTTGTTTTTTTTAAGAAACCGTCCTGCTCCAAGGACTGTTTAACCATATTCTGGGAATAGAATTTCAATAACAATAACCAAAATAATAGATTTTTTCTATTTGCTACCATAAAATTTAATAGTTTCTTTATCAGCATACATCAACATAAAAACCTTTAATTCTTTATGGGTGTCTGATTTATATTTATATGTATTAGATTTATATTTTAATGTCAGAATTTTTACTCAGGAAACTTAAACATTATTTTCATAAATTGTATCTACAGCATCGGAAAAGCTAATAAATACATAGCAATTAATTTATCTAAAAAGGTTTCAAATTTTACTAGACCACTAAGTCTAGTATTAAAATGTTTTATTAAATATTCATGACTAAACTATACAGGGTGGAAAAAAGTCCCGAGACAGTTAAATATAAAAAAAAAAAAATAATAAAGTTAGAGCTACAAAAGTTTGTACAAAGTTACTAAGCATTTAAAACATTTTAAAACATTATTCAGTGATACCCTACTTCCTCAGGGGCCCACTAGGAGTCAAAAGAAAAGCTTAAATGTAGGCCTAAGCATAACTTATGTTGATATGCACATAAAATTAAAGGTCTATGTTAATAAAATACAATGCCACAAACCCGAACTCAAATGGACAACCGAGTCAAAAATGACAGCTGTTCAAAGATTCATTGAATTTGCAATCCTGTTATACGCTACACATTATATCCTCAAGGAGGACTGGTTCGGGTTTACTGAAAAATGTTCAACTAACTTAGATCTTTAATTTGGTACCGAACTCGTACTATGCTGCTATTTGAGACTTTTGTCTGACTCCTCGTGGGTCATCCCCTTTAAGGGATAAAAATAATAGCGTAGATATTTATGGCTATTATTTATATACTAAGTCTCATGACTTTAACTTTAATGGTAAAAAATATATTACACCATTCCGGGACTTTTCAGTGACACTTTATTATACATATATCTCATTGTATATACCATCTAAAAATGTTGCTAATCTCTTTATTTTTATTTTTCTTTTAGAACATACAAATAGAAAACTTCTCTACCAGCTGGAACAATGGCCTCGCGTTTTGTGCTCTCATCCATCATTTCTGTCCCAACGCCTTTGATTATGACCAACTCACCCCAGAAAAACGCAGACACAACTTTGAACTGGCCTTTCGAGTTGCTGAGTAAGTTAAGAAAGTTTTATTTAATTGTTTTTTTCATTGAACACTATTAAATAATTCATTGTTATTGCTGTACAGTAATTATTTGTACTGGTACTTATCTTACTTCTTACTAATCTTATCTTACTAATATTATAAATGAGAAAGTTTGGATGTATGGAATGGATGTATGTTTGTGACAAGTAAACGCGAAAAATACTGGTCGGATAGGGCTGAAATTTGGTGTGATGATAGCTCACATTCCCAATTAACATATAGATGCATTCTTATCTCAAAAGTGCTTTCGGGCTCCGCCCCAGTGGCTCTGGAGTTTCCCATGTTAACACGTTCACTGCTAAAGGAAATTAAAAAATCGAATCGTATTGCTAAAAAACTTTATTGTTGTACTAGCTGTACCCGCGGGCTTTGCCCCGTTTTAAAAGGAATAAAATAATTTTGTCAGCTGTTTCAACTACACATGTTGGTTCTATGATATTAAATAGCGTTAAAAAGTTATAAGGTTTACCAACAGGGTGCAGCACTATTGAAAATTTTGAATTTGAACTAACTATCAACAAAAAGCTGTGATATACAATGAGAACTTTACTTTATCTATCGTTTAGTTGTAGTAGTAGAACATTATGGCTATAGTAGATGTGCTATGCTATACTATAGCATACCGTATATTAAAAGAACCAAATTTTCTTAAACCATGTCCACTCCCATTAAAAACGCAAAGCCAAGTATAACTGCAATAAACATTTTATCCTTATACGCCAACACTGTATAAAGAACGGGTACTCTGCTAGTAATTTATATATTTTTATAGCACAAGTTGAGACTGGTAATATCCTTCTTTATTTTTAACCCTCCAAGTGTCTCTAGTTTTGGTCTTAATGTTCCCCCATTTATTGCGCAATCGCAGGGTTTTATTAAAATGCATCTTAGAAACTTAAAAAAAATGTTAAGTACCGGTATACTGTTTTATATATAATTTTGTTTGGAAAATTATGGGCGTCAATGTAACATATAAAACATTACAAAAAAATGTTCAACAATTTTTGTGGGGTTAACATTTCTAAAAAATTATAAAATAAATGAAAAAAATTTATGTTTGCGCTCAATAAATTGTTATAATTTATAGGTCTACAAATATTTTAAAATAGCCACTTTGTTCAGACTTTTATGAGGATTCCAAAAATGTAATAATATAAGGAAGTAGGTTTGCAAATAAATAAGTTATGGGCAAAAAACAGATTTCGGTACATAGCGTTTAGCTAAGAATGCATAGCCTAACCATAGCTAGGAATCTGGCTGATAATTTACATCAATATCACTACCTACTTCTTCAGGATCATCAACCAGCCCTTCAAAATCACTTAAATCTTCTTATAATGCACCACGTATATCACTACTTTTGATTTTTAACACTAAAACAATGATAAACGTAATAAAACACATCAGTCATCGGTGTGAGGTTAACCAAGCTATTTACAAATACGCACGTCAGCAGTCTGCTACAATATTTTTGGAACTAAAATGAAAAGCGTATAGAAACAGACATCAGGAGAAAGCTCTGAATCTGCTGAAAAAAAAACGATACCTAACTCGATCCAGTTCAATCCGATTCAGTCAGTCCGAGAGCCGTCGCCGTAAACAGTGTTTGTGAGTTGCAAAAGCGACACATAACACTACAGCGGATGTGTTATGAGTTGCTTTTACGGCAGATAACACTCGGAGGGTTAATTTGTGTGTGCAGGCAGTCATGATTTGGATTGTTGTAATGGGTGGGTTTTTAAAATCCTTGACATTTGTTATCAATTTCTTTATCAGCTTTTTATTTCTTTGTCAGTCTCACACATTTACATGAAGAAATAAATTTTAAATTGTAATATTATAAAGTGTAAAAATATGAAATACCCGTCGCAGCAAACCTACAGGATAAGCAAATTTCAATTTTCTTAAGCCTATCTAAGTACGCTGCTACAGGAAGGGTAATTTTTTTTTTTTTTTAATTAATAGCTTAGTATATATGGTTTTTCTCATTTTTGAACCTCAAAAGACAAAATTTCCCAATTTCTCTCTAGACCTCTTTAAAGAGCTTAATCCAAACAAATAACTTAGTACCGTATATAAAAGTGTTTTTGTACGGTTTTTGGTAACAGAGAAAATTCACAAAACTGTAAATTTAAAACTCGTTATTCTTATGGAGAATATTGTAAAATGTTGTTGTTTGCTTGTTATATCTGATCAAACTTGGCAAATTTTTTATCTTTGTACTATATAAGCTTTTAATATTTTACTAAAAAACACTTTATTAGTTTCCTTGTAGCAGCAAACCTAGGTACCACTCGTTAAACCTAATGTTATTTAAATAGATTTAATTGAAAATCAATTCAGACAAATGGGAATTCGCTTAGTCGGCAGGTTTGCTTCGGTGGGGCTATTAGTATAGATGGATAGAGATAGATTTAAAATTTCCTATCATATGACACCAAGTTCAAACAAATATAATAAAAATTAACTGAAATATCAGGATTTTTAGTTGTAAAATGGGGCAAACGTGACTAGCTTAGCCATATTCTACCTCACAACTAAATTCATGATTTTTAATTATTTTTTTATTTAATCTCTTTGAACTTGCAGTTGTTTGATAGGACATTTTAGAATAAATAAATAAATTAAAACAAAATTTTTTTAGGTTTTTTAAAATAAATAGTTTTATAATTTATGTTAATTCTAGTGTAGTAAATCCAATATACCAGCCAAAATGTCAAGATGGATATCAAACCTCAACTTGGTTGAACTGTAATTCTGATGACAACCTTATACATACAGTATATTTTAAAAAAATGTAGAATAAATGGTGGGTCATATAAAATCTTACCTAATGTATTCCAATATATTATAGATTGGTTTTTCTTCCCTTTATATAGGGGTGTGAAAATCCTTAACATTTAATCTAAGTTTGTTTCAACCAGAATAGCCCAGGGCTAATATGTTGAGTATGTGTATAGGGAGGAGGCTGACATCGCTCCATTGCTAGATGTAGAAGACATGGTTGTGATGCGGCGGCCGGACTGGAAATGTGTCTTCACCTACGTACAGTCTGTGTATCGCCGCTTCCATTCCACACCCGAGGCTGTACGATGCTAAATCCTTCTCCTCATTTGCTCTCTTGTCTACTTTTTATCTTTTAAATCTATTTCTAAATGTTGTTATCTTACGCTGTTGTTTACCTGATCAGATTAGTTTATTTGTTGGTGTTCCTGTGATACAAGTTACCATTGCACAAGATCCCGGTGTAGATATGTATAAAGTATTATAAAATTATCAAATTGTTTAGCTTGCAAAAGCTGTTAAATATAAAAAGTAGGCAAGATTCCCCAGGTCCTAAATAGAATATTTATTTTTTCACGGATAAAGACAGATGCCAGTATTTTTGTACTTTTCATATTTTTTTACCGATATTTCCACATCACATAGAACTCTAGTCGTGAGAGAGTCAGTATTTTAGAGTTCCTAAACCAAATAAATGCTCTCTATATAGTAAATAAAAACTATATAGTTTTTAACTTGAGTAGAAATAATCAGTTGTGATGGATGATTTGACTATTTTATTTTGATATACGGTACTATAAAACTAACAACATTAATGACCGAGTACATTGTTCCAGTTTAACGTTTCCAGTCGCTTGTAATAATTTGATAACCCTTAGTGTATAGTTAGGCTTACGACTCATCTATCCTATCTAAAATTATCATACTGTATTTGTTATTTTTCTAACTATGTAATTTATTCATTTTTCTATTGATAGTTTATCTTTTGATACGCATTGTGGGTTGTGCTATCTCATGCTTACATTGTTGCTGTTAATGGAAATTTTTAAATATTAAAGTTTATGTGAAGTTGACTTGATATTCTCTTTATTCCTTGTCTGTTTTCCATGGTGATTGTCCTCACAGTATAAACCATATTCATACAAACATTTCATAATTTTGATTATTAAGTGATATGTCCAGCACTTGAAGGAAACTCTCGGTACCATCGGTTCTTAGGAGAAGTATTGGTATGTAACTGAGATCCAACGTTAAGTTGTGTTTACCAATAGGCAATAGGCCCTGTTGGTAAACCTGACGATGACCAGAATATGCCGACTTAAAGAATTTTGCCCCACGCTTAGAGATTGATTTTACAGTCTGAAATAGAAGTGCCCCCGTTAATCAGAGTCCTAGAACAATAGATTGTTTGTTCTGGATCCAATTTTTACTAGGTGTCCAATGCAGTTGTCTGCTTGCATTATTGAGCGGAGCTAGCATATTAATCCAATATTTTTCGAAAGGCAATGCTACATCTGGTTACCGTAAATGGGATGTATACTTGCAGTATCATAAGTCAATGCTAACTCTAGTTCACGTAAATGAGATATCTCCTTACAGTATCCAAAGTCAATTATACATCTGCTTTACATAAATGGGATGTCTACTTGGAGTATCCAAAGTCAAGGTTTTATCTGTTTCTCGTAAATGAGGTCTTTACTTGCAGTCTCTAAAGCCAATGGTACATCTGGTTTATATAAATGAGAAATCTATTTGCAATATCCAAATGGTATATTTGGTTCACATAAAATGGAATGTCTACTTGCAGTAACAAAAAGAGTCAATGTTTCATCTGGTTCTCATAAATTAATTTATTGTCTACTTGCAGTATCCAATGTCAACAGTATATTTGGATTATATAAATTGAATGCCGTTTTGCAGTATCGTATGCACCACCCCCCCGGGGGGTGGGGCTATTCCGTACAGTAGAAGGTGGGCTATACCGTACAGTTCAAAAATCATTTGTTTAGGTTAGTAATATAATTGTACTGCAACAAATTATTGTATAAACACTTTTAGCGAATTTCCCTATAGGGAAGTAGCTATTACCGTAGGTCTCATGGTAAGACCTAAGCCCGGGACCGATTTACTTTTTCATTTTGATGTCCCCAGAGGCCAAAAACACCATTCGTTCAAATTTTTATATATCTATATATATATATATATATATATATGAGTGAAAATTTAAAAACATACGTTTTCATGTCCCTGGCCTTTTACTTCGTAGATACTGGATTTGTAGTTTATTATTATGTGTTTTAATATTTTTTGGGACGGGGGCAACATGTTACACACATTTATTTGGTTTTAAATAGGTTCTAGGTATTTTTTCCGTATTTTTAAAGTCTCGAAATTCACGACCATGACGTGACCCTAGGGTACATTTTCCAACTTTCATGCTGTTTTTAGACTAATTATTCATGCCGAAATATATAAAGCCATATTTTTATGTCATCAATAGTTATTAAACTTACAAAAAAGGAGCATATTATAAATTTATTGTCATTGCAAACTGACTACCATGACAAAATAAGTCTGTCCCTCGATTTGGCGTCACGACCATTTGGGAAAAATTTTCAACTTTGGAGCACGACAGTGGCAAGCCTGGCGTCGATGGAGTCAGTTGGTTTTAGAGACTAGTTCGGGGTGTACGTCAGGATTGTAGTGCCGGTCGTTTCGAGTTGAAAGGAGGAATTACAAGGTTAATAAAGGAAAGATTGTGTTTTTTGTAATTTTGGTGTGTCCATAACCGTACGTAGTCATTCGATGAGGTAGACATGGTGTTAATTTTTGTTTATAATATATTTCAATTGCTAGATTAACCTAGAAGTCCACTTTGTATCCTCGAACATGAGGTGCAGGGCTACCACCAGAACAGAGCCAAATAACACGTAATTTCACGACCAAAGTTTCACGACCATCGCGCGTTTTTTCACGACCAATCCAGCCTTATGGATTATAGTGTGTTTGGTCGTGACAATAACTTTAATATAATTGTAAATTAAACAGTTAAGTTCAATTGAAACACATATTTTTATTATAACTAACAGGATAATTGAAGGATTGTTTAGAAAGATTTAGATTATTCCAGACAATTCACGACCATACTGCTTGTCCCTGACCATCACGTTTATGATTTCTATCATAAAAATTTCAAAAATTAAAATATCGTCATATTTCAATGTTTTATACACAAAAGAAGCACACCTCTATACAAACATAACGATTTTTCGGGTCTCAGGTAAGTTTTTTCGGAGTTATACAAACTTAAAAAGATTTTATTGGCTTTTTTTCAATTTTTTGAGTTTTTTTTATTTTTTCTAGAAAGACCAAATATACCAAAAGCTCAGTGACCTTTTTATTGTATAACTAGCTGAACCGGCGAACTTCGTATCGCCTAAGTTATAGGTTTCCCCTAAGACAGACCGATGGAAAGAAAGTACCGTTACGTTTAATTTTCAAGATGATCTCGTTCGCATCGCTCAATCACGTCCTGGTTGAAGTTCGTTCGCTACGCTCACTCACCTTTTGGTTGCAAATTAGCTGTTGTCATAAATGTAAAAGAAATAATAGTGCTGCACCCTGTTGGTAATCCTTGTAACTTTAATGCTATCGAACATCATAGAACAGAACCAACTTGTTTAATTGAAACAGCTGTTAAGATTCATTAATTCCATTTCTCATAAGGTTAACATGGGAAACTCCAGAGCCACTGGGGCGGAGCCCTTTTAAGAATTTCGAAACGGGAAATAGTTTACGTCCGATTCGCATACCTACAGAATTTACACACCAAATTTCATAACGATCGGTGAAGTCGTTCCGGAGGAGTTTGCAGACAAACACTGTGACACGAGAATTTTATATATTAGATGGTCATAAAAGTAAATTAGTTTAAAGAAAAACATAGTTATAAAAATAATATAAACTATTTTTAATATTCATTTAAACGTCCGTTATGGTCGTGACAGGATTTTGTGTTTTTCCACTAAAGTTGCTCTTTTAAAAGAAACTACCAAAGATATTGCGTTACCATGGACATTTTATGAAACTTTAAATGTTAATGAAATAAAAAAAATTATAAAAGTTTTGAAAAAAGTGGAAACAAATTTGCAAAGTGCTTTTCCTGAAAACGTACGTTTTTAAATTTTCACTCATATATATATATATGTGTCCATCCGCACGATAACTTGAGTAATTTTTGTCCGATTTTGATAAAATTTGGTTTGAAGGTGTAAGGCGGAATAAACTCGAATGAGTTCGCGAACCAGCATGATCGGACTATGGGAACGGGGGTTCATGGGGGGTTTTACGGGGTAAAAATAGGGTTTTCTCATTTTTGACCCTAAAAACACAAAATTTCACAATTTCTTTTTAAACCATTTTGTAGAGCTTAAAAAAACAAATAATTTAGTATATTGAAGCGTTATTATGCGCCTAATTGTTATGGAGAAAATTTAAAAAAATTGTAATTTTAAAATTCCCATGTTATTCTTATGGAGAATAAGTCAACTGTTGTAGTTTGCTTGTTTATGAACATATTTTGATCAAATTTGGAAAATACATTAATTTCTTACCAAACCACAGTACCTTTTAATATTTTACATTAAAAAAAACTTTTTTACCCTCCCTGTTGCAGCAAACCTAAGTACTCATTAAACTAATTCTGTTTGAATAGGGAATAAATGTGATATTTTTAAGGAGACATTTTAGTTTGAATCCAATCAGGCAGATGGAAATTCGCTAAGTCTGCAGGTTTGCTGCGGCGGGGGTATTTATTACTATATAAAGGTTGTAGTTAAGAAACAGTGTATTACAATTTAAACATTTTAGAAGAAATTACATTTAAAAAATCAACCTTCATGAAAAACATGAAGTTTATGAAAAAGTTATAAAATTTCATCCCAGAATTAAAAGAAAGAAGGAAAAGCCCACAAATGTAGTTCTCTGCCGACTCCAAAGCACTGCAAGCTGAATAGACCCACCCTGAATATGAGCAGCACCCTGTACCAGAGCTGTACGGTTTAGCCCCAATCTATACCTTGTGGGAATTTATAAACATAAACTCAAATTCTATCACTTAACCAATCATCGCTAATAACCAAAAGAGAGCTTAAGGGATGTAGTTTATTATTATCTCACAGTTAATAGACTACGATAAAAGCTACTTCACTAACTTTTTATTTGGTACTGGACGAAAATTAGAAGCAAGTGAGTAGAAACATGTTTTTTTACTGAAACATTGAAACTATCACACATAGCAAAACGATGTAGATACTGTAAACTTGCGCATTCTGCTGCTAGATAGCAGCACTTGTCGGGATCACCTAGCTTGAATTCTGGGCCAAAAAAATGGGTGTACGGTTTAGCCCCGCTCTCCCCTAACTCTTGTAGCTATAAAATTTGGAAATCAATTTTCATTTTCTCTTTTTGAAAAGCGTATATTATTTGCCTCTCCTGAATCATAAAAATAAATATGAACGTAGCTACTCGATCGTTAAATACATAAACACTAATTCCTTCACTTATGTTTGGTCTAATATTGCCACTAAAACTTTCAATAGCAAATGAGTTTTTGAAACTTCTTATTTTTGACTTGAAATGTCTGGATTGTGTTGGTGAATTCTGTCCAAAAACTTTGTATAAGTTTGTCAGAGATATACGGGCAACATAAACTAGAAGTAAACAATCCATTTGCATTTTTCTCAATTGAAGTAGACCGAGTAATACAAAAGTTTACAATAAAAACATAAGGCCCGCAAAGATTTGGTATAATCTTACTACTTGAACTTATTATAGTCAAGGCATTATCATAGTTTCTACTAAATGTTTTAAAATTTCTCGATCTGTCAGTGTCAGAAGTAAACAATTCTTGCATGCATTCATTTGATCTGTGATTAGGCAAGTTTACTTTACCAACGTGAAAACACTATATGCTTCGTATATTTTTCACTTCCAAAGTAAGTTGCATAGCATAACTGTCAAATTTACTGATGCAGTAGCCACCCTGCGAAATATTATTCATCTCACCAAGTGAATTTGTATCTGGATGGGTATCTGTTAGATCAGGCCTCTCTTTTTCTACTCTCCTCATACGCATAAGATATCTTATTATTAATTGTCTCCTCCTCCCGTTTTCAATATTTCTTCTTTGAGCTTGAGGCATTTCTGTTCTTCCAACAAAACTGATAAACTGTTTAACTTGGTCTTAACCTACTGAATATTACAAACATTAATATTTACTCCCAAAAAGCTAATGAGTTTCTTTTTATAAACAGCTGTTTTTTTGTTTTTAAATTTGTTTTGTGTATATCTTATGGGGTAACCCCGACCTTTGAGAGGGTCTCACGCCGTTAAGAGTAGGAATTTTAAAATGTTAAAACCTTATTGAAAAACTACATACCGTATTGAGACAAATCTTTTGACACTTTAAACGTTGAAATTGGTCCACAAATAAGGGAGGAGTTGCGTTAACAAAAAACGGCTTCACGTATTATATATATACTAGGTGAAACCCGTCGAAATCAACGGTTACTTTCAAGGCTTAAGTTAATATAACTGCGATAAATTGGGTGAAATATACATATTTTGAGCATTTAGCATTGTTTAAATAGTAATAAGTGTAAAAACAATAATGATATGAATTGCGTTAGTTGCCAAATTTGGTTGATCATTCAATGATTAAAATATTTCCTATAATGTACGTCATCGGAGTTATTATTAGTATGTTATATGGTATCTCTTCCTCTGGAAGAATCTTTAAATAGTATTAAAATCGTATTGGTGGATCTTTTGTAGTTAAACACTTCTGTGATTTCATCAGTGTAATATGATTTTATTTGAAAAGAAAATATTTTTTGGGAAGACATATTCTAACTTCAAAGGGAGGAATATCGGTTACAGTGTAAGTTTGAATTTTCCTTTGTCACGTCGCGTCAGTTCATATCGTACTTCTGTACCTATGAATGAACACCTCTAGCATAGTTTAAAGAAATTGATTGTGGGGTACTGTTAAAGCTCGAATTCCTTGACATGGGGGATGTCAGTTAGTTGTCTCAGCCTTATCAATAACATAAAGTTGTCAATATAATCTCTCTACGGAATGTTAGGTGTAGTGGAATACTTGAAGTAAAGTTGGCTTTTATTCTTGAACTGTTAGGGGCCTCCTAGTTTATATGGTCTTGGCGGATTCATTGGCAACAAATAATGCAAATGACATAGCAATGGGCATTTATAAAAAGCAAAAATACTGTAAATTGGCTTTTACGTACGGTATATATTGACGTTTACATATTGTTAATCAACGTATCTTATAAAGGATTATGTGATCTAGTTTAAAAGAAATATGACCTTTCTGTTATGACAGTAGCTGCTTAAATAGTATTTTCTCTTTGTACCATATTTTACAGCTAAAATGTCGTGTTATTTTCAATAATGTCACCAACCCAGTGCGCCAAAGTCCGTAATAAAGGCAGGTGCAGATAATTTGTCAAGATGGGTACCATTTTAGGCAAGGTTTCTTTGTTTGGATTTTATTAGACACGATAAGAGCAGATATTTCTACATAAATATTTGATATGTGTAGAATATGATAAAATGTAGGCAAAAGTGGTGAAAAAGGCAGACACCAACCCGCACAATACATATAAGATAGTTGCATAAGAAATAATTTAAGAATTGCTGTGATAAAAGGATTTTCCATTGATTTTGTAATGGAACGTTATATTGCAAAACATGACATGATAAAGAAGAAAATCAATTTTAAAATCAGAAAATAACATTGCAAATACTTATTTGCTAGAACTCAGTTACTCCCAATAAATATGTGCTCTTTGAAATACAATTTAAAAATGAACAGCTGTTTCATTAAAAAGTATTATTTACATGGCCAAAATGTAAACAACTCTGTGGAGGGATCTTTAAAGGCTTCTGGGGCAAGGTCCTAAGGGGTTTTGCTTAATTTTTCTTTTGATAACTCATCTATATACCAAGACCTTTCTTTGGACACCTCTACCAAGTTTCTATGCCCAGCCGTTCTCTCAAATTAGTGGGGACAAAGTTTCCAATTAAATATTTAGATTCACCCATGTTAATCTTATGGGAGAAACTCAAATTTTGATGGCCTGTGGGGCAAAGCCCGTGGATTTTTATTACAGGAATTAGTGAAAGGGGGTGTCTACACAAAAAATACTTTATTTTGACACGTCGTTTGTAAAAATCCGTCCATTATTAACGGAGGAGTAGTGTTTTGTAGAAATCGCCTTCACGTATTTTATATAAGGATAATATAGATTTGCAGTATCCAAAGTCAATGGTATATTTGGTTCCCATATTTGTAGTATCTAAAGTCAATGGGCATTGGCCTAATTCCGGTGACCTTATTTAGTTATTAATTTTGTAGTAAATTATGCTCAACGATATTAATCCGATTGTTCATCACTTTTGTTCTGTATTTGTAATGTTTAGATGATTCTTTGACTAACATTTGTCACGACTCTTTTGTTAACCTTTTTATTGTTATCTTGCAAATAATGCCATGGCGACCAACAAACTCATAAAGCCCATGTTAAATTTAAAAAATATTTTAACTCCTGTAGAGAAAATCCCTTTAGTTTTGAAAACTTGACGAGTTGAACAATTACAGATTTACAACTTCCCATAGTTGGTTACTATGTGACTGTGCTAAATTTCATGCAGATCGCTTCAGTTGTTTAGGAGTATGCAGAAAACAAAAACGGAGTGTAACATAAGAGCTTCGCTCACCCCACTCAAAAAAGTTACATGAACAAAATATTACTTAGATAGTTGACAATGACGTGGTTTGACAGGAAAATCCACATGAAAATTGGTGCAGCTAACCCTTAAAGATAACGAATCTATGAGGAATAACCCCTAAATTAACTTTTTAAGTTGCGTACTATGCCAGTGCAATGAAAGGGGACAATATTTTGTCAAAGAAAACATTTGACATAAGTGATTTACATATTTATTTATACACTTTCATAATCATATAAATACAAAACAAGGAAGACTAGTAAACACACAAAGTGACACATAAGCAATAAATGCAAGGCAAACGTAATATTTTTGTTGACTGTATAAATAACTTTTATATACATCCAAATACAACTTTATGAACAACCTATAAAAACGTAGTTATGTTTGTGAAATTTATTACATATAAGCTTAATCATACTATATTTTAAACTGACTAAACTTGGGATATAATCCAAATTATGTCTTTGTAACAGTTTCATCTGAAAACATTTGATCTTGTATCAAGATGTAAACCAGGGACATTCTATGTTATGAATTTTATAAGATAAAATTATTTGAAAGGAAAATGACAATTATACACTTTCTTATTGAGTTTTGCTCTGTAAAAAGAAGGCATATTGTCATTAGGCCTACAACAAATGTATTCCACTGTAAAATAGTTAAGATGCATATCCGTACCGTACTAATCATATCACAGATTGCTTTTCGGTAACATCTACAAAAATCACAACAACCTATAAAAAGTTCTACATTTTAACTACACAAAAAAGTTCTATTTAAAAGTGTTTTAAATTACAAATACGGACCTATCATGATGTTTCACCACTACCTTTTCAGGCAAAAATGAACTGTAAAATACACTGTACAACATGAATGTGTATCTTGATTAGTTTTCATGAAGATGATCTATTGGTACACATAATTAGGAGAAGCACATATTGATCAGTAGTCTTACACAACAAAGGAACTTAAGATAATATACAGTAGGTAGTACATAAATAATAGCTTATCACTCGTGAAATACTCTGACTTTCATTTTTTTTAGAAAGCTCAAAAAAAAGTTAATACAATCTTAGCACTTTAAGATCAAATTTATCAACCTTACATAAATCAGAGGTGAGTAATTAAAGTGGTTCTGTTGAGGTAATTAAGTTTTCTGTGGAACTACTTAAGATTTTTCCAGTTGAAGTAATCAAGTTTTCCGATGTAGTTGTCCAGTCATCTTCGGTAGGTAACTGAAAGGTTGTGGTCGGTTTATCAGTTGTGGTGATTTTAGGTTCTTCATTGATGGATATCTTCGGCTTTGCAGTTGCATTAGAACTAGTTGACCCTCCGTCTCCCAAAAACGGTTTGATCCAACTGAAGTATATGTAGACTAGCAGAATCAAGGTCAGTATCACAGCCAAGCCAAGAAGGATGAGCTTTTTCTATAATATGAAAACATTTTGAGTCAAAAGAAAAAAACATAAAATCACCCCAAATGTGGTAAATATACATTTTATCGTCTATTTATTGATGGGGGAGCGAGGTGGTCTAGTAGTAGAGCGCGGGACTTCGGTCCCCGAGGTCCTAGGTTCAAATCCCACCAATCCCCAATGGATTTTATCGAAGTGATAATGCTACGACCCCTTCTACAGCTAGCCTGAAGTAATGTGGAAACAATTCTGGTCTACAACATATAAGATTGGGAAAATAAAAAATATTTATTTGTGATTTGTCTAGACTAAAAGGATGGCTCAATTTGAGACGGACACAATGATAACAAGAAATCCTTTTTTTAAATTTTAACTATTTTGAAGCAGGGCTTTTATCTTTAGGAAAACAGGTATAACAGGGCTCCAGCAGTAGATAGAGCTCCTCAGGTTTCAGGTCTATTATTTAGTTCAACAACAATTATTAGTCATGATTAGTACTAATAAGAATTTCTAGTAGATTTAATACTTCAATACTTTTCATTGAAATGGCGACCATACAAAGTAGGTATTTTACGCCAAGTATGAATGGGGATGAGTGGCGCGATCTTGTAGTCTAGTTAGTGACTAAGGCCGACATATATTCCTTGGACATAGCTGTTAAATTAATTAATAGCTCATACAGCTAATGGCAACTAAGGTACCTACAGCTTATAGATTTAATAGTTGATACCAAATTTCAGACAAATCTGTCAATTTTTGCATTCTTTATTCTCATACTGGTTACATTAATTTACATTAGTGAGTTAGAGGAATAATCAAATGAGAATAGGCTGGCGGTCATAAAACTATTTAGTTTTTGTTCTGTAAAAAGAACATGAGAAAAAAAGTAATATTTTAAATTCTTAGGATTAATAATAATTTATAGGAAACATTGTTGCAGTCTAATAAATATTACCTTTCTTGCTTTGCCCTTATAACGTATCGCTTTCCTAGTCTGAACTTTGGCGGTTTCTACTGCTTCTCCCGCATCAAGAACATGGTGTTCAATGCTATTTATGAGATCACCCTGTAAAACATATGACATTATATAAAAACACAACTTGTCATTTTCCACAAAGAAGTCATATTTATTCTCCATTTAAATAACATTAGATATAAAGAGGTCTTATAGGCTTGCAATTACAGGGAAGGAAAAATGTGTTTTTCAATGAAATGTTAATAGTGTAGGATGAAGTAGATAAATTTGATCAAAATACATCCATAAACAAGGAACCTGTAATAATTTTCCATTTCTCCATAAGAATAACATGGAAATTTTAAATGTACAGCTTTTTTATTTTCTCCCTAACCTTTAATTGTACAACAAGTTTGGCGGTCTGTGACAAAGCCAAAACTCTTCGCGTCATTATTGACAGAAATTTGAATTTTAAAGATCACATCACGCATGTCTCCCAACAAGCAATAGGAAGACTGAGAGGTCTGTACAGGTTCAGAGGTATGCTGCCTGAGGCTGCAAAGCTTCAACTCATGCAGTCACTGATATTGTCAGTAGTCTACTACTGCTTCTCTATGCATATGGCAATAGTATCACTAAGGAAGAAGACATGTGCAGAATCATAGACAAAAATAATTAAAGATAGACTGTAAGCCGTGCAGTAGTTACCAAAGGTTGTGGCGCACACCACTGGGAGAACCTATGGTAACTGCAGCACAGCTGACGGTCTGTATTTAATTCTTTTTGTCTATGGCAGAATACAGCGAATTCAAAGCTCAGTAATCAGATTTGTATTCTGCCTTAAAAATTTTGATCATGTTTCTCCTTTCCGTGAAGTAGCCAGGATGTTACCCATGGAAGCCATGTGCAGGTTTTTGGCATGCTGCGTGACTCCCAGGGTACTGACTCTCCATGAGCCTAACTATCTTTGCGAGAGGCTTTCTGTCCGGGATGAGATCATACAACATAGGACACGTCATGGTGGGAGGCTTCACTTTCCAAGGGTCACCTTGGAATTGGGAAAGGAAAGTTTCTCATATTTCGGACCCACATTGTACAACGGACTACCCAAGAGCCTAAAAACCGTTGCATCCAACAATACCTTTAAGATTAAGTTTAAACAGTTTTTAAAAGATATAACTGTTTATAGTTGTAAGTACAGTAGTTTAATGACAACAGTTGTTCTGAAAAACTCATATGTATCAGAGAAACGCTGGCTAATAAAGACGTTTTTATTTATTTATAACAATGCTTCATTGCTTGTTTTTTAAGAACTACATGGTTCGTAATAATGGTTGTAATAAACACTGGGCAGTCCCATGTTTTAAGGGAAAAAATAAAAAATTTTAACACTTTAAAATCCTATAACTTCCCATGACGTTCCCATGACTTGTACTTGCTGGTTTGTAAACTTATTCAAGTTTACCTAGCTCTACACATACATGCCAAATTTCATCAAAATCGGAACAAAATTAGTCAAGTTATCGTTTTTACAGACACATGTGATATGTATTATAAATTAAATTAGAGTTTTGTCTGTACAATGCTCAGAATCAAAAACTTTTATGTTTTATACATTTTGTTTTTCCTAGGATGTCAGGTACGAGCCCGGAATTGTTTTTCACATTACTTCAGGCTAGACCTAGGGGTTACGGCAATATCACTTAGATCAAATCCATTGGTGAATTGGCGGGGTTTGAACCCGGGACCCCAGGAACCAGAGCCCTGCACCCTAACCACTAGACCAGCTCTCCCCAAAGCTGGTCAAGTTTTATACATTAAAGAAGCCGAAACAAGTCTCATCTCAATTTCTGTCTGTCTGTCTGTCACGGCCCAAGAGCCATTTTACACAGCCTTCTCCTGAAAAACGATAGTACCTATCAAGATCTATTTTTCACTTGATTGGCGTGAGTGTATTTAGCTATTATAAATATATAAATATATGGCCTCACTACTTTGTAAATTACAGATGTTTAAAACCCCAATTTTGTGCAATTTTTGTTAGGTTTTCTCATAATCATCTATGAAATAACGAACAGCTAGAACGATCAAGATTTTTTTCTAGCTGTCACTCATATGTTTACATTGAAAACGCATTTGAGTAAAACATTTGATGAGCAAACCATCATGAATTGTTTACGCTTTAAGATGTTTATGTATCAATATGCCGTGGCCTGTGTGTTGTAAATTACTAAACTAAATCGTATTTAGTACTTCATTTCATAAAGTAAGCCATCATTTCAACAACATTTTGTGTCATCTTCAGACTAAGCCAATATAAATTGTTATGATAAAGTTAAGTGACACTAAAGTATATGTACTTTGCTTTGGTTAAAGCGTAGCAAATTCCCTAATTAAATTCTGTATTTTTGTGTGTATGTCTGTTGGTAGCGCATATTTCTGTGTTCCGTGCGGACAGGACAAGAGCACCTTTGATAGTGAAAATCAAAATTTCAACCGGAATGTTTAATGGTGAGGTTGAGGTAGTATTTTAACTACTTTTAACCATTGTGGAAAGTAGCTTTCAATTATAGGCCTAGTTTAGGGCTATGCCTCATAGATCTATAAAGCATTTTGTTTTACTTGAAAACTGTCAAGATACTGTATTTGTTTTTATATATAATAGTTTGGCCAGCATATCTGAAAATATGCAAACTAACTGCTATTCTTTGGTTTAAACTGACCACTATAAGATCCCCGTGCGTAGAACGGGCACACAGCTAGTATATTTATAAAATTTGAACGAATATTATCTTGGCCTCTGAAGCTATCAAAATGAAATAGTAAATCGGTCCCGGGTCTAGGTCTTTCTGTACCTCCTATGGTATTAGCTTCATACCTATAGGGAAAACTCACTAACAAGGATGGTACTTTAAGGATGCATTGCATAATATCTATTGAAGACACTTTTTATTACTTTAGGATTAATATCTCTTTTCCAGAGGTATTATAGGGGTAAGCTTCAGGGTTATATCTTTTTTAGCAAATTTCCCATAGGGAATAAGCTATTACCATAGTACTCATGGTAAGACCTGGACCCAGGACCGATTAACTTTTTTGTTTTGAGGTCCCTAGAGGCCAATAACACCATCCGTTCAACACCATCCGTGTCCGTTAGCACGATAACTCAAGCAAAAATGATCTGATTTTGATGAAATTGTATATAAACGTGTAAACCTACATTTATTAGAACGAATTCATGAACCAGCATGATCGGACTATGGGGACGGGGGTTTATGGAGGGTTTTATGGGGTAAAAATGGGGGTTTCCCATTTTTATTATGTTGAAGTGTTATTATGCGCCTAAGGGTTATGGAGAAAATTCCAACAAATTTTAAATTCCCATGTTATTCTTCTGTAAACTGTTGTAGTTTACTTGTTTATGAACATATTTTGATCAAATTTGGAAGATGCATTTATTTCTTACTAATTTATTCTTACTAATTATATTTCTTATTAACATTTTATAAAAAAATTTTTTACCCTCCCTGTTGCAGCAAACCTAAGTACTAGTTGTTAAACTAATTCTTTTTATGGAAAATGTGATATTTTTAAGGAGACATTTTGGTGTAAATCCGATCAGGCAAATGGAAATTTGCTTAGTTTGCAGGTTTGCTGCGGCGAGGTTTTTTTTTTTTAATTCCAGGTTCAAAACCTTGAATTACATTCAATTGCTTTGGTTGTTGTAGCATGTGCAACAACAAAGGGAATCTAACTTTAGAGAGTTTGAGAAGAGTTCCCCACCTGTTGCTCCACTAAGATAGCCATCTCTACAAACAAGTCCCGAAGTTCTGAGATAGACTTCTCAAGTCGGAGAAGTTCTTCATGTCGAATGTGGATGTCTTCTAACTGTCTTTTAGTTTCTTGAGTCTCTGTTATTATCTGAAATATAATTTGTGGTTTGATTACTAAGTAAATTTTGTCTAGAGTTAATCAAGGTTAGTGATTGGTGATTGATAGATCTAAAGTGACAAGGAAAAAACACCAGAACTCATATTTAATATAAGTTTAGGGAGACGTATCATGAAAGATTGTCAGTTGAAAATATTGTTCTAGAACTGGTGATGAAAACAATAAAACAGAAAATCTTCTGGTACGTTTTAGAATATCTAACTTAATTACTGCAATTCATCAATTTATTCAACAACTAAATATAAACATCAAAGATGTTATTGTAGAAGTATAAAAATATTGTTGAATAAATCTCAGTCAACCCAGCAGATGTGGTATGAAATGGAAATCACAGACAGAAAGAAATGAAATTTACATTTGTATCGAACTAATAAGTTCTAATCTGAGCCAAAACCAAGAAATTTCAACATGGTCATAAATATAAGCATTTTTATATTAGAGGTAGCCTACTAATATTTTCAATGCGACAGAGGTCGCAATACAATAATAGGTACATAAATGTTACACATAATATTTCACTAACAACTTTTGACTAGTAAGAACAAAAATGTAATGAAATAAGATCAACTCACATCACTATTAAATATTGAACCATAGTTGCCTTGCTCTAGCAATTCTTCTAGTTTCTCGTCCGATACTTCGGCTTTTGCTGAAACAAACCAAATAATTGATATAATGTTACAACAATAATTATTGATGTTATGGGTTATAAGTCTGAAACTAAATAAACGTAAAAAAAACATGTAAATTTAATTTACAAATAAATATTTTACAGTAGAGCTCTCTATTTTATTCACTTTTTACCAAGGCTGTAGGAAGTTTTTACACTTTTTGTAAAAGATTGGTCCAAATTCTCTTTTAGCAAATTTCCCTATAGGGAAGTAGCTATTACCGTAGGTGGCATGGTAAGACCTAGGCCTGGGACCCATTTACTCTTTCATTTCGATGTCCCCAGAGGCCAAAAACACCATTCGTTCAAATTTGTATATATATATGTATATATATCATATATGTGTCCGTGACCGCGAAAACTTGAGTAAATTTTTTCCGATTTTGATGAAATTCGGTTTGAAGGTGTAAGGCACGATAAACTTGAATGAGTTCGCAAACCAGCATGATCAGACCATGGGAACGGGGTTTTACTGTTTACTGGGGGTCTTATTGGGTAAAAATTGGTTTTTATCATTTTTGACCCTCACATACAAAATTTCCCAATTTCTCTCTAGAACTTTTTAGAGCTTAAAAAAACAAATAATTTAGTATATCAAAGTGTTTTTGTACGGTTATTAGTAACGGAAAAAATTCAAAGAATTTTAAATTGAAAGTTCCCATGTTATTCTTCTGGAGAATATTGTAAAATTTAGTTTGCATGTTTATGGATATATTTTGATAAAACTTGGTAAATTTATTTATTTTATACCAAGCTATTAATATTTTACTAAAAAAAATTGTTTATTAGTTTCCCTGTAACAACAAACCTAGGTACTCGTTAAACCTAATGTTAATTAAATAGATTTAATTTAAAATCAATTCAGGCAGATGGAAATTTGCTTAGTCGGCAGGTTTGCTGCGGCGGGGCTATTTTACTATTTGACATTAAATATTTTGCCAGAAAGCATACTTAATACATTAATACTTTACTAGTGTTAATGTTGCTCGAAATCGAGCAATCGCAAAGAAGTAAAGGAGTTAATTAAAAACAAATAACTTATTTAAGAACAAATATAAGTCATAAATTCCGATGGGTTTAAAAGAGTCAACACAAAGATTACGTAACTATAATGATAATACTCACAATGTACTTAACAGTTCAATATAATCAACATTTCTTGTAAATATTTTATCATTTTTTAAAAGCTGATCTGGCTTGTTTGTGTATTGTAGAAATTTTTCCCACTTATAGCCGCAATAGGTTGTCCATGTTGGTCTTTGTCAATGATAATGTATTCTGCATGGTATCACCCATTGTCGCCAGTACGTTTACAAATTTCAGTCTTTATTATAATAGCACCTAATAACCATTAACTACCTGATTTTCTGCATAACCTCTTTGTCACAATTTTACAATTAACATATGTTCTTCTTCTCACTTTTAATTTCTGACAACAGCTGGAGTTTCATAATGATGATTGTTTCCCTTGTTAATCTTATGGAGAAATACAAAACTTTAAAGGGCCCCAGGGCCTCACTCTCTAATTATTTCCCTAAAAAGAAAGTTTATTTATTTATTTATTTATTCGTACATACGGCAATCGCCATTTTACAAAATATGTTTGATTAGGTATACAGAATATTATTATACATTTTTCTTTCAAGCCGCTTACATGCAATAATACTACTAGATTCAATCATTTAAGTTGATTCAGTTGCAGGTACATAATATGACACAGAAATAACACAAAAATAGAGCATCAAAGACAAAATAGAACAAAGTGAATTTAAGAGCAGTGATGATATAGTTCATGCTACATGCTATGAAAATCATGCTATGAAATAATATAGTTCATGCTACATGCTATGAAAATCAATAAATACTACATGCCAAAGTGCATTCTACTGTACATGCTAAGTTTGTGCTAACAGTGTACGCTATGAAAAATCGACAAATAATTAACAAGGCAAAAATCCAAGAAAAAGAACAGGAATAACAATATTGACTAGCATGAAAAACAAACAAAGTTAGCTCTTCCTCTTAATGTCCTCCATGCTCAGCCACCCAAGAGAAGACTTGCCTTCGAAACTTTTGAAGGGATTCACCAAAGAAATCCAACTGTTGGGCAGAGTTTCCAGAGCGCAGCAGACATGGAATTACACTGTGGTAGGCGTAGACAGTCTGATGTGAGTGCCTGTAGAAAGGTTGTAGAAGGCGGGTTCCAGCAGGTACGTGAAGGTCTATGCAACGTAGAAGTTCAGGGCAATTGATATAACCATTGACAATCTTGAATAGGAATTATCAAGGATAATAGGAATCATCATTTACTGGTCAAGGGCCAGTCGTCTAGATGACAGCGGAAGGATATGGTGCTGGTTTGAAATTTCTTGTATATCCACATCAGGATAACGGATGCCACTTCTAACAACCACCAAACGCAGGAAACGTCTCTGAACTTTATTTAAGTGGTCACAATGCCCAATCTGGTGTGGGGCCCACACAGTAGATCCATATTCAACGATGGGACGAACTAAAGTCACATAGAGGGTCTTCAATGTTGCAGGAGATAGGGCATTCCGTGATGCGCGAGCAATGAACCCCAATAGAGAGTTTGCTTTAGCACAAATCTTAGTGATATGTACACCTGGATCCAAGGATGGTGTCATATACAAACCCAAGTCCTTAATCACTGTCACTCTACACAGGATCAAGCCATTTAAAGAGTAATCAAAGTTCAGCAAAGTTTTCGATCTTCCAAATGACATTACTTGACACTTGTCAGCATTCAGTTGCATAGCGTTTCTATCACACCACTGTTCTATCTTAACCAGATCTTCTTGAAGCTCTTGTTGTTGATGGATTGAAATAATCTCCTTCAAGACTTTAACATCATCGGCAAATAGAAGAAAGTTGGACACTAGGGACTCCCCAATATCATTTATGAATAGACCGAAGAGAAGAGGGCCGAGAAGAGACCCTTGTGGCACACCTGATGTTACGCTCACAACATTCTTCGAGAGTGATGATGCAAATTTGACTTGAAGGGTTCTGCCACTTAGATAGCTTTGAAGCCACTGGAGAAGAGGACCAATAATTCCATATACCTTTAATTTAGCTATCAGATGGCTATGGCTGACCCTATCGAAAGCCTTTGCGAAGTCCAGATACAGGCAGTCAACTTGGTGGAATCGAGAGATGGAGGAAACAACACTCTCACTGAAGACACAAAGATTGGTAGTCGTTGATTTCTCAGGGCGAAAGCCATGTTGCTGTGGAATGAAGACATTCTTGAATTTAAAGGATAATACGTCCAGGATAAAACTTTCAAAGACCTTAGCAATCACTGACTGAATCACGATAGGACGGTAATTTGTTACTTTAGATGTAGATCCGGATTTATGAATTGGTACGAGATAGCCAGACTTCATCGATTTCGGAAAAGTACCACCACTCAGCAGCTTGTTGAAATAAATAGTTAGATGAGGGGCAAGAAGATCGCTGCATGACTTCACAACAGCCGGAGTTATGCCATCCGGTCCAGGTCCCTTGGAGGCATCAAGGTCCTGTAGCTTTCTTTCAATCTCAGTAGCCAAGAAGAGACAGGACGAAAGGTTGATGTTGGATTCATAATTGTAGTCAGCATGGCAATCGGCATGTGGAGAGTAGATGGTCGAGAAATAATCAGAGAATAAATCACACATACCCTGGGGTTCATCAGTTGAGACTGAGCCATAATGAAGTTTACTGGGTACATTGTCAGTCTTTCTTAAGGAATTCATATGACCCCAGAAAGATCGAGGGTTCTCCTTGATGCTATTGTTGATTGTTACAAAAAACTCATTTTGGCAAGCGCTGGCAAGAGATTTGCACTGTTGTCTGATGACTCTAAAAGCTTCATAATCACAGTCAGCAAGAGAAGCCTTGTAGTTTCGGTGAAGCGATTTTATCCTTGAAATCAAGCGTCTACGTTCCGGGGTAAACCATCGAGGATATGTGGACTTATTTCTTCTTCTTACGGGAGAATTTTCCTCAATAGAATTTCCCATATCTAAACAAAACCTGTTGAAGTAGGCCTCAATGTCCGGACAGCTGGGGTCAGGGTAATTCAGAGACGCAAGCCAGGCTCTGACGTTGTCAATGTTGCACTGTCTAAGATCACGAAAGAGCATATCTTGCTTATCAACTTTCAAACAGTCAAGAATTAACTCGAATTCGAGGGCCGGATGGAAGGCTTCTTCGTGAAGTAAAGGATTAGAGGCAACCACAACATTAATTTCCTCATCCTGCTCAAACAACAAAGTTTCCTGCACAACTTCACGTTACGCTCTTTCCAATGACACCAAAAACATGTCAATCGGTTTATTAGTTTCGGAGGAGTAATTGTCACAAAAACCCTGCTTGCGCATAAGTATACAGATTCTGAAATGGCGAACATATAAATGTAGGTATTTTAAGCCAATGGAGATGAAAGTAGGATGAGTGGCACAATCTTGTACTTTTGTTGGTGACTAAGGCCGACATGTTTCTTAGACACAGCTGTTATAATATCTCATACAGCCAATGGCAACCAAGGGACCTACAGTATATGTGGAATCCGAACCACATTTTTGCCTTGTAATTAACAAATTGCTCTAATTATCAGGATAGCACTGCGGATCGTGGTAGTACTCACTAGTGTGGACTTTAATCCACACCAGGGAGTATCACATCCACAGTGCATGCCTATAAATATCCACAATTTGTGGCCTCCAAGTGGCTGGGTTACAGGACGACACCAATATCCATATATAAAGCCCAAAGTACCCATGAACTTTTGAGAAAACTACAAGTCACACCACCATAAACCATATATTTAAAATGTTCGTCATGGTCATGACGAGAAACCTTGCGCAAAACTATCCATTATTTCATAAATGGCCCTGGTCGTAATTGCTTTAGCTGTAGCCTACTTTTGTGTGTTATTCTTTCAATTTATTACCTTACTAAAATCAGGTGTGATTATTTGTTTTCCTACAGTTACCTAACAATGTACATGTTCTCTCACTGATTTGAGAAAGCAAAGTGGCTAATTCGCTCATCAGTGAGACAATGTTAACATTGTCTCACTCTAATTACTTTGTCTCACTCCAGATTTGCAACGTGAATGCACGAAATAGTAACATGCAGGCAACGTCGTATGCGCGCGAAATACGTTGGCAGCACTGGCTGTAAATCAGCTGGTCAGCTGTTGTACTGTTGTATTTGTTACTTCACATTAAATATTATATTAAAAGTTCACTTCTGTGTAAAAATAGGTTATGTTTCTTCACCAATTTATTTGTTTTATGGTAACTGTAGGAAAAGTATAATGTGCAACTCGAGTTCAAAGTACAATTGCCTCACTCGAGAAACCATTCCTCACTCGCCTACGGCTCGTGAGTAAGGATTTCTCTCGAGTGAGTCAATTGCTCACTTTTCTCACTAGTTGCACAAATAACTATTTTATTACTGTATTCTGTTTCGTTTATTTCAGCTTAACTTAACCAATCAATAGTTTTTTTTTTAATACTTTTGAAGTCAAACGGGTTGAAACCGTTAACATTAATTAGTAATTAGCAATATTAATTAGTAACTAAATTGAAAAATTTTACGTAGATCCAGAATCAATTCTCCTAAAAAACTAGCAATATTCTGGTTTGAAGGCGAGCACTAAATCCACTGGGATACCTAGTAGCCATCGTAAAGTTATATTCGTAATTATTGCTACCCTTTTGCATAAACTCTAGCTTTGCATTCATATCCAGTAAGCTTGACTCGAGTCACAACAAAAGTCTTTGTTTCGTTCACAGTCGAGTGAGTGTCACCCAGAGCGGAACTTGCCTCTAAACCATAGCAGCCAGAGACTGTTATTTTCATCTGTCAGATATTGAAGAGGTTTGATGTAGGTGAATGACATTTGACATTTCTATTTTTTTCTCTTAAAATTATGATTATACACAATACTTTTAGTAAAATAACCGATTCCTAGTTACCTAATCACAATGAATTTCAATCTATGGCAGAGAGAGAAAATATATTTATGATGAATTTTCTTACATGTATGTTGTTGTAACATTGGTTTTAACCTGATATAAACATTATTTATGCCAATTTTCTTCATAGTCATTTCTTTAATAAACATGAAAACTATAAAAGCCATTGTGACAGTTAATGGACTTTTCACTCACATAGCATAGCTAATAAGTAAAACAGAAGAATGGTCAATATTCAATAAGGTAGGCTAGCATACCTGGCGCACGGAATCGTGCACAATCTAGACATAAGAGAAGGATTTGTATTGATCTTTTTATTTGGCATTTTCAAGTTTCTTGGTTTTGTTGTTAAAGGTGGAGATAGTAATACTGATTGAGTTCGCATTTTTCTTTGTTTGTGAAAGTCAGTAAAAGTTCTCTTTTGATTAATCGACGATAACCTAAATTATAAACTAAAACCCCTCGTTCCCACCACCACCCCTGGCTTAAGTCTGGACCTAATTTGCCAGGCCAATTCCCCATGAATATCTTCTTTCTTCTCAGGCTTCAGCCACTTCCAATCCTCGTCCAGACACATTATGTGTCCAAAAGCCTAACAGCACGACTCCCTTCCCCGTACCGCCCTGAGCAATAGGGATCATTGGGATTAACTCTAACCTTTCCTATCCCCTTCATGGGGAAATTTTCATTCCTTTATTTTATTAGTTTTTGTTTGTTTCATTTTCATATTAAAGCCTTGTATCCCTGGTTCTTCTATTTCCCTAGCTACTTTCCTAACCGTCTCAATTGTTTCCTTGTCCCTCATCAAGTTTTATTTTCTCATCTCTAGACCTTTCCTATCCAAAAATACTTCTTCCTGTTCTCTCCTATTTGCCTCTTGAAGAAGACAATTCATAAATACGTGACTCCTGGTCTTTATTTCTCCCCATCTACAATCTTCCTCTTCCACTAGGTTAAACCTCCATAAATTCGCCTTGAAATTTTCCATGTCCTGTGACAAACTGCGTTTCATAATGGCCCATCTCCCAATCTTGTTCCAGTCTCTTTCTGATATTTGGCATATATCAAAACCTTTACCTTTATTCCTCACTCTGCTCTCAGCGAAATTGCCACTCATCTAATGTCTCCTCTCTTCTGGCACTCTTGATTTCCGATGTAGTCTTGCCTTGTCCTACCTTGTCTTCTAAAATCCTAATCCTTTATTCTTCAATGAGCATGTCAAGCGGTATGGCTTTGATTAAAACCCTAATCGTATCATGGCATACCGTGTTGATGATTTCCCCACTTTCAACAAAACTCTTCTTTGCAAACTCAAAAGTTTCCTTTTCAATATTATCTTCCTAGCATCCTTACCCCAGAACACTCATCCGTACAGCATTTCTGGCTCAACACCCTTTTTACTGTGTCATCAAATGTTTCCCAGTCTGTCTCTATTGGCTCTGGCCTGTTCTGCTAATTTCACGAAGACTCCTTTTATTTTTTCGCACATTCCCTCCACATGTTTTTCAAAAGTAATTCCTTTACCTACAGTCCCTCCTTAATCAAGCCTGACGACATATCAAGATTCCTAATCAACGCAACAATAGCGTTTTCCAGAAATTTTGGGACCCGCCCATCCAATCTTCTTATATAATAAAATATTCTGGAGATGAAAAACGTCTGATCATTATTCTTGACTCTTTAGCACCTTAAATAAATAAATATAGAAGAATGCAGGTGCATTCCCTTACAATAGATGAAACTGCATTAAAAAATATTGTTCCTTTGATGTTGTTCACTCATTAAATAATATCCTGTTATTAAGTTTCAGTAAAATAACAGTCTTAAAAATCACAACAAATAGTGTTACTGAAACTGCTGTACAGTAAGTTGACTTTTAAATTCATTGAAACTTTAAAAAGGCGTTTTGCAGTGAAATACTAATTTTTAAATCACAAAAATAGAGTAGGCCTACGTTTTTATCTTTTCAAAAAATCTAATAAATCCTTAATTTCTCCTTAATTTATCTAATATCTCCATTAATTTCAATTTGAGTATAACCATCTGTTTCAAATATTACAGTACGGTCCACGAGAATCTACAGTTGAGGGAGGAGCCTATTTACCACGTGACATCGAAGGATCCAATGAGGACAGTGGGGTATTGCCAAATCTAATAATACAAGATGATTTGAAAATAGTGTTTAGTATATTTTAATTAGTGTCGAAAAGTTGTGAACGGGTGATGTTGCAACAACGCGCTAGTCCAGTCTTGGAGTCTTGGTATTGGCTGCCGCCAACTGCAGACTCTCGTGGTCCCTAGTATAGTGTAAATTTCAAAGTATTCATCTGTTCAGATGTAAACGAAGATTTACTCCATAAGAATAACATGGGAACTTTGAAGGCCACCGGTGGCAGAGACCTGATGGAATTTCAAAGATTTGTTGTTTGATGGCAAATCTACAGGCCGCAACCTATTCAATGACACCTTTAACACGGTCATCGGATGCGTGGAAGCTTCAAAACAATTATCACAAAATTCATGTTGGCCTAAATATATAGAATAGATGAAGGTGCAGGTGGACATTTCCTTTTTTTATTTCTCTTTACACAGTTAACCAGTGCCGCTTTTATAAATGGGCCCGAGGGGCGTTTTGGGTTTGTTCAAAATTTCAATTGTATTATTCAAATTCATATTCAAATTCAAAAAATCTTTAGGTATGAAAAAGTATAATCAAAGGTTTCTAGAATAATCAATACAAAAATTAACAATACTTCCTACAACTCATCTAAAGAAGCTTTGTTGATACATTCATATTAGTTTATTTATTTAAGAGGGAGGTTTAGAAATTCATCCAGCGAGTAAATTACTTCCTTAATTAAATAAGCTTTCAGTTGTCTTTTAAATTTAATTGAATTTTTTTCTTTATTAATATTTTCTGGGATTAATTTTAAAAACTGTTCACCAACACATATGTTGGTTTTTTTCATACAGCTTTGTCTGTGCTGATTTTGCCTTATAGAGTTATTTTTTCTAGTGTTATAATGATGTGTTGGTTCGTGAGGGACATCATTAGGAATTTTGTTCTTTGTACACAAAATGACGTCAAGAACATATTGGCCATAAACCGTCAGTATTTTTAACTGTTTGAAATGTTCTCTGGCCGAATCATCTTGATTTAATTTCAGCATTACTCTTATAGACCTCTTTTAGAGTCTTAACATACCATCCAAATTTGCTGCTTTTTTTGTTGCTCCAAATAAACAAATACCAAAAGAAATATGAGAATGTATGTAAGCAAAATAAATGTTTTTCAATGTTGTTAAATTACAATAAAAAGACATTTTTGAAAGCGCATGAATTCCAGAGTTCATTTTTGTCAAGATCTTGTTTACGTGTTCATTCCAATTAAGGTGTTTATCGATAGTCAGGCCAAGAAAATTTGTACTTGAATTTGGGATCAATTATGTGGGCATCAAACACAATCATTGGTTCTATTTGACTTCTACTTTGTGGAGTTTTAAATGTAATAAAATTGTTTTTTTATAGTTTAATGTTAAATTTTGATACTTTAAGTAATCTCCAAGGTTTCAAAGTTCTATGAAAGCAGCCATTTCCGTTTGTTCTATTTTAGGTGTTGAAATGAGTAAATTAGAATCATCAGCATACAGGCATAGTTCACTGTTAGGCTTACATGAAAGTGCTTTGTCCATGTCCTTAACATAGCCAAGGCCACACTAAAAAAACAGGCCGTAATGCTCGTCTAGCATGACGTCACGATAGAAGACGGCAATGACGTAATGTTTGCCGATTGTGATCAGCTGCTTGTTTTCATCGAAAACAAAAATATAACCTTAATTACGTCATTGCCGTCTTCTATCGTGACGTCATGCTTGACGAGCATTACGGCCTGTTTTTTAGTGTGGCCTTGACATAGCACAGGAAAAGCAATGGACCAAGAATAGACCCTTGCGGAACGCCATATTTTATTGTCTTTATATCTGATTCTGTCTTAACGATTTTATTGTTTTTTCGATGTGTGATTTCCACATATTGAGTTCTATTTGTTGGATATGAATGAAACCATTACAATGAATAATTTGATACTCCAATAGTTTCTAATTTTTTTCAAAAGTAAAGAATGTTTGACACTATCAAAAGCTTTAGATAGGTCCATGAATATGCCAATTGTATTTTCACCTTTATCAACACGGTCAATTACTGACTCTATAAATGATACAGCAGCAGTAACAACTGATCTCCCAGACCTGAACCCATGTTGATTACTATCCATCAAATTAAATTTTTCAAGTTATGATGTAAGCTGACTATTAACTACTGGTATTTTTTCATAAATTTTGGAAATGGCTGGTAACAACAAAACAGGGCGATAATTAAAAATATTTTTTGTGTCATCTTTTTATGTACTGGAATGACTTTTGCCTTCTTTAATTGATCTGGAAATATACCCGTAAGGAAAGAGGAGTTATTAAGTGAGCTATAATTTGGCTTTTCTCATATTTTATACTCTTAAGAAGTGTAACAGGCACTTCATCATGGCCACTGGAATTTTTATTTTTTAATGATGATATAACTTTTTCCACCTCCCTCTTATCAACAGTTTGAAAATTAAACTTAGGCTTTATTGTCCATTCCTGAACAGATATAGCTTCTTCATATCTGTTATTTTCAGTTATAACACATAAGATTATAACAAATAAGATAATACATGGCACCTTACTGTTATAGTCTGGCTCTAAGTCTTTTATTATGTCTATAAAATAGTTATTAAAAATATCTGAGACCATTTTAGGATCTTCTATAAGATGTTTGTCCCTAACTAAACTAATATCACTATACTTTTTTTTTGTTAGCTCCAACTTCAGAATTTATAATGTCCCATACAGTTCTTTGGACATTTGAGGATTTACTAATTTTGTTCTCAAAGTATTTCATTTTAGCTTCATTTAACTCATTCCTAAACTTAAGCTTTTCTTTTTTTAATAACTCTTTTACCTCATATTGTCTACATTCTCTTAATTCTTTTGGTTTTTGAACTAATGTGTATTGTTTAGCCCTCAGTTCATCTGTAATCCACTGATTTCTTTCTGAGTTTTAGTGATTAATGTTTTTGGAAAAGTCACATTAAAATAAAAGTTAAATAAACTATTGAAATTTTTTTCTGGTGATGCAAAGTATACATCGGCCCAAGTTTCATTTCTTAAAAGCATGCTAAAATATTCAGTGCTTTGTTGAGAGAATTTACGTATTTCTTGTTTTACTGACTTTTCATTTTTGTGTTTGAAATTCAAGCAATTAATTTCTAAGACTTGTCCGTCATGGTCTGACAGACATGTCACTATGCCTTCAACGGTAATATTAAATACATCTTTGGTCTTAACAAAAAAATTATCTATGAGACTATGACGGTCTTTGAGTCTACAGTAATTATTGTAGGAAAATTTACTAGATATTTCATACCATGACTTTTCAATGTATCTTTCAGCATTTTACAATAAATAGACTTCTCTTCCCTCACGGTTACATTTCACTGCAACTACTTGCATGTTGCCATTTGTTCTCCTTTCCTTTATATTCTAATTTTAATGTAATTTTGGCATTACTCTCTAATGTCAGTACCTTTTATTCAATCGTGTGAGGAACATTTTCAGTTGGCCAGTAAATAAAGTTATGTTATATAATGTTTTTGCTTATGATTGTATTTATGTTCAATGGTATTTTTTATTTTACATTGTAAAATAACATGCTATTTCTGTGAAATTAGCAAAAAAACAAGAGGCAGTGATTTAGAAAGAAGGCTGCAAAAAAAACTTTTAGATACTGAAAACGTGTTACAAAAAGTCTTTAAAAAGCAGCTTTTAAAAATGAATTTAAAACATTTAATGATTATGTGTACCAAAAGGTGATGCAATGCTAAAAATGAGCTTTGATTTTGTCCTTAACGAGTTTGCCAAAAAAATATAGTAAAAAATCATTAATGTGAAGTGTTAATTATTGCTGAGTGTTAAAATAGTTCTAAATGTTTGTAGTTACATCTCAAATAAAACAAAAAAATGTTTGAATTCAAACTTTTTTATAACCAAACCCATATACTGTACTTAGAAAAATGTGTCCTTGCAGATAAAAAATTTGTATCTCATTAAAAGTTGTACCTATTTAATTGATAGTTAACAATTTTACTTTACTTTGCAAGGACAAGGGGTAATCTTATTGATGATCAAGAGTAGACACAATAAATCGATCTTTATTGTTGTTAATTATAATGCTGCTGATTCGCGTGTCAAATTGTAAAATGCATATTTTTATTATTATTCATATCAAAAAAGGATGAATTGGGCACAACTACCTCTCGGGCATTTACAAGCTAACTGCGGGACTGCAGTTTACCAGTTGCTATGTTGTTTCAATGGGCAAATGAACTAAAAATGTGCATAAGAAATGTGTTACGGGAACAGTTTTCATATCTTTTGAATTACCGGTAACTATTTTGGATCAAGCCAATACTAGTAACAGAAACTATAGTTATTTAAATAGGGATTCACTCACAGCTATGATACTGTAACTGACCTATTGAAGCTATCCTATGAATCCTCTCTTCGCACTTCTCCTTGTAGTCGACTTGTTCTGAGTTAAACTCTGTGACAGCCTCAACAAAGAGATGCAGTGTTGTGGCGTGTTGTGTGCTGCGTATGCGCAAACCCGCAGGTACTTGGTCCTCCGGGCCGAGGTCCTCTTTCTCCTGGTAAATACGCTTTTCTAGAGCTGAAAACAGAAAAGACTTTAAAGATACAGTAGAATACCTCTAATCCGACCTCGGCTAGTCCGACTACTCGCTTAATCCGACCATGCCATCGCCTACAATGTTCTCGGTAATGTTATCGTGGTAATATTCAAATGTCAAAATATTTCATGACAAAATATTTAAAGTCTCCTGCGGTCTCGGGGACATTATCATTGTCTTACGCAGTCGCGTATTAAAAGTCAGTAAAGCAATTAATTTGGTTGGGCATTTAATATGTTCCTTGGATAATCCGACTTTTTTTACAGATTAGCAAGGTTGTACTGTAGTGTTTCAGTTATATGTGTTGTGTTGTAAGTGTAGAGTTTCAGTAGGGTTTTTAGGTATCATGCAGCCTAAGGATCCTCTAGTAGCCTACATATCTTTATAAATAAAATTACAGTTTTGTCTGTATATTGCGTAGAATCATGCAGTTTAGGTTATTTTTACGTTTCATAGCCTAAGAAAGCCGAAACGAGTCTCATCTCAATTTCTGTCTGTCTGTCTGTCTGTCTCTATGTCATTTGTAACGCCAAAATGTCAATTTATGCGGCCTACTTTGAGAAAACTAGAGTAACGATCAAGATTCAAATCGTTTGTCTTTATTCACTGGATTGGTGAGAGTGTCTTTGGCTATCAAAATATGGCCTCGCTACTTTGGAAATAAAATAACAAACCATCAAAAACCCAATTTTGTGCAATTTTTGTCAAGTTTCTCCCAATGTTTACTAGATACGTTAAATAATTAATTAAATAATGAAGAGCTGTTTGGATTAAGATTCTCAATTCTAGCTGTCACTGATATGTTTACATTAAATGCTGTTTACAAATACTGCAACATTTCCAATCACATTTTGTAAGCAAACCGAAAACCTTTAATTGAACCGAGATAGAGGAACCTTAAGTGACCTTTTGACTTACATAGTGGATTTAACGATCGCAAGTACAATAATGTGTAACTGTAAATTTAAATAATCTTCAGCCAGGTCAGGAACCTGGAGATTCTATGTCTATCAAATTCTACTTGAATTTTGATAACCGGGAAAAATACCGTAAATCAAGTGTTGTATTAGACTGGGAAACTTGCATTTTTAAATCATCGCCACCAATATAAATCATCGCCACCAATATCCTACAATCGAGGATTCCATTCATTAACAGAGTTTCGATGGCTGTTGAATCAAGTAAATAATCACAACTGCAGTGAGTGATCGCAGGTGTTGCTGCGATCCCAGAAGACCTTTACGATTTTGTTGTGATCGTTACAGTGTTTTTCTGCTATACTCTCTTTTCAAATATGTCGAATATAGGATCGCTGAACCATACTGCCATAGCCCATCTCAGGGCTCCTTTTATTCACCACGGCCGACCACTGCACCAATGTGTCACGCGGCAAGACGCTGTGATCGACCGCTGTCACGTGGAGGGTGTAACAGTGCTGCCAACTACATTCCGAAGTCGGCAGTCACTTAGTTCGACAGAAAACAAGACAAGACGTGTGACATTCCAGGTGAGTTGGGTTGGCAGCAATGCGAGAGTGACAACGGCCTACCGCGTTGAATAAACGGTCCTATACAACCCAATGCATATAGGATCCGCTCGCCGCCAGTAGTTACAAACCTCCGGGGCAAACGCAACTTCTGGGACCGCTCCAATTTTAATAAAAACACCCATTTATGGCAATGCACTAACAAAACCGAGGCGGCGGACCGCTGGTGAATAAAAGGGGCCTTGGGTACATAGGCCTACCACAGTGGCGTAACTACGGGGGGGGGGGGGATGAGGGGGATAGAAGCCCCCCAAAGGAAAAAAAACTGTTTTAGTTGGGCTGAATAACCTACTCCATAATGAACATTGTTCACAGAGGGTGGATCAGGAATTGTCGTGGGTAATATTTCATGATCTTTGCGAATAAAATCGGGGATTTCCAGTGGCGACTACGTGTAAAGTCATAATATTAGGTTGGCAACACTGCCGCTCATGCGCTGTAAGTTCCCGCTCAGTCTGGGTCTGGCGCGTTTCCTGTGCTTGTCGCCTGTGTTCTGTGTGTTACTTGTTATTCAGTGGTTATGTGTTCACAATGTCTAAGAGGAAAGCATCAGCATCGCAGAGCTTAATAACAGATTTGTTTAGAAAGCGTATAGTAACTAAAACAGAGCATACTGATAACAAACAATCACATTCAGCCTTGCTTCCGTTGCGACGACGCGCGGTGTAAGGGCGGGTGGGGGAATGGTATCTGGAGCCTGCCTGGGGAAATAAAAACTCAGTAGATACGGCTCTTCACGCGCAGCTCAGAAGGCTTACAACAACAACTTAATGATAATTTGTTCGTTTGTTGTGTTGTGATTATGATTTATTAGTCACTTATTATTTCCTGATTCTGACCGGCCAGTGACAGTCTCAATTGGGTAGATTTTTGGAGTTCTTTTGAACGTGATTACACACCTCTGAAATGCCTGAAAACGCGAGTTTGGAGTTCTAATTTTTCAAAATTTAGATTAAACTAACCCCGGACCCCCCTTTTAGACCCCGGACCCCCCGGTATTGGGGCTTCACCATCCCCCCCCCCAAAGCCATGTTCTAGTTACGCCACTGGTCTACCAAATTATCCATAACCACATTTTGACGACGATCCTTGATACTGGTACTTTTCCCTAAATTACATGGCCTACCTACTAAGGAAATAAAATTACAAATGTCCAAAACACTAATTTTATGCGCTTTTTGTCACAGTACCTCCTAATGTGATAAATACCAATCATTTTTTGGAGAATACGCCATCTACTAAATAACAAACCATTGTTTGGTTAAAGGTTGTTTCTTCAAACTGTTAGTCCAGGCGCTAAACGGGTTGAGTATGCACTGAAAGTCTGACAAAGTTTGACTTTTGATTATTGTTGGGGACATCTAGTAGATGGAAAAAATCGATGATGTCGCATTTCTAGGGTGGTCATAACTAGGGGGAGGGGGGGGGGAAGTTGCGCGCGTCAGTGGTTTACGTTTCCACGTCTAACTCTGAAACGGTTAATGATAGAAAGGTGGTTTAAGCGTCTATCTACGCCTATATTGTCTTTCAAAAAGGTTTTACAACCTTTCTTCTATCTCTTATACTTTAGGCGCTAATCAAAATTTATTGAAAAAAATAAAATTTAAAAATACTTTAAAATTAAATATCGGAAATATTGCGCTTGTTAGGGCATGTTACAAACTATTTGTGGTTAGAAAAACTAACAAGTAGTACAACAACACCAAGTTTAAGGAAATCGGTGCAAAAATAACAGAGCTACGTTGATTTCAGTAAGAGTATGCGTGGGAAATTCATAGTAGCGTTGACCGTAAATCCAGTATCGAGGCGCGCCAAAGATAGCAAGCTGTGTAGGTGATCGGTTTGAATGCAACAGGCTCACTTAAATTTAAAGTAACATTATTGTGTTTTGATATGGAACCTATAAACGACGTCAACAAGGAAATACCACATAAATATAACAGATAAAATTATTATTAATAATATTAACTAATTTACTACATAATGTTGTACAAGTTTCAGTTACTTACTTTTAGATGTATTTGAGGTAGACTAAGTTTTTATTTTATCCCTCTTCAATTTACGTTCAATTAATATCCATTTAATTTACATATTTACACTATTTACAATGTTTATTTACATTTTGGTTCAAAATTCAGCTTTTTTAATTCTGATGGCTTACTTGTCTCCCTAATCTTCGCTCTCGATTTTTGAAAGGGTTCTTGCAAGCACTTCCACATTTACAATATGAGCAACAAGAAGACTTGTTTTTTGAGCAACCACAGGTGTTCTTTGAACAGTTTTTGCACTTGCAGGGTTGAATTAATGATGCTGGAGTTGCTGGAAGAGTCATTAGTAACGGGTGGAATGTATTATTTTTGTCTTTGTAATATCCATAGCTTTCCAGATCCAATGGTTCAACAAATCTTTGAAGAGAGTTTTCCCATGGATGTAACTGAGCAGCACATCTAAGTATGTGCAGTTTGTAGCAGTCAGATGTGCATGCTAATTTGCTGAGATTTTGAATAGCAGATTGAGTGGTGGAAAACTCAAGAAAGCGACTCTCATCGCATGATTGGCCTTTCTTTTTAATAAGTTAAAGGTATAGCAACTCTAATTGGTGAATAGATTCCTGGGATATTGGCAAGTGACACAATGACAGCAGTATAGGGTAGAAGTTTTCATTTTTCATAAAGTATTTAAGAGTGAAAATTTAAAAACGTACGTTTTCATGTCCCTGGCCTTTTACTTCGTAGATACTGGATTTGTAGTTTATTATTATGTGTTTTAATATTTTTTGGGACGGGGGCAACATGTTACACACATTTATTTGTTTTTAAATAGGTTCTAGGTATTTTTTTCGTATTTTTAAAATCTCGAAATTCACGACCATGACGTGTCCCTAGGGTACATTTTCCAACTTTCACGCTGTTTTTAGACTAATTATTCATGCCGAAATATATAAAGCCATATTTTTATGTCATGGTTATTAAACTTAAAAAAGGAGCATATTATAATTTTATTGTCATTGCAGACTGACTACCATGACAAAATAAGTTTGTCCCTCGATTTGGCGTCACGACCATTTGGGAAAAATTTTCAACTTTGGAGCACGACAGTGGCAAGCCTGGCGTCGATGGAGTCAGTTGGTTTCAGAGACTCGTTCGGGGTGTACGTCAGGATTGTAGTGCTGGTCGTTTTGAGATGAAAGAAGGAATTACAAGATTAATAAAGGAAAGATTGTGTTTTTTGTAATTTTGGTGTGTCCATGACCGTACGTAGTCATTCGATGAAGTAGACATGGTGTTAATTTTTGTTTATAAGATATTTCAATTGCTAGATTAACCTAGAAGTCCACTTTGTATCCTCGAACATGAGGTGCAGGGCTACCGCCAGAACAGAGCCAAATAACACGTAATTTCACGACCAAAGTTTCACGACCATCGCGGTTTTTTTCACGACCAATCCAGCCTTATGGATTATAGTGAGTTTGGTCGTGACAATAACTTTAATATAATTGTAAATTGAACAGTTTAGTTCAATTGAAACACATAGTTTTATTATAACTAACAGTATAATTGAAGGATTGTTTGGAAAGATTTAGATTATTCCAGACAATTCACGACCGTACCGCTTGTCTCTGACCATCACGTTTATGATTTTTATCATAAAAATTTCAAAAATTAAAATATCGTCATATTTCAATGTTTTATACACAAAAGAAGCACACCTCTTTACAAACATAACGATTTTTCGGGTCTCAGGTAAGTTTTTTCGGAGTTATACAAACTTAAAAAGATTTTATTGGCTTTTTTCTATTTTTTGAGTTTTTTTTATTTTTTTCTAGAAAGACCAAATATATCAAAAGCTCAGTGACCTTTTTATTGTATAATGGTCATAAAAGTAAATTAGTTTATAGCAAAACATAGTTATAAAAATAATATTAACTATTTTTAATATTAATTTAAACGTCCGTTATGGTCGTGACATGATTTTGTGTTTTTCTACTAAAGATGCTCTTTAAAAAGAAAACTACCAAAGATATTGCGTTACCATGGACATTTTATGAAACTTCAAATGTTAATGAAATAAAAAAAAATAATAAAAGTTTTGAAAAAAGGGGAACAAAATTTGCAAAGTGCTTTTCCTGAAAACGTACGATTTTAAATTTTCACTCTTAAATGCTGTTTTTTTGTTCCTATTTTATTGGTAGTGTCGCATCCGGTTAAAGCATGAATTGCAGGCAGCACTTCGCATAAATCTTTTCCTAAGGATGATGCGGCAATATGACATCCTAAACCCCTTCTTTTGTCCCCGGTGCCAACTCTTCATAATCCTTTACAACCCAGTTTTACAAATTCTACCCAGAACCTGATACCTAGAACAAACACGTCTGTGTCCGGGCTATGGATAATAACATGCTCAACGTTTGTGTCAGAAGTAAGGCAATCTTTAACGTGAATATACATTCTGGTGTCAGCTTCAATATGATTACTAGCCAGGTTTGGCATTTCAGAGATCTCGCCTGTATCATATTTAGAAAAACCTTTCTTTCCCTCTGCAAAACAGCCAGATAAAACTAATAGTTTTCCCTTTGGAATACGAATGGTTTTCAAAATATAATTGGAAATGTATTGGACTAGATCATGTTTGTTTTCTGTAAACAACAAATATCGAGACCACTGAGTGGGTATTTTCGTCAAGTCATTGTGTATTTTAACAACCAAGGGGAGTTTGTTGCCAGCTCTTAGTTCGTGTTCGACACATTTCATTGAAGTATCGTTATAGGAGTCGTAAACAACATCAACTCTACTAGTATTTCTTTGGTTGAGTGTCATTTCAATCTTAGTCATTTTATGTTTCCCAAATTCTTCAAAATATTCCATCTTAGAAACTACTGCGTTTGGAGTGCTATGTATAAGAGCCATTCCATCAAAAATGTTGACTTGATTTTGAAGTTGGTCTAAGGTTTGCATAGGCTCGGTGCAATGAGACTCATTTTCTATGATATTGATTAGTTCTGACTTAATACTTTTTTTAATTGTCCATTTTCAAGAGCTAAGCTAGGAGGGTATGGCATCAACTGGTGCTTCATTACTTCATCCAAACTTAATTTTCTTTGAGAGGCCAACAAAATCGTCTTGGAAATGCCATCATCTAGTGTTGTTTTCTTCTTCTTCTTGTTTTCTTCTGTAGACATGGAATTAAAAGAAAAAGTCTTATTACGATGTATTGGGGCAAACAATCCTTTGTTTTTTTTATCCATTCTTTCAGTTTTAAAAGATGTATATTTATCTTGAGCTAGTTTATCCATACTAAGAAGGAACGAGGCGGCTGTATCTGATGGTGACAGTGTCCCACTAACTATGTTTCTCAGTGGAGTATTTGAGTCTGCGAAAGGGTTGTCATGTTGCAAAAAGAAGTTTACCACAGTTTGCACGTCTTGTTCATCTTTTTCGATGCGGCTGACATTCCACTCTTTGTGCGTCGGTTGAACGTCCCCTGTTGGGTCTTGGGCTAGGTCACAAAAGTTGAGGAGTGTCGTTGTAACATCTGCTTTGTGATGGTAAAGAAGACACCATCTCTGTACAGCATGTATGAGGACAATCCAATCAAACCACCTTGAATCTTCGATGAGCGGATGAGAGATTGTTCTAGAGCCTGGTCTGCTGCAACACTATTGAATTTTCAGGCGTTTTCTTTACCAAAAAATTTCCTTGTTGAAAAGCATTTTCTACCTCTACGGGAAGGTTAGACATGTCTTCTAAATACATAACACATCCTCGGACGTAGTTATAGTGGTTAAGTAGGCAGTACGGAATCATTCTTTTGACCACATTAATATGCAGATTCCAGTTCCCTTCTCTATCTGCCTTGACGCAATCCAATAGAAGCTCAACCATATCACAGTATTGATCCCAGTACTTGAATGTTTTGTTTTTGGCTGCTTTTTTGTTTCTAAAGTTATTAAAACTCTCAAAGAATTGGCTGTGTTCTTCCTCTATAAGCTCGAAAACTGGTGAAGCTTCTTCCTTGTAGCCCATATTGTAACTTTGTTTGCAACTTCTTTACAAGATCTTTGGAAGCTCTTTACCTTCTAATTCTATGTATTCTTCCAAGAACTCCTTGAACTGTAGTCTTCTGCATGCTTCGTACATAATCTTGTGTACACGTATTCCTCTATTATAATGAGTACCATGCAATACAGACTTTATTGTGTTTTCGCCATACATTCCACTTTCTATAACAATGTCTACAAAGCCTGAATCCTGTAAATACTGACCTATTATTGATAGAAAATTTTTGGACAAATGAAAGGTTCCTATTCTAAGGAAAAGTCTTTCAAACCCAGTTGTTTGCAGTTGAATTAATTTTGCCAGTAAATAAACAGCCATGTCACAGCTTAGAACTGCATACTTCTAGCCTAGTTGATCATTTATTCTTAAAAAGTTACTCATAACAGTGTACACAGCATCGCTAGTAGTTGGTGGTGCTGGAAATATAGCGCAAAATCCAATTTTCGTTACCGGCATGTCAGATTTTGAAACAGCTTGGTTAAAAGGGGTCCAACCTGGCGCTAAAGCTTGTTTAGGTAACAAAATATTGTCTTTGGACTCCAGATCGAGCCGTGTAAGTACCCAGATCAAATCTCCTCTATTTGAGACATCTTGTTTGGTGTCAGTTGGTTGACTAACATGGTCAAAAGGCTTCGGAAAATGATCGGGGTTTCTTTTTATAAGGGGCCCTTTTTTCAACACTTGACATTCAAGTAATGTGTTTTCTTGAACTTTCAATCCAGTTTCAGGCACAGGAATCTTTTCTACCTTAAATTGGCGCATATCTTCAATACCTGCAGGTTGATAAAGTACCATTGCTGTGACGTGTGTGGTTGATTTTCCATCAAACGTATCTTCCATAAAATCATCGTTATCTATAGCGCCATGAATAAGGACACTAGGATCATGAACAATGTTTGAGGGTACCGGTACATCAACTTCATTACTTGTTACAATGATATGCGTCAAAACTTGGTTGTTTAGCTTGGTCAGTGTTTTGTAACTTATGCAGTGCCCTAGCCTGTTCAACACACTTAGAATAAACTTCGATCTCGTGTAGTGGTGAATACATTGCGCCAAAGCTACATGCTTTGGAGTTAAGTCTCGTTCAATAATTAAATTATGTAAATCCATGTACACTGAAATACATTTTTGTTTCAGGTCATCTGTAATTTTTTTGTCTTTTCCTACAACATGGCTAAAAAACGATTCCCAGGCTGGCGTAAACTTAAATCCATCAAAAGCACTACTAATGGCCGAGTCAGTACATAAAAACCCGTTTAAGTTAAACGAATTTTGTTTTGCTTCATTTCGTAATGCCTCGGTGTTGATGCAATTTTCCGATAGATATCTTAATATGCTCAACCAATTCGTTTGGTTTAAAACATGTTTTGAACACAAAGGATGACTTTGACCTATCGGTTGAATGTGAAAAAAGAAGAGAATCCCCATAATGTGAAACCAACAAGTTTTTTGTTACTCTGTTATCAATTTCCAGTTCACCACAGTTACTTAGTTGGTGTAACCGTTCAGTAAGGAAGCTAACTTCAAAACATTTTTCATTTAAAGCTTCGTCGATTTCCGAAATAAGTTCAGAAAAAGCATTGCTTTATCTGTCATGATTTTCATGATCAGATGCCCTCTTTCCTCTCTCATAGCCGTATTCAAGAAAACATTTTTTGTGGTACAGCACGTCTGCCGCAAAAATATCATTAACATCTCTGCAAGTACTTAATCTTACAAAAACTTCGTCTTGCCATTCTTTGCATAATGCTAGTAGCTTTTTAGCTGTGTCTACCTCACTCAATCTAAAAGTGGCCGTTTCACCTTTCTTTTTGTGCTGCTGGCAAAATATACATTTTAAAAAGGTACATTTTGGTATACCACTTCTAGTGTTAGAAGTGCATGGTACGTCTTTATCTTTACTGTCAAAACTTTCATCGTTTTTTTACTAACTGTCAATTATTTTTCGCATCTTTCTAGATTTGTTTTGCTGACATAGGAACAGTAGCAGTTTCTGTGCCATTTTAGCAACTCCTTAGTTTCATCGTTTATCAAAGAGTTTACATTATCTTGTCTGCGATTACTTGCTTCCCTTACTTTCTCTAACGACGATTGCTTAAAATTCTTAATAAACGTACCGTCGTCTTTTTCTTGGCAAAATAGACACAAGCCATAATCAAATGTCTTTGTCTTTTTTTTACATTTAAATCAAACGCCATTTTCATACCCCATAGTAGCAATTTAATAAAAACTGATTATGTTTTCTGTAAGATCTACATTTCCGTACTTCTACAAAGCAACTAAAATTACATGAAATATTTGGAGTTAGTTACGTTCATGCAATTATGTAGTTGTAGTCAAACGTATACTTGATTAAAATACTGTATGGACAACAGACCTTGGCATTAATAAATGGAACCAGCCACAAATCACAAGGACAATACGCAAATCACAATATTCATTTCTAAATTACTCACTAATAAATGGTTAACACTAAAATAATAAAACATCCAAACAAGTCTAATCACAACTTAAGACCGTTTAGTGTTTATTTCGGACACAATAATGAGACAACAATCAAAATTATTTCACGTTAAAATACGAACGGCTGGGTCGCGAGCGACATCCGACGCGCGGTACGCGTGCCTCAATATTGCGTCTAGTAATACAGGGTGTTTTTAAAAGAATGCCGGGATTTGAAACTGTCGTTGCTCACGGACTATTCAAGATAATTAAACGATTTAAAACGTCAAATTAAAGGGAAAAGAACAAAGTTGTTTCCTCAGTCTTTCATACAATTCGGAATGATTTAATAAAATTCATATTTTCATCAATCTTATATGAGCGTAAAACTGGCAATGTCTGTACGCTTAGGGCGATCGGCGGGTTTATCTGATGTCTTGACTGAATCTTTTTCGGCACAAATACTCTATGTTTAACATCATAAAGTGGCCAATTTAGGGGTTTTAAACTGAAGACTTCATCGGGCAATCGATTTTTCCGGGCTTGTGATTCAGAATTGTAGGATTTCTTCGACTATGTCATCGCTTGTTTTTAGCCGGCCAGGTAAATGTATTTTCAAAACATTTCGGTTTCATGAAACTCATTAAATCAGTTTCAAGTTTCTTTATTATCAAGTAGATTTTAATTTAGATTAATTTAGCAATGGATATAAACTCTGCGAACTACAGATTACAATCTGCGCCTTCTGTTGCGCCGTAAATGTCTTATACTGGCGACTGGCGTCAGGCGTATATGGCCTATCACCCTGCAACTGTTTCACGAATGCCAAGGTCAAAGATTCCTCCCTTGCTACACGGGATACAAAAACTTTGTTATTTTAGCTTCAATTTGACGTATAAAACGTTAAGTTACCTTGAATAGTATCCAAGCAATTACCATTTAAAATCCCGGCATTCTTTTAAAAACACCCTGTATTACAGTACTGAAATCAACGTAGCTCTGTTGTTTTTGTACAGATTTCCTTAAACTTGGTGTTGTTGTCCTACTTGTTAGTTTTTCTAACCATAAATAGTTTGTAACATGCCCTAAACAAGCGCAATATTTCCGATATTTAATTTTAAAGTATTTTTAAATTTTATTTTTTTTTCAATAAATGTTGATTAGCGCCTAAAGTATAAGAGATAGAAGAAAGGTTATAATAACCTTTTTGAAAGACAATATATTTAGGCGTAGATAGACGCTTAAACCACCTTTCTATCATTAACCGTTTCAGAGTTAGACGCGGAAACGTAAACCACTGACGCACGCAACTTCCCCCCCTCCCCCCCGAGTTATGACCACCCTAGAAATGCGACATCATCGATTTTTTTCATCTACTAGATGTCCCCAACAATAATCAAAAGTCAAACTTTGTCAGACTTTCAGTGCCTTCTCAACCCGTTTAGCGCCCGGCCTATGTCACCAATATGTTTACACTGTTTACACTATGTTTACACTACATTTTATGTGTGGATATTTATAGGCATGCACTGTATATGCGATACTCCCTGGTGTGGATTAACGTCCGCACGAGTGAGTACTACGACTATCCGCAGTACTTTCCTGATAAGTAGACCAATTCGTAATATACCAAGGCAAAAATGTGGTTCGGATTCCACAATAAACTGTAGGTCCCTTAGTTGCCATTAGCTGTATGGGCTATTAGTTAACAGCTGTGTCTGAAGGCCGGTCTACACGCAAGGATTTACCTTACGTTTTACCTGCGCAAGTAAATCGTTGCAGTCAAATCGTTGCGTGTGTACCGCAAAACTGTGCATTTTTTAGAACTGCCCGGAGACGGAAGACGGAGCGATAAAACTATTGCTGAGAGCATAGTTTTGACAACGTTTTCAGACAAGTCGTTGAGTGTGGACACTGTCATCCGTTTCAACTCTGTCTTCACGCTCTAAACCCCAGTATGCAGCGTTGTCTTCACATGCTGTCAGAGGTATAAGTGTGTTTTTTAATTACGATCGCAGATCTTCGCCAATGTTTCCGTGATTTTATTGTTGAATTCATCGAACTTTCCAGAAGTGTCCTTAATTTATGGAGGGTCAAGAGTAAGGAATATAGTGACTGTGATAAGAAAAAAGACTTAGATACTTTTGAAAAATACAAAGCAGTAGATTCAAACGTGAACAGAGAAACTATTATGAAGTTTGTTGTCTTTTTAGTAACCAACGTCTTGACCATACGAGCGCCGTCGCCTCTCAGACTTATTTCTTTGCTTACTTGTAACACTGGCTGCAGAAATTGCCAACAGGAACACATCTTCCATGATATTACATGCACATACAATGAAAGTTATCACAAAACTGCACTAAAAGTTGGTGCTGAAACCTTTACCGTGTGGACGCATTTCTTTGCAACGACTTGACTGCAACGTTTTACCTGCGCAGATAAAACGTTCGCGAAATCCTTGCGTGTAGACCGGCCTTTAGGAATGTCGGCCTTAGTCACTAACAAGACTACAAGATTGCGCCACTCATCCTACACTCATCTCCATTCATACTTGGCTTAAAATACCTACTTTGTATGGTCGCCATTTAATAAGAAAGTATTAAAGTATTACCATTTAGAAAGGTATAAAAACAATAACAATCAAATCAAAACAAATATATACTTATATGGCAATACATCGCCTAATTTTTTGTTTGCAATCTGGGTGATGACGTCACCAAATGACGGGAATATAGCACCAATGTATTTTCCTTCCACCATGATTGATGATAGTGAATGGTAAAAACAAACACAAATGTCAATGGTAGTAACATAATAAACATGTTTAGTCACAACAGTTTGGCAATATTTATACCAATATTTGCTTCTGAATGTTATTAGTGTTTACTTTCCCATTATCACACAATTTAGTTCCCATTCCAATTTACTCACAATGATATGGTACTTCACCAAAGTGATATAACAACTCATTAAACAGTTTACATGGCTGATGAAACTGGTTCTAAAACACTTCCCAACATTCTGCAACCGATTGTTTGAACCATCCAGGGACACAGAGTTCTTGTGTTGTAATATTACCTACTTACACTTGGTTTCACACTTCATTGATAATCACTTAAAGGTCAATCATCTACTCTCACATCACCCTGTCATTAACTAGCAAAAGTGAGAATCCATCAAACTTACATTTTAAGTTATTGTTGATTCTCTTTGCTAGTTGTTTTATCGTGTCTTGTCTTACGTCAAGTTCTGCTTTCATAGCTGTAACAGAAGAAAAAAAGTTATGAGTAGTGTTTATTTATATACAGCCATGAATATTGTTATATACAATGGTGCAGTTGAAGTTTTACGGCGACATGTAAAACGGGTCACGGTAAAAAAGGAACATTGTGTAATGTTCCTTCATAATCGGTGGTGGCAATTGATTATTATAAGTAAATGGTGGAAGAGGGGGGGGGGGGTTAAACTCCCAAGGTTATATGTATGAAGATTAAATAAATTTATTAATATATATATATTTATATATGCCACAGGCCCCCTCCTAAACGCCCCATGCCCCACTGTCTTAATCAATTTTTTTTTAGGGATAAGTTTGGCAACATAATATGAATTAAGACATCTGGTTCAATTTATACCTGAGAACTTTTCCTAAGTTTTATGTTAGAAATAGGTTTTGATGAGTTGATTGCATGAATGCATTGATGAGACTGCAAGTTAGGCAATTAAAAAAATAAAAGACAGTTGTGGTATATATATATATATACTGTATATACTGTATATAATGTGTTGTTTTCCAGTGTTACATCTTTTATATATTTTATGTCTGCTGTCTTGTAAATTATCAAATTTATTTATTTAGATCTATGAATTTAAATATACAGTAGGATGTTGATTATTGAGCTTTAGTTAAAGTACCGTATCCGACCTTCCGTTTTATACAACCCTCTTTGTGAACAATCAATGACTGTGAAATTGTGCTCTATTTATATTTGGTATGACTGGTATGACCAACGCAACAAGACAAACGTTTTTGGCTCTCCCGACAATAGTACAAATATACACCAAACTGTAGGCTTCTGCACTTGACTGTATTTTCTTATTTTTTTAGCGTTCACATAACTCTGATACCCTGTGGTAAAACAGAGACCTGTGTGTTGATTTAACTTGTATCAATTTACCTTTTTTATTTTACCACACAACAATAGTGGAGTTTTAACTTTGTTAGTTTTGTTTTATGTTATTTGTGATTCAAACATTTTGGGGTTTTAATGGACAACATTAATTTAGAAATAGCCTTTGATCATGGAGAAACTTTACTGATTTAATGATTTTTAACAGGTTTGCAATAGTTTTTACTATTTGCAGTGTTTTCTGACCTTTCCGCTTACATTTTCGAGGCCGGTTTGGGTCGGATATGCAAGACCCAAATTAAATTAAAATTAAATAATTAAATGAAAATGAATTAACTTAGCTGTTAGCTTTGACTTACTTTCGTCTGGTCGAGGGGAGGAGAGGAGGTTTCCATGGAGTGTTCTGATCTCTGCCACATTCTGTCTGATAGTTGCAATCCATTCTCTTGACAGTTTTACCTAAACAGTAAGTATTACTAAGAAATATTAATTAGAATACAATTACTACAAAAAAGAATTGCAAGTAAAGTATACACAGAATGGAGATTATGCAAGAGGAGTTGCACACAGCACACAGAACCTGTGAACCACTGGACCATAACACTCCTTTCTCCAATCTACTACACTATGGTTTTGTGAGAGTATGATATAGGATCTAGAGTCATAATAAGTGCGATAATATGAGTACGTAGTAGACATTTTTAATTTTCTCTACTAGATGCTCAACTATATTTTTGATTTATTTGGATGTGAGTTGGTTCGTTTATTTTGTTTCAAAGCAGGGATCTTTGATGTAAAAGAGAGTCTTAATCAACATATAAATCAAACAAAATTTGTTAACAGCTCAGGAAGTATAATGCCATAAAGTTCATTGTGGGTTCCAAGCATCAAAGATGAGAACAATTTATGTGTCCTCAAAGCTAAATAAGCTAGATTTCAAGATGTCGATGAATGCAACTTGTGCACTGCATAGTATATGTTTTATAAGAAGAATTTTTTCATTTTGTTCATTATATTTTCCTTTGGATAATAGCTCTTCACACCTCTTTACACTTACACCACCTGTTGATACAAGGCACTCATACAGAGGAGTGTGTCGACTGGTAGACAATGTGTTAACTTAACTAATATTACTGTTTTGTTAAAAAAACTCTAAATTTCTGCATTACACTAGCAAACTAATAATGAGAATTGGCTAATAGATCTTAAAGAGACAGCCCTCCTCACCTGACTCACTGATAACAGGCTAACACCACTGTCTATTCCTACAAATGCTTGTATGCAGCTGAGCCTGGGTCAATGAATTATGAAAATACCCCCGCCGCAGCAAACCTGCAGACTAAGCGAATTTCCATTTGACTGATTGGATTTACACTGAAATGTCTACTTAAAAATATAACATTTATTCCCTATTTAAATAGAATTAGTTTAACAAGTACTTAGGTTTGCTGCATCAGGGAGGGTAAAACTGTTTTTTTTGTAAAATGTGAATAGTTAGTAAGAAATAAAAACATTTTCCAAATTTGATCAAAATATGTTCACAAACAAGCAAACTACAACAGTTTACTTATTCTCCATAAGAATAACATGGGAATTTTAAATTTAAAATTTTTTGGAATTTTCTCCGTAACCATTAGGCGCATAATAACGCTTCAATATACTAAATTATTTGTTTTTTTAAGCTCTACAAAATGGTTTGGAAAGAAATTGCTAAATTTTATGTTTTTTGGGTCAAAAATGGGAAAAACCTATTTTTACCCCATAAAACCCCCCGTAAACCCCCGTTCCCATGGTCCGATCATGCTGGATCGCGAACTCGTTTGAATAAACGTAGGTTTACATGTTTGTACAAAATTTAATCAAAATCGGATCATTTTTGCTCGAGTTATCGTGCTGACGGACACATATATATATATATGAATTTTAACGGATGGTGTTTTTGGCCTCTAGGGACCTCAAAATGAAAAAAAAAATCGGTCCTGGGTCCAGGTCTTACCATGAGTACTACGGTAATAGCTTATTCCCTATATGGGAAATTCGCTAAAAAGCATCTTTAGTTCTGACTGAAATATATTTTTCCAGATATGTTTTATTATTCAATTATATAATCCTGTTATTTAGTTTTAAACTTGACATTAACTTTATTAAACTTTTCAGTTAGGCTATGCAATATGTTTCTAGATAATTTTTTTTGGTTCTTACTTTTAAAACTGGTATCTATATTATTAATACGCTATATGAAACTTTGTGAACAACATGGATTTTTTTAAGATTTAACCCCACATAATATACCAAAATGTTCGTCTGTAGGTTATAGTTGTGTAGATTTGCAAACTGACCTTACATGAAAAAGTCCCTTGGGCTCTGCCCCAGTGGCTTAAAGTTGCCACGTTATCCTTATGAAGGACATATTTGCTTACATTATGATCAGCTGGATAATTTAATATTACTGTTTATTTTAGTTGCAATTTAAGGAAGCGTGAGCTACATAAATTTACTGACTTGGTTGAAATGAAATATTTTCTTTTAGCAAATTTCCCTATAGGGGAGTAGCTATTACCGTAGCCGTAGCCGTAGGTCTCATGGTAAGACCTAGGCCCAAGACGGATTTACTTTTTCATTTTGATGTCCCCAGAGGCCAAAAACACCATTCAGTCAAATTTTGATATATGTATATGTACTATATCTATACAGGGTGTTCAAAAAAGGTGGGGACATATTTTACCTAGTGATTCCTTGGGTCAAAAAAAAGAAAATCAAGAATAAATTTTTTTCCAAAATCACTTTGTTAACCAGATATCTGCCATTTTGTGTTTTTTACATAAACATTTTTATTTTTGAATTTTTTCAACCAATCTTTATAAAACTTGGTATGTAGGTTAAGGTAAAAAAGACCAATGTTAGAAAAAAAATTCATCTTTAATCTTTCAAATGATATGCTATTCAATACTATTATTGATATAATACCAGTGAGAAATTACTAATAAACTACAAATCAAATCAAATCAAATCTTTATTCATCATTAAATAACATGAGTTACAATAGATTTTGTCAAAATGTATAATGCAAATACCTTAAAGAAACCTCAAAACATGATTAGACCTACAGCATGAAAGACAATTGGTTTAAAGGTTTTCAGACAATGAAATAAGTAAATAAATAAGCAGTTAAGACAAATGCACCTCGTAAAGAATTATTTTGGTACCTAGCTAAGTTAACTTATTGAATAAATAAATACATAAAACTGGTGTATAATTTTAAAAAGCAGGTACGGGTCCGGTACATAAATAATTAAGATTATCACAGTGGCTCAGGCAAAAGACTAACCTAAAATAAATAAAATATTTGAGTGATAAAACAGGCAAATTTAACAACAGAACATAATAAAACACAATAAAAAAGGTAATAAAACAATAAAACACGGTTTACAGATTTTGTTTTTGCACAGTTTTTAGTGTTAATAATAATTACTTTGATAATCTTTGAGTTGTCTTTTCTAAATTCATCGGAAATTATTACTGTTATTCTTTTTTTAAATAACACCTGTAATAGGTACTTTGCAATTGCTCAAATTTGAGCAACAGGTACACTCTAGTTTAGTTTTAAGAAAGCACTGTTATAAATGTTATAAGAAGATGACGAAGCACCTTACATTTAAAACACTGTATGTTATGTGATATGCCAATAAACATGATTTGATTTGATTTATGATTAACCAAACCTATGCCTTGTCAAACTTAATCCTGTCTAATTAACATACCATACTGTTAAAAGAAAGAAAGTTTTGATTTCAGTTTGTATACACCTACTTGATAACAGGTGGTTCTTTCTAACATCAAGAACAATCGCTCATGCACTCCAAAATTCCAACAGATAATCAAACTTACTTCACTAAAGAAGTGGTCCATGTATCCTGCCTCTTCATCTTGCTCTATGTCGACCGCGTAGTTTGTGATTCCATAGTTTTGGACATCGTAGTCCAGATCCAACTGATCTGCTTCCCATTCTTTGACTGCCTGAAATAACACCGCTTAAATCATAAATGTAGTACAGTAGTTTATTGCTGTTCAAAATGTACAAATGTTAGCATCATTGACATGGCTAGGATAAATATTTCCGCGCTGCATCAAACCTGCAGACTAAGCAAACTTCCTCATGTCTATTTACTCAAATTTCTTTTCAAAACTTATTAGATTCATTACAGATCCAAACAACATTATGTTTAATGAACACTTTAGGTTTGCTGCTACAGGCAATGGAATATGTTTTTTTTTTGGGATAGTGTTAAAAGTATAATACCTTAGACAAAAGAATTAAATATAGACTAACAAAGGATGGTTCCACCACAATGTACCGAGAGCACGCTCAGTGTTCGTCGATTCGCTGCCGTCTTCGACTCACCATCTGCTAACAGCACTACTACTACTACCCTTGTAAACTAAATGCTACCAACGTATCATCAGGACCACTTTTCAATATGCATATGGGTAAATTTAAAAATTCTAAAATCCCGCAATTTTAATGTAAAGAAATTTTTTTTTTATCCCCGGAAATTTTTTAAACACGGAAAATATTAAAACAAACTCCAACTCCCCGGATTCCGGAGGATTCTGGCACTACAGTTGAACCTCTATAAGACGAATTTCAAGGGGTACGGGAAAAATTCGTACTATAGAGGTATTCTTAATAAAGAGGGTCGTTTTATCGAGGTTTAATGCTGCTGTTATTCTTCTTATAGAGGTTTCTCCTCGCTCCAAGTTTTTTCCAAACAATGACTGAGGAAGGAGGAGGGATGGGTGGGGGTTTCATGTTGAGACAAGCTTCTGTTTGTTTTGAAAACTACGTACTATGGAGGTTAAGATTATGATAAATTCGTCTTATAGAGGTCACGTTCGTCTTGTAGAGGTTTTGTGCTAAGAATATTTGTTGTATAGAGGTTAATCAGTCCTAGCCCATGTCACAAACAAATTCGTCTTATGGAGGTTTTTAACTTAATTACTACGTTGTATAGAGGTGTTTTTAGCAATGACCTATATGAAAGTGTCAAGGGGATTAAAAAAAATTCGTCTTATCGAGGAATTCGTTTTATCGAGGTTCGTACAAACGAGGTTCAACTGTACTAGCTCTAATTACCAAGTTGTCATGGCAATGCTTGCTAGCGCTTAACGCTGCAGTGGTGTGCACTGAAACTACACGGCACTCCTAGCGGTGAACGCCGGAATATATGCTAACCGCGGCACTGCTGTCAGTCTATATTTCATTCTTTTGTCTATGATAATAATGAAATAAATTTGTCAAATGTTATCCAAATATATCCATAAACAAGAAAACTACAGCAGTTTACTTTTTCTCCATAAGAATATTATTGGAATTTTAAAAACTGTATTTTTTTTTAATTTCCTTGTCTGTTGTAAAGTTTAATCCTACAAGAACGCTCCTATTTATTGGATTCATTGTTTTTTAGGCTCTACATGATGGCTGTAATGAAAATTAGGCTTTTTAATGTTTTAGGTTAATAATTTGTAAACAGGTTGTGGAAATCTCATAACACACTGTACCATGATCCAAACCTTGCTGGTTCACAAGCTCATTTCCAGCCTGTCAAACACATTCATGCAAAATTTCATCAAAATAGGACAGAAATCACTTGAATTATCATCGATGTTCATCCCAAACATATATACATTAAGTTAAATACGAAATACCCCTATAGTACCCTGAAATTCATATTTGACCTCTGGGAGCATCAATATAAAACAGTAAATCAGTCTGGGTGTAATCCCCCAATAAATATTGTAACAACTGATGCTAATAATAAATGCATTCTATACAAATTTTTAAACATAACATCAAAGTTAATTTTTGTGTGGTTTACTTCTTCTTGTTACTGAGTGAAAATTTAAAAACGTGCGTTTTCAGGAAAAGCACTTTGCAAATTTTTTTCCCCTTTTTTCAAAACTTTTATTATTTTTTTTATTTCATTAACATTTGAAGTTTCATACAATGTCCATGGTAACGCAATATCTTTGGTAGTTTTCTTTTTAAAGAGCATCTTTAGTAGAAAAACACAAAATCCTGTCACGACCATAACGGACGTTTAAATGAATATTAAAAATAGTTAATATTATTTTTATAACTATGTTTTGCTATAAACTAATTTACTTTTATGACCATTATACAATAAAAAGGTCACTGAGCTTTTGGTATGTTTGGTCTTTCTGGAAAAAAATAAAAAAACTCAAAAATGGAAAAAAGCCAATAAAATCTTTTTCAGTTTGTATAACTCCTAAAAACCTTACATGAGACCCGAAAAATCGTTATGTTTGTATAGAGGTGTGCTTCTTTTGTGTATAAAACATTGAAATATGACGATATTTTAATTTTTGAAATTTTTATGATAGAAATCATAAACGTGATAGTCAGGGACAAGCGGTACGGTCGTGAATTGTCTGGAATAATCTAAATCTTTCTAAACAATCCTTCAATTATACTGTTAGTTATAATAAAACTATTTGTTTCAATTGAACTAAACTGTTCAATTTGCAATTATATTAAAGTTATTGTCACGACCAAACACACTATAATCCATAAGGCTGGATTGGTCGTGAAAAAAACCGCGATGGTCGTGAAACTTTGGTCGTGAAATTACGTGTTATTTGGCTCTGTTCTGGCGGTAGCCCTGCACCTCATGTTCGAGGATACAAAGTAGACTTCTAGGTTAATCTAGCAATTGAAATATCTTATAAACAAAAATTAACACCATGTCTACTTAATCGAATGACTACGTACGGTCATGGACACACCAAAATTACAAAAAACACAATCTTTCCTTTATTAATCTTGTAATTCCTCCTTTCAACTCAAAACGACCGGCACTACAATCCTGACGTACACCCCGAACTAGTCTCTAAAACCAACTGACTCCATCGACGCCAGGCTTGCCACTGTCGTGCTCCAAAGTTGAAAATTTTTCCCAAATGGTCGTGATGCCAAATCGAGGGACAGACTTATTTTGTCATGGTAGTCAGTCTGCAATGACAATAAAATTATAATATGCTCCTTTTTTGTAAGTTTAATAACCATTGATGACATAAAAATATGGCTTTATATATTTTGGCATGAATAATTAGTCTAAAAACAGCGTGAAAGTTGGAAAATGTACCCTAGGGACACGTCATGGTCGTGAATTTTGAGACTTTAAAAATACGAAAAAAATACCTAGAACCTATTTAAAACCAAATAAATGTGTGTCACATGTTGCCCCCGTCCCAAAAAATATTAAAACAAATAATAATAAACTACAAATCCAGTATCTACGAAGTAAAAGGCCAGGGACATGAAAACGTACGTTTTTAAATTTTCACTCTACTGCTTTTGTCGACTCATTAGTAAAGCACTATCTTGCATTAAATGCGCTACTATACTGTTGCAATATACTATAACAAATTAGGATGTAGTCTTATAGTATATTTCATCACTAGGGCCTAAAGTGACTCTTTTTGACCCGAGGTCAAGTTTTACGATCGAGGCAAAGCCGAGTTCGGAAAATGAGCTATGGTTAAAAAGACACTTTTGCCCGGGTGGTGAAATATAGTTCGAACTATATTTTTCGTCATATTGCATAATTAATTAACAAACTAAGCTAGTAAACGAAATAGCTTTTATGTAAAGATAACCTCTCAAAACGACTTCCAGCTTTTTTTCAATTCTGCTAATACAAAATAAGCAGCTGTTTCTGTTTAGTAAGTGATTCAATCATTTCGTCTATTACGACTGTGTTACAGTACATTATACCATCGATATGTCGAGCGATCAACAGTAAAAGGCTAATACCTTACCAATCGATAAATAATTTTGATCGATACGAATGCCACAATCGTAATTTTCAACTGTTTACAACAGCTGGTTTTTACTCACTAGAGACTAAAAATGATGTTTACTCTAAAAATGCTACTTTAGACCCGCAACGCATGCATTAAAAACGGCTGTTTTTGCTTCAGTATGACGAAAGCTATTTTTTATAATCTAATAAAAGAAGGAGGAGAACATCACAATCGGCCGGAACCTGTTTCCGATGGTTTTCCTCTTTGTCTTTGACCTTAGCAAGGACAAAACAAGGTCTGCTCTCTTGGATGTCGGCCAACAGTTCCTCGAACACAGGATCAATCCTTGCCTTGCCAATTATGCACTTTGCATTTTTGATACTAAAGCTGCTGGTTTAAGAGTATAATAGGGCGTAGGCGTCAGGACTGTTTTTGTCCAGTGCCGCAACCAATCTTTTCACATTTAGTTAGGTGTAAAACTATGTTGCCATACAATTTATTGGCTTGGCTTGATCATTCGTTAAAGCACTAATTTTTAGATGAACAAATATCTTCATGAAAAAGATACGTCACTTACATGTTTTGATCTTTACTGCTTGGTTTGTAATCCGACAAGGGAGCTAGAAATTTTCTGAGTTCAAACTCCCAAACTATACAGCCTACAGTGTCTACTCATTTTATCTATGCTACTGTCTACAGTACTATACACTTCATATCTGATGGCAGAGTGATATCAGGCTTTCTAGAGAAAGTGTCCTTCCTCTATTGCTGCTGATGAATAAACAAACAGTGATTACTGGCTACCTGGTCTCAACACATCGATAGGAGATGTGATTAGTTATATTAAAACTTTTTTTATTTGTTTTCTTTTTACACAGAATCAACATTTCCTCATTTTTGTAATATTAAAAGTCGCATGATGAATTTCTGAAGCCCTTGAAATCGTAAATTGATATAACCACCAGAACTGAAGTTTACTGGATCGGATCACAAAGTTTTGGGCCTTCTAGTTAGTTTTAGAAATTCCCCAAAAGAGAAATATATATAGCTAGTTTATTAGAATAATTTTCATGACCTCTGTGCTTTTCAGTTTGAGCCTCGACAGAAGATAAAAAAAAACCTCTGGGTTCTAATTTTAGGCCTAATGTATGTTTTACAATAATTAAATAATCTAATTTTTTATCTAAGAAACCAATATCCATTTCAATGAGTTTGCAAACCAGTCCAATAATTGTGGGACGAGTGTTGGGGGAGGTTTTTACTCAAAATAATGAAAATTTTTGTAAATGTATTTGTTAATAATGCAATTCATTAATCAAATACTAGTGTACATGTTGCTCGAATTCGATCAATTACAAAGTATTACAGGATATATTTAAAAACGAATAAAAGTTATAATTTCCGATGAGTTTAAAAGATTCAACTCAAAGGTTATGTAACTATGGAAATACTCACAATGTCCACACCAGTTCAATATCAACATTACTTGTAAATATTTTATTATTTTTCAAATCCTCATCTTTTTTGCGTTTTCTGCAATTATTTTCCGATTTACTCATAACCACATAAGGTCGTGCATTATTATCTTCGTCATTGATAATGCAGCCTGAATGGTACCATCATTTTCACCAGTATGTTTAAAAAAATATTTCAGTCATTTTCTTTATAGTGATAAAATGCTTTATGTTACTTAAGAACTACCTTGATTTCCTTCATAGCCTGGGGCCCATTTCATAATAAAGTAAAAACTAATATTATTAGTAAATCAGCTGATCGCCCAATGCAAATCTAATGGAAATTACAAGTTACAAGTTGTAACTTGTAACTTGTAGTTTATTATGAAATGGGCCCCTGTAGTCACAATTTTATTTGCTTCAATTGTCATTCTTTTGGTTAGTTGCTATAATAACGTCAATTGTATTTATCTGAGAAAATGTAGAGTTTTAAAAGGCCTGATGTTGTTCAGATGTTTTTTGTTTCCCTTAATGGATCAAAATAAAAATAAAATACAGTATCCTATTTTTTTAATGCCTTGGTTTTCAAGATATATGCTATTTCTTTTTATGTGTTTTAAATTCATATCTCAAAAAATGTTTAAATCTTCATGAAATTTTGTATACAATCTTATCAAGTCAAAACAAAAGTAAAAAAATCCTTACACAATTTGTTTCGTTTTAAAATGGTAGACACTAATTTTTCAAACAAATTACAAAAGACAGCTGATTTAATGAAACAGAAATGCAAGGAAAACTATTTACAGTTTGAAATCCTATATTCTAATAAGAGCAATGTTTGCTTGTATGCTTGCTTGCTTGCACAAAGATCTCGAAAACGGCTCCGACGATTTTCTTCAAATGTTGTAAATAGTTTATTCCTGGCCTAAAAACAAGTTTACTGCAGTTAGAACTGCCAACAAAAATCTAATTACCGGCATGCTATAGTATTACATATATAGTATAGTATATATAGTATAGTATTGCACATCTACCATAACCATTCTGTTCTACCACACTGCACCTAAACAATATAAAAAAGTAAATTATCAAACATTCACACAATATCACAAATTATTAATTAAATTAAAAACAAACATTAATATGTAAACAATCCTACTTTGACAGTTCTCATTGTGTATCACGGCTTTTTGATGCTGCTTACTTCAAATTAGCTGTTATTATAACTGCAAAAAATATAATAGTTCTTTTTAATGCTATTGAATATCGTAGAACTAACATGTTTGGTCGAATCAGCTGACAAAATTATTTAATTCCTTTTAAATGTGAACGAGGTGTTAGAGCCCGTCCTACGTACGGGAGTAGTCAGTTAAAACGGTGTAATCCTATAATTCAGAACAGCTAGTTTACACGTATAAAGACAAATTTTATTGCAGCCTACAGTAGAAAGAGTAATTATAAATTGAGATGTGTATGGGCCTAGTCAATGATATCACCTTCCATCGCATACCTACCTCTTCCATAATCAATATCACCACAATACAATTACTCATACTATACACAATTTCCAGTAGGTCTGAATTGAAACTCCCTAAAATAAAACGAAAACATCCAATAAAATTCACAGTACACATAATTATAACTTTAGTGTCCTGACATCATTAAACGAATCGTCCACAGATATTCTTTATATCAATTTCACTGCATCAATTGCTAAATAAATAAGTGTAAACAAAGAAAAGTAAAAAACAACATATAGTTTGTTCTGTAAACAGCTGAGTCAAAAATAATATTCATTTGAACAAAAGAACTGGTCACATGTTGAAGGAATTTAAAAATTAAAAACGCTAGTAGAGCTAGTGACGTAATTAATTGTCTATGTTTATTATCCATTCCGTTATCAGTTCCAATATCCTTGATAATTAAACCACCCTCATTGAATCAATGTACATCGTAATTCCCCATATTCATTTATTTTAACTATAAAATATTCAGCGCCTCCAAATGTAACCACAACTTAACACACGCCAAACAACTTTTTTAGATTTCATAAAAGGATGGTTAGTCTAATTGCAGTATCCTAGGTCAATGATGACGTTGTGTTTAATCTATCTATGTCATTCATCTGTATATCTTTGGATAACAACCATCTGAGGTTGTGGTGGTAATTTAAAATCGTATTCCTGAGGATGCTTGATCTCCATCTTTATGACATCAATATTTCCGGGCCTAATCCAAACAAAGTTCAAGCATTCAAAAACATTGATTGTAAACAAAAAGCTGCCAAGATGAATTAAAACATGTAAAAATTGTGATTTTCCTACCCTCTCCAAAAAAGTTGAGCAGTAAAATAATTTGCATGTCTTTTTTATTTAACTCGTGTACAGAGCCTCGACTTGTACACATCGATGGTGTTACCTATCTCGGTGGTCTACTAATCTTACTTATTTCCTATAATCAATGACAAAATCAGAGTAAATAACCTCATAGTTCTATAGGGCATTTTTATAACTAACCAGCTGTTAGTTAAAACAAATTATATTGCTCTAAAACAAATCGAAGATTACAAAGATTGCTTTAAAAAATAATTTAAACATCCTATTATTTTACTATGTATATTAAATTAATCTGTCATCCTCTTACAGAAGAATTGAACGTATCAATGATTAGCATTACACATAGTATAAATAAGTCAACCCTAAGTATGTCTTTACATTTTTATCCAAATGCTGAATTTGTGACACAAAAGCTGAATGTTTACAGCTGTTATGTTAAGCAAATTATTTTATGCCAAAAGCTAGTTTAGAATCTTAGCGTCGGCTGCTAGACCTTTTAAAAATTAAAACTTAATTTCTAAAAAAAACTGGGACCCTATACTAAAATATGGCTTCGACATTCCCTAGTTCTCAAAATTATCTTTCTTTCAACACAAAAATCATGAAAATCCGTCGAGTGGTTGATTCAGAATCGTGAAATAAAAAACACTGTTTCGTTTTAACATTATAGATACCCAAGTCCAGAGCCACTGGGGCGGAGTCTGAAAGGAGTTTTGAGATAACAATATGCCTATATGTTAATCGGGAGAGCTCTCATCACCCCAAATTTCAGCCCCAATCCGACCAGTATTTTTCGCGTTTACTTGTCACAAACATCTATACACATACATACAGTACATCCAAACTTTCTCATTTATAATATTAGTAGGATAAACGAGATCTCGCCCCGTGGTCGAAAATTCAACCAAAAGTATTTACTGTGCAAACTTCTCCATTTTCACCCCACGCTGTAAATAAATCACGTGATTGGAATTTCTTCCATCTGTTTTGATTTTCTGTTTATATTTTGTTGTTATTTCGTCACCAACATGGCTACCCATTAGGTCCATGTTAATTTTTAAAATTTTAAATTCATTTTTTGTGCTTACTTTTGAGCCTATTTTTAATTTATAAAAGGGATTCTGCACAGCTACAGGAAAACATCTTTAATTTCGTACCTACCACCTATCATAATTTTCAAACTTTTGGGTGGCCTCCTAATTCATGGAATGTCTGCTTCAGTATCCAATAGTCAATAGTAGTATGTATGTACAGTAGGGAGGAGACTTTCACTTGGAAAGCAGCCCCACAACATTGGCCCACATAACACAATGACACTGTGTTATGAGACATCGCCGTAACTAAACTAACCATTACTATAGCTCTAGGCCACCGCCGTGCAGCACGGCACACTGGACATAATTTGGGTTTGGGTTGGGGAATGGGGAATAATGCTTCCCATCGTCGAATCCGAGCATCGGACAGTGATTATCACATATCTACTCTATTGTTAAGATGAGGTGTTTTTTGTAGGTATGTCTGTTTGTTGGGGATAACACAAAGCTACTTGAGCGCTAGGCCTCAATGTAAATCATGAACCCGTTTAACATATGGACGTACGACAATACAACATTCAATTTATGAAAGCATTGCCACAATCCATGCACTGCAAACAAAAGATTTGATTCATAAATACACTAGCTGTACCCGCGGGCTTTGCCCCGTTTAACTTCATAAGTATTCGCATGGCTCAATCACGTCCTGGTTGAAGTTCGTTCGCTGCGCTCACTTCCCTTCAGGTTAGCTCGTTCGCTACGCTAACTCGCCTCCAGGTTGAAGTTCGTTCGCTTCGCTCACTCACCTTTTGGTTGCAAATTAGCTGTTGTCATAAATTAAAAAAAGAATAATAGTGCTGCACCCTCTGTTGGTAATCATTGTAACTTGAATGCTATTGTACATCATAGAACAGAACCAACTTGTTTAATTGAAACAGCTGTTAAGATTCATTAATTCCTTTTAAATATGAAAAATCATAAGGTTAACATGGGAAACTCCAGAGCCACTGGGGCGGAGCCCGAAAGCCCGATCAGAATAAAAACTACTTAGTTTTCCTATATTTAATGCCCAAACAATTGGTGTACCGGTACCGAATTTCAGCCTCCTAGGTAAATGGGAAGTGGGAGAATTAGTGATGAGTGAGTGAGTGAGTTAGTCAGTGAGGGCTTTGTCTTTTATATTATACTAGCTGGCCCGACATACGTCGTACTGTCCTAATGTGGTTTTATATCAAATGCTCGTTCATTTTCAAGATGAGCTCGTTCGCATGGCTCAATCACGTCCTGGTTGAAGTTCGTTCGCTACGCTCACTCACCTTTAGGTTGGAGCTCGTTCGCTGCGCTCACTTGCCTTCAGGTTACCTCGTTCGCTACGCTAACTCGCCTCCACTTTGAAGTTCGTTCGCTACGCTCACTCACCTTTTGGTTACAAATTAGCTGTTGTCATAAAAAAATTAAAAAAATAATAGTGCTGCACCCTGTTGGTAAACCTATTAACTTTTTCATTCTATTGAACATCACAGAATCAAATTGATTAGTTGAACCAGCTGTTAAGATTCTTTAATTCCATTTAAATATGAGTACTCATAAGGTTAACATGGGAAACTCCAGAGCCACTGGGGCGGAGCCCTTTTGACGGATCTGCACCAAACTTCACACAAACCATCCTTGAATAATTCTTAATAATGCCTGAAACTTTCCTTACAATCCGTTGAGCGGTTTCGGAGTCCATAAAGGACAAACAAACAAACATACATACATTGGATTTTATATACAGACTGTCCCAAAAGTCCCGTACCGGTTTAATATTTTCTAAACGACAACAGATAAATCAATAAGATTTGGTACATCAACACCACACCTAAAAATCTACTTTTTTAAGGAAATATAAATTTTCTGTCACATCATGGGGACGTCCCGCAAGGAGTCAGAAGGAAATCTTAAATAGAAGCATAGGTTGGCATGTACATCAAATTAAAGGTCTTTACTAGCAGAATATAATGCCGCAAATGTGAACTCAAACGGACAACCGATTCAAGAATGACAGTGGTTCAAAGATTCATTTAATTTGCATTGCTATTATACGCTTACTCCTCGGGGCACAGCCCTGGGAATCGGAAGAAAATTGTTAACGTAAGCATAGGTCGATATGCACATCAAATTAAAGGTCTTCACTAGTAGATTACAATGCCGTAAATTCAAGCTCAAAAGATCGCCTGAGTAAAAAATGACAGTCGTTCAAAGATTCAAAATGGCAGATTCAAGAAATCTTTGAACGGCTGCCATTTTTAATTCAGTTATCTGTTTGAGTTCAAATTTGCGGCATTATATTCTGCTAGTAAAGGTCTTTAATTTGATGTGCAAATCAACCTATGCTTCTATTTAAGATTTCCTTCTGACTCCTTGCGGGACGTCCCCATGATATGACAGAAAATTGATAGTTCCTTAAAAAAGTAGATTTTTAGGTGTGGTGTTGATGTGCAAAATCTTATTGATTTATCTGTTGTCGTTTAGAAAATATTAAACCGGTCCGGGACTTTTGGGACAGTCTGTATATAGATAAGATAACGAGGCAAAATCAATCAATCAATTGAGATAGGGACGCCACCTACCGTATTTTAACTTTAACCAAAATTTGAGTGAACGATGAGTAGAATGAAGTGAGGATCCGCGTAGCTTTGTTACTGACTAAGATCAGCTGTTTCATTAGCCAAGATCGTTTTATTAAAATTCCTCATAAACCAGGATTAAATTGAAAATACCCCCGCCGCAGCAAACCTGCGGACTAAGCGAATTTCCATTTGACTGACTGGATTTACACTGAAATGTCTACTTAAAAATATAACATTTATTCCCTATTTAAATAGAATTAGTTTAACAAGTACTTAGGTTTGCTGCATCAGGGAGGGTAAAACTGTAATTTTTTGTAAAATGTTAATAGTTAGTGAGAAATAAAAACATTTTCCAAATTTGATCAAAATATGTTCATAAACAAGCAAACTACAACAGTTTACTTATTCTCCATAAGAATAACATGGGAATTTTAAATTTACAATTTTTTGGAATTTTCTCCGTAACCATTAGGCGCATAATAACGCTTCAATATACTAAATTATTTATTTTTTAAGCTCTACAAAATGGTTTGGAAAGAAATTGCTAAATTTTATGTTTTTTGGGTCAAAAATGGGAAAAACCTATTTTTACCCCATAAAACCCCCCGTAAACCCCCGTTCCGATGGTCCGATCATGCTGGATCGCGAACTCGTTCGAATAAACGTAGGTTTACACGTTTGTACCAAATTTCATCAAAATCGGATCATTTTTGCTCGAGTTATCGTGCTAACGGACACACATATATATATATATATATATATATATAAATATATAAATATATAAATATATAAATATATATATATAAATATATAAATATATATATATATGAATTTGAACGGATGGTGTTTTTGGCCTCCAGGGACCTCAAAACGAAAAAAAAAATCGGTCCCGCGTCCAGGTCTTACCATGAGTACTACGGTAATAGCTTATTTCCTATATGGGAAATTCGCTAAAAAAAACCGTGAGCTTAGGTCCAAGACATACTTATTTATTTTTTCATTTAAATATTTTTAAGTTAGATCTGCCAATGGACAGAGACTAACTAACGATTTATTAATAATTGTTATTGTATTTGCTGAATGTTCGAAAAATGAACAGATTGTAAATAAAATTGTGATAATAAAAAAAGCCAGGATTATTTATTTAAAGCACAAAGATCAGGAACAGATGGGCCCAGTTTCGAACCATCAAATCAAACTGACTTTTCTCAGGATTGATCCGGCAACCTTTTGATTGTCAGGCGAGCACTACAACCACTCAACTACCCAACCAGTTAAAAAATGCAAATTAAAATGTAAATTCATAGCTACTGCACTCTCTCATTAGCACTTACTTAATGAACTAATAGGTACTGCTAGTAAATTAATTTGCATTTAGAAAATGACACACACAAATTTGCAATACAATGCATGTATTGAATGAGAAAACTGTCGCAAACTACGCTAAGAAATTAGACTAATTACACATGTGGCATAGTTTTTAGTATTACTTTCGGCTAAGTTGCGCAACAGAAAGCCAAGTAAGCTAAGTAGGCATACTTCTTTACTGCCATCGGTGAACAGAAGCTCGGCTATCTCCTACTACTTACATTTTTATCGTCAGTTCCGGACTTGCGGTTATCGCCAACTAGGACAGGCCCCGACCCACTTTTTATGTTTGCGCTCAGTTCTGTATTTACAGAACAGTTGGAGCAATGAACTCATTACTGCCTCATAATTATCCATTGCCATGAGTCATGACTCATAATTTGATGTAATGCGAGTCTACTCTTTCGTCTCGATCACGTTATGTAAAATGAAGTAAAACAACGAAATCGTTTGATAAACTGAGGTTGGCACTTGGACGCATCACTTATTAGTTTATAATAATCGCCTACAGATAAATCATACTGTAATATTTTGTACTTTCTTATGAAATGGCGATGAATGGAGATGAATGTATGATGAGTGGTGCAATCTTTGGAAAGCTCTTGTTATTTGCAGACGATACTGCAGTTATTGAAAGGTAATACTTGGGACCAAACATTCAATGCAGCGCAAACAGATATGTTCCTTATGCAAAAAGGGTTCTCCCAAAATATATTATCAATGAATGTTTTAAAAACTAAATATATGCCGATTTTCCTTAAGACAAAGGAGTGAGCCTCCCACCAACCTCAGGCTGGTGATGCATGTTTGTGGAGATCCAGGTAACTCGACCTGTGGATGTTTACATTTGGAGAGAGTAGATCATTACAAGTACTTGGGAGTGATATTGGATAGTAGTTTAAGATGGGAACCCCATATTGAATATTTGAATACAAAACACAGGGAATTAATTTATGTTTTTAGAAACGCGCCGTTGCGAAATTTTAAACATTGATGAGATAAAAAATGTATACTATACATTTGTCCAATCAATACTTCAATATGGAATCATAGTACCATGGATAGGAGCTAGTAGTAATATTTTAAAGCCATTTTTTGTCATGCAAAAACTAATTATTAAAATAGCTTTTCAATTCAACAGGCGCTTCTCTACAAACTTATTATTCAACACCACTCAGTCACTTTCGGTGTGTCAACTTTTTATAAAAACTTTACTTGTATATACCTACTCCAATCAAGATTTGATAGTGACGCCAATCACGCATAAATATCCCACCAGAGGAGCTGTAAATGTAGGTATGCAGGTACCCAGAATTTTCAAATCTGCAAACCTTGCCAATGCTTTTTATATTGCAAATTTTTTGTATAGGAATATATCATCAGAGATTAGAGATCTACAGGTATCTCTTCCAGTTTACAAACGTTCGGTAAGCAGTTGGCTGTCGGATATTGGGCTCGATCAGTCCAGTACACCACTTATCAGTTCAGTATACAATAAATACCTAACAATAATAAATACAAAAGTATTATTTGGTATTATTTTTAATTTTTTGATTAATTTCAAATTTGTAATAGAGCTCGTCCCGCGCACAGGTCTTGTACGGCCTATGTGGGACTATTTCTTTTCGTATTTTGTATATTGTAAACAAACAATTTTTTTGAAATAAAACAGATTTAGATTTTTGATTTGTAGTTGTAGTCTTGTTAGTGACTAACACCGACATGTTCCTTAGACACAGCTGTTACATATAATGTGAAGGACTACATAATACAGTAAAAGACAGACACACTCGCCTCACTCTTTATTCTGTGATAGGACCAAAGCATAGTCCTTAGACCATCAATATAAATTGGAAACAGTTGCCGCCGATCATTATTGTAATTATCGACTATTATCATTATTGTTATTGAATAGATTTTTTAAACAGCGATGTGATTAGCAGAACAACAACTTAAACAGCAGAGTTAATGTAATGGTGCAAATATTCATATGGTAAAAAAGTTAACCAGCCAAACAAGATGACAAAGAATACAGATGGGCGTGATCTCAGATGAGCTTAACCTTGATAAGGCGGAACCGGGTGTAATGATAACATTGATAAGCTACGTGCTGACCTTGCTCCCGCATCTCCCCCTTCCCCCCTCTCCACCCCCACAACACACAAATAACAATGCACGTGCAATAACAATGACCGAGATCATTCGAATGTATAATTGACTGTTTCTTTGCATCCAATCGTCATGGATATTTCAACAAAGTTCAAGCTAATATATTTAGGTTCAATCTAAAAAAAATAGTAAATTAATTGAGAAGTGGTACTGATACAGTACTATACCTACTCGATTTTTTTTATAATTAAGTAATTAAGAGGTGAAGTTAGGGGGCTGCAAATATGTTTCTTTTATTTGAGGGGGGGACTTACACTTTGATGAGATAACCACCATTCCCATTCAGACATTTTTAACCATCCAAAAAGTGAAAATCAAAATAATCTGTAAACAAAAATATTGCTCAGGTAAGAATTGGTAGAATGATTATTATGGTCTTAGTAAAAATGATGTCAGGTTTTTAACATTTTTATGAACATTTGACAAAAAGGCATATGTGTCCCCCTTATTCAAAGAGTTATTAATAAGCCGTGAGTTATTATTTGTTATTAATCTAAATATTAATTTGAAACTGTTTTTCTTTGTGACAGCTATTTTGAGAGAACGGGTGTAGAAACTCGGTAGAGGTGTCCAAAGAAAGGTCTTGGTCTGTAGATGAGCCATCAAAAGAGAAACATGGTGAATTCTCTCGGGGCTCTGCCCCAGTGGCCTTTAAATTCCCATCCCATGTTATTCTTATAGAGGAAAACGGGGTTTTTGTCACAGCTAATTTGAGAGAACGGCTGTGCGTAAAAACTTGGTAGGGGTGTCTAAAGAAAGGTATTGGTCTGTAGGTGAGCCCTCAAAAGAGAAACGAGGTAAATTTCCTTGGGGCTCTGCCCCAGAGGCCTTCAAAGTTCACTCTGCAATTTCGTTTACATTACGACCATATGGATAATTTTACACTACTTTTAATGAACCAGCTGTTAATATTAAAATTGTATTCAAAGGTCTACTGAAACTGTCAAAAATAAATGTTTACATTATTATTTATGATTTTAAATTGATTCTCCACTGCATGGCAAGTTTTTTTATAGTTTCAACAAAATGATGAATTCATTATACGTTTTAAATGTTTTGTTCAAAAATCTATGCTTTATTGCTCTTAGAAAATTTTAAATTATGAAATAAGTGTGACATATCAATTTCGAAGGAATATATCACTATTCCTTATCGGGTTAGCTTATATATATTGTAAGGTTGGCACTTGCCTTTTTTTGCCTACTTTCAATCACCCTTTATTTTTTAATTCAAGAAAGAACACCAGAAATTCATTATTGGTATAAAATCTTTCGATAATCGGGTTGAAAATTGTTTCATAGATGAGTACGTTGAGGATAAGAGCTGTGTTCAAGTTTTGGAATAGACTAACTTCGGAGTATGTTTCATCTATGGTTTTGGTGAAGTAGTTGAACTAATGTCAATTCAGGTATTTAAAAAAATGTGTACAGGGTTTTATTTTATTACTAACTAGCTGTAACCCGCGGGCTTTTGCCCCGTTTAACTTCTTAATTTTCAAGATGATCTCGTTCGCATGGCTCAATCACGTCCTGGTTGAAGTTCGTTCGCTACGCTCACTCACCTTTAGGTTTGAGCTCGTTCGCTGCGCTCACTTGCCTCCAGGTTGAAGTTCGTCCGCTACGCTTACTCACCTTTTGGTTGCAAATTAGTTGTTGTCATAAATTTAAAAAAATAATAGTGCTGCACCACGCTGCACCCTGTTGGTAATCCTTGTAACTTTAATGCTATTGAACATCATAGAACAGAACCAACTTGTTTAATTGAAACAGCTGTTAAGATTCATTAATTCCTTTTAAATATGAAAAATCATGAGGTTAACATGGGAAACTCCAGAGCCACTGGGGCGGAGCCCGAGAGTCCGATCAGAATAAAAACAACTTAGTTTTCCTATTTAATGCCTAAAGAATCAATGTACCAAATTTCAGCCTCCTAGGTAAATGGGAAGTGGGAGAATTAGTGATGAGTGAGTGAGTGTGTCAGTGAGTCAGTGAGGGCTTTGCCTTTTATAAGTATAGATAAACTAAATATACTAATATTATAAATCTGAAAGTTTGTGTGTTTGTTTGTTTGTTTGAAGTTCAATCACGCTTAAACCACTGGACGGATTTGGCTGAAATTTGGCATGATGATAGCTCACATTCCCGATTAACATATAGGCATATTCTTATCTCAAAAATCCTTTCGGGCTCCGCCCCAGTGGCTCTGTAGTTCCCCATGTTAACCTTATGAGTATTCATATTTAAAGGGAATTAAAGAATTTAGTCAGTTGTTTCAACTAAAAAAGTTGGTTCTATGATATACAAAAGCATTAAAAGGTTATAAGATTTACCAACAGGGTACAGCACTATAGTTTTTTTTGCATTTATGTAAACAGCTAATTTGAACTAAGCAGCAACAAAAAACTGTGATACGCAGTGAGAACTGTCAAAGTAGGATTGTTTACAGTTATGCTTTTGTTTTTAATGTCATGAATAATTTGTGGTGATTTTTGTGAATTCATAATAATTTATTTTTCTTTATTGTTTAGGTGAAGTGGTAGAACATTATGACTATGGTAGATGTGTAATACCATTAGTATACCGTCAATTTAAAGAAGCAAATTTTATCATACTTTGTCCTCCCCCATTGCAAACGCAAAGCTTGGGTATAACTGCAATAAGCATTTTAAACTTATATGCCAACCCCGTACGAAGGACGGGTACTCTGCTAGTATATATATTTATTCAAATTCAGTTATTCAGTATATATCAGTTCAAATTCATATATATATGTGTGTGTGAATTTTAACGGATGGTGTTTTTGGCCTCTAGGGACCTCAAAACAAAAAAGTAAATCGGTCCTGGGTCCAGGTCTTACGTTAAGTACTACGGTAATAGATTATTCATGGGAAATTCGCTAAAAACTAATCAATTAATTAATTAATAACAACTAATTAAAATTTTACAAAGTTTAGTTAGTGATTTTGAACAAATACTTGGATTAATTGTTGTTCATGAATTAAGTTTTTCTAAACAAAAATATTTTATTTTTATGACAAATAGCTTGCTAGCTTGAGAATTTGATTGTGTATTAACCCTAAACAGGTTAATTTATCACGAAGATAAGGTTTAGGTTGGTAGACCTACTTCTTAAGTAATTCAACATCACGGCCTTGTCAGTGGGAGCTGGAGTGTTCTTTCCTAAACTTAACTCACCACATTTCCTCTTCTGTTTAGTCTAAAGGGCAACGAGTTTAAGTAAGGCAGACGCTAGTGTTAAGGATGCCAGAGATGATGGTTATTCAGCCAGACAGATGAAGAACGAAACATTTCAACGTAGTTAAAAGATTCGAAAGTCTATCTAAGTAGCCTACCACCATTAGATAAAACATACTACCACTTAACGAAGGCCAAATCCGAAATGCTACACCATTACATGTGTTATGTGGTCTAGGTCAATTTAGCCGTGATGCTGTGATGCCATTCTATACTTTTTAGCGAATTTCTTATATAGGTAATAAGCTATTTTCCTTAAGTTCCGTATTATGCAGTGCATCAACAAGATACTCTACAGTAAGTCTACCAATTCCATCTAAATTTTAAGTTCCAATAGTCCAAAAGTCCAATAGTACTTTCGTTCTTCAAAGCAGTGCGAAAACGATTAAGTGAGGTGGCGATGCCCTCTGCTTCCGAAGTGGGGTCAGCAGCTTAGTCAGATGAGAAGTTATTTTTTGAACCTCAAAATAATCTCAAGAAGATATCAAACTACCTTGAGAAAAACTGTGTAACTATAAAATTCAGGAAAACTTTTAATATAAGCCCTATCGGCCAACCTGCAGTGTGTGGTTAAGATAGGATTCTGAATTAACTAATCATGTATCGTAATCATCATATGTAACAGTAGCCTATAATCAATGGTTGTATGTAATTCTTAGGCCTATATTGGAGCCTTGGATATTGGAGATTTTTATGTTTATCTTCAGGAGTTGCGATTTCGCACAATATTTTGAACCTATCATCGTATCAAGAGTTTATAAATCAACATGGGAAACTCCAGAGCCACTGGGGCGGAGCCCGAGAGTCCGATCAGAATAAAAACAACTTAGTTTTCCTATTTAATGCCTAAAGAATCAATGTACCAAATTTCAGCCTCCTAGGTAAATGGGAAGTGGGAGAATTAGTGATGAGTGAGTGAGTGTGTCAGTGAAACAATAAGCAATAATTTATGCAATAATGGATTGAACAGCGGATGAATGGATTGAATTTGCAAGGCATTGTTATCTGCATAATTGGATATAAAATTAGAAGGAATCGGCAATATAAACACGTTTTACGCAATATTGTATCAAGTTGACGATAAAATAATATGGAAATAAACCTTGGTTGTGTTGCTAGCCTAGTGGTTAGCGTCTCGGACTTCGGTGCGGGAGGGACGGGTTCAATCCCCGGCACATCCACTAAACTTTGATCTCTCGTAACTTCTCGTGTGAAATGCCACTGGCGTAGAAAAAAAAAGAGTTATAAATAACTAGGTGAAACCCGTCGAAATCGACGGTTACTTTCAAGGCTTACGGTAATTCATCTAACTAATATAAATTGAGTGAAATTATACATACTTTGAGCATTTAGAATTGTATAAAGAGTTTAAAAAAATAATGATATTAATTGTGTTATTAATCAAATATGGTTGATCATTCAATGAATAAAATATTTCCCATACCGTACGTCATCGGAGTTATTATTAGTAGTATTTTAACTGGCATCTCTTCTTTTGGAAGAACTTTTAGACAGTGTTCAAATCTTTGGGTGGATCTTTTGTAGTTAAAAACTTCCACGATTTCATCAGTGTAATAAAGATTAATCTATGATTTTATTTGAGAAAAATATCTTTTTGTTGAGAATACACGTTCTAACTTAAAAGGGAGGTCCATTCGTTTTCGTTACAGTGTAAGTTTGATCTTTCCTTCGTCACGTCGCGTCAGTTCATATCGTACTTCTGTGCCAATAAATAAACCTCAAGCATAGTTTTGAGAAATTGGTTGTGGGGTTAATGTTAAAACTAATAAGACACTTCTGCACTTGTATTATTTTGTATTGTATTACACAATCGAAGATTTGTCCAGTGGTTGAAAACATGTATGACAATAATCTCATGAACTTATGATGATCTGTCTAGTCTAGAATAATATGATAAAATATAGCCAAAAGTTGTAAAAAAGGCAGACACCAACCCATACAATAGATATAAGATATTTCAATAAGAAATAATTGTAATAGTTACTGTGATAAAAGGATTTTCCACTGATTTCGTAATGGAACGTTATATTGCAAAACATGACCATGATACAGAAGAAAATCAATTTTAAAATCAGAAAATAATATTGCAAATACAGTACTTTCTTTTGGACAATTCAGTACCAATAAATATGTGTTGTTTAAAATACAATTACAAAATTAACAGCTGTTTCATTAAAAAGCATTATCCACCATGGCCAAAATGTAAACAAATCTGTGGAGGGATCTTTAAAGGCTTCTGGGGCAGAGCCGTAAGGGAATTTACTTAGTTTTTCTTTTGATGGCTCATCTCCTTAGCTTAGCTCCATAGGCTTAGCTCCTAAACAAGTAGGTTTATAGCGAAAATGCGAAATTAGTCAAATAACTCTCAAAATTGCATCCACATTCCATAAAGACCATCAAATATACAGTTTTCCACTTTTCAAGTTTGCCACCATTTTGGAAAATGGCCGCCATTTTTGAAATAGTAGAATTAATATTTTTGACGAATTTTATGATCTTTTTGGAATGTGGATGCAATTTTAAGAGTTATTTGACTTATTTACTCTTCGCATTTTCGCTATAAACCTACTTGTTTAGGAGCTACATGATGTAAAATGTACACCGGAAGTCATTTTTCCATAGGCTGTAACTCCTAAACGAGTGGGTTTATCGAAAAAATGTCAAGAATAAAAAAGTTTTTAAATTGCATGTTCTATCCGAAAACATGATAAAATATAGGGTGTTTCATAAGAAATTTCAAAGTTGACCGCCATATTGGAAAATGGCGGCAATTTACAAAAATTTTATTTCACACTTAAAACAAACACCCTGTATATAGATCGTTCTCATAATGAATGGATTGAATTTGCAAGGCATTGTTATCTGCATAATTGGATATAAAATTAGAAGGAATCGGCAATATAAACACGTTTTACGCAATATTGTATCAAGTTGACGAAAAAATAGTTTATTGTGTAGCGCTTTCCAACAGAGGAGGGTAATTTCTGAGGGGTACAATTCCTGCAATTCAATGCACAAGAGATTTGGATTATGTCCTATAAGGGTTGAAACTAAAAACCCACAATACAACCTGAATGTTGTACGATTTTGTTGATTCTGATTGTGTAAAGTTTAAATATTTGTTGAAACCTTTCACTAGATATGATCCAATCAGCTCTTTGAAATATTCCAACAATGATGCCTGTGTAAATATTGCTGGCGTCAGAATCTGGTGGCAAGAAACGCACCATCTTTGTTGTAAACACCTGAGGATCCAACGTCCAAGATGGTTCCCTTCGCCTCGGAGAAGTTACAGTCGACTGGGTGCTACAAGGCTGTTTCGCTTCGTAATTCGCCGTGTTATTAGAGATTTTACACCGGTTGCAATGGCTCTACTGTCGCTAGTAAAACAAGGGAAATCTATAGGTTCTTTTTGTCTCCTTTATGAATTGCTTTACTGGTCATTTAGGCTTTTGTTTCGGAACTAATTATCGCCCTAGATCTAGTTTCAAGGAAACAGCGATATTATACGGTCAAAGGATTACCGAATATAAATTAAACTTATACATACAATCCTACGAGCAATACAGAATCAGTTGGATATTATAAAAAAACACGCGGTCTACCACTGAGTTAAAACAACACATTCTATACTTCCCAACCTATTGTAAAATTTGAAAGATTTTTGATGACAGTATTGTGTTGGCAACACACTTGACGTTATGATCATAATGTGGGCAACGACTTGGAGATATAATTATAATTGCCCAAGTAAGTAAGCCTAAAGTAGTAGTTTGCGTTATCGTTTTAAAAGAAAATACCCATTTCTCCATAATAGTGTCATATTAAGGAAAATTTCAGAATGCATTCTCAAAAACTGGCTGATATTTTGTAGAAAATGAAGACGAGCAATGCACGAAACGAACAACTACTTCTGGCAATTTATTGAAATAATTTAATGTATACCACTCGCTTGAAAACAATACTTTTCATATGTTAAATGTACAAAACTTAAGGAGATATGGCAGTGAAATTACTAACTTCTTAAAGGTTATCAATAGGATTTTAAAATTTTCGTGGTTGATTCAAAGGTACAAGAATGCACATATGTGCAAGAATCTATTCTTTCTGGGATACAAGGACACAGTACATTGTTTTCGTAAAAACTTTCGAGTTTGAGTTTTGAGTGAATATATCCGTTTTGTCTGTCCGTGTGTGTGTCTGTCTGTATGGGTGGATGTGAACAGAGCTACAACAGACCACACCTGAGGTCCGATTTTGATTAAATTTGGTATGTAGTAAATTTGATACCAAAATTCATGGTATCTCCATGCATTTTTCATTATTTTGAATTTTTTAATTTTTAATGGTGAATTCCCCATAAAACCCCATAAAGTAACGGAAAAATCAAATTTTCTCTAAAATGGTCCAAAGGAGTTTTGAATAAGATTTAGTATGTTGTAGCTCTTTAAATTTTAAAAAGAATTGTACAAATCCCATTTACGTAAAATTTACGGTTTAAAAGTTAATTATGTTGTTATTCCATTAAAACCGAGAAAATGGATTTTCGAAAAAAAAAACAAGTTTTGATTGAAATTAGTATGTGATGTATGTGGTCCTTTATTAATTCTTAACAACATAGTGCAACCCCCCAAAAGTTATTGTAACTTATGTTATTTTCATATGAAACCCCATAAAAAACGGAAAATGGATTTTTCGAACAAAAATTCCAGTTCTGATTGAAATTCGTCTGTTATGGTCTTTATGATTCGAAACAAAATAGTGCAAACCCCTCCCCCCATTCCTATAAAAATTACTGTTCAAAAGTTAATGCAACTTTTGTGATTTTACCTACCAAATATCATAGTTATTCTCATCGCTTACTCACGATAAAGTTTGTTGACAAGTTTATGGGAGAAAGTAGGCTATGTATCAGATTGCTGATACCATTTTATTTTTATGTGCTTACATGTAATTTAATTTATTGTTAAATTTTAGGTAACTACCAAAATTTGATACAAGTACAACAGTTCCACTGATTCGATTTTAGAAAATGGACTATCATTTTGTAGCTAACGACTCCCTCAACACATTTAGGTAGAATTATAACTAAATCTTCACAAATAAAATATTGGTCTCATTAAAAAAAATATAGTTTAGTTTAAACATGTTGGAATTAGAAAAAAAAGAAAAATAATGTTGTTTCTTTTAGCTTTACATGAATAATTATGCCTAAATATACAGATTACAATACTCTAAGCCTAAACCATTAGTAAAAATTTTAATCATGTTGTAATAATAGTATTTAGTTATATAAATTTTAAGATTGTAAAAAGAAAAAATAAATCGATTGTTGGGAATCGCGTGTTGAAAAAGACCAATTCGTTATTTGTGCATCAGCTGACCATTGAAGGCAGGCTTTTATACACAATTACAGTAGTCCCTACCTAGTTTGAATTATAATAGGTGTGTAAAAATGCATATTTTTGTTGATATTAAGATACAGTACCTGGGGACCAAGCTTTGCTCGGGGGAAATTATTAGTTTACTCTGAAAAGTATTGCAGATACATTAATCCGTTCCCAATCTCCACACTGCTCACCTTCACTACTTACTTCACCACTCCCTACGTCGTGGACCTGTTTGCCCTCCTTCCCTATACCATTTTAGAATTGCAGATACATAAATGCCACAGACAGTTCCCACACTCTGCACTGCTAGCATTACTACTTCCTACACAATTTCCTACGTCATGGACCTGTTTTCCTCCCTTCTCGTAGCATTTTAGGATTGTAGATACCTTAATGTAATTCCCATAAACAGTTCTCAGACTTCAGACTGCTCACCTTTACTACTTCCTTCACCACTTACTACGTCGTGGACCTGTTTCTGTCCCTTCCAACGGCATTTTAGGATTGCAGATACCCTAATCTAATCGTCATTAACAGTTCCAACACTCCGGGCTGCTTGCCTTTACTACTTCCTCCACCTCTTCCTACGTCGCAGACCTGTTTCCCTCCATTCCCATAGCATTTTAGGATTGTAGTTACCTTAATCTAATCGTTATAAACATTTCCCACACTCCGGACTGCTCGCCTTTACTACTTCCTTCACCACTTCCTACGTCGTGAACCTGTTTCCCTCCCTTCCCATAGAATTTTTGGATTGCAGATTCCTTAATCTAATCGTCATAAACAGTTTTCACACTCCAGACTGCTCGCCTTTACTACTCCCTTCACCACTTCCTACGTCGCGGACCTGTTTCCCTCCATTCCCATAGCATTTTAGGATTGTAGATTCCTTAATCTAATCGTCATAAACAGATTTCACACTCCAGACTGCTCGCCTTTACTACTTCCTTTACCACTTCCTATGTCGCAGACCTCTTTCCATCCCTTCCCATAGGATTTTAGGATTGTAGATTCCTTAATCTAATCGTCATAAACAGATTTCACACTCCAGACTGCTCGCCTTTACTACTTCCTTCACCACTTCCTACGTCGTGGACCTGATTCCCTCCCTTCCCATTGCATTTTAGGATTGTAGATAACTTGATCTAATCGTTATTAACAGTACCCACACTCCGGACTGCTCGCCTTTACTACTTCCTTCACCACTTCCTACGTCGTGAACCTGTTTCCCTCCCTTCCCATAGAATTTTTGGATTGCAGATTCCTTAATCTAATCGTCATAAACAGTTTTCACACTCCAGACTGCTCGCCTTTACTACTTCCTTCACCACTTCCTACGTCGCGGACCTGTTTCCCTCCATTCCCATAGCATTTTAGGATTGTAGATTCCTTAATCTAATCGTCATAAACAGATTTCACACTCCAGACTGCTCGCCTTTACTACTTCCTTCACCACTTCCTATGTCGTAGACCTGTTTGCCCTTCTTCCTTATGAATTGCAGATACATAAATGCCACAGACGGTTCCCACACTCTGCACTGCTAGCCTTACAACTTCCTTCCCCATTTCCTACGTCATGAACTTGGTTTCCTCCCTTCCCATTACACTTTAGGATTGCAGATACCTTAATTTAATCGTCATAAACAGTTCCCACACTCCAGACTGCTCGCCTTTACTACTTCCTTCACCACTTCCTATGTCGTGGACCTGTTTTCCTCCCTTTCCATAGCATTTTAGGATTGTAGATACCTTAATCTAATTGTCATAAACAGTTCCCACACTCCGGACTGCTCGCCTTTACTACTTCCTTCATCACTTCCTACATCGGGGACCTGTTTCCTTCCCTTTCCATAGCATTTAAGGATTGCAGATACCGTAATCTAATCGTCATAAACAGATAACACACTCCACACTGCTACCCTTGACTATAGAATCGAGTAATCTTCAGTATAATCTTTGCTCAATAGTAACAACTGATGTTTTTCCTTTGGTACTGTATTTTGTTTTGCTAGTATACTGTGGATAGACAAATTACAAGTCTTTTGTTTACTTTTTCCTTGTTATTTAATTCAGCCAACATGGTTACCTAGCAACCCATAAGACTAATGTTAAAAAAATGTGATTTTCAGTTTCATTTTTCTACGTATTTAGATTTTTGTTGGCAGTTCTAACTGCAGTAAACTCGTTTTTAGGCCAGAAATAAACTATTTACAACATTTGAAGAAAATCGTCGGAGCCGTTTTCGAGATCTTGGTGCAAGCATACATACAAGCAAACCTTGCTCGTATTAGAGTATAGGATAGGATATAAAAAGATTTTTGTATCGAATTTTTTCACAACGTCAAATTTAGCCTGGTTTACAGTGCGATCCAAGCAATTATTGCTTGCTGCTAGTTCGTATCTAAAAAGAATCTATGCATTTTTACAGCTGTTTTAAATAATAAACCAATAAGTTGGATTCTACGATAAACATTGTTTCGACTTATTGCTTTATTAAAAGAAACATGAAACTTGATCGCTCCGCTCAGCTGGCTTTCACTTCTATGAAAGCAATCCTAGTTGTATGGGTTTTTGTGATCTAATGGGCAAAGTAATTGTAATGTATACGGTTGAAGTAAAAGAAGTATAAACTAGGCGAAGCTTTAACACGAGAGAAGATAACAGATGGGTATGACGTGTTATCACTCAAGGTCACAGCGTCACTCGTTATCAGCTAAAGACCGGCATGGCGCGCACGCCTACAAGTGGGGCTTCTTATTTCAATTCAATTGCATAGGCCTATTTGAACAACGATTTCAAATCAGATAAACAATATTGATGGTGTATTTTCATTTACGTCTTTTCATATGGAACTGTGTACCTGTTATCATACATTTACCTATAAACTTTGGTTTCAAACTTAAACATAAAATGACATAAACAATCTAATGTTAAGGTTTAATGAACTAGCTGCCCAATTATATCACTAAATTATGTTGTACACCATGTCCTACACCTTAATGGTTTGCTACAAGAAGAGAAATAACCCTTTATTATTTTTTCCTAAATGCTTCACAAATCACAATTTACCTGATACACAACTATCGCAGTTTACATAGCTTACCTTGGTTAGCAAACACATTCTAAGTACGTTTTATAAACTACGTAAACTTAAAGTAGCTGTGATTAAAGGTAAAGGTGTTAGTCTCAACGTTGTTTTATTTTCAGGATAGTTTGGTGTGTGTCCCTGCGGCCCACATTATTGCTAAACTATAGATTTTGATTCACAGCCTCGGTTTCGACATAAAATCCGTTGGTGATTGGCGGGATTCGAACCCGGGCCATTGGGGACAGAAGTCACGCGTTCTTCCACGAGACCAGCTCGTTCCACACGTGCTAAAGTATTACTGAATAATACCGTGTTAAGAAAATGCTCTTAGCATCACATGGTGAATAACAATTCGAGAACTTTTAACTGACTTGGTACTAGGTACTAGCATAGACAAAACATACTGTACTAGTAATTAAGATGAGGTTTACAGACAATTTCCATGGACAATAATTAGGATAAATTAAATCTAAATAGGTACCTTTGGTAAATTTGTCAACTTGGCCTTTTTGGCTTTTTGCAGAAAAAAAACAACAAAAAGAAACTGACGCTGAGACACGATCGCCTGATTCACTCAAGTTACACTTAATGAGCCGGTTGGGCAGTCACACTACACACTAATCAGGTACTTGAGCCTGTCATTTGGTGTAAAGAGTTCCTTTGAGTCATCGGCGTATTATAAAATGCAAATTGTGATAAACAACCCCTGTATGTTTAACTTAACAGTAAATGGCAAGTTAGCCTTAGTAACTAATATCACGGAATAAAGAGTAAACATTTTACTAGAATAATGTGTTTACTATTTATTCTCTGCTAACATAGCCTACAACCCGTCTAATTGTAGTTGGCCATGGCTTGACGGACGATAGACCTAACACTCAACAACAAACAGATGAAGATAGGTTTTCGCCTTCTACAAATAATGATTTCATTATAGTATGGATTTTTTAAATAACGTGTTTGCTAGCATTAATCTGTTTGTGCCCTTCTTGCAATATTTATTTTGGCTTAATACCTTTGCCCCCAAAATTGTCTCCTAACATCACGCACGTGCCCACTATAATTAACATGCATTTTATGTATTAACATAACCCAACGATTAACATGCATTTGGGTACATAGAAATATTCGTCTTTGTCAATGATTTTCAGACACTCACACTTCAAAATAGGTATAATCGAACTTCAGTCGTCTGTTTGCACTGGTTTCAGATTGTTAAGGATTTGATTTTGAATTAAGAATTGGTTTACAAATACTAGTTGTTTATGTTCACCCATCCATCAATTTGACTACGCACGATACAGATACATGTTGGACTTCTTAATCAGCTTCAAAATTCAAATTTAAAAATTGTAATACACCTTTCTTGGATAAAGATTACTACAAAGTCCGTAATAATTTTTTCGTCGATGGATTAACTTAGTTTACATTTACAATTTCATTGCATACAAAAAATGTTGAGGGATATTTCCATTATATTATTTTAGCTATAATTTCGTCGAATGGTCATTGAGTTGTTGAGACAACCCATTACCATGAGCCAAACTTACATGGGAGCGAGTGATGATACTGTATCCCAATTTAGCATTTTACATGTCTCCTAGTTTGAATTGTAAATGTTGAACACGCATTGAGTCGTTGAGTCATTTAGAAGGTAAGACGCCCGCATAGTAACATAAGTGTAGAGAAAGTTTCAACGGCACAGAACCTACAATGATTGAAACCTAAGTTTCCACTTTCCTTTCAAACTTTATCTACAATTTCATTCACTTTCATTCATTCACTTCACATTTTATAAAACTAGTTTTTCAACGTTATTTGACAATATCCAGCAATTTCAGTAGTGACAATAACCGAATTAGAATAGTTAGTGAAATACAAGTATTGCTCTTTATTTGTGATGCATATTATTTAATTTAGCGTGAGTAGGTTTAGTCACAACAATACATTCCTCAATAAAAATTATTGTATGAAATTCATCATTTGCATTCCTTTTGTTGTCTTCCTTTTGTTGGACAAACCCCTTTAGTTACGATTCACCAAACCCAACCGAGACTTCGTTATACTTTTGTTATGCTATGCTATGAAAACACAAACGTTTGCGGGCTCAGTAATTGAAACTGACACATGTCTGGAAAATTTTCAGTTAAAACTTTGGAAGTTGTCGTATTTAAGAGGTTAATAGTATTCGTATTTTTGGATCATCCACTCTATCATTGGAAACTCCTATATGCATAATCATATCGGGCTTACTCGTGGTTTGTTTTGAAACTTGGAACTGTCAAAATAACTAATGCGCTGCCAATCTTTATTGTACATTAAAGACTCGAAATTCAAAATAGAATCATAGGTCTACGTGTAGAAATACTTTCCCCCTTACAAGGCGATGATTTCAGAGGCTAGCAATGTAAAGTAAATCATAGCAATGTTTTCGTTGATGCGGAGCGTATTCTTCAACAACGATATAGACTAATTAATTGACAGGATATGACAGGTCTGTGGCACAACAACTTGTAGGCCTAATGATTTTATTAATTTCTCAGATACTGTAATAACTTCTGCGCGATGATCTATCGCGAGGGTGCTGCGTTCACAAAGAAATTATTCCATCGGACTGGTTTCCCATTTAGAGCCATTGCAAAGCACAGATTTGATCTTTCCTTTCGACTATCATGCTTAGGAATCCAGCTCCGAGTCGTGGTCGTGGGAGACAGTCGGGGTAACGGGCTGAGATTTCAAGGTCGGCCACAGACAAATCACCGCGACCGTTGGACATCATCGGGTTACCAGTTGCCGAGTACCGGTTACTTACCTGTACTGTTACACATCTTCGCTTCGAGCTTCACTTCACTGCCCATACGGTACTCGGTACAGGGGGTGTATCTAAACCTCCTGGTACACTACCTTCGCCTTGACCTCTGCACTTCGATCTTCACTTCACTGCCCATACGGTACTTGGTACATGGGGTGTATCTATCTAAACCTCCTGGTACACGACCTTCGCCTTGACCTCTGCACTTCGATCTTCACTTCACTGCCCATACGGTACTCGGTACAGGGGGTGTATGGTGTATCGATACTTCCTGGTACACGACCTTCACTTGACCTCTGCGCTTCGAGCTTCACTTCACTGCCCATACGGTACTTGGTACAGGGGGTGTATCTAAGCCTCCTGGTACACGACCTTCACTTGACCTCTGCGCTTCGAGCTTCACTTCACTGCCCATACGGTACTTGGTACAGGGGGTGTATATAAGCCTCCTGGTACACGACCTTCGCCTTGACCTCTGCGCTTCGATCTTTACTTCACTGCCCATACGGTACTCGGTACAGGGTGTGTATGGTGTATCGATACTTCCTGGTACACGACCTTCACTTGACCTCTGCGCTTCGAGCTTCACTTCACTGCCCATACGGTACTTGGTACAGGGGGTGTATCTAAGCCTCCTAGTACACGACCTTCGTCTTGACCTCTGCGCTTCGATCTTCACTTCACTGCCCATATGGTACTTAATACAGGGGGTGTATCTAAGCCTCCTGGTACACGACCTTCGTCTTGACCTCTGCGCTTCGATCTTCACTTCACTGCCCATATGGTACTTAATACAGGGGGTGTATCTAAGCCTCCTAGTACACGACCTTCGTCTTGACCTCTGCGCTTCGATCTTCACTTCACTGCCCATATGGTACTTAATACAGGGGGTGTATCTAAGCCTCCTGGTACACGACCTTCGTCTTGACCTCTGCGCTTCGATCTTCACTTCACTGCCCATATGGTACTCGGTACAGGGGATGTATCGATACTTCCTGGTACACATTAATGCAGTAACATTGCATTCCTTCTCATCCATTCTATCTTTATGCTTCCTACTCAGAGTAGGTTGTATTATATCCATAATGATAATTTTATCATCATTTCTTTCATTCATACAGCCGTTTATCATACAAATAAGGCCTAATTGATATTTTTATTTCAACGAACAGAATTTTGAAGATAAATAACAGTTTACTTAGTGTACAAATTAGACAAAGAGTAAATAATTTGGATGTGCAAAGACAAAGATTTATATGGCGTTGAAAACCTATTTCCGAATCAACGTTTTCAATAGTTCAATAGACAATTCAACGACTCCAGTTTTGATCCTAGAACTCGATACCTGGTCACGAGGGCCAGGTCCAAATTCACCAACATTTTTGGGGTCGTTTCTAATGTCCAAATTCACCAACTTTCTACCTTTAGCAGGTACGATATTTCTCCCGGCGGGCGGGGAAGGAATTCCCTCCGAATAGTTTGCCATCGCCTGCTCCGTCTCGTCTCGGCGAGAGTGTACTGTAACCTAACCTAACCTAACCTAACCTAACCTAACCTAACCTAACCTAACCTAAACAAACCTAACCTAACCTAACCAAACCTAACCTAACCTAACCTGACCTAACCAAACCTAACCTAACCTAACCTAACCTAACCTAAAGCTGCCTGAAATAATCACAGCTTAAACAGTAATATTAGGGCTAAGCAGTACACTCTCGCCGAGACGAGACGGAGCATGCGAGGGCAAACTATTCGGAATTCCTTCCCCGCCCGCCGGGAGAAATATCGTACCTGCTCCAGGTAGAAAGTTGGTGAATTTGGACATTAGAAACGACCCCAAAAATGTTGGTGAATTTGGACGTAGCCGGTCACGAGTAGGCCGATATAACAACGTGCCCGAGGTATGAGAATTACGATGCCGAGAGAGGAACAATAACTACATCGACCACGTCCACCATTTCATAATGGACCATTGTTGATTGTTTTGAGATCACGCATCCACTACCGAGCCGAACAGCAAAGGATAAACCTTTGATCGAAGTTCGGATATATGATTGGCTAAACAAACATGGTTAAAGTATTGTTTATTAGTCTTCAGCCTTCGGCGGTCACATTAGTACTTGGGAGGGTAAAAATACCCCCAATGCAGCAGACCTGCCGACTAAGCGAATTTACATTTGCCTGGATTGATTTTCAATTAATCTATTAAATAACATTTATGTTTAACGAATACCTAGGTTGGGTGCTACAGGGAAATGAATAAAGTGTGTTTTAGCGAATTTCCCATATAGGGAATAAGCTATTACCGTAGTACTCATGGTAAGACCTGGACCCGGGACCGATTTACTTTTTTGTTTTGAGGTCCCTAGAGACCAAAAACACCATCCGTTCAAATTCATATATATATATATATATACAATAACCCCCTGACCCAGAGGCATATATATTGGCCCAGAGGTATATATATATATATAAAACACCTATTAATATTTATATATATATATATAACACCTATTAATATTTATATAACATCTATATAACATCTATGGTACATCTATTATCCGCCCAGAAGATAACTTGAGTAATTATTGTCCGATTTTGAGAACATTTTGTTTGAAGGTGAAAGGCGCGATAAACTTGAATGAGTTCGCGAACCAGCATGATCGGACCATGGGAACGGGGTTTAACGAAGATTTTTATGGGGTAAAAATGGGGTTTTCTCATTTTTCCCATTAAAGCACAAAATTTAATAATTTTTATCCTGACTATTTTAGAGAGCTAAAAAAAGCAAATAATTTATTATATCAAAGTGTTTTTGTACGGTGATTGGTTACGGAGAAAATTTAAAACGATTTAATTTAAAATCCCCATGTTATTCTTATGAAGAATATTGTAAAATGTTGTAGTTGGCTTGATTATGGATATATTTTGATCAAACTTGGCGGATTTATTTATTTCATACTAAGCTATTGATATTAAAAATACCCCCGCCGCAGCAAACCTGCAGACTAAGCGAATTTCCATTTGCCTGATTGGATTTGAACTCAAATGTCTCCTTAAAAATATCACATTTATTCCCTATTTAAATACATTAGTTTCAAGAGTAGGCCTACTTAGGTTTGCTGCAACAGGGAGGGTACAAAGGTGTTTTTTTGTAAAATGTAATAGTTTAGTATGAAATGAATGCATTTTCTAAATTTAATCAAAATATGTTCATAAACAAGCAAACTACAACAGTTTACTTATTCTCCATAAGAATAACATGGAAATTTTAAATTTACAGATGTTTTTAATTTTCTCCGTAACCATTAGGCGCATAATAACGCTTCAATATACTAAATTATTTGTTTTTTAAGCTCTACAAAATGGTTTAGAAAGAAATTGCTAAATTATAATTTTTTTGAGTCAAAAATGGGAAAAACCAATTTTTACCCCATAAAACCCCCCATAAACCCCTGTTCCCATAGTCCGATCGTGCTGGTTTGCGAACTCGTTCGAATAAACGTAGGTTTACACGTTTGTACCAAATTTCATCAAAATCGGATGATTTTTGCTCGAGTTATCGCTAACGGACACATATATAAATAAATATATATATATACATATAACATTTTGAACACATGGTGTTTTTGGCCTCTGGGGACATCAAAATGAAAAAAGTAAATCGGTCCCGCGCCTATGTCTTACCGTGAGACCTACGGTAATAGCTACTTCCCTATAGGAAAATTCGCTAATATAGTTGTAATGAAAGGGTTTAGAACAATTTTTTTATAAACAATTTTGATCATCCAACGCATAGGTTATGGGGTTACTGTGTATTCCTAAATTTCAATAAACTAGAGAAAATATATATTTACTTTTACGTGGACTAAATATGTATTTTTGACAACGACTTTATAATACAATTAATTGTGGAAAATCAAGATTTAACAGTGATGTTTTAGCTTTGCATTGCTGACCATTTTCGATTGCCAATAAAACTGTAATGATTTATGTCCATTCAGCAGCTTGTAGATGGTGACGGAGGTAGATATAACATCTACAAGAGTGGATCAGTAGAAGCTATTTTGTAGCCACCGACTTGTGTAGTAACTATGGTTACGGTGGCAAATTTTATCACATCTACAAATAAAAAATAGGTAATGGATCAGTAGAAGCTATTTTGTAGCCACTGACTTTCATAGTAACTATGATTACGGAGGTAGATATCACATCTACAAAGTAGGTAATGGATCAGTAGAAGCTATTTTGTAGCCACTGACTTGTGTAGTAACTATGGTTACGGAGATAGATTTTATTACATCTACAAGTAGGTAATGGATCAGTAGAAGCTATTTTGTAGCCACTGACTTGTGTAGTACGTAGTGTTATATAGTCAATGGTAGTATCTATGGTTACGGAGGTAGATATCACAATGTCTTATATATGTCATATACAAAGCAGGTAATGGATCAGTAGAAGCTATTTTGTAGCCACTGACTTGTGTAGTGCCTATGGTTACGGAGGTAGATATCACAATGTCTTATATATGTCATATACAAAGCAGGTAATGGATCAGTAGAAGCTATTTTGTAGCCACTGACTTGTGTAGTACCTATGGTTACGGAGGTAGATATCACAATGTCTTATATATGTCATATACAAAGCAGGCAATGGATCAGTAGAAGCTATTTTGTAGCCACTGACTTGTGTAGTACCTATGGTTACGGAGGTAGATATCACAATGTCTTATATATGTCATATACAAAGCAGGTAATGGATCAGTAGAAGCTATTTTGTAGCCACTGACTTGTGTAGTACCTATGGTTACGGAGGTAGATATCACAATGTCTTATATATGTCATATACAAAGCAGGTAATGGATCAGTAGAAGCTATTTTGTAGCCACTGACTTGTGTAGTACCTATGGTTACGGAGGTAGATATCACAATGTCTTATATATGTCATATACAAAGCAGGTAATGGATCAGTAGAAGCTATTTTGTAGCCACTGACTTGTGTAGTGCCTATGGTTACGGAGGTAGATATCACAATGTCTTATATATGTCATACTAGCAGAGTACCCGTCCTTCGTACGGGGTTGGCATATAGGAATAAAATGCTTATTGCAGTTATACTCAAGCTTTGCGTTTTCAATGGGGGAGGAACAGTTTGGTAAAATTTGCTTCTTTAAATTTATGGTATACATAGTATTACACATCTACCATAGCCATAATGGTCTACCTCTTTACCTAAACCACCTAATCAATAGAGAAAAAGTAATTATAAAAAATTCGCAAAATATCACAAATTATTCATTAAATTAAAAAAATAAACAACTGTAAACATTCTACTTTGACAGTTCTCATTGTGTATCTCAGATTTTTGTTGCTGCTTAGTTCAAATTAGCTGTTTTCGTAAATGCAAAAAAAAACAATAGTGCTGCACCCTGTTGGTAAATCTTATAACTTTTTAATGCTTTTTCATATAATAGAACCAACTTTTTTAGTTGAAACAGCTGACAAAATTGTTTAATTCCCTTTAAATATGAATACTCATAAGGTTAACATGGGGAACTACAGAGCCACTGGGGCGGAGCCCGAAAGGATTTTTGAGATAAGAATATGCCCATATGTTAATCGGGAATGTGAGCTATCATCGTGCCAAATTTCAGCCCATTCCGTCCAGTAGTTAATGCGTGATTGAACTTCAAACAAACAAACAAACAAACAAACAAACACACAAACTTTCACATTTATAATATTAGTAAGATACAAAGCAGGTAATGGATCAGTAGAAGCTATTTTGTAGCCACTGACTTGTGTAGTGCCTATGGTTACGGAGGTAGATATCACATATACAAGCAGGTAATGGATCAGTAGAAGCTATTTTGTAGCCACTGACTTGTGTAGTGCCTATGGTTACGGAGGTAGATATCACATATACAAGTAAGTATGGATCAGTAGAAGCTAGTTTTTGTAGCCAACAAGAACTGAATGAGCCCTTTATAGTCTACACGATTGAAGTTCTATTTCTTTCTCATATTGTTACACTAAGATTCATTGGTAAGGATGTAAAGATGCTAAATCTTACATCACTAAAGTCTCATTTTTTTATATAATTTAAAATGTGGTGAAAGCAAATTGTTTATTCCAACATATATTATTCAAAACTTAAATCATTGAAACCCAACAATTGACGACAGTCGTGACACAAGTAATATGAGGATAGGTGGACGTGAACATCCAGTTGAGTATCGTGCTCGTCAAGCCCGCGATCCAATCAATACGTATATACGTAGGATAATTCAGTGATATAACTATGGGAGCGAGACTTAACACGTTCGTCTCGTAAGTAACACGCACGTGTGTCTGGACGCAACCATTTTAATGTGTCAAATAAATAACATTTAATTTGTAAACAAGGTAAGTCCAAAACTCTCAGATAAAGAGCTACGACTGTTGATGGATGGATACAGAAATTTAGATTCGAGAGGTTGGTACACATTTTTACTTATCTACCAATGTTAAATTATGTTTACTTGACCTTTGAACGTGTAAATAAAAATGTAAGTTGAATGACAGAATCATGCGTTCAGTAAATCTTTAAAATTTGAAATAACTGAACATTTTTGTTTATTCCAAAACAATTACGGTACCGTATTGCTTGCATGTGTACACCTCCAACTTTTTTAGATTCTAATTTAACTCACCATAATTGGCACAGATGATATTTTATTTCAACTTAAGTAATTGTACAGTTTTCAAAGCATACGTGTGCTACGCCATTGATCACATTACATGACCGGCGAATGATCGCATCAAGAACAACGCTGACTGTGTACATATTCTACTGGGTCATCGTCATCGACCACGACTATGTCAAAATTGCAAGATTCTGTACGAAGTAGTAAAGAGATCATCAACAGGGGTCTGAATACTCAAAGTCGAAGTCGAATATTTCGCTGAACGAGACAATAGCCAATTGAGATCAATCATTTTTTTCTTTTTTTACTTTTCGTCGGTTACTAATCACTAGAAATTCGTACGTATCAATTGGTAATGTTACGGTGACGAGATATGGACCTCTCTATATTTTGAGGATAAGCGATCCTTCCGACAAACCAGTTACATTGTGACGTCATGAGTTGGTGAGGTTTGCTGCTGCTACGACACGTGAGCGATGCCCCAGTAACCCGCGCAACCGCGAAGCCTCACAACACAACTGAACATCTGTTTCACTCACTTCCGGTATGTCTGTTATCAACAGCTGATTGGACCGGAAGACCACTGTGTGACCAGACCACCACACCACACACTCTCCACTCCACACATACCTGTGGTTTATGTGCCGAAGACGAGACTCAATTAAGCTCGTTCCGTTCAATGCTTTTTAGATATGTGCAAGCAACATATTGCCATGGGTACTTAGTACGCTCTAACACACTCTACAATTCAACTTAATCATTTATGACTTCCTCATTCTACAAATCTCTCAAATATAGCAGGCCTATATACACTTTTATATTTCAAGTTCTCACCTAAATCAAGATTCATTTTTCGTGAAATGTTTGTCTTTGGACCTCGCACAACTTTTGAAAATAACAACTTACAGTATTCCTATTATATGATAATATCCTTCCATCTAGGATAGCAGGGCTACATTTTTTATATTGTATTAATAACTTGAATTTCCTGAAAACTTTAAAAACTTTGAATGAGTATCAGTCATTGGACGATTCTTGGATACCAACTGAACTATTTGGTACACAACCATGAAACAACTTAATTTAACGTTTGGTGTTGCCTTCAAAAACTTAGAATTTGCAGCACCTTGCAGACTACGGCCGGTTTATGCACCGCGACAGTCGCTACATATGTTGCGGCTGATCAATCGGTCACGCGACAGCGACACTTTTATATCGCGTAAACTCACACTCCGGTGGTGGAGGAATTAAATAACTCACTCAGTTCTCAGGTCATTGGTGAGTGTTGTGTTGAGGTTGTGATGTAAGAGTGATTTTATTAAGAGTTTTGGACTCTGGAGTGTTATACGTACACGTTGACGAACAAACCCGTTTATTCATCTATACAACACATACAAATTTACAGCTTGAATTGGGTTAACCCTCTTGAAAATGATATTACTGTATATAAGAAATATGACGTAGTTTATATTTAAAATAAAGGGTAAAGAACTTATTTTAATATTAATTATTAACGATTATAAATATATGATAAATGTAAATATATGGGGAATATACCACGTGGAGAATGAAAAATACAACTGTCGCGCCGCGACTGTCGTACCCATTTGATCCAATGGAGTTTGAACCGTGCGCGACACCTTTTTTAAGCTGCGATTCTAAAACCTGACGCGGGTATTTAGAGATAGCCGAGTCGCTCACGCGATACTTTGTCGCTGTCGCGGTGCATAAAACCGGCCTACGAGTTTCATTTGAGACCTGACACGCTACTGAAGCAGAACTTTTATTTTTGCATGACCTCCCCAGCAGTTTCATTATCACAGTGTTATCAAAGGCCTATAAACATCCAGCACGAGACAAACATCTTTAATGAATTGACAATCACTCTTTCGGAAACTACAACTGATTTGAATCAGTCCGAGGTGTTTACTCTCATAAGGTAAACGAACATGCAATTTAAAACTAGTTAATGTTACCATCAGGAAACTCTCGGTACAGAATTTTATAGCTCAAATAGTAACGGAATTCCCCTTATGACAGTCGAAGTCAAGTTCCCTTTCCTGGTTGTAAAACTAGTACTTTAATTAATTATGTGTTGATAACATTTAGTTTAGCTTGAATTATTTATGTTGCTAGAAAAATGGAAACTATGGAATCGAAATAAGTCGTACAATTTTATTTCAATAACAGACTTTACAGGAAGTAGGCCTAAAAGAAAAATCATAAGAAGCCTAGTTTAGAGCGCCTATATATGTACCGTGTAGTCTGCGCCATCAGCTTTTCTTTGCCTTGAGGTTAGTGATGTAAAATACCCAGGTATTTAAAACTCAGGGTAAATACCCTGGGTATTTACCCGGGTAAATACCCAAAATCCATAAATACCCGGGTATTTAGGGTATTTATGAAATCGATTGAAATTCATTTATATTTATCCCTAAATATGTTATTGTTATCATTACATGATAAATTAGGATAGTCTATAACACCTTTTACAAACTTGAAGCTTTGCTAGTACCTTTTATTTAATTATTTAGCACTTTTTTAATACTACATAAAGTTTCTAAATAAGCATGGGATTTCGTGTCTTAAATCGAGTAACATCAGTTAAGTTTAACTTACTAAAAAATTTTATATTAAAAAGGCTGTGGCTATTTCAATTTTTATCATTTTATAAATTTATAACCAATTAAATAACATAAACAAAATTATTTAAATTTATAAATATCCAGGAATTGTTGGGTATTTAAGATGCAAAATCTTTATTGTATAAAATACTTGGCAAAATCTTTATTGTATAAAATACTTGGAAGGCTAGACAGACCTAAGGCCTGATTGACATAGGCAGAATGGCAGAATACTAAAAGTAATTAAACTTTCTGTGTTACCGCTTAGTTGGAAACAATAATATATTTGGATAAACCTACTAAAAAAAATTATTTTCTGTTTTTTGTTTTAACTGAATATAATTTTGAAAGATTTGTGCTAGGTATAGATCCAAATGTTTTGTATCACAAGTTTTTAAGAAATTAGTTTTTTTTTATTTTGATTCCATTGATACCAACCAAAGATCTCTGAGAACAAAAATATTATTAAATCCTGCTATCCTACAGATTGAATTTTAATTATATTCTTAAGTTGTTTACAAATAGGCCACCACTAGGTTAAATTTTCCTGCCTTTCTAAATAATAATTTTTACTTAGCAAATTATTTTTTTCACTTTCAATAAAATAAATAAATTCATTTATCTATCATAGATATTAAAAAAATCATAAGTAGTCAGGACCAGTGCAACCATGCGACCAGGGTATTTATGCCTTATATGCTTTATGCTCAGACCTGGATATTTATGGCGATTATACCCAGAAGTAAAATGCTAAGTAGTGACCATATGAAATGTTGTTTAACACATTTTATCATCATTTTACCATCCTTACTGGGTAATAATTGCAAAAAAACATCTCAATCTTATCTAACTTTAATAAAAATTATAAATACCCAGTTTATGGGTATTTACCCGGGCCTCGGGTAAATACCCGGGTAAAAACCCAATTTATATTTACCTACCGACTGGGTATTTACCCGGCCCACATCACTACTTGAGGTATCTTAGAAACAAATCCCGAAAGTATTTAGTATCCATCTATCTACATGCACAGTTTGTTCCAGATATGTTTTTTTAGACTTTACTTACCCCCCCCCCCTATAGTATGGATACAACCTGAGAAATAGTTCATCAAGTGTTAATAATCCGCCCGTAGTTGTTTCCTCGTAAAACGCTTTTTTAATATTTACGGGTCATTTATTTGGGGACAAGTGCACTCACTGTATATAATCATAACAAAAAAATTGTCCTTAATAAAGGGTTTACGTAATAATTAGACTGACAGGCCAACACTAGTCCAAGAATGTGTTGTCGTCATTAAACATTAGTAGAAAGTAAAGTTAAACCATTGACTATACATACCTACAGTAGGTATATACAGGGTGAATAAAAAGTCAAGACCCCCCCTCTAATATTTTTCCAAGTAAATATACAGATATATCCTTTTGGTGGTCGTGCAATCTTAGCAGGAAGTTTCATTTTATGATTTTGAAATTTTTGAGTGTCCCCCCGGGGAAAAGGGGGGATTTGTGGGGCAACTCAAATATTTTAAATGTAGACCTCCTTCAAGTGACACCTCATTTTTAAATGTTTGCAAAAACTTAAAGAATGGTGAAAACTAGAGGTCGCTCTTCTCTATCCAAAATGGTAGCCCGTCAAATGTTGTGGAAAATCAGCAATGGTAATATTGGTTCGTAATGGTAATATTGGCTACCATTATGAATAGAGAAGAGATAGCGAACTCTGGTTTTCACCATTCTTTAAGTTTTTGTAAACAATTCAAAATGAGGTGTCACTTGTAGGGGGTTTACATTTAAAATATTTGAGTTGCCCCCCAAATCCCCCCTTTTGGGGGGACACTCAAAAATTTCAAAATCACAAAATGAAACTTCCTGCTAAGATTGCACGACCACCAAAATGATATCTCTGTATATTAACTTGGCAAAATATTAGAGAGGGGGTCTTGACTTTTTATTACCCTGTATAGTACTGTGTAGGTATATATAGTCAATGGTTACACATTGTGAGATTAAGTTCATCTATGTAACCAAGTGTAAGTTTAGAATCGTATCTTTCAAATGGTATAAAATTTGGCAATCGGTTTTAACCAGAATCGTACAAAGCGCGACTATTATAGTCGCTCTGCCAGTTATACTGCGTATACTTCAAGTTGGCCGATGGACCCGGGACTACCTGTGGCCACCCCTATAATCCCTCGCAGTGTTCGCCGGAGCAGCCCGATGTCTAGGCGATGAGTCACCTACTGGCTGTGTTTATACAATGGTAAAACTTTTTAACAGAGTAATAATTTTACATTTTCAAAAGTGTATTTGAAATCTGCTAAAAAAGTTATGAAAAATGATATAAAACTCGACCTGAACAAAAGGATTTAGGCAAGTTATAAGCTGTAAATCAATAGTAATAGGTTAAGTTCGGGACTGTTTGGGTGAAATTAAATTGATCGTAGAATTTGTTAATAGTAAATCTGTTTTAATGAGATATAATAAGCCTAATACGAATCACAATAACAATCAGTCAAAAACGTTATATATACAACATGCTATATACTGTACAATGCAAAATACTATACAAAACAAATCATACGCATCAATAAAAAAACAATACTGTACAACAAATTATTAACTATTAAACCAAATTAAACCTTCAGTGGTCTGTAATTGCTTCTGATAGTTTCACTGGCAAGGTCTTCTTAAATATGGATTCTTGTGTTCTCTCTGCAAGAGAAAAAAGTAATTAAGTAAATAAGTAAGTAAAAAGTAAGTTACGATTTGTTTGTAACCAAATTGACTGACGAAAAATTGAAAACCATTTATTTAATTTGAGCAAAGTTGTCAGCTGAAAAATTCAATTATGCTAGAAAAACATCTTTTCAAACTTCTTAGTAAAATAAAATAGAATTAAGCTAAAAAAAAAACAGATTATACACGGTAATTTATGATAACTATAATTTTTATAAATAATAATACGTTTGTTTACAATCTAGTATTTTAATAAGTAGAAGTTTTTATAGTTTTAAATATTAAAATAATTTTATTTATTAAAACTAACTCTACAAAACTGATAAAAATACTTTTTTTAATAAGGGAAATAACTTACTCATTCAAGCTGAGCGACTCCCAAGTCGTCTTCCTCATCGCTGTCCCAGTCGCTGTCATCCACATCCGAGTCCCCTGGAGCCAGGTTAATGATAAGTTCCTGCACACTGGTATCGTCGAGACCTTCACAAAGCCAATCGTTGTCCATTTCAGTCTTCACGTGCTTGACACATTTTTCCCAGGTTTCGGGGGGATAGGAGTTCACAGCTTCCATGAAGAGTGTCTGAACGTCTGACAACTTGAATGTGGTGTTCTTTGATGCTACGTACCGCTTCAAATGGCCCCATACCATTTCAATGGGGTTATAATTACAATGATATGGTGGAAGTCTGATTACTCTAAATCCTAGGTCAGCAGCTTTCTTGTCAATAACATAGGAAGTAAGCTGAGGCTTATGAAGTTTGATGAGATTGTAGAGTTCAGGCTTACGCATATCTGGAGTAAATGGAATTCCACGGTTATGCAACCAGTCAATGTACTCCCCTTTTCTAGACGATGTTGTTGGTGCTGGATTATCCACCCGGGAATGATAGGGGGCATTGTCCATCACTATTGTAGAGCCAGCTGGGATTGATTTTAACAACACCTCAAAAAACCAGCCTTCAAAAACTTCGTGGTTCATCTCTTCGTGGAAATCAACTGTCTTTTTTGATTCAAAAATCAATGGTGGTGAGTTTATCCAACCATTGTATCCTCCTGCATGGCATATTATGAGTCTTTTCCCTTTTCCGAGCGGAGCATTTAAGTTGCAATCAGACTTGTCGTCCGTCCATCCCACCTCCTTTGTTGAGTTGGCGTTAAGCCACGTTTCATCGAGGAAAATTACATTTTTCATATCAACATTTTTCATTTTTCTTAAAAATCTACACCTAGATAAAGCAATACTAGGTTTTTCCATTAGCAGTTTTCTTTTGTTGAGCTTTTTCCAGCGGAAACCAAGGTTTTTCAACAATTTGGATAACGTTCGTAATGAGCCACTGAATAGACTTGCCTCACGAAGTGTGACCTGAAGTTTTCGGAGCGTTGGTACCTCTTTGCGTCTGTAATAATTTACCACGTGCCGACGAATCGCAGTTCTGTCAAAATCGTCCATGAGCGAGAACCGTGACTGCTTGTGCTTTTTCTTTTTTGGCGTTTGAAGTACAGGAGTCGAGTGGTTACATACAGCTACAGCTTCTTGTTCACTTTCTTCTGCCAAGTCCAGTTGAATGTCACTAGAATGAGATGTATCAGCACCAACACTAACACTTTTCAACTCCGCCTTTATTCTTCCCACGGTCCGTATCGACACCTGACACGCTTCGGACACTCTTTCGACAACTTTCTTTACGTCTTTTAGCGGCCCTTTGTTGTCGCGTTCTCGCTCGAAATACTGGAGGACAGACGCAATTATCGTTCTAGCTTGGGAATGATACACTTTACCCCGTTTCTCTGAAGGAGGCATTACATAAGAATTTACGGCGAACAAATTCAATTGACTACTTTTAAAATTATATTCACTATACGTCCAGAAATGTAATTCTAAATAAGCGCAAAAACACTGGCCGAATTTCACGTACTCACGATGTGCACCCCTCGACTGTCACTACACACACTGGTCATATATTTGCAGTTTTACTAAATGAGTCACAACCCCTCTTTTAGAAATAGTATGAATCATCTAGAAACAGACTTGTTTGCAGATTTTCTTGTTGATTAACTTTAGCATTGTAACACCCTTATCACATTAAATATTATTTTGTTTTGGTCGAGTTTTATATCATTTTTCATAACTTTTTTAGCAGATTTCAAATACACTTTTGAAAATGTAAAATTATTACTCTGTTAAAAAGTTTTACCATTGTATAAACACAGCCAGTAGGTGACTCATCGCCTAGACATCGGGCTGCTCCGGCGAACACTGCGAGGGATTATAGGGGTGGCCACAGGTAGTCCCGGGTCCATCGGCCAACTTGAAGTATACGCAGTATAGGGTTAAATAGCTTATTGATTTTTAACGTCACCATAAAAACTATGACCTAACTTACCATCCTCGATGCACAATACAGTATTTTAAATTGGTTGCTTCTATGCGTGCAAGTATGTTTAATACACCTATTAATTTCCGAAATTTTCCGGGGGAAGGCCCCGGACCCCCCCCCCCCGTTTTTCCGTTATCTATATTGCACCCACTTGTTCCAAATCCTGTGGGCACCCATGAATCAAGTATTATGTTAGAAAACCAGTTCTATCAGTATTTACAGTGTTTTCTGCGATCTCGGGGATTTCATCATCTGATACCGCAATAGCGACGAGACCACCTATCGCGGAGACATGACCATCGTCACCCGCGATCACGGAGGAGAAATCGCTTTTAATTGACACAAATCTCGGCACGAGATAATCCCAAATTATAGTATGTAGCCTAATCCAAATGATCGGGAGGATGCTATTTATTCCAAAAAATTGGGGTTTCTTCCTTAACTAGTTGGTGGATTCCGTTAAATACTTAATATTTGATTATATGACGTATAAGCCATACAAACTTTTTATATAGGCTACATTGAACCGTCTAAAACCACAACAAACCAATTAACTGTTGAATTAATTGTTTTGACGTGCGATGGAGCTTGCAGGTGCCAATGGAAACAGTAACGTGTAAACATTCTTTGGATAAAACAGGTTCCTGCCAAGTTTGAAATTAATCAGACGAGATCCATTGGCGTTATACGTAAACAATACTTTCTACTAATGTTTAATGACGACACACATTCTTGGGTTAGTGTTGGCCCGTCAGTCTAATTATTCCGTAAACCCTTTATTAAGGAAATTTTTTATGATTATATACAGTGCACTTGTCCCCAAATAAATGACTCGTAATTATTATAAAAGTTTTTTATGAGGAAAAAACTACGGGCGGATTATTAACACTTGATGAACTATTTCTCAGGTTGTATCTATACTATGTGGGGAGGGGGGGGGGTAAGTCAAGTCTTAAAACAAAAAACCATATCTGGAACAAACTGTGCATGTAGGTAGATGGATACTAAATACTTTCGGGATTTGTTTCTAAGATACCTCAAGGCAAAGAAAAGCTGATGGCGCAGACTACACGGTACATATACAGGGTGTTGAAAATGTCTGGAACCAACATTATATCTGGTGGGTGGTTAAAGAAAAACAACTGATATTTTGTGTACGGATATACTATGGTTTTACCTATCTTTTGGTGCCTTATGAAAATTTTTACCACTTATAGGGAACGTCCTGTGGAGGATGCAGTAAAAAGTTTTAATGGAAGCCTATGGTAAATGATACATCATTTTAAAGGCCATTTTTTTCTGAGTAAGGAGCCACAAGTTTCATCTCAAAAGGACCACCCTAGCAAAAATGGCGACTGTTTGAAATTTTAAAAACCACTTATAGGGAACGGAATTTTTAAATTTCAAACAGTCTCCATTTTTGCTAGGGGTGTCCTTTTGAGATGAAACTTGTGGCTCCTTACTCAGAAAAAAATGACCTTTAAAATTATGTATCATTTACCACAGGCTTCCATTAAAACTTTTTACTGCATCCTCCACAGGACGTTCCCTATAAGTGGTTTCTTTAAATTTCAAACAGTCGCCATTTTTGCTAGGGTGGTCCTTTTGAGATGAAACTTGTGGCTCCTTACTCAGAAAAATATGGCCTTTAAAACGATGTATCATTTACCATAGGCTTCCATTAAAACTTTTTACTGCATCCTCCACAGGACGTTCCCTATAAGTGGTAAAAATTTTCATAAGGCACCAAAAGATAGGTAAAACCATAGTATATCCGTACACAAAATATCAGTTGTTTTTCTTTAACCACTCACCAGATAAAATGTTGGTTCCAGACATTTTCAACACCCTGTATATGCGCTCTAAACTAGGCTTCTTATGATTTTTCTTTTAGGCCTACATCCTGTAAAGTCTGTTATTGAAATAAAATTGGACGCGCCTAGGTTCGATTCCATAGTATTTTTCATGGGTGCTTTTTCACCCAAACAAAATTTTAAATAGGTACCTGTCATTTTGGATGGGGGTGACATATCGACTTCAGGTTTGCGCCGTTGCTTATGTCTTGACAAATCATTCAAAATGAGGGGTCACTCAATAGGGGTTGCTATTTAAAAAAATAAGTCAACAGGGAGGGTAAAAATCCCAAAAGGTTGTTTTTTTTATGTTAATAGTTTAGTATGAAATGAATTCATTTTCCAAATTTGATCAAAATATGCTCACAAACAAGCAAACTACAACAGTTTACAATTTTCTCCATCAGAATAACATGGGAATTTTAAATTTAAATAATTTTTTTTTTAATTTTTCCGTAGCTATTAGGTGCATAATAATATACCATATCATTTTTTTTTAAGCTCTACAAAATGGCTTGGAAAGAAATTGTGAAACTTTGTGTTTTTAGGGTCAAAATGGGAAAACCAATTTTTACCCCATAAAACCCCCCATAAACCCCTGTTCCCATAGTCCGATCATGCTGGTATGAAGCATCTCATTCGATAGTACAAGAAATTATGTTCTTTTTAATATTTCGTTGTTTTAGATTGCACCAATGTTGCTGATGTTAAACTTATTGTTTTTTACATTTTCATGTATAAATACCAAATATTTTTTCATATCATTATAGTATTTACAAAAATAAATAAGGTTAATTCAGCAAAGTTTTACTTTAAAAAAAAATATATATATATTTTATCTTCCAATGTCAATACATAGGCCAACTGTTCTAAATATTTATTTTGTTGCAATTTTCCAATAATAAATATTTAGAACAGTATGTTTATTCTTTATTTCATTACAAACAATTCAAGTACATGGTTTAATAGGTTTGCTCTATTGGTTTAATTTATATGAATTTTCTAAAATATGACTGCAAAATCGCTTAAAATGCCTCGCACTATTAATTTTTTTGCGGTCATGACAACAGCTTATTAACTAAGCAACAAAAAGCTGTGATACACAATGAGAACTGTCAAAGCAGGATATATTACAGTTAGTTATATTTATGTTTTTAGCTTAGTAAATAATTTGTGATACTGTGCGAATGTTTGATGAATTACTTTTTTCTATTGTTTAGGTGCAGTGGTAGGACATTATGGCTATCGCAGATGTGTTGTACTATAGCATACCAATTTAAAGAACTATATTTTCTCCAACAAGCGAGTTGTAGTATTGTTGCAAAAGAACAGTTTAAGAACGTGTTTAAGTGTGTTTTAGGTGAGTTCTGGAAACTGAACAATAACCTTTCTTTTAATTCACCAAACAAACAACTCGGGAAACATTGAATGAATGCTTCCACCACGACCATCATAATATCATGTAATGGAGTAAAAACAAGTAATATTTCATCGTTATCACTTACCGCTTGCAAGGACGCCAAGCGATCTTTCACCATGGCGCTACCGCATATCCCTTGTTCACTAGTCACTGACTACTCACTGACTGACTGACTGAGTGACTGGTGCGGTCGGTGCGGCGGGCGGCAACCTCTACCACCACTGCCTGCTAGTTTCCCCTTCCCCACCACTAGATAAGACAGAACGTCACGCCGTTCCACCTATACCTATAATAAAACAACAGCAACAGCACCGATTTGATCTCGACACCATCGGCAACGGCAACCGACGGCAACGCTGCTAAAGAGTTAAACACAAACTATAGAAGGGACTGTCGCAGATCGTATTGTTGATGGTTGTGCTGAACGATACCAGAATACAAACTATAGCCTACAAATTAAACTGTTACTAGTGTTACTAATGAATGTGTGCTTTGACTTAAACAAAATCATTGTCATTTGTTCCACACCTAAGCATAACAGGTAATTGTGCGAGTTGTGATTTCTGTCGGTACAAATATTACCAACTTTGGCACACTTATTCTAACTTTCAGTAAATGAAGAGAAAACACGCACTGAACAACGTTAATTTAGACTACTGTTAACGTTAAGCTCAACGTCCCCGTTAAATATGGTTTTAGATAGTATATCAGAGCCAATGAAATTAATGTTAATAACATCATTATTAAGATACATTTAAGTTTACTTTGTGGATGTACATTATAAAGAACTATGTTTTTTTAATAACATATCTATGAGTTTTGGTGTTATATCATGCATAGCCTTCTCTGTAAAGGTGGCTATGGTTTATATGGGCTAGCGGTTTTTCTATCCCCCTGGAATTTTACCCCCTGGGCAAAACTGACCTCACAAACAAACTGTAAAATTCCGCCCGTGAACTTTTGAGTTGCACATCAGTTCGGTGATGGTGGAATTAAACGTATATTTTCATGGTTGTAAATTTAATCATAACACATCAAATATATATATATTTTTATTTTTTTTATTTATTTAATATTTTTGACGCTGGAAATTAAATTTGCTACAACTTTTGCATTTGATTAAATTGTTTATAAATATTTATTTTGAGCATAATTTTGGGTTGCTTTCAAAATTTGTAATTTGAAAAAACAGAAGATTTGTAAACTTTTTTTTATTCTGTGCACAGAGGGATTGCCAAAAACAAAATCTTTTATATCATTATATGCTACATTCATAATCTCAAAATAGTTCTAGATAACGATAAGTATACACCACCATTCATTGTCGACCTATTTTCACTTGGTTATGACGGATTTAATGTTTTCGGCCGCCATCTTGGATGCGCCATTTTAAAATGTGATCAATTAATTTAAATATGAAGGGTGGTGTTGTGACCCATCATTTTGATTTACTTTTAGCGAATTTCCCTATAGGGAAGTAGCTATTACCGTAGGTGGCACGGTAAGACCTAGACCCGGGACCGATTTACTTTTTCATTTTGATGTCCTAGATGCCAAAAACACCATTCGTTCAAATTTTTATATATGTATATATATATATATATATATATATATATATATAGACTTATATATATACGTCCGTGAACGCGATAACTTGAGTAATTTTTGTCCGATTTTGATGTAATTTGGTTTAAAGGTGTAAAGCGGGATAAACTTGATGAGTTCGCGAACCAGCATGATCGGACCATGGGAACGGGGCTTTACGGGGGGTTTTATGGGGTAAAAATTGGTTTTTCTCACTTTTGACCCTCAAAACACAAAATTTCCCAATTTCTCTTAGAAGAGCTTAAAAAAACAAACAATTCAGTGTATCAAAGTGTTTTTGTACGGTTATTGGTTACGGAAAAACTAAAAAAATGGTAAATTTAAAATTCCCATGTTATTCTTATGGAGAATATTGTCAAATGTTGTAGTTTGCTTGTTTATGGATATATTTTGTATTTTGATCAAATTTATTTATTTTGTACTAAGCTATCAATATTTTACAAAAAAAAACACACTTTATTAGTTTCCTTGTAGCAGCAAACCTAGGTACAGTAGAACCTCTTTAATCCGAACTAATTGGGACCAGGGGTAGTTCGGACTATTGAATAGTTCGGGTTACAGAACATATTGTTGTTTTTACATAACAATAGCTAAAACATGGCTAAAATTGATCAACATTATTTTGGGGAAAGTGAAACAATGTTTTATAAAGTAAAATACAGTGTTTATTTAATACAGTAGTAAACATGGTAAATAAAACGTACTGTAAATTAAATATAGTATACAATAAAGAACTGCTGTACTGTGTATATAGTACAGCAATGAGGGGTTCGGATTAGTGGACGTTCGGATTACGGGGGTTCGGATTAAAGAGGTTCTACTGTACTCGTTAAACCTAATGTTATTAAAATATATTTAATTGAAAATCAATTAAGACAAATGGAAATTCGCTTAGTCGGCAGGTTTGCTGCGGCGGGGGTATTTTATATTGAACTCAATGCCGCAATCCGTTTTTGGTTATCAAACTTCCTTGATGAAATATTAATATTCTCTTATTTAAAACTAGCTATTACCCACGGGCTCCACCCCGTTTTACTACATTAGTATTAATAAAACTATTGATTGGTTAAGTTAAGATGAAATAAACAAAACAGAATACAAACAAATAATAACAGCTGAGATATTTTTTTACATTAGGTAAATGGAAAGTTCCCTTTGGAAAGCAATTACGACCTTAGAGGGCAATTTATGAAATAATGGATAATTTTGGGCAAAGTTTCTCGTCATGACGAACATTTTAAGTATATGGTTAATGGGGGTGTGACTTGTAGTTTTCTCAAAAGTTCATGGGTACTTTTGGCTTTGTATATAGATTTCAATATTTCAAAAACCAAAGATGCAAATGAAAAACGGATTGTGGCATTAAGTTCAGCATAAAAAAGTAGCTCGAAATGATGGGTCACAACACCACCTTCATATTTAAATTAATTGATCACATTTCAAAATGGCGGATGCAAGATGGTGGCCGAAAACATTAAATCCGACATAACCAAGTGAAAATAGGTCGACAATGAATGATGGTGTATACTTATCGTTATCTAGCACTATTTTGAGATTATGGTCTTAGTTTGTAAATGCACAATGTTAAAATGGGCTAAAAATAAAGTTATAAAAAGTCCTCATAACTTTAGAACGGATCAAGATTTTTAAAAACTAATTGCGGCATTGTAATCAGTGTAAAATTCTAGTTTAAAATAATGGGACACAACCCTACCTTTACATTTGAAAAAAACTTTGTATCGTATCCAATATGGCGGATCCAAGATGGCAGCCAAAAATGTATACCCAGTCAAAATGAGGTACTTACTACTCTACAATGATCTGACGTAGTCCAGAGATGATATCTTAAGAAATGTAGAAAAAAGTTGGGGGTGAACTCATTTAAAACTCACCCTGTACACTAGACTAGACTATAGACTAGACTAGACTAGACTAGATAACCCACTACTTTGGTTATCTCTTAAGTACTGAGCTAAAGTACTGGCGGGTGCCCTCTATGCACAAGTAAATGTTAACCACCTATTGTAAAGTGAGCTTTTCATACCTATGTAGCAAGCTAAATCCCTCTCATCTTGACTCATTTCAACTACTGTGATGTGGTGATCAATAACATGACTAATGAAGTTTCTAGTAGACTTCAGCGAGCGCAGAATTCCTGTATCAGATTTATGTTTGGCCTTAGGTGATATGACCATGTAACTCCCTATTTACACCTGCTTTCATTGATGAAGTTAAATGAACTTCGGGAATTCCACACCCTCCGTCTTCTACACTCCATTATCAATAGTAAAATTCCCAATTAATTTATCAGACAACTTCCATTTTATTTCTGACATCAGCACCCATGCCACTCGTAGAGGCTCTCACCTTTTATCTACACCAATTCACCAAATCTAAATCCATAGGAAACCGTGCGAGGTTTGGGGCAGAAATTAAATCTATTATATTGAGCAGCAGGCGTGAGTGAGTCTCTGCCGCTGGTGTGAGGGGTTGTTGGTGGATTGTTTGAATGGGATTTTTTTAGGATTACTAAACTTAATTTCTTCATGTTTACTCATTTAATGTATTACTTTTGATTATTTAAATTTATTTATAGTACCTGGGGACCGAGCTTTGCTCGGGAAATTCGTTAGTTTGCTCTGAAAGCAGTCTTAGTATTGCAGATACATAAATCCATTCCCAAACTCTACACTGCTCGCCTTTACTACTTCCTTCAGCGCTCCCTACGTCGTGCACCTGTTTCCCTCCCTTCCCATTGCATATTAGGATTGCAGATACATTAATGTAATTGCCACAGACAGTTCCCACGCTCAGCACTGCTAGCCTTACTTCTTCCTTCACCACTTCCTACGAAGAGGACCTTATTCCTCCCTTCCCATTGCATTTAAAAATTGCAGATACCTTAATCTAATCATCATAAACAGTTCCCACACTCCAGACAGCTCAGCTTGACTACTTCCTACACCACATCCTACGTCGCGAGCTTGTTTTTCTCCCTTCCCATAGCATTTTAGGATTGGAAATATCTTAATCTAATCGTCATAAACAGTTACCACACTCCGGCCAGATCACCTTGACTACTTCCTTCACCACTTCGTACGTTGCGGACCTGTTTCCTTCCCTTCCCATAGCATTTTAGGATTCCAGAGACCCTAATCTTATCGTCATAAACAGTTCCCACACTCCGGACAGCTTGCCTTTACTACTTCCTTCATCACTTCCTACGTCACGAACCTGTTTCTCTCCCTTCCCAAGGCATTTAGGATTCCAGATACCTTAATCTAATTGTCAAAAATAGTTCCCACACTCCGGACGACTAGTCTTGACTACTTCCTTCACCACTTTCTACGTCGGGGACCTGTTTTCCTCCCTTCCCATATTATTTTAGGATTGCAAATACCATACTCTAATCGTCACTAACAGTTCCCACACTCCAGACAGCTCGCTTTGACTACTTCCTTCACCACCTCCTACGTCGCGGAGCTCTGTTTCCCTTCATTCCCATAGCATTTTAGGATTGTATATACCTTAATCTAATCGTCATAAACAGTTCCCACACTCCGGACTACTCGCCTTGACTACTTCCTTCACCACTTCCTACGTCACGGACCTGTTTCCCTCCCTTCCCATAGCATTTTAGGATTGCAGATACCCTAATCTTATCGTCATAAACAGTTCCCACACTCCGGACTGCTTGCCTTTACTACTTCCTTTATCACTTCCTACGTCACGGACCTGTTTCCCTCCCTTCCCATAGCATTTTTTGATTGCAAATACCATAATCTAATTGTCGTAAATAGATCCAACACACCGGACAACTTTCCTTTACTACTTCCTTCACCACTTCCTACGACACAGACCTGTTTCCAAACCTTCCCTTCCTATAGCATTTTAGGATTGAAGATGACCTTAATCTAAACGTCATAAACAGACCCCACACTTCGTACTGCTTACAATGCCTACAATGTATCGAGCAATCTACAGTATAATCTTTGCTCAATAGTAGCTAGCAAGTTATGTTTTCCCTTTTGTACTGTATTTGTAATTTGCTAGTATACTGTGGGTAGTTGGCTTATTATGAACACGTGCTATAACTTCAAGTATTTTGTTTACTTTTTCCTTGTTATTTAATTCAACCAACATGGTTACTTAGCAACCCATAAGACTAATGTTAAAAAAATGTGACTTTCAGTGTCGTTTTTCTACGTAATTAGATTTTTGTTGGGGGTTCTAACTGCATGAAGCTCGTTTTTAGGCCAAAAATAAACTATTTACAAGATTTGAAGAAAATCGTCGGAGCCGTTTTCGAGATCTTTCTGCAAGCAAGCAAGCAAGCAAGCATACATACAAGCAAACATTGCTCGTATTAGAGTATAGGATTAGTGAATATGTTTTTATTTATTTATGTTTTAGAGGTTAAGTGGTAGAGAGGACTTACAAGTCCTAACTTCGCTTCTTAAATAAAGAAATTTTTCATTTAATTTCATTTCATTTCTCTTGACACCAACCGGTACAACACGTACTCGAGCATTGTCAAATTATTTCTATGCTCTGTTCAGTTTTGGGCATGTTTTAATGAGGAGTCCCAACCAAAGTCTCTGGTTGGAAACAGAAGAGGATCTAAAGACAGATCTAGATCAGATACGCGTCTAACATTATTAAAAAAAAAAACTATACGATTTCTTTGGTCAGGTGGTTCTCAGTTTTTATCTTTGAAAATAGCTACGAAATCTCTGTTGCTACAATACAATGGTGCTAACTTTACACTGTAAAGTTAGCATCATTGTATTGTAGCAACAGAAGTAACTTCCTTTGTCTTTTACTATGCACAGAATCTAACTTGACTCCTCTTGTCCCTACAAATTCCTGTTACAGTCTTAAAAGATTGGACAAATTTAATGTGTTGGCGTTTTCAAGGTGTGATCCTATTTCCCGCAGTTGAATTTTTTTCATGGGCTGTTGGGTTCCAGTGTCTTCGTCGTACATACAAATCTATGCGTATTCGAATCACAACCTTTTTGAGGAATTAGAGGACCTACTCGACGGTAAAACGTGTCATGTAATGTCCTTAAATCTAAATGAGCTTCAGAGCAAAGCATGGCGAATTGAATTGATGAATGTTATCAAAATAATTTCTGGATTTAAGTCTCCCAGCAGCCCTATTTTCAGAATGGGAATGTTCAATAAGCTCCTTAAAGTGTGGTGAATTCCGCAAATGAGGTAAACAAACCTTTCCTTAATGCCAGCAAATTGTAAAAATTGAACTGTCTATTTCAAACTATGTCCATGTGTTTAGTTGTAAACAAAGTGAATTAAGTTTGATTCAATGCAATGTCGACCGATAACACCACTGTTCCAAAACTTTAGCCCTTAACTGTACTTAATTGATGCCCTTTCTTTATATTCTGAGACGTCTTTGCACATTTACGTACAAATGCCTTTAATTTGACACCTCAAACGTAAAGATCCGTCCAGCTGTTATCGAGTTATGACTGTGAAAAGAAAACTGCTTGCTTATTAATATACTAGATAACCTGTTGCTCGAAATCGAGCAAAACTGCAACTTGAAATAAATTAATGAAGAGCAAAAAACATAAACAGCAAAACCTCAATCATAGAGTCACTCTAAAGTAGCTTCTATGACTGATAATAGAAATTTGAAAAATATTAAGTTGTACAAAATTAGAAAATTAATCTACGGTACGATCTTTAAATATAGATCCGTTCTCATACTGCTTTGGTTATCTCTTATGTACTGAAGGCAGGTGCCCTCTATGAGAACGTAGATGTCAACCACACACTGTAAAGTGAGCTTTTCAGACCTATGTAGCAAGCTAAATCCCTCTCTTGACACAAACCAGTACGACACGTAACTGTATAGCATTGTTTAAATTAGGTGTCCCAACTAAAGTCTCCGGTTAGGAACATAATAGTGGATTTAACGACGTATCTAGAACGGATTCACGTTTATTACTATTAGTTTTTGAAAACAAAGATTTATTCGGCCAGGTGGTGCTCTGTTTTCAGTTTTAAAATAGCTGCGACATCTATACAGGTAGCATGATTGTAGCGAGGGAAGTCACTTCTTTTGTCTCTTACTATGCACATAAGAATCTAACTTGAATCCTCGGAGCTCTCGTCCCTACAAATTTCTGCCACAGTTTTAAAAGATTGGGCAAATGGGTTGGCATTGTGACCCTATTTCCCGTATATATGTTTTCATTGAATTTTTTGTTTGAATTGTTTTACATGCGCTGTAGGGTTCCAGTACCAACGTCGTACCGGTACTTATAGATCTGTGCGTATTCAGGATCATGACCTTCTTGAGGAATTAGATTACCTACTCCGTGGTAAAAGGTAAAACGTGTCATGGATCTCTTGAAGTTTTAGATCCCCTGTGTGACCCTCTCGTCAAAATGAGCTTCATAGCTGAACATGGCAAAGGCGGAATTGAATTGACGAATTTTATCCAGATAATTCCTGGATTCAAGCCTCACAGCCCTGTTTTCAGATTGGGAGTTTCCTACAAGTTCCTGAAAGTAAAGTATAGTGAATTCCTCAAATGATGTAAACCAACCTTTCATTTAAGGCAACAAAGAGTACAAATTGAACTGCCTCGGCCAGTCTTTTCATGCTTGAAATTTAAGCCACCACAATGTAAAAATGTAACGTTCATTTGTCCGAGATTGTATGTACAGTATCACCACAGCGGCACTGCCACTCTGTATCCGTCAAATTGGGAGGTTCGATGCAAGCGGTCTCGTTTGTGTTCCCTCTAGCCACTCACAGTTCTTCGTCTTACTGGGGGCATTTAATTTTAAATTTATATAAAATATGAAAGTTAACCAATCAACAGAAAACACTACAAAGGAATTTTGATACACATTGTAAATTACATGATAATATGGTAATGTAACGGGTAACTGCACTGTCAATAATCACTTTAAAACATTCACTCAATCACACCGAACTGTAACTAAAACTACATGATCATTCAGTAAAATACGATGTAAGTTAAATAAATTAAACTATTACAAACAATTTGTTGTCAGGTCTTGCTAGGAAACTATTTATGAACCAGACTTAGTTAACATATGTTTAAATGAAAATATAAAATTCCGGCTTTGCTCTGGATCATAGACTAATAAGTCCTGCAGTCTGTGGTTAAACTTAAAAACTATTTCAAACTACGTCCATGTGTTTAGTTGTGTAAACAAAGGGAATTGAGTTTGATGGTTTGATCTAATGTCAACAGATAGCGCCACCGTTCCCAAACTTTAGCCCTTAACTGTACTTAAGTGATGCCCTTTCTTAATATTCTGAGACGTATTTGCACATCTACGTGAAAATACCTTTAATTTGACACCTCAAACGTGTCAAGCCGTTATCGAGTTTTGACAGTGAAAAGAAAACTGCTTGCATATTAAGACTAGATATACTAGTGCACCTGTTGCTCGAATTCATGAAAATTTGTTGCAAAGTGTTACAGGCGTTACTTCAAAACAAATAACAGTCATAATTTTCGATGACTTAAAAGAGCCAACTCAAAGATAATGTAATCAATCACACCACTCCAGTTATCGAAACAAAAACGTCTCTAACTGTTTTGATCAAAATTTAGTATGATATGGTCCTTAAAGTTTAAACAAAAACAAAATAACAACCATGTAAAAATTATGGTTAAAATTATTGAAATTTTTTTGATTTTATTCATAAACATCATGGTTTCTCTCACCTTTTACCCATCATAAGGGTTGTTTACTAGCTTATAGGTTAAAGTATATGTCAGTTTGCTGATATTGTTTATTTTTAACAATGTACAAATTTTTTTGCTAAGTGTTCTAATAACTTGGTCTTGAATACTCTGTTATGATGGCAGAGTACAGTTGTTGAATGTGCTGAAGCCTCGGAGACCTCTGTTGACAGCCCTGAGGAGAGGGTAGTTGCCACAACCACAGTTGTTGTTGAAGTCGTCATAATCTAATGTCCAGACCATAGTTCCTCCAAGGCCTAGGTTTTTGATGAACTGTGTCTGGACAGTGCAGATAATGTTTATAATTTACAATGGAAATGAAATAAATCAAATAAATTATGAAACCGTTTTGCCTAGATCAGCATTATACAAAAACAAGTAGTGCCGGCTAATAAGATTGTTATGTCTGATTTTAGAAATTCAAAAGCTGTGATTTTCTAAATGATCCTAATGGTAGGCTACCTGATGATTATTTTGTAATAGGTGTTACAAAGTAGGAAGTGATACACTTATTGTTGTTATAGGGTGATATAAAGTGGAACCTGGAAAACAAGTCTCTCAAGAAAAAAGACTCTGTACTTATCCTCTCCAATAGCAAGGTGAACTCTGGCCACATAACTGAGGTTACCTTCACTCTTGCAATGACCATGAATTATGTGTACTTCTTTCAAACATCAAGCAACTACAGTTCCGCCAAAGTTTCTGTGCACACAACCAGATCTGGTCGGGTCTAGGCGAGGTGGTTGGTGGGGGTACTTTTGTGAAAACATTTGTGTCTTGCTACTCACGGCACCCCTACCACCAGCACTGCCAATATTTGGTACCGTATGTTTTAGTTCGGTTAGTAGCGACCACGTCCGCGCACACAGGAGTTTTGGACGAACTGTACAATGCATCTAATTTTACAGGGTTTTAAGTTATTGAATCGGTCTCGTGTTGTTGATTTTTGCCAGGGAGTCACAGATGAAGATGACCACGATATTAAATCACCTTTTACCACTGTCAACAACCTAATACTATTTAGACGGTAGTTTAAAGTAGCTCATAATATAATTACCATTATAAAAAACCTGATGATATTTATTGAGTGTTCATTTGTTGATTATTTACCTTTCTATCAATGTCAGAGACGTCATCATAACTGATCCATTGGGTGTTGTGGTAAGCCACAGTACCATAAGATGGCTTCTCTACCTTCCAACCCTCAGTACGCACCATTTCACATATCTGTAAACAAATTTCTAATTTCATGAAGGCATTGTTGTGTGCGACTTGACACTGTCGCGCATCACTTAGGTTATATATTAACACAGACATTTTAATGCTTATTTTACCATGTATGATCTAGGTGTTTCAGTTACATCAACAATGTCAGCAGGTTCCCAGAATTTCTATCAAGTTATAGAAATACACTGGGTCAAACACATTAAAGTTCATTAGGGTTATTAGTTTGTATTAGGCTTGGTAGTTTGATTGTAATGATTAGCAGCACTAACTTGGTTATTTAGTATAGCTTGTTTGACCTGACTGGTAATACACGAACTGGGCTTAAGTGACTTTTTAGCAATAGATATTTTTGTTCGTAACCGATGACTCATTAGAATTTGAGCAGGACTTAAACCATCGATAACATGACACTCAAGCAATACTATGCTAATGTCATCACAACATTTTTCAACATCTATAATTTTACAGTTTGGCCCATTCTCTCTACTTGTCCAGTAGATCTCGTATAAAAATGACTGGAATTTATTAAATCAAAACCCCATTCTTCGGCGAATTCATTGAACTCATTAAAGTCCCAAATGGATTGTTATCTCCTACTACTTTCAACGGGATTCCATGACAAGCGAACATTGGTTTCAAGAAGTGGTGTAGGCTTTTGAGATGATATTGTTACTTAGTTTTAGTATATTCAGTCATGATGAGTGACTTATAATATTGTAATTCAATATTGTAAACTGGTGAAATCGGTTGGCAATAAATAAAATAATAACTAGTAGTACGCTTATTCTGCGCGTAACAGGATGAGTGAACGTGAGCGCAACAGTGGAAGTGTACACCTACACCTAGCCTACTACTGGTGTCCCTGGTGAACACAATGTTATTTGTATGGGCAAATCAACCGAATCTCAGTCAACAACAATCCTAACTTCTCGTCCATTAATTCACCAAAGTCATTGGTAATATACGTAATGGATTTCCAACAGTTATCGATAGGAGGTAAATCCATCGTTTCTGTACAAAACGTCTTTTGATTAATTGAAGCCCATTTCCTTATTTGTTATGAGGCCTATCATAGACAAAACTAAGCCAAACTGAACTAATCTAACTTAACCTAACTGCCACAGCACAGTGTAAAGGAGTCTTCTTAAAAATATCGTATGGCTTATAATGATGATATATAACACAAACTAACGATAGCGCTATTATATCACCTAAAAATGATTAAAAATCCAATATATGTTTATCTAACTGAATCTAAATGCCATAAACGGTTCCCACACTTGGCACTGCTTGCCTTTACCACTTCCATCGCCACTAACTAAGTCGTAGACCTGTTTCCCTTCCTTCCCATAGCAATTTAGTATTGCAAATAGATTAATCTAACTCTCACGAAGGGTTCCCACACTCCGGACTGCTCGCTTTGACTACTTCCTTCACCGCTTCCTACGTCGTGGACCTGTTCCCCTCCCTTCCTATAGCATTTTACAATTGCAGATTCATTAAGTCTAACTGTCACAATGGGTTCCCAACCTCCGGACTGCTCGCCTTGACTACTTCCTTCACCCCTTTCTACGTCGTGGACCTGTTTCCCTCCCTTCCCATAGCATTTTAGAATTGCAGATACATTAATCTAACTGTCACAAAGGGTTCCCACACTCCGGAATGCTCACATTGACTACTTCCTTCACCACTTACTACGTAGTGGACCTGTTTCCCTCCCTTCCTATAGCATTTTACAATTGCAGATTCATTAATCTAACACTGTCACAAAGGGTTTCCACACTCCGGACTGCTCGCCTTGACTACTTCCTTCACCCCTTTCTACGTCGTGGACCTGTTTCCCTCCCTTCCTATAGCATTTTTAGGATTGCAGATACAATATTCTAACTGTCACAAAGGCTTTCCACACTCCGGACCCCTCACCTTGACTACTTCCTTCACCACTTCCTACGTCGTGGACCTGTTTCCCTCCCTTAACATAGCATTTTATAATTGCAGATACATTAATTTAACTGTCATAAAGGGTTTCCACACTCCGCACTGCTCACCAAAGCACTATTTAATATTCAATGCCAACATTAAATTGAATAATGTAAAAAGCTACTTTAGTTCCAAATATATACATATATATTTGTAATGTAAAGGTTAATTTTAATGCTGAACATAAACGGTATAATAACTGCCGACTAATATACTAAAGTTCAATTTATTATTCTGGAAGTTGTGAAATTATAATGATATATATTCGTAGACCCCAAACTGTTTACTCTATGAATGAAAGAGCTTAGAGTAAAAGTCGTTCTTTCTGTCTTAGAGTAGGCAACAAAATTGTTGGTCGCAAAACGTAAACAAATAAAAAGAAGAAGAAGGTAGCTTCTAATGTTATTCTTATGGGACAAATTTAAAAAATTATTTTCAGGGTCTTATAATTACTACTGAGCGGAATCGTCTAGAATTTTAATGGTGTCTTCCCACTGGTGTCATAATTATTTGTGCAAAATTTGAACGCTATGAGGCGGTTTGGGAGCTCGGTATTAGCGCTAGTCCGCGACTAAGAACCGGATATTTCCGATATTTAGGCTGCCGCCTAGAAAACGGGCTTGGGAGCTCAGGATCAGTTAGGCGCGTGCCTAACTTGTGCAGGGATAATCTCGCGCCTAAATATTGTTGGTTTGGGAGTCAAGTAGACTTAGGCGCCAGCCTAAGAGATAGTCTCGATGGGTTTGGGAGACCGATTTCGGGACTAAGTAATATATTTTCGTCATACAAATTAGTGAGTTTAGTCCCCAACTTTAGTCCTGCCAGGGGGCAGGTCTAAGTCGACATCATGCCGGTATTACGTCATTAGCAAGTTAATTGTTTACATATTAACAAAAAGAATGTTATATCGGAATTCGTTATTAAATTTCGAACAATTTCATTACTCTCAAAGTATATTTGATAAAAGTTTTTTTTTTAGGTTTCTGTTGTTCAAAATTAAAAAAATCTTGCCGAAAGCTAAATTTAACAAAAGATTATTTGTTTTTTGTTTTAACTGTTAACTGCAATAAAAAAATTGACCTTAAATAGAATTTATTTCAACTGAGAGTTTGGTTATAAGCACCCGTACCTTAATAATAAATATTTTATGAGCTAAGAAAATATTAGTGACCACATATATACCCCCCCCCCACTCACCCCCTACGAAAGAGTCAAGAGATAAAAACAAAACATAAAAAACTGCAAATAGCTCACAGTCATAATAGTTTTCTTTTTATTGCGTTGTGATTGAGCTCAGTTCAGTGTCATTGACCAAGTGCTAGTTACATCAAAATGGAGTACTTAGATTATTTGGAGTATAAGAAAATATATACAGTATATCAGTAACCCCACCACAGAAAACCTACAGACTAAGCAAATATCCAATAACCTAATAGGACTTTCAATGTAATTTATTTAAATAGCTTTTGGTTTAACAAGTAACTAAAACTACCTACATGCTACAGAGAGGGCAATAATGTGTGTTTTTTACCAAAATATTAACAGCTTTATATAAAATAAATAAATTTGCCAAGTTTCATCAAAATATATCCATAAACTACCAAACTACAACAGTTAACTTATTCTCCATGAAAATCACTTAATCACATGGGAATTTTAAATTTACTATTTTTTGAATAATATCTCTGTAGCCAATAACCGTACAAAACATTTTAAGATACTTATTTGTTTTTTATACTCTTTAAAATATTTTAAAGATAAAGATTTATGTTTTAGGGGTTAAAATTGAGAAAAAAAAACTATATTAATCCCATAAAACCCCGGGTTCCCATGGTCTGATCATGCTGGTTCACGAACTTATTAAGGTTATCGCACCTTACACTTTCATGCCAAATTTTATCAAAACCAGACAAAAATTACTCAAGTTGTCACGTTCATGGACGTATATATAATATATTGGCTATACATATACAAAAATTTGAACGAATAGTGTTTTTGGCCTCTAGGGACATCAAAATGGAAAAGTATATCGGTGCCGGAACTAAGTGCTACCTACGGTAATAGCTACTTCCCTATAGGAAATTTAGATAAAAGAGTGCCATGTTTAAAATGTTTAAAATTTACAACAATTTTTTTGTAAGGATTAAAAGATATACATTTGCTTCACACAATCATAACCTCCGCAATTACTTAAAATACTTTTTATTTTTTATATCCGTCAATACTCATATATTATACAGGGCAATTGCTGTTTAATTTTGAAGTTTTTTATTGCATGAAACGGAGATTCAGATGTTAACTGTTCCAAACACAGGGTAAATTTTCAATCTTTGTTAAATTTTTTTTGATCTCTGAAAGAAATTATATTGATTTTCAGAAACCTATGTTGCTCTGTACGTATTTATAAGGTGTAGTACTATAGATAAAAAATAGCCGTCATTGAGATGTAAATCAACGATCTTACAAAACAACATTTTTGCAATGGTACAATGCAGAAACTTACACCATAGTCTACTAATTAGCCACCGTTGATATACCAAGATAAAATTGTATCCATCTTCAATTGTTCATCTTTTGTTGTTGTCAACGGTAACGTGTTCTGCAGTGGCCGTTGCCAACGTCAAAACCTGAATTCCCCGCGATTCCCTGTCCATCTAGCCGCGCTGCAACTTAGTCGCGACTATACTTGATCTACGACCATTTCAACTTAGGCGCGAGCTCCCAAGCCTGGTTTTTGGTCCGGGGACTAAAGTTAGGCGCGTCCAACACTAGGCGCGTACTAGCTGGGCTCGAGCTCCCAAACCACCCCTATAAGTGCAACGGTTCTTGAGTTTTGGTGCAAACACACTCACTCACAGACAAGCGGACAACTTTTCTCCGACTCCGCTATACACGATACATAGATTCGTTCACTTCGTTCACTCATCTATAAATAAAGTGCTGTATCACTTCTGAAACAGTTTTATCTATCATACTTACACATTATAAGATCTAGAAAAGTAGTAAAAGTCAATGAGGTAGATTTCCAGCCCTATCTCTGCAATGTCTAATGCTATTTTAGGGTACACTTCCATATCTGTTGGCACAAACAACCGTATGAGTAATATCGATTGATAATCGATTATTCGATATTTATTTTGGTTAGTGACTGGGACGGGTGGCGTCGTCCTGTAATCCAGCTACTAGGAGGTCACGAATAATTGTGGATAATTATAGGGATGCACTGTGGATGCGATGCTACCTGGTGTGGATTAACGTCCGCACTAGTGAGTACTACGACTATCCGCAGTACTATCGTAATAATTAGACCAATTCGTTAATTACGAGGAAAAAATGTGATTCGGATTCCACAATAAACTGTAGGTCCCTTAGTTGCCATTAGCTGTATGGGCTATTAATTAACAGCTGTGTCTAAGGAACATGTCGGCCTTAGTCACTAACAAGACTACAAGATCGCGCCACTCATCCTACACTCATCCTTCACTCATATTTGGGTTAAAATACGCACATAGTGGCGTCCCCATCTTAAATAATTGATAATTGAGAGGTGACATCAGGGGTGGGGCTAATACTGACCATTATCTATGGATTACCTCATAGTATGCTAGCATCCCTGGTGATCCTGTATTAGGTCCAGCGTTGCCAGGCCCTGTTGTACAGGTTACATTATTGTGGCTAATACCGACCATTCTCTTAGGATTACCTCATAGTATGCTAGGGTCCCTGGTGATCCTGTATTAACTCCAGCATTGCCAGGCCCTGTTGTACAGGTTACATTATTGTGGCTAATACCGACCATTCTCTAAGGATTACCTCATAGTATGCTAGGGTCCCTGGTGATCCTGTATTAACTCCAGCATTGCCAGGCCCTGTTGTACAGGTTACATTATTGTGGCTAATACCGACCATTCTCTAAGGATTACCTCATAGTATGCTAGGGTCCCTGGTGATCCTGTATTAACTCCAGCATTGCCAGGCCCTGTTGTACAGGTTACATTATTGTGGCTAATACCGACCATTCTCTAAGGATTACCTCATAGTATGCTAGGGTCCCTGGTGATCCTGTATTAACTCCAGCATTGCCAGGCCCTGTTGTACAGGTTACATTATTGTGGCTACAGCACAGAGCTATCTACAGAATATCTTATAAACATTTCACTTGGATATTTAAGATATCTATAGATGATCAATATCCAGATATTTATATTTGTTAGATATTGTGAAGAAGTTTAAATGTCACTAATTTCTACTTTCAACAGGCATTAGATTTACAATATCTAAAGAACTTCTAAAACTGAATATTATACGTATATCTGCTGACAGTTCACAAAAAAATATATACAGGGTGGAACGAAGTTAGTGTTAAAAAAAAATTATGTGTTTAACTACTAAGTATTGGTGACAAAATGGCACCAATTCAAGGTTCCATACCCTCACAGGTAGGGAATAACGGACAATTTAAGATTTTTTAAAAATATTTGTATTTGCTTACATAAAATGGCCATAAGTGCACTAAACATTGTTTTTATTCCAAATTCATTGTCATTTTAAGAATCCTCGTTAGATTTACAATTTTAATAGTACAATTTCATTGAGATGAAACATCTGCATAAGCCCTTATTTGGCAATGGAAGTTTGAATTTGTGATTTTTTAGAAAAAAAGTAATAACTTTTTCCAAAGCTTTTCTATACTACACTGGACTCTAGAGAGTGTCAAATATTACTAAAAACTTCTGCAGTTAATAACATTTAAAATGATGTATAAACAACTTCTGTTCGTTTGATTTGTTGTTCTCAAATTTAAGAGTTTCTCTTGAAAAACACGGAATGGCCAAATTGCCTCCCTTTAAAATAACATGTATTTGCTTAAATAATATGGCTATAGCTGCAATAACAATTATATTTGAATAGGGTTTATTGTAATTTTTAGAATCCTTGTGAGATTTATTATAAGAATATTAAAGATCTATTAGGATTAACATCCATATAAACGTATGTTTTGTGAAAACATGTTAAACTAGTTTAATTTTTATTTTTTGAGACATTGAATATGTTTAAAGTTACACATGGTACATTTAACTTAAGATTTTTTTAAGCATAAGCAAATACTTCCAATGTAGTAACCTCTAAAATTATGTAGATACTACACTTTACAATGTTGTCAATATGTTCACCGAAAACCCAAAATTAACCTAAGTAAAGTATAGCAATTAGTTGATTGTAGTGCTTAGGCTTAGACACATGCTAATGGAAATAACTCAGCCAAGTGATATATTTATTTACTAAAATAATTGTTAAAACCTAAAAAAAACGTAGTTTAACTTATTTACACAAAAAATAAAAGTTAATTCTAAAACACACAATATTCGAAACTTAAATAACTGTTCCCTACTTTCTTACTGTTTTAATAGTTGCCTTCTATTTGATGCCAACTACTTGAGTTTTTTTTTTCAAAATCTCCTTTATTTTCCCTGATATACAGTCAAGTTTTTTTGCAAGTGGCGCAAACAGTAACATTAAAATACAACGTTCCTCTGACTAGCACATCTGCATTCATTATCCAGTTGTAAATTTCCTTATTATCTTCCACTAAAGATGAGGAGACCAAGTACTCCACAAAGCCACACAAAACAAGTCCAGTGGACTTAAGGTCTGGCGACCTAAACATGCCAGAAAACCACACCATATGAGTCATCTTTATCATTGTTATCATTTAAGTTGTGAAGTTGTGTATTTTGCATTAAGTCAATCTCGCACATCGGTTGAATGTGCCATAGAACTAACACCGTAAACGATATTTAAGTTATGTCAATAAATAAGGGAAAACCCCTAAATGAAGATACATCACAAAACATAGGTTTATAAAGTGTTAATCCTAACAATTCCTCAATATATTAGGAATTTTACAAGGAATCTGAAAATTGCAATAATACCCATTTAAACATGATTTTTAACCCTTTGCCCGGACGTTTTTAAAACGAGCCAAAAGTGCCAACGTCCGGCTGACCGGACGTTTCGTAATGATCGAACAGTTGTCATAACAACCGAATGGATACTCGGATTCTTTTTACCCATATATTAACATTGAGTCGAAAGTTACTAGATGCGATACATCGATTTTCGTTGGTCGAAATATCAAAAATTCGATTTTTACGAAATTTTAACCTAAAAATCGCCAGATCGCGCTTGGCATTTTTAGCGCGACCTTCGGGAAAAATCATCGGCATTTTTTGAGCGTTACTTTTATTTCTCGCCTGGCACTCTAAGGGTTAAAGCAGCTGCTGACATATCATTGAAGCCACTATACGTTTTTTTACAGGAAACTAAACATTAGCCGTTCCGTGTTTTTCAAGAGAAACTCTTAAATTTGAGAACGACAAATCAAACGAACAGTAAATGCTTATACATAATTTTAAAGGTTATTAACTGCAGAAGTTTTTAGTAATAATTGACACTCTCTAGAGTTCAGTGTAGTATAGAAAACTTTGGAAAAAGTTATTACTTAAAAAAAAAAAAAAAAAAAAAAACACAAATTCAAACTTCCATTACCAAATAAGGGCTTATGCAGATGTTTCATCTCAATGAATTTGTACTATTAATATTGGAAATTCAACAATGATTCTAACAATGACATGAATTTGGGATAAAAACAATGTTTAGTGCACTTATGGCCATTATATGTAAGCAAATACAAATATTTTGAAAAAATCCTAGATTGTCCGTTATTCCCTACCTGTGAGGGTATGGAAACTTAAATTGGTACCATTTTGTCACCAATACTTAGTAGTTTAACACATACAATTTTTTAACACTAACTTTGTTCCACCCTGTATAATAAATACATAAAAACACAAAATAATAAAGATTTAGTCTAAAAAGAACATTTATCAGTTGAGTATTTTGATTAAATAGTTCATAAAAACAATTTCTGAAAAAAACTACTAGACAAAATATTTTATAACCGGACAGGTCTCGAACCAGATAACTTCAACTTATGAGTCTCTTACCTTACCTCTGAGCTACCTGTGATTGTTGATATTAGTAGTTTTCAATCGGTTAAAGAGGAGCCAACCATACTTAAATATTTTTGGTACTATGATTCTGTTTAACTAATTATGATACCTCCTTGATGTTTAGGCATCAAGTTGTTAAATTAATTGTTTTTCTGTGAGTTGGAGAGAATGCTGATATCTGAATATAGATTAATTAACTACCTTTAGTAATGTTATTATAATAATTGTTATATGATTAATTAATATTGCCCCCTATATTGTTCAACCAATAAAATTTCCTCAAATAAGTTAAAGAATTTTAATTAAAAAGAAAATATTTGCATTATTATTATTATAAACAGGTTGTAACGATGTATTCTACACCCGTTACAGTTTTACGTTTCAGGAGATGGGTAGACGTCAAAATCAGGAACGTACTACAGTAGTACCAGACACTCGTGCTCTCTCTCTCTCCTCGGTGCTCTCTCTCTAACGCACAACCAAACTCTGTCCTTACCGCCAGAGTAGGGAGGACAGGAGAGGTAGGGGATCCGCGCATGCGCACTGGCCACGGACTGGACGAGGTCCACTGCAGTGGTTTGTAGTTTCATTCGACTCAATACCGCCAAACCGTGCCGTAGTCTCGAGACCGGTAACCTCGCTGGCTTAATAACGGCCATAAACCTTCTCTGATCTCACGGTAGGCCTAATTAACTAGCATTGAGTGTGACTTTTGCTTTGGTTTCCATTCGAAGCTTCGATTCCGAGTAACGTCGTGTTGCTGCTAAAGCAACCTAGGAACACATTACATTATTTTCAATACGATAACTAATTATCAATTTCACAAATATATTAACTCGTTCCAGCCCCTGTATCGTTTTGTTGCCGCTGAGGCAACCTGGGTGTATTTAGTTTTGTGTGTTAACGTTGATATTATTAACTATTAACTAGTTCCATCCCAGTATCGTTTTGTTTTGTGTTGTTTAACGTCGATATTTTATTTTATTAACTCGTTACATCTCAGTATCGTTTTGTTGCCGCTGAGGCAACCTGGGTGTGTTTTGTTTTGTGTTGTTTAATGTCGATATTTTATTTTATTAACTCGTTCCATCCCAGTATCGTTTTGTTGCCGCTGAGGCAACCTGGGTGTGTTTTGTTGTGTGTTGTTTAACGTTGATATTTTTGTTTTATTAACTCGTTTCCTCCCAGTATCGTTTTGTTGCTGCTGAAGCAACCTGGGGGTATTTTGTTTTGTGTGTTGTTTAACGTTGATATTATTTTATTAACTCGTTACATCCCAGTATCGTTTTGTTGCTGCTGAAGCAACCTGGGCTTTTGTGTGAATAACGTTTGTATTTAGTGTTTTATGGGTAGGTCCTTTAATACTTAGAATCGTTTTGTTACAAAATGAAAAGCATTGGTCTCTAATTAGACAAATATCTACCCCGTATTTTCGTATTTCGACAGGGTACAGACAATCCAGTAAATATTCTATATTCACTCATAGCCGAACCTTAATTTTGTGTACCAAACGTTTTGTAAGTAAACACGTCCCTTCCAGTATTTGTGTGTTGCTGTATTGTATAAGGCATCCTGGAAGAGCTCAATTGGCAATCTAAAACAGTGACAATGATGATAGTGAGATATTACCGAAATTAGGTATCATGTCTGAGTCACTCAAAATTATTTTCGTATCTGCCATGACGAACCCTGGCATCCACTGAGCCATCCGAAAACCTAAATTAATATGTTGACGATTTTTCAATAAAACGGAAAAACACGTCACAAGGTGTATTATTATGATAAAAAGGTGTTTAATCATACATTCAAAGTCAATGGCTTAATGTTTTTTACACAGTTTTTTTGGGGTTTCTTACAACTTTTGGATCGTGCGAGACTTGTGTTATTCTATAATACCTGGTGTAATGCCCATTTCTTCCCTTCTGACTGAAATAGTCTGACTTAATGAAACACCCCCTTTGGAAAAGTATAGTAATTCTCGTAAACACCGCTAATGCAATTTACTGTCCATTTTAGGCTGATTAAAATGATTTGATTTTTAACGCGTAGCACGGATAAGGTTAACGGAGACAACATACTATAATTCATTCCACCAAAATAACCACATAAAACTACAATTAAGTTTTGATTTGATTAGTGTTTGTTGATTTGTTGGATGACTTTAGATCCTGTGTTTTAATAAGGCTAACTGTAACATTCAATATTCTTGATGAGACAATAATGCAATTATCAGCATTTATCGTCTTTATTTATAATCAATCTCCAATTGTCAATGTAGAATTGATATTTACAGGATATCTGTTCGTAGATATCTAGTACTGAATATATGTACAATATTTTTAGGATATTGTAACTAAACATTATTAGTCAGGTTGTGTAGCAGGAAAATATTTCAGTTCTGGCGGAGAGGCTGTAATTTTAGGTGGTTATGGTATACAAGTTTCTGAACCTAAAACCGCCCAGACCCCAATTTTTAAGGACCTCGGTCGTCCGTAATGACGTCATCAAAATGGCGGCCATAAGAGAATGCTGGGTCCCCATGAATTGGCTATAACGACCGAATGCCTGAACCGATTTTCATTAAATTTGGCACACAAGTGCTTGAATACATTATCTCGGCCTGGGTTGAAAATTACTTCATTTTGACTGGGTTTAAATTTTTGGCCGCCATCTTGGATCCGCCATATTGGGTACAAAGTTATTTTTTCAAATATAAAGGTAGGGTTGTGACCCACCGTTTCAAACAAAACTTTTACGCTGTATACGATGCTGCAATCCGTTTTATAAAATGTTGATCCATTCTAAAGTTATGAGAACTTTTTATAACTTTATTTTTAGTCTAATATAACATTGTGCATTTACAAATTAAGGCCATAATCTCAAAATAGTGCTAGATAAAGATAAGTAAACACTACAGTTTATGACAGATGTATTTTTTTGGCCGCCATCTTGGATCCGCCATTTTGAAATGTGATAAATTATTTTAAATATGCAGGTGGTGTTGTGACCCAGCATTTTGAACTACTTTTTCATGCTGAATTCAATGCCGCAATCCGTTTTTCATTGTCATATTTGGTTTTTGAAATACTGACATTTTAAATACAAATAATTGTAATATTTTATCAAGAAAGGTTGATAACAAAAAACTTATAGAATAATCTATCATCTATTTTGAGATTATGGCCTTAGTTTGTAAATGCACAATGTTATAATGGACTAAAAAAATAAAGTTATAAAAAGTCTCATAACTTTAGAATGGATCAACATTTTTTTAAATGGATTGCAGCATCGTATAAAGCGTAAAAGTCTTGTTTGAAACGGTGGGTCACAACCCTACCTTTACATTTGAAAAAATAACTTTGTATCAAATATGGTGGATCCAAGATGGCGGCCAAAAATTTAAACCCAGTCAAAATGAAGTACTTGCTACTCTACAATGATCTGACGTGGTTCGGAGTTGATATCTTAAGAAATGTATAAAAAGGTAGGGTGGGAACTCATTTAAAACTCACCCTGTATAAAACAATTCACAATTATTTTCCTCATATTTTTTTAGTTTTGAACAGCCGCCTTTTTGAAATGACTTGATGAAACTTGACCATTTTCAACCCAGGCCGAGATAATGTATTCAAGCACTTGTGTGCCAAATTTAATGAAAATCGGTTCAGGCATTCGGTCGTTATAGCCAATTCATGGGGACCCAGCATTCTCTTATGGCCGCCATTTTGATGACGTCATTACGGACGACCGAGGTCCTTAAAAATTGGGGTCTGGGCGGTTTTAGCTTCAGAAACTTGTATACTATAACCACCTAAAATTGCAGCCTCTCCGCCAGAACTGAAATATTCTGCCACTATATGCAGCTATACTACTACCACTATATATAAGTATCTACTGTGAACCTTTTAATATCTATTAAATATCTAAAGAATATCTTAACAGATATTTTACAGATTTCTTAGATAAGATATTTTAAAAATATATTTAATTACATGTAGATATCTTTAGACATATTTCAACCAATTTGAATATTCAATGGATGTCTGGTGCTGTTAGGACCGACCATTCTCTAAGGATTACCTCATAGTATGCTAGCGTCCCTGCTGATCCTGTATTAGGTCCAGCATTGCCAGGTCCTGTTGTACAGGTTACATTATTGAGTGAAAATTTTGAAACGTACGTTTTTATGTCCCTAGCCTTTTACTTCGTAGATACTGAATATGTAGTTTATCATTATGTGTTTTAATATTTTTGGGACAGGGGCAACATGTTACACACAATTATTTGGCTTTAAATAGGTTCAAAGTATTTTTTTTTTGTATTTTTAAAGTCTCGAAACTCACGACCGTTACGTGTCCCTAGGGTACTTTTTGCAACTTTCATGCTGTTTTTAGAATAATTATTCATGCCGAAATATATAATGTCATATTTTTATTACATCAACAGTTATTAAACTTACGAAAAAGGAGCATATGACAATTTTGTTTTCATTATAAACTGACTACCATGACTAAATAGGTCTGTCCCTCGATTTGACGTCACGACCATTAGGGAAAAATTTGCAACGTTGGAGCACGACAGTGGCAAGCCTGGCGTCGATGGAGTCAGTTGGTTTTAGAGACTAATTCGGGGTGTACGTCAGGATTGTAGTGCCGGTCATTTCGAGTTCAAAGGAGGAATTACAAGATTAATAAAGGCAAGTTTGTGTTTTTTGTAATTTTGGTGTGTCCATGACCGTACGTAGTCATTTGATGAAGTAGACATGGTGTTAATTTTTGTTTATAAGATATTTCAATTGCTAGATTAACCTAGAAGTCCACTTTGTATCCTCGAACATGAGGTGCAGGGCTACCGCCAGAACAGAGCCAAAATAACACGTAATGTCACGAACAAAGTTTCACGACCATCGCGGGTTTTATTCACGACCAATCCAGCCTTATGGATTATACTGTGTTTGGTCGTGACAATAACTTAAATATCGTTTAAATTGAACAGTTTAGTTCAATTGAAACACATATTTTTATTATAACTAACAATATAATTGAAGGATTGTTTAGAAAGATTTAGACTATTCCAGACAATTCACGACCGTACCGCTTGTCCCAGACCATCACGTTTATGATTTCTATCATAAAAATTTCAAAAATTTAAATATCATCATATTTTAATGTTTTATACACAAAAGAAGCACACCTCTATAAAAACATAATGATTTTTCGGGTCTCAGGTAAGTTTTTCGGAGTTATACAAACATAGATTTTATTGAGGGTTTTTTTTTAATTTTTTGAGTTTTTTTTCTAGAAAGACCAAATACACCAAAAGCTTAGTGAGCTGTATTTTGTATAATGGCCCTAAAAGTAAATTAATTTATAGCAAATCATAGTTATAAAAATAATACTAACTATTTTTAATATTCAGATTTATATTCGTGATGGTCGTGACAACATTTCGTGTTTTTCCATCAAAGATGCTTTATTAATAAAAAATCACCAAAGATATTGCGCTACCATGGACATTTTATGAAACTTCAAATGTTAATGAAATAAAAAAAAACAAGAGGTTCTACCTGCGAATTCACGGGGGTACAGAAGCCACCATTAAATTATTTTAATCAACTTTGACTTTAGAATTTCATTTAAAGGACCCAAGTTCGAGAAACTCTCATCTGAAAGGATGTTAATAGCAGTGAAACCTTCATATCTTACGTCCTAAGGTGGCCAAGGTGGGTACGGTTGTACCCACGATTACTTCTAGTATTCGTGGTTGTACCTGAACTCGCCGCTCTCTTTCACGACGTCTTTTATCAATGAAATGGCGGTGACAACCTCTTGGAACGAACAACATACATTGATTGTTAGTCTCATATGTTAATTCACCGCACCTCTTTTAAGGACAATAAATAAAGTAACCAAAAATGTAAACAAATAAACTACCTATATTGTCAATTGCATTGGCCAGCTGTTGTTCACTAAATTATTCGAATAGCGTTAACTTCAAAACATGCAAGGCGTAGGCCATTATAAATCAGCCTGTGGGGCAGAGCCCTTAGGGAGTTCCTCCATATCAATACTTTTCGGCAAATCTACACACTCTAAGCTTCATTTTGATATGCAATATGCCTATATTTTTATTTGGTAAATGGCCTTAACCGCTTACATAAAATTTGATTGTATCATTTTAACCCTTAGAGTGCCAGGCGAGAAATAAAAGTAACGCTCAAAAAATGCCGATGATTTTTCCCGAAGGTCGCGCTAAGAATGCCGAGCGCGATCTGGTGATTTTTAGGTTAAAATTTCGTAAAAATCGAATTTTCGATATTTTGACCAACGAAAATCAATGTATCGCATCTAGTAACTTTCGACTCAATGTTAATATATGGGTTAAAAAAATCCGAGTATCCATTCGGTTGTTATGACAACTGTTCGATCATTACGAAACGTCCGGTCAGCCGGACGTTGGCACTTTTGGCTCGTTTTAAAAACGTCCGGTTCCCCGGACGTTGGCACTCAAAGGGTTAATAATATAATAGATAATAATAAAAGTGTTTCAAAAAACGGAACAAAAAATTTTAAAAGTGCTTTTCCTGAAAATGTACGTTTCAAAACTTTCACTCTATTATGGTTAATACTGACCATTCTGTAAGGATTACCTCATAGTATGCTAGCGTATCCCCTGGTGATCCTGTATTAGGTCCAGCAATGCCAAGTCCTTTTGTAGAGGTGACATCATTATTGCTAATACTGACCATTATCTAAGGATTACCTCATAGTATGCTAGGGTCCCTATGGTGATCCTGTATTAGGTCCAGCATTGCTAGGCCCTGTTGTACAGGTTACATTATTGTGGCTAATACCGACCATTCTCCAAGGATTACCTCATAGTATGCAAGGGTCCCTGGTGATCCTGTATTAGGTCCAGCATTGCCAGGCCCCGTTGTAGACACTCCCAAATTCACCTTCGAGGCACTCTCAAGTGTAAATGAATTCCCATAGGTAGGCAGCCCTAGTATCAGTTTCTCCTTTGGGAACCCTGTAGTCAGCCAGTATTGCACTGAAAAGTTCTGCAACAAGAAAACAAATCTAAAACGTGACTGTGTGTTTACTACAACAGGTATGGAAAAAGAACTGACAAAATTATTATTAGTCAGAGAAGAGGAATCAAAACGTTATTCCGTTATATTTAGCTAGGTAGATGACAAAAAAAAATTACAGGATTTTTTTGTTATAGTTAAATACGCCTTGTATCATTTTGTGTTTTGAGAATACTAACTTTTACTTAAAGGCCTTTTATTTGCTTGAATTTTCTGTACCTAAGTATTTGCGAGGGGTCCCGTGTGCAAATTGCTTATTTAAAAAGTTCTAAACTTGTTTAGGAGGAAAAACAAATAATTTAATCCCCTTTTTTGAAGATTATGTTTGTTTAAAACAGTTGTGAAATGAAACACTTTCACTTGAAACAGATGTGAAAAAAGCTAGGCCTACTAATCAAAAAATTAAGTTTATTGATTTTATATCTTCCCCATAAAGATTGATTTGGATACCTCAATCAGGTGTTACAATTATCACTGAAAGTAGCCTAGGCTATTTAAAATCTGTTTTCAATAACTCTATCGTTATTGGCTTATTATCTGACTGTAGTTAAACATTCAACACTGCGAAGGATCAGGATCTGTTATTAAATTATGATTCACGTTTAAAACCAAGATAAAGAAATTCTGTCAGCATCACTGAATCATTGAAATGGAAGTCTTGAAATAATTTAGATGCTCAGGGGGGCGAGGCTCTAAAGGAAATTACTGTTTTAATAACTATTTGTCCCTCCGCTGGATCATAAACTTAATGACACCTCAACCGTAAAAATTGGTTAAGTAGACGGGAAGAGGAATGTGACAGAGAATAATCTTATTGGTTAGGTTTTTTCAATCTTATCTTAGTGACAGATGGCAAAAAGTCTATCTAAACGGCACTTATTCTAGCCCTGTTTGAGTGCCCCAAGGCTTTATATTGGGCCCTACCCTGTTTATACTGTATATAAATGACTTACCTTGTAATGTAATGACTTATCTGTTAAAAGCTTTCTTTTTGCTGATGACTTGGCCTTGTGTGTACGGCCTATAACTCTTTGAATGACGTTACAGATACATTGGATACAAAATCTGCTGTTATTAATGACTGGTGTAATGCAAACAAGTTATGTCTTAATGCTGATAAGACTCAAGACCTGACTATTAGTCTTAGCAGTAATGGTAATGATGTAAACACTCTGAAGTTTTTGGGTTTTCATTTGCAGTCAAACTTGAAGTGGTTTTCACATGTAGATTTTGTAGCATCTAAGATTGTAAAGGGCATATTTATGATAAGAGCACTTAGGTCCACTGTTTCAAATTATGTCCTTATTTGTATATATTATGGGCACATTCATAGCTATTTGTCCTGGTACCACACTGTGGGCCAACAGTTTTTATGCTAACAGGTTGCTTTTTACTTTACAAAAGAAGGCAGTGAGGTTAATTTGTAGTGTGAATAGAAGAACACATTGTAAGCCCCTTTTTGTGGGTCTTAACATTCTCACATTTCCATCTTTGTATGTTTTGGCAAGTTTGTTGTATGTAAAAGAAAACATTTCTCACTTTAAAAAAGATATCTGATGTGCACAACTATTGTACTAGATCAAAAGATAATCTGTCTACACTGAGGCATAAAAAGTATAAAGCCACTCAAAATCGTTTTGAGTACCAAGGTGTTAAAATGTACAATTTCTTGCCTGCATCCATCAAAAACCTGTGTGTTTTAAAATTGAAACAAGTTTTAAAAACTAATTCATTCCGGTATGTTTTTTCCTTCGTGATGGCATTATTAATGTTATTCTTAGGTTGTCGGTTACTCATCACTAAAATAAATTAATCACAATTTACTAAAAAATGTCGAGGTATATTTCAAGTTTACATCAAAACTCATCTTCAGCCTCTAGTAACCGAAACGGCACACGGAAGATTTCTCAGGTGCCGTTTGACGTCACTAACTGCTGACGTCACTTTGAGGGAACACCAATACCGCAACGATACGATTTTGAACCATCGGCCTCGGTGGTGCAGTGGATAGCGTTGCGGGCTGATAATCCGATTGTTCCGGGTTCGAATTCCGCCGGCGGCACTAACTTTTTATCAACAATTTTTTCATATCAGCAAGTTTGGTTGGTTTGGTTAGGTTATGACAGTTTAATTTTATAACTAAAAAATTATAAAATTTATTTTTAGGCAATTATAATTTTATTTTATGAATAAAACTATTTTTTAGATTAGTAAACCTTTAATCGATTTTTCCTTTATCAGCACGTTTGGTTAGTTTGGTTAGGTTATGACAGTTTAATTTAATAATAGAAAATTATAAAATTGTCTGTTTCTTCAGACTCAGCAGTTAGTGACGTCAAACGGCACCTGAGAAATCTTCCGTGTGCCCCACCGCTCTAGTAACAACATATCAAGTAAATAAACTATGATTTATAATGTTTGTTTATAAATTAATTAACATATGTTTGAATTATTTGAAAATTAAGTTAGTAGGGAAAAAAATTTTATATGTATATATTATGTAGATGTCACAGTTAATTTATTATTGTTTTTCCAATTTTAATTTTGTTCTCAACCTCTTCTCGAATTAAAGGTATAAACATAGGGCTGATTGTAGCACTAGGTTGGGATATGCTTCTTTTATCAACCGCCATGCAAGCAGCTTCTTTAAGATTTCTTAATTTCCAGTCTGCTTCCTGGTAGATCATAGTTGATTCAGACCAATGTGGAAGAAGTTATTACGGGCAAACATCACGACCTATGGAGAAGAGACTACTAGGTGGCGTTCGCAGAGGCATCCACAAAATAGAGCGGAGTCATCAAGGGTTTATATTATATTGTTTTGGTCATACTGCAGTAATACCAGTCGTTTTTTAATGCATGCGTTGCGGGTCTAAAGTAGCAATTTTACGCTTTAGGAAGTAAAAAAAGTTTTTATCCTCTATGGAGTGAAAATAGTTTTTATCCTCTATGGAGTAAAAATCAGCTGTTGTCAACTCAGTTGTAAATTTCTATTATAAACGATTGCATGTATCGAAATATGTATCGATTCGTGATTCGAAATTATTTTAACCTACAGTCTACAGACTCTTCCCAAAGCGTTTTAGCTTTGCAGATACATTAATCCATTCCCACACTCAACACCTCACCTTTACTACTTCCTTCACCACCTCCTACGTCGTGGACGTATTTCCCTCTCTTCCCATAACATTTTAGGATTGCAGATATATTAATGTAATTGCCAAAGACATTTCCCACACTCTGCACTGCAAGCCTTACCACTTCCTTCACCATTTCCTACGTCATAGGCTTGTTCTTCCCTTCTCATAGCATTTTTGGATTAAAGATACATCAATCTAACTGCCACAGACGGTTTTCACACTATGCATGAGCATAGTGTGAAAACCGTCTGTGGTAGTTAGATTAAAGTATAAACTTTACTACTTTCTAAGCCTTTTTCTACATCGTGGACCTGTTTTCATCACTTTCCATAGCAATTTAGTATTTCAGATACGTTAATCTAATTGCCACAAACATTCCCCACACTCCGCACTGCTAGCCTTTACTACTTCTTCCACCATTTTCTATGTCGTGGGGATGCTTCCATCCCTTCTCATAGCATTTCAGCATTGCAGATACATTAAATTAACTGCTACAAACGGTTTCCAGTTCCCACACTCCACTGCTCACCTTACTAATTCCTTCACCACTTCATACGTCTCGGACCTTTTCTCTCCCTTCCCATAGCATTTTATGATTGCAGATACCTTAATCTAATTGTCATAAACAGTTCCTATACTCCGGACAGCTTACCTTGACTACTTCCTTCGTCACTTCCTACGTCGCGGACCCGTTATCCTCCCTTCCCATAGCATTTTATGATTGCAGATATCTTCATCTAATTGTCATAAACAGTTCCCACACTCCAGACTGCTCGCCTTTACTACTTCCTTCACCACTTCCTACGTGACGGACCTGTTTCCCTCCCTTCCCATAGCATCATAGGATTGCAGATACCTTAATCTAATCGTCATAAACAGTTCCCACACTCCGGACAGCTTGCCTTGACTACCTCCTTCACCACTTCCTACGTCGCGGATCCGTTTTCCTCCCTTCCCACAGCATTTTATGATTGCAGATACCTTAATCTTATCGTCATAAACAGTTCCAACACTCCGGACTGCTCGCCTTTACTACTTCCTTCGCCACTTCCTACGCCACGGACCTGTTTCCCTCCATTTCCGTAGCATTTTATGATTGCAGATACCTTAATCTCATCGTCATAAACAGTTCCCACACTTCGGACGGCTTGCCTTGACTACTTCCTTCATCACTTCCTACGTCGCGGACCCGTTATCCTCCCTTCCCATAGCATTTTATGATTGCAGATATCTTCATCTAATCGTCATAAACAGTTCCCATACTCCGGACTGCTCGCCTTTACTACTTCCTTCACCACTTCCTACATGACGGACATGTTTCCCTCCCTTCCCATAGCATCATAGGATTGCAAATACGTTACTATAATGGTCATAAGCAGTTTCCACACTCTAGACAGCTTGCCTAGACTACTTCCTTCATCACTTCCTACGTCGCGGACTCGTTTTCCTCCCTTCCCATAGCATTTGATGATTGCAGATACCTTAATCTTATCGTCATAAACAGTTCCAACACTCCGGACTGCTCGCCTTTACTACTTCCTTCGCCACTTCCTACGCCACGGACCTGTTCATCTCCCTTTCCATAGAATTTTATGATTGCAGATACCTTAATATAATGGTCATAAGCAGTTCCCACACTCCGAACAGCTTGCCTTGACTACTTCCTTCGTCACTTCCTACGTCGCGGACCCGTTATCCTCCCTTCCCATAGCATTTTATGATTGGAGATATCTTCATCTAATTGTCATAAACAGTTCCCACACTCCAAACTGCTCGCCTTTACTACTTCCTTCACCACTTCCTACGTGACGGACCTGTGATTTAAAACCACTATCATAGTAAGTGAACATGTTTTCTCTGAAGAACATAGAATACATTGGTCTGAATCAACTATGATCTACCAGGAAGCAGACTGGAAATTAAGAAATCTTAAAGAAGCTGCTTGCATGGCGGTTGATAAAAGAAGCATATCCCAACCTAGTGCTACAATCAGCCCTATGTTTATACCTTTAATTCGAGAAGAGGTTGAGAACAAAATTAAAATTGGAAAAACAATAATAAATTAACTGTGACATCTACATAATATATACATAGAAAATTTTTTTCCCTACTAACTTAATTTTAAAATAATTCAAACATATGTTAATTAATTTATAAACAAACATTATAAATCATAGTTTATTTACTTGATATGTTGTTACTAGAGGCTGAAGATGAGTTTTGATGTAAACTTGAAATATACCTCGACATTTTTTAGTAAATTGTGATTAATTTATTTTAGTGATGAGTAACCGACAACCTAAGAATAACATTTTAAAAAACTACTTTAACCCAGGTTTGCCTGTATAAACATGAAGAGTACTTTGGTTTAGAGTTTTAGTTATTTTAGTTGCCAGAGCCATCTTGATTGTTTTGTTTTTCTTTTGACGATTGTCATGAACTTTGTACATAGTTTTAACGACAATAAATCATTTCATTTATTGTAAGGGTATGGGCAACAGCTAAACCATATGTGCACAAAATATTATAATTTTAAAACATCTTTAGAGGAGTTTAAACAACAAAAGTAGTTTCCGTCATGAATGCAAGGGGTGGCACCAGTTGGCACTTATCAATACTTGCCCTTGCCCCTTCCAATTTTAATCATAGCTAGCCTTGATCGTAATACATTCTAAGTTATAACTTATATATATATATATAGTGTAATGTATATGCAATGGTGAAACCCTCTTGGCAACCCATTACATTCATAACTAAATAAAAAAAAGTCACCTTATCAACCCTACAATAGTGGTTCACCCTACTTATCAACAAGGACTCTTAACAGATTGAAAATGTTTAGGGCTTCAATATTCCTTCTTAAGGCTTTTAAAAATATGCTTGTATTATTTTTTAACGTACACTTACAACGTTCGTAATGGGAGAGTTATCGCCTGCAGCATAGTATAGAGGTGAAACATGTCCTGTTCTTTTTTCCCAAGAACCATGGTAGTCTAGGGTCTTCAGCTCTACCCAGTCTAGGTGTTCAGCCAAACTCTCTAGATCGTACGCTAAATCAAAATACCTTGATATAAGGAGCTTACTTACTCATTATCTTAGTCTACTAGTAAGATCCCTTACATAATACATCCGCCATATTCCACTTGACAATTGATCGATTTGTAACTACAGTACTGTTTATCCTGCAATTGTAATCAAAGAATTTAATGTAGGCTACACTGTAAAATTTTCGTTTTTAAATCAGGTATTCCAATTTACAGCAAGACAGTAAGCGTTATTCGTCATAAACAGTCTGAAGAGTTATTGTTTATATAAAAAAAACACACATAAAAAGACTTCAGAAGGTCACTTGCAGTATCCAAAGTCAATGGTAACTTTTGTATTGTTCCTGTGCAGTGTTGTCTATCATTGTCAGTAGTCACTGTGGCTCAAGGATGCCAAGCAAGTGTTATGACTTAGGTTTGTGTGCAGAGCATATTTTAAGGGATTTCCACTGGGTGACAGTGGTGCCAGATTTACTGGGGGGTCTGTGGGCTAGGGTTCCCCCCTGGAAATTTTTGCTTAAATTAAAGTGAAAATAACAGATTTCTACATATCTTTATTGAATTTTTTGATTACATTTGCTTGTAAATAGTCCATATAATCTCACTTAATTACAAATTCTAGAACGTTGTAACAGGCCAAGGCTCCCAGTCCCATTACAACCTCCTGGGCCAAAATCATAGCCCAATACTCAAAAATATTTACATAGGCTAATGTGTTTTTTTAAATTCTGATACATTTAAAATGTGAATCATTACAAAAAATATGCCGGCTCCACCCATAGTCACTGGGCGACAATTGTGTCGCCCAGTTAACATGTTATTTTATGCCCTGTTTGTGTGTTATCCAATGACAAATTAAATCAGTTTTGGATATTCTTCTTTAATACTAGATAATTGATCAAAAATGGATATTAACCTTTATTCCTACATAAAGGTAGGAAAACTGCAAAACAAGTATGAAGAACTAACCACCAAGTGTAGTCTGATTAAAAATATATATTTCATAAAAACTTTTCATTATGATCAATGAAAAACAGCTAATAAAGCTTGTAAAGTTTTTGGATATTGGTAAAAACTTCCCATTTAAGAAAATGTGAAATTAAATTTTAACAAATACCCATTGTTTTAGCGAATTTCCCATACAGGGATTATTCCCATAAGACATATAAGACATAAGATATTTATTATTGCCACTGATCATTTTTACATGAGATGGGCATGGTCAACATAAATATATACAGTCAATTACATCAACTATATCTAAATATATTTAAATTAAAACTAAAGTAGCAACTCCAGCCTAGTACCCAAACAACAGCTTCATAAACATCAAATTAATCAAATTGTTAAACTTAATGCAAACAAACAAAAGTTAATGCTTATCATTAATTTGAAAACTTAAAATATATTATCTATGTTGGTGGCCATAAACTCATTAATAGTAAAGAATGGATTGTCTAGAAGCCATTGATACAACTTAATTTTGAAGCCTTTAAGAGGAGTGGTGTGAGCATTATCGGGAAGCTTATTAAAACATTTAACACAATTTACCATGTAAGAATTTCCAAACTTTGTTAACCTATGTTGAGGGATTTCAAGTTTGTTTTTATTCCTGGTATTGTGATTGTGTACCTCATGTCTAATAAAAAAGAATTTAGATTTGTTTTTGTGAATATTAATACATGATAAATATATAAGTTAATAATTGTAGTAATCTTCAATTGTTTGAAAATACATCTACTATGATCTCCAGGCCTGGCTTGACAAATGGTTCTAATAACTTTTTTTAAGAATTAGGGCATCTGAGACATTTGCAGAGTGTCCCCAAAGTATGAGACCATAAGCAATATGAGACTGAAAGAGTCCGAAATAGGCAGTCCTCAGATAGTCAGTAGAGATTATGGAGCTCAGTTTCCAGAACAAACAATTGACCCTTGAGAGTTTTTTACACAAATTTACAACATGGTCATTCCATGTGAGCTTTGAGTCTATGTGAATTCCCAGCAGTTTTAGAGATTTATTTAGATCGATGATTGATTTTGATTGATAGTTTTGATTTTGTGAAAGACTGAGCAAAATATTCTGAGTTTTAGTCTCATTACACAGCAGTTTGTTAGCTGAGAACCATTCTTGTGCTTGGTTTTGAGCTGAGGTTATTCTGGCCTCCAAGAGGTCAAGGTTTTTACTATAAGTAAAAAACGTGGAATCATCTGCATAGATAATAGAATTTACACCTACATTTTTGGGAAGATCATTTATTATTACAATAAAGAGAAATGGTCCGAGAACCGAGCTCTGCGGTACTCCCAAGGAGACATCACACAATGATGAGAGAGCACCCATAATATTTACATATTGCTTACGGTTCATTAAGTATGATTCAATTAATTTTAAGGAGTCGCCAGAAACACGATAAAAGTTAAGTTTAGTAAGGATATTGATAGGCGGTACACAATCAAATGCCTTAGTTAAATCAAACAGTGTGTTTTTGTGCTCTTCGACCATACTCCACTTCTCTTTTTATTAATTCATTAGTAAATATCTGGATAACATTATTATTCTATGATCTGTAATAAGAAGTTTGTTGTGATGTTTTACAGTTTTTACTGGTATATGAAATATTAGATATTAAAGTGAAAAGGAGTGGAGTATGGTCCGCAAAGTGACCCTCAGCTGAGGTAACTTCATACAGATCTTGGGAGAAGTTAACTAAAATGTTGTCCAAACAGGCATTGTTCCTGGTGGGTGAGGAATAAGTACAGTATAAATTAATAATTGATCTTAATAAGTTCAAAAACAAAATTGAGTTGTTGTTATCAGTTGTTATCATTTCTATGTTAAAATCTCCGCAGACGATAACTTTGGTCCCCCTCGATAAAACCTTCTTCACGGCTAATTCAAATTTCTCAAAAAATATATCTATGTTTGCCACGAGGTGACCTATACAATGATATAACATACAAATTGTCTTTAATTATTTTAACACAGCTAAGTTCTATGTCTATTTCTGAACTAAATTTACTCATATCAAATTTACAGAATTCAATCCCCTCTCTAACAAAAATTCCTGCACCTCCGTTTTTGAAATTTTTTCTAATAAAAAAACTACCGGGAACGTAACCATGTGGTGTAAAAACCTCTAATTCCTCAGAAGTAAGCAAATGTTCTGAGAGACATATTATGTATATTTTATTTTCCTCACAGAAGCTTTCAAGTTCAAGTAACTTATTTCTCATACATTGAATATTTACCTGAAGAAGATTTAATCGAGTAGGAGTATACGATTGCCCAGAAGCTACACTATAATATTGACTTGAGACCGTTTTTCTAAAAAACTATAGCTTAAGCTACTATCTTTACCCTTGGTTGCCCTATCATCTTCATTGCCACTCACTTTCACACTAGATTGACTTTTTTCACCCAGGCCCCATTATGCTTATGCTATTACCGTAGGTCTCATGGTAAGACGTAAGACCTGGACCCGGGACCTATTTACTTTTTCGTTTTGATGTCCCCAGAGGCCAAAAACACTATCTGTTCAAATTTATATATAGGATGTCCCGTAAGTAAACAGCCAAAACTCTGGGAAATGGTTCTTTGGGTCTAAATGAAGAGAAAATCAAAAATAAATTTTTTTTCCAAAACCCTTCCAGATATCTGCCTGTGTACAACCCATTGGCGCCGACTTAGACTTACGAGCGTTACTGGCTGCAGGCCCGGTGGCTGATTAAGGCCCGGTGCATATTGAGACAGTCAGCAGCGCAGCACAGAGTAGGGTGGTTTTTTTTTATATAACAAACAAGGGTGGGCATATGAAAACCAGATAACACCCAAAACCAGCTGGGTTAGGCTAAAACAAACAATTTCTTTTCTATGTTATTATTATAAAAGTAAACATCTTGTGATTTCTATGTAGGGAATCAATTGAACTTTAATTATAATAGTAGTGTCCTTTGGTGTCTGGATTAATCTTGGAATTTGTAAATCAAGTTTACTTTAAAAAATTGTTTAAACAATTTTTATCTTTATAATTTTTTTTTTATTTTATTTTACACTTTGATTATACAGTTACCACTTTTTGTGTAGACAATTTTACTGGGCAAAAAAATGGCGAAAGAATTTTTTAATTTTTTATTAATAAGGTTTTCTTTCTATACTTCTCCTACGCTCCCCCCTCGACGTTTCGTGCTCAACACTATGTTGTCTTTATTTATTGTTTACAAATCGTTCTTCATTTATTGCCTAACGTTAGTCATGGTCATATCTTCAAAGACGGGTGGCGGATATATCCGCTGGTTTTCTACTCATCCGCGGACGGGTAGCGGATATATCCGCAAAGTTAAAACCGAGTAAAAAATTATTTTGACAGTAAATGTTCCATTGTGTTTATTTTATGTATACTTGTATAACAAAACACAAAAAGGAAAATTATTTTGATTTTTTCCTAAAAATTTTTCTCGTTCTATACAAAGCTGGCCCATAGTCGAAAACTCTACCAAAAACTATATATAGTGCAAACTTCTCTATTTTTAACCCACACTGTAAATAAAACATGTGATTGGAATTTCTTCAATTTGTGTTGATTTTCTGTTAATATTTCTTTGTTATTTCATCACCAACATGGCAACCCATAAGGCCCATATTAAGTTTTTTTTTAAATTTTAGATTCATTTTTTGTTTACGTTAATCTATATCCCAAAAACGGTTCCTACACTCCCCACTGCTCGCCTTCACTACTTCCTTCACCATTCCCAATGTCGTGGACCTGTTTTCCTCCCTCCCCATAGCATTTAAGTATTGCAGATACTTTAATCCAACTGCCACAAATGGTCCCAACACTCATAGATGCTTGCCATTACTACTTTCTTCACCACTTCCAAAGTCGTGGACCTGTTTTTCTCCCTTCCCATAGAATTTAAGTATTGCAGAAACATTAACCTAACTTCCACAAACGGTTCTTTTACCCTGCACTGCTCGCCTTTACTACTTCTACGTTCTGGACCAGTTTCCCTCCCTTCCCATAGCATTTACGTACAGCAGAAACGTTAATCTAACTGCCACAAATAGTCTCTACACTCTACACTGCTTGCCTTTACAGCAAGAACAATTAATTATTTTAACATATTGTACTGCCTACAACACATCCTACGTTCTGAACCTGTCCCCCTCCCTTCCCATAGCATTTAAGTATTGCAGATACATTAATCCAACTGCCACAGACGTTTCCCACACTCCACGTGGCTCGCATTTACATTAAACCTACCTTCACCAAGTTGTGGACCTGTTCATGGACCTTTTTCCCTCCCTTCCCATATCATTTTAGTATTGCAGATACATTAATCTAACTGCCACAGACGATTCCTTCTTTGAACGACTCCGTGTGATAAAATAGTAAAATAGAAATCGTCCAGTGGTTGAGAACTCAACCAAAAATATGTAATGTACAGACTTCTCTATTTTCACCCCACACTGTAAATAAAACATGTGATTGGAATTTGTTTGGATTTTCTGTTCATATTTTGTTTTTATTTTGTCACCAGCATAGCAACTCATAAGGCCAATGTTATTTTAAAAAAATTAAAATTCATTTTTTGTGCTTATTTTTTAGCCTATTTTAATTTATAAAAGGATTCTGCACATCTATAGGAAAATATCTTTCATTCGGTACCAATAATGAATAATGGTGTAATTCGGCCTAGTAGTATGGCCAGACTAGCTGTCATAAGATTTGCAAAAGTTTTTTAGTATATAAGACGAGAGCTCGCCCCGAGGTCGAAAACTCGACCAAAAGTATGTATTGTGCAAACTTCTCTATTTTCACCCCACACTGTAAATAAAACATGTGATTAGAATTTCTTCCTTTTCTTTTGATTTTCTGTTTATATTTTGTTGTTATTTCGTCACCATTGGTTAGACTTTACCATAATTTCTTTATTTAAGTCATATGTTTTCTAATTATTAAAATGTTAGTGTTTACTTTCAAAAATGAAAATAAATATTGAGTTGAGTGAGTAAATCAATGAGAAAACCATGTCCACTTTTCTGAGTAAATATCTATAATTTATTTAACCATCAAGGCAACCCATATCAATATCAATATCAATTGAGATGGGTACGCCACCTAGGTGCGTATTTTAACCCAAATATGAGTGAAGGATGAGTGTAGAATGGTGTGAGATGAACTGTGTAGCTTTGTTACTGACTAAGATCAGCTGTTTCATTAGCCAGGATCATTTATTTAAAGCCCATGATCAGGAACAGCTGGGTCCAGTTTCGAACATCAAAAAGCTACTGATTTTTCTCAGGATCGAACCAGCGACCTTTTGATTATCAGGCGAGCACTATAACCACTCAGCTCCAGCCAGTTAATATTTTGTAATTTTAAATCCATTTGTTGTGCTTATTTTTTAGCCTATTTTAATTTATAGTAATTCATCTGCACATCTACAGGAAAATATCTTTCATTTGGTACCAACTGCGTGTAATTCGGTCAAGAAGTATGGCCAGGCTAGCTGTCGTAAGTTTTGCAAAAGGTTTTTAGTATATAAGATTGTATATCAATTCAGGCAAATGGAAATTCGCTTAGTCTGCAGGTTTCCTGTGGCGGGGGTATTTATCATGGTCATGGTAGGTATGATCACTAAACAATTTTTTGTTAATATACCAAAGTTCTAGTTGTAGTTTTGTAAAAATCAATATTATATATGCTTAACCATAAATGAAAGTCTCTCTAACCTTTTTCTACAACAAGTTTGCTAGTAGCTACAATCGAAGATATCAACATTCCCCGAGGCTTCAACTCTTGGCTCAACTGTGTTACTAGAGCAGCAAAACCCTCCTTATCAGTGGCTGGTCCAGTAGTGCAGTCATACTGCCAACAGAAACAACAGACTCCTCAACAAACATTCCAGGTCCATACAGTTGGCAAAATAGCATTTTTATGCTAAAGGCAAAGATATCCCCATGAAGGAGATTTTAAAAAATACCCCCGCCGCAGCAAACCTGTAGATTTAGCGAATTTCTATTTGCCTGATTGGATTTACACTAAAAAGGATCCTTAAAAATATCACATTTATTCCCTATTTAAATAGATGAGTTAGTTTAACAAGTACTTAGGCTTGCTGGAACAGGGAGGGTAAAACAGCTTTTGTTGTTGTAAAATGTTAATACTGTAGTTTAGTAAAGAAATGAATGTATTTTCCAAATTTGATCAAAATATGTTACATAAACAAGCAAACTACAACAATTAATTGAACTCCATATGCATAACATGGGAATTTTAAATTAAAATTTTTTTGGAATTGTCTCCGTAACCATTAGGCGCATAATAACACTTCAATATACAAAATTGTTTGTTTTTTAAGCTTTACAAAATGGTTTGGAAAGAAATTGTAAAATTTTGTGTGGAAAACCCTATTTTTACCCCATAAAACCCCCTATAAACCCCCGTTTCCCATAGTCTGATCATGCTGGTTCGCGAACTCGTTCGAATAAATGTAGGTTTACACGTTTGTACCAAATTTCATCAAAATTGGATCATTTTTGCTCGAGTTATCGCGCTAACGGACACATATATATATGAATTTGAATTTTTTTGGCTTCTAGGGACCTCAAAACAAAAAAGTAAATCGGTCCCGGGTCCAGGTCTTACCATGAGTACTACGGTTATAGCTTATTCCCTATATGGGAAATTCGCTAGCAGCCAAAGAATTTTTAAACCTTTAAATTTATGTGGTATATGCACTATGCAGGCCTAATTGAATATATTGTAGATTGTAGGTAGGTTAATAAACATTACTCTTTTGATAAATAGGCCTACCGACAACTGATTAATGTGTAAAACCTATAACCTCTAGTCAAAAGAGTACATTATAAGGCCGGGGTCATACGAGGCGGTTTAACCGCGCGAAGTTATATATTGGGTTCGACAACACATTGAATCAAATGAGTATGGCCACATGAGGCGAAGTTTAGCCTCTTTAAAATGCTATTTAGGGTAATCACAAAAAACCTCAAACTATGGTTTCACATGTGCTCGTTAAATGTTTGAAACACAAATGGTTTATCCGCTATGAAGGGATGGACCCAATGATTTCTGTTAACCTAGTTCCAGATCAACACACGCTTCTAATGCAAAACTAGTGTTTCGTCCATGACTATGACTCCTTAAAAGAGTAAACTGGACTATGTTTTAATACAGTACGTTTAATGAGAAAACCCAACAGGAAGCGGTTCATCTGCTCCGTGTGGCCATGCACCACCACGCGGATTCACTTCGCGCGAAGTTAAGCCGCACGGCTCAAAACCGCCTTGTGTGGCCGCGGCCTGAGACTTCATGATTTTACTTCATGGTTATGGTTGCATCATCTGAAATGGTTCAGAAAATAAAATGTTGTTCCTAGACTTTTAGTGGACCTTATATTTGAATTTGTGCTATATAATTTAACCCCAAAAGACATATTATGTCTATGTTATGTAGTTCTTATTTTTAAGGTACAAAAGGCCAAATATACAGGGTGTCCCGTAACTCTCTGGACACATGTATATAGCGTTATTGCTTAGGTCAAGACAAACACATTTCACCGTGGGAACATGGGTCTACGGTGCCTAGTTTACCAACTGTCGGTATTTATGTGTTTTTTACAAAAACATTAATAATTCCTAAAGGCTTTGGAGAACAGCCTTGAGATTTTGCAAAACTGTTTATCTTATTAAGACTTATCTTTGTTTAAAATTATACTAAAAAATCATTAACCGTTTCAAAATGGCAGCACTTTAAAATATTTGATGCCAAATTTTACAAAAACCGTTAACCTAACAAAAAAATTGCAAGAGACAAAAAAGTTCATAAATTTTATGTAGTTTTCAATGATACCTTATTATTTAAGAATGGATAAGTAATAACAGAGAAATGCCTTCTTTTCCAAATGCATGACCACTTTTCTCCATTGAAACAATGCTAATACTCCTTTTACGTTGTTTAGTATAATTTTAAACAAAGATAAGTCCTATTAAGATAAACAGTTTTGCAAAATCTCAACGCTGTATTTCAAACCGTTGAGGAGTTATTAATGTGTTTGTAAAAAACACATAAATACCGACAGTCGGTAAACTATGCACCGCAGACCCATGTTCCTATGGTGAAATGTGTTTGTCTTGACCTAAGCAATAACGCTATATACATGTGTCCAGAGAGTTACGGAACACCCTTTATAATTATTTTTATTACTGGTACATACTAGCTGCTGTACCCGTGCTTCGCAGAGAAAGATTTGGTATTTAAATCTGTTATATAAAAAAACCACACATCCACCTTTGGTTTTAAACAAAATGCAATTGGACCTCAATTAAAAAAATATCTTTTATTGATGGTTTGTTGGATGGTTTGGTAAAGTCTGGTCTACATGTTTACAATGAAGCAGCTAAAGTCACAACTACATCCTATAGTTATAATAGCTGGAACCAATGACATTCTGAAGAGGCCACAAATAGTGTATAGTGAAATGGAAAATAAACTTAGAAGTTTAATAAACTCAAGATAAGTCTGCATAACTACTATTCCCCCACGGTTTGACCAACCGCCCAATAGTAATCATCATTATGAAATAGCTCTGGGAAATTACATCAGGGAACTTGTCTTAAGATAAAAAAATGTAAGTCCTCATTGATTTAGATTATTTTCAACGACATCATTTCACTCGATATGGAATGCACCTAAGCTACCATGGAAAGAAAATATTAGCTCGTTGAAGTTGTTGAAGGTCTTGCTTCCAAAAACCAACTGCGGGATTCATCACCTGCCTCTCACTACCATATCGCTAATATAGTGGAAACACACATGGTATTACACAGGCTATTAACCAATACAGAAATTACAGTGATGGGTTGGTTTTGCTCACAGCATTTCTGGCGACTTCGATGACGTCCGACATATGACAGCCAGAGTGGCTGTGGTGTTCAAGCAGCAGTTTGGGAAGCCTGAGGCTGCACATTGTCTTACCAACCACTTGGTGCTTCTGTCTATAGTCTTATCACCAAAGGCAAATATTTTGGCAAGCCAAAGAAAGAAGATTTTGAAAAAGCATTCGGTGATTTGACTAAAGACTTAAAGCAGAGATGTCTCAAGCATTCAATATGCTCCCTAGTACGCTGTGTGTGGATAATGTACATTTGAAACAATTTGTAACTAACATATTAAAGTTTCAACAGTACACAAATGCATCAGTTACTGTGGTTTCTCATTACCAGAAATCTTTCAGAAGACTTCGCAATGGACTGTCTCACAAAGAGTTTTTAAGACAAATAATTAAGACTTTCTATGATCAACAAAAACACTACTCGGAAACATCAGCCAGTGAGTTATTACTGCACCTGAACCTTGGAGTAACTCAAATGGAGAAGTCATCCTGTGAACCTTGCTCAACAAACACTGCACATTCAACACCTAAAGTGAGAGCTAGGACATCAACTTGAGAATTATGCAGTGGCACTTAAAGAATGTCCACCAACATCTGATGTGATAGTGTCAAAGTGAAAAAAAGCAGAGCACAGTGAAAGTGTACGAGGTCTTAAGTTGAAGTGATAATGCTTATTTTTTAAGCTCAACCAACCAGATTTTAGGACAAACTTAACTCAAGATGTTATGGGGTCAACTGATTTTTCCAATACATTTTAATTCCAAAAAAGGGGTTAATATTTTTTCCTGGAATATTCAAGGGCTAGTGAACAAAATAGATATACTAAATGTGTATCTCAACCAATTTAAAATTGATGTTGTCTGCATTGCAGAACACTGGCTGGGTTTGCATGAAGGGGAGCATGTTTCATTACCAGGTTATAAGGAATGTCAGTTCCTTTTCTAGGTCTTCAAAAAATAGAGGGGTACAATAGTTTTTGTAAAAGAAGATTTTAAAAGTAAATGTTTAAATAAAATAAATAATACTCGGTGAAACCCGAAATAGACGGTTACTTTCAAACTTACGCTAATTCATCCAACTGCGATAAATTGAGTGAAATTATACATATTTTTATCATTTAGCATTATTTAAAGAGTAATAAGTACTTGTAAAAACAATAATGATATTAATTGTGTTAGTTGCCAAATATGATTTATCATTCAATGAATAAAATATTTCCCATACCGTACGTCATCGGAGTTGTTATTAGTATGTTAACTGGTATCTCTTCTTTTGGAAGAACCTTTGAATAGTATTAAAATCGTATTGGTGGTTCTTTTGTACTTGAAAACCTCCGCAATTTCATCAGTGTAATAACGATTAATCTATGATTTAATTTGAGAAACAAATATCTGTTTGTTGCGAAGACACGTTCTAACTTCAAAGGGAGGTCCATCCGTTACAGTGTAAGTTTGATTTTTCCTTCGTCTCGTCGCGTCAGTTCATATCGTACTTTTGTGCCAATGAATAACCCTCTAGCATAGTTTTGAGAAATTGGTTGTGGGGTTACTGTTAAAGCTAATAAGACACTTCTGCACTTGTATTATTTTGTATTGTATTACACAATCAAAAAGTTTTCCAATGATTGAAAACATATATGACAATAACCTCATGAACCTATATGATCTGTCTAGAATAATATGATAAAATATAGCCATAGCGGTGAAAAAGGCAGACACCAAACCAACTCGTACAATAGATATAAGATAGTTCAATAAGAAATAATATTGTAAGAGTTACTGTGATAAAAGGATTTTCCAAATGGAACGTAAAGGGTTTTTGTAACGGAACGTTATACCAATTGCAAAACATGACATGATACAGAAGAAAATAAATGTTAAACTCAGAAAATAACACTGCAAATACTTCTTTAGGACAATTCAGTAACTCCCAATAAATGTGTTGTTTAAAATACAATTCAAAAATTAACAGCTGTTTCATTAAAAAGTATTATCCACATGGCCAAAATGTAAACAAATATGTGGATGGATCTTTAAAACAAGCGTCTAGGCATCCAGTGCAACTCCGAGGATTGTGGATCAGAACACCCCCACCACCGAACCATGTCGCACGCTTCCGAATCATACCGGCGCATCAGCATAGCCTAACTGTTCGCGGAAAATTGTTACCTATCTCTATCACTGTCACTGTCAAAACATATCGTTTGTAGGTAAAATTTAAATTAAATATAATTAAACTGTCAACCTAACCAAACTAACCAAACTTATGATTATGAAAAACTCGAATGAAGGTTTACTAATCAAAAAATAGTTCTGTTCTAAAAATAAAATAATAAATGTCTCAAATTCAATTTTATAAATCAAACTTGCTGATATGAAAAAAATTGTTGACAAAAGTTAATGCTACCAGCGGGATTTCGAACCCGGCACCTTCAGACTATCAGCCCGACACGCTATCCACTATACCACCAAGGCTCATGACTCAGTTCCGTATCGTTGCAGTAATGGTTGACGCCACGCCATCGGCACGGAGCGGTGGTGGGGGGTTTTCCGATCTGATCCACGATCCTCGGAGTTACACTGGCTGCCTAACTCATCTACAGACCAAGAAATTTCTTTGGACACCTCTACCAAGTTTCTACGCCCAGCCGTTCTCTAAAATTATTGGAGACAAAGTTTCCAATTAAATATTTAGATTCCCCCATGTTAATCTTATGGGAGAAAACCCAACTTTGATGGAAGATCCTGACCTAACTAATAAAGATTTAAAAAAATGAAAACCACTTTGCATAACTACAGATGAGGGCCATTTTTTATTGACACTTTATTCATTAAAATCAGTCCAAAAATTAAGGAGAAGTTCTGTTTACAAAAATAGGCTTAGCGTATTATATATATAGATGTCCTTAGAAAGGACATCTATATATTAAAAAGTAAAACTACAGCTGTAAAACTTATTTCATGCAATGTAATAGTTCTGTTCCTTTATCGACCTTACACTAAAGAATTTAATCGATTCAATGGTTCTGGCATTATTGAGTAACAGACACAGACACACACACACACACACACACACCACATCATCTTATTTTTATATATTAGTATGGATACACATAACTAAATATGTCTATGTACTATATAAAAATAAATAAAAACATACATGCCAGCAAGTAGGATACTCCCAATGAAGGCTCACTCCATCAAAGTTATATCTTTGTAAAAATTCCAAAAGATGAGAAACAAAACGTTTTCTTGCAGCTGGACTATTGACCAGTCGGCTATATTTGTCATCTTGAGAGTCTTCCCAGCCCCCTAATGCTAAGAGCACTTTCAAACCACTCTTGTTTAACTTAGTTACTTGTCGGTAAAAGTCTGTAACACATACAAAAAGATGCACTTGGGTTATGTTTAGTAAACAAACCTGTTGCTCGGTTTTGAGCTTTGTGAATTTATTTATTGAGATTACCGTATAATTTCATATTGAGTAAATTCAATAGACAAAGTAAACATTATTATACAGGGTGTTCAAAAAGGGTTGGGACATAATTTTTGTAGTGGTTCCTTGAGTTTAAATAAAGAGAAAATTAAGAATAAAACATTTTCCAAAATCCCTTCGTTAACCAGATATCCGCCATTTTGTATTTTTTACATAAACATTTTTACCTTTGAATTGTTACAACCGATCTTAATGAAACTTGGTATGTATGTTCAAGTAACTGATTCAAGTAAGAGACTGATCTTAAAAAAAGTTACAATAATCCCATCTAAAATTTCAAAATGGCAGCCATTTTATTTTTTTTAATTAAAATTACAAAAAATGCTGATTTTATGAAAAGATGTCAAGAACACATTTATTTAGCATTCAAACTTCCCTATCAAACAACACCAAGTTAGAAAAGATCAAATAAAAAATAGCTGAAATATCACGATTTTAGTAGTAAAATGAGGTGGAATAAGGCATATATCTCTAGCCCTGGAAATAAGGCTAACCTGGCCAGGTTTGCCTTGCCTAGTTTTAAAACTAAAAACTGCTGATATTTCAGTTATTTTTTATTTGATATTTTTGAACTTGGTGTCGTTTGATAGGGAATTTTAAATGCTAAATAAAAACGTTCTTGACATCTTTTCGTACAATCAGCATTTTTTTGTATTTTAATTTAAAAAATTAAAACGCTCGCCATTTTGAAGTTCTAGATTTGTTCAAAGTAACTTTTTTATAAAATCAGTCTCTTCTACCTCAACAATCAACATACATACCAAGTTTCATCAAGATTGTTTGAAACAATTTTGTAAAAAATACAAAATGGCGTTATTTGTTTCTTGTTTTAGCGAATTTCCCATATAGGGAATAAGCTATTACCGTAGTACTCATGGTAAGACCTGGACCTGGGACCGATTTGCTTTTTAGTTTTGAGGTTCCTAGAGGCCACAATTGTTGTGAGTTTAATGTAAAGTTCCCATTCACCCCCTCTCTCTCCCTACCCTCAACTTAAATTTTTTAATTGCAAGTTGTACTCCTTTTGATTTTTATCCAACAATTGAATATGAAATTAAACTAAATTAGCCTAATGATGTGAATGAGGAAAAGAAAATTTCAGAATCAACATTTGAATAATTCAAGCAAAATTTCAAAAATGGAGGTGATTGGATTGTTTAAGGAAATTGAGAGGAACATTATCAAATTTTTTTGGAAACTTTTGGATACAATATGATTTTTGGACAGATCCCTTTTGAAAATAATTATACATGAAACATCAGAGGTGCCCATCCCCCCCAGACCAAAGGAGGAGTTCCCCCCCAAATTATGCTGCTGTCATAACCTGAACCTGATTTGGTTTAGGCCTACTTCCAGTCCTGCCGACGTCAATGTACACACGTGAATTGATAGGCCTGTCTGTAGTGATCGTTTTGTGTTTTGTGTTCAATGTTTTTGAAACATATTCTGACGACACTCCTCCAGAAGTTGATATTTTTGTAAGCCTTCCTCCAGTACAAAATGTTTTTGTGACAAAAAGTAATTTTATAATTCATTTTGATAGCCCCAGGATTGCGTTTTATGACTAATAATCGTAGAAACGCATCTTGTCAAAAAATCCTTAATAAATCTACGGTAGTGTCATTTTTTATTTGCTATACTTATGTTTTGGCGGTTCTTTAACTCCACCATCGTTAGGCTTATAAAAAGATCCACTTCTAGAGGTGTCGTCAGAATATGTTACACACAAAACATGAACTATAACAGAAACATATATGCCTATCAAATTATGTGTGTACATTGCCGCGGGCAGGACTGGAAGTAAACTGAATCAGGTTCTGACGGACTGACGAGGTCTCTGGATTGTCGTCTATGTTGTTAAAAGCTGATATTGGACTAATTGTAGTGACGAAGGAGAGTGTTAGAAATATAATGGGATTCATAATTGAGTCGACGTCTCCAGGGTATCGGATAACATGAATCAGTCAGTCAGTGTACCGGTCCGTACAACCAATACGCTAATCCTTTTTGTTTAGGCCGGCCAAAATACAAATTTTCAATGTTACTTGTATATATTAATGTTTCGTGTGTGAGTGTATGTCTACATGTGATCTTCAACTATGACCAATGCTATTCACAGTAATTTAACAAGACAAGAAGATTTGACAATGGAGCTGTTAGCCCCGAAACTATAGTAATCATAAATAGACTACTTTGGATTGAAGACGTAAATAAGGTATTTAACCTATTATTATTACAGTGGAGTCCCAAAAATCCGAATTTCGGTTATCCGAAAGTCCGCTTAATCCGAAACCAAAAAATAAATTTTTATATTTTTTATAAAAAAAAAATTTGGACAATTTTTTGAAATTTGTTTAAAAAAATTTTGAGCTTTTTTTTTATTTAACTTTTAACACAGTTAGCTGTACCTCGTCAAAGTATTCTGTATCTGCCGGCCGAGATAGACTTTTTTTGTAGAGTATTTTAGTAAATATTTCACCATTTTTGTTATTACAGTATTATAATGAGAAATCTTTTATATGACAAACAACAAAATGAATCAGTCAGTATATATTTTTCTGTGTCATTGGCAACATTATTCTTAAGGCAGATGTGTTTATTTTTATGGATAAATTCTTTTCCCTCACATTTAAGGAGTTTCTTGAAAAAATCAACTTATTTCATCATTTCATTTCAAACTGAAATGTCGATTTAAATTATTTGATCAGCAGAAGGTAGTTGTTATTATTTGATCAACCAATACTTTGATTTATAAAAACTTCTTAACATTTTATGCTGTACTCGGTTTTTAATTTATCAAATCAATAGCGTAGCGACTGTAGCGACCAATTAACTTCGTCTCTGAACACGTGTGGCCCAACGATCAATGGGATGTCTGCAAGAATGACACCAAATGCATTGGACAAAAATTCACCGTCAACCCTACCGGTATCAAACTATATTATTTGGATTATTTGCGAGTAGGTCTACTAGATTATTACTCTCCACCTTGAAGACTATATAGGACGGTGGATGGGTCGGTTTGCTTTCCTCCTGCTTTCCTCGGGACCTCGGGCACCAGATGCCAACTCTTGGCTTAGCTTTTGTAATCATTTATATATTCTAATGGTCAACAGATGAACAGTTTATAGATATACAGGATGTTTTTTTTTTTAAACTTGCTTCTTTATTTATGTAAAAACTGCAATAGATAGAAAAATACGGGAATCACCTATTGACGTAGGGGCCACAATTGTTGTGAATTTAATGTGAAGTTCCCATTCTCCCCCTACCCTTAACTTCTTTAAAATCTTAAAATCTTTAAATTGCAAGGAACTCCTTTTGACATATAAAATGTGAGGGCATGAAAAAAGAAAAAAGAATGGCACAAACTAGAGATCTCTACGTCAAACCTATCAAAAGTTATGGCAGTACAAAATTTGAATTTTCACCCCCTTTTTTAAGAAAAACATGTTTTTTTCTAAAACGGCTGTAGCACCAAAATGGAGCTAGCAAAGATTTGAAAGAATTTTCATGGTCTGGAATAACATTTTCTACAACACCCTCTTACAAGTTTTCCGAAAAATCGCAGTCCTTCACCTTAAAAAATCACCCTACACTTCTAAAATTTGTAAAATTTCTTGGATTTTTTATGGTTTTTTTATTGAACAAGCATTTTTCAAAGGTGTGACTAGCATGCTTGCGCAATAAAAAATCTGAGAAATTTTACAAATTTTAGAAGTAGGGCGATTTTTTAAGGTGAAGGAGTGCAAAAATAACACTTTACCCTTTGCTGTTGCGGCAAACCTAAGTACTCCTTAAACTAATTCTACTTAAATGGGGAATAAATGTGATATTTTTAAAGAGACGTTTTAGTGTAAATCCCATCAGGCAAATGGAAATTGGCTTATTCTGCAGGTTTGCTGCGGCGGGGGTATTTTATGATTGTAAGTGTTTCCTATCCTTGGCAGTTTTATGTTGTAACTACTTCAGATTAGCTGATTCACTACATGAATGATGTATATATGAATTTTAACAGGTTGTATTTTTGGCCTCAGGGGACAGCAAAACAAAAAAGTAAATCTGTCCCGGATATAGGTATTACCATTGACTATATATACCTATAGTCAATATAAAAGCTGATTGACTATATATACCCTGTAGGTATATATAGTCAATGGTATTACCAAGAGACTTATGGCAATAGCTTATTCCCCTATATGGACAATTTGCTGAAAGATCATAAAACGGTCATTTTTCATTATTAAAAGTATTTTAAATTTAATTATAAACTATAAACCTACAGACTCAATTTTAGGTGTTAAAAAATAAATGACTAATGTAAGTAAGTAAGGTCTCACCATTATCCACATCTGCCCATTGATCTTTGGAGCGTACAGTGAGGGACTGTGGGTCCAACGATGCAAAGGCATATACAATGTGAGTGCAGAGGCTGCTATCAATGTTGAGTGGAGTATACTTGCCCAGACCCTCACGATACCACGACCAGTTGGTGAAGTAGCAGACTACCTTACTCTGCGATGGTGGGGTTGAACCAACCGTCTCATGTTTGGTGGTTTGGTCCTTCTCTGAATGTTCTGAGGTATGTTGAGTGGTCAAAATAAGACAATTAATAAAAAATAGAAATAAATTTGGATGTAAAGAACGATCTAAATATTTGTACATCAAGATTTTAGGTTATCCTGAAGAGCATAAGGGCTTTTACCTAACCCGCCATGTAAAACTTCCCTATCCCAAGCGTGATGTATATAACTTCGTTACTTCTCGAGTGATGTAAAGTTGAAAAAAACTCACTCGGTGAGGTAATGAAACCAATTTAAATAACATTGAGTGCTTAACTTAAAAAATATACCTCTATGGAGCCAACGACGTTCAACGCTAGAATTCAGCTGTGCGCTTGAATTTTATTGAGTTATGTTTTGAAGAATTTTCCTAACCTAGCTTTTGTTTGTAAATGAACGTTACTGTTAGAAGATGAGTGAAATGGATAATGAAAAATATTGTTTGTAACCTCCTGTATATTGTCGGGTCAGGTAAAATCTTGTACGTTACACGTTACGCAAGAGCGTGTTTACATCACTTAGGTAAATTATGCAACTCGCTTCCGCTCGTTAGAAATGTTCTTTGTAGTTTTGAATTGTTCTCCAAAGGAAGGCCATGGAAGCTAACGGCCATCTTGGATTTGCCCGCCATAAGAGCAATGTTAATTTTGTTAATTTCAAACAGCCGCTGAAGTTATTTACCATCTCAAAATATTTTTCCAAACACCAGAGTGATTGTAATTTAAGTATCTAGTATATATACTGTGAGATTAGAAATTTTATTTGTAGTTCTTTAATTGTTTTATGAGTTAGAACGTCTAGGCTCCAAAGGACTCTTAAATTTTAGTATACCTGTAGAAGAAGGGACATCACGATCAGGATCCGATGACGGACGCAGAACTGTGTTGATGGCTTGAAGTAGGGGGTACTTTCCTCCTCTGCAATGGTTTCTGAAACAATCCAAGGCATTTGTAAAGATGGATTCAACAACATGTAGGAGATTCAGATAGCAAAAATGTTCTCTTTGATTAAGGTGTGTGCAGTGCATCAAGTTTATTGATAATGCTGAAGAAGGAATAGAGATTGTCTTCCCTCTAGTCAAGTTGTTTAGAAAAGGAGAAGTTTTTATCTTTGCCATAGCAGTAAACTGGTTGAGGCAGCATGAGCAAGGTGGTGGATAAGTTATGAGTCATCGGTGTGCATGTGCTGGAGTGGGCAGTTTGTATTGTACTTGCGCGCCTGTACTATCCAGCTGTTGGTGCAGAACACAGGCATCCTGAATTTTACCTCCAGGTGTCCAACACAATGAAGGCTGATTAGCCCTGAGTCACCCAGAGAGGGAGATTCGGAAAGAAAACAGGTAATTTTTACAAAAAACAGAAGTAGGTAAAATGTGGTAATTAAAATCCTCATTAAAGAGAAAAGTCAAAATGAAGTAATACTACAACAATGAACTTTGAATAGTGACTGTCCTGAAAATTAAAAAAAATCAGCCTTCTAAACACATTAATCTTAAATGTAAATTTTACTGACAAAACCAGCAAACAATTTATTACAGTTAGAAGGACCTGAAGTCGTCGTAGTCGAGGGAGAAGATCATGACGCCCCCAAGGTTGTTGTGTGTCACGTACTTGGCCTTACGTTGGACCATCACTGGCTCATCAAACGCCACCCACTGATCTCCTTTTTGAGCATAAGACCCTATGTCTTCAAGGTCTCTCACCACCACCCATCCCTTATTTTGTATTCGATCACAAATCTGAACCAACAGGAAAACAGCAATCAAAATTGGTATCCTTATGTTTCTTTTTCATTGTTGTTTATTTATTTTTTATCTTGGATAAATAATCGTGAGGTTTTATATGGACAATATCTTGTTAATATAATTTACGTTATTTTTCAACTTCACTGGCTCTGAAAAATGTTGAAAACTCTTTAATTGAATGTTTAATAAAACGTGTATAGCCTAGACCTACATTTTCAAAATAAACCATAGTGTTTCAAAGCTCAGTAATGCATTTTAACCCTAGCAGTGGCCAATGTTAGAAGTGAGCCAACCGTACAAGTAAGCCTAGCCAACCTCATATTCATTTTGTTCGGAAAGAACAGGAGAATCTAGAAATAGTAATATCATAATGATTTAGACAGTGTATTTTATCGATAAAGTGAAAAAAATAAAAAAATTTGAATTTTTCTTTTTGAAATTTCAAAAGCGGCCTCAGTATTTTTTTTCAACGGATTTTTTATGGGAAATTCATTATATACATTTTGTAGACAATCTAATTCCCTACACAGAAATATATAACATGTTAGGAAAATATTTTTTTTTTATAAGTTTTTGGGGCAAAATATAATGACAAACAGAGAACCGAAAAAATTGAAAACCGTACAGTGTTAGTTTATGTTGTAAAAAGTTATATAATACCTATATGTGTAGGCCTATACCAGTGTTTCCCAACCGGTGTGTCTTAGCACACTGGTGTGCCGGTAGGCCTCTGTAGGTGTGCCGCAAAATTTTAAGTAGTTAAAAAAGTTTTGATCGAGAAAGAAACTTTTAATGAACAAATGTCAAGCACAAGTTTCCCACTAGAACTGAAACCAGGGTTTGTTAAATATTTCTCACTCATTATTGTTAAATTCATACCAAATTTTAATCAAGCTCAATGTTTTATTATTATTTAAAGCTTTCCACTTAATAAACACTAAATAATGTACATATGTTAGACTAGCAGAGTACCCGTCCTTCGTACGGGGTTGGTATATAACTATAAAATGCTAGTTGCAGTTATACTTAAGTTTTGCGTTTGCATAATGGGGAAGGACACAGTTTGGAAAAATTTGGTTATTTAAATTTACAGTATGCTATAACACATCTACCTAGCCAAAATGTTCTACCACTGCACCTAAACCATGGACAAAATAAACTATCAAATTTACCTTGGTAAACAAAAATAGGTTTTACGGAGTAAGATGTAATTGAAAAAAAGAGTTTTTTATGCACTTACTAAATGTAATTTTAACCAACGATATTTTGTAGACAAGTGTGCCGTGACTACAAACGTGTTCTAGTTAGTGTGCCTGAACGGAAAAACGTTGGGAAACACTGGCCTATACTAATAATGATATATACATGTTTGTAAAGCTAATGAAGTAAGGAATAAAAAAAAATCATAAAGTTTATGGTAAAAATAATTTTTTACCTATAAACATACGTATATAAAATAATTATTTTATATTTTAGCGATTTCGCGAGAAAAAAAATTCACAGTATTTAGTGTTTGTGTTGTAAAACATTATGTAGGCTGATGATATGTACATATTTGTAAAGCTAATGAAGTAAGGAATCCAAAAAAGTCATTAGTATGATGGTAAAAAGTTATTTTCACCTATGATTATGTATCAATTTCAGAATGTTTTAAATTTTTTGCACATTTCGAGAAAATGGAGTGTACAGTATTTAGTATATAACTTTTTTACAAAATTTTTTACACCCAAACCAATATAAAAATGTTGTAGTGTATTCATTTACCTTTATAAAAATGTATAACACCTTGGGTAAATCATTATATAGCATATATAGCACGGCGAACTAAGGTCCGTCTCGTACAACAATCTCTGAATGTCAGAATCGTCATTTTTGGACATGATGCTAACAAAATACAGTATTTAGTATAGGCTATAACTTTTTTACAAAACTGTTTACCCCCAAACCATTATAAACATGTTGTAGTGTATTCATTTACCTTTATAAAAATGTATAACACCTTGGGTATATCATTATATAGCATGGCGAACTAAGGTCCATCTCCTACAACAATCTCTGAATGTCAGAATCGTCATTTTAGGACATGATGCTAACAAAATATAACCTTTGGGTACACTTCCATATCTGTTGGCACAAACAACCGAATGAGTAATACTGATTGTTCGATTGTTTAATTCGATATATCGTTTGGTTAGTTAGGTTAGGTTAACCTTACCTAACTATAACCAAACGATATATCGAATACCTAATCGATATATCGATCGATATTACTCATTCGATTGTTTGTGCCAACAGATATGGAAGTGTACCCTAACCTTTTATGAACACTATTTCACACAATTCAGTAATATTTATGCATAATAAAATGCATGAAGATTACTGTTATACACACACACAAACTTCACTAACACTAACACTACGAACTAACAACGTATTTAGTAATAAATCGCGGATAGCACCAGAGCGAACACTCACGGCAACAACAAACAATGGCGAATACACAAGACAGCTGTAGCAGTAATGACTCACTTCCGTCGTCTTCATATGTGAGCAGACGTAAATAACCCTGAGCGCAGGGCTGCCACTCTCACAATCTATATTTCTTCCTCTTCAAAACGACATATTATATGACTAGTAATAATAACTTACAGTGTATGTAATTCGTATTTTCCACATCGTCACCTGACGACCATTGGCCATTTGTTAAAAAATTCGAAAACAGCTGTTTTCATAAAATCGTACCGGTTGTGCAATCAATATTTCGTTCTAAATATTACTACCACAATGAAGATAAAATCAATGGCTATCCATTGGTACCACCCGCAACATTCCACGACGAAAATTATCCGAGCAGGGTAATGCCAAACAAGACGTGTTTTGCCAGTTCCCAAGTGTCGGCTGCAAAAGTCGTGCCGCGCCAAAAATTTATTTGATTTCTAATCGTCGTGAAATTGTTATATACCTGCTACAGGGTTTGTTTATGTAATAAAATGAAAGTTCAGAATGTGATCTTTCGAATGGTATATATATTATTCTCATCTGAGTTGATTGTAAGTGTTTTTTTTACCGCTAAAAAAATTTCGGCCCAGATCGTCACCAGACGACTTTGGCCATTCTAAGCATCAACGTCAGATCGTTACCAGACGACGATCGGCCACTGCAATGGTTAAAATACCTACTTGATTTTTGCACTTACTTGCTTCATAATTATTACAAACTGTTAACACAGTGAAGGAGTGAAGAACAATTATTCTTTAAAAAAAACACACAATAATTGCAAATCTTGCCCCTTTCTAAGTTGAGAGTTTTGATAGTTTTTGCTTCACTATCAGTTTTGATAGGAAAAACATTATTTTTAAAAGTGTTTATTACAATTTAAAAACCTGTTGTTTCATAACTTACTAGCAGTTACCCGGTGCGCGTTGCTGCGCTTAACAACTATTATTTTAAATGGTAATTTGTTCTTTACAATGAATAGAAAAATTGTATACCAAAATTTTAAAAAAAATTTACTTAATTGTCAGTGGATAAACAATGTTTTTTTTCATTAGGTGTATAAATATGGTACGTTTTTTGGCGTACCTACCACCATGCGAGCACACAACATGCAGCTGTCCGTGTGAAAAGCACACATTTTCTAAATTTAAACCGACGATAGCCAGGGACCCTAGAGCCTTATAGTAGTGATTGCAAAAGCAAGACACAAAGGAAATTGTAGTTGCTTAAATTCAGAGGGTAATTCGGATGAAATCATCACTATTCTTGAGATTAAGACTATTTCTCCTTTAAACTTACCGCTGATAACTTTTGCTTCAATAAATGTTGGTGTCATTTTTTCAATCGTCAGTCTGGTAACGTTACACAGCTTCGGTGGATTTATGTTTCGCATTAGTATTATTGGAGTTCCTTCGTTTAATGACAGTAATGTAGTGGGTTAGTGGCAAATTGAGAGGCATTTGAACACCTGAGATAGCACACACGATTATTATTAATTATTAATTATTAATGTTAGATTGTGTGAGTATTGAAGAAGAGATAAAAATATTAAGGCATTGCCATCCCTTTTATTGTTTATTATAATACTTTGATAAAGGTTTTTATGTTTACATATTTAACATTGGAGAATTTAAACGGTGTTGAGTGCACAGGTGTGCTGCGAGTGGGGTTTAATATTTTTGGACTTACTCAAAAGTAAAATAGTTTTCTGTGCTGCACTCTGTGGAAACATTGAGGCACTATTTCAAATCATGACTAATACAGAATGTTGTGATTATTCAAACCTACATCAGAAAATTTACTCTCCTACCAAGCATAAAATGTGTTCTTAGGAAGGGGGAAATTCCTTTTGATTACTGTTGTTAGTTGATAGATGTGTGTGCATGACATTGGTATCAAACTTGGGAGTCTATTACGTTTTTACAAACACAACTTGAAATGTCCATGTTTATTAAGTTTTCACAAAGAGTTACCGGCCTCATAGTAAGAGAGGATCCCTGGGCTGTTGCTGTGCTCGCCTCTCTCTCCTGGGCCCTTGCTGTGGGCGTTCAGGCCGTTGTCATCACTAGAGTTTAAGGTGAAGGTATTGCCATACATGGGAATGGCCAAAATAAGTTTGCGGCTATCTGCTCCTTGAGATATCAAATATCGAATCGTAAAGTTCTGGAACAGTTTTAAAGATATGGAGGACTTGTTTACAAATTCAAAATAAATATATGTTTTTTAAACAAATTTTAGGTAATGTTTAGGCAGTTTCATTGCAGCAAAACCCTCAATTAATCATATTAATAGGTAGCTATAAAAACATGGAAACCATTCATATTAACGGGGAATGAAATTTATCCCATAAGAATCTATATATTAATAGGCAAGCATGTTTCTTTAAAACCTTTTTTCTCAGCTCATGTGCATCACAGAGAAAATCTACGCATACTGTTGGAAAGATATTTTCCTGTAAATGTGCAGAATCCGTTTAAAAATTAAAATAGGCTAAAAAATAAGAACATAAAATGAATTTAAAATTTGAAAAAATATTAACATGGGCCTTATGGGTTGTCATACTGGTGACAAAATAACATCCAAATAGCCTATAAACAGAAAATCAAAACAAATGCAAGAAATTCCAATTACATGTTTTATTTACAGTGTGGGGTGAAAATAGAGAAGTCTGCACATTACATATTTTTCATCAAGTTTTTGAACACTGGCAACCTCTAGTCTTAAGAAAACTGCAAATCCTAAACTACTGTATCTCGAGGATCTTAAAATACTAAGATAATTGATTTAACTTATCTCAAGGTAATGAAATCATAGACGTACATAAACACCACTTTTAAATCATATTTTAGTGTTTTTAACTGATACAAGAGGTCCTATAATACACAAGGCTGAGGAAGAAGCACTAGGAGTAGGCTTTTAAACACTGACAAGGTTATAATGCTCTTTTGCTCTAGGTGGACTTAATTTATGACTCTTAAGGCTAGTACTCACTAGGACACCCGGTCGCTTATCAACCGGCGATCTGGTTGACGAGCGACCAAATTGCACAAATATCGCCGTGTGTGTACGTGTCTGTCAATTTGGTTGACGGCGATTTGTAGGTTGCCAGGCAACTTTTTGGTTTTCGGACATGTATCGAAAACCTGGGGGTTTCCAATCAACCATTTTATCGCCGGGCAATCAGATTTCTCAAAAAACTAGAGTGTGTACGCTTCAGCAACCAAGTTGATCAACTAAAGACGGCTAGCGCATGCGCAGTACACTGTTTATGTCAACTGTCAAAACTAAAAAGTGCTAGTGCTAAACGTGGTCTCTTTCAAGCTAGAGGGGTTTTTCGTTTGTTTGAGTTTATTGTAGACTGCTCAAGTGTTTGTGTTCGTTTGGATGAATGTGTGTTTCCAATATGAGGCGTCACCAATTGCAAAATGTGACGGAAATTGTCGTCTGACATCCTCAAATAATTCTTGTAATCCTGAGGATTATCATCTCGCAAAGTTCGTAGAAGTGCCATGTGGCTGTAACTGTGTCTGCGTTGAAGCCACCCTTTAGCCCAAAATCTTTTGAACAATGTCTTCCTTCTTCTATGGTTACTGCAATTAATTAGAATTATAACTGCGGCAGCAATCTCTTCTTCGTAGGTGGGCATGTTGTCACAACACACAGTTCAGTGTAACTAGAGCTCAAACCAGATTCCAGAACCAAACATAGTCCATCCCCACCAAATTTTGATTTGCTGCTCGGTTGAAGGTGCTAGTTATCCTAGTGTGTACCCCCCCGGCAATAAAACATTCAATCATCAACTTAGTCACTCGTCAACCAGGTCGCCGGTTGATAAGCGACCGGGTGTCCTAGTGAGTACTAGCCATTAGCTTATTCTACAAGGATTGTCCTCTCCAATTCATAAAACAACGTATGAGATAGATCTTTCATGACCCCTTAGACACCATTCAAGATTTGGAAAGAATCAATAGGTACCTTAGAAGAATCAAATATGAGAACCAATAGCATGGAGAAACCAAGTAATAGACAAGCAGATCCAACTTTCTAGTAGAAAGAGCTAGCCAATTGAAAAATAAAACTTGGCGTGGGTAAATTAAAACATTTATAAATCACATTTACCTTTCTTGCTTTTGTCTGAGTTCTTGTGGGTAAGATGTTTGTCTCATTAATGAATTTTCACATGATAACAATCCCACTCCAAAAATAAAAAGGGTGGAAAGAGAAAGACCTCTCGAGGTGACATCGCTGCGATACTAGTGACTGATGTGTATCAGTGTATGTGTAAATATTTTTTTAATATACACTATAGTGTTGGTGATAAGAAGATGAATTCACATTAGGACCCCTGAAGATGCCATACATAGTGGTGATATGCATAGGGCGAGACAAAAATCTTACCCACAAAAACCCAGGCAACAATAACAAAGGTAAATCTAATGTACTGTAATTTAAGTTCTTGAAACTCAGATCACAAAAAATGTAAACATATATGATTTTCAAGTAAAATAAAGATTGAAATGAATTTAAAAGTTCACATTGATTGACATAGCTTCTCTAGAATAACTTATTACAGTATAATAAACTTACAACTATATTTGTCCTAAAAACAAGATAACACAGATTTTGCAACACAGACCACACTGAACTTATAACCATCATCATCTGGTTTAGCATACAGAGGAGAGCTATGTCCTGTCTTCTTTTCCCAAGGGCCATGGTAATCCAATGTCCTCACTGTCACCCAATCCAAGTTTTCTGACATTACGGGGACATTGTACCCTAAACAAACAACAACAATAATATTGGAACAATATTTCATTAAGAACATTGATTAAAATCAATTATTGTATTATTTAAAATATATTGCAACACTTTTTTAATCACAATAATTTATCAAGTTGGTTTTTTAAAATCTGATTTTTCTGTGAATTAATAGGTTTTTATGGAGAAAATCACAAAAGTAGCAATAACTATTAAACAGCAATTTTAACAGCAATGGGGTTATACCATCTTGTTCAGAGTCAAAAGGATCATATAACATACTACATTTTATTCAAAATCGTTTGTGCCAATTTTGAGAAAGTTTGATTTTTCCGTTATTTTATGGTAAAATCACCATTAAAAATCTAAAAAAAACGCAAAGAAACCCTGGAGATACCATGGATTAACAATCCAAATTTCATCAAAATTGGACCACAGGTGTGGTCTGTAGCTCTATACACATCCACACATTAGACGGACAGACACACACATACACAAACATCACTTCGAAACCCACTTTCTTGGGTTCAGGGGTTCTAAAACTAATATATCCACCCAAAACTCAAACTTGAAAATTTTTACAAAAACAATGCTTTCTTCATATCTCATAATGGTATAGGGAGAGAAAGTAAAAAGGGTTTTTAACATGGTGTATTTTGGGAAGATTCAAAAATAAATGGTAAACTTAGTTTATTTATAGCTTATTTGTCTTTGTATTAAGGTCACCAACAAGCTACCATCATGACAGAGTAAGCGTGTTCAAATTTAAAACTTACTTCCTGTTTTTAAATTTCCTATTAACTATTTAAGCCAGAGTCTACACCTTTATGTGACGCTCGGTATCACTGACTCACTTATTGATGGATGAGAATGAGATGTTTAAGGGGTCTAATGAAATCTAATCTATTGACAAATGATAGATGTCTACAGAGAAATAGCTATTTGTGTATTAAAAGCACAAAGTACGTCATTGCCGCTCAAGAAGTGTAGATGGCCACCCGAAGCTTTAGAGTGTGGCCTTACATTTCAAGAGTGGCAATGGCTGTAGGTGCTCGTAATCCACAAAAGATGTTTCCTACCAACAACAAAGGATATTTTTTTAGTTATATATAACTTTCTTTTCATTTAGCTTGTGTTTGCTTTTTTAGGTTATGTTATTTGCTTTTAAAAGGTTGTTTAATGTACCTGATCCGCGGCTGAGATTGGTGTAGAAACGCCAACAGTGAAATCAGCTGATCATTGGTGAACATGAATGATCCGCTCTAGAGCATATAAATGAGCTATTTTGTGTGCTGTTTACAGCTGTGGAAATCATTTCCATGCAGTGGTAGGAAAAGTTTATTTGTAAAATATGTACATAGGTAGTGGAAGGGGTTTGGAGAAGGGCATGCATGTAATAAAGGCGAATTTAATTTCTTATTGATTTTTTAAAGAGTATTTACCAACATCAATGGGATTCTTGGCAGAGGGTACAGTTGCTGACAACAGTAATCCGAGAGGTTTAAAAGCCCTGTGCAGTTCTTTGACTAGAGTTGCAAAAGTATCCTGGTCAGAGTCTGGCCCACTATCACACTCCAACTATTCAACACAACAATGAAGAGTAACAACTACAACACTTCTTACATTTATTATATTAAAAGGATATTATGTTTGAGATTATCTTACTGCCGTAAATTTAAGTAGACAAAATTTGTAAATCATCTAAGTTTTAAATAGTTAGGAATCTTAACCTAACAAATTGTAGGGGCTGCTCTAAACCATGTTTATAACTCTAAACACAGATATTGTTTATTTAGCACTGTGAATATCAATATTGTAACTTACGTTTAATAACAAAAACTCAATTCACATTCCATCTCAATGGATATTTTGATTATTTATTTCATTCATACTATAGTTATAAATTGTGTCCCAAAAAGAATGGATCAAATCTATACAGCTTAATATGTGTGAGATAACAAGGGTCGTAGAAAAGTCAAACTATGGCTAATTTTAAAGCTGGCATCATAAAGTTTTTTTAAATACAATTTAACAGTAATCAGCTGTTCCAATGTTGTTAGCACGTTTTAATTTTTAAAATACCCCCGCCACAGCAAACCTGCAGACTAAGTGAATTTCCATTTGGCTGATTGGATTAAAGCTAGAATATATCCTTAAAAATATCACAAATAGCATTTGTTCAACGAATACTTAGGTTTACTGCTACAGGGAGGGTAAAAAGGTGTTTTTTTGTAAAATGGTAATAGTTTAGTATGAAATGAATGCATTTTCCAAATTTGATCAAAATATGTTCATAAACAAGCAAATTACAACAGTTTACAATTTTTTTTTTTAAGTAAGTATAAAGTTAAATGCAGTGTCCCACAAGGCTCGATATTAGGTCCTTTACTATTTTAAATTTTTGTGAATGATGTACCTCAAAATGTATCTTCTAGCCTCATTGTATATGCTGATGACACTACAACCATAGTTAAAGCAAAATATATGCCCAATCTAAAATTAGAACTTAACCGCTCACTCATAGATTTGTCCAATTGGTTTACAATAAATGGGCTACAAATCAATAGTTCTAAAACACAGGTTATATTATTTCAAACAATCCAAAATAGAGAGAATCAAAATTTTGAATTACGCTACCAAAGCGATATTTTACCTTTTGTTGAACATACAAAGTTCTTAGGCTTAATTATTGATAGAAATTTAACCTGGACACCACATATAGACATGATAGTAAAGAGACTGAATACCAGCCTGTTCTCAAATGTATGTTTTAAGGAATATAATTGATCTGAAAACTAAACTTAGGCCTACTGTATAATATGCTATGTTTTTTTCAACTTCATCTGCCAACACAGTTTTTAAAAAACAAAAGAAGTAGGTATTTAGGAATCCTATATTTTGCACCAAAAAAAACATAATTTAAACCTATTAAAAAAAAACGACATATTAACAATGCTTTCTCTATATATATTTAAAATCATGGTTTCTTTAAAAAGTACCAATCATACGACAACAATCAATTCATCCATCAATATCCTACTCGTTTAAAAAATAATTTGAAATATCCAAGACATTTCCTCTGTCTGTATGAAAGATCACCATTTTATATATGAGTCTCAGGCTTTACAACAGTCTACCTACCAAATTCAGAGAAATTACCAATATTTCCAAATTAAAAAACGAGTTTAAAATGTATATCTTACAAAAACAGTTTGATTCTATTTCTGAATATTTGAATAATAGTTCAACATTTTTCTATTACATTTATTTAGTTTATAGACATGAATTGTAAATCTAGTTTTAATAATGGACAATGTCACCTGTTTCATCAGCATTGCTGAAAACTTGAAATGTGTATTGTGACAATAAAGGAATATTTAATTTCATTTCATTTTGCTCGTGCTAACGGACACACACACACATATATATCTAATATATAAAATTCTTGTGTCACAGTGTTTGTCTGCAAACTCCTCCGGAACGACTTCACCGATCGTTATGAAATTTGGTGTGTAAATTCTGTAGGTATGCGAATCGGACGTAAACTATTTCCCGTTTCGAAATTCTGAAAAGGGCTCTGCCCCAGTGGCTCTGGAGTTTCCCATGTTAACCTTATGAGAAATGGAATTAATGAATCTTAACAGCTGTTTCAATTAATCAAGTTGGTTCTGTTCTATGATGTTCAATAGCATTAAAGTTACAAGGATTACCAACAGGGTGCAGCACTATTATTTCTTTTACATTTATGACAACAGCTAATTTGCAACCAAAAGGTGAGTGAGCGTAGCGAACGAGCTAACCTGAAGGCAAGTGAGCGCAGCGAACGAGCTCCAACCTAAAGGTGAGTGAGCGTAGCGAACGAGCTCCAACCCAAAGGTGAGTGAGCGTAGCGAACGAACTTCAACCAGGACGTGATTGAGCGATGCGAACGAGATCATCTTGAAAATTAAACGTAACGGTACTTTCTTTCCATCGGTCTGTCTTAGGGGAAACCTATAACTTAGGCGATACGAAGTTCGCCGGGTCAGCTAGTATATATATAGGAATTTGAACGGATTGTGTTTTTGGCCTCTAGGGAGGGACTTCAAAAAGTAAATCGTTCCTGGGTACTTACCAATAATCTTACCAAGAGTACTACGGTAATAGCTTATTCCCTATATGGGAAATTCGCTTTGTGAGACCTTGCTGGAGGGTGAGGACAACTGGGACTACTGGTCGAACTTTGTCCGGAATGTCCTTCAAAAAGTACGATCTAGATCGGATCACAGTCTAGATTTTGTAAGAAATGAACGGCTAGACACGGTGTCAGCCCTTCGGGCATAGGCAAACTTGGCCTAGTTTTTATGAAGTGCGACAAGTGTTCACAGGCTAGTGTCTGAAGAGTAGAGGAGGTTTTTAGTGGGTAGTCTCTGGGCGTACAGCCTGAGGTCCTGTCAAAAGCACAGTTGATATAGGAGTTTATTGAATAAGTATGTTGAATATGGTTTATAGAGACGAAATCGTGTATTTTTTGTCTGGGGGTTTGTGAAAGATCAAGCGTATTGCTTGTCGATGTTAAGCATAGACAAACGTAAAGCAAAGAAACAGAAGCATATTTGGAAAAATATCTAATGAAATGTGCCACAATGTGGGGTCAGAGCTCAAACACTGACTTTACTTTCTTTGACAAATAATGCAGAACATAAAGAGGTTAGGAGATGAAACCATAGTAGGAAAAACTAAGAAAGTAAGTAAAAGATGAAATATAATGTTAACTTTTTATCTTTAATAATCAAGTTTTAATGCCAGATTACTTTTGATCCATTATTTTTGGGACACCCGGTAGTATTACAATTTTACTACCCAAACACTTTTCCCTTCCCTGTAGCAACAAGCTTTAACCCTCGAGGAGGCGCTTCACTAGTAAAACAGGAGCGGGCGCATGCAGAGTTTTATTCCGCAACACTAAATAGCATAAATTGTACCCATTTTACTTGTTGTTATAACGAAATATATGTAAACTAGCAACAGTGCCCGTTGTGGTTAAATACAACGGTCTCTAGTAAAATAATGGTTATGAAATCCATACACCACTTTACTCACTAATATTAATGGTACAGTGGTACAGTTTAAGCACATATCATTAGAATCACACATTTAACATAAGGAACACACTTTAAACATAAACTAGTGTACGTGTTGCTCGAAATCAAGCGATTACAAAGAAGTACAGGAGTTATTTATAAACAAATAACTTAACATGGGAAACAAAAATTGTTTTGAAACTCCAGCTGTTGTCAGAAATTAAATATTAATAATTGGTCTCCATGGAAGCATGAGAAAATTATGTTAAACTAATAACAGTCATAATTTCCGATGATTTGAAAATAGTCAACTAAAAGATTATTAACTAATGGAAATACTCACAATTTACATAACAGTCCTATTCCAGTTTAAAGGGTTAATTTTTAACTATCAAACTGCCCATGGACGGGAAAAGGTAAGCTTACAATTTAAGTCAACGTAAAAAGGCTGTCAGCTTTTATAATGTACCGTACATTGAGATATAAGTTATTTAGCCAATTTTTAGACAATAAGGTGTAGGCTACTTTAAACGCTACAGAACTGAGTTAGGCAAAAACTGGCAGAACTCTGAAATGGTGTTATTCATCATAGGCATACTCATATGCCAAATCCTTAAAATAAAAATTCTATAATTAATAACTTATATCATTAAACAAAAACCAACATCCAAAACTATACATATTTTTAATACAACATAGATAATTTACACATTGAGTGTTTACAATTAACATATGTTCTTCTTCTCACTTTTAATTTTTGCTTCACAACGGGAAAAATCTGTTTCATAATCATTGAAATAAATAATCCATCATAAAGTTTAAGATTAAATAAACCCAAGGTCCTACTACATAGTTGTTTTATTTTTTTGGATCAGCTGTCTGAAATTGTGAAATATGCATTTGACAGTTCTGGTTGTTTACAATTAAATGTTAAAGCAAATGTAAACATTGTGAATTTTCTCATGCTTCCATGGAGACCAATTATTAATATTTGATTTCTGACAACAGCTGGAGTTCCAAAACAATTTTTGTTTCCCATGTTAATCTTATGGAGAAATACGAAACTTTAAAGAGCTCCAGGGCCTCACTCTCTAATTATTCACCTAAAAAGAAAGTTTCCTGCACAACTTCACGTTACGCTCTTTCCAATGACACCAAAAACATGTCAATCGGTTTAGTAGTTTCGGAGGAGTAATTGTCACAAAAATCCTGCTTGCGTATTAAATAAGTACTAGTTAACCGCCCGTGCTCCGCCACGGGAATATTGTCAGCAATAAAAGAAATAATAATTAACAAATACTGTTTATCTTTGTATTTTATTTAGGGGTTGTTTAATTTTTTACATGAAATAGAACTGATAGTTTGCCTGTATAAACTATTTTATGTTAATCAAACCGATATATTATTTTAACCAAATGAATGTTTTATATTAATTTGAGTTTCATTTGAAAAATAAATAGTATACGAACTGGGCAATGCTGATAACCTAATAAGCATCTATTTATGCTATTTAGATAATTTGCTCAAGTAGCCTATATTCCTATATTTGTCGTTTTTTTTTCATTACATTTGTTGTATGGAATAAAGATAGTCACTTAGCCTACATGTAAATCACGCATCAACAGTTGGTCGCATTTCAAGAATCTTTGACCCATACTGTGAGTAAAAGCTGTGTTTACGTCGTATATATAAAGTTGGCATACTTTGTTCAGTGTTAGAGGGTATTAACGGTCCAATTTAATGGAAAAGGAGTCGTGGATTTTAAAACTATGTAGACTACCACTACCAGAAAGATGTTGATTCAAGTGAGACTTAGAACTGGCCATGTCAAATGCAGATTTGTATTATATTTTACTCAAATAATTTTTTGTCTCTTTTGACCCTTAATACTTTTTTTATAGTCACTGTTGATACGATTTTCCATAAACTCAAAATGTTGATAAGGAGTTTATTGTACCTTCCCCTTGGGACAACATAAGGAAAAAATATTTGTGTCCCAGTTAGTCTGTTCTGACTCAAAATTCATAGATTTGCAGTACTGACAAATCCAATCTAACGACCCCAATTTAAAAAAAATTGTATTTTTTAGAAGGGACTTCCAGAGCACATTTAACACCATCACTGCTCTTTACCTTTTTAGTTCGATGGTTCTCTACATGTTTTTTTTCGTTCTGTATGTCTCTTTACGCCCGTTTAATGATTACCTTTTCTTTTTATTTTTGTACTTTTCACATCCTGGGGTTAATGATAAAGTTTTATAACGCTATAATGACCCGAGTCAACATTGCCATTAAACATCAAGTCAGATACTTCTTCGCCAGAACCGAAATCGTAAGTGTCACAGTTTCTCAAGCAACTTCCCTGTGTAGGCCTACTCGAAAAAAATATAGTTAGGGTATAGTTCACTGATAAATTGTAGTTCCAAATATCCCAGCGTACTCGCCATCTCGAGAAGGTAAAATTTGGGCGCCGAACACTGATCTTGAGTAAGATTAATCACTTACGATAAAATGTTTGTATGTTTACCAATCATTAGCAATTATCTGTACAACTTGCAAGCGGATTTCCCTATGATTGTTCTGGTCGCTATAGAGAATAAATTATATTGATCAAAACAATAAGTTTCCGTCCCCTACTATGGGTATTATTTCACATTCCATACTCAAACTTAAACTCAATTACCACTTTCCTTCAGATCACTTTGCAGGAAAACTAAAACATTTTTGTGTCCCAGTTAGTCTGTTCTGACTCGAAATTCATAGATTTGAAGTAGTGACAAATCCAATCTAACGACCCCAATTCAAAAGAGTTGGTATTTTTTTGTAGGGACTTCCAGAGCACATTTAACACCAACACTGCTCTTTACCTTTTTAGTTCGATGGTTCTCTACATTTTTTTTTGTTCGGTATGTCTCTTTACGCCCAGTTAATGATAACCTTTTCTTTTTCTTTTTGTACTTTTCACACCCTGGGGTTAATGATACGCTATAATGACCCGAGTCAACATTGCCATTAAACATCAAGCCACATACTTCTTCTCCAGAACCGAATGGTAAGTCACAGTTTCTCAAGCAACTTCCCTGTGTACTTGAAAAAAAATTCACTGATATATTGTAGTTCCACGTATCCCAGCGTACTCGCCATCTCGAGAAGGTAAAGTTTGGTACCACTGAACGTCTAACACTGATCTTCACCTACTATAAAATGTTTGTATGATTCTCACTCATTAGCAATTATATGTACAATATTTAAGATTATTCTGGTGGCTGTAGAGAATAAATTATATTGATCAAAACAATAATTTTCCGTCCCCTACTATGGGTATTATTTCACATTCCATACTCAAACTTAAACACAATTACCACTTTCCTTCAGATCACTTTGCAGGAAAACTAAAACATTTCAAAAATAAGTTAACAAATACACTTTCCTTGATCAAAATCGTGTGTTTATAAACAGAAACTCCAAGTTTAATAATTGCATACTGAAAGTGAGGTTATAAAAATAATAACAAATAAATTTCTGACAAACATTAAACAGCTGACGAATAATTTATAAACTGTGTATTATATTCTTCAATATGAATTGTATTGACTCGACCTTTAAAGGGCTGTAGGTCGTAGCTCTTAGAAAAAACGTAAATTCTAAGGAAGTTCGGCAAATCTACACACTATCCCCTTTAATTTGAGACATAAATCTTGTAGATCGGTCCAGTAATTACTGAGAAAACAGTGTTACAACTGTGTATTAAATATATAGATAGATGCAAATTGTTAACAACAACATTTAAAATAAGCTGTTGAATTATTAACACATGTTTTGTATGATTAGATTATGCATTAAATAAGTACAGATGCAAATTGTTAACAACAACATTTAAAATAAGCTGTTGAATTATTAACACATGTTTCGTATGATTAGATTATGCATACTGGTAAACCAATTATTGCCATCTATAAAAATAATTGGTTTTTCTTTTCCGAGTCGGGTTAGCTCTTCTACCCACCGATTTTCATAATTTTGGCCTTAAACTAAAGGTATGGACGTACCGCAGATTTGCCATCAAGCATCGGCATTCATTTTGACGTATATTTCGAGTTATGCACAAACTGCCTCCCTGTACATTTCTTATGGGAGTTAAATTTGGTTTTTTCGAGTTCAATGTTTCGCAGGCGGGCGATGGTTTACAGGAGAACTCTTCTACCTGCCCGATTTTCATAATTTTGGTCTTAAAATAAAACTATGCAAGCACATTTGTCATCAAGCATCATCATTAATTTATCTAATGTATTACTCGACAAAAGATTTTTTTTCTCTTCAATTAAATATGTATTCCAGCAGTTCTAATTACAAATACATTTTGGTCTAAAAACCTTGAAATACCAGCTTTCATTTAAGCTATTGATTATTAAGATCGGACTACCTAAAGCACACTGCTGAATCACAAATCAACAATAATTACAATCATTTTAGTACCTATCTGCAATCAATGATACATAACTCAACTTTTATTCAAGTTATTTTATTTGTCTTGGTCTTAAAATACTTCAAAGGCTTTCACTTGAGATATTGATAGTTTTAATCAGTTAAGTTCAAGATACTGTATCGCTCAATCAGAAAATATAAATTTGATTATATCTTGGATATGGAATTCAGTTTTGGATACATTTACTTAGGCCTAATTCTAATTACGTTTTATTCTATTTGTTTTGACCTAAGAACCTTCATTGAAATACCAGCTTCCGTTTCATTAAAGCACACATCTAAATCACGACCAACACAAATTGTTCAAAAAATGGAGTTATTTATCATCGATTTATAGCCAAACGATCTTGCTTGCAACGTCAACAGTACTTTCATAATTATTTGAAAATCTTCACAAATTAGGCTATCCAATGACCTATTAATTAATAAAATCGGTTTAGTAGAACTGTAGATTTCATTGTACAAAGTTTAACAACAACATCTTTAATTCAGTATTTTCTCACTACTATAAACTTGGAGGCTGCTTAACGTTTTTGCAAATAACTTTGAAATGGCGAGTAAATCGACCAAAGTGGAAGGTGATATTCTGAAAGAGAATAAAATTTCCTACAAATTGCAATCGTGAATTTCTTGAATATACTCAATAAAGGCAGCCTAAAGTTGGCTACAAATATAAAATTTAAAATATAAACCTGGAATAAAAGGAGTTTTAAATGTATTATATATATTTTTTTACCTTAAATATCTAATAAAATCAAACTTTCATAATTATTTGCAAATCTACACAAATTAGGCTTTCCAACGACCCATTATGTAACAAAATCGGTCCGGTAGAAGTCTAGATTTAGTTGTACAAAGTTTAACAAAAATATATCTAATTCAGTATTTTCTCACCACTATAAATTTGGAGATCGCTTAGATTATTGCCAATGTCTCTTAAATGGAGGGGAAATCGATTAAAGTGAATGTGATATTCTGAAAAAGAATAACATTCCCTACAAATAACTACTATGCAATTCTTTAAAATACTTAATAAAGGCAGCCAAAAGCTGGCTACAAATAGAATCTAAAAAAAAAAACAGAAACTTGAAAAAACCCAGTTTTTAATGTATTTTTGTAATTTTTAATTTTTCACCACAAATATTTAATAAAATCACAATTTTATAATTATTTGCAAATCTACATGGGTTAGGCTTTCTCTAATGACCCATTATTTAACAAAATTGGTCCAGTAGAAGTCTAGATTTAGTTGTACAAAGTTTATAAAAAATATCCCAAACTCAATATTTTCTCATTTACTATAAATTCAGATGCTTAGGTTTTTTGCAAATAACTTTTAAATGGTGAGGAAATCGACCAAAGTGGTAGGTGATATTCTGAAAGAGAATAAAATTTCCTACAAATTGATACCATGCACTTCTTAGAAATATTCAAAAATGGCAGCTAAAAGTCGCGCACAAATAAAATGTGTGAAAAACACCGTTTTCAAAGTATTTCTTATGGAAAACACATTTTCTTTAATTTATTACCATAAATCATAAGAAAAACAAACTTTCATAATTATTTGCAAATCTACACGACTTAAGCTTTCCAACGACCCATTAATTAATAAAATCGGTCCAGTAGAACTCTAGATTTAGTTGTACAAAGATTTTTAAAACTGAATTATATATAGAACTAGCTGTACCCGCGGGCTTTGCCCCGTTTAACATCATATGTGAGCTCGTTCGCATGGCTCAATCACGTCCTGGTTGAAGTTCGTTCGCTACGCTCACTCACCTTTAGGTTGGAGCACGTTCGCTGCGCTCACACGTCCTGGTTGAAGTTCGTTCACTACGCTAACTCGCCTCCGGGTTGAAGTTCGTTCGCTTTGCTCACTCACCTTTTGGTTTAAAATTAGCTGTTGTCAAATATTAAAAAAAAAATAATAGTGCTGCACTCTGTTGGTAATCCTTGTAACTTTAATGCTATTGAACATCATAGAACAGAACCAACTTGTTTAATTGAAACAGCTGTTAAGATTCATTTATTCTATTTAAATATGAGTACTCATTAGGTTAACATGGGAAACTCCAGAGCCACTGGGGCGGAGCCCGAGAGTCCGATCAGAATAAAAACCACTTAGTTTTCCTATTTAATGCCTAAAGAATCAGTGTACCAAATTTCAGCCTCCTAGGTAAATGGGAAGTGGGAGAATTAGTGATGAGTGAGTGTGTCAGTGAGTCAGTGAGTCAGTGAGGGCTTTGCCTTTTATATATATAGATAGATGTTGAATAACCTAATGAGAAACCTAATTTCTCTGTTGATAACATCATTTGTTTAACTTCATATCAGTAATATTTCAAATAATCATATTGAGCAATTTTCTAGTATAAAGTCATGTTATGAGAGAGGGCGCATGCAGAGTTTTGTTCCGCAATAATGCAATTATACATATACATGCAAACAAAATATATTTGATAATAATTATAAATGAAATTATAGATTTAAACATGTTTATAATTTTGTATGTATAAAATATACAAGCAGTTTGACAATAGCGCATGAGGAAATAAACTCTGCGCTAAGGACTTACGCGATAGGGCGCACGCGGAGTAAACATCCGCAAACTGACACCTTGTGACTGAATTGCAACTGACAACCAAATGAGGAGGAATTGGGGGGTAAAAATAACTTAGGGGCATACCCGGGATGAGGTCCGTGAAGTGTAGAGCCGGACACGACTGCCGACACCCATTATGCATATTTATATTATATATAACAATAATATATTGTATATATATTGTATTGTATGTATTGTATTATATATTGTTAATATATTGTATATTTATATTAACAAAAACAAGTGTGGATGAAAACTCCGCAAGCGCCTGCTCGAGGGTTAAGTACTTGTTTAACCTAATTTTATTTAAATATGGAATAAATCTATATTTTTTAGGAAAAGATTTAGTTAAAACCCAATGAGAAAAATTGGAAATTAATTTAGTCTGCAGGTTTGTTGTGGCAGGGGTGTTTTTTAATACGATCAGGGCTGTATTTCCCTAATGGCGGATACGGCGATTGCCAGGGGCCTCGGCCTAAGAGCAGGCCACACTTGGGGCCTAATTTTTTTTCTTGATAAATTTATTTCACCGATAATCTTTTTTGCAGGAGACGTTGATGAAATCAGCGCCACTGCAAAAGATCTTCACTATTTCTCCGTTAACGTAGGAGTTGTCACTATTCAACCGCGATCCCTATTCAACTAGGATTTTATCGCGACCGCGGGGGAGTCGAATATCATGTCCCCGAAAACAAGGAGGATCTTCACGATTTCATAATGATCAAAGGAGACGAAGATGACGTCTCCATGATCGCGCATGACGGTAACTATTTCTCCGCGGCCACAGAACACTTTCATTATTTCGTCTTGATCGGTGGAGACGAAGATTATGTTTCCGCACTCGTGCAAGATGTTACCTTTTTCTCCATGGCCTCAGAATACTTTCATGGTTTCGCCGTTCTCGGGCAACCCACAAACAGTTACTTCACGGCCATAGGAGACGTTCGTGATTTCACCCTGATCGGAGGCGACGATGATGACGTCCCCGGGCTTGTGCAAGATTCTAACTATTTCTTCGTGGCCACAGGAGATGTTCATGATTCTAGTGTGTTCGGAGAACACAGGAGACATTCATGTTTTCGCCGGGATTGCAGAAAACGAGGATGATGTCTCTGTGATTGCACATGATGTTCACTATTTTGCCGTGAACATAGACACGTACTGTTCACAATCCCTCCGCAACCAAGCAAATGTGCACGATTTTACTGATTCCAGATTTTGTATAAGCCGATTATAGTATTTTAATTAATATGTTTTAAATTAATTATTTCTGAAACTACCTGATTTTGATCCAATGCCAAAGATCAATGCTGTTTACTCATTCTAAAAGAAATTAAAAATGTCTTGTCCCGACCTAAGACTCCTAATAATATTATTTTAAAATAATTATAGAGTTATTATTTTATTAGCTAGTTTCCGAAGTCTTTTTGCGAACAGATCGTTGAAAACAATCGAGTTGAAGCAATACCTCGTTTCAACCCTTATTAAGGTTCCAACCTTTTGAAGAATCCGAATATAGAGGGGCTGCACTGATGAGAGCCGTCGGGGGCCTCATCGATTCTAAATACGGCCCTGAATAGGATATAACCCCTTAGTAATACTTAACTTGCACACACTTATCTTTTTTTTGAGGAGAGGGATATAGGAGGGAGATGATTAGGTTACTCACTAGGATTTAGTTTTAACGCCTTAATTCCTAGAAATTGATTCAGCATTATAAAATTATAAACTCTAGCCTACATTTTGGGTCGCCGGATTTCTACCCCCGGATATTTACCCCCATGAAAAAACGCCTACGTCATTTTGACGTCACGAGGGGCGGGGTTATAACGGTCGAGAAACAGCCCGCGACCGGAAATCTACCCCCGGACATCTACCCCCGGACATCTACCCCCGGAAATCTACCCCCGGACATCTACCCCCGGACATCTACCCCCCGTGGTCGGCTCTGCCACGTATCGGCCAATATTCATTGTTGTAATTGATTTTATTAATTGCTTTATGTAATGTAAATCAACGGCTCTTCGGTGAATCATTACCCTCTAATATCTAGTATTAAGCATGTGATATGTCATTGCCTTGTTTAACATTATCTATCTTCCTAATAAAATAAGCTGTAACAGCCCTATTTCACCCGAACTACTTCACTGATATTTATGATTGAGGTGTAATTTTAAATCTTAAGATCCAGCCCACCGCAAAATGGTATTTAAAACTATATGTTGATAAAGGACTTTCAAAGTGTGACCCTTAAGCATTTGATTCATTTCCAGACAGTGATTTAAATGGTTGACCAACTTTCACATACAGTAACAGCTAACGGCGCATGCATGAGCGCGGATCGGAAGTGTTTATCACAAAAGATTGACCAATATGATTTTAATACTATTTAAAGGTTCTTCCAAAAGAAGAGAAACCAGTTAACATTGTAATAATAACTCTTATGACGTGGTATGGGAAATATTTTATTCATTGAATGATCAACCATATTTTGTAACTAACGCAATAGTCATTATTGCTTTTACACTTATTACTCATCAAAAAAGCTAAAGAACTAAATGTTCAAAATTTTTATTACTTCAATCTATTTATCGCAGTTATATGAATTAGCATAAGCCTTGAAAGTAACCGTCAATGTCGACGGGTTTCACCTAATTCTGTTCTGTATACTACCTAACATAATGCCTCATTTTAAAATTTTACTGGCAGAAAACCTGCTTATTCACTTCCTATATGGTATTCTTATGAATGAATCTTTTGAACACTTATTTATAAGTTGACAAGTTTTGTTTTAAGGCAGGATTTTCCAATAAGACTTTATACATTCTCTGAATATGCGAATGTGCTGCAATGGGGGTATTTAGGCGTATATATATATAAAAGATATTAGGCTATGCTTAAAAAATTGAATGTGGCCATTATTTTGAATTTGAATAATTGTCTTATTTTAGGTATTTAAGAGAAAATAATTTAAAATCCTTTCTTAGTACGCATCTAAAATCTTAGAAACTAATCAAACATGAACAACAGACATCGACATATCGCATGTTTACTACTGGATATAAGAAGGTAAAGCAATTTATAAAATCAATTACAACAATGAATATTGGCCGATACGCGGCAGAGCTGACCACGGGGGTAGATTTCCGGGGGTATATGTCCGGGGGTAGATGTCTGGGGGTAGATGTCCGGGGGTTGATTTCCAGTCGCGGGCTGTTTCTTGAACGTGTATAAGCCCCGCCCCTCGTGACGTCAAAATGACGTAGGCGTTTTTTCATGGGGGTAAATATCCGGGGGTAGAAATGACTTAACAACAAATAATCTAATTGTTATTAAAAAAAGTTTTTTTTTTTTAGTCCATACCTACTGTACATTGTTAATAATTTAATGGCCTTAGATTTATGTCTTACCTGCCAACACTTGGGAAACTCCCAGTCCAGTTCCAGCCCATCAAAGTTGTGTTGATAAATGAAGTGCAGGAGATGTTCAATGAATCTGCGTCGGCTGGTGGGAGAGTGAACCAGTCTGCTGTACTTGTCCCCAGCAGAATCCATCCATCCTCCAATGGCGATAGATACCTTTAATCCCCTTTTTTTGAGGTCGGTAACTTTGGTGTATAGTCCTAAAAGTTGTTAAGACAGTTATCTATTATTTTGTTTACAACCTGAAACTGAATGATACTGAGTTATTTGACAAATAATTATCCCTGGGATTTCCATTTCCATTCCACATAAGCTTGCACTTGAAATCCGCACAGCATCTCCCGTAGGCACCGAGGTGTCATCATCGTCTTCCAAGTTCTCGGTAAAAACCTGAATATCTTATCTTCATAGGTTCTTGGGAATATTATCATCGTCCTCATTGACCGTACCGAAATTGTGAATACTTCCTGCAGTCACGGAAACATTACCATCGTCTACCATGATTGCAACCAAACCCAGGATATCTCTTGCGGTTTTAAATAGACAACATTGTCGTCTTCCGCGATCACGGCCACTGCCCCAAGGGAAGTTACCTATTTTCTCTTTTGATAGATCATCTAGAGACCAATACCTTTCTTTATACACCTCATCCAAGTTTCTACGCCCAGCCGTTCTCTCAAATTATTTTCTCCATAAGAATAACATGGGAATTGAAATTTAATTGACCTTGTTACCTTTTTATGGCTCATCTACAGATCAAGACCTTTTTTTAGACACCTCTCCTAAGTTTCTACGTCCAAGTTCTCTCAAATTAGTTGAGACAATAAAAAGTAGTGTAGTCAATAAATTATGGATTAAATTGTCCAATCCAAAATATATCACAACTTATACCATTTTTTATATGTATTTATCATCTTTAAATTAACAATATGTTTCAAGGTTATTGGACTTATTTTTATTTACTTTCAGTAAGTATAACCTTTGTAACTTCTCAAACTCACAGCAAATAAATATAAATAAAGGTTTTGCAATCCCGGTTTCTGGGTATAAAAACTGGTTGGGATCCCGGGATCCCAAATCTGACCCAGCTGTCTTTAAACATTGGGCTTTTAATAATGGTCCTGATATGAACAAATGGAACAGCTATCTTAAATTCAAATTCAAATTTTCAAATTCAAATTCTTTATTAAGCATGTGGACATAGTTACAATGTATATGCCAAGTCAAAATTACAAAATGGCAACCAAATAAAACAATCCCTCTAAAAACTAATTATACATTTTCAAACTTATCAGTTAAAAGGCATTTACTGAGTAATACATTTTTTCAATTAACAAACATTTCAACCTCCTCCTAAATACTACATAATCTTGAACGGATCTTAAACTTGGTGGGAGATTGTTGAAAAGAACTATTGCTGAATATTTTAAATGATGCTGAAAAAATGTGGTGGAGTGTGGCGGGATATTCATAATGCATCTGGGCTTACTTCTTGTTCCATAAGTGTGAGATGGAAGAAATTGACGAAAAAGATGGTAGTTTTTATGCAAAAATGATAAAGTTTCAAAAATATAAATTGATGGGAAGGTTAAAAGTTTGTTGGACGAGAAAAGTTTAGTACATGAGGTTCTGGATGAAACCTGAAAAATTAATCTTATAGCTTTCTTCTGAAGCCCAAACACTGACTTGGATCTGGTGCTCTCAGAGCCCCAAATTGAAACCCCATAGGATATAAATGGATATATAATACCATAATAAGTGGTCATGAGTATATCGATGCAAAGCGAACCAGTTTCCGGAGCACAGAAATACCCTGACTCAGTTTATTACATACGTGATCTATATGATCATGAAACGTCAAATTGCGATCAATGATTAGACCAAGGAACTTAACGGAGTGTTCTGAAAACACAGGTATATCACCCAAATAAATACTGAGCAAACTGCTATTTGAATTACAGTTGATAGATAATTCAATAAGGGTAGTTTTCAAGATATTATTTCCTTGTAGTCTATTTTGCTCAAGCCAATTAACAAGTGCATTCCCCTCTAAGAACGTATCAAGTTCTAGGCGGTTTCTTGATGGGCTAGAAAACGTTAATGACGTGTCATCAGCATAGAGGCACAAGTTTGGAACAGACAAGCCCTGCCAAATATCGTTGATAAATAACAAAAAAGGACAGGGCCTTGTGGCACGCCCTTATTGACAGTTCCTTTTTTGGAAACCCTATTGCATATGTTATTTGACTTATCAACGGAATTTACCTTGACGAATTGCACCCTTTCAACTAGATATGACTGAAACCACTGAAGTGCAATACCTCTAATCCCCATATTGAACATTTTATTTAGCAGAAGACTATGGTCTACCAAATCAAATGCTTTAGTTAGATCAAAGAACAAGCCACTGGAGCGGTTGCCCGAGTCGACAGTATCAACAATGTTTTGTACGACACAAAACATAGTAACATAGTAACATAGTAAACATCAACTGTACTCTTCCCTCGGGTAAACCCATATTGATGTTGAAACATTAACTTGTTGCGCTGCAAGAAACTCCAAATCCTATTTAATACAATTTTTTCTATAACTTTGGAGAAGGAAGAAATGATTGAAATCGGCCTGTAATTTGAGCAGTCTAGTTTGCATCCTTTTTTATGCAGGGGGGTAACCATAGCCAGTTTCAAACAATCAGGGAATGTCCCAATCGAAAATGAGTGATTAATCAAATCACAAAGAGGCTCAGCTAGCTCTTGGGCAACTTTTTTCATCAAGGCAGATGATATTCCGGTTAAACCAGCAGAATACTTTGTTCTCATTCTGTGAACTGATTCGGCCACCTCTTTGGGGGTTGTAGGTGACAAGAAGAAAGAATTCAAAGGCGAAGTGTTTGCTACCGAGGAGCTGAAAACTGTCGAAGCATTATCGCATTTATCACCGATATTGAGAAAATAATTATTGAAGATATTACACACCTCTGACGGATCGTTGACAACCTCACCCACATTATTACGAATCGCTTAGTCAGTAACAAAGCTACAAAAGATTATCTTATTCTATTCTACCTTTGATTATTCTTCACTTTTTTGGGTTAAAATGTGCACCTAGATAGCACCCCCATCTCAATTGATAATGATAATAATAATAATAATAGCAGCACATTCTGGTGTTATTAAACATCAAACCATACACACAATGGCACAGCTGGATCTTGAGGAAATTGGCGTGTTGCCCTTGCTGATGACAACGAGCCTGGCCCTGGCAGCAAAGTTCAGGATGTACTTCCCCTGGGAATTAGTGAGGGTCATTTCCCACTCGACAGCCCTAGCATTGACATCACTAGCCACGACTACATACCCTGTTGTGTCGTGTACGCTCTCTTCCAAGCGGTCTATAGTCACAGATAGCCTCGTTAGGGGTGAGGTAGACACTGTAGTAGGTCACGTCCTTGCAGCAAACCCAAACAAATCCACGACCCTTTCCATGACCCCGCACTTGCACTTGAGCTGTATTACGCGCCCAGAAAGCAGCGTACTGGGAAGACTATCGGGGAACCAAAAGGGTAGGACGTTATTCCGGTACTGGTACTGTTCGCTGACTAAGAGCGCGTCAACACCGTGTTCAAGGGCAAGATGACTGAGAAGCGTGTCAGCTGTCCTGGATCGCCCAAGATTACATTGGAGTATTCTTATTTTCAGGGGTGGGCTTTTGCTTGCTGGAGCACAGTTTTAAAAGCACTGCACTGCCCAGACCCAGCTATATGTTTTGTGTTTTTGTCCGCGAGCCCATTTTCCATACAAAGAAAGCAAGACTCGACTTGGCAGTCCCTACAAGCATGACCCACTCCTCCGCACCGGAGGCAGTGCTTGCCTCGGTTGGGCCTCTTGCAGTTTCGGGAGGAATGACCCAAACCGAGGCACCTAAAACACCTGGTTACGTCCACGAGCCTGCAGTTGACCCAACCGACCCTCAAATGCTGGAGTGTCAACTCCTTACTAGCGTGCGTGTCTGCCACTTCGGCGACCGCCATCCGCTCCTGGCATCTATTAGGTTTTGTGAGCCACACCCTAAGAACAGCCAATCTTTCGGCAAGCTCGGGGACTGCCTCCTTTAGGGCCTCAACTACCTCACTCTTTGTCGACACACCATCAATGTCCCGAACCTCAACTGCCGTTTTAGGCTCGAGTGCAAATAATCTAAATACCATGATCTATAAAACGGGTGTAATGAGACACATTACACGTTGATATTATTTCGTTAATTAGCCATAGAAACCTGACCACTTCCAGGTATTACTTTAATCCCGAGTTTTAAAACAAAATCCTAATTTATGTAGCTATCAGAACTACCAGTATCAATTAAGGAGTTAGCATGTCTACCATTTACTCTGGCTGACACGACAGCTTTTGACAAGCAAGCAGGTCCGGGGGCAGTAATATTAGATGTGGTAGGCCTATTTTCAGACGAATCGGAAAAAGCAGACACTTTATTGTTTTGACTAAAACCTCTGTTGACAGCTTTGGATTTACATACCATTGAGAAGTGACATTTTTTACCACAACAATGGCAGGTGACATCTTTTGCTGGACATACAGAACGGGGATGACGCTGATGGTCACAGAAGAAACACCTAGACTGTGCAGCAGCTTACATTTGTGAACTTTCTGACTGAATTACATTTTCTTCCTGCTTGATACGTTGACTTGCCTCAAGAATTGCATTTAGTACTTCACTAAAAGTATGATTTCTGTATTTATCGTAAACTTCTGCATTATTCTGAGCCATTTCTAGAGCTAGAGATTGATTAATACAGTAGTATCTTTAAGTTCTAATTGTTTGTTTTCCAAGAGCCGTTGTCAAATGTCAGCAGATAGTAAATTGTTTATGAATGCATCTCGTATATAGTCACATCGGGTTTATTTTTAGGTTACAGATTTGAATTCACAGTCTTTACTTAATGATTTCAAAGCTTGGACATATTGTTGAGGGTTTTCATTTAAATTCTGTTTTCTTGTAGCTAATTTGTGTCTTGCAAAATTAGTTAGGAGATAAGCAAAATATATCTTTTAATGTATTGATAGCTTCTTTGTATGTTGAATGTTCTTCAATGAATTCAAATGTCTTATAAGACACAGCATTCATTGAAAAATTAGTACTTTCCAAAAATCTTCATTTAAAACTTGCAATGTCAACATAGTTTCGGAAAGTTTTAATCCAGTGAGAAATTTTCTTTTGCTGTTGGAGAATCCGGATTGATGTCTAGAAGTTGTGGTTTTAATATTTTCACCTTTTACAAATTCTAAGGCTTTATTTGAGTAAAAACCAACATTACAGAATAGCACAAATAAACAAGTTAAATTTGTATAATAACCAAGACAGCTGATCTGAGTGTAATATCAAGGATACTAGGGGGCGTTTGTAAGGGCATCCACAAAATTGAGGGAGTCATCAAGGGTTCATATTATATTGTTTTTGTCATACTGCAGTAAAATCGGTCGTTTTTAATTAATGCATGTGTTGCGGGTCTAAAGTAGCATTTTACTCTTTAGGGAGTAAAAATAGTTTTTAGCCTCTATGGAGTAAAAATCAGCTGTTGTCAACTCAGTTGTAAATTTATATTGTAAACGATTGCATGTATCGAAATATGTATCGATTCGTGCTTCGTAATCATTTTAACCTACAGTCTACAGGGTCTTCCCATAGCATTTTAGCATTGCAGATACATTAATCCATTCCCACACTCAACACTGCTCACCTTTACTACTTCCTTCACCACCCCCTACGTCGTGGACCTGTTTCCCCCTCTTCCAATAGCATTTTAGGATTACAGGTACATTAATGCAATTGCCAAAGACAGTTCTCCCACTCTGCACTGCAAGCCTTACTACTTCCTTCACCATTTCCTACGTCATGGACCTGTTTCCTTCCCTTCTCATAGCATTTAAGTATTGGATACATTTATCTAACTGCCCAAACGGTTCCCCCACTCTGCACTGCCAGCCTTTACTACTTCACCACTTCCTACATCGTGGGGCCTGTTTCCTTCCCTTCTCATAACATTTTAGGATTGAAGATACATTAATCTAACTGCCACAGACGGTTCTCACACTACTTTACTACTTCCTAAGCCACTTCCTACATCGTGGACCTGTTTTCATCACTTTCCATAGCATTTTAGTATTTTAGATACGTTAATCTAATTGCCACAAACATTGCCCACACTCCGCACTGCTAGCCTTTACTACTTCTTTCACCATTTCTATGTCGTGGGCATGCTTTCATCCCTTCTCATAGCGTTTCAGCATTGCAGATACATTAACCAACTGCTACAAACGGTTTCCAGTTCCCACATTCCACACTGCTCACCTTACTATTTCCTTCACCTCTTCTTACGTGGCGGACCTTTTTCCCTCTCTTCTCATAGAATTTTAAGATTGTAGATACCTTAATCTAATCGTCATAAACAGTTCCCACACTCCGGACAGCTCACCTTTACTACTTCCTTCACCAATACCTATGTCTCGGACCTGTTTCCCTCCCTTTCCTTAGCACTATTGGCAGTGTTGGGGAAGCTACTTTTAAAATGTAGCTAGCTACAACTACTGCTACATTTCCTAAAAAGTAGCTTAGCTACAGCTACAGCTACAGTTCCGAAAAAGTAGTTAGCTACAACTACAGCTACAATGAAATGTAGTTACAGCTACAATTTTAGCTACTTTTCCAAAGACGTTAATTTTTATTCCATGCACATTAGGTAAATGTAAAATTAATTTCAACTTCATTTTTATTGAACAAACATTTAAACAAAAAATGTCACATTAACTAACATTACTTGGAAAACAAATTATTCCTAGAGTGTATTTAATTTGTTGGCATTATAAACCGAACATTACAACAACAGAAACAAATAATTGGGTGTCCCATCATATTAAGTACCTACTAATTTTTAAATAACTTATTGCATTATTTTTAAGCAACTTATGTAAATTTCATTAAGTTCAAAGGACACACAACCAAACTATATTTTAAAAGCTCATTTTATTTCTTAAATATAGATTCATTTATAGATGTCTTATATCAACAATTAAGACCAATAAAACTGTAAAACGATTATTTAAAAATATTTTTTGTGTTACAGAGCCTAGCCTACTGAAATTGGAGTTTATTGCCTTTCTTTTATTTTAATGTTAAAAACGACATTGCTATAACTTTTAACCATAGTGATCAGTTACTCGTTCTATGAATAACACTTTTCAATGTCAAGAAATCGTCCTTTATTGTCATTATGCATAGGGCAAATTGTGCTTCAACCTAGTTGGTACAGAAAACAGTATTCAGCAACTTATACTGAAATCGGCTTTTAATTTAAACATGTTGAAATTTGTAAAGTAACAAATTTGAAAATAACATGTAGGCCTACTTGGCTATGTAACAAGTTGGCTATAGTAGGCTTGTTCTTGCAAGGACTAAACAGATATATTCATAATAATTGAACTTGGAACTTGGCATTCTTCTTAAACCATAGCATAGCCTAGGAATAGTCCTATACAAGAGCTGTTAGCAGGAGCAAACTATGCTATTTTTTCAATGTAAGTTTCATGTTATATGGGGATTTTTTTGTTACAATTATCATGTAGTCTAGGCATATCTTAAATCTCAAGTAATTTCCTCTCTGTAAATTTAGTAAACCTTTGAACAATCTTCGTAATCTAACCAAGGAAGGGCTTGTGATGATGAACCATTATCAACAGCTGAAGCAAAGGTTGATAGACCAGCTTTCTCATTATTTTAAGGTTTAGTGTTGGTTTTTGGTTTCCATTAAAACCCAAGTTGAAACACTATCGATGTAATAAAGAAACTAAATTGACTACTAATTTCCCTGTCAATCACTTGCAAGCATTCAATAGCTTCTCTTGTCACCGGTAACGTTTAAACGTCTGCATCTAGTGATTTTATTTTATCTGACAGTAATCATAGAGTAGTAAATTAAGGAAATGAGAGCCAAAAATGAGGATAACACTCATTTAATGGCCTCCATGTCCACACAACGTTGTAATAGGGAATGAAACGGCTGCAACCAGCTGTATGAAGCCAAGAAAGTAGGCCTAATTTTTTTGAAAATCTCAGTTTGAAAGAGGTTGTTTCACGTAAGGTTGAGGTTATGATAAAAATCACTATCTCAAACAATGTTAATGTAGCGAGAAAAGTAGCTAAAATTCCGCTACAACTACTTTAAAAATGTAGCTAGCTACAGCTAAAGCTACAAAATCTTAAAAGTAGCGTAGCTACAGCTAACGCTACAAAAAAAGTAGCGCGCTACTGTAGCGTCGCTACTTGTAGCGCGCTACTTCCCAACACTGATGGATTGCAAATACCTTAATCTATTGGTCATAAACAGATCCCACACTCCGAACAACTCGCCTTTACTACTTCCTTCACCACTTCCTATGTCACGGACCTGTTTCCCTCCCTTTCCATAGAATTTTAGGATTGCAGATACCTTAATATAATCGTCATAAACAGTTCCCACACTCCGGACAGGTCGCCTTTACTACTTCCTTCACCACTTCCTACGTCACGGACCTGTTTCCCTCCCTTTCCATAGGATTTTGGGATTGCAGATACCTTAATCTAATCGTCTTAAACAGTTCCCAAACTCTGAAAAGCTCGCCTTTACTACTTCCTTCACCATTTCCTACGTCGCGGACCTGTTTCCCTCCCTTTCCATAGCATTTTAGGATTGCAGATACCTTAATCTAATCGACATAAACAGTTCCCACACTCCGGACAACTCGCATTTACTACTTCGTTCACCACTTCCTACGTTGCGGACCTGTTTTCCCCCCTTCCCTTAGCATTTTAGGATTGCAGATACCTTAGTAATCGTCACAAAAAGTTCCCACAGTCCGGACTGCTTGCCTTTACTACTTCCTTCACTACTTCCTACGTTACGGACCTGTTTCCCTCCCTTCCCATGGCATCATAGGATTGCAAATACCTTAATCTAATGGTAATAAACAGATCCCATACCCCGAACAGCTCACATTTACTACTTCCTACGTCGCGGACCTGTTTCCTTCCCTTCCAATAGCATTTTAGGATTGCAGATAAATAATCTAATCGTCATAGACAGTTCCCACATTCCGGACAGCTCGCCAGCTCGCCTTGACTACTTCCTTTACCACTTCCTACGTCGCGGACCTGTTTTCCTCCCTTCCCATAGAATTTTAGGAATGCAGATACCTAAATCTAATAGTCATCAACAGTTTCCACACTCCATACTGCTCACCTTTACTACTTCCTTCACCACTTCCTACGTCACGGACCTCAAGCTAGTGTCGTCATTTGATTATATTTATGATCCATACCGTTTCTGTTCTAATATCTGTGGAATAATGCTATCATCTATTTCTTTATCTACTGCATTCAAAATTCAACAGCTGATCATATGTCTTTGTTTATGTGTCAAATACTGCTTCCTTAAGGATTACATTGAAACTTTGAGACCTAGTGGAGCGGATTCCTGAGAGATTTTTTTAACGCCATGTAGATGTTGGCACTCACCGATATGGTCTTTATCACCATGCAAAATTGAAAACGATTGATTCAGCCGTCTAGGAGGAGTTTGCGATTGAATTCTTGGATTAACCCCCATCTTTTAGACCAAGCATCTTTTAAATAATTATTTAAGGCCCGCCAATCCCACCCATTCAATATCTCTATATATATTGTTCCTGTGTCAAAATTGGACAGCCAAAATAAAATTTCCTTAATCTAATGGTCACAAACAGATTCCACACCCTGAACAGCTCGCCTTTACTACTTCCTTCACCACTTCCTACGTCGCGGACCTGTTTCCTTCCCTTCCAATAGCATTTTAGGATTACAGATACCTTAATCTAGTCATCATAAACAGTTCCCACACTCCGGACAGCTCGCCTTGACTACTTCCTTCACCACTTCCTACGTCACGGACCTGTTTTCCTCCCTTCCCATAGCATTTTAGGATTGCAGGTACCTTAATCTAATGGTCACAAACAGTTCCCACAGTCTGGACTGCTTGCCTTTACTAGGTACTTCCTTCAGCACATCCTACGTCACGGACCTGTTTCCCTCCCTACCCATAGCATCATAGGATTGCAAATACCTTAATCTAATGGTCACAAACAGATTCCACACTCTGAACAGCTCGCCTTTACTACTTCCTTCACCACTTCCTACGTCGCGGACCTGTTTCCTTTTCTTCCAATAGCATTTTATGATTACAGATACCTTCATCTAACCGTCATAAACAGTTTCCACACTCCAGACTGCTCGCCTTTACTACTTCGTTCACCACTTCATGCGTCACAGACCTCAAGCTAGTGTCGTCATTTGATTATATTTTGGATCCATACCGTTATGCTATCAGCTATTTATTTATCTACTGCATTCAAAAGTCAACAGCTGATCATATGTCTTTGTTTATGTATCAAATACTGCTTCCATAAGGATTACATTGAAACTTTGAGACCCAGTGGGGCGGATTCCTGAGATACTTTTTTAACGCTATATAGATCTCACTCACCGATATGGTCTTTATCACCATGCAAAATTTGAAAACGATTGATTCAGCCGTCTAGGAGGAGTTTGCGTATTACGAAATGCATAAGAGTCGATGTATAAGAGCTTCGCTCAATTAAAATCATCACAATGGGCCATTATTGAATGCAGTTTTTCACAGGACTTGGAACATTTCAAGGTTGGCACTCACCGATATGGTCTTTATCACCATGCAAAATTTGAAAACGATTGATTCAGCCGTCTAGGAGGAGTTTGCGTATTACGAAATGCATAAGAGTCGATGTATAAGAGCTTCGCTCAATTAAAATCATCACAATGGGCCATTATTGAATGCAGTTTTTCACAGAACTTGGAACATTTCAAGGCCAATATGTGGAGATTTAACTTGGTGGAAGAGAAAGTATGCAGCTGGGCAAAAGAAAAGAGACCACGAGTCACGTATTGAAGAAATTGTTATTTCAGAAGGCAAATAGGAGAGAACAGGAAGAAGTCTTGGATAGAAATTGTCTAGAGACGAGGAAATAAAAGACAAGGAAACAATTGAGACGTTTAGTAAAGTAGCTAGGGAAATAGGAAGAACCAAGGATACATATAGGCTTTTAAATTGAATAAATAAACTAACAAAAACACAGAAAGAAAAGGAATGAAAACCTCCCCATGAAGGGGAGAGGAAAAGTTAGAGCAAATCCCCATGATCCCTATCGCTCAGGATAGTAGCGAGAAGGGAGCCATTCTGTTAGGGTTTTGGACACTTATTGTGTCTGGAGAAGGATTGAAAGTGGCCAAAGCCTAAGAAGAAAGAAGATTTTTCACTGGAAATCGGCCTGGCAAAGAAGTCCCAGACTTATGCTAGGGATGGTGGTGGGAACGAGGGGCTTTGGTTTATCATTTAGGTAATCATCGATTAATAAAAAGAGAATCTTTTACTGACTTAAAAATAACTGCAAAAACTTGCTGTAAACTGCAAACTCAATTAGGACATTTACCATCTCCACCTTTAACAACAAAACAAAGAAACCAGAAAACGCCAAATAAAAAGATCAATACAAATCCTTCTTCTCCTGTCTAGATTGTGCACGATTACTGTGTCTAAGGAATAAGTCGGCCTTATAGTTACTAACAAGACTACAGGATCGCGCCACTCATCCTACACTCATCTCCATTCATACTTGGCTTAAAATACCTACTTTGTCATGGTCGCCATTTCATTGAAAAGTATTAAAAAGTAAAAGTATTAAAGTACGTGTGCCAGGTTCGCTAGTATAACATTAAGAGCTGTATACTTCCAGGTCAAGTTAGACCTCTGCCAAATACACACTAATCATGTTACGGTTTGTTTTTAGTACACTTGATTTAAACATTAATTATCTCAATATAAAATAGGTTACGTACCTTTACGTCGTCAATCCTAGGTTAGTCTTTTTAGCAGCGACTAGTTTCGAAACTAACGTTTCATTTTCAAGCCTTGTCAAACATAAAATTACTTGAACATAATGTCGTCGTCAAAGTACACAAATATAACATTTAACACGCACAAATACATTAAGATACAGAAAGACGCGCGGCCGGCCATTACACGCACGACGGACACGACTCAACTACCCTCGTCCGTCGTGCGTGTAATGGCCGGCCGCGCGTCTTTCTGTATCTTAATGTATTTGTGCGTGTTAAATGTTATATTTGTGTACTTTGACGACGACATTATGTTCAAGTAATTTTATGTTTGACAAGGCTTGAAAATGAAACGTTAGTTTCGAAACTAGTCGCTGCTAAAAAGACTAACCTAGGATTGACGACGTAAAGGTACGTAACCTATTTTATATTGTCTTAAATCAATCCTGGAGGCAATGCTGAATAAATTAATTATCTTGTTACCATTGTCGATATCAGTCCACTTGTCACTAGGTTTGATAATGAGAAGGTCAGGATCCAGGAAGGCATGGCCATAGACAACATGTGTACATAGTTGAGGATCTATGTCACTTGGTGTAAACTGGCCAATCCCCGCTCTGGCAAACAAATTGAATTATTAGTTGTTCATAAAACTTAGATTGTGGGAATGTTAAAACTTCATCGAAATCTCAATTAATGTGAATATCATAATAATTTATTAAGATAAAATTGTATAACCATTAGGCCTAATTTATAAATTTGTAAACTCTAATTTATAAATGTCTAAGAAGGATTTTTGTCTGACCTATACTGAGCGGAGCTGAAATAGTAGCAGACAACCTTGTAGGTGGTATTAGTTTGCAGCGAAGACTTTGCTGTTTCTGTTATTGTTGTCTTTAGGTCATCAGGCTTTGCTGCTCTCTGATCCCTATAAAAAGAGTTTAAGAATAATAAGACTAAAAACTATTGTGAACCAGCTTTTACAGCATTCATATCCAATTTCAACATAGTACATGTTCCATATACAGGTATGTGTACATGTTGCAGGTAGCAAGTTTATAAAAAGAGTATGTTCGAGTTTTATTGTGTTATTATGGGCAATGTATCAGTGGCATGTTTAAGTAAATGCAATTGAAGTTACTCTCCTATAACGGTATAAGTAACAAAACTAATATAGCCTACTGAAAGAATAATAAAATAAATGGAATCAGCAATCTGACACATATACTTTCTCCCATTAGCTTGTCCACCGCCTAATAAGTATAATAAGTATAGTACCATGGGTGAGTGGTGGGGGTACTATTATGATATTTTATAGGGAAAATCACAAAAGTTGAAATCACTTTTGAACCGTAATTTTTACAGCAATGGGGGGGGGGGGGGTTGGACTATTGTGTTTATAATTAAGGACCATGTCATACTAATTTAAATCAAACCTGCTTTTTAAGAAAATCGGATTTGATGTTTTTTATGAGAATCCTGTTAAAAAAAACACTATCTGTGTTTTATACACTAAAAAATAAAACTTAGGCAGTGACTATATTTTGATACGTGACTTACTTCTATGAAAACAGAAAAATAAAAGTATCCCTTTCGTTAGCAAAGTAGCAAGTAGGTATAATATGTAAGTCATCCATTGAAAGTTTGACCCACCTATCGTTTGTAAGCTTTTTACTTGGGCATTGCTGTTGCTTATCAGAGGTATCTAACTAAATTGATGATCTCATATAAAAATCAAGGTCTTAGTAACAAACACAAACCATCGCACTTGTCACTGGCTGCCGTGTTGTCATTGGTTTAAAAGTATCTTAATATATTTATTGCTATGTGATGTCAATATACCTCTTGTGAAAATTCAGCACATTATCCGTAAGCGACTGATGTTCTTCTGGGCATATAAATGTATGCACAGCTTTTTGATCAAGACCTTGAAATTCACTCAGCACCAGAGATATGCAGTGTGTCAGTAGAAAGATGGATGTCCTCATCTGCATCTCCACTTGTGAGAAGAGAGATTAGTACTGTCACCTGGAGATTTATCAGTAGATATATAGAGAAATAGCATTAACTTTTGTATAGTGAAGTAAACATCCCATCTAAAGGTTATATTAGTGGCGGGAATCACCAAATGAAAATAACCGAATCAATTGGTTATTTTGATGCTAAATAGACTAATTCAGTTATTTAACACTTTAACCGAAACATGGTTGACACTTGCGTAAATAGAAACATCTGGTCTCAGAGACCGGACGATTATTCATCAACAAATTTAATGTAAAATCGGCTATTAGATTTATTATTTTTTTAAGTATATGCGGGCTTAAGGAAAGTAAAACATAGATTTTAGTACAAATATATATAGGCCTATCTACTAGTGGCTTGTAGGGACATAAGTCCCTAAAAAGCCCAATAATATAAAACAAATTATTCTAATATTTATAAACAAACTAAGAAATACATCTAAGTGTCAGAATAGATGTCCCTGTACGCCATATCTTTTGTGTAAAAAACAGATTGTTGTTTGTCTTTGTTTGCCTTTGTTGATGTTATTTTCAACAAATCATTCAAATCACTTAACAGGTTTAACTCTGCTAAAGGCAGGAAACATATAATTGTTTGTGAATAAATACTGGTTTATTAAGGTAGCTTTGGTCTTGTGGTTAATGGTGATAAAAAAAGACTTCCCTGATTGGAATTTTGTAAATTGTCTTAGTCAAATATGAAAAGGCAAATAAAGGTGTGTTGAGGTAAGCTTAGTTCTTGACCAAACCCGCTAAATTAACACCCAGTTAATATTTCTAAGTTTATACTCCTTGTTGAGGTTTAACAACATTAGTGTAAAGTAAAGGCATCCTATTGACTAAACTTAACCCTAGATTTTTCTGATCAACATAAAAAAAAACTACAATTAGTGTAAGTTTATGTGGTGGTATTCCTCTTAAAGGTGCGATTGACGTTACATATTCTATCAAATTAGGCCTAATCATCGGCTGATTCTTAACTTTTTTGTGAGCAACAGACAGTACCTGTTTAAAATCTCCATAAAATATTGTTTTCCCTCCCATTGGAACTTGTCATAGTACTTACTTAATTAACAAATATATATTTCCTCTGTATGAACCTATGTAAGGTACCAAATTTTAAGGGGGGTAAAAACGTACTACGAATAAATGAACACCAGAACTTACCCGATTTTTAACCACAATAGCCTACTCCTCAGAGGCCTATGTGTTGGCCATAGCTTGGGCTATGGGCCAAAGAACGTAGGCCTATTTTTATTCACAGTGAAGTACACAAACACATCCACAACTACATATTCGTTCATAATAGCACTTCGTTTCACATAATAAAGTTAAACCGGCCGATTTTACGAATATTTAACGCCGATTACAACATCACTTAACCTCGAAATGGTGTTTGTTGACCAACAACAGACGACAACTAGACAGTGTTTAGTGTTTCCACACGAACGACCAAAAAAATAATCCCGCTTACTAGGTCGAGAAATCCCGTTTTATCCCGCTTTTAAATTGGTGAAAAATCCCGTTTTATCCCGCATTTTTTTTGGTACAATTCCTTGTATTAAACTTTACGTATCATTTTTATAAGTTGTTTAAACATCACTATTATATTTTGCTACAGTATTTAAACAATTTGAGTTAGTTTTTCTCTAAAATTGAAAAGAAAAAAATAATAATAGTCGTCCCAGCCAAAAATCCCGTTTTATCCCGCATCCCGTTTTAATCCCGCTCAAGGTCTAAAAATCCCGTTTTCGGGATAATAATCCCGCGAATGGAAACACTGCAACTAGACCGGCTCCGGTTCAACAGGTGAATTTCCAATCAGCTGTTGGCTAGTTCTCAAACTCACCACCAGAGCGATTAAGCCTCGACCGAGGAAATCATGATTTGAGCCGACCCCCGCGGCTGAATTTTTATTTCAGGATTAGTGTTGCCTACAATATTATTTTGAGGCTTCTGATTGGCTGAGGGAACATCATTACCGCGACGATACGGTTGATGCCAACGGCCTTGGTGGTGTAGTGGATATAGTGCTGGGCTGATGATCTGAAGGACCTGGGTTCGAATCCAGCTCGTAGCGTTATTTTTTTTGTATTGGATTTTTTCATCATCAACTAGTTTGGTTGGTTTGGTTAGGTTATGGCGGTTTAATTTTATAATTAAAACATTATGAAATTGAATTTGACCCATTTATAGTTTTATTTTATGAACAGAAATATTTTTTTCGGTTAAACCTTCATTTGATTTTTCATTATTAGCAAGTCTGGTTAGTTTGGTCAGGTTATAATAGTTTAATTTTAGAATAAAAAAATTATAAAATAGGATTTGAGGAATTTATAATTTTATTTTATGAACAGAACTATTTTTTCGATTAATAAACCTTCATTAGATTTTTTCATTGTCAGCACATTTGGTTGGTTAGGTTAGGTTATGACGGTTTAATTTCATAATAAAAAAATATAAAATTGAATTTGAGGCATTTGTAATTTTATTCTATGAACAAAAATAATTTTTCAATTACTAAACCTTCGTTATAGTCAATCAGAAGCCTCTAAATGACACTGTTGGCAAAATTAATCCTGAAAAACAAATTGTGCACCCCCGCGACCCGAGCCGGACAAGAATTATTCGCTGTTCAACCGTCGACTTGTTCACGAGGAGCTCTTGCGAAATTACGATCACGCCATACGATTCTACGTTATTGATTCAGGTTAGCTAACTTCGTTGTTAGACTTTCTAACGTTCATTTTATTTTCGTTTTATTTTAACATACGTATACTCGTCTGCCACTTATTTTCGCCCGTTTTAAGTTCGATTATATTTGTCTAAATTTTATTAACGATTGGAGTCTTGACCCGCCAGTTCCTGCCGGTCAGTGACTAGCGGTGGATATCTTTCGGCTCGTATTAAATTAATTGTCCACGAAATTACGCTTGTTTAATTCGCCTAACGAATTATTACTTAAATTATTTTAATCGATTCGACGTTTAATACCCCGAGACTTGTCATCTAAGTTCTAAACCCCGTCTTTGGCGGGTGAAAGAATCAAGTCTTGGGAGCAGCTGATTTGAACAATCAAACAGCTACGAATATTAATATTAAATCTATTTTAAATCATCCCACGATAAATTCTCCATTCGATCATATTAATTAGGCCTCGACGATTCTGTAGGGATTGGGTTTTACGTCATATTACTTTTAGCGAATTTCCCTATAGGGAAGTAGCTATTACCGTAGGTCTCATGGTAAGACTTAGGCCCGGGACCTATTTACTTTTTCATTTTGATGTCCCCAGAGGCCAAAAACACCATTCGTTAAAATTTTTATATATGTATATATATATATAGATTTATATATATATATATGTGTCCGTGAACACGATAACTTGAGTAATTTTTATCCGATTTTGATGAAATTTGGTTTGAAGGTGTAAGGCGGGATAAACTTGAATGAGTTCGCGATCCAGCATGATAGGACTATGGGAACAGGGTTTTATGGGGGGTTTTATGGGGTAAAAATTGGTTTTTTTCATTTTTGACCCTCAAAACACAAAATTTCCCAATTTTTCTCTAAACCTTCTTAAAGAGCTTAAAAAAACCAACAATTCAGTATATCAAAGTGTTTTTGTACGGTTATTGGTTACGGAGAAAACTAAAAAAATGGTAAATTTAAAAGTCCCATGTTATTCTTATGGAGAATATTGTAAAATGTTGTAGTTTGCTTGTTTATGGATATATTTTGATCAAACTTGGCAATTTTTTTTATTTTATAGTAAGCTATCAATATTTTACTAAAAACACACTTTATTAGTTTCCTTGTAGCAGCAAACCTAGGTACTCGTTAAACCTAATGTTATTTAAATAAATCAATTGAAAATCAATTCAGCCAAATGGAAATTCGCTTAGACGGCAGGTTTGCTGCGGCGGGGGTATTTCTATTTAATTTACCTAGGCCTTTAGTTCATTATTTTAAAGTTCATTACGAGTAATTGAATCACATTGGCTTACCCAAATTCTCCAAAACACGTTAGCGAAGGTAAGGATGATATATAGCTCCAACTGAGCGTCTGCAGGATTTCCTGAGCGCTTCTAGAGCTCTGAGCCTTCGATTAAATTTTAAATAAATTGATCAGTCAAAGCCGTGACAACTTCGTATCGACCCCTGGATTTTTCTCGGCTCCTTCTGAGCACTCCGGGGAAGAAATTTGAGTGTGGCTGGTTCTAGGGGTAGGCCTAGCTTGACTTGGTGAATACTAGTTTATTCCCCCCCTAGAATTTTGCGTCACACCTATTCCACCTTTATTCCCAGGTTATCTTCTAAGAGTAGCCGTTGAGGTTATTCCACTTCATACTAAATATTGATTAAACACTACAATAAATCTCAAATGTAAAATAAAGAAAGTGTAGGATAAAATCTAGAACATATGTTTTAAAATAAAAACAAAGCAGAAGTTTTTCATTTAATCTTGAATCGTTAATAATTATTTAGTCAATGTGGTTATTTCATGTTAGTACATTGCAGAATTGACTGGCAAATAAGTAATCCAAATGTTAATATTGCATACTGGCTTAATGATAAATCACGGATCAGCTGTATTGAAGTAAACAAAAATCTGCAGTAAATGGCTTCTAATGCTATTCTTATGGAGAACATTTTACGTTATATCTCGTTTTCTGGTAACTTAACGGGAATTCTGCTATTTTTCCCGAGTCCCTGGGGTCAAGACCTTTAATTTAAGACCCCTCCCACGTTTCTGCGACTTACCAGACGTCCACAATTTTCTGGTAAAAATTTGGTCTTACAGAATTATATATAAGGATTAAAATCTCCATAAAATATTGTTTTTCCTCCCATTGGAACTTGCCATAGTACTTACTTAATTAACAAATATATATTTCCTGTATGAACCTATTCCACCTTTATTCCCAGGTTATCTTCTAAGAGTAGCCGTTGAGGTTATTCCACTTCATACTAAATATTGATTAAACCCTACAATAAATCTCAAATTTAAAATAAAGAAAGTGTAGAATAAAATCTAGAACATATGTTTTAAAATAAAAACAAAGCAGAAGTTTTTCATTTAATCTTGAATCGTTAATAATTATTTAGTCAATGTGGTTATTTCATGTTAGTACATTGCAGAATTGACTGGCAAATAAGTAATCCAAATGTTAATATTGCATACTGGCTTAATGATAAATCACGGATCAGCTGTATTGAAGTAAACAAAAATCTGCAGTAAATGGCTTCTAATGCTATTCTTATATGGAGAACATTTTACGTTATATCTCGTTTTCTGGTAACTTAACGGGAATTCTGCTATTTTTCCCGAGTCCCTGGGGTCAAGACCTTTAATTTAAGACCCCTCCCACGTTTCTGCGACTTACCAGACGTCCACAATTTTCTGGTAAAAATTTGGTCTTACAGAATTATATAAGGATATATATAAAATCCAATGTATGTTTGTTTGTACTTTATGGACTCCGAAACCGCTCGACACATTGTAATGAAACTTTCAGGCATTATTAAGCATTATTCAAGGATGGTTTGTGTGAAGTTTGGTGCAGATCCGTCAAAAGGGCTCCGCCCCTGTGGCTCTGGGGTTTCCCATGTTAACCTTATGAGTACTCATATTTAAATGGAATTAAAGAATCTTAACAGCTGGTTCAACTAAACAATTTGATTATGTAATGTTCAATAGCATTAAAAAGTTAATAGGTTTACCAACATGGTGCAGCACTATTATTCTCTTTAAATTTAGTACAACAGCTAATTTGCAACCTAAAGGTGAGTGAGCGTAGCGAACGAACTTCAACCTGGATGCGAGTAAGCGTAGCGAACGAGCTCACCGCCTGAAGGCAAGTGAGGGCAGCGAACGAGCTCCAACCAGGACGTGATTGAGCCATGCGAACGAGCTCATCTTGAAAATGAACGAGCATTTGACATAAAACCACATTAGGACAATAGGACAGGACGACGTCTGTTGGGCCAGCTAAGTGTATTATAAAAATAAAAGTAATATTAATTTGCAAAAAATGTAATAAAATGTATAATAAACATAAAACATACAATATAGCCTTTGCATAAACAACTGCCTACAAAGATCGGCAGCGCGATACACGTTACTCGAAAGATCCGGCACTAGAGACCGGCACGTTTTTAAATGGAGACGTTCACTCAATGGCCGCTGATTGGGGATGGGGACTGACGCTGATGGGTGGGGTAGGGAGAAGAGTAGGAAGGGCAAAGGTACTGAGGGGTAGGGGTACGCACGTCCAGCAGTTTTGCCACTACAAAAAAATCAATTTTTCCTCTGGTCTCACAGACCGGTGTTTCGGTTAAAGTGTTAATCCTGGTTCGGTTGAATTAGTCTTACCGAGCAATTCAGTGATATAGCAAAAAGTTTGTCAGTTAAACTTATATTTTACGGTTTTTTTTTTACCTTTTTGATGTTATACCCATAAATTATTACAAACCGATATTTTTAAACCTAAAATTGTTACACTAAAATATTGCTTTTATAAATAAAGCAGACGAGTCAAAAACAGTTTAAAGAGGTGGGTACTGGGTAGGCCTATTGACTAAATGTTATTCGGTTTATGATCACATCATCAGGTAAAACTAGTTGTTGTTTGGAATAGTGAATAATAACTAAAATTGATTCGGCGATTTACTCAACTAAAAATTGAAGCAAAAAATAACTGATTGATTATTCGGTCATATGGAACCATTCGGTTATCCCATCTAGGTTATATTATCCCATCTGTAGTCCTATGGACCAGCTGTCACCATTTTTTAAATTAAAATACTCCCGCCACAGCAAACCTGCATGCTAAGCGGATTTCCATTTACCTAATTGGATTTTCAATTAAATCTATTTAAATAAATAACATTATAGGTTTAACAAGTACCTAGATTCACTGCTACAGGGAGGGAATAACATTGAATATGTACATTATTAGTCAATGGTAATAATAAAGGTGTGTTTTAGTAGGCCTATAATATGTTAATAGCTTAGTATAAAATTAATAAATTTTCCAAGTTTGATCAAAATATATCCTCAAACAAGCAAATTACAACAGTTTACTTATTATACATAAGAAAAACATGGGAATTTTAAATTCACATTTTTTAATTGTCTCTGTAACCAATAAGTTAACCTTAAAAAAACACTTTAATATAGGTTAATCTAGAAATTGAAATATCTTATAAACAAATTTAACACCTGTCTACTTCATCAAATGACTACGAACAGTCATGGACACGAGTGAAAATTTAAAAACGTAAGTTTTCATGTCCCTTGCCTTTTACTTCGTAGATACTGGATTTGTAGTTTATTATTATGTGTTTTAATATTTTTTGGGACGGGGGCAACATGTTACACACATTTATTTGGTTTTAAATAGGTTCTAGGTATTTTTTTTTGTATTTTTAAAGTCTCAAAATTCACGACCATGACGTGTCCCTAGGGTACATTTTCCAACTTTCACGCTGTTTTTAGACTAATTATTCATGCCAAAATATATAAAGCCATATTTTTATGTCATCAATGGTTATTAAACTTAAAAAAGGAGCATATTATAATTTTATTGTCATTGCAAACTGACTACCATGACAAAATAAGTCTGTCCCTCGATTTGGCGTCACGACCATATGGGAAAAATTTTTAACTTTGGAGTACGACAGTGGCAAGTCTGGCGTCGATGGAGTCAGTTGGTTTTTTAGAGACTAGTTTGGGGTGTATACGTCAGGATTGTAGTGCGGGTCGTTTCGAGTTGAAAGGAGGAATTACAAGATTAATAAAGGAAAGATTGTGTTTTTTGTAATTTTGGTGTGTCCATGACCGTACGTAGTCATTCAATGAAGTAGACATGGTGTTAATTTTTGTTTATAAGATATTTCAATTGCTAGATTAACCTAGAAGTCCACTTTGTATCCTCGAACATGAGGTGCAGGGCTACCACCAGAAGAGAGCCAAATAACATGTAATTTCACGACCAAAGTTTCACGACCATCACGGGTTTTTTCACAACCATTCCAGCCTTATGGATTATAGTGTGTTTGGTCGTGACAATAACTTTAATATAATTGTAAACTGAACAGTTTAGTTCAATTGAAACACATATTTTTATTATAACTAACAGGATAATTGAAGGATTGTTTAGAAAGATTTAGATTATTCCAGACAATTCACGACCGTACCGCTTGTCCCTGACCATCACGTTTATGATTTCTATCATAAAAATTTCAAAAATTAAAATATCGTCATATTTCAATGTTTTATACACAAAAGAAGCACACCTCTATACAAACATAACGATCTTTCGGGTCTCAGGTAAGTTTTTTCGGAGTTATACAAACTTAAAAAGATTTTATTGGCTTTTTTTTTCAATTTTTTGAGCTTTTTTTCTAGAAAGACCAAATATACCAAAAGCTCAGTGACCTTTTTATTGTATAATGGTCATAAAAGTAAATTAGTTTATAGCAAATCATAGTAATAATAATAATATTAACTATTTTTAATATTGGTTCATTTAGACGTCCGGTATGGTCGTGACAGGATTTTGTGTTTTTCCACTAAAGATGCTCTTTTAAAAAGAAACTAAAAAAACATATTGCGTTACCATGGACATTTTATGAAACTTCAAATGTTAATGAAATAAATAAAATAATAAAAGTTTTGAAAAAAGGGGAAAAAAATTTGCAAAGTGCTTTTCCTGAAAACGTATTTTTTTAAATTTTCACTCACACACCAAAATTACAAAAAAAAAACAAACTTGCCTTTATTAAACTCGAAACGACCTGCACTACAAACCTCACATACACCCCAAACTAGTCTCTAAAACCAACTGATTCCATCGACGCCAGGCTTGCCACTGTCGTTTTCCAAAGTTGCAAATTTTTCCCTAATGGTCGTGACGTCAAATCAAGGGACAGACCTATTTAGTCATGGTAGTCAGTTTACAATGAAAACAAAATTATCATATGCTCCTTTTTTGTAAGTTTAATAACTATTGATGTAATAAAAATATGACATTATATATTTCGGCATGAGTAATTATTCTAATAACAGCATGAATGTTGCAAAATGTACCCTAGGGACACATGACGGTCGTGAGTTTCGAGACTTTAAAAATACGAAAAAAATACCTAGAACCTATTTAAAGCCAAATAATTGTGTGTAACATGTTGCCCCCGTCCCAAAAAATATTAAAACACATAATGATAAACTACATATTCAGTATCTACAAAGTAAAAGGCCAGGGACATAAAAACTTTAAAAATTTTCTCTAATTATAAATAATATATTAAAACAATATTGTTTAAATACGTTCCCAATATTATTCAATATTGTAAAACAATATTGTTAAGGTATAATTATAACAATATTGTTTTAATTCCTTCCCAATATTGAACAATATCTATAGAAAAATATTGTTGTCAACTTAGTTTAAATATTCAATAAATTTTGGCAACACAATATCATGTTAGTAGTTAACAAACCAATTTTGCACTTTTGGCATAAACAAACCTACTATTATAACATTTTACTGTGCACTTTAGGAGATGTTTTATCAGCTATCATCATTGTAGAAATTTGCGAAACACTATAATTAGGTTTTATTTCTGTTATATGCCACTAACTTATCAATAATTATTATAATACAGGATGTCTGTAAAGTCTGTCACCAAACTTCATAATGGTTTATTGGGTTAAAATAAATAAGCAAAAACGTTCCACTAGGGGTATGTACTTAAATGCATTTACCCAAGTAGCACACATTGTTGGCCCAACGTTGGGAAATGGTTGGCGGAAATTTTAACGCCTTGCCAACATTGGCCCAATGGAAACTTGTATTTGTTGGCCCTAGAAAGGAAAGATCCGTTGGGCCTTTGTTGGATTTAAGTATAAAATATTCTTTTTCCCCACTAATTTGAGAGAACGGATGGGCGTAGAAACTTGGTAGAGGTGTCCAAAGAAAGGTCTTGGTCTGTAGATGAGTTATCAAAAGAAAAACTAAGCAAAATCCCTTAGGACTCTGCCCCAGAAGCCTTTAAAGATCCCTCCACAAAGTTGTTTACATTTTGGCCATGTAAATAATACTTTTTAATGAAACAGCTGTTCATTTTTAAATTGTATTTAAAACAACACATATTTATTGGGAGTTACTGAATTCTACCAAATCAGTACTTGCAATGTTACTTTCTGATTTTAAAATTCATTTTCTTCTTTATCATGTCATGTTTTGAAATATAACGTTCCATTACGAAATCAGTGGAAAATTCTTTCATCACAGCAATTCTTATTCTTAAATTATGTCTTATTGAACTATCTTATATCTATTGTACGGGGGTTGGTGTCTGACTTTTTCACCACTTTTGCCTACATTTTATCATATTATTCTACACATGTCAAATATTTATGCAGAAATATCTGCTCTTATCGTGTCTAATAAAATCTAAACATAGAAACCTTGCCTAAAATGGTACCCATATCTTGACAAATCATTTGCACCTGCCTATATTACGGACTTTGTCACACTGGGTTGGTAACATTATTGAAAATAACACGACATTTTGGCTGTAAAATATGGTGCAAAGAGAAAATACTATTTAAGTAGCTACTATCAGAACAGAAAGGTCATATTCCTTTTAAACTAGATCACATAATCCTTTATAAGATACGTTGATTAACAATATGTAAACGTCAATATATACGTAACAGCCAATTTACAGTATTTTTGCTTTTTGGAAATGTCCTATTGCTATGTCATTTGCATTATTTGTTGCCAATGAAGCCGCCAAGACCATATGAACTAGGAGGTTCCTAACAGTTCAATAATAAAAGACAACTTCACTTAAAGTATTCCACTACACCTAATATTCCGTAGAGAGATTATATTGGCAACTTTATGTTATTGATAAGGCTGAGACAACTATCTGACATCCACCATGTCAAGGAATTCCAGCTTTAACAGTAACACCACAATCAATTTCTCAAACTATGCTAGAGGGTTCATTCTTTGGCACAGAAGTGCGATATGAACTGACACGACGTGACGAAGGAAAAAATCAAACTTACACTGTAACGGATATGCCTCCCTTTGAAGTTAGAATATGTCTTCCCAAAACATATTTTCTTTTCAAATAAAATCATATTACACTGATGAAATCACGGAAGTGTTTAACTACAAAAGATCCACCGATAGGATTTTAATACTATTTAAAGGTTCTTCCAAAGGAAGAGATACCATATAACATACTAATAATAACTAACTCCGATGACGTACAGTATAGGAAATATTTTTAACATTGAATGATCAACCAAATTTGGCAACTAACGCAATTAATATCATTATTTTTTTACACTTATTACTATTTAAACAATGCTAAATGCTCAAAATATGTATATTTCACCCAATTTATCGCAGTTAGATGAATTAACGTAAGCCTTGAAAGTAACAGTCGATTTCGACGGGTTTCACCTAGTTTATAATATTAGTATACTAGTATAGTAAGATGTGAAAGTTTGTGTGTTTGTTTGTGAGTTTGAAATTCAATCACGCATAAACCACTGGACGGATTGGGCTGAAATTTGGCATGATGATAGCTTACATTCCCGATTAACATATAGGCATATTCTTATCTCAAAAATCCTTTTGGGCTCCGCCCCAGTGGCTCTGTAATTCCCCATGTTAACCTTATGAGTATTCATATTTAAAGGGAATTAAAGAATTTAGTCAGCTGTTTCAACTAAAAAAGTTGGTTCTATGATTTACAATAGCATTAAAAAGTTATAAGGTTTACCTACAGAGTGCAGCATGTAGATGTACTTACAACACAGAACAGTCATAAGAAAGCAGTTTTAGGTGTACATCTGAAATGGTAACATAATAAAAAATAAACCCCCTCCCCACAGCAAATCTGCAGACCTACCAAAAACATGTAAACACATGCTTTACATTGTTACTAGCAAACAGTGACTTAGGTTTGCTGACTTTGGGTCTGACTTAGGGGAGGTACAAATGAGGCATTTAGTTCAAAATTCCTCTGTGAACTGCGCTGTAGTAGAGAGCACGTTGGCAATGAAGGTTTACTAATCGCAAAAATAGTTCTGTTCATAAAATAAAATTATAAATGCCTCAAATTCAATTTTACTATTTTTTAATTATAAAATTAAACTATCATAACCTAACCGAACTAACCAAACTTGCTGATAAAGAAATAATATAACAAAAGTTTAGTAATCGGAAAAATAATTCTTTTTATTAAATAAAACTAGAAATTGCTCAATTAAAATTTTATAATTTTAAAATTAAGCTGTAATAACCAAACCAAACCAACCACACTTGCTGATAATAAAAAAATCTTGGACAAAAAGTTAATGCTACCAGTGGGTTTCGAACCCGGGACCTATAGTTTATCAGCCCGGCACGCTAACCAATAGACCATCGAGGCCGATGGCTGTTGAACGTTTTGTTACGGTAATGGCGTTCCCTCAGCTAATAAGAAGCCCTCAGCTGTCATCGTAGCCTCTTCTATACCTCCCCTGAGTAAATACCGCTGACTTTCATTACCAATAAACAAAAATAAAATATTGACAGGTGTTTTGAACTAAACAATAACAAAAAGATGTGATACAATGAGAATTGTCATAGTATAATGGTTTACAATTATGTTTAAGTTTTTATTTTCATAAGGTGGTGTGTTTGTTTTCTTTCAAACTACTTTACATTTTTCAATTGTGATATATTTTCAAACTATGTTTTTGGCAATAAATAATGATATTGTGGTCACTGCCAAGCATCCATATAAGAGTGAACATTTAAAAACGTACGTTTTCAGGAAAAGCACTTTGCAAATTTTGTTCCCCTTTTTTCAAAACTTTTATTATTTTTTTTATTTAATTAACATTTGAAGTTTCATAAAATGTCCATGGTAACGCAATATCTTTGAAAGTTTTTTTAAAAAGAGCATCTTTAGAGGAAAAACACAAAATCCTGTCACAACCATAACAGACGTTTAAATGAATATTAAAAATAGTTAATATTATTTTTATAACTATGTTTTGCTATAAACTAATTTACTTTTATGACCATTATACAATAAAAAGGTCACTGAACTTTTGGTATATTTGGTCTTTCTAGAAAAAAATAAAAAAACTCAAAAAATTGAAAAAAACCAATAAAATCTTTTTAAGTTTGTATAACTCCGAAAAAACTTACCTGAGACCCGAAAAATCGTTCGGTTTGTATAAAGGTGTGCTTCTTTTGTGTATAAAACATTGAAATATGACGATATTTTAATTTTTGAAATTTTTATGATAGAAATCGTTAATGTGATGGTCAGAGACAAGCGGTACGGTCGTGAATTTTCTGAAAAAATCTAAATCTTTCTAAACAATCCTTCAATTATACTGTTAGTTATAATAAAAATATGTGTTTCAATTGAACTAAACTGTTCAGTTTACAATTATATTAAAGTTATTGTCACGACCAAACACACTATAATCCATAAGGCTGGAATGGTTGTGAAAAAACCCGTGATGGTCGTGAAACTTTGGTCGTGAAATTACATGTTATTTGGCTCTCTTCTGGTGGTAGCCCTGCACCTCATGTTCGAGGATACAAAGTGGACTTCTAGGTTAATCTAGCAATTGAAATATCTTATAAACAAAAATTAACACCATGTCTACTTCATTGAATGACTACGTACGGTCATGGACACACCAAAATTACAAAAAACACAATCTTTCCTTTATTAATCTTGTAATTCCTCCTTTCAACTCGAAACGACCGGCACTACAATCCTGACGTATACACCCCAAACTAGTCTCTAAAAAACCAACTGACTCCATCGACGCCAGACTTGCCACTGTCGTACTCCAAAGTTAAAAATTTTTCCCAAATGGTCGTGACGCCAAATCGAGGGACAGGCTTATTTTGTCATGGTAGTCAGTTTGCAATGACAATAAAATTATAATATGCTCCTTTTTTGTAAGTTTAATAACCATTGATGACATAAAAATATGGCTTTATATATTTTGGCATGAATAATTAGTCTAAAAACAGCGTGAAAGTTGGAAAATGTACCCTAGGGACACGTCATGGTCGTGAATTTTGAGACTTTAAAAATACAAAAAAAATACCTAGAACCTATTTAAAACCAAATAAATGTGTGTAACATGTTGCCCCCGTCCCAAAAAATATTAAAACACATAATAATAAACTACAAATCCAGTATCTACGAAGTAAAAGGCCAGGGACATGAAAACTTACGTTTTTAAATTTTCACTCACAAGCCACCTCTATTGGTTTATACTATAATACTCTGTTTATTTCTTTTTCTGCTTCATATTGGTTATACCATCGCAGGGGAAGCCGCGGGTACAAGCTAGTTAATCATATAACAATCAATTATAATAACATTACTAATCTAATGGTAATTAAATAAGGTAATATATATTCAAATATCAAGTATCCCCTCCAACTCCCAGAAAAACAATTCAATTACTCGATGCCTAAACTTATTAACAGAATCATATTATACTGTAGTATCAAAAATATTTTAAGTATTGCGACCATTGCAACTGTCGGCTACCCTTTTACTACTTGAAAACTCTACTTACCGTACTGTTAGGTTTTTTTAATGATTGAAAAACACACTGTAAAAATATAGAGGACACCACTGACACTGGTAGAGTAACTCCAAACTAATTAATTTTTTTTAGATAGTAAAATCCAATTAATTTATGTATCATCTTTAAGCTGTAACTTAATAACTTGATTCAAGAATATAGACAAAGACTGAAAGAACTATAATATGTTTTACAAATAATCAAATACAAGATTGGACTTTTGTCTTCTGCAAGAGATTCTAAAATGATAGTGATAATTTGCATAAAATTCCAAAAGTATATCAGGTTTTACCTAAAGGTAATTGTTTATACTTCCTTTGAATACAACAATTTAAGATTAGAACAGTTTTAGTTTTAATTGAATCTGTGAAACTTGATTGCTTGAGTACACACAGGTCACCATCACACAGTCACTCTGACATCAGCAGGCAAACTGTTGGAATAACCGGATCAACTGGTGACCCGACCCTGAACTAGATGAAGAACCAAAATGCTGTTTTATCCTCTTGGTTAGCAAAATCAGTGTTTTACTGCTGTATTGTCCGGGTATGATTCAACAAATATATTAACAGTTGATTTACTGATTTGCCATTCATAAGATAATTTTTTTAAATATAAATCAAGGGTTGAGTGCAAAAAATGAATACATATAGCTTGGTAAATAAAAATAAATATTTACATAATACAACAATTTTTTCATTTGTCTTTAAAAAATGTCATGTGTTTGCTATTACTCATGAAGTGTTTAATAAAGTGCACCGATTTGATTTTCCATCAATTCCATTGACTAATATTAAATCAATACAATAAGTAATTTTGTAGTAATGGATGACTTTAAAATATTAACCACTGCGTATTCTTGTTCCACAAGTCAAGCTATTTCAAAATTATAATTTCCTGGATGATAAAAGGTAGCAACTATATAATAGTCAAAGGTAGCATACATTGAAATAAAACACAATAAAAGAAATAACCAGTTCAAGACTTTATTTTTTAAAATAATGTGACAAACTTAGCTCTTTACAAAACACCCATAACAATGAGGAAGATCAATACTGTACATAACAAGATCCAGGTAGGGGCGTGGCGCGTTCTGACACTGAAAGGAATGATGCCTTAGCCTTTGTAGTAAAAATTTGTACAAGGTTAAAAATTACATTTGATGCAAATTGTTCATATTTTGTCTTGTTCCCTAAAATGTATGTATCTGTGCCCCTATACTAAGAGATAAAGCACAATAAAGATCAGAATATGTACAAGAAAGCGAAGTTTAAGGTTAGTTCACTGGGTGAAGCAGGAATTGTCGAAAGAATCGACGGAATTCAAGGAATCAAAAAATGAACATCAAGCAGCCCGCTGCTCAAATGCTTGTTTACTCAGCTGCTAATTCACACCTCCTAACTCCGCTACATAAAACCCCTTTAAACTGGGAAGTCAACGGTTTTGACAGATTACTGTCTATCACTTTTTAATTTACCAAGTTTATAAAATCAATTCCACAAATATTATCTACTGGAAGCCAGAATTTCCTCTTGGTTGTTTTCTGTTCAATACGTCTTCTCAACCTTGGGAGCCACTGTAACATACAAAAATTAGATTAAACAAACTGTAAACACATGAATGGTTATTACAGGATGTCTACCAGTTCCCTTCAGCAAATTCTGAGACTTGTCAGTGGCTTTTAATATTAAAGAGTAAAGTCAGTTATCTCCATGTGTACCTAACAATAGTGATGAATTTCAGGAACCACGGTCCACGATTTAGTTGATTACTAAATTTGTATGAATGGAATGTGAGATTTCTGTTTGTTTTGGTCAAATTCATAGTTTTTTTTCTGTTTCATTGTAGCTTCTAATATAAGTCCGATACAAATTTTAAATAAAGCTCTTTGAGGCCATAACTATTAGTCTTTAAATTAAAATTTGTAGCTTTCCAGTGACTTTTAAGACTTTGGTAAAACAAACACTGAGAAGTAGTTCAGCCTGTGAAATGGTTATGGGGGAATTTTTGTTCACAGATTGAAGAAATGTAAGTTTGTGACTAAAGAAAGAATTTTTACAGTTATCTAATCAATGGCCAATATTATATCACCGATCTTGAAGATAAGTTTACCTAATACAAAATGCACTTATAGGTTCAGATTTCATAATTTTATTCACTAATGAATCTACAAATCTAAATTCGTTCATACTTAACACTATATTTAACAGTTGCAAAATATCTACAGTATTTGAAACAAGTACGAATATGCAACTGGCTGAGTTTAAGTTATAAATCTTATTATTCTAGAGGTTTAATACCTTTTTTTGTTGCCAACCATTGGTCTTCTGGATAGCAACCGGTTTCGACACTCAAGGTGTTATTGTTAAGTCTTAAGATGTGTTGACGCTCCTAGGGGGTCGTCAAGATGTCTTTACAACAAAAACGCGAGACACTATTTTCACGAATAAATAATACAGTATAGCCATACAACAACACTAATGATTACGGTGGGGTGTGGATTCGGGTATAGGTCTCTTCGCCTCCCCTCCTGCCCCTCGCATTGTTGTTATCACCTCCATTGTATTCTAAAAACCTTTCTATGAATGAAGCTGTTTCGTAAATTATGTCTGACTCAAACTTTTCAGACATTATCAGAAGGATTATCTAGAATAGAAAAATTATCAGAAGACAATGGAGCTGATAAAAACAATGCGAGGGGTTTTTCAATGACACCTTGATTGTCGAAACCGGTTGCTATCCAGATGACCAATGGATTACATTGGCAACAAATTAACCTCTAGAATATTATTGTTAACCCTCCGAAGTGTCTATAGTTTTGGTCTTAATGTTCGCCCATTTATTGCGCAATCGCAGGGTTTTATTAAAATGTATCTTAGAAACTTAAAAACAATGTAAAGTATACTGTTTTATATATCATTTTGTTTGGAAAATTATAGGCTTCAATGTAACATATAAAACATTTAAAACAATGTTCAATAATTTTTTTGGGGTTAAAATTTTTTCAAAAATTATAAAATAAATGACAAAAATTTATGTTTGTGCTCAATAAATTGTTATAATTTATAGGTCTACAAATATTTTAAAATAGCCACTTTGTTCAGGATTTTATGAGGATTCCAAAAATATAATAATATAAGGAAGTAGGTTTGCAAATTAATAAGTTATGGGCAAAAACAGATTTCGGTACATAGCGTTTAGCTAAGAATGCATAGCCTAACCATAGCTAGGAATCTGGCTGATAATTTACATCAATATCACTACCTACTTCTTCAGGATCATCAACCAGCCCTTCAAAATCACTTAAATCTTCTTATAATGCACCACATATATCACTACTCTTGATTTTTAACACTAAAACAATGATAAATGTAATAAAACACATCAGTCATCGGTGCGAGGTTAACCAAGCTGTTTACAAATACGCACGTCAGCTGTCTGCTACAATATTTTCGGAACTAAAATGAAAAGCGTCTAGGAACAGACATCAGGAGAAAGCTCTGAATCTGCTGAAAAAACCTATAGCTAACTCGATCCAGTTCAATCCGATTCAGTCAGTCCCAGAGCCGTCGCCGTAAACAGTGTTTGTGAGTCGCAAAAGCGACGCATAACACCACGGCGGGTGTGTTTACGACGCTTAACATTCGGAGGGTTAAAAAGTAATCCGGAAGGCAACACCTCAAAAATTAAAATATAAGTCTTTAATAAACGTGACCTTTTATTTGACACTAAAAATTGTGTGGTTTATGCTTTTAGATTGGTTAATTATAAACTAAATTAGCTATGTAATTTTAAAATATGTAGTGGAGTAAAACTTTATTAAAAGCTGGAAACATTCATCATATTTTTCAAATTTGGTCAGATATTGGTCGTTATCAAAAAAGATCTTCCAAAAAACTATAGACACTTCGGAGGGTTAACAATCTAGTTGATTTAATCAACAGGAAAAAAAGAAATTATGAACTAGGTTCCGGTTAAACATTTAAAATTTACTCATACCCCACCCTTAAAATCAATTTTCCATGTTATAAATGTCCTCATAATTTTGTACAGACCTTTTTTGTTCCTTTTCTTCCTATAGATTTTTAGGGGCAAAAGCTAAACAAATGTTATGATGAATGCTACCATGAAATATTATATAGGTGCTCGTCTCAAAGAGCCGTGATACTCACTCTGAAGATGGCAGCAAATTCAGGAAAGTACTAGGGGAAAAAACATGAAAGTAAGTATCAGTTTGAGATAAAGTCACAGCGGAACTGGGTTCACAACCTGTGGCATCCCAACTAGAAATTAAGCCATTCAGTGGATGTTACTGTTAATAACTGCTTTGAATCCAATAAACAACCGTTAAAAGTTGGAAAACCGTTAATTTAGTAGAAAATAGATTTGGGAGGGCTCAAGTTGTGAACGAAATGGTATCAAACTAGGGTTGTTTGCTGTCACAGATATGCATTAAATTAAGTTTATCTTTGAACAAATTAAAATTTAAATTTAAAAAATTCCAAAGATTATCATTCTCTGAAAATTAAAATAACAACTATAACTCTGTGACAACAGTTGCATAGAAGAGCTTAATAAAAGCATAATGGAAACATAAATAAACATGCATTCATTCCACATAGTGTCTGATGATCTATTTTATGGTAAAATTGCAATAAACCAGAGTATCAATAGCATTACACGTCATAGTTGTTTTTATTGCTTGAAAGTTCTCAAGTTTACGTTATGATAAATTGGACAATAATCAATTTTCCCTATGGTCCACTTAGATGTTGTAGTAAGATGTAGGTGTACCCAAGTACTAAATTTCTGAAATTCCATCAAAATGGTTTTCCAGACATCTTGTTAAAATGGTATGTTTAAATTTATTACTGAATCAATGTCTCTATTTCTAGCTTTTAGAGAATTAATTATGATTATTTTATCTAGTAAAACAAGTTACACATTACTAATATCCACCTAACAATAAAAAATTCAAAACTATTCAGTTTTGTTTAGCTGGTGTTCATGTCCAACCAAAGCAATATCTCATTGTTTAAGAAAGTGTGCAGGAGATTAGGAAATAAAATTCAAAACTTTACTTTGAGTAACTGAATAGTATAACATGCAATAAACTGGTTCAACAAAGGTTTCAAACAATGAAAAAGGATTAATTGAAACAAAACCCTAACAATTAATACTTTGTTTAAGCGGTGTTTTCATAGCGACGCGGTTAAGCCAGTTACACAGTGTGCCTTATGCTTCACGGTTACCGAAGCCACCGATCCCTTTGAAACCAATGGGACTGTTTTCCTAGCGACTCGGTGCACGACTAGCTGCCAACTGCGCAGCACGCAGGGTGATTGGGACAGTTTGTCTTAGTTTGAAGATCTTTTCCGTTCTGTTTGATGGCATTGATGGAAGCTATATCACTACGCACCATGACAGGCGAAAACTGTTCTTTAGTTAACCTAGAATATTAACTAAAGTTTTACTTCATCCCTTTTCGGGGGTACCTACTAATAATAATACCAAAATCCCACTTATGAATTTTTGACTTTTGGATTTGGACAGTAGACCTAGGGTTAAGTCCACATCTTTCTCTTCGACCATCAACATATAAACGGGACACTTCATTCTCCAATCCACAGTACTCGTAGTAGCACAAATTTGCTAGTCATGCAACGCATTGGCGGATTTCTAGGAAAACACTTTTGCGCTGCGTCCTATTTAAACCACGCTATTCCTGATTGTGCTGCGTTCTTTAGCTTAACCACGTAGCACGCAGCGCGGTTACTACAGTTGGAAAAAAATGCACCTTTAGCTGAGTTTTCAGTTAAAAGGTTGTACTCAAATCAATGGAGACATAGACTATTAAACACATTTTTGTGAATGGACAACAATTGTTAAATTATGAGAGGAAGAATGTTTGTAAAAACACCAATACAAACCTGAAGCTTCCTAGTGTCATCACATTTTAGTTTACAACAACAATGTTTGAATAAGCAAAAGTATATTGACAGGGTGTCAATTGTTTAAATAAATGTAAATCTTAATCTAATAAAAATATAACTAATGAAGATCAACTCACCATGGATCCTGTTGGGATTCTGCAAACTCAAACTCAGAACGCAAGTAAGACATGCGTTAGAAAGCCATCAAAGGGTCTCAAACAATACGTCACTCAATTAAAATATCATTTTCAATTTATTATTGGAACATGTATTATTGTCCATATTTTACAGAGTTATCTTATTCTATTTTTACTATGTACAACTGGATACAGTCAATGTAATACAAATTAAACACATAAATGCAAAGTAACATTTTACAAGAAAGTACTGTACTTAAATAAGGAGCTGCTAGAAACATATTTTGGACGATCTGAATCATTACCCTCTCTATTCAAAATGAGCAGAATAAACTTCAAGTATTTGTTTAAAAAAAACATAGTAGTTTTATAATTTATGTAATTTGCATATTTTTATAGATGATTTGAATTTTTAGAATGATGATGTACTAGTTTTAACGAATTTGTCAACTAAGGAATCTAACAACCATGCTACTGTAAATGTGCCTATTCTAATAAATAACACATTGGAAGATATTTTATAACAATCTTAAACAAGGTATTTCATTTCTACACTTTATTTTACAAGGGTCTTGTTAAGGTACGATACAGGAAGTCCGGAAAATATGAAGACACGTCACTGATTATCTCATACTTGAAACTGTCAGTCTTTTTGTTTGCAAAGTAAATAAATACAAAACTAGCAGCTCAATAATGACAGTCTGCATTAGCCCAATGCAGATAACAGGTAACAGCCATTAGTCGTCACATCACACACACTATACTTACTGACTTAAGGCCTCGTAAGACACTATGTAGCCCTTACAACTTGACAAACAGACAGAAATTTGGACTAAATGGTTGAGTCAAACTTTCTGTCAGTTTACCTCATCCAATAAACTTCCAAAATAAATATATCAAAATTCCAATTCAGCCAATCCTCGTTTATGCTCATCTTGTATATTAAATACAAAATATCGAACTATAACATAGGCAACATTTCTATCCGTTGGTTTGTATTATTTCTCACACAGCATGGGGTACAACATTTTGTAGTGTTACTATCACTCTAATTTGTGTGTATTTATACAGTATTAATAGCTGGACAGAATTGCTGGTTACAACTGTACAAGTTACCGAGAACAATGTACTGGTATATGTATCAGGTGTTGGTACAACAAATATCAGGGTTAAATTACATGTTAGATTATAATATTTAAAAAAAATCAAAGACAGTTTTATATTGGAACATTTATTTACTAATGTGTCTAATGGATTCCTAATAATTGATTTTAACACATTAAAAACGGCAGAGTGTTGAAAATATTAGAAACACAAATGAAACAAATTGAAACTAAATTCCAAAAGCATTTTCAAAAACATAAACGGACATTACTTAGTTCATATCATTTCATGTCAATTCAATTAACTAAACACAAACTTTCTACAGTAAACTCCTAAAACACACACGTTATAAAAAAACAACAACAACACTCATAAAAAGGAGCGGATTGTACAGACTTGGGATTATCTCATTATGTTCCAGATAAAGGTATATTTGTCTCAACTGTGTGGCTGAAAGGATATTCCATTTGTGTGTTAGAAGAATTTACAACCAATTATAATGATCTTGGCGTTATTGAAAGAAGTTTAATTAACTAAGCTCTTTTCCAACAACATATAAGAAATTTAAGTTGTAAGGGAAAGCACTTAAGTTCTAAAATATCTTTAAGGTTATTATAAAGAGATTTACTTAAATTTTGTAGGTTAACAGTTTATTTGAGTAGATTAAGTTGAAAGATATGGATAGAGCATTGGTGAACCATTATACATTGAACCAATGCTTCAACACTCCAATGACACCAATGCTTGGCACTTGAGGCTTTACTAACAGACACCAGTTGTTTCCATAACAATGGTGTGTCTACTCAGGAGAGTAAAAACTTTGTCCAAGAACATATTTGTTTATGTAGATAGGCTGATTATTTTGGAAGCACATATTTTAGCTATAAATACACTATTATTTTTAGTTAAAAGTAACTGTTCATGAAAATTTGCTATTTCTGTAGTATTTCACCTTCACGCAGTGTTAACAAATTGAATTTAAAGGTATTTTTAATTTTTTATAATTTCATAAATAAAAACAAATACAGAAGTCTGTACAATCAAATCAATGCATCATTCATGTCCAGCAAAGTGTTAAACTAACAAAATTGCCAAAACATAAAGAGGAATGAATGGTAATGATAATTTTATCCCAGTCATGCAAGAAAATGAAGGACATGCAATGTTTCCCTGTTGTAAACAACACATATAGGTAAAATTAATAATCTAGGTTTGATTTGTTCATTTCAGTGAGATTGTTATAATTGTCTATACAATAATAAAACAAAACATTTATTTACAATCTACTATCACATATCACTAGACATTAATACTGTACATTGAATGTAAAATAAAATTCAAAGAATCACATGGAAAAAAGCTTAGTAAAAATTATTATATTGAATTAAATAATTGTGTTACGGCCAATTATATAGCAAAATAATTATATTGTTGCAGTTTTTTTTATTAGGTCGGTTGTTAAAACAAGTCAGCAGGATATTTTACAAAATAATTTAATAAAATAAATAAAGGGGTAGTCAAGAATCGCATATATGTTTGTTACAGGAAACGCCAAAGGGTTAATAGGGTATATAAAGTGCAAGTAAATGTTCTACAATCTATTGACAAATCAGAGCAATTACAATAATTATTATACACACACAATGTATTAAATTAATGAACTGAAACTAAAAGCAGGCTTTTAGAAAATAATTTGCAGCTCATTTATGAATTGTCTGGCCAACATTTTCAAGAAGATTAAAGCATCTAATGTCTGACTTGTCCTTATGTATTTAATTTAATCTAAGATAAAAAAAGCTATTAAAATTGTCATACTTAACAAGATATTAACTAAATTGAAAATATATTAGGCCAATATTTAACAGGAATACAACTACTGTATTAGGCCAAGTATTTGTTCTACTACAAAATAAAATCTGCTTGTGCCACAGGAAGAATCCATATTTACAGACAACAAAATAAAAAACTAAGCTACTGTCAAGTAAACAGAAACACAGAGACAGAAGTAGCATGCGGGGGTTAAGTAGTTAGTGACAGTCGTGGTGCTTAGACTCTGGCTGCGACTCCACCCCTGTTATATCACACCACAAATTCAACACTTACAAGTCAACAAGTTTGGTTAATCAAAGTATACTTATTTGTAAACTGATGGATATCACTTTTTTACCGATTGTAGGGATCCCTGCCTAGCAAATTTTATAATCCATTTTAAATACTTAATAAAATTGCATGAACAGAAAAATTTAAAATCTTATGTTTTGATTGTTTTAGTTACAGTTATTCAAGTGAATATGATACTGTTATCAACAGCTAAGTTGGTCAAGATTTCAGTCCTTAGTTGTCGAGTTGGTTTGGTTTTGCAAAACATTTCCAGTGAGCCAAGCCCCAGGATGAACAGTCCATTCTTTTATTCCAAGTATTAACGGAACTCTTATTGTAAGAGTTTTATGGTATAGAATCAGGGGCTAAAATTAAAACAAATTCATCTGGATTGTTAAATGAATTTGTTAAAACCAGAGTAAATAGTGAATGAAAATATTATTTGTGAAAGTTAAATCACAAAAATGTTTCTTTTGTTCATCTTATATTTCAAAAGCAGCTTTTAGATAAGTAAACGGGTTTTATTACATGCTCAGTTGTTTTATCTTCCATTGTTGTTTATATTAGACCATATTTATAGGTAGGAACCTATAAGATGCTTCACATGAATCACTGTGCAAGTCAGGTTACATTGCCTGTAATATTTTTAACATAAGTATTTTCAATGATGGTGAATGAATACAGTTGTATAGGTCTAAGAAAATTTGCTAAACATAGTTTCATTTTTGTAAACTAATGGTTTTGGACAAGACTCTTAATGCTTTTAATTTTCTTTATTATATTTATCTGGTAACAGATTTATTTTACGTCAAGTTATTAACTTATTGATATAAAAGTTAACTAAATCATTCCTTGCCACTTTTGAGTGGCAACTTCAGTGGCGGCTGGTCCATAAGCGGGGCCGCGTTAAGGGTCAGTGGAGCCCTGGGCAAACCCAAAAGCAGTGCCCCTCTTTTTTTCCTAGTGCGGGCAGGCGGTCAAACCTCTGGTGCCCCTGGGCATATGCCCAGTCTGCGTTTATAAAAGTGGGCCTGTCCATAAGGACTCTAGGACGGAGTCCTCCCATTTACAAGGCAAAAGTAGAAATAATAATGATTAACTTAAATATGATTTTTATTCCTGGATTTGAATGTACATAAACGTTAGCAGGGTCAATGTTTTTAGGACGGGCAATAATGGACGCTACCTATATGTTTTTGCAACAGGGCAGTAAGCGGGGACTCGGTAGATATGAGCCCAATCTCCCATATAAACTGCATGGAAAAATTTGACCAATCACAGCGCTACTTCAGGCTCTAATGCAATAGATATAGGGCGTTTGGGACTCAGTACAGTAGTTCTAACTATTGCCACAACAAGCGCTGAGCGCTGTGATCTGTTGACAGCCAAGTGTCAACAACAAAATATGATCAGTCAAAATCGAATACAGTATCTGGTGATACGTAGAGATTATGTTCATCGTGCCGTCGGTATTCGAGGGGTTAATTAATATAGGTACCGATTCTTTTCTCTAGAAGTGTTGTTCGATGCTAATGAATCGTGTTAAAAATATTTCTGCAAAGTATGCCAGTGGCGATGACAATAAATTATGAATAAAGATACAATTCAAACAGATTGTATAAAAAGAATGCCTAAACCAAAATCACTCCATTTTTTTACTTTTAGTTTTAACCAAGATCCTTTCCTAGTAACCTCCCAAAAAAATTTGTATGCGTCCTTCCAATACTTTAACCCACCAGCCGCCACTGGGTAACTTGGTACATTTCGTTTTATAAGCAGATCAACAAAAGTACCCTAAAATCCTCATTTTACCTTGATGTGGTTGATTAAAATGGTTTAAATTAGTTATAACCAACAATTAAATCATAAATACTTACCATATGACTCCGTTGAATCATGAATTTTGCTGTAAATTTAACTCATTCATAAAACCATATTTACAAATCAGCACTCATAAATCATCATCAAACTCCAAGTTCCGAACGGCAGTACCATCAAATTGGTTCTCATAAACATGACAGGGTTTTCAGTCTTAATTACTTTCATAAATTAAAATGAATTTATAAAAATACCTTACGAGTTGAGCTTTGGTTGTGAAGCAAAACACAAGACAAATACCACACTTGCTGTGTGATATCAAATTGTTAAGATTTAACTAGAGTTGAGGAATCGTAAATTTGCAAGCTCAAACATTTTCACAAAATCAATAATGACGAGCCGTAGTCTCGGTTGATGTGGAGTTGCAACTGAAAGTCTCATATTTCAGCCACTTGGGTAAAAGCAGTACCATGCATACAAGTCAAGCCAAAGTACTTGTGTTCAAACAAGTATGTGCCAGTGCCAAATAAATAATAATTATCACTCAATATGTAAAGGCTGCAGAGGTTATCAAATACAGATTAAAGGGAAATAAGGATCAAATAAAAGACAAACAAACTAAAAAAATTGCATGTATTTTGGAAACTGTCATGCTGGAGGAGGGGAGTGCATAAGCTGGGCAATAAGCAAAATAAAATAAAAACTCTCTAGAAAAAACCAACCACAAAATAATTTATTACCGATCGTTAATATAACATCACAAGTTTAATATACTTTAACAATTCATCAATTATGCTACAAATTTACAAAAATGATCTTGCTACATTGTTGGTTTATAAAACGAGAAACAAAGCAATGCCAGTGAATCTCATATGTGTCTTAGTTCAAACAATGAGCAAAAAATGTAAAAAAACAAAAATAAATAAAACCAATAAATTAGAAGAGTAGTTCAAACTGACATTGCCGTCGTGTTTCAAAGTAAAAGATGTTCCAAAACCGAATCCCTGTGTGTACATCATATAAAAAATTCAGTCCACAGTGGTAACTGCCCCGTATCTGTTGGAAACATTTACTACTTTGATTTAATTTTCTAACCGGAATAAACAGTCGTACTGTTAATAACACAGTAGTTTGGGAATGTACAGCAGTGAGTATGTCAGAAATAAATGCTAACAGTGGGAAAATGTTTCCAACAACTACTCGAGCGTTTACTGTGCCGATCAATACTGCCGCTCGTGACCACTTTCACTTACGTCCCTCGGGGGGGCTCTGCACGTAACAATGTGAGTCCTAGAGCCCCCCTACAGCTGTTTAGATGATGTTACTCCAGATGAAGAGGAAGAATACGCCCCACATCATAACGATCCCATGTACCCCGGACAGCCAGTCATTCTTACCATCAGCGTATTTGCGCGCAACAAACTTGAGCGTTTCGTCCAGCAGAACCACCGGAAGTGAGAACTTCATCACTGTCATCCATTCATCTCCAGTCAATGGGCAGGTCTGGAATACAGTCTGCAACAAACACATACAATCTCACAAACCAAAGTATGAGTAAAAAATAAACTGGTTTAAGGGATATAAATCAGATATGTTTTTCTGTTTAAAGCAATAATGAATAAAATACCCCCGCCACGGCGCGGCATACCTGCAGACTCAGCGAATTTCCATTTGCCTGATTTGATTATCACTAAAATATTTCCTTACAAATGTCAAATTTATTCCCTTTTAAAATAAAATTAGATTTGTATGGTGAGTTTGTAGGATTGCTTCTACAGGTAAGGTAATAAAGTGTTTTTCAATAAAAGGTCAACAGCTTAGTGTGAAAAAATGCCAAATCCGATCAAAATACTCCTGCTCATCCGGACTTACTTCTACTGTACTGTGCCGCTAAATAAATCACGATTGCCAATCCAGACTAGCGGGAGTCCGGACGAGGCCGATCCGGATGAGCGAGAGTCTACTGTATATCCACAAACAAGCAAACTAACAGTTTACTTATTCTTCTATAGAATAACATGGACATTTTAAACTTAGGGCCTATGTTCTTTTAAACTTTCTCTGTAACCATTAGCATACTACAACACTTCAGCATGGTAAAATTATTTTTTTTAAGCTCTAGACAATGGTTTAGAAAGAAATCCCAAAGTTTAATGTTTTAAAGGTAGATCGAAAATGGGGAAAACTACTTTTTAACCCATAAGACATCCATAGTCCCATTTTGATGGTTCAATAACTCAATAGAATAAAGGAATACACATTTGTACCAAACTTCATCAAAATCGGATCACTTAAGCTATTATAGTAACAGATATACTTATACATGTATGGATCTGAAAGGATGATATTTTTGGCCTCTGGGGATCTCAAAACAACAAAGTAAATTGAATATATAATAGGTTACATAAGTTACTTTAGTCTGACTTCAGTCTTAAATTAGACTAGGGATGACTGTTTTGGGTCAAATACCCATTATCAAATTCATGTCAACATCAAATTGGATTTAGTCATTCTGAAATGGAAGTCTTCACAAACATGGTAAATACAGTTCAACACTTAAGTTCACATTTAAAACACAATCTAAATACATTTATGTAACCTTTAGAGGTGTGCGGATAGTGAAATTTCATTTCAGATCGGATAGTTGAGGCTCGGTTCGGATCGGATCGGATATTGGGAGGTTCGGATTCAGATATTTTCGGATTCGGATAGTTCGGCGCAGTTAATAATAAGCGGCATATGCATTTTTAACCTATAAAACACTGTAAAGCTGTGTAAATAAACTTAAATGACGATTTTGAATCATAGAATTTCAAATTAGCCACGTCCACAGTTTTCTCTCTCTTGAAAATCACAATTCACAACATCTATTTTAAAAAGTTGGTTGCTTGAATTAAGTACACTAGCAGCCGAAATCTTCACACAACACTTTAGCTCAGGAGGACTGAAGTCAAAACGTTTGGGCTTGTTTACTTGAGGTTATGTTTTATGTTGTTTCCTGGTTCTCACAAGACAAGGAGTTCTATCTCAAGTTTATTTTCACATTGTATTTCCTTATGTTTTTGGAACGGATTATTGGCCTTAAGTGGCATTCTGCGGGTTTGCCAAGTTTAGAAAACATTCCTGTCTAAGCTGGGCTCTAGATTTGATGTTGTGGCAACGGCAAGTTAATTAGGGCAATCAGGCTTTATAACTCTGTAAAAGGTGTGTATCCCTGAATTTATAAATTTCATTCTACACTTATTCACTGCCAAACATAATTCAGTAGAACCTTGATGAACCGAGAATTACACTAGCCTACATAACTTAAATACCCCAAGTAAAATACCAAGATAATTTTTAAAATTGTATTTGAATAGTATAATCTTAGTTTGTTAAAAAATGGATTGTAAATTCAACATTTATTGCAGTCCATTATTGTTATGCAGTATGGTCCTAAGTTATTGTTTTTGATTTTGAAACATCACAGTTCATTTGAAAAAATTAAAGTTGAAGCAGCCCAAGGTCAAGTCACTCGTGTGCAATAGTTTTTTTACAAGCTTTCTCTAGACCACTGGGGAGGGTGGGTCTGATAAGCCGTCTATTGTCCACCCCCAAGGCGGTTCAACCCTCAATAGTGCCGCTCGGCTGCACTGAGTGGGGAACCCAATACCACAAATCAATCTTTTAAATAAATAAAAATATTTGGTAATAATTGTTTTATTGATATTCACCTTGAAATTTCAATAAATTTGGTGTAAAATTTGACAAAAATCGGCCAATTTATTAATATAGTACCAATAAAGTACATTGGTACCTAATTAAATAATAGGTAAATATTAGGGGTGGGCGAGTACTCGACCTTCGAGTAATTACTCGAGTTTTTTCACATACTCGACCTCAAGTCGAGTAGTAATTACTACTCGAAAATTCGAGTTGAGTAGTTATAAATAGTGCCACTTCACGATTTTCTACACCCATGTTTAATAAATTATATTTTGTTTTGTGTTGATGCTTTATTTAATCCCCATTCCTACAAAAAACAACTATCTAAACTCATATAGGTTAGACCAGCGTAAACCAAATGTTCAACAAACAACCATCGTCATTCGACAGAGCTAGCAAGAGGACTACTTAAGACTTTCACTTTCCTACAACAGTCAACAATACGTCTCGATAACGATGGTGTTTACTCAGGGGAGGTATAGAAGAGCCTACGATGAAAGCTGTGGGCTCCTTATTAGCTGAGGGAACACCATTACCGTAACAATACGAGTTGTAGACATCGGCCTCGGTGGTGTAGTGGTTAGCGTGCCGGGCTGATATACTGAAGGACCCGGGTTCGAATCCCGCTGGTGGCATTAACTTTTTGTCTAAGATTTTTTCATTATCAGCAAGTTTGGTTGGTTTGGTTTGGTTATGACGGGTTCATTTTATTATTAAGTCATTATAAAATTTTAATTGAGCAATTTCTAGTTTTATTTAATAAACAGAATTATTTTTTCTATTAGTAAGCTTTTTTATATTATTTCATTATCAGCAAGTTTGGTTAGTTCGGTTAGGTTATGATAGTTTATGTGGAGTGTTTGAGTAAATTAATGAAAAATTAAGAGATAAAAAATAAAAGTCATGTTTACAAGAAGAACAGAAAGGAAAGTTTTTACAATATTATGAATTTCAGATTTACAATGATCAGCTGTTGTTTTTAATATTAAATGTGAAGGCTAGTAGAAAAAATTATCTAAAAGAACTGAACATACTCCCGGCCTTGAAGTGTCCTCACTTCAACAGTTAGTTTAGAACAAAACAAAAGTTTGTTGTAGGCCGGCTATAGCAGCTGTTTGCATTTTTCGACTTCTCATTTTCAACCTATACCATCTTTGCTGGGAAACACCTTAAAAACTGTTGCAGGAGACCACCGAAGTCCTAGCTCTTTAAAATGTTGAGCATCAGAGTTTTGAAGGAAATTTTGTGTTTTATGATAAGATTGAGTAACAGAAGTGCACAAGTCTTGACAGTTCATAACACGTTTCTTCAATTCAAAGCACTCGTGTTTCAATAATTCAACAAGTTGAGATTGGAGGATGAGCGCCTCCTCTGTAGTTTGTGATGAAGAGTAGCTATTGGTCAGAGCTCCATCGGAAGATACAACCACTTGACTGGATTGCTTGACTGTCTTTACTGTAGTGGTTTCACTCTCGGTTGTGTTAGCGGCGGCACTGTCTGTTGGTTTAACAGCAACACGATCGGTAGGATGGGTGGTATCATTATCGGTAGGATGAATAACAGTATTGTCTCTTGGGATGACAGCAATGTTGGTAGGTTGGATGGCAGCACTATCACTTGTCAAGGTAATTGAGCTCACTGTTGTATCTGTATTCGTTGGTTGATCAGCACTGTCACTTGTCAAGGTAGTTGAGCTCACTATTGTATCTGTATTCGTTGGTTGAGGTTTTGTCACTGTCTTTGTGGTATTTCTAATCATCGTGTTTGCGAACTTAGGTATTGTGATTGTCACTGGCCTCTTTATTGTGATGAGTTTTGTTCCAGGTTGTATAATGTCGTTGCCTTTGATTTGAAACTGACTTGATGAGTTCGGTTTGATTACATGCACTGCAGTAGTTCTATGAGGTTGAGCTGAACTGCAATTAACCTTGGCCAAATAAGGGTTAGAACCAATTTTTGAAAGCAGCACTTTAATGTAGCTGGTGATGTGGATGAATAGTTCACTTATTTGGTCTTCATCTTCAGCTAAAGTTTCAATGTTCAAATCATCTTCACTTGATTTACTTACAATTCGATAAAAATAAGAATCAAAGTCTTCTTTCTTCTTCTGGGTTTCTTGCATAAGAGTCTTTAAGGCTTCGTGTTGCACAAATGTTAATGTTTCTTCTTGTTCAACAAGTTGATCTATGATGTTTTTTATTTTGTTCATACAAACTTTAATAAAAGATGTGAGTCGTGTATAAGTCTCAATTTTAAAATCACAATTTGGAGATGCCATTGTAAAAATATGAAGAGATAAATGTAAAAAATTCAATAAGTGTAAATGAACAGGTTGAGGAGTTCCAACATGGAAATAAGAGTTCGGTTGGGTAAGAGTTCAGAGGCACAAAAAACAATGGGGAAATGAGGAAATATTAGTACAAAAAAGAGTTCTAGTGGATGAGTGTAAATCCAAATCGCTTAAGTAATATCTTGGATCGAAGGACCATTAAATAATGTGGAGTGTTTGAGTAAATTAATGAAAAATTAAGAGAAAAAATAAAAGTCATGTTTACAAGAAGAACAGAAAGGAAAGTTTTTTACAATTATGAATTTCAGATTTACAATGATCAGCTGTTGTTTTTAATATTAAATGTGAAGGCTAGTAGGAAAAATTATCTAAAAGAACTGAACAGTTTAATTTTATAATTAAAAAATTAAAAAATTGAATTTGAGGCATTTATAATTTTATTTTATGAACAGAACTATTTTTGCGATTAGTAAACTAATCCACTTGCTGGGGGGGTTTCCGTGTGCATTTTATGTATAGAAAAACACCCTAAGGGATCATGTAGGTACTATGTGGGTTATCATTTTTCACCTGGGTGCCAGCTTGGCAGAGTGGGCATAACCTCAGAATCCGCCATTTTAAAAATGGCGGCGGCATTTATTACATAAAACTCATTGGGAGCTTATATCTCGAAAATGGTAATATATAGCGAGTTATTTTTATTACAATAAATGCTGCTTACACAATAAGGAAAAACTTTTGTATTTACAAAAATGCCCTTACTATAACTATTTAGGAGTAGTTGGGCAATTTATGCTAATTTAACCTATACATTTTTACTCTGTTTGGAAAAAAATTCTATTATCTTTAAAACACTGTTCATTTTTAATTTTGCACATAGAACTTATTGCTCTTTACATTTAAGGTCAAAATACCCCCACCGAAGCAAACCCGCAGACTAAGCAAATATTTACCTGGCTGCATTTCTACTAAAATATTAGAATTGTCATATTTATTTAATTTTTATATTTAACCTTTACATTTTATCTCTGTTGCCAAAAAATCTAATAATTATAAAAAAATCTGTTATTTTGTAATTTGGCACATAGCACTATTTTTTCTTCGCATTTAAGGTAAAAAACTGCAAAAAGCATTCGAGAAGCTTCTGGCAGATATATAAGTTATTAAAATAATATTAAATATTTTTTAATTAATTTTTTGTTATTACATGACGCATACAAATATAAAAATAAATATAAACCTTTCTATAAAATGAATTTTTGTTATTACAAATAATAATAAATCTACGGATGTAATAGAAATTATTATTATAATTCATAACATTTGTTATTAAAACGGCGATGGAGCGGGAACGGGACTGGCGGCAAAGTTGGTGCATCGGTCAAGCATTGACGTCTTGTTAACACAACCAGTACCTTGACATTGTCCTTGGTGGTAGGCTGCTTTGGATTGATTGTATTGATATTGAACTAGTTTCATGGATCATAACATTTGTTATTGGATCTAAATTATAAGCCTTTTGGGTTAAGAGGAATTAGATCTGTTCCCTTTTATAGTCATCAGAAAAATTAAACCGTTCACAATATACTTGTGTGCATTGCGGCAAAGAGTAACCACCATCACTGTATCCAAAACTCAAAGGATCGAGTTGAAAAACGTGTTCTTCCAAGCAATGGATTTGGATGTATGTACAATAAAAAGCACGTAAGATATGCTGTCTAGTAGCTCTACTACTAGACATAATTTTTTCTCGAGCAAAGGATGCAGTTCTTTAACCCTTTTACTGCCAACCGGTTTTTTATATGTTACTTGAAAAATGCCGGGTCTAAGGTAAGGCTAATATGCGAAGACTGCCAGGCCTGATTTGAGGAAAATTCAGTATTTCACAAAAACTTGTGTATTTTTTTTATTTTCCATCAGAATTTGATAAATAAGGCCTTGTTTTGTTTCTAATAAACAACCAGTCTTCATAAAAACATATAATAAATATTATAGGAAAAAAAAATTTTTTGAACATAAATTTATATAGTCAAAATTTTTTTTATATTTTATTTTTTAGGTTTGGCGTATAAAAACTATACCTAAAACAAACACATGCATAAATGTAATTATTTTAGTTTGTAGAGCATGCATAGGTTATTACATAAACAAACTTTCATGCCCTTACCTTGAAAATTGTAGAAGTTGTGATTTTTTTTCGAAATTTCGTCAAATAAAAAGTTTACACGTTTAGGTGAAAACACTTTACTAAGAGTTTGTTCATGATCATATATACACAAGTGGCCTAAATGTTTTGTAATTCACAATAATGTACATTGCTAGAGAGCTGAAATAATGGAAAAAAAACTTATGTAGCCTACAAATAAATTTAAAAGAATATTTACAATATTTACAAATGAAAAAGTTCCGATCATTGGCATTTGTGTTCACCGAAACACGTAGGATGAACCCCTTTCTTGCATCTCTTGCAAACAGTCCTGCTCCTCTTCCTGGTCCCTCCTGCACTTGTACTTTGTAGGCTACACACAGAACAATTTCTTAACATTCTTCCGGGTAGAGATTCTAGGCCGAATCCAGAAGCTTCTCCAGCGTCTCCGCCACCGCCCACCTCAGCAACATGTGGCTGGTTCTTCAGCATTAGCCAATCAGTAGAGAGCTCTTCAATTATGGAGTTGGTATAGTTAAATCTTGACAGTAATTTACCAGAACAATTTTCCTTGTAAATGATATACGAGTTGAGAATCATCCTGCCAAATATATTAAACACAACCTTCTTCCAGTACTTGACAGTTCTGCGCTCATCTAAATAACAGTAGAGCATTTGGTCTGAGCCATCAATCCCCCCCATATACATATTGTAAGTATCTATAATTTCAGGTCTCACTTTTGGGTTTTCTTCATGTCTTTTCCTTCTTCTTACTTCCACTGACTTTGCAGATGCTTTTGTAGAGAGTAAAAGCACTGGTTTCTTTTGAGAAGCTTTTTCTCGATATCCCAAAAAAAGCGTGTTCTCCTTCCGCAAATACGTCTTCTGGCCAACAGCAAACTTTTCTTTCAGCTGTGGAGGTATTCCTTTTCTATTTTTCCTAATTGTGCCAGTCATGTAGGTTTGGTTTTCGTAAAGGTGGTTCGCCAGAGGGATGCTCGTAAAAAAATTGTCAAGGAAGAGATGGTAGCCTTTTCGCAAATACTGACCCATCTCTAAAAGCTTGGTGACAACTTTGAATGCAAGGCCAGTTGATTTTCTCTTGTTCTTATTTCCTTTGTAGCAAAAAAAAGCCAAACAATACCTGGAGACAGAGTCACACAACATCCACATTTTGATGCCCCAACGATGGTGGTGCTTGTTGGGCAGGTATTGCATAATTTGTGAATGACTCTTAGTGCCAACCAGGCTTTCGTCAATTGATATCTCACGATGAGGGGTGTAATAAGTCCTAAAAATCCTGTTTGCATGATCCAATAGGGGGTTAAATTTAGCACAGGGGTCATAATTTGGATCACCTGGTTTAGCCAAAGTGCTATTGTCGACTATGTGAAAAAATTGCAATAGACACTCAAACCTGTTCCTACTAAACATTTTTCCAAACCAAGGTGTTTGAAGTGATGATTTTGTCGACCAATAGCTTTGAATAGTTGGCTTTCTTACAAGACCCATATTCAAAATTGTGGCAATGAAGGCCTTCATTTCCGGCAGGGTGACATTTTTCCAATCCCTGGCACGTGAATTTGGAGTCAAGTTATGTATATGTGCAGTGATGTAGTCCCTGGCATACTGGTTGGTTCTTAGCACAAAAGAATTCAGGAGATTTACAGTAAAAAATAAATTAAAGTACGATATTGGAGGTGCATCATGTGGGGGACAATGTTTTGGCCCAGGCAATTCGTCAAAATGAAAAGTGTGGTCAAAACCAGGATCGTTACCTTCATCAAGGGGATCCCATCCAAGATGTTCATCAGCGTCAGGGTCATTTAGATTAGCATAAAGTACATCTTCCATTTCCATTACATCACCTTCTGGAATTGTGAAGTTGTTTACAACATCGTCAATAACTTCGTCGACTGTACTGTGGACATCAGCAGTGGGAGTAGGCCTAGGCCTATGTCTAGGTGGGGGGATTTCATCTTCTGAGTCGTCAGAGGGGTCTGAATTTACTATGTAATCTGGGTCTTCGTCCGTATCGTCCTCAAATTCTGGACCTAATCCTTCACTTTCAGAATCTGAACTGGGTTCTGAGCTCGACTCAGAAATATTGTCTACAAAACTATCACTCACATCACCATCGTCAACATTCACACCGTCACCCAATAGGTTGTTTATTATTGTATTTTCACTCACCGGTGACCTAACTCGTCTATTACTCATTTTTACTAAAACTCAAACTAACCAAACACATGCATAAATGTTATTATTTTAGTTTGTAGAGCATGCATAAGTTATTACACAAACAAACTTTCATGCCCTTACCTTCATCACAACATTACTTTTATAGCACTAGTCCACTAGTAAACACAAACAATAACAAACACCTTTCCATTCGCAAAACTCAACTAAACAAACACAGATGACAAACGATCTAGACACAGTAGAGAAGTAATCAGCAACGCACAGACCAAGAGCAAACTCAAACTATGTAACTTCGTTGGTTATAGTCTCATACCGTATAAAATCGTCTGCAAACAGCTTCGTTATAGTCTGCAAATAATCCGAGTCGAATTTGGAGGGGTTTGGAAAGCATATAAGGCCAGTAAGTTAGAAAACATCGACGTGCTTTATAACGCACGTCGGCAATTTTCGCCCGATAGCCAACGAGCGTTATTGCGCACGTCGGCCATTTTAGCACAAACCCCGACGTGCGCATTTGCGCTCGTCGGCAGCAAAAGGGTTAAGAGTATTCGTTGTACAGTGACAGTGTACATCCAGTGTCTTAGATCATTCATAGTTTCACACTGAGTATCCCACACTGATACTTCACTGTGTTTTTCAAACTTTATTCTATCTCTTCCTCCCCATCTTTTCCAAAGTCCATTAGCAAAGTACTTGGATTACATTTTAGGGTGGCACGCTTTGTTCCAAATTTGCTGGAAAAGTCACAGCCCGTTAAAATATGGAGTGCTGGGAGAACTGAGCAAAGGTTACTTCCAAGCCTGTTTGCTATAATGTGAACTAGTACATGTCATGAAGTTCTGACTGAACCAAGTCGCATCCACAATTCCTGCAAACCTTCCGAAGAGAATCCATTCATAAAGTGTAAAGCCAACACTACGACATCTGTATCCGAAGACAGAACTACGACTTAATTAGATAACTCGAGCAAAAATGATCAAATTTTAATGAAATTTATCACAAACATGTAAACCTACGTTTTCAGACGAGTTCGAACTATTAAACCAGCACGATCGGACTATGGGAACGGGGGTTTATGGGGAGTTTTATGGAGTAAAAATGGATTTTTCCGATTTTCGACCCTAAAAACACTAAATTTTAGAATGAACCAAACCATTTTATAGAGCTCATAAAAGAAATAATTTTGTATATTGAAACAGTGTATGTCCAAAAGTTGCGGAGATAATTTAAAAAAAATTGTAAATTTAAAATGCCCATGTTATTCTTATGAAGAATAAATAAACTGTTTTAGTTTGCTTGTTTATGGATATATTATAGTCAAATTTCAAAATTTTTTTCATTCATACTAAGCTATCAACGTTTCAATAAAAATATATAAAAAACACCTCAATACCTTCCCTGAAGCAGCAAACTTAAGTACTCATTACAAATCAATGTCATTTAAATAGGAAATAAATCTGTCAATTTTAATATTTTAGTAGAAATACAGCCAGGTAAATGTTTGCTGATTCTGCAGGTTTGCTGCGGCGGGGGTATTTAGACCTTAGATGTAAAGAGCAATTGGTGTTATGTGCCAAATTCAAAAAAAAGTTTTTTTAAAGATATTAGAATTTTTTTGTCAAACAGAGTAAAAATGTATAGGTTAAATTAACATAAATTGCTCAACTACTCCTAAATAGTTATATTTAGGGCATTTTTGTAAATATAAAAGTTGTTCTTTATTGTGTAAGCAACATTTATTGTAGGAAAAGTAACTCGCTATATATTACCGTTCTCGAGATATAAGCTCCTAATGAGTTTCATGTAATAAATTCCGCCGCCATTTTTTAAATGGCGGATTCTGAGGTTATGCCCACTCTGCCAAGCTGGCACCCAGGTGAAAAATGATAGCCCACATAGTACCTACATGATCCCTTAGGGTGTTTTTCTATACATAAAATGCACACAGGAACCCCCCTAGCAAGTGGATTAAACCTTCATTGCCAAAGTGCTCTTTACTACAGCGCTGTTCACGGAGGAATTTTGAACTAATGCCTCATTCGTACCTCCCCTAAGTCAGACCCCGATAACGATACAGTAAGTTGAAATAAAGCATTGAATGAATCTATCGAACTGCAATAGTCGATAGTCAACAAGGGAGTCTCGTGACTAGTATAAAAATGGCAGACGATTTTGAAGATATTATAGAGTACAGTATCAGATTTAGTTTGAACTACCATACAAATATTTTATACCAAAATATAGAAATAACAAAATAATTTATACCAAAATATAGTAATAACAAAATATTTATACCAAAATATAGAAATACAACAAATAAAAATAACCTATTATAGCATAATATTTTTTCACATTAATCGGTATTAGTGTTTGGTTTTACAAACCGATAAGTTACTGCAAGGAACATCGATGCATCTGAATGACGCAATCTCATTGGGTCTTGGCAGAAAGAAATGATCAGTTCCACTTTAAACAGTGTTGCCAGATGGACGATAATTTTTGTACTTTACAACTGTCGTATTGGCTTAAACAAACTATAAGTATAATTTTTTTTCTAATGAGTTTACATAAACCTGATTAAAATTAGTCAAACTATTAATTTTTTTTCGAAATAAAAGCTATAGCAATTTTATGATAATTTTACCGACATTCACCATAATGGTGTAATGATAAATATGGCAACGTCAGCCCTGCAAAACAGCTGTTTGATGGGAAAACAAAGCAGAAGCAGAATGAGCAGACTGACTAGAGAGAGTGAGAGAGTGTGTGAGAGAGAGAGAGAGAGAGCAGATATGGTGACAGCTGGCGTAACAACAAAACAATGGATTGGAGTGAAGTTATGTCAATGTCAGTTTTGAATGTTTTTACTTTGAAGTAAATTTGACTTAAAACAAAATAGATTTTGTTAGTGGAAGTTTAATAGAAAGTAAAATAAACATATTCTGTTTATGATTTTGATTGTATTAATTTTCAATTTGGTGACAGAAACATGACAACTACAGTTTGAAATTGTAACTTAACCTAGAAAATGTGAGTTTATAAAGAAAGGCCAAATAGGCTATACCGGGCTACAGTGAAATGCGTTTTAATTTTAAATTAAGTGTTTAATGTGGGATTTTATTTCGAGATAATAGGCCTACTATGTTCTTGTTTGATATTTTCAGTCTGTCAGAGACGAGTGACTTGACCATTTTTATAAATGTACTGAGTGAAGAGGATAGCCCTAGTACCCATAACCTTCAAACTTAAGACAGATGAAGTGCTTATCCAAGTGATTATTTTAAAATACCTAATTGCATATTGATGTTTTAACTTATGATACAATATGTAGTTTGATATTAGTTTTCTGTTTTATAAATACATTTATTTTTATAAATTCTGTTTCTTATTTAAACTGAAATTATTCTTAAAGTTACCTTATTAAGTTAGTTAGTTAGGTTGATTATCATGTTAGTGAGGAGGAATTAAAGGCAAGAAAAAATCAAACACACTATTAACAAGTGATGTGTAGGCCTAAATAATTTAATGCTGCAGCCAACAAGTAGTCTAGGCCAAATTTTTTATTAGGCCTAAGGTAAGAGGTACTAATTAGTAACCATATAACTTAGAAAATTTGGTATAAGTACATAAACTACCTATTTAGGCCTAGGCAGGGTTTAGGCTATAATGAAATTTGTTTCAGCAAAATGCTGCAAACTCTCTGCAAAGACAAAAACTAAGTTAACTGTAGAAAAAATATTATTCAATAACTTAAGCATTTAAAACAAAAAATTCCAGTAGGCTAATATTAAATTTGTTTGAACATTACATCTCTCAATTTTATTTGTAGAAAATTTGCCATAGGTCTAGCCTGCAAAAAATGTAAACTTAGCATTTTTAAGTTGTGAATAGCAAGATGCTAAAAATACTACCGCAGCTTAAACCCTGGGCCTAGGCCTACTTAACGTGCAACTACTCGACTCGACTCGAATTGAAAAATCACTACTCGCCCACCCCTAGTAAATATTAACCGATTTTCGTCAAGTTTTACCCCTGCTGTGCGCTATGTCACAAAAGCTGATAACGACATGGGTGATTAGTAACCATGGCAACTAGGCAACTTGTTGAATGCGTGATGAAGGGAAACCCAAGAAAAAGAAGAACAAAGAGAAAGTATAATGACGTTGTTATCTTTATACCCTTTTTACAATTGCTGTTATTGTTATTATCTTTATGTTTAAGATTTTATGATTTTGTTTTATAGGTTTATAAAATAATTCTTTTTAACCACGGGAATATCAATTTATAATTTATCAACGTGTTTCTCTTCTGAAACAGCAATACCGGATGTATAATAAAGGTCAATGACCTAAAATATCATGATTGTGCATTATTGTATTTTGATGTTGAAATTCAAATCATGACAAAAGTTTGTATATTTCCCCTGGTCCCTATCATTTAATCATTTAATATACACAATCAATGCTTAATAATCGTGGTTAGTTCTAATTTTATTTTTAATTATTCAAAGTTTCTACACAATAAGACAATCCGAAGTCAAACCGGGCAATGAATACCCGAAAAACAACGTATCTTGACCTGTGATTGGAATACCACTCGCCAGTCCTTTAGATTTAGGGAAGTAGTGCAAGTCTATATATAGCTTCAAGGTCGTACCCACCCCTTCCCCCCTCACGGCCTACTCGACTCACTGTTGCTACCCGTTACCCTGGCTCCTTTCGAGGTCATTGCCCAACCCCTCCCACCCTTCTATTGTGTTGCCTTTCTATTGTTTCTATTCTGACTTTTTTCGGGAAACATTAAATCTATTTGTTTACGTAACAGCACAGAAGTAGGCTAGATTTTTATACTTTAAAAAAGTACTGTAAAAAAAGTAAGTAAAAAAAAACTATTACGCATAGCGCCCCTAGTATCAGGAGACAAGCACGAGTTGACCATGGTAGTTCTTTTCTGCTTTATGTCTGTTCGTTCCAGACGAATCTAATCGTAAAGCAAAACAGCCGATAACAACTAAACTAGACATTGGTATTGCATTATATGGCTTCTTTGTCCTTTGCTGTTACGTCGTCGTTGGAAACGTATTGCTGTAATTTTGTCCTGGGAAACTAATGATGGTTATAAAGATTTAGTTTTCTGTCCAAAACGTCAAAATATTTTGTCTATCCGAAAAAGTCGGATACATAACGTATAGTGTCGGATATCAAATTTAGGCTCCACCGAAGCCTATATTTAGCTTTAAAGACAAATACAAACATCATTGCATTTTTTTGCAAGTGCATTTTTTTTATATTTTTTATTAAGGCTTATATTTAGGGCCGAATCCGACCCGATTTTTCGGATATCCGCACACCTCTACCTATTATATGTTTGACAATCAATCTTGGTGGCAAAAATGTTTAAAAAGTAAATAGGTCAGGTCCTAGGTCTACCATGAGACTTACAATAATTTAACTTATCCTCTATATTGGAAATTCGCTAATCCATCAAATGTTGTCATTGTTAGCACATAAAAATAGAACTAATTAATTGACAGATCATTTTGAAATCTGAATAAAATAAATCATTCCAATATAATAAGTAATTCAAGTTTTTATGAAAAGAAATACTTACAGCCAGAAATTCGACGTACAGGATGACAAAGTGCAGAGTGAAGGACAGAATCATGGCTCCTATCAGAAACGGGTTGCTCCATGGGGGCATGGCAATCAAAGACTGGTTCTCTGATAAGCTGCAATAGCATTCTCATATCAATATAGACAAGCAAGTTATTATAAATTTCCATTGAACCAAGAAACTATATTTTGTCTTAAAAAAATGTACAAGAGTATATGGCAGTTAAAGGTGTGCGATTCATTGCTTATGCATAATCAAGAAATCACAAGTAAACTAATCAGTATACGACAGCAAAAATAATAAAAAAATTACTCCATTACAGTTGAACCTCGTTTGTACGAACCTCGATAAAACGAATTCCTCGATAAGACAAATTTTTTTTAATCCCCTTGACACTTTCATATAGGTTAATGCTAAAAACACCTCTATACAACGTAGTAATTAAGTTAAAAACCTCCATAAGACGAATTTGTTTGTGACATGGGGGCTAGGACTGATTAACCTCTATACAACGAATATTCATAGCACAAAACCTCTACAAGACGAACGTGACCTCTATAAGACGAATTTATCATAATCTTAACCTCCATAGTACGTAGTTTTCAAAACAAACAGAAGCTTGTCTCAACATGAAATCCCCACCCATCCCTCCTCCTTCCTCAGTCATTGTTTGGAAAAACCTTAGAGCGAGGAGAAACCTCTATAAGAAGAATAACAGCAGCATTAAACCTCGAGAAAACTACCCTCTTTATTAAGAATACCTCTATAGTACGAATTTTTCCCGTACCCCTTGAAATTCGTCTTATAGAGGTTCAACTGTATGTAAGAGGTTGATTTGGCATGGTTGGATTCCAGTTACCCTAGATGAAACTAAAGCCTAGGGGTGATTTTAAATATGGGCCTTCATGAAAAAACCTTTTTGGAAGAGTATTTCTCAGAAGAGTGGATTGATAAGGAGCCCTTCTTCAAATATGTATTTAGTTGGAACAGGTTGTACCAGATATTTGGGGGCTTTCACTTGTGAACACCAAACCTCAACGCCAGAAACCAATCAAAGAAAAAATATTTTAGGCTACCTTGATCAAAAGTGTAGGCAGTATTTTGTTCCGGCATATCATGTGTCATTTGATGAGATCACTGTTGGGTTCAATGGTAAAATTAAGTTCAAGGTTTACAAGAAGGACAGACCTACAAAATGGGGATTAAAGATTATTGTTCTCTCAGATGCAAGGAATGGCTACTATATGGTCATTTCTTCCTTACTACGGACGAGCAACAACAGATATGGTTCCTACGTCTGAGTTGTTGGTAACTTCTACAACTGTTCTACATGTGACAGATAAACTTGCGGAAGCATATCCTGGCGGCGCATTTATTTTCTATATTGGCCGGTTCTACAACAGCATGGAACTTGCTTGCGAGTAGTGATGGGCCGATTCCGATTCTCGATTCCAAAATACTCTCGATTCCGCCGGAATCGAATCGAGCATTCGATTCGAATCTCCGTGGGTTTGGGATCGATTCCAACTGTCTTCGATTCTTTCATAAAATTGGTTAAAATCAGCCACAAACGTCATATAAAGCAACAAAGAAACAAAATAAATTCAGAATGCTAATGATTTGCTTGCAACTCTGAGCAAACAACAAGTTCTGGTCGTATCGTCACTAAGTCAGCGAGACTAGAGCGAGCGTATTGCAAATGAAATAATAGATGCGAACTCAATACAGAGGCTTAGTACAATGAGAAACAGTTAACCGATGGGAATTGGAGATTCGGGCAAACTGGACTGGAGCGAGTAAGCATTGCGTCACAGCTCACAAGACATACAAGGAAAGGATGAGCATCGATTTAGATCAACCAGCGGTACCAAGGCTACTAACCACGAATACTAGAAAAGTAGAAAAATACTGGTATGGATCATAAACATAAACAAATGACATTTTTGGCCAGAAAATAAACATTATTTCACATTGCTTAAATGGAACTGCCAAACCCAAAACATATGTTCAATGCTATTTGTATAGGATTCGGGCCAACGACGTCATTTGTTTATGTTCATGATCCATACCGGTATTTTTCTAGTATTCGTGCTACTAACTGAAGCATTGCATCGGTACAACGATGTTATCAGTAACCGATAACATCGTTGTGAAAAAATCGATGTTTTTGGCCTTTGGGACTAAGACATAGATTTTTTTCTTCAATTTTTCGTCTGGTCTCTGTACTCTACAGTAACGGAAAGCATCGATATCTCAATATACTTGGTCAAAAACATCGATGTGAAAAACAACGAAAATCGATAGAAAAAATCGGTGATGCGAAAACATCGACTATCGATGCTCATCCCTAAACAGAGCCGACTGCTGAGCTACCATTCATTACCAAAGTCTAACAAAACACTTCTATTCGTATTCGTCGGTCCGTCGATCCCGAAACGTCACTACTGAACGAGACTAGAGCGATCGTCCTTTTTATTTAGCCTAAAAGCGACTTGGGAATATAATTATTTTTAAAATCAGTTTTGTTCACGTTGAGTGGTAATTGTAAACTTGTAGGCCTATAAGCTCTAGGCCTATATTTAAAAGTAAAAGTCATTGTTAAAAATGTTTGAAAAAATGTGCTGTAGGTTTAATTTTACGGTTTACGTTCATTCGTTTTCTTTCACTGTTATTGTATTATTATTATTATTGTGTTTATCCTCATTAAAATTGTGTGTTTCGTTCTAATAATGTTTGGGTTTTAATAATTAATTTCTAAAAACCTTTAAAATTATTTTTTAAATCAGTTTTGTTCACGTTGAGTGGTAATTGTAAACTTGTAGGCCTATAAGCTCTAGGCCTATATTTAAAAGTAAAAGTCATTGTTCAAAATGTTTGACAAAATGTGCTGTAGGTTTAATTTTACGGTTTACGTTCATTCGTTTTCTTTCACTGTTATTGTATTATTATTATTGTGTTTATCCTCATTAAAATTGTGTGTTTCGTTCTAATAATGTTTGGGTTTTATTTAATAATTAATTTCTAAAAACCTTTTTGTCATCCTGAACCATGGTATTCGGAATCGAACCCGGAATCGAGAATCGAATCCCAAATTTCAGAATCGGAATCGGAATCGGATTCGAATAATTTTGGAATCGACCCATCACTACTTGCGAGTTACAAAAATTGAATATTCATCTCACAGGAACTATTCTATGAAACTTGGCTGGTTTACCACTTGAAGCAAAAAAAAAAAAAATCTAAAGGAATTAAATCTCGGTCAACAAGGGTATACTTAGTTCACTCTCGACGATTCAATTCGATGCCTTATCTGGCTAGACAAACGCTGTGTTGATGTACTGGTATTGGTACTGGTGTTGATGTATATGTCCTGGTAATAGTTTTGAAGTAGTAGAAAGAAAAGCCAAAGGGAGAGTGCTAGAGGAGGTGGTTAAACCAACTGTTATGTGAGTATAACAGATACATGAGAGGTGTCGACTTGCAGACCACTACATATCCAGCTACAGCTTTGGTCGCAAGTCCATAAAGTTGTGGCGAAAACTGTTTTTTGGTTGTTGGAGGTCTCTACTGTGAATTCCTACCTCCTCTACTGTAGTGAAAATGGCCATTTAGAGCAAAAGAAATACAGGAAACACCTTATCCACCTACAGGTAGGTAATGTGAGAAATCTTGGAAGAAACTGAAAAAAAACTGAAGACCCTCAACAAGTGACACCGAAGAAAGGCTGAATAAAGTTCCTCACTTCATTTATCTTCAAGAAAAGAATAACTCCAAGGATTGTGCTGTCTGCATTAACAGGAAGGTGCCTGGTGGAAGAAAGGAGACCTAGTTTTATTGCCAAACCTGCACGAAGAAACTAGGATTACATCCTGGAAATTGTTTTCGGCGTTACAATACCCTCAGAGACTACAAATATTTTTGAAAGTTAGTGTTTTTAACATCATATTGTTAAATAATCATACAATCATGGTAAATAAAACTTATTTGTTTGAAGTAATTTTATTTTTTATGCCATATATTGTAATATCTGCGATTTTCTTTAAATTAAATGAGATCCAGGGGGTAATTGAGTATCCATAATAAGGATTGTAAGGGTTAATTTTTTGGAGTTTTCAAGTGTTGGTACGAACATTTGACAATTAAATCACAGTGTTGATAGCCAGGCATATGAGTATCAATGTTACAAAAACCCAAGATTAAGAATACGTTACAGTTTAAATAGTATTTTCTTTTAGGGACTTGGCAAATCAATATAAAATATTGTGAAAAAGTCAAGTTAAATGTTTAACTCATATGACTAACCTGTTCATCGCGTTCAACATCTCAATTGTGACAAGCACAGAGAGAGCCATCGTCATGGGGTGGGGGTCGTGGAAGATCTTGCAGTCAACACCACCAAAGTCGGCACTGTCAGGGGTGCAGGACAGATGGTGAGTCTGTACATACAATAAATATACATCTCTGACTCAAATATAAATCTCGCTTTACTGGATTTTGCAGTTAGAGAACTACAAACACAATTAAAAAAATGCAAATCAAGGAAAAATAGATAAAGAGTGAATAAAGCAATATAACCTCCTCAGACCCAAGGGTTATACTGATTTTTTTTTATTTTAATTTTTTGGTTTAAAATAACTATAAAAAGATGTACAATACAACAGATTTTTTAATTTTGAATATATTTATGAAAATCCTATGTAACCTATAGGTTACGTTGGGTCTCAAAAAATACAAAACTTGGTCGTCAACGAAATAGGTGGAGGCCCGTTTTATCATTATAATTAGACAAAAAACTCCACCTAAGTATCTGAAAATAAAACTGAAACAAAAATAACCTGTAAAATGCTGTTACAAACCTGTAAAAAGGCAGCAACAGTTGAATTAATGTAAAACTGCATTTTGTAGTACAAAACAGATTTCTATTGTAAGGTTCAATGTCACAAAGCATAAAAAATTAAGAAATAGAGATCCAATGTAACCCTCAGGTTACAATTAATTTCAAGTAAATGTTGTAATCAAGCCAAATAACTCAGAGTAATCAAAACTATACCAGGACAATCTCTAGTGTTTCTAGATGTCGTGTATTTTTTATACATACAATGATATTAAAATGTATATTTATTTTTATACATTACTTGGTATATGGAAACATAGAAAGATAGTACATTCCACGGTCCGCCATCTTTGCTAAGTTATAAAAACTCGAAACAAGAGAAACAGTCTGCCAAGCTACATTTCTGGCAAGTGCTGCACTCTTTTGAATCCCCTAGCAGCTATTATGACTACAAAATATGCACTGTATTGTTTAACACGTTCGCTACTGAGCGTCGCATATATGCGACGACGCGGTCATTGCCACAGACTGAGGTATACGTTTGAATCTTACACATAGACCGCCTGTCACTTGGATAACAGTACACACAGACCACGGGCGAAAACCTGTAAAACAGTAATCATTTACATTGTAATACGCTACAATCATGTTTGTAAATACAGTAGAGACCCGCAAACTCGGCACTCGATAACCCGGCAGTCTGGATAACTCGGCCATCATCTGGCTCAGAAAATTAGTGATTTTTTGAGTCCGACTTAAACATGGACTCAAGCCAGCTCAAGTCAAATCATTCTCAGCTCGTACAAATGATAAATATAAATAAAACAGGTAGTTAATTAGCTTACAAATTGTATTGTTCTTATTTTTAACCCTAGTTCCCGATAACCCGGCATTTCACAAACTCAGCACCCTTCCAGTCCACATTACGCCGAGTTTGCGGGACTCTACTGTAATTTATTCTTGTTTTTTGTATTTTTTTATAACCTTTTGTAATATCGCATATTTGCGACGCCCGGTCTGCAGCGAAGACAATAGTGAAAATTATCATAGTATTCTTGAAATAGACTAAACGTCGCATTTTTTGTATTTTGAGGTGAAAACCATCACAAACAGAGCATACACACAGAGCATGTGGGTTTTTAAACAGAGTATTTAAGAACAGTTTATAACTGAACAAATATAAAAGCTACATAGAATAATGCAGCATACATACTGCATACATACATACAGTGATGCAGAAAAGTAAAGACCAGTTTTTCCAACTATTATATGACGTCACCAATCATCATATCCACAGACCAAGCGATGCAGTTGTGCGTCAGACATCTCTGTAGACCACTGCAGGGAATTCAGTGCTTTCAAATAGACCACTACAAAGATATAAGCATTTTAATAACATTAGAACCCCGACGCAAATATTCGGCGGCAGTCTATTTTAATGTGACTAGCCGACGCATATATGCAACGACAGTCTATGGGTGGAAACTGGCCGTCGCATATGTGCGTCGCTGGTCCATGTGAATGGAAAATTTCGTACTATTGCAGTAGCGAACGTGTTAAATAAATAAAATAAGATTGTAACCCTGGGGTTACGATGGGTCTGAGGAGATAAATTAAAAACCATCAAAGCACATTAACAATCTTCTGATTAAACCGGTTTCACCAAGAATATACACTGACGTGAACTGTAACTAAGTGACTACTCTAACAAACAACTCTTGTGAGACAAATTGAAATACAAGAACTTGTTTACATAACATTTTTCTCATGCATCAATTAATTGAGCATCTATATATTAATTTGAAACTGTTTTTCTTTGTGACAGCTAATTTGAGAGAACGGCTAGGCGTAGAAACTCGGTAGGGGTGTCTAAAGAAAGGTCTTGGTCTGTAGATGAGCCATCAAAAGAGAAACTAGGTAAATTCCCTCGGGGCTCTGCCCCAGTGGCCTTTAAATTCCCATCCCATGTTATTCATATGGAGGAAAAACGGGGTATTTGTCACAGCTAATTTGAGAGAACGGCTGAGTGTAGGAACTTGGTAGGGGTGTCTAAAGAAAGGTATTGGTCTGTAGGTGAGCCCTCAATAGAGAAACAAGATAAATTTCCATGGGGCTCTGCCCCAGGGGCCTTTAAAATCACTCAGCAGTTTTGTTTACATTACGACCATATGGATAATTTTATACTACTTTTAATGAACCAGCTGTTAATATTAAAATTGTATTCAAAGGTCTACTGAAACTGTCAAAATTATATGTTTACACATTATTATTATTATTTTAAATTGATTCTCCACTGCATTGCAAGTTTTTTATAGTTTCAACAAAATGATGCATTTATGATACATTTTAAATGTTTTGTTCAAAAATCTATGCTTTATTGCTCTTAAAATTTGAAATTATGAAATCAGTGCGACATATCAGTTCAAAGGAACATATAGTTATTCCTTATCAGGTTAGCTTATATTATTGAATTCAAGAAAGAAGACCAGAAATTCATTAATTGGTATACAAGATTTCGATAATCGGGTTGAAAATTGTGTCATGGATGAGTACGTTGAGAATGAGAGCTGTGTTCAAGTTTTTGAATAGACTAACTACGGAGTATGTTTCATCTATGGTTTTGGTGTTCGAAGTAGGTAAATTAATGTCAATTCAGGTATTTAAAAAAATTTGTACAGGGTTTTTACTTTGATGTACACAATTAGCTAGGTCGAAAAACGCATATAAACCTCACTACATACAAAACATTCGGAAACACAACAGTGCCATCACATCTCATCGCATTTCCATAATTTGTTACCAAGGCTAAGTGGCATAAGTGGATTTATGGATGGCTTACCATGGTTATGGATTTGGTTCCGCAAATTTTCAAGATTTGTGGTCAAATTTCCTACAATTATGGTTCATTCCATCCACGAAATATATGCACAGCTTTATGTGATTGATATGGCCATTGCAAAACTACCCCATAAGTTAATCAATTAGCAAGTAAGTACAGGATGATTAAATACATGGGTCGATGTGGCAAGAGAAGGAATTAAAATTGCTTGGATCGAAGTAAGAATGTTTAACTGCTTTCTGGAGAATCGGATATTTTTATCAAATACAAAAAAGAAGAGAGATTTAATATGCCTCCTGCTGATAAAATTCTGTATTTTTATGACCAAAGATGATGATTCACTTATACAATCCAAATACGATCTGAATGATTTTCCCAAAGCAGATAGGGCCAGTTATTTTAGTAATAATGTCTCTTTCCGTCAGATGACAGACCAATTATATAAACTCCTTTCCCCATATAGTGAAAAAGGCTTTAACATGAACAAAAGTCATGAACAAGAAACAATTGTAAGACTCCTGAAAAGCCTTTTGGGCAACCTAAAGCCGATGAAAGGACAGAAAATATTGAATTCAACGAATTCATCAACCACGTTTTTTTAAGGTACACTTCATCTTACAATGATGTGTATCCTCCCTAAGATTTTAATAACTTCACTCTATCCATCGCAGTTAGCTGAATTTACGTAAAACCTCAAGAGTAACCGTCGATTTTGACGGGATTCACCTAGTAGATCCTAATCTGTGAAATCAATCATTATTGGACAAATCTTTTGCTATGACTGGTTTTTTTGTTTTTTTTTTGTCCAAGGACGCTAGGCACGAGCCCGGAATTGTTTTTTACATTACTTCAGGCTAGACCTAGGGGTTACGGCATTATCACTTAGATAAAATCCATTGGTGATTTGGCGGGATTTGAACCCGGGACCCGGAGTCCCGCGCTCTAACCACTAGACCAGCTCACTCCCCCTGCTATGACTGGTAATGCATGTTAAATTGATAGTCACACTTGGCTAGGTTTCCTGTTCCTCAGGTGTTGTCACCAAGATATCTACTTATTCTGATTGGTCGTACCAGTTGCCAGTAGGTCATCTGAGGTCCCTCAGGGGAGTACATGAACCACCAAGACGCAGCTCCAACAGTGGCAGCACCGACGTAGCCTCCAATGGCCATGTAGCGGAAGAATAGCCATCCAGAGATCAGACCTTCATCGGCTTTTCGGGGAGGCTACAGGACAAAAGAGTAATTTTCTATTAAATATGTATTAATAGTTAATGATCTTGTTAAAATACCTATATATTGTACAGCGACACATTCATATATATGATTTGAATGCTGCAGTATTTACCTTCTCCATGATGTCGAGGTCAGGAGGGTTGAAACCCAGAGCAGTGGCAGGCAGACCATCTGTGACCAGGTTGACCCACAACAGCTGTACAGGGATAAGAGCCTCAGGCAGACCCAGGGCAGCAGTCAGGAAAATACTGGAACAGAACCATTGATAAACAGTCACAAATATTACAACTTGAGTTAACGGCTTTACATAGACTAAATTGCATTACAGTAACTCCCTTAAGTTCGGCCATCTTGGGACCAAACCACTGGCTGGACTAAGCGGATTTAGTAGAACCTCAATTATCCGGGGTATTGGCATAACATAATATTACTTCAGGCTACCCATATAAACGCCTAGTACTCTATGAAATGGACGTTAATGTGATAATTAATTTGCATTTTATATCATCAAAATACAAATAGTATTGCACAATCGTGGTATGTTAAGTCATTAACCTTGGTTCAGTAATAAAAACTGTAACGTTTAAAATCACGCTTAATCTAGCAAAACAAAAATTACACAACACTGTACATACAGCAATAAATCACACAAAGAACAGAACAATAGAAAGTCTAGTAAGTTACTGCTACCGCAGTCACATAGGCTACTACTACATGTTGTTTCAGAACATAAGAATGTCGATAAAACATTAGATAGCTCATTAAACAGTATAAAATCATAGTACTTAGTCTTAAAGATAATAACAAAAGTAGTAAAATAAGATAACGATAACAATGGATGATGTAAAACACCGCATGTTATGTTTCAAAAACAATAATGGGGAACCTACTGCATATAATTAATGGTCAGAAATAGTTAATTATACAGTGCATTTCAACATATTAGACTGAAGAAAAACAATTTGTAAAATGTTCTTGGTATTTTTGAGGTTATGTAACATAGTTTACCATAGGTAATATGCAACAATTCACCCATAGAAGCACCCGTCAACCAAACTGACATGAATTGTTTACTTCTATGGTTCGAAACTAAACATTTAAGTTGAATCCCGTGACATTGTGACTTGTCCCTTTCAGACCGGGCCGGACCATCTGGTGGCCGATCCAACTGAAGCCGAACTAGAGGGAGTCTACTGTAACTAAAAGGTTATTTTAAAATTATTTAACTTATATTTACAAATGTAACAAACATATTATGAATTTTGACTGGAGTTAAGCTACAGCTGAACAGCCAGATTTTTACTTTGTTACCAAAGAATAAAAATGTAAAAAAATAATAACACTGTCTTGCACTACTGAGCAAAATTGATCATGACTATATTCAAGTATTACTTTTATAACTTTTATTAGCAAAGCATTGATCGGAAGGATGGATAGTGGTTTTATTTGAATATTATAATTATTTAAGGGGGAAAAATATTTAGGGTCTGAGGGTTCACAAATCGGGTCGGGTCGGACCAGCGGAAGGCCCGAGAGACTGTGTCGGGTCAGAGATTTGTTCGGACCAAGATCGGGTCGGGCCAAAAAAAGAATAATAATTGATTTTCAAAGAAACACTCTCATATTATATCTATTCTTGTAGAGGAATTAAAATGTTCAAATGAGAATTAAATATTAAGTTTGCTCAAGACTCAAGAATGTTAAGAATATAGACACATCAGAGCAATTGCCACACTGCCACTAGCCAGAGCCAGTCCTCTACTGACAAAAGCTGTGACACAACAGTGCAAAGAAAACAAAGTCAAAAGAAAGACTATTTATACAGAGGTACTAGTTTAATTATTTAATGTTTATTCCATACCTAATTAAAAATATATTTCAGTATTTTACATAATAAATTATCAACAAAATAAATATCTGATATAGTGTACAGATCTGTATCTTGTGCATTGATTTTCCTAATGTCCTTTTTGTCATTCAGTAACAACACTTCTGATCGTCTGGTTGGCATCAGCAAGTAAGTCAACAAAGAGGTTAGGCCTAAATGTTTTATATTTTTATGAAAGTTTTCATCAGTAAAATGACTTTTTTCTTAAGTTAGATGGGGGTTCAAAAAGATATTTCTAAGATCAAATAAAATATTTGTGAGACACAAACTACCATGAATTAATTTAAAAAAAAAATAATCTGTAACAGTTTTTTGGTTTTGAATAAAGAAATATATCTTTATTTCTCTACTTCCTTGTTTCATTACTAGCATTTTGTCAGCAATTGGACGAAACATAGAATTTTATTTTCTTCTTGCTTACGTCCACAGGCCCTAAATTTGTGATATGTTATTGATTTGTTTATAATCTTTTTATATAAGTTCCATTCAAAACTTGTTGTAATTTAGCTATTTAGTGATTTTAACAATTTTATGAAAATGGGAAAGAATGTCTTGATAAGTTAATTTTATTTTCTTCTTTCTTGCAGTTGAGGCAATTCCCAAGCTGTAAATAAGTTATGAAAATGAAATAATATACATAAATACAATTTTTATTCCTTATTTTATTACCAAGTAATATTATAAACAGTTCTACAGTAGGCCATCAGGCCAAAGTAGCTAGGGGTAGCTCAATACTTCAACCCTCCCAGAGAAAAAAATATTATAAACACAGAGAGGAGATAAAACCAAAAAATCCGGTAATTAATGATTTTTGGCCCGAGACCCGAGGGCCAAAACTATTGGCCCGAGAACCAAAAAAGTTTGACCCGCAGACCCCTAGAAAATATATGAATTTGTAAATTTAACTAAATTGAGAAAGCAAATAAAGTATCTTACAGAAATTACAAAATAAGATTAAAAAATGATTGTTGAATGCAGTTGTTTAAGAACTTAGCATATTATGATGTCTGACCTGACGACTTCACCAATGTTGGAAGAGATAAGGTATCGGATGAATTGCTTCATGTTGTTGTAGATAGCTCGGCCCTCCTCAACAGCTGAGACAATGGAGGAGAAGTTGTCATCAGCCAACACCATCTCAGCAGCAGACTTAGCCACAGCTGTTCCTGAGCCCATGGCAATACCAATCTCAGCCTTCTTCAGGGCAGGCGCGTCATTCACACCATCTCCAGTCTACAACAACATTACACATCAGTTGTAGTTAACTTTGTTGGTTATCTCTTGAAGATGAGAAAATAATTAACTTGAGATGACAAAATTACCTTCACCCAAGTACATATATTTTGTTAAGAAACTTATGCAACAACTTTGATTTACTATACAAATTCAGTATTAATTGTCTTTAGTTTTGATGAACCTACAGAGTGAAAAGTGTTTATGCCAATTCAAAGAGAGCACAACAGTAACTGCTCTGAAACAACTAATTGTAGTCTAATAATTATGCTTCAAAGTTGTCAACAATCAAAATAAAATTAGGTATATAAAACACTAATAAGATAAAATTTTATAGGCTATTGATTTTAATATTTATTTACGACAGGTTTATCCGATTAATAGTATGCCAACTATATTACTGACCATGGCAGAGATCTCATTCATGGACTGCAGGAATTCAACAATCTTAGACTTGTGAGCAGGCTCTACTCGAGAGAACAGCCTTGACCGAGCGACAGCCGCCTTCTGTTCAGCGAGTGGCAGGTCGTCAAACTCTCGGCCGCTGTATGACTTTCCAGTGGTGTCCTCATCCTCAGTGAACACTCCAATACGTCTGCAGATGGCCTCAGCAGTAGCCTGTCAATCAACACACACCCATTACACATCTTGCGTATTATGAACTTATAAGAGAGAAAAAGTCATCTTTGTGGGTTGTTTTGTGTTTAAGAACTTGTATTTATCAATAGTGTATCACTATTTTGTTTTTTAATTTTAATACTAACCCACAAAATAACACTCTAATAATTTGTGTATTTCAACAAGAAGTGTCCTTTTTTAACCAAAGTAAAAGCCAAAAATAAAAATGTGTGTCCTCCTCCACTATAACCGATGTAAAAAGAAGCAAAACAGGTGTTGTGTGCAATTCTTGTTAAACTCACCAATGCAATCAACTTTCACCCATGCCGGACACCGTTTATTCAAAGTGGGTGCTCCACTCCAGCCAAGCCAACAGGCTTAAAATGGATTGCACATGTATAGGATTCGAACCCACGCATGTAAAAAGACCTCAACGCTACACTCGTCAGTGCAACACCTTAGCCAACTGAGCTACCATGCCACTGTCGGCCAAACGGGTTGCCAGTATAAGCTACGCGCGCACTACGGCGGCACGGCACGGACGGGCGGTACGGCACGGACGGCATTTTTAAGAGGGGGTGCGCGCACTAGGGCAGCACGGCACGGACGGACGGGACGGGACATCCGCAATTTAGGACAGTTGACAGTCTGCGAGCTAAAATTTGTGAGTAAAGATGGATGTAGATAAAGTGGAGATAGTAGGTTTAATTTTAGCAGAGGAAGAGGTGACAAGAAGGTGCAAGCAAAGATTTTAGATACACCACATAAACAGGAAAAGACTAAGTTTTGGAGAGTTCCACACCTTGTTTCCACATCTTGTAGAAGGATTATGTGTAAAACTTACCTGATTGTTTCATAATAGGTCATATTTCTGCCCATATACTGTCACTCCGGACGTTATTAAAATATTCCGGATGTCGCATGTTGTACAGTTTGGGGTTTTTCTCAACGAGAAAAATCAACTTACTAACATCTATGTTTACAACACACGAAAACACTGCTACTTTGACAGAGATCAGTTGAGAATGGCGGATGTCCCGTGCCGCCCGCCCGGTCGGTGTGCAGTGCTCCCGGTCTGTACGGGCGGTACGGGCGCCACGGCAGCTCGGAAATGTCCTGGAGTTCTGTCTCCCGGACTTTTTAACAAACGGCGGAAGCTGCCGAACTTCCGTTGCCGGCCGTACCGCCGTAGTGGGCGCACTCATATGACATTCAATGTTATTAACTTTTAAAAATTGCCGTGCCGCCCGCCCGTCCGTGCCGTGCCGCCGTAGTGCGCGCGCAGCTATAAGCACACGACGACACTACCACTCGCAGGTTAGATTCGACGTACCACTTGAGGGCCTGTGTCTTAGCAACTCGTGGAGGAATGCGGTTATGGGCTACACTTTCACGAGTCGTCGTCAATGTGTTAAGACATTTAAGTACCCATTGTATCATGACATAACACAAAGATTTAAAGTTTTAGACATATCATTACCTTGTTGTCTCCAGTGATGACAATGACTCGGATTCCAGCAGCTCGGCACCTCACAATGGAGTCAAAGACTTCCTTACGTGGAGGGTCCAACATACCCACAACACCAACAAAGGTCAGGTTAACTTCATACGTGTAGAACCTGTGACAGATCAAGGAGTGCAAATTTTAACAACCTGTTCACTTATTCTCCATAAGAATTAAATAGAAATAGGTTTTTTGTAATTTTCTTCGTTGTTAAGCGTACAATGCTTCAATATATACTAAATTATTTGTTTTTGAGCTCAACAAAAATGGTTTGGGTAAAAACTGCAAAATTTAATATTTTTAGGATCAAAAACGGAAAACTAAATTTTTACCCATAAAACACTGTTCCTATGGTTTGATCATATGGTTTGCTAACTCGTTCGAATGAATGTAGGTTTTCACATTTGTACTAAATTTGATCAAAATTGGATTTTTACTCAAGTTATTGTGCTAACGGACACACAATATAAATATATAAGAATTTGAACAGGTTGTGTTTTTGACCTCTGGGGACATAAAAATAAAAATATATATGGGTCTAGGTCTTACTACAAGACCTATGGTAATAGTTTATTCCTTGTGTGAGAAATTCGCTAAAAATGGATGATTTTCTTTTTTGGCTTTTTAAGAACTAGACTTAATTGTTGTTTACAATTCAAGTATAAATAGAAATAAACACAAAGGACAATGACGATAGTTGGCAGATTACTTACTTGGTAGAGTCTCCCAAGTCCATCTCCTCAGGCTTCATGGGGTTGTCACAGGTGGCCAGAGCCAGACAACGCAGGGTGTCACGGCCAGTACCATACTGTCTGGTCAGTTCCAGGATCTTGTTCTTGAGAGCAGCAGTCAGAGGCACCTGTGAGCACAAACAAACCATAATAAAATCAAAATATCATATATTTGACAAACAAGAGTTACATCAAACATCATTTTAACTCTGAACAAAAATATTTAAAATATTTAGTTCTTTTAAAAAAATTATCTAAAAAAAAGCTTCTTAAATTTAACTATATGAAATTATCTCACAACAAGGAGAATTTACTCCTGTACGTAAAAGAGCGTCATTATATTTTTGAAGATTTCTTTTTAATTTAAAAAGAAAGAATTATGGAACATTTGAAAGTTACACTGAAGGACTGAGTGATTGCTGGTTGACATGACATTAATTAACAACTAGACACATGGTAGACCTCTCCCCCATCCCCTTCCTAGACCCCACAACAACCACACTCTTGTTAATCTCAACACCAAATAGCCTACAGCAGTACCCTTATATCTAACTTTGAAATGAACATGTAGTCACTTGAAGACTACATGTCATTACTTACACTACTGTAATTTCAATTTATTGTAGAAAAAGTCAAATCATACCACCTAATTTTTAAAGTTGACAATACATGCCAAGGCATGGTTCAAAATTAAGGTGGAAGGACAAATGCAATTTCGTTTGAGTAATTATACTTGTTAATTCGGAAGTAAGGAGAGTTTGTTTACCTTAGTGCCACCAATACGAGCGTGAGTGCACCTTTCCAAGACACCCTCAGGAGCACCCTTGACAAACAGCTTGGGTCCTGAGCCGAGCTTGGAGGGCTTCAGAGGAACACAGTAGGAAGACATGGACTTCCTGTCTCGGGAGAATTCCAAGGTGAACTCCTTCTTCCACTTGGTCTCAATGTCCTGATGAAATCAATGATAATAAATATTAGTTATTATAGGAATCATAATATATTTTAAATATTCTCTTAAACTGTAAACCCTTTCTTTCCATTAGGCTACTTCCTAATTTTGCCTTGCAACAATTGATTTTATAATACAAACAAACTGCTTTAAGCAAAATGACATACAATGAAAACATAGTATATAGTATACACATAAGAATTATGATTTCAATGTATAATATAGTCGGTACCTGGCGAACAACGATGGCAGATGTTCTGCGGTCCAGACCAGTTTTGCTGACATTGAAGGGGTTCATCTTCTCAGCCAACACAATCAGAGCAGTCTCAGTGGCCTCTCCTACCTGTCATCAACAGAGGAAAACTGTCAAATACAATCAAACCAACAAATTAAATAATTACAATAAAGCTAAATTGATGTGATTGCTTAATACTGTACTATTATAAAAATAAAAATAAATGTTTAGATTCAAAATATGTTTATTTGTGTTATCTTTTACATAATAATAAAATTTAGTCAGATTCTTGTAAGATTAAAGATGGATCAAATACTGTTGGCTCTCTCTCTCTTTCACTCTATTGACGGTTAAAAAAAGCCACAGCTTATAACGATTATCAATGAAGTAAGAAAATAAAAATCTCTAACCTTTTCAAAAGCCTGTTTGAATTCGTTGAAGTCAATAGCAGAGTCGTTGCACATGATGCAGATAGTTCCCAGCTCGTGCAGGGTCTCGTAGTCGGCACCCTTGACCTTCTGGCCCTTCAGGAAGACATCTCCAAGGGGCTCGTAGGTGGAACCAGTGATCTCAAACTCCAGGAAAGAGCTGTCGTTGCCCTCAATCTTGTCGAAGACAAACATCCTGCAACATGCAACAGGCTACTGTAATAAAAAGGACAGATTTCCAAAAAACCTATAATACTACAGATCATACCTTGAATATATGTATATAGTAAGACTAAATCAGTTTCGTTTTGTTGTCACTGATGGATCTTACAAGATGAGGAAATCACAACAGTAAAGATGTAGAACTAATAATTCTTAATTAAGGATGTTTAGCTAGCTCCAGGTTTACATTTGCTTTATGAGTGAACTAGATTTATTCATAACAACCGGTAACTTGGTCTATCATGGTACAGAGTGTTTTGGTGAAGAGTTTACCTGGAGACGGACATCTGGTTGGTGGTGAGTGTGCCGGTCTTGTCAGAACAGATGACAGAGGTGCAGCCCAAAGTCTCTACGGATGGCAGAGACCTGACAATAGCGTTCTTTTTGGCCATCCTCCTGGTGCCCAGGGCCAGACAGGTGGTGATGACAGCAGGCAAACCTTCAGGGATGGCAGCCACAGCCAGTGCGACAGCGATCTTGAAGTAGTACACGGCTCCCTATCCACAAAACTATTATCAGGGACAGAGTTATTGGAAATGGAAGAGTTTGGATTATTGCTCATAGTAAACAAGATTTTAGATTTAATTCATAATAAGGGACTTTAGGAGAAGCTAAATTCTTGGTTACTTTATTAGTGTTGGGTTACCTTGATCCAGGAGCCACCGTGAGCCGGGTCGTTGAAGTGTCCGATGTTGATAGCCCAGACAGCTACACAGATCACAGAGATGACCTTTGACAGTTGTTCACCAAATTCGTCCAATTTCTGCTGCAGAGGAGTCTTGATCTCCTCAGTCTCACACATCTCAGTTCTGATCTTACCAATGGCAGTGTTGAGGCCAGTGCCCATCACGACACCTCGGGCCTTGCCAGCGGCGACGTTGGTGCCAGAGAACAGGATGTTCTTCTTGTCCTGAGGACAACATATGATGTCAGTACCACAACATATGATAGCCGCAAACTTATTGAGCAAGAAAGAATAAGAGGCATTAATTGCATGCAAGGGACAACACTTGGACGGTACTCTGACTCGGTGACATCTTACAATTATCATGATCATGATCCTCGGATACATCTTACAATTAGGAACAACAACAATGTGTCAAAATTTGTATATTCTTTTACATCAAACAAAAACACATCCCCTAAAACCTCTATTCCTCCAAATCATGACACTTTTGCTGACAAGACAAGTTGTTGTACTAAATGTTTACCTGGTTAACGGCTCGGGGGTCAGGTACAGGGTCGGTGTGCTTGATGACAGAGACAGACTCTCCAGTCAGGATGGACTGGTCAATTCTTATTGTGGTGGAGTAGATCTTGATCAGTCTGATGTCAGCTGGGATCTTGTCACCAACTGCATACAAAACAAGCTGTGTGACTAATGGCACTAGGCACATTGGGAGATGTGGTTTAAAACCCAAAATTAAAGAATTATTCGATGAAACTTAACCAGTTGAGTAAGCTACCAAATCTCTTTCTTGTGTTCATCTTCAAAACTACTCAACCAAAAGTAGTAAAACTCTTTAGAAAATGTAGCCCAACATGATAGCCTCCGGTTTAGAATCCAAGCCACAGAAATTCTGAGAAATCGCTATTTGTATGGTTAGAACACAGAATTTGACATAAAAAATATTTCAGCATTAAAGATTTATGATTTTTCTAGACTACTATTTTTGTACAATGCACTGTAAGTGTAAGTGATGCTACTTACCAGAGACCTCAACGACGTCTCCAGGTACGATCTCCTTGGCTCGCACCTTCTGTACACCAGCCTTGTCTCCTCTGACGACCTTGCCCATCTCTGGTTCATACTCCTTCAGCGCTTCAATGGCTGATTCTGCATTCCTTTCCTGAGGACACCAAAAAGATATGAAACATCCATTGAAGGTAGGGCAAAATAAATTTTTTTCTGTGTTACAGGTGATTTACCTCTAAGTCTTGAAAACTGCTGACTAAGGTCTATTTAAATAACATTAGGTTTAACAAGTACCTACATTTCCTGGACTACAGAAAAACTAATAAAGTGTGTTTTTTTTTTTTGTAAAATTAATAGCTTAGTATAATATAAATAAATAGACCAAGTTAGATCAAAATATATCCATAAACAAGCAAACTGCAACAATTTAAAATATCCTCTATAAGAATAACATGGGAATTTTAAATTTATAATTTTTTTTTCATTTCTCCGATACCAAGAACCGTACAAATAGGCCTACACTTTGATATAATAAATGATTTGTATTTTTAAGTTCTTTAAAAAGGTCTATAGAGAAATAGTGAAATTTTGTGTTTTGAGGGTCAAAAAGGAGAAAACCCAATTTTAACCCCTTAACCCTCCAAGTGTCCATAGTAATGGTATTAATGGCCCATTTATTGCGCAATTGCAGGGTTTTATTAAAATGTATCTTAGAAACTTAAAAAAAAAACACTCTAAAGTATACTGTTTTATATATCATTTTGTTTGGAATATTATGGGCTTCAATGTAATATATAAAACATTACAAAAAAATTTTCTACAATTTTGGTGGGGTTAACATTTCTCAAAAATTATAAAATAAATGAAAAAAAAATTATGTTTGTGCTCAATAAATTTTACATATTATAGGTCTACAAATATTTTAAAATAGCCACTTTGTTTTTAAATTTTATAAGGATTACAAAAATATAATATAAGGAAGTAAATTTGCAAATACATAAGTTATGGGTGAAAAACAGATTTCGTACATTTAGCGTTTACCTAAGAATGCATAGCATAACCATAGCTAGGAATCTGGCGGATAATAAACATCAATATTACTACACTCCTTCAGGATCTTCAACCAGCCCTTCAAAATCACTTAAATCTTCTTATAATGCACCACGTATATCACTACTTTTTATTTTTAACCCTAAAACAATGATAAACGTAATAAAACACATCAGTCATCGGTGCGAGGTTAACCAAGTTGTATACAAATACGCACGTCATCTGTCTGCTACAATATTTTCGGAACTAAAACGAAAAGCGTCTGGAAACAGACATCAGGAGAAAGCTGAGAATCTGCCGAAAACAACAATACCAATCTCGATCCAGTTCAATCTGATTCAGTCAGTCCAAGAGCCTTCACCGAAAACGATGTTTGTGTGTCGCAAAAGCGACGCATAACACCACAGCGGGTTTGTTGTGCGTCGATTACACGACGCTTAACACTCGGAGGGTTAAGACCCCCCCCCCCCCCCCGCCACCGTTAAACCTCGTTCTTATGGTTTGATCATGCTGGTTTGCAAACTCATTCAAGTTTACCTCGGCTTACACCTTCAAGCCGAATTTCATAAAGGTCAGACAAAAATTACTCGAGTTATCAAGTTCACGGACACATATACAGGGTGTCCCGGAACTCTTTACCAATATTTTTGGGCATTGCTCCTGGGTAAGAAACATGCCTAAATATCATATTTAAATTTTCCGGAAGTCCTTAGTTACTCACACAGCCGCCATTTTGTTTTTTTCAGTTATTAATTTTTTGCTAAAGAATGGTTAAACATACGAAATGGAAACTTTGCACAAAGATTTATGACAACTAGACAAAGCTACCAAAAAATTATGAAGATTTTTCAAATTCATAGATCAAAATGGTGGCCATTTACAATTTTTGTAAAATCAAAGGTTTTTGAGTTAATTAAGAAACAAAATTTTAAATTGCCGCCATTTTGTTTTATGAATTTGAAAAATTGTCATAATTTTTTTGTAGCTTTGTCTAGTTGTCATAAATGTTTGTGCAAAGTTTCCCTTTCGTATGTTTAACCATTCTTTAGAAAAAAAATTAATAACTGAAAAAACAAAATGGTTGCTGTGTGAGTAACTAAGGACTTCCGGACAATTTAAATATGATATTTAGGCATGTTTCTTACCCAGGAGCAATGTCCTAAAATATTGGTAGAGAGTTCCGGGACACCCTGTATATAACTCTATATAGGCCTACAGAATATAAAAATTTAACAAATGGTGTTTTTGGCCTCTGGGGAGATTAAAATGAACAAGTTAATCGGTCCTGGGCCTAGGTCTTATTGTGCCACATACGGTAATAGCTACTTCCCTATAGGGAAATTTGTTAAAATGTAATGCTTAAGCACCAATAGAAACTTAAACAGTGCTTATAACAACACTCTATTTAATTGGTTGACCAATTAACTCTAGCAGAATTTACACGTCATCTAATTCACTGTGTCAACAGTGTGTCAACTGTGTTAACAACGGGTTTAGAAGGTTTCACTTACTTTGGCCAGATCGCATCTAATACTTATACACATATAGCTCAAAATAATCTGGTGCATAGTCATTTCAATGAAATTATTGATTGTGAGAAATGCATCCATTGTTGAAAATAAAAACTAAATTCTTGAATATAAAAATAGAGTAAGTGTTGATGTGGAAATTAATTATTTAGAATTGTTGAGTTTAATTAAGATGAAAGTATAGCTTTACATTACTTTATTGAGCTTGAAAACATGATTAAGACACATAACTTTGCACCAAAATTTTGAAAAATTTCTAGATGATACAGCATTTTATTTACTTATGTTAACAGATTGTTTAGCATCAGTTTTAGTTCAGAAATGTAATACAATACAATTCATAATGACAGCATTGAAAGTAGGTAACTTAAACTCTAAACATTTAGTATGGCCAATTATCAAATTCTAAATAAAATTTATGTAGTGATGACTAATCTTAAAAGCACTGTTTAAAATAAATAGCTTACCTGCCATACACCAACGACGGCGTTTGCAATAAGAATAAGTAAAATGACAAAGGGTTCAACAAAAGCTGTAATTTGGTCATCGTGATCTTCAAATAAAGCAAGTACCTGTAACATGAAATTGTCTATGTTAAAAACAGAAAATCTTCCATATGCTGCTAATAATTTAATTGGAAGCTATTGTTATGTGAACTTTCATTGATTAGGTTCATAATGATCCACAGTTAGGCCTTTTCTCTTTTTTATGCATTAAATAAAAATGTATTTTTTAAACTGTTGTTCTTTAGATAATAGGATTGACTTTCTTTTACTTTGAATAATTTAGGTCATTAGCATATTTGCTTCAAAAGAAATAAGTAGGCGTACCAATCCTAAATTTTAGTGTTAAAACAACCTGTCCCAATTTTGTAATAGAGAGGTTTTATTTTAAGGCTACAACACAGGTGTCGTTATGAGAGTCCCCAAGTATAAATAACCCCCAAGACTAGGGCGAACAGCCACTAAACTTAGCTGAGGACATCGGCACGCTGGCCCTGTCAATCATGGCCGTCACTTACTGGCACGTATTTCTGGAGCGAAATATTAAACGCTTGTTTCATCCTAATTTTAGATGCTCCATAAGCTCAGGTAAATTCAAGGCTACTTAAGATTTAATTACGGCCAGTAGAGTATTCAAAACAAAATATTACACTCTTAATTAGACCTTTAACAAAAAAATTTAACTTAAGGTAGAAAGTATGGTTTAGAGAACTAGAAGTTGCAATAGGTATGGTCTAGAAATATTAAAGGCATTATAAAGTATAATAAAAATTTAATGTAGTTTTGAGGAAAACATATTGAAAATAAATTTTACAAAGCTTTGAGAACTAAGACAATACGGTAGCTTAAAGATTCGACTACCACTAAGTGTATTATTATTATTAAATACTTACAAAAGAAATAATTGCAGCTAACAATAAGATCTTCACTAAAAGATCATCAAACTGCTCAAGCACTAATTGCCATATTGACTTTCCTAAAACAAAAGAAAACAGTATATGAATATAAATAAAAATAAATCAACAATTTTCACACCTTATTTGACAATGAATAATAATTTGCTCTTTCACTAATACTCAGGGATTTATTGTTTTTAAGTGAAATACTAAATAAATGCCTGTTAGTAGTTGTTAACTAATGTATTTACAAACACTGTGAAGACACAAACTTATTACTATAGTGCATTACAAAGTGAGAGGTATGCTTACCCCCCAACCCTCAGATATTAGATAGTGGACATTATTCCACCTCTTCTACCCTACTTGACCTGCATAGTGCATACACCAGAATAACTCTATATCAGTCATAAGGATGGGTTCATTGTGTGAATTTTAGATTAATCAATTAGTAGATTTAAAAGTGTAAATCAAATTTTTTCTTCCATATTACGGGTCTTTTTAAGAGTCGCCACATGCGTAAAGTTTTGATATAAATAAAACACTTGGACTACAAACAACCTTTTCAAATTAATTAACAAGAAGACTTGCACGGCAGTTGTGTGAAGAAATCACATAAAATTGGTCACTTTAAGGTACAACAGTTAAAATAATATAAAATATACTGGTAATGTTTCATTATTAGCCTACTTAAGATATTAGTAAAACTAGTTTTAAAAAAACAATTTTTTTGTTTAACAAAAAACTCTTTTAATTTGCTCTTATTTAAATATTGGCAATGAATATTATAAGACATAATTAATGATACTGGGATAGTTTGCTGGAGTTACGACACCTTTGTGAGTAATAAAGAGGAATGTAGAGGAGTTGGAAATATTTAGTTGAACCTGAACAAGCTTAAATGTGAAACATCTGCTTGGCAATTGTTTGTTCAAATACCACAGGGAGACTATTCTCTGACTCATTCATGCCACAGTAAGTTATCTTGTACATTATTTATGCATACTATTCAATTTGGACAAATAGTTTGAAAATAAAAATTGAAGTTATTGATTCTGGAGATGTCATATCTTTTAAAGCTGACACAATTTTCTTTTAATAGATAAAAAATGTATTACGATGAAATAGTTTACAATAATCAACATAAAAAGCATTACTGTAACTACTAAATAATACCCCAATTTACAAAAATCACCTATAGTTTTAAAAGCTTACAGTCATCTCGGTGAGGTCTAAATCAAAGTGGTTTTAGACAAGACAAAATAAGCGTGTGAATCAGGTACTTCTTGTCACTCACTGACGGCATAATTTTTTGTTCTAGATATTTCCATAAGATGGAAATGGAATTTTACATAACCTGTTTGATATAACATCTGATCACAGTAAGAAAGGTTCATTAGCTAGATGCTTACAATGGAAAGCAAAAGGTAATTTAATCATTATTCAGGTTTATGAAATACTAGCTGTTGTACCCCTGCTTTGCAACGGGAAGAGGACACAAAATAGAAACATTTTAATCTTTACATCTGTTGCATATAATAGTTACACATCCGCCAACGCTTTTAGAAACAAAATTCAACTTTTATAGCCTTAATAGATACGTTTAAGTTATGACTTTTAAGTCTGGTAAGTAGTGGATACCACCATTTTGGTTTTGATTAATTTTAAATCTTGTGTAGGCTGATATGAGAAAAACTGACCAAATCTTCGAATAAAACTTTGACATACATGATTTACCTTCATCTCTCTTAGTTACATATCTTTAAATTTATTATTGACATTTTAAGTTTCAATTTTGAAGTTTCAAGAATACTAATTATTACATTTAAATTAACATTTTTTTTAAATTTCACTCTTCTTTATATTAAATCATAAATCCTTCCATCTTCAGTTTCTTCACTCACAATAAATCATTAGCAAAACTAAGTCAGCTTTTATAAACTTTAGAAATATTGCTGTGCCTTATCAATACAGTCTTTTGAAATACAGAAACTATATCTATAGGTACATAAAAAACTGTAAACAAATATTTTAGCATTAAAGACAACAGACAAAACTAATATCTTTATCAAAGCATCAAGGACTAAAAAATGTAAAAGCAAATACAGTATATAGGCCAGTCAAATTGGACAATAAAATCGCAAAGCGTGATGTATTGCTGCATTTTTAATATGTTGTTGGGACCAGTTAGGGTAACTCAAAACCAAGTTTGCAGCTTCGAGATCCCTGTGCTCCCTGCGTAATAAGTAAAATATTACAAAATTAATGTGTTTTTTTAGTTTTTGGTCTATAACTTATTAACAGTGCATTTTTCTTAATGCAACTCAAAGGTAATAGTTAAAGTACATAAAATTTCCTACAATTTAAGCATAGTTTCATTTTTGTGTGTCAAATAGTTTTTCAGCAATGATTTTTTTAAATATTACAAATATTTCAAAGTAATTACCATAATTTACATTTTTCCTGGGTTGGACCCACAAAAACTGTGTAATACCCATATTATGGGAGAATTCTTAAAAACTGCTTTTGTAGTAAATTTTATTGGCTTTTGTTTTATCACAAAGCCAAGTCTGTACCTCCAACACCTTTCTTAAAACTATACAAATAATAATTTATGAATATCACGATTTTTTTATTTAATAAGTTGAAATAATGTCTCCAACCATTAAGTGATAAAAAACAAAATGAGGAAAATATATTTAAGGTTAAAAGATATATTTAAAGATCAATTATGACAAAACATTCTTATAATTACTATTTTGGCTTTTGGACACTGAAGACAAGGTATTAGAAATGTTTCCTGATTCAAACTAATCGGGTAAAGACATATTATCGTCAGGGTCAACTTCTTCATCTTCAATAAATGGTAATGTAATATTTTGGCAATTCTTAGCAGAGCAAGGAGTACATAATGGTGTACACTTTAGCACGGCCTTCTGACGTTTTAATAAGCACCCTATGTATGTGCTAATGTAATTGTATAATGTATCCCTTTTTGCACTAAATGAAATTAGTTTCAGAAGGTTGGGTGGAGCTTGACTGCATGAGGTTGTCCCTGGAACCAATCCTGCTGTGCTGTTTGACCAACCCCACTCTGTGGGATCCTTTTCAATCCCTAACCATTTTTGCACTTGGTGGGATGCTCGAAATAAGTGGAAAGAAGCTGCATCTTGGCTGGGGGAAAAGCGTGATAAGTTTACCTTAGTGCTGGCTGTTGCCTTTAACAGGCGGAACCGAAATCTTTCTAATTCATCGTGGAATGTGTTGCCACCATACAAAGCAATTAGGCACGTTTCTCCAGCTTCCTAAGAGGAATTTTTAGGTTGAGAATGGGGAAACCTATTTCAATCCCATAAAACCTTTAGTACGATCATACTGGTTCGCGAACTCGTTCGGATGTAAGAATAACATTAGCTTCTAATTTGATCAAAATTGGATGAGTTTTACAGCTCTAGTTAATGTGCTGATGAACATACACACACATTTACATGAACTTGAAGTCGAAAAAGTTAATCAGTCCCGGCTGTGTATAAATAATTATATATTTTCGACATCTAAAGAAACAAAATTATAAGGTTTTAGCAAATTTCCTATATATGGAATGAGCTATTACCGTAGTACTCATGGTAAGACCTGAACCCGGGACCGATTGCAATACAGTACAAAATCAATAATATTCACCCTATAGATATAAATAGCAGATCAACAAAACGCTTATCTTTTGCCATTTTAACTTAACAAAGTCATTTTTCCATTTGTTTTGATAAAAATCCTGCAAGTAACGTCCTTGTCCTTTTAACCAGTGAACAAGGTTGACAACAACAGGAGGTCGTCTTTCAGGCTCTCGGAAAAGATGCTGCGGGAAAAGGTACATCAGCAATCAGCATGAGTCTTATTGATGTAGAACCTGTACTATTGTAGTTAAAATTCATTAAAATCAGTATCGTCTTTAGCCTATTTCATATTGTAGCCTACATAAATCAGTACATGGAATGGCGTCAAAAACTATATCTAAAACTTGAACATAAAGAAAACAAGTCTAATAGAAATAAAACTCTAATTTAACATATATTCTTCCTTTTTACTAACTAATAGGAAGCAGCTACCATAGGTGGTACGGTAAGGCATAGTGCCGAGACCGATATATTTGATCCTTTTCTGCGGTGGGGATATTTACTGTAAGTTGTTTTTACACAAATTTATATTATATTTATAAAAAATTAGCATAGTAAAAAGTATATAACTAACTCTTAATAACTCAAACACATGTTTTAAAAACAATTAAACTCGTTATATGAACAAAATTGTGATATTCATAAATTATTATTTGTATAGTTTTCAGAAAAGTGTTGGAGGTGCAGACTTGGCATTATACAAAACTTCAAGACATTTTACCGCCATGAAGTAGTAAAGATTGTTTTAGATGGCATTGAAAACTACGTAAACCCTAACATCTCTATCTTAACTGCTATGTTGATGGTTGAAAAGGCTTGGAAAAGTGTAGTGCCATCTACAGTATCCAACTGTTTTCGGAAATCTGGATTTTCTATCAACACACAAGTGAATGATGAACTTCAACCTGTGCCACCTACACCTTGGGAAAATCATCCAGTGATAGGGGAGGTTCCATTTGAGGAATTCGTCCTAGTCGATGATGAAGTTGCTGTGTTTGGAGCCCTAACTGATTCTGACATCTTGAATTTACAAGAACCTGAAAATCCAACTGACGATGACAACGATCAGGAGTGCGAACCAGTTACGTTGAAGGAAGCCTGTACGGCTCTAGAGAAACTCCGCCATTTTTCGCTCCAGTTACGTACAGTATGTAAGTGTTATACAGTAGGCCAACTGTACATTGTACTGTTTAACTAGAATGGCATTTTACAATAGATTTCTTTCTTTACAGAATCAAGTTGGTCCAGAAGTCTTCGAGTCACTATTCGTCCTTGGAAATGTCATTGACAAAGCAAAAATTAATAGTAAAAAACAAAAAAAAAATTAGAGATTTCTTTGCAACTACAAATATTGTAACTGAAAAACAAGCCGTAAATAAATATTGTAACGTGCTACAGTACTGTATAACTTTGTGTAATAAACAAATGAACACTCTGTAATTCGAATGGTCTATTTTTCTCCCGATAAATCGAACTCTTGATAATTCAAAACTCTTGATAATTCAAAGTTATATGCTTGGCCCGCCAATTTCGAATTATCAAGAGTCTACTGTATGTTATAGTAGGCCTACTTTTAACTCTAAACAAAACAGTAGGCATACAACCACAAAAATCCTGTAAAAATTATCGATCGAAAGTAATAGCAATTTTTGTGATATGATTTTACTCATAAAATATCATAGTTGCTTCTGCCCCTTGAAACCCATCTTAACGCTCGTTGACAAGCTAATGAGAAAAAGTACCCGTCAGTTTGCTGATAAAACCATTTATTTATGTTGTATCATCAAAACAAAGAGTAATTCAAGAATTCAAAAATGTTCCTTGCCAGATTTTACATACAGATTTTACTTTCTACACTGGCATGTTTGATCCAACTGAGATAAATACTCATAAATACCCTTGCAGCAACAAACCTGCTGACTAAAAAATGTCCATTAGCCTAATTGGATTTCTACTGAAATATTCCCTTTACCATGTTAGATTTATTCCCCATTTAAGTATCGTAAGGTTTAGTGAGTACTGTACTTAGATTTGCTGCTACAAGGAATGACATAACGTATGTGTTTTTTTTTATTTAAAAGTTAACGACTTTTTATGAAATATACAAGTTTACCAAAATTTTATCAAAATATATGTATAAACAAGTAAAGTATAACAGTTTACTTATTCTTTATGAAATTAACATTGGAACTTGAAGGTCGAAATGAGAAAACCCAATTTTTAACCCATAAAACCCCATTCCCAAAATACTAGATCATGCGGATTCGTGAACTCTTTTGAATAGGTTTACACGTTTGTACCAGTATCACCAAAATCCGATGATTTTTACTTGAGTTATCGTGCTAACAGACACACACATATATAAACACATACACACAAACATATATATAAATGAAATTTTTGCCTCTGGGGACATCAAAACAAAAAAGTTAAGTGGTCCTGGGTCTAACATGAGACCTACGGTAATAGGTAGTTTATTCCCTAAATGAGAAATTCGCTTAAGTACCTACTACAACTGTAATAAAGCTTTTATGGTGTTAAATTTTTAATTGAATTGAGCCTAGGGCTCTAATTGTTGTTCATTTTTGTTTTCCGTCAGTATCTTTTAAGGTTCCAGGGATCCTGTATTCCGAGGGCTAGTTTTTTATTCAACCTTTTTTACGTCATTGAAATGTCCTTACGTTGTATACATAAATTAAGTTGTATGCCTAACTAGGGCTAAGTTTACTTTGCCTGTGGCTCAGTATTTGTCCGATCAGCTAACAAATAATTGGCTGTCATTATCTGATTACCAATTGGTGACCAATTATCATAATTGCATGGCTCCTAGGTTTAGTTTGGCTTACTATCTACTACACATTGTAAATGCCTTACTACATAAAGATTGTGTAGTTAGTAAACAGCTTTTTCATTATACTTCAGTTCTTTAAATCGTCAGCAAAATCATCGTTTTTAGGGTTCCTTCAAATAGGGAACAGAACAAAAATAGGGTACATTTTTTAAGTTATCTAACCTCAAAAATTTATCAGTGCATTATGGAAATGCCACTCACTAACCACACAATATTTTAAGTTTATGTTTGTACACAACAGTAATGTAAACATTGGTGTCGACTTTTTACAACCTCTAATTATGTGGCCTAATTTTATAACGATTAGAAGCTTATTTCCACAGTGTAATGATAAACACCTCAGATTAATTAGGTTTTAATCAACTAAAACTGTACTACAACAAGTATCCTAACATTTTATGTTTTGACTAAATGTAAACAAAGATTAAAACATGTGTTTTACAATACAATAGTTAGTTAGTACAATAGTTAGAACAAATTAAACAAGGAACAGAAGGAAGGCAAAATATTATGACATTCTTCCCGGCTTAATTTTGACAAATCAGACGGTGTAGAAGTCAGGTGGCCTGCGTTCTCGACAAGGTCGCCGCTTTTGAGCCGTTTGTATACTTCCATTTGGTTGAGAGGTTAATTGATTTGATGGATCATCAGGTTCTTGAACTTGATCAATGTCTGTTTCATGATCTATGGGCGTTCCGTTATCCTTCCCGTAAGGAGCCAGGTGCCTCAAGGAAACGGTTGATTCTCTGCCATCTCTTGAACGGATTCTGGCGTATTGAGGACCGGCATTGACTAGATCCACAACTTCTACTGCAGGTGAATACTTGCTGGTATGGTTGAACTTCTTCAACAATACAGGTCCTGGTGCTGAGAGCCACATGGGTAAGGATTTCCTCATGTGGTTGAACATCCTCTCATGTGGAGTAGCGTTTGTGGCAGTACAAAGCAAACTGCGTATGGAGCGCAGCGCCTCTTCTAACACTTTTTCCCATTTACTAACATGCAAACTGTGAGTTTTCAAAGCAAGGTTCACTGTCTTCCATATGATGCCGTTATACCTCTCAGCCTGTCCATTTCCTCTGGGGTTGTAGGGCGTTGTACGACTGGATGCGATTCCACAGGAGTTAAGAAATTGTTGAACCTCTTGAGACAGGAAAGAGGTTCCTCTATCGGAGTGAACATAAGAAGGCATTCCAAAAAGATAAAAGAGACTTTGTAAGTGTTTGATTACTGTCGATGAAGCCATGTCAGCAAAAGGAAAGGCGAACGGGAATCGAGAAAATTCATCCACAACAGTTAGTATGTACTTGTTTCTTGTTGAAGATGGCAAAGGGCCCTTGAAGTCAATATTCAGTCTTTCAAAAGGTGCTGTTGCTTTGATTAATTGCCCTTGAAACTTACAGAATCTTGGTTTCAACTCGGCACACACCATACAAGATGAAGTCACCTTTCTTATATCGTCAAGTGAAAATGGGAGATTTTTTGTTCTAACCCAGTGATGGAGTCTCGTGACACCCGGATGACACAGTGAATTGTGAATGTCTTTGAGACTAAGGCTTCCTGTAACAGAACAAACTCGAGAGAGAGTATCTGCAGTTGAGTTCTCTACACCCGGTCTGTAAGCTATATTGTATTTGTAACACAAAAGTTCCATGCGCCATCTTTGGATTTTTTCATTTTTTATTTTTCCAGAGGCCTTGTTGTCAAACATGTAAGCGACCGACTTTTGGTCTGTGATTAACTGAAAACCTCTTCCTATAAGATAATACCTCCAGTGCTTTAATGACTCCACAATTGCTTGAGCTTCTTTTTCTACTATGGGATGTTTCCGTTCGGTTGGTGTCAAACTTTTGGAGAAAAAGGTAACGGGTCTTCCCCCTGGGATAGAGTTGCGCTCAGGGCATGGTCAGAGGCATCTGTTTCCACAGTGAACTGTTCTTCATCATCGATTGGAGACTTGACTGCTTCTGATATATCTGATTTTAGTTTGTGAAAGGCTTGGATGGATTCTGGTGGTAGAGGAAGGCTTTGATTATTACTGAATGCTTGTATTTTCTCCGAAAACTTAGGAATGAGATTTGCGTAGTGAGCAAACATCCCCATGGCTCGTCGAAGAGCTGCTATGTCCTTTGGTACTGGGAGTTCCATGAGTGGTCGGAGACGTTCAGGATCAGGTTTGATGGAACGATAAGATATCAGGTTCCCAAGTACGTTTATTGACTTCTGGCGAAACTTACTTTTTTCATTGTTGATCGTCAAATTATACCTGTGGGAAACCGCTATAAAGGCTTCAAGGTTCCGATCATGTTCTTCTTCACTGTCTCCCCCAATAGTAATGTCATCTAAATAAGCCTTAGTTTTTACTAGTTTTTCCTGTGATATGATTCCGTTAATGACTCTTTGGAAAGCTGGCACTCCGTTAGTTACTCCGAACGGGATTCGTTTGAATTGGAATAATAGACCATCTGCCTCAAAGGCGGTGTATGGTTTCTCACTTTCCACAATTGGTATTTGATGATACGCTGAGCTCAGATCTATGGTGCTATAAAATTTGTACTTAGCCACCTCGTTGACAATTGTTTCAATTTTCGGCAAAGGATATGCGTCTAGCTCAGTGAATCTATTGATAGTTTGGGAGTAATCAATAACCATCCTCTTCTTCTTGGATTCTCCCTTAACAACCAGAACTTGTGCTCTCCAAGGTGATTGACTCTCTTCTATGATACCCTCTTGTTGCATTCTATTAACTTCAGATTTTATGAACTCACTATCTTCAGGTGAAAACTGTCTCGACTTAATTGCGATAGGTCTGGTGGTAGTTAACGAAGTTGGGAGTTAAATTCGTGAACAACTGAATCGGTTCAATTCCAGCTTGAGCAAGGCCACATATCTTGAGAGTAGCACTGTTCCCACCAAATGTCATTTCAAGACTTGAGTGATTTCGTAAGATATCGTGGTCAATTATAACGTCAGCACACAGATTTTTCATGACATACAATTTTACGTCCTCATAAACGTGACCTGAAAGTTCTAACTTTACCAGACAGACCTCATTTATTTCAGAATTAAGTGATGTGGATGCCATAGCTACACTAAGTTTTCCAGGACGACATGGCAAGTTGTGATGTTGAACGAACTGTTTGCTGACAAAACTCTCAGAACTTCCTGTATCAATCAAAGCATCAGCCAGAGTAGAGTTTAGCTTAACTGATACTGTAGCTTTAGATAAGACCGGAGGGGATGAAGCACAAACACTTTTTGAATTATTATTTGACGGTGAACAAATACTAGCGGAATTTCCCCCCAACGGTTTAGGTCTATCTACATTCTCTTTCTTTGATCTACAGACGCGGCTGAAATGGCCAATTTTATTGCAATTATAGCATTTGAAGTTTTTTGCAGGACAAACATCACGCTTATGTCCGTTTTCTCCACAGAAATAACACTTCTGAGACGGTACTGCAGCTGAAAACAAAGTATTGTCCCCCAAATTTGCTTCGTTAAGTGATTGGCTTGAGTTCGCACTATTGCTCTCTGCGTGATTTGACTGCGTGATTTGAGTGGTGGCATTTAATCTACTGTTTAAGTACGACTCTGCTTGAACTTGAGCTACTTCGATACTCCTTGTTTGGTCAAAAGCCTCTTCAAGCGACAGTGTTGATTTCTCTAACAATCTTTGTCGTATATAATTTGATCGAAGCCCAGTGATAAAAGCATTTCTGATATTTTCACTGCGATTCTGTTCCGCCGTAACTGATTGAAAGTTACATTCTTTACTAGTGATTTTCAGTGCTTGGAAAAATTCATCTAATGATTCCTCAGCCCCCTGCATTCGCGTGGCAAGTCGATGCCGGGCATAAATTTCATTCTTAGGCTTTACATATAAATTTTTCAAAATTTCAATTGCTTCTTGGTATTTTTTGCATTCTGATATGAAGCTGTAAACGTTTGGTCCAACAAAGTTTACGAGAAAATTGAGTTTCATCTTGTCATTTGGTGCAAGCGTCAAGGAATCAATGAAATTGCCAAACGTTCTGTACCAGTATATCCATTCTTCTTGAGCATTGTTTGTATTAGGGTCAATATTAAGTTTCCCGGGCTTCAGAAGTTTATCCATTGTCTTCAGTTTGTTGATTAAAGTTGAGTTAGTTGATTAAATTGTAATGATAAACACCTCAGATTAATAAGGTTTTAATCAACTAAAACTGTACTACAACAAGTATCCTAACATTTAGTGTTTTGACTAAATGTAAACAAAGATTAAAACATGTGTTTTACAATACAATAGTTTTGAACAAATTAAACAAGGAACAGAAGGAAGGCAAAATATTTTGAAACACAGTATGATGAAAAAAAATGGTTGTTCATCACACGGACTAAAGTGTATTATTAGTACTTGATCGTATTTCCAAGCTCGGATGCGCCTTGCTCGTTTTTGCTAATATTCCCTATATGGGAAATTCGCTAAAATTAGTAGTAAATAAAATAGGATTTTAATTTTTATCATCCTAATCAAGTGTTATGATTGATTTTGTAAGACAATTAATAACCTCAACCACTTTTCTTGTGGTCTTAGATGATTAATGGGGCTAGAACAGCTGATGAAGGTGAGTGTTGGGGTGGTTGAGTGAAGGGTGTGAACACACTTGACCTAACTCCCTTAGGCCCAGCATCTCCACTTCAAGCAACCTTCCACTTGCCTACATTTCACTAAGCCCATCTATCTTTGTAAACTTACATGAATAATAAATGGCAGAATAACGACAATTGCAATGATAATTATTCAAATAAAAAAAACCCCTAACAAGTTACAACAACACCTTAACAAGTGGAAGATTAATATTTAAAATTTAATTGATTAGGGCTACTATTAGTATAAGCCTTCTTTAATATATTGGTTTAACAATTAAATCACTTTATATCACATTTGATTATTTTATATAAATATTATTTTTGGAAGGCACATACTAGATTTGAACATACAGTATTAGATGGTATTAGAGCTCGGCCCATGGTAAAAAAATCTATCAAAAGTATAGCCTGTTGCAAACTTCTCTATTTTCACCTTTACGCTGTAAATAAAACATGTGATTGGAATTTATACAATTTGTTTTGATTTTCTGTTTATATTTTGTTGTTATTTCGTCACCAAGATGGCAACCCACAAGGTTCATGTTAATTTTTCATTAATTTTTTGTGCTTATTTGTGAGCCTATTTTAATTTATAAAGGGATTCCGCTCATCTACAGGCAAATATCTTTCTAAAGGTATGCGTAGATTTTCTCTGAGATGCACAGGAGCTGAGAAAAAAGGTTTTAAATGAACATGCTTGTCTATTAATATATAAGGATTAGCCCCATGTTAAATCTCCATAAGAAAAGTAGGTTCCTATTTTTGACCCAATTAACATAAATATTTTAAAAATACAAATAAAACCTGCACATATAAGACCGATAACCTTTATTATGGAACAACATGTGTGTAATTCGGTCCAGTAGTTCGGTCAGGCTAGCTGTCATAAGTTTTGTACAAGTTTTTAAATATATAAGATAACCTTTCTTTTGGTACAACCAGCGTGTAATTCGGTCCAGTAGTATAGTCAGGCTAGCTATCATAAGTTTTACAAAAGTTTTTTTTTAATATACAAGATTACACACTTGTTTGGTGTTGACCAATGATAAATGACAGTAAAAAAATTGCAATTATTTAATAACTCTGATATAAACTCAAATTTATTTGTAATCCTGAATGTGAAAATATGTAAGTGTTGATCATCAATTAACAAGTTCAATAAACCTTCTGGAAGCTCTTCTAATATAATTTGAGAATAATTTCGTTCTTAAAGAGTTTATCCTCTAATCCTAGTTATTTGCTTAAGTCTTGAGACTTCAATATAGTGTGTTGAATGTCAATTAATTTGTTTGCACCTGTACCAAGAGATTAATACATTGTGATAATTAGGAATTAATCCAGATAGGCAGGAAGATGGCTCAGTGTTGGATTAATCTGGATTTGGGTAACCACTTCGCAGTTTCAGATAACGCTTGATTACCTGTATAATTACACGTACGTTATTCTAATTTGCTTCAAATCCAAGACTAGATAGACATCTCCATTTTTAGCCAAGATCAACCCTTAAGATACCCTTCTGCAATTTGTTTTAAGTAAAAGCCAGTTCATTTCGGTAGTGGCATAAAATATCTTTTCACAGGCCCTAGTTTAAAAAAGTGTTTAAAAATATTTTTTATCATAAAACTAGAGAAAGCTTTTTACTCACCCTCTTCTGTGGGCAGTTCTGAAACAAAGAAAACAAGTTTATTAGTTTTGTGTTGACCATTAACCCTATTTTGTAATACAGGTGGCTTGCCTTTAAATACTTGTCACCAAATGCTATCTAATAAGATTTATTATCCTTTAATTGACTAAATTAATTATGATGCTGATTATCTAATGTAGGGCTAAGTGTTTTTAATCATTGCACAAAGTTTTAAGTTCAGAAAAATACATGAATGAAACACGAGTTTGTAGATTGTGAACGACATCTACAACACCACAAATATATACATAAATGGGAGATAGTTGCATCGGATATTATATATCGAAACGACGTGAGAATCATCATTATTGTAAACTTGGTTTGACAAACAGTAATAATTTGCCAAAAAAATGTCAACCGAAAGTATGCATGTGGATTGCTGAGTTAAAAAGTTGTCAACTTGCCTAATGGTGTATCTGTTCAGCAATAAATGATAAATGTTAGACTATCAATATATATATATATATATATCTATATAAATAAAATTAGAGTTTTGTCTGTACATTGCTTAGAATAATGAACTTTTTGGTTATTTTTACATTTCATAGGTCAGAGAAACCGAATCAAACCTTATCTCAATTTCTGTCTGTCTGTCTGTCTGTCTGTCTGTCTGTCTATCTGTCATTCTCTTGGTAACGCTAAAATACGCACTTTATTACAACTACTCCTCAATAACTATAGCACTGTCCCGCCTGAAACTTATTTTCCAAATACTATACATATATGAGATGGTTTTAGACGTATTTCATCGAATATGAGACAGTTAGATATTTAACAGTAAACCCTTGAAAATCAAGTTTTTGTCGATTTTTGACGTGGAATTTCTGGAAGCCCATGTTAACCTTATGAGAAATGAAATTATTGAATCTTAACAGCTGTTTCAATTAAACAAGTTGGTTCTGTTCTGTGATGTTCAATAGCATTAAAGTTACAAGGATTACCAACAGGGTGCAGCACTAGCACTATTATTTCTTTTACATTTATGACAACAGCTAATTTGCAACCTGGAGGCGAGTGAGCGTAGCGAACGAGCTAACCTGAAGGCAAGTGAGCGTAGCGAACGAGCTAACCTGAAGGAAAGTGAGCGCAGCGAACGAGCTCCAACATACAGGTGAGTGAGCGTAGCGAACGAACTTCAACCAGGACGTGATTGAGCCATGCAAACGAGATCAGATAGTAAAAATAAAAGTAAGCCTACCGTTATAGGATCGACCGGCAGACACAGAGGTAATTTAACCTTTTATTGATTGTCATACCGATCCGGAACAACAAAAAACAACATAAAATGAAGCTATGTATAATAGTTTGGCCAGCATATCTTAAAATATGCAAACCAACTGCTGTTCTTTATATAAGAAGGTTTCAACTGAATATTATAAGATCCCCGTGCGTAGAACGGGTACACAGCTAGTATATATATATATATAAAGCTAACAAGGATAACAAACTTTTCAGAAAATCATGAGCAGCACATCTATCAACCACAAACTTGAATGAAAGTTCTTGATGTGAAACTTCCCTGAAAATTATCAGTTTTTGGATAAACCCTTTCCTCAAGGCAGGATCTCAATCTATATTATTAATAGTACCTGGGGACCGAGCTTTGCTCGGGGAAAATCATTAGTTTACTCTTAAAGCAGTCTTTGTTTTGCAGATAGATGAATCCATTCCCCACACTCCGCACTGCTAGCCTTTACTAATTCTTTCACAATTTCCTGTGTCGTGGACATGTTTCCATCCCTTCTCATAGAATTTCAGTATTGCAGATACATTATTCTAACTGCTACAAACTGTTTCCAGCTCCCACACTCCACACTGCTCGCCTTTTCTACTTCCTTCACCCCTTCCTAAGTCGCGGACTTGTTTCTCTCCAATACCATAGCATTTTAGGATTGCAGATACCTTAATCTAATCGTCATAAACAGTTCCCACACTATGGACTGCTCGCCTTTACTACTTCCTTCACCACTTCCTGCGTCGCGGACCTGTTTCCCTCCCTTCCCATAACATTTTTGGATTGTAGATACCTTAATCTAATCGTCATAAACAGTTCCCACACTCTGGACTGCAAGCCCTTGCTTCAGCACTTCCTACATCGCCGACCCGTTTCCCTCCCTACCCATAGCATTTTAGGATTGCGTATATCTTAATCTAATCGTCATAAACAATTCCCACACTCCGGACTGCTCGCCTTTACTACTTCCTCTAACACTTACTACGTCCCTGACCTGTTTCCCTCCATTCCCATTGCATTTTAGGAATGCAGATACCTAAATCTAATCGTCATAAACAGTTCCCACACTCCAGACTACTCGCCTTTACTACTTCCTTCACCACTTCCTGCGTCGCGGACCTGTTTCCCTCCCTTCCCATAACATTTTTGGATTGTAGATACCTTAATCTAATCGTCATAAACAGTTCCCACACTCTGGACTGCAAGCCCTTGCTTCAGCACTTCCTACATCGCCGACCCGTTTCCCTCCCTACCCATAGCATTTTAGGATTGCGTATATCTTAATCTAATCGTCATAAACAATTCCCACACTCCGGACTGCTCGCCTTTACTACTTCCTCTAACACTTACTACGTCGCTGACCTGTTTCCCTCCATTCCCATTGCATTTTAGGATTGCAGATACCTTAATCTAATCGTCGTAAACAGTTCCCACACTCCGGACTGCTCGCCTATAGGCCTACTACTTCCTTCACCACTTCCTACGTCGCGGACCTGTTTCCCTCCCTTCCCATAACATTTTTGTATTGTAGATACCTTAATCTAATCGTCATAAACAGTTTCCAAACTCTGGACTGCTCGCCTTTACTACTTACTCTATCACTTCCTACGTCGCGGACCTGTTTCCATCCCTTCGCATTGCATTTTAGGATTGCAGATACCTTAATCTAATCGTTATAAACAGTTCCAACACACCGGACTGCTCGCCTTTACTACTTCCTTCACCACTTCCTACGTCGCGGACCTGTTTCCCTCCCTTCCCATAACATTTTTGTATTGTAAATACCTTAATCTAATCGTCATAAACAGTTCCCACACTCTGGACTGCACACCCTTGCTACTTCCTTCGGCACTTCCTAAACCGCGGACCTGTTTCCCTCCCTTCCCATAGCATTTTAGGATTGCATATATCTTAATCTAATCGTCATAACCAGTTCCCACACTCCGAACTGCTCGCCTTTACTACTTCCTTCATCACTTCCTACGTCGCGGACCTGTTTCCTTCATTTCCCAAAGCATTTACGGTTTGCAGAAACCGTAATCTAGTCATCATAAACAGATCCCATACTCCACACTTCCACCCTTGACTACAATGTATCGAGTAATCTTCAGTATAATCATTGCTCAATAGTAACAACTGATCTTTTTCCTTTTGTACTGTATTTTTAATTTGCTAGTACAGTGGAGTCCCGATAATCCGAATTTCGGTAATCCGAAAGTCCGCTTAATCCGAAACCAAAAAAATAAATTAAAAAAAATATTTTTAATTTTTTAAAAATTTTTGATTTTTTTTAACTTTTGAAATTTTTTTGAAAACTTTTGAAATTTGTTTTAAAACTTTTGAAAATTTTTTGAAAACTTGAAATTTTTTTGAAAACTTTTGAAATTTTTTTGAAATTATTTAGGAATTTTTTTTAAATTTTTGTTTATTAAACTTTTAACACAGTTAGCTGTACCTCGTCAAAGTATTATGTAGCGGCCGGGCAAGATAGACTTTTTTGTTAAGTATTTTAGTAAATATTTCACAATCTTTGTTATTAACATTTTTTATTTTCGTCCAGGGTTCCAATCCCCCCAAATCACAAATGGATTTTATGAAGTGATAATGCTGCAGCCACTAGGTCTAAGTAATCTAAAAAACAATCCCAAAAAATTTCAAAAAATAAAAAAAAATTTCAAAAATTTCAAAAAAGTAAAAAAAAAATTTCAAAAATTTTAAAAAAAGTAAAAAAAAAAAAAAACGTTTAATCCGAAATATTCGGTAATCCGAAATGGGCCCGGTCCCAACCATTTCGGACTAAAGGGACTCTACTGTATACTGTGGACAGACAACTTGCAAGTCCTTTGTTTACTTTTTCCTTGTTATTTTGTTCAACCAACATGGTTACTTAGCAACCCATAAGACTAATGTTAAAAAAATGTGATTTTAAGTTTCATTTTTCTACGTAATTAGATTTTTGTTGACAGTTCTAACCGCAGTGAACTCGTTTTTAGGCCAGAAATATACTATTTACAACATTTGAATAAAAACGTTGGGTGTAGGTAGATGTGCAAACTGGCTTTAGATTTTCGAAATATATATTTTTAAGGGTGTGGGCTGCCCTCGAAGTTTCTTCCATAAGGATAAAATTGTGATTGATTTGAATGCTATTACATTCTGAAACAGGTGTCAATACATTTGTTTTCCATCAAAAATTAATACCAGCGGTTTTGTTTGGTTTTGATATGTAAAAAGTTTGCATGTTTTAAAAATACTTAGAAAGCTGGCAAAGGAATGTTGCCAATAATATAGGGCACGGCAGGAAAAAGGCTTACATTTTATTTTTGTTTGAACAAAGAAATATTGCCGGTCGGACACGGCGAGACAATATACGGCAAGCAATGCAAAAAGGAGCCCAGACGAGGAGCTGGAACAGTTAGTGGCAACGTGCACTTGCAAAATTGCACTCACAAATACAAGAATTCAGAAGTATTCACTTGGCGAAATGGCATTAAAATGTCAGAAATGTGATGCACTACATTTTAAAGAAGAACAAAGAGGACGAGGCAAAGGATTTTCATCCTGGTGCCAGAAAGGAAAAGTGAATCTACCGCCATACCGAGAAAGTCATTATATCCAGAGCCTACTTAATGGAGCAAATCATGTGAGCAAAAACTACAAAGAGAACATTAGATCGTACGACTCTGTACTCGCAAATGCAGCTATCACGGAATCTTAGAGTGCTATCTGGAGAAGAGGAATATGCAACTTTTATATTGAACGTAGACAATGACACACTGCTGTCCAGTCTGTGTTACCTTCACGATTGTTTAGCATTGAATCACCAGTTTATTTTATACACTCATTGAAATTTTAAACAATATCAACAGTGACAACTGCCAAACCGCTATTCTATATCCACTAAATAAAGATGGTTTCGAAATAGACAACGCGATTCTTAAAAAAGTACCAGGCGAATAAAGAATTTATCCCAGCATGGACTCAGTGAACACCAATGATGCTTCTGAACAATTACAGTTTCCTATTGAATTTTCAATAATCTTGAAGGAAGCGGTCTTCCACGACACAGGATAGCTCTGAAAATTGACACCACCTTTGTAATGCTGATGCAAAACCTAAATACAAGAAAAGGCATAATCAATGGTACCCGAATGAAAGTTACTGGCCTGTATGTAAATAACACTGGATGTGAAGTTTTGACAGGATCGAGCCAAGGCCAGCTAATTTTAATTCCAGTTAAGTTTAAATTTAAATTAGGCTTTTTCCATCTGATTCAGTTTTCCGATTTAAACTTGACACGATACCAGTTTCCTATCTGCGTTGCAAATGCAATTACAAGGCATGAAAAATTACCTTCCCTGCGTTCTCTCCGAATGGGGAGGCACGGGCAGAACAACTAGTATACATAACGTTAGATTCATACACAAAACAAATACAGAGTTGAGTGGGCTAGGATTTGGAAAGTTGACTTAATGTGAAGGGTGTGGGGTGGGTGGGAGGTTAGCAAATAGGATCTCATAGTCAATCCTGTAACAGGATCATGATATCAACAGCACAGCACCACTCCAACAACATGTCTGCTGAATGTTGACTAGTGACTATAGGCCTACATACTAGAGACACATTAGATAATATCATATCATGATAATCTGGGAGCTGAGAAAACCTACACAATAGGCAGCCTACAACAGAAAAAGTCATTACTGCAATAACAAACTGCAGTACCGGTAGCTGCTTTTTTATGTCAAATTAAATATCAAGTCTAGGCAGTGGCATAGCCAGGATTTCATTTTTTTTTTGGGGGGGAGGCAAAACTGGGAGGGTATGTTGGTATTTTAAGGTGCTAAAATGCAGTTTATAACACCTCTGAAGGTTCTAAATCAGAGAATAGTCTCGGTGTAATACAAATTGGAGTTACCTTTGACTGTTCAGAAATCTTTATGAACAAGTTACCAAAACATAGGTAGGCCTACCACTATTTCACTTTTATAAACCGATTTATAAATTTGTTTTGAATGCTAATATAGTAATAATGGTTTAGTTTACCTCTGTCAATATGGTCCTTGCGTAGTTTGTCACTACTGCAGTTTCGTGCTCGTGGAGCACATCATCAGGTGAAGGTCACAAAAAGTTAAAACATTTTCCTTACGTGAAGGTCGTCGATTAAACACAACGAAAAAACACATAACTCACGAACGGTACGAAAAACATTTAACTTGGCCAATACATTAAAGACGTTACACACGGGGTCCGGCGCCGTGTGTAACGTCTTTAATGTATTGGCCAAGTTAAATGTTTTTCGTACCGTTCGTGAGTTATGTGTTTTTTCGGTGTGTTAAATCAACGACCTTCACGTAAGGAAAATGTTTTAACTTTTTGTGACCTTCACCTGATGATGTGCTCCACGAGCACGAAACTGCAGTAGTGACAAACTACGCAAGGACCATATTGACAGAGGTAAACTAAACCATTATTATTGTTGCTGTATGGTCCAGAGGCTACCCATTATGCTAATATAGGTATATTTAGGTACTAATCTACATTTCTAAAGTAGGTCAAGTAAAGAAATATATAACCAATACAGTTTTCTTTACAGTTTTACCACATTTTTTTAATAGATTAGTTAACACCAGACCCCTGTCTTTATGTCCTTCCTAAAGTATTTTTAGGGATTGGGTTATTTTTCAAGTACAGAAAAAAATAATGCAGCAATGAAAAATTCTAACTAGCCAATTTAGGTTTATACCCTTCCAAACACATTAAATAACTACCATATCAAATAAAAATATATATTTCTTTTGTGAATTATAACTAGAGGTGTGCCAGCCTGAGATTAAATAGCGTGCCAGCCAACTCGAGATAATATCGTGATCATCTGCCGTGGTCGTGGATAGACTATCGTTGTCTTCTGGAATCATAGGAAAATCCTGAATATCTTATTCAGGCACGGAAACACCATCACCGTCTCCTGCGGACTTGTAGACATCATGATTGTCTCCCGTGATCGCAAATTTTTTTTGAAATTTCTCTTGTCCATGAGGACATCGTCATTGTTTCCTGCGGACACGGCAAAATCATGAATATTCCCTACGATAAAGGAAACATCACCATAGTCTTCCACAATCATGGCAAAATCATGAACACTTCCTGCGGTCCTGTCGACATCATCATCATCTCCCGCGGTCACTGAAACATCATCATCGTCTTTTCCAATCGCGCGATCTTTGCAAAAGTCTCTGATATCGGTATCGGAATCCACTTTTAACGATAAATTCTCGATACCAATACCAATGTCCAAGTATCGGTGGTATCAAGAATTGGTATCAAGAATTAACACATAACTAATAAATATTTATAGCAACAAATTTTGGGTGGGGGGGCAGGCCCCTTTGGGTTCCCTCCCTGGATACGCCACTGAATCTAGGAGTACAATAAATTTAACTGTTGATTGCAATTCGTATGTCAGGCCTATCTAATTTGATAAGTCTGTATTGAGTATCATTAATTTATTTACATAACGAATTTTCTACAAATATTTCTATGTTCAGTGTTTCAAACCCCAAATGTATAGCCTAATTATTTTAGTTTAAACGCCGTAAATTTTATTAAACAATTGTATATTTTTTTTTTTACTTTTAAAAGTGTAGTGTGTTTGTCACTGATTACAGTGCAGGTTCCATTAGTATTATCATTATACGAGTGTACACTATTTGTGTGGCACGCTCCTGTGTTTACAGCTAAAGTAAGCGTCTGTCAGTCTGTTCTGTCCAGGAGTGTTCACTGTTAAGTGATGCGTTTACCACTCAGAGTACAACAGAAACTACTAACAACACCTTTGTAAACACTGCTATTTTTATTTGTTCTGGCAAAACAATTTAGAGGTAAATTCTGAGACTTTTGATTTTTAGTTAGATTATATCATTAATCTTTTATTGTTACAGATTCTTGTGTTAACATGTTTCGTTAGTTACATAATGAATAAATTACTCTCTATAAATTGTGCAGGGGGTGGTTATTGTTTTGAAAACTGCCGAATGAAGAATAAATTAAAGCAATTCTGAACTCTTATAAAGCATAGGCTTACACGTTAAGCTATTTCCAAGTATTTAAAGAAAGTTAGCAGAGGAAGTGACGTAACAGTTGCCATGCTGAACAAAAGAGGAAGTGGAGTGTGAATTGAGATAAGAAACAGAGCTGAGACAAAGCATGACCTGTAAGAGTATTACTACAATATATTGATGCCACAGCCAAGTGGGAGATTAAAACAATAAAACCCCATCTTCTCTGGACTACAAAATCATTGAAATATTGTACGTTAAAACTCAGTTAAAGCAAAATTTCTAAAAAGCTTTTTAATTGCAAGTCTATAAATTTAATACTATTAGACAAGCCTTTTTTACCAGCGCTTTAAATAATTCTTTACATTTAACACCCCCACCCTACTACTGTTTTATTGATTTTTAACTCGATATAACGTCCACGGATAGGGCTGGCAGAAAGATTTATGTGCGAGTAATAATCCATAGGCTATTAGGTTAAAGCACGCATTCACTAGTTTATCATCATGGCTTGATAAAGGCTAACAAGAACTATTCCTAGCATTCCTAGCTACACTTCAACAAGATAATTATGATTAAATTTAATCATAAATAATTATACTGTTAATACAAGATAATTTATTCAATTTAATCTTAATTAATTATCTTGTTAAAGTGTAGCTAGGAATGCTAGGAATAGTTCTTGTTAGCCTTTAACAAGCAATGATGATAAACTAGTGAAGGCGAGCTGTAGGTAATATCAAATGAACAACTGCTCATCCATCTATTATTCGTACAAATGAATCTTATAATCATGTCTTGATAATTTCATCATTAGAGAAATTAAAAACTAAATGCCCCCGCCACAGCAAACCTGCCGACCAAGTGAATTTCTTTTAGACTGAATTGATTTTAAAGTAAATTTATTAAAATAACATTCGGTTTAACCTACGTTTGATGCTACAAGGAAACTAATAAAGTGTGTTTTTTTAGTAAAATAATAATAGCTTAGTATAAAATAAATAAATTTGCCAAGTTTGATCAAAATATATCCATAACCAAACAAACTACAATATTTTACAATATTCTTCATAAGAATAACATGGGAATTTTGAATTTAAAATATTTTGAGTTTTCTCTGTTACCAATAACCGTACAAAATCACTTTGATATACCTACTATATTTTTTAAGCTCTTAAAAAGGCCTAGAGACTGGGAAATTTTGTGTTTTGAGGCCTAAAATGAGAAACCCCAATTTTTACCCCATAAAACCCAGAATATTACTGTACCTTCCACTTTGGTCGATTTCCTAACCACTTATTTGCAAAAATGTTAAGCAACCTCCCAATTTATAGTGGTGAAAAAAGTATAAGATTTCTTTTTAACTTTGTACAATTAAATCTACAGTTCTACTGGATCGATTTTGTTAAATAATTTGTCGTTGGAAGGCACAAAGTCTTTGAGTTGCTTTTTTTTCATTTGATCTATTATTTGGTAAGTTTAATAGTATAAAAGTATAAAGCATTAAAACCCCGATGTTCATTTATAAACACCCGGTATGAAACCAGTGGCATTTCCTGCAACAGTAAAACAAATAGTATTCCATTTATTTAAGATCTCCCAGGTTTTGCTAACAAATAGCTTTAACTGTTTACAAGAACAAACAACAGATAAAGGCTTAAACAGGCTGTACATTGTCTACATGATTGATACAGTGCTGCTACTGATAGTGGTTATCATTGGTTTCAAGGCCAAGGCAGCTAGTCCTGCTGACTGCTGACTGCTGACTACAGACTACCACCTAGCATTGTCAACAACTTACTATATGCTAAACACTGCATACAGCCGTATGGCTAGAACTGTTCAGCCTTATGTGTTTCATAAAGACTGCAAATAAAACATGTGTTTTATTTAGGCTATTATGATCAGAGGTAAAAAAAATATTGTTTATTGTTTTTGACTTCTGACTAAAAGACATGTTTAAATAAAGTGTTATTTAATTTAGTTGATTCCTGATTGAATTGTTGTCACGACAATTATAGAGGGTCGTGATACAAAAAGTTATGTTAGAAGTGTAGAGAAAGCAAAGCATTGATTGTTAGACTTAAACTTAGACTTCAACCAGATCTGCATATAGTATGGTATCACAATCTAAATTAACAGGGAGGTCATTAATGTACCATATAAATAACAAAGGGCCCAGGACTGAACCCTGTAGGACCTCAGCAAGAACCTCTAAGAAAAAGAGCAGTTCCCAACAGACACCATATGTAACCTACCACAAAGGTATGTTTTGAAAAAACTGTTTATTACTTATTCCATCTATACAACTTATCTTTGCAAGTAGGGTAGTAATTACTATAACACTTAATTATCGTACTATAAAAATCAACCACTTCTGAATGGCTATTGCGTGAAAAATGAAGTAAAACTGTAAACATGCCATTACAAACCAATAAAACTATTTGTAACCATTAAAATTCACAAAAATACAGGGTTTAATTTTTCGCATACTACTATTATTTGAGTGACGTTTTTCTTCTTATCAAAACTTAAAGGATGAAAAGTGCCATTTTTGGGCTTGCACACATATGGGCATAGGTGCAAACATCCGAAAAAAATATTTGCACAAGGTAGTCTACTTTACATGTATTTATATATTTTATATAAACAAATAAAAATATACATATTTCTCAGGAGTAAAGCAAAGACATTTATTTAAGCATGTAGGTTTTGTATAACCTCGTATAATCATTAATATTACTGATGAAAAATAATTTTAAAAGGATATTCACCCAAATAATGGAAATGTTTAAGATGAATCAGTAATGTGTGATAAGGTGGCCAAACATAAGAATAAGTTATGTCACCTGTCTGTTCTGTTGTTTTTAATAAGATCAAAACAGTACAATCTTACTGATTAGGTATCAACACAAACTATTGATAATACGTCCAGCAAAACAAACATACAGGGTGTTTTTTTAAAAACTTGCATCTTTATTTATGTAAAAACCGCAATAGATAGAAATATGCAGTTTGCGGGAATCATCTATTGACGTAGGGGGACCAATTGTTTTGAATTCAACGTTACATTCACATTCCCCCCCTTTACCCCCCTGCCCCCAACTTAATTTTTTTAAATAGCAAGGTACCCCTTGTGACATATCAAATAAAAGAGCATGAAAAAAGAAAATGTTTGATGAAAAAAAATTGAAAATCGGTTCATAAATTTGTGAGATATTCCCCCCCTCGCCCCCCCGGAACTTAATTTTTTTTAATAGCAAAGTACCCCTTGTGACATATCAAAAGAAAGAGCATGAAAAAAGAAAATGTTTGGTGAAATTTATTTTTCATTTGATATGTCACAAGGGCGGGTACCTTGCTATTAAAAAACAAGTTATGGGTAGGGGAAAAGGGGGGTGATTATCTCACAAATTCATGAGCCGATTTTAATTTTTTTTTCACCAAAAATTTTCTTTTTTCATGCTCTTTCATTTGATATGTCACAAGGGGTACTTTGCTATTAAAAAAAATTAAGTTCCGGGGGGTGAGGGGGGGAATATCTCACAAATTTATGAACCGATTTTCAATTTTTTTTCATCAAACATTTTCTTTTTTCATGCTCTTTTATTTGATATGTCACAAGGGGTACCTTGCTATTTAAAAAAATTAAGTTGGGGGCAGGGGGGGAAAGGGGGGGAATGTGAATGTAACGTTGAATTCAAAACAATTGGTCCCCCTACGTCAGTAGATGATTCCCGCAAACTGCATATTTCTATCTATTGCGGTTTTTACATAAATAAAGATGCAAGTTTTTAAAAAAACACCCTGTATATTAACATTGTGATTTTTTACAAACACAACTCAATGTGACAACATGAAAAAAAAATCTGTTACGTGCATGCCATTATTCAATATTTGGTGGTGTTTCCCATACTCTTAAGAATAAAGGAGCAAACGTTTGTCTAATTTGATTAATATAAACAAGTTATTTTATACCACAATACCTGATACACTATAAATTGAAAAATATATAAATAGCTGTTGTGCTGAACACCCAAACTAGTTTAGGCCTACTTTATTTTTTAATAGACTAATATGATTTATTTATTTTATACGGTACCGTACCTTGCATAAATTTATATGATTTTTGTATTGTAATAATTTACAACTAAAAAAGCAGATTATTTTGCCAAAAGTTTATTTAATTATTATTTTTTACCTATATATTTATTGATGGAAACTCCTTTTTACGGACACGAAATCAATGGATATACAAACTTCATCAACCAGCTACCAAAATAAATCAACAAATAGTTGGAAGTAGCAAAGAATAGAAATTAAAAAACTCTAACACTTAAATTATTAAAGCTACAGAAACTTTCAAAAAAGTTATCTTTCAGCGATTTATTTACGCTTCTTTGGTCAAAACGGCAGATAAAAATGTAACCAATTATTTAATTGCTAATGCAGTAATATAACTTTCTTCTAACAGGGTTGTTATTGTTATTTAAAAATGTGTAAATTATTAAAGTTCAACCATTGTCAAACAAGGGAACATTCGTGGAATAACTTAAATCGCACTGTTGTAAGCGAGAGTTTTATGTATGTAGCAGACGACATTCTCAGCACGAACCCACGAAGCAACCACAATCAGCTGATCCACCCAATGCGTCATGAATCTTAGCTTTGAGGTTATGTCTATGTTGGCCTCCGATCAAGTCAGCTGTATCACGTGCGTCACCGTGACGTCAACATATCTGTTACATCAGTTTCCCACATGCCACTGCCTTCTTAGTACGACAACGTTGTCGTTGTAATTGTCGCCACCTCGCCACTGCCGCCTCGATCACGACGCCGTTGCTTCACCGCTGCGAGGATTACTCGCACGCAACTATAAGTCAGATTCGTTTGGGACTGATAATGCGTTCGTTCGAGCTCCCAAGAGTAAATATTGTGCCACTATTTGCCATTAACTATTATTCTTTTGAACAACTTAAGTTTGAGAGAAAAATGTTTTAAAAAGTTGGTCCAGTCACCAATTAATTGTGATTGGGTAGCCTACATTAGCAAACAAAAATGCATTTGTTGTTAATATTATTAACCTTATTTTATAATAATTTAAATAAAGGCTGTTGTATTTTCTAAAATATTTAATTTTCCATGAAAAGTCTCACCGCAATGTTTAAACCATTTAAATGAATGCTTGAATCTGATCTCTATGTTGTTGGTTTGCTTTCAAATAGCTCTTTCACTCTTTGCAAAGGAAATCGATTCGACCACACAGTTTACACTACTGTATTATTATTTATAAGTTAACCCACCTGGCTACACTCCAATACTTTACTTTAAATTTTACCATAACTAAAAAGTTTATCTTTATTGATGAAAATGCAGGTTGTAAGGTACTCTACTGAATTTCTTTCTATTTTCTTTTTAAAAATCAAAAATTAAAGTTTGAGTTCATGATTACGTTATGGCAAATTTAGAAAACTGTACCAACAGTTTACTATTATATTACAACGCATTAGCACAAACATGATTTTGGAATATCATGAACAGTAGGTGTAAATGTTAAAGAAACCAGATTGCTACATTAGCAATATAGGCCTACTGGACAAGGAGTTAATTGGTTGTTTCAAATCCTCACTAGGAATTATACTTTGTTTCCAACTAAGATGAGTTCCATTTATTTCAATAAGAATGAAAACAATTGTATATAGCCTACACACCGACATAAAACTTCAGAGTGACTCTATCTACTGTTGAACAAATTCACAATCAAATTGAGCAAAGGTCAGGATGAACACCACAGCAGTACAATGGTCAGAATTTATAATTGGGTTATTAAAACATTCATCTTATATACCTTTTTAAGGTAGAACATTCAAATGTATTACAAAGTCATAATGTCAAACAGGCTATTTTGATTTTGAGGTAGGCTATACAGTAACTGGTATTTTCCTGTTATCTGGTACCGGCGAAAAAATTCTTTCCTGTTATCTGGTACCTGGTTGTACTTTGGTTAAGTTAGGTTAGTTTATCAATAACATGAGTAGGCCTATCGTAAGTAAACGAACCTAACCTAACCTAACCTAAACAAACCTAACCTAAACGATAGTATGTGCTCTGGACTCTGGATCGACAAAGTTGTACTTGTGGTTAAAGAATTTTTTCGCAGGTACCAGATAACAGGAAAGTACCCAGTAATAATAAAAATAAGTACATTTTAAACTCATAATACAATTTATTTAGGACGCAACATGAATTAATTATAATATTATAATATCATCCTCCAAAACTACTGAACCGATTGACATGTTTTTGGTGTCATTGGAAAGAGCGTAACGTAAAGTTGTGCAGGAAACTTTCTTTTTAGGAAAATAAATAGAGAGTGAGGCCCTGGGGCCCTTTAAAGTTTTGTAAACAGTCAATAAGTTTGCTAATTTTAACAGTTTGCAACAAACATTTACTGACTTGGTTGAAATGAAATATTTACCATTTGAATTTGGGTTGGCGTAAATATTACAATGGAAGAAAGCGAGAGAGCCTGGATAATTTTATATAGGCTTCTAAAAGGTAAACTGAATTAACACTGTTCTGTATTTCTTAGTAATCATTGAAAGAGCCGATTTGCAAACTATGGAAACATAGGAAAGTCATAGAACACCACCAAGGAGAAGAAATAAAAATAATGTTTTTTTATAAATTATAATCGTTATTATGGACAACCTAATGCGGCTGTGATGAGTATGGCTATTTGTAGAAAAAACAAGATCAGCTTTTGAAAAATAATAAGATATTTACAAGTAATGTTGATTATATCGATCTGTTATATACATCTTGAGTATTTCCATAATCTTTAAGTTAAAGTCATCAGAAATTATGACTGTTATTCGTTTTAAAATAACGCCTGTAATACTTAACAACTGCTCGAATTCGAGCAACCGGTACACTTGTACCTTTTACAATTAATGACCTTCAAATTGATTTTACTTTATTTAAATAGTAATAAGTCTAGCTGATTAATACTGTACATCAAATGAAAATTAAAGTAACACAAAACAAACAGAGAACAATCAATGGAAGTTAGTACTTAATTTTTTTTTTAAGTGATTTTCAATTACAAAAGAAATCCTTGAATGGAGTAAAACGCTGATTCAATTACCAGTAAAAATCTTTTTAGCGATTTTAAAAAGTATTTGGATTCTTCTCCAATTTTAAATTTTCTGGAAGGTGATGTAAAAATTTGTTTCCTAAATAACTAGTTTTTTCTTATAAAATTCCAAATTGTGCTGCTCTACCAATCGGTGTGATCTTGTGTTATATTTATAATATAGTTACCTATTGCAATTTTATCATTCATCAAAACAAATTTTATTGACTCATAAATGAAAAGACTGTAGACTGTTGATCGTAAATTCAACATTATCCTCAATGCCCTTTTTTGCTGGAGCAAATCTCTGTCCATGTTTTTTTTATTTTATTTTTTTGTGGTAGATCCATAGACACAGATTAATATGCAATATGTGAATGAATTTGCTTAATAGACTGCTTTTAACCTTCATAAATACATGATGTAGTAATTTTTCTCAATGCGTACAGGCTGCTGGATGTTATTCTAATAATATTGTTAGTATGATTTGGTGAGACATTATGTAATTACTTTTTCAAATTAGTTAGGCCTACATATGATTATTTTATTAATTCACATTTTGTAGGCTAAAACCAGCATGCTCATATTTTTAAACCCTGTCAGAGATAGCATTTTATTCAAAAAATATATATATTAGTCAAAAAATGTTTATTGAGTAATGCCAGCCCAATGTGTCTGTTTGGTTTATGCTTTTAAGTCTGACGCCAGAGGTACAGAAATAGTTACAATGTAACTCCATCGCAGATACCCGACAGGCGTGTGCATTTTTAGTGTTGCTTCATGTTTACACGATGTGTAAAAAACATTGTTGGCCCTCAGATTGGGGGAAACATTTAAATTACAATTTAGAAAGTGAAAAGGTGGTCAATAGTTTAGTGGGTTGATGCACAATGTGGGTGCTTAACACCGTAAACAAGGTGACTGTGTAATGATTGACAAGGTTGTGTTATGCAAGCGTCATACAGTACGAAATAAATCACAGCTACCTTCCATGTAACAACCAATAGGGAGTTTTAAAAATTAATGTCTAGCGAGAGTGATGTACCCTACTTCAATGAAATTTTCAAATTACTGCATGAAAAAATAATAAAGTTACCATTAAATTGGTTTCTTACATTTAAATGACTTTCTATTCAAAGCATTTTTGACTGCCTAGATTGTCACCTGGAACAATCAAGTTTGTGTTTTTTTTTTGTAATATAATTAATTGAAATTGAATAATGTTATTGCATGAGAAAGAAACAAAGCTATCATGGAATGATATTTTGCATTTGTGAGACTTTAATTTGAAAAAAATTGTATATTTCCCTAAAGATAGTCACCCGGGGTAGTCACTTTTGACATTGATTTGAATAGTAATATATAAAACGTAAGCTATCTACGATTCTGCAATATCTGATTTTATTAGGATAGATGTTAATAAAACTATCAGTCAACTGTATTTGTGTTTGCTACACTTGGGCCTAAGTAAATGTAATAGAACCAAAACATCAAACAACTCTAGCTACATACCAAGATAGGGGTAAATGTAAATAGATATCAGAGGCTTGAAGCCAGATGCTCGATTTTAATGGAGCTCAGAATAGATTTGCCAGACAATATCTTGGTCAGTCGCCTACAATCTTGTAATTCAATATGCAAAATGTCTAGAATTTCTAAATGGAACCGAAATAATCAAAGTTAAAGATGCATCTATTTTATTATTAAAGTGATAAAGGTCAAATTTTTGGTAGTCATTTAAGGCCTACACTCATCCGGCGCAGGACTGTCAGTCGCTCTTCCGGCATCAATTTTTCAGAATTCTTTCTATCGATATTTATGGATTATTCAGACGCCTGACAGATGCTGACGGTCTGGTCTTGTAATGTATGCGTTTGACATAAAAAAACAGTAATTTTGATATTTAAATATTGACTTTAAATTTAACTTAAAATATGGACCACCAGAGAGTGCAGTTGAGGGAGGAGCACAGTTACCAAGTGACTTCGAAGGAGCCAATGAGAACCGAGCATTGTTGAGTTAGTGAGGTTTTACTGTAGTAAAATAATTTTACTACAGTGGAGCTATTATAGCTCCACTTGTCCACAAACTTGCAGGATAAACAAACTTCCATTTTACCTAGTACAATTTTCACTAAAATATTCCCATAATTGTCAGATTATTTAGATAACGTAAATTTTAATTAATACTTAGGTTCCCTGCAAAAGAGAAGGAAATAAAGTGTTTTTATAGAAATTGTAATAGCTTAGTGTGAAATAAACAATTTTCCAAATAAAATCAAAATTCATCCCTAAACAAGCAAACTACAAATTCCCCCCCCCCCTAAAAATAGCTAGGGCCTAGGTTTAAGAGTTACAGAATGTTTACAAAAAATAGAATTATTAAATTTGCAAGCAACAAATATTAAAAAAACTAATATTATTTAAGTATTAAGTATACTTATTATTAATTATTATTATTAATATTATTGATGAAGTATTTACATGTAGGTAGTATGTTCATGTTAGTGTGTGGGTGGTACTGTGTTGTGTTAGTGTGGCTGTAAGTATTGATTATGTGTTAAGGTTACAGTTTTTTTTTAACTTTCTAAGTAGCCTAAGTTAACCATTTGTTGTACAGCAATGTTTCAATGTACGGTACTAAATTATTTATCATTATAAGCTCTACAAATAGTTTAGAAAGAAATTAAAACCATTATGTATTGGGGGTCCAAAAGCGGGTAACCTCAAAATCTCCCATAAACCCTGTTCCCATAGGCCGATCATGCTGATTTTCGGACTTGTCATAAATAAATGTAGGTGCAACGTTTGTACCAAATGTCATCAAAATCAGAAGACTTTTACTCGTAAACATACTTAATACAACTAAAAGGGTTTTCTCTGTTACGCCCCTTTCTCATCCCTCCTACTTAACCAATCTTTACGATTAAGTGTCATGTTAAAGCTTATGATCTAGCGGAGTGACAAATGGTAACTAAAAGGTACAGTACCTAATCTCCAGGGACTTCCTCCCCCAATAGCGTTTATTTATTACTAGCTGAATACCCGTGCTTCGCTACGCAAACTTTCAAATTGGTTGAAATCTTTTATAAATTAGTGTTTAAGTGCCAACAACCTTCAGTCTCAACAATTCAGCTACAACATGTTTTGCTCCAAACGATATCATATTAAAGCAGCTATTATAATGTCTCACCCGGTCCACTAAGTGTGTATGCTCAGGGCGGTTGCCCATGACCAGACTGCATAAAGGTTCAGGTAGGTGCTGCAAAGATAGTACAGTAGTTGAACTTTACCATCATTGCAGCACATGCCCTGTGTTTCTTCTTTCCATTTTAAGGCCTCGCAGTACTTACATTTGAACGACATGGCACTTATCGCCGCCAAGCTATTTCCTTCATAGTCTTATTATATGTCATTGCTGATAGATTTTTCACTATCCATTGATTCTTTGGCGAATATATTTTAGAATGAGTTTGTTTATACTGTTATCTTGCGTTCTTCACCTGCTTTTTCCTTTGTTTTTCTATGCACCGTTTACGCCTGGATGTATTTTATTGAGATTTCGGGATCGGCTGACAATAGGGAGAAACGGACTATTTTTGTGGCTCTAAAACGTCTAAGTGCCTGTTGGACAGGGATTGAGTATTTTCACGGCATTACGTGCATCACCAAACTTGACATATACGGTAATTCACCATTCCGATAAACCTCGAAAACAAATGTGAATAGTTGTGAAGCCGCAACCAGTTCATACAACACACCAAAGGTAAATGGCTTAGACATTTCATACCAGTATTCAATGGAATTAAGGTAATTATTCCCGTCCCTGTCGTGAGATAAGATTGAAACGTAGTCCCAGTTCCTCATAACATGTTCAACAGTTGTTTCGTGCACAGTAAGTGTATGTAAATAAATTATGAATTATGAATAAGAGTGAAGTAAATAAACATGCACCATCTCCTCTGATGAGAATGATATTGTGTGGAACGAACTCCCCAATAACATCCTCAGTGTCCATACTATCATAGACAATATGAAAGGGTTTAAACAACTACAAAAATATTAACAGAACTATATATCACAAAAATTCAATAAAAACTAAGTTCAATTCTACTTTCTACAACACTAATCACACATATTAGAACAGAAGTTGATCAAATTAAAATGCCACAATAAATTATGTTAATTTCACTGACACGCAACTATGATGTTTAAACCTTAGTAAACTTAATTTTTATTCTAACATCTGATAATTAAACTGCAGACAAATTTAAACAAAAACCCAAAACAAATTATTCACCCTGTACGAACTCCATGCCAACTTCGACCTACTGTGGGGCGGGGACCATTTGGGAATTTTGTAATATCGCTCCTTATTGTCTGCCTATGTTATGAATACATGTACCTATGTTAGGAATATGTATGCAAAATCTCATGCTTCTAGGTGCTATGGTTTGGCCTGTGCGTTGATCGGAATTTCACATTTATATATAGAGATATCTGACTCATATTAAATGTGTCAGATTTTATTCAGTGATTAATAAAATTAAAGCCATAAAGGCATTTAGTGAATAATTTGAGATCAGAAATAACTTGATTAAGTATTTACAACCCGAGATATAAATCTTTGGATAAAAACTGATTTCTAAAAAGTTAAATTTAATATTGTGTCGGGGTTTGTAGCTGGTCTCAAACTCGCCCATTTTTAATGATCAATAGCTCAAATAAAAGCACTTGTGTAGGTTATGTATATCACTGAATTTTTTTAGGATAGAACGAACTGCAAGCTTTAATAAGAACTGGAGATATAAGAAAAATAATCAAAAAAAAATGTTAAAAGTACAAAACGTCTGTAAGAAATGTATGGAGGAGAGTTTTCGTTGGAATATATCTTAAAACGAAAAAGGATAACTTATTTAAAGACGGATTTTAGCCTTAAAATCAGCGTGAAAATCTAGTTTGTAATGAAGTGTCACAACACTATCATAACATGAAAAATTTTTATTTAGGCCTACATCCAAAATATGGCGGCAAAAAACAAGTTCCCTGTCGAATTGAAGTACTAACTACCGATTGAATATCGTCAGTGGTCCTTAGTCAATTTCTAAAAAAATATGCATGAAATAGGTATTACAGTAGAATTCCTCTTATCCGGACACCTTTTAACCGTTAAGGGGATTCGCCACTGAAACGGGTGATTTTTTAAATTAAATTAGGAAAGTTGTGAAACTATTTTTTTTCTAGTAGGGTACAGTAATTTAACAAAAAATAGCAAAATTTTGGTTTACTTCTAAATATAAATTATAGGTGGTAAAAAAATAAAATAGAGGTTTTTCGGTCAATTTGTATGGGTTTTTAAAAATCGATATTCTGAAGAGAGTTCTTCATTGGATTTTGATAAATTTGGTTTTTTTTAAAGACAGTTATCTAAACTTAATATTTAGGTAGATTCTTAATAATATCTCAGATACTTTTTTTGCTGTGACATATTAAATATAATTTTTCTTTAGAAAAAAGAATTAGTTTGAAAAAATATATATTTAGGGTAGGCTACCTAATTAACTTAGATAGGCCTACATAATTCTACCTAAATATTTTCCTAATATTGTCTAGAATAATTACAGTAGTAAAAATTTCAACATTGTAACTTTAGCGGCTCTCAAGATATATCAAATTTACTCTGGAAAAACGTGAAATTTTAATGTTGCGGAAAACCGCGTTTGAATAAGAAGGTGTCCTATGATCTTGTAGCTATCGTAAAGAGCGAAACCCGTTGGTTATAACATATAATAACATTCAGACATGTATTATATCATACTTTTTGGATGTAATAGAGTCCAATGTAGCCTACAAAGAAATGAAAAAATATTTTTTGTTATTTTCATGATTTTTACCTATTTTCAGTGGCAAATCCCCAACCGGACTACACTCGGCGGAAATGACATTTTTTTAACGAGAAAATTTTTATCAGCACATTGGTTTAACCGGGCCAGATCGGCAGGAAGTGGGCAGTACTGAAACGACTGTTCGCGTGGGAAACATTTGAGACTAGCAATCACATGTATAAATACAATGATCTCATAAATTTAAGTCAAATACTGTATAGGCCTACATTATGCATTTAATCGGTATAAAACTTGTTTAATGTTTAAACAAGTTTTTGACGACGTCGGATTGACCGGAAAACCCGTCATCCGGAGGCCTCGGTCCCGAGGAGTTCGGATAAGAGGGTGTCTACTGTAAGTAAATTTTTTTCAAAATATGTCTAATGATGGGAAAAGCGGCCATTTTAAATAGTGATTCTAGGGGTTTTACCGTGGAATGATTTTTTTGTAACTTTTAGTAGCCTAGGTATGTCATTCTCAGGGTGTCTAGTTTATTTCCATTACAAAATTCAAGATTAATTCCAGATTTTTCAAGACTAAGTTAGTTTTTTCACCAATTAGTGGGCGTTGATACCAAAATGTATCGATTCTTGATACCGATACCAATTTTTATAGCTTAACCAAATTTTCTAAATAATACTACACCAACCCCTGTCTTTGTCATAAAGTAGTATTATGATAATGTGGAGTTTTCAAGTAAAGAAATAATGCAGCAATAAAAAAATTCCAACTCCGTGCAGCGGTTACAGAAACATGGTCGTCGTCGTCCGCGCGGCAAAATCCTGAACATTTCCCGCGGCTGTTTAGACATCACCGTCATCTCCCGTGGTCACGGAACCGTTATCGTCGACAATCGCAATCACGGCAAAATCATGAACATTTCCCGCGGCCATGTAGGCATCATCGTCGTCTCCCGCGGTCACGGAAACTTCATCGTCGTCCTCCGCGATCGCGGCAAAATCGTCAGAACATTTCCCTCGGCCGTGTAAACATCATCGTCGTCTCCCACGGTCGCCGAAATGCCATCGTCGTCTCCTGCGGTCACGGAAACGTCATCACCGCCGTCCGCGATAGCGACAAAATAATGAAAATTTCTTGCGGCCGTGTAGACATCATCATTGACTCCCACGGTCACGGAAACGTCATCGTCATCTTCCGCGGCCACAGAAACGTCATCATCGTCTCCCGCGGTCACGGAAGGAAACATCATCGTCGTCCTCCGCGATCAAGGCAAAATCATTACAACATTTCCCTCGCCTGTGTAAACATCAACGTCATCTCCCGCAGTCACGGAAACGTCATTGTCGTCTCCCACGGCTACGGAAACGTCATCGTCGTTTCCCGCTGTCACGGAAACGTTATCGTCGTCTCCCGCGGTCACGGTAACGTTATCGTCGTCCCCAGTGGTCACCGAAAGGTCATCGTCATCTCCCGTGGTCACGAAAAGGTCATCATCGCCTCCCGCGGTTTTGGAAACGTCATCCTCGTCTCCCGCGGTTTTGGAAACGTCATCGTCATCGTCCACTATCGCGGCAAAAACGTGAACATTTTCCGAGGCCGTGAGGACAATCATCATAATTGGCTTTCGTGGTTACGTAAACGCAAGACGACGATCGCGGCAAAATCATGATAATTCCCGACTTTGAAATCAAATTTAAGACTAAATCCCGACTTTTCAAGACCATTTTGAAATTCAATACTAATTCCCGATTTTCCCGACTACTAGACACCCTGCATTCTGCACACCCAATACTACAAAATAAAATCATAAAACGTGTTCTTGCAATTCTTTTAAGGTCATATATCCTATATTTCTCTGTCTATAACTTTTTTATAATTTTATCAATTTAGTTTTTCCCTAGCTGCTTAATTTAAGTTGAAGATAATTTTATAAAATTAAATTGTAGGCAGTTTACTTTATTATCCTTAAATACCCCCGCCGCAGCAAACCTGCCGACTAAGCGAATTTCCATTTGTCTGAATTGATTTTCAGTTAAATATATTTTAATAACATTAGGTTTAACGAGTACCTAGGTTTGCTGCTACAAGGAAACTAATAAAGTGTGTTTTTGAGTAAAATATTGATAGCTTAGTACAAAATAAATAAATTTGCCAAGTTTGATCAAAATATATCCATAAACAAGCAAACTACAACATTTGACAATATTCTCCATAAAAATAACATGGGAATTTTAAATTCACAATTTTTTTAATTTTCTCCGTTACTAATAATCGAACAAAAACACTTTTATATACTAAATTATTTGTTTTTTTAAGCTCTTTAAAAAGGTCTAAAGAGAAATCGGGAAATTTTGTGTTTTGAGGGTCATAAGTGAGAAAAACTAATTTTTACCCCATAAAACCCCCAGTAAAGCCCCGTTCCCATGGTCCGGTCGTGCTGGTTCGCGAACTCATTCAAGTTTATCCCGCTTTACACCTTTAAACCAAGTTTCATCAAAATCGGACAAAAATTACTCAAGTTATCGCGTTCACGGACGTATATATATATAAGTCTATATTATATATATATACATACGGTATATAAATACCCCCGCCGCAGCAAACCTGCCGACTAAGCGAATTTCCATTTGTCTGAATTGATTTTCAGTTAAATATATTTTAATAACATTAGGTTTAACGAGTACCTAGGTTTGCTGCTACAAGGAAACTAATTAAGTGTGTTTTTGAGTAAAATATTGATAGCTTAGTACAAAATAAATAAATTTGCCAAGTTTGATCAAAATGTATCCATAAACAAGCAAACTACAACATTTGACAATATTCTCCATAAGAATAACATGGGAATTTTAAATTTAGAATTTTTTAAATTTTCTCCGTTACTAATAATCGAACAAAAATACTTTTATATACTAAATTATTTGTTTTTTTAAGCTCTTTAAAAAGGTCTAAAGAGAAATCGGGAAATTTTGTGTTTTGAGGGTCAAAAGTGAGAAAAACCAATTTTTACCCCATAAAACCCCCCGTAAAGCCCCGTTCCCATGGTCCGATCGTGCTGGTTCGCGAATTCATTCAAGTTTATCCCGCTTTACACCTTTAAACCAAATTTCATCAAAATCGGACAAAAATTACTCAAGTTATCGCGTTCACGGACGTATATATATACAAGTCTATATATATATATATATACATATATAAAAATTTGAACGAACGGTGTTTTTGGCCTCTGGGGACATCAAAATGAAAAAGTAAATCGGTCCCGGGTCTAGGTTTTACCGTGCCACCTACGGTAATAGCTACTTCCCTATAGGGAAATTCGCTAAAATTTGAACGAATGGCGTTTTTGGCCTCTGGGGACATCAAAATGAAAAAGTAAATCGGTCCCGGGTCTAGGTCTTACCGTGCCACCAACGGTAATAGCTACTTCCCTATAGGGAAATTCGCTAAAAAAAGTAAAAGTGTAACCGATTTTGTTTTTTGAATCAATGGTTTGAGTGTGTAGGCCCTAATTTAGGTAATCTTAAATGCCTTGAACTATGGAACTGGTAAAGTGTCACCTATGAGTATTGATAGAAGAAGACATTGTATCCCTGTGTTAAAGTTGATAAGCCAGTTTTTTTTAGCTGATTGTAAATTACTGACTTAGGCTATGTTCAATACTGCAATACTGCCAATTTTAAATAATTCCAACTGATAGGACGACTTACAGTTAGCCAACATATTTTATGTCAAATCAACTTTCACCCTCAGTGACAAAAACTATGGAATAAAATACAACTAACTTTGGAGGTAGCGCTTTCTGTGAGTGGCTAATTCAATGGATGTAGTTTTTTAATAGATAAAAGGCTAGACACAGCTGGTCCAAATATAAATGGTATAACTATTTCAGTATTCAAAAGTGAAGTTAAAATGTACTGTTTGAACCTAACGTATTCCATTAAAATATTAAAGTAGGTACATCAAAGGGAAACTAGATACAATTTATTGTACCTACTAATATACAATGTTTATATAGAATATACATACAATGTATCAAATTTCTCTTTACTGTAAAATATGTATAAATAGTTAATGCTTAAATTGTTTGGGCATTTACTTTTTTCTATAGTTTAGGAGCAATGGTAAAACATTGTGGTTTTAAGGTAGATGTGTAACCATTTCATACCGTAAACTTAATGAACCAAATGTTTCGAAACCGCGCCCTCCCCCATTGCAAACACAAAGCATGAGTGGAACTGCAATTTAAGCATGTTACACTGATACAACCATGTACGAAGGACGAGTACTCTGGTTAGGCCCTACCGCAAATCTATACCCAAGTTAGGCCTATAGTTTCTAAATTAGCCTAAAAGCGTTCTAAAAATAATGTCAACTTAATGTGGGGCCTTATAAAAATCATTTTCATGTTGGTTGTATTCACCTTGTGTTTGCTTGAAACTCGTCTGACTTGCATAACTAATGGCTTAAATAAAAGCCGGTATTTCACTAAAGGTTCTTAAACCATAATATAGGCCCTATATAGGTTATATAATTATAACTGGTGAAATAGGCTACACCTTAAATTGAAGTAAGAATATTCTAAATAATCAAATTTATGTTTTTTTGCTCAAGTTATACAGGTGATGCCGATGCTTGATGTGAAATCTGTGCGTGCATACTTTAAATTTAAGACCAAAATTATGAAAATCGGTCGGGTAGAAGAGCTAAGCCGACTCGGAAAAGAAAAACCAATATTTTTTATTTAGGTACCATATACGACCATGATTTGGACCACGTGACCAGTTGTTTTTTAGCTCCCATGAGTGTTAAACAAAGCCCCCGCAACAAAACTTTAGGGACATATAAGTGCGCACGGGACATGGATAACTTAAACATGGACGAGTTCAGTAAAGTTAGCAAAGTCTACACTAATTTACACAGACTAAATTCATAGCATGACAAAAAAATTACAAGTAGGCCTAGCTTTGAGTCACAAGGAGTGTTGATTGGATAAATACATTTGAAGCTTAACTGTTACATCTTATGATAATTAATTTATTATTAGAAGACTTACCGTTGGGGCCGTATTTTTCTTGATTTCTTTTAACTTGGTCTGGCGTTAATCCCCGTTCAGGATCAACACTGAAATAATTTAAAACTTCATCTACTGTCTTTGCGTGGGCGTCTTCCATGGCGACGTGTGTACCTGACCTCACCGGCACATGAACTGGTTAATCTGAAACAAAATTACTTTTCATTAGCGTTACAATAAACACCAAGTGATGAATTTCTCACAGTTTATCACAAAGCTAAATAAGTTAAGTTCAGGTTAAAATAATTATAAATTGTGCATGGTGTGTTCTTTATGAATATACTGTATTTTATTAACTTAAAAATTTATCTTTGAGGCCTTACTTACAGGCCTAATTTACATATGTAAGTTAAGTTACCCGAAGTTAAACCCTAATCGTTTAAATTTTTTTAGTGTATGGTAATTCATGACTGCTTGTCTCTGTCGCCATTTACTGTTTAACTAAGTGTAAACAAACATGAAGGATTGATGGGATTGCCTAGGGGAAGAAGAAACCTAAGACGACAAACATTAATTAGTTTTAAACAAAATACAGACAACATCTTAACCTTACTTAAATAAACATAACCTAAACACCGTCACCTTTCAGTGATTTGTTTTCATAATTGCTGATTTAAGTTGTTTTGTATATGCCTATGATAATGCAATGAGCTCATTTCTGTTGGCTAACTTATAGGCCTAATGCTCATTGTAAAAGTTGTTGCATGTCATTTTTCAAGAATAGCCAACTTAATTCACATTAACCCTCCGAGTGTCCATAGTTTAGGCCTTAATGTCCACCTATTTTTGGCCCCTTTGCAAGGTTTTATTAAAACGGATCTGAGAAGCTTAAAACAATGTTAATTCTAATGTTCTATATACCGTACCATTTTGTTTGGAAAATCATGGGCTTCAATATTATATATAAAACATAAGGAACATTTTTTCAAAAAAAAATTTTTAGGTAAAAAAAAAATATAATTTCAAAAAATTTTCAAAAAAAAAATAAGTTCGCGCTCAATGAAATTGTATAAATTATAGGCCTATAAATATTTGAAAATAGCCACTTTGTTCTAAATTTAATGAGGATTACAAATATATAATCATATAGCGAGGTAAGTTATCAAATAAATAAGTTATGAGCGAAAAACGGATTTCAGTACATAGCGTTTAGCTAAGAATGCATAGCCTAACCATAGCTAGGAATCTGGCTGATAATTTACATCAATATCACTACCTACTTCTTCAGGATCATCAACCAGCACTTCAAAACCACTTAAATCTTCTTATAATGCACCACGTATATCACTACTTTTGATTTTTAACACTAAAACAATGATAAACGTAATAAAACACATCAGTCATCGGTCCGGGGGAACCTAGCTGTTTACAAATACACGCACGTCAGCTGTCTGCTACAATATTTTCGGAACTAAAATGAATAGCGCTTAGAGACAGACCTCTGGAGAAAGCTTAGAATATTACGGAAAGAACGATACCTAACTCGATCCAGTTCAATCCGATTCAGTCAGTCATAGAGCCTTCGCCGTAAACGATGTTTGTGCGTCATAAAAGTGACGCGTGACCCTACACAAAGTGTGTTGTGCGTCATTTTTATGACGTGTGACACTCGGAGGGTTAATACTTATTTAATAATTAAGCTAGCCCAAGTTAAGTTACGATATCCTAAGCTAACTTACTTAGGTTAGGTACTTATTATTTCTTGTGAATCGAACTGGTTCTTCGACCGTTGGGAGGTTAAACAAATAAATAACTTAGGCTAGCCTAGAACAAAATTTAGCTAAGTTAACAGTGGGAGGGTTTCTAATTCAATGATTGCAAACTTAGCCTAATGAATGTAATTCGTTACCGGTAACTTGATAATAAAAACTTGACTAGCCTACATAAGTTACCTTACGATAGGCCAGTCCTATCACCAGATAACTTATAACTTAATGGATGGTTAGGTTAGGCCCTAATATAAGTAGGCCTAATTGGCGTAAAAATATCTTCATATGGAATATCATGTATTTTTAGGATACCTAAATAGGCTTGAGTTACTCCATGAGCAGTGCACAGTAAAAAGGTTAGGCCTAGCCTACTAAGTTAAATTTTAGGCCTAACATGCCAGATAACCTGTGTAGGCTACTTAATTAACTCACCGAGATCCTTTAAGCACACTTTGATCTTCAAATCGTAGCCTAGTTTGTTATAATTATCAGTTTCTTTAGGAATGGTTTCGGCAGTCAAATAGTTGTTTAGGCCTAGCCAAGTTTATGAACAGAGTTGGTCGCACGCAATATAACCTATCTTCAAACGTTAGGACGTGATCTTAAAAATCAGTGCAAGCTTTTAGTAAATAGTTTTGAATTGTCATAACAATGCAATAAACTCAAAGGTAACTAACTTGTTTAAAGATATTACAAATAACATTTTTATGTACCTATCGTTCAACACCTGAGAGAATGATGTGCACGAAAACTGTAACACGGCTCACTTGATTATGTTATACACTGCATTGTTAATTGTTAGAGAACCATAAAATGTTCAGCTTTTAAAATGTTGCTAGAGAAGTTTCAATACTTTAACATTAAATAAATACCGGATGAAATAACCCAAATATATAACTTAAAATACGAAACAAAATTACGGCAGCAAGACGACGAACTAGAATCTACGACTGCAAACTACACGGTACACGGAATGACGGAATACGGAATGATGGTGCCACAGCCTCACTAATACTGAAAAAAATGTTCACTCGCACTCATGGAAGCCATTGCATGTGGAATTATCCGATTGGTTGTTCAGTGGTTTTATTTATGACGTGTTCCGCATAGTAACGCGCGAAAGTTTAAATCGTGAAACTTCGTGACTCGCTGCGTCGACCTTTTTTATGTTAACAACAGAATTTACTTATCTAGAATAATCTTTTCTTATTAATGGAACTATCATTTCTCTTTAAAGCAAAATTATGAAACTACAGTAACCAGTTGAGCGTATTTGAGTAACCAGCAACAGCTAGGTAGCCTACCTTGTAAAATTGATTTTTAAGCAAGTGACCACCTCAGTCCAGTGTTGAATCACGATGCATAAACCATTACCCAACGTAAAAATTCTTTAGCATTGAGTGATCATTACATAACAGCTAGTGTAGTTATGTAGGTTTGTTAAGTTTGTTTTACCTTTTTCGTTTACCTAACATTTAGTTGCATTATTACATTTCATAATAATCCACTGCCACTTTTCTGTGGATTTATTTCCCCTATATTTCAAGAAAAAACCTTACATTGTAACCAAATATTTAGACATTAAAACATAAAACATATTCTTGCTTCAATAGTCCCTATGTAGGATAACAAGTAAAGTGGTACTTGAATGAAATTGTATTTTTATTTCAAAAACCCCATAAGTTAAGTATCAAAATGAAACCATCCCTAAGAATTCCTCAAGCGTTTTAACTAAACTTGCTACAGAACAGGATAAATGCCACAGAAATACTTACGAAGAGCGACACTCCCTCGTGCACAGTGCAATATGGGAATTGGCAACACGTTTTTTATGTAAATAGTCCCAAAATACAAGCGAGGGACAGGAGTGGGGGATAAAACTAGCGACAATCGCAGTAAGGCCCGGGCAACCCTCGGTGACGGTTTTAGCGACGCAAAGAACCCTCAATTATTTTGGCAGAGAACCACGCGGCAATGAAGGGGAAGGGGCGATGAGCCCCAGCTTGTCTATAAAGAGACAAGAATACCTGGACAAGCGTCAACGTTTAATCTGGTACTCTAGGCGGCATGGCCATGGCAGCTCACTATATCGAATAACTTCCAGTCGAACGGATGATATTTACTTACATAACAGTGTTTAGTGCCCAATCATAATTTATTAGTTTTCAATAAGAATACACTCATGAGTTGTTCCTAAATTTGCAGCAATCGAAAAAGGCACTGTTTAAGTGATATTAAAGTCATTTTGTATTTTCAAAGAATTTGTTAAATAAATGTTTGTTTGGCATGCTTGTTGAACTGTAATACCTTCGACCACTCATAAATGTTTGAAGGATCCAGAACTTTCCAACAAAATTATTTCTAGAAGATGACCTGCAAATGTATCTGTTTTATGACTGTCATAACTTCGAGCCTCGTCCCACGCAATTTTGGCCGACATTCAGCGACTGTTTACATTAGACCGAGGTTGATCCGAGCAGACTACAGCCAATAGCCAGGGATTCAACAACACAACAACACCGCTCTCATAAGATTGGTCTTACAGACTTAATTTATTTTGTAATGACAATTTCGTGTTATACAATAATTAAGTAACATTCGACTAAGCCAGTATTATATTTCAGTAATATATTGTGATATTTTTGTAATCACAATTTTCTTTACAATCTGTTCAGTTTTTTGAACATTTAGCAAATACAATAACAACTGTTAATATAACGTTAGTTAGTCTCTGTCCATCGACAGATCTAACTTAAAAATATTTCAATGAAAAAATAAATAAGTAAATAAACAAGAGAAAAATAAATTATTCAAACAAAACGTGAGCTGAGGTCTAAAACATGTATGAAAATAATTATGATATTAAGGATGGAATTCTAAATTTCTCTCTGTCCCTACCATAAATCTTACTAATATTATAAAAATGTGAAAGTTTGTGTGTTTTTGTTTATTTGTTTGTTTGTTTGAAGTTCAATCACGCATAAACTACTGGACGGATTGGGCTGAAATTTGGCATGATGATAGCTTACATTCCCTATTAACATATAGGTATATTATTATCTCAAAAATCCTTTCGGGCTCCGCCCCAGTAGCTCTGCAGTTCCCCATGTTAACCTTATGAGTATTCATATTTAAAGGGAATTAAAGCATTTAGTCAGCTGTTTCAACTAAAAAAGTTGGTTCTATGAAGTACCTACAAAAGCATTGAAAGGTTATAAGATTTACCTACAGGGTGCAGCACTATAATTATTTTTGCATTGATGTACAGCTAATTTGAACTAAGCAGCAACAACCATCGATCTCTAGAGATCGATGGCAACAACAGACTGTGATACGCAATGAGAACTGTCAAAGTAGGATTGTTTACAGTTATTTTTTTATGTCATGAATAATTCGTGATTTTTGCGAATATTTAATAATTTATTGAGCGGAGTGAGCGAAGCGAGCGAAGCTCTTATACGTCGACTCTTATGCATTTCGTAATACGCAAACTCCTCCTAGACGGCTGAATCAATAGTTTTCAAATTTTGCATGGTGATAAAGACCATATCGGTGAGTGCCAACATCTATATGGCGTTAAAAATAACTCTCAGGAATACGCCCCTCTGGGTCTCAAAGTTTCAATGTAATCCTTATGGAATCAATATTTGACACATAAACAACGACATATGATCAGCTGTTGACTTTTGAATGCAGTAGATAAAGAAATAGCTGAAAGCATTATTCCACATATATTAGAACAGAAACGGTATGGATCATAAATTTAATCAAATGACGACACTAGCTTGAGGTTCGTGACGTATGAAGTGGTGAAGAAAGAAGTAAAGGCGAGCAGTCTAGAGTGTGGAAACTGTTTATGACTATTAGATTAAGGTATCTGCATTCCTAAAATTCTATGGGAAGGGAGGAAAACAGGTCCACGACGTAGGAAGTGGTGAAGGAAGTAGTAAAGGCGAGCAGTCTGGAGTGTGTAAACTGTTTATGGCGATTAGATTATGGTATCTGCATTCCTAAAAGTCTATGGGAAGGGAGGAAAACAGGTCCGCGACGTAGGAAGTGGTGAAGGAAGTAGTAAAGGTGAGCAGTCTGGAGTGTGGAAACTGTTTATGACGATTAGATTAAGGTATCTGCATTCCTAAAATTCTATGGGAAGGGAGGAAAACAGGTCCGCGACGTAGGAATTGGTGAAGGAAGTAGTAAAGGCGAGCAGTCTGGAGTGTGGAAACTGTTTATGACGATTAGATCAAGGTATCTGCATTCCTAAAATTCTATGGGAAGGGAGGAAAACAGGTCCGCGACGTAGGAAGTGGTGAAGGAAGTAGTAAAGGCGAGCATTCTGGAGTGTGGACACTGTTTATGACGATTAGATTAAGGTATATGCATTCCTAAAATTCTATGGGAAGGGAGGAAAACAGGTCCGCGACGTAGAAAGTGGCAAAGGAAGTAGTAAAGGCAAGCAGTCCGGACTGTGGGAACTGTTTGTAACAATTAGATTAAGGTATCCGCAATCCTAAAATGCTTGGGAAGAAAAGAAAACAGGTCCGCGACGTAGGAAGTGGTGAAAAAAGTAGTCAAGGCAAGCTGTCCGGAGTTTGGGAACTGTTTATGACGATTAGATTAAGGTATCTGCAATCCTTAAATGCTACGGAAAGGGAGGGAAACAGGTCCGCGATGTAGGAAGTGGTGAAGGAAGTAGTAAGGTGAGCAATGTGGAGTATGGTAACTGGAAACCGTTTGTAGCAGTTTTATTGTATCTGCAATGCTGTAATACTATGAGAAGGAATAGAAGCATGCCCACGACATAGGAAATGGTGAAAGAAGTAGTAAAGTCTAGCAGTACGGAGTGTGGGAATGTTTGTGGCAATTAGAGTAACGTATCTAAAATACTAAAATGCTATGGAAAGTGATGAATACAGGTCCACGACGTAGGAAGTGGCTTAGGAAGTAGTAAAATATGAGCATCAGCATAGTGTGAGATCCGTCTGTGGCAGTTAGATTAATGTATCTTCAATACTAAAATGCTACGAGAAAGGAAGGAAACAGGTCTACGACGTAGTAAATGGTGAAGAAAGTAGCAAGGCTAGCAGTGCCGAGTGTGGGAACTGTCTTTGGCAAATACATTAATGTATCTGCAATCCTAAAATGCTATGGGAAGAGAGGGAAACAGGTCCACGACGTAGGGTGTGGTGAAGGAAGTAGTAAAGGTGAGCAGTGTTGAGTTTGGGAATGGATTAATGTATCTGCGATGCTAAAATGCTACGGGAAGAGACTGTAGACTGTATGTTAAAATGATTACGAAGCAGGAATCGATACATATTGAATTTTCGATACATGCAATTGTTTACAATCGAAATTTACAACTGAGTTGACAACAGCTGATTTTTACTCCATAGAGGCTAAAAACCATTTTTACTCCCTAAATATTAAAAATGCTACTTTAGACCCGCAACGCATGCATTCAAAACTACTGTTTTTACTTTAGTATGACAAAAACAATATAATATGAACCCTTGATGACTCCGCTCAATTTTGTGGATGCCTCTGCAAACGCCACCTAGTTTTTCTTTATTGTTTAGGTGAAGTGGTAGAACATTAATGGTTGGTAGATGTGTAATACTATAGTATACCGTCAATTTAAAGAAGCATATTTTTACAAACTGTGTCCTCCCTTATTGCAAACGCAAAGCTTGAGTACAACTGCAATAAGCATTTTATACTTATATTCCAACCCCGTACGAAGGACGGGTACTCTGCTAGTAAAGATATATATATATATATATATATATTAATTTAGGTGTTCACGTAACAGAGCTGCTGATATATTAAATCCATATATAAATCCCAAAGTACCCCTGAATTTTTGAGAAAACTACAAGTCACAACCCACATAAACCATATAGTTAAAATGTTCGTCATGACGAGAAACCTTTCGCAAACCAATCCATTATTTCATCAATTGCCCTTTAAGGTCTTAATTCCTTTCTAAAGGGAACTCTCCATATACCTAATGTTAAAAATACTGTGTGTAAAAATAATGTGATATTTTGCGAATTGTTAATAATTTATATTTCTTTATTGTTTAGGTGAAGTGGTAGAACATTATGGCTATGGTAGATGTGTAACACTATAGAATACTGTAAATTAAAAAAGCAAGTTTTATCAAACTGTGTCCTCCCTTATTGCAAACGCAAAGCTTGAGTATAAGTGCATTTTAAACTTAGCCTATATGCCAACCCCGTACGAAGGAGCTCATCTTGAAAATTAAGAAGTTAAACGGGGCAAAGCCCGCGGGTACAGCTAGTCACTGTATAAATCAATATGTAACTATATAAAATCCTTGAAACTATATGTATACTAGAGGACACATGTTGCTCCACAGTGTTAACATAAAAGTAATGTACAAAACAATCAAATTTAAAATTTTTGATGAGTAAGCTATTGATTTTTAATCATAGAAAAGCTTAATAAAAATAATTTTTATGTTGGTTGTTCGCCTTGCGTTTGCTTGAAACTCGTTCGATTTGAATAACTAATAGCATAAATGAAAGCCGGTATTTCAATGAAGGTTCTTAGACCAAAATACTGTATATTAGATTATATATTTGGATATTTGGACATATTTGGATTATATATAACTGGTGAAATACATCTTAAATTAAAGTAATAATTCAAAAATGAATCAAATTATGTTTTATGGTCGAGTGATGCAGTAGGTAAATATATGCCGATACTTGATGTGAAATCTTTGCGTGCATGCCTTCAATTTGAGACATCAATAATGAAAATCGGTCGGGTAGAAGGGCTAAGAACTCGGAAAAGAAAAAAACTAATTTAACTCTCACAAGAAATGCAAGGGGAGCAAATTTAGTTTACGTATAAGCCGAGTGGGATTGTGGATAAACATATAATGCCGATGCTTGAAGGCAAATCTGAGCGTGTATACCTTCAATTTGAGACCTCAACCATGAAAATCGTTCGGGTAGCAGAGCCAAACGAACTCGGAAAATAAAAGGCAAATTGTTTAAATATATAAGATGCCAATTCGTTCCATCCCCATGATGAAGTCGTCAGGTTTGGAATAAAAATGGACGTACAGTAGTTTGTTTGAGCCACCAACACCATCCTAATGCTAAAGTAAATTACAAGTTTCTCTTGAATATTCATAGGCCAAACTGTTTAACCAAGTCAAGTGATAGGATGACTTATTTTAATCTTGAGTGTAACTCAGTTACATAAGCATAAGCTAAGGATGAGATTGGTTTACACTCATTTAGATTCAACCACGTGGTTTTTTTTATATAAATAATCAACTACAGCTAAGTCAGTCAATATAAATGGGATGTCTACTTTAGTCTCCAAAGGTCAATAATAAAATACAATTTACATGATTGTATTGTTACATGTTTAAAATTCAGACGAAATTTAATATTCGAAATCATACCGGATAAAAGCAGAATCGCTTTATGAATACTTACCAAGTCATTGAATTTCCTTTGCATTTAAAACACAGAAAATGTTTAACTGTTCAAGAAAAGCAAAACTTCAGTTATGTTCCTGGCAGATCTGATATCACCCGACGTCTGCAGCCTCAATTACTCGCGTTAGTCCATAAATGAGTATAATATTCGTAATCATTAAATAGGACAACACGTTGAATTTATTTTCCTATTCTTCTAAATATATAATACCCCCACCGCAGCAAACCTGCAGACTAAGCGAATTTCCATTTGCCTGATTGGATTTACACTAAAATGTCTCCTTAAAAATATCACATTTGTTCCCTTTAAATAGCATTAGTTTAACGACTACTTAGGTTTGCTGCAACAGGGAGGGTAAAAAGTTCGTTTTTTTGTAAAATGTTAATAGTTTAGTATGAAATGAATGCATTTTCCAAATTTGGGCAAAATATGTTAATAAACAAGCAAACTACAACAGTTTACTTATTCTCCATAAGAATAACATGGGAATTTTAAATTAACAATTTTTTGGAATTTTCTCCGTAACCATTAGACGCATTATAACGCTTCAATATACTAAATTATTTGTTTTTTTAAGCTCTACAAAATAGTTTGGAAAGAAATTGCAAAATTTTATGTTTTTTGGGTAAAAAATTGGAAAAACCCATTTTTACCCCATAAAAGCCCCCATAAACCCCCGTTCCCATGGTCCGATCATGCTGGTTCGCGAACTCGTTCGAATAAACGTAGGTTTACACGTTTGTACCAAATTTCATCAAAATCGGATCATTTTTGCTCGAGTTATCGCGCTAACGGACACACATATATATATATATATAAATATATATATATATATATATGAATTTGAACGGATAGTGTTTTTGGTCTCTAGGGACCTCAAAACGAAAAAAAAAATCGGTCCCTGGTCCAGGTCTTACCATGAGTACTACGGTAATAGCTTATTCCCTATATGGGAAATTCGCTAAAAGACAAAGCCCTCACTGACTCACTGACTGACTCATTCACTCACTCACTCATCGCTAATTCTCCCACTTCCCATTTACCTAGGAGGCTGAAATTCGGTTCACCGTTTCATTGGGCATTAAATAGGAAAACTAAGTAGTTTTTATTCTGATCGGTCTTTCGGGCTCCACCCCAGTGGCTCTGGAGTTTCCCATGTTAACCTTATGATTTTTCATATTTAAAAGGAATGAATGAATCTTAACGGCTGTTTCAATTAAACAAGTTGGTTCTGTTCTATGATGTTCTATAGCAAGTTACAAGGATTACCAACAGGATGCAGCACTATTTTTTTTTTTAATTTATGACAACAGCTAATTTGCAACCAAAAGGTGAGTGAGCGTAGCGAACGAACTTCAACCTGGAGGCGAGTTAGCGTAGCGAACGAGCTAACCTGAAGGCAAGTGAGCGCAGCGAACGAGCTCCAACCTACAGGTGAGTGAGCGTAGCGAACGAACTTCAACTAGGAGGTGATTAAGCCATGCGAATACTTATGAAGTTAAACGGGGCAAAGCCCGCGAGTACAGCTAGTCTCTTATATACTTTTCTACTTTCCTGCTCCTGTGTACATTAGGGTACATGGATCAACTATTTGTAGCATTTTTCTTAAATGTATGTTCTTACTAGATATATCGGACTTTATGATAAAACATTCCAATACTTGTTTGTATTATCTATATATTTAATACGCTAGGCATATTTTTGTCATAATTGTTTTGGAGTGTTGGTGCTACCGATCACCATGTCCAAGGTGTCGTTAGAAAGGTCTTAGCATGTAGTTTTGCCATCAAAGAAAAAAACTTTGGAATTCCATCAAGGATCTGCCCCCGTGGCCTTCAAAGTCCCCATGTTATTCTTAGGGAGAAAATGTTTGTTTACATTTGAACAGATGAATATTTTGAAATTGACACTAATTTGAAGCAGCTGGTGTTATACAAAAATTTTGCACAAAATCAAAACATAACCAAAAAAACCTTCGACATAATAGAGACTATGACATTGAGACGCCCAATAGGAGGAGGCCAACAAACTTTAACTGGTTGACGCGAACGAAATACAAATAATACTATTATTGTCGTTGATAACCGAATACAGCAAACACCCTTCCGTGTTGGGTTTAAGTGTGCTCTCCAAAAGCCGCCTGAAGTTTTCACATTCAATTTAGGACTGTTGATTAATCGCTGCATAAGCTGTTGATTTTGGAAGACAAGGAGGCGGGTAGGAGTACATTGGAAACAGAAGAGAGGAGATATTAGATGAGTGGCAAATGCGTTGGGAACAGAGTGTTTTATGTTAACGTTTTAAAGGTAAACGTTCGGATATATACCTAACATCAGAAAGAGACTGGAACAAGATTGGGAGATGGGCCATTATGAAACGCAGTTTGTCACAGGACATTGAAAATTTCAAGGCGATTTTGTGAAGATTTCACATGGTGGAAGAGGAAGTATGTAGATGTGGAGAAATAAAAACCGCGAGTCACGTATTTATAAATTTGTCACTTCAGGAAACAAGTTGGAGAGAACTGGAATAAGTCTTGGATAAGAGAGGTCTAGAGAGGAGAAAATAAAACATGATGAGAGACAAGGAAACAATTGAGACGTGCAGAAAATTAGCTAGGGAAATAGGAAAACCCAGGGATACATACAGTCGCTAAAAAAACACAATAAAAACTAAGAAAGAAAAGGAATGAAAACTTGCCCATAAAGGGGAGAGGAAATGTCGTGATGTTAGGCTTTTGGACACATAATGTGTCTGGAAACCTAATGCGGCTATGAGTAAGGCCATTTATAGAAAACACTATTTACAATAAATGTTGATTATATCGATCTGTTATGTACATCTTGAGTATTTCCATAATCTTTTAGTCGAATGTTTTAAAGTCATAAGAAATTATGACTGCTATTCGTTTTAAAATAACGCCTTTAATACCTAGCAATTGCTCGAATTCGAGCAACAGGTACACTAGTTATTATTATTATAATACATTGATAGAGTTTGAGAAAGATATTATTTTCCTCTACGAACTTCCCTACTTGCGATGTATTCGAAATTAGCATGTAATAAGAAGATCACTAACAGTTTTTTAATAACGACACAGCTAATTCAACACAAGTTAGATTCAAGCCGGGTTTTCCTAGGCGCGGAATCGGCGAGCGAAGAGAGGAACGCGTAGAGCGGACTCCACTTGTCTTAGGCAATTTAATATTACTGTTTTCCTAGAAGCGGAGCGGAATGCCATGTAATTTCAATTCCGCTCTCCGCGTTCCTCTCTCCGCTCTCCGCTTCCGCGCCTAGGAAAACCCAGCTTAGACATAGCAACACATCTAACTAAAGTAAAATATCTTCGGCGATAATGAACTAAACCTAAACAACTAGGTTGGCCTAAAATGATCATAATATGAAGAACATAATTAATGCAGTTGTATATTGGGACAGTGATTCGTTGGTATACAAGTGTGGGACCTTGGCTGCATTAGAATAAGAATAAGAATACTATTACCAACGACATAGTAAAAAGAATAAAATAAGAATAAAATAATGTGTTTTCATCAGGTAAACATGTCTTCTTACTACAATGAATCGCTTACTAAAGCTGCTTATTTGCATTAGCAGAATTGAAAACAAGTCGGAAGTTGTTTTGAGAGGTTATCTTTACATAATAAATATTTCGTTTTCTAGCTTAGTTTGTTAATTAATGATGCAATATGACGAAAAATCTAGTTCTCCACCGCGGCTTCGCCTCGATCGTAAAACTTGATCTCGGGTCAAAAAGATCCACTCTAGGCCCTAGTCATGAAATACTATTATCCACTGGCATTAAATTTTGTTTTTGGTATACCATTTTTTATTATTGAGCAAACAACAAATTACTATTTATAATAACAGTTGTTAAAGCGCAGCAACGCGCGCCAGGTAACTGCCAGTAATACTGTAATTGCCAAGTGCTTAAATAGTTTAAAATACAACCGTGAGACCGAGAAAACTATATAGCGATAATAACAGTAAGGATAATTCAATTATCCGAAAGTCAAAATGAAATGAAGGACTTAATCTTAATGTAAACAGTGACAATTTAAACCTATAGCATATACATATACATTGTAGTTTACTTTTTTGCTACGAAGACCAATATAATACCAGTAAGGCCAATTCAATTATCTGAATGTCAAAGTGAAATGAAGGACTTAATCTTAATGTAAACAGTGACAATTTAAACCTATAACATATACATATACATTGTAGTTTACTTTTTTGCTACGAAGACCAATATAATACCAGTAGGGCCAATTCAATTATCTGAATGTCAAAGTGAAATGAAGGACTTAATCTTAATGTAAACAGTGACAATTTAAACCTATAACATATACATATACATTGTAGTTTACTTTTTTGCTACGAAGACCAATATATTTATATACAGGGTGTTTTTTTAAAACTTGCATCTTTATTTATGTAAAAACCGCAATAGATAGAAATATGCAGTTTGCGGGAATCATCTATTGACGTAGGGGGCCCAATTGTTTTGAATTCAACGTTACATTCACATTCCCCCCCTTTCCCCCCCTGCCCCCCACTTATTTTTTTTAAATAGCAAGGTACCGATTGTGACACATCAAATGAAAGAGCATAAAAAAAGAAAATGTTTGATGAAAAAAATTAAAAATCGGTTCATAAATTTGAGAGATATTTCCCCCTCCCCTTCCCCGGAACTTGATTTTTTTTTAATAGCAAAGTACCCCTTGTGACATATCAAATGAAAGAGCATGAAAAAAAAATTTTGGTGAAATTTATTTTTCATTTGATATGTCACAAGGGCGGGTAACTTGCTATTAAAAAAACAAGTTATGGGTAGGGGAAAAGGGGGGGGGATTATCTCACAAATTCATGAGCCGATTTTAAATTTTTTTCCACCAAAAACTTTCTTTTTTCATGCTCTTTCATTTGATATGTCACAAGGAGTACTTTGCTATTAAAATATAATATTGGATGGTATCTTCTTCTATACTTATAGAAGTCAAATAACATTCACTGACTCACTGGTCATTGTATCTCATAAACTCAGGAATTGGCATGGATATTCTAATTAGGCTCTAGGTGTGCAATAAGAAGCGTTTTCAAGAAATTCCATCAGGGCTCTGCCCCAGTGGCCTCTAAAGTTCCGATGTTTTTCTTATAGAGAAATATCTTTTTTTACATATGAAAAGACGAATATTTTGAATTTTATACTATTAGCTAAGGGAACAGGGTTGTATTTATGTTTGATTGAATTGAAAATATTTGCATTTTTTGTGGCTTGAAAATAATTGGTGTTTAGTTTTTAACTGCATAACACTTGATTAATTTTAAAATGAAAATGTACTCTATTTTTTGATGTTTTTAAGATTTGTTTCTCAGCAACTAAATAACGTAAGTATATTAATTATTTAATGTGTTCAGAATATCAATATCAAAGGAACGATTATTTGCAATCAAGTTTCGCCTAATATTTTAAGGGATGACATCTGCCTTCTTCTATCACTATACGACTTTATGATAATGTACATATATAATGTACATATACATGCATATACTGGATGCTCAAAGAGAGAAGATCAGAAGTGCTTGATAAGTTCAATGGCGTCCATCTCTAGGCTAAAAAATGGCACAATCATGCAATTTCAGATGAGTATGTTGCTTCACAATCCCAGTTCATGTTTTAGCTGATTATGTAAAAACTACTAGCTTTTTATGGTATTTTTTAGAAATGCATACTATGAAGCCACATATTGAGAAAAGACACTTTTATGTGAGTACGTTTTGCTTGGTTAAAACATCATAGACAATGTAGACCTGCAACTGTTTAGCCACTTTGAGGATTATAAGAACCACAATAAAACATCGTGCAAGGTTTTTATATCACTTAATGTTACTTTAAGATCAGACATAAAACTTCCCAATATGGGAGATTTGACAGTACTATTGGATAACAAGGTTCAAGCATGTAAACCAGTAAAACTATGTAAAAGCAGATACAGCGGAGATAGTTATCTTATACTGTCCAAAATATTATGTAGGTGGTTTCAGAGTGAGCATTCCGAAGCTCCTGGTAGGACAGTTAATGTTGTAAATGAAGAAGTTCTCTCTTAGTTTAATTAACTTAGGTGGTCACATATGTTCAACCGTTTGTTTACCTTAAATTTTCACGAGCGAAGTCACGACGGGGTAAGCTAGTAGTATTATATATAGGTAACAAACTTATTGAATCTAAAGGATACCTTATTGTAAACATGGTTTTTATCAAATAGGCTTAAATAAAATGATACCCCCGCCGGCCCCGCCGCAGCAAACCTGCAGACTTAGCGAATTTCAATTTGTCTGATTGGATTTAAACTAAAATGTCTCCTTAAAAATATCACATTTATTCCCTATTTAAACAGAATTAGTTTAATGAGTAGCCTATTTAGGTTTGCTGCAACAGGGAGGGTAAAAAAGTTTTTTTTTTCATGTAAAATGTTACAAGGTACTGTGGTTTAGTAAGAAATTAATGTATTTTTCAAATTTGATCAAAATATGTTCATAAACAAGCAAACTACAACAGTTGACTTATTCTCCATAAAAATAACATGGGAATTTTAAAATTACAATTTTTTGAATTTTCTCCGTAACAAATAGGCGCATAATAACGCTTCAATATACTAAATTATTTGTTTTTTTTTTAGCTCTACAAAATGGTTTAAAAAGAAATTGTGAAATTTTGTGTTTTTAGGGTCAAAAATGGGAAAACCCTATTTTTACCCCATAAAACCCCCCATAAACTCCCGTTCCCATGGTCCGATCATGCTGGTTCGCGAACTAATACAAGTTTATCCCGCCTTACACCTTCAAACCAAATTTTATCAAAATCGGACAAAAATTACTCAAGTTATCGTGCGGATGGACACACACATATATATATATATATATATCTATCTATACTATTATAAAGAAGAGGTGGTGTCTGTGTGTGTGTTTGTATGAGCTAATCTCAAAAACTACTGGTCGGATCGGGCTGAAATTTGGCATGATGATAGCTTACATTCCCGATTAACATATAGGCATATTTTTATCCCAAAAATCCTTCGGGGCTCCGCCCCAGTGGCTCTGGAGTTTCCCATGTTAACCTTATGAGAAATGGAATTAATGAATCTTAACAGCTGTTTCAATTAAACAAGTTGGTTCTGTTCTATGATGTTCAATAGCATTAAAAGTTACAAGGATTACCAACAGGGTGCAGCACTAGCACTATTATTTCTTTTACATTTATGACAACAGCAAAAGGTGAGTGAGCGTAGCGAACGAACTTCAACCTGGAGGCGAGTGAGCGTAGCGAACGAGCTAACCTGAAGGCAAGTGAGCGTAGCGAACGAGCTAACCTGAAGGAAAGTGAGCGCAGCGAACGAGCTCCAACCTAAAGGTGAGTGAGCGTAGCGAACGAACTTCAAAAAGAACCGAAATTTCTTAAACCATGTCCTCACTCATAACTGCTATAAGCATTTGATACTTATATGCCAACCCCGTACGAAGGACGGGTACTCTGCTAGTATATATATAAATTTGAACAAATGGTGTTTTTGGCCTCTGGGGACATCAAAATGAAAAAGTAAATCGGTCCCGGGCTTAGGTCTTACCATGAGACCTACGGTAATAGCTACTTCCCTAATAGAAATTTAAAATTTTGTATTTTCACTGAAGTCGCTCTCTTGTGAAAATACCTAGAAGAAGTGCCTAGTCTGGCTAATGTTGCATTCTTTACTGGAACTCGAAACTGTAGGTAAACACTAATGGACTACGTATTGGAAATGCCGTGATTACTATTTCAGCTTCGAAGACTACTTTCAAATTGAAACAATAGTTCTGAAACCCATATTTCAAGATCTGAGGTCTATAAAACAAATAGGATTAAATGAAAATTAGGCTGTTACATAAAAGGGAAACGCTATTTTTTTAACAAATGTTCTCATACTTAACACCATAAACTGTAGTAATTAAAAATTTATTTAAAATCTGCATAGTTTCCTTACATGAGAATGTTTTTTCCAAAAAGATTGAACATTAAATTATGAGAGGTCCATGCAGATAAGTACATAAAATACCGACGAGTAAATATAGGCCTAAACGCCGAAAAAGAAGCTATGCATCGGGCATTTACAATATGTGATCAAATCACTAATCAGTGATTTACAAATAAAACAGGCAGTAAAATTGTATATGTAGTGTTACATATGTACTACTAATTTATTGCTTATCTTTTTCTTGTTTGATACAAATCAATACTTAATGAGTCGTTGAGGAATTTTTGGGAATCATAAATCAGAATAAGATGGGCAAGGTGGCATGTCGTGAACCCCAACAATAAACAACAGTCAACTAGGAGAATGTTGGTCTTATCTCTCTCGCCTGGCATGGCAACTACACACTAACTATTCTAGACTAGAAGATCTCTCAGTCAATTAACAAGATTTTAGAACAGTTTTAATCAATTACCTAAAAGTAGTCCCCTAATACGTGGAGTACCTACAACATTACAGTGTAGCTTAAGCCACAGACAAGTAAATATTTAATTATTTACTTTATGTAAAGATCAAAGTATTGTTTTTTTTTAAGGTTCAAAGCATAATCACAGTAGACTTTAACCATAGATAAAGTAATATAAAATATTATGTTACTTATTAGGCCTATATTATATTAATTCGTATATGCTTTGACTGCCTGCCTACAGGCTACATCCTTATAAATAATACGTGAAGGCGATTTCTACAAAACACTACTCCTCCGTTAATAATGAACGGATTCTTACAAACTACGTGTCAAAATAAAGTATTTTTTGTGTAGACGCCCCCTTTCACCAATTCATGTAATAAAAGTCCTCGGGCTTTGCCCCACAGGCCATCAAAGTTGGAGTTTCTCCCATAAGATTAACATGGGGGAATCTAAATATTTAATTGGAAACTTTGTCCCCACTAATTTAAGAGAACGGCTGGGCGTAGAAACTTGGTAGAGGTGTCAAAAGAAAGGTCTTGGTCTGTAGATGAGTTACCAAAAGAAAAACTAAGCAAAATCCCTTAGGACTTCGCCCCAGAAGCCTTTAAAGATCCCTCCACAGAGTTGTTTACATTTTGGCCATGTGAATAATACTTTTTAATGAAACAGCTGTTCATTTTTAAATTGTATTTCAAACATCACACATTTATTGGGAGTTACTGAATTCTACCAAATAAGTATTTGCAATGTTATTTTCCGATTTTAAAATTGATTTTCTTCTTTATCATGTCATGTTTTGCAATATAACATTCCATTATGAAATCCATTATGAAAGGAAAATCCTTTTATCACAGCAATTCTTAAATTATTTCTTATTGAACTATCTTATATCTATTGTACGGGTTGGTGTCTACCTTTTTCACCACTGTTGCCTACATTTTATCATATTATTCTACACATATCAAATATTTATGTAGAAATATCTGCTATTATCGTGTCTAATAAGATCCAAACATAGAAACCTTGCCTAAAATGGTATCCATCTTGACAAATTATTTGCTCCTGCCTAGGGCCTGTATTACAAACTTTGGTGCACTGGGTTGGTAACATTATTGAAAATAACACGACATTTTGGCTGTAAACTATGATACAAAGAGAAAATACTATTTAACAACTACTGTCATGACAGAAAGGTCATATTCCTTTTAAACTAGATCGCATAATCCTTTATAAGATACGTTGCTTAACAATATGTAAACGTCAATGTCGTCAATATATACGTATTAGCCAATTTACATTATTTTTTTTTTTGGAAATGTCCCATTGCTATGTCATTTGCATTATTTGTTGCCAATGAAGCCACAAGACCATATGAACTAGGAGGCCCCTAACAGTTCAAGAATAAAAGCCAACTTCACTTCAAGTATATTCCACTACACCTAACATGCGGTAGAGAGATTATATTGACAACTTTATGTTATTGATAAGGCTGAGACAACTAACTGACATCCCCCATGTCAAGGAATTCTAGCTTTAACAGTAACCCCACAATCAATTTCTGAAAACTATGCTAGAGGGTTCATTCATTGGCTCAGAAGTACGATATGAACTGCCCTTACGTGACGAAGGAAAAATCAAACTTACACTGTAACGGATATACCTCCCTTTGAAGTTAGAATATGTCTTCCCAAAAAATATTTTCTTTTGAAATAAAATCATATTACACTGATGAAATCACGGAAGTGTTTAGCTACAAAAGATCCACCAATGCGATTTTAATACGATTTAAAGGTTCTTCCAAAGGAAGAGATACCAGATAACATACTAATAATAACTCCGATGACGTACGGTATGGGGAATATTTTATTCATTGAATTATCAACCAATTTTGGCAACTAACGCAATTAATATCATTATAGTCATTTACACCATCATTTACATCATTTACACTTATAACTCTTTAAACAATGCTAAATGCTCAAAATATGTATATTTCACCCAATTTATCTCAGTTAGATGAATTAACGTAAGTCTTGAAAGTAACCGTCGATTTCGACGGGTTTCGCCTAGTATATATATATACCTACTAACTGTACTGCGCCATGTTTATCGTTGTCACTGTGTAACTAATTAAAAAATATCGGTATCATTGAAGTGTTAGTTAATGGTTTTGATGAATCTAAATTAACAGTTTTAATCAACTTAAGTTAACTATCAATTCAATTAAAATTGTAATAACGTATAAATTAAAACTAACAATTGTCAATGTCAATTTGTATATTAATAATTCTGCTTCAGACGATAACAGACTTGCTATGGTTAAGGATATTTAGCATAAAACAATGTATACAACACATTTACATATTTAAATTCTGCTTCGTTTGTATTATTTTTTAACATTTGTTAAGCTTGAATACAGCCAGACCTGTTACGTACAGGATATAGCTACGTAGCCTTTTATTAACCATTTAAAAATTTTGAAGACATGTCCTGAACAAATATTTTCCAATAGTTTCGGTTCGTGAATAGGGATAGAAATGGATTTAGCTAATAACAAACACTAGTATATGGCTTTCCTGTTTCACCTTATCATAACGATTTGGAAAGAAATATAGATCGAAGAAATCATTGTGGATAGTACCTACGAAGTCAGTAATAGGTTTATTTTTTTAATTTACTTACAACTTTACGGCTCCAAGTTATGAAGATTAAATCGTTAAGGTACTATTTATCTTGAGCGATAGTTTTAAGCCCTTGAGTTTACATTTTTAAGAGAAGCATGCCTATATATTACATTTGGAAGCCTTTTACCACAGCGCCAAACTGTAAACAATCTTTATAACAATGAACAAACAAAAATTAAATTATCTGAGAAACAATAACAACCAAAATAACACCTTGTACTGGTGTTCACTGGCAAAGAGCCTTATGGGATTCGAAAGTGAACTTCGGGCTATGTGTAAGTTCTCATGTACCGTTTGTAGAAGAGGTTTATCAATAAGAATTTTCGAAAAATATTGTATAATGGTTCTGTCTTGATTTGATTGGAAACAAAAAGAAAGACTTAATATTTCTCCATTGTTCGTACTGTGTTTTAACATTTCTTTTAAATAGATACTAAATTTATAATGTACGGATGGATTCCAGATTTTTTATAAATCATATATAGGCATCTTGTGTAAACGGTAAAAAAGGTTATCTGTATGTTAATTTAGAGTAAAGTTTGTTTCAACCGATTCATGGAAGCGTTATTGGCTCTCGATTTAAGATCTTAGTATGATTACGGTCAAGTGCAATCATTATGTTTCCTATCTTCTTAATAAAATTACAAATTTCATCTTTGATATAGGCCTATCACTAGTATTCATAATGGTGGGATATCCATTCATTCACGGACCGTTAATAAACTTTAAACTTATTCAAAGATTTATCATCCGTGGTATAAACATAACTTATAAATTTACAGTAACTTGTTTTTCGATAGTACATGTTTCGGCTTTCGATCTTAATCCCACTGTTTTCAACAATAGTGAACCAATACACGTGAGGTTTGCGACACATCACGCCATTAACCTCTCCTGTAAACGTTATAACAACTTTCCCTTATAATATGTTTAAGTCATATTTATTTTGTAAAATATGATTCATGCAAATCTAAAATGATTAAGTTTTTTTTCACAATGATGGCAAAACGGTTGAAATTGACCATTCTATGAATCCTAAAATAAAATATGATTATTTGGTTTAACACGTTTGAATAGCAGCAACCAGCATTATTTACATTATTATTACAATACCATTAACCAGAGTGTCACTTGCTTGGGTATTTGTTTTATGTTGCAAGTTTCAGATTAGGCCTAAGTAAGTTGTGCTCATACAGTATATGGATTTGCGAGATAATTTGTATGCAATCAGTTATGTATACAATGCACTAAAGGTACCTAACAGTAGTTACCATAACTTTACATAATAAGTAAACGTGTATCAGATACAAAATAGATCGAATACTCAGTACGTTGTATACATAGTATTATCAATAAGGGTTTCCGAGGCTTTAGTAACCGTATACAACCATAGCTTCATGGTGGTATAACGATAGCTCATCAAAAGATTTCACCACGTTGTATTTTCATTTATTACCTATATGCCTATGTCTCTATTATTCAAGTCTAACTATATTTTTAGTTAAAGTTTTTTTATAAAACTATAATATCGAAAGTCTATGTCCACAGTCGACGTTGACTACGAAACGACAGTAAAATTCCTCATATTTTTTCTATACTTGTTTTGAGGTAGTATAAGATTAATAATCGTAAAAGTGCAATACCTTTCGTTATACAATGGAGGTATAAACTTACAGCGAACAGATGATATGAGGAGGTTAGCTCCTGTAAGTGTGTTGGTCCGGGGGCTACTGGCCACTAGTCACTACACTAGTTACCGTGCCGCTTCTTCTATTATTGTACCGAGGTTTAACTATTTTTATTACACCGTCACGAGAGAGGAGGTACGCCGAGTTCAAAATCTATTGACGTTGAAAATGGCTTCATTTTTAACTACAGCTGATAAACTTGGTCGGAATCTGTATCAAAGAAACTTGTTGGCAATGTCATAAATTGTTCAAAGAGACAAACCGTTGACGTCTTTCGCTTAGGACCAACAGACATATTGGAGGTTTTCCAAACCGCCCCATAGTCGTAAATAATGCCCGAATATATTGAGTGAGATGCATTATTGCAATACCTTGTTCATTTAAAATTATTTATAACATTAAAAGATTATAATCAATTCGTATAAAAGGAAAATGTCCTATGGCAGATTAGAAATTTGATCTTTTTATGACGATTACTAGAATTATGGGTTGTTTTAAGAAATAAGTATACTGATTTTTTTATATTATTATGTGTATCGTGTTAATTTAGCATTACGCTTAGCACGACTTCGAGAATCAGAGCTATGTATTGCAAATTTTTAGTCTGATGACATCGACATTTTTTGTAATATTTAGCAATGATAAATACTCGTTTGAAGTTCGTTAGCCTTTGAAGCATGCCTCCGAGTACCTGCTACACATCGGTAAATGCAGCGAGAGAGAGGTCATGTCAGAAATCAGCCGATCGCGTCCACAGGACAGTTTGTTACGTTCCAACGTTTATTTTATTCTCCACTGTGCAAACTCCGCTTTGATTGAGGTAGATAAGCCAGCTTTTCACTTGAATTGAATGTGCTCATATATTAAGGCTTTACATTTATCTTTATATTCAAAAGTAGATTATAAAATAACATTAGGCCTTTTTGTAATGCCGTGATGGTTTGTAGCACTGAATTTAAATTATAAATTTGTTGGGTGATAGTAAAACTGACAATGATTTTTGTCTTGTAAGATAAATTTATTTTTGTTCGTTTTGTAACTAAAAACATTATGCAGCATTTAGTAGAGACGTTGTGTTATTTAGTTAAAAAAGTTTAGACCACTTAGAATGTAATTTTACAATTTATAATCATCAAATTATTATCTACAAAAGAAATATTTTATTAATTGTTATTTTAAATAAGTAAAAAACTAAAATATGAATTCTGAAAGTAATAATCCGTTTATATTTTTGTACATAAATATAATTTGTTAAACTAACGACTTATGCTGGTTACGTATGAATGCACTTCTTACCTGAGGTCTAGGTAAATCCTCCCTCGTGTATTGTCTTATCACCCACTAGTTTATCACAGAGAGAATTATCACTTATCACAACGCCACGAACACGCCACAGATGAGCGGGCCGTCCGCCCAAGGGGGTAGGGGCTTAAATAGCCACCGGCAGCGCACCTGGTGACCAACCCGACAACTAAGAAGCGAATTATTTTCGCCGCTACAACCGCGCTTCACATAGGCCCAAAATCCCGGAACATTACTATCTTACCAATTAATCGACCAAGATTACTAAATACGGAACTGAAATACTCTTTGCAGCCCGGGAAACCGTTTGTGCGAAAACGTAACAGAGTTTAGCTGAGATTCTGGGATTCACAAGAAGGTCGAAGAAATTTGCACGTTAAAATACAGCGATTTGATCGGACATACTTGACAATTGACAAAACGTGATTGGTGTAAATCATCAACAAAACCTTTCTGTAATCTAACTTCTTAATTTTATAACCATAGTTGTAATTCTTAATTTCTTTAAATGAACATAGAGAACTAAATTATATTCTATCTACTACAGACACTGGCGGTTCCAAATGTCAAAGGTTTGGGCTACAGGAGCTAAAGCCCCTCCTGGATCCCGGGGAAAACAAATTTAAAAATACATTTCGATATATAAACTTAAGTCACATTGTAACTTAACATTGCACGTTATCCCCACCACGAGTGAGTAGTTGGCTTGCCTATCTGGCAACGTAACATTGTACGATATCCCTAACACGTGTGATTAGCTGGATTGCCTATCTGGCACCTTAACATTGTACGATAACCCCAACCATGTGAGTAGTTGGATTGCCTATCTGGCACCGTAACATTGTACGATATCCCTAACACGTGTGATTAGCTGGATTGCCTATCTGGCAACGTAACATTGTACGATATCCCTAACACGTGTGATTAGCTGGATTGCCTATCTGGCACCTTAACATTGTACGATAACCCCAACCATGTGAGTAGTTGGATTGCCTATCTGGCGCCGTAACATTGTACGATATCCCTAACACGTGTGATTAGCTGGATTGCCTATCTGGCACCGTAACATTGTACGATATCCCTAACACGTGTGATTAGCTGGATTGCCTATCTGGCACCATAACATTGTACGATATCCCCAACACGTGTGTGTAGCTGGATTGCCTATCTGACGCCGTAACATTGTACGATATCCCCAACACGTGTGTGTAGCTGGATTGCCTATCTAACGCCGTAACATTGTACGATATCCCCAACACGTGTGATTAGCTGGATTGCCTATCTGGCACCATAACATTGTACGATAACCCCAACCATGTGAGTAGTTGGATTGCCTATCTGACGCCGTAACATTGTACGATATCCCCAACACGTGTGTGTAGTTGGATTGCCTATCTGGCACCGTAACATTGTACGATATCCCTAACACGTGTGATTGGCTGGATTGCCTATCTAGCACCGTAACATTGTACGATATCCCTAACACGTGTGATTAGCTGGATTGCCTATCTGGCACCGTAACATTGTACGATAACCCTAACACGTGTGTGTAGCTGGATTGCCTATCTGGCACCGTAACATTGTACGATATCCCTAACACGTGTGATTAGCTGGATTGCCTATCTGGCACCGTAACATTGTACGATATCCCTAACACGTGTGATTAGCTGGATTGCCTATCTGGCACCGTAACATTGTACGATATCCCTAACACGTGTGATTAGCTGGATTGCCTATCTGGCACCGTAACATTGTACGATATCCCTAACACGTGTGATTAGCTGGATTGCCTATCTGGCACCGTAACATTGTACGATATCCCTAACACATGTGAGTAGTTGGATTGCCTATCTGGCGCCGTAACATTGTACGATATCCCTAACACGTGTGATTAGCTGGATTGCCTATCTGGCACCGTAACATTGTACGATATCCCTAACACGTGTGATTAGCTGGATTGCCTATCTGGCACCGTAACATTGTACGATATCCCTAACACGTGTGATTAGCTGGATTGCCTATCTGGCACCGTAACATTGTACGATAACCCCAACCATGTGAGTAGTTGGATTGCCTACCTGGTGCAATAACATTGTACGATATCCCCAACACGTGTGTGTAGCTGGATTGCCTATCTGGCACCGTAACATTGTATGATATCCCTAACACATGTGAGTAGTTGGATTGCCTATCTGACGCCGTAACATTGCACGATATCCCTACCACATGTGAGTAGTTGGACTGCCTATCTGCTGCCATAACATTGTAAGATATCCCGAACACATGTGAGTAGCTGGTTTGCCTATCTGGTGCCATAAAATTGTAATATATCCCCAACACGTGTGAGTAGTTAGTTGCCTATCTGGCGCCGTAACATTGTTCGATATCCCTAACACATGTGAGTAGTTGGATTGCCCATCTGGTGCCACAACATTGTACGATATCCCCAACACACGTGAGTAGTTGGATTGCCTATCTGCTGCCGTAACATCGTACGATATCCCCAATACGTGTGAGTAGTTGGATTGCCTATCTGGCACCGTAACATTGTACGATATCCCTAACACGTGTGATTAGCTGGATTGCCTATCTGGCACCGTAACATTGTACGATATCCCTAACACGTGTGATTAGCTGGATTGCCTATCTGGCACCGTAACATTGTACGATATCCCTAACACGTGTGATTAGCTGGATTGCCTATCTGGCACCGTAACATTGTACGATATCCCTAACACATGTGAGTAGTTGGATTGCCTATCTGGCGCCGTAACATTGTACGATATCCCTAACACGTGTGATTAGCTGGATTGCCTATCTGGCACCGTAACATTGTACGATATCCCTAACACGTGTGATTAGCTGGATTGCCTATCTGGCACCGTAACATTGTACGATATCCCTAACACGTGTGATTAGCTGGATTGCCTATCTGGCACCGTAACATTGTACGATAACCCCAACCATGTGAGTAGTTGGATTGCCTACCTGGTGCAATAACATTGTACGATATCCCCAACACGTGTGTGTAGCTGGATTGCCTATCTGGCACCGTAACATTGTATGATATCCCTAACACATGTGAGTAGTTGGATTGCCTATCTGACGCCGTAACATTGCACGATATCCCTACCACATGTGAGTAGTTGGACTGCCTATCTGCTGCCATAACATTGTAAGATATCCCGAACACATGTGAGTAGCTGGTTTGCCTATCTGGTGCCATAAAAGTGTAATATATCCCTAACACGTGTGAGTAGTTAGTTGCCTATCTGGCGCCGTAACATTGTTCGATATCCCTAACACATGTGAGTAGTTGGATTGCCCATCTGGTGCCACAACATTGTACGATATCCCCAACACACGTGAGTAGTTGGATTGCCTATCTGCTGCCGTAACATCGTACGATATCCCCAATACGTGTGAGTAGTTGGATTAACTATCTGGCGCCGTAACATTGTACGTAATCCCCAACACGTGTGAGTAGTTGGATTGCCTATCTGGCGCCGTAACATTGTTTGATATCCCTAACACATGTGAGTAGTTGGATTGCCCATCTGGTGCCACAACATTGTACGATATCCCCAACACACGTGAGTAGTTGGATTGCCTATCTGCTGCCGTAACATCGTACGATATCCCCAATACGTGTGAGTAGTTGGATTAACTATCTGGTGCCGTAACATTGTACGTAATCCCCAACACGTGTGAGTAGCTGGATTGCCTATCTGGCACCGTAACATTGTACGATATCCCTAACACGTGTGATTAGCTGGATTGCCTATCTGGCACCGTAACATTGTACGATATCCCTAACACGTGTGATTAGCTGGATTGCCTATCTGGCACCGTAACATTGTACGATATCCCTAACACGTGTGATTAGCTGGATTGCCTATCTGGCACCGTAACATTGTACGATATCCCTAACACATGTGAGTAGTTGGATTGCCTATCTGGCGCCGTAACATTGTACGATATCCCTAACACGTGTGATTAGCTGGATTGCCTATCTGGCACCGTAACATTGTACGATATCCCTAACACGTGTGATTAGCTGGATTGCCTATCTGGCACCGTAACATTGTACGATATCCCTAACACGTGTGATTAGCTGGATTGCCTATCTGGCACCGTAACATTGTACGATAACCCCAACCATGTGAGTAGTTGGATTGCCTACCTGGTGCAATAACATTGTACGATATCCCCAACACGTGTGTGTAGCTGGATTGCCTATCTGGCACCGTAACATTGTATGATATCCCTAACACATGTGAGTAGTTGGATTGCCTATCTGACGCCGTAACATTGCACGATATCCCTACCACATGTGAGTAGTTGGACTGCCTATCTGCTGCCATAACATTGTAAGATATCCCGAACACATGTGAGTAGCTGGTTTGCCTATCTGGTGCCATAAAATTGTAATATATCCCCAACACGTGTGAGTAGTTAGTTGCCTATCTGGCGCCGTAACATTGTTCGATATCCCTAACACATGTGAGTAGTTGGATTGCCCATCTGGTGCCACAACATTGTACGATATCCCCAACACACGTGAGTAGTTGGATTGCCTATCTGCTGCCGTAACATCGTACGATATCCCCAATACGTGTGAGTAGTTGGATTGCCTATCTGGCACCGTAACATTGGACGATATCCCTAACACGTGTGATTAGCTGGATTGCCTATCTGGCACCGTAACATTGTACGATATCCCTAACACGTGTGATTAGCTGGATTGCCTATCTGGCACCGTAACATTGTACGATATCCCTAACACGTGTGATTAGCTGGATTGCCTATCTGGCACCGTAACATTGTACGATATCCCTAACACATGTGAGTAGTTGGATTGCCTATCTGGCGCCGTAACATTGTACGATATCCCTAACACGTGTGATTAGCTGGATTGCCTATCTGGCACCGTAACATTGTACGATATCCCTAACACGTGTGATTAGCTGGATTGCCTATCTGGCACCGTAACATTGTACGATATCCCTAACACGTGTGATTAGCTGGATTGCCTATCTGGCACCGTAACATTGTACGATAACCCCAACCATGTGAGTAGTTGGATTGCCTACCTGGTGCAATAACATTGTACGATATCCCCAACACGTGTGTGTAGCTGGATTGCCTATCTGGCACCGTAACATTGTATGATATCCCTAACACATGTGAGTAGTTGGATTGCCTATCTGACGCCGTAACATTGCACGATATCCCTACCACATGTGAGTAGTTGGACTGCCTATCTGCTGCCATAACATTGTAAGATATCCCGAACACATGTGAGTAGCTGGTTTGCCTATCTGGTGCCATAAAATTGTAATATATCCCCAACACGTGTGAGTAGTTAGTTGCCTATCTGGCGCCGTAACATTGTTCGATATCCCTAACACATGTGAGTAGTTGGATTGCCCATCTGGTGCCACAACATTGTACGATATCCCCAACACACGTGAGTAGTTGGATTGCCTATCTGCTGCCGTAACATCGTACGATATCCCCAATACGTGTGAGTAGTTGGATTAACTATCTGGTGCCGTAACATTGTACGTAATCCCCAACACGTGTGAGTAGCTGGATTGCCTATCTGGCACCGTAACATTGTACGATATCCCTAACACGTGTGATTAGCTGGATTGCCTATCTGGCACCGTAACATTGTACGATATCCCTAACACGTGTGATTAGCTGGATTGCCTATCTGGCACCGTAACATTGTACGATATCCCTAACACGTGTGATTAGCTGGATTGCCTATCTGGCACCGTAACATTGTACGATATCCCTAACACATGTGAGTAGTTGGATTGCCTATCTGGCGCCGTAACATTGTACGATATCCCCAATACGTGTGAGTAGTTGGATTAACTATCTGGCGCCGTAACATTGTACGTAATCCCCAACACGTGTGAGTAGTTGGATTGCCTATCTGGCGCCGTAACATTGTTCGATATCCCTAACACATGTGAGTAGTTGGATTGCCCATCTGGTGCCACAACATTGTACGATATCCCCAACACACGTGAGTAGTTGGATTGCCTATCTGCTGCCGTAACATCGTACGATATCCCCAATACGTGTGAGTAGTTGGATTGCCTATCTGGCACCGTAACATTGTACGATATCCCTAACACGTGTGATTAGCTGGATTGCCTATCTGGCACCGTAACATTGTACGATATCCCTAACACGTGTGATTAGCTGGATTGCCTATCTGGCACCGTAACATTGTACGATATCCCTAACACGTGTGATTAGCTGGATTGCCTATCTGGCACCGTAACATTGTACGATATCCCTAACACATGTGAGTAGTTGGATTGCCTATCTGGCGCCGTAACATTGTACGATATCCCTAACACGTGTGATTAGCTGGATTGCCTATCTGGCACCGTAACATTGTACGATATCCCTAACACGTGTGATTAGCTGGATTGCCTATCTGGCACCGTAACATTGTACGATATCCCTAACACGTGTGATTAGCTGGATTGCCTATCTGGCACCGTAACATTGTACGATAACCCCAACCATGTGAGTAGTTGGATTGCCTACCTGGTGCAATAACATTGTACGATATCCCCAACACGTGTGTGTAGCTGGATTGCCTATCTGGCACCGTAACATTGTATGATATCCCTAACACATGTGAGTAGTTGGATTGCCTATCTGACGCCGTAACATTGCACGATATCCCTACCACATGTGAGTAGTTGGACTGCCTATCTGCTGCCATAACATTGTAAGATATCCCGAACACATGTGAGTAGCTGGTTTGCCTATCTGGTGCCATAAAATTGTAATATATCCCCAACACGTGTGAGTAGTTAGTTGCCTATCTGGCGCCGTAACATTGTTCGATATCCCTAACACATGTGAGTAGTTGGATTGCCCATCTGGTGCCACAACATTGTACGATATCCCCAACACACGTGAGTAGTTGGATTGCCTATCTGCTGCCGTAACATCGTACGATATCCCCAATACGTGTGAGTAGTTGGATTAACTATCTGGCGCCGTAACATTGTACGTAATCCCCAACACGTGTGAGTAGTTGGATTGCCTATCTGGCGCCGTAACATTGTTTGATATCCCTAACACATGTGAGTAGTTGGATTGCCCATCTGGTGCCACAACATTGTACGATATCCCCAACACACGTGAGTAGTTGGATTGCCTATCTGCTGCCGTAACATCGTACGATATCCCCAATACGTGTGAGTAGTTGGATTAACTATCTGGTGCCGTAACATTGTACGTAATCCCCAACACGTGTGAGTAGCTGGATTGCCTCTCCGGCGCTGTAACATTACACAATACCCTTAACACAAGCTAGTAGCTTGAATTCATATCCTCCATCGTAAACTTTTAGATATGTCCAACAAATGTGAATAGCTGTATTGCCTATCTTCGTTATTGATAAACCTATGCATGGTACCTCCCTTGTCATCAGCAGTAAGTTTAAAAATGTCAGTCATTCTTTAATAAAGATAACCGCTTTTTTCATCACCTTAAGGACTTCCACAATTTGTCTGTCCTTTGTTTGTCACAATTTTTTTATTTGTTCAATTGGCGTACTTTTGTTTAGAAATTGCAGAGTTAAAGACCTGATGTTGTTCAGTTGGTTTTTGTTTCCCTTAGCTATATCTATCTATCTATACTATTACAGTATATAAAAATTTAATGGTGTCTGTCTGTATGTGTGTTACTAATAGGTGCAAAAACTACTGAACCAACTGGGCTTAATTTTTACAAAAATATAGCTACCATACCAAGGACCATTATAGGACTATTCACATTTCGATACTGACCTAAGGCTTTGCCCCTTTGGCTTTAAAAGTTCTGAGGTGAACATTTTAAAAGTAAATATTGATTGGTCTCCATGGCTGCGATGAGAACACTAACAATGTTTGTTTACATTTGCTTTGACATTTAAATTTAAACAAGAAGAACTGCTAAACTGCATATTTCATAATTTCAGACAGCTGATACAAAGAAATTAAATATAATATTTTCCATAACTATGAGGAAGGTTTATTTTAATCCAACCTTTTATCATGGATTATTTATTCTAAAACTATGTCAATGACTATAAAAAAAATTCTATAACCGTTGCTGTATCAACTCCGGCTCTGCTTTGGATTTTTCAAAGCGTCTAAGTTATGAAAATAATGTTATTAATATGTTTTCATGGAAACAGTATGAAAATTACAATGTATAGATGTTTTGTTTGAATTTGGAGGCTACTTTAAATAAATTCTAACTGCTTAACATATGTTAGATTAACTTAACATAACTTGCACACCACATTGTTTTTATATGTATATTTAGGTAAATTAAGTTATTGTGTTTTGCTAAACCTATGCTTAAATTAAACTAAAGAATATCATCAATAACTAAATTGTACGTCGTTAATTTTTGTTTTCTAAAATCTGTTGTATATGTGTAACTATATTTAATTATCAAATGGTAATACAAAATAAACTTATTTTATGTTAACAAGCTCAGTTCACATTTACTTTATTTGATACATCTTTTATTTGTGTTTTGCCACACCACTGATTAAATTAAACCAAGGAAAATATCATAAAACTAAGCAGTACACAGTGTTCTTTTGTTTCTAAAATCAATTAAATATCTGTTACTATGTTTTAATGGCAAGTGTAAAAATGTAAATGCAATGGACGATGGAACTGATTAAAAGAACTGGTTTGTATATTAATTTTTTTTTTTTTTTTTTTATATTTTTGTAGAGTAAAATCAGAGATGCAATGAAACATATACTGTATTTGCTATTACATTTTTTAGTCCTTGATGCTTTGATAATCATATTAGTTTTGCCTGCTGTCTTGAATGCTAAATTATTTGTTTAAAATCTTTTATAGTACCTATAGATACAGTTTCTTTAATATTTCAAAAGACTGTATTGATAAGGCACAGCAATATTTCTAAAGTTTATAACAGCTGACTTAGTTTTGCTAATGATTTATTGTGAGTGAAGAAACTGAAGATGGAAGGATTTGTGATTTAATATAAAGAAGAGTGAAATTAAAAAATAATTTTCATTTAAATTTAATAATTAGTATTTTGGCAACTTCAAAATTTAAATTTAAAATATCAATCTATAATATTAAAACGAAACAGGGATTTTTTATTTCACGATTCTAAATCAACCACTTGACCGATTTTCATGATTTTTGTGTTGAAAGAAAGATAATTTTGAGAACTAGGGAATGTCGAAGCCATAATTTTAATTTAGGGTTTCAGTTTTTTAGAAATTAAGTTTCAATTTTTAAAAAGTCTAGCAGCCGACGCTAGCAATTCAAAGTATTGTTACAAGTCAGGAGCCCCGCACAACAATAGCCAGGCGCCGTCTCAAAAGGGTTGTTTGTCAAAACGGGATTTCTCCGAACGTACCAGTGATAGACAATAGACCTATGTCAACGGACTACGTGAATAGGCCCTCCAGAACCTTCTACAGTTCTACGCCGGTTTGTAAACAACGGATACTCGAACTCTCCACTCTAGAATGTTCCACGAAAAACTTATATAAGGGACCGTCCTCCAGCACACGGCAGTTCAGTTGAGTTGAGTCTTCCGAGAATCGTCACAGCAAGTTCCCGTCGGTGTTAGTGACCAGTGCTAGTGCTAGTGGCAGTGACAGTGTAGTGACAGTGAGAGCAACAGTGTAGTGACTCTAGTGACAGTGTAGTGACAGTGTTGTAACAGAAGTGATAAATCCTGTAGAGGCTAGCTGTAAGTAGAAACATTGTAAATTAGAATAGGCTTTAGCCAGGTTTAGATAGGGTTAGTTAGGTGTTAGGTAATTGTAATTATATGTAAATAGATAATAATTAGTGTAAATAAATATTTATTATAAAATCGCCAAGTTTTATTTGTAAAGAACCTGCTAAGCCCGCAACAATTGGTGTCAGAAAGCGGCATTATTTTGGCGATTTTAATTGTAAAATCTTGAGTTTAATTTTAGTTGTACTAGATATTAGAAAGATTCGAGGTCTTTGTTACATATTAGTAATTTGTGTCGTAAATTTGTTTACAAAGGAAAAAATCATTTATTGTAAAATTATTTTAATTGTTTGGCATAAAAATGGCTTTCAAAGGTGTGAAACTTGATGAGTTAAAAGTAGCTCATCTTAGGAGAGAATTAGAAGAACGAGATCTTGATACTAGTGGAACTAAATCAGCCCTTCAGGCACGCCTTAAACAAGCTTTAATTGATGCAGGTGAAGACCCAGATAACTTTTTATTTGAAACATCTGATATGAATAAAATGCTTAAGAACTTAGAGTCAAAAATGTCAGAAAATAGTAAAACATTAGAAAACCTAGAAGCTAATATTGAGGCAAAAATGTCAGAAAACAGCAAAACATTAGAGTCAAAAATGTCAGAAACTAATAAAACTTTAGAAAACCTAGAAGCTAATATTGAGGCAAAAATGTTAGAAAATAGCAAAACATTAGAGTCAAAAATGTCAAATGTAGAATCAAAAATGCTAAACAAGTTAGATGAGTATTCTAGCAAAGTTGATGATTTAGAAAGTAGGATGAATGAAATAGATGAGAAATTTAATTGTATAGAAAAAAATCTAGAAGATAGGTTAGTTAAGCTTAGGCAGGAAATTGCTGCATCGGGGAGCTTCACACCTGCGTCATCGGCTAGCACTGGCGAACTTCAGCAGGACAACGCCCTAGAAACGATCTCCAAGCCAGCGCCCACCATTGCTGCCGTTGCCCCTCAGAACATCGTTCCTCATTTCGATGGCAAAACCCCCTGGGAGGACTACATGCTTCTCTTCGAGACAGCGGCTATGGTCCATGGGTGGACCGATGAGACAAAGGCTTCAGCACTGTGCCTTGCACTACGAGGCGATGCATTAGCTGTTCTGCATGCTATGCCAATGGCGGAGCGGAAGAATTTCGCTGAACTAGTAAGAAGATTGGACATGCGCTTCGGGCATCGACACATGGACCAGCTTTACCGATCTCAACTGCGGAACCGGATCCAGAAACCCAGCGAGTCACTTCAGGAGTTTGAAGCCGACATTGCTCGCCTGGTGAGAAACGCCTATCCATCGGTCACGGATGATGTCTACGAGAGTTTGGCGGTGGATAAATTCCTCGACGGTCTACGTGAACCCGAGACTCAACAGGCAGTGAAGCTCGCCAGACCTAAGACCCTGAGTGACGCACTGACACAGGCACTGGAGTTCGAGGCTGTACGGCAGTCGGTGAGAGGTCAGGCCCGAGTCCGTGTGGCAGACGCAGAACCTACATCTCCACTCGACATCGAGGAGCTGGTGAAACGAGTTCTGGAGGCGCTAAAAACACGTCGCCGGCAGATACGCTGTTGGAGCTGTGGACAGATGGGGCATCCCCGGAGTAAATGTCCTTCGACCACATCAGAACCGGAACAGGAAAACTAAGGAGGGTTGATGGAAAGGGGCAACCGTCAGCCCGCGATTTGAAAGCCCCGAGGAAAAGTGTTAAAGTTGCTTCACTTGGAAGTCAGTCAAGCAGTTTCTACATAGACGGAAAGGTGAACGGGCGTCTCCAAAGCTGTCTTCTGGACACCGGGGCGACTATGACCATCCTGAATCCAAACACTGTGTCGAATGAAGATATTTCACCAACATCATGGTCTCTACGTACAGCTACAGGTCAGCTGGCTCAGGTCTATGGGCAGACGGTTGCTACCTTCCACATCGGCGGCTGCGTGTTTCAACACTGCGCACTTGTTGCCGACATAGACGAGGACGTGATTTTGGGAACCGATATAATGGTGAAGTTCGGATTGAAGTTGGACATGTCAAGGGGATTAGTGACTCTCGGAGATGAAGATGTCATACTTCGGCGTGGAAAGGATATCTCTGCACGCGTCCTTCTATTGGAAGACACGACGCTACCAGCACGCAGCCAAGTCATCGTTCGAACTACTGTCGAAGGAGAGTGGACTAGTGGACAAAGTGTTCTTCTGGAGCCAGGAAGTGACAGTGAATCCCAGCTTGGACGTGGTGTTTTTGTCGCCAGATCCTTATTTAACTTAGGACACGACAATCCGGTGCGACTGATGAACTTGAATGGTTTTCCTGTGACAATAAAAAGAGGAGTAACGATCGGAACTTGCGTGGCTGTTAATTCGGTGGTACGTCAGCTAAAATCATGTCTGCCATCCCCAAACGGATTGCCGAAGGAGCTGGAAGATTTCGTGGAGAGCATATGTCAGGAGCTGACGCATCAACAAAGTGCTAAAATAAAGGACTTTATTACCAGATGGCAAGATGTCTTTGAGTATGGAAGTGGCCCTAGAGGAAGAACGAATATAGTACAACACAAGATAGACACCGGAGATGCAAAACCCATACGTCAGGCCCCAAGACGACTCCCACTGGCAAAACGTGGCGAAGCCGAGAGAATCATAAAGGAGATGGAAGCGGATGGTGTCATCGAGCCTTCTAACAGCCCTTGGGTATCACCTGTGGTACTAGTGAAAAAGAAAGACGGCTCAACGAGATTTTGCGTAGACTACCGCCTTCTCAACAATGTCACCAAGAAAGACAGCTACCCTCTACCCAGGATTGATGACACACTCGACACTCTGGGAGGATGTCAAATATTCTCAACTTTGGATCTGAGAAGTGGCTACTGGCAGGTCGGGCTCGCTCCTGAGGACAAGGAGAAGACGGCGTTCTCTATTGGGACAGGACTTTGGCAATTCACCGTCCTGCCTTTTGGACTTTGCAATGCCCCTGCTACTTTTGAAAGGCTTATGGAGAACGTCCTCAGGGGATTGTCATGGGAGACATGCCTGGTATACTTGGATGACATTATCGTCCTAAGCAAATCCTTCGAAGACCACCTGAAGAACCTGGAGAATGTCTTCATGCGACTGCGGACGGCTAATCTGAAATTGAACCCCAAGAAGTGCAACTTGTTCCGCAAACAGGTCAATTACCTCGGCCATGTCGTATCAGACAAAGGAGTGTCTGTAGATGCGGAGAAGATCAGAGCTATCACCGATTGGCCAATACCACAAGATAAACACCAAGTTAGAAGCTTCCTTGGCCTGTGCGCTTACTACAGGAAATTTGTTAAGGGATTCGCTAATATTGCCAAACCGCTAACTAAGTTAACCGAAGACAAGAGAACCTTTGTTTGGGATGACGACTGCGGTAGGGCTTTTGAAGAGCTGAAGACCAAATTATGCAGCGCACCCATATTGAGCTATCCACAATCAGACGGAAAGTTCATACTAGACACGGACGCCAGCAATACAGCCATTGGAGGAGTCCTTTCTCAGCTTCAGGATGGAGAAGAACATGTGATTGGATACTTCAGTAAGGTCCTGTCAGCACCTGAGCGTAATTACTGTGTCACCAGGAGGGAGCTTCTCGCGGTGGTTAAGTCCATAGAACACTTTCATAAGTATCTGTATGGAAGAAGGTTTCTCTTGAGAACGGACCATGCCGCACTGATGTGGTTGCTAAGATTTAAGTCTCCGGAAGGACAGGTTGCAAGATGGTTAGAAAGGTTACAAGAATATGACTTCGAATCAATCCATCGTGCGGGACCGAGCCACAGGAATGCAGATGCACTATCTAGAAGACCGTGCGGGGACAACTGCGTGCACTGTACACGCAAGGAAGACAAAAGTGCATCAGTTCTTCGCGTGACCGCCGTTGACGACGAATGGGACAGTAAGAGACTGTCTGAGGACCAGAAGGAAGACCCAGACCTAAAACACGTCTTGCAGTGGAAGATGGACAATAAAGGAAGACCGTCGTGGCAGGATATTGCTCCATTGTCTAAGAACGTCAAGACCTACTGGGCGCAGTGGAACTCGATTTTAATGGAAGAAGGAGTTTTGAAGCGAGTCATCGAATCGGAAGAAGGGGGGCACCGAAAACTCCAACTAATAATTCCAAGGAAGAGGGTTCCTGAAGTGCTAAGGGAAGTGCACGATGGAATTTCTGGAGGCCATCTAGGGGTACATCGTACACTGGTGAAAGTAAGGGAGCGCTTCTACTGGGCTAATCAGAAAGACGACGTCATAGACTGGTGCAGAAGGTGTGCGACCTGCGCAGCATCAAATGGCCCTGTCAACAAACGAAAAGCCCCAATGAGGAAATACAACGTAGGTGCCCCGTTTGAGCGCATCGCCATTGACGTAGCAGGACCGTTCCCCATGTCCGATTCTGGAAATAGATTTATTTTGGTTGCAATGGATTACTTTAGCAAGTGGGTAGAGGCCTATGCATTGCCTAACCAGGAAGCGGTAACAGTTGCAGATATATTAATCAAGGAAATGGTGAGCAGATTTGGCGTCCCACTCGAACTTCATTCTGACCAAGGAAGGAATTTCGAGTCAGCGGTATTCTCTAGAATGTGTGAAGTTCTTGGTATCCGGAAGACTCGAACAACACCTCTTCATCCACAGTCAGATGGCATGGTAGAGCGCATGAACAGGACGATGGGAAGGTACCTGTCAAAAGTTGTCTCCGATCATCAGCGGGACTGGGACCAATACCTGCACCTGTTCCTACTTGCGTATAGGAGCTCGGTCAACGAAACCACCGGCCAGACTCCAGCCAACGTAGTTTTCGGCCGAGAGCTCCGTCTTCCGTGCGACCTGCAGTATGGTTTGAAACCAGATGAATGTGTCGTTGGTGAGGATTACGTATCCAATCTTCGGAAGAGAATGGACGAGATACACGAGAAAGTCCGTCGCAACATATCTGGAGCAAGCGACAGGATGAAGGAGAGGTACGACGTGAAGGCCGAGAAAGGAGGGTTCACACCTGGAGACCTCGTGTGGCTACACAATCCCAGAAGGCGTCGTGGATATTCGCCAAAACTCCAGAACTCGTGGGAAGGACCCTGTGAAGTTATTTCTCGTTTAAATGACGTCATCTACCGGATTAAGAAGCAACCAAACGGCAAACCCAAGATAGTCCATTTCAACAGGCTTGCACGCTACAAAGGTGATCATGGCCAACGAGAGGAACAACAAGTTCGGAACCTGTCGACCGAGCCAAAAGACGCCGTGCCTGAGAGACGTGGGAAGGAAGGACCGAGGCTGTTATACAAGGACCTCTTCAACTTGCCAGTGGAATATGCCTTGGCACACTGCGTAGCAGAAGACCTGAGAGCGTCGCGAGGTATAGCCACAGTCTTCAGAAAAAAGTTTGGAGGGACCGAAGATCTTGAGTGTCAGAGCCCCACCATTGGCACGACCCTTCACCTGAAGCGCAATGGACAGCATTTGTTCTACCTCGTAACAAAGGAAACGTCAAACAATAAGCCTTCCTACGAATCGTTGAAGAAAAGCCTGCAAGACCTACGTGACAAGCTCCTTCGGATTGGAATAAAGAAGCTTGCTATCCCCAGGCTGGGATGTGGTTATGACGGATTGGAGTGGAGGATCGTGAGGGATATGGTGCAGGAACTTTTCGAGGACACTGGCATCGACATTGTGGTCTGTGTATACAACCCGTGGGGAACCGGAGACATTATTGGTCCAGAAGATCTCAAAGCTTCGAGAGAAATCTGTTCTGGGGCAGAACAGTCTTAAGGAGGGGGTAGTGTTACAAGTCAGGAGCCCCGCACAACAATAGCCAGGCGCCGTCTCAAAAGGGTTGTTTGTCAAAACGGGATTTCTCCGAACGTACCAGTGATAGACAATAGACCTATGTCAACGGACTACGTGAATAGGCCCTCCAGAACCTTCTACAGTTCTACGCCGGTTTGTAAACAACGGATACTCGAACTCTCCACTCTAGAATGTTCCACGAAAAACTTATATAAGGGACCGTCCTCCAGCACACGGCAGTTCAGTTGAGTTGAGTCTTCCGAGAATCGTCACAGCAAGTTCCCGTCGGTGTTAGTGACCAGTGCTAGTGCTAGTGGCAGTGACAGTGTAGTGACAGTGAGAGCAACAGTGTAGTGACTCTAGTGACAGTGTAGTGACAGTGTTGTAACAGAAGTGATAAATCCTGTAGAGGCTAGCTGTAAGTAGAAACATTGTAAATTAGAATAGGCTTTAGCCAGGTTTAGATAGGGTTAGTTAGGTGTTAGGTAATTGTAATTATATGTAAATAGATAATAATTAGTGTAAATAAATATTTATTATAAAATCGCCAAGTTTTATTTGTAAAGAACCTGCTAAGCCCGCAACAGTATTTTCAGTGCTGGTTAAACTAACAGCTGGTTATAAACTGTCATTGAAATGTTTATGTTACAAGTTGTTTGTATACAAAAATATTGTTCTTCGGTGTTGGCCTGCATACTATTTCACTTTAAAATTTAGTTTTTTTTCTACCGTGAAGGATCTGCTTTATCAGGAAATGTGTTATTTTGATCTATACATCTCAAACAGTTTAATCAAGTTTTGTTGTAAATGCAAACTGTGTAAGTAAGTTATTTAGTTTATGCCATGGACATTTCATCTCATATTTGAGAAATCTTTTTTCAGAAATTTATTGCTTAATCGTTTAAGATATAAGTGGTTTACGTGTTGATACTTCTTTTTCTGTATGTCCGAATGTATGTGAGTCATACTATAATTTTGGTTAGTAATGAAAGCGTCAATTGGTGTAGTAGGTCTCTTAAAACTGTCCAATGAGCTGCAAGGTGCAGTAGAAACCAAAGTCGACTCATACCATACCATAACTCTCCCCGTAGTATTGAAAAGTGCAGACAAAATATACAGACCAGTTCAAGATAACGGAGGTCGAGATAAAAACAAACAGAGAGCTAAGAGAAATGTGTAAACACCCAGATATAGGGGTGCTTTCCAGAAGTAAAAGGCGTGGATGGGCAGGCTATGCGTGGTGGATAGGAGATAAATCAACTTTTAAAAGTATATTCTACAGTACCACAAGATAAAAGACCACTTGGAAGACCAAGAATTAAGTGGAAAGACCAAGTTATGAAATACATCCTCAGACCGGGATCTAAATTAGAAGAGACAGGGGATGGAAGAGAATGGGTGGCCAAAATCCTCATAAGGTGTCAGTCTGTGGTCACGGAGGTAAAGGTGCGGTAAGTGCATATATATACTCCCCGCAAACTTTCGTGGCGGCTGAGGGATTAGGACGGCCGGGTGGTGGCCCAGCCCCTAATTAGCCCTCGCTCGGCTGCACTGGGTTTTGACCATGAGTCAAGCACTAGGCGTAATGCATAGCTGATAGTGTATTAAATAACGTCATTTTTGTAACCTGCATCAAATAACAAGAACATTGAGCCCAAACACGAAATAATTACGATGATTTTAAGTAGGTATATACTTGGTTTTAAAATAAGAGACAGTTTTTAGAACAAGGTATATATTTAAGGTTACTGTATTTACAAACTATTTACACTACTGTTCACTAACTATTTACTATTTACAATTATGTTCAGAGAATGTCGTCCAAAGTCACGCAGGAGCTGAAAGTGATACCAAATAATTGTGATATTATTAAGTACAGGCCTACACTTTGTTTGAGAATAATATATCGTTTTTAGATGAAGATATGTATTTACGATTACTTAAGACGAAGTTGGAAAAAACATATTTATTTAAATCAATGCTAAGAGAATGTTTCGCTACCTATAGTCGTTACGTTTAAATTAAAAGACGTTGAGAAATTGTTGATGGATGCAGTTCCACATCTACAGGTAAACATTCTCACAGTATGAGTAGATTATAATGCTTTAAAAAAGCTGTTAGCCCGTTCTACAATCGGTTATCTTGTGGTCAGTTAAATCTTAATTAATTAAAGAAAAACATCACCAATCTACTCAATGTTTAAACCAAACTTTAGTTGTATTCATATATAGATTCGAATAACAACGGCGTGGTGCTAACAGATATTTCTTTTCAGGGAAATGGTTTCACCTCCAGCTCTTGCGAGAAGCAACAATTCTATGTATATAATTGTAAATAGTTAGTGATCAGTAATGTAAATAATTTGTAAATACTTTTAGATATATGTACCTATATCTTGATCTGAAAACTGTGTATTATCCTTTAAAAACGTGTAGGCTTGTACTTGTTAATATAGAAAATATTTTGTAACACATTCAGCTCATGAGTGGATCTGGATAACATAATAGTAAATGGATTTTGAACAGTATTGTGAATAGTTTTTAAATTGTCTAAAATGTAGGCCTATATAATTTATTCCATGATTTTATACTAAAACAAAGTGTAGGCCTGTATTTAATAATATCGCAATTATCCTTTTGTTTCACATTCATCTCCAGCGTGATTTGGACAATATTCTCTGTACCATACATAATTGTAAATTGCATATAGTTTGTGAACAGTAGTGTAAATAGTTTGTAAATACAGTAACCTTAAATATATTAACAGAACGGTAACCTTGTTCTACAAACTGTCTCTTATTTTAAAACCAATTATACTTAAAATCATCGTAATTATTTCGTGTTTGGGCTCAATGTTCTTGTTATTTGATGCAGGTTACAAAAATGACGTTATTTAATGCACTTTATGGTGATATACAAAAACTCTATCAACTATGCATTACGCCTAGTGCTTGACTCATGGTCAAAACCCAGTGCAGCCGAGCGAGGGCTAATTAGGGGCCGGGCCACCACCCGGCCGTCCTAATCCCTCAGCCGCCACGAAAGTTTGCGGGGAGTTATAAGTGGTATATATATGCAATAGTAGCAACTCTAATCAATACCAGTATGTGTGAATCGGTCTCCAATCTCACTTCAAGTCTTTTCAAATCGACGCAACTGCAATTTTATGGTAAAATTATCGAATTTAAAATGCATATCGCTATATTTTAGGTCTATAATCGGATGGAAGAAATAGGTAGTCACGTGACATTTGTTAATAAGGTCAACAACTAAAAAATAACAATTAATTGTTAATTAAGTTGTTTTGGGGGCAGTTGGCCCCCATTAAAACTGCCAGAATTTGTCACTGTGCGTGTAAACTAGATGTTCTGAACTATTCCGTTTTAATTGACTACTCGATTCCCGTACGTAGGACGGGCCAACAGCTCGTAATATATTAAATGATATGTAATTAAGGGAGATTAAGGTAAATCATGTATGTCAAAGTTTAATTCGAAGATTTGGTAAGTTTTTCTCATATCAGCCTACACAAGATTTCATATTAATCAAAACCAAAATGGTAGTATCTACTACTTACCAGATTTAAAAGTCATAACTTAAACGTTTCTATTAAGGCCATAAAAGTTGAATTTTGTTTCTAAAAGCGTTGGCGGATGTGTACCTATTATATGCAACAGATGTAAAGATTAAAATGTTTCTATTTTGTGGCCTCTTCCCGTTGCAAAGCACGGGCACAACAGCTAGTTCTATTATGATTCAGTTTTAAAAATCTTTGTACAACAAAATCTAGAGTTCTACTGGACCGATTTTATTAATTAATAGGTCGTTGGAAAGCTTATGTCGTGTAGATTTGCAAATAAATATGAAGGTTTGTTTTGTTATGATTTATGGTGAAAATTAAAAAAAACATGTTTTCCTTAAGAAATACATTGAAAACGGCGTTTTTCACACTTTTTATTTGGGTGCGACTTTTGTCTGCCTTTTTGAGTATTTCCTAGAAGTGCGTGGAAATTTGTAGGAAATTTTATACTCTTTCAGAACATCACCTTCCACTTTGGTCGATTTCCTCACCATTTAAAAGTTATTTGCAAAAAAGCTAAGTAACCTCCGAATTTATAGTAACTAGTGAACCTGTGCGGCTCAATGCCCCGCAAAATAACATATGAATTTAGAAAAGAAATTCATCGTATTATATATTGACACGACGACGAAAATTAAACAGTAATAATGAAGCCTTGAAAGAGAAGCAGTCCAGCCATTTTCTAGCTGTATGTGTATTACATTTAGTAAATTAATAAGTGTTCAAGTTCAAGTATGTTATAGGCAGCAAGCAAGGTTATAGGGTAGTTATTTTTTAAAGATTTTAAAACACATTTAACACAACATTTTATCATATCAAACCAATCAAACGAAGGCCTATGTAGCATATTTTGAGGGTCATAAAAATGCTGCTTGAAGAAAACACACTTTTAAAAACAAACACTAAAAAACAATATTTTTATCACAAAAGCACTTCCATGAATACTACGATTTTAGCCTTAAAGTTACCTTCAGGAAGATTACCCTGCTCAGAGTTTTCCGTAACGAATATGCGTATCCTATTAAAAGATGTAGCCTTACTTAAAACAACATATGTAAATATGCAACTATTGTCAACAACTAATATATTTGCTCATGACTAAAATTGGTCTGGGTAAGAACAGCGCTGCAAATGCCAAAGAAAACAGAAATTAGCATCTTTCCATTTCAAAAGGTAAGTTTGTTTCAGACGGGTAAATTTTTATCTTCGAAATCAAAATACGTCCCCACTCACTTGTTCCAGTTAAGACTTAACATTCTATTAAGTTGTTAACCATTCTGATCACGTGAAGCCTTGTGCAATTAATAAGGCCCTTTTTGATGTATTAATATTCCTCATCAATAAAACCACTGCCCCCTTTTATTAGTCTAATCCAACATCTAATTTATGTTCATTAGTCTAATTTTTATGTGTCTTGGCAATCCATTGACCTCTATATTTAAAAACTCAGTTGGATTTTCTAGATGGGTGTCTCCGCCTTCGTCTGTTTTCATGGACCAACTCTTCTTCCCCTTGGTATACTGACAATTAATTACCTGGCTTGTCAAGTTCATGTAGTAATTCATTAATACTATTAGTTTATAAAGAAAATTAGATAAAAGTTACTTGGCTTGGTGCTTTCATAACTGCAAACTCAAAATACACCCACAAGTAAAAAAGAATCATGATATTGGTTAAAAAAAACTATGTTTTCCTACAGTCACCCGACAAAGTTGGCTTCCTTGTACTGTTTATAGTACAGAAAGCTGCTAATTGCTGCATATTTATACTTTGCCGTACGGTTTATACTTTGTCGTACGGTTTATACTTTGCCGCACATCAGGATTCCAACGAAGCAACACAAAACAGCGTGGTTCTATTATGCACGTAATCCGTGCACGCTTGGAAATAGGTTGGCAACACTTAAAGATACTAAAGATACTATGCGCAGCTGATTGACTATTAAAACTACGATATTTTCTGTCATTTCGTGTTTATAGTTTCGGTATTTCTGAACTTTCTGGACTTTTCTTTTAAACGTTTTTAAAACATTCCTACGATCTTAATAAACAAGAAAATGCCCTTAAAGCATTTTTTTAGTCGCGGAATTCCTTCAATTACAAAAACATACGGAACTATATTCTAACGCGGAGCACATTTCTTGCCGAGAAAAAATAGCAAGTGATACGGACCGGGTACTACTTTCTCTAGGGCACCTATTTGTGTTGCCAGCTGAACCTAAAAACGTGTTGTATAGTGTTTGAAAGACTAATTATTTATACGCTTTATAGTGACTGTTGGAAAAATATAATGTGTAACACGAGTGCAAAAGGCCTTTGCTGCACTCGAGATCATTCCACACTCGCCAACGGCTCGTGCGTAAACATTGCTCTCGTGTGCAGCTAAGTGCCACTTTACCCACTAGTTACACAAATAACTATTTCGTAATAACATTATTCACATGAAGTAGATGATTTGTTTGATTTGTCGATCAGCTGTTTAGTTTCAAATGAATTAATAATGCCAAAGATTTGTGATTTAAATACATAAATTTTTATAGTAAAGTTTTCTAAATCATGGTAACTTATTCTCCACTAGATTTTACTATTCCCAGCATTAGAATAAAGTAGTAAGATCCATTATGGGTAAACTTTAAGGTACACAATCCTTGATTGAAATGTAGTAGGTATACATTAAGAGTCATAATACACAGCAATTATTATGTAGTAGACTTTGACTATTTTCAAGTAACAAACATATGTTTCTGTAAATAAAAACTATCTCCCATGTTATCCTTATGGAGAAATACGAAACTTTAAAGGGCTCCAGGGCCTCAATCTCTCATTATTTCCTTAAAAAGAAAGTTTTATGCACAACTTCACGTTACGCTCTTTCCAATGACACCAAAAACATATCAATCGGTTCAGTAGTTTCGGAGGAGTAATTGTCACAAAAAAATCTGCTTGCGTATTAAATAAGTACTAGTGTTCCTGTTGCTCGAATTCGAGCAATTGCTAAGTATTACAGGCGTTAAGGCGAGTTTACATTAATTCGAGCTCGCATTCCAGTTCTGCTCGCATTCGTGCTCAAACAAATATCAACCGCAAATTTACTCGCATGCTAGTAGTGGAATGCGAGCACGAATGATATTTTGCCGTTCGAGTTACTTTCCAACATGTTGGGAAATGCTCGCACGCTCGCATACGATATCTTTGTAAAACCAGTTGTGAGAACGTAGGTGTGGTGAAAAAGTGATGTTTCTGTTTGTTTATAGATTTTGTATTTACTACTTATATACGTGATGGCTAAGTTAATGATGTATGTTAATTTCTTTTTTTTATTGAATTTATTTTTCCCCACAGATCACCAAAATACCTTGAATAATTTCACTCATACTACTTAAACATACTATATATATACTTATACAAACATATTATACATCCCTACACAGTTCTTGAATATGTTCACTCATTATACATACGTACTGAAAATAAACTTATCACACAGCGATCACTTAAGACGAGTGTGATCGTTGATTATGAATACTTAACTTTCGCCTTACAACTACACCACTCGCAACTGCTACTATTATCCCAGTAACAAATACAATGTAAACGCTGCTGGAATTCGATCCGTCATTCGATACTGGAATAGTAACTCGTTCGCTATCGCATTCCATTAACTCGAATGCGAGCTCGATTTAATGTAAACGCGCCTTTATTTTAAAACGAATTTCAACCAAGTCAGCAAGTTTGTAGCAAACTGTTAAATTAGCAAACTTATTGACTGTTTACAATTAATTAACATATGCTCTTCTTCTCACTTTTGATTTGTGACAACAGCTGGAGTTTCATAACAATTTTTGTTTCCAATGTTAATCTTATGGAGAAATACGAAACTTTAAAGGGCTCCATGGCCTTACTCTCTCATTATTTCCCTAAAAATAAGTTTCCTGCACAACATCACGTTACGATCTTTTCAATGACACCAAAAACATGACAATCGGTTCAGTAGTTTCGGAAGAGTAATTGTCACAAAAATCCTGCTTGCGTATTAAATAAGTACTAGTGTACATGTTGCTCGAAATCGAGCAATTGCAAAGAAGTACAGTAGTTACATATACACAAATGACTTGTTTAAAAACTAATAACAGTCATAATTTCCGATGATTTTAAAAGAGTCAACTAAAAGATTATTAACTAATGGAAATACTCACAATTTACATAACAGTCCAGCTTTTATAATTACGCTCTTTCCAATGACACCAAAAACATGTCAATCGGTTCAGTAGTTTCGGAGGAGTAATTGTCACAAAAATCCTGCTTGCGTATTAAATAATTACTAGTGGTCGTCCTGTGGTCGAAACTCGACCAAAAATAATTAATGTACAGACTTCTCTATTTTCTCCCCACACTGTAAATAAAACATGTGATTGGAATTTCTTACCTTTGTTTTGATTTTCTGTTTACATTTTGTTGTTATTTCGTCACCATCATGGCAACTCATATGGTCCATGTTAATTTTTTGAAGTTTTCAAATTCATTTTTTGTGCTTATTTGTTAGCCTATTTTAATTTTTAAAGGCATTCTGCACATCTACAGGCAAATATCTTTCTAACAGTATGCGTAGATTTTCCCTGCGATGCACACGAGCTGAGAAAAAAGGTTTTAAAGAAACATGCTTGCCTATTAATATATAGACTAGAGGTCGTCCAGTGGTCGAAACTCGACCAAAAATATTTAATGTACAGACTTCTTTATTTTCATTCCACACTTTGAATAGAACATGTGATTGGAGTTTCTTCCATTTGTTTTGATTTTCTGTTTATATTTCGTTGTTATTTCGTCACCAGCATGGCAACTCATAATATCCATGTTAAATTTTTCAAAATTTTAAATTCATTTTTTGTGCTTATTTTTGAGCCTATTTTAATTTATAAAGGGATTCTGCACACCTACAGGAAAATAGCTTTCTAACAGTATGCGTAGATTTTCCCTACGATGCACACGAGCTGAGAAAAAAGGTTTTAAAGAAACATGCTTGCCTATTAATATATAGATTGCCTATTAATATATAGATAGATAGATAGATATAGATAGATGAAAAGATATTGAGTTTGTGATATTTTTGTCAAACTTTGTACAACTAAATCTAGACTTCTACTGGACCGATTTTGTTAATTAATGAGTCTTTGGAAAGCCTAATTCATGTAGATTTGCAAATAATTATGAAAGTGTGATGTTATTAAATATTTGTGGTGGAAAAGTAAAAATAACAAAAATATATTAAAAACTGCTTTTTTAAGTTTCTGTTTTCAAGATTATATTTGTAGCCAGTTTTAGCTGCCTTTATTAAGTATTTTCAAGAAATGCATGGTAGTTATTTGTAGTAATTTTTATTCTTTTTCAGAATATCACATCTACTTTGGTCGATTTTCCCTCCATTTAAAAGTTATTGACGATAAGATAAGTGATCTCCAAATTTTAGCGGTGAGAAAATACTGAATTAGATATATTTTTGTTAAAATTTGTACAACTAAATCTATATTTCACCGGACCGATTTTGTTACTTAATGGGTCGTTAGAAAGCCTAATTTGTGTAAATTTGCAAATAATTATGAAAGTTTTATTTTATTAGATATTTGAGGTGGAAAAAATAAAAATAAAAAATAATACATTTAAAACTCCTTTTTTCCAAGTTTATATTTCCAATGTTATATTTGTAGCCAACTTTAGGCTGCCTTTATTGAGTATTTTCAAGAAGTACATAGTAGTAATCTATAGGAAATTTTATTCTCTTTCAGAATATCACCTTCCACTTTGGTCGATTTACTCGCCATTTCAAAGTTATTTGCAAAAACTTTAAGCAACCTCCAAATTTATACTGTAGTGAGGAAATACTGAATTAAAGATGTTGTTGTTAAACTTTGTACAATTAAATCTACAGTTCTACTGAACCGATTTTATTAATTAATAGGTCATTGGATAGCCTAATTTGAGAAGATTTTCAAATAATTACGAAAGTACTGTTGACGTTGCAAGCAAGATCGTTTGGCTATAAATCGATGATAAATACCTCCATTTTTTGAACAATTTGTGTTGGTCGTGATTTAGCTGCGTGCTTTAATGAAATGGAAGCTGGTATTTCAATGAAGGTTCTTAGGTCAAAACAAATAGAATAAAACGTAATTAGAATTAAGTAAATATATCTATAAAACTAAATTCCATATTCAAGATATAATCAAATTCATATTTTCTGATTGAGCGATACAGTATCTTGAACTTTTAAGACAAAGACATATAAAATAACTTAAATAAAATAGAGTTACGTATCATTGATTGCAGATAGGTACTAAAACGATTGTAATTGTTGATTCGTGATTCAGCAGTGTGCTTTAGGTTGTCCGATCTTAATAATCAATAGCTCAAATGAGAGCTGGTATTTCACTGGTTTTTAGACCAAAATGTATAGTGTAATTAGAACTGCTAGAATACATCGTTAATTGAAGTGAAAAAAATTCTTTCGTCGAGTTAAATAAATTAATGATGATGCTTGATGACAAATATGTGCTTGCATAGTTTTATTTTAAGACCAAAATTATGAAAATCGGGCAGGTAGAAGAGCCCTCCTGTAAACCATCGCCCGCCTGCGAAACATTGAACTCGAAAAAAAACAGATTTAACTCCCATAAGAAATGTACAGGGAGGCAGTTTGTGCATAACTCGAAATATACGTCAAAATGAATGCCGATGCTTGATGGCAAATCTGCAGTACGTCCATACCTTTAGTTTAAGGCCAAAATTATGAAAATCGGTCGGGTAGAAGAGCTAACCCGACTCGGAAAAGAAAAACCATTTATTTTTATAGATGGCAATAATTAGTTTACCAGTATGCATAATCTAATCATACGAAGCATGTGTTAATAATGCAACAGCTTATTGTTATATTGTTATCTAATTAATTTTTCTTTGATTAAATGTTGTTGTTAACAATTTGCATTTGTGTTTAAAGTGTGTTCCTTATGTTAATTGTGTGATTCTAATGTTATGTGCGTAAACTGTACCATTAATATTAGTGAGTAAAGTGGTGTGTGGATTTCATAACCATTATTTTACTAGAGACCGTTGTATTAAATTTAACCACAACGGGCACTGTTGCTAGTATGAATAATAATTAAATGCCTTCAATAACAATTTAAGTAATTGGGTTTCTTGGATATTTTCATAGGCTATTATTTTAAAATCCCTTGACTTTTATGGAAACATAGATTGATATCATTGACGTACCAGATTTATTTGGCCTTAGAGGGCTTTCCTCTGCAATGATCACAAAGTTAAGCCCATGTTTCCTACTAAAAATTGTAGCACTTCGGCTAACATCCTAATTCATCGTTTGTAAGAATCTGAATTTTGTATGTGTTCTTCATTATATAGGCTAATAACGATAATAAATTCTTTAAAAATAATATCTCTATTTCTTCTAGTCGGTGGCGTTCTATGACTTTTTATGTTTCCATAATTTGCAAATGGGTTCTTTCAATGATTTGGTTTTTAAAGATTTAATTTTTGTAGGCGCATTTAATTTAATTGCAGCTTAAATATTAACAGCAATTAAATATCCAGCTGATCATAATGTAAACGAACATGTTCTTCATAAGAACTTGAGAAGAACATGAGAACTTTAAAAGCCACTGGGGCAGAGTCCCAGGGAATTTTTCAAAAATGTAAGGTCAGTTTGCAAATCTACGCGACACGCTCTTTACAATGAGACGTCAATGGATAAAGTCTGTTAAGGAATGGCGGAGGAGTTCAACCGACAAATTTCGTTGTCGCGTATTAATTATATAGATTCTTTGCCATAACATTATACGATATCCCCAGCACATGTGAGTACCTGGATTGCCTATCTGGTGCCATAACATTATTCATGGTTTTTAACAAAGCAATATATAAAAAAAAATGTTTTTAGATATAATACAAAATCCAAATGTTCCCACACTCTGCACTGTTAGCCTTTACTACTTCCTTCAGCACTTCCAACGTCGTGGACCTGTTTCCCTCGTATAGCATATTAGGATGCAGATACATTAATATAACTGCCACAGACGGTTCCCACACTCCGCACTGTTCACCTTTACTTCCTTTACCACTTCCAACGTCTTGGACCTGTTGCCCTCAGCAGAGTTCATATTATATTTTTGTCGACCTTCTCCATCGAGCTTTATAATTCTTTTTACCTACAGTTTTAAGTGAAGACAACGTTTGTGGAGGGATAAATATTGGGGTAATTAGATTGGCTAAGTAATGAAGGGGAGTAAAAACGCAGAGATGCCATTTTAGGCCTTCTCGACAACCTGAATTTACATTTTAAGTTCAAAACCTCTGGGTCAGTAATCAACTTTTTCCCAAACAGGGCGGTACAGACAGTTCCAGCTAGTAATAGCCTAGAAATCAACCTTTACATCGGCCTTTAGGATTCTACCATTTTGGCTAGTGATAACTGCATAAGAGGACTTCATGTAATACTTTAGGCTAATACTTTATTTGTAATACTTTTCAATGATATGGCGACCATACAAAGTAGGTAATTTAAGACAAGTGGTGATTATATAAATGAAAACACGAAATATATAACACACATGTAAACTTTGTTAACGTGTTTGGTTTTCATTTCATAACTCATTTTCATTAAAACTATCTTTAAAATTATAAAAAAAAATTATACAGGTCATCAAAATAATGCTAAAACTGTTCATAAATTGTTTAAATTTTGTTCAAACTTATATTAGCTAAATTGTGTTCGCTTGTTTAGCAATGATTATGTTTGGAAACAATTTTAAATTCATTTGGGAACATTAAAAATGGCAAGAGTTATTATACTTTTTAATTTAAACTGTGTTGAAGATGGTTTTAAAATTGTATCAAAAGTTGTATCAATTTAATTTTGATAGCTTCTATTAACAATATTTCAAAACTATTTAAAACTGATTTTCAAACAAACATAATACAAGTTGTTAAACTTACTTTGAAATCTCGTTAAAATTAGGTTTAATATTGTGCAAACTTGTATTCAATCTTACAATAATACAATTTTAATACTTGTATTAAAAATATTTTCAGACCAAATCCAAACTGATATTCCAATAGTTTTAATATAAGTTTTTAAACTTAGACTAAACTCCCATTTAAAGAATTTTAAAATGGTTGAAATTGATTTTTAAACATCTTTAATATAAGTTTGAATACTTACATTAAACTTGATTTAAAAAAAGTTTAAAAAATGTTCAAACAGATTTTCAAACAGTTTTAATATAACTTTTTAAAAATGTATTAAAACTGTTTTTAAAATTGTTTTAAAACTGTTCAAACCGATATAAAAACTTATATGTGAACATGTTTTAAAATTGTATTGAAATACTTTTATACTGGTTTTCAAAAAATTTGTTGCTACTTGGGTATTATTAAAATTCAGTTTTTCTCAAGTAAGCCTATCACATAAAAAAAAAACACAATATCAACTAAGACTCTATTATTTAAAAAGCTGTATGTACCACCATGTAAACACGTCAACTTTGTTCGCTTTGAAACACGTGGTTCTGTTCTTGTAAAACCCCACAAGAATCATATACTAATTCACAAACAAATAACTCATCGCTAATATACGGGCTACTAAAAAGATTATATAAGCTTTTCCCAAGTAAGCTTAAAACATTTCAAGCACAACTTCAACTGTTAATTTAGTTGGAAGGACCGAAAGCAAACATGTTTGTTTTATTATTCAAAATGGAACTGTCAATAAACGTCTAAACAAGAAGTTTAGGCTATTAGTATAAGATTCAAGCTAGTGTCGTCATCTGATTATATTTATGATCCATACCGTTTCTGTTCTAATATCTGTGGAATAATGCTATTAGCTATTTCTTGATCTACTGAATTTAAAAGTCAACAGCTGACCAGCTGTTGGGGCATAAGATCTTATGTCTTTGTTTATAATGTCAAATACTCCGTCCATAAAAATTTACCTACATTGAAACGCTTGAAAATAAGTTGGTAACACTTAAAGATATTACGACTACGATCAGCTGGTGCAGAGTTTCCCAATTCGTTAATTGTTTGGATTTAACCTTGCCTTACCTAAAAACTGCTTGGATCAAGAGGGAAGCAACCAACAGGGGTGGAGAGGAACAGTCGAGTTCCTATGCTCCAGGATTAAGGATCAAACGTGCTGTACAGTGTTTGAAAGACTAATAAAATAATTTATTTATATGCTTTATAGTAACTGTAAAAAAATATAATGTGTAACGCGAGTGCAAACTGCCCTTGCTGCACTAGATAAACTTTCCACACTTGTCTACGGCTCGTGCGTAAACATTTCTCTCGTGTGCAGCAAAGTGCCACTTCGCCCACTATTTACACAAATAACTATTGCCTACAAACAATTTCAAATCCGGCTATGACCCAAAAGCACCAATGTGTCTGTGGCCTATACAGGGTGCGACGGAATTTTACCCCCTGGGCAAAGCTGACGTCACTATGATGTAGTAACCTGAGCGCTCAAAAGTTTGTTCGCGGGCGGAATTTTACCCCCGCGGAAGTCTAATGAAAATAGACACAGCGTGATTAATTATATTAGCAATAAAAACCGGAGTTTTCCCCCTCTGTCCATATAACTAGCGTTTAGACAACTGAAGGTTTTCGGGCCGGATTTTTACCCCCGAATTTTTACCCCCGGATTTTTACCACCGAATTTTTACCCCCAGATTTTTACTCCCGGATTTTTACCCCCCAGAATTTTACCCCCCGAATTTTACCCCCAGATTTGTACTCCCCGGAATTTTACCCCCTGGCCGGATATAGAAATTATTAAGAACGATTGATTTTCTTGTTTCTATTTTTATTTCATTGTAAACATTTTATTATTAAGTAGCCTATCTTGATTTATTTATCTTGTAATCTCAACTAAGTGAACAGAATTTGCTGTTTAATTTTGAACATATAAGCCAACAATTGGCTTCAATGATCGAATCCTGATACTCGAATCTCAAAATTAAAATTAAAAACCTTTCGATTAGTTGATGTTACAAAAACATTAAGATAGGCTACTTAAAAATACAATGTTTACTATTAAATTAAAACTGAATGAAGATAGTTAACCATTCCCACTAATTTATATATCTGGCTAGGGGGGTAAAATTCCGGGGGTAAAAATCCGGTCCGTACATTTTGAGCTGATCTCATGAAGGGGTAAAAGTCCGGGGGTAAAATTCCGGCCCGTACAATCTAGGTTTTTATAATTTGATGTGTTCTGATTAAATTCACAACCGTGAAAATATACGTTTAATTCCGCGTTTAATCCATCGAACTGATGTCGCGAAACTCAAAAGTTCGCGGCCGGAATTTTACCCCCTGGTTTGTGACGTCACGTTTGCCCAGGGGGTAAAATTCCTAGGGGATAAAAATCCGCTACCCCGCTCAGGGTACCACTGTTCTATTATACTGCAGTTAATAGCATCGTGTAGGCTTTCCAACGAGTCTAACCCCACCACTCTCAGACGACCTGTCGCTGAACAGTGCACGGCATAAAATAGATAGTTTTTTGCCGCACCCTGTATTTGCAAACTTAGAGTATCGGTAATTCAACTGATTTTGATAGTAAAGCTACAAACAATGTGTGTCCGATTACTGGTAAATCTGAAAATAAACCTAGAGCCTCCGATGGTACGTGTGCTGATTTTTTATCTATTTAAATTTTTCTTTTCAAATATTTTATGTTTGAGTTTGGCTAGGCACGTGAGTCGTGTTCCAATTATTTAGCAATTTCACAATAATCAAGCTGCGATGCCGCATTTTGGCTAGGTTTCTGGTGCAGTGGAGAGTTTTCTTCGAAGAACCGAACACTTTCTACTGCTATAAGTAAAATTGAGGTTTAGGTCGGTGTTTACTGTTTACCCTTGTTCTCGTCTCTCTCCTTAGAACTCTTGACTCCTTTTAGTTTCAGAATATAAACAGCCCCAGTCTACAAGTTATAGTTGTTAACATTAATATGTGAAGTTGATTATATTTGATAACAATCCTACATTTACCAGCACGAGTCAACGTTGTGTTGGTTTTTCGAATATACAGTATAAGTAAATCTTGTCAAGGTCGCAGATACAGTCGTAAACGCCTTATTTACAGTGGCATTGTGCTTAAGGCCTTTTATTTTCGTGATAGACTAGCGGTCGATGCAAGGTGAGCTATTTTGGTGGGAATGTTGGAATATGGCGGGATGAGTTGACCTAGACCGACTAGAACAGAAATAGCTAGGGATAAGTCCTGTGATAGATCTACTCTATTATGTAGTTGTCAAACTAAACGGTGGCCATTGACCACTAGAGATCTTTACTTAACAGACGAAAATGTGCTTCTTCCTCATCTATAGCTTCTATAGCTCTATAGCTTGGACAGCATTCAAACGCAAGGTGAATGGTCTCATGTGGTGGAGTAGGTGAATGATTTTAGACTATACATAATAACACCATTAAAAGCATACATTTTATTGTTTATAAACTACAACAATTGTTTCTATGTTGAAATTTGCATTTGTTTTTTTTTATTTAACATACGTTTTACACAATTGTTTATATGTTGTTAGGTTTACAGCTCATTCTAATTTTCAAGATTTTACTATTTCTATTTTATACGACGCTACGCATTAAGTTATCCAACATGTTGGTCCGTTCTGAAACTCGATATTGTCAAGAATTCATTTGATAAATGATTACAAAAGGTATTATGGTTTATAGAAAACTTATATGCTACCACAACCAAACCAATATGCAATTCCAGAAGCTGAATCACCAACACCTCAGATGTTAGCTCATCTAGAGCAGTTAAGTCTCGTTAATATCCAGTTACTCTAGAGCAGTTAACTTATCTAGACCCATATCTCGATGAAGCCTCAAAGACCAGAGGAACACACTGTCGAGACGAGTGTGGCCAAAAGGTACAACTCCACCTTCAGCTACACCGAGGGTGTAACTCCACCCTCGGCTGAAGGACCTTCAAAGGCATTTTTGTTAACAAATGGATCAATGGATCTTGGTGTTATTACCAACTCCTCATTTGAGTTTGGGCCCCACATCAACCACATCTGCACCAGAGCCTCTCGTATACACGGATTGGTCTCCCGCTCTGCAAGACATGGTTTGAGCAACCACGCCTGTACTATCTTGTCGCTGTCAGCTACCTCTTTGGTTTGGTCACCATCTCCAGTCAGTGCAAAGACGTTTTATCAGGTCCCTGGGATGCCGTGCTGGACTTAATTTTCGTGACGCTATCTCCTATGTACGGCATTCTGAGTCTTGCATGCAAGAGGCGAGTGGCTGATGTGACCTTTCTTTTCAAACTGATAAATAACCAGCTCTACTGCATCTTCTAAAAGGCTCGTTCACACTACTGTACTTGGCAACTACTCGCCACGACTGAGTCGCCACTACTACTCGCCAGCAAAATATACTCTGAGTTCACACATGGCAAGTTGTAGTGGCTACTTCAGTTTTTGTTGTGTTCACTGTGCTAAGGAAAATTAAATCTGTGGGCTAAGAAGGGAGGATTTAAGACGTCTGTTGCGGTATTTTCTCACCACTAAAAATTTGGAGGTTTCTTAGCTTTTTTGCAAATAAATTTGAAATGGTGAGGAAATCTACCAAAGTGGACGATGATATTCCAAAAGAGAAGAAAATGTCCTATAAATAACTATTATGTATTTCTTGAAAATACTAAAATAAATACCTTAGCCTAAATTTAGCTACAAATAGAAACTTGGATAAAAACTTTGAAGAAGCCGTTTTTAATGTATTCTTGTATTTTTACCTTTTTACCACAAATCCTTATAAAATTGAACATTAATGATTATTTGCAGATCTACGATTAAGCTTTCCAACGACCCATCAATTAAAAAATTGGTCCAGTAGAACTGTAGATTTGGTTGTACAAATATGTAAAATACTGAGTTATTGAGCGGAGCGAAGCGAAGCGCTTTGGGTTCAACTTCAATGCAATGTTTATAACACTTAATCTCAATAACAGCTGAACATTTTTTAGCCAAACCTACCAAGGTCGTTTTGTTAAATGTTTGTGGATGGTTTAGACGTAACCTATTTCAATTTTTGATAATCTTACTAATATTATAAATGTGAAAGTTTGTGTGTTTGTTTGTTTGTTTGAAGTTCAATCACGCATTAACTACTGGATGGATTGGGCTGAAATTTGGCATGATGATAGCTCATATTCCCGATTAACATATAGGCATATTCTTATCTCAAAAATCCTTTCGGGCTCCGCCCCAGTGGCTCTGTAGTTCCCCGTGTTAACCTTATGAGTATTCATATTTAAAGGGAATTAAAGAATTTAGTCAGATGTTGAAATTAAAAATTTGGGTCTATGATATGGAAAGTATTAAAAAGTTATAAGATTTACCAACAGGGTGCAGCACTATTATTTTTTGCACAGCTAATTTGAACCAAGCAGCAACAAAAAACAGTGATAGGCAATGAGTGGTAGAAATTATGGCTATGATAGATGTGTAATACTATAGTATAACGTAAATTTTATTATAGTAAACAATTTTCTTTAAATGTGTCCACCCCCATTGCAAACGCTAAGTTAGAGTATAACTGCAATAAGTATGTTACACTTATATGCCAACCCCGTACGAAGGACGGGTACTCTGCTAGTGCCTATATGTATATAGGTAATATATAATATAATTTTAAAGTAACTTAAAGATTTTAAATTTTAACATTGGTTTTATGGGTTGGATGGTTACAAAATAACGACGTAAATGTGAAGAAAACAAAGAATCATTGCATATGTTAAAATCAAGCCACACCTCAACACAGTACAAAGGAAAAAATCAGATGATGATAACTGATCAAATACCACAGAGAAAGTATTAGGTTTATATTTAGCTCTAATATATGTACCTATAACAATATATAAGCGTTGCCTAAATTTGAAATTGTTCACGGTTAATATAATTTGAATAAGGGCTTGGAATTTTTGGATCTAGTGTTCTAGATCTAGAGCAGACAATATTTGGCAACTCTCAGACCATTATCGCATATTTGAGTAAAAATGCAGTCAGGCTATGGAAATTCGCATAGTCTGCAGGGTGCTGTGTTGGGGGTATTTTTGTAATTATTTTGACCCAAGCTCCGTTCCTCCTGTGTCAGCCAGTGACGTCATCAGGTGTTGTTTGCTCCATCTGAACAATCTTGGCTGAGACAGAGGCTCGTGCCAATCACGTCGTCACGTCTCACGTCATACCGATGGTCTCGTCTTTGGTTCTACGTCGGTTGGCAAACTGATTGACTGATTGGATTGACGATTGATTATATCAATGACAAGATTATGTTAAGTATATTCCACATAAATATTACAAATAGAACTTTGTAAAACAATACGCGCAGTTAGTTACTTTAACAAACATAGAACGCGCGGGGAAGGTGGTGTAGTAGGAACGCGAGAAGTCAATGACAGTGTTTGAAAATGGACCTAAAATAATATAAAATACTAATGGAGGATGTATGTATGATTGATTGGATTTGGACTTAAACATAGTTTTGCTGGGGTTTAAAATAAACTAGAGGTCGTCCAGTGGTTGAAACTCGACCAAAAATATGTAATGTACAGACTTCTTTATTTTCATTCCACACTTTGAATAGAACATGTGATTGGAGTTTCTTCTATTTGTTTTGATTTCCTGTTTATATTTCGTTGCTATTTCGTCACCAGCATGGCAACTCATAATATCCATGTTAAATTTTTCAAAATTTTAAATTCATTTTTTGTGCTTATTTTTGAGCCTATTTTAATTTATAAAGGGATTCTGCACACCTACAGGAAAATAGCTTTCTAACAGTATGCGTAGATTTTCCCTACGATGCACACGAGCTGAGAAAAAAGGTTTTAAAGAAACATGCTTGCCTATTAATATATAGATAGATTACGAAAGAGCTTACTCGAACACCAACAACCTTTATTCTTTTTAGTGCTTACATCTTGACGGATATTGCTTCACATGTTTACACCAACTACTTTTCATAATGGATTGTAGGCTAGGTATGAGTAAATCAAAGGTGCGACCATTGGAATCTGTAAATCTACAGCCCAATTAGCAGGTAATAAAATAACACGACATATAAAGAGAAATTTAAGTGACAAATTATGTTTAAAGTTTAAAAAGTTCTGTACTCGCCAGTCTGACCAGAAGCCCAAATTCCTAGGTTTATATTGCTTAAAAGAGCTTTGTATTGTAGCAAAACGCCCTACTGAGAAAGCTTTGATTTTTTCAGATATGAGTTGGTAAAAGGTAAAGCAATTCAGGTAAATATATATCCAATCTAATTTTTTTTACCAAATATCATTTATTTTGTTACGTGGAAAATTGAAGTTATGGAAAATTGAAGTCATGAATATTTGTTTTTTGTATCAGGCGTTGTGAGAAAACTCATGCAACTGATATATGTACTGATTGTATTCCCTTCAATCCGACAATAACGAAACCTCATTACCACTCTTTTATTCTATTTGCTATTGGATTTAATGTAATAAGGTAAAGTATAAAAGTTTGGAAAAATACGCGTGTACAGAACCTTGGTAAAACTGCAACTCAATAGTTCTATATATTTGTATTAAAAAAACTATTTTATTTTTTATTTGTGTGTTTTACTCCAGTGACATTTTTTACGTTTTGAAAGGGAACGGTCCACAACCAAAGTTATACAATGTCTTTTTATTAATTTACAATATAATAAATATAATAAACCCATTATAATACAAATGATTGTTGTGGTGGTGAATCATCCAAGAACAACCCCTACGATTACCCTTTTTTATATATATTGCCATTTGAAAGTTCACAGACACTCTTAGTTAGCAAAATATTAAACTTTGACATTAAAATTAAAACTAAAATGTTTAATTAGCTTGGGATAACTATTCTAACTCCTAATCTTTCAGATTTTAATTTTATATTCACTTATAATTTACCTTACTTTCTTAATCCCAAAAACATATTCTTTAAATTGTCATTGATGACCTATCATTATATTTAAGCTCCGAAAATATTCCTCCAGAAACAATTAATTTAACAGTTTTCAGTTTACATTGTCATTGATCAGTATTTAAGCTGTTGAGCTTGTTAACTGTTATCTTGCAATGACAATCTGCAAATAGTAAATATAAACTTTTCTTCTTTAATTTTAACATGTTTTAATAGTAGGCTATAGCTTCAAAATTCACTAAACACTAAAAGTGGTTTATTTGCTTTACAACTTCATGTAATTTTTTGATTGTTTTCGAGCACTTTGGCCAAATTATGGAATATATTCAAGAGTATAACCCTGTGTGTTTTGCCAGAGAAGTGGCAATTCCCTAGGTCAGAGACTTTACTCCAGTCTTTTTCAGGAGACATTCTTCATCCGTCTGTCCCCGTGGTATTTTCGTCGTAAAACCCTCTTTCTCTCTCTTTGTTTATCCTCTATTTTCACCGCATCGTTGACTCTGACAACGTTGTCAGCCTCCGGTTTCAGAAGCGGGAATGGGATTCATAATTTAAACTCAACTTTGTGCTATAGTTTCTATTCATTCCCAGCGTTCACCACAAGTGTAGCATAGACAACAATGAATTTGGTTAACGATTTTCAGTAACAATAATTATAAGTTCGCCTTTTATACAAGGTGTATAATAAATTCTCACACGGGCTTAATATTTTCCAAACGATAACAGATAAATCAAAGAGATTTTGGTAAATCAAAACGGCACCTAAAAATCTACCTTTTTAAGGAACTGTGGGGACGTCCCGCAAGGAGTCAGAAGGAAATCTTAAATAGGAGCATAGGTTGATATGTACATCGAATTAAAGGGCTTTATTATCAGAATTCAATGCTGCAAATTTGAACTCAAAATGACAACCGAGTCAAAAATGGTAGCCGTTCAAAGATATCTTGAATCTACCATTTTGAATCTTTGAACGGCTGCCAATTTTAACTCAGTTGTTTTTGAGCTTGAATTTTCTGCATTGTAATCTACTATAAAATACCTTTAATTTTATGTGCATATCTACCTATGCTTACGTTTACGTGTTTGCCGTTGGTGATAAATAAATAAATAATTAGGGGGTTTTCAGATTGATTCTTAGGAAGGATATTCTAAAGTATTTCGTATTAAGAAAAAACATTCGAGGATAAAGTTGATTAAATTATTAAGAAATGCCCTCGCCCCAGCAAACCTGCAGACTAAGCCAATTTCAATTTCTCTGATTGGATTTTCATTATTCGACCAACATTAGATTTATCGAGTAGCCTACATAGGTTTGCTACTACGGGGATGAGAAAAATTGTTATAAAATATTAATCGTACTGTAAAGTATAAAATAAATATATTTTCTAAATTTGACCAAAATAGGTTAAACAAGCTCTAAAGTTATAATCTTTCTCCATAAGAATAACATAATAATTTTAAATGCATTTTAAGTTTATTTTTATTTTTTCTGTAACCTTTAATTGTCTAACAATGCTTTGAAATACAAAACTTTATATATAGTAGGGCCGGTACTTATCTATATAAATAAAATTAGAGTTTTGTCTGTACATTGCTCAGAATCATACATTTTTAGGTTATTTTTACGTTTTATACATTAAAGAAGCCGAAACAAGTCTCATCTAAATTTCTGTCTGTCTGTCTGTCTGTCTGTCTGTCTGACACACTCAAGATGGCATTTTACGCAATCTTCTCCAGGAAAACGAGAGTACCTATCAAGACCCAAGTCATTTTAATGTATTCACTGGATTGGCGAGAGTGTCTTTAGCCATTAAAATATGGTCTCACTACTTTGTAATTAAAATTACGGCCGTTCAAAAATGCAGTTTTGTGCAATTTTTGTCAGGTTTTCTTCCAATTTGTATCACATAATCATCTATGAAACAACGAACAGCTGTTCGGATCAAGATTATTTTTTCTAGCTGTCACTGAAATGTTTACAAATGTTGTTTACAAACACCACAACCATTTCCGATCACGTTTTGAAGGCAAATCCCATCCAAGTGAGATTAAAAACGTTTTTATTACATAAAGGGTTTAATTAATCGCAAGTGGAATAATATAGTGTAACCGTAAATTAAATAACTAGGCATCATCAAGGTCAGGAACCAGAAATATGTGTATAAAATTGTTTTGGAGTTTTGAGAACCAGAAAGAAGACATTGAATCAAGATTGAATCAGTGTTGTATACGGCTGGGAAACTTAAAGTTACTAATGACCGTCGCCAATAGCTTAGAAACAATGTTCCACTCATTGACGGCTCTTCAATGGCGGTTGTGTAAAGTGTAAAGCAAAAAATTACAACTGCAGTGGGTGATTGTAACAGAGGTTTACGGATGATGCTGAACTCGATTTTCCAATGTGTCACTTTCTGTTCCTACCATTGACTATATAAAGTCAATAGTTCCTACTCACCGTGTGATGCAATCGCTGGACCATACAGCCAATAGGCCCATAGCCCTTCTCTTGGGTACGTGTGGTACGTATGCTTACCCAATTATTTATAACAACCCTTTCGACAACGATCCTTGATACCGGTACTTTTCCATAGAATACACGGCCTACCTAGGTACTTAAGAAATAAAATTATAAACGTCCAAAAACCCAACGTTGTGTGATTTTTGTCACATTTCCTTATAATGTTAATATATATACCAGCAACCATTGTTTAGAGAATACGTAATCTATTAAATAACAGAAAGTTATGTTGTATAAGGTTTTTTTTTCAAACTGACACCGATAAGTTTACATTAAGAGTTGTGTACAAATAAAGCAATAATGGGAAATAACTTTGATTGCCGATAACTTTTTACGAGAAAATCCAAAACCAAGAGATCAATAACCTTGATTAACGCATATAATTGGTCGGCTGTACTACAGTTCTTAACTGTAAACGTTGGTTTTTGTTACGGTACTGGTTCTTTTCCTTTTAACCTTTAGTAGCAGCAAGAATCATTTTTACGTACCAACACATCACAGTAATTTACAAATTAGTTATCGTTGGTGTTGCACCTTATTTATTACAGGCGTAGGCCTATTCAATTTAATTGATGTCTTAACTGTATAATTTTTGCTTTTTCTGTCTGGATTCCAAAATGTTATGCTAAGAAAACTATAACGCATTTTAGTAAAACATTTATTCAGCAAACCATCATGAATTGTTCAAACACTTTGAACGTTGTTTATGTATCAATAGTTCGTGGCCTATTTTGGTAATTTTTATTACAAATTACCAATCTAAATCGTCTATAGTAGGCCTACTGTACTTCATTTCATATAGCAAACCGATTCAGATAGCATTTCGACAGAATTTCGAGTCATCTCCGGTCCAAGCAAATATAAATTGTTATGATCAAATTTTATGGCATTAACAAAGATTTCAAGTACTAATTTTATATGTACCTTTTTATGCTTAAAGCGTAGCAGATTCCCTAATTAAGTTCGGGATTTTTGTGTGTATGTATGATGGTAACGCATTAATGTCCTTGTTTCTCAATGTTTCACGGAAAGGACAAGAGCGCCTTGATAATGAAAATGTCAACCCGAATAAAGTGTTAAATTAAGAGGTTGAGGTAGTACCTTAAATACTTTTAACCATTATGTTATAGTCCTTTAAATTCTGAACAAAATTGTACAAATCCCATTTCCGTATATTTACTCTCACCGCTTACACATGATAAAGGTTGTTGACAAACTTATGGGAGAAAGTATGTGTCAGAATGCTGATACCGTTTATTTAGTTTAATCATTGGATATAACATATGGACCAACAAGATCCGGGTGACATTTAATTGCGAAGCATTAGTTTTGGCTTGAAACTGTCAGATACTGTATTTGCGAAGGAATAGTTTTGTCAGCATATCTGAAAGTATGCAAACCAACTGCTGTGCTTTATATAAGAAGGTTTTAACTGACTGTGATAAGATCCCCGTGCGTAGAACGGGCACACAGCTAGTTATATATATATATATAAGTCGGCGTAGAATCGTATAACCAAAAAATAGTTGATCATTCAGTGTTGAAACATATAAAATTTGCAATATGTTGTTATAAAAACTTACATTTTGTTATGATTTTAAATTTAGATTAAAAAATATTTGTTTACATAATTTAGTTTCAAATATGCGTGAACAAGACTGGATTTAGAATGATTATGGGGCTTCCCCTGACGACTTGAAAGTTATTATAATTTAACATTTCGAAACAATAAGTTTCAATTTTAAAAATTAACTTGTACGTTCATGTTTGGGGTAGATTGATTGAGTCATTATCCCAGATTATCGAGGGTTGACATTTTGAACAATAATCGCCCAATTAAAGTCCCCTGGCCCAGCCTAACCTTAGGTCGTGACAAGTTTTCTGACAATTCTGCCATATTGCTTCGTATATCTTCAACATAAATTAGTGTGACAAAGACAAGGAAACTATCATTTAGATTTACGTACAGAAATTTCAGTCGGCTATAAAAGTATAGATAATATCAGCTAATTTAAAACAAATTGTCTCCATGAAGTGTAAGGGTTCCCCGAATGTTATCGTCATATGAGGAATAGGCCTACACGTATTTGTTGGTTGTAAGTTATAGCTGTATTAAGAGCCAAAGGTGATAATACCAAGTGCGCCAATTAAGGTACATCACTTAGCCTATAGGTATACTTGAAGATTAAAAATACACGACTTCAAATGGGTAGGCCTACTCTGTGTGTGCTGCATTGGAAATTCCATACTAGATTATGTTTTTAATCTTATTCATACACTAAACGAATTTTTCCAGACCAGTCCCAGAACTAAATACCCCCGCCGCAGCAAACCTGCAGACTAAGCGAATTTCAACTCGTCTGATTACATTTTTACTAAAATATATTCCATAAATAAGACATATTATTTTACCTATTTAAATAACATTAGATTTAACGAGTGCTTAGGTTTGCTGCTACGGGGAAGGTAAAAAGTGTTTTTTGACCATACGTCAATAGTACAGGATGAAATAAATAAATTTGCCAAATTTTATCAATATATACCCATAAACAAGTAAACTACAACAATTTTCATTTTCTCCATAAGAATAACATGGGAATTTTTAATTACACTATTTTTGAATTTTCTCCGTGACCGTTAGGCATACAACAGCGCTTCAATATACTAAATTATTTCTTTTTTTAAGCTCTACAAAACGGTTTAGAAAGAAATCGCAAAATTTCTTGTTTTTAGGTTCAAAAATGGGAAAAACCCATTTTTACCCCATAAAACCCCCCATAAACCCCCGTTCCCATGGTCCGATTATGCTGGATCGCGAACTTGTTCGAATAAACGTAGGTTTACACGTTTGTACCAAATTTCATCAAAATCGGATCATTTTTGCTCGAGTTATCGCGCTAACGGACACACACACACACACACATATATATATATATAAATATATATATATATATAAATATATATATATATATATATATAAATATATATATATAAATATATATAAATATATATATATATATATATATGAATTTGAATGGATGGTGTTTTTGGCCTCTAGGGACCTCAAAATGAAAAAATAAAATCGGTCTCGGGTCCAGGTCTTACCATGAGTACTACGGTAATAGCTTATTCCCTATATGGGAAATTCGCTAAAAAGTTTAAAACAAAACTATAACATGAGACGGTTGCGTGGTTTCTATCTAACAGCATTTTTATATCAAAGTAGAATAAACAAAATGAACACTAAACACATGCTGTAATTGTAAATATTGATAAAATACTGTGACACCCAAAAACTCGTACAGTATAACATCTTATAGCTCGTGTGGTAGTTTGAATTTGGTCGGCAATTATTATAAAATACATTAATTTTGTAAGGCAAGATACTGTATTGATATTTCTATTAGTAAAAAATAATTGTCTTTATTTTTTATCCTGGAATTACTCTTGTCAATTTAATCATCTACCTCTCAGTACTATATTAACAGTCAAAATGTATACACGGCCAATGAGAAATAATAGAAACACCTTATCAACCGTATCACTGGCTGCTTAATTTGATTTTAATCTATTTGTCAGTACAATATAGCTAGTAGATGGACTCATGTAAGGGCTCATGTAAAATCCAATACTACGCATACTAGCTGCACTCTGCACAGTTAAGAAAGATCAAATATAGCGTAGCCATCACAAATAAAAATACCCCCGCTGCAACAAACCTGCAGACTAAGCGAACTTCCATTTCCCTAATTGGATTTACACTAAAATGTCTCCTTAAAAATATCACATTTATTCCCTATTTGAATAGCATTAGTTTACAAGTACTCTAGGTTTGCTGCAACATGGAGGGTAAAAAAGTTGTTTTTTGTCAAATGTTAATAGTTTGGTATGAAATAAATGCATTTACCAAATGTGATCAAAATATGCTCATAAACAAGCAAAAAAACAACAGTTTACTTATTCTCCATAAGAATAACATGGAAATTTTAAATTATTTTTTTAAATTTTCTCCGCACCCATTAGGCGCATAATAACGCTTCAATATACTAAATTATTTGTTTTTTAAGCTCTACACGACGAATTGGAAATAAATTGCTAAACTTTATGTTTTAGGATCAAAAACTATAAAAACCAACTTGTACCCCATAGAACCCCCCATAAACCCCAGTTACCATGTCCGATCATGATGCTGGTTCGCGAACTTGTTTGAATAACTGTAGGTTTACACGATTATACCAAATTTAATCACAATCGGATCATTTTTGCTCGAGTTGTCGTGCTAATGGACACACACACACACACACATATATAAATATATGTGAATTTGAACGGTTTGTGTGTTTGGGTTCTAGGAACCTCAAAACGAAAAAACAAATCGGTCCCGGGTCCAGGTCTTACCACGAGTACTACGGTAATAGTTTATTCCCTTTATGGGAAATTTGCTAATAAGGCAGAGACTGAACAATAAGGATTCATTTAAAGTAGAAAACCAAATTGTGCATCATCTCACAATCTCATCCACAACCAACCATTTGATGTATTGTTTGTCAAAGTAGGTTGTTATATTCTGCTAAATTTTCTTCTGAGGAGCAGCTACAATTGGCGAAGGTATGTAATTAGATTTTGGCATAGGAGTAGCTCGGCCGTTGGGAGTTGGGCCAACGTATTAATGGAGGTTATTTGTGGTAATGTAAGAAGAAGAGGCATGCTTGTCTTAGCAGATGAAAAGACAGACCAGGGAGGAAGTTAACAATACTTCTTGAAGTGTGATGCCGGCTCATGGGTACCATAGAGATGTGTCAAAGCAGCAATCAATATTGTTTGACAAAGAACTACTAAGCAATAGAGACTGGAGTAAAACTGTATCATCATTATGAATGACCATGGGCCACTATTCTACTTTAATGTAGTTAGCTATATCTAGACTGGCCTTTACATAAGGAAAAACAATCAGCGATTTTGCAAAACTATATTTCTTCAATTTCTGTATTTTAGTTGTTCCATACATATTATTAAATATTACATATTATATTATATATTATTAATACACTAGTGTACATGTTACTCGAATTCGAGCGATTGCAAAGTATTACAGGATTTGCAAACCAATAACAGTCATCATTTTCGATGAGTTTAAAATAGTCAATTAAGAGATTATGTAGCTAATGGAAATACTCGCTAAAGCTGTCCATACCCGTTCGATATAATCAATATGTCTTGTAAATATTTTATAATGTTTCAAAAGCTGATCATAATTTTTAGTGTCCCTACTTTCTCACAACCGCATAATTATGTTTATGTGCATCTTCGTCATTGATAGTCTGCATGGTACCACAATTTGCCAGTATGTTACAAATTTCAGCCATCTTTTTAAAAAACCTACCTTAAATAACCTATAGTATACCGTATAAATTAAAAGAACCAAATTTTATAAACCATGCCCTCTCCCTTAGGCTAGGGCCACACTTGGCGACTTTGTCGCGGCGACAAAGTCGCGGCGTCAATGAATGAAACTGCGTAGCATTAAATTAAATGGAGGCGGCCACACTAAGCGACTCGCGACCAGCGACCAACGGCGACAGAAAAACAAACGCGACCGGGAGCGTTTTTCGGTCTCGGCGACAAAAACGCTCCCCATGTTATCTTATGGAACCGGCCATACTAGGCGACAAGTCGCTTGCTCACACACCCTTTGCTGCTCTATTTTCATATCTATAATGTACAGTTATGGACTGGATTTGTTAAATGGTAAATATGCTTTTAAAATACCAATATTGTCATCGACAAAATAAGTGTTGACATGTTAACATGTGTGCTGTAGAATATATGAGATTTAACTCTTCTGGTATAACAGGAATCCAAAACCTCGTGTATTTTTCAAATTTTGGGCGTCGTCTTCAATGTCAATAGCTCGCCAAAGCTATGTTCATCCAAAATATTACAAAAAAATTACAAAATTAAAATACGCCATCCATAAACGATAGTTTTAGGGAGTTCACTCCATACCTGTGTTTTTTTGCTATTACCGTAGGTTGCATGGTAAGACCTAAACCCGGGACCGATTAGATTTTTCATTTTGAGGTCCCAAGAGGCAAAAACACCCACCGTTCAAATTCATATATACGTATATAAGTATATACATATGTATTTACATATACAGTGTATACATTTAGGTCTATGTGCCAATTAGCGCGATAACTTGAGCAGAAATGATGAGATTTTAGTGGAATTTGGTACAAATGTTAAAACCAACGTTAATTCAAACGTGCTAGCAAATCAAAATGATCGGACCATGGGATGGGAGGTTTAAGGGGCTTTCATGGGGTATAAAATTGTTTTTTTCTTATTTTTGACCCTTAAACATAAATTTAACAATTTCCTTCCAAACTGTTTTGTTGAGCTAAAAAAAAAATGATTTTGTTAATTGAAGCGTTGTTGTAAATCTAACGGTTTCGGAGATAATTTAAACAATTGTAAATTTAAAATGCCCATTTTGATGAAGAATAAACTGTTTTAGTTTGCTTGTTTGGATATATTTTCATAAATTATAACAATATTTTAATAAATATTTTTAATTTCATACTAAGCCATCAATATTTAAATTAAGAAGCACACCTCATTAGGTTACCTTATTTGTCACAGTAAACCTAAGCATTCGTTTAAATTCATCTTATTTAAATAGAAATAAATCCAACAAGTTTAAAGTGAATATTTTAGTGGAAATCTAGCCAAACAAATGTAAATTCGCTTAGTCTGCAGGTTTGTTGCGGTGGGGGTATTTACATATAAAATAAATAGCAATAGCAAGTGAAACTGTGATTTAAACTGTGATTTAACGACGTAGACGTCCACATTGGTTTTCAAAACATAGTTTAACACATTAATTTAGTAAAAATTGTATTTATTTTGTTGCAGGCAAATGTTACAAACTATTACGTGACCTAGTACGAAATGTAAAGAGGCGCCGGTGCACGTATGAAAATACTATAACGATATGATTTAATTTGTAGAAGATTTACTTAAATCTTATGGTACTGCAATTAATAGTCAAAACATCGATTTATTCTAAGGTGGTAAAAAAAACATACAAAAACGGTCATAGATCCTAATTTATTTCCATAATCAATGACACGATTTCGAAAATACAATATAACATCTCGAAACTCTATTTTTACTGGTATGGTAAAAAAGTAAACTGAAAGGTCGAAATTGTCGCCTATTGTGGCCACCCCCAGCGACTTTGTCGTCGCGACAAAGTCGCGGGAAAAAACGTCGCCGCGACAAAGTCGCCAAGTGTGGCCCTAGCCTTAACTACAATAAGCATTATTATTGTACATTATTGTACATTATATGCCAACGCCGTCCGTACGAAGGACGGGTACTCTGCTAGTGGAGCTATATTATACTAGTTGTCTAAGCTCTAAGGTTTGTATCATTGAGTTAATACAGAGACAATTAAGAGCTGAATAATAAATACCAAGAAGCTAAGTTATCGGGCTTTTTTTAAGACCTTAAGAGTCATAAGTACGTCCTTTTTAGGCATATTATTGCGGTAAGATGAAATACATACTACTAAAAATACTATTCTAAGGGTTGGCCGTGCAGGTATGATAATGAATAAATAATATGTATAGTCTACCTTATTAGTATACATTACTTGAGCTAAATACCATCTACATAAGGATATGGCTATCATTTGGCCATATCTTTTTTTTACAAATATGTGCAGGTAGCTTTGCTAGGTCGAACTGTTTCGCAAACTTGTCTTTCAACACTTGGCCCAGTTGGCAGGCAGACCGCTGCTGTTCTTGACGAATACTGTATTGCTGTCTGCTGTCACATGAAGAAAAAGGAACTCAGCCCAAACATGATGGAATCCGACACATTGATTTAAATGGCTATAATCTATACACAGCAAATGACTGGGTATTATCAAAAGCATTTAGCATTGTACCATACCCCTATGTAAAATCAAATTTAATATGTAAAATAAAAATTGCAGTGTAATGTGATGTAAAAAGACATTATTGAAATATAACCAAAGAATGTAGAATATATTATTAAGTTTTGCTGAAAATGATGAGCCTGTCCCCCCTAAAGGTAATAAAATAATCTGTTCAGGCTCAAGTACTTACTGTAGTACATCATATGACATGACTCATAACTAAGTGCCAGTTGCCACTGCCTGCATTTAGCTATAACCATTTAACACAGAATAGACTTCCCATGTAATGTAAAAATTTGAAGCCAAAAAAACGTGGTGCAATCTGTTGAGATGGTCATCAACTAATGACAATATTCTGTGTTAAGCGTTGACAACGTGTTAAAGCTTTTACTCAAAACATTTGGCGCCGTTATTTTCAGTTTTTTTTTTTTTTTTTTTTAAGTAATATTTTAATTTTGTTGAACCCCGTTGGTTCAAAGGGGGCGGTATGTTCCGTCAAGTGTCTTTGTCTTATATATTAACTTATAATGTCTTTGTTTTTAACAGTCCATGTAATTCCATCACATGACCATATCCATTGTTGCATTCATTCTCCTAGAATCACCTCTCATAACAACACGTACTCATTTTTTCTCGTAATAAATCAACCTCTTTATACCAAAACCCTCGTCTTTTTCCTCTGTAGTATAATTACACCGCACAGTGTCCTTCCCCATTACAAAAGCAAAGCTTGAGTATAACTGCAATAAGCACTTATAATTATTTGCCAACCCCGTATGAAGGACGGGTACTCTGCTAGTAAGGTAATAAATTGAAAGAATAACATACAAATAAGTACAGCTGAGGTATTTTTAACATTAGGTATATGGAGATTTCCCTTTAGAAAGGAATTAAGACGTTAAAGGGCAATTGATGAAATAATGGATTGTTTTGCGAAAGGTTTCTCGTCATGACGAACATTTTAATTATATGGTGTATGGGGTTTGTGACTTGTAGTTTTCTCAAAAATTCATGGGTACTTTGGGATTAACATATGGATTTAATATATCAGCAGCTCTGTTACGTGAACACCTAAATTAATATATAGTAAGTATATATATATATCCTTATATATAATACGTGAAGGCGATTTCTACAAAACACTACTCCTCCGTTAATAATGGACGGATTTTTACAAATGACGTGTCAAAATAAAGTATTTTTTGTCTAGACGCCCCCTTTCACCAATTCATGTAATAAAAATCCTCGGGCTTTGCCCCACAGGCCATCAAAGTTGGAATTTCTCCCATAAGATTAACATGGGGGAATCTAAATATTTAAATGGAATCTTTGTCCCCACTAATTTGAGAGAACGGTTGGGCGTAGAAACTTGGTAGAGGTGTCCAAAGAAAGGTCTTGGTCTGTAGATGAGTTATCAAAAGAAAAACTAAGCAAAATCCCATAGGACTCTGCCCCAGAAGCCTTTAAAGATCCCTCAACAGAGTTGTTTTGGCCATGAGAATAATACTTTTTAATGAAACAGCTGTTCATTTTTAAATTGTATTTCAAACAACACATATTTATTGGGAGTTCCTGAAATATACCAAATAAGTATTTGCACTGTTATTTTCTGATTTTAAAATTGATTTTCATCTTAATCATGCCATGTTTTGCAATATAACGTTCCATTACGAAATCAGTGGAAAATCCTTTTATCACAGCAATTCTTAAATTATTTGTTTTTGAACTATCTTATATCTATTGCACGGGTTGGTGTCTACTCCAACTATATCTGCTCTTATCGTGTCTTATAAAATCCAAACATAGAAACCTTGCCCAAAATGGTACCCATCTTGACAAATTATTTGCACCTGCCTATATTACGAACTTTGGCGCACTGGGTTGGTAACATAATTGAAAATAACACGACATTTTGGCTGTAAAATATGGTACAAAGAGAAAATACTATTTAAGCAGCTACTGTCATGACAGAAAGTTCATATTCCTTTTAAACTAGATCACATAATCCTTTGACTGGGACGGGTGGCATCGTCCTGTAATTCAGCTACTAGGAGGTAACGAATTGTGGATATTAATAGGAATGCACTGTGGATGTGATACTCCCTGGTGTGGATTAACGTCCGCACGAGTGAGTACTACAACTATCCGCAGTACTATCCTGATGATTAGACCAATTCGTAAATTACAAGAAAAAATGTGGTTCGGATTCCACTATAAACTGTAGGTCCCTTAGTTGCCATTAGCTGTATGGGCTATTAGTTAACAGCTGTCTCTAAGGAACAAGTCGGCCTTAGTCACTAAAAAAGACTACAAGATCGCGCCACTCATCCTACACTCATCTCCATTCATACTTGGCTTAAAATACCTTTTATGTATGGTCGTCATTTCATAAAAAAGTATTAAAGGAATAAAGTATTTATATTATACGTTGATTAACAATATGTAAACGTCAATATATACGTAATTTACAATATATTTGCTTTTTGGAAATGTCCCATTGCTATGTCATTTGCATTATTCATTGCCAATGAAGCCACCAAGATCATATGAACTAGGAGGCCCCTAACAGTTCAAGAATAAAAGCCAACTTTACTTCATGTATTCCACTACACCTAACATTCCGTAGAGAGATTATATTGACAACTTTATGTTATTGATAAGGCCGAGACAACTAACTGACATCCCCCATGTCTAGGAATTCCGGCTTTATCAGTAACCCCACAGTCAATTTCTCAAAAATATGCTAGAGGGTTCATTCATTGGCACAGAAGTACGATATGAACTGACGCGACGTGACGAAGGAAAAATCAAACTTACACTGTAACGGATATATACCTCCCTTTGAAGTTAGAACGTGTCTTCTCAACAAACAGATTTTTTTTCTCAAACACTCATGAAGTCAAGGAAGTGTTTAACTATAAGATCCACCAATACGATTTAAATACTATTTAAAGGTTCTACCAAAGGAAGAGATACCTTATAACATACTAATAATAACTCCGATGATGTACAGTATAGGAAATATTTTAATCACTGAATGATCAACCAAATTTGGCAACTAACACAATATTGTTATTGTTTTTACACTTAGGCATATTACTGAACAATTTTAAATGGTCAAAATATGCATATTTCACCCAATTTATCGCAGTTATATGAATTAACGTAAGCCTTGAAAGTAACCGTCGATTTCGACGGGTTTCCCCTAGTATATTTATAAAAGAGGAAGTTTGTATATATATTTGAACATTATGGACTCCGAAACCACGCGACAGATTGTAATGAAACTTTCAGGCATTATTAAGCATTATTCAAGGATGGTTTGTGTGAAGTTTGGTGCAGATCCGTCAAAAGGGCTCCGCCCCAGGAGCTCTGGAGTTTCCCATGTTAACCATATGTATACTAAGAGTACTCATATTTAAATGGAAATAAAGAATGTTATCAGCTGTTTCAACTAACCAATTTGATTCTGTGATGATCAATAGCATTAAAATGTTACAAAATGTACCAACAGGGTGCAGCACTATTATTTGTCTAAATTTATGACAACAGTTGCTAATTTCAACCAAGCAGCTGTGATACAAAATTAGAACTGTCAAAGTAGGATTGTGTAAAATTAGGTTTATGTTTTTAATTTAATATAGTTATTTGTGTTACTAGTGGGCAAAGTGGCACTTTACTGCACACGAGAGCAATGTTAACGCACGAGCCGTAGGCGAGTGAGGAATGATCTCGAGTGCAGGGAAGGCCTTTTGCACTCGTGTTACACATTATATTTTTCCTACAGTCACTATAAAGCATATAAATAATTAGTCTTTCAAACACTATACAACACGTTTTTAGGTTCAGCTGGCAACACAAATAGGTGCCCTAGAGAAAGTAGTACCCGGTCCGTTTCACTCCGCTATTTTTACTCGGCAAGAAATGTGCGCGACTTGAGAATATAGTTCCGTATGTTTTTGTAATTTGAAGGGGTTTCCGCGCCTAAAAAACATACTTTAAAGGTATTTTCTTGTTTATTAAGATCGTAGGAATGTTTTAAAAACGTTTAAAAGAAAAGCCCAGAAAGTTCAGTCATACCGAAATTATAAACATGAAATGACAGGTTAAATCGTAGTTATAATAGTCAATCAGCTGCTCATAGTATTATTATCTTTAAGTGTTGCCAACCTATTTCCAAGCATACACGGATTACGTGCATAACAGAACCACGCTGTTTTGTGTTGTTTCGTTGGAATCCTGATGTGTGCCAAAGTATAAACATGTATAAACCATACAAAAAAGTATAAACCGTACGACAAAGTATAAATATGCAGCAATTAGCAGCTTTCTGTACTATAAACAGTACAAGGAAGTCAACTTTGTCGGGTGACTGTAGGAAAAATAATTTTTGATAGTGTGTGAATAAGGAGTTTTTTGTTTCTGTAAAGGCCTCCTATTCAGAAATCGATACCAAGCCACATTGCGAGGAACTTGCCTCAGAACTGGTTGCCATACACCTGCCTAAACAACAACTAACGGTCATTGGAGCCTATAGATCCCCCTCTAAACCCATCGAAGAACTCACCAAACACCTAGATCCCTTTCTGGAAATGTACTCCAAAAGAAATAAGGATATTATATTTTTGGGAGACATAAATGTAAATATCCTGCGCCCACACGAACCGGACACACTGAAATTAATAGCTTTTGCAGACCAACACAACCTAGAGATCGGAAACATCTTGGCCACCAGAATCACCCCCACCTCGGTCAGCAGTATTGACATCTGCCTTACAAATCTTGGACTCCACAACACCGCCCTAAAAACCCACAAAATGTCCTTCTCAGACCATCTGGGAATCAGCTGCACCATAACAAACCGCCACAACCTAAGAAACCAACCCATCAAGAAACAAGTCAGGCCTATCACAAAAACCAAACTGGACCAGCTCAAAATAAATCTCAGCCAATGTGACTGGAATGAAATCTACACTGCTCAATCAGTAGACGCTAAATACAATGCCCTTGTAAATATCCTAACATATGAAATAAATAATACTATGCCGAAGATCTACATAAACTTAAGAAAAAAAACAAATTATACCTTCTGGGATGAAACCACAGCCAAACTTAAAAAACTACTTGACACCGCCCATGACAAATATCTGCTCAGCGGCAGTGAGGAAGACAAAAAAATCTACAGTAACTTCAAAAGAGCATACGACTTAGATGTAAAAAAGAAGAAGTCTGAACATACAATGAGCATAATAAACAATGCCCCCAACAGAAATAAGACGATATGGAACATCATAAATAAAGAAAGGAAAAATACGGACAATGAAGTGAATAATATCACCCTCAACTCAGATGGACACCAAATAACCGACCCAACATCGATCTGCAACACTTTCAACAACTATTTTATCAACATCGGTAACCACGCACTACGAAACTCAAACCTCAGCAAAGCACCTGATCCAACCCCACTTGATATGACACAGAAACCACATCTATCTGCCTTCAAAACAATCACCGAACATGAACTCGATAAGCTCTTCAAAATCCTTCCTCCAAAATCTTCGTGCGGACTGGACGAAATCCCAAACAAAATCCTAAAACACTGCAAGAATGAACTGATCCCTCCTTTGACAAATATTATCAACACTTCCATAATACAAGCCACAGTTCCACAAGCCATGAAACAAGCTCTGGTCTACCCCAAATTCAAGAAAGGAGATACCACCCTAACCGAAAACTATAGACCAATTTCAATACTACCGGCCCTATCCAAATATCTAGAAAAAATAATCAACTCCCAAATAATAACTTTCCTGGAAAACAACCACCTCCTAAGCGACAACCAGCACGGATTCAGAGAAAAGAAATCCATAAATACCGCTCTGGCTCAACTCTGCAACACCATAACCAATATCTGGGAGGATAAAAAAACAGCAAACGGCGTATTTCTGGATCTCCAGAAAGCGTTTGACAGCCTAGACCATAAACTACTTCTCCAAAAAATATCAGCCCTAAACATCAAAAACAAAGCTCTAGACTGGATAAAAAGCTACCTCTACAATAGACAACAACTCATTGAAATTGAACACCAAAGTGGAAACTTCATTACCAAATCCAGATCAAAACTGCAAACCATCACTCAAGGCATACCTCAAGGCTCAGTACTAGGACCCCTACTCTTTCTGATCTACATAGACACCTTCCCCACCCTCCTACCAGCAGACAATACATGTATAATGTTTGCTGACGACACGACCATTATAGTCCCGGACATACCAACACCTAATCTAACAGAAAAAAACAATAGACACAGCAAAAAAAATCTGCAATAGCCTAAATCTCCGAATCAACGAATCTAAAACTGTCTGCCTGAAATTCACCCCAACAAACAAACCTCTAACTCAAGAAGACACAACAAATGCCAACCCCACAACCAAATTCCTTGGCATCATTCTTGACCAGCAACTAAACTGGCACCCCCACTTGGAAAGGCTCCAGCGAAAACTCTCATCAGCTATCTATGCCCTCAGAAGAATCAGGGAAATCACCAACGAAGAAACTACTAAGATGGCTTACCATGGAATCTTCTCTTCACACCTGAAATTCGGCTTAATTGCATGGGGAAGTGCCAGCGAAAGCCTATTAAAAGAAATACAAATCATTCAAAAGAAAGCAGCCAGAATCATAGACCAATCCCACTACCTCGAACACTGCAAGCCCCTTTTCATAAAACACCAAATCCTAACCCTAACCTCTCAATACATATTTGACACCATCAATTTCATAAAACAAAATCCGCCTGAAACCAGACAAACATGCCACAACCACAACACCAGATCAAAATCGAACTATAACACCCAACAAAACAGATTAAACAAAACCAACAAAACTCCCACTGCAATGGGAGCAAAGCTCTACAACCTACTTCCACAACAACTCAAAACAATAAACAACACAAAAAAATTCACTGCTGCACTAAAAAACTACCTCCTTCAAAGACCATACTACACCATCAAAGAGTTCTATGAAGATCATAACTACCACATAGGGCTATTATAAGAAGAGAAAGAAGGAACTTAATTGACGATTCTCCAGTCTCTACGACTGCGATGAAGAGGACCTATGTAAGATGTAAGATGTAAGGCCATAAAGGTTGAATTTTGGGCTTCACTTTAGTATCTGTTCTACACTCATTCGAATGAATATATCGAATAATCTATAGCCTATACCGATATTTTTCATTCGAATGAGTGTAGGACAGATACTAAAGTGCAGCCGAATTTTGTTTCTAAAAGCGTTGGTGGATGTGTAACTATTTTATACAAATGTAAAGATCAAAATGTTTCTATTTTGTGTCCTCTTAATGTTGCAAAGGACGGGTACAAAAGCTAGTATACTGTATGTTACAATAAAAAAAGTTTTTCTCACTTTGACCCTCTAAACACAATATTTCCCAATTTCTCTCTAGACCCTTTTAAACAGTTTCAAATAATTTAGTATATCAAATTGTTTTCTACGGTTATTGGTAACGGAGAAAAAAAAAATATTTCCCATGTTATCCTTATGGAAATTATTTTAAAATGTTGAAGTTTGCTTTTTTATGGATATATTTTAATCAAACTTGGCAAATTTATTTATTCTATACTAAGCTATTAATATTTTACAAAAAAAACTTACTTTATTAGTTTCATTGTAACAGCAAACCTAGGTACTCGTTAAACCTAATGTTATTTAAATACATTTAATTTAAAATCAATTGAGACAAATGGAAATTCGCTTAGTCGGCAGGTTTGCTGCGGCGGGGGTATTTTGTTTAGGTCTTAACCCCACATCAAAAAACGCGTTGGAGTGCAGATTTGCTAACTAGCTTTAGATTTTAGATTTAAACCATGCACAACATCACATTAAAAATACTTTTTTACATTTTTTGTTTCAATATTTCCAATTTAAAGTTCATTAAGCCTAGGTGTTTCACTTGCTCATCCTATTACCTAACCCAGATTTTTATTGTAAATTGAGTGGGGATGCAGTTTTTTTAGTGGGGCATTGATGCAACATTGTAATTATGCACACGTTAACCTATGTTGTTCTGAATATTTTATTAACTATAACCATAGCTTCATAATTTATTTTTGTGAGTGAATTTTTATGTACAGTATACTGTACATCTAGACTAATTGCTTTGAAACACTTCATTATTAAGCATTTTATTACATTTTTACTAACATTACAAAAATAACACAAATTAACAATTAATGTTTTTTCAGTTTCTGATATGGACTGCATTGGTGATGCCGAAATGTTCAGACTAATCGGTGATGGAACTGCATCAGATGTTGAGCTTGAGAGCGAAAGGGAGAATGAAAGTGACAATATTCTTGGCGTAGGCTACCAGTAGTGGAGGAAGAAAATGTTGAAGATGGCACCGTAGGAGATGTCATTGGAGCTGTAGTGAGGGGCGACATTGGACTTGAGCCACCTGAAAACGCAGAACGGCGCGCCTGCGTGTTTGATTTTACTAAAAACGCAGAAGATATTCAGTGGGGAAAATGTTTGTTTACAACGCGTTATCCTCCAGATTGGGAATATACTAATACTATCCCTGAAGTTTGACATTATGTTTGATATGGTTGATCACCTTCCGTTGCATGATGAGAAGGACGAACCTACACGCTGCAAGAACTCAAACTGTGGGAAATTCCGGTCGCATTGGTACTCCAAGAAGTGTCACTTGTGTATGACCAAAAACAGAAATTGTTTTAGCGAATTTCCCATATAGGGAATAAGCTATTACCGTAGTACTCATGGTAAGACCAGGACGCGGGACCGATTTTTTTTTTCGTTTTGAGGTCCCTAGAGGCCAAAAACACCATCCGTTCAAATTCATATATATATATATATATTTATATATTTATATATATATATTTATATATTTATATATTTATATATTTATATATTTATATATTTATATATTTATATATATATATATATATATGTGTGTGTGTCCGTCAGCACGATAACTCGAGCAAAAATGATCCGATTTGGATGAAATTTGGTACAAACGTGTAAACGTACGTTTATTCGAACAAGTTCGCGATCCAGCATGATCGGACCATGGGAACGGGGGTTTACGGGGGGTTTTATGGGGTAAAAATAGGTTTTTCCTATTTTTGACCCAAAAAACATAAAATTTAGCAATTTCTTTCCAAACCATTTTGTAGAGCTTAAAAAAACAAATAATTTAGTATATTGAAGCGTTATTATGCGCCTAATAGTTACGGTGAAAATTCCAAAAAATTGTAAATTTGAAATTCCATGTTATTCTTATGGAGAATAAGTAAACTGTTGTAGTTTGCTTGTTTGTGAACATATTTTGATCAAATTTGGAAAATGTTTTTATTTCTCACTACCTATTCACATTTTACAAAAAAAAAGTTTTACCCTCCCTGATGCAGCAAACCTAAGTACTTGTTAAACTAATTCTATTTAAATCAAGAATAAATGTTATATTTTTAAGTAGACATTTCAGTGTAAATCCAATCAGTCAAATGGAAATTCGCTTAGTCTGCAGGCTTGCTGCGGCGGGGGTATTTACTCATTTCACAGTAAATAGCATAATTATTAGTAAAGAAACGAAAAGACTGACAAAAAGTCTGAGTTAGGTTAGCTAACATTTTTTGAAAAGACTGATTTCATGGACTGGTGATGACATGGAATTTATACATTGATTTTACAATTTATTCTTACTTTTACACTGACTATTTTACACTGTATATTTTTATATTGTTTACTCAATAAATATAGTACTTTTAATAATATTTTAAAATTATTTAATCCTAAAAGTCTATTTAGGCCAAAAAAACCTTGACTTAACAGTGTCCAGATGTACAGCATAGTGTATAACTGATAACACAGTTGATAACAAAAAAATTAAAATAAATATTGTGAAAGTGTCATACGTTATCAACAATTAGCAATATTTTACATTAAAATAAAATTCTTTACTTTTTGATAACTCAGGACTTACTTGAGCCAAAAAAAATATGTACACTATACATACCGCCAGGTCTGACGAGGTTTTAAAAAAATATAAGTGAAGGCTTCAGAATTTGTTTGTTATTAACAGATGGAAATAAATATAAGTTTTTTTTGTTTACTATTTCAAATTCACGAATGTTGCCGGTTAGATATACCGTATTAATCAACATTTGTGTAATATATCCTACATCGTAGCAAGTGCAGACAGATCAGGAAACTCGAGAGTTGAGTCGGCCTATTTTTTGAGAACGAGAAAAGGAATGTGGATTGTACGTACATTGTGAATGGGACCGGATATATATATATCGTTGGTATTATAACGATAACACAATATGCCTTATTGTTAATTCAGGATTAAACTATGACCAGCTATTACTGGGAAAGGGTAACGAAATACCTCTTGTACAATGTAGTCGTAGGCATCTGGTTTAAAGTATTCCACCTATTGTTTAAAGTAAGCAAACCCATAAACATTCAGTACTCGGAAAGGTAAAGGAAAATGAGCAAACATAATACAGCGATGTCCCGTCAATCCCCTCGCACGTTTCTCCGAATGGATTTTATTTGCAAATACTTAGATTTTCCTTTCAAAGAGGACAGTTATTGGGTTATGTCCTATTCCGCCCGAGTTTTATTTCGCCCGTAACCTAATTAGTCCAGTTTTAGACACTAGTGCAATCTGTGACTGGCTCACACAACTACGTTCTTTTTTAGTAAAAAATTGGCGACAGCTGATCCATATAGATGGGATGTCTTCTTCTGTATCCAATAGTCAATGGTACCACATAGTTGTGTAAAATATTTTTTTTTTTTTTTATAAGCTGTCTGAAAATGTGAAAACGCATTTAGCAGTTCTGACTGTTTTCATTGATATGCCAACGCAAAGGTAAACAAAGATTGTGAATTTTCTCATGCTTCCATGGAGACCAATTAATATTTACGAAAACCTCACCTCAAAACTTTAGACATCCAAGAGGAACTCAGGAAAGTGAATAGTCCTATGACATTCCTAGGTATGTGAACAATCTTTGTGCTTAATTTGGGCTGTATCGGTTTAGTATTTTAGCCGTGGCAGGCGGACAGACAGACACCGCCTCAATTTTATCATAGTATAGATAGATAGATAGATAGATAGATAGATTTATCAAAACCAGAGGTTTACTTAATAGTTCTTTTCTAATATGTAATAGTCAAATACAAGCATAAAAACGTCATATTATACTTACAGTAAGTTGAAAGCTCTTTTTAATACAAACTTATTGCTGGAGTTAAAATTTGATATGCCATTCATTTTAAAATGGTGGCTAAGTTTTACTGTGTTATATCTTCTATTTTAAATCTCAGCCAATGTGACTGGAATGAAATCTACACTGCTCAATCAGTAGACGCTAAATACAATGCCCTTGTAAATATCCTAACATATGAAATAAATAATACTATGCCGAAGATCTACATAAACTTAAGAAAAAAAAACAAATTATACCTTCTGGGATGAAACCACAGCCAAACTTAAAAAACTACTTGACACCGCCCATGACAAATATCTGCTCAGCGGCAGTGAGGAAGACAAAAAAATCTACAGTAACTTCAAAAGAGCATACGACTTAGATGTAAAAAAGAAGAAGTCTGAACATACAATGAGCATAATAAACAATGCCCCCAACAGAAATAAGACGATATGGAACATCATAAATAAAGAAAGGAAAAATACGGACAATGAAGTGAATAATATCACCCTCAACTCAGATGGACACCAAATAACCGACCCAACATCGATCTGCAACACTTTCAACAACTATTTTATCAACATCGGTAACCACGCACTACGAAACTCAAACCTCAGCAAAGCACCTGATCCAACCCCACTTGATATGACACAGAAACCACATCTATCTGCCTTCAAAACAATCACCGAACATGAACTCGATAAGCTCTTCAAAATCCTTCCTCCAAAATCTTCGTGCGGACTGGACGAAATCCCAAACAAAATCCTAAAACACTGCAAGAATGAACTGATCCCTCCTTTGACAAATATTATCAACACTTCCATAATACAAGCCACAGTTCCACAAGCCATGAAACAAGCTCTGGTCTACCCCAAATTCAAGAAAGGAGATACCACCCTAACCGAAAACTATAGACCAATTTCAATACTACCGGCCCTATCCAAATATCTAGAAAAAATAATCAACTCCCAAATAATAACTTTCCTGGAAAACAACCACCTCCTAAGCGACAACCAGCACGGATTCAGAGAAAAGAAATCCATAAATACCGCTCTGGCTCAACTCTGCAACACCATAACCAATATCTGGGAGGATAAAAAAACAGCAAACGGCGTATTTCTGGATCTCCAGAAAGCGTTTGACAGCCTAGACCATAAACTACTTCTCCAAAAAATATCAGCCCTAAACATCAAAAACAAAGCTCTAGACTGGATAAAAAGCTACCTCTACAATAGACAACAACTCATTGAAATTGAACACCAAAGTGGAAACTTCATTACCAAATCCAGATCAAAACTGCAAACCATCACTCAAGGCATACCTCAAGGCTCAGTACTAGGACCCCTACTCTTTCTGATCTACATAGACACCTTCCCCACCCTCCTACCAGCAGACAATACATGTATAATGTTTGCTGACGACACGACCATTATAGTCCCGGACATACCAACACCTAATCTAACAGAAAAAACAATAGACACAGCAAAAAAAATCTGCAATAGCCTAAATCTCCGAATCAACGAATCTAAAACTGTCTGCCTGAAATTCACCCCAACAAACAAACCTCTAACTCAAGAAGACACAACAAATGCCAACCCCACAACCAAATTCCTTGGCATCATTCTTGACCAGCAACTAAACTGGCACCCCCACTTGGAAAGGCTCCAGCGAAAACTCTCATCAGCTATCTATGCCCTCAGAAGAATCAGGGAAATCACCAACGAAGAAACTACTAAGATGGCTTACCATGGAATCTTCTCTTCACACCTGAAATTCGGCTTAATTGCATGGGGAAGTGCCAGCGAAAGCCTATTAAAAGAAATACAAATCATTCAAAAGAAAGCAGCCAGAATCATAGACCAATCCCACTACCTCGAACACTGCAAGCCCCTTTTCATAAAACACCAAATCCTAACCCTAACCTCTCAATACATATTTGACACCATCAATTTCATAAAACAAAATCCGCCTGAAACCAGACAAACATGCCACAACCACAACACCAGATCAAAATCGAACTATAACACCCAACAAAACAGATTAAACAAAACCAACAAAACTCCCACTGCAATGGGAGCAAAGCTCTACAACCTACTTCCACAACAACTCAAAACAATAAACAACACAAAAAAATTCACTGCTGCACTAAAAAACTACCTCCTTCAAAGACCATACTACACCATCAAAGAGTTCTATGAAGATCATAACTACCACATAGGGCTATTATAAGAAGAGAAAGAAGGAACTTAATTGACGATTCTCCAGTCTCTACGACTGCGATGAAGAGGACCTATGTAAGATGTAAGATGTAAGATGTAAGGCCATAAAGGTTGAATTTTGGGCTTCACTTTAGTATCTGTTCTACACTCATTCGAATGAATATATCGAATAATCTATAGCCTATACCGATATTTTTCATTCGAATGAGTGTAGGACAGATACTAAAGTGCAGCCGAATTTTGTTTCTAAAAGCGTTGGTGGATGTGTAACTATTTTATACAAATGTAAAGATCAAAATGTTTCTATTTTGTGTCCTCTTAATGTTGCAAAGGACGGGTACAAAAGCTAGTATACTGTATGTTACAATAAAAAAAGTTTTTCTCACTTTGACCCTCTAAACACAATATTTCCCAATTTCTCTCTAGACCCTTTTAAACAGTTTCAAATAATTTAGTATATCAAATTGTTTTCTACGGTTATTGGTAACGGAGAAAAAAAATTATTTCCCATGTTATCCTTATGGAAATTATTTTAAAATGTTGAAGTTTGCTTTTTTATGGATATATTTTAATCAAACTTGGCAAATTTATTTATTCTATACTAAGCTATTAATATTTTACAAAAAAACTTACTTTATTAGTTTCATTGTAACAGCAAACCTAGGTACTCGTTAAACCTAATGTTATTTAAATACATTTAATTTAAAATCAATTGAGACAAATGGAAATTCGCTTAGTCGGCAGGTTTGCTGCGGCGGGGGTATTTTGTTTAGGTCTTAACCCCACATCAAAAAACGCGTTGGAGTGCAGATTTGCTAACTAGCTTTAGATTTTAGATTTAAACCATGCACAACATCACATTAAAAATACTTTTTTACATTTTTTGTTTCAATATTTCCAATTTAAAGTTCATTAAGCCTAGGTGTTTCACTTGCTCATCCTATTACCTAACCCAGATTTTTATTGTAAATTGAGTGGGGATGCAGTTTTTTTAGTGGGGCATTGATGCAACATTGTAATTATGCACACGTTAACCTATGTTGTTCTGAATATTTTATTAACTATAACCATAGCTTCATAATTTATTTTTGTGAGTGAATTTTTATGTACAGTATACTGTACATCTAGACTAATTGCTTTGAAACACTTCATTATTAAGCATTTTATTACATTTTTACTAACATTACAAAAATAACACAAATTAACAATTAATGTTTTTTCAGTTTCTGATATGGACTGCATTGGTGATGCCGAAATGTTCAGACTAATCGGTGATGGAACTGCATCAGATGTTGAGCTTGAGAGCGAAAGGGAGAATGAAAGTGACAATATTCTTGGCGTAGGCTACCAGTAGTGGAGGAAGAAAATGTTGAAGATGGCACCGTAGGAGATGTCATTGGAGCTGTAGTGAGGGGCGACATTGGACTTGAGCCACCTGAAAACGCAGAACGGCGCGCCTGCGTGTTTGATTTTACTAAAAACGCAGAAGATATTCAGTGGGGAAAATGTTTGTTTACAACGCGTTATCCTCCAGATTGGGAATATACTAATACTATCCCTGAAGTTTGACATTATGTTTGATATGGTTGATCACCTTCCGTTGCATGATGAGAAGGACGAACCTACACGCTGCAAGAACTCAAACTGTGGGAAATTCCGGTCGCATTGGTACTCCAAGAAGTGTCACTTGTGTATGACCAAAAACAGAAATTGTTTTAGCGAATTTCCCATATAGGGAATAAGCTATTACCGTAGTACTCATGGTAAGACCAGGACGCGGGACCGATTTTTTTTTTCGTTTTGAGGTCCCTAGAGGCCAAAAACACCATCCGTTCAAATTCATATATATATATATATATATTTATATATTTATATATATATATTTATATATTTATATATTTATATATTTATATATTTATATATTTATATATATATATATATATATATGTGTGTGTGTCCGTCAGCACGATAACTCGAGCAAAAATGATCCGATTTGGATGAAATTTGGTACAAACGTGTAAACGTACGTTTATTCGAACAAGTTCGCGATCCAGCATGATCGGACCATGGGAACGGGGGTTTACGGGGGGTTTTATGGGGTAAAAATAGGTTTTTCCTATTTTTGACCCAAAAAACATAAAATTTAGCAATTTCTTTCCAAACCATTTTGTAGAGCTTAAAAAAACAAATAATTTAGTATATTGAAGCGTTATTATGCGCCTAATAGTTACGGTGAAAATTCCAAAAAATTGTAAATTTGAAATTCCATGTTATTCTTATGGAGAATAAGTAAACTGTTGTAGTTTGCTTGTTTGTGAACATATTTTGATCAAATTTGGAAAATGTTTTTATTTCTCACTACCTATTCACATTTTACAAAAAAAAAGTTTTACCCTCCCTGATGCAGCAAACCTAAGTACTTGTTAAACTAATTCTATTTAAATCAAGAATAAATGTTATATTTTTAAGTAGACATTTCAGTGTAAATCCAATCAGTCAAATGGAAATTCGCTTAGTCTGCAGGCTTGCTGCGGCGGGGGTATTTACTCATTTCACAGTAAATAGCATAATTATTAGTAAAGAAACGAAAAGACTGACAAAAAGTCTGAGTTAGGTTAGCTAACATTTTTTGAAAAGACTGATTTCATGGACTGGTGATGACATGGAATTTATACATTGATTTTACAATTTATTCTTACTTTTACACTGACTATTTTACACTGTATATTTTTATATTGTTTACTCAATAAATATAGTACTTTTAATAATATTTTAAAATTATTTAATCCTAAAAGTCTATTTAGGCCAAAAAAACCTTGACTTAACAGTGTCCAGATGTACAGCATAGTGTATAACTGATAACACAGTTGATAACAAAAAAATTAAAATAAATATTGTGAAAGTGTCATACGTTATCAACAATTAGCAATATTTTACATTAAAATAAAATTCTTTACTTTTTGATAACTCAGGACTTACTTGAGCCAAAAAAAATATGTACACTATACATACCGCCAGGTCTGACGAGGTTTTAAAAAAATATAAGTGAAGGCTTCAGAATTTGTTTGTTATTAACAGATGGAAATAAATATAAGTTTTTTTTGTTTACTATTTCAAATTCACGAATGTTGCCGGTTAGATATACCGTATTAATCAACATTTGTGTAATATATCCTACATCGTAGCAAGTGCAGACAGATCAGGAAACTCGAGAGTTGAGTCGGCCTATTTTTTGAGAACGAGAAAAGGAATGTGGATTGTACGTACATTGTGAATGGGACCGGATATATATATATCGTTGGTATTATAACGATAACACAATATGCCTTATTGTTAATTCAGGATTAAACTATGACCAGCTATTACTGGGAAAGGGTAACGAAATACCTCTTGTACAATGTAGTCGTAGGCATCTGGTTTAAAGTATTCCACCTATTGTTTAAAGTAAGCAAACCCATAAACATTCAGTACTCGGAAAGGTAAAGGAAAATGAGCAAACATAATACAGCGATGTCCCGTCAATCCCCTCGCACGTTTCTCCGAATGGATTTTATTTGCAAATACTTAGATTTTCCTTTCAAAGAGGACAGTTATTGGGTTATGTCCTATTCCGCCCGAGTTTTATTTCGCCCGTAACCTAATTAGTCCAGTTTTAGACACTAGTGCAATCTGTGACTGGCTCACACAACTACGTTCTTTTTTAGTAAAAAATTGGCGACAGCTGATCCATATAGATGGGATGTCTTCTTCTGTATCCAATAGTCAATGGTACCACATAGTTGTGTAAAATATTTTTTTTTTTTTTTATAAGCTGTCTGAAAATGTGAAAACGCATTTAGCAGTTCTGACTGTTTTCATTGATATGCCAACGCAAAGGTAAACAAAGATTGTGAATTTTCTCATGCTTCCATGGAGACCAATTAATATTTACGAAAACCTCACCTCAAAACTTTAGACATCCAAGAGGAACTCAGGAAAGTGAATAGTCCTATGACATTCCTAGGTATGTGAACAATCTTTGTGCTTAATTTGGGCTGTATCGGTTTAGTATTTTAGCCGTGGCAGGCGGACAGACAGACACCGCCTCAATTTTATCATAGTATAGATAGATAGATAGATAGATAGATAGATTTATCAAAACCAGAGGTTTACTTAATAGTTCTTTTCTAATATGTAATAGTCAAATACAAGCATAAAAACGTCATATTATACTTACAGTAAGTTGAAAGCTCTTTTTAATACAAACTTATTGCTGGAGTTAAAATTTGATATGCCATTCATTTTAAAATGGTGGCTGAGTTTTACTGTGTTATATCTTCTATTTTAAATACCCTGTATTTAAAAAAATGCACATATCTCTATTCTTATTTAAAATTTTACCTTCCCTTTAATATTATCACAGACACAAATAATTACATTTTATTAAATAGGTCGTTGAATAGCCAAAGCTAAAAAATTAATTTTAAATTTATAAATATGTTAAAAATTTAAATTGTTGCGTTACAACTAGTTTCTGCTCACAATTAAAACAGCTAATCAATCTTCAGGGTCATTGTCTCTTCTTCTGAAGGTCGTCGAAGTTCAGTATTTACAAAACATAGATCACATTTAAAACACTTGACAAGCACATAAATATTGTCAAAAAGCTTACTTGCCCAAGCTGCCGTGCCTTTAATACTTTTCTTTCTTTAATACTTTCTTATGAAATGGTGACCAAACGAATGAGTATTTTAAGCCAAGTATGAATGGAGATGAGTGTAGGGTGAGTGGCACGATCTACCATGCCATAATTATTGGGCAAACCCATTAGGTAGGATATTTAATAATTACTGTATTAACATACAGTAACAGATTGTGAGCAATGAATATTAATAAAAATAGATATTAAATAGTGTGAGAAATGATTCAGGACAACAAACAAAGAAAAGTAAAGTGTATTGTAATTTTCCCAGAGTAGGCTGCGTAAGTTATTGGCTTCTTAAGCGTTTCCGACAAAACTGACAGCGAATCAAAAAATTAAAATAAAATCCGAGTCCATCAGACATAAAAATAACCAAATACACCATAATCCGACGCAATGTGCAAACTAAAATATGTAAAAGTTATTTCATAAAGTTTATCTTTGGCCTACACAAGCAATAGTACAGGGTGGGGCATCATAACTTCTTTTTTTTATGTGCGCCATTTTGTTTGTTTATGTCACAGCGAAGAGCTAGCAGTCTCGTTCGAGAGGCGAGGCTATAAAGTTTTGTCCTTGCACAGTTTAGTCGCCATTATGGGTTGGAACAGTGAGGAGCGTGTGTTTGCTGTTGAGGCCTACTTTTTGAGTGGATGTTCAGTGATCGCAGGCCAGCGCTTCGGAATACCGGCCTTTCGGAATCGGTTTAATTAAGCCCCGTTGGCCCCTGTTCCAGACCGCGAATCAATTGTTATGTTTGGTTCAATACGTTTAGACAAACTGCAAGTGCAAGAAAACAAAAAACTGGAGTCCCATGGTCCATTAGAAAACATCTGCCTGAGAGCATTGAGGCAGTGAGAGCTTCAATGTTGCGATCACCAAGGCGTCCAGCGCTCAAACATGCCTATGCCCGTGGATATTCCAATCGTTCTGTAACGAGAATTTTCCATGAGGACCTACATTTCCATTCATACAAGATGGCGATTGTGCAGGAACAGTCAAAACGCCTAATTTCAATCAGGGGCGATTTGCAATGGCCTGAATCAATCTCCCGATTTGTCCCCTTGTGATGTTTTCTATGAAGTTTTTTGAAGTCCCGCGTTTACGTAAGCCGTCGAAAGACCCTTCAAGGTTTAAAAAACAAGACCCAGGGAGAAATTGCCAACATAACGCCTGCTATGCTTGAAAGGGTAATGACAAAAACCAGAAATCGGTATACTCAATGTATTTAGAATAGGGGACGTCACCTGCATGATTAACTTTTCAAAACTACGTAAAACAAAACTTTAGGAAAGTACTTACATTATAAAAACCAAATTAATTTGTCTGACTCATACAATGCGTTTTACTAAGCTTTGAAAAAAGGAAGTTGGCTGCCCCACCCTGTATATTCAAATTTTAAACTTGTAACGCTTAATTACGTCTTACACAATGTGTCATTACATTATATTCAGTAATATTATTGCATAGAATACTTTTATATTTTCTGTAATATATATTTAACTGACCCAAATTACGTAAACAAGAAGCTAGCAAACCTAGGTGATTAAGCCTGAATCAACCAGTACTTGACTGAATTTAACATTTTTAGGTTTACTGTTTGGAAATAATGTAGTCAAATTATGATTTTATGTCTTAGCTCTCTGTGAACTGAAACAGGAGAATGATTCGTTTTAAAAGAGTTGTCTCAGAGCCTAGTTCCGCTCTTCGTTGCTAACTTTCCTTGTCCCCATCTTTCCTAAACTCGCTGGGTGTTTGTCTCCGAGGTAAGGTCTGCCGAGACACGCGGATCGCTTCCGCTGAGAAACCAGGCTGCAGCCCATAGACTCTCCCGTCTCATATTCACTGGACTGGAATACCTTCTCTTCTCAACCTGATTCCGATTGCTCTTCACGCAAAGTCACTGTAGGCCTGAGGAAGGCTGTCACCAGACTCCAATGTGAAAAGTGAAAACCTTTTGGTGAATACAGGACGATCCCCAGGCCATTTTCGAAATAGCTGACAATTGGAACCTGGGAACAAATCCCATTCGGAAAAATGTTTTCAGTTTAATTCTGGCCGGAGATAAAAATATAGTTTTCTATAATAAATTCTCGAAATTCCGAAAATAGTAGCAAAAACACATCGATAAACTTATTATAGTTCGGCCGCTTAGAAAGCGACCTCCTCCAGCATTGGTTTAGCATTAGCGCGCAGGTCGTTTTCTAAGCGGCCGAACTATAACGAGCCATCTAACAACACAAGTGTCACGCAATTGAACAAAACAAACTGACAAAGAAATACAAAACAGCTATCAAGTAGTAAAAATTAGTTTAGACTTCCCATGTGATATGAAAGTTTGAAGCCAATAAAATATATGGAGTACTAAGACCATCTCAACAGAGTTTACTAGTGTACCGTATTGGGTTGAATCTATATATTTAATACACAGTTGTAACACTGTTTTCTCAGTAATTGCTGGACCGATCCACAAGATTTATGTCTCAAATTAAAGGGGATAGTGTGTAGATTTGCCGAACTTCCTTAGAATTTACGTTTTTTCCTAAGGGCTACGACCTACAGCCCTTTATAGGTCGAGTCAATACAATTCTTATTGAAGAATATAATACACAGTTTATAAATTATTCGTCAGCTGTTTAATGTTTGTAAGACATTTATTTGTTATTATTTTTATAACCTCACTTTCAGTATGCAATTATTAAACTTGGAGTTTCTGTTTATAAACACACGATTTTGATCAAGGAAATTGCATTTGTTAACTTATTTTTGAAATGTTTTAGTTTTCCTGCAAAGTGATCTGAAGGAAAGTGGTAATTGAGTTTAAGTTTGAGTATGGAATGTGAAATAATACCCATAGTAGGGAACGGAAACTTATTGATTTGATCAATATACGGCCACCAGAATAATCATGGGGAAATCCGCTTGCCAGTTGTACATATAATTGCTAATGAGTGGGAAACATAAAAACATTTTATAGTAGGTGACGAATCTTACTCAAGATCAGTGTTAGACGTTCAGCAGTACCAAACTTTACCTTCTCGAGATGGCGAGTACGCTGAAATACGTGGAACTACAATATATCAGTGAATTTTTTTCAAGTACACAGGGAAGTTGCTTGAGAAACTGTGACTTACCATTCGGTTCTGGAGAAGAAGTATGTGACTTGATGTTTAATGGCAATGTTGACTCGGGTCATTATAGCGTTATAAAACTTTATCATTAACCCCAGGGTGTGAAAAGTACAAAAAGAAAAGAAAAGGTAATCATTAACCGGGCGTAAAGAGACAATACCGAACGAAAAAAAATGTAGAGAACCATCGAACTAAAAAGGTAAAGAGCAGTGTTGGTGTTAAATGTGCTCTGGAAGTCCCTACAAAAAAAATACCAACTCTTTTGAATTGGGGTCGTTAGATTGGATTTGTCACTATCTATGAATTTCGGGTCAGAACAGACTAACTGGGACACACAAATGTTTTAGTTTTCCTGCAAAGTGATCTGAAGGAAAGTGGTAATTGAGTGTAAGTTTGAGTATGGAATGTGAAATAATACCCATAGTAGGGGACGGAAACTTATTGTTTTGATCAATATAATTTATTTATTCTCTATAGCCACCAGAACAATCATAGGGAAATCCGCTTGCAAATTGTACAGATAATTGCTAATGATTGGTAAACATACAAACATTTTATCGTAAGTGATTAATCTTACTCAAGATCAGTGTTCGACGTCCAAATTTTACCTTCTCGAGATGGCGAGTACGCTGGGATATTTGGAACTACAATTTATCAGTGAACTATACACTATACCCTAACTATATTTTTTCGAGTAGGCACAGGGAAGTTGCTTGAGAAACTGTGACTTACGATTTCGGTTCTGGCGAAGAAGTATCTGACTTGATGTTTAATGGCAATGTTGACTCGGGTCATTATAGCGTTATAAAACTTTATCATTAACCCAAGGATGTGAAAAGTACAAAAAGAAAAAGAAAAGGTAATCATTAACCGGGCGTAAAGAGACATAAAGAACAAAAAAACATGTAGAGAACCATCGAACTAAAAAGGTAAAGAACAGTGATGGTGTTAAATGTGCTCTGGAAGTCCCTTCTAAAAAATACCAATTTTTTTAATTGGGATCATTAGATTGGATTTGTCAGTACTGCAAATCTTTGAATTTTGAACCAGAACAGACTAACTGGGACACAAATATTTTTTCCTTATGTTGTCACAAGGGGAAGGTAAAATGAACTCCTTATCAACATTTTGAGTTTATGGAAAATCTTATCAACAGCGACCATAAAAAAAGCATTAAGGGTCAAAAAAGACAAAAAACTATTTGAGTAAAATATAATACAAATCTGCATTTGAAATGGCCAGTTCTAAGTCTCACTTGAATCAACATCTTTCTGGTAGTGGTAGCCTACATAGTTTTAAAATCCACGACTCCTTTTCCATCACATTGGACCGTTAATACCCTCTAACATTGAACAAAGTATGCCCAACTTTATATATACGACGTAAACACAGCTTTTACTCACAGTATGGGTCAAAGATTCGTGAAATGCGATGAAATGCGCAACTGCTGATGCGTGATTTACATGTAGGCTAAGTGACTATCTTTATTCCATACCGGTACAACAAATGTAATGAAAAAAAACTACGAATATAGGAATATACTTGAGCAAATTATCTAAATAGCATAAATATCTGCTTATTAGGTTATCAGAATTGCCCATTTCATATACTATTTTCATATACTATTTATTTTTCAAATGAAACTCGAATTAATATAAAAAATTTATTTGGTTAAAATAATATATCGGTTTGATTAACATAAAATAGTTCATACAGGCAAACTATTAGTTCTATTTCATGTAAAAAAATAAACAACCCCTAAATAAAATACAAAGATAAACAGTATTTGCTAATTAATTATTATTTCTTTTATTGCTGACAATATTCCCGTGGCGGAGCACGGGCGGTTAACTAGTATTAACTAGTGTACATGTTGCTCAAATTCGAGCAATTGTAATGTATTACAGGAGTTATTTCAAAACGAATAACAGTCATATTTACAATAAGATTAAAAGAGTCAACTCAAAGATTACCGGTGTGTAACTCAGACCAGGTTTATCTTCGTTATTTATAAACCTAAAGCATTCCCGCCGGTTTTCTCCTTCTCAAAATGCCTCGCTGTACAGGGAATACAGGTCATTGATAGAGGGCAAATTGAGAAGGAAAAGTCGTTTTGGGATAGTGTTAGGGCGCGTTTGTAACCTTAGTTGAGATTGTCCAGGGTCAGGTGCTGACGGTGATGATTTAAGCCTATTACGCACCACTGTTCTGTAGCTGCGGTCGTTATCACGATTACGCCTCCTGTCTATGTTTCGTTGTCGTCACGTCGAAGGCATTTAAAAGAAAAAACAACAAACAAACAAGTTATAGCTACACAAAACAACGATAAATGCACAAATTAAAGTTACAATCGTGCTAAGACGATCCGTCATAGCGACACAAAACAACGATAAATACACAAATTTAAGATACAACCATACTAACACGATCCGTCTTGGGGGTTATGTTTACACAAACTCAAATAGTAAATAAATAAATAACAGCAATTAAATTATACAGCTGATCAAAATATAAACAATTATGTTCTTCATAAGGATAACATGGGAACTTTCAAAGCCACTTGGGCAGAGCCCAAGGGACTTTTTTAAAAATGTAAGGCCAGTTTGCAAATATACGCAACACGCTCTTTCCAATGAGACATCAATGGATAAAATCGGTTAAGAAATGGCGGAGGAGTTCAACCGACAAAGTTTCATGTAGCGTATTAATTATATAGATTAAAACCAATGCAGTATCATAGCAAACAGCTGATTGATCTATCACTTGAGGCGGTTAGAAGTCAAATCCGCGAGGTCCGGTTCAGGAACAGCCAATGAGAAAATTGCCCGAAGTTAAAGCTGTTAAGTCCGAAGGGTCTGAGGAAAGAGGAGTTGATCTTGAATTCATAATTGCTTCAATTTTAGCAGTTAGAGAATTCTTAAACTGTGAGAACTTCTTGTTGAATGACATATTGTCTAAACTTGAATAAAGAATATTTGATTGATTGATTGATTGATTGAATGACTCGATAGAGGTGGCGTTTCGTGCTTTTGACAGCACTTTACCACAAACCTCCTTGGTGTACAAAAAATGAGTACGTGTTGTTATGAGAGGTGATTCTAGGCGAATGAATGCAACAATGGATATGGTCGTGTGATGGAATTACATGGACTGTAAAAAAAGACATTAAAAAATTAATATAAAGACAAAGACACTTGAGGAAACGGACACAATTTGGTAAAATTAAATTTGTTTCTTTAAATTTACCATATGTTATAGTACACATCTGCCATAGCCATAATATTCTGCCTCTGCACCCAAATAAAAACAAATTAATTATCAAATATTCGCAAAATATAACAAATTATTCATTAAATTAAAAATATAAACATAACTGTTAACAATCCTACTTTGACAGTTCTCATTGAGTTTCACAGCTTTTAGTTGCTGCTTAGTTCAAATTAGCTGTTGTCATAAATGCAAAAAATAATAGTGCTGCACCCCGATGGTAAACCTTATAACTATTTAATACTATCATAGATCCAACTTAAATTGTTGAAACAGCTGACCAAATTCTTTAATTCCTTTTAAGTATGAATACTCATAAGGTTAACATGGGGAACTACTGAGCCATTGGGGCGGAGCCCAGAAGGACTTTTGAGATAAAAAATAGGCCTATATGTTAATCGGGAATGTGAGCTATCATCATGCTAAATTTCAGCCCAATCCGTCCAGTGGTTATTTCGTGATTGAACTTCAAACAAACAAACACACCAACTTTCACATTTATAATATTAGTATGACGAGCTGTTGGCCTGTCCTACGTACGGGAATCGAGTAGTTTTTTAAAACTGTATATAGTTATATCAATATGTCTATTCCTAATTCAAGCATAGTTTAAGAAAAAATGATTGTAAAGAAAAAGTTGCCAAGGTGAACTAAAACATGTGATCATTGTTATACCAAACCTTTCCTCAAAAAGTTGAGTAGTAAAATAATTTGCATAAACTTTCATTTGAAGTCTTGTGAGCTTCGATTCGATTCGTATACAGCAATGGTTATAAAATCATACTTATTTCCTATATAATCAATGACAAAATCACAGAGTAAAAAAACTAACCTCTATAGAATATTTTTATATTCAACCAGCTGTTAGTTATAACAAACTATATTGCACTAAAACAAACTAAGAATTTTAAAGACTGCTCAAAAAAATAAATTAGAACATCTAGTATTTTACAGTGTACCTATATTTAAATAATCTCTAATCCTCTTACCGAATAAATGAACGAATCAATGATTATAGTATTACACATAGTATAATTAAGTCAACCCTCCTATGTCATTTCATTTTCACCCAAATGCTGAATTTGTGTCAAAAACACTGAATGTTTACAGCTGATAAGTTAGCATTTTTGATATCGTTATTTCATTGTGTTTCACCCACTATTTAATTGTGCAAAAAATAGTCTGGAAGTAGCATAAATTAATGAGTCGGTTCATTATAACCTAACCTTTACCTTCCTAATCTAACCTCACTTCAAAACACTTAATACAGTCACGAATCCGCATAAAACCCGACCTACCTTCCTCACATGCCTAAATAAGAACTGATTATTTGGTTTCAAAACGAATTGATTTCATTCCGCATTAAGTCTAGCATAAACAGCTGTTTGCTCTCCTGCTCACTCAGTCCACGGGTCTGACTTAGGGGAGGTACGAATGAGGCATTTAGTTCAAAATTCCTCCGTGAACAGCGCTGTAGTAGAGAGCACTTTGGCAATGAAGGTTTACTAATCGCAAAAATAGTTCTGTTCATAAAATAAAATTATAAATGTCTCAAATTCAATTTTATTATTTTTTAATTATAAAATTAAACTATCATAACCTAACCGAACTAACCAAACTTGCTGATAAAGAAATAATATAACAAAAGTTTAGTAATCGGAAAAATAATTCTGTTTATTAAATAAAACTAGAATTTGCTCAATTAAAATTTTATAATGACTTAATAATAAAATTAAACTGTAATAACCGAACCAAACCAACCAAACTTGCTGATAATAAAAAAATCTTGGACAAAAAGTTGATGCTACCAGAAGGATTCGAACCCGGGACCTACAGTATATCAGCCCGGCACGCTAACCATTAGACCACCGAAGCCGATGAATATCGTACGTTTTGTTACGGTAATGGCGTTCCCTCAGCTAATAAGAAGCCCACAGCTGTCATCGTAGCCTCTTCTATACCTCCCCTGAGTAAATACCCTCAGTCCACATACCAAAAGCTGAAGTAGAATGTTAGCGTGGCCGCTAGACTTTTTAAACTTAATTTCTAAAAACTGAAACCCTAAAATAAAATTATGGTTTCGACATTCCCTAGTTCTCAAAATTGTCTTTCTTTCAACACAAAAATCATGAAAATCCTTCAAGTGGTTGATTCAGAATCGTGAAATAAAAAACCCTGTCACGTTTTAATATTATAGATTGAAATCAGGTTTGATTATTTGTTTGTATTACTGTATTCAGTTTTGTTTATTTCAGCTTAACTTAACCAATCAATAGTTTTATTAATATTTATGAAGTCTGAATTCTGTGAGGGCTGAAACTGTGTGAAGCCCGTGGGTAACAGCCATCGATGTATATAACCTAACAGTTGGGTTATATACATTGATGGTAACAGCTAGTTATAGTAGTAAATAAAGTACAACTGTGCACCCTGAATATGTATTATATTTTTAGTAGAAGTTACATGTTTCGGACATTAATTATATTATTAACATATATTACATGACCGAAACGTGTAACTTCTACTAAATACTATAATATTCAAGGTGCTCAGTTGTACTGTATTTACTACTATACCTACTTTATTTACCTCCGGTTACTTTTCGATTCAAGAATACTTAGTGTGTGTAGTGAGCGACAGAGTGAGTTTTTCAGTTCCGCTGAAACCGCCACATTAGAGACCTGTTTGTTGACAAACATGTCACCACGTGTTTTTATTGTGCCTAACAAGGGACAATAAATAGAAATGACCTGAGAGTGATAAACAACCAAGTTGCCAACTGTCAGTCTATCTATTTTGGGCCACCATCAGGGCGACATTTCTTTGCACTCTCAAACCTCCCTTTCTTAAGCTACCTTCTGGCTTCCATATTATTTAGCAATCTGTTTTTTGTTGGCGTTGATAGCTCAGTTCAGTAACTCATTCAATAGCTGAGTTGTTTAACGAGTATCACGACGTTTTGAATTTCTTAATTGGTATTACGATTATTTATCAAACACTATTTATTTATTCATTTCTTTATTCAATTCCAACGGCAAACACCTATGCATTATAGGAAGCATGCATAAATGGCTAAATACAAAAAATAAACAGAAATACAATACAATACAGAAATACAATAGTGTATTATTGTAACTGAAGCTGAAGTAGGTAATAGTCGATGGTATAACCCAGTTCTATGGGTTCGACTTGCCGCAATTATCAACAAATAATAGTAGAGCTGTAAGAAATATTAGAGACTGCTTTCAGTGTTGCGTTGGTAGACTGCCATGAAGTTTAAACAAATTTTATTGAAAATGTTTTCTAATTATATAACCTTCACGGACCTTCTATTTACCTCTCTTTTTTATCTCAGTAACCTCCTAGGATGCTTTACGCTTGTCTTCAATCTCCTACATATTAGCTAAAGTCGCTATGGGGAAGAGGCGATTACTGTAGTGTGCCGTAGTTGGCCTGGTAAGACCTAGTCCCGGGACCGATTTTAGTTTTTTCATTTTGATGTCCCCGGAAGTAAATAACACTATTCGTTACCATTTGTATATGTATACAAACATAATCTAATATTACATATATCATACTTGATTATTATACTAGCTGTTCTACCAACGCTTTGCAACGGGAAGAGAACGCGAAATAGAAACCTTTTAGCGAATTTCCCATATAGGGAATAAGCTATTACCGTAGTACTCATGGTAAGACCTGGACCCGGGACCGATTTACTTTTTCGTTTTGAGATCCCTCGAGGCCAAAAACACCATCTGTTTAGATTCATATATTGATTTTGAAGAAATTTGGTACAAATGTGTAAACCTACATTTATTCGAACGAGTTCGCGAACCAGCATGATCACACTACGGGAACAGGGGTTTATGGGGGGTTTTATGGGGTAAAAATGGGGTTTTCCCATTTTTTATCCTAAAAACACAAAATTTCACAATTTCTTTCCAAACCATTTGGTAGAGCTTAAAAAACAAATAATTTAGTATATTGAAGCGTTATTATGCGCCTAATGGTTACGGATAAAATTCAAAAAAATTGTAAATTTAAAATTTCCATGTTATTCTTATGGAGAATAATAAACTGTTGTAGTTTGCTTGTTTATGAACACATTTTGGTCAAATTTAGAAAATACATTCATTTCTTATTAAACTAAAGTATTAACGATTTACATCAAAAAACACCTTTTTACCCTCCCTGTTGCAGCAAACCTAATTACTCGATAAACTAATTTCATTTAAATAGAGAATAAATGTGATATTTTTAAGGAGACATTTTAGTGTAAGCCCAATCAGGCAAATGGAAATTCGCTAATCTGCAGGTTTGCTGCGGCGGGGGTATTTAATCTTTACATCTGCTGTATAAAATATTTACGCATTTTCCAACGCTTTTAGAAAATAAAATTGAACCGAACCAAATACTTCAATTGAACTTCATTTGATACACTTTTACGTCTGTTAAATCAGATAAGTAGTCAAAACTGCCATTTTGGTTTGGATTAATTTTAAATCTTACTAAATGTTTAAATAAATTTGTCATATACTTGAATCTCCTTCGTACCCCCTATTTACTCATCTTTTTTCTTTATTTTTGACATTTAAAATTTCAATCTTAAAGTTTTAAAACTAACTAGCTGCTGTACACGGCTTCGCAACCGAAAGAACACTGAAGCGAAAACCATGATCTTTAAGCCTGTTGTATAAAATAGTTACACATTCCCCTTTGGATTCAGGAACATATAGCTCAATTGAAACTCTTAGTTTGAAAAAAATACCTTTCTTTAAGGCTAGGCTAACTCATAAGGCTACCTAGTACGAATGTTATGATGCGCTGATGCATGTATGGAAATAATGTACCCATACGATTCAATTTTCGAATGATAACCTTAGTTAAACATTTATTTCGTTGATAAACGTACATATGTATATCAAATCAAATCAAATCAAATCGTTTATTTGCACATTAGATTTGTATACAATAACATGTAACAAATATCATGCATCGTCAATATTTACAAACTAAAACTAAAACATACAACATGAGAATCTACATATATACACATTATAGGCTTAGAAATTCTGAGACGGAATAAACGGCATTTGAGCATAGAAAATATTTTAAGTGTCTCTTAAATAGGGACAAAGAGTCTTGGGATTTTATTGCCTGAGGCAATTTGTTAAAAAATTCGATCCCCCTGTAAAACGGACTCCTCTCAAAGGCCGCTCTGTGCCTCGGATAACAGAGGATGCCTCCATTTCTCGTCCGGTGGTCATGGAAATGCCCTAGATGTTGAAATTGACCCCTGTTGACAAAGGTCAAAATGAGGACCTGCTGAATGTACAACGAATGTACTGTAAGGATGCCAGAATCTTTGAACACTTCCTTGCAAGGATGGCGATGGGAGAGGCCGAAAATGCGCCTCAGAATCTTTTTTTGGAGCTTAAGTATTCTTTCCAAATCAGAAGAGCTTCCCCAAACGGCAATGCCATAACGCAAAATGCTTTCGCAATATCCACGATAGACGTCCACAAGAACTTCCCTGCTACAAGTTGAACTGAGAATTCGAATGGCAAATAGAGCAGAACTGGTGCGGTTAACAACACTTTGCACGTGACCATACCATTTGATGGAGGAATCAAAAATGACACCTAGGAATTTTGTGGTCAATGAGGGATTAGTGAGCTGCGTTTCAGGACTACTTTGATTATTCTGAGACGAACCTATCAGACCAAAATTGAGACATTGTGTTTTGTCTTTGTTAAGGAGAAGACCATTGTACTCAAACCAACTATTTAAGCTCTTGATGACCGAAGTGAAGCTGTTCTCTAAGCTGGTTGCATTTGGGGCCTTGATTAGCAGTGCTACATCGTCAGCGGATAAATTCATGTGACAGTCATTTCCTTCATAATGGAGATCATTGATGTACAATAGGAATAAAATAGGAGAGATAATGCATCCTTGGGGAACCCCTCGCTGAGAAAGCATGTAGGACGATGAGATCGGACCTGAGGAACTATTTATGGAAACCTTTTGATAACGGCCAGACAAGAAAGAGCGGAACCACTGCAGAGCAATGCCTCTGACACCATAATGAAAAAGTTTATCCAAGAGGATCGAATGGTCCACACAATCAAAAGCTTTGGATAAATCGCAGAAAACCCCCATCGTCTTCTGCGATTCATCCAGGGATCGCAATATCCGGTTCGTGAAGTCATAAAGAGCAGAAAGAGTGGACTTCCCTTTTTGGAAACCATATTGATGTGGACTTATGATATTAAACCTTGACAAATGACTAGAGAGACGACTAAGAACAACCTTTTCATAGATCTTTGATAATGCCGACACCAAAGCAACAGGCCGAAAGTCATTTGGCAAGTGGCTGTCATTCTTTTTTTGAAGAGGGAATATATTTGCGAATTTGAGTTTTGATGGGAATTTTCCTTGCTCTAGGGACTGATTTATCAAAATAGACACAGGGTAAGCCAACTGATGACCACAAAATTTCAAAATATTTGGAGAGATACCGTCCCACCCACATGAGTTCTTACTCTTTAGCGAGCCGATGACATTTAACACCTCGACTTCGTTGGTTGGAGCTAGAAACATTGAAGCCGCCACCTGTGGGGAAAAAGAACGCAGCCTTCGCATAGATCCAGTCCCACAGGGTATCGGAGCTAGAGAAGTTGGATTCTCAATAAAAAACTTATTAAAATACTCTGTCATTAACTTTTTGTCAGAAATTTTTTCATTATTAATAAGCAAAAACTCTGTATCCCTATTTTTCCTATTCCTACCAGTCTCTTTTCTTACAATATTCCAAACAGTTTTTGGCTTATTTTTAGACTTCAATAATAATTCATCATTACATCTTTTTTTGAGATTAAAATTAACTTCCTCAATAACTTAACATAACTTTTATAATAACTAATAAATATAGGATCTGATGAGCTTTTCACAATTCTACTCATTTCTTGTTTCTTATCCAATGATTTTTTAATGCCCCCTATAAAGTAAAGAAGGGAAAATAATCACAAAGTAGGCACTGTACTAAAGCTAAAACCCGTTTATATTGATATATACTTGATATGTTTTACCCTATATACTGAGCTTTTTTCAAAGTTCAATCTTTACATGCAGATCAGTGTGTATATATATCACAATAATAAGCAAAAATAAACTAATGGAAAACTTGTATTATCTTTTGTTACAAAGCCAACCACTATTATTGTTAATCAGGGCACAGATTACATCAATTTAAATATAGTTTGACAACATAATACATAACAGTTATTATTTTAACTCGTTCCATAGTTCAAAACGCGTACGTATCTATATTTTACTTATTTAATACGCAAGCAGGTTTTTTGTGACAGTTACTCCTCCGAAACTACTGAACCGATTGGCATGTTTTTGGTGTCATTGGAAAGAGCGTAACGTGAAGTTGTGCAGGAAACTTTCGTTTTAGGGAAATAATTAGAGAGTGAGGCCCTGGGGCTCTTTAAAGTTTCGTATTTATCCATAAGATTAACATGGGAAACAAAATTTGTTATGGAACTCCAGCTGTTGTCAGAAATTAAAAGTGAAATATTTATTGATGGTACCCATAGTAACAAAGAACAAACTCACAAAATTTAAAAATGTAAACAAGCAGAACTAACTGTCAAATTAATAAAATTGTTTCCTTTAATCAACAAAAAATCATGTATGTCTATGAAGAATGGAACCCTTTTATACAAAACACTTCTACGTCCACTATTGTTATACGCCTGCCCAGTATGGGGAACTGCTTCATCAAGCTCAATTCGCAAACTGCAAACATTTCAAAATAAAGTTTTAAGGATAATTCTAAAATGTCCCTGGTATTTTCGAACACGTCAAATACATTTAGAGCTAGGAATAAAACCTATAGAAGATTTTATCAAGAAAGTTACATCAAAATTGTTTACAAAACTTCCATTAACCAGCAGCATTGGATTTTATAACACAGGCCAACCTTCTGAAATCCAGAGACTCCGACTAAAACCCAGATTGCCTCAAGATGTTTTATTATAACCATTTTTTTTTTTGTTTTCATTGATTTGTGTTTCATTGGTGGACAGTGCCTTTACAGTCCGACCCGCTAAAACAGTGACAATAAGTGCCTGAGGGGCTAAGCTGACCTCTATCCATGTTAATGTAATTAATGATGTTATTTTTGTCTTTCTTATATTATACCTAACCTGTATAGCAATGAAATGCTGATCGGTTAGTAAAATCTTAAAAAAAAAAAAAAAAAAAAAAAAAAAAAAAAAAAAAAAAAAAACAATTCCACACAGCTGGTCCAAATATATTAAATACTGCATGATTATTAGAACAGGAACGGTATGGATCATAAACATAAATAAAATATGTCACTCGCCCGAATGTAAACATTTAACATTGATTAAATGGAACTATCAAACTATATGTTAATGTCATTAGTATGGGATTCTTTCTGTTACGTCATTTGTTGACCGAGTCTGTCCAATATTTTTGAGCTGCTGTAATAATATTTTACAGGAAATAATTGTTATATAAATTCATAGATATAAGTAATAATTTAGATCTACAATCATTGCTGTCATTAAAATTGTGTATCCGCAGCAAACCTTCAGACTAAGCGAATTTCCATTTACTTGGCTTAATTTCTACAAAGATATTCCCTGAAAATTGTCATTTTTTCCTATTTAAATAACATTAAGTTAATTTTAATATGAGTACCTAGGTTTGCTGCTACAGGGAAGGTAGGTGTGTGTTTGTTGAAATGTTGATAGCTTAGTATGATTGTTACTGGTTTGCAAATCCTGTAATACTTTACAATTGCTCGAATTCGAGCAACATGAACACTAGTTTTTATTAATTTACAAGATCTTTTAAAACATTGAGTAAAGAAACATAGTTACGTTACAGATATTTAATTGATTTAAAACAAAAGTGATTTGCGTGCAGCTTAGTTTTGTGAAATTCTCCATAGTGAAATTAAAGCAGTGTTGTAAACAACACAACTACTAAGGAGGTTTCTGTATATAAATGTAAAAAAGGGAATGTGAAGTAGATTATAGAGAAAATATAAGTAGTAGTTACCTCTGGACAGAATAAAATTAGGTATAATTGAAATTTAGTTTGTAAATTAAATTAAAACTCAAATAAAAGTGTAAATATTAAGTTATTATTTTTTTTAACTCCCTACATATTTCTCTTAGTTTTTAAAACCTATTAAAATCCTAATCCAAACATTTGTTGATCAGTTCAAATTTGTATACAAAAAGCTAACATATCAAAATTATTCAAAAACATTTATACATTGTAATGATCCTTCTGTTTCCATGAAAATAATGTTTCTTAAAAATCATAATTTACCTATCTACTAGCTGTAACCCACGGGCTTTGTCCCGTTTAACTTCTTAATTTTCAAGATGATCTCGTTCGCATGGCTCAATCACGTCCTGACGTCCAAGTTGAAGTTCGTTCGCTACGCTCACTCACTTTTAGGTTAGAGCTCGTTCGCTGCGCTCACTTGCCTTCAGGTTAGCTCGTTCGCTACGCTTGAAGGTTGAAGTTCGTTCGTTAAATGATATATTTGGTTCGCAGAAATGGAATGCCTATTTACAGATTCTAAAGTCAATGGTACGTCTGGTTCACGTAGACGGATTGTTTACTTGAAGTATCCAAACTCAATGGTACATGTAAATGAATAGTCTACTTGCAGTATCCTAAATCAATGCACAATTTATTTTGTTCACATAAATAAAATGCCTAATTGCAGTATCCAAAGTCAATGGTAGGCTTAGGCCTACTTCTGCTTCACTTATATGGGACTAGCTGTACCCGCGGGCTTTGCCCCGTTTAACTTCATAAGTATTCGCATGGCTCAATCACGTCCTGGTTGAAGTTCGTTCGCTACGCTCACTCACCTTTAGGTTGGGGCTCGTTCGCTGCGCTCACTTGCCTTCAGGTTAGCTCGTTCGCTACGGTAACTCGCCTCCAGGTTGAAGTTCGTTCGCTACGCTCACTCACCTTTTGGTTGCAAATTAGCTGTTGTCATAAATGTAAAAGAAATAATAGTGCTGCACCCTGTTGGTAATCCTCGACAGATTTGTTTACATTTTTAGTAAAACAAAAATATGTTTTGACCAAAAAAAAAAAAATAGTACAGGCGGGGTATTTGGTACAAATGTTGGTTGGGTGTACCTTCCTTTTGAATATTTTAAAAGTCCCTTAAAATTTAAGCTGTGCTATGGCCGCCATTTTGGAAATTGGCGGCATATTTCTGTATTTTTTCGCTATAGTGACTTTATTATTAGAGATACAGGAAAGAACTAAATGTACAAAATGTAGTCCATCTAAAAATACACATTTTTGTATTTATCATCTTTCTCTAAACCCAACGGTTTTTGAGTTACTTGTGATTAAGTATAATTAGTTTTTTCTATTTATCAAAAATAGGTTAAACACATGGAAGTTGACGGTTACTTTCACGGTTTAGGATAATTCATCCCATTTAGTTAAATAGTGTGATACTATAAAATCTTAAAATTTAACTTTATCTTATGAGTAAAACAACTCCGCCACAGCAAACCTGCAGACTCAGCAATTTTCCATTTGATTGGATGTTTTATTAAATGTATATAAATAAAAATAGGTTCAACGGGTACCTAGGTTTGCTGCTACAGGTAGGTTACTATAGTGTGTTTTTAAGTAAAATATCAATGACTTAGTATCAAATAACTAATTTTCCAAGTTTGGTCATAATACAGCTATATAAACAAGCAAACTACAACAGTTGCCGTATTCATAAGAATAGCATGGGAGTTTTAAATATACGATTTAAAAATTTGAATATACAAATTTTGGTTGTGTTTACTAAAAATAAGGCGATTATTTGTCACGATTCGAATATTAACCGAAGGGGTTTGCAAAAGGAGATGGAGCAAGTTATTTAAGTAATATTAATTTTTACCAAGTATCGGAAATATTGAATGCAGTTAGGTAATCAACCATATTTTGTAAAGTACGCAATAGTCATATTACTATTTTATACTATTTTTTTCCATTTAATAAATTAACATTTTAATATTTTGATGGCACTACCAGCTAGTATCACTCTGATATAAACTAAGTGGGATGAATAATTGTCGTAAACCTTGAAAGTAACCATCGATTGCAATGGGTTTCACCGATTTTTGATAAATAAAACTAACTATACTTAATTTTCAAACTATAATATACTATACTTAATTAGTCACCAACATGAACTAGATACGACAACCTTCCAAATTTACAATGGGATGTCAAGTCTAGTTAGTTAGTGTGGTGGTGCCATTAAAGTATTAAAATGTTAATTATTAAATGGGTAAAAAATGAGGGAAAAATATTAGTATGCGTACTTTACAAAATATGGTTGATTACCTCACTGCATTCAATATTTCCGATACATGGTACGAATAAATATTACTTAACTTGCTCCATCTCCTTTTGCAAACCCCTTCGGTTAATATTCGAATCGTGACAAATAATCGCCATCTTTTTAGTAAACACAACCAAAATTTGTATATTCAAATTTTTAAATTGTAAATTTAAAACTCCCATGCTATTCTTATGAATAAGTTAACTGTTGTAGTTTGCTTGTTTGTAGCTTTATTATGATCAATTTTGGAAAATTAGTTATTTGATACTAAGTCATTGATATTTTACTATAAAAACACACTATAATAACCTACCTGTAGCAGCAAACCTAGGTACCTGTTGAACCTAATTTTATTTATATACATTTAATAAAACATCCAATCAAATGGAAAATTGCTGAGTCTGCAGGTTTGCTGTGGCGGAGTTGTTTTACTTATAAGATAAAGTTAAATTTTAAGATTTTATAGTATCACACTATTTAACTAAATGGGATGAATTATCCTAAACCGTGAAAGTAACCGTCAATTTCCATGTGTTTAACCTATTTTTGATAAATAGAAAACACTAAATATACTTATAATCACAAATAACTCAAAAAAACCGTTGGGTTTAGAGAAAGATGATAAAAACAAAAAATGTGTATTTTTAGATGGACTACATTTTGTATATTTAGGTTTTTCCTGTATCTCTAATAATAAAGTCACCATATCGAAAAATACAGAAATATGCCGCCATTTTCCAATATGGCGGCCGTAGCACAGCTTAAATTTTAGGGGACTTTTAGTATGTTCAAAAGGAAGGTACACCCAACATCTGTACCAAATTCCCCGGTTGTGCAATTTTTTTTTTTAGGTTTATAGAATTTTTCACCTATTTTTACTGCAATATTTGGCCATGTGGATAAAACCTTTTAATGGAACAGCTGTTAATTTTTAAATTGTGTTTTAAACTACACACATTTATTGGGAGTTACTGAATTGTCCAAAAGAAGTATTTGCAATGTTATTTTCTGATTTTAAAATTTATTTTCGTCTGTATCATGACATGTTTTGCAATATAACGTTCCATTACGAAATCTGTGAAAATTCCTTTTATCACAGAACTCTTACAATAATTTCTCATTGAACTATCTTATACCTGTTATACGGGTTGTCTGTCTTTTTCACCACTTTTGCCTATATTTTATCATATTATCGTACAGATCACCGTAGGTTCATGAGATTATTGTCATGCATGTTTTCAATCATTGGAAAAACCTTCGATTGTTACAATGCAAATAATTTATAAATAAAAAACTTTTTTAAAACAAAACGTTTTTAAACGCACAAAAAAGTAGAAAATAATTTATAAATGTGTAGAGAGTATAAATACTTGTAAGATTTAAAACGAAAAACGTGGGGTGCGTGCAATAGATAATTTACCATTAATTACCTTCGCCTATTGAACTAATGTATTATTATCAATTGCATGCACCCCACGTTTTTCGTTTTAAATCGTACAAGTATTTATACTCTCCTCACATTTATAAATTATTTTCTACTTTTTATTGCGTTTAAAAACGTTTTGTTTTTAAAAAGTTTTTTATTTATAAATTATTTTCTACTTTTTAGTTTTTAATGTATGTGGATGTTAAATCTATTTCAAGAATCTGTATCAGATTAAGACAGAAGCATGTGGGAAATCTAAGGTTTATTTGAGTTTCTTTTCATATAATTATGTAGATTGAATGTTAGATTGAACCTACTAACTATAAATATATAAATCTATTTCATTTATTGTTTTCTTTATAGAATACTAAATAAATAACAATTGACATTATTAACAAACACCTTTATATCTACAGTCAGATTGTCTATCTTTATTTTGAAATGTTTGTTTGTATAAAGAATCTCTTGGGAGCATAACCTCTTAACCTCTTAACTTCTGCTCTTCGAACTGTCAAATTTAAGTATTTACAGCTGACTTAAATTAATTGATATATTTACATTATTTCAAAAGGTAAACATGGAAAATTTGGAAGCCCATGGGGCGTAGCCCAAGGGAAATATGAAAATTAAATGATATAATATTGCATTGTCTTCCATCTGTGAGCTATGTTTCAAGTTTCAAGTCTCTAGCTCATCGGGAAGTTAGTATAAAATTGATTGCTAAATTTGTACCGGACAAGAAAGCGAGCTAATGAAAACGTTTTAAATAATACAAGTGCAGAAGGGCACGTTGCCCATTTGAGCCGGGTCCCTATTTTGTTAAATTAATAGTGGCTTACAACAACTAAATAAAACATTTTATAATATTTTTGTAGAAATATGTGAATGATTTAGAAAGTCATTAAGCTGTAAAACTGCTATTTACTACAGACTTTTCAGTGAGGTTACTCCGATGTATTCTTTCAGCTTAGTGAAAACATAATATAGATATGTATACAAATAAGAATTTGAACTCTTAGAGAGCCTTTGAATGTTATTAGAATAACGAAATGGGTTGTGCATGTTTACTAGCGCTACTCATCAACAAAACCCATTTAACTTATCTCTAATAAATATATTCTTAAAGTGTACTGAGCAGCAGCCTAACAAATAATATGTAACTTACCCATAGTTAGCCTACAAAATGCTCGAACTCGCATTGTGAAACTTATAATTCAGGCATATATTTCTCCAGCATATTATTTATCTACAGAAGAAGTTTATTGAGCTCTTATCGTGTCTAATAACATCCAAACACAGAAACATTGCCTAAAATGGTACTTATCTTGACAAATTATTTGCAGTTGCCTATATTACGGACCGTAGTCCACTGGGTTGTTAACATGATTGAGAATTGAAAATAGCACGACATTTTGTATGTAAAAAGGCACAAAGAGTAAATACTATTTAAGCAGCTACTGTCATGACAGAAAGGTCATATCCTTTAAAACTAGATCACATCATCCTTTATAAGATACGTTGTTTAACAATGCATGTAAACGTCAATATTTACGTAACAGCCAATTTAAAGTATTTTATGCTTTTTGGAAATGCCACATTGCTATGTCATTTGCATTATTTGTTGCCAATGAAGGCGCACAACCATATAAACGAGGAGGTCCCTAACAGTCCAAGAATAAAAGCCAACTTCACTTCAAGTATATTCCACTACACCTAACTTTCCGTAGATGAATTAGCGTAAGCCTTGACAGTAACCGTCGATTTCGCCGGGTTTCACCTAGTAATCAAAAACTTTAGAATCTTGGGGGCAGAACCTGTACCTCTTAACCTCTGCTGTTTCAACTGTCGATTTTCGAAACGGCACACGGAAGATCCGGGTTCGAATCCCGCCGGCGGCACTAAGTTTTTATCAACAATTTTTCATATCAGCAAGTTTGGTTGGTTTGGTTAGGTTATGACAGTTTAATTTTATAATTAAAAGATTATAAAATTGAATTTTAGACAATTATAATTTTATTTTATGAACAAAACTATTTTTTAGATTAGTAAACCTTTATTCGATTTTTCCATTATCAGCACGTTTGGTTAGTTCGGTTAGGTTATGACAGTTTAATTTAATAATAGAAAATTATAAAATTGTCTGTTTCTTCAGACGCAGCAGTTAGTGACGTCAAACGGCACCTTAGAAATCTTCCGTGTGCCCCACCGGTCAATTTTAAGTATTAACAGCTGACTTCAATTAATATTTTTGACTATTTACACTCTTTCAAAATGTAAATATTGAAACTTTGGAAGCCTATGGGGCGTAGCCCAAGGGAAATATGATAACAGGAATAGGCCTACATGTTAACCAGGTAAGCTACCTTCATACAAAATTTTATTTCAATCGGTACATGGTTCTTGCGTTATTGAGTAACAGACAGACACACAACACACACCATCTTATTTTTATTTTTATATATTAGTATAGATAGATAGTTGTTTAATTTAAATTAACAAAAATGATTATAGCTACATCAATCTCCTTCAAATCAAATCACAAATCCTTCAAGCCCGGTTCTAGCGAAAAAGTACCGGCACCAAAACCTGATGACGAATTAATTGTGGTTATGGACATTGGATAGGTCTGCGTACCGATAGAAGATGGGCCATAGACCCATTTTTTATTAGTGGTACGGTCCAGCGATGGCAGCGTAATACTAACGGTCAATAATAATAATGGTCAGTCAAAACCGAAAGTGGCACAGCGAGTTTAGCAGCATCCCTAAACCTTTGTTATGATCACGACGAAATTGTAAAGATCTTCCGAGATAGCAGCAACATCCACAATAACCCACAGCAGTTTTGACTTGACACAAAAGCCATCGAAACGCCGTTAAAGAGTGGAAACTTCAATAGTAGGCTAGCTACGATGGTTAAAAAAAATGTAGTCCTATAAAACACTGGTGCACGGTCTTTTTATTGGTTATATAATAGGTTACGTACCTTGGTCCGTCTTCAGTCTTATTTTAGTCAATGAATGACTAGTTTCGGGTACAAAGTTCTGTCGTGTCCGCCGTGTAACCTGTGTCGGTTTGTCCCGTGTTAAATGTGGCCGGCCTATCAATCGTCTTATATGTTCCGTAACTTGTGTTTTTTTTAAATAATGAACTTTATGTGTCAACCTGTATTTATATAATGATGAAGACTTCCGTCGGATTTTTGACTAGCTTCTACATGATGTTTTGAAAAGGATTTGTCAATGGGTCTTTGTACCCGAAACTAGTCATCCATTGACTAAAATAAGACTGAAGACGGACCAAGGTACGTAACCTATTATATATTCGAATATCAGTCTTGGTGGCAAAAATGTTTAAATTTTTATTGGTTGTCAAAACTCGAGTAGCCTACAGTTTGATACAACCCAGACTCTCCTGTTCCCGACCTGGATAATGCCAAGTTATTAAATTGCATTGTTAGTTACACAATATTGTACTATCAATCAATTAAATATGTTATATAAGTCAAAAGGTTATTAATCACACAAGGTTTTGAATTTTTTACAAAATATGATTGGAAATGGTGAATATTTGTAAACAACATTTAATGTAAACATATTAACGGTATAGTCAACGGTGACAGCTAGAAAAAAAAATCTTTATCCAATAAGCTGTTAGTTATTTAATAGATGACATATTCCCTAAACAGATTATTAGTATTTCATAAATGGCGTATGCAGTAAACATTGGAGAAAACTTAACAAAAATCGCAAATATAAGGTTTTCTGTTATTTTATTTCTCAAGTAGTGAGGCCATATTTTAATGGCTATAAAGACATTCTCACCCATTCCGTTCATAATCCTTATTAGCCTAATAATATAGTATTTAATATTCCAATAACATTATAATAAGTGGGTGTTACCAAAAATGTATCTTTTCTGGCGGTAACGAGTTTCTCAAATTAAAATGTATATTTATAAATCATCAACCGTTATGAATTTCATAATTTCAATATTTTGTAGAACTTGTTATTTCATTTTGTACTTGTAATTTATTTTTGTTTTTATTTCTTACTAACTATTAACATAAAAAAAAACAGTTTTACCCTCCCTGATGCAGCAAACCTAAGTACTTGTTAAACTAATTCTATTTAAATAGGGAATAAATGTCTTATTTTTAAGTAGACATTTTAGTGTAAATTCAATCAGACAAATGGAAATTCGCCTAGTCTGCAGGTTTGCTGCGGAGGGGGTATTTTATACTACTGCATCAGTAAAAAAAATGGTTTCAATATCTGCAAACTAAATTGTCACATTTTTTACAAATTTTCCACATTCTATGTGGGGAAAATATAAACAAACATTCTACAGCAATTAATTCACACCCCCTCCCTCTGAAAACAACATGGCAGTCACCTTGCGGCGTTCCTCTCCTTTCATAAAAAGGCATAGATTGAGAATGATGATTGTGTTGTAACTATAATTTGTCTTTTAAAAATAATTTGAACTGTGAAAAAGTATGATTGGAAAAATTAGCTGAAATGTAAAAACAATTAACACATTCTATGATCAAATTTGGACGGATTGCAGACTCATTTAAATAGATGATACAAATAGATGTTAACAAGTTTGATCCAAATCATAGAACTTTCGTAACAAAACACATTTTGTAATGGTGTTTATGGCTTCTCGGGACCCCCAAGTCCAGTGATTCAAGACAAAGGTATTATAATGAACACTGCAGTAATAGATACGTTACTTTCCCGCCTTTTAAGAAAAAAAAGAGAAAAAACATAACACAGAAAAAAGAACAGAAAATAGCTCTTTAGGCTATTGTTTTTGACTACTATTATACACAATACTAGACAGTTAGCATACATAAAAATATGTGACACAATTTATTTAATCAAGCTACAAAATCAATTTTCTGTTTGATCTGTTCTCAGCAGTCAAAATACAAAGTTTAAAAGATATTCCATTTAATTTGCAGTTTGCATTGCTTTCTGTAGTAAAGCAGTGTTGTCGTCCCACACAGCAAAGTGATGTTCTACATCAAATCATAATACTATATACATTGTTGGGGTTGTAAAGTGTTGTAAGACATACTTAGTAAACCAAAAGTATGGCTTTATTCATTCAAAATTACAACTATGTTTTAGTTAAGAACAAATACAATATTTACAAACAAATCAAATAATAAATATTATCAGGTGATAATGTTCACATCACCACATTCTCCCCCACTATTTTTCAAGGTAGGTATAGCATATGTAATCCTTTAGATCGGAGGTTTGACATTCCTCTTTGGACGTAGTTCCCCCACAGCCGTCTCTGAAGTTGGGGTCTGAGATACCGTTTGTCGAGTTTCATTTTGAACTTCATTGTGGTCAATGTCTGAATTTATATTTTCAACAATCTCTCTCTCAGTAGTGTTGTCTTCAGGAGGTAGATCACCAGGAGGTAGGCCAGCGGGTGCAAGATGTCTCAGGGATACTTGTGATTCTGACCCATCTCTTCTTCTGACGAAAGCGTACTGTGGATTTGATTCCAAAAAGTTGAACTGGCTCCACAAGGTCATCATATTTATTAGATCTTACAAACTTTCTAAGCAATGGTCAGTGGCGCCCTGGGCAAACCCAAAAGCAGCGCCCCCCTTATATATATATATATATATATATATATATATACACATATATAAAACTATAGAGGTTTTGACCACAGCAGTGTAGTGTGGGGAAGAGGGAAGGGGGGTTGGCTCCTCAGTTCGCCGAAATTCACAGTAGGTTGTTTGGGGGTTGGGGTGAGTGCAATGAACTTGACAGTAGTTGCTATATAAATGCCTCTTGCCCTGCGCCAATAGCTTAATGCACTACACAGTGATTTGATAACTGTTCAGTACAGTACAGTGTGCAGTGCAGTTAATTGCATTACACACGTACCGTATTGAACGAGATTCTACTAAGGGAGTATGTTTTTTCCATGGTTCTACTATAGGCCTATGCATCTGTATATTTAAATATTAGCGTGTTTTTTTACCAGTTTTTTTTTCGTGAGGGAGTTTTAAATTCCGTATCAGTGGAAATACTGGTACATTTCACTTTCTTTAAAACTACTTCTTGAGTTTGTTTTCTTTGAACCAACTGCTTGCGGCTCTCGGCTCCACTAGGTTTTTTGCATTTTCCATTGCTTATAGGCCTACTTGTATCAACACTTCTCTATTTATTTATTACTGGTTCACTAACTGCAGTGTGAGTGTCAACACTGACTAGTGACTGTCACAGTTTAGGTTGTGTTGTGACTGATTTGACTACTGAGGAGTACAGTATACTACTGCTGGCCTATGTGATATTCCGTAATTTGCCAAATCGCAAACAAAAAATCATCTGATGTATTGCCATATATTTGTATATATTTGTTTTGATTTGATTGTTATTGTTTTTATACTTTTTCTCAATGGTAAAATGGTGTTTGCAATCTGAGTGACGTCAGCATATGACGGGAATAGCACACCTATGTATTTTCCTTCCACCATGCAGGGCTCCCTGCGTCTGATAGTATAGTGAGTGCGTCCGGTTCACACTGCTGCCTGCCTTTCCCTGACTACACGAGGTAGGCCTATAGCCTGAAGGTCGAGTATTTTAAATTTTGTTGTATTTATTAACTTTTGCAATAAGGGAAAATCACTTAACTACAAGTTGAAATCACCCATTCTATTTTTGAAATCCCGGCTGATAAAACATTTTTCCTAGTGCGGGCGGTGGTTCAGGGCGCCCCTCGGGCGCCCCCCAACCACCGGCGCCCCTGGGCATATGCCCAGTCTGCCCGTTTATAAAAATGGGCCTGGGTGTGCAGTTTGTCGCAGTGCATAAAAGAGATCTGACTGAGTGAAGAGCCTCCTGTAATACTTCTTCCCATGCAGCAACTGGCAGGTTGTGGTTTTTAAAGCTAGTAGGATGGTTCACCATATTGTTCCATTAAAGCGTTCAATTTGATAGTTCCCTCTAGGGTTATAACGTGTCGTATGACTTGTAGCTACTCCATACTTGTGAAGAAAGTCTGTCAGCTCTCGCAACATAAAAGATGAACCTTTATCTGAATGTACAAAGGACGGGGCTTCAAACATAAAAAATAGATCTGAAAAACATCTGATAACTGCTGCTGAACTAATGTCCTTACAGGGATAAGCAAATACAAAACGAAAATACTCATCCACTATGGTAAAATGGTAACGGTTTCTGGTTGTTGATGGAAGAGGGCCCTTAAAGTCAATATTTAGACGTTCGAAGGGAGTGGTTGCCTTTATCAATTTTCCTTGGAATTGGTGAAATCTTGGCTTCACTACTGCACATGTTTGACAAGCTGACGTCATCCTTTTTACATCTTCCAGAGTGTAGTTTAGATTTCTAGTTCTAATCCAATTAAACATTCGAGTGACTCCCGGATGGCAGAGAGATTAGTGTAATTCAAACAACTTAGCATTATCCCAGCGAACCGCACATGCCCGAGAGAGCGTATCTGCTTTTACATTCTCCCTACCAGGTCGGTACACTATTTCATATTGATAAGGTGCTAGCTCTAGTCGCCATCTCATAACTTTATCGTTCTTGATTTTGCTTGTATGCCTCTTGTCAAAAATAAATTATAAAGCTCGCTGATCCGTGTATAGTCTGAAGTCTCTTCCGATAAGAAATGGTTTCCATTTTCGAAGGGCTTCGACAATGGCAACGGCTTCTTTTTCAACAGCTGAATACAGCTTCTCGGATTTGTTAAGAGTCCGTGAGAAAAAAGCAATTGGCCGATTATCTTGACTCAAAGTTGCTGCCACGGCTATGTCAGATGCGTCAGTCTCCACTAACAGTGGCTCGTGCCCATTCCTAGGAGTAATTACTGAGTTTGCAATATCACGTTTTAGGGCTTTAAAATCTGCAACCGCTTCCTCTGACAAAGGAAAAGAATTGACTTGTGTCAGGTTTCTTATTTTATCAGAAAACCTATGTATCCATTTTGAATAGTGAGCAAAAAATCCTAGGACTCGTTTTAGTGAAACTTGGTCTTTGGGTACAGGAAGTGACAGTAGAGATTCTAGCCGATCTGGATCAGGTCGAATAGAGTTATGGGAAACTAAATGTCCCAACAAAGTTATTGAAGACTGGTTGAACTTGCTCTTTTCGTTGTTGATTACAAGTCCATACTTAGTTACAGTATCTAAAAATGTTCTTAGATTCTCATCATGATCCTTTTGATCCTTTCGACATACGGTCAAATCATCCAGATAGGCATACACTCCATTCAGTTTTTCTTTTCTAATGATTTGGTCCATGGTCTTTTGAAAACATGCCACCCGTTGGTTACACCAAATGGGATTCTTCTGAATTTAAAAAGACGACCAGCAGCCTCAAAAGCTGTGTACTTCTTCTCTTCGTCAGAAATTGGTATTTGATAGTATTCTTGCTTTAGATCAATAGCACTAAAAACCTTGTTCGTCACTACAGTGGATACTAGATCATCTATGTTTGGTAAGGGATAGGCGTCTAAGAGAGTAAATTTGTTTATCGTTTGCGAATAGTCCACACACAGTCGCTTCTTCCCTTTGTCGTTTGTAACAACCAACACTTGTGCACGCCAAGGTGACGAACTAGGTTCTATGATCTCCTCAGTCTGTAGTCTTTCCATTTCTTGTTTTATAAATTTCATATCTTCATCTGAGTAACGTCGTGATTTTGTGGCTATTGGTTTACAATCTGGAGTTAAATTGCAGAATAGTTTGGGTGGTTCAACTTTGGCACAGGAGCACACCAACAGAGGAGGTTTCTCACCTCCAAACCAAACCTGTATATTAGAGTGGAGTTTCATGATATCATGTCCGATAAGCACGTCAGTAGTAGTATTTTTAATACATTTTTAATAGCGGACACAGTCGTTTCTTCCTTTTGTTGTAGATGGAATTCGAACTGACAAGCTTGCTTTGTCAATTCATTCGTTGCACAAGTTTGCATTCCGTACATAGATTTTGGATAGCTCTCGACTTGAGCTTGAGCCATTTCAAGAGCTCTAGACTGTTTCACTGCTTCAGCTAGGTCTAAAGTTTTATTTTCAAATAGTCTCTGACGTATGTATGACGAGGCTAAGCCATTGATAAAAGCATCACGAATGTAGTGATCCCTGTATTGAATCGCATTAACAGCCTCAAAAAAACAATCTTGGCTCAAAAGTTTCAGTTCCCACACATATTTGTCAATAGTCTCACCTTGTTGCTGTTTTCTAGTCATTACTAAATATCTTGAGAATATTTCATTCTTTTGTTTGATGTAAATTGAGTTAAGAACTCTCAAAGCGTCTTGGTAAGTTTCAGATTCCTTGATAAATCTATAAGTAGCCTAGTAAAATATAATCGATTAGTTAGTAGTTTCAGTTTGTCTTTGTCTTCAACGAATTCTGTCAAGGTTAGAAAATCTTCGAATGTTTGTAACCAAACCGTCCATTCCTCTGAGGCAGTTGGAGATTCGGGGTCAATTTGCTATTTGTCTCGTCTAAGGAATTTCTCCATTGTAATGTAGCAATAACTGAGTTTATCAATGAATGAATAAAATTGTTGTAAGAAAGACTTAGTAAACCAAAAGTATGGCTTTTATTCATTCAAAATTACAACCATGTTTTAGTTAAGAACAAATACAATATTTACAAACAAATCAAATAATAAATATTATCAGGTGATAATGTTCACATCACCACATAAAGAAAATATTTATCATGTTGAAATTAAATAACCCTGACATAGCAAAGAAGGAAAAAACATAGGACAGGTGTGCTATTCCCGTCATATTCTGACGTCACTCGGATTGCAAATAACTGTCATATTAGTATATGTATTTGTTTTGATTTGGTTGTCATTGTTTTTATTATTTTAAAAACAATAACAATCACATCAAAACAAATACATGATAATTTGACATTTACGATCAGGTGATCTTTTGTTTGCAATCCGAGTGACGTCAGAATATGACGGGAATAGCACACCTATGTTTTTTTCCTTCCACCCCTACAGACTAAGCGAATTTAAATTTGTCTGATAAAACTTTTACTAAAATATTTTCATAAACAAGTTATATTTATTCCCTTTTTCAAATAAAATTCGATTAGATTCAACCAGTACAATTAGGTTTGCTGCTACAAGAAGGGAAAACTATATTTTTATCAAACTTTAATAGTATATAGGATGAAAGAAAGACATTTTTAAAATTTTATGAAAATTTACCCATAAATAAGAAAATTACAATATATTTCTTTCGCTCCATAAGAAAACATATGACAATGTTAAACGTATACGGTTTTTTGGAATTGTCTCCATAACCTTTACTTGTACGGCAATGCTTCGGTATACCTACCATTAGGTTTTTGTTGTTTTTAGCGAATTTCTCTATAGGGAAGTAGTTATTACCTTAGGTAGCACAAAAAGACTTAGGCCCGGGACCGATTTACTTTTTCATTTTGATGTCCCCAGAGGCCAAAAACACCGTTTGTCCGTGAACACGATAACTTGAGTAACTTTTGTCAGATTTTGAGGAAGTTTGGTTTGAAGGCGGGATAGACTTGAATGAGTTCGCGAACCAGCATGATCGGACCATGGGAACTGGGTTTATGGGGTAAAAACTGGTTTTTTCTAATTTTTGACCCTCAAAATGTAAAATTTCCTTATTTCTCTCTAGACCTTATTTAAAACAAACAACAATTCTGCTTAAAAAACAGTATATTAAAGTGTTTTTAGACGGTTATTGTTTACTGAGAAAACTCAAAAAAATTTAAATGTAAAATTCCCATGTTATTTTTGTGTAGAATATTGTAAAATGTTGTAGTTTGCTTGTTTATATTTTTATAAAACTTGGCAAATTTATTGATTTTATACTAAGCTATAATTATTTTACTTACAAACACACTTAATTAGTTTCCTTGTAACACCAAACCTAGTTATTTGTTAAAACTAATGTTATTTAAATAACTTATATCTGAGATATTGGCAATGGATGATGAAATCTATAACTAATTTAAAAGTTCAAAAAGGCCAACATGTAATAAATTGTTTTAATCACCATGAGTAAAACAGTTAATATTTAAAAGTGTCCCATAATTTAAAAGTTAAAAAAGGCCAATATATAATAAGTTGTTTCCAATTTATTATACATAGGGCTTTTCAAACTTTTAAATTTAGTTATACATTTAGTTATTTTAATAGTTTAGATGAAAATCATTTTAGGCAAATGGAAATTCGCTTAGACAGCAGGTTTGCTGTTGCGGGGGTATTTAAGCTCTACACGATGGTTGTGATTAAAATTGGGTATTTCAATTTTTTAAGGGTAAATATTTTGGAAAACAAACAACAATTTTTGAAACATATTAATACCTTTTAGGCTAACACGCTGTTAAAATTACCGGATCTTGCTGGTTCGAGAACTCATTCAAGTTAATCCAGCTCTCCACATTTATGCCAAATTTAATCAAAATCGAACCAAAATTACTCGAGTTATCGTGTTCAAGGATTCACATATATATTACATACACAGGCGAGGCAATGAAAACGCCTCAATTTATAAATAATAACGATTTTAATACTATTTACCCTATCCATATAAATAATAACTCATAAAAACACAACTTATCTTATGCTATTTCAACTTGACATTTCTCCATTTATTGAAATCAACGTGCTTAAAGTGATATCATTGTCCAACTTGACATTCCTTTTTAATTGCTCGAAAATTTCATGGGTTACTCGTTCCAGCACTTCTTCACTTTGATTTCCTAAACAATTCTTAGCTTCAGTTCAAGCAAATCTCTGAGTCGACTTTGAAACCCCTTCAACTTTAAGTAGCTTAAAGGGAACCCTGAAGGAAAGATAGAACCAACCACCCAACCCAAAGTTAAACCCAACAACGAAAGCTTCTTGTGAAGTAGAGGAGAGACTCGTGGTAGGGAACTGTTAACCCCAGTCCTGATATTCAGCGAAGCATAAAGTTGTTAAGAAGCTTTTTCATTGTGAGGTTTTAACAACTGTGTGAGTAAACATTACTTCAAAAACTATAAGACATCCTTTCTTTAAATTCAGATTTAGTGTGTGCTGAAGTATGCTGGTATAAAAGTAGATCAACGAGAAAATAAAAGAGGAGCTGGCAAGGTACACGGGAGACAACGCCAAACTCTAGTGACTAAGTCCTCAGCGTGCCAACTGCCCACAGCCCTCCTTTGTGTTCACTTATGTACTTGTTTTGTTCTAAAATCACTAAAGAACACCTTACACTTTATTTGTTCGGCATGTACTATCAAAGGATAGTGTACGACCGGACCATAACCAGATAACCTTGTAGATCATTTGACATTAATGTTCCATTTTGGTTTACATAAGGTCCTAGGATACATTTTATGAGCAGAAGTGTAATGTAAAAATTAAAATAGAAGAATTTGTTAAAAAGTAAGGAATTTATACCACATGATCAAAATAGTTGTATACCTGTGGGGCAAAGCCCGAAGAATTGGTAAAAGGGGGTCTACACAAAAAATACTTAATTTTGACACATCGTTTGTAAAAATCCATCCATTAGTATCGGAGGAGTAGTGTTTCGTAGAAATCGCCTTCATGTATTATAGAAGGATTAGTGGAACTGTTGCTCGAATTCGAGCAATTGCAAAGTATTACAGGCGTTCTTTCAAAACGAATAACCCTGACAGTAATAATTTCCAACGTAAAAGAGTCAACTCCAAGATAATGTAATCAATCACTGCACTCCAGTTATCGAAACTGAAAACGAACTCGCTCTGAAAACGAACTCGCTCTGAAAACGAACGCTTTTGTGAACGCTTTGTTCACTATGAACAGCTGTAATTAATACAAATTATTCGTCTGTAAGTAAACAAAATCTTTTCTTCACAAGAAATACTTTGGGACTTTGATGGCCTGTGGGGCAAAGCCCGAGGACTTTTATTACAGAATTGGTGTAAGGGGGCGTCTACACAAAAAATACTTTATTTTGACACGTCGTTTTTAAAAATCCGTTCATTATTAACGGAGGAGTAGTGTTTCGTAGAAATCGCCTTCACGTATTATATATATGGATGGATTTGAGAAGTTTTTGTAAAAAAAAAAAACTATGCCATTCCTTTGTGTTGTTATGGGAATTAACATTAATAATAATATATACATTTTAAAATACCCCCGCCGCAGCAAACCTGCAGACTAAGCGAATTTCCATTTGCCTGATTGGATCTACACTAAAATATATCACATTTATTCCCTATTTAAATAGAATTAGTTTAACAAGTACTTAGGTTTGCTGCAACAGGGAGGGTAAAAAAAGTGTTTTTTGTTGTAAAATGTTAATAGTTTAGAAAAAATTAATGTATTTTCCAAATTCTATCAAAATATGTCCATTAACAAGCAAACTACAACGGTTGATTTATTCCCCATAAGAATAACATGGGAATTTTAACTTAACAATTTTTTGGAATTTTCTCCGTAACCATTAGGCGCACAATAACACTTCAATATAGTAAATTATTTGTTTTTTTAAGCTCTACAAAATGGTTTGGAAAGAAATTGTGAAATTTTGTTTTTTTAGGATAAAAAATGGGAAATACCTATTTTTACCCCATAAAACCCCCCATAAAACCCCGTTCCCATAGTCCGATCATGCTGGTTCGCGAACTTGTTCGAATAAATGTAGGTTTACACGTTTATACCAAATTTCATCAAAATCGGATCATTTTTGCTCGAGTTATCGTGCTAACGGACATATATATATATATATATATATATATATATATATATATATATATATATATATATATATATATATGAATGTGAACGGATGGTGTTTTTGGCCTCTAGGGACCTCAAAACGAATAAGTAAATCGGTCCTGGGTCCAGGTCTTACCATGAGTACTACGATAATAGCTTACTAGATAACACGTTGCTGCAAACGGCACCTGAGAAATCTTCCGTGTGCCGTTTTGCTGAACCTTGTATGTAAAAAATAAACAAAAAACATAAACAGCAAAACCTTAATTAAAGAGTCACTCTAAAGTAATTTATATGACTGATTATAAAAAAAAATATTATGATGAAAAAAATATAAAAGTAATCTACAATATTTAAATTTACATTCACTCTCATACTGCTTTGGTTATCTCTTATATAGTAGGCGGGTGCACTCTATGAACATGTAGATGTCAACCACACTGTAAAATGAGCTTTTGACCTAATGTAGCTCAATTCCTCTCTTGACGCCAACCATCGCTATTTATTCTAGCATTGTTAAATTATTTCTTTGATGTGTTCTGTTTTAGGCGTGTTTAAATTAGGGTCCCCAACCCAAGTCTCCAGTTGGGAACATAAGAGGGTAAGCAAATGTGGATCTAACGACAGATCTAGAACGGATACGCGTTTAACATTATTAGTGTTGGAAAAAACTATACAATTGCTTTGTTTTCAGCTTTACAAATTGTAGCGAGGGAAGACACTTATTCTTTCTCTTATTATGTACATAAGAACTTCACTTGACTCCTCGGAGCTATCGTCCCTACATAATGTCTGCCACAGTCTTCAAAGATTTGAAAATTGGTTGGCATTGTTTCACTATTTCCCGCATATTTTTTCATTGCATTTTTTGTTTGAATTGTGCTTAGTTCTCTTTTGGGTTAGCAAGGTACCCCTTGTGACATATAAAATAAAAGAGCATGAAAAAAGAAAATTTTTGATGAAAAAATTGAAAATCGGTTCATAAATTTGTGAGATATTCCCCCCCTCCCCCCCGGAACTTAATTTTTTTAAAGCAAGGTACCCCTTGTGACATATCAAATGAAAGAGCATGAAAAAAGAAAATTTTTGGTGAAAAAAATTAAAATCGGCTCATGAATTTGTGAGATAATCCCCCCCCTTTTCCCCTACCCATAACTTGTTTTTTAATAGCAAGGTACCCGCCCTTGTGACATATCAAATGAAAAATAAATTTCACCAAACATTTTCTTTTTTCATGCTCTTTCATTTGATATGTCACAAAGGGTACCTTGCTATTAAAAAAAATTAAGTTCCGGGGAAGGGGGGGGGGAAATATCTCGCAAATTTATGAACCGATTTTCAATTTTTTTTTATCAAACATTTTCTTTTTTCATGCTCTTTCATTTGATATGTCACAAGGGATACCTTGCTATTAAAAAAAAAATTAAGTTGGGGGCAGGGGGGAAAGGGGGGTGTCTAAAGTAGAGGTGTCTAAAGAAATGTCTTGGTCTGTAGATGAGCCATCAAAAGAGAAACATGGTTAATTCCCTTGGGGCTCTGCCTCCGTGGCCTTTAAATTCCCATCCCATGTTATTCTTATGGAGGAAAACGGGGTTTTTGTCACAGCTAATTTTAGAGAACGGGTGGGCGTAGAAACTTGGTAGGGGTCTCTAAAGAAAGGTCTTGGTCTGTAGATGAGCCATCAAAAGAGGAAAGAGGTAAACTCCCTTGGGGCTCTGCCCCAGAAGCCTTTAAAGTTGCCTCTTCAGATTTGTTTACATTACGACCATCTATCTATATATTAATAGGCAAGCATGTTTCTTTAAAACCTTTTTTCTCAGCTCGTGTGCATCGTAGGGAAAATCTACGCATACCGTTAGAAAGCTATTTTCCTGTAGGTGTGCAGAATCCCTTTATAAATTTAAATAGGCTCAAAGATAAGCGCAAAAAATGAGTTTAAAAATTTGAAAAAATTTACATGGATCTTATGCGTTGCCATGCTGGTGACGAAATAACAACGAAATATAAACAGAAAATCAAAACAAATGGAAGAAACTCCAATCACATGTTTTATTTACAGTGTGGGGTGAAACATTAACATAAGTGAGTGTAGGAACATATAGGTATAAGTGAGTACATTACATATTTTTGGTCGAGTTTCGACCACTGGACATTACTCGTATGCATAATTCTACACTACTTTTTAATGCAACAGCTGTTAATATTTAAATTGTGATTTATTGAATTTGTCAAAATGAAGTAACAGTATTTGCAATGAATTTTTCTGATTTTAAAATTGATTTTCTTCTGCATCGTGTCATGTTTTGCAATATAATGTTCAATTACCAAATGAGTGGAAAATCCTAATATCACAGTAACTTTTAAAATTATTTCTTATGGAGTTAACTTATAGGTATCTATTGTATGGGTTGGTTTCTGCCTTATTTTACCACTTCTTGGATATTGTGCGTAGGTGATATTCTTTGGCATATTACATCCGTAGACGAAACTTGGGTTGGTGTAATTATTACAATGGAAAATGGCGATAAATCCTAACTAATTTGATATAGGCTAAAAACAAAACTGAATTAACAATATGCTAAATTTCTTGAGCAATCATTGAAATAACCGATTTGCAAAAAATGGAAACATAGAAAAAGTCATAGAAAACAACCAAGTAAAATAAATAGAAATATTGTTTTTTTACACTAAAAACACTAAAAAAACAAGATCAGCTTTTTGAAAAAAATAAGATATTAACAAAAGATTTTGATTTTATCTAACTGTTGTGTAGATCGTGAGTATTTCCGTAATCTTTGAGTCGCATGCTTCGCAATTGCTCGAATTCGAGCAACAGGTACACTAGTATATATAAAATTAAAACATATATAACAAAGTACCCTTTTAGTAATTATTTTATTTTTCATGACGACATGTTTCGGAACTAAGTCCATTGTCAAGTCAATGGAGGACTTGACAATGGACTTAGTTCCGAAACATGTCGTCATGAAAAATAAAATAATTACTAAAAGGGTACTTTGTTATATATGTTTTAATTTTATTATATTAGTAGCCCTAAAAATGCAAGAAAATTATATATATATATATATATATATATATATATATATATACTAGCTGACCCGGCGAACTTCGTATCGCCTAAGTTATAGGATTCCCGATGGAAAGAAAGTACCGTTACGTTTAATTTTCAAGATGATCTCGTTCGCATCGCTCAATCACGTCCTGGTTGAAGTTCGTTCGCTACGCTCACTCACCTTTGGGTTGGAGCTCGTTCGCTGCGCTCACTTGCCTTTAGGTTGGAGCTCGTTCGCTACGCTAACTCGCCTCCAGGTTAGCTCGTTCGCTACGCTCACTCGCCTCCAAGTTGAAGTTCGTTCGCTACGCTCACTCACCTTTTTGTTGCATATTAGCTGTTGTCATAAATGTAAAAGAAATAATAGTGCTGCACCCTGTTGGTAATCCTTGTAACTTTAATGCTATTGAACATCATAGAACAGAACCAACTTGTTTAATTGAAACAGCTGTTAAGATTCATTAATTCCATTTCTCATAAGGTTAATATGGGAAACTCCAGAGCCACTGGGGCGGAGCCCTTTTAAGAATTTCGAAACGGGAAATAGTTTACGTCCGATTCGCATACCTACAGAATTTACACACCAAATTTCATTACGATCGGTGAAGTCGTTCCGGAGGAGTTTGCAGACAAACACTGTGACACGAGAATTATATATATATATATATATATATATGAATTTGAACGGATGGTGTTTTTGGCCTCTAGGGACTTAAAAACGAAAAAGTAAATCGATCCCGGGTCCAGGTCTTACCACGAGTACTACGCTAATAGCTTATTCCCTATATGGGAAATTCGCTAAAACAACCTTATCCCAACAACTTTTTGTTATTTAATAGAAGACGTATTCTATAAACCATGTTTGGTATATTTAGTAAACATTAGAAGGAAATGTGAAAACATCACACAATGTTGGGGTTTTGAACATTTTAAATTTATTTCCTAAGTAGGTAGGCCATGTGGTCTAGGTAAAAGTACCGGTATCAAGGATCGTCGTCGAATTTTGGTTATGAATAATTGTTTAGGCCTACGAACCCAAGAGATGGGCAATTGGTCTATTGACTGTATGGTCCAGCGATTGCAGCACATAGCGGTGAGAAAATTCATTGTAAAAACGAATTGAGCATAATCCGTGTAAACCTCTGTTACAATCATCCATTGCAGTTGTCACTTTTCACTTTACACAACCGCCATTGAAGTGCCGTCAATTAGTTGAAACCTTTTTTGTAAGCTATTGGTAACGCTTATTTAAAAAAAATAAGTTTCCCAGCCATATACATTAGGTACTGATTCAAGGTTTCTTTCCCGGTTATCAAAACTCAAGAACAATTAATTGTATTAATTGTATACACAAAGAATCTCTATTTTCATTTACGGTTACCCTACACATTATTGTACTTGCGATTAATTTATTCCGTTATGTAAGGAAAAACGTTTTTAATCTCACTTGGTTTGGATTTGCTTTCAAAACGTGATCGGAAATGGTCGCGGTATTTATAAACAACATCCAATGTAAACATATCAAACCACAGCTAGAAAAAATAATCTTCATCCGAACAGCTGTTCGTTATTTCATAGATGATTATGTGATAAACATTGGGAGAAAACTTGACAAAAATCACACAAAATTGGGTTTTAAAACGTCCGTAATTTTATTTAAAAAGTAGTGAGGCCATACTTTAATAGCTAAAGACACTCTCGCCAATCCGGTGAATACATTATAATGATTTGGATCTTGATAGGTGGTACTCTAGTTTTTCAGGAGAAGGCCGCGTAATGGCTCTTTGGCCGTTACAGACAGACAGACAGAAATTGAGATGAGACTTGTTTCGGCTTCTTCAATGCATAAAACGTAAAAATAACATAAAAATGTATGATTCTGAGCAATGTACAGCCAAAACTCCAATTTTATTTATATAGATTAAGGCTGTAGTCTCTACTGTACATTTACGTTAGTACCTATTGTCTGTGAATACTTCTCATGTTTAATTGAGTGGATTCAAAAAAGATGTATGGTGGGAATCAATGAAAAGTAGAATACATGTAATTAGTTGAGGCTTGGATAGGAATAAGCCAGAAGAGATGAGAGAGCCGGAGCCGGACATCTGTTTTGCGGGTCGACTGTGCTATTCTAGGCCTATTGTCTGCTGTCCCAGTAATTATAAGTCCAGCTCCTCCCCTGTTTTAGTGACATCAAAGCCAAATGTTACACAACCAAAGAGGCACTGTGATTTGTTGTAATACTTGTCTCATTATCAGTTGATAATGGGGTATTTAATCATAATTAAAGTATGTTCTTACACCTCTTACAGAAAGAGTAAGTTATTGTTGTCTCATTGTCCTTCTCTCTTAACCTAAATTAAAATGTAAATTTCTTCAGGTATGTATATGAATACATTGCTTCACAAAATTGAAAATATACTCTAAAGATTAATTGCTTTGCAAGTAATACCGTTACCTATTTGATACTGTTTTTGTATTAATAGTCAAAGGTAGAGCCTTCAAAAATTCCTTTTGAAAAACAGTATTCAAGTAAATATTGATAGACAGGCATTACTTTAATCAAGACGTCCGGGGAAAAACTTAACTTTAGAAATTGATTACAATTATCTCAAACAGAATTAAAAGAAATGTGAATGTTTCTTGGGAGCTGTAAATAACCGTTTACAAGATAGAGTTACAAACTACAAGATACAGTCCAGGAAAGGCGAAGATAACAAATTTGCTGGTGTTTTCTCTAAACTAACTATTGGAAAGAAACAACCCGAACACTCCCACATTAGTCCCAAAACTTTGATAAATCCAATCCAACCAACATTATCATGTCTTATGAACTCTTAAAACAAAAGTCATCGACAGAATTATATTAAAATGACAAAATGTCATGTACTACAATCCTATAGGTACTCTAATACGAGCAATGTTTGGGAACCGTTTGTGTTAGTTATATTAATGTATCTGTGATACTTAAATGCTATGAGAAGGGACGAAAACAGGTCCATGACGTAGGACATGGTGAAGGAAGTAGTAAGGCTAGCAGTGCAGAGTGTGGCAATTATATTAATGTATCTGCAATCCTAAAATGCTATGGGAAGGGAGGGAAACAGGTTTGGTTAGGTTAGGTTATTTTAGGTTAGGATAGGTTGGGTTAGGATAGGTTATGTTAGGTTAGGATAGGTTTTGGTTAGGTAAGGTTAGGATAGGTTTTGGTTAGGTTAAGTGAGGTTATGTTATGTTATGTGTTGATAGGTTAGGGTTAACCCTATTCTAATCCAACCTAACCTAACCTAACTCAACCTAACCTAACATAACCTAACCTATCCTAACTAAAACCTATCCTAACCTTAGAACCAACTAACACAACCTAACCTAACAAACCCAACCAAACCTATCCTAACACAACCTAACCAAACAAAACCTAACTCAACCCAACCTAACCTAACCTAACCCAACCTAACCTAAGACAAAAGTTGGACAAAAAATCCAAAATAACATCGCAGATCTTCGTGAAGATCTCGCTTATTTGACGTCAGATTCAAAAAATTCTTGCATATTCTTAATCTACACAATATTCCGCATATTTCGAGTACCCACATGACGTATTTTAAGTTTTTACGGTAATTTCCAGTCTTTTCCGAAAAATAAAAACGTCATTTTTGGATTCAGCGTGAAGTTTAGGTCATTATGGAAAAAGAATTCACTTATACGACTAGTCACGACGTCGGAATAATTACCAAGGAGAAATATCACTTGATACTATGTGTTGGTTAGTCTATGATACTATTGAGCAAAGATTATACTGAAGATTACTTGATACATTGTAGTAAAGGCTAGCAGTGCTTAAAGATAAACCTTAAAGACTCTAAAGATCAGGATCTTTTTATAACGATTAGATTAAGGTATCTGCAATCCTAAAATGCTATGGGGAGGGAAGGAAACAGGTCCGCGATGTGGTTAGTGGTGAAGGAAGTAGTAAAGGCGAGCTGTCCGGAGAGTGGTATCTGTTTATGACGATTAGATTAAGGTATTTGGGTATTTGCAATCATAAAACGCTATGGGAAGGGAGGGAAACAGGCCCTCGACGTGGTGAAGGAAGTAGTAAAGGCAAGCAGGCCGGAGTGTGAGAACTGTTTATGACGATTAGATTAAGGTGTCTGCAATCTGAAAATGCAATGGGAAGGGAGGAAACAGGTCTGCAACTTAGGAAGTGGCGAAGGAAGTAGTAAAGGCGAGTAGTCCGGAATGTGGGAACTGTTTACGACGATTAGATTAAGAATTTGCAATCCTAAAATGCTATGGGAAGGGAGGGAAACAGGTCTGCAACGTAGGAGGTGGTGAAGGAAGTAGTAAAGGCCAGCAGTCCAGAGTGTGGGAACTGTTTATAACGATTAGATTAAGGATTAGCAATCCTAAAATGATATGGTAGGGGAGAAAAACACGTCCGTGGCGTAGGAAGTAGTAAAGTTTAGCATCAGAGAGCGTGGGAACCGTCTGTGGCAGTTAGATTAATCAGTTAGGTTAATCTCTTCAATCCTAAAATGCTATGAGAAGGGAAGGAAACAGGCCCACGACTTAGGAAGTGGTGAAGGAAGTAGTAAAGGCTGGCATCGCAGATTGGGGGAACCGTTTGTGGCAGTTAGATTAATTTATCTGTAATACTTAAATGCTGTGGGAAGGGAGGGAAACATGTCCACGACGTAGGGAGTGGTGATGGAAGTAGTAAAGGCGAGCAGTGTGGTGTTTGGGAATGTACTGTATTAATGTATCTGCAATACTAAGACTGCTTTCAGAGTAAACTAATGATTTCCCCCGAGCAAAGCTCAGTTTCCAGGTACTTAAAATAAACAGCCTCAGCAATCTGACACATACTCTCTCACATTAGCTTGTCAACAACCCTTATCATGGCAAATGTGTGATAACCCAGTAACCTTGTTATAAAAATCAGGGTCTACCTTGCATGAAATGGGGTAGTAGGTTTCTTTTTTATGTTGTTTGTAATAGTACCGAGATGCTAAATCCAAATTTTCGACCTCGGCAACCTTCCGGATCACCTCCGAAAAGCTTAAAAATCGGTGGAATTTCGCACTATTTTTACGTTTGTCCAATTTTGACCCTGAAGCATCACTTTTTCATAAAGAACAAGCATAATCATTTTTAAAGTATATTAAATTACCTATCATATAAGACCAAAGTGGTTATTACAGGCCTAATAGTTTTCAAGATATGACTCCGCAAACAACGGCTAAAGTTACCAAATTTTGAATTTTTTTAAAGTTTGTCTAACGTTAACCCTAAAGCATAACTTTATCGTTATTTTTCTTTAAAACAACCATAATTACTTTGAAACTGCATTAACTAATTTGACCTAACAAATTTTCTGTCTTAAACTTTGAAATGCTTAAAATTGGCTTAAATATTATAATTTTGAATACAATTATGGTTTTTTAATTGCATAAAGAGTGTATAAAATGAATACAACTATAAGATATACAAATAAAGCTAATTTAATAGGTGAAAAACAATGCGTAAACATTGATTTTGCGTAACAGATTTTCTGATTTCAACTTTAAAATGGCAAAAAGCTTAATTTAATAATTTTGAATAGGATTATGGTATTTTAAATTACACAAAGAGTATAAAAATGGAATACAATTCTAAATTAAACAAAAAAATCATATTTAATGAGTCAAAAACATTACGTAAACAAAATACTCAAATTATTTTTGCTAACATTTTACTTTTTTTGTTTATTTTCTTACAGGTTATATATTTTTAACTCTTGAAAATGCTTTATTGCACTAGAGGACTATACACTTAATGGTATAAAACCAATTGAGACTATAAAAAGTCAATAGTTTGCTTCATAAATCAAAAACAAAGTCAGATTTACAAGAATTTATGCAAGTTTTGTTGTGCATACATTATCTATATAAATAAAATTAGAGTTTTGTCTGTACATTGCTTAGAATAATGAACTTTTTGGTTATTTTTACATTTCATAGGTCAGAGAAACCGAATCAAACCTTATCTCAATTTCTGTCTGTCTGTCTGTCTGTCTGTCTGTCTGTCTATCTGTCATTCTCTTGGTAACGCTAAAATACGCACTTTATTACAACTACTCCTCAATAACTATAGCACTGTCCCGCCTGAAACTTATTTTCCAAATACTATACATATATGAGATGGTTTTAGACGTATTTCATCGAATATGAGACAGTTAGATATTTAACAGTAAACCCTTGAAAATCAAGTTTTTGTCGATTTTTGACGTGGAATTTCTGGAAGCCCATGTTAACCTTATGAGAAATGAAATTATTGAATCTTAACAGCTGTTTCAATTAAACAAGTTGGTTCTGTTCTGTGATGTTCAATAGCATTAAAGTTACAAGGATTACCAACAGGGTGCAGCACTAGCACTATTATTTCTTTTACATTTATGACAACAGCTAATTTGCAACCTGGAGGCGAGTGAGCGTAGCGAACGAGCTAACCTGAAGGCAAGTGAGCGTAGCGAACGAGCTAACCTGAAGGAAAGTGAGCGCAGCGAACGAGCTCCAACATACAGGTGAGTGAGCGTAGCGAACGAACTTCAACCAGGACGTGATTGAGCCATGCAAACGAGATCAGATAGTAAAAATAAAAGTAAGCCTACCGTTATAGGATCGACCGGCAGACACAGAGGTAATTTAACCTTTTATTGATTGTCATACCGATCCGGAACAACAAAAAACAACATAAAATGAAGCTATGTATAATAGTTTGGCCAGCATATCTTAAAATATGCAAACCAACTGCTGTTCGTTATATAAGAAGGTTTCAACTGAATATTATAAGATCCCCGTGCGTAGAACGGGTACACAGCTAGTTTGTTAATATTTTTCAAATTAATCACTATTCATTTGATACCTCATATATGAATAAATGAATAAATGAATTTATTTCCATTGAGAACAAACTTATTACATGCATTTACAGTATTGGAAATTGACTGGCCGCTTTAGTGCGGTCAGTTAGAACAAATAAATACAATAAATTATAACATATTTTGAGTCTAGCATCATGCATCAAAAATACTCTCATGCCGCCATTTGGGTATCTGCTAAATACATATATTAAAATATAAATAAATAACAATGTAAGTGTTGCAAATTATTCAAGCACAATTAAATAACACTAATTGTAAATAATAAATAACAATAATTATATGTAATAAATAACAAAACAACAATAATTATAGGTAATAAATAATAAAACAACAATAATAGTGGAAACTTAACGAAAGGTAGATAGTCATTTCATTCTTACATGCAACTATTGGCCTTTGGTACCATATCTATGAGATAACATTGCTTAAATAATCGATGTTTTGTTGTGCAGTAAGCCAGAGATTCAATTGTTTGGAGAATGATTTTAGATTTGTGAGATTTTTAATGTTTGAAGGAACTTGATTAAAATACTTCGGTCCTAAATACTCAAAGGAATGGCGAAAAATTGATTTATTGACTTTGGGTAGTCTGAAATTATTTTGACGTTCATACCTAGTATTGTAATACACATTGTCACTAACCACATTTCCACTCCTTATAAAAAATAATCTCTGGACCTTGAAAACAAAAAGATGTTGAATAGGTTTAATATTTAAATGCTTATAAAGAGGGAAAGAAGATTCTGTTTTGAATTTGTTTAAAATTATACGTAAAAAATAGTTTTGGGTGGTTCTCAGTTTATCTATCAAATATTTATAAGTTCCGCCCCAACATATTAATCCATATTGTAATCTAGAGTTTATTAATGCAAAATACAGTGATCGTAACAAATCAATACTACAAATATTCCTTAAAAAATAAAATGTTCTAATTGAAGACCTTAATTTTGCATGCAAACTAAGTATATGTTGATCAAAACTCATTTTTTCGTCCAATATAATTCCTAGATATTTAAATTTGTTTACTCTTTCTAAAGGTTGGCAGTCGCAGACTACTAAATTACATGAAGCAGAATGATAAGTGAGAGGAAAAGGTATTTCAAAACCTGAAAGATCAAAATTGACATATTTTGTTTTATTTGCATTCTGTTTTGGAGGCACCTTTGTCTTAACAACAAGAGATCGTGATTGATTGACTCACCAAGTATTTCAGAATCTTTATTGCAGTAAAATATTGCTATGTCGTCCGCAAAAGCACTGACATTCTCCTTAAAATTAAGTTCCAATAAATCATTTATAAATATTAGAAATAAAATACCAGAGGTTACTGACCCTTGCGGAACACCTGACTCAACTGTTTTCGCAGAGCTGTAATGATTTAAACATTTTACTTTTTGTTTCCTTCCTACTAAGAAACTTCTGAACCAACACAACGCAGTTCCCCTAATACCCAACGCTTCCAATTTATCTATGAGAATATCATGATCAACTAAATCAAACGCTTTTTTGAAATCAATAAAAAGTCCTGATGTTTTACAATTTGAGTTTAGACTATTGAATATTTGTTCTGTGACATTTAATAAAGCATCTTCAGTTGATTTACCCCTTACAAAACCAAATTGATTACTGCTAAGAAAGTTAATTTTCATCAAATACTTATTCAACCTTAACATCATTAACTTCTCAAATAATTTAGAAAAAACTGAAAGAAAACTAATTGGTCTTATATTGTCTAATTTTGAAGAATTTTTATCTTTTAAAATTGGTACGACAGAACTCAATTTCAGGCTTTCGGGAAATATACCCAGACTAAAACTCTTATTGACAATATGTGTTAGTACTGGCGCTATGTCATCTATAACAAATTTTAGTAGTTGTGTAGAAATATTATCATATCCTGAAGATTTTTTATTCTTTAGACTTTTGACCACTAACTTTTATTTCGTCTTCTGAAGTTGGTGCAATAAAAAATGATTGTTGTGAGGTGCGTAGTGGAAGCATATTTGTGGTCGAAACTCTTCTAGGAGGGTCAGCTTGTACAGAGATAAGGTAATTGTTTATCTCCTCTGAGATAACGGATGGGTCCGTTGCATAAGTTCCATCTGATAATTCAACCTTCTTAATATTCCTATCTGACACTTGCCCTGTCAAACTATATATTATTTTCCATTGTTGTGAAATGTCGTTGTTATTGTCTAACAATAGTTTAGAATAATATTGGTGTTTTGCAATACATATTTTCTCATTCAAATTATTACAAAATTTAGCAAAGAAATTTCTGAAAGCTGTGTCATATAAACGTCGCTTACTAATTCTATAAAGCTTTTTGCGCCTATTAATGCCATTCAAAATATCGAGAGTTATCCATGGGCTCAATGATTTAGCTTTTTGCACTCTACTTTGCCTGTTGACCTTTTTACAACTTGTTACAACTGAATACAGTACATCATTAAACTTACAGTAACAGCTATTTACATCTTCATCATTATATACTATGTCCCAGTTAATCACTTTCAATTTATCTTTTACTAAATCAAAATCAATTCGAAAACTATCATTATCAATCTTAGATATGCTTGTTACACTACTATGAGATTTCCATGTATTTTTATGAACAAGTCCTAGAATACAATGATCTGTAATGCCATGATCAAAAACTGCACTATTAAAGTTATTAATGTCTTTGCTTCTAATAAAGATGTGATCTATACAAGTTTTAGATGTAACAGTAATTCTGGTTGGAGTGTTAACTAATGATGTGAAACCTTGATTGTGAAGTATATTGAGGTAGCTATTTACAACAGGTTTATTGTCTAAAATATTTATGTTGATGTCGCCTAAATAGACTACATTGTTATGCATATTTTTAATTACATCAGTTAATTCTGTTATAAACAAATTTTCTGAAATGTTTTGGAGCCTATATAGGCAAAATAGCTTAAAGTAAAATTTATTTACGGTAACATGTAACAATAAGGCATCAGCTGAGGTCATATTTATTTCTAATTTCTTACAATCTATACTATTGTCTAAATAACATATAACACCTCCTGACCTGTATGTATCATTACACTGAGCAAACATCTTGTAGCCTGGAATGTTATATAAGTGAATTTCGTCTGAACCTATCCAAATTTCACTAAGTATTATACAATGGATTCTATTATTTATACTATTTATTTCTGCTATAAAACTATTGAAATTTTTGCGCATACTTCTTATATTCATACAAATTAAATTCAAACTATTGCTTTTACTTTGTGGGTCGAAAAAAAACATTCATATCTAAATTTTCACTACTTAACATTATGAGTTAGGGAAATTCTGCTGAACTACAAAAAAATTAAAACAAAAATGTATCTGATGTAACATAGATATTTTGAAGCAAATGACAATATAACAGGGTCTATTGGAGCTTGAGTAGTTCATCATAATTGTCTATTTTCTTGCATTTCGCATCCTGACACGTTCGCACAAAAAACTTGCCGTCCCTACACCATGCATATTCATAACCTATTTCCTTACATTTATTTTTCAAACGTTTAGGAATACCTTGTTGTCAAGAGATAGGTGCTCATTCACGTACATGCTGTCTTTGGGGAAGGACGCTTCGACTTCATGGGCTATCATCTTTTTCTTGTCTCTGAACTTGCCAATCATGTTGTCCCGAGTCAATCTGCTTACAAACTGCACAATAAGTGGCTGATGGCGGTCCTTACTGAATGAGGGTACTCTGTGGGCAGCTGAGATGTCCTTCTCGTCGATCTCCATCCCTAGGGCTGATCCAACGTCTTTAACGAGCTCGAAGACATTTTCCTTGGGGGTGACTGGAAGACCGCTGATTTCCACATTGTTCTTTCTTGAATATTGTTCCAAGTTTCTCACTTTGTCATTCAGCTTCTCTACTTTGCTTGTAAGAGTGATGTTTTTAGTACGGAGCTCTTCGTTTTCCTCTTTTAAAACAGCAAACTCGGTCTTTACTTCTTTCATGACACGTATGGATTCATCAAGTTTGTCTGAAATAAAACTAACACTCTTTGTTAGTTCGCACAATTCACTCTTGAAGGTTTTCAACTCTTGAAAAAAGTCTGTTTTAAAATCATTCAGCATTTTAGCGATCGATTCTTTATTGTAGGTATCATTATCATTTATTGTATTATTGTTTATCATTGCTCAACACGCGATCGATGTTTTTAAAAAGTCTAGTTCATCATTGTTTATTATTGCATTATCATTTATTGTAGTATCTTTATTGTTCATATATCAAAAGAGTACTAGTTGGAGCAAGGTAAGAAACCAAAAAATACCAATAAAAACCTATAGTTTACGCAGGAATTAAGTTTTAACACAGGAAAGAGCTAAATACCACCCACAGTGCCAAGGGGACTATGGACACCTGTGGTCACTATTACCTACAAACAACCATGATATGACTCATGATGCCATATAGTTTTTTTTTGTCAGATATTGTAGATATTTGAATTATACATCCTGCAATTAATCCCATACTAATGTGTTGAGGCGTTCAAAAGTTATAGGACTTTGAAATTTCAAATTGAGACAACTTTTCTCACCCAAAAAATCGTATTATTAGTCTTATTTTCAATTAAATTCTCAAAATTTGTTACAATTTGTCCTCTTGATTTAATTCTTAAAGGTATAGCATACCTAAAGATTGTTTAATCTTATTCCTTATCAAGAAATTGTGAACATTCATAAGCATGCAGGCAGGCAGATACAGTGTAAGAGTTCCTTATCTGTTATCAGGCTCATGTAAGGATACCTATATCCATGTCCTTCTAGTGTCTGTGCTGTATGCTGTAGTTTGAACAAGTTGGTCCTTCCCCCCACTACTTCTCAATTCATACAGCACAGACAGGACAGGAGGTCCTAAGGAGTGCCAGTAAATCCTGGCATAAAAGAAGTAATATATTGCATGGCAGAACAACAGGAAAGTTGCAACCTTTTTTTACTGTTGCATCTTCTTTCTTTATATCATTTCCTCTTGATAGTATAAACATTTTAATTACAATAGGTTTCTTCCATAAAAAAACTTATAATATGTTGTTGAAATGAAATAAATTAGTTTATATTCTTATTATGGTTCTTTTATAAAATTTGACCAAATTGAACAACTTGATTCTTAAAATACAAACATTTATGGAAGATTTTATGAACCTTGAAGAGGCATATCTCTCAATGTGTTAGGCCTATAATCACCATTTTGGTCTTAAATTGTGAGTAATTTAATGCAGTTTCAAAGTAATTATGGTTGTTTTAATGAAAAATAACGATAAAGTTATGCTTTAGGGTTAACGTTAGCCAAACTTTAAAAAAATTCAAAATTTGGTAATTTTAGCCGTTGTTTGCGGAGTCATATCTTGAAAACTATTAGGCCTGTAATAACCACTTTGGTCTTATATGATAGGTAACTTAATCTATAATATTAAAACGAAACAGTGTTTTTTTATTTCACGATTCTGAATCAACCACTCGACGGATTTTCATGATTTTTGTGTTGAAAGAAAGATATTTTGAGAACTAGGGAATGTCGAAGCCATAATTTTAGTTTAGGGTCCCAGTTTTTTAGAAATTAAGTTTTAATTTTTAAAAAGTCTAGCAGCCGACGCTAAGATTCTAAACTAGCTTTTGGCATAAAATAATTTGCTTAACATAACAGCTGTAAACATTCAGCTTTTGTGTCACAAATTCAGCATTTGGATAAAAATGTAAAGACATACTTAGGGTTGACTTATTTATACTATGTGTAATGCTAATCATTGATACGTTCAATTCTTCTGTAAGATGATGACAGATAACTTTAACTTTGTTTGGATTAGGCCCGGAAATATTGATGTCATAAAAAGAAGATCAAGAATAATCAGGAATCACGATTTTAAACTACCACCACAACCTCAGCCGGGTTTTATACAAAGATAAACAGAGAGATGACATAAATTGAACACAACGTCAACATTGACCTAGGATACTGCAATTAGACAAACCATCCTTTTATGAAATCGTGTTCAGTTGTGGTTACGTTTGGGGGCGCCTATATCAGCGCCCCCAAACGTGACTTTATTTCAACTATGAATATATTGTAGTTTAAATTAACTAATATGGGAAATTACGATGGACATTTATTCAATGACTGTGGGTAATTATCAAGGATATGATAACGGTATGGATAATAAACATTGACAATTACGTCATTAGCTTTACTAGCGTGTTTACTTTTTAAATTGCTGCTACATGTGACCAGTTCTTTTTTTTCAAATTAATGTTATTTGAACCAAACAGCTGTTTAAAAAACAAACTGTTATTAGCGAATTTCCCTATAGGGAAGTAGCTATTACCGTAGGTGGCACGGTAAGACCTAGACCCGGGACCGATTTACTTTTTCATTTTGATGTCCCCAGAGGCCAAAAACACCATTCGTTTAAATTTTTATATAAGTCTATATATATATATATACGTCCGTGAACGCGATAACTTGAGTAATTTTTGTCCGATTTTGATAAAATTTGGTTTAAAGGTGTAAAGCTGGATAAACTTGAATGAGTTCGCGAACCAGCACGATCGGACCATGGGAACGGGGCTTTACGGGGGGTTTTATGGGGTAAAAATTGGGTTTTCTCACTTTTGACCCTCAAAACACAAAATTTCCCGATTTCTCTTTAGACCTTTTTAAAGAGCTTAAAAAAACAAATAATTTAGTATATAAAAGTATTTTTGTTCGATTATTAGTAACGGAGAAAATTTAATAAAATGTAAATTTAAAATTCCCAAGTTATTCTTATGGAGAATATTGTCAAATGTTGTAGTTTGCTTGTTTATGGATATATTTTGATTAAACTTGGCAAATTTGTTTATTTTGTACTAAGCTATCAATATTTTACTCAAAAACACACTTTATTAGTTTCCTTGTAGCAGCAAACCTAGGTACTCGTTAAACCTAATGTTATTAAAATATATTTAACTGAAAATCAATTCAGACAAATGGAAATTCGCTTAGTCGGCAGGTTTGCTGCGGCGGGGGTATTGTTTTTACTTTTCTTTGTTTACACTTATTTATTAAGCAATTAATGCAGTGAAATTTAAGGATAGGTTGTGACGATTAGTTTTGATGTTAGGACACCAAAGTTAAATTATGTGTACTGTGAATTTTATTGGATACTATCGTTTAATTTTAGGTCGTTTCTATTTAGACCTACTGGAAATTGTGTATAGTAGTTGTATTGTGGTGATAATAATCATGGAAGAGGCAGGTATGCTATGGAAGGTGGTATCGTTGACTAGGTCTATACACTTCTCAATTGACTATTACCATAGACTAAGCAACACAAGACTAAGTGAGTATGTTTTATCTATGCTATTACTCTCTCTACTGTAGGCTACTTATAATCAGTGTGCGTCTGTGCGAATCGGCTGCAAATCTCACTTCAACGCTTTTCACATCGTAAAAATTGCAGAATTGTTGTTTTATTGTAAAATTATCGGATTTAAAATGCATATTGTATAGGCCTATGATGGAATAAAAACATATTTGGTCACACAACATTTGTTTACAAGACGATTTCTCACATTAAAACTGCAAGAAACTTTGTCTTTGTATGTGTAAACTAGCTGATCTGAATTGTACACGGTTTTAACTGACTACTGAATTCCCGTACGTAGGACGGGCTAACACCTCGTATACTTTAAAAATGATTATGCTTGTTCTTTATGAAAAAGTGATGCTTCAGGGTAAAAATTGGACAAACGTAAAAATAGTGCGAAATTCCACCGATTTTTAAGCTTTTTGGAGGTGATCCGGAATGTCGCCGAAGTCGAAAATTTTGATTTAGCATCTCGGTACTATTACAAAACATAAAAAAAAGAAACTTACTACCCCATTTCATGCAAGGTAACATGCGTTAGGTTAGGCCTACTGGATTATGAGAGTAACCGTGATATTTTACTGTTGTGCCATTTTGTTTACAGTTAAAAGGACATAATGTAAAAAATTTCAATGAAAACCGTTCAAGCTGTTTTGTGAAAATCGATTTTTCTGTTATTTAATAGGTTTATTAACAAAATTAAATAAAAGCCTGGAGATACCATGGTTTAATACCCACATACCATAAATTCATTAAAATCGGACCACCAGTGAAGTCTGTAGCTCTGTACACACACACACACACAGAGAGAGGTGTTTGGCCGAAGCCCAGCGGTACCACAGGTTCGGATCCTCTCCCAGCTGTCGGCTTAATTTTTTGTCCTTCCAGGCACATTCTGTGCCTAACCAACACCTCTCCCCTCACCTAGTACCCTCTGTACTAGGATCATCGGATTTTCTTTTTTTCAATCTTCTTTATTTATTTCATCATCCCTAACATTTTTCTATTTCAAATTCCAGCCTGTCTTCCTGCATTTTCAAATTCATGATTTTTCTTTCCTATCCTTCGGCACATTCTGGCAAACTCCAGCGCAGATTCTTTAGTTCTCAAGACGTTGATCTTCTCCCAAGCCCATGTCTTTTGTCGGAGGAATTCCCTCATGTCGCTTCTTTCTTCTTCGTAGTATGGGCACTCCATCAGTACATGTTGCAATGTCGCTTGGCCTTGAAGTTTCCGTGTCTGCTGATGAACTGCGTAGTGTAGTGATCCATTTTCCAATGCACTTTCTTTCTAAACCTCACATCTGGAACAAACGCAAAGGTTTCCCTTCCTTTTGTGCTTGACTCCCAACGGGAGCGTTTCATAAACTCCAAATTTCACAAACTCCAACGCTTAAAATATTAAATAAACAGAGCGGTTCATAACCTCCAATTTTCATAAGCTCCAAATCTATAACATTCAAATTATCACTGTTTCACAATGTCCAAATTTCACAAACTCCAACGTTAAGATACCAAATAAACAGTGCGGTTCATAATGTCCAAATTTCATAACCTCCAACGGTACAGTCTGAGCCAGAAGTCTCTACAGTGGTTGCCACAGTCAGATAGCAGGCACCGTTCGCCAGCGCTCAACTACTGATTATACGTGCATTTTATGATTGAAGAACACTCAGCTGTGTGACTCAAATATGTGTTAGCACACAATGTGCGAATCAAATTTACATTTTTACATTTTTAATACCTTTAATTCAAGCTTTCAGCTGAGTTTCTTAACTGTTCCGTCTCTCAATTAAAAAGCCAATTATTACATTACAAATATCGTAAGAGATTTTTTTACCGATGAAAAAATTTAAAACATATAAATATGTTTTATAAGTATATTTTCTAATAGCTGTTAAAATTTCATAATGATTACATCAGTTGTTTTTTTGTTATGTGTAAAAATAGCCCTTTGTTAGAAAAGTGCCGAAAACCTTGTACTTTATTCATTCTACCCACTGAAAGGATGAGTTTAAACTACATAAAAAGGTAGAAACTAACATACATAAACGCAGAAATACATTTTTATAAGTAGGATTTAACTTATATATCATATTGTAGGTATACTGGTCACGTTTCAATAAAAGCTCATACTCGAGTATTTACACTTTTTTACTCGACAGCAGTCTCGTTTCTCTTTGCAACTTAATGTGGCCAGTTCAATAATGTTAAAGTTTTGACAAGGTGATAATTTATATTTTGATTTGCCTTTTCAGTGGAGAGCTAAGCATTGTATACCTTTTATTTACCAATAAAAATGCGTAATCACAAACAGTGGAGTCTTTGACTGTCGTATACAATATTAAGGTATGAAGTTGTTGTTGTTGTAACGATTATTGCATATTCTATCTAAAAATAGTGTTCAATGTAAATAATTCAACAAGTTATTAGATAGGTACCTTTTATAGTTTTTAGATTCTATTTAGCAAATTTCCCTATAAGAAAGTACAGTAGCTGTAGGTGGCATGGTAAGACCTAGGCCCGGGACCGATTTACTTTTTGATTTTGATGTCCCCAGAGGCCAAAAACACAATTCGTTAAAATTGTTATATTTGTATATATATGTGTACAGCTGTCCGTGTGAAAGCATGCATTTTCTAAATTTAAACCGACGACAGTCAGGGATTGCCCTGGTGTCTTAAAATGGTTATTGCGAAAGCAAGACAAAAAGGAAATTTTAGTTTCTTAAATTCAGAGGGTAATTCGGATGAAATCATCATTATTCTTTGGATTATGACTATTTCTCCTTTAAACTTACCACTGATAATTTTTGCTTCAATCACTTTTGGTGTCATTTTTAGCGAATTTCCTTATAGGGAAATAAGCTATTACCGTAGGTGGCATGGTAAGACCTAGACCCGGGATGGATTTACTCTTTCATTTTGATGTCCCCAGAGGCCAAAAACACCACTCGTTAAAATTTTTATATATGTATATATTCAATTCAATTCAATTCAAACAATTTTAAATAATGTAATTTTTTTATTAAATACATAATCCCTTGTGACATGCAAAGCACGCGCGGGATGAAAAACATATTTTTATTAATACATTTCATTTTCTTGTTTCTGGCAGAAAAAAGCTCATTTTTCCTTCTTTAGTGAGTAGACATTTCCTATTGCAACAGTTTTAATCATATAAATAACACTTAGACAAATTAGAATAATTTAATAAGAACACGGTTTTTAGAAAGACAATAAATTCTACATGCAAATATAAATAGTTATTTATCTAAAACAAAGCTAAAAATAAGTTACAGATTAGTTATGCTATATTATGATTGATAGAAAACAACAAAGCTTTTGACTTTATCACAGACCTTTTATCATTATAAACTTCATTACCGAACATTTTTACAAACGCATTAAAAAATAGCATTAAACTCCACATAATTTGATTGTCAGCTGATTTCGTAATTGAAAGTTATATTGCAAAACATGGCATGATACAGAAGAAAATATATTTTAAAATCAGTAAATAGTATTGCAAATACTTATTTTGGACAGTTCAATAACTCCCGTGTTGTTTAAAATACAATTTAAGAATTAACAGCTGTTTAATTCAAAAGTATTATCCACATCATTAAAATGTAAACAAATCTGTGGAGGGATCTTTAAGGGCTTCTGGGGCAGAGCCCTAACGGGATTCACTTCGTTTTTTCTTTTGGTAACTCATCTAGAGACCAAGACCTTTCTTTTTACACCTCTACCAAGTTTCTACGACTACTAGTAGTCGTTCTCTCAAATTAGCGGAGACAAACTTTCCAATTAAATATTTAGATACCTCCATGTTAATCATATGGAAGAAAATCCAACTTTGATGGAAGATCCTGCCCAAACTAATAAAGATTTCAAATAATGAAAAAGACTTTGCAAAACTACAGATCAGGGCCATTCTTTTGACACTTTAATCATCGAAATCGGTCCAAAAATGAGGGAGGAGGTCTGTTTACAAAAATCGGCTTAGCGTATTATATATATAGATTTCCTTAGTGGTTAATTATTCATGAGATTTACTTTCTGGAGAGAATGTGTAGAATAGTGTTTTATTAACTGTAAGGGTTTCTGTAATATTATTTATAATATGTTACCTTAAATTATCACTTACATTTCATTACACAGTTTAACTTTAACTAGTCTGAATCTCAATTTTTCAGTGAATATAAATTAAAATGTATGCAGCACTTAGCTCGAATTGATTAGGGGTTTAGGTTGGATAAGAAAAAGTACAGTCCAGCAAAAACTTCGCACCACGGCCTTGCTGGCGTTGCAGTCAAGAGGGAAGCTATCGTCAAGAGGAAACACCATACTTTGCAAAAACGTATATAGGCCTATTTTTTGTTTTGGTCAGAGAGGTTCTGCCTGTGGCTAAGTTGTAGCCAATAGTTTAATGCATAAAATAGCCTGTATTTTTTAATTTTTTATAAAAAATGTTTCTGTAGATTGCTTAAACAGGTACGGCAATTTAGCATTTTGCAACGTGTAGAAAGAAACTAAAATCGTACGCGTGCCGTATGGACTAATGTTTAATTACCTAAGGACAAAATAAAAATTAATTTATCTTTTACTGACTTAAAAAAAGCTGCAAAATCGGCATGTAAACTGCGAACTCAATTAGGCATTTTACCATCACTAACTTTAACAACAAAACCAAGATACCAGAAAACGCCAAATAAAATTTTAACAAAATGAAAAATGACATTTGGATTACTCCATTTGCCAGTCAATTCTGCAACATACTGTATACTGTACTATATAAAACCAGGGTTAAGGTTACCTATATTAATTAAGACTTTTTAGGGTTATAGAATGTTGAAGTAGATTATTTTACTGTGACACTTTTCAAATTTGTGTATTTTTAACGTTTAACATGAAATAACCACGTTGACTAAATAATTAACGATTCAAGATGGAAAACTCCTGCTTTGTTTTTATTTCAAAAACATTATAATGAGATGATATATTCTAAACGTTTCTGTAAACATTTGACGCTTACTTGAGTGTTTAATCAATATTTTGTTTAAAGTGGAATGACCTCAACGGCTACTCGGAACTAACCTGAGAATTAAACTAAAAAAGTTCGTAGAGACAATATATTTTTTCACTAAAGCAATTACTATGACAAGTTCCAGTGAGCGGGATTTATTAATTTTGTTTGGAGAAGGTTTTAACTAGGTACACTCTTTTTCTCAAAGGAAAAGGGGTTAAAATCATATAGACTAGCATGCATAGTATGAATAAAGTACAGGGAAAACCTATAACAGTAATAGTTGAGGTAGTTTCCTTTTCTTTATATGCTTGTCAATGCTGGAGAAACGTAATTTCGTGATTGGTTTCGACAAATGGGTAATCAAACCCTAACCATGCACTGCAGTGGCAAAAATGTTAGACGTGAGCCGTTGATTAGCTTTTTCAAATATAGATGAATATAAACTCGTTAAATGTTTTAAAATAAAATCATAATATATCCATTGAATATAACATGTAATACTATCTAACAACTAAATGGCTAAAGAGGATGAAGAAGCAAATAAATAGGTATTGTAATGTGGTCTCAACCATGGTCTCAACTATGAACCCGCTGAACATTTTAAATAGGCCTATTTCGATAGAATGTAAAGTCAATCGCACTTTTAGCAGGAATTCCACCACATAAACTTAGAATAAGAGTAGTTTCTATTTTTGTTTATATTATTTTGACCAGAACCAAATCTAGGGTAAAGTTTAGTCAAAGGGATGCATTTAAACTAATTTAGTTTACCTTAACGAAAGGAGAATAAAAGTAGAAATAATAACTGGGCCAGGTCGCTAATTCAGTGGGTTTTACCAAGAACTTAAATTATCTCCACATCTTTATATGCCTTTTCATATTTCACGAAGACAATTTCCGAAATTACAATCGGGGAAGCATTTATATCGAAGAATTTTGTTAACTATAGACTACCGGTAAGCATAAATGCACAAACATACGCCTGTAAATTAAGTTACCATTCTTCGTAATGTAATGACATATTTGATGTAATATAATGATAATTAAATGCTAGAAACTCAGTTTCTATATCCCGTTCTATGCTGAGCCGGCCAAACTCCTAGCGCCAATGCCGCGCCAAGCGATTTTATGCCTATTTTTAATCGCTTAAAAATGATACAAGCAGGCTCCGTATCAAAAAAAGCTTCAAATAAAAAATAAAATTCATGCTTTGATCTAAAACTTTGCCGCAGGAATTTTTTTCCTGACCAAAAAATAAAAAAGTTCCTCGCTTACTACATTTTTCATGTTTTTTATGGTGTTAAAAAACAATCATCTGTTTTAATTTGCCTAAATAAATTATAAAAATTATGTTAAGGTAAAAACTAGCTACATAGTAATGAGCACTGGTTTTTCCAGAAAAATAATTTATCAATTTTAAATTTGTATGTTAACAAATAAGTGTAGCAGAACAGGTTGAGTGAATGTATGTTTGTGTAAAACAGAGAGGTTCATTCGACCCGTCCGCCTCGGTATCCCGCCAATTCGATTGACTTATGGCAGAGACTGTACCGTTGGAGCTTATGAAACTTGGAGGTTATGAACCGCTCTGTTTATTTGATATTTAAAAGTTGGAGTTTGTGAAATTTGGACATTGTGAAACTGTGCTTATTTGAAAGTTATAGTTTTGGAGTTTATGAAGTTTGGAGGTTATGAAACACACTGTTTATTTAATATTTTAGACTTTGGAGTTTGTGAAATTTGGACATTATGAACCTCACCCCTCCCAACGTCTCTGCCAGTCAACGAGTGTTTCTTGTCTTCGGATCCTCATACTATCCTTGATGTTGATACCTTCTTTTTTGTACCTTCTTCTCTTAATCCTTTCTTCAACCATCAAGTCAAGCGGGATGACCCCGGCAATCACTCGGACAGCTTCGAGGGATATCGTGCTGTAGCCCTTGATCACACCCAACAACAGTTTTCTCTGCAGACTCATCAAATTAGACTTCTCACCTCGTCCCCTCATTCGTTGACCCCACATCTCACAGCCGTACAGCAATTTCGAGGTAATCAGTAAATATAAAACCATCACTATTACAAGTTTATGAAATGTGGCACAAATAAGGTCAAATTTTGTAAAATAAGCTCTCACCTAGCAATGTACTAATGGGAGAGATACTTGCTCAATGAAACTAGTTTTATGGTATTTTTTAAAGTGATCGAGCAAAAGTCTGCCGCCAAGTTGCCAAACTTACATACATTACATTGTTTTTCTTGGCGGAAAAGTAATGATTTATTATCTTTTTTGGATTGCTGACTTGGCGGGGAAAGTGTTACCACTTAGTGGGTTTTTGTTAGATTTTATTTATTTTAGTAGAAAATTAACAGTTAAAATAAAAATTCTCCTTTCTCTGATATATAGACCACGGCACAACTACATCTCATTTAATTTCAATAATACCGGGTGTCCCAAAAAGAATGGATTAAAAGTAACGATAAAGATAAAAAGTTAACTTTATATACATTTTATTTCTTAACATTCTAAGTTTTTCCTAACATGATTTCACCGCCTAACCTCTACATGTTCTCCGTTGTTCGCTCGGAGAAAGTCAAGGCGGTGTTCAAGCTCAGACCACACATTGTGTCGCATTTCATTGGATATTTTTACAAAGGCTTCCCTTATCTTTGCTTTAAGTTCATCTAAGTTTGAGATCGGCAAGTTATACACTTGATTCACAAATCCCCATACAAAAAATTACGAGGCGTAATGTCTGGAGATCTAGGAGGCCACGTATGGGACCGCCGCGACCAATCCCACTGGGAAGGTTTCATCCGTCTGGCCGATGTTTCCAGAATCCTTAAACTGCCTGTACCATCGCTGCATACTGTTTCTGGATGGTGGATTTACATTGTATACAGTCCGAAATCTTTCTTTTTATTACCGTAGGTCTCATGGTAAGACTTAGGCCCGGGACCGATTTACTTTTTCATTTTGATGTCCCCAGAGGCTAAAAACACCATTCGTTCAAATTTTATATATGTATATATATATATATATATATATATATATATATATATAGATTTATAGATATATGTGTCCGTGAACACGATAACTTGAGTAATTTTTATCCGATTTTGATGAAATTTGGTTTGAAGGTGTAAGGCGGGATAAACTTGAATGAGTTCGCGATGGGGGTTCGTATGGGGGGTTTTATGGGGTAAAAATTGGTTTTTCTCACTTTTGACCCTCAAAACACAAAATTTCCCAATTTTTCTCTAAACCTTCTTAAAGAGCTTAAAATAACAAACAATTCAGTATATTAAAGTGTTTTTGTACAGTTATTGGTTACAGTGAAAACTAAAAAAATTGTAAATTTAAAATTCCCATGTTATTTTTATGGAGAATATTGTAAAATGTTGTAGTTTGCTTGTTTATGGATACCTTTTGATCAAACTTGGCAAATATATTCGCTTTCTACTAAGCAATAATTATTTTACTTAAAACACACACTTTATTAGTTTCCTTGTAGCAGCAAACCTAGGTACTTGTTAAACCTAATGTTATTTAAATATATCGATTGAAAATCAATTCAGCCAAATGGAAATTCGCTTAGACGGCAGGTTTGCTGCGGCGGGGGTATTTACTTTAACCACTGATTTAGTCTCAATGAAGCACTCAAGGCGCTGTGCTTTTAAGTGCACATTCATAATGCAACTGTGTGGTTTGTTTATGTTTTGAAAATTCAAGCGTGCTCACAACAATGGACAGCAGATTTTTGTTGAATTATACTAAAAAAACTTAAAGATGTCAGCTTTAAAGTAAGCCATACTTAACTCTCATACAACCCTCAATAACACGTATATTAAGCTGTAGATTTGATCCATTCTTTTTGGGACACGGTGTATTGTTTGTGTAGAACTAAATTCTACATTTTTGGTCTTATCTGCTTTAAACCGATTAAAAACTTTTTAACATACGTAGAGTGATTTTCCCGATTGTTTTATTTGTTTTAGTGTATCAAAACATAAAACAAACCTCAATACTAGTACTAAGTTTCAAGTTCCTAGGTTTCATATGTTTTGATAAGTAGTATTAAACTGTTAAAAATGACGAGCTGCTGTACCAGTGTACACTGCATTTTTCAATGGAAAGTATCAGGGAATATCACTGCTCTAAGTAATTTTATATAGTAAGTAGTTCAAATCATTCGGTATACCTGAAAAAAATACTTTATAAAAGTTTTAAAATAATTTTCAGCTGTTCCTATGAATTTCTCTAACATTTAAATTAATTGAGATTTAATAGCAGCTGGTCCTTCTTTTGTTTTGATTTTAATCCCATGTTATTTAAATGGGCCAAAATTGTACTTTGAGGGCTTGCCAAGGGTTTATGGGTAAACGCATCGACTTGAGACCCTCAAAAGGCACATCTACACGTTAAGGGCTTTCAAACAACATAAAAAACATAAAAATTGAGCCAGTGGTTTGGGCTGTAGGTCCGTCAACATTCAAGGAGAAAGAGAAGGAGGAGAAGGAGAACACGGAAAATTTGTGAATTTTCAAACTAGTTTTTCTGGCTCAAACACAACCGTTTTTTAAATTCTTTTTTTTATTTTGTTGAGAATGAGTGCCCCTATCCAGTAGATGAATAATTATATTAATAGCTTTTGTTTCTTCAGAGCTATAGACGAGTAAAAAAGCCACTTTGTCACGTCATGTATATATACACTGCAGCAGCTGTGTACCGCTGGGGGACTTGGCGGGGCGGAACGCTGCCGCGTTCTTTAATATATATATTTTGATAGTTCTGTTCACTTTTTAGGACTACTTTTTCAATTAATAAGCAAAATAATAAAAACCAGAGTACCCTGAGATTCATTTTTTATTTAAACTGATACGTATTTCGGCACTAAGGCCATGATCACAGTATGAGCTATATAAAAGTATGTAAACAAATAAAATAAATAAATAGTTAATAACATATGTTTTGAATTCATATAAATTTTTTATTAAATGGTTAGGTGTATTTTTTAACACGTAAATGTGCAAGATTCTTCCCTGATTTGTCTGATTTTTTCATGTATTGGACTTTGCTTTTGTTTTTGCATTACATTGAGAATTTGGTCGCCACGTTCTTTTGAATGTAGGTATATTTGCAGCTCTTCTTTTATATCCATTTTTTTCCCCTTTTCTCATAATTTAGAATTTTGACACATTCTTCTAATTTACCATAATTATGATTATTTTCTAATACGTGTTCTGCATACATTGAACGTTGGGAGGTTAATTTATGCATTGATAATTTTAAGAAACCTTTGATTATACTTTTTCATACCTGTATTTTGACACTATTTATGTATGTTATATGCTACTTACAAATAAAGATTATTTGAATTTGAATTTGATGTTTTATTGTTTGATTTTACGGCTTAGATATGTTCTTTGAATCTGCATGAAAATGCTCTTCCAGTCTGACCAATGTAGAATTTGGGACAATTTAGACATTTAATTTTATATATTCCAGATTTGTTATATTTGTCAATTGTTTGTGGGTTCTTGTTTGATAGTTTATTAATTAAATTGAATGCGTTGTTTCTAGATCTATAGGTAATTTTGAATTTAGATGCTTGAAATGTTTTTCTGATTGGTTTGTTTAATACCGAACTATACGGTAGACAAATAATTATATGATTAAAAATTGAATGTAAAAAAAGAAATTAATATTTATATGAACTACAAAAAAAAAAACAAATCAAATATTTTAAATACAATGATTCCAAAATTAAATAATCCAATATATGAAACAATAGCAAAATTGAGAAAAAATTAATGAAATTAAGTACAACACATCATATAGTATATAAATTAATCAATGAAGACAAAATTATGTTAGAAGTTAGAAAAGTTTTATAATATCATATGTTATTTATTTATTTACATATTTTATTTTGATTTTTGTTTACTTTGAAAATGGCCTTAGAGCCAAAAATATAGTCTGTAAATATTTAAAAAAATTATTTTTACTTGAGTAGGTACTAAGTTTATTAATGTTTAATCTTTATATATATATGTATATATATATATATATTTATACATGTACTAGCTGTACCCACGGGCTTTGCCCCGTTTAACTTCATAAGTATTCGCATGGCTCAATCACGTCCCGGTTGAAGTTTGTTCGCTATGCTCACTCACCTTTAGGTTGGAGCTCGTTCGCTGCGCTCACTTGTTTTCAGGTTAGCTCGTTCGCTACGCTAACTCGCCTCCAGGTTGATGTTCGTACGCTACGCTCGCTCACCTTTTGGTTGCAAATTAGCTGTTGTCATAAATTTTAAAAAGTCATCCCTTTTATTGTTTATAATACTTTGATAAAGGTTTTTATTTTTTAATATTTAACATTGGAGAATTTAAACGTTGTTAAGTGCACAGGTGTGCTGCGATTGGGGTTTAATACATTTGGACTTATTCAAAAGTAAAATAGTTTTCTGTGCTGCACTCTGTAGAAACACTGTGGCACTATTTCAAATCATGACTAATGCTAATACAGAATGTTGTAATTATTCAAACCTACAAAACAGTTGGTGAAAGTAAACATCTGCTTTTAAATTATATTTATTTGTAAACATTGTAGATAAAAAAGTCTGACATTGGCCCACTTAAAACCCTCTGGGGCAGAGCCCTTTTGACAGATCTGCACCAAACTTCACTCGAACCATCCTTGAAAGATGCTTCATAATGCCTGAAAGTTTCATTACAATCTGTCGAGCGGTTTCTGAGTCCATAACGTATATACATATATTTATACACACACATACATAGTTCCTCTTATAGATATATGTGTCCGTTAGCGCGATAACTCAAGCAAAAATGATCCTACGTTTATTCCAACGAGTTCACAATCCAGCATAATCGGACAATGGGAACGGGGGTTTATGGGGGTTTTATGGATAAAAATGGGGAAGAATTTGCAATTTCTTTTTAAACCGTTTTGTAGAGCTTAAAAAAGAAATAATTTAGTATTTTGAAGCGTTATTGTATGTCTAACGGTCACGGAGAAAATTCAAAAATAGTGTAATTTAAAATTCCCATTTTATTCTTCTGGAGAAAATGAAAATTGTTGTAGTTTACTTGTTTATGGATATATTGATAAAATTTGGCAAATGTATTTATTTCATCCTATACTATTGACGTATGGTCAAAAAACACTTTTTACCTTACCCGTAGCAGCAAACCTAAGCACTCGTTAAATCTAATGTTATTTAAATAGGGAAGAAATATGTCTCATTTATGGAAATATTTTAGTGAAAATGTAATCAGACAAGTTGAAATTCGCTTAGTCTGCAGGTTTGCTGCGGCGGGGGTATTTACATTTATTTACGTCGTTTTTTTGTAACCATCATGGCAACCCTTAAGACCTATGTTAAAATTTAAAATCTTTGAGTTTGGTACTTTAAAATTATTTTGACATAACAAGCTTGGCTAAAATATGTTCAGCCGTTATTGAGATTAAGTGTTATAAAGATTGCATTGAAGTTGATCCCAAAGAGCTTCGCTTCGCTCCGCTCAATAAACAAACATGCAAATTTGAAAGAATATTGTTTTTACCCTCTGGGGACATCAGAATGAAAAACAAAATTGGTCCCGGGTCTAGGTCTTTCGTTTCCGTGAAATTTGATAATATTTTAAAATTCTCCATGATCGTGGGTAAAGATAATGATTTCCTTAAGATTGCGGGAGATATCCACAATTTTGTGGCGATCGCGGGGGAAGTTCACGATTTTGCCGAGATTCTGTAGAAGTTCCACCTGCGAGTGGACCACTCATGTTGATTTGGCCTAGAGCTGCAATTAACATAATTCGGCACTGGTCTACTTTCATCCACTATTAAATGTACATCCATCTTAAAACACAGTTTATTAATAAACAAAACATAAATGATACAATGTGGTTCATGCTTATTGTTACAATTAAGTAATGTAAGAAATTATCTAGTGTACCGTAGTTGACAACAATCTCTAGTTGAAACTCGTTAAATATGGTTAAGTAGTCCTATTGAGGTTTTTAAGCCAACGTTTGGCTACATGTTAAATTAACAAATCATAAAGGAGCAAAAACCTTAAATTGGAAGTAACTGCGACTTGATGGACTTTGATGTTGCCTGACCAATAAAACCAAAGCATGAAAAGCATAACTAAAAAGGTTTTACTGAATAATAGCTGACTTTCCTCTTCAATCTCAACCGGTAATCAATCAACCTCCTAGTGTGTAAAAATAGCTTTGACTGTTGATAACCAGAGGAAAGTATAGGTATTTCTAACAGGACAAAGAAAAATTTAAAAAAGTTGTGTCTTTGTGCCAAGTCAATGTGGAAGTGTAATATTATCAAATCAAGCAAACATTTGCCTCCCTGTGAAGTGTTTATCGTGTGTAAAGGAAACAGTAGCTATCTTTAGCTGAGACTAAGCGTCACCATAATTCATCTCCCCAAGGTCTCGGACACAGGACATTTATTTTGTAACCTTCAAGTTATTATTACGACTCTTTGTTTCAATTTTTTTAAACTCCGCCAAGCTGAAGGTTAGATGGGGAACAGCAAATGAATTTCCATAAAATAGTTGGACATTTAAAAACTTGCACGTTGTCTAAGTTCATTTATTTGTGTCTATATTGAATTGCTTTTACAACTTAGGAAATTGTTTTCTTTATTTCTAAGAGAAAAGTTGTATTTACACTGTAAAGAAAGTGATAATTCTTTAAAGACAACAGATAAGAAATAATTATACAATGCAATTATAATTATAGTGGAAAAGGCTACAATTTAATTTTAAGTTTCTTATGGAGCCTGTTATACACTCACACCCCCAGTCGGTTTTTGGACAGAAGTCTGTGGTGTTCTTTATTCTTTATTTTCAAAGGGAGTGAAACTTGATTTTACAAAGGTCCACATCAATAGAACAGGACTGAAAATCAATTTAAATTTTTTATTAACATCTTTGAAAAATTGATGTTTTACCAAATGCTGGATGCAATATGATGGCCTGATATATCAGCCCAAAATCTTATAATGATTTGTTGACAATCACTTATTAAGAGCTAAAAATGTACTGCTGATCTTTTTAATTGTTTATTGACTTATATTTGATGTACTTTGTTAGAGAACGGTCCAAGCCCACATCTTGTCACTATCTTTCCTTAAGTTATATAGCATTATTAATTGATAACTCAATGACAACCAGCGACCTTCAGATTTATAGGCGAGCACTATAACCACTCGATTACCTAGACACTTTACACATATCTTTAAAGTGACTGATCACAGTGATTTTAAACATCTAAGTTTCCTTCTTATATTTGGTATTTTATTTGCCTTATTGTTCAGTATTCACTGATGGACATTTCGCCTCATTGAGACATCTTCAGGATACAGTATCTACAAGTATAAAAATACCAAATATATAAAGGCAACTTAATTAATGATAATAAGTTTTTGAAGCTGGGTAACACTTAACTATAAATTTTAAAATATCCGATGTAGCAACAGTTTACTTTTTGGAACTGGTATAAAAAAGGTAGGCCTACCACAACGTCAGCCAAGGATTGACCAGCCCCTGGTCATCTGCAATCATCATAAATATAAGAGTTTAAATTAAACGACAGTTGGCAGCCATGGTGCCAGTAAGGGCTGCCAACATAGCCACGCTCCACACTCAGTCCGCCTCTACTTTTGCAACTCTCCCCCTCCTACCATTTGTTTATACTCTTAAACTACAATTCCCAGGGATGATTTTGGGAGGAGAACTATTAATTTTTTCATTTTTAATTCAACTAAGTAAATTGATAATATTTTAAAATTGTTTTCTTACAACTAGTTTATTTTGAACAGATAGGAATTTCAAATAAAGCTCCAATGAGTACCTTAAGGCCCTTTTGAATAAACAAATTTGGATTTATGTTGTATAATTGTTTCAACTTCAAGGAACAAATAAATCAATACAGGTACAAAAAAATAGTAAATTTTAATACTCATCACGAAAGTGACCCATTTCGGAGCGAGATTCGAAGACGGGCATGGGAAACACTATTGAGCCCCGGAATGGGACTTTCGTGACGAGTATTGAACGATACTTTTTATCACGATGAAAAACACTACTTCATCAAACTTAAAACTTCAGTTGTAACTTTGTTGATGTGAGGCAAAGTATCGTTTGTGTAGTGAAAGTAATAGGAAAAGTCAGCTGATCACTGTTTGTTATTGGTGTATGGAAATTTAAGATTTTCTTGTTTTTGGTGTATGGAAATTGAAGATTTTTTAAGATCTCAGCTGTTATGGAAATGGGCTATTATCGAATACAGAATGATGAAAAGAATAAATCTATGGAGTCTCTACATATAAAGTATTTACACAGAACTTTCTACTGTTTTATTAAAACCACAAAAATCCTCTAGAGAAGGAATTTAGTAAATAGTAATTCCATTTTAAACCATGGTATGTTTTCAGCTTTCCATTAGATTTTTGTAAATGTCCCTATATTTCTGGATCTAACATATAAGCAATATCTATTTGAATAAATCCGCAGACCAGCCTTATTTACCATATTGGAAAGAGATTATACTTTGGCTCAAATAAAATAAATACATTTTCTGTTAGTTTAAGTTAGTTTTTCGATACTAATTTGTTACTGAAAAAAACATGGGCCCCTAACTAACTTCTCCATATATGGTCTGGCAGGTACGGAATAATGCCCATTAAAGAGGGGGAGTTTAAATTGAAAATAATAAAGAATATGTTTGATTTGACCAATTTCTTACGTTAACTCATGGTCATTATGTGTGAATTATTAACTTTTATGTTTTTACTGCATAATATAAAAATTCGGTTATCTTGAGGTCTAATAGAGCCCCCCCCCCCATATCTATGGAAGCCCATCATGTGAGAAAGTGCTAGTTGAACGTTGAAAACATGCCGTCCTAATATTAAAATAATTAATTTACTAATTGCTTGTTTAAAGATTTTTATCTTCATAATTGATATCTTTATATATAAAAAATTGGTTTTTATTTTCTAAATTCATTTGGCTTTTCCACCTGACCGATTTTCATGATTGAGGTCTCAATTTGAAGGTATGCTCGCACAGATTTCACATAAATCATCGCCATATATTAATCTACAGTCCCACATGGCTTATACATAACCAAAATTTTCCCCCATGTATTTCTTATGGGGGAGTTAAATTTGGTTTTTCTTTTCCGAGTTTGTTTGGCTTTTCTACCCAACCGATTTTCGTGACTGAGGTCTGAAATTAAAGGTATGCACGCACAGATTTCACATCAAGCATCGGCATATATTTATCTACCGTATTACTCAACAAAAAAAAACATTAATTTAATTTATTTTTAATTCTTACTTCAATTTAAGATGATTGAAAATCAATAGCTCCCGTATAGTTTATGTTATTTTATATGTTTTAGAATTAATATAATAAGTAAATTATAGGCTTTATTTTGTGCAATTGATCGTTTGAATCAGTTAAGTTCAAGATACTGAATAACTCAATCAAAAATCATAAATTTGATTATTTCTTGGATATTTATTTCAACGCTGCGGAGCAGCATGGGTCCTCTAGCCCTAACATCACCAGATATCCATTGAAAATTCAAAGTGGTTGAAATATGTCTGAAGATATCTAAATGTAATTAAATATATTTTTAAAATATCTTATCTAAGAAATCTGTAAAATATCTGTTAAGATATTCTATAGATATTTAATAGATATTAAAAGTTTCACAATAGATATTTATATAATGTTTAGATGCAATATCCTAAAAATATTGTACATATATTCAGTACTAGATATCTACGAACAGATATCCTGTAAATATCAATCCTACATTGACGATTGGATATTGATTATAATAAAGACGATAAATGCTGATAAGTGCATTATTGTTTCATCTAGAATATTTAATGTTACAGTTAGCCTTATTAAAACACAGGATCTAAAGTCATCCAACAAATCAACAAACACTAATGAAACTAAAACTTAATTGTAGTTTTTATGTGGTTATTTTGGTAGGATGAATTATAGTATGTTGTCTCCGTTACCCTAATCCATGCTACGCGTTAAAAAAATCAAATAATTTTAATCAGCCCAAAGTGGACAAAAAATTGCATTAGCGTGTTTACGAGAATGACTACGCTTTTCCAAAGGGAGTGTTTCATTAAAGAGTAGAAGAGCTAAACGAACTCGGAAAAGGAGGTTCATAAAATGAAGGTATCAGGTTCGAAACCTCTCCGGGTATAAGAAATTGTGTATAGTTGTTTTTCAAAAAATTGTTTTTATGAACTATTTAATCAAAATACTCAACTGATAAATGTGCTTTTTAGTCTAAATCTTTATTATTTTGTGTTTTTATGTCTTTATTATATATTTTTTTATGATCTGTCAGCAGATATCCGTATAATATTCAGTTTTAAAAATTCTTAAGATATTGTAAATCTAATATCTGTTGAAAGTAGAAATTGATGAAATTTATTTAAACTTCTTCACAATATCTAACAAATATAAATATCTAACATATTGATAATCTATAGATATCTTAAATATCCAAGTTAAATGTTTATAAGATATTCTATAGATACCTCTGTGCTGTCTCGGAGTTTACTATTAATTGCTTGTTTAAAGATATTATCTTCATAATTGATAATATCAAATTATTATCTAGTGTGTATATTTTGCATATGGTATCTATACTACAGAATAGATTAGCTAGTGCTTAATTTAGGTTTTTTTATTTGTTTTTAAATAAATATAGACAAAAATGTTTGTAGTTTTTATAGTAGAGATCCCAAGTATTATAGAGCCAAAATGTTGTTTATACTAAGTATGAGTCTTAGAGTTAATCTCCTTTTATTACAAAGCTTGGACAGTTGACCTAGGAGTTCCTCATCTAAAAGCATAGGTGGTCATGCGGGATTATTGGTGTTCGGCAAGATTTGAATCTAGGTCAGAACATAAATCGATCACTTTCATCTCTTAATCATGAGCCCCCCCTACACAAAACCCCATGAATAACAAATTGTAGGAATTTCTAAGAAAATCACTTTAGAGGAGTTGTATTTTAATTGATCCTGGTACAAAATTAAATATTTATATCGTTAGAAATATTTATAATATCCTTAGTTGTTAAGAAAAGGATAACACTCATTTGTGCAATCCAAAGAAAGAAACCTCTTTTTCAGGTGGTTAAATTGCTGTTAAAGGGATATTCTTTTTTACTGTAAGATCTAAAAGTTTGATAAAAAATAAGTCTTTTTATGAAGGTTGTTATTCTTCAATAAGAAGGTAGAACATAAATAGTATTAATGAAAATGAATACTATACATATTGTAGTGAAATAAATATACACAGTACAAGAAAATACTCTAATAAACACTTATAAGGAATTCAAAATAATGTAATATCACAATCCCACATATGGAACACAGTGACTTAAGTAGATATTTATTCTAACAGAGTCGAATCAGGAAATTGGTTAGCAGTAACGTTAATTGATCATGATTTTGGAAACCGATCTGACCTTTGAAAATCTTGTTTAAACAGTGTGGTCTGTCCCTTGGAAAGGATTAGAGAGAACAAACGCACCAGAGCAAAGGTGTATTAAAATAAGTATTTTGCGTGGTGAGCAGTTTATAAATAGTGGCAGTGCGGACCGGGCTGCCGAAATAACAGCTCGAACGCCACAAGGCTCCTACCCTGCCAAACTCAGTTCTCCCCAGCAGCTAATATAATCACTTTTTGCAAGGACTTAAGATTTTGCTGCATGGTTAGAGATGGGTCTCTGCCTTTAATGTTTCCTGCCAGAGTTTTAGTTGAGGCCCTTGGATATCTAGTGTAAACAGCTCAGGAGTATCATATCATCCAAGGTGTACCATCATCTGATCCTAGATAATCGGTCTCAGGCATCGAGACGCCAAGCTGGGAACTTGAAGGGTTATGTTATGTGGGATTTTATGGGGTAAAAATAGATTTTTACCATTTTTGACCCTAAAAACTCAAAATTTCATATTTCTCTCCAAATCATTTTGTAGAGCTTAATAAAAGAAATAATTTTGTATGTTGAAGCGTTGTTTGTATGCCCAACGGTTACGGAGATAATAAAAACAAATAGGAAATTTAAAATTCCCATGTTATTTTTATGGAGAATAAATCACTGGTGTAGTTTGCTTGTTTATGGATATATTTTAATCAAATTTGGCAATTTTGTTTATTTCCTGCTAACCTATCAACATTGCAATAACAAAAAACACTACAATATCTTCCTCATAGCAGCACACCTAAGTACTCACTAAAATTAATGTTATTTAAATAGGAAATAAATCTGACAATTTTTAGGGAATACCATTTTAGTAGAAATCCAGCCAGGTAAATGGAAATTCACTTAGTCTGCAGGTTTGCTGCGGCGGGGCATTTTAACATCCGTTAACTAAGTCTGGTTCACAAATAAAGAGTTTCCTAGCAATGCTAGACAAAAAATTGTTTGTGATAGTTGAATTGATTTACATAACATTGTATTTTACTGAATTATCATATTTTAGTTTTGGCTACAGTTCGGTGTGATGAAGTGAATGTTTAAAAGTGATTATTCACAGTGCAGTTACCCTTTACATTACCATATTATCATGCAATTTACAAATGTGTATCAAAAGAATGCCTTTATAGTGTTTTCTGTTGTTTAGTTAACTTTCGTATTTTATTTAAATTTAAAACTAAATTCCACCAGAAAGACCAAGAACTGTTAGAGGCTGGAGGGAGCGAACATGGCCGCTTGCATCAACCTCCCAATGGAACATTTGACGGATACAGAGTGGCAATACCAGTGGCGGTTCCAAGGGGGGGGGGGGGCTACAGAGGCTAAAGCCCCCCTTGGCCCTGGAAAAATAAATGTAAACGTACATTTCGTCCTTAAAACTCGCAATGTCATTAAACAGACATCAATGTAATTTTTATTAAACTTAATAAGCGATGGCAGGATTAGTATTAAGTTCCACATAGATAAACTTTGTGGACAATAACACAACGAATAAAACAATATTATGCTATGGAAAGTTGTACGCATCATCCATCTTTTAGAACAGTCAGCTGTTGGCATGCTAGGGCAAAGGCTAGCGCCGAGCGCGCGAGCGAGGACGGGGAAACAGCTGATTTCCTGATGTTTCATAGTTAGTTAGTTGTCAAATTGTCTGCTAGCCACTAACTTTACACAGGCATCAATCAACAATCAGCGGTAGCACCAGTAGCCTGTTACCATTGACTATATGTAAACACTAGTGTTAAAGTTTATATAGTCAATGCTATTACTGAATTCGATAATATACATATTGTGACAGATCTATGAAATGGAGAAAAACGTAAGGTTAAAAAACGTGTCCACTTGCTTGCATGAAATATAGCCTAACAGGTAAAATGGAAGGTTTTAGGACAAGTGCTTATTTTTTTGGGTACACTTCTAGCCGTTAGAAATGGCTTTATAAAGTCACCAAACGGCTTTTAGGAGATATGGCTTCGTAGTCTACAGTACGCCTATGTTTTGAAATTCATGAATGCAAGTTCGTCATAGTTTGATTTTTAAAATGTCTACTTGCTCATGACAAAGACAAATAACAGGTGAAATGGGAGGTTTATGGACATTTGGACACATATAGACATTAATAATGGCTTTAGAAAGTCAGTAAACAGCTTTTAGGGGGATATGGCCGTAGCCCACAATATGTTTTGAGATTTATAAATGCAATCGTCACAGTTAGTTTTAAAAATGTCTACTTAATCATGACAAATAAATGGGGAAATGGGAGGTTTCGCACACCGTTCTAGACGTTAAAACTGGCTGTAGAAAGTCACCCAACATGAATTTCAAAACACACTGTAGACTACGGCCATATCCTCCTAAAAGCCGTTGGGTCACCCGAAGTGGGAGTTTATGGACAATTGGGCATGGTTTAAGGTGTTAAAAATGGCTTTAGAAAGTCACCAAACGGCTTTGAAAATTCAAAATTCCCCCCCCCCCCACCTTATTGCTAAGTGCTCCACACCCCCCAAGCCCCCGGTAGCCCCCCCCCCTTTACAAGGTCCTAGAACCGCCACTGGGCAATACCACCGTATATCCAACCTTGGACAAATGAACATTAAATTTTTAAAGACTGGCCGAGACAGTTAAATTTTTACTCTTTATTGCCATAAATGAAAGGTTTGTTTGTTGTGGAATTCACCATACTTTCAGGAACTTATTGGAAACTCCCAATCTGAAAACAGGGATGTGTGATTTAGATCCCTAAATTATTTGAATACAATTCGTCAATTCCATTCCGCCTTTGCCATGGTCAGCTCTCAAGCTCATTAATAATGATTTTAATAATAATAATACATTTTAGATGAGAGGATCTACAATTTCAAGATCCATGACACGTTTTGCCACCGAGTAGGTCCTCTAATTCCTCAAGAAGGTCATAATCCTGAATACCCACAGATGTATAAGTATGACGTTGGCCCTGGAACCTAACAGAGTATTAAACACAATTCAAACAAAAAATGCAATTAAAAATATGCGGGAAATAGGGTCACAATGCCAACTCATTTGCCCAATCTTTTAAGAATGTGGCAAAAATTTGTAGGGACGAGAGCTACGAGGAGTCAAGTGAGATTCATATGAACATAATAAGAGACAAAAGAAGTTACTTCCCTCGCTACAATGATGCTATGGGCGCTAATGAAGATTGTAAACATGTGGATGGCAGAGGGGACTTTTCCAACCAACTTGAAAACAGCCTTGGTTTTTCCTAAACACAAACAAGGGGACCTAAAAAACATTTCTAACTACAGACCTATCTCGCTACTCTCATCTATCTCCAAACTGATAGACAAGATAAGAATCCAGGAGCATCTTAGTCAAAACCAAGCATTGACAAACAGCCAACATGGGTTTGTTCCTAGAAAATCAACCACAACTGCTCTGATAGACCTAGTTGAATATATCATTGAGAACATAGAAAATGGCAACACTATCACCAGCCTGTATCTTGACTTAAGCAAGGCTTTTGATTCCTTGGGACATGATCTTATTCTAACTAAACTTCAAAATTTAGGAATCCAGCGAACAGCTCTGAAATGGTTTGCAAGTTATCTAAAAGGGCGAAGCCAAATGGTAGAAATAAAACACACAACAAAAGGGGTTACAGATACTGTCAGATCTGAATTGCTACCGACTAACAGATGAATTCCCCAGGGCTCTGTCCTAGGGCCAGTTCTGTTTGGTCTGTTTATTAATGACTTCCCAGAACACCTTGAGGAGTACAGCAAGATGGTCATGTATGCAGACGACACTGTGCTGCTTACAGCAAACAGAAACATAGATCAACTAGAAGTAAACACCTATATAGCTTTCAATATGACACAGGACTACTGTATGAAAAATGACTTAGTCCTCAATGAAAGTAAGACCAAGCAAATTACTTTTGGAAATAAAAAGTCTACAGTATCTGAAATGCCCAACCTGACAGCAGCTGAAGAAATTAAACATCTAGGTGTCATAATTGATGAAAATTTATCCTGGGATCGTCATGTAGCTTGTCTTTGCCAAAAACTCGGGCCAGCTCGCTTTGCCATAAAACGAATCAAAGAGACTAGTACCCCTGAGGCAACGAGGACTGAATACCATACATTGTTTGAAAGCCATATACGCTATGGTATCACTGTCTGGGGTGGATCCACTATGGACAATCTTAACCGGGTCCTGGTTATGCAAAAAAGGGCTATCAGAATAATAGCAGGCATAAGTAAAGAACAAAGCTGTAGAGATGCCTTCAAAAACCTGAACATCCTGACGGTGACTTCCATCTACATCCTAGAAACTGTTTTTTACTGTGTAACCAAAGACCCGCCTAAACAAAGATATATACATGAATACAACACCAGATATGCAGGAAACTACGTGCTGCCTGGCCACAGAACAGCAATGTTTGAAAAGAAACCACTATATGCAGGAGTGAAGATGCTTAACAAATTACCAGACCACTTGAAAATTGGAGGCCCGTTGCTGATGAAGAGGAAGCTACGGAGATGGCTGGTAGACAAAGCTTTCTACACCCTAAATGAGTTCTTTGCATGGCAAGACCATACACAACACTGAAGAGGCTTTTCCATTTCACTTTGTGTCTGTAAAATTTGACGCTGTAACATTTCTTGATGAAATTGTAATAAAGAAATTGTCTATTGTCTACCTGATGGATGTCGCAGCTATTTTTAAAGCTGAAAACAGAGCACCACCTGGCCAAATAAATCTGTTTTTTATTTTATTTTCAAAAACTAATAATTTTTAACGTGTATTCATTTTAGATCCGTCTTTAGATCCACTTGCTTGCCCTCTCATGTTCTCAACCGGAGACATTGGTTGGGGCCCCTAATTTAAACACCCCTAAAACAGAACATATCGTAGAAATAATTTAACAATGCTATAGTGCATGTCGTACTGGTTGGCGTCGAAAGATATATTTTAGCTTGCTACCTACATTAAGTCTGTGTGGTTGTCATCTACTTGCTCATAGAGTTCACCCGCCTACTGTACATAAGCGATAACCAAAGCAGTATGAGAGCGGATCTATATTTAAATATTGTAGATTACTTATTTAATTTTTTACAACATAATATATTTCAAATTACTATAATCAGTCATAGAAATTACTTTAGAGTGACTCTTTGATTGAGCTCTTGCTGTTTATGTTTTTGTTCGATATTCTCTTATTACAAGTAATAGTTTTGCTCGATTTCGAGCAACGGGTTATCTAGTTTGTTATTAATTTTCTTCAGTCCCATATTATATTTAAAACCTAAAATTAAGCAACACAAAATAAGAATACATTTTATAATGACTAATATACAAACTAACAAAACATTTTAAAATTAATTAGTAAAATCAGTTTACTAACTATTTTTCTTCAAACTGATTGTGACACTAGTCACCTGAGCTACATTGTTGGGTGGCAAAGATTAAACCAATAGAAATCCGCAGAAGGCAATGTGAAAATAACAGCATTTAGTTGGAACAGTTCAGTTTACTCTGACAGTGGGGATTGCTGAAAACAAATGGTCGGCTAAAAATAGGCAAAGAGGTGATTGTGAGACGGCCCTGGCATGGGCAAGGTGGGCTTGGAATAGATCACATACCTGTCCTCCTGAATCTTCCAGCGGCTAGGTAACAGTCAGGTAGAAAACATGTTAAACTTCACCTTAGAACTAGAGAATCCATTCCCATGTTAAAGCTGTGAATGTAGTTGAATTGAGCCAACGACAGAGTGCACCGAGGTAAATTACTGATTTCTGTCAAATACACCAGCTTTTAGACCAAACTGAAAATAAAACTTGTTGCATACTATAGCATCTTTGAACTATCAAAGTGACAAAGACTATAAAGGTGAAAATATAACTTTAGACAGTAGCACACTATGGAATTTTTAACTTATTATGGAACTTTTTAATTAAAACATTAGTTACATGTAGGCCTAGTTCATATAAAGTAGATGACATGACTAGTTCAGCATTCAAAAGTCAATTACTTTACCCATAGTTCTCCTAAAAAAATGTTTGACGGAAGGTAACCTGTTGTTTGGTTTCTATGAACTACAGGCCACTGTGTTCAATTTGTGCCCTGTTATTACAACAAATATGATATTTTTACAACTTAAAAATGCAGTTAGTTGTAATTTATTATGAAACATATGATTTCCTAGTTTATTCTCAAAGTTAGTGTATAAAACGGAAGTGTTGCACGACGTCCAAGTTGGACGACGTTTATATTGGACGTCGTGAAACAGCTCAAAAATAAACTGACTTATATCATTGCAATGAATCCTAAAAATCAATCTTCAGTTGTAAATTTTAAATGAAATTGATTGATAAAAAAAAGGAAATATATGTCTATTATATAATAATAAGATTCAACTCAAAAGATACACTATTTTACTCAATCCATTCTATTTACAACACTGGTAAACATAAACAATTAATTAATGAACACATGTTTGAAACTATACATCGACGTCACCTTTGGCACGCTGGGGGCGGCCCCTTGGGTGGGCGGTGCCTTATTAGATTACATACTACCTCCTTGGCAAATTTAAAGTCCTTAGCTTGTTTCTAAACGGATAAGATCAGCTTATCAATGTAAGCCACTTCCGAGCTTATTCACCATAAAAATATGTTTTGGAACTTTATGGGCAACAATCCTGCTACATGCCAAGTATTTTGCCTGTCTATAATAATTCAGTCCAATATGCACCTGAAGTGTTTCATACAGAAATATGGAGGGGTCCAATTATTTTTTTTTGGAGGGGGGAGGGGGTTAAATTTAGTAGAATTTTAAAGGTATTTGTTATTGGTCACAACCAAAGACTAATAACATTGAAAGATTTCAAATCCTAAGCACAATGCAATTGGTTTAAGAACTGTTGATGGGGGGAGGGTAAATATTCCATAATGCAAATTTCTTAAATATTTAGGGTAGGCCATCCTGTCAGATTTCAAGTATCTAGCACGTCTGTGAATGAGTGACAGAAGTAGTCGGGTTGGGTAGCAGGAAAATATTTCAGTTCTGGCGGGGAGGCTGCAATTTGAGGTGGTTTAAGTATAAAAGTTTCTGAACCTAAAACCGCCCAGACCCAAATTTTTAAGGACCTCGGTCGTCCGTAATGACGTCATCAAGATGGCGGCCGTAAGAGGATGCTGGGTCGCCATGAATTGGTTATAACACCCAAATGTGTGAACCGATTTTAATGAAATTTGGCATACAAGTACTTAAATAAATTATATCGACATAGGTTGTCAATGGTCGAGTTTGATCAAAAACTCAAAAAAACTTTTTAGGTTCAGGAACTTGTATACTATGACCACCTAAAATTGCAGCCTCCCCGCCAGAACTGAAGTATTCTGCCACTATATGCAACTATACAACCCCACTATACACCATTTCACAAGTAGTGCTCATATGAATAATTTGGAAAATCCGCCAATTAAAATCTTTTGAGGGGGTGAAGATTTTAAAATGTCTATTTAGCAAGTTTCCCTTTAGAGTTGAGATAATTGAAAGTACAAATATATGTCCTGAAATACTTAAATAATTAAAAACACAAGGAAAATTTGATAAATTTTCAACATATTAGAAGTAGGGCGTTTTTGGGGGGTAAGGGGGTTTCTATGTTATTTTCCATTAGAATAACATGGGGGAGATTCTAAAATTTGGGAAGGGGGTTAAAATTTGAAAAATAGACTTTTTTTAAATTTAACTTGATCTCCATCTAATCTAGAAGTAAACGTGATTTAGAGTGATGCACGTGTGGTGGCTATAAGGTGGGAGATCGACTTGGAAGGAGAGGGTGGATTTTTAATATGATACTTTTATATTCATAGCTTGGTGTAAGCTCTAATACTTTAAACTGTGTGCAGTTTTAATTCCCTTGCGCCCATAGAGTAGGTAAAGAAACTGTTATTACCTCATAAAAGTGGTTAAAACTTTAAAATTTTGAAATTAAACTTAAGTTTTAGTGGTTAAGAGTAAAATAACAAATCCTGATACGTGTAGATATCGCATTAGAAAATCCACTAAAGAATATTTTTTAATTCCATTAAGGATATTTCCAGAAATCCTACACCCTCCTGGTCTTTTACCTGTAGAGTTATTGTGGAACACATGTATTTTTTTAAGTATAAGCATAGTAACTCAACTATATACGGAATTCTATATGGGTCAAACAAGCTTTTAATTAATTAAAAACTTATGATTTGTAAAAATATATATTTTGTTGTATAAGTTCAAGAATGATAGAAAAAGGATTAATTTATGGGGATAAAGTTGAAGCAAGCAATGACATTACACCTTACCTACTATGGTACTATGGTTACCTATTATGGTATAGGTTGTCATAAACATAAATACATTGGTTGACAATATTATTGAAATTGGGTGTATAAGAATACAAAGACAAAGAAATGACATCAATACAGAATAAGATTTTAATTTAACACATTTGTATTCAAGTTGAAACAATTACAAAAATGTAAGCTATCAGAATACAAAAACTCAACAAAACAACATTTACTATAAACTTATAGATAAAAAAGAGAGCCAAACAAAAGTAATAAAACGTTGTCTTTACTTTAAAACAATTTAGGAAACAAACTATTTTATATTTTAAACTAATGAAAAAAGCATGTCTGACAAAAGATGTAGGCCTAAATAAAATTAAATAGGTATTATCACTAAATACCAGTAGGTCCTATTACTACTATGTTTTTGTAAATCGGTTGAAAATTATCTTATTATTGTAACTCGAGTTGTTAAACAAACTGAAAGATGTTTTAAAGTTTATGGAAATAGTTGTATTCCTCTAAATTTGTATCAATCGTTTAGTTTAATTAATGGATTATATCACATCAACATTCTTATAAACTTAACATCTTATGAATAATTACTGACTTTAAAAACTTTATTTCACTTAAATCATGAAATATCTAATTTAACTAACAACATTTTAAGATTTATTTCTATCATTCAAATAAAGCAACATTCAAAAAACATTCAAATATTGCATAGATTTCTAGTTAAGTAAACAAGATAATCTTTCAAACATTATCCTTTTGCTTTTTATGGATTTTTTATGATATTTAAAGTCAAAACATAAAATTTTTCTTGGTTAAATCCTCCTTGATTAGTTTTGATTGACATCCAATCCAAAACAAAAAACTACAAATAAATAATTTATGATAACACTCACGATTTAAACAAAAGCTGTTCTGGCATGTTCTCTAAATTTTATTTGTTTTCCTCCTTAATATGAGGACTACTGTAAGTTAAAAGATGCAGTTGTCTAGGCTTAAACCAAAAAGAGACTCTTTAATATACAGATTAATATTGCCTACATAAATTGTAATACAGATACAGTACAGTGATACACTGAACTACTATGTTTCCAATCTTCAGAGTGAAATACTGAAAAAGGCTAAGTACAATCTGACATCTAATCGTTGCTTTATTGTAAATGTTTAGAAAAAATAACCAACATACAACTATATATTTCAATATAAAATATAGTTTTATACTTAAGTGTAAGTTTCAAGTATCTTCACAGACAGGACCCGTTTGAGTTGCATTAATACAAATAAGATTGGTGGTAAAATTATTGGTTTGTAAGCAGGCTGAAAACACTATCTTTGTGCTTGGGATTATTACACATCTTTGAATACACTAGTCTATCACTAGTGACAGATTAGCAAGATCCCAGAAAGGTGGAAGGTCATGAAAAATCAGCCATCAAGCTTCAAAATAAAAGAAAAATTTCACAAATTGTCAGTCTCATTATTTAATAACTCCTAGTCATTTGACTCAAGTAACAAAACTATAAATACACCTATAGCATTGAAATGCCACTGGAACATCAGAGATGCCGTATTAGCTCAAAGAGAAACTACTGAGATTCTACAGTACTGTATTTTTAAAACTACAACACATTTAATTCTCAGTTTTAAAGCTCATTGTTATGTATAAGACATAATTTGTAAACGTTTCTATAACCAAACATTTAAGAAAAGCAACAACTTTGTAACTTGGAAAGATTTACGTTATAACACTGTACAAATTTAGCTAACGTATCTAAAAGAGTGCAGCAAATATAATCAAGGTGTATTGTTGACTTTATAGGTAGGGCCTATGAAAAGATGTAAATGGAGAAATGATGGTAATTTATTGTTTCATTAAGTAGGCATCTACACATAAAAATTACCTATTTTATGACTGGAAGAATATTAATAATAAATGTATGTATGTGTCCAATACTAATTTAATTGTATTTATATTGTTATATTAAAGTTAACATCATTTTAAGATATTACTAAGTAAGTTATTTAAATAAATCAATGTCCAACATAAAAACATATTAACATTAAAGTTCTTAAATGTCACATATCTGACAAACTACAAAATTGTATTACACTTTAAAGCTGTGTAAGAGTGGTATGGTAGAAATACAAAACTAGTCTACATGTCTACATCACACATATTCGTTGGTTTAGTTGCACGTTTGCCTGCACTTATTTCTGTAACAAATATAACAACAAATTATTTTAAAACTAGTGTTAGTTTCAATACATCAGTTAAATTCTTGGTCAGTTCCTTCCTTTCTCTCTGTTCAAAATTATTTACATTTTTTTCTCACAAATAACTATCCCAAAAACCCTAAATATGTAATAGTAAGCTTTTTAATATACATTAGAGCAGAGGTATCCAACCTCCCCAACAGCACAATGGGCTTGCTGGGAACTTGTTCCAAGTCCATTGGCCCAAGTTCCCAAGCCTGGTTTAGACTCAGGGACCAAAGTCTGTAGGCTTGGTTTTGACTTGTTTTAGAGACCGAAGTTGGCAGTTGTTCAACTTGTTATGGGTTTGGCTCCCCAAGTCCAACCCAAGTCCCAACCCCAAACCTACAGTGAACTCATGGGCACAAACCCACTCTAAGCTTGGAATGATGGATACAAAACGGGTCTAGTAGATTAAGCAGGCTCATTTTGGACTTGTTCGGGAATTGCGGACCCAAGCCCAAATTTAGTAGGCTCATATTGGACTTGGCTTAGACTCATATTTGAATTGGTTTTAGCACATGTTGGACTTGGGCAAACAAGCTCACACTGATAAATTAAACAGGCTCATTATGGACTTGTTCGGGACTTGGGGACCCAAGCCCAATTTTAGTAGGCTCATATTGGACTTGGCTTAGACTCATATTGGAATTAGTTTTAGCACATGTTGGACTTGGACAAACAAGCTCACACCTTTAGACTCACTCAGAACTTGGTACGAAGTTTTATATACTTCAATTACTGTCATGATCAGAGATAATAATAATAATAATAATAGGCTATAGTAATAGTAATATAATTTATACCTATTTAACATATAAGCAGTTTCACACCATTCATATGCTAACTTAGCTCACCCTTTTCTTAAACATAAAAATAATTAATTTTTTTCCAAGAAAGATTTACAGATAATAAAATGAAGCCTATTTATAAGTCTTAAGTGATCTTAAAAAAGTATTGGTTATAATTTATCTGTTAGGTTAAGAAATACAAGACATTCACATTTCAAGACAATTTATTAATATAATAAATACAATGCCCACTATCTTCCACTTCACCTTCAACTTCTTTTATGAATCCATCAACTCCACCGCATGCTTCAGAAGATCTATAAAAAAATACAATTGCATTAGAATGATTAGGTTTATTAAAATTCATTATTTAAATAATTTTTGTTTGTTATTAGAATTATTTGATTATTTGGCATTTGTTGGTGTTGCAAACACAGGGTGTTAACTTACTCTCGTTTTTAAAATTGTTATCAAACTTTTATTTCTTACTAGACACAAAATTTGAGTAATTTTCGCGAAGTTTTTTAGCTATAATAGGCGGTTTTTTCTTAGCTATAATGATTACAGGATAAAGGAACTTACACTTATCAACAAGGCTACTGAATACACACAACGTAAAATACTGGTTTGGCTTGTTTTAATCTGTAGACTAGGTTAAGGTTAAACAAAAATTTTGACACTGTTCTGTTGTAGAATTCAGCAGTAGATTAGTGTATAGTGAGTGACGTTGTCGATTCAGTGAAGCGCTGAGTATGACAAAGAATAAAGCACAAAAGTTTTAGGCTATAAACAAAATTCTACGAGTTCTTGATGCAATGAAATTAATCGTTTACTTAATTTGGCTTACTTTATCATCATAGACTAACCAACACAAGTATATTTTCGATCTATGCTTAATTTTATAAGAGGAGTGTAAATCTTACCTTTACATGATTCCCTTAGTTCTTCTCCGCTTCGTCTTGGTATCAAAACCATAAACAAAACTCACGACTAGCAACGAAACAAGTAACTCACAACACAACACCAAATTATAAGTGAGAACTGACAACTGAGAGTGAGGAAGTCTAAATCAAACAAAAATGGTGGTTCAGCACAAAGAAACAGGTTTTAGGAGCGTTTTGTGGGTAGGTGTGGAGGGCAAATTCTTTTGTCATATGGCACTGCTCACTTTAGACTCACATGAACAAGCTTGTCGTGGGTCTGGTTAGGTGTTTAAATTTTGGACTTGGCCAACCAGGTTATATATGTAAATAAAGCAAGTTTAGTTTTGGCTCATTCGCACAAGTTCACTTAACCAAAGCTGTTTTAAATTTGTAGTGGGTTCCAAACTCCAAGTTTGTCATACCAATTCAGAAATATGTAAAAGCCAAGTTTAGTCCAAGCTCACGTGCTGTCTGGGCTACGGCTTGCAAACAGATTTCATCCAGCCCACAGAGACTTATCGGTGATACCATAACCATGATCTCACTATCGCGGCTACACCTGTAGGTATTTTGCAGGATTATTTGGATGGGCAATACCATGATCGTCACTTGCGATGACCGTAACCCTCGCAAGTCTCGGCAATAGCGGGATTGTCACTCGTGATCGTGGCAACACTCGTGAGCATGAATGAATCAACAATGAATTGAGGCTTATTGGCTATTGGTGATAATTGTAATCCCTGGTCTGTACCTATCTCAAGTACAATTCTCGGTACCCAGGTTGGTTAGACACCCATGTTTAACCATGTGTACAATACACTTTTCTCACTTTGTCACATTTTTTCAAAAAGAGAAAATTAGCTGTAAGCCTGTGCCTACAGATCGAGCTATCTAAATACAGATCTACCAAGTTAGACAGACCTTTGAAATAATCCTATAAAGATCAGGACAACAAATTTTAACCCTGATTGGGTTTACCTTGAAGTGGAAAACTACTTTCCAATTTATCTTCACACTCCTTGTAAACTCATTGTTCAGTTTTCTCAAAATTCCAAAACATCAAGGTATAACAAATTATAATGTGAAAGGGCTTTTTTAAACAAACATTTATGTATTGAAGTTTTATTCCTGTCTCTTATCATTACAAAATGGCAGTTAAAAAAATAATTTTGTATGGAGAAATTAATCTAGACACGTTTGAGCCTGAAGGGAACAATTAATAATCATGGATACAGATAGACAAACGAGTTAAATCACGTTTACTTTGTGCGAAGAAAGGCAATCTAATAGCTGATAAGAAAAACCCATATGTGGGGCCATTTTCTATAGTAGGATTCGTGTTAGTGACAGTTAAGGAAGTTTTAAGAATTATTGTTGTTTCTCAGTAATTGAAAATGGTGTACACTTTAGAAGAAATAATATACATTATTTTTATTTTTGGGGCAGAACATAAGTGTTCCAGAAGAACTGAGTTGTATTTAAAAGTATTAAAAAAAATATATCAAAATATCCAGGTAAGAACTTGAGTCATACAGCTGTAAATGATTTAGTTAGGAAGCTTTCTCTTCTGAAACTAGTTAAGTTACCAATAAGACAAGAATAGGAAGAGTCCTTGATGAACAACAAGTAGAAGTATTTGGTGAATTTGCAATTAATCGTACTACATCATTGTTTAAGTGCAACATCAGACTTGAATTTCTTTAGGTTCAGTTATTAAGTCATTACTCTTTCCATCCATATAAAATACACATTTTGCCGCTGCCATTTTGTCACGTCTGTCGCGTCGCTCTTGTCGTCCAACTAGGACGGGGTCCATCAGCATTTACTACCAGCAAGATGGTGCTCCTCCACTTTCAAGATAGCTGTTTGAAAGTGGCTTGACCAACACTTTCCACATCAATGGATTGGTAGCAGGGAACCAAGTAGGGAGAGTGGCCAGCTAGGTCTCCAGACCTCACACAATTGGTTTGTTTTTCATGGGAACACATAAAATCCATAGTTTATAAAACATCCCCTTAAGAGTTAAGGCATCGAATCCCGACTGAGTGCAGGGCTAACATGGTGGACATGTTAGAAAAGTCAGGGAAGAATTTCGTAATAGACTTTTTTAGTTGGAGAAAAACGGTCAACATTTTAAATATCTCTTTTAATTTGGAAAATAAGGTAAGAGAATCTCAAGTGTTCTTCTCTCTATGTTTGATTTGCGTGACATAAGATAAAATGACACATATAGTGACATAAGAGATAAAAAGAATGTTAGAGATAGAAAGAAAACCTAAATACATAAAAGTGTAAATAGTGTATAACTCAACCCATCCCGACTCATCATTTATTTGGATTGCCAATTATCCGGATCTCCTCAAGGAGAAAAACCTAAATAAATTTGGCCTGAAAAGTTAAGATCAGTGCAGTGTATTGCAGTTTGCTAATGTTACATATTTAAATGTGTCCCAATCATACCAGGGTTGGTACTGATTTTGGAAAATGAAATTCCCTGACTTTTCCAGGTTTTCCAGACTGATATTATACTTTTTCCAGGTATACCGTAAGACGATATCGAATAGTCAGAATCGAGAATTATTAGAAAAAATGTAGGCCTAAATAGTTTACTCATAAAACCAATAAGAAAAGAATTAAACATCTGGAATCTGGAAAATTAAGAGTACCAACTAACTTAACCTCACACTTTATGTTCTACTTGGCCTTGACTTGACACTAGCAGATAGACGATACGGTGCTTCTGATACTGATATATATATTGATATTTTGCTTGCGATATCATCGGCTTATATCGGAAGAAACATGTGATATAGGAAAAATAACTACCATGCTTGTACCGGAGACAAAAAGTAATACCAAACCAAACTATTAAATGTTTCAACTAACAGGATAACATTTTTTTTATAAACTCCTACAAGTGCAGTTTTTTTTAGTTTATTAAAGGTTGAATCAGCATTGAAAGGGTAAAAGGTATAAAAATAAATAACTTTTCAAAGACTATACTCCGAGAAATAAAAGTATTATTAATAAAGAAGCTTGTCAGAATCTGAGTGGAAAGACAGTATACAAATGATTGCAAATGTGGTGCCAGTGCGTGTTCTCCACAGCAGAAGTCAGGGCAATAACCACTGCAGGCATGCCTGGTGTGAGATTGAAACCCTTGCACATGCCCTTCGCTTCTGTCCGTTTGGTGAACTTCTAAGAATCACTAGGCACCACAAAATAATAAGTATCATAGCAAATGCCTTCCGAAAAAGGTATAACACATGGGAAGTGCAAGAAGAAGTACACTGTCTGTCTTCTAACGGAAGCACCAGAAGAGTAGATATTTTATTAATCGAAAGAGATACTAACAAAGGCATAATTCTCGATTCAACAATTCGATTTGAAATAAACATAAATCAACCTAACGAAGTAAATGAAGAAAAGAAAAAAAATATGATCCTACCTTTGAATATTTCAAGCAAAATTTTAAAATTTGGAAAGTTGAGGTGATTGGATTGTTTATTGGTTCAAGAGGAACATTATCAAAATTTTTTGTGAACTTTTGGAAACAATATGATTTGGACAGATCCTTTTTGAAAATTATTACTCATGAAACATTAAGAGGTTCATTGACCATAATGAGAAATCATCTATATGGCAAACATCAAAACTAATCAGTCTTATACAATTTTATCTTGTATAATTTTTTCTGTGTCATTGGCAACCTTATTTTTTAAGGCAGATGTATTTATTTTTATAAATAAATTCTTTTCTCTTTTTATAAATTCAATGAGGAATTGTATTCAGTATCGTATTGAAATTGAAACGATGAATGTAGGCCTATCCTTCCGCCCATCCCGGTACTAGCAGTGTTTCCATACGTGGGATTATTAACTTATCCCGAAAACTTTTCAGAGCCAGCTTAGCCTTAGGACACATTCCCTTAGGGTGGTGTAATTCGCGTATCGCATTTATTCCTAAACCAGGAAGGGATAGTTACACTGATCCTAAGTCATTTAGACCCATTTCTCTATCTTCTTTCTTCCTTAAGATCCTAGAAAAGTTGGTCTCAAGATATATGACGGATACAGCTCTTAGGACACATCCTTTTCATAATAATCAGCATGCGTATGTCTCAGGAAGATCATGCGAGACTGCGTTGCACCAACTTGTAAGCAAGATTGAGAAAGCTCTAGAGAGCAGTGAAGTGGCCCTGGGTGCCTTTCTCGATATTCAAGGTGCTTTTGATAATACTGGTACTCCAGCAATTCTTAATGCGGTGAGAGGAAGAGGTTTTCACGGTATAATATGTAGATGGATTGAATCCTTGCTTCACAGTAGGAAGGTTAGGCTCTCACTCCATAATGACACGATCGAGGCAAGAACTACTCGAGGATGCCCTCAGGGGGGGTTCTCTCTCCTCTCCTTTGGAATTTGGTAGCAGACGACCTTATAAGGACACTCAACGAAAGTGGGGTTTTCGCCTTAGGTTATGCTGATGATGTTGCAATCCTTGTGGTTGGAAAGTTCCACGGAACCATAACTGACCTTATGGATAGAGCTTTAAGGGTAGTGGACCGTTGGTACCAGGAAGATGGGCTCTCTATAAATCCCAGGAAAGTTGTAAAGGTACCCTTCACAAGAAGGAGGAAACTGGATGGGATCGGCCCACTAAGACTGCTGGGCACTGTAATAGAGCTGCAGAATCAGGTGAAGTATCTTGGTGTAATTTTGGACAGATCACTTCACTGGGGACCACATCTACAAAAAGTCACTGAGCGTGGCAAATGGTCCCTTATGGCATGCAGGCGGATGGTAAGTGGCACATGGGGGTTACAGCCTAAACTTTTGCACTGGCTGTATGTATCTGTTGTTCGACCCGCCCTTACATATGGTTCGCTTGTGTGGTGGCCAAAGATGGAATCTACTATAGCTGTCAAAGCTTTAGCAGGAGTTCAGAGGCTTGCTCTTATAATGATAACTTGGGCAGTAAGCAGCTGTCCTGGAGCGGCTCTTGACTGTCTGCTTGATATGCTACCTATCGACATTTACATCAAGGTGGTAGCAAGTCCTCAGGAAACAATAAAGGGCACTCCAAAATTGTTCAGGTGGTACATAATGATGAATTGCACTTGCCTTCAGAACACATGTCCAAAAAATACTAATTTGGAAAGCCTTTCAAAGTACTAATACCAGATAGGAAGGATTGGTCTGGCGGAAAAGGACCCATACCCACAGGTGATTTAGAATGCTATACTGATGGTTCTAAGATCAAAAATGGGGGCACTGGAGCAGGTGTGCATTGGATGAATGGAGGCACTGGCATTTGTCTTCCAATGGGGGTGTACCCAACTGTCTTTCAAGCGGAGGTCACTGCCATTCTAGTTTGTGCTCAAGAACATCTTAACAAAGAGATCAGAGACAAAACAATCAATATCTATACTGATAGTCAAGCGACCTTAAAAGCATTAAACTCTTACGAATTCAACTCCAGGCTCGTGTGGGATTGCCTTGCTTCTGTGTCTGAGTTGGGTAGGAGAAATGACCTTACGCTTTACTGGGTGCCAGGACACTCAGGCATTAAAGGAAATGAAGCTGCAGACAGATTGGCAAATACTGCCTCTGCGACTTCAATGATAGGCCCACAACCCTTCTGTGGCATCTCACGAAACAGTGCATGTTCTGCGATTGCGTCATGGGCCAAGGAAATGCATCGCAAACGCTGGGTCGATGTTCCCCTTCTTAGGGTCAGCAAGCTTACTCTGTTTAGGCCTTCTAAAAAGGTTGCCTGTGACCTCTTGAGACTAGACAGACGAAGAATTAAATTAATTGTTGAACTGATAACTGGTCATGGAAGATTCAGGAAACATCTACAACGGATGGGCTTATATGATGGTGAACCGATCTGTAGGTACTGTGATAGGTCAGAAGAGACAGCTGATCACTTACTCTTTGATTGTAACGAGCTCTTTGACGCTAGATCGATAACTCTTGGAAATATGGCTGGAGGTAGATACCTTCCTGAGGATGAACTAATTGGGAAGCTACAGGCATTCATTGGGCGCCTTAACTTGTAGGTCAACAAGAAAGCAATTGTCTGGGGTGCGCAATAATTTGATTTCGGATGAAGTGCTTAAAGGTCTCGACCTGCCCCTGTCAGATAAGATAGATAAGATCCCGAAAATAGGATTTTTAGAGCATGAGCGGGATTTGAAGGGGATGTGGGATAAAACAGGAGTTTTGGCTATGACGTCCGTTTTTATTTACTATGCTTTTATTTTAGTGAAAAACTAACCCCAATCGAAAAAATTACCTTAACAAAATATAATAGCAATGTTAAAACAACTATTTAAACGAAATATGTCCAATTCAACACTCAGAATTTAACATCAAAAATCTTAAGGGATTAAACGGGATTTCTTAACCAAGTGACCGGGATTATATTCTTTTGGTCGTGTAGAAACACTGGAAGCTCGGTGCGTTCAATTAAGCCAGTAATCAGAGGGTGATGATAGAATGTCTGTCGATGTTCGATGTTTTTTATATCAATGGTAGGTTCCCGATGTTTTTGTTACATCGACCAAGTATGTTTTTGACCAAGTATTGAGACGTAGATGCAAAATGTAGCATATCTGTAAAAAATGTAGTCTTTCAAGAGAAATTCCAGATTTTTTCCGAAATTCCCCGACTTTTCCCTGACTTTTCCAGACCAACAAAATTCCCTGACATTTCCAGGTTTTCCCTGACCGTACCAACCCTGCATACCCATCATGAAGCGAGTCTATTGTAATATATTGATTGGTTAACGATGTCATCCAGTCTTCTGCTAAGTGGCACTGTCTTATATACATATTTCTTAAAGAATCAAATTATTTGAATGTTTGATTATCGAGATGAAGTACAGCCAAGTTTTACTGTACCTGAATCAAGTAAATATCTTATTATATAACAATGGAATTCTATTATAATGTTTAAAAAATTGAACACAATCATCACTGAGAGGAGTGTTAAATTGACCAAGATTAATCTGGAGCTCAAGAAGAACCAGAGACTAAGAAGACGCCAAGATAACAGTTGTCACGCTGGTCATAGTAATTGTGTGAGACAAAGACTGTAGCAACAAGTGAGTGTGTCACTCTCAATTCTTTGTAAGGCATCTGGGATGGATAAATGTGTGTGACATATATACGGGATGGTAAGCCGTAAGTAAGTAGGTGGACCTGGATAACTTATAAGAAGAGAACTGAGATTTCTTCAAATTAACTGCAAGCAACGTCCTCCAATGATATAGTGCCTTGGGATGAAATGGTGCTGCAAAAACATACTTTCTTCACTAAAACAATGGTATCCTATGCCCACCACACTTTTTAGGGTGTCAAGACATAACTTAGATTTTTTTAAAGTACTTTTATCAGATGATTTAAGTCAGGTAACTATATCTAGGTGTCTAGTTTATTTCCATTTTAAAATTGAAGACTAATTCCAGACTTTTCAAGACTAGTTTTTTTCAACAATTAATTAGTAGTGTGTTGATACCAAAATGTATCGATTCTCAGTAACGATATGTACCTGAAAAATTGATTCCCAATTACTCTGATAGTCCTACCGATATTTTTTTATTTTTTACCAAATGTTGTAAATAATTTGATTATACAGGGTGGGGCAGCATAGCTTCCTTTTTTCAAAGCTTAATAAAGCGCATTGTATGAGTCAGACAAACTTTATTTGGATTTTATAATGTAAGTACATTCCTAAAGTTTTGTTTTACGTAGTTTTGAAGATTAAATCATGCAGGTGACGTCCCCCATTCTAGATACATTGAGTATGCCGATTTCTGGTGTTTGTCACCTGACTTTATATTATAAAATATTTTTTTAAATAATGGGGTGCTTTTTAAGTAAGAAAACAATATTGCTGCAATGAAAAATTCTAACTAACCAATTTGGGTTTAAACTAGGGATGGGCCGATTTCAATCCTTGAATACTTCCCTTCAATGTACTTGATACCTATTCTGAAAACAGGGGTTTAAGATGCAAAACTCAACTGCATTGGAGGTTGTAATACTACCAAGTTGTACAGCCATTTTGTGAATTGAGAAAATGATGTTTGATGATGAATATTAGGTAGTAAGATAGTTGGTCCCTTCTTTTTGAGTAAAAATTGACTGGTGAAGCGTACTTAAACATGTTGGAAAAGGTTATTAATCCCACAATCATAGAAATAGCACAAAATCAGGGTAATGAAGGAGAGCTAAATCCAGACCCTGATCAGCATTTACAACCAGCAAGATGGTCCTCCTCCACATTTAGGGGTCTCAATCCCAGGGCTTTGATACAATCCGTCTGAGCCAATCCCAGGATACCGGGATCAATCCCGGAATTCTATTATTTTAGGAATTTCACATTTTAGATATTGCATTACATTACAACTATAGTTATACATGTCAAAACGTATTATTTTAATCAGAATCACATTAAAAGTATGTTCAGCCCAAGATATGTAGTCGCTTATTCTACATCTATAAATGCCTCTGTGTATAGCACTGATCATACATTATTTTGAGTGGTTCAACTGTAGTTCTTGGCATTTCTATTGTCGTACCCCTTGGTTATCGGCGCTGAACCGTCACGCTGTCATCTCGCAGGTTTACAGTGCTTTGTTCTCTTATCTTTTATTGCTATCTCACCACAACAAACACAATAAACATAATATTTTACTGTAAAAACTGTTAATTTCCAAATCACATATTTGAAGAGTGAACCATCTATAACATTCACTTTTTTTTAACGATTTCGGTAATTATCATAAATGAAGTTAACCAATTTAACCATGTGCACGTGCTGCTTACTCTAAATTGGAAAGAATCTTTCAAATGGTTTTTAAAGGATTTCGGAATAATTAGTCATTTTTAGGTAAACAACTCTATATTTTGGTGCAAAACGTTCGTGAAAATTATACATACTGCAAACTACAATAATACAGTTTTTGATTAGTGGCCATAATACAAACTAAAATGAAAACAATATTACATTACAAAAACAACCTTTAAATTACAAACCTTTATATATATATATATATATATATATATATATATATATATATATATATATATATAAATAATAATAACTAAGGAAAACTTAATAAAAATGGTTTGTATTAAAAACAAAATAATTCTACTGTTTTTATTAATAAATTTCTCTATGCCGAACGAAATAGAAATTTAGTTTTTGAAATAGAAAACGTTGTGTTATTGTATCTTTTATTTTAACACGTATAAACAACAACAATTGACAACAATATCCTAAGAAGACACGAAAAAGAATAATATTTTGAAACAACAGACAACACAAATTAGTAAAACATTGACTACATTACAAAATAGATTGAAAAATATATCAAAACTTTAAAATTAATAATTTGTAAATGTTAATCGATGATTTATGTAGAATATGTACGCACTTAAGTTTTGTTTATAAATATTAAACATTAAATTACTTTTTAGCGAATTTCCCATATGGGGAATATTTAACGCATTTCCCATATAGGGAATATTTAGCGAATTTCCCATATAGGGAATATTTAGCAAATTTCCCATATAGGGAATGGGAATATTTAGCAAATTTCCCATATAGGGAATATTTAGCAAATTTCCCATATAGGGAATATTTAGCGAATTTCCCATATAGGGAATAAGCTATAAGCGTAGTACTCATGGTAAGACCTGGACCCGGGACCGATTTACTTTTTCATTTTGAGGTCCCTAGAGGCCAAAGACACCATCCGTTCAAATTCATATTTATTTATATATATATATATATATATACATGTGTGTCCGTTAGCGCGATAACTCGAGCAAAAGTGATCCGATTTTGATGAAATTTGGTATAAACGTGTAAACCTACATTTATTCAAACGAGTTCGCGATCCAGCATAATCGGACCATGGGAACGGGGTTTTATGGGGTAAAAATTGGGTTTTCCCAGTTTTGACTCTAAAAACAAAAAGATTTGCAATTTCTTTTTAAACCGTTTTGTAGAGCTTAAAAAAAGAAATAATTTAGTATATTGAAGCGCTGTTGTATGTCTAATGGTCACGGAGAAAATTCAAAAATAGTGTAATTTAAAATTCCCATGTTATTCTTATGGAGAAAATGAAAATTGTTGTAGTTTACTTGTTTATCTATATATCTAATTCCGTAAGCCCAAAATTTTACAATGAAATTGTGAGCGAACAGGAGGACGTAGAAAGCTGGGAGAGGTCTCATTTTAAAGGTCTCGGCATGAAATTTTGGGGAAAAATATTCATTTTTCTTAATTATGCGCCAAAAGGTTGTTACGGAATAAAATAATTCATATTTAAATAACATGGGAATCTAGGTCATGTCTGCTTTGTTTACTTTAAAACATGTGGTTTAACTTTATTTAAAGCATACATATGATATGTAATATGTACTGTAATATGCATACTATTATAAGACATTTTCCCAATTTTAAGGGTCTGGATTAGTTAATGGAGTACGATTGGTTGTGTTAGGTATGTCTGAACAAAGTGTAAAGTTAGAAGTGATTACTGGAGTAGGCAAAGGGAACTTATTTTTTCATGCCAAAAATTAAACTAATATCTATAGATCCTGATATGCCGTTTAAGTTTACAAGTATTCAATTCCCATTGCGATTGGCTTTCAATATTACTTATTATTAAAGCAAAGGACAAGGCCAAATTTTAACAAAAGTTGGCATTTATTTGAAGAAGAAAAAAACAGTGTTTACCCATGGTCAACTTTATGTTGCTTTTAGCCAGGTAAAGCGGCCAGATGATGTTAAAATAGTACTAGAATCAAATAAAGACGAAGGAATCGATCAAAATGGATACCATACAACAGATGTTGTTTTCAGAGAGATTTTGTTATAAACAAAATACAATATTTTTCTGCCATTGTAATTACAGTAGACTCCCTCTCGTTCGGCCTCGGTTGGTTCGTCCTCCGGATGGTTCGGCCGGCCGCCTGGATAGAGTTTTTTTAAATTGTGTATCTATAAAACGGAAGCAGATAAGAATCTGACTTCCGTTTTAGCTCTAGTTCACTGCACACGTGTTCACTGTTCAGTACAGTACCGGACGTTCGTGTGTGTACATTTACAGTAGTTGTTGTGACTTTGCTTAGTGAACTGATTTAATTGTGTTGTGTTAACTGAACTTTAACTTATAAGTGACTGTACGTACTTTACATTATTATGAGTGCTAAACGAAAACGTACATTTGTGACAATGCAACAGCGGTTGCAAGCTCTAGAGAGAATAGACAAAGGTGAATCGGTCCAAAGTATTTGTACAGATTTGGGGGTTGGTAAAAGCACCGTGAATGACTGGCGTCGAAACCGAAAATCGATCGAGGATTTTTGTACGCAGATTGAATTGGAAAAAGCTCTTTCATCACGTTGCACTTTAAAAAACCTAAAAATGAATTGGTGAACGATGCTCTTTGGGTGTGGTTTATGCAGGAACGAAGAAGAGGAACGCCGATCAGTGGCCCTATCTTAAAGGAGAAGGCGGTTATCTTACATGGGAAACTTGGTGAGGAGGGGGAATTTGTCGCAAGTGAGGGATGGCTTTCCCTTGGAAAAAAAGACATGGGGTACATTTTCTTGGGGTGTGTGGCGAAAAGCTGTCGGCAGACCCTGCTGGTGCAGCTGAGTTTACAAAGAAATTTGAGCAAATTATTGCTGAGAATAACCTAAGCCCGGAACAGGTTTATAATGTGAAACGGGGCTGTACTATAAACTCTTGCCACGGAAAACATTTGCTGCAGCAACAGAAATGTCTGCCCCTGGGTTTAAGGTCAGTAAAGATAGGATCACAGTGGCACTTTGCTCCAATGCTTCGGGTACGCATAAATTGCCCCTTTTTGTAATCGGAAAATCAGCAAAACCGAGAGCATTCAAAAACTTGGACATATCAAAACTACCAGTGTACTACCGGGCTCAGAAGTCTGCTTGGATGGACTCGTATTTGTTTAAAGAGTGGTTTATTAGTGAGTTCGTGCCTAAAGTAAAAAGTCGTTTGATGAGTTTAAAACTCCCTGTAAACGCACTTCTTGTTCTTGACAATGCGCCTACCCATCCGGATGAGTTAGAATGTGATGGCGAGTCTGGAATAAAACTGTACTATCTGCCCCCCAACGTAACAGGCCTCCAACAGCCAATGGACCAAGGGGTAATAGAGTGCTTCAAGAGAAAGTATCGTCGAAAGCTTCTTTCAGAAGTTTTGTACAAACTGGAGAGCGATGAAAACACCGATCTTATCCAAGTGTTAAAGACAATCAACATGAAGGACGTGATTTTCATGGTAGCGAAGGCCTATGACGAAGTACAACCTTCAACATTAGTAAAGTCGTGGTGAAAGGTATGGCCGAATGTTGAAGAAGTTGTTGCAAGTGAAGGCAATGTTGTTGATGTGCACAGCCTTGAAAGTGAAGCAGACGACCAAGCTTACATCCTAAATAATTTACAGCAATTGCCTCACAGTGAAAATGTTGAGCTTGAAGATGTTTTGGAGTGGGTAACTGTCAAAAAGGAGGTGGACAATGAAATTTTGAATGATGAAGAAATCGCTCAATCAGTTTTACAGCGTCAAGAAACCCAAGAAGGAGAAGAAGAAGAAGGTGGCGACCGTGATGAGGACGACGAGTGTAAAATGAGTCACGCAGAGGGAATGGCAGCCCTGCAACTGGCTACAACCTACATCGAACAGCAGATGAGTTCTACAGCAGTTGACTTAATGCTTTTTAGAAAATGGCGTGACTATGCTAGAAAGAAATCAACTGAAGAAAAGGTACAGCGAAAAATTACTGATTTCTTTTAAACTTTGTCATTACAGTGCAGTACTGTAGTTTAAACATCATTCCTGTAAAATTTAGTGTTGTATGGATTCTTTTTTATTGTATTTAGGCCTAAATTTTTTATGTTTTTTGTGTGTGAAATAAATGAATAATGTCAGTACAGTGTCAAGTGTTCAGTACGTGTTTTCATTAAACAATACCAACATTTCTGAGGGTAAGTTTAAAATCTACAATTAGCCTAAGTCTAGTCTTATTAATTAAGTTTAGTTTAGTGTATAGATCCCTTATACTGTACAGTAAGTCCATTTACGGCAGAAAAAGTAGTCTTCTTTATATATCATCGGTTAGTTCGGCCGGTCCCTCTGTCGGTCCCCTAGTTCGGTTGCATTCCTCTGTCTGTCTCCTCGGTCCCGAGATGGCCGAACGAGAGGGAGTCTACTGTAGCATTTTACAATCTGGATCTCTATGGGTTTAATCTAAGTGAATTTGTCTATATTCAAAGAGATTTATATATATTTAATTAATTGTCATGAAGATTATAATTGAAAATGTTCCTTGGTTGTATTTATAATTAGAAAGTTTTTATAATACCGCATGAACAGTCTTTTGGAACTTTTATTTTAAACAGAGCAGACAACAAAATGCATTATGAAGGTAATGTAATAATTATTATACATATTATAATATACAAAAATGTTAAACGATAATTCAAGTTGACCCAATGGAGATCAACCCAATGGTTCAAGGTTCAACCCATGAGACAGAATATATATAATTTATATAGGGGCTATTGCCCCTAAAAGCCACTAGTGGATATATATTGATAAAATTTGATAAATTTATTTATTTCATCCTATACTATTGACGTATGGTCAAAAAACACTTTTTACCTTCCCTGTAGCAGCGAACCTAAGCACTCGTTAAATCTAATGTTATTTAAATAGGGAACCAATATCTACCTATTATTTATGGAAATATTTAAGTAAAAATGTCATCAGACAAGTTGAAATTCGCTTAGTCTGCAGGTTTGCTGCGGCGGGGGTATTTCTAATTACTTGTGTTAACATTTTCAACTTTGAAACAATCTTTGGAAACTAAAGTGTCCAACGTTTCTGCTCCAAAACGGAGTCTTAATTTGTTGCACAGGTATCCTGAAGCTGAGAACACTCGCTCGGACTCGACACTTGTAGGCGGTATTGTTAGAAGATAATTGTAGACAGAACCTAAATAAACAGCAACCTCTAACACCTCCATTTTCAAAAAGGCTCACTTCCTTCTTTATCATCGATGTTAGGTTAACGATTGGAGCTTCACGTTTGGGTGTCTCCATGCTCTTTTCAATCTGCTGTTGTAGAGCAGTCTTCAAAGATAGAGGTTCAGAGATAGAGTTCGGTGTTTGCTCAGGATTTTCATTGAAGTTTACTTCCTTCTCTTCTGGCAATATGACACTAGGAAGATCTCCTCTGTCTTCTAGTCGTTGCTAAACTCTTTGATCTGCTTCAGCAGTACCTTGTTGTTATGATGAGCGAAGAAAGCTGCTATCAACTCTGTATCGCTATTAGATTTTTAAGGATTATGTAAATAATTCAACACACCCGAAACTTCAACTTTGCGTTTCTCGGATATGCGAGTCTATCAATGCACTTTTCATTTTGTTGGCAAACTCAGATGGTGAAGAATTGCAAATCGTATCAAGGTGAGTTAAAAGAAAAGTCAGAGCCGCATCTGCTGTTATCAGATTGGAGTAACGGCGACAACGTGCTTCAACTGTTAACTCACAGGTGAAAGTACTTCCATAATGTTTCCAATCAAGACAAACCCGGATTCAGCAAACGTTAAAACATGTACAAATCTATAAGTGCTTTTTGAATGCATGTTTTCAGGGATAGAAAACACTCCAGCATGGTAAGTAGGGTGTTCCATCGAGTTTTAACATCTAGTAATAGCGAAAGTTCAACTCCTTTCTCTTCTTTTACTTACTTTTTGAGAACATTATCGTTTTTGGTGGGAGATCTTTTGAAATACAAAACAATTTATTTACGCTAATATGTGTTTACGCTGTGGGAAGAATAATCACAAAGCATCAGATTGTAGATCCAAGAACCTTTATTGCAAATCTTGTGATACGCAAGGCCACATAGAGAAAGTCTGCATTTCATCTCTTATAAGGCAGCCAATAAAGCAAGTTCAAGAATCAGAATCTGAAAGAAGCGACATAGATTCTGAATATGACTGCAATCAGGTAAAAACTGTACCTATTTATTACAATTTAGGCGAACCTCGAGACGATCCTTTTGTAGTCACAGTCAAGGTTGGTGGAAGCTCAAAAAAATTTGAAATTGATTCTGGCAGTCAAGTTACTATTGTATCATTAACTGATTTTCAAAGTTTGAAACTGAATTGTGAGTTGAAACCATCGAATGTAAGGTTTTGTTCATATACAAATCAATCTTTTTCACCAATACGCCTATTAGCAAGAGTACCGATTTCATTCAAACAGATTAAAACTCACAGTAATTTGTATGTTGTAAAAGGGAACTACACTCCTATATTAGGTAGAGACTGGATTAGAAAACTAAACGTACAAGTATCAGCGGGTAATTTAATAAATACTGGTAACCGTTTGGACCCAGATAAGAATGATATTGAATCAATCAAAACTAAACTCTTAAACAAGTACAAAGATGTATTTCAATCAAATATAGGTGTTATTCCAAATTTCAAATGTTCTTTAAAACTAAAAGAAAATGCAAAACCCATATTTATGAAGCCTAGACCTATTCCTTATGCCTTGCTAGACTAAACTAAAAGAGAAATACAATCCTTAGTTGATCAAGGGGTCCTAGAAAAAGTTGATCACTCGGCGTGGGGTACTCCTCTAGTAATTGTTCCTAAGCCAGATCAATCTGTTAGGATCTGTGCAGATTAAGGAACGCGGCTGCGTTCCGCCCCGCCAAGCCCCCAGCGGTACACAGCTGCTGCAGTGTATATATACATGACGTGACAAAGTGGCCTTTTCACTCGTCTATAGCTCTGAAGAAACAAAAGCTATTAAAATAATTATTCATCTACTGGATAGGGGTACTCATACTCAACAAAATTAAAAAAAAGAATTTAAAAAACGGTTGTGTTTGAGCCAAGAAAAACTAGTTTGAAAATTCGCAAATTTTCCGTGTTCTCCTTCTCCTCCTCCTTCTCCTCCTTCTCCTTGAATGTTGACGGACCTACAGCCCAAACCACTGGCTCAATTTTAATGTTCTTTATGTTGTTTGAAAGCCCTTAACGTGTAGATGTGCCTTTTGATGGTCTCAAGTCGGTGAGTTGACCCGTAAACCCTTGGCAAGCCCTCAAAGTACGATTTTGGCCCATTTAAATAACATGGGATTAAAATCAAAACAAAAGAAGGACCAGGTGCGATTAAATCTCAATTAATTTCAATGTTAGAGAAATTCATAGGAACAGCTGAAAAATTATTTGAAAACTTTTATAAAGTATTTTTTTCAGGTATACCGAATGATTTGAACTACTTACTATATAAAATTACTTAAGAGCAGTGATATTCCCCGATACTTTTCATTGAAAAATGCAGTGTACCGATGGTACACTGGTACAGCAGCTCGTCATTTTTAACAGTTTAATACTACTTATCAAAACATATGAAACCTAGGAACTTGAAACTTAGTACTAGGACTTAGGTTTGTTTTATGTTTTGATACACTAAAACAAATAAATCAATCGGGAAATTCACTCTACGTATGTTAAACAAGCAATTAAAAAGTGATATGTAAATTTAGGATAAATGAGTTTTTCAATATTTGATAGTCTTATGCTATTTCTAACAATCTTAATCTGTTTGATTACATTTTTACTTCTCTAATAAGGGCTCAATTTACACTAGTCTTTAGATATACGGGTTTAATTATCAGAACACTTATGTAACACCAACGCATTTCATGTTGTTCAAGATGACCATTGATGAAATTTGAAACTGATATTTTAACTGTTAATTTTCTACAAAAATAAATAAAATCTAACAAAAAACCGCAAAGTGGTAACACTTTCCCCGCCAAGTCAGCAATCCAAAAAAGATAATAAATCATTACTTTTTCCGCCAAGAAAAACAATGTAATGTATGTAAGTTTAGCAACTTGGCGGCAGACTTTTGCTCGATCACTTAAAAAAAATACCATAAAAATAGTTTCATTGAGCAAGTATCTCTCCCATTAGTACATTGCTAGGTGAGAGCTTATTTTACAAAATTTGACCTTATTTGTGCCACATTTCATAAAATCATAATAGTGATGGTTTTATATTTACTGATTAGGCCTACCTCGAAATTATTATACTTAGTTGGACTAATTAATTAGAGAAATTGATTAGTGAAATTATCCACGAACGTAACTTTAATGAACTAACTTTAATGGGAGAGATACTTGCTCAATGAAACTATTTTTATGGTATTTTTTTTTAGTGATCGAGCAAAGGTCTGCCGCCAAGTTGCCAAACTTACATACATTACATTGTTTTTCTTGGCGGAAAAAGTAATGATTTATTATCTTTTTTGGATTGCTGACTTGGCGGGGAAAGTGTTACCACTTTGTGGTTTTTTGTTAGATTATAAAATTACACTAAACCTTCAACTAGAAGATACTCAATATCCTATTCCTAGAATCAAAGATCTTTTAAATAAATTAAATGGAGGAAAATACTTCTGTGTTTTAGATCTGCATAAAGCTTATTTACATGTACAGTTAGAAGAAGAAAGTCAAAACTATGCTGCACTCCACGGGGAACTTACAAAAAACGACTCTTTATCGGTACAGTATCACAAATGCATCAAAAGAGTTTCACAAAATCATTGACCAGGTAGTATCTAACTTAGATGGAACTATTGCATATTTTGAGGACTTTCTTATTCAAGGGCATTCTTTTGAAGAGTGCTATCAAAGACTAGAAAAGTGTCTCCAGACGTTGAGGAAATATGGTTTACATGTAAACATGAATAAGTACAAATTGTTTCAATCTGAAATAAATTACATTGGACATCGTTTAACAAGTCAAGGTGTCACTAAATGTCAAAATAAAATAGAAGCTGTTACAAAAGCACCTCGTCCAACTAATTTAGAGGAAGTTAGATAATTTCTCAGGTTGGCACTGTACTATGCGAAGTTCATTCCAAATGCATCTTCAATAAGTCATCCATTAACTCAACTTCTAAAGAAAGATGTTAAGTTCAAATGGAATAACAAATGTGAAAACGCTTTCAATCAAATCAAAGAAGAAATCACAAGTGATAGAGTGTTGACTCCATTCAATCCGGACTATCCTGTTACGTTAGCTACGGCTGCAGGACCTACTGGTCTTTCAGCAGTACTGTCCCATGTCATAAATGGTCAAGAAAAACCCATCGCATTTGCTTCCAGATCCTTAACTAAAAGTGAATCGGCATAAAGTTAACTTGATAAAGAAGCCACTGCTGTATATTGGGGTAGTAAGAGATTTTACCAGTATCTTTACGGCAGAAAATTTATATTGATTGTAGATAACAAGCCACTTCAACAAATATTCAATCCAAGGAAAGTCATGCCAGTCATCTCAGCACATCGATTATTAAGGTATGCCCAATTCTTAAGTGCATTTGATTACAAAATCAAACAGAGACCATCAAAAGAACATACAAATACAGACTACTTTTCTCAAAATCCAATTCCTCTGGATGTAAAGTTGGTGAACTTCCTTGAAGACTCATACAAGGTAAATCAGACAACTCTGGACATGATTACAGACACCTCAGCTATTACCGCAGACACAATCAGATTAGAGACAAATAGAGACCATGAATTACAAAGCCTTAAAAGAAAGCTTCTTGAAGGAGAAATACAAAATCCAGAATTCGCCCTTCATTCCGGTATTATTATGCGAGGGTCAAGGGTTTACATCCCTAAAACACTCCATCCAGCCGTACTAAAAGAAGTACATTAATTTCACATTGGAATAGTGAAAATGAAGAGCATTGCTAGATCATTATGTTATTGGCCTGGCATAGATGCTGCAATCGAAAGCATGGTAAAATCATGTAAAAGCTATGCTGAAGTAAAAAACAATCCAGTCAAAGCCACTTCTCACATTTGGGAAGAACCTCAAGAAAACTGGCAATGGATTCACATAGATTATGCCGGCCCTTTCAAAAATCACTATTTCTTTGAGGTTGTAGGTGCCAAATCAAAGTGGCTGGAAGTAAAAATGTCCTCAAAAGCCCCTACCTCAATAACAACTAGTGATGGGCGGATCCAAGAAAATGTCGGTACCGGATCTTCAGATCCAAATACAGATACGTTTTTTATTTTTTCAAGGGCGGGTTTTTTAAATAATTCATATGGCTAGGCAATGTCAAAGACTAATTGTGTCCATATACAGGACTATCTTTGGTAGCTCCTACCTTTTCACCTTTAGTTTTGTAAGTTTATTACCATTTTTCTTAGTTGGTGTGGTTTTTGTAACATTGGGCATACACAATTTCCAATGGTTTGACAGTGGGTAAAGGAAAAATAAATTTTTAATATTTAAGAAAATTAAATTTTCTAATCTTGTCTGTTGTAAACAAAAATTTTGTCAAAATATTAAAAATGTAGGTTCAAAATAAAGTAGGTACTTAAATAGGCCTTTAAGTAGCCTACATTACTATTAAACCAAACAATTGTAGATTGAACATTGTACCTAAATAATGTAATAGGCCCATACAATAGTAGTTGTAGAAATCAATTGAAACCTAGACTTACACCTAGGCCTAGAGTTACACCTAATTCTAGGCCTTATTGAACTAAGGCCTAATTTACTAGAATCCAGATATTTGCAAGATTTAGTAACAGAAAGCATTTGTTGTTCATTACCATAGATAAAAAATACCTTGCTTATGTTATTACTCTCTAAAAGCTACAATAAGAAAAAAATCTGTTGTTATCAATAACTGCGATGATAACAGCTCAGCTGATTATGAGTAATGCATAGAATGAAGGGACCCCCAAGAAAGAATGGAAGAAGGAAGAGAAAGTATAATGATATTTTTATGTTGTTATCTTAATATCCTTTTTAGGAGTCCAATTACTATCTTTATATATGATTTTATACTTATTTATGAGTTATCTAATGTTTTACAAGTTTACAGAATAATTATTTTCAACCACGGGAACATCAATTTATAATTATTGACTTATAACAGATGCTTATATTAAAAAGGTCAATGACCCAAAACATCATGATTGCGCAATGTTGTATGTTGACATAAAAATGCAAATCATGGCATTAACTCTAATTCGAATAATATTTCTCCTGGTCCCTGCAAGTTGTATTATCAATGCTAAATAATTGTGGTAAATTCAAATTATATTTTTCATTATTCAAATCTCCTACACATTACAAAAGTCAAACCAGGCAAGGAAAAAACCTGCTATTGTAATACCCGTACCCAGCCATTTGGGAAGTGGTGAAAGTCTAGTCTAAATATAGCTCTAAGGTCTCACCCTTCACTCCCCCCCCCCCCCACAACCACCTAGTCACTGTTGCTATGCCGCTCATTTCGAGGTCATTGCACAACCCCTCCCTCCCTTCTATTGTTTTGCCTTTATAGTGTTTCTATTCTGACTTTTTAAAACATAAATTTAATGTTTACGTAACAGTTCAGTAGTGGAATTTTCTATTGTGAAACAGTAGGCCTACTTTAAAACTACTTTAATTCTATTCTGTGTCAAGTCAGTATACCATTGCCAGTCCGTCGCCGGCAAAAGCTTTGAGTTGACCTATTCTGTTGTGACAGCTATAAAAATAGATTAGGACAACTACCTCTTGCTTATTTCTATATTTTTAGCGAATTTCCCATATAGGGAATAAGCTATTACCGTAGTACTCCCGGTAAGACCTGGACCCGGGACCGATTTTTTTTTTTGTTTTGAGGTCCCTATAAGGTCAAAAACACCATCCGTTCAAATTCATATATATATATATATTTATATATATATATATATATATATATTTATATATATCTTTATAGACTGCAGGATAACACTACCTACCGCATTGGATTGCAGGATATTACTCCCCGCGAGGTAGCAAAGTTTGGTAGCGTTATGCCTGCATTTCAAACACTTGGAAGCCGGGATAACACTACCTAGCACTCAGATTGCAGTATATCACTACCTCACTCCAATTTTATTGTTTTTCACCATATCACTACTTGCAGGCTTAACACTACCCAGTGATACCAACTCCTAAAATCTTTTAGACGCTAATATGCTTTGTTTGTTTTGTCTAACTTATTAATTATGATAAAACGGCAATTTTTAAGTGATAAATTTATCCTAAACAGTTTAAGATGTTGAATTACCGGTACTGAATCACAAAATATAAAATTATTTAGTTCTCGAATATGGAGTTTAATTTTAGACATATTTGCTCAATTCTAATCACGTTATACTATATTTTTTTTATCAAAAACGTTTAGTTAAATACCAGCTTTCATTTTAGTGGTTGACTATTATGATCGAATGTATCTAAAGCACGCTGCAGAAGCATGGCCAACAAAACAAAGCTATTTATCATTGATTGATAGTTAAACTATTTTAATTGAAACATTAACGTCAATTTTGACGGGTCTCCTCTAGTACTTTTAATTAAAAAAAAAACATTGAAATAAACTGTAAAAATATAAAAATAGAAAATCTTAGCAAAAGTTAAAATTGTGAACGGTAACGGCTCTTTTTCCGTAGCCATATACCATTCTGAATACACGAGTAAAGGTTATACATCTCTATTGTTATTATTGTATGTCTTTATTATTATTAGTTATATAGAAATCGGTGTATTACGTGACAGATACGACAAAACTTGTGTGACATAAGGTCGGCGCGTCTTTCGCCTAAGTATTATATGGTCAACGTAACATATTTTGAATTAATCAATCAATAATTTGAATTATGTCCATTTAATATATGACCTTTTGTTACCCACAGTTTTTATTATTTTTTCGACTATTTGCCAGGCTATTTACAAATAATTTTGTAACGAGTTATTTTTCCTAGGGGGGTAAATATTTGCTATTTGGCCGCGCACCGATTGTTGAGGTAGGCAAGCGGCGGCGGCGAACCTGGCTAGCGCCTTTTGACCCGGCTTATCAGTGCCGATAAGCCTGGGATATCCTAGTTTCTCAGGATAGCCTAGGACAGAGATTCTAGTGGTGGATCTCGGACAGTCAAGAAGTGAGTGTTGGTGTCCTGTGCCTGTGGAGACGTCCAGTGGTGTACGTGACAGTGGTGTCGGGGTATGCTGGTGGTGTGATCGCGCCGAGTGTTGGTGTAAGTTGGGTACTGACCCACTTGTGGTGAGTGGACGACTTGATATTATTAGAATTGATAATATTAATATCTGATTTGTTTGCGAGAGTTAGAGTTGTAACCGCGCTGGTCAAAGCCTGACGGTAGTTAGGATTTATATTAGTCAGGAATAATATTAAAGTATATTCCTGACGGTTCTGGGCAGGTGCTAGAGCGCAAATAATATAATTTAATTGACTGTAGTAGATATTATTTTGCGTTGTACCTAGAGTTAGTTATATTACTAATAACTCTGAGGCCCGACAAACCTAGGCTGCACGATTTAGCGTGCGTAGTTGGAAACACGTGGCCAGTAGGCTAGTAGCTAATATTATTAGCCGATTAACAGAAGCCCAGCTAAGTAACATAAAGTTGGTAGTAGCAGTAGCAGTAGTAGGGTTGTTATTGTTTATTCATTTGATTATTTTAATTTAACCTGAACAGCTTGTTTGGTAATCCAACACGTTATCTTGGTAGCTTGGATAGCGGAGTACCGGCTATCAGATAATATATTTATCTAGTGTTTGGAACGTATTTAATATTTATTTATCTGTTACGAAGTAGCTCAATAATTTAATAGTAGTGCAATTGCCATTTAGTTTTGCTTGTTTGGCTTGGTATTTATTGAGACCAGCTACTAGTGGTGTAGTCACTCTACTTATAGTGTACTTGTATATTATTATGTGGTACGATTATTGAGTGAACTGTTTGATTCTTAGCTTGGGCATTAGAGTTGTGTATTGGATTATAGTGGCCTAGTAGACCCCGCCTGGTGATAACACGCGTTGTGGTTTTTATTGGCAAGTCGTCGTGTAACTCACCGTGTTTAGGCACTCTGGGCTTAACTATTGGATAGTTAGGACGAAGCCCGAGTTGCGTAGTCAGCAACGACCCCCTAGGAGTGTGGAGAATCGGCGTAGGCCTGGTAGTGATTATTGCACGTTTGTTTTGGTGACTTGTTTTTTTACTTGTTCACAGTGCCCGTGTATGAGCCAGTCCTATACCGGTTAGACCCGGCTTTTGGCCTAGTGGTTTCCCTGACCTTATCGCAGACCCCGGAATTTTACCTAGCCATTGTAGGCTGAGCTATCCCCGGCAAACGGTTGCGACTGACTGCACTTTTAATATTTATTTTTCCAGTGCAGAACACATCGTCGCAAGATGGCGCCCGAACAGGGACCGAGGTTGGCAGTGGTGCTGAGTTGCTGACGTATTAACGGCGCCCGAACAAAATAATTGTATTTGTGCAGATTTGCTGCGGACTTGTGCAGATTGGCTGCGGACCTGAACTGTTGAGCAGAGTTTTAGGCAGACCTGCTGTGATTTTATAGTCGGTTGGGTAGGCCTAACCTGTTTTCTGTTACAGCGTGGTGTGTTGTGAACCCTAATTTAAATTAGTTGTTGTTGTAAATTGTTTGTTTTAGTTGTTGTATACATAGATATTAGTTTGGTAAATATTATTTTGCTAATTAATTGAGCTTTAGTGTTGAATATTATTTGAGTGAGAACCCTTATTGTGAATTTGTGGTTTGACTTTCACACCTATAATTGGTTTGATTTAATAGTACGGTGTTAAATAGATTTTAATCGGTTTCGCTCTTATTTTTTCGGATTAGTCGTGGTATATGAATTTTAAATATGGTTGTCACTACGAGTACGACGTCTGAGCTGGGCGGTACGCCTATTACGTCTGCTATTACTACGACTAGTTCTGGGGTTAGCTCCGAACTGTCGGTGATGACGACATCGTCATTGTGGCTGGCGTCTTCGCTCGTTTGGCCGACTATTTCATCGGTCGTGGCTACGACGGTGACAACTTCTTTGACCTATTCCGCGCCAGCGACTATGTCCTTGGGGTCGCAGCCCCGGGACGGTCGCGTGGGTTGGATATATGACCTCTCGAAAGGGGAGCTCATGAGGATGATGGACCAGTATGGTTTGGTGACCACTGGGACTGCTGCAGAATTACGGCAGAGATTCTCGTCGTTTTGGAAGCAGCGGAATGCCCGTCGGTACAGCGATGACAGGCTGTGTACGGCTGGGGCTGCTGCACCGACATATGTACCGCCGGCTATTACCACTATGGGACTTCCTGACCCCCCGAGAACCGTACCTCAGGTACTGGGTAATACGGAATCTAACCAACTTAGCAGGGAGTTAGAGGTGGTCAAAGAGATTCTTGGGTTGTCTTTGGAGACTGATACCCGGACTCTTCGAGAACAACTTGCATTGGTGGTGCGACAGGCGAGGGGCTCGCCGAGTAATGAGGTCGGCTATGGGTTCGAAAGACCCGCCAACCCTACGTCCCCTGTTGTGGCTGCTCCAATGCCTACCTTTGGGTTACCAAGTAGACCCGAGGGATGGCAGCGGCCCAATGATAGTTTGGAGAGACCAGTTCGTCCTTCTAACGTGGAGGTACCACGTGGATCGTATATGCTCTCGAATGAGGCCAGCAGGGTGGAGCCGAAGAATTGCTCCAAGATATGCGACATGGTCCGGAAGTGGGGTTTGAAGTTTGATGGCCGTAGAGACCCTGTATCGTTCCTGGAGCGTCTTGAAGAGCTGATGGGGTCATACTCTATATCATCAGAAGACCTGCTCAGAGCGCTGCCGGAGTTGCTGCAAGGCTCAGCGCTTCTATGGTATAGGAATTGTAAGGAGCTCCTGTATTCATTCGAAGCTTTCCGGCATCAGTTTGAAATCCAGTTCTTCCCACCAGGATATTGGAGGAATTTGGATGAGGAGATCCGGAAAAGGACACAGGGTGAAGGCGAACACTTCCGAGATTATGTCGTGGCTATAAGTACCTTGCTTAGGCGTAGCGGTACGTTGTCGGAGCATGGTAGATTAGACTTAATCTACAGCAACATGCGTCCAGAATACAAACTCATGGTACGCCGGCGTGATTTCAGCAACCTGGCCGAGTTGGTGGAGTTGGCTGAAGACTATGAGGCCTATCTGCGAGAGAAGGCAGCCTTCCGGCCTCCACCTTCACCCAACGTAGCGCTGGTTTTGGAAACCGCCTACGTTCCCAGGAAGAAAGCTGAGAAGAATCTTGAGACTGTCACGTTCGAAAGAGGTAGTTTTGAGAGACCGTCTCCTGAAGCCAAGTCAGTTGGGCAGCGGGTTGGTTCATACTCGATCGAGGCTCGTGTAGGAAGGCCCGCAATGACAAGGAAAGTGGCTTGTGGTGTACGGTGCTTTAGGTGCCAGGAGACTGGTCACTTTGCCAAAGAATGTGGCAAGCCAAGGACCGTCTCCTGTTATGGATGTGGCAATCCCGGCATGACGGTGAAACAGTGTGGATGTCGTGCGGGAAACGGCAGGCCAGCTCAGACATCAGGAGGTCAACTGAGCGAGGCCACCGAAAACGAACGACCTCAGATGAGTGGTCCGAGTGGCTCGGAAAACTAAACAGCCTGGTTGGTGGAGTAGACGAGGACCGGCTAACTTTGGACTCTAGGCCCTTCGTTGAAGTTGTGCTGATGGGCAGCGTTTTTGTGGCGTTACTGGACACTGGGTCCGTAGTTAACCTGGTTGGGCGAGAAGTCGCCGATCATCTTCAACGCCAGGGGGTAGAGCCTTTTAAGAAACCCTCTCCTCTAAGGATGGCAGATGGGTCATGGTCTAGAGCCGAGTATTCATTCCGATTGGCAGGAGAAGCTGCAGGAAGACGGTGGATAGGATATGCCTTGTACGTCCCCACTCTCACCACAGACATGATTCTGGGTATGGATGTCATCCGAGACCTCGGATTGGTGACATGTGGGACAGAGGTAGTAAGAATGGGCGTGGGTGATGACTGTTCTGGCCAAAATGGCCACATAGACAGTGTCAAAATTGGTGACGAAGACCCCGAAGGCCCTTGCAATGGAAATCCCCGTCTGGTTCCTGATGCCAAATCATTCAGCACCACGTTGGCTGGTAGTGGCGAGTAGAAGAGTTTTTCTTTGTTTTGCTTTGAGACCCGTGGTAAAAGAGGAATCATTGGGTTAAGAGCCGGAGTATTTTGTTTTGGCCGGAGTTCAAAGATTTTTTTTTCTTTTTGGCCGTTTTCTTTTTTTTTCATCCCGATGTAAGTGGGGGATGTAACGAGTTATTTTTCCTAGGGGGGTAAATATTTGCTATTTGGCCGCGCACCGATTGTTGAGGTAGGCAAGCGGCGGCGGCGAACCTGGCTAGCGCCTTTTGACCCGGCTTATCAGTGCCGATAAGCCTGGGATATCCTAGTTTCTCAGGATAGCCTAGGACAGAGATTCTAGTGGTGGATCTCGGACAGTCAAGAAGTGAGTGTTGGTGTCCTGTGCCTGTGGAGACGTCCAGTGGTGTACGTGACAGTGGTGTCGGGGTATGCTGGTGGTGTGATCGCGCCGAGTGTTGGTGTAAGTTGGGTACTGACCCACTTGTGGTGAGTGGACGACTTGATATTATTAGAATTGATAATATTAATATCTGATTTGTTTGCGAGAGTTAGAGTTGTAACCGTGCTGGTCAAAGCCTGACGGTAGTTAGGATTTATATTAGTCAGGAATAATATTAAAGTATATTCCTGACGGTTCTGGGCAGGTGCTAGAGCGCAAATAATATAATTTAATTGACTGTAGTAGATATTATTTTGCGTTGTACCTAGAGTTAGTTATATTACTAATAACTCTGAGGCCCGACAAACCTAGGCTGCACGATTTAGCGTGCGTAGTTGGAAACACGTGGCCAGTAGGCTAGTAGCTAATATTATTAGCCGATTAACAGAAGCCCAGCTAAGTAACATAAAGTTGGTAGTAGCAGTAGCAGTAGTAGGGTTGTTATTGTTTATTCATTTGATTATTTTAATTTAACCTGAACAGCTTGTTTGGTAATCCAACACGTTATCTTGGTAGCTTGGATAGCGGAGTACCGGCTATCAGATAATATATTTATCTAGTGTTTGGAACGTATTTAATATTTATTTATCTGTTACGAAGTAGCTCAATAATTTAATAGTAGTGCAATTGCCATTTAGTTTTGCTTGTTTGGCTTGGTATTTATTGAGACCAGCTACTAGTGGTGTAGTCACTCTACTTATAGTGTACTTGTATATTATTATGTGGTACGATTATTGAGTGAACTGTTTGATTCTTAGCTTGGGCATTAGAGTTGTGTATTGGATTATAGTGGCCTAGTAGACCCCGCCTGGTGATAACACGCGTTGTGGTTTTTATTGGCAAGTCGTCGTGTAACTCACCGTGTTTAGGCACTCTGGGCTTAACTATTGGATAGTTAGGACGAAGCCCGAGTTGCGTAGTCAGCAACGACCCCCTAGGAGTGTGGAGAATCGGCGTAGGCCTGGTAGTGATTATTGCACGTTTGTTTTGGTGACTTGTTTTTTTACTTGTTCACAGTGCCCGTGTATGAGCCAGTCCTATACCGGTTAGACCCGGCTTTTGGCCTAGTGGTTTCCCTGACCTTATCGCAGACCCCGGAATTTTACCTAGCCATTGTAGGCTGAGCTATCCCCGGCAAACGGTTGCGACTGACTGCACTTTTAATATTTATTTTTCCAGTGCAGAACATATCGTCGCAATTTGAAGACATATAAACATTTAATTTTTTCAGTCGAGTTTAATGAAGATTTTAAAAATAGTTAAACGGTTCTTAGCCTAATTATTTGAAGTTATACTAAAAATATAGACGAGCTGATTATTATTTTAGATAGTTATGTATATCAATTTGATATAATTGCTTTAACTGAGTCTTGGGTGGATGAATCAAGTGGGATATGAGTATGGATGGTTATAACGTGTTTATGAACAAAGAAAGTAGAAATCGTAATGATGGTGTGATTGTTTGTGAAATAGTTATTTGTGTAACTAGTGGTGAAAGTGGCACTTTGCTGCACACGAGAGCAATGTTTACGCACGAGCCGCAGGCGAGTGCGGAATGATCTCGAGTGCAGCAAAGGCCTTTTTCACTCGTGTTACACATTATATTTTTCCTACAGTCACTATAAAGCATATAAATAATTAGTCTTTCAAACACTATACAACACGTTTTTAGGTTCAGCTGGCAACACAAATGGTGTCCTAGAGAAATTAGTACCCGCGGTCCGTATCACTCCGCTATTTTTCCTCGGCAAGAAATGTGCTCCGCGTTTTGAGAATATAGTTCCGTATGTTTTTGTAATTTGAAGTGGTTTCCGCGCCTAAAAAAATGCTTTAAAGGTATTTTCTCGTTTATTAAGATCGTAGGAATGTTTTAAAAACGTTTAAAAGAAAAGTCCAGTAAGTTCAGAAATACCGAAACTATAAACACGAAATGACAGGTTAAATCGTAGTTATAATAGTCAATCAGCTGCTCATAGTATTATATTTATATTATTATCATTAAGTGTTGCCAACCTATTTTCAAGCGTACACAGATTACGTGCATAATAAAACCACGCTGTTTTGTGTTGTTTCGTTGGAATCCTGATGTGCGGCAAAGTATAAACCGTACGGCAAAGTATAAACCGTACGGCAAAGTATAAACCGTACGGCAAAGTATAAATATGCAGCAATTAGCAGCTTTCTGTACTATAAACAGTACAAGGAAGCCAACTTTGTCGGGTGACTGTAGGAAAAAGTATTTTTCTGCGTGCATGGAGGAGGTTGGTATTATGTTTTGTTTGGTATTAAGGTTGGTAAGTGTTTTGAGCAACATGTGTTAAAGCATAGACAAAAAGGACTAAATAAAGACCGTCAGCTGTGCTGCGGTTACCATAGACACAACACTGGGAGCACCATGTATGTACGCGCTACGTAACTACGCGGCGCTCCAAGCGGTGTGTGCCAGAACCTATGGTAACCATAGTAATTACAGCAAGGTTGACAGTCTATATTTAATTATTTTTGTATATGGTTAAAGTAGAGGTAACATTTTTGGCGGTGCGCGGCTTTCCCTGTTATCGGTGTACAGGAGTCCGTCTAGTGATCTACAGTATTTCAATTTATCGACGACCTTGAAGCCTACTTAGGTTAATAGGGTATAGGAAACACTGGCTAGTCGAACGTCTGGTTGGCGACATTAATTGCTGAATTTTGCCAAAAAAAGCTAACAATATCTCACACCACTACGTGAATGTTTTATATGGTTCAGGTTTTATTAGTTGTATCGATGTGACAACCAGAGTTACAGAAGATACAGAAGGCTATCTGGATCATTTTTTCACCGAATGTAAAAATAATAACTTCATTAAATCTGCTATTATAAAACGTGCTCTAACAGATCATTTTTTCATGGTTGCACAAATACAAGGTCCGAAAGATTTCTCAAAAGCTACTTCAGATTTACAAGCCAAAATAGAGAAAACTTTTTTTAGATTTTTCTGTTGGAACCCGCCTTATATTTGATACGGCCTGGTCTGTTATGTTCAATAAGGTACAAAAAATTATTTCAATGTTAAATTCTTAATAAAAAATAGGTATTTACCTTTGTCTACAGCTCAAACTGTTGTAACTTGAGTTACCACCATAACTTGAATTTACGTCGTTTTCAATCCGAGTTATAATGCCGAAACGGCCGTAACCCAAGTTACAACAGTTTGAGCTGTAGACAAAAGTAAATATTTATTTTTAATTGTCATCACAGCTCAGGGGCAAAAGCATAGATTTTAAATTCATAACCTTATAAGAACAATGCATATCTTTGCACTCGAGCCCTATCAAAAATAGGTATTGCCTTTTTAGTCAAAAATACTACGAAGTAGTTTGCAATCAGAGCCAAAATAAGCTTTCCCCTACAAAAACGTTATTGAATTTTTTAAACTGCAATGCTAAAGCAAGAGCTTCCTTTTATAAAATAATAGTGGTTTAGTTACCTTTACTTTCGTACTTATATTTGTCTTACCAGTTCAGGGGCAAGCCACAACAATGAGTAAGCTTCCTTTTCTATAATTTGTAAATAGCTTCTCTCAGCTGTTGAGAATGTGCGTGACTGATACACTATCAGGTTCTCTACACCATCTGGTAAGACAACACGGGTCCCAGGCCTACTGAGCTAGCGTCTACGGACAATTTTGAAAGGTAAACTGTTGTCTTAAAGAGCCTAAGTAGGAGTGTTTAGGGCCTTTTACCTTGTCAAAAGCCTCAATACAACATTCTCATAAAATTAAAGGATGTGTGTACTTCATAAGCAGGTCGTAAATTATGACGTGATGTAGTGGAACGAATATGAAATGACATATGGCTTTGACATAAGCCCCTAAAACGCTCAAAAGTAAAACAAATAATTGTAATATTTAAACAAACTCGGAATCAAATTGAAATTATCTATGTGTCAGGGTAGATATCTCAGTACAGTAGAACATATCTTTTGTGTAAAAAAAAAAAAAACAGTTTGTTGTTCGTCTTTGTTTGCTTTTGTTGATATTATTTTCAACTAGCTGTGTGCCCGTCCTACGTACGGGAATCTTGTAGTAGGTTTGAACCTTCTTATATTCAGAACAGGAGTTTGTTTGCATAAGGCTAGGCGCACACGAGCGATTATTTTGAGGCGACTATTTCATCGGCCGATCTGTGCATCATGTACTCGTATTTGAATGGAAGCGTGCACACAGGCGATCGAGAATTACGCCGATTTTAAAATCTGGGTTTTGCCTCAGATTCGTAGGCAAGGCGATTGTCACCCGAAAATCTGTAACGTACAGGTTCTTGTTATCAGTCCGCGCTCACGGTCGACTAAAAAATCGGCCAGTCGCTTGTTGTTCTCCACAGGAGTCAGTGAACTTCAGTGTGAGTTGTGTTGTTTTCTTTGCTAAAAAAGTCACAGCTGTTATAATACAAACTGAAACATTAAATAGACATTTTATAGTAAAGAAGTTTTTACTGTCATCACGTGAAGTGTATAGTATATAAAACTGTCGATTTAAAAGTCTCTGACTTACTATTGGATGAAACCAATATTTAAGTTGTCTTTTTTTCTAATTAGAAGTTTACAAACACAGGTTAATTCAACAAAGTCCATTTTAGGATAGCTTAAACAACTCACTCAAAAAATCCATTTCTGGACTAAAAAATCGCCACGTGTGCGCCTAGACATAAATCAATGGCGATTTATTTTTTGGCCGATTTTTTAATCGGCCGATCAAAAATCGACCGTGTGCGCCAGGCCGAGTGCATTTTTTCAGATATGCTGGCAAAACTATTACTGTATGGGAAGACATATAAACCTTCGCAAATACAATATCTGACAGTTTCGAGCCAAAATGAATGTTTCGAAATTAAATGTCACCCAATCGTGTTAGTCCATATTTCATATGAGGCATAGCCCAACACTGGTTAAAAGTAGTTAAAATACTACCTAAACTTCACTACTGCACACTTTATTCGGGTTGAAATTTTCATTAACAAAGTTGCTCTTGTCTTTTCCACGAGACACTTAGAAATAAGGACATTAATGCAATATACATACACACACAAATACATAATTGAATTTGGGGATTTGCTACGATTTAACCAAAGCAAATTACAAACAAAATAATTATTTGAAAGTTTTGATAGAGTCATCAAATTTTATGATAATCTTATTAAGGCCTGATCAATCAGTAAAATTTGTATAAATCCGTTAGCAAATATATAAATAAGTAAATAAATACTCAGTCCACAAAACATTGATAGGCCTACGTTAACAACGCAAAGCTTTAAAAATTCATGATGGTTTGCTAAAAAAAAATCGTTCACTGATGTTTTATCATTTTCACAGCATTAACTAATATTATGGATACCAGACAGAAAACGCAAATATCATACTGTAAAACATCAATTAAATTTAATAAGAAATAAGTTGCAGCACTAACGATAACTACACTTTAGTGATGTGTGTGTACGTAAAAATGATTCTTGCTTCTACCACCGGTTCTAAGGAAAAGTATCAGTACCAAAAACCAACGTGTACAGTTAAGGAATTAACTATAGTACTTACGACCAATTCAAACTGTCCTTGTAATTAAACTGGTGTTAATCCGTGTTAATGGTGTTAATAGGTGTTAATCCATTGGCAAATATATAGGCCTAAATACACAGGCCAAAAACCAATGAAACGTTAACAACCTAAAGCTTTCAAAATTTATGATGGTTTGCTCAAAAATCTTTCACTTGATGTGGTATCAGTACCGAAGTTATTAATCTCCCTTGGTTTTGGATTTTTTAAGTTTTCGAAAATCAAAGCTATTTTCCATTAATAGTATTATTTGTAAGCAACTTTTGATGTTCATATATTAATGAAAGTTTGAAGAAACCACCTTTATCCAAACAAAGGTTTCTTATTTAAAATGTTACGTAATTTCTAAACTATGATCGGTATTTCTAGAAAACATTCGGAGGAAATGTGACAAAAAACAAATCTAGGGTTTTGTACGTTTGTAGTTTTACTTCCTACGTGGGAAGGCCATGTATTATAGGGAAAAGTACCGATATCGTTGTCGAAATGTGGTTGTGAATAATTAGGCCTACGTAGGGCCTACCCAGGAGATGGGCTATGGGCCAAGATTTGCGGTATGGTCCAGCGATTACAGCACAAAGAAGTAAGTAGAAACCAAAAGGGACACATTGGAAAAGCAAGTTTAGCTACTTCTGTAAGTTAACCCTCTGTTATAATCACAGCGAAATCAGAAAGATCTTCCAAGATCGCAGCATCATCCACGATCACCCACTGTCCTTGAAGCGCCGTCAATGTCAATGAGTGGAAACCTTTTTTGGAAGCTATTGGTGACGAGTATTAAAAAAATATAAGTTTACCAGCACTGTACAACAATGATTCGTGGTATTTTCCCCCATTATAAAAACTCAAGAACAATCGTTGCACTTGTGATTAATTAAACCGGTTAAGTAAGGCACAACGTTTTTAATAACACTTGGATGTGCTTACAAAAGTTGATCGGGAATGGTTTAGGCGAGGTGCTAGGTGCAGTTGAGTATACATGAAAAGAGTCAGAGATTTTTATTTTTGATTTTGGTAATGGAGGCTTAGATGAGTGTAAAAACCCATGTCGTCACCTCCAGGGGTGGTCGACAAGTTAAGGGTGGGGGCGCAAAGTTGCGAAAAACGTTAATCGGCAAAGCGCTTTTAACTCCCTTGATATTGAATGTAAGTAAAAGGTTAATTTAAATTGACTTTTTTTATTTTATTATTGGGGGCCTAGGTGAGCGTAAAAACCCAGGTCGTAGTTTCCAGGGGTTTAAGTTTTAAGTCTCTATCAAGTTTCTAAATGGTTATGAAACAAACACATATGTAAATCACTTCCAAGCTTATCATGAATAACATGGGAAACTGTTATAGCCTCGTAATAGTGTTAGAATCTTTCAAATGTTGACATTAAATCTACTTTCAAGGCTTACACTAATTCAGTTAACTGTTATACATTGAGTGAAATTATACATATTTTGAGCATTTAGCATTGTTGGGAAGACACGTTCTAACTTCAAAGGGGGGTATATCCGTTACAGTGTAAGTTTGTCAGTTCATATCGTACTTCTGTGCCAATGAATAACCCTCTATCATAGGTTTGGCAAATTGGTTGTGGGATTACTGTTAAAGCTGGAATTCCTTGACATGGAGGATGTCAGTTAGTTGTCTCAGCCTTATTAACTATCGAATATTTTTCCAATGATTAAATAACTTACGTCATCAACCCATAAATTTCTGTGGAGTACGCGTTTCAACCATCAGGTCATCCTCAGCTCCACTGTCACTAGGTTGAATTGTTTCTATGTTGCTTTGTAGCAACAGCGTCGATGTATTAAATAAATAGTCCAAACACATTTTACATTTATCACACATACACGACACGTCCGAAACATTTGGATAACAAATACTGTGATTATAACACCGTGCGCACGGCTGGACGGGCTCAGGTTTGCGGCTACACTGTAGCCATAACACCATGGCCATACACTGTAGCTCCATAAGGGAATTTACTTCGTTTTTCTTTTTATAAATCATCTACAGACCAAGACCTTTCTTTGGACACCTCTACTAAGTTTCTATGCCCAGCCGTTCTCTCAAATTAGTGGAGACAAATTTTCCAATTAAATATTTAGATGCCCCCATGTTAATCTTATGGGAGAAAACTCAACTTTGATGGAAGATCCTGCCAAAACTAATGAAGATTTCAGAAAATGAAAACACTTTGCAAAACTACAGATTAGGGCCATTTTTTGACACTTTAATCATTAAAATCGGTCCAAAAATGAGGGAAGAGTTCTGTTTACAAAAATCGGCTTAGCGTATTATATATATATATAGACTAGCTGTTTGTCCGTTCTACGTACGGGAATCTTGTAGTAAGTTAAAACCTTATATTCAGAACAGGAGTTGGTTTGCATATTTAGTGTGCATTTTTCCAGATATGATGGCAAAACTATAACTGTTTAGGAATACATATAAACCTTCTCAAATACAATATCTGACAGTTTCAAAGCCAAAACGAATGCTTCGCAATTAAATGTCACCCGATCGTGTTAGTCCATATTTTATATGTAACGATGAAAGGAATTGCTTTACAGTATAGATCTATGAGGCATAGCCCTAAGGTAGGCATGTAATTTAAAGTTACTTTTCACACTGGTTAAAAATAGTTAAAACACTGCCTCAACCTCACTACTGCACACTTTATTCGGGTTGAAATTTTTGAAACTGGACCCAGCTGTTCCTGATCATTGGGCTTTAAATAAATGATCCTGGCTAATGAAACAGCTGATCTTAGTCAGTAACAAAGCTACACAGATCATCTCACACCATTCTACGCTCATCCTTCGCTCATATTTGGGTTAAAATACGCACCTAAGTGTCGTCCCCATCTTAATGATTGATAATAATTGATAATAATAATTAACAATGGTGCTCTTGTCTTTTCCACGAAAAATAAGGACATTAATGCGTTACCAATAGACATACACACACAAGTACAGAATTGAGTCCACACAACATTTTGGAGTCCAGACAGAAAACGCTAAAAAATATACAGTAAGACATCAATTAAATTTAATAAGCAATAAGGTGCAGTGTTTATAAATAAATAGTGATGTGTTTGTAAGTAAAAATGATTCTTACTGCTACCACCGGTTCTAAGGAAAAGTAGCAGTACCAAAAACCAACGTTTACATTTGAGAAAAGAACTGTAGTACTTACGACTAATTCAAACTGTCCCTCTAATGAACCTGTATTATAGGTGTTAATCTGTTGGCAAATATATAAATAAAAAAAAATACACAGGCCACAAAACATGTAACATGTAACGTTAACAACGTAAAGCTTTGAAAACTCACTATGGTTTGCTAAAAAAAACTTTCACTTGATGTGGTGCAGTACCGAAGTTATTAATCTCCTTTGGTTTTAATTTTTTTTTAAAGTTTTGAAAATCAAAGTTATTTCCCATTAATAGCATTATTTGTAAGCAGCTTTTAATGTTAACATATTAATGACAGTTTGAAGAAACCACCTTTATCCAAACAAACATTTCTTATTTAAAATATTACGTAATCTCTAAACGATAATCGGTACATATATCTAGCAAACATTCGGAGGAAATGTGACAAAAACGCACAAATCTGGAGTTTTGTACGTTTGTAGTTTTATTTCCTAAGTAGGGGTAGTACCGATATCGTTGTCGAAATGTAAGTAAGTAGAAACCAAAAGTGACACATTGGAAAAGCGAAGTCACAGAATGGACAGACAAACATAAATACCGCATGATTCTAAGCAATGTACAGACAAAACTGTAATTTTATTTATATAGATAGACTAGCTGACCCGGCGAACTTCGTATCGCCTAAGTTATAGGTTTCCCCTAAGACAGACCGATGGAAAGAAAGTACCGTTACGTTTAATTTTCAAGATGATCTCGTTCGCATCGCTCAATCACGTCCTGGTTGAAGTTCGTTCGCTACGCTCTTACCTTTGGGTTGGAGCTCGTTCGCTACGCTAACTTGCCTCCAGGTTGAAGTTCGTTCGCTACGCTCACTCACCTTTTGGTTGCAAATTAGCTGTTGTCATAAATGTAAAAGAAATAATAGTGCTGCACCCTGTTGGTAATCCTTGTAACTTTAATGCTATTGAACATCGTAGAACAGAACCAACTTGTTTAATTGAAACAGCTGTTAAGATTCATTAATTCCATTTCTCATAAGGTTAACATGGGAAACTCCAGAGCCACTGGGGCGGAGCCCTTTTAAGAATTTCGAAACGGGAAATAGTTTACGTCCGATTCGCATACCTACAGAATTTACACACCAAATTTCATAACGATCGGTGAAGTCGTTCCGGAGGAGTTTGCAGACAAACACTGTGACACGAGAATTTTATATATTAAGAAAGATAACGTTATCAATAGTTTTTATACAGTAAATTGCAGTATATTGAGGTGAACATAAATCAGCGACTTCTAATGCTATTCTTATGGAGAACATTTTATGCTATACTGTATATAATTTTGTGTAAACATTTTTGGAATGTTACTATTTTCCCCGCCGTCACGGGATCTAGAACTCTAATTTGAGCCTTCTCCCGTCATTTTACGACTTCCCAGTCACCCACAATTTTGACGCAAAGAATCAGCTGACGTAATTAATATATGGACTAGGGGCATGTAGGGACATAAGTCCCTAAAAAGCTTGAAATGTAAAACAGCTTATTTTAATATTCAAACAAACTGAGAATCGAATTATTTATTTGCCAAGATGGATCTTTTTGTCTAAAAGTCGCTCTGTTTGCCTTTGTTGTTGTTATCTATATATGTGAAATCCAATGTTTGTTATATATGCGAATATGCGTTACAAAACGACCATCCGATCGTGATGAAACTTAAGGGAAGTAAATAAGTAATATACAAAATTAACAGTTGTATTAGCCACATTAAGTATAATTTTATGGTTTTAGGGTTCCATTTCCCAGTTGTCGAAGCCAATATTGCTCAATTGGCTCAATTATAGATAACGATATAATGTTATCCCAGGTTTTAATACAGTATACAGTGCATTTTTAGAGTTTACTGGCTAAGAAGTAGACCAACTGCGTGTATTGAATACTGGCCTGGAAATCAGATGTGTATGGCTTCCAATGCTATTCTTATGAAGAACATTTTACGTTATATCTAAATTTTTGTATATCTAAATTTTATATCTAAATCAGCTTGGATCCGCCATTTTGAAATGAGAAGAAATATTTAAAATATGAACGCGTTGTTGTGACCCACCATTTTAAATAACTTTTTTATGCTAAACTCAATGCCGCTATCAGTTTTTTGTTATCAAGCTTTCTTAATGAAATATTACAATTATTTTATTTAAAATTTCAATATTTAAAAAAACAAAATATGAATAGTAAAAACGGATTGAGGTATTGAGTTCAGCTTAAAAAGTTATTCAAAATGATGGGTCACGGCACCACCTTCATATTTAAAAAACTTTTTGTCATTTCAAAATGGCGGCTGATAAAAATAAATCTGTCATAGACAATGACTGATGGTGTATACTTATCTTTATCTAGCACTATTTTGATACTATGGTCTTAGTTTGTAAATGCACAATGTTAAAATGGGCAAAAAATAAATTTATAAGAAATTTTAAGAACAGATCGCAGCATCATATTCAGCGTAACAATCTCGTTTGAAACGATGGGGCACAGCCCTAGCTTTACATTAAAAAAAAACTCTAAAATGATCTTACGTGGCCCGAAGTTGACATCTTAATAAATGTAGAAAAAGTAGGGGGGACTCATTAAAAACTCACCCTGTATATAAGTATACTGTACAACATTTCCCTCTTTAAATTATTTTTTATTAGGATTAATTTGACATAATGAAATAATATATATACAGCATGAACTACAATAACAATTCCATAAGTTTAAGGAACGAATATGAGAGACAAATGCAGGTACCACGATTAGTAGAAAAATACCAGTATGGATCATAAACATAAACAAATGACATTTTTGGCCCGATAATAAGCATTATTTAACATTGCTTAAATGGAACTGCCAAATCATATGTTCAATGCTATTAGTATAGGATTCGGGCCAACAACGTCATTTTGTTTATGTTTATGATCCATACCGGTATTTTTCTAGTAATCGTGGCAGGTACGTTACGCCAAGCGTCCCTGACTTTCATCACACTTAGGATTTTTTAACGGCAAATTACAATCACCAATATCAGTCCAGTATATCAAGTTAATTGTTCCAGTACACTGTAATACAGTTTCCAACGAGATTGTGTGGTATGGGGTGCAAAAGAGCGAGATTTAATTTACTAACCTGGTATGACTTATACACGGCTAGGCACAAACTAATAAGGAGATCTCACGACGTCGACCACGCCTCGAGGCAATTGTGAAAGTGCACGAAACTTAATGAACGGTTGGATAGCAATGTAAGCTTTAGAAAGATGGTAGTTTGAAGGAAGTTTGCAGAGCACTTTTAGCCCGAGATATATGCGAGTGTATGGATGTCAAACGGAGCGGAAAGAACTAAATTTGCATAACACCTCACGAACAAAAAGGGCGGGTAACTGCCGAAGACAACTGTAAAACTATGTGAACCTTTGAAATAATACGAAACGTAACACGAGCTATATAACAAGCATTTATTGAAAACTGCAGGACTATTACGTCCTGAAAACGAATATGAGAGACAAATGAAGGTACGCTACAACAAGCATCTCCGACTTTAAGACGACTTTATTTTGTACGGCAACTCCAACCACCAAAATCGGTCCGGTACGTCAAGTTAATTGTTCCAGTATATTGCAATACAATTTACAACTCGATTGTGCCTGTTGGGGTGCAACAAAATTAGAAATTCGTTTACCAACCGAGTATGACTTATACACGGCTAGGCGCAAACGAAAGAGGACTTACGACGTCGACTACGCCTCGAGACAACTGTGAAACACACTTCACAGAATACAAAAGGTAATTCGAGCTATTAACAAACATATATTGGAAAACTGCATGACTCTTACTACCTGAGAACGAATATGAGGGACAAATGCTTTTACGCAAAAACGTCATAATTATGATTTTTTACGGCAACTTCCAACAATCAAAATCGGTCCAGTACATTAAGTTAATATTGTTCCAGTACACTGTGATACAGTTTCCAACTAGATTGTGCGTGATGGTGTGCAAGAAATTAAGAAACTCATTTACCAACCTGGCGTGACTTATACATGGCTAGGCGCAAAGACGAATAAGGAGGACTGACAACGTCGACTACGCCTCGAGACATTTTTTTAAAGTGCACGAAACTAACTACAGTTGGATAGCAATATAAGCTTTGGGAAGATGGGAATCTGAAGTTCGCAGAACACTTGTCACCTGAGATTTGTGCTAGTGTATGGATGTCAGACGGAGTGGAGAAAGCTGAATTTTTATAACACCTCACAAATGAAAAAGGGTGGGTAACTTCCAGAGGCAACTGTGGAACAATGTGAATCTTTCACCCAATAAAAAACAACCCGGCGCAGCAAACCTTCAGACTAAGTGAATTTAAACTTGTCTGATTACATTTTTACAAAAATATTTCCATAAATAAGACATATGTATTCCCAATTTAAATATCATTAGATTTAACGAGTGCTTAGGTTTGCTGCTACGGGGAAGGTAAAACGTGTTTTTGGCCTTACGTTAATAGTATAAGATGAAATAAATAAATTTGTAAATTTGTTTAATATATATCCAAAAACAAGTAAACTACAACAGCTTTTATTTTCTCCTTCACAATAAAATGAGAATTTTAAATTACACTTTTTTTTTATTTTCCTCGTGACCTCTAGGCATGCAAAAGCGGTTCAATATGCTAAACTTATTATTTTTTAATCTTTACCAAATGGTTTAGAAATAAATTGCTAAAAGATTTGTTTTTAGGGTCAACACTGAGGAAAACTCATTTTACCCCCCAAAAACGCCCCCTAACCCCCCATTTCCATGGTCTGATTATGCTGCTTCGTGATCTCGTTTGAATAAACGTAGTTTTAAACGTTTGTACCAATTTTCGTTATAATTGGATAATTTTTACTCGAGTTATCGCGCTATATGAATTTGAAGGGATGTTGTTTTTGCCCTCTGGGGACCTCAAAACGAAAAAGCAAATCGGTCCCTGGTTTAGTTGTTACCATGAGACCTACGGTAATTGCTTATTCCCTATATGGGGAATTCGCTAAAAGGTAATATAAGTTAATAAAGGCATTTAGTGGAAAACTGCAGGACTCATACGACCTGAGTGACAGGCGATAAATCAGGGGCATGTTTGCGGGACTATACTATGTATGTTCATTGGGGTATAGGCAACAGTAGCGAAAAATCATAGTCGGTTATGAACACTGTAGCCGACAAAAGACAAATATATCGATGAGCTGATTCGACTCAATAAGCAGAGAAATAAGGAAAATTAATTGAACAGAAGGTATCATTAAATGGCCTGACAAACCAAGATGAACGAGCCACAGCAAAATATTATGTAAGGCGTTTAAAGCAATCTAATCACAAAGAACATTATATGATTGTAACGTTTAGAAAAGCTTTATGCTAGTGCATTGATATGCTTATTAACATGTATAGATATTATACTAAAGACGGAGGCTATACTATAATCAAGGCTAGATGGCTCCGGTTGTGATAGGGCCAATGACGAGCTGATTGTACTAAATAAGCAATGGAATAAGAACTACAGAGGAGAAACCCTATTGCACAAAGATGTTGTGAGGACACAGAATTACACAAGTCTGTAGAGGGGACAGTCCCCTTGAATGTATTGGATTTATTTTGAAAATTCATTCTCCAAGTGTGTTAGAATGCCTATTTTGTAAAACACAAGACTCTTAAAAGGACAACTAAAAGTTTTACCTATATACAAGGGTGTTAAGAAAACTTCCCTCTTATTAATAAAGAACGGCAATTGTTCTCTTATCAGCACTGTATTTGAATGCTGTCCACTTAACATCCTAGGGTAAATCTATGTACAGTGTGATTGAAAAGTCCCAGGACGAGGTAATATATTTTGTTGACCTTTATAAATACAGGAATGACACTTTGTAAATCAATTATAACTATAAATGTCTACCTTTTTCGAGCTATTATTCCATTTTTCCATCTTAAGGAGGGCGGCCCATGAGGAGTAAGTCAAAATCCTCAAATTGAAGCATGGATCAAGTTTGGTATAAAATTATAGGTCTTATTTAATAAAGCGCCATGCCGCAAGCCCGAACTCAAACGGATAACCAAGTCGCAAAATGGCAGCTATTCAAAAACGTCCTTAATCTGCCTTTTTGAAACTTTGAACGGCTACCATTTTTATCGTAAGCTCAAATTTAAGACTATTATATTTATATTTCACCACAAAAAGATTTTAAAAATGTATAATTAAGTTTCTCCGAGTTTTCAACTCTACAGCCTAAACGGTACGTTTTCGAAAGTTTGAAAATGTCAAAATTGGATTCCTCACATACTAAAACATACATTTTGACATACAGATCAATAGGGTTCAACATAATAACAAACTGTATATTGTCATAATAGTCGCGCTCAACATAATAATTTTTATTGACCTTATGGCTACATTATCGATCATAGTTGTAATAACCATTATGAATCAGCATTATTTGGTTTAGGGTTTGAGACTATTATATTTATATTTCACCACAAAAAGATTTTTAAAATTTATAATAAAGTTTCTCCGAGTTTTCAACTCTACAGCCTAAACGGTACATTTTCGAAAGTTTGAAAATGTTAAAATCGGATTCCTCACATACTAAAACATACATTTTGACATACAGATCAATAGGGTTCGACATAATAAGAAAATGTATATTGTCATAATAGTCGCGCTCAACATAATAATTTTTATTGACCTTATGGCTACATTATCGATCATAGTTGTAATAACCATTATGAATCAGCATTATTTGGTTTAGGGTTTGAGACTATTATATTTATATTTCACCACAAAAAGATTTTTAAAATTTATAATAAAGTTTCTCCGAGTTTCCAACTCTCCAGCCTAAACGGTACATTTTCGAAAGTTTGAAAATGTTAAAATCGGATTCCTCACATACTAAAACATACATTTTGACATACAGATCAATAGGGTTCGACATAATAAGAAAATGTATATTGTCATAATAGTCGCGCTCAACATAATAATTTTTATTGACCTTATGGCTACATTATCGATCATAGTTGTAATAACCATTATGAATCAGCATTATTTGGTTTAGGGTTTGAGACTATTATATTTATATTTCACCACAAAAAGATTTTTAAAATTTATAATAAAGTTTCTCCGAGTTTCCAACTCTACAGCCTAAACGGTACATTTTCGAAAGTTTGAAAATGTTAAAATCGGATTCCTCACATACTAAAACATACATTTTGACATACAGATCAATAGGGTTTGACATAATAACAAACTGTATATTGTCATAATAGTCGCGCTCAACATAATAATTTTTATTGACCTTATGGCTACATTATCGATCATAGTTGTAATAACCATTATGAATCAGCATTATTTGGTTTAGGGTTTGAGACTATTATATTTATATTTCACCACAAAAAAGATTTTTTAAATTTATAATTAAGTTTCTCCGAGTTTTCAACTCTACAGCCTAAACGGTACATTTTCGAAAGTTTGAAAATGTCAAAATCAAATTCCTCACCTACTAAAACATACATTTTGACATACGGATCAATATATTTTTACAATCCGTTCTTTAGTAAAAACCTGTCTATTGTCATAATCGTCCCGTGAATTATAATACTTTGTATTGACCTTATGGAAAGTAAATAAAGATACGTCTTTTACACGCTTTTTTATTTACGCTTATACTGTTACTCACAAGACGATAAATATACAAAAGATGGAAAGTGGTGATCGATTTTGATTGGACACTCCAATCATCATCAGACCCAATAGGCGAATGACAAGAATCTTGAATGGCGTCCCTATTTATACCCTATTGGCTACCGGAAACACCGGCCAATACATTTTTATAAGTACAACTGGAATCGAAATTTACTTGTTCATTAATCAACGTATTTCAATTTTTACATTTTTCCTTATAAATATACAATTCTTCCCAAGCATTCATCACATATCCCTTCTTACAATTCTTTAAAATACATAGATTATCCTCCATTTTTCCTATTGAGTGTCCATTTTGTAACAGGTGTTGTGCGACGTTTGATCTTTCTGGTTTGTTGGTCCTCCATGCAGATATGTGGTTTTTGAAGTTGTTGACGAAGTTCACAGTCTGTCGAATGTAGAAGCTATCACAATCTTTACAATTGATTTTATAGATGCCCGATGCGTCGAATCTGTTACAATCTTCTATTTTTGGGTGCAGTATTTTACTCATGGTGTTCTGAGTCCTGTAGGCTATCAAAACTCCGTATTTCTTGAATCTGTTAGCAGTCCTTTGTGTTGTAGTCCCCGTGTAGCTAAATGTGACATATCTGGTGTTTTCATCTTTTATCTCTTCTAAAGTTGTTCTGCTGTGTAGTGTATTCTGTCTAATGAGTTTTCTTTTCGTCTTTTTTGCGATGTCCTCTCTTGTCTTGGTTCGAAATCCATTAACTTGAGCTATCTTCTTAATGGCTTATCTTCTTAGTTGACCTTATGTCTAAATTTTTGGTCATAGTTGTAATAAACATTATGAATCGGCATATTTACGGGTTTTAGTTGAGAATGTCATATTAAAAAAAAAAATAAATAAACAAATTTAAATATTTATTACCGATTTTACTGGCATAATCGAATTGAATCCAGACCTCACTGTGCATTTGTTTTTAATTATTAAACAAAATAATGGTAGTAGTTAGAGTTTCGTTTAGATACTAGTTTAAATAAAGCTTTCGCAGACGTATAGTCTAAAACTATTGTAAAGTACAATACTAGTGGGTTTTTACAAACAAGAGAGATAATAGAGTTCGTGATTTATCAATGATTTTCATTTCTCATCGTTTGTGTTTGCTTTAAAGCAAAAATGAATAGAATAAAGCTCAAGGCTGTAGCAAGCATAACTATATGATACTATTAAATGGATATCATACAAATATAAAAATGTAGTCATCGATACTTTTGCCTATTTATTACATTGGTATTGTTTGAAAAATGCCATTAAAGTACTATATTAGTACTGTAAAGGAGTGTCATAGATAGACCTTCGTCAATAGGGCTACTGGAGGGCTCCCCCGGGATTTTTTTAAATTAACAATTAATAGACCTTGACTGTAATAACACATAGACACACGTATCCATATAGTCACGAACAAGGGGGTTTTAATAGTATATTTCGTACCTTGTGCCAAAAATAAGGTTTTGCTGGCTCGAGATGGTTTTTAAGTTCGAGACGAAGTCGAGAACTTAAATCGATCGAGAGCTGCAAAACCATTTCGGTCTGTGGTACGAACACTATTTTTCACCCCACTATACCCTATTACCACTATTCACCACTATAATAATGCACACTGATAGTCAACACAACTACAACTTTAAGGTTATGTGAAATAGTAGTTTTCATTACTAGACTGGAAAGTGACTCATTGCGGGGAGAGATGGCATTTTCGCGCGAGGCGAAGCCGAGCGCTGGAAACGCCATCGTGCCCCGCAATGACACTTTCGAGGCGAGTATTGAACATTATTTTTCATTACGATACCGAAAACTTATAAAAACATGAAAATTTTCGTTTATTTAACTTAGTATTAAGAGAAAAAACCGAACTAATGAAAAAAAACTCAACTCTGAATTATTAATAAGTGCACGGAAAAAACTCATAACGCTAACTTTCCGTGTGTATGTACCTCGACATAAGCACGGAAACTTAACGTTATGAGTTTTTTCCGTGCACTTATTAATAATTGCATGGCCAATAGTTTGAGGAAAAACAGACTATTTTGGGTAAAAAAAAGTATCTTTATTAAATTAACTACAGAACAAGCTGATGAATAAACAAATAAAGAAAGAGACCTTTGATGATTACATAGGATCAACACGCTGATAAATCTTTATTAATAAAAATGAAAATGTATGTTAAAGTCGCAGTTTTGATTTTCACTTATGTTTAACATTTTTTGTGGTAGCTTTAGGTTTTTTCTCATTTCTGCAACATTGACTTCCGAGTGTGTTCCATCAACTTTATTATTTTCTTGAATGAAATTGCGATTTTGCACAGTATCTTCTTCTGATGAAATTACATCGTCGATTGTAAAATATTGTTTTGAAACCAGATTCACCTCTTCATCATTGTTAGAAATGTTATTGAGTGGCAGTGAATCCAAAGAGGAATTGTTGTAATTTGAAATTGAATTAGTAATGTCTCTGATTGGAAGTAAATTCAAAGAGGAATTGTTTTGATTTGAGATTGAAGTACTTGGTTTTGAAAAAAGTTTTTTAGACACATCAATTTTTCTATTTATGGACTCCTCAATGTAACCTTCAGCAACGGTTGCACTTTTCCAGCCTCCGTGCCTCTTGAGTGTGAGTAAATCCGCTCCCCCTTCCACCAGCATTGACGCGGATGTGCGTCGAATAGCATGACCTGTGTAGGATTCAGGCTGTTCTAGCTTAAGGTACTGGGCGACCTTTTTGGGAACATCCGAAATCGTATGACTCCCGACATGTTGTGCTACGCACTTGCCTTGCCTGAAGCCAACAAAAAGTCTAGGGCTCGTCATTTTTGATGGGCGTAAAGACAAATATTTACGTACTAGCTGGCAGGGTTGATACGTACATTCATCGTCTGTAATGATGAAACTTCTGCTAGCATGTGTTTTACCATCTCTCAATGTAACCTTAATGAAACTGCCATAATCTTTTACGTCATTTATGCTAAGGCGTAATAGATCATCTCGCCTAAGGGCTCCAAAAATGCCAAACGTCAAAATTACTTTACTTAACAACCATTCTTTGTCGGGAGCGTTGATCATGAACTGAGAAATTTGATCAGATGTAAAAACATTCGCTTTTTTAGGTTTGAAACCAACAGACTTTTTCTTTAAAAATGCAACTGTTTTTGGAAATTTTAAATTTCCAAGATTTTTTTTTACTTTTAAGACATTTTTAACCATTGAATACTTGCTCCACAAGGTGCTAGGTTTCATAGTTTTCGACAGTTCTGACATATAGACTAGAAGTATGTCATCATTAACCTGGCTAGGTTTAATGTTTTCTTTTTGACACCAAGTACAAAGCTTATCGTATTCATTTTCGTATCTTAAACGCGACACATCAGGCAATAATTCGTTTGTTACACTTACCGCTCTGTTCATCAAAGTTTCAGGAATATTATCCATATTAGTACACATAGTTCAAAGAATCTATCTCAACAAACATAACCTAACTGACAATGTCAATATATAAGCGAGGAATGTGTTTTCAACAACAATACAATCAGCTGATCTGACTGCACCGCAAAATCCCATAGCGGTTACTTTCCGTGCAGTACATACGCACGGAAAGTTAACGTTATGTAACTTTTCCGTGCAGTAGCGGGAATTACCTATTTTCTTATCTCATTTTACGTTTAGAAAGTGTACTTTCATGTGTAGAGTAATGAAAAAATAATTCGAGGAATCAGCAAAAATAAAAATGAATAGTTGCTAGGCAACGGTGACAATAATAAAATTCTATTGCAATGCTATAGATTTTGATTGTGTATTTAAAATGCATTCATGTTTAAAGTAAGGAAGCGGACAGCTGATTTTGCGGCCCCAGGCTGTAAAACCCTGGTTGGCCCCCAAATTACGATGACAGCTGGCATGGCCAGCAAAACGTAACTTTCATCCACCAATTAACGTATGTAATAAAGCTAAAAACATCATAATGTGGTGAAAAATTATAAACAGTCCAAATATCGGAACATTCTTAAAGTTTTGTAGTCGCTGCTTCAACCTAATCCCCTAAAATATTTATCTAAAATGCATTTTTATGCTTTTTATTTGTTTGTGTATTTTATGTTTTGTGTGTTATTTTTGTAACTATTTCAGTTGAATATTAAAAAAAGAGCTAACTCCGTATTATCTTAGTGATTCTTAAAAAATGTCATAGCAGTATAAAAAGTTGAATGAAACCGTAAAACACTAGGCTAAATTATTACATTTAATGAAAGTTTATTTGTAGCAAAGTAACAAACATGAACGCGCTACTAACACCAGACGAATGACACTACTTGAAGACCGGACCAAGCGTAGGGGTAGAAGGAGTGGTTTATAAGCTGTTGACTGTTCGGTGACTCGAGTGCGTTTGGCGCGCAAATAGCTTACGGGTACCGGTTATTGGCAGTGCTGGGGATATATGTGAGTGAGGGTTAGGAGCAATACACAAATGGTTTCACAAAAGTGCCCTGGTCAACCCCTTCACCTATAACCCAACCAGATTTAGTCGCGCATAGGAATATTGGCTACTGCCACTGGTATAGAATTTTTTGTGGTGCCAGTTATCGATAAACAAAATAGTATACTTACAATAAACAAGCTTAATTATAATAGAAGTAAAAAAAGATAAAATATTTTCTTTCAAAACATGTGTATAATGGTGGTGGTACAGTATATAAGCCGGGTGGTTTGTACTGTACCGGCTCACTCCTTGCTTTGCTGTATACGATCCACGAACGGGTGGTTAGTCTATGTGTGCAAATGCAAGGTTACAAGAGGCCGTCAACACTTAAAATATAATAAAAAAGTAACATACTTTTAAAACAAATTTCAGGAAGGATTTTTCACCTCCTATATGTTCAAGATGGTGTTGTACCTACGCCACTGTGGTAAAGTATGAAATTTATTTAAGAATTTTGTTTGTAAAATTTTGCTAAACAACAATTTATACGTGTATTATCGGTATTATACAACATACGAAAGGTGACAGTGGATTGGGCCGTTCAGTATTTTTATTACAATAGGGGTAACCGTCATGAAGTGAAATGTTAATGTAGTACAGAGTTTAGTAAAAAATCTATGCGTGTTAACAATAACAGTTTTGGTGAAAAGACTCTTTGACATATAAAAAACTAACAGTAAACCGTATATCGATCCTTATTTACTCCACGCAAAAACTACGCGGATTAAGGATCACCCTACTAAAACAAAGTTTCTACTTACAATTTTATCATTTGTAATCGTTAGTAATTATTGAAGAATATATTTACCTCAGAAAACATAATATGTTACACCGAGTAGTAACTATGTTACATATACTTTTTGTACATCGAGTTAAAAGAATAAATATATATTCAAAGTAGGCCTATAAATAACTTGACGTTAATGTTTAGTGTTACGTAACCAGTCGAAATTTTAGCAGATCATCCACTAGTACATGTATACATATTGTCACTTCTTGTGTAATTTAAAACAGATTCTAAGCAATGCGTTCACCTACGATAAAACGGGTAAAAATTGGGTTTTCTCACTTTTGACCCTCAAAACACAAAATTTCCCAATTTTTCTCTAAACCTTCCTTAAGAGCTTAAAAAACAAACAATTCAGTATATCAAAGTGTTTTTGTACGGTTATTGGTTACGGAGAAAACTAAAAAAAAATTAAATTTAAAATCCCCATGTTATTCTTATGGAGAATATTGTAAAATGTTTTAGTTTGCTTGTTTATGGATATCTTTTGATCAAACTTGGCAAATATATTAATTTTATACTAAGCAATAATTATTTTACTTAAAACACACACTTTATTAGTTTCCTTGTAGCAGCAAACCTAGGTACTCGTTAAACCTAATTTTATTTAAATAGATCAATTGAAAAGCAATTCAGCCAAATGGAAATTCGCTTGGACAGCAGGTTAGCTGCGGCGGGGGTATTTACTTATCCTACATTAATTTGAAATTAATCACTAAACGGAGTTAATAACGGCAATGTAAAACTAAGATTAGTTTTATTTGGTAAATTACGTGGCTTTTATCATTTGCACTTTGGAATTTTATATTTCATCCAGTTGCATTATGAGAATTTTAAATTATAACAATTGAAACGATTGGTTAATAATAATAAGTTTTGGGAAATCGTATGTTATATCATTCACTATGGGATACAGAAGAACTATTGTATTAATAGTCAAAGGTCATATGCGAGATATAATAACGAGACAAAGTCCGTACATAATGGAAATTGTATAAATGGACATAAAACTTCACAAAACGTAAGTCTATAATTTAGGTAATACGAAAATTTAAAGAATAAAATAACAGTAAATAAAGAAGATGTGAGATGACGGTGGGGTTTAATTCAACAGTTGGCAGCACGTATTTTAGGTAGTATTATCCTGTATTCCGTATCAACTGGAGTAGAATCGACGTAAGGCTCGAGTAAATACGGAGTGAGGGATACTGCTACCCGGCCTCGAACGCCGGAAGTGGCGCGGAGGGGGAACGGCCGGTAGCGATATCACTGAATCTAAATATCAAGTAGCATTATCCCTCCGTACATCGTTATATATATATATATATATATATGTGTCCGTTAGCGCGATAACTCGAGCAAAAATGATCCGATTTTGATGAAATTTGGTACAAACGTGTAAACCTACGTTTATTCAAACGAGTTCGCGATCCAGCATGATCGGACCATGGGAACGGGGGTTTATGGGGGCTTTTATGGGGTAAAAATGGGTTTTTCCCATTTTTGACCCTAAAAACATAACATTTTGCAATTTCTTTTGAAACTATTTTGTAGAGCTTAAAAAAACAAATAATTTAGTATATTGAAGCGTTATAATGCGCCTAATGGTTACGGAGAAAATTCCAAAAAATTGTAAATTTAAAATTTCCATGTTATTCTTATGGAGAATAAGTAAACTGTTGTGGTTTGCTTGTTTATAAACATATTTTGCCCAAATTTGGAAAATGTTTTTATTTCTTACTAACTATTAACATTTTACATAAAAAACACTTTTACCCTCCCTGTTGCAGCAAACCTAAGTATGTTTTAAACTGATTCTATTTAAATAGGGAATAAATGTGATATTTTTAAGGAGACATTTTAGTTTAAATCCATTCAGGGAAATGGAAATTCGCTTAGTCTGCAGGTTTGCTGCGGCGGGGGTATTATTTCTATACTGTAGAATCTACAGTAATACAAATTATCCATCATTTTATGTAAACACAAGTTACATTTTAACAAATTTTGATTTTTTACAATTTTAAACCAAACTGACTCGAAACTGGAGAGTTCAAAGATAAGCTCGAGTTTCAAGGCCGTACTCTACTCTAACTCAAAATCTCGAATACTCGCTTGTTTTGTGTTAATAGTATAAAAAAATTGGATCCATTAAAACCGGATCCAGCCCAAGATCCGATTTTTTGTGGATCCGATCGGGCGTCGGTTCTAGCTCAGATCCGGCGGATCCGGTAGTCCGATATCCAGATCCGACCATCACTAATAGCAACGATACATGCACTGGATGACCTATTTTCTCAATATGGACTTCCTTACACCATTTACTTACTTACTTGATACTTGATGATGTCCCACTAGCATCGCTTCTGCAACGTGGTCGTCAAATGGGTAGATAAACAATAATAGGCCTAATTGAACAAATCTTCTACTTTAAAATAGGCCGCTTCACATAAATATTCTTTTAACATCTTCTTAAATTTATTGAAATTTTGCTCTTGGATAATGTTCCTTGGCAGTGAGTTGTAGATCTTGACACTACTAAAATATGGGCTCTTGCTGGCCAAAGTTGAGTTAACTTGGGGTACATGTACTTGATTAGCTCTTCTCGTGTTGTACTGATGGACCAGATTGTTTGTGAAAAAGATGTCCGGATTATTTCTCACCAAGATGGCAGATTCTAAAATAAATAGTGATGGGAGGGTTGAAATTCCAAGGTCCTTGAATAGGGGCCTACTGTGAGCAAGACGTTGAGCACCATACATTCTCCTAATAATTCGTTTCTGGAGGAGAAAGATCCTATTGGCCATGGTACTACCTCCCCAAAATACTATTCCATAAGATATTATACTGTGAAAACATCCATAATAAACTTTTAACAAAATGTCAGTCTGGACCAATTTCTGGAGCCTAGTAATTAAATTGATTACAGATCTTAATCTTGAAGCTATTGAATTAATATGTACATCCCACTTTAGATTTTCAGTTATGTGCAGGCCAAGATATTTTACTTTTTCACGGGAAGTGAGTGCAACCCCATCTAGCACTAGTTGAGGAGCTGGTTCAGGTTTTTTCCTATTGTAAAATTCTATAAGGTTTGTCTTATCAGAGTTCAAGATCAAGCAGTTTTCGTTACACCAATTTTGCATTTCAATTAGACTAGATTGAGTATCTTCAATAAGACTGACACGATCAGAGTTACAGATTAGGTGACATACATCGTCAGCAAAAAGCCACACATTCCCAGATGTTATGGAGCCAGGTAGGTCATTAACATAGAGCAAGAACAATAGAGGCCCTAGGTTTGATCCCTGTGGGACACCCACATTCATGGCAGGGGATGGAGCCGACTTATATGTGCGTAGAGTATTGTCATTCCCCAAATGCTTGAGTGATACGACCAGGTTGGGGTCTCTTAAATAAGAGAATATCCAATGCAGAGGTCTTCCTGCAATTCCCAGGGAAAGTAGTTTACGAAGCAGGACACTATGGTTTAGTAGGTCAAAGGCCTTGGTCATGTCGTAAAACAGGCATAAAAGGCTCTCAGAAAGATCCAGGTGGTTATAGATGTTCCTCAGGAGGGCAAAGACAGCATCAGATGTAGACATATGTTTTCGGAACCCAAACTGACTCTCAGTCAATATATTATTTAATTCTATAAACCTAAGGAATCTCTTCAAAAAAATGATTTCAAATACTTTTCCTATACATGGTTGCACAGAAATCGGGCGATAATTACTAACGGCAAGTGGATCAGCCTTTTTATACACAGGTACTACTTTAGATGTTTTTAACTTTGTAGGAAAACAGCCAGTTTCAAAGGATTTATTTATTAAATTTGCGAGGGCTTCAATAACATTTTCATTACAAAGCTTGAGGAGGCTGCATGGTATCTCATCAACACCTGAACTTTTCTTGGATCCCAGTGAATTTACCACCTCCCTCACCTCAGCAACAGTAGCATGTGTGAGAAAAAAGCGTCCCTCACCTAAGTCAACAGGGAGCTCAGGAGCACAATTGTCATTTGCCAACCTAGAAATTTCCTCATAAAAGAACTCACAAAAGTGATTTACAATTGTTTGGGGGTTTGTCACAACAACATTATCAATTTTCAAGCTTAAGTTAGTATGTGTTTCATAATCTTCATCACAAAGTGCACGGACCACAGCCCATGACTCCTTACTAGTATTTTTTGAGCTTAGAATTCTATTACTAAAATAAGACTTTTTTGTCATAGTAACAAGAGACGAATGCTGCCGTTTGGCCCTTCTGTAGGCCCTTTTAACATCTTCTGAACAACCCTGCGACCTTGTGTCCCAATACATTTGCAAAAGAGTCTCATGCGAGAGTACAACATCATTACCAATCCAAGAAGAGCTAGGTTAATTTCTATTCTTACAGGTTAAGGCAGGAAAGCTTACATCAAAGATATATTTAAACAATTCATAAAAGTTATCAAAAACAATGTCTAGGCCAATATCTAAATCTTGCAAAATGCCAACATGCACCCAATCCTCATTTCTCGTTAATATTTGAAATGTGTCCAGAGTGGTAGCGTTAAATTTCCTCCGAAAGGTCCTGCGCTCTTTAATTTTAGCATCACTGTCACACAATACATAAACAGACAGATAGTGGTGATCAGAAACATAAGTTGGGTCAGCTCGGGGCGCATGAAAACTTTCTGACAATGCTTCTATATTCAAGTCTGATAAGTTCACTAAATTCTGTCAGGATAACGGGATAATACAACATTTCTGTGCACCAAACCATCCTGCAAAAAATGGTCTGGCTGAGCGATCAGTACAAAACTTGAAACAAAAACTCAAAACAATGACTGAAGATACAGGAAGTCTGATGGAAAAGCTGAATCTTTTCTTATTAAAGTACCGCTCAAGCCCTCTTAACAATGGTAAAACGCCTGCAGAACTATTTATGAACAGGACTATACGTACTAGGTTACATCTCATATGTCCTATGGGAAATATAACAAGAAAAATACCTGATGATCATTCTGCCAAAATAAGATTACTAAATCCAGGAGATAGAGTTCAAGCCAGAAACTATGTAGGATCTACACAGTGGAAATTCCGTACAGTTTTACAGCGTTAATATCATCTTATTAGACAATCAAAACAAAATAAAGAGACATATTAACCAGCTCAGAAAAACACAGGTTGAAGCTAATATGGGTTATCAAAAACACCAAGATATTTTCATAGATACCAAGAAGCAACCCAAATTATACCAAGTCAAACAAATGTTTGTAGCTCTCCAAAAATGTCTTGCCATGGAACACACCTTTAGGAGATACTGCACCATCAAGTTCCTTTTCTCCTCAAATCTTACCTCAGCCTCCAATGGATTCCTCAGCGATAACCACATCTGGATCAAACATGGATTACACAATGTCAGAGCCACCTATAGGTGCTGACCAACAAAACATTGAGGAACCTTCAGCATTTATTAAAAAATATTGTAGAACCACCTATTCATAACCAACCACCATTGCAGTTAAGACGATCTTCGAGAATAAGGAATTCTAAGAAATGTAGTTGTTGCAAGTGAATGATGAACTAACGTTGAAGTCAAGTTGGGGAGAACTGTTATATATTATTATATCTATTAGTCTGGACTCATTAATTAACTTTGTTTCTATTTACAGCTGATGTAGCTTTTACAATTCTGAGATTGAGAAATGAATAAAAACAAGACTTTATTTTTAGTTCTTACAAATATGTGTTATAATTATTTAATTCAATAAGTACGTAACATGTATTTTCCTGAGCCAGTCATATTTTGCCCTTTTGAGATTAATAGTTATTTGTGCAACTAGTGAGCAAAGGGAGCAATTGACTCACTCGAGAGAAATACTTACACGAGAGGAATGGTTTCTCGAGTGAGGCAATTGCACTTTGCACTCAAGTTGCACATTATATTTTTCCTATAGTTACCATAAAACAAATAAATTGGTAAAGAAACGTGACATATTTTTACACAGAAGTGAACTTTTAATATGACATTTAATGACACAACAGTACAACAGCTGACCAGCTGATTTACAGCCAGTGCTGCCAACGTATTTCGCGCGCATACGACCTTATCTGCATGTTACGCGCTCACTATTTCGTGCCTTCACGTTGCAAATCTGGAGTGAGACAAAGTAATTAGAGTGAGACAATGTTAACATTGTCTCACTGATGAGCGAATTGGCCACTTTGCTTTCTCAAATGAGTGAGAGAACATGTACATTGTTAGGTAACTGTAGGAAAAATATTATAATAACTTAATTTCTCAACATTTCATAACAAAAATTACCTAATGATCTAGTAATATTATTTCAATACTCACTCAGTTAGATTTTCTGATGTGCATGACCAGAGCTGCTGTTACAATGAATGATCCTGAAAAGATCAGTCCGCCCCTGAAAACAAGTTTGATCGTTTTATAATTGTATCTATTCTATTGTATCAAGCAATATATCCCTGAGGATAAATAATTTCAGTAGTTACTATTTGAAAGAAACCTTTTACTCATGATTTAATCATACGACCACTATAAAGTAAATCGTAGGCCTAAATGAAATGTTGTATTAACACTTGCTTGTACTTTTGTTGTAAGCATTTAAGTTTACATGGATGATTACTGTTATTTAAACTGTAGTATTTTAAAGTATTTAAAAGTATTTGCGTATTTAAGTATTATATTTGCAAGTATTAGACTGTTAAATGTATGAGGGGGAGGGGTGTTAAAATTCAAATTTGTAGACATCAATTTAAAGTGTACACTAATTATTGCTCTACCCTATTTAAAAGACTATTAAAAGTTTGTCCATGTTATGTACCGTCCGGAAATGTATCACATTTACAGTCTAACCTTGATATAAAGAACAACGATACAGTAGAACCTCAATTGCTCAAACCTTAATATCTCAAATTCCTCAATATCTCAATTTTTTTTAATCCCCTTGAAATCCACATTAATCATAACTAGTAAACACGTTGCTCGAAATCGAGCAATTGCAACGAAGTATAGTAGTTATAAAAAAAAAAATAAAAGTCATCATAATTTCCGATGAGTTTAAGACTTTGAATAGAAAAATAAATAACAGCAATTAAATTATACAGCGGATCAAAATGTAAACAATTATTATGTTCTTCATAAGGATAACATGGGAACTTTAACAGCCACTGGGGCAGAGCCCGAGGGACTTTTCAAAAATGTAAGGTCAGTTTGCAAATCTACGCGACACGCTCTTTCCAATGAGACATCAATGGATAAAATCGGTTAAGAAATGGCGGAGGAGTTCAACCGACAAAGTTTCATGTAGCGTATTAATTATATAGATAATGTTAAAAGTACCTTTATAAATCGAAGTTTCTAAATATTTTACCTCAATAAGTTGAATTTTAACCATTTTTGAACAGTAACATTCTACCTCTGTAACTCAAATTTTCCCGTCATCGAGCCTCAGTAACTCAAAGTTTACCTTTATAAGTTGAAGTTCGCACGAATGTGCCTCAATAATTGGAAGTTTTGCCTTAACAGTGCAAGTCAGTGGTGTTTTGATTCCTGTTGAGACATGAAAATCCAACTTCCTGTGTTTGCTTCTTGTGTCTGTTTGGCTAAGTTCTGTAGTCAGTGTAGTCTGCCAGTTGTTGAGATAGTTTTTACATTTAATTTTGTTTAGTATTTAAATTACACTAGTACAGCACTGTATTTTCCCTTTAAATATTACTCTCTACATATTTTTGTATGTACAGTTGTACCTCAGTGACGTAGCCAGGATTTCAAAATAGGGGGGTCGACTGACTGGGGGGTCACAAAAAAAGATAAAAGGGGGGCCCAAGAAAATTTTTAAAAATATAGGCCCTAAAACGTTTTTTTTTTAGCTCTCTTTGCATTGAAAATAATAAACTTTAATGTCAATATAGTATGATTATATAGTTTTACATTTAATTTACCAAAAAAATATTATATTTAAGATTTATTGGTGGGGTTCTGGACCCCCCCCCTGGCTACGTCACTGTACCTATTCAGTATTTTTGTTGTTACAGTAGCTTGTTTTTACAGTATACATAAAGAGTTTGACTAATGTTTGCTTTAAGCAGACATTATACACAATAAATGTAGTTCCGTGTATGGATGATATACTGTATACTGTATTATTGTTTTGTATTTTGTACAGTATTTCAAAAATTTTTTTTGTTATTTAACATGTTTTTTATGTACTTTATCAAACTTATTGCCAAATAATAAACTAGGTGTACAATGCAGTTGTCTGCTTGCAATATTGAGCGGTGCCAGCATATTAATTCAATGTCAATGATATAAAATTTGGTTCGCATTTTAAATAGAATGCCTATTAGCAGTAGGTATCCAAAGTCAATCATAAGTTGCTGTCATAAGAATTGTCTTAAGGAAGAAGGCCACCCATCGACTTCTTAAAACCTCAGGAAATCTTCGTCATCGTGAAAGTTTTCGCAATTTGAGAAGCCAGTGCAAGTCTTTAGCCACCAAGTGTCATCAAGACTACTTAAAAAGAATTGAAGACGACATTCCTCATAACATAAAATCGTTTTGGTCTCACGTCAACAGACTCAAGAGCAGTCCATCCCCTGCTGCTAAACTATCATTTGATGGTAGAGAAGCTGAGTGTGCTGCCGGAAAGTGCGAACTATTCTCAAACTACTTTTCATCCATCTTCACGGAGAACCAAATTCCCTCGCCTGTCTTCGACTTTGGCTGGAACTTCTCCATCACTAAATGTGTCATCACTGCCTCAGACGTTCAACTCAAACTTGCCTCGCTTGACCCTAATAAGGGAGCCGGTCCTGATGCTATTCCTCCGTGCGTTCTTAAATACTGTGCCCCTATTTTGGCTCCTCATCTGGCTATCTGGTTTACATCCCTGCTCTCACTTGGAATCTTCCCATCGGCCCTTAAGCGTGGCTTTGTCGTCCCCATCTTCAAATCTGGTGATCGTTCAAATGTCAGAAACTATCGGCCCATTGTCATTCTCTCTGCTGTTGCCAAGGTGTACGAGAGCATTGTTTTGGACTACCTCTATTTTCATCTCCGTAAATGTATCTCCTCCTCTCAACATGGCTTCCTGCGCTCACGCTCAACAGTAACAAACCTGATGGAGTTTCAAGAATACGTCATGGCCGCTTTTGGCGATGCTCTCCAAGTTGACTGTGTTTACCTTGATCTCTCCAAAGCCTTTGACAAGGTCAACCACAACATCCTTGTAGCAAAGCTTGCCGGATATGGTGTGGGGGGGGGGCCTGCTTGAGTGGTTAAACAGCTACTTGACCAACAGAACCCTTGTAGTCAAGTACGACGGGTGCCTTTCTACGCCATTCAGTGTCCTATCTGGAGTCCCGCAAGGGTCCCACCTCGGTCCCTTGCTGTTTAACCTGGTCATGAATGACATTGGCAACGTCATCCTCAGTATCATGTTCATTTCTCATGTTCGCCGATGATATTAAGGTATTTGGCTCGGTGTCATTGGCTTCTGACTTTGAGCGCCTCCAACTTTCTCTCACTAACATCGACGCCTGGTGCAAGGAAAACTTCATGGAGCTCAACGTCTTGAAATGTGTCGTCATCTCCTACAAACGTGGTGCAGCCCCAGTCCAATATGACTACGTCCTCAATGGTTCTACACTGAAGAGAGTGGACAGGGTACGAGATCTCGGAGTGACAATGACCCCTTCGCTCAACCCTCACGAGCACATTGCCCACATTACAACCAAAGCTAGCTCCCTGCTTGGTTTCATATTTAGATCAACAAGGAATTTCAACTCACCCTTCACCTTGATCACGCTCTACAAGTCCCTGGTACGCCCGCTGCTGGAGTATGGGTCTATCATCTGGTCTCCCTTCCAGAAGAACCACGTCAGCCAACTGGAGAGCATACAAACCCGCTTCATACGGATGCTTGGACCGAGACTTGGTTTTACCTACCGCACTACCCCGGTTGACGATGTGGAGAAGTCCTTCGATCTTCTGCCTTTGTCACTCCGACGTCATCATGCCGACATATTCATGCTCTACAAGCTGGTTAATGGGTTTGTCGATTGCCCCAACATCCTGAGTGGTATCGACATTACCACGCCCAGAGGCACCCGCTCCAGGACTATATTCAGCAGACGCTTTCTCCCAGCCTACTACTCTTACAACAGCGGAATTAGCCGTCTACTCAAGGCTGGTAGCACGGCGGCTGCTCAACTGGATTTCTTCGGTGAGAAGCCCCTCCGGTTCAAAAAGAAGGTCTCCCTGATCACTTGAGCAACCACACTCCAGCACATCTGCATTTTGTCTTGTCATTGTTGAAACTTGCTGTTCATATTCTTTGTTGATTCTCTTTTTAGTTTATTCTTCTGTTATTAATATTTGTTATTACTTTGTTATTACTATTGTTATCACTATTTGTTATTACTATTGTTATCACTATTTGTTATTACTTGCTATTACTATTTATTATCACTTTGTTATTACCATTGTTATTACTTTTCTAGTTAGTAATATTGCAAATGCCATCTCAATTGTATACACATATTTTGTAAAAAGGTGCAATCCGTTGGGAAATAAATAAATAAATAAATAAAAGTCAGGATTAAGTGAATGAATTGTCTACTTGCAGGAACCATATTCTATGTTTTATCCGGTTCTCATAAGTTAAATGTCTACTTGCAGTATCCAATGCAAATGATATATTTGGTTCGCATAAATGGAATGCCTATTTACAGATTCTAAAGTCAATGGTACGTCTGGTTCACGTAGACGGATTGTTTACTTGTAGTATCCAAACTCAATGGTACATGTAAATGAATAGTCTACTTGCAGTATCCTAAATCAATGGACAATTTATTTTGTTCACATAAATAAAATGCCTAATTGCAGTATCCAAAGTCAATGGTAGGCTTAGGCCTACTTCTGCTTCACTTATATGGGACTAGCTGTACCCGCGGGCTTTGCCCCGTTTAACTTCATAGTATTCGCATGGCTCAATCATGTCCTGGTTGAAGTTCGTTCGCTACGCTATTATTGTAGTGAGGGGTTTGGGTGAGCCACTGGGATCGTGGAAATATTTTCACATATGTTAAAAAGCATTATTGGTTGCCGCGCCAGTTACTGGGATTGCGGAACAGAAATATCGTGTTGACGCCGTTAATTAAACAGCGTTGGTGGTGTAGTGGCTAGAGTACCGGACTGACGATCGTGAGATCCCAGGTTCGAATCTCCTCGACGACCATAACATTTTGCTTCTGATTTTGTTAGAATATGATTTTCTCTTAACTTCACTATTTTTTTTTATAATTTATAATTTAATTTTGTGATAAGAGTGCATTTTTTATAAATACATTAACTTTTTGTTTGTAATCATTTCCTAACAGCGAATAATTCAGATAGGCTAATCGATTCTTTAAATTATCATTTTGTTTAAGTATATAGGCCTATAACTTAGGTCTAGTTTTATTTTAGCAGTTAAAGGTAAGGAATATATTGTCAACCACATTCAAAATTTCCCTTTTTTTGCAATAAAATTTATCAATACGGCTATTATGTAGACTAAAAAGAATAAGTGAAAACTTTAGGAATTGGTTTACCGATACGTTACATTACATTTATAATAACATCAAAATAAGCAGTTTGCTTAACTTGAAACCTTATTTTTCCTAGTAGCTGGAACTTTAGACTACTACATGGCAATGTTTAAAAACCATTTTGTAAGTTAGTATCGCAGAGTAAAGCGAGGTGGTAGACAATAGGCCTATTTGGTTAAACGACGTTGTTACATCTTCTCATGAATTTGACAGAGGAGCATATAGGCCTAATATAATTGGGGATTAATTTTTGTCGAAGTGCACACAGCAATATTAGTGTTAATCCTATGGGATTTTATTGTCTAAGTTACACCATTTAGTTTTAAAGCTTATCTGTAAACCAAGTGGTTGTGATTTCATTTCGTAAAATGATTTTGTATTTTTAGCCACAGGTACGTTTTTTACAAATTTACTGGCAAATGAAGGGCGGTGTGATTTTTGTTGGTATAATTATGTTGTAGTGTTTTTAAATGACCTCGTTTTAACTTCTCCTTCTCCACGCAACATAGGCTTAGCCAAATTAGTTTTTTTTTCTTTTTAATAAAGAGGTTGGCGGCCTCTTTTTACCTTGCATTTGCCCGTCCACATAGACTAACCGCCTGTGCGTGGAACATTTACAGCAAAGCAAAGAGTGAGCCGGTACAGTACAAAGGTGAACTGTACTGATAAATTTTAGTGGCAGTGACCAGGATCCGAACCCACGACATCGCTGCCTTGGGCCTGAAGTCCGCAACGCTACCGACTCAGCCACCGACTCACTAATTTAGTTGACTATTAATTGTTGTTAAAAAGAACAGAACGATTATACAATTAAGTATAAACGTCATGATTTTAATCACTCAATATAGAAATTATTGTTAATCAATTCGTATTACAGTAGACAGGGTGTCTAGTTTATTTCCATTATAAAATTCAAGACTAATTCCAGACTTTTCAAGACTAATTCCAGATTTTTCAAGACTAGTTTTTTCAACAATTAGTGGGTGTTGATACCAAAATGTATCAATTCTCGATTCTTGATACCGATACCAATTTTTATAGCTTAACCAAATTTTCTGAATAATACTACACCAACCCCTGTCTTTGTCATAAAGTAGTATTGTGATAATGTGGTGTTTTCAAGTAAAGAAATAAATGCAGCAATAAAAAATTCTAACTAGCAAATGTGGTTTTTTTATCATGAAAAATTCCGCGTACCGTACGTTTAGACATCATCATTGACTGCAGCGGTTACAGAAACGTGATCGTCATCGTCCACGATCACGGCAAAATCATGAACATTCCCCACGGCCTTGTAGACATAAATGACATCATCGCCGTCTCCCGCGGTCTCAGAAACGTCATCGTCATCGTCCGCGATCGCGGCAAAATCATGAACATTTCCCGCGGCTGTTTAGACATCACCGTCATCTCCCGCGGTCACGGAAACGTTATCGTCGACGTCCGCAATCACGGCAAAATCATGAATATTTCCCGCGGCCGTGTATAGACATCATCATCGTCTCCCGCGGTCACGGAAACGTCATCGTCGTCGTCCGCGATCGCGACAAAATCATGAACATTTTCCGCGGCCGAGCAGATATAATCGTCGTCTCCCGCGGTCACGGAAACGTCATCGTCGTCTCTCGCGGTCACGGAAACGTCATCGTCGTCTCTCGCGGTCACGGAAACGTCATCGTCATCTCCCGCGGTCACGGAAACGTCATCGTCATCTACCGCGATCGCGACAAAATCATGAACATTTCCCGCGGCCGAGCAGATATCATCGTCGTCTCCCGCGGTCATGGAAACGTCATCGTCATCTCCCGCGGTCACGGAAACGTCATCGTCGTCGTCCGCAATCGCGGCAAAATCATGAACATTTCCCGCGGCTGTTTAGACGTCACCGTCATCTCCCGCATTCACGGAAACGTTATCGTCGTCGTCCGCGATCACGGCAAAATCACGAACATTTCCTGCGGCCGTGTAGACATCATCGTCGTCTCCCACGGTCACGGAAACGTCATCGACATCTACCGCGATCACGACAAAATTATGAACATTTCCCGCGGCCGAGCAGATATCATCGTCGTCTCCCGCGGTCACGGAAACGTCATCGTCATCTCCCGCGGTCACGGAAACGTCATCATCGTCGCGATCACGGCAAAATCATGAACATTTCCCGCGGCTGTTTAGATATCACCGTTATCTCCCGCGTTCACGGAAACGTTATCGTCATCTCCTGCGGTCACGGAAACGTCATCGTCGTCTCCCGCGGCCACGGAAACGTTATCGTCGTCTCCCGCGGTCACGGTTACGTCATCGTCGTCTCCCGCTGTCACGGAAACGTTATCGTCGTCTCCCACGGTCACGGAAACGTTATCGTCATCTCCCGCTGTCACGGAAACGTTATCGTCGTCTCCCACGGCCACGGAAACGTTATCGTCGTCTCCCGCGGTCACGGTTACGTCATCGTCGTCTCCCGCTGTCACGGAAACGTTATCGTCGTCTCCCACGGTCACGGAAACGTCATCGTCGTCTCCCGCTGTCACGGAAACGTTATCGTCGTCTCCCGCGGTCACGGTTACGTCATCGTCGTCTCCCGCTGTCATAGAAACGTCATCGTCGTCTCTCGTGGTTTCGGAAACGTCATCGTCGTCGTCCACTATCGCGTCAAAATCATGAACATTTCCCGAGGCCGTGTAGACATCATCATCATTGGCTTTCGCGGTTACGTAAACGCAAGACGACGATCGCGGCAAAATCATTTATTTATTTATTTATTTATTTATTTATTCATTTAACGGTTACAACCAATACAGTTAAATACATTGTTGTGCATGCTTAATAGTAACAAATAAACTGATCAAAAGTGAATACATGGACGGCTGTTCAATTATGTTAATACTCTAAATAAATAAAAAGTGACAAAGATTGAGTGCAATTGAGTATCAATAATAAATATTCTCAGAATAAATAACAACTTACAATGAAAAATTAATAACAGTGAGTAACAATTAATAAATAACAACAGTGAGTAACAATAATTAATAAATAACAACAGTGAGTAACAAATAATAAATAACAACTCTTAGATAACAATAACCAAGCCAGTGATGCAATAAAATATGTAGTGTGTAACAGTAATAAATATGCTCTTTGGTAACAATGACCTAACCAACAAATATCATATAAAATGAAACATGCAAATAGAGAATTATCACTATCAGGTAATACAACAGCTACAAATTTCAGACTGTCCGAATCACAATATTCAGACTGTGTTGCAGGGAATCACTGTAGTAGCCTCTGGACTTCTCTCTTGAAGGAGTTGGCCGAGACGCCGAAGAAGTTCAGCTGAGGAGCAAAAATGCTGCCTAGTCTTAGCAGTCTTGAAGTGCCATGGTGATAAGCGTAGTAGCAGGGCTCAAACCTTCTCCGGAAGATGGTCCCGGAACGTGTTCCTCTAGGAATTGTGAAGTCAATGCCGGACAAGAGAGCAGGGCAGTCCAGGAGACCATTCACCAGCTTGTAAAGGAAGAAGAGGTCAAGATTGGTTCTTCTTAACTGGAGTGGTTTGAGATCAAAAAGCTCTTCGACCTCTCTGATAGGCGTTTCAATGTAGTCAAAGCCAATCCTACATCCCAGCAGTCTGACAAAACGGATTTGGATCTTGTTCAGCATATCTTGATGTCCGAGTTGATACGGTGACCATAGAATGGATCCGTACTCCATAATTGGTCGGACTAGAGTTTTGTACAGAATAACAAGTGGTCTTGGTGAGTTGAAATCACTTGTAGATCTCATAATGAACCCAACAAGAGAGGATGCCCTGTTAACTATGTAACTCAAGTGCCTTTCCGGACTGAGGGTAGAAGTCATTACTATCCCCAGGTCCTTGGACTCATCAACTCTTCTCAGGACAGAGCCATCAATCGAGTAGTCATGGAGAACACCGCCCTTTCCACGCTTAAAGGTCATGACCTGGCATTTTGAAATGTTGAGCTCCATGGCATTGGCATGGCACCACTCCTCGATACGGTCCAAGGTAAGCTGAAGATCTGCACAGCTCTGAGGGGAAGTGACTCTGCAGAAAACCTTCAGATCATCGGCGAACATAAGGTAATCAGTCTTGATAATGAGACCAATGTCATCGATAAAGGCATTAAATAGTAGTGGGCCAAGATGTGAACCCTGAGGTACCCCAGACGTGACGCCAAAAGGCATGGAGATTGACCCCTCGTATTTCACCAGTAGAGAGCGACCACTCAAGTAGTCCTTGAGCCAGTTCAGTAGAGAGCCACAGATGCCATATCCTTCCAACTTGGCAACTAAGAGGCGGTGATTGACCTTATCAAAGGCCTTAGAGTAGTCCAGGTAAACACAATCCACTGAAGATGACTCCATAAACGCTGACATAATATACTCTTGAAAGTGGAGTAGGTTGGTGAGTGTCGACCTCCCATGTCTAAAGCCGTGCTGGTTGTCTGAGAGAAATCCGTTGAGATTATGGACGAGGTAGTCAAGGACTATGCTTTCAAAAATCTTGGCGAGGCTGGATTGAATTGCAATAGGCCTGTAGTTTCTCACATTCTTCCTATCCCCGGACTTGAATATGGGAACCACGTAGCTTTCCTTGAGTGAAGACGGAAAGAGTCCAGCTGTCAAGAGAGCATTGAAGAGTATGGCCAAGATAGGAGCGAGGACAGGGGCACAATATTTGAGAACCACAGGTGGTATTCCATCAGGGCCAGCTCCCTTGTTGGGGTTCAGAGATTCTAGCTTTGATTGCACATCAAGAGCAGATACTTGAAAACCTGAAAGGCTGATGTTAGTGCCATAATCGAAGTTGGGAACGGGCACTTGATTGTCACTGAAAACAGAAGCAAAATACTCAGCAAAGAGCTCACACTTTTCGAGAGGCTCAGATGCCTCCCTGGTGTCGTAAACTATTGTAGAAGATGTCATTGAGGGTTTCCTTACGCAATCAACATGAGACCAAAAAGATTTAATATTGATCTGGATGTCTTCCTCAATCCTGTTCATATAGGCTGCTCGACATTGACGTGCTAAGATCTTACAGTCTCTCCTGAGGTTTTGAAATGCTACAAAGTCATCTATATTATGAGTCTGCTTGAATCTTTTATGTTGAATTTTCTTCCGAATAACCATTTGTTTGAGGGTACGTGAAAACCAAGGTGGGAAGTGTGATGCGCCAACTCTTTTAAGGGGGGACGAATCCTTAACTGCTTGGCTTAGACTGCTGCTGAAAGAATTAAAAGCTTTTTCAACATCATGAAGGTCAGCTGGGCCGGGGTAAGTACATGACTGAAGCAGATTGAAGACTCCCTCCAAGTTACAACGACGAAAGTCAGTGACATATTTTGGTGTACAAGTTGAAGGTGTGTTGAGAACCTCAAATGAGATCATAAGAGCAGGGTGATGTCTGTCCTCCACCAGCAATATATCATCCGCCTCATCAACCTCTGAGCCGTCAAATGCAGATAATATGATATCCAAACAGACTCCTCGATAATTTGTGATTTTGTTAATCTGTCTCAAATCATACATTGTAGCTATATTAAGAATTAGGCGTGAAGACTCAGTGAGCCTTGAAAAATCAACATTTTCCCAACATAAATTGGGAAGATTAAAGTCGCCCATCAGGAGAATTTGGTCAGGAGTTCCAGCAGAATCGATAACTTCAATAATTGAGTCGCATATATCAGAGTATGTTGATGTAGGTCTACCGGGCGGAATATAAACATTTCCCAGAAGAAATTTGGTGTTACCGATACTGCAAAGAACATAAACTTGTTCATTGTTGTATGCTGATAAATTGATTTGATTACAGGATATTGAACTATGTACAGCAAGTAGAACACCACCTCCGCTTGTTTTATCACTGGTCCAGTTAGATCTGTCACATCTAAATATTGAGAAGCCAGAAAGGCCAAGCTCAGAGTCGCTTATATCAGGGGTGAGGTTGGTTTCAGTAAGAGCTATTATATCATAAATACTAACCAAGGCATTTGTAGAGAGATCAGCCATCTTACTCCTCAACCCATTAACGTTTTGGTAGTAACACTTTAGTCGTTTTGAAGGGAAGTTGACTTTTCCCCGTTTTTTGGCAACTGTTTGACAATACTAGGGACATTGTTTTTATACACTATTTTTAGGTCTTTTTCTCCTCTAGCAGTACGAGATTCCAGTTCCAATTTCAGTGTCTGGAAGTACTCCGTCTCTCTTGGGGTACGGTCCCTGGAAACCCTCACTTCCAAAAAACGATTATCCACTTCGGATAATTTGTCTGACGAGAAGAGTCTAATAATCTCACGGACATCAGCTTCATTGTTGAGAACCACCTTTAAGGGCCTAGCTTTTCCAGAGGATTTTTTCCCGACTCTAAAAGTTTTTATATTGGTGATGTTTGCGGAGGCATGAGTATTACGGATAAGAAAGGTCACAAGGTCCAGGTCATGGTGTTTTTTTGTGGTGATATCTTGGCTTGTGGATTCCACCAGTTTATAGATCATAATATTTTTGGCACGATAAGCTCTCTCATTCATCTCAGCTATAGCGCTTTCAAGGCAATCTGCACCCCTTAAGTTATTTGAAGTCGAAACTTTTTCTTCAAGAGCTTGCACTTTATCCTCTACCTTCGACACACGAGGCTCCAGGGCAGTTAACGTATTGCTCATTGCAGCAACCTCGGATTTGATCAACACAATATCGGTTGAGATGCTATCAATCTTTTCAACCTTGTTCAGAAGGCTATCGAGTTTGGATAACACAGAGTTCATTTGAGTCGAGAGTAGTGACAGGGGCTGGTCTCCGGAACCAAGACAATCAGTCCTCTTGCAATACCATTTTTCATTTTTATTTGCACATAATTTCTGGTACTCAGTTTTATTCATCTTGATGCAGTCTCGGTGAAACCATCGTTCACAGGGGCCCTCACATCCAACTCCCTCATCCTCAACAGTTTTTACACAAACCGGGCATGAATGCGACATTGTGTTTTGCTGAAATGCCCTGGGCGTAACTATAACAAGAAAGTTGAAAATTCAGTGGAATAAATCGAAATCAAAATGTCTTGAAGCTGGGCGCTTGGCAGTGTTTACCCGAACGGAGGCTACTCAATTCACCCCCAGGTAATAAATAACTCGGTGAGCCAAGAGTTCAACAATAAGTTTCTTTCATATAGTACTCAAAACTTTACGAAGACGATATCAAAAAGGCAGTGGTTTCTTTTTGGCTATACGTTCCCCCTTTTTCTAAGGCTCAGTTGGTTTGGTATTTACAGCTTTGTTAGTTGGAGTGGAGTGGACTCAACAACAACGGACAACAGACGACAGGAATTGGTGTGTCGGAAACCAGTGACCAGACCAGATCTAGGCTATGACAGTTGATCAGTAGCAGCCTTGTGTGAGTTGACCCGATGGCAAACCAGGGTTGGGGATTCTGGTCCACATTTAAGCCCACGTAATTACAGTAGCAAAATAAACATCAATCGAGCAGGATCCCTTAGCAAACAATGCTACTATCAAGAAAAATCGCACAACCGATCAAAAAGCCAGTCACACAACCGCAATCATGAAAATTCCCGACTTTGAAATAAAATTTAAGACTAAATCCCGACTTTTCAAGACCATTTTGAAATTCAATACTAATTCCCGACTTTCCCGACTACTAGACACCCTGAGTAGAACCTCTTTAATCCGAACTAATTGGGACCGGGGGTAGTTCGGACTATTGAATAGTTCGGATTACAGAACATATTGTTGTCTTTACATAACAATAGCTAAAACAAGGCTAAAATGGATCGTAATTGTTACGGGAAAAGTTAAAAAATGCTTTATAAAGTAAAATACAGTGTTTATTTAATGCAGTATAGGGAATAAACAGTACTGTACATTAAATACAGTATACAATATAGAACTACTGTACTATGTATAAAGTACAGCAATGAGGTGTTTGGATTAGTGGACATTCGGATTACTGGGGTTCGGATTAAAGAGGTTCTACTGTACATGCAATAGACTAATATGCTCTTTATTATTTATCAGATTTTTTATTTTGTACTGTATTTATAATGTGGTAGATCTGTTGACTAACATATGTCGAGGCTCTTGTTTACTTTTTAGTGTTAACTCGCAAATAATGTCATGGCGACCAATCAACCCATAAGGCCCATGTTAAATTTCTAAAAGTTTGCATTCTTTAGGAAAAAGTCCTATGGTCCGATTTGTACCATTTCAGATTTATATGGTTGGGTACTATGACTGTGTTAAATTTCGTGCAGATCGCTTCAACCGTTCAGGAGGAGTATTTGTAAAACAAAAGCAGGAGTGTAGTATAAATTGTTTTATTTTGCTTCCAAAGTTACTATTCAGTACGTTTGAATACAGTTTGAGTTCGATTTATTAAAGGTTTAATACGTAAAAGTTTAGTTATAAAGGCCGTGACGTAACATCACTGTCAGACACCAACACCTCAGTATTTCGAACTTTTTCATATGGAACCTTCATAACTCGAACCTCAATAACTTGAAAAACTTGATAACTCTAATTTTTATCATGACCCCTTCAGCTTCGAGATATTGAGGACCTACTGTATAACAAATTCCACGATATAACAAATTTTTTTTAATCCTCTAGAACTCAATGTATATTTTACCTTTATATAACAAACAAACCATGTCAACAACCTTGATTTAACAAATTTTTCATGATCCCGGCTAAAATAAGACACCTCAATATAACAAATTTATCATTGGCAAAACCTCTACATAGTGAATTTAACCTCTACTTAACGAATTGTCTGCGTCTTTCCCTCAATATAACAAACCCCCCCCTCCCATTATTGTTTTTGTCGTTTTTAAAAATCAGTTTCATTACCAAATGAAATGGAAAGGTGACACTGTTAACCTCATGTTGTGTACATTTCAAGCATTGATGACATCAATGCTTGTGCCTAATTCGTCTCCTCCGTTTTACACATCTCTGTCTGCTGTCGCTGCGCGCTATGTGGCAACTGAGAACTGATATAATTCACTGAGGACTGATGATGACGTAATGTTAAGTAAGCTGTGATTGGGTGATAAGTGACTGTGGTGACTTTTTTGGATGAAGAGAAACTTAAGAAAGAACTTAAGAACGAAAGCAGAGAGAAAGAATATCAACATCGTTATCTTAACATTCCTTTTAGAAGTATTTTTATTATCTTTAAGTTGGCTATTATTATACACTTTTATAATGACTTATCTAATATTTTTATTGTTTTCAATACAATTTTTTAACTAAGGCAACACCAACGCTATAGTTGATGATTATTATTGACATTCCTCTGTTGTGATAAACTAGTACTGTTAGTTAGCCTACTGGCCTAACAAGATAAGTAGCTTACAAAACTCTCTACTGTTTTGTTTTGTTCTTTACGTGGTGTATTGCTGTACAATACAGTGTTTGGCTAGGTTTTTGGTAGGTTAGAGTAAGCTGTGATTTTAAACTTACAGTTTGTAAACTGTACCAAGGTCAATGACTAGAAATGTCATGATTGCACAATATTAAAGACTGGTGTCCCTGTTGCTCGAATTCGAGCAATTGCTAAGTATTACAGGCGTTATTTTAAAACGAACTTCAACCAAGTCAGCTTTTTTATCCTCGAAATCAAAATATGTCCTTACTCACTTGTTCCATGTTAGGACTTTACATTCTACTTTACATTGTTGTTAACCGTTCTGATCACATGAAGCCTTGTGCCATTAAAAGGTACTTGGCTTGGTGCTTTCATAACTGCAAACTCAAAATACACCCACAAGTAAAAAAGAATCAAGTCATTGGTTAAAAAAAACTATGTTTGTGTAAAAACATGATTCACATGAAGTAGATGATTTGTTTGATTTCTCGATCAGCTGTTTCGTTTCTAATGAATTAATAATGTCAAAGATTTGTGATTTTAAATACATAAATTATTATAGTAAAGTTTTCTAAATATGGCAACTTATTCTCAACTAAATTTTACAATTCCCAGCATGAAAATGAAGTAGTGAAATCCATTATGAGTAAAGTTTAAGGCACACAATCCTTGATTGAAATGTAGTATACATTAACAGTCATAATACACAACAATTATTATGTAGTAGACTTTGACTATTTTCAAGTAACAAACATATGTTTCTGTAAATAAAAATTATCTCCCTTGTTATCCTTATGGAGAAATACGAAACTTTAAAGGGCCCCAGGGCCTCACTCTCTAATTATTTCCTTAAAAAGAAGGTTTCCTGCACAACTTCACGTTATGCTCTTTCCAATGACACCAAAAACATGTCAATCGGTTCAGTAGTTTCGGAGGAGTAATTGTCACAAAAATCATGCTTGCGTATTAAATAAGTATAGATTCCTCCCCCTTATTACCCCCCATAATTGAGGTTCTACTTTACAATGTAAACACTGCACTGTAAAGTATTGTAGCCTATACTACTTTGGTAGTGTTTTAATGAGGTCAAATCCCAACCTATATTGACCGATGCTGGTTCTGAACCTCGACTTAGCGAAATTCCTGCAAACCTAACCTCAATATAAGGAACCTCGTTTTAACAAAATCCTTGATATAACGAATATTCAGTTCGGTCCCTTCAGATTTGTTATACCGAGGTTGGACTGTAGTAGAAAAAAACTTGAATAGTCTTGATTTTGAAACATTACACCCCCAGCCCAACATCAGTCAAACTCAAACTTACCACAAGAAAGTTGCTACTGATGAATGGAGCGGGTAGAAGTAGTTGACAACATTGTATTCTCTATCTTTCACAAAAGCTTTTATGATGCTTCTTGCACTGAAACATAATGTTTTCATTTTAATTTAAATATTCATATTTTCTGTAACTGTGCTCATTACACAACCTTACCTAACCTCATTATACAGCCTTAACAGAATGATTCACTGAACAGAATAGTTTGATGGTTGGGTTGGGACTAAAACAACAGACATGCGGCCTTAAATTCTATCATTCAAATTCAAAGTTAAAAGCATAGAAAAATACCCCGCTACAGCAAACCTGTAGACTAACTGAATTTCCATTTGCCTGATTGGATTTACAATAAAATGTCATACTAAATTATTATTTTTTTTTAAGCTCCACAAAATGATTTGAAAAGAAATTTCTAAATTTTATGTTCTTGGGTCAAAAATGGGAAAAACCAATTTTTAACTCATAAAACCCCCATAAATCCCCATTCCCATAGTACAATCATGCTGGTTTGCAAACTCGTTCAAATAGATGTTGGTTTACACGTTTATACAAAATTTCATCAAAATCGGATCATTTTTGCTCGAGTTATCGTGGTAACCGACACACAAACACACACTTATATATATATATTATATATATACTTATAAAAGGCAAAGCCCTCACTGACTCAATGACACACTCACTCACTCATCACTAATTCTCCCACTTCCCATTTACCTAGGAGGCTGAAATTCGGTACACGGATTCTTTGGGCATTAAATAGGAAAACAAGGTAGTTTTTATTCTGATCGGGCTTTCGGGCTCCGCCCCAGTGGCTCTGGAGTTTCCCATGTTAACCTTATGATTTTTCATATTTAAAAGGAGTTAATGAATCTTAACAGCTGTTTCAATTAAACAAGTTGGTTCTGTTCTATGATGTTCAATAGCATTAAAGTTACAAGGATTACCAACAGGGTGCAGCACTATTATTTTTTTAATTTATGACAACAGCTGAGAATTTCAATTGGCTGCCATTTTTTACTGGATTGAGATAAAGACCTCTAGTTTGCGTTGTTGGTTTTCTTTTACCAGGACCTTTAAAATGAGGGGTCACTCGATGGGTCTTTGTATTTGAAATTTTTGAGTTTTCTCAAAAATCCCCCATTTTAGGGATGTACACTAAGTGACGGTTATGCCCAAAAAGTACTTCATAACATGTCATAAAGGTGTGCCGAGTTTAGTTTTTCTAGTATGGGCCGAAAAAAATAACAGGGGGTCTCCACACTTTTTACTAACCCTGTATATACAGGGTGTTTTTAAAAGAATGCCGGGATTTTAAATGGTAATTGCTTGGATACTATTCAAGGTAACTAAACGTTGTATACGTCAAATTGAAGTTTTGTAACCCGTGTGGCAAGGGAGGATACTTTGACCTTGGCATGCGTAAAACAGGTGCGGGGTTATAGGTCGCTATTGTGACTCATACGCCTGACGCCAGTCGCCAGTACGACGTTTACGGCGCAGCAGAATGCACAGATTGTAATCTGTAGTTCGCGACTTTTATATCCATTGCTAAATTAAACTAAATTTAAATTTACTTGACGATAAAGAAACTTGAAGCTAGTTTAATGAGTTTAATGGCACCTTAGTGTTTTGAAAAGACATTCGCCTGGCCGGCTAAAAACAAGCGATGACATAGTCAAAGAAATCCGACAATTCTGCAACAAAGGCCGGAAAAAATCTATTGCTCGACGAAGTCTTCAGTTTAACAAACCTAAATTGGTCACTTTATGATGTGTGCCAAAAAGATTCAGTTAAGACATCAGACAAACCCGCCGATTGCCCTAAGCGTACAGGCTTTGCCAGTTTTACGCTCATATATGATTGATGAAAATCTGAATTTTATTAAATCATTCCGAATCGTATGAAAGAATGAGAAAAAAACTTTATTATTTTCCCTTCAATTTGACGTTCAAATCGTTGAATTATCCTTGAATAGTCCCCGAGCAACGACCGTTTTAAATCCCGGCATTCTTTTAAAAACACCCTGTATATATGTATATATATATACCTCCTGCTGTCAGTCATTTTTTGTGTGGTGTCAGTCAATTTTTGGGCATTTTGCAGTAATATTTATAAAAAAATGTAACAAATCTACTTTGTAAAATAACTATACCATGTTGTATATTTTTGTGCAGCTAAATATATGCATATTATGATTCAGCACAAATAATTAGGTTTTTATAACTATTTTATCATAAAAAAGTATGGTACTTAGAAGGATAAAAAATGCAAAATATAAATATGAAAAAATGTTTGTGCCCCTATTTTTAGGAGTAATTGTTACTAAATGAAACATATGAAATAGCCATTTATTTCTAAATATTATAGCAAAAAAGAAAATACGGACTTTAGTGTGGTTAACTTAATTTTTAGGACAGCCAAGATTCATAAATATGATCAAGGAATAGTCGCAAAATCACTCACTCAGGCCCGTTTTTGACAATGTCAGTGCCCTAGGCACAACTAATAGTAGCGCCCCTTTACAATATATATAATACCCCCGCCGCAGCAAACCTGCAGACTTAGCGAATTTCCATCTGCCTGATTGGATTTACATTAAAATGTTGCCTTAAAAATATCACATTTTATTCCCTATTTAAATATAATTAATGTAGATAGTTATATTTAAATATGACTAAATTAATAGAGTACTATGGTAATAGCTTATTCCCTATGGGAAATTCGCTAAAAGAAAATTGTTAGGATACTTTTAGAGTTTACTTAAGCGTTTGATAGTGTTGCACATCCAAAATTGTTAAATATGCTGGAACAGATAGGTATGAAGGGAAGAACCTTGAAGTGGTTCCAATCCTACCTACAATACCGACTACAGTTTGTACGAATAGATCATTTAAATAATTCAGTGAGGTCCAAAGCTGCATCATTCTTAAGAAAGATAATATTTGGTGTCCCTCAGGAATCTATGAATTCTATACCTGTCCCTTTGTTATTTTGGCGCTATAAGAAGAGGCTTTCTGGAGAGATTGCAGAAGAATCACATCACTTGTGCCTCTTGGCAAATGATGTGAACTTAATTACCACAGCCGACACTACAAATTTATTGGAAGTCTCTTCTTTTGTTAATTCAGTCTCCATAACACAGTCTTTACAAAAATATATATTCCTTGGTCGATCTAAAAAAAAACCTTTATTCACTTCACAACCAAACAAAATAAACTCAATCAAGAAATCAAGAAATAAATAAGGTAAATAATATCAAGCTTTTTGGGGTTAGTAACAGACAAAAATTTAGACTGGTATGAACATATTGTAAACTATGTTGTTAGTTGTTAAGGAATTTTAAAAGATTTGGACAACACATTTTTGATACATTTATGACCGCCGAGGAAAACAAGACTGAAAACAGCTCACGACACCAATACCCAACAAGAAATAGAAATTTTGGTACTTTCCTGTTAAAGGGAACATTCATTATTATCGATGATTTTTGTCTCGATTTACCGATATTAACAGATTGAAACCTATCAGCTGACAACTACGATAAATAAATATTGTTTAGTATCAACCAAACAAACTTTCTGTAACAATTAAAACGGTTTAATATTCTCCATTTGCCTTTTCTGTTATCAAACAGAATTTTTAAATGGTACAGCAAGTTTGGTTGGTTATGTTAGGTTAGCTTAGAACAGTTTCATTTCTTAATTCATATAATAGACTATTTTATCCTAAACAAGATCAGTTGTCAATTTGTAATGGATTGTAAAGAACAACAAAAATATCGATATATCGAGAAAAAAATCATCGATAATAATGAATGTTCCCTTTAACAGGAAAGTACCAAAATTTGTATATACAAGAGCAAAAATTAGAATTAAAAAATTCATTATTTTCTGATAACATAAACATTAAGGAAATTCCTAACGAAATAAAGAAAGAGATAATTAGAAATGCATTTATAAGAAAACTAAAAAACTTAGTAAACTTAACTTATCTATCTTATTGGAAGTGTACTTTACTCTTTTAAAGAATGTATAAGGAACATATTGCACGAACCCTACTGCACTGTAAAATGTTTTACGCCACACTACACATTTTGTCGAACTTCCCATGCAGGGATTTAGTCCAGAAAACAGCTGTTTTCCGCCAGCTTAATCAAATGGGGTTTCATTACGAACTACTGTACTGTAATGAGTTTTACCGGACACCAATCAGCTGATTATACTGCATTTTTAGTCCTTTAGTTGGTTGTAATATATAAGGATTTGTACAGATTTAGTAGTATGGCGTAAACTACGTCATTGTAGTATGGCGTACGTAACTCGTCCAAAATGTGTTTACCGGACTCGTATGGTAATCACGTACTCGACTTCGTCTTGAACAGGAACGACCACACTCGTCCTGTAAACACTTATTTTCAGGACTAGTAATGTAATATACTATAAAGGATGATAAAGATTCTTATTCTTATATGATTGCACTATCATATTCTTATATTCTTATTCATTGCATAGAACTATTTTATACTATTTTATATTTTTTTGTTATTATTGATTAATATCATAGTTTATTATTTGATTTATTATTGTAGTTTAGAAATAATTGATTCAGTTCAATGTAATGTACATATGCATATCCATATATATAAAATCCAATGTATGTTTATTTGTTTGTTTGTCCTTTACGGACTCCGAAACCGCTCGAAAGATTGTAATGAAACTTTCAGGCATTATTAAGCATTATTCATTCAAGGATGGTTTGTGTGAAGTTTGGTGCAGATCCGTCAAAAGGGCTCCGCCCCAGTGGCTCTGGAGTTTCCCATGTTAACCTTATGAGTACTCATCTATATAAATAAAATTACAGTTTTGTCTGTACATTGCTTAGAATCATGCAGTTTTTGGTTATTTTTTTATGTTTCATAGCCTAAGAAAGGCGAAACGAGTCTTATCTAATTTTCTGTCTGTCTGTCTGTTTGTTTGTTTGTCCATTCTGTAATTCCGTCTGTGACGTCGAAATGTCATTTTACACCTCGAAAACTAGAGTAACGATCAAGGTTATAATCATTTTTCAGTATTTACTAGATTGGTGAGAGTGTCTTTGGCTATAAAAACATGGCCTCGCTTCTTTGAAAACAAAATAACAAACCATAAAAAACCCAATTTTGTTTGATTTTTGTCAAATGTTCTCCCAATGTTTACTATTATATTTGATGAAATAACGATCAGCTGTTTGGATTAGTTCTTACTTCTAGCTGTCACCTTCTAGCTGTGATATGTTTACATTAAAAGTTGTTTACAAATACCGCAACCATTTCCGATCAAGTTTTGTTAGTGAGAATCATCCAAACCAAGTGAGATTAAAAACGTTGTGCCTTACTTAACCGGTTTAATTAATCGCAAGTGCAACGATTGTTTTTGAGTTTTGATAACCGGGGAAAATACCGTGAATCAGTGTTGTATTAGTGCTGGGAAACTTACATTTTTTTTATCATCATCACCAATACAAACAAAATAACGTGTTATCAAAAACCCAATTTTGTTCGATTTTTGTCAAATTTTCTCCTAATGTTTACTATTACATTTGATGAAATAACGATCAGCTGTTTGAATTAGTTCTCACTTCTAGCTGTCACTGATGATATGTTTACAGTAAAAGTTGTTTACAAATACCGCAACCATTTCCGATCAAGTTTTGTTAGCACATCCAAACCAAGTGAGATTAAAAACGTTGTGCCTTACAAAAAAGGTTTCCACTCATTGACGGCGCTTCAAGGACAGTTGTGTAAAGTGCAAAGTAAAAAATCACAACTGCAGTGGGTGATCTTGGATGTTGCTGCAATCTTCGAAGATCTTTCTGATTTCGCTGTGTAACCGAGGTTTAACTAACAGATGTAGCTAAACTCGCTTTTCCAATGTGTCACTTTTGGTTTCTACTTATGTACTTACATTTCGACAACTATCAGTACTTTTCCTACTTAGGAAGTAAAACTACAAATGTCCAAAACCCCAGATTTGTGCGTTTTTTGTCACATTATTTCCTCCAAATGTTTGCTAGATATATGTACCAATTATCATTTAGAGATTACGTAATCTTTTAAATAAGAAACCTTTGTTGGATAAAGGTGGTTTCTTCAAACTGTCATTAATATGTTAACATTAAAAGTTGCTTACAAATAATGCTTTTAATGGAAAATAACTTTGATTTTCGAAAACTAAAAAAAAAAAAAATTAAAACCAAGGGAGATTAATAACTTCGGTACTGCACCACATCAAGTGAAAGTCTTTTTGAGCAAACCATTGTGAGTTTTTAAAGTTTTACGTTGTTGACGTTACATGTTACATGTTTTGTGGCCTGTGTACTTATTTATTTATATATTTGCCAGTGGATTAACACCTTTAATACAGTTTGATTAGAAGGACAGTTTGAATTGGTCGTAAGTACTATAGTTCTTTTCTTAAATGTTAACGTTGGTTTATGGTACTGGTACTTTTCCTTAGAACCGGTGGAGGCAGTAAGAATCATTTTTAAGTACAAATACATGACTATTTACAACTATAGTTATCGTTAGTGCTGCACCTTATATCTTATTAAATATAATTGATGTCTTACTTTATAATTATTGCGTTTTCTGTCTGGACTCCAAAATGTTAGTTTATGCTATGAAAATGATAAAACGTTGGTGAAAGATTTTTTTAGCAAACCATCATGAATTTTAAAGCTTGGCGTTGTTAACGTATAAATGTTTTGTGGACTGTGCATTTATTTACTTATTTATATATTTGCCAACGGATTTACACCAATTTTACAGTTTGATTAGGCCTAAAAACGATTATTATAAAATTTGATGACACTATCAAAACTTTCAAATAATTATTTTGTTTGTAATTTGCTTTGGTTAAAGCGTAGCAAACCCCCTAATTCAATTCTGTATTTGTGTGTGTATGTCTGTTGGTAACGCATTTATGTCCTTATTTCTCTGTGTTTCGTGGAAAAGACAAGAGCACCTATGTTAATGAAAATTTCAACCCGAATAAAGTGTGCAGTAGTGAGGTTGAGGTAGTATTTTAACTACTTTTAACCAGTGTGATAAGTAACTTTTAAGGGTGTTTGGTCAAAAATTTGATGTCTTATTTTTTGTTATTGTTCAATTGTACTAAAAATTAGGGATACAAATATATAAGAAAAAATTATTTATTTTGAATATTAAGCGAGATATGGAGCTTGAAAGTAGTAAATTTTTAATCTTTGGTACCAGTTCACAGGGAGAATGGGTAATGCGATTCTCACCAAAATTTGCATTCAGGTGTGGAAAAATAAGATAATAATCACTAGCTATTTAAAATTAAAAAATTAAAAAAAAAATTTATTTTTTATTTTTTATAAATTTTTTAAAAAATTAAAAAAAAATTAAAAAAAATTTAAAAATAGCTCTTTGTTTTTGGGAAAAATGTATCTGTATGTTGAAATAAAAAAAAATGTGATATGTTAACTCGTTTGGGCTGTGAATTCGTACCTTTGATGCCTTGCGCTGTCGGAGCACTACTCGTTGAGAGTGTGTACACTAACACCGGGGCTTTAGAATTCAACGATAAACGTATTCTTTCAATGTTAAAGGATGTTAATAATTACGTGATGTTAAAGTATTCTAAAGCCCTGGTGTTAGTGTACAAACTCTCAACGAGTAGTGCTCCGACAGCGCAAGGCATCAAAGGTACGAATTCACAGCCCAAACGAGTTAACATATCACTTTTTTTTTTATTTCAACATACAGATACATTTTTCCCAAAAACAAAGAGCTATTTTTAAGTTTAAAAAAAAAAAATTTTAATTTTTTTAAAAATTTATAAAAAATAAAAAATAAATTTTTTTTTTAAATTTTTTAATTTTAAATAGCTAGTGATTATTATCTTATTTTTCCACACCTGAATGCAAATTTTGGTGAGAATCGCATTACCCATTCTCCCTGTGAACTGGTACCAAAGATTAAAAATTTACTACTTTCAAGCTCCATATCTCGCTTAATATTCAAAATAAAACATGTTTTCTTATATATTTGTATCTCTAATTTTTAGTACAATTAAACAATAACAAAAAATCAGACATGAAAATTTGCGACCAAACACCCTTAATTACAGGCCTACCTTAGGGCTATGCCTCATATATCTTTAAAGCAATTCCTTTTATCATTAGACTACCCCCCTTAGACCTTTTAGAAATATGGACTAACACGATCGGGACACATTTAATTGCGAAGCATTCGTTTTGGCTTTGAAACTGTCAGATATTGTATTTGCGAAGGTTTATATGTATTCCTATACAGTAATAGTTTTGCCAGCATATCTGAAAAAATGCACACTAAATATGCAAACCAACTCCTGTTCTGAATATAAGGTTTCAACTTACTTCAAGATTCCCATACGTAGAACGGGCAAACAGCTAGCATTTAAATGGAATTAAAGAATCTTAACAGCTGCTTCAACTAAACAATTTGATTCTGTGATGTTCAATAGTATTAAAAAGTTAGTAGGATTACCAACAGGGTGCAGCACTATTATTTTTTTTAATTCATGACAACATCTAACTTGCAACCAAAAGGTGAGTGAGCGTAGCGAATGAACTTCAATCTGGAGGCGAGTTAGCGAAGCGAACGAGCTAACCTGAAGGCAAGTGAGTGCAGCGAACGAGCTCCAACCTAAAGGTGAGTGAGCGTAGCGAACGAACTTCAACTAGGACGTGATTGAGCCATGTGAATGAGCTCATCTTGAAAATGAACGCATATTTGACATAAAACCACATTAGGACAGGACGACGTCTGTCGGGCCAGCCAGGCCCATTTTTGACCCTGTCAGCGCCCTAGGCACAACTAATAGTAGCGCCCCTTTGCAATATATATAACAGGGTGTCCACCGACCGAGAAATCCGGGAATCATGCGGGAGTTTTTTGAACCGATGACGATGATGATATTTTCAGAACCGCGAGGGATGATCAGAACATTGCCATGATCACGGAAGACGATGATAATGTCCACACGACCGCGGGAAACAGCAAGAATTTTGCCGTGATCGCATTACTAAAAATTCTTCGTTCCACGAGAAGTTATTAATTTTTATCTTAAACTTGCACTTGCCCAACACAGTTATTTCACTATCATTTGCGGCTAACATAGTGCCTTCCCAGTTTTCAATACCCTTGATCATTTTCAAATTCTTAAGTTGCTGTTAGAGTTTGTGCGTGATAAAATTTTTACTTGCCCCAGTATCGATTAAAGTTGTTACTACAATTTTTATATTTATACAAGTTCGGATACAAGGTAAATTGTTATTAATTTTAACCTTTATTTTATTGCGTTTGGCCTTTTTGAATTTGTTCCAATCCTTGACTAATCGTCTTAATTCAGTTTTATATTCTGGTGAATGAGGTTGTGTAGCAGTTAGGTTAGGTTTCGTAGGCTCATCGTCATCGGGAGCACTAGTGTTCTTGAGATTAGGACCAGTAACTCCCTCGTCTATGAGTTTTTTGGGTTCCTGTAGCATTGTCTAGCAGTGTGACCTTTTCTATTGCAATGGTAACAGGTTCTGTTGTAATAAGCATCGTTGCGGTGGCTTTGATTTTGCGGAGCATTGTGGCGTAAGTTGGTTTGAGGTGCAGTTCTGGGATAATGGATAGGTCTATGTGCTATGTTCGCAGTAACAGTTGAATTCTGTTGTGGCCAGTACGTTTGAGGTTGTCCTCGACTAGAATACATTTGTTCACGTAAGTAATCATTGTACTTAATATTGTTCAATTCGATACACAACTGATCTAGATCATTAAATGATCGAGGATTGTTCTGGAAGGTAATTTGGTTTCTGATGTCAGGTCTCAAGCCATTTTTAATAAAACATACTAAGTCAGGTTTGGATAATCCAGTTTTTAAAATCTGATTGTTTATTTTAATGTCATTTACATACAGTGATAGCGGTTCAGTAGGATTTTGTGGGCAATACACTAAGTCTTGTTTTAGTTTTTCCTTTAAAGTCAAAGGAATGTATGTTTCTATGATTGATTCATGTAATTTATCCATTGTGAATCCTACAGCTTTACATTGCAATATTTTTGTGCTCAAGGGTGGTTTAGTATGGTTAGGCAATATTTCATATAAATGCTGATCGGTGAGGTTAGTTTCATTTCTTATGGTTACCAAATCTCCCAAAAATGAAAGCAACCTTTGACCCGCGGGCCACATCTGGTCTGCAAACATATTTAATCCGGCCTGCGAAGGCCCACTCAAAAATAATTATTTTTATTTTTATGTGATGGTATACACCAATGATCGTCAAAGTCGCGGCAACACTCGTGAGTATATTTTGCAGTCTTAGCAATACCATTATTGTCACTAACGGTTGTGGCAAGAGTTGTGAGCGTATCTTGTGGTCTCAGCAATACTGTGATCCATAAAATAAAATAAGTAAAACCAATACCGACGATCGATATTTTTTAACAACTTGTAACGTAAACATTTTGTTGACAGTTTGAAACCAGCTGTTAGTTAAACCAAATTACATTAAAACAAGCTTAAAATTATAGCGTCGGCTGCTAGCCTTTTTAAATTAAATTAATTCCTAAAAAACTGAAACCCCTAACTAAAATTTTTGCTTCAACATTCCCTTCCTTTCAAAATTAGCTTTCTTTCAACACAAAAATTACAAAATCCGTCAAGTGGTTGGTTTAGAATCTTGAAATAAAAAAAAAACCTTATTCAGTATTTATTAATATTTATAATCAGCCCCAAGTTATTTATTTAAAACTCTTTGATTTACTATGTTCATATTCATTTTACCAGCTGATGTTAAAATATTAATTGATACTGTTTATATCTCAGTGTTAAAATGTTTCTGTTTAACCTCTATGGTTATTTTAATATTTAACCATATGATTTTATTTACTTTTCTTTAATAATAATGACTTGTATTAGTGTCTTGATTAAAACAGTTTAGTTTCTTTTGATCTTTTAATTTGTATCTAAATAAGAAATAGAACATGGCGCAGTCGAATGAAGAACCCGTATCCCTGAACATTAAGCCTCCTGAAGCCTTTTCCTTCAACCCTCACGACTGGAAGACATGGAAGACTCGTTTTGAGAGGTATTATTCCCTTAGTAATTTAGCTCTACATTCTGGAAAGCATCAGATTGACATGCTTATCTACTGTATGGGGGAAAAGGGAGAGGACATACTTAATTCATTCAGTTTAAATGACAATGACAAATCTAATTTCAAAGCTGTTATACAGAAGTTTGACGATCATTTCCTTCCTAAAAAGAACTTAATTTTTGAACGGGCTAGGTTTCTAAAACTTACACAAGGTTCCATGCCGATTGAGAACTTTATCACAGACCTTCACAATCATGCAAAAAACTGTGATTGGGGTCAAATTGAAGAGGAGATGATTCTGATGGTTTTAATTATTGGTATGCGGGACGAAACACTAAGTGATCGTCTTCAACTTGAACCCGAATTAAAACTAAACACAGCTATAAACACTATCCGTAGATCTGAAGAACTATCAAGACAGAAACAAACTCTTAACTTGACTGACATAGCATTAATAAATAAAAACACTCAACATTTAATTAAGACAAACATTATTCCCAATAAATCAAACAATGATCAAAATTTTAAGCGGATTAATGACAATAAAAGCCTGTCCCATGTCGAAAAGAGATGTTTTTGGTGTGGTTCGACAGTTTTACACAAAAGATTCAACTGTCCAGCTAAACAATACAAATGTGGGTTTTGTAAAAAAGTTGGTCATTTTCCAAATGTTTGCAAATCAAACAAAGTCAGTCAAATTGAATATGATGATACTGACCTTGAAACACCCATTGAAAATGTTTGCTCTCAGTACATAGACCCTCAAACATTCATTGGCATTGTAGGAAAAAACTTGCGTGATGATCCATGGTCTGTAGTGTTAAATATGAATGACAGTGATGATGTTCTTTTCAAAATTGATACAGGAGCAGACGTAACGATTTTGCCTTCCGACATTAAACTGAATAAGAAAATCAGGCTCACTCCCACGTCCAAAACATTTAGTGGCGCAAATGGTCAAACTCTGTCAATTTTAGGAACTGCTACTGTAAAATTATCACATAATCACAAAACATGTTATGAGACTATATATGTTTCTAAGGGCACTTCCCAGCCACTTCTAGGTAAACCTGCAATAACAAGTTTGCAGTTACTTGCTCGAATCAACGAAATACAGCCATCCAGTAATGACTGGTATGACAGACACCCCAAACTGTTTGAAGGCTTAGGTTCCATTGATGTCAAATACAAAGTAGAACTGAAAAATAACGCCAATCCATTTGCAATCAACACGCCTCGTCGGATTCCTCTTCCTCTTTGGGAATCTACTAAAGAAGAGCTTGAAAGAATGGTGTCAATGGGGGTGATCGCTGAGGTACACCATGCCACAGACTGGTGCTCTCCAATGGTTGTTGTGCCAAAGAAGGACTCTAACAAAGTTCGCATTTGTGTAGATCTTACTAAATTAAACAGATGCGTTAAACGAAGATACTATCCTATTCAACCCATCGACATAACACTTGCCCAAATCTCAGAAGCAAAATGCTATTCTAAATTGGATGCTAATAACGGATTCTGGCAGATCACATTGGACGAAGAATCCCAAGATTTGACAACGTTCCTGACACCGTTTGGACGTTTTAAATTTCTGAAACTACCCTTTGGAATAACATCTGCACCAGAAGTGTTCCAAGAATGCGTGAATCGAACCCTTAAAGGTCAAATGAATGCACTTGCGCATATGGACGACATAATTGTTTGGGGGAAAACTCAACAAGAACATGACTATTTCTTAGAAGAAGTACTTACCAAACTTGAAGGTGCTGGCTTCACCCTAAACAAAGACAAATGCTTGTTCTCTCAAACCTCGCTAACCTACTTAGGTCACCATTTATCTGAATCAGGAATCAAAGTCGATGAGAGCAAAGTCGAAGCTATACGAAAAATGGCTCCTCCAACAGATATTTTAGGAGTTCAAAGGTTACTTGGTATGGTGAACTTCATTGGCAAATACATACCTAACAAAAGCCGGTTACTAAAACCCATTACCGACCTACTAAGTAGAAAAAACGAATGGTGTTGGGGTTGTGAACAACAAAAAGCATTCGATGAATTGAAAGAATTATTGGCTTCTCCACCTCAACTTGCATTCTATGAGAAAAATAAACCGACTATGATTTCTGCTGACTCTTCTACACAAGGCCTGGGTGGAGTACTTTTACAACAACAATCAGATGGGAATTGGAAGCCTATTTCTTATATTTCACGCACTCTGAGCGAAACTGAACGAAACTACTCTAACATTGAACGAGAAGCTCTATCATTAACATGGAGCTGTGACAAGTTTAAAGACTACATTGTGGGCAAGCACATCACGCTAGAAACAGATCACAAACCTTTGGTAAGTATTTTGACTACTAAAGAGATCAATGATATGACTCCCCGTCTTCAAAGACTAAGACTTCGTCTGATGAGATATTCCTACAATGTGACATACACTCCTGGCAAACATTTAGCCACTGCTGATTGTCTCTCAAGAAGTCCTGTAGCAGCTAATGAGAGTTATGATTTAGATGAGGAAGTTGAACTAGCCATCCACACAGTAACAAGAAACATTGCCTATGTAACTGACATGGTTCTTGATAGAATTGCATCGGCACAGCGGGCTAGCTCAGAACTCAGGGTAATTAAATCTTACTGCTCAACTGAATGGCCTGATAAAACTAAGATTCCCGATAATCTTAAGCCATACTTCACAGTTCGGGATGAAATCTCTTTTTGTGACGGACTATTGCTTAGAGGAGAACGTCTCATAATCCCGACAACTCTTAGACAAGAAATGTTGACAAGAATACATACAGGCCATCTAGGCATAACGAAATGTCGACTTAGAGCCAACAATAGTATGTGGTGGCCAGGAATGTCACTTGACATTGAGAAATTTGTTAATGATTGTCCCAAATGTACTGAACATAGAACACAACATCATGAACCCCTTTTGCCCAGTGAGCTTCCATCTCGTCCTTGGGAAAAGGCAGCGATTGATCTCTTTAAACTTGAAGGAACATGGTTCGTAGTAATCACTGACTGTTTTTCACGTTATTTTGAAATAGCTACATTAAAGAACCTGTCAACTGCTGAAATAATCGAAAAATGCAAATCTGTATTCTGCCGTCACGGTGTACCAATTGAGCTACGATCTGATTGTGGTACACAGTTTGCTACCAGATACACTGGTCTTGAAAACTCTGAATTCAAAAAGTTTGCTCAAAGCTATAACTTTAAACTTGTGACGAGCAGTCCAAGCTACCACCAAAGTAACGGTGCAGCTGAAGCTGCAGTCAAAATAGCGAAGAGTGTACTAAAGAAAAACAAAGACGACCCATATTTAGCCCTCCTAACCTACCGCAATACACCTCTATCCACAAGTGGATACAGTCCTGCTCAGCTAATATACAACAGATCACTGCGAGATAACCTGCCTGTTTTACCTAAAAAACTTGAAATCAAACCCGATCTCTCTCAACTAAAGGAAAAAGAAGATACTTACAGAGCATCTTACAAGAGAAACTACGATAGGCGCTACGCTACAAAAGAACTTCCATCGCTGCCTGTAGGTAAAAAAGTATGGATCCAAGACCTAAAAAGAGAGGGTATTATTATCAGCTTAGGACAAGAGCCAAGGTCATACTGGGTTAAAACAGGAAACACTACGTTGAGAAGGAATCGACACCACCTTTTGCCTTACAAAGGTAATACAACCAAACCGAACAATCCTATTCCTTTATCCATCAAAGATACAACGTCAGATCCTCTGCCATTTACTACTGTTACTCAAAACAACTCTTCCCTATCAAATACTGCTGAAAGAACAACTACTATACCATCTAGAATAACTCAAGATAAAAGTAAACCTTTTTCACGATCAACTACTCCCAATCAAGAAGCTGCAATAAAACAATCATCAAGAGGCAGAATTATAAGACCTACGAAACGTTTTCCTGACTAAACTCTGAAAAGAAACTCAAAGGGAAAGATGTTTAACCTCTATGGTTATTTTAATATTTAACCATATGATTTTATTTACTTTTCTTTAATAATAATGACTTGTATTAGTGTCTTGATTAAAACAGTTTAGTTTCTTTTGATCTTTTAATTTGTATCTAAATAAGAAATAGAACAGTTTCTTTCTCAAAATACAGTTAAACTATTTTCTAATCTATTATTTCTTTTATTCTCATCTTAAATACAGTCCACTTATTAATTATCACACATATCTTTTGGTACTTGTGAGCCTAGATTATTTACTTAAACCTTTTATTTCAATTAACTAAATTTTCTAAATTTAGTTAATTGAAATATAAAACTCAAAGTTTCCCTTGATGACACAGAAAACCTCTCCATATACCAAGCTATTTTTGATGAAGTCGATGAATTGTATGATTCTATTCTATCAACCAATTTGAAGTTTGCTCCGTCTGCTGAATCAAATTGTACCAATTCTAATGCGTCAGGTGAGCATGCACACACCAATAGTAAGGTAAAACGGTACTTGAGTATTAAACGGAGGCCACATTTTGTCAGCGCGCTGCGGCGGTTATGTTAGGTTGGGTTATCGTAAATATTATGTGTGTAGGACTTTCCTCGCTTCGTTATGAATCGAACGATACCAGACGAGTTATACTTTCTATTATGATAACCCAACCTAACATAACCGCCGCAGCGCGCTGACAAAATGTGGCCTCCGTTTAATACTCAAGTACCAGTAAAACTTCCCAAAATCTCTTTACCTAAATTCAATGAAAACTTGAATGATTGGCCTAATATTAAAGATTTATTTCGTTCCCTAATCCACAATAATGAAACACGTTCTCTAGTCGAAAAATTCCAATATTTGTTGTCCTGTTTGAGTGAAGAACCACATTCTTTGGCATGAACTCTTCCAATAACTAGTCAAAATTATGAATTAGTTTGCGAACAAATTAATTGTCTCTAGGTACGATGATAAACGTCGCCTAGCCACACATTATTTGGAGGAAATTATTGCTTTCCCTTCATTACATGTCTCTTATCCGAAAGCTTTAAGTTTAAAATTTATGATACAACTGTGTTTAATAGTTGGTTTATTTTTCTATCCCTATACTTATTTATTCAGCATAATGAAATACTAGTGAACCTTGCGCACAAAATCGTGCGCAATCTAGACGTAAGGGCAAAAGGATTTGTATTGATCTTTTTTATTTAGCGTTTTCGGGTTTCTAGGTTAGGTGGAGAAGGTAAAAGGCCTAATTGAGTTTACAGTTTACGTGCTGTTTTTGCAGTTTCTTTTTGTGAAAGTCATTAAAAGATTCTCTTGTGATTAATGGACGATAACCTAAAGGATAGACCAAAGCCCCTTGGTCCCCACCACCACCTCTGGCTTGAATCTGGGACTTATTTGCCAGGCCGATTCCCCGTGAAAAATCTTCTTTCTTCTTATGCTTGTCCTACTTTCAATCCTTGTCTAGATACACTATGTGTGCAGATTAAATCGAATTAAATACTTGAATTGAATTAAATTAAATTGAATTGAAATTCGCCTTGAAATTTCCATGTCCTGTGAGAAACTGCGTTCAATAATGGGCCATCTCCCAATCTTGATCCAGTCCCCTTGCATTTTCCACTCATCTAATGTCTCCTCTCTTCTGATACTCTTGCTTTCCAACGTAGTCGTACCCACCTCATTGTCTTCCAAAATCCTAATCCTTTAATCAATGAGCAGAATGTTTTTATATGCAAAATACATACTACTTAATAAGAAAAGTTGTAGTTGGGTGCGTGAAAAAAAATTATTCATACTTTGTTGGCAATATTTATGAAGTAAAACAATAGTAGATTTCATCACTAGGGTAGGAAGTGGCTCTTTTCAACCCGAGCTCAAGTTTCAGGGAAATGAGCATGGGTTGAAAAAACCCTTTTTGCCTTTTTAAAGAACTATATTTTTGTCAATATTGCAGTATTAGACTATTAAGCAAACTGTTTTAGATAGCACAAATACTTTTCATGCAAAAATAATATCAAAACGACTTCAGTTTTTTTTATTTATTTTGGTAATGTAGCTATTGGGAAAATTCAACATAGGCTGCAACCAACAATTGATATTTACTTTTGATACTTGCGATTGCTTACAATCAAAGTTTACGACAGCGGAGACGCTGTTTTTTTTGTTGTTTTTTCTTTCCGACGTAGGGTCGTACCCACCTCCTTGTCTCCCAAAATCCTAATCCTTTCTTCAATGAGCAGGTCGAGTAGTATGGCTCCGATCGAACCCCTAATCGTATCATGCAATACTGTGTTGTATGATTTCACTTCTTTCAAAAAAACTCTTCTTTGCATACTCAAAAGTTCCCTTTTAAATCTTATCTTCCTAGCATCCTTACCCCACAACTCGCATCCATAAAGCATTACTGGCTCAACACCCTTTGAACAGCGTCAAAGTCATGCCTCTATTGGCTCTGGCCTCTATTGGCTCTGGCCTCTATTAGCTCTGGCCTCTATTGGCTATGGCCTGTCCTGCTAATTTCGCTAAGACTCCTTTAATTTTTTCGCATATTTCCTCCACATCTTTTTCAAAAATCATAACAATTACCTACAACCAATCCTTAATCAATCCTGACAACATACCAAATTCCTGTTGATCACAACAATAGCGTTTTCCAGATTTTTTGGGACCCGCCCATCCTGTTATATAACCCCATACCTTACTGTTATATAATCTAATATTCTTTTCTGGGATAATAAAACATGTTTAAGACAAATATAAACAACGTGCACCTACCATAAGTAATCATACAGAATAATGCAGCCCATCCGTTACAATACATGAAATTAGATAACAAATTATTGTTCCTTCAATATTAATACCATCCACTCTAAAACAAATTAATATTCTGTTATTTAGTTTCAGTAAAACAAAGATCTTGAAAATCACAAAAAATAGTGTAACTGCTTTACTGTAAGTGGTCTTTTAAATTCATTGAACCTTTAAAAACGTGGTTTGTAGTATAACAACAATTATTTAATCGCAACAACAGAGTACATTTTTATTGTTTAAAAAAATCTAATATCCTTATAGCTCATGATGTTTCAATTAATTTCAGATTTAGTATATCCAACATTTCAAAGTATTCATCTGTTCAAATGTAAACAAACATTTTCTCCCTAAGAATAACATGGGAACTTTGAAGGCCACTGGGGCTGAGCCCTGATGGAATTTCGAAGATTTCTTGTTTGATGGCAAATCTACAGGCCACTGATAAGGACTGTATATGCAAAACGTCACATATGCACGGTGTTATAGATATGCGCCATGTCTTTAAAATAATTTGAGAAAACCTGCACAGGTTCTGAACCAAATCAGTTTTACATAATCCACAAAATTCTCCAATTATTGGAGAGAATCATATTTTTATATGCAAATTACATAATTTATGAGAAAAGTTGTAGTTGGGTGCGTTATTATTCATACTCTGTTAGCAATATTTAAGAAATAAAACAAAACTAGATTTCATCACTAGGGCAGAAAGTGACTCTTTTCAACCCGAGCTTGAGTTTCAGGGAATGAGAATGGGTTGAAGAAACCCTTTTTGCCTTTGTAACGAACTATATTTTTTTTCAATATTGTAGTATTGGGCTATTAAGCAAACTAGTTTAGATAGCAAAAATACTTTTCATGCAAAAATAATATCAAAACGACTTCAGTTTTTATTTTTTTTATTTTGGTAATGTAGCTATTGGTAAAAATTCAACAATAGGCTGCAACCAACAATTGATATTTACTTTCAATACTTGCGATTGCTTACAATCAAAGTTTACGACAGCAGAGACACTGTATTTTTGTTGCTATTTACTAAGGAAGAAAACGAGCTCTTTTAGACCCGCAACTCATGTATTAAAAATTAATGTTTCTGCTGCAGTAGGCCTACGAAAAAATAGTATATTTCGCTACGCCAGTGTTAAGTCCCCTAGTTTCGCTATTTTTGTTCTTTCATGTTTTTTAGCGAATTTCCCTATAGGGAAGTAGCTATTACCGTAGGTCTCATGGTAAGACTTAGGGCCGGGACCGATTTACTTTTTCATTTTAATGTCCCCAGAGGCCAAAAACACCATTCGTTCAAATTTTTATATATGTATATATATATATATATATATATAGATTTATATATATATATATGTGTCCGTGAACACGATAACTTGAGTAATTTTTATCCGATTTTGATGAAATTTGGTTTGAAGGTGTAAGGCGGGATAAACTTGAATGAGTTCGCGATCCAGCATGATCGGACCATGGGAACAGGGTTTTATAGGGGGTTTTATGGGGTAAAAATTGGTTTTTCTCACTTCTTACCCTCAAAACACAAAATTTCCCAATTTTTCTCTAAACCTTCTTAAAGAGCTTAAAAAAACAAACAATTCAGTATATCAAAGTGTTTTTGTACGGTTATTGGTTAGGGAGAAAACTAAAAAAATGGTAAATTTAAAATTCCCATGTTATTCTTATGGAGAATATTGTAAAATGTTGTAGTTTGCTTGTTTATGGATATATTTTGATCAAACTTGGCAAATTTATTTATTTTATAGTAAGCTATCAATATTTTACTAAAAACACACTACTTTATTAGTTTCCTTGTAGCAGCAAACCTAGGTACTCGTTAAACCTAATGTTATTTAAATAGATCAATTGAAAATCAATTCGGCCAAATGGAAATTCGCTTAGACGGCAGGTTTGCTGCGGCGGGGGTATTTTTATGTTGTTATGCTATGACAAAATAATCACCTTTGACAAATAATCTTTACATTATTTAGGCTAATTAGAAGCTAAACGAATGTTTACAATGCAAAATATATGTTATTCATCTTTTTGGATTTTATCGACATAAAAACAAACATTTGTTATTGTTTCATCAACTGTTCAATGTTCAATTTTCAACAACCAAAATTGTACAATCAATTTGAGTTTGAACTTTAAATAGAAGGCATAAAAATTAACATTTAAAGAAAAACTATAGCATTCTTTAGGTTAGGCCTTCTATAAAGTTCAAATTTACATTGATTTTACAGTTTTTGTCGTTACAAATTGAAACAGTTTATGGTACAGTAACATAATGTTTGATTGTTTATAATGGCAAAATCCAAAAAGATAATAAACATTACTGTTGCTAAGTAAACAAGTTAATGATGGATTTAGCAGTCTATAAACATAAACAAATAACATAAACAGGTGTTTTCACAGCAGTGAAGCAAAAAAAAATCATTTCTTCTATAAATTTGCATTTGCACCCATCACAACATGTCAGAATCTCGGATGTGAACGTTGGCTTCCCCAAACAGATTGGTCTCCGGGCCGGAGCAGTTATCGTTGCAGCTCTGGAGATGTGATCTCTAAGTGACCGTCTTTAAATAGACAGTGAACACACAAACAAGTCGTTTAAGCAATGTCAATGTCAGTGAAATCATTCAGATTAGAAAAAGTGTCGCATCTCAGTTTGACCGTGACATTTTATACGCGTGTATTAGAGCCAGTTTCAAGGCCAAAGCGTATCTCATATCGACTTACATACTGGATCTCACTGTAAATGTGAAAAATCAAATGGAGTTTTTTAACATGGCATGACAAACATGTATCAGACATTTAAATTAAATGGAGTATCACGTATTTTCTTTCAAAAAGCACCCCTTCTGCTGGATCTCCAACAGCTGGATTTTTACTTGGATCTCATTCCGACACATTTGTAGGTATTGGTGTCTGTGTGTCTGGATGTGTACAGAGCTAGAGACTACACCTGTGGTCCGATTTCGATGAAATTTGGTATGTAGGTTCTAATTCATGGTATCTCCAGGCGCTTTTTTCATTTTTTTGAAATTTTGATTTTTAATGGGAATTTTCCCATAAAAACCCATAAAAAACCGGAAAATCGGATTTTCTCAAAAATGGCCCAAAACGATTTTGATAAAAATTTAGTATATTGTAGGCCTTTAAATTCTGAACAAAATGGTACAAGTCCCATTTCTGTAAAAATTACGATTTAAAAGTTATGGTAAATTATGTTATTTTCCCATAAAAAACCCATAAAATAACAAAAATAGGATTTTAGACAAAAATCCGGTTTTTATTTAACATAGTATGTTATGGTCCTTACATTTTTTATAGTTTTTTTTTCATTTTTTAGAAATTTTTATTTTTAATGGGGACTTTCCCATAAAACTCCATAAAATAACGGAAAAATAAGACTTTCCTAAAAATGGCCCAAACGATTTTGATAAAAATTTAGTATGTTATAGTCCTTTATGTTCTGAACAAAATGGTACAAATCCCATTTCTGTAAAAATTACGGTTCAAAAGTTATTGTAAATTATATTATTTTCCCACAAAAACCCATAAAATAACGGAAAATCAGATTTTTCCGAAATTGGCTCGAACGATTTTGATAAAAATTTAGTATGTTATAGTCCTTTAAATTCTTAAGAAAATTGTACAAATCCCATTTCCGTATATTTAATCTCACCGCTTACACATGATAAAGGTCGTTGACAAACTTATGGGAGAAAGTATGTGTCAGAATGCTGATACCGTTTATTATTTTTTATGTTCTTTTTATAGCACAGAATTTCTTCTTAAAAATGGTATACTTACATTTTTGATTACTAACCTAGAAATGTATGAAAAATATATTTTCCATAACATTGCAGTGACGTTTTAAAGGTAAAACTAGTAGACCCTTGGAGGCTTTTCTTGCCGATTTCCGCAACTTTACTTTTTTAAACTTTAATGTAATTTTTTCAGGACTGGTAATACATACAGCTGTGAAATTTTTACCATGTAGTCTTAGTGACTTATTCTAAACACAGACATAAGGAATTCATCATATCTTTAGTAGAAGCATGTAAAAAAAATAATAAATTTTATTTCTGAAACAATTTTTTTTTATCTATAAAAACCCATAAAATAGTTATTTTTAATTTTAAATGAAAAATCTTGTGTCTGTGACTAGTTAATTAGTTAATATAAAAGTATACCAAATTTCACTATCCTACCTATTCTAACTCCTGAGAAAAGTGACATTTAGTTAACATTACTAAAGATAGGACATCGGACTCCCCTTAAGCGGCAAAGGGCCAGCCAGCAAGGGGGGAGGTGGTATACCAAGCCATGAAATATCCGTCAAAAGCTACACTCGTAACAAGGTGTCAAGGGGTAAACTGATTCCCACTATTATGGACACTGTGTAATGTATAAATTGATATATAGTAAGCAAATACAGTTGATTCAATAACACATAAAGGGCATGTTGGGTTTTATACCTGTTCTGATTTGGCACAGCAACCAAAGCGCTGATCCTTGTATGCGCCTTCACATCCACAGAGCCGGAGGAGTGGGGGGCCAGCATGGCAGCAACCTTCAACAATAAGTCTATCACCACACTGCTGAAGATAAACACTCGATATGCTACCTATTAACCTGCACACTTTGTAAACATGCCTAGTACTCCAGGTTAGTGTTTTAAAAATCTCATAGGTTTTTAACTGACCTTAAATTCAGCTTCCACACAAAAGAGAGCTTTGGTTATATTGCCATCTTCAAAATCAGCAGTTATTAGACTAAATGGTGAATACACTTTTTTATGTAATCAACAAGAAAAAGTGTTTGCGCCCACAGAATTAACACTACTCTTCTCTACACCAGCGGTTTCCAAACTATATCGCAGGAGCACTTTTGGTGGGTTGCGAGAAGAGATAAAACATTAGAATGTTTTTTCCCCCATAGTTTTCCACAGAAAGAACACTTGAGTGAGCTCGGGAAATGTATCGATCGGCGTTCAAGAGACAGGGCAGTGCATTAAAATCTTGTTACATCATACTCATCAATCAACATCACGAGTGTTTCAATTTCAAAAGAAACTGCGTACGATCCAGGAATGAAAGATCTTATGAAACAAATAAAAGAAGGTGCAAATGATCCAATCTACTCAACCAATCAAGGAATTGTATTCACAGGAGAACGTGTCTACATTCCAAGATCACTACGCTCTCATGTTTTAGAAGAGCTTCATGCAACACACATAGGAATGATAAGAATGAGACGACTCACAAGACTCCACTGTTATTGGCCCGGAATTGACCAAGACATTGAAAATAAAGTTCGATCATGTGCAGCTTGCGCTTTACAGTCAAAACAGCCAACTAAAGTTTTTCACCCTTGGGAAATCCCTAAGGAAAACTTTGAAAGAGTTCACATGGACTACGCAGGACCATTTAATGGACACCATTTCCTAGTAGTGATTGATGCTTAATCTAAATGGCCTGAGGTTCGAATAACCAAAAACGCACCATCCACGACAATAGAATTTCTAAATGATATGTTCTCTCCACATGGATATCCTGCTGTACTAGTTTCTGATAATGCCACCATTTTTACTAGCCAAGAATTTATAGACTTTTGCCGACAAAGAGGCATATTTCAAAAATTTATCGCCCCAGGACACCTAGCAACCAATGGGTTAGCGGAACGCTATGTGCAAACGTTAAAGACATCTTTGAAAAATTGTGCTGAATATCCTCGAAAGAATATTAAATCACAAATTTAAGACATACTGTTTCGCTACCGAGCTGTATCTCTACAATGCGGACAATCACCGACTGAACTGTATTTGAATCAAAAGATCAGAACAAAACTAGATGCTCTCAAACCCCCTAAGAAAAACACATCATTACATCCTGGCTTTCAACAAGTAAGTCGCTCATTTAAAGTGGGGGAGAGTGGGTGACGTTCCTTAGACTACTGGAAGTACGGAAAAGTTATTTTTCAACTTGGAGCTCTGCACTACAAAGTCAAACTGGACAACGGTTACATTGGCAAAAGACACATCGATCTGTTGAAGAGAACATCAGTGCCAGAAACAACAGACAATACACACTCCAGCTCATCTCCTAAAGAAAATACCAGTTCGCAACAACAGAACGTGACATTCAAGGACAATGATCTGGAAATTCAGAAATGAGGCTTCAACCCAGTGAACATAATAACATAATAATGTGTAACAGATGACAATGATTTAAAGTACCTGTATCCGTCAAGTGATCCTGGTTTATAGTTGGTTGACTACAGCTGTTTCATGTTAATATTAACACATCTTCAGGTCAAATTGTTGCATTGATTTATTCCATAGAATGGTCGTCATAAGGTTTAAAGTTCACAAAAAATAACACATACACGTACACAAAACATTTAACACTGATTGGCCAAAACACAAAACGAAAAAGCGCGTAATTAACATCGGACACGTACGGCGCCGGTAGAAGGTAGGTCATGACCTACCGGCGCCGTACGTGTCTGATGTTAATTACGCGCTTTTTCATCTGTTATTTTTTTTAAATGTGATTCAAATAATGCAAATAAACCAGTGACAAAATAAGGCTCATTTTTCAACTTACATTTATTTAACTATTTATTTCAATATATAAACTTACAATACAAAACGCACACTAAAGTCCCTTTATATGGTAATTATATCAACATATTACAAGGTTATGTGAGGTTTCCGTTGAAGCGGCACGGTGACGCGGGTGACGCCACTGTGCGGCAGAAATCAACATGTAGTACATACCTGTAAAACTTTGGTGTATACTGAAAGTGTAACACATTTTGACTTTCGATTGTTGTTAGGGGCATCTTGGAGATGACAAAAACTAAATTTCGTGCAGATCGCCTCGGCCGTTCAGGAGGAGTATTTGTAAAACAAAAGCAGGAGTGTACTCAGTGTAGTATAAGAGCTTCGCTTCGCTCCGCTAAATAAATAGGGGAAAAAGGAATAAAAAAAGGCTTAGGCCTAAAAATAAATCAGATTAGACTGCAAGCTCCACCAAACCAAAGACCTACCCATAGCCCTCCCACCATCCTTGGACAAATCACCCAAAGAAAGGAAAGAGTAAAAAAAAAACAAAAAAAAGTAAAAATGGTAAACAACACAAGCAAGGCAGATGTAGGCCTAGGTCTAGGTAATGCTGATGACTCAACAACAGAGCAACCTCTTTGTGCGGTTTGTAGCTCAAATGTACAGGAAAGTGAAGTGACAAAGCAGTCAAGTGTTACTGCCTAAATGGTACCATATTAAATGTGCTGGCTTTACGGAAAAACAATACAAAGCTATCATCTTTAATAAATTCATTCTGACCTGGGTATGTAAAGACTGCATGCAACTCGGACCTAAGACCAAAATGTCACCTGAAAAAACTAAAAGTAACAATCCTAACCAAGACTTATCAAGTAAGTAATGACCAGGACACGCTGTCGCCTTTGAAGGGAGATTCTGAACTTTTGCACACCCAGGCAAATATGCCAAGACTCTCGTTAACCTCAGATATGAGTCAGATGATCCAAGAACAACTCAATTTAATGGTATAGGCCTAATTGAAGTCCTAATGACCGACATCGATGATTTAATCAAACAATTAAAAGAGAAAATGAAAACTTTAAACTCTCGGATACAATTGTAAAAAAATGGAAGTCATCTACAAACTAGAGCAAACCATTCACGACTTAATTAAAGACCTAAACCTAAACTAAAGCCTAAATATTTATGAAAAAAAACAATAAAACTTAACAAAGCTGACAACTTATTGCCAGAAAACCAAACTACACCCTACCCAGCCTACTTGGCTGGTAAACTGGAAAACGCTCCCCAGAATCTAAACTGTAACAATACTAAGATCCAAGAAAACTATGTCTCAAAAATCATCAGATCATAACCAACACCCAGCCAGGTCTTCCCCCACAAGTTGTAAATAACAAAACAGAAGCATTAATAATTAGTGATTCGCTACTCTGAGACAAGACGTATATCATCATTGATGAAAGAATTTAAGGCAAAAATAACCTCTAAAATAATGCCAGGGCTAAAGTGAGGGATTTTAGTAAATACCTTTAAGAAATTAATCAAGCCCCACCTAAAATCATAATAAACATTGGCTGGTCTAACAACACCTTAAACTCTAAGGGGCGGTTCACGAGCTCAGGACTTCATAGTCCGCGACCAGACGTTGGTCCCGGACTATATAAGCGACGACCAAAAAATGGGTTCACGAGTCAGAGCCTAATGATGTGAAAGCCGGGCCCATTGTAGGTCGAGACCAAATCCATAGCGGAGCCTAATGACAGGGATTCGCAGGGAATTTCTGTTGAGACGTTGGTAACAACCAGTAACAACAGTCTGGAAACACATGTGAAGCCACTGCTGTTGACATACGCACTTCCATACAATAGGATGATCGTGAAAAAGGGCTGAACCAAAACGTCCAAACCGATTATTTTTCCCGTATTTCATTGTCCCAATGCTCGTCTATGAAAATCTATCTAAGTTTATTGATTTATAAACACAACAATCCACGTTTGTATGAAATCAGATAATGGAAGTCTTTAGTGAAATATATTTTTCTGTGTGCATTATTATAATTCAATTAAGATGCATGACAGAAAATAACCGGGTAGGCCTATTTATAACCGGATGAATGCCTATTTTGCATAAATGCCCGATAATTAAGGATGGTGATTTTTGGATAGGATAATTTTAACTAAACTTATTTAAATGGTACAATTATTGAAACTAAAATGTATTTAGAGGTACTGATTATTAGATATAAAAATCGTATGTGTGTGCTGGATTTAATCGTGGCTGAATCCTTTCCATTATTCTTCCACTCTATAATAATCTAACTGTAAAATGTTGAAAATAATATTCTGCAATTAGCTCGTAATATTGTTTATGTTAACAGCTATGGTTTTTAATTTACATTTTGTGTTGTTGTGATTTTGAAAATCAGTTTCATTACAATGCGTTTATATTTACTAGGTAGGAAGGATTTACTAGTATTATATTATATTTACTAGTAGGAAAACATTTTTTTTTTCTTTGGGCATAGTTTCGAACTGAAAATTTGATTTGTTCTGCTTTCATTACCAAACAAATAGCTACCATCCAAACTAACATCCAATAAATCACCAGTTTCTCGATGAAAAGTGCTATCAGCCAAAAATATTAGTTCAACTGACATTTTAAATTGATTTTTTTTCAATTTAGAATACTGTAATGGATTTTGCTGTCGGGAAATCCGTGCCTTGGAGTGAACGCCTCAAATGACTCATTGACGGTATCTTTGGAACATTTTAATCTATTTTTAAATTCATCAAGACATAAAAGGGTTTTAGTCATGATAACGAGCTGGTCTTATGCGAGGAAGTGGAGTGATTGTACATAATTGTTAACATAATACAGTATAGATATTTCATAGTCATATTCAATACACACGGCGACCAGTGAGTACAACACAAGACAGTGATATCACCTCGAACCGTACTCAACGACTGACGGTTTGCTTGATGTTTCCCACGGCAAAAAACTATTTCTGATAATTATGTTGGAACTGTGGCTGATTAGTTATATATATATATTCTACGCATAATTTTGTCGTTAAAATTGTAATAACATGGGGTTTATCAGTAAAATATCTTTGTTATGATACTACTTTGTTACGTGCATAATTTATCTGTCGTTTTAAGTTGTTTCATGATTTTTTTCATGTTTTATGAGCCTTTTTACCATTTTTACATATTTTTTAAATATGGTGTTGTGGGTAATGAAACTGTTCGGAATTTAATGAGGAACCATATTTAAACATTTGTTTTTAACAAATAATAAAAATAAATGAGCTAATTAGATAAAACCGGCATCATGTCACGTTAAACCTGCCTCCTACCAGGTCTGAGTTGGAGACCAAACACCATTGTTCTTTTGGGCCCGAACCATCTCATTTGGGCTCGGACTTGACTCGTGAACCCACCGGGACTAATGATCAGAGCCGGGACTATCTGTAATTGGACTCGTGAACCCAACTTTTAAAACCGGGGTTTATCCCTGCACTAATTGTGTTCCGCCTATCAGTTTGGTCCGCGGCTTATATAGTCTCGAGCTCGTGAACCCGATTTTTTAAGTCGCGGCCCAAATACCGGTTATTTCCGGATTCTGGGCTCGGACTACGATAGTCCCGAGCTCGTGAACCGCCCCTAAAACACCCAAAACACATAATGAGGCCTATTTGGCTAACCATCAAAGTAGTAATGAAACGCTATAAAGAAACAGAATGATATATGAACAGTGTCCCTTACCGCTACGATGCAAACAATAACTTCATCTATCTACCAAACTAATGAAGCTCTTACATTTATGTGTAACCAACTCAGGATTTCATTTCATAGACATTACCACTGAACTAACTAGTGACTGCACTGCTGGTGATGGAATCCACCTGAAAAGACGAGGAGCCTGGAAAACTGCTAGGATAATCTTGGAAGAGACAAATCTGCAACGCTGCCTCATCCCAAAACAAAATTATAGGAAACCCGCATCCAGGCCTAACAAAATTACCACAATAAAAACAAATTTCACTGACGCTGATGCCAGTTTGCCCAGAATCGTAGAAGGAAAAACCAAAAATAATTACTCCACCTTTACTTTGGTATTAATTAACGGCTGTTTCTAAGGATATGTCTGCCTTAGTCACTAACAAGACTACAAGATCGCGCCACTCATCCTACACTCATCTCCATTCCTACTTGGCTTAAAATACCTACTAGTCCAGCATCTATAGGGGGTTGAGTATGCACTGAAAGTGTAACTCTTTTTGACTTTTGATTGTTGTTGGGGGCATCTTGGAGATGACAAAAAACCGATGTTGTTGCCCTCCCAGCAGGTGCACAACTTGGTGGGGAGAGGGGGAAGGTGCTGTGAGATGCGTTCTAGAAAATCGCTCATATCTCGTGAACTAGACACGATAGAAACAAGCTCTAAACGGCATTGTATTACCAACTTCATCCGCTTTAAAAAAATATCAAGAAAAAATCCCGTATCTATGATATAATTTGAGTTATTTAACAATTTATTTAAAAATTAGAATTAAAAACCCTAAATAACGTTAAACTATCCATTAACACGTTGACTGCTATTGCCGACTCTAGTCGGCGTCGCTAGCACTTCAATGTGGCGCGCCCCGACAAAAGTCGGCACCAGACCAACAGAAATATATTGAGTCAGTGTGAGCTTAGCCTCAGATGGAGACGTTATAATCGTTGCCAGCCTGCCAGCTTAAAATGCGAGCTTTTTTGGTGTAGGTTGGTACTAAAATTTCCTGTAAAATCCTGTCTGGCAATGCTTTTGTCCCGGTTTCGGGGATTTTTCTCTTCAACCCACACTACAAAGACACTGGATACGGATCCGTGCAGTGCCTCTACCTTTGGGTGTTTCAGTGAACTACATCCACTTTCGGGGTAACGCAGCACAGTCACCACTGCTCTTTTGTGATTCGTCAGACTGAAATATTTGAATGCCAATTGCGTTCGCTGATTCGGTTGCATGCCGGGGCTTCGCCCGCCACTGGGGAGCGCCTGTACGTTGTTTTCAGCAGTCATCGTGTTAAAAACCTTTTAAAAAAACAAACAGTACAGTTTTTCATCGTGCATAATATGTTTAACACACTAAAGTGACTTTATATGGTAATTATATCGAAATATTACAAGGTTATGCAAGGTTTCCGATAAAGCGGCACGGTGACACGTGTGACGCCGCTGCGCAGCAGAAATCAACTTGTAGTACAGACTTGTATAAATTGGGTATGTACTGAAAGTGTAACGCATTTTGTCTTTTGCTTGTTGTTGGGGGCACCTTGGAGATGACAAAAACTGATGTCGTCGCCCTCCAGCAGGTGCAAAACTTGGTGGAAGGGAGGGAAGTAGCGCGGAGGCGAGTTCTAGAACATCGCTCATATCTCGTGAACTAGACACTATAGAAACATGTATTACAAACCGCATCTGCTTTAAAGATTTTACAATGAAAAATCCCATACCAATGATACAATGCCGTTTAGAGCTTGTTTCTATCGTGTCATCTATCGAGTCAGTGAGGGCTTTGCCTTTTATATATTTAGTTACTCAGCACGCAAGCAATAACTTACTGGCCGAAGCGTATCAACTGCCAACGGCAATAGAGGTAAAAACGACGAGCATACGAGAAATCTCTCTCGTTCGCCTTTGACTCTTGTACTTGAACATCGCTGGAATCTTGCCTGATAGCTCCAAATTAAACATAAGTATTAGTATCTAAGTAATTGCCTTAATTATCAGGGAACCCAAATTCAAATCATGAAATAGTTTAGGCCTAAGATCAGTTAGGGGTTGCCGGGGCGAAACTGGGGGCATTAGGATGTAGGTTTTCCAATTTAAAATGTCGGTCTTCTCCTTAAGAGAAGCCGACATCAGCTTGTCGAAACAAAACCTAAATTCACATGGTTCTAAATTGTTCAATACGTATGTGCTGTCAATTCAATTAATTCATTTCTTAATTACCTTACTTCTATCAGTTTCCATTTTACACTGTTAGTTCATTAATTAGTAACCTTGTAAATGCAATTCTTACATATTCAGGTAGTGGGTTAGTTATAAGATTTACTTGTTATAAATTACTAAAATCACAGCTCATCAAAAGCTGGCTTAAGGTGTTAACGGCAATGGGCACGATCAACCTCAGGGTAAAACCTTTATTTCAAAATAGACAGTTAACAGTCTTTCTAATTGCTCCACCTCCTAGTAATTATTTACATATACTGTCATGTCCCATATATTTCCATGTCCCAAACCTAATGCATCCATACCACTGTTCCATTAGCTCATTCCACAGACATGCTAAACCAATTCAATTAATTAATATCACCCAGTCACACAGATTCTCTACATAAATGTTACATCACCCGCAATTTTGGAGATATCATGAAGATTATCATGAAGTTAGACATTATTATCGTCAGTTGTATAGACATCATTATAATACCATCTTCACAATTTTCATTTAGTAACCAGAGTTTCAGTAGACCCTTTACAATATAATATTAAGCTATATACATATATAAAATCCAATGTATGTTTGTTTGTTTGTCCTTTATGGACTCCGAAACTGCTCAACAGATTGTAATGAAACTTTTAGGCATTATTAAGCATTATTCAAGGATGGTTTGTGTGAAGTTTGGTGCAGATCCGTCAAAAGGGCTCCGCCCTAGAGATGGGCTAAATGATTCCATTGATGTAGCCGCTACAATGATTCCAGCTACACTCGTGGACTCCTTACAAGTAACCGTTCCGATTCCCAACGATTACTTCGTTACCGCCGTTACAGAGTAGCCGCAATCGACCGATTGCACTCGTAATCGTCATGGTATTGATACTCCGATGTATTCCAGTTACAGTAATGCCTTTTGATTCAAAGTTTACTGAAGCCAAATAAATATTTGTTTGTGTTTTTATCGCAATAAATACAAATTTAAATGAGTTTCCAAAATATAGGATTCATTAATTAATCATTAATCAGTCATCTAATCTATCATTAATTTAAATTTGTATATTATTATACAAATTTATACAATCAATTACTGTAGTAATTTGTAACAATTAAATCATTCTAAGGAAGGTTAGAATAAGCAAAACTACGAGATATGTTTTTGCACATTGTAATTAACACAATTTTAACTAACATTATTTTCAAATCATAGTGGATTAATTTAATCCGATAAACTGATTTGGATTTCGCATTCAAAAACATCAACTGTTCACCCACGGGAGCGAGGCGGCGGCAGAGTTAGTTAAACGGAGCGAAACGAAGCTCTTTGGGATCAACTCCAATCCAAAATTTATAAGTGTTGGACTGGACTGTGGAATGGGGTTATCTCGCTTGTCAAGCAAGCTGGTAGCTGGACTCATTTACGGAATCGAAACGGCATGGAATCATCTTCTCTTAACGATTCCAGGCACATCGATTTGCTACTATATTGAAGTAATCGGAACCGGTACTCTGATACTTGAGTAACGATTACTTTAGCACCAACCATGTAACGATTACAAAGTAACGATTCCAGTACTTCGTTCCCACCTCTACTCCGCCCCAGTGGCTTTGGAGTTTCCCATGTTAACCTTATGAGTACTCATATTTAAACGGAATTAAAGAATCTTAAAAGCTGGTTCAACTAAACAATATGATTCTGTGAAGTTCAATAGCAATAAAAAATTAATAGGTTTACCAACAGTTTTAACAGTTTTTAATTTTTGACAACAGCTAATATTGCAACCAAAAGGTGAGTGAGCGTAGCGAACCAACTTCAAACTCGAGGCGAGTTAGCGTAGCGAACAAGCTAACCTGAAGGCAAGTGAGCGCAGCGAACGAGCTCCAACCTAAAGGTGAGTAGGCATAGCGAACGAACTTCAACCAGGACGTGATTGAGCCATGCGAACGAGCTCATCTTGAAAATGAACGAGCATTTGACATAAGACCACATTAGGACAGGACGACGTCTGTCGGGCCAGCTAGTAAAATAATAAAAAACAATTAATACAGGGAGCGGCAGAAATATCTGACGGTTTTCAAGCGAGTACAGTCCGGTAGCCAAGTGGAGGAGGGTGGTGGGGAGCGGCTCATTTTCAAGGCCAAGTGACCCCATTTCAGTCCCCATAGAGCAGTGGACCGGTATACATCGCGCGTTTGTCGTGGGGGCGTATTTTAAAAATGGCGCGATTCTGTTGTTGATACGCAATGTAAGTTTCGTAGTCATTTTAATGTGGCTCGTGGGGAACCTATCCCATCCCGAAACACAATCGGATACCTTAAGATCCACAGGATCAACTGCAAAACGTAGGCCTACAGGCCGTCCAAGGTCAGTGAGGACGCCGGAGAACGTGGAGCGAGTGCGACAAACTGTGCTAACGAGCCCGCATCGCCCGGCGCGTGGACAAGCTGCTGCTCATGGCATGTCTGAGCGCTCTATTCGACGAATAGAGTCTGAGTGCACTCAGACCTTCACTTTCACCCATATAAAATAGCAATCGTCCAAAAACTTCAGCAAAATTCGTCGAATAGAGCGCTCAGACATGCCATGAGCAGCAGCTTGTCCACACGCCGGGCGATGCGGGCTCGTTAGCACAGTTTGTCGCACTCGCTCCACGTTCTCCGGTGTCCTCACTGACCTTGGACAGCCTGTAGGCCTACGTTTTGCAGTTGATCCTGTGGATCTTAAGGTATCCGATTGTGTTTCGGGATGGGATAGGTTCCCCACGAGCCACATTAAAATGCCTACGAAACTTACGTTGCGTATCAACAACAGAATCGCCATTTTTAAAATACGCCTCCACGACAAACGCGCGATGTATACCGGTCCACTGCTCTATGGGGACTGAAATGGGGTCACTTGGCCTTGAGAATGAGCCGCTCTCCACCACCCTCCTCCACTTGGCTGCCGGACTGTACTCGCTTGAAAACCGTCAAATATTTCTGCCGCTCCCTGTATTATTGTTTAGGGGCGCCTCCAAAAGAAAATTCTAAGATGTAAGTGGGTCAAATCGTCCCAGCTTTCCTTTTATATAAATTGGGACCAAATGTTATGCCTATCTTTAAAAGCTATCTTTTCCTATTGAAAAATAAACGGCATCAGCATTCTGACACATACTTTCTCCCATAAGTTCGTCAACAACCTTTATCATGTGTAAGCGGTGAGAGTAAATATACGGAAATGGGATTTGTAAGATTTTTTTCAGAATTTAAAGGACTATAACATACTAAATTTTTATCAAAATCGTTTGAGCCAATTTTGGGAAAATGTGATTTTCCGTTATTTTATGGGGTTTTTATGGGAAAATAGCATAATTTTCAATAACTTTTGAACCGTAATATTTACAGAAATGTGATTTGTACCATTTTGTTCAGAATATAAAGGACTATAACATACTGAATTTTTATCAAAATCGTTCAGGCCATTTTTGGGAAAATCTTATTTTTCCGTTATTTTATGGGGTTTTATGGGAAAATACCCATTAAAAATAAAAATTTCTAAAAAATGAAAAAAACTATCAAAATTGTAAGGACCATAACATACTATGTCAAATAAAAACCAGATTTTTGTCTAAAATCCTATTTTTCTTTATTTTATGGGGTTTTTATGGGAAAATAACATAATTTACCATAACTTTTGAACCGTAATTTTTACAGAAATGGGATTTGTACCATTTTGTTCAGAATTTAAAGGGCTACAACATACTAAGTTTTTATCAAAATCGTTCGGGCCATTTTTGAGAAAATCCAATTTTTCCGGTTTTTTATGGGTTTTTATGGGAAAATCCCCATTAAAAATCAAAATTTCAAAAAAATGAAAAAAACGCCTGGAGATACCATGGATTAGAACCTACATACCAAATTTCATCGAAATCGGACCACAGGTGTAGTCTCTAGCTCTGTACACATCCAGACACACAGACACACGGACACACAGACACACACACACACACACACACAGACATCACTTCGAAAACCACTTTTTTGGGTCCAGGGGGGCCCAAAACGAATATATCCACTCAAAACTCAAACTCGAAAATTTTGACGAAAACAATACTTTCTCCATATACTATGGTATAGGGGGAGAAAGTAAAAATAGCCTAAGGCTAGTAAAACAATAAAAAACGTATATGTTATGTAATAGCTTACCTGACTTAGATTGATAGAATTATTATCAAGACGGACGACGTACAGAAGTCGGGGTCGATTGGATGGTGGCTCTGGACCTCCGATGTTCTGAAACACCAAGTTCACTATACAGTTTTATACCAACAAATACTCTGTGATTTCAATCTGAGATCTAGAGTGAAAAAAATCTCAATTGGCAAATGTTTTATTACAGGGGCAAAATGGCAAAACAATTATTCCAATGAAGATGAAGATATTTTACTAATCCAACAAGGTAGGCCATTGCACTCATTGAACTTATTGCATGCGTCTCACAAATATAAAAGAACAAACATATATTTTCTGTACATTATATGATAATGGTATAAATTAGGTACCTACATTACACGTTTAAATATGTTATAAAATTCTTCTTTTTTACTTTCTCCCACTATAGTATATGGAGAATGTAATTGTTTTTGTCAAAATTTTCGAGTTTGAGTTTTGAGTGGATATATCCGTTTTGGGTCCCCCTGAACCCAAAAAAGTGGTTTTTGAAGTGATGTCTGTGTGTCTGTCTGTGTGTGTGTGTGTGTGTGTCTGTATTCACCGAATAGTGGCATCCTTCACAGGCACGTGGCCGTACTGTGGCACCTTTTTCAGGGTGCCACAGCTAATTCGATCATTTTTTGGGGTTTCCAGTATTATTACGTTGTTTAAACATCACATGCCACAATTGAGTATTTTTGAACTCGGTGATGTGAGTTTAAGTAGCGCAGGTACACGCCGAATTGTGGAACACGAAACCATACAGGTAGCTAGCGCGCCTCGCGCCGCCCGCTGGAACTATAACTTTCCTAATGCTATGTTGCCAATTCTCGCGCCAGCCTACACTCTAAATAGTGGCACCATGCCGCAATTCAGTATATATCAACAGTGTGTGAACAGGATGCCACTTAATGAGTTGTAGCGCTTCGCTTGAGCAGTGTGTAGAACAGTGCAACAAGCAACTAATAAACTAATAATACTGTACTGCCACGTAATATAAAACAATTTAAGTACCATAAATAATATACTTTTGCTCCGAGTGGTGAACTATGTTTTACATTACAAATATTTTGTGTAGTAAATAATTATTTAAATTGATTTTATGACACTATTGAAAAATTTACTTTTGTTTACAAACATAAATTGGTAACATAGTTATTTTGTATCAATTAATTGAATTTTTACATTGAAACAATAACAATGTTTTAGGTTAGAACACTATATAAGTTGTCCTTCTTATAATTGTTCTGTCTTCTAATTTTTTATCTTACAAACTATTTCGTGCTGATACATCTATTTTATTAACATTCTAGTCATGTTGACAAAATATTTTACAATTACATTTCTGAATCACTCAGTAAAGGTAGATTTTGATGCATCATTGCTGAAAGTTATGTTTTGCATCTCACTCTCAGAGTATTCCAAAGACATCTAATGTTTCAATCCATGTTCAAATGTTATATGAGCAGAGGTGCCCATCCCCCCCAAACCCAGAGGCGCAACCCCCCCCCCCAAGCCAAAGGAGTAGTCCCCCCCAATTTATGCTGCCGTCTATTTAAACCTATCTTCCACCTGCCAATGTATCTGGCAATTTCCCCTTTACCTCATAAAACGAGCATTTCAAGTCTTTAGTAAACTTGAGGTAAAGAAAAACAAACCTGCTGATAATCAATATTAAATGTTTAATAGGAAACGTCATTTAACAATACATCATTATATCTAACTAACGGACAAATTAGAAGTTTTTCAATTTACAATTCAGAAACTGTATTGTCAGCCAACATGTGCTCAACATACTCGGTGAATTACTCTACTCCAACACAGTATTGTAACTGTCCACTATATTAGGTGGCATTAATTTTTACAGGGCTTAAGAATTCAAACAGCTTAAAGAGCATTAATAATATTTTGACAAAAAGTATCTGGTTTCAAAATTATAGGCAGAGAGTCACGAAATAGGGCAGACTTATTGCTCGCCACTCCCAGACTGCCTTCTACAAAAATCGCCGGGCAAAATACACAAAATACCTTAATTGCCACTAGCACAAAAGGTTTTTGTGACGAAGTAATCTTATAATTCATTTTGATAGCCCCAGGATTGCCTTTTATGACTAATAGTGGTAGAAACGCATCTTGTCAGACAATCCCTAATAATATATGTACGGTAGTGTCGTATTTTACTTGCTACATATGTTTTGGCGGTTCTTTAACATATGTAGACTTACATATGTAACATCCACCATCGTCAGACTTACAAAAGGATCGACTTCTGGAGGTGTCGTCAGAATATGTTACAAACATTCAACACAAAACACAAAACGATTACAGATATTCCTATCAATTCATGCGAGGACATTGCTGCGGGCAGGACTGGAAGTAAACTGAATCAGGTTATGACAGACCGGCGTGGCCTCTGGATTGTCGTCTGCGTTTTCAACAGATGTTAGGACTAATTGTAGTGACAGAGGAGAGTGTTAAAAATATAATGGGATTCATAATTGAGTTTTCCATTCAAAACTATTGACAATAATAACCAATATTTATGCTGGATATAAATGATGGTCTCGAAATTCTACATTACTGCGTGAAAAGAAATTTATTAAATACTTTGGAAGAGAAATAAACTTATACTTTGGAATACCGGTATATAAATAAATAAAACTAGGGATAGCACACAATTTTTGAGTGAAAACACTCAATTAGTTATGAATCCCATTATATTTTCAACACTAGTCCAAAATAACAGCTGATGAAAACGCACAAAACAGACGACAATCCAGAGACCACGTCGGTCCGCCATAACCTGAACTGATTCAGTTTACTTCCAGTCCTGCCCGTGCCAATGTACTCTTGTGCATTGATAGGCATATCTGTAATCGTTTTGTGTTAAATGTTTGTAACATATTCTGACGACACCTCCAGAAGTGGATCTTTTTAAAGGCCTAAGACGTCAACGATGGTGGAGTTAAAGAACCACCAAAGCATATGTAGCAAGTAAAAGTCAGCGAACACAGAATAAAAAAAGTCGACACTAGTACATATTAAGGATTGTCTGATAAGGTGCGTTTTACCATTCTTAGAAGCAATCTTAATTACGAATGGCAGAATGTTGTTGGTGTTGATTGTTGAGCTACTTAGACAAAGTTTTTCAGTCTGATTATACAAAATTCTACATTCATTATGACAGCTAACAAAAAAATATCCCCCCCCCCAAAATCTCCCTAAAGAAGTTCCCCCCCCCCAAAAATTCATGTGGCGCAAACACGCCATGGTCCCCCCCTCTGGGCACCCCTGTATATGAGGTAAACACATAACCGAATCAAATAAAGTACTTAAATTAAAATACATATTATTATCAACACACATAAACTAGTTCAGATAATATATCATCTCACAATCATATTTGCAAAACCTACTGTGGTGTTTTAACCAGTCTCCACCAACAAAAGCATAAAATGAAAGTTCCTAAAGACTATTTATAATGGTTTAAATACCTGCATTCAGTAATCCAATATGCTGCTTGTGGCAACTATAGTTTCGGTTCACAGGGAACCATCTTCAGGCCGTACAAGGCGTCGTTATTCACTTCCATATATGAAGGTCGTCATTTAATAAATAAGTACATAGAACACGAACACACCTAAAGACGTTAACTTTGAGTCATAACAAGAGTAGTTTAAAAGTTGTAACCGTGATACTGTAAATAATTTGATATTGCTTGATATTATACAATCGTTTTACAATTTTGTCAATATATCTGTTACTTTAATACAAATGTATTTTATTATTCAATGTTAACCTTTAGTATTCTCAACTTTATTGATAATAAACCTAATTCAACATACAATATCAATTTTAGGAAATTCCTAGTATGGTTGGGAATATATTGGCATCCGTGAAGTTTGTGTAATGTTTTTTTAAAAACACACTATGTTTTATTTAACTTCACTTATTCTTATTATTTATTTAATATGTTTCTACTTCTTTAACTTTTTAGTTAACTGGGAGGCGGAGCAAACAGTTTGTTCTAAAATGAACTTGAAAATTCTAAACAATCTTTTTTTCTGTTGGTTTACTTAAAGTCTATAATGTTCTACTATGAATGCAAATCTATAATATAGCATAAATTTCCAGTCCCACCCTAAAAAACTATGATATTTAACAATAACAGTTTAATTTTTATAATGTATCAACACATTATTTTTAATTGTAGTCCTGCAGCTAGCTATACTTTAGTGTGCAAACTTGTGTATACTCAATATTCTTGCATAACGTTTTAGTTTGATGTCTAGGGAGTTTAAAAAACCTGGGTGTTTACCTCCTACCCCCCACGTTTTCCGGCTATGACTTAATCAAAATGACAGCCAATGATTTTTAAAAAGCGTATATTTTGCAAACTATTTGTCGGATCAGAATGAACTTTTTTTTATTTGAAAGATAAGTTTAAATGCTATCTGTTGCACACATTTGTTGTATGTTTAGTAAATATTTCGTAATTTTGCAAAAACCTGTATTTTTTAATATTTTTGTGTTATTTTTGTTTGTAACGTTTTATTGATACAGTATACCAAAAACCACCAATGGAAAAAGTTGTAGAACATTTAAAAAGCTTTACAAAACTACCAAATTCGATATGTTTTACTCAAAATATTACGTCAGGAAACTAGATAGATCTCATCGGAATGAACTTTTTTTTGTTTGAAAGATAAGTTTACATGCTATCTTTCATACATATATATATGAATATATATGACTCGTACACAGCCATCGGTGTCGGATTTATATGAGTTTTTGCGCCAAATTAGGTTGTTTAGTACGATTTTTCTAGTTTCTTGACGTAATCCTTTGAGTAAAGCATATCGAATTCGGTATTTTTGTAAAGCCCTTTTAACGTGCTACAACCTTCTCTTTAAGTTATTTCTGATATATTGTATCAATAAAACGTAATCAACAAAAATAACACAAAAATATTTAAAAATATAGCCTAGGTTTTTGCAAAATTACGAAAAATGCACTAAACATACAACAAAAGTGGAAATGTATGAAAGATAGCATGTAAACTTATCTTTCAAACAAAAAAAAGTTCATTCTGATCCGATACATGGTATGTGTAAAATATAGTTATTTTTAATATAGCTTTTTCCGCCATTTTGATGACGTCATAACCGGAAACTGCAGTGGGTGCAGAAGTGACACCCGAGTTCAAAACACTTATTTAAACACATAGATCAACATTGAATGGTAAAACTGTCTATATAAGACTTGTGCACTGCCCTAGATGCCGGACTAATAGGCATTTTTGCGCCAAAATAGGTGTTTTTATGAGATTTATCTAGTTTCCTGACGTAATATTTTGAGTAAAACATATTGAATTTGGTAGTTTTGTAAAGCTTTTTAAATGTTCTACAACTTTTTACATTGGTGGTTTTTGATATACTGTATCAATAAAACGTTACAAACAAAAATAACACAAAAATATTAAAAAATACAGGTTTTTGCAAAATTACAAAATATTTACTAAACATACAACAAATGTGTAAATGTAAAACAGATAGCATTTAAACTTATCTTTCAAATAAAAAAAAGTTCATTCTGATCCGACAAATAGTTTGCAAAATATACGCTTTTTAAAAATCAATGACCGCCATTTTGATTACGTCATAGCCGGAAAACGTGGGGGGTAGGAGGTAAACACCCAGGTTTTTTAAACTCCCTAGACATCAAACTAAAACGTTATGCAAGAATATTGAGTATACGCAAGTTTGCACACTAAAGTATAGCTAGCTGCTGGACTATTGGTCACCAAACTGATTCTTGAATTTTTGAATTAGTAGTTGCAAGAGTACGCAAAACTGCAGAGAGTCCTTGAAAATGCTTGTGCAATGATATAGTTTTAAATTACAAAAAAAAACCCTTCACAAAATTGTATTAACAGGACCAGAGGCCCAATATGGACATGGTATTTCATTTGTAGGAGGCAAAAAAAATTCAAATCATATTAATTTATGATTGTTAAAAGATTTTGAGTTTCCTTAAAAACAATTATATAGAACTGTCTGCAAATGTCGATAAAACTAATTTTATAAGAAATGGTAGATTCTCCTGTTGCTCTGTAGGCGACTATTTTGGTCACACAAGGAAGTCCAAACTTATCTTAGTCTGAACAACGTCATCTTGATTTTACATTGTACAAGATACATAATCGACACATAGGCTTACTAAAAAAAGTAGTAAATATAGTAACTTGTGATGGACTGCGCAGGCATCTTGCCTCTAAGACTGACGTTTTCCAAACGAATATAGAAGTTAGATCTACATTCTTCATTTTAGGCTTGAAATAAGTTTGTTTGTGGGTAATGGCGAATGACTAAGCATGAACTATAATAATTAATCCCCTTTTACTCTTCTCCCCGCCACGCCACCATACCACGGCATCTTACTAGCAGAGCTCAAGGTCATTGACGTACTGTAATTGTAATGAACTAAATTTAGACTTCCAATCCCCCCCCTCACAATGTCACCAATAGGCCCTAAAGTTTGGTATGTAACAATTCATGACGGTTGAACAATGACCTTTAAAATACGCTTTTAATTTGTTTTCTAGCGTTTACCGTATCTTACAAAAAGTTAGTTTACATAATTAACAACAAAAACTTTTTTGGGTGAAATAAAAAAAAGGTTTGGTGTTTGGTTTACAATGTATTTTCAGTCACAAGATGGTTTCTGAAACTCTTTATACAACTCTCCTTTATAAAATTTAAAAAAATTATGATCCAAGAAATTGAGCTCTTTAGCCACAAAATCCACTGTTTTTTTAACTTACCTGACCAAAAAATAAAAACAGTAGCAGCCGACGAACTTTTTTATGTAATATTTTAAAACTCATTTAAAAGTACCAACTTTATTTCAAGATATAAATAGAAAATATAAACTTTTAAGCTTTTAATTAGAACCAATAGTGTCCTAGACTAATTGACATCTTTCATACGAAGTTTCAACGATTTACATTTAGTCTAAATAGGCTAAATGTCAAGTTATTTTGAAGCTGGACATTGAGTTTTGGTGCCGTTTTCATTAGCATCTACCACTTCTAACCTGCACTAAGATGGCGGACCTGGCTTCAGCTGCTTGTATGTTAGATACGCCCAAGGGGCGTGCTCCATCTATTGGTCTTATGTGATCGTTGATTTAAACTAACGGAATTCTGATGAAAATTTGAACATGAATTATTAGCTGTTTTGCAGGGATGATAAACAATAGTTTTTTTTTATTTGAATTGCTTGTCAGTTGGCAACAAATCTTAGAGATGTGTATACATTTTCATTTTTTAGGACAAAATTGAATTGGCAGATATCATGGTAAAGAAGCGTACTAGGAAAAGTTACTGTCACCTCACCCAATTTTTACAGCAGTAAGCTGTTGACATGCTAGGCGAGCAACCGTGACAGTGAGGACGGGGAACAGCTGATTTCATATTCCTAGTTGGCAAATTGTCTGCTAGCTACTAACGTACACATGCATAAGCCATCAGCGGTAGCACCAGTAGCCTCATTGACTATATAAACACTTGTGTTAAGGTTTAAATACAGTAGTTAATGCTATTACTGAATTTGATACTATACATATCTATATATAGCCTACAGGGTTATTACAAATGATGTTAATGATTTCAAAGATACATAAAATATAGTTTTATTTGTTATACAAAGAAATAAAATGGTTACAACTTTTGAAAAACTCAAAAAGTTTCGACACAGATACACAGAACTGTAAATGCTCGATACGGGAACCCCTTGTGGTACGACAGATGTCAATAATGTAGTCAAGCTCTTGCTAGACTTTTAAAAGTGTGTCTAGGTCTATTGTTTCGATAGCATTGGTAATCCGTTGCTGGATCTCAAGTATGCTATCTGATAATGGTGATTGTACGTCTTATCTTTGATGTATCCCCACAAGAAAAAAATACATGGGGTGATGTCCGGAGATCTTGTAGGCCAGTTCAGGGGTGTGTCATTATTCGGACCACCGAGCTCGTTCCATATCTCAGGCAGCACATTGTCAAGTTCAGCCCTACTACAAGTAACATTCAAATGCAGCCATTTCTCTTAAATTTCGAGTGTCACTTGCCAATATAGTGGTTACAAGCAGGATCATCGTTAAACCAGGCTCTAAAGTGTCGTTGCACGCTAATAACAGATTGGTTCATGTAATATTCCAACTGGCAAAAAGCTTTCCTGCCTCCAAATTCAACCATTACACAACACTTACAACAATTGACTTGACAAACAGCTGATATGCACCCAAACCAATGTGAAACTTTATGAGTTTTTCTTTCCAATGGTACCAACTAAAATAGTCTTGAAACAAATTAACCCAGTAATATTTATAACCAAAATCAGGAACATCATTTGTAATAACCCTGTATAATACCAGCGAGCACATAATAATAATAATAGATAGAGAGGACACGGCGTTTAACCAAATGCACTGAAAGCGTGGCCAAATCCGCCATCTTGGTCCGTCATACAGCCTGAATCCAAGACCCGCGAGCACAGTTCGCATTAAAAACCCCGCGACAAATACACGATCATAAACAACATTAATAGTTGACAAAAAATTCTGAAATTTTGCATACTTGTAGATATGATACTGAGGAAAACGATGGTGTTAATATAAAATTATTAGTTATGATTATGTTTAATACTTATGTAGTTTAATTTTTCAGATTCAGACATGAAAAAGTTGTATTGCGAGGAAATTTTTTATTTTTTGTCAGAGAAATTTCGTCAGCAGGAAAGTTGTGGATAAATAACCAAATTTAACTATCCGATTCACCAAAAATTTTTATCATGTTGGTTTTCAAAAAAATCAGGTACAAAAGGGGTCCATTGCCGCTGCTCCGCGCCACGCCCGCTGCGCCGCCGGGCCGTCGTCTATACATTTAGCATGCAGTGTTTTAATGTTTTATACTGTTGTACTGTAATATTGTAAATATTAAAGAAATTTTAAATATATTGTCTATGTAGAACTTTCAACCGTTTAGCACAACTTTTTAAGGACTAATTAGCTTTCAATATCATCCAAGATAACTTAAAGATAATTCTGTCAAGTTAAATTAAACTTCCCAAATATATTTGTAAAATTACACTCAATTCATTGTCCCAGAAAAATTACAGTTTTATTGAGATATTGCCTGATTTTATTTTTGTGAAGACTTTCATTACTTATTTTACAGTAGTAGCGAACTCTAACATTGAAATATTTTTGAGCAATAATTTTAATTAGGTACTAAACAAAAATGATTTTTGTCCATATTGTTTCATATCCTGAGAAATATGTACTGTTTGGAAACAAATTTACTCCTACACATTGTCCAAGTACTTTGTTCGTCAAGTCCTCAATTACATTGTTTTCCTTTACACTACATTATCTACACTATTCTCATCAAGCATAGCAGACAACTAGCGCGCTGCACACGCCGGGACTACTGTCGGGGAAATAAATATGTGCTTGAGTTTGAGCCTAAATATCTCTTGAGATTAATTATCCGATTTTGTTGAGACAAAAATTAAATATAAACTGGTTTAAATACATTTTACGTGGTAGGCCTAACAATAAAAAAATTCCGTTTACCAGAAAAATTTTTATAGTTGAAAGATTCTAAAAAGTACCGGTTTTTAAGAAACTCTGCACTAACACTGAAGTTTAAAACTTAATTGTAAACAAACCACTAAGCCAATCTTTCTGAAATTTGAATGGCTTATTGGTAGATTTATTGTTAACAGTTCCATGCATTTTAAAATTTTTTCTCACGATAGTTTTTATCCTGATGTTTATTTTTAAAACGTATGCTAACATCGTTAATAAGACGCTAAAAATTTCGTTCAAAATATCATCGTGTTTGTCGTGACACAAGAAACAACACCAATATGACAGATTAATAATGCGAACAAATGTGTTTTCTAAACAGATATATATTGATGAAATGTATAACTAATTTTAAAAGTTCAAAAAGGCCAATATAATAATAATCTATCTATCTATCTATCTATACTATTATAAAGAAGAGGTGGTGTCTGTGTGTGTGTTTGTATGAGCTAATCTCAAAAACTACTGGTCGGATCGGGCTGAAATTTGGCATGATGATAGCTCACATTCCCGATTAACATATAGGCATATTTTTATCCCAAAAATCCTTCGGGGCTCCGCCCCAGTGGCTCTGGAGTTTCCCATGTTAACCTTATGAGAAATGGAATTAATGAATCTCAACAGCTGTTTCAATTAAACAAGTTGGTTCTGTTCTATGATGTTCAATAGCATTAAAAGTTACAAGGATTACCAACAGGGTTCAGCACTAGCACTATTATTTCTTTTACATTTATGACAACAGCAAAAGGTGAGTGAGCGTAGCGAACGAACTTCAACCTGGAGGCGAGTGAGCGTAGCGAACGAGCTAACCTGAAGGCAAGTGAGCGTAGCGAACGAGCTAACCTGAAGGAAAGTGAGCGCAGCGAACGAGCTCCAACCTAAAGGTGAGTGAGCGTAGCGAACGAACTTCAAAAAGAACCGAAATTTCTTAAACCATGTCCTCACTCATAACTGCTATAAGCATTTGATACTTATATGCCAACCCCGTACGAAGGACGGGTACTCTGCTAGTATTATAATAAATTGTTTAGTAAACAATTTATTATATATTGGCCTTTTTGAACTTTTAAAATTAGTTATAAATTTCATCATTCATTGCCAATATCTCCAATATAAGTTAGATATATATTTGTAAACAAAAATTTCTCCCGCAACTGGCAGGCCAAATGGCTTAGTGGTTTGTTTACAATTAAATTTTAAACTTCAGTGTTAGTGCAGAGTTTCCTAAAACCTGGTACTTTTTAGGATCTTTCAACAATATAAATTTTTCTGGTAAACGGATTTTTTTTATTGCCACCACGTAAAATGTATTTAAACCAGCTTATATTTAATTTTTGTTTCAACAAAATTGGATTATTCATCTCTGAGATATTTAGGCTCAAACTCGAGTGCACATATTTATTTCCCCAATAGGTAGGCTAGCGCCGCCATCTTTGTCCGTTTCGCCGGCTAGTAAGACTGCCACGCTCCTGCGCTCCGAGTAGCGCTTCTATTTTGTTATGTGTTCGCTGTATAATACGCTAAGCCGATTTTTGTAAACAGAACTCCTCCCACATTTTTGGACCGATTTTGATGATTAAAATGTCAAAACAATGGCCCTGATCTGCAGTTTTGCAAAGTGTGTTTCGTTTTTGATATCTTTATTAGTTTGGCAGGATCTTTCATCAAAGTTGGGTTTTCTCCCATAAGATTAACATGGGGGAATCTTTAATATGGGGGAATATTTAATTGGAAACTTTGTCTCCACTAATTTGAGAGAACGGCTGGGCGTAGAAACTTGGTAGAGGTGTCCAAAGAAAGGTCTTGGTCTGTAGATGAGTTATCAAAAGATGAACGAAGTAAATTCGCTTAGGGCTCTGCCCCAGAAGCCTTTAAAGATCCCTCGACAGCTTTGTTTACATTTTGGCCATATAATACTTTTTAATGAAACAGCTGTTAATTTTTAAATTGTGTTTTAAACAACACACATTTATTGGGAGTTACTGAGTTGTCCAGAAGAAGTATTTGCAATGTTATTTTCTGATTTTAAAATTGATTTTCTTCTGTATCATGTAATATTTTGCAATATAACGTTTCATTACGAAATCAGAGGAAATTCCTTTTATCACAGAACTCTTACAATAATTTCTTATTGAACTATCTAATATCTGTTTTACGGGTTGTTGTCTGCCTTTTTCACCACTTTTGCCTATATTTTATCATATTATTCTACAGATCATCATAGGTTCATGAGATTATTGCCATACATGTTTTCAATCATTGGAAAAATAGTCGAATGTGTAATACAATACAAAATAATACAAGTGCAGAAGGGCACGTTGTCCATATTTTGTTAAATTAATAGTAGTTTACAGCAACTGGATAAAACATTTTACAATATTTATGTAGAAATATGAGCACGATTTAGAAAGTCATTAGGCTGTAAATCTGCAATTTACTACATACTTTTCAGAGAGGTTGCTATAAAGTATTCATTCATCATAGTGAACACATAATATAGATATGTATACAAATAAGAGTTTGAACTCTTAGAGAGCCTTTTAATGTTATTAGAATAACAAAATGGGTTGCACATGTTTACTAGCGCTACTCAGCAACAAAAACCATTTAATTTTTCTCTAAAATATATATTCTTAAAGTGCACTGAGCAGCAGCCTAAAAAAATACTATGTAACTTACCCATATAGTTACAAAATGCTTGAACTCGCATTGTAACATTTATAATTCGGCTTATATTTCTCCAGCAGATTATTTAGGCCTATCTGCAGAAGAAGTTTATTGTGCTCTTATCATGTCTAATAACATCCAAAGACAGAAACCTTGCCTAAAATGGTACGTACCTATCTTGAGAAATTATTTGCAGTATCCTATATTACGGACCGCGGACCACTGGGTTGTTAACATGATTGAAAATAACACGACATTTCGGCTATAAAAAGGCATAAAGAGTAAATACTATTTAAGCAACTACTTAAAGTACATTCCACTTAACCTAACTTTCCGTAGATGAATTAGCGTAAGCCTTGAGAGTAACCGTCGATTTCGACGGGTTTCACCTAGTTGTTACTAATATATGAAATGGAGAAAAACATTACCTTAAAAATACAAAATTTCCCAATTTATATCCAGACCTTTTTAAATAGCTTAAAAAACAAATAATTTAGTATATCAAAGTGTTTTTGTACGGCTATTGGTAACAGGACAAATTCAAAAATTGTAAATTTAAAATCCCCATGTTATTCTTATAAAGAATATTGTAAAATGTTGTAGTTTGCTTGTTTATTGATATATTTTCATCAAACTTGGCAAATTTATTCAAACAATTACAAAACTATTTGGATCATCAACGGTACTCTAGATTTCTCAAGGTAGGACACGTGAATTGGAATTTTGGCGTTACAGACACAATGACAGAAACAATCAAACAAACGTACAGATATTGACATAAGACTCGGTTCGGCTTTCTTATTATATAAGACGTAGAAATAACCAAACACTTCATGAATCTACGCAATGTACAGACAAAACAGTAAAGACAGTAATCTTATAATTAACTATAGTGTTTCTGCCCGTGCTTCGCAACGGGGTGAGAATCTTTGGGTCTCTAAATCCTCCGTAAAAAATAGTATATTTCGTACCTAGGGCTGAAAGTGACGTTTTGCCGACTCGAGATCGGGTTTTAAGTTCGAGACGAAGTTAAGAACGTGAAACGATCGAGAGCTGCAAACCCATTTTGGCTCGTGGTACGAACGCTATTTTTCACCCAAGTATGTTTTGCAATATAACGTCCCTCTTATTTATCTTACTAATATTATAAATGTGAGAGTTTGTGTGTTTGTTTGTTTGTTTGAAGGTCGATCACGCATAAACCACTGGATGGATTGGGCTGAAATTTGGCAAGATGATAGCTCACATTCCTGATTAACATATAAGCACATTCTTATCTCGAAAATCCCTTCGGGCTCCACCCCAATGGCTCTGTAGTTCCCCATGTTGACCTTATGAGTATTCATATTTAAATGGAATTAAAGAATTTAGTCAGCTGTTTCATCTAAAAAAGTTGGTTCTATGATATACAAAAGCATTAAAAAGTTATAAGATTTACCAACAGGGTGCAGCACTATATTTTTTTGCATTTATGTAAACAGCTAATTTGAACTAAGCAGCAACATTGTAATACTTTATTTTTCGTTATTGTTTAGGTGAAGAGGTAGAACATTATTGGCTATGGTAGATGTGTAATACCATAGTATACTGTCAATTTAAAGAAGCAAATTTTATCAAACTTTGTCCTCCCCCATTGTAAACGCAAAGCTTGAGTATAACTGCAATAAGCAATTCAAACTTATATGCCAACCCCGTACGAAGGACGGGTACTCTGCTAGTGTGAAATATTTTGAGGAATCAGCAAAATCAAAAATAACAATAAATAGTTGTCTTGACAGCTGTGACAAAAAAACAAGTCTATTGCAATGCCATGGATACAGCTTGTGCATTTAATATACATTAATGTTTTAAGTAAATAAGCAAACAAGTGATTTTGCGGCCCTAGGGATGTAAACGCCTGCTCGGCCCCTATATGACGATGACAACTGGCATGGGCAGCAAAACATAACTTTCAGCCACCAATTAACGTATGTAAAACAGCTAAACACAACATAGTGTGGTGAAAAATTCGTTACACATACTTTTACATTACCATGAATTAATTATATGCATACAGAAAAAACGGAGTCATACTTATTGCGTATTTTTATGTAAATTTCTTGTATATTCCCATGAAACTGATAATTTACCGAGCACATTAAGGCCTTTAATCTAAGTATCTAAGTTCGTAAACCATACATGTAATGTGACGATAAAATATCAACGACATAACATTTGGTCCATTGACTTTAAATCCATTAATTTTCAAAATTATTGGAGCTTGGAAAAAACTGCATGTAAAAAAAATCTTTACACTAATAAAAGACGACGTGAGGAGCGCGGGCAATCGCAATCAGCTACAGCGGCTAGGACATAGCCACATGAATACAGAACGGAATGAGGGAACTAGAACGGAGAACTGGCAACAGCGCACGCAAGAAGTAGGGGGGGCGAACACACCGCTCAAGCGCTACAACGCATTAGTAGCATCCTGTCCACACACTGTTGATACATACCGATTTGTGGCAAGGTGCTACAATTAAAAACTGGAATGTTAGATGTTAAAATGGAGTGTTCATTAAAAATATCGATGCACACATGTTTCTACCATCTTCCTTCATCCACTGGTGGCCGCAGTTTGAAAGATGCCACAATTTTGTATTTTTTATTTATTTATTTTTTTTTTATTTATTTAATACATGTCATTACATCATTTTTTGACAGGACATAAAGTCATATACAGGATATACTAAAACTAAGAAATAACAAAAATGTCTTACTAAATTATTAATCTAACTTAACGTCCCTATTTAAATAACATTCTATAGAAAAAAAATTTTTTGTTTTTAACCAGGTCTTCAGGGTGGATCTGAACTGTGTTTTACTATCAATATTTTTTATGCGGAGTGGTAACTTATTGTAAACTTGTGGGCCTATATATTGGGGAGATAAATGAAATTTCTCTAATCTATGGGTTTCAGGCTTAATATAACTCTTAAATCTAGTGTGGTGGGAATGAATGGGTTGGTTCATGAATGAGGAGAGATTGTCTTTAACCCAATTTGAAATTTCTAAAATATAGTGATCATAAAATGTTAAAACTGAAAATGTTTGAAAAAGACTTTTACAAGGAGTTCTACGAGGAACTCGCCCAATAATTCTAATTGCTTTTTGTTGAAGTTTGAATATTTTGTTGGAGTGGCATGAGTTTCCCCAAACCAGAATACCATATGTCATTATTGAAGAAAAATAAGCATGATAAACTATAAGCTGAGTCTTCAAGTCAACAGCTTGTCTGATTGCACGAAGAGAGAAAATCCAGCGGTTTAATCGTTTAATCAAATTAACAACTTGTGATTTCCAGTTAAGATTTTCATTGACAGTTATACCTAAAAAATTCACATTTTGTTGCAGTGGCATTTTAGATTTTGATGTTGTAATTTTACCTGTTTTATATTGATTATTATTAGACCTAAACTCTATAAGCTGAGTTTTATCATCATTCATAACCAACCCATTCACCTGGAACCAGTCTCTGAGCGCTTGCACCTCCCTGTCGAGTGTGTGTCGCAGGGAGTCGATACTGGGTGCCGTACATAGCACCATTGTATCGTCTGCATACTGAAAGAGTTCCATATTGGAGACTTGAGGTAGGTCATTAACATAGATTATGAACATACTAGGGCCCAGTATCGACCCCTGAGGCACACCACATGGTACTTTCCCCCAAGTTGAATAAACAGTTTCATTATTTTTTGTTAATTTAGTTCTCTGAAACCGATTAGAAAGATAAGAAGAAAATAAATTAATTTCTTTGCCTTTAATACCAATTTTTTAAAATTTACCAATGAGGATGTCGTGATCAACGCAATCAAACGCCCGGGACAGGTCACAGAGAACACCAGCTGCTCTCTGAGATCCATCCAGAGCCCGTGTGATGCAGTTAACCATTCTTGCCATTGATGTTTGACAACTGTGCCCTTTTCGGAAACCAAATTGAGTATTGTTTAAGATGTTCTTACTTTCTAAAAAAGATCGTAATTGAATATCAATAGCTTTTTCAAATATTTTGGAAAAACATGGAAGTAATGCGATAGGACGATAATTGTCTAGGTTGTTTTTGTTGTTTTTCTTAAATAATGGCCTAATTTCAGAATATTTTAATTTATCAGGAAAAATTCCCTGCTCCAGAGACTGGTTTATGAGCTTGCACAAAGGTTCTTGGATAAAGTCTATTACATGTTTAATAACAAATAACGGAATTTCATCCCACCCTGAAGCCTTGGATGGTTTCAAAGAAAACACTATCTTTCTTATATCAGATATGCTTAATTTATTAAATGTAAACATATTATTTTGCTCACTGACCATGAAACTCATTGCCTTTTTTCCATCTGGATTAGATTGAACCTTATTTTTTACATTCAGAAAATTCTCATTAAAACTATTAGCCAATTCTTTTTTTATTTTGTAACTATTCTGTTGGGATGTATTCTCAATTTGATATGGAATTTCATTGTCCTTTTTATTTACGCCCATCTCCTTGTTTAGTACAGCCCAAGTGGCTTTAGTTATATTCGATGATTTTTTAATATAATTTTCATTTGACAGTTTTTTAGAAAGGGTAGTGACTTTTTTGAAAATTTTTTTATATGTCTTAAAATAGTTGATAAAGTCTTGGTTTTTGTTCCACTTTGATTCTTCGTGCAACGAACATTTATTCCCTGCCGAAATTTTTATTCCATTTGTAACCCAATTTTTGTGTTCACTTTTTTTATTTGTGGATTTAAATAGTTTTAAAGGGAATGCATTATTGAAATTCAACAAAACATTTGAAAGAAAACTATTGTAGTTAATGTTAACGTCAAGAGAGGGGTCAAATTGCCATAATGATGATTGTAAATTGTTCCTGAAATTTTCCATGTTATCACATGAAAAAAATCTTCTGAAAATGGATTTAGACTTAGTTAAATTTTTTGTGTTGATTTCACCCAGGCATAATAATAGAGCTTCATGGTCCGAGTCACCTGCATTTATTACAATTTTATGAGCCTGGCTGGTTAAAGATCTATTATTTGAGAAAACATTGTCAATCTAACAAAAAACCACTAAGTGGTAACACTTTCCCCGCCAAGTCAGCAATCCAAAAAAGATAATAAATCATTACTTTTTCCGCCAAGAAAAACAATGTAATGTATGTAAGTTTGGCAACTTGGCGGCAGACTTTTGCTCGATCACTTTAAAAATACCATAAAACTAGTTTCATTGAGCAAGTATCTCTCCCATTAGTACATTGCTAGGTGAGAGCTTATTTTACAAAACTTGACCTTATTTGTGCCACATTTCATAAAATCATAATAGTGATGGTTTTATATTTACTGATTACCTCGAAATTATTATACTTAGTTGGAGTAATTAATTAGAGAAGTTGATTTGTGAAATTATCCACGAACGTAACTTAAATGAAAAAAAAACCAAGCAAAAGTCTGCCGCCAAGTTGCCAAACTTACATACATTACATTGTTTTTCTTGGCGGAAAAAGTAATGATTTATTATCTTTTTTGGATTGCTGACTTGGCGGGGAAAGTGTTACCACTTAGTGGTTTTTTGTTAGATTTTATTTATTTTTGTAGAAAATTAACCGTTCAAATAAAAATACTCTTTTCTCTGAAAAAAAAAAAAAAATTTTAATGCTAAAGTTGACTGAACTCTCGATCTTCCGGTAGTCTTTGTAGAGGGTACAAGTTTTGTACTCTCATCCTGCACTTTTTCGACATTTTTGGTCTGGCACCACTTCCTGTCTCTCACATAAGGAGCCGAAGAGGAGTCACAACTTGTGTTGTAAAGTGGAAGGTCAGACCTGTACTTCTGCCTTAGTCTGTTGTATTCGAGAATGGCGGATTTCTGAGGCTTCACATCTCTTGGGTTAAAGTTAATAAGATGAAGCCCTTCTAATGAAGTCACTCGTGACAAGGCAACATATGATTGGCCACATGTAAATATGGACTCCCCAATATCAATTATTACGCTATTTAAGCTGAGGCCCTGGCATTTGTGAATTGTAACCGCGTAGGACATCGATATCGGGAATTGCTCTCGATACACAAATGCGTTATCCATAACTTGAAACTTGACGTTTACTCGCTGTAGGTGATGGGTAATGCCACAATCAAAGTTAATTGTCACTGAGTCTACGTCATCAGAATTGTCTGTATTAAACCTCAACCCCGTTACTGTTCCGATGGCGGAGTTAACTAGCCCCACAGTGACGTCAATGTTTCTAAGCAACATAACTTTAGCACCAACCTTAATAGGAATAATTTTCTCCATACCAGCCGTTCTGCTGCAGTCAGAGTTTTAAGAGGACAGTATCTTTTTAACTTTGTTTTGTTGACGAGGTAGACAGTCAACTGAGTCTTTTGCAACCAAGTTAACGACAGGACCACTTATAAAACTTGGTATTCTATTGACCATTTCATCATTTATTATGGAGCATTGGTAACCAGTTGAACAAAGACACACAGAATTGTTGGGTAAAGCAGACAAGTAATCTCCTAATAGAGAAAGGTTTTCACAAGCAGTTTTTCCATTAAGATGTATTTTCTTGCTTTCAATTAGACGGATGTCCTCAACGGTCATATTGCCTACTCTGACTTTGCTTAACACATCAGCAAACTTAGAATCTTGAGCTTGTCGCATGTTTGTAGTAAGTTCATCATAAGAGAACTGTTCAGACCAGATGTTAACACAAGACAGAGAGCCAACAAAAGAACTAAGTTTGCTACTGTCAAGTTCAATGAATGGGGAGTCTTCGTGTACTGGTGGAAGTTGTAAAAGGTCTCCAAAGAGCAGTATATGTTTTTTACCAAACCAGCCGTTACTTTGGTCTGAGGTGTTGAATATTTCACACAATCTGAGATTTATGTACATCAATGTTAGATTGGAGACCATGGACACTTCGTCTATTATGAAGAGCACCACATCTTTCAGGTTGGATCTCAACATTTTTAAAACATCATCAGTAAGAGCTTTGTACTTTGGAGTTTTTCCATGCTCAACTGGCAGCTGAAACACTTTGTAGATCGTAGAACCATTGATGTTGTAAGCACTTAGTCCTGTGGGAGCTGATATTGATGTAGAGGCTTGAAGACATTTTTTAGTCCAAGAGCTGATAGTTTTTATGAGAAAACTCTTACCAGTACCTCCCACACCACTTACAAAATGTCTCAGAAATTTATCTGTCCCATCAGAGTTTGCAACAACTCGTTTGACATAATCAAACACTCTCTTTTGGTCGTCATTGAGTTTTTGGTATTTTTTCTCAAACGGCTCGTCATTCGGCGACCAATTGCTGTCCCTGACAGGCTGGGATGCGGGGACAGGTTCATTAAAGGGCTGAAAGGCTATATTGGATGGATCAGCAACCGCTCCTTCTTCTGCATTGATCTCTTCAACTCGGTTTTGAATTTTGTCTCTTGCATTCTCCGATGCCGCAATAATGTCTTTTAAACGTTTGTCATAGTTGAAGGCTTGAGTGAGAAGTGTCCGCTTGGCCATAAAAGCATCTGTGTATGTTTCATTAGACTCTTTCAGCTCATCAGTAGATCTCCAACAAAGAAACATAAGAAGTAATGCATGGTAGTATTTTTCAGGATCCTGAGTGGGGCTGTACTTATAGTGATTCAGTAAGCATGGTCTGACTCTTTTAGTGAGGAATTTGCCTGAATTCAACTTATGCACTTCACGGTCGCCTTTAGGTGGTTGAGCAGCTATATCGTACCATCTCACAAAGTCGTATAAGTTCATATCTTCTAGTTCGTCTGGTCTAGTTGGGTAGTGGTCATCAACCCACGACTCGTAGAATATGTTCGTTGAACTTGGGTCCATACTTCGTATCTTGTAGATTTTTTGTAGTCTTTTGCGTCTGGTCATGCCTACATCCAACCATCTTATTGTTGTCTCCGGGTCCGTGCCGTACAATGGAATGCCCAACAGTGTGTCACTAGCTTCTAAAGAACCACACTCACGGTTGTTTAAAGCTCTAAGGCCAACGTTAAACAGTCTACTAGCTAATGATTTTGTAGAATTAATCTCTGTAAAAACTTGGCCAGCATGACTTTGTTCACTTTTGGTAGTGTACTTTGTGACATACCAATGTAGGATAGAAGTGCTTTCGCCTACATACTGGATGTCCACGTTTCCATTCCAAGCTAGCAACACGGCCGGGTTGTAGACATTGACAAAGCTCTCGCTTGGTGTTCTGGGTAGGTCATAAAGACGTGACTTAGACTTGAGAGCTTTTCTGCCAGCTACAGACTCGACAACGTCACGCAGAACAAGATTCCCTGTGATTGGCCGGGGGAACCCGAAACGACAAGCCTTACGAAACCCGGTTTTGGTTTTCTTTGTCCGCATACAGTACGAGTTGTGGTGATGCATTTGGTAACTTGTAACTCTGTTGTTGAGAGTAGGTGAAACGGATGCATTTGGAACCTTGCAAGTAATGTACTTAAGGATAAAGTCGGCTACTTCTGCGTTGCTGGACGTCCCCATTACAGGAGCATTTTTTACCCACAGAAGAAGATGGAAATGTTGGAGACCTCTGCTTTGGTATTCTCGCCTGTAGAAGTAGTGACTTACTTTTCCTAAAGGAGCAGCATCAGAGACAATAAAATCCAACATTGCCTTGAACTTTATATGGATAAACCGTGACGCACTGATAGGATCCATAGCCACAAGTTCACTAGTTTGTTTTTTTCTGCGCCTGGAACACTCCGGTTAACTTCCCTAATGAACAATGCCATGTCATCCCAGTTCCAATCGCTTGGGCTTATGGTTAAAAACCATGTAGCTGGTCCATAATTCTGAGCCATGCAATTGACATCATTTCTAGGCTGTATCCAGTACTGGCTAGTGTTCCTGAGTTTGGAGAATACTGATGTCAGGTTCCCCTCTAATTCTCCCGATGCAAGGTTGTTCAAATAGTCTCTAGCACTAAGAGAGCCACTGAATCCAGTGACGTTGAGCTTGTGGAATACTCCTTGTCTTAACTGCCGAAGGTTTGCATCGTGCAGCAAATAAAAAAGGTACTGCTGATTCAGTCTGAACTGAGAATGCTTTGAAAGCAACCGACATTTGATAAATTCAGCAGAAGAGAGTTTAGTTTCTCTGGAATGAAACTGGCCAAATTTACCTTCGGGATACAAATCAGGGAAACAAAGCACGTCAATCTCTTTGTTTTCATGACTAATCGGAGGTTCATTCACTTTCAGCATCTTATAGAGCTCGGTGTCATCACTATAAGATTTTGATTCATGAAGAGCGTGGATTGTATAGTGAGACTCTTCTGAATCCCATTCCTCGTGAGTTACCTGAGTTAATATAGCACGTCTATGTAGTATTTCCTGAGGTGGCAGTTCGTTTTGATGGGTAGATTGAAACAAATTTGTGTCATCATTAAGGTTGAAGAGTCCTTCTGGATCTGTAGGTAGTACGATGCTACCATAATGAGCGTTGTTTTTCTTTAAGAAACTTAAGGCTGCGTGTACCTTATCCACACTAACCAAAATTTGCCAAACATTCTTTGCTTTGGTTGGTACCCCTCTGACCAAAACGTACAGCTCGTGGTTTGGATTCAGAGGGTCACTTGGTTTGGGCAATTTTTGCAGGGTTTCTTGAAGGGGTAGTGGCAAATGAAAACTTCTTCCCACGACTTTGGAAATTTGTTGCTGAGCTCGACTTGTTCTTTTTCCAACTGTGTTCATTTTTGTAACAACCTGAAATGCTTTGGCTCTCTGAATTAAGACTTTTTCATAACTGTTAAGGCAAGTTAGCTCTTTCGGCTGCGCACAAACATAGAGATCGTTAAGAATGCAAGTAGGAGGCATCTGACCTTTCCTTAGTTTTTCAAGGCAGCCTCGACAAATCCATCCCGTTTTGCACTCTTCTTTCTTTATGTATTTTATTCTTTGCCATATGTGTCCTACAATTTGATTTTTTAGGTTTTTCAACAGGCTTACTTGCTGTTTACTGAACAACTTATCGCATGAGACACAGGGAAACACTGGCGTTTCAGAAGAACGCTTCTCCAATGCCTCAAATGCTTTGTGATATTTTGCAAACAACTGAGACTCAGATTCAGGGACCTTGCTTTCACTTGTGTTATCTGTAAGAAAGGCTTTTGTTTGCTCTTTAAATTCCCTTTCTATCGAAAACAACACGTTCGCCTGCACGTTAAGAATGCCATTTTTAATTAGCATAATCTTCTTAGCTATTTTCAACAGTCGGTAAATTTTGGAGACAAGACTACGAATTGCAGGAAAGTGAGGATAGATTGTTCTCAGAAAAGGAAGTTTCGAAACACATGCTCCTGAGTAACAGTCCAAAGAGTGAGGATGAACACCTACACGAGATGATACACCACTTTGACATGAGTGCTCTCCCATGCTGACAATAAGCTTAGAACCTTTAGTGAGAGAGCTTGAAACTATTTCATTGTAAAGAGATTTAAGTTGCTCTAAGTGGTCAGGCTCAATGAAGCATATATCTGAGTTGCATTTCCACTTTTTCTTTGGTGAACTATGAGCTGTGCTGGGCTCGTTACCAACAGTTATTTGTTTACCAGGAAACACTCTATAGGTAAACTCCCAGAAATAAGGCTCCGACGTGGAAACATGAAGACTGTGCCCACACAACGCATCAACATTGTCCTCAAACGTGCTTGTTGCAGATAGCTTAGCAAGAGACTCTTTAGCACGATTTTGCAGGCTAACAAATAGCTTAAGGAAATTGTTTTTGTAATTTTTATAAGCATGCAACACCCATTTCAAGAGCTCTTTAGCCCTTAGCAACCTTTTAGTATAACCTTGTTCAGGTATTTTCTTTGCTATAAGTCTGGCTATTTTCTCACTATTTATTGTCCCCAAGAAAATATGTGAAGCTGCAACACTTTTTTTGGTTTTCCTTTTTGCATTTTTTACTGATTTTCTTTTCCCATCAGATCTATTTAAAAAGCGTCGGCTTTGATAGGCTGCACACTTTTGCACCCTTTCGTGAAAAACCTTAAGTTTATATCGCAAGCGAAAGTGGCCAGGGTATTTAGCACGAAGTACTTTGTAACGTCTCCTGCGATTAGATTGTTTCATTTCTTGTTTTGCACCGTAGTTTAAACGTTTTTTAGCTTTATAATATTCTGGATCAGTAGAGTATTTCTGACGCATTCTAGCCTTGTGTGGCTCAGGATTAGCAGAATATTGTTGCCGCAACCTAGCTCTGCGAGGTTCAGGATTAGCACTGTACTGCACATGTTTTCTTAACCTCTCAGTTTCAATATTAGCTAGATAACGTTTTCTCGCTTTGGATTTTTCTCCTTTAGCATGTTCAAGGTACCAAGCTTTAAAAGTAGAACTCTTATTAGTGGATTGTATGCTAGCTTCTTCTGTTTTTCTTTTTTTTATAGCAGGGGCGTTATCTAAATACCATTCTTGTTTTCTTTTTCTTGCCAGTCTTTCTTTAGAAGGCATACTGATGATAGATTAGATTGATAGATGGATTAGAAAGAAAGTTTAATGCAATTAAAACATAGCCATGGTATCTTACCAAATGGTCCTAAGAAATGTTCTCAATGTTCTTAAACTAGATCTCTTCACTACACATAAACAATGCTGCTCTTTTTGTAAACATGAAAAAGACAACAAACACGTTTTATTTACAGCTGTTAAAATTATTAATACAATGTTAAAAGACTTAGTTAAATAATTTAGCTAGTATCCTAGTATATAATTATATAGAAACATATGTATAAAATGTGATTGCATCTGGTGGCCTACTTAGCACCAATTTATAGTTGACTTAAAATTCGGGCAGATGAATATATTTTATTCTTTGTACTTTATATTTCATTGCTAAGATTTAATTATGATTTAAATGCTTATTGTTGTGAGTTCAATTGTAAATAAAGGTGTTGAAAGTAATAGCCCTCTGTTTTAACGTTTTTAAAGCTTTTACCAACTTAAATAGAATTCAACCTAATATTGAAGTGAATTCCAACATTACTGGCAATGCGTTGGTGTTACATAAGTGTTCTGATAATTAAACCCGTATATCTAAAGACTAGTGTAAATTGAGCCCTTGGGTGACTTTCTACAGCCAGTTTTAACGTCTAGAACTGTGTGCAAAACCTCCCATTTCCCCATTTTTATTTGTCATGGATAAGTAGACATTTTAATACTAACTATGACGATTGCATTCATAAAATCTCAAAACGTATTGTAGGCTACGACAATATTGTCCTAAAAGCTGTTTACTGACTTTCTAAAGCCATATTAATGTATATAATTGTGTCCAACTAACTAACTTTCAATTGCGTAATATTGTTTTATTTGCTGTGCTATTGTCCACAAAGTTGATCTATGTGGAACTTAATACTACTCCTGCTATCGCTTATTAAGTTTAATAAAATCTACATTGATGTGTGTTTAAGACATTGCTTGTTTTAAGGACGAAATGTACGTTTAAATTTATTTTTCCAGGGTCCAAGGAGGGGGGGCTTTAGCCCCTGTAGCCCCCCCCCTTGGAACCGTCACGGGGGGAATATCTCTGCTCTAAGTAATTTTATATAGTAAGTAGTTCAAATCATTCGGTATACCTGAAAAAAATACTTTATAAAAGTTTTAAAATAATTATCAGCTGTTCCTATAAATTTCTCTAACATTTAAATTTATTGATATTTAATCGCAGCTGGTCCTTCTTTTTATTTTGATTTGTTTTGATTTTAATCCCATGTTATTTAAATGGGCCAAAATCGTACTTTGAGGGCTTGCCAAGGGTTTATGGGTCAACGTACCGACTTGAGACCCTCAAAAGGCACAACTACACGCTAAGGGCTTTCACACAACATAAAGAACATTAAAATTGAGCCAGTGGTTTGGGCTGTAGGTCCGTCAACATTTAAGGAGAAGAAGGAGAACACGGAAAATTTGTGAATTTTCAAACTAGTTTTTCTTTGCTCAAACACAACCGTTTTTTAAATTCTTTTTTTTATTTTGTTGAGAATGATTGCCCCTATCCAGTAGATGAACAATTATTTTAATAGCTTTTGTTTCTTCAGAGCTATAGACGAGTAAAAAAGCCACTTTGTCACGTCATGTATATATACACTGCAGCAGCTGTGTACCGCTGGGGGACTTGGCGGGGCGGAACGCTGCCGCGTTCCTTAATACATGATTTAGACAATGGAGTAATTCTTGTGGGATCCACAAAGTGATGTTTTAAACCATGCTGTTCACAAATGTACTGTAATTGCTTTCCTCTGTTACCACCGTTCAAAAAGTCCATATTATGATCCATACAGATAACAATATTTTTTAACTGTAATTCGTGTGAAATCTTATCTAACAAAGAGTCAAATTTGCTCAAAAAACATTTATCAATATCATGATTTGGAATCCTGTATATTGAAATAAAAAGGGTTTTCCACTGAGTTATCTCAATAAAACTAGCTTCAAAAGAGTTTTCCTCATTTTCAAACTTTAGATCATCTCTTAGTTTAAAATCAAGTTCATTAGATACTAAAATAGCAGATCCTCCTCTTTTTTTAATTTTCCTACAAAAATAGTCCCCAACCTTGAATTTTCCTAATTTATTGACAGAAGAGAGTATATTGTTATCAGACAGCCAATGCTCATTTAGAGATATTATTTTGACATTTTTTCCTAAGTTTTCAAGAAATAAATTTAAATCATTATAGTTATTCATGAAGCCTTGAATATTCCAATGCAAAATCCAAGGTTGTTTATTAATATTATTTGAACTACTGATTTGTAAAACATATTTTTGTTGCAAGACTTTCATTGGTACAGAGGAATTTATATTAGAACATTTTATGGAATTATTAAAACAATGTGTCAACAAACAATATGTCTGTCTGTCTGTATGTGTGGATTTGTACAGAGCTACAGACCACTCCTGTAGTCTAATTTTGATGACATTTGTTATGTAAGTATTAATCCATAGTATCTCAAGGCGTTATAATCATTTGTTTTAAATTTTGATTCCTAATGGTGATTTTCTTGTGAAAACCCATTAAAAAATGGTGTAGCCCTTTAAATTGTGAACGTCATAGTAGGCCATTTGCTTATTGGGTCTAATGATGACTGGAGTGTCCAATTAAAATAGATCACCACTTACCATCTTTTATATGTATTTTCCGTTCTGTTATATGTCTTGTGAGTAAACAGTATAAGTGTAAATATACAAGTATTATTAGACGTATCATTTTATTTTTTCATGAAATTAGTAAGTGATGGTCCTTCTAATTCTTATTAACACAGTGCAATCCCTCATTATGTCTAAAAAGTTATTTTAATTTATGTTATTTTCCCATAAAAAAGAAAAACGGAAAAATGGATTTTCAAAAAAGTTTCTTCTGATTAAAGTTTTTCTGTTATGGTCCTTATAATTCTAAACAAAATAGTCAAGCCCCCTATTCCTTTAAAAATTAGGTTCAAAAGTTAATGCAGCTATTGTGATTTTACCTATTAAATATCATAGTTTTACTCTCACTTACCCATGATTAAGGTTGTTGACAAGTTAATGGGAGAGTGTATCTGTCAGATTGCTGATACCGTTTATTTAAACTTCCATCAAATTATTTACAAAGAAATAATATTTACCCAATGAGTTATTTGTTTTCTCAAACAGTAGTAGTAGGCCTAATTTCCAATTAAATTAGGAGGGAAATTATTAATGATTTACTTATTATTGGAAAATCATAATAAACTTACCATATGGGAAACACTGCCTCGAATAATGTTGACACAGTTTCGAAACTCAGTCATGGCAGCAACATGTTCAACTCTTGACATTGGTCTGGGTAATGCTCCTCTGGAATAGAGAAAAGATAGTTTGTAGTTTGTATTGTATCTATTAGAGAACAATTATTATTTCCAGAAGCTTTTGTGAGGTTATCTAGAACGGTAACCTCACAAAAGCTTTGGTTAAAGGAAAGGCCTCTTCACACCGGCGTAGCCAAACGTCTGCAGATGTATTCGGTGTGTTAATACGTCGCCAGTGCACTGTTCACACCGCAGCTACGTCTGACGGCTACGTAGCGGGTGAGCCGGCTGTTGTTTGTTTATTTTATTATATTATTTTTTATTTGTTTATATTTTTTTATTTATTGTTTATTTTTATTAGTGTTTCATGAATTTCATTTAAGATTGCCACCGTTCAATTACAGCTCTTATAGTAGCCTACTTTGAAAAGTCTGTTGATTAATGTGTTAATGTTGACAAAAATATTTCACTCTAGTATTAGGCTGTACATAACTTAGTAGACTATAAGATTTGCGCTATATTGAAAAATATTACCAGAAAACATGCAATAATTTTGCTCATCCATAAGGATTACATAATAAAGTATTCTATGGTGTAAGTAAGACGTATGCATATGTCTAGAAATAATTCATTAATGTTTCATAAATGTCATCCCACTATATGAACCATATATGAAATGAAAATCTTTCTTTGTTGAGGCGAACTTAGGACCTCACGGTCCTTTCTTACAGTTAACCTCTAAAAAACTAACAATAATAATAAACATTAACAAAATAAAACAACAAAGATTAAAATAAACAAATAGGTGTAACAACATTACATAAATTTATTTCCCTAACACACAATCACACACACATACACCCTCTGCTGCACCCAGGCCTAATACACACCATGCCGCCACGCCACAGCCATCCGGTTAAGATAATATTCTTTCAGCGCCACCGTCAGTCGGGATCGGTTTTCCAAGGATTTAATGGGATAAGGTACAGAGTTCCTAAGGCGGCATGCAGTTACTACAAAAGATTGGAACTGATTAAAAGAACTGGTTTGTATATTAATTTGTTTGTTGATATTTTTGTAGAGTAGAATCAGAGATGCAATGAAACATATACTGTATTTATTTTCACACTTACCATTAAGTAAACATAGTAGCAGATATTTCATTGATTTTAGAAACAAAAGAACACCGTTTACTGCTTAGTTTTATGATATTTTCTTTGGTTTAATTTAATCAGTGGTGTGGCAAAACACAAATACTAAATGTATCAAATAAAGTAAATGTGAACTGAAAGCTATGTTAAGATAAAATAAGAGTATTTCTATTACTATTTGATAATTAAATATAGTTACACATATACAACAGATTTTAGAAAACAAAAATCAACAACGTACAATTTAGTTATCGGTGATATTCATTTTAATTTAAGCATAGGTTTATCAAAACACAATAACTTAATTTACCTAAATATACATATAAAAAGGAATGTGATGTGCAAGTTATGTTAAGGTAATCTAACACATGTTAAGCAGTTAGAATTTATTTAAAGTAGCCTCCAAATTCATACAAAACATCTATACATTGTAATTTTCGTACTGTTTCCATGAAAACTGATCAATAACATTATTTTCATAACTTAGACGCTTTAAAAAATCCAAAGCAGAGCCGGAGTTGATACAGTAACGGTTATAGAATATTTTTTTCTATAATCATTGACATAGTTTTAGAATAAATAATCCATGATAAAAGGTTAGATTAAAATAAACCTACTTCATAGTTATGGAAAATATTATATTTAATTTCTTTGTATCAGCTGTCTGAAATTGTGCAATATGCAGTTTAGCAGTTCTTCTTGTTTGCATTTAAATGTCAAAGCAAATGTAAACAAACATTGTTAGTGTTCTCATCGCAGCCATGGAGACCAATCAATATTTACTTTTAAAATGTTCATCTCAGAACTTGTATAGCCAAAGGGGCAAAGCCTACAGTCAGTATCGAAATATAGTCCCATAATGGTCCTTGGTATGGTAGCTATATTTTTGTATAATTTAAGCCCAGTTGGTTCGGTAGTTTTTGCACCTATTCGTAACACACATACAGACAGACACCATTAGATTTTTATAAAATAGTATAGATATAGAAGTATAGATATAGATATTAACCTTTAAACATTACCAATTTAATTTTAAACAGTATGATTTAAATTGGCATTCTGTTAATTAAGTTTTTTTAACCCGTCCTTACGACAGTGTGTATCTGGATCCGGATCCGAATTTTTCAAGATCCGGATCCGGATCCGGTACCGACATTTTTTTCGATCCGCCCATCACTAATAAATTTGGAAATTATTTTACTGATATCTGTCTCACTGATTGGTTCACATCTAAATTTATTTTGTTGGTTATTTATTACTAAATTAGGTACTAGTAAATTTGGTGTATTTATTTTTGGAATTACATCAGAATCAACTGCATTGACATAAAAATCATTAATAGTGTTACATATAACCATAGGGTCATTATATACTTTTAAATTTACCTCTATTTCATCTATGCTCTTCACAACCTTTTTGTTGTTTTTTATATTTAAATTAATTAAATTCCAAGTTGTCTTGGACACATTACCTGATCTCAAAATTTTTTCATCCATATAACTTTGTCTAACTTTGAAAATATTTTTTTTGAATGCTTTGTTCATTTCTTTATCTGAAATCAGTAAAGATTCATTTTTTGTTATTCTCCCTAAAGTGCTTTTTTCTATAATTTTTTTCCTCTCGGTTTCTAGCTCATGATTATTCCAAGGGACTTTTTGATCAGTATCTCTACATTTAGAGATAGGAAAGCATATATCAAAGTAATACATAAAAATACTGTTGAAGGTGTTAAATTTCAACTCTACTGGTGCAAAGTAGACCTCCTCCCAACCTTCCTGACTCAGCATATTTGAGAATTTTTTTAGATTTTGGTTAGAAAATATTCTTACTGTTTTAGTTATTGGTTTATTGTTCATATTTTTATTGGGCAAGTTGAAGGTTAATAATTGAGCATCGTGATCAGAAATTTGTGTGTTTAAACCACTAATTTGCATGCTGTTGGGATTAAAATTAATGAAAACGTTATCAATAGCACTCTCAGTCTTTTCAGTTACTCTAGTTGGGAAATTTACTAAAAATTCAAAATTATGTGAGCCAAGAATATCATTAAGTAGTCTAAACTCATTACAGTTTGGGTTTAGAACATTTATGTTAATGTCTCCAGTCATAATTACATTAGTGTATGTTTTTGAGAGTATTTCCAGGGATGCATTTAATTTTGTCAAAAAGATATTAACATCAGAGATAGGAGAGCGATATACACCAGCTAGCACAAAAGAAAATGAATCACATTTAAATTCTATCAAACAGCATTTAAATTCCTTTTCAGATGTTAACTGATTCATTGACGGTAAATTCAAACTTTTAATTTTAAAATTTTTAGCCTTTGAATTTTTTTTTGATAGTATTATGACTCCACCTCCAGCATTTAAACTATGTGAATAAAAAGTGTTAATATTATATCCGGTTATGGTGAGAAGGTCCAATTCATGACTTTTCATTTTGTGTTCACATAATACTATTATATCTGGGTCAATTTCTTGAATAGTAATTTCTAATCGTTCTATTCTGCTCGGTAGATGTTGAATATTAAGGTGAAAAATTTTTAAGATGTGTGATTTTTGTGATATTTTATTGTGTCCTGCTGGTTTACAATTATTTACTTTATTGGTATATTTTTCGGAGTGTCGGAGTTTAAAGGTTGGCTGTGTTTATGGGCTGTGTGAGATTGAGGATGTCTAGGAAGGGGGAATTGTCGTTATCTTGTCGCCCACATTCACTTTCACTCACACCGGACTGACTCAGATCACGCATCACTACACTGCCGGACCGACTAGAACCCTTAGGAGATGGTCGCTGCTTCGTGATGGAGCTGATGTCACTCATTCTCTTGATTGGACAGGGTGTGGAGGTGTTAGTGTCTGTGAGCTGCTCTTGGGATGCTGTGATGTCCGGGACAGGCAGGTGCGAAGTTATTAGGCCTCTCAATGTCTCTACAAACTCTTCATGAGAAAGTCCTCTCCATAAGCTTCTTCTTGCATTTTGGTTGTATGAAACTATAACTACATTAGCCTTGGTTTGCTGGTGAAATTTGACGATGTTTTTGATGAAATGCTCAGGCTTAATGAGGTCTCTAACTTAATGAGGTCTCTAACGCAGCCCATTGCTGAACAGATTAAAGTTTTCAGCCGCTTAGACCTGAAATCTGTTGTAAGCTGATCAAAAGCTACATCATAGTCAATCTCACTAGGTTTTCCTGAGAATCGGTTTTTTGTGATCAAACTATAGACAGTAGGCCCGCCATTCATTCTTTGACAGGCCAACCTGCTGTACACCAGATCACGAAAACAAGGACGTCCGTACTTCTCTCGGAAGGCAACAGCCACACCAGCAGACATGTGATTCGGATGCTGAAAGTCCGATGAGATGGTATGGGCCAGAGCAACTGAGGAATCCTGGTTAATTTTTCCAAAAATATCCTTCATATTGGTTTCTATTACAGATATTCCATTTCCTATGAGGAATGGCTGAGAAGAGTTTGAGTTTGTGTTTGTTGTAGGCTGTGTTATTTCAGTCTTTCCTTCCCCTGTGATAATTGTCACAACCATTTCAGATACTCTTGCTTTCCCTCTCTTGTTTAGATGTTGCCCTTGGTATGTAAATAGTTGGCGAGGTAGATGGTGAAGTGGTTAAGTGAAACAGTTATTTTTAGCAGCCATATCTTCCAATTTCTTGTTGATACTTGAGATTTTTAAGTCTAAATTAGGTTGATCATACCTCAAAGGCAATGTTGCTAGAATCAAGTTTGTATCTTTGGATCTTTCAAACAGACTTTGTAATTCGTTCAGGAATTGTGTTGAGCTCATGGTTTCAATGTTGTTGGAACCTGCAATTACAAGCACAGTATCCTCTTTCTGCATGTTTTTAGTAAAGGTGTCTATGTCCTCAATCTTTTGTTATTGATCTACTACTAGACGAGTCACTTTCCTGAGAGATGTCAGCACTTTTCCCCTCTGACCTATTTTTTTCTGATAGCCTTTTATCTAAGCTTTGTGATACTGCACCTTGCTGATAGATCAGGCCAAGATCTGGGGTGGTAATAATACTGTATTTATTCCCAGTTACTGTAGTTGAGGTGTTTTCAAGGGCAGGGGAATATGGGGAAACTTCTGTTGAAATGTTGATAGAAATACAGATTTTGTTAATTAATTTTCTTAATGGCTTAGTCTTTGATCTTTTTCTTATTTCTTCGTCAATTTCATTTATTGCCAATTTTAGATTATCATTAATTTTTTTCCCATTGAAGAAAATGTGCTTGTGCTCGGTGTAGCTACTCAATTCACCACACCTACACACACTAGTTTCTCTAGTTCCAAAGAAGGTCACCTTAAATATATGTGATTTTCCTTTCACTTCTATTTTATCAATGATAGCTGGCCAGTGGGGATGGCCTCTTAATTTTACAATAACCAGATCATTTGTTTGAAACTTGGATTCCATTTTGTTTTCCAAAATTATATACAAAATTAATTGATACTACAAAAATTAATTCATATATATTTATGATAGTTTGATATGCGTTGACAATTGATTGATTAAATTGTATATCAATAAAATATATTAATTCAATTCAAATATGATCCAGAAAGCATGATTCAATGATTTCAGATAAAGCATAAAATAATAATATGTCATAATAAAATTTTAGTATATTGAAACATAATTAACAAAACAAAATTTAGTGAACTCACGAATCAGACTAAACTAAAAACTAAACAAAAACATAATAATATAAACAGTCATCTGACAGATGTTATAAATGAATCATATGGTCTTATTTCTTGATACATAACACTCCTTCACCCGTCAGGTAGTCCTTGAGATATGCCGGTGGTCGACGGATCCGAACAGGTCGAGGACTCATGCTCATTGAAGTGTTTTGGGAGTTTGATCTAAAGACATGTGTCCGAACAGGTTGTGGACTCGTGCTCATGCTAGTGGAGTCTTGAATTGAACCAGAAACATTGGGATCAGATAAACCAGAAACGTTGAAACCAGCATCTTCTTGATGAGGGTTAATTGATTCTTCTATACCACTAAAGGAATTGCGAGATTGTTGCATCACTGATGGTCGCATTGGTTGTACGTCTGGTAATCTCATAATAATAGGATTGCGGACCATTGATGGTGGTTGAACTGGAGTGATATGATGTGATTCTGGTGTTCTCATCTGAATAGGATTCTGGAATATTTTGTGGAATGGTGGGTTTACTGAAGATTCAGAATTATCCAAGTGTGAGTTAGGAGATGCTTTTGATATTTCTGAGCGAGGTCTCAATTGGTCGATATGACGTCGTATTTCAATGCCGTCTTTTGTTGTCAAATGGTAGCTCAGCGGCCCGGTAATTCTAGTGACTTTAGCAGGAATCCACTTTGGTCCTCGCTGATTGTAGCTTCTTGCAAATACGGAATCATTTTCTTTAAATTTCCTCTGAGGTGACTGTTGGTAATCGAAAAGCGCTTTATCCTAGATTTTGTCTTCTTTGTCATTTGAAGAATAATCAGGGTGAACTCTGTCTAAGATGGTTCTAATACGCCTTCCGAAAAGCAGTTCACTCGGTGACATATTAGTTGAACAATTTGGCGTTATATGAGATGATATTAGGAACTGAGCCAATCTTTTTTGCCATTCTCCTAAAAGTATTCGTCGCAAAGAATTTTTTGTCGTTTGGACCATCCTTTCTGCCTGACCATTCGATGATGGATGGTAGGCCCAATTCACACCGAACGGATGTCGGGCGGAGACGTGGCACGGACGAGGCACAGACGCGGCAGTGACGTGGCGTGTTCAATTCACACCGAAGGGACGGTACAGTGGCGAGACAACCTGTATGTAGACTAGACGCTTTGGTTTTTGCTTATTTCTATTAATGTCAATGGTGTTAGTTAATTTCTGTCAACTTAATTAGTACAAACAAGGGAAATGTTCTACTTCCTCACAAAATTTGATATTAAATTCAATGTGGTCTCGCATAGTGAAGAAACAACTCACAACCTATTACAAAAACTACACACAAAAACAACTCTACACAACCAGGTTGGTAAGTACAAGCACACTATACACATGAAGGTTGGTAAGTACAGTACAATATTTGCAGTCCGAACAACGGGCGCGCTACGGACATGCCACTTCCGATACGCCACGAGGGACGCCGAAGCGACGTGGCGGTGGCGGGAGGGCGGCCGCCCGCGCCACGTCACTTGTGTGTGCATTGACCAATTTGTTTACATGGGGAGGCGAGGAACGGACATATGTCCTCGCCACGTCCGTGCCACGTCTCCGCCCGACGTCCGTTCGGTGTGAATTGGGCCGTATGGTGCAACCACGTCGTGGCGGATGCCTTTGCTTTCATTAAACGATCTAAATTCTTGTGAAGTGAAAGCCGACCCGTTATCAAATACTATTGTGTCTGGAACACCATGTGTTGCAAAAAGGCTTCTGAGAACCTTTATAGTCGATCTTGAATCTGTAGAAGGCACCAAAACTACTTCTAACCATTTACTGAAAGAATCGACAACAATCAAAAACAACTTGTTTTGGAAAGGCCCAGCGAAATTAATGTGGAGACGAGACCAGGGTTGTTTTGTTTTCTCCCAGGGAAGAACTGTTGCTCTTGGAGGGTTGTGACGACTTTGTTGACATGCTTGACAAGAATTCACCATGTTTTCTATGTCTTGATCAAGTTTTGGCCACCAGAAATAGCTTCGGGCCAACGCCTTTGTTCGCACAATGCCCTCATGTCCCATGTGTAGAAGCTTCAGAGCTTGTTGCCTGAGAGTAGATGGAATGATCACCCTAGTTCTCCAAAGTAAACATTGTTTGTATTGAGAAATTGAGTTTTGACGAGAAATGAAAGGCGTAAGGTTGAGATCTGAGTTATGAGTTGGCCAGCCACGTTGAGTCCATAATATTACTTTTGATAGAAGTGGATCCTTTTCTGTTTCTTTTTTTTTATATTAGCAGTAATTGGTTTAACCTCGTCGGATTCAATGTATAACACATCATTCAAGACTTCATTTATCTCTTGATCTACCCCATTGGAGGAACATGGAAGACGACTCGAACCATCAGCGTTCGGAATAGAAATACTAGGTTTGTATACAAGATCAAAGTCATATCCATTTAAAAGGATACTCCAGCGAATCATTCAAGGTGACAGTGTGTTTGGTGTTTGTTTATCCACAGTGAAAAGACCCAGAAGTGGCTTATGATCTGTTCTAATTTCAAAATGCCTCCCATATAAATAATTGTGAAATTTTTTAACCCCTCCAATGATGGAAAGTGCTTCCCTATCTACTTGAGCATATCTTTGTTCTGACTGACTCATTGTCCTGGAATAAAACACAATTGGAACTTCCTTTTCTCCTCGAACCTGACTAAGCACACAACCAATACCATAAGGAGATGCATCACAAGTTAGTATAAGATGGCTGGAGGGATTGTAATGAGCCAGTATACTATCGGAAGAAAGGAGTTTCTTTGAAGCATTGAAAGCAATTTTATGTTTTTCCTCCCACCGCCATTTAACATTTTTGTCCAATAAGCGATGTAAAGGTTCTGCAACATTGGCTTTGTTGGGTAAGAAACAGTGATAGAAATTGAGTAACCCTAAAAATGCCTGTAGTTGTTCCTTGTTAGTCGGCTCAGGAGCATCTTGGATGGATTTGACTTTGATCCCAAAGAGCTACGCTCAATAATAATATGTCATAGTTCCAGTTTAAAGCAGATAAACTTGCAGTTGTAAACTGTAGATAAAGAACCTGGCTTGTTGAGCTTCAGCTGCTTCCTTATCTGAATATATCCAAAGGTCAACTTCTGCTGTGTCACTCACTGGAGTCTTATCTCTAGTCCACTATTATCTTGAAAATGGGCAGAAACTTGAAATTTTATCAGAAAAACCTTTATTATATACAACCGGTTGCTCAAAATAAAAAACTGGTTTCCGAATATTGTACATAACTAAAATGTGAATATTTACATATAAAACTTGAATAGTAAAACCAAAAATTTCCCGGTAAATTTTATAAAAAACTGAGGAACACAAGTGATACAGGTCAAGTAGTAATCAGGGGCTCACTCCCCACTCTCATGTACATTGATCGACCACATATTCTCAAACGATAATGAAAACCTCAGGAGCGATGTCATAAAATCTTGTCTGTCCGACCACTATGCTCAATCAATTTTGATCAACACTAACTTGCCTACTGATCGTTCAGGAGCGAAATTTACGTACGCTAGGAGTTTTAATTCCACCAATATAGAGACCTTTAAACACTGCCTTCAGCTAGAGAACTGGGGAGATCTGTACGAAGCTGAGAATATTGATAGAAAGTTTAATGCTTTCAATAGTACATTAAGTTATCATTTTGACATTGCATTTCCAAAAAGAATTAAAAAGCTCGATTCAAAAAACAAAAGACGAATTTCATTTTCAGCTGAACTTTTAACCCTCCGAGTGTTATTTGTCGATGCGTCAACACATAACACACTTTGTGTAGTGTTTTGTGTCGATGCACCGACTCACAAACACTGTTTACGGCGAAGGCTCTATGACTGACAAAATCGGATTGAACTGGATCGAGTTAGGTATAGTTTTATTTGTCAGATTCAGAGCTTTCTCCGGAGGTCTGTCTCTAAGCGCTTTTCATTTTAGTTCCAAAAATATTGTAGCAGACAGCTGACGTGCGTATTTGTAAACAGCTTGGTTAACCTCGCACCGATGACTGATGTGTTTTATTACGTTTATCATTGTTTTAAGTGTTAAAAATCAAAAGTAGTGATATACGTGGTGCATTATAAGAAGATTTAAGTTATTTTGAAGGGCTGGTTGATGATCCTGAAGAAGTAGGTAGTGATATTGATGTAAATTATCAGCCAGATTCTTAGCTATGGTTAGGCTATGCATTCTTAGCTAAACGCTATGTACTGAAATCTGTTTCTTGCCCATAACTTATTTATTTGCAAATCTACTTCCTTATATTATTATATATTTGTAATCCTCATAAAATTTAGAACAAAGTGGCTATTTTCAAATATTTATAGGCCTATAATTTATACAATTTCATTGAGCGCAAACTTATTTTTTTTTTGAAAATTTTCCATAGTATTTTTTTTTACCTAAAAAATTTTGTTTAAACAAATGTTCCTTATGTTTTATAGATAACTAGCTGGCCCGACAGACGTCGTCCTGTCCTATTGTGGTTTTATGTCACATGGCTCGTTCATTTTCAAGATGAGCTAGTTCGCATGGCTCAATCACGTCCTGGTTGAAGTTCGTTCGCTACGCTCACTCACCTTTAGGTTGGAGCTCGTTCGCTGCGCTCACTTGCCTTCAGGTTAGCTCGTTCACTACGCTAACTCGCCTCCAGGTTGAAGTTCGTTCGCTACGCTCACTCACCTTTTGGTTGCAAATTAGCTGTTCTCATAAATTAAAAATAAATATAGTGCTGCACCCTGTTGGTAAACCTATTAACTTTTTAATGCTATTGAACATCACAGAATCAAATTGTTTAGTTGCACCAGCTGTTAAGATTCTTTAATTCCATTTAAATATGAGTACTCATAAGGTTAACATGGGAAACTCCAGAGCCACTGGGGCGGAGCCCTATTGACAGATCTGCACCAAACTTCACACAAACCATCCTTGAATAATACTTAATAATGCCTGAAAGTTTCATTACAATCTGTCGAGCGATTTTGGAGTCCATAAAGGACAAACATACAAATATACAAACATACATTGGATTTTATATATATAGATATTGAAGCCCATGATTTTCCAAACAAAATGGTATATAGAACAGTATAATTAACATTGTTTTCAAGCTTCTCAGATCCGTTTTAATAAAACCTTGCAAATGAGCAAAAAATAGGCAGACATTAAGGCCAAAACAAGGGACACTCGGAGGGTTAAAGCTAAAAGAAAAATGTCTTTTATACTATGAGAAGACAAAGCACCTCAACTCTGATAACGTTCTAAGACAATACCATCTGAGATTAAAAAATGAATATAGAAAACTAATTAGAGAATTAAAGACAAAAATGGTAATTGACGAGATTGAAGAATCAGACAGTAAAACTAAAGGTATTTGGAAAGTAATAAATGAAAACAGACCAAGAAAAAAGAAGGCAATGGATAGTATTTGTATTAAGGATAACAGTGGTGTAACCATTACTAATCCCAATGAAGTGTGCAACAGATTTAACAGTTTTTTTGCTGAAGTTGGTAGCTATAACAACAAAGGTGCGAGAAATCCTCCTAACTCCTGCAATTTAAACAATAGAAATATAATATCGTCATTTTTCTTGAAACCAGTGACTGAAGAAGAAATCAAAAGCATTATCAGTGAGCTAAAGAATAATAGATCCTCAGGAGTTGATGAAATATCTCCGAAACTACTGAAAACCATTTCAGGTCTGATCTCATCACCACTCTGTCACATGATTAACTGCTCCTTCGTTGAGGGAAAATTCCCTTCCAATCTAAAACTGTCAATAGTAAGACCCGTTTTCAAGAAAGGGGACAAAACCAGCTGCAATAACTACAGGCCTATTAGTTTAATATCAACCTTTAGTAAAGTATTTGAGAAAGCAGTGGTTAATAGATTATGGAGTTTCCTAGAGTCCCAAAACATCCTATATGAAAACCAGCACGGATTTGTAAAAAACAGATCGACAACCAGTGCCATGCTTGGTCTCATAAACAGAGTGGTGAGGGATATGGATTCACGTCAGAAAGTAGCAGGGATGTTCTTTGATTTTAGCAAAGCATTTGACCTCGTGAACCATGATATACTATTGAGAAAAATGAATGATCTGGGCATTAGAGGAGTAGCTCATGCTTGGTTTTCTTCGTAGCTGAAAGACAGGCGAAAATTTGTTATGATACCAGCTGTAAATAAAAGTGGCTCCTCGCAGAACCAATCCTCTTCAGAAGTCCCAGTCAGGAGAGGTGTGCCCCAGGGTTCCGTCTTGGGTCCGATTCTCTTCCTCATCTTCATAAATGATGTTCCATCCAGCTTGAATCTTGCAAACATATGCCTTTTTGCCGATGACACTTCTATCACCATTTCAAATCCCAGTATTCAGGCCTTAGAACAGACCCTATTACTTGAATCCAACAGCCTGCTTCATTGGTGTGAGGATAATGAACTAATCTTGAATGCGAACAAAATCACACTCCTTTAATTTAGCATTTCTCAGCATCACACATCCACTGACATAAACGTTCTTCTTGATGATACCACTATTTGTCCCTCCCCAGATGTAAAGTTCATTAAACTGTTTTTTCCCTTCACCGTCGTCAATCCTGCAAAGATGTCTTCAGATCACATAAAGTTCTAACTTTCCCTTCCATTTACATTTTAGAAACATTATCATTTATCAAGAAAAATCAATCATCATATAGCTATCCAAGTATCCATAGTTATCGTCTCCGCATCAATTTCAATCTTTCAGTACCACGACACTCAACCACTTTCTTTCAGGAAAATTTCCACTTCAATGCAGTAAAACTTTTTAATGACCTCCCTCTCCCTTTGAAAGCCGAACAGAACATCGGAAAATTCAGGAAATTAGTTAAGTCCATGTTGATAAATAAGGTCTGCTACAGCGTCCGGGAATTTGCTGGTAGTCTTTAACCTTATCTATATAAATAAAATTAAAGTTTTGTCTGTACATTGCTCAGAATCATACAATTTTAGGTTATTTTTACGTTTTATACATTAAAGAAGCCGAAACAAGTCTCATCTAAATTTCTGTCTGTCTGTCTGTAACACTCAAGATGGCATTTTACGCAATCTTCTCCAGGAAAATGAGAGTACCTATCAAGATCCAAGTCATTTTTTTAATGTATTCACTCGATTGTTGAGAGTGTCTTTAGCCATTAAAATATGGCCTCACTACTTAGTAAATAAAATTACGGACGTTCAAAAATGCAGTTTTGTGCGATTTTTGTCAAGTTTTCGTCCAATTTTTATCACATAATGATCTATGAAATAGCGAACAGCTGTTCGGATCAAGATTATTTTTTCTAGCTGTCACTTATATGTTTACAAATGTTGTTTACAAATACCGCAACCATTTCCAATCACGTTTTGGAGGCAAATCCCACCCAAGTGAGATTAAAAACGCTTTTCTTACATAACGGATTTAATTAATCGCAAGTGGAATAATATAGTGTAACCTTAATTAAAATTAAATAAAAAAAGTATATAAATAAAATAAGTATATAAATCCTACTAATATTATAAATGAGAACGTTTGGATGTATGGATGTATGTTTGTGACAAGTAAACGCGAAAAATACTGGTCGGATTGGGCTGAAATTTGGCATGATAATAGCTATCATTCCCGATTAACATATAACTTAGACGCACTCTTAACGCAAAAGTCCTTTCGGGCTCCGCCCCAGTGGCTCAGGAGTTTCCCATGATAACCTTATGAGTAATCATAAAAAGGAATAAAATAATTTTGTCAGCTGTTTCAAATACACAAGTTGGTTCTATGAAATTGAATAGCATTAACAAGCTATAAGGTTTACCAACAGAGTGTAACAATTTTATACAACAAATGTAAAGATCAAAATTTTTCTATTTTGTGTCCTCTTCCCATTGCAAAGCACGGGTACAACAGCTAGTTAAACGTAAAAGAAAACAATTTGTATATAATGTATTTAGTAGTTAATTAATTTCATAATAAATGTAATCTCTTGACTTGGCCAATGCAATGTATTGTTAATCTGGTTTAATAAAGGACTTTGACTTTGATATAAACAAAGATTTGAACGAATAGTGTTTTTTACCTTTGGGAACATCAAAATTAAAAAGTAAATCAGTCAGCGTGCTCTACGGAGTAATAGCTACTTCCATTAGGACCTTGAGCACAATATATTTTTCATTACTGCAGTCACAAATCTTACAGAAAATCTATTTATAGAGCAACGACAAAAACCAATTTAGATTCTATTCTTATTAAACAAAAAAAGGCTATTCATGTAATGTTGAAACTGCAAAAATAGTTTCAGCTAGAAGATATCTTACAGCATAGCAAATCGGAACAGTACATAATCTGTATATTTTTAACACCCGTCTATGCAAAACAAATTCAATATCATCCACTTCATAAGCAATTCTGGTGACTATAACACTAGATTCACAATTAACTTACCAGCTTTTATAAAGAGGGAAGAAAATTTAAATAAATTTAAAAGAATGCTTAAAATTTGGATTTTAAAATCCCATTTCTATTTTATTCCTCAGAAGGCTTATTTTAAACAAAAAATGAATTAGTTTTCGTAGGCCCACATCATTAAAATTTGAATTCCATAAACAATATTAGGGGAACGGTTTGAAACGTTCCCTACCGACCATCACACTCCTCTGTAACTGAGGGATGAGTATAGTTGGTAGCTAATGTGTTAACACGTTCCCTAGCAACCATCACACTCCTCTGTAACTGAGGGATGAGTATAGTTGGTAGCTAATGTGTTAATACGTTCCCTACCGACCGTCACACTCCTCTGTAACTGAGGGATGAGTATAGTTGGTAGCTAATGTGTTAACACGTTCCCTAGCAACCATCACACTCCTCTGTAACTGAGGGATGAGTATAGTTGGTAGCTAATGTGTTAACACGTTCCCTAGCAACCATTACACTCCTCTGTAACTGAGGGATGAGTATAGTTGGTAGCTAATGTGTTAACACGTTCCCTAGCAACCATTACACTCCTCTGTAACTGAGGGATGAGTATAGTTGGTAGCTAATGTGTTAACACGTTCCCTAGCAACCATCACACTCCTCTGTAACTGAGGGATGAGTATAGTTGGTAGCTAATGTGTTAACACGTTCCCTAGCAACCATTACACTCCTCTGTAACTGAGGGATGAGTATAGTTGGTAGCTAATGTGTTAACACGTTCCCTAGCAACCATTACACTCCTCTGTAACTGAGGGATGAGTATAGTTGGTAGCTAATGTGTTAACACGTTCCCTAGCAACCATCACACTCCTCTGTAACTGAGGGATGAGTATAGTTGGTAGCTAATGTGTTAACACGTTCCCTAGCAACCATTACACTCCTCTGTAACTGAGGGATGAGTATAGTTGGTAGCTAATGTGTTAACACGTTCCCTAGCAACCATCACACTCCTCTGTAACTGAGGGATGAGTATAGTTGGTAGCTAATGTGTTAACACGTTCCCTAGCAACCATTACACTCCTCTGTAACTGAGGGATGAGTATAGTTGGTAGCTAATGTGTTAACACGTTCCCTAGCAACCATTACACTCCTCTGTAACTGAGGGATGAGTATAGTTGGTAGCTAATGTGTTAACACGTTCCCTAGCAACCATCACACTCCTCTGTAACTGAGGGATGAGTATAGTTGGTAGCTAATGTGTTAACACGTTCCCTAGCAACCATTACACTCCTCTGTAACTGAGGGATGAGTATAGTTGGTAGCTAATGTGTTAACACGTTCCCTAGCAACCATTACACTCCTCTGTAACTGAGGGATGAGTATAGTTGGTAGCTAATGTGTTAACACGTTCCCTAGCAACCATCACACTCCTCTGTAACTGAGGGATGAGTATAGTTGGTAGCTAATGTGTTAACACGTTCCCTAGCAACCATTACACTCCTCTGTAACTGAGAGATGAGTATAGTTGGTAGCTAATGTGTTAACACGTTCCCTACCGACCATCACACTCCTCTGTAACTGAGGGATGAGTATAGTTGGTAGCTAATGTGTTAACACGTTCCCTAGCAACCATCACACTCCTCTGTAACTGAGGGATGAGTATAGTTGGTAGCTAATGTGTTAACACGTTCCCTAGCAACCATCACACTCCTCTGTAACTGAGGGATGAGTATAGTTGGTAGCTAATGTGTTAACACGTTCCCTAGCAACCATTACACTCCTCTGTAACTGAGGGATGAGTATAGTTGGTAGCTAATGTGTTAACACGTTCCCTAGCACACACTCCTCTGTAACTGAGGGATGAGTATAGTTGGTAGCTAATGTGTTAACACGTTCCTTACCGACCGTCACACTCCTCTGTAACTGAAGGATGAGTATAGTTGGTAGCTAATGTGTTAACACGTCCCCTACCGACCGTCACACTCCTCTGTAACTGAGGGATGAGTATAGTTGGTAGCTAATGTGTTAACACGTTTCCTACCGACTGTCACACTCCTCTGGAACTGAGGAATGAGTATAGTTGGTAGCTTAAGTGTCAAGTTTACACCATGTTTAAGAATACTTTTAGTAATTTTAAATTTATTTTAGTCTAGAAAATAAATTTATATGAGCATTTTGTATATTTGTATAGATTTATTTAAAGCCTGTAAGTAATTTGACTCTAGTCAATACATGTCCTTTGTGTAAAATTAATAAAATGATTTGATTTGACTAAGAAACATTTGCTAAAAAGAGATAATACAATTTTTTTATGAAAAAAACCAGTATATAAGAACTTTTACACATTTCGTTTCAAATCTTTTGTTTATTTAAAAAACATATTGACAATTTCTGCTTTTGTTCACCCTTGAGAGGTGACTTTTGCTTATTATTAGAAGTCCTAGTATCTCGCTTGCATTTTTCTAGAGGCTTCAGGCTTCACCTAATTTCACATTCTTTTATCCTTTAAAACCCCTTACATCCAGTCAGATTGTTAAGAGTCATGTGACACGGAAGCTGCCACCATGTGTAGCCTCTCGCGACTGTGATTTCCATAGTTTAGTTCTGTGTGTCATCTCTTCTTTTTTTGTTTTTATTTGTATACTTGTTATAGTATAGTAAGAGTATAAAATATGGTAATGTTATTATTCTAAACTGTGTTATGTAGGCCTACATATTCACACTGTTTTTATATAATTTAATTACACAAGAACAATTTTGAGAGTCATTTTTTGTGTTTTGAATCAATGATTCCCAAAAATGGTTAAATATTATGTAAGGTGTGTGTGGTGATGGTACACTTTTAACCTATGAATAAATATACAAATATATGAGGCTACATTAGATAATCATAAAATCATCAACACAAGCCTATTATGCAGCAGAAGGTTGATATTCCTGTAGCAGAGTCAACAAGGTCAATTGACATTTTGTATACAATTTTCCCTTTGACATTGCTTGGAAAGTGAGGTTAAAAGTAAAAATAAATGTCATCATCCAAATATTAATAAACACAAGACACTTACTCGCCAAGTCTTCGAATTGCTAGATAGTGAGCCATTCGGATAAAACAGTGTCCAGACATGAATGCATCCCAGGCCGCCTCATGAAGGTGACTCTCCACATCTGGAACATCCATGGTAGTGTGATCGATCAGTTGTTTACAAAGAAAATTCATAGAATAGCTCGAACACAATTTATAAAAAGCTTTTTGCTGACGAAACAGATAATAATGGCACTGTTTCACAATCATAAAATTTACAAACACTGTCAAGCCTTCCCAAACTTAATCATCATATTTATGATATGTGAGTAATATGAAAACTAAATGAAATAAAACAGAGTTTAAATATATCAATAAGATCCAGGCCTTTTTCAACAATAATTTGGATGTTATGAGATCTGTCCTGTCTATTAGAAAGGCAGCATGTTTAGGCAACATATTCCCTGAACATGATTTTAGCTGGGAGTGGCAATAGATTGATATACAGGGTGGTAAAAAAGTCCCAGGGCAGTTAAATATTTTTAAGAATAATTTAGATAGAGCTACAATACTTGGTACAAAGTTACAGGGCATAAAACTCTATTTTAACACATATTCAGTGATCCAATAACTCTTCAGGGGGACGGCCCGCAAGGAGTCGGAAAAAAATCTTAAATGGAAGCATAGGTCAATATGCACATCAAATTAAAGGTCTTTTTTAGTAAAATACAATGCTGCAAACCGCACTTCAAAAGGTTGATCCTGCGCAAAATGGCAGATGTTCAAAGATTTCTTAACCCTTAACGACTCAGGCCATTTTTTACTCAGGCATTCTTTTGAGCTTGAATTAACGGCATCGTAATCTACTAGTGAAGACCTTTAATTTGATGTGCATATCGACCTATGCTTACGTTAACAATTTTCTTCCGATTCCTAGGGCTGTGCCCCATGAGGAGTAAGCGTATAATAGCAATGTAAATTAAATGAAACTTTAAACAACTGTCATTTTGCGCAGGATCAACCTTTTGAAGTGCGGTTTGCGGCATTGTATTCTACTAAAAAAGACCTTTAATTTGATGTGCATATTGACCTATGCTTCCATTTAAAATTTTCTTCCGACTCCTTGTGTTCGTCCCCTTGAAGAGTTATTGGATCACTGAATATGTGTTAAAATAGAGTTTTGTGCCCTGTAACTTTGTAACAAGTATTGTAGCTTTAGCTGCATTATTTTTTTAAATATTTAACTGTCCTGGGACTTTTTTACCACCCTGTATAGCTGGTTCTACTTGAATAGCTAACATAATTTATGAGCTCTTCCTTCTTGGGCTGAATCCCTGGCTTGTGTGGTTAAACAAATAACGATATGACGAGGAATCAATACAGGTGGTAATGTTTACAAAAGGGGTCAGTGGAAGAAGGCGGTATGTTACAGAAAGTAAGTTTTAAAATATTTGGCATTAAAGTTTGTAACTGGGACTAAATTTTTTATATTTTTATTTGAGGTTTGAAATATATACAGGGTAATTGGTATCCAACAGCTGGATTTTTACACGGATCTCGTTCCGACACATTTGTAGGTATTGGTGTGTCTGTGTGTCTGTATTCACCGAATAGTGGCATCCTTCACAGGCACACGGCTGTACTGTGGCACCTTGAAAAATTGTGGCACCTTTTTTCAGGGTGCCACAGTTAATTCGATCATTTTTGGGGTTTTCCAGCATTATTACGTCGTTTAAACATCACATGCCACAATTGAGTATTTTTCATCTCTCCAATGTGTGTTTAAGTAGCGCAGGCACACGCCGAATTGTGGAACACGAAACCATGCCAGCAGCTAGCGCGCCTCGCGTCGTCCACCGGAACTACAACTTCCTTAATGCTACGTTGCCAATTCTCGCGCCAGCCTACACTCTAGTTTTAATTGTGGCACCATGCCGCAATTCAGTATATATCAACAGTGTGTGTACAGGATGCCACTTAATGAGTTGTAGCGCTTGAGCAGTGTGTAGAACAGTGCAACAAGCAACGAATAAACTAATAATACTGTACTGCCACGTACTATAAAACAATTTAAGTACCATAAATAATATACTTTTGCTCCGAGGGGTGAACGATGTTTTACATTACAAATAATTTGTGTAGTAAATAATTATTTAAATTGTTTTTATGCCACCATTTAAAATTTATATTTTTATTTACAAACATAAGTTGGTAACGTAGTTACTTTGTATCAATTGCATTTTTACATTGAAACAATAACAATGGTTTAGGTTAGAACACTATATAAATTGCCCTATGCTACAATTTTTTATCTTACAAACTATTTCATGCTGATACTTCTATTTTATTAACATTCTAGTCATGTTGACAAAATATTTTACAATTACATTGATGAATCACACAGTAAAGGTAGATTTCGATGCATCATTGCTGAAAGTTATGTTTTGCTTCTCACTCTCCGAGTATTCCAAAGACATCTAATATTTCAATCCATGTTCAATGTTATATGAGGTAAACATATAACTGAATCAATAAAAGTACTTAAATTAAAATACATATTATTATCAACATGCATAAACTAGTTCAGATTATACTAGAGGACCCATGCTGCTCCGCAGCGTTAAAATAATTATTATATCCGAGAAATAATCAAATTTATAATTTTTTATTGAGTAATACGGTATCTTGAGCTTAACTGATTCAAACAATCAATAGCTCAATTTAAATCCTATAATTTACTGATTATTTTGTGTCTAAAACATATATAGAAAAACAGGAACAATACTGGAGCTATTGATTTTTAACCATATTAAAACATTATGAAAAATAATTTTTATATTGGTTATTCACCTTGCATTTGCTTGAAACTCGTCGGATTTGAATAACTTAAATGAAAGCCAGTATTTAACTGAAGGTTCTTAGACTAAAATATATGGGATTATAAATCTATAACTGGTAAAGGTACATCTTAATTTGAAGTAAGAAATATAAAATAAATCAAATTATGTGTTCTGGTCGTGTAATACTGTAGGTAAATATTTGTAGATGATTGATGGCAAATTTGTGCGTGCATACCTTCAATTCGAGACCTCAATCATGAAAATCGGTCGGGTAGAAGAGCCAAACGAACTCGGCAAAGAAAAACCAAATTTAACTCTCATAAGAAATACATGGGGAGCAAATTTCGTTTACGTATAAACCGAGTAATACTATAGATAATTATATGCCGATACTTGATGGCAAATTTGTGCGTGCATACCTTCAATTTGAGACCTCAATCATGAAAATCAGTCGGGTAGAAGAGCCCATCGAACTCGGCAAAGAAAAGCCAAATTTAACTCCCATAAGAAATACATGGGGAGCAAATTTCGTTTACGTATAAACTGAGTGGGATTATAGATAAATATATGCCGATGCTTGATGGCAAATCTGTGCGTGCATACCTTCAATTTCAGACCTCAATCATGAAAATCGGTCGGGTAGAAGAGCCAAACGAACTCGGCAAAGAAAAACAAAATTTTACTCCCATAATAAATACATGGGGAGCAAATTTCGATTACGTATAAACCGAGTAATACTATAGATAATTTATATGTCGATGCTTGATGGCAAATCTGTGCGTGCATACCTTCAATTTGAGACCTGAATCATGAAAATCGGTCGGGTAGAAGAGCCAAACGAACTCGGAAAAGAAAAACCAAATTTTTTTAATATATAAGATATCATCTCACAATCATATTTGCAAAACCTACTGTGGTGTTTTAACCAGTCCCCACTAACAAAATCATAAAATGAAAGGTCCTAAAGAGGTTAACTTTGAGTCATAACAAGAGTAGTTTAAAAGTTGTAACCGTGATACTGTAAATAATTTTATATCGTTTGATATTATACAATAGTTTTACAATTTTGTCAATCTATCTGTTACTTTAAGTTTAAATATAAATGTATTTTTTTTATTCAACGTTTTGTTTTGTAGAACCTTTAGTATTCTCAACTTTATTAATAATAAACCTATTTCAACATACAATATCAATTTTAGGAAATTCCTTGTAGGTATGGTTGGAAATATATTGGCATACGTAAAGTTTGTGTAATGTTTTTTAAAAACACAATGTGTTATATTTTACTTTATTTATTATATATTTAATATGTTTCTACTTCTTGAAATTCTCAGTTAACTGGGAGGCGGAGCAAACATTTTGTTCTAAAATGAACTTGGAAATTCTAAACAATCTTTTTTTCTGTTGGTTTACTTAGGGGCGGTTTGGGAGCTCGAGCCCAGTTAGTACACGCCTAGTGTTGGGCGCGCCTAACTTTAGTCTCCGGACCAGAAACCAGGCTTGGGAGCTCGCGCCTAAGTTGAAATGGTCGTAGATCAAGTATAGTCGCGCCTAAGTTGCAGCGCGGCTAGATGGACAGGGAATCGCGGGGAATTCAGGTTTTGACGTTGGCAACGGCCATTGCAGAACCCGTTACCGTTGACAACAACAAAAGATGAACACTTATTGAAGATGGATACAATTTTATCTTGGTATATCAATGGTAGCTAATTAGTAGACTATGGTGTATGTTTCTGCATTGTACTATTGCAAAAATGTAGTTTTGTAAGATCGTTGTTTTACATCCCAATGACTGAAGAACCATAATTGTTTATATTAAATTCTTTTAAGATCTAACTTTATTTTCACTTTACGATTTATAATTATTTAATCAGTTGTCTTTAAGTACTACTAGTTGTCTTTTAAGTACTACATCTTATAAATACGTACAGAGCAACATAGGATTAACATTGGAAACTCGGTTTCATGCAATAAAAAGCTTCAAAATTAAACAGTAATTTCCCAGTATAATATAGGGGTATTGACAACAAAAATAATAAAAAGTAATTGCGGAGGTTATGATTGTGTGAAGCCAAAGTAAATGTAAAAAAAATCTTTTAAATACAGTACTTAGAAAAAATTGTTGTCAATTTAAAATCTTTTTTTACATGACACTGTTTTATCTAATTTTCCTAGGGATTAATTTATCCTAATAATTGATATTTTATCCTAATTTTTATCTATTTTAGATAAAATTTCTTTTATCTAATTTTCAAAAACACTGTTCGTTCAAAATTTTATATATGTATACTATACATTATATATAGGCTATACATTGTATAGCCTATATATAATGTATTATATAGACGCCCATAAACGTGATAACTTGAGTAATTTTTGTCTGATTTTGATCAAATTTGGCATGAAAGTGTAGGCGCGATTCTCCTTAATGAGTTCGCGAACCATCATGATCAGACCAAGGGAACCCGGAGTTGTATAGGATAAAAATAGTTTTTTTCTCAATTTTAACCCCTATAACATAAATCATTGTCTTTAAAATATTTTAAAGAGTAATTTAAAGAGTAAAGAGTATTTTAAAGAGTATAAAAAACTAATTAATATCTTAAAATGTTTTGTACGGTTATTGACTACAGAGACTATTGGTAAAATTGTAAATTTTAAATTCCCATGTGATTCTTATGGAGAATAAGATGGTGTAATGGCTTTTGAACCTACCGAAATACTAAAGGTTATGGTAAAAACTCATTTCCCTGGTTGTATTGTTTCTGAAGTGCAGCAGGAGGAGGTGAGTCCAGAGCGGCCTAACCTGGGCCGTCGTGCCACTCATTCTATGTGGAGCACTGCTTGCCGCATAGTCACCTTCAGCAAGGTAAGATGGGCTGTTGGCTTATTACGACCCTTCAAATCGCCGGGTCCTGATGAGGTAAGACCTGTTTGTTTGCAGGAGGGTCTTGATACAATTATACACCCACTCTGTAAACTTTTCAGAGCCAGCTTAGCCTTAGGACACATTCCCTTAGGGTGGTGTAATTCGCGCATCGCATTTATTCCTAAACCAGGAAGGGATAGTTACACTGACCCTAAGTCATTTAGACCCATTTCTCTATCTTCTTTCTTTCTTAAGATCCTAGAAAAGTTGGTCTCAAGATATATGATGGATACAGCTCTTAGGACACATCCTTTACATATTAATCAGCATGCGTATGTCTCAGGAAGATCATGCGAGACTGCGTTGCACCAACTTGTAAGCAAGATTGAGAAAGCTCTAGAGAGCAGTGAAGTGGCCCTGGGTGCCTTTCTCGATATTCAAGGTGCTTTTGACAACACTGGTACTCCAGCGATTCTTAATGCGGTGAGAGCAAGAGGTTTTCACGGTATAATATGTAGATGGATTGAATCCTTGCTTCTCAGTAGGAAGGTTAGGCTCTCACTCCACAATGATACGATCGAGGCAAGAACTACTCGAGGATGTCCTCAGGGGGGGGTTCTTTCTCCTCTACTTTGGAATTTGGTAGCAGACGACCTCATAAGGACCCTCAACGAAAGTGGGGTTTTCGCCTTAGGTTATGCTGATGATGTTGCAATCCTTGTGGTTGGAAAGTTCCACGGAACCATAACTGACCTTATGAATAGAGCTTTAAGGGTAGTGGACCGTTGGTGCCAGGAAGTTGGGCTCTCTATAAATCCCAGGAAAGTTGTAATGGTACCCTTCACAAGAAGGAGGAAACTGGATGGGATCGGCCCACTAAGACTGCAGGGTACTGTAATAGAGCTGCAGAATCAGGTGAAGTATCTTGGTGTAATTTTGGACAGATCACTTCACTGGGGACCACACCTTCAAAAAGTCATTGAGCGTGGCAAATGGTCCCTTATGGCATGCAGGCGGATGGTAAGTGGCACATGGGGGTTACAGCCTAAACTTATGCACTGGCTGTATGTATCTGTTGTTCGACCCGCCCTTACATATGGTTCGCTTGTGTGGTGGCCAAAGATGGAATCAACTATAGCTGTTAAAGCTTTAGCAGGAGTTCAGAGGCTTGCTCTTATTATGATAACTGGGGCAGTAAGTAGCTGTCCTGGAGCGGCACTTGACTGTCTGCTTGACATGCTGCCTATTGACATTTATATTAAGGTGGTAGCAAGTAAAACAGCCCAACGCCTTAGATGCGAAAACTTATGGATAGCCTCAGGGAACAATAAAGGGCACTCTAAAATTGTTCAGGTGGTACATAATGATGAATTGGACTTACCTTCAGATCACATGTCCAAAAAATACTCCTTTGGAAAGCCTTTCAAAGTACTAATACCAGATAGGAAGGATTGGTCTGGCGGAAAAGGACCCATACCCACAGGTGACTTAGAATGCTATACTGATGGTTCTAAGATCAAAAATGGGGGCACTGGAGCAGGTGTGCATTGGATGAATGGAGGCACTGGTATTTGTCTTCCAATGGGGGTGTACCCAACTGTCTTTCAAGCGGAGGTCACTGCCATTCTAGTTTGTGCTCAAGAATATCTTAACAAAGATATCAGAGACAAAACAATCAATATCTTTACTGATAGTCAAGCGACCTTAAAAGCATTAAACTCTTACGAATTCAACTCCAGGCTCGTGTGGGATTGTCTTGCTTCTGTGTCTGAGTTGGGTAGGAGAAATGACCTTACGCTTTGCTGGGTACCAGGACACTCAGGCATTAAAGGAAATGAAGCTGCAGACAGATTGGCAAACACTGCCTCTGCGACATCATTGTTAGGCCCGCAACCCTTCTGTGGCATCTCACGAAACAGTGTATGTTCTGCGATTGCGTCATGGGCCAAGGAAAAGCATCGCAAACGCTGGGTCGATGTTCCCCTTCTTAGGGTCAGCAAGCTTACTCTGTTTAGGCCTTCCAAAAAGGTTGTCTGTGACCTCTTGAGACTAGACAGACGAAGAATTAAATTAATTGTTGAACTGATAACTGGTCATGGAAGATTCAGGAAACATCTACAACGGATGGGCTTATATGATGGTGAACCGATCTGTAGGTACTGTGATAGGTCAGAAGAGACAGCTGATCACTTACTCTTTGATTGTAATGAGCTCTCTGACGCTAGATCGACAACTCTTGGAAATATGGCTAGAGGTAGATTTCTTCCTGAGGATGAACTAATTGGGAAGCTACAGGCATTCATTGGGCGCCTCAACTTGTAGGTCAACAAGAAAGCAATTAAGTATCTGGGGTGCGCAATAATTCGATTTCGGATGAAGTGCTTTATGGTCTCGACCTGCCCCTGTTAGATAAGATAAGATAAGATATGGAGAATAAGTTAACTGTTCTAGTGTGGTCGTTTATGGATATATTTTTATGAAACTTGGCAAATTAATTTATTTTTTATAAAGCTGTTAATATTTTGTTAAAAAAAACACACTTTATTACCCTCCCTGTAGCAGTATACCTACACCGTAGGTAGTTTCAGGTGCTTGTTAAACCTAAAGTTATTTAAATAAATTTAATTGAAAGCTCTATTAGGTTATTTGGAAATTCGCTTAGTCTGTAGGTTTTCTGTGGCGGGTTATTAATATACTGTATATATTTTCTTATACTCCAAATAATCAAGGTACTCCATTTTGATGTAACTAGCACTTGGTCAATGACACTGAACTGAGCTCAATCACAACGCAATTTAAAGATAACGATTATGACTGTGAGCTATTTGCAGTTTTTTATGTTTTGTTTACTATCTCTTCACTCTTTCGTAGGGGTTGAGTGGGGGGTATGCATGCGGTTGCTAATTATTTCCTTACTATTAAAATATTTACAATTAAGGTACGGGTGCTTATAGCCAGAGTTGAAAGAAATTCTATTTAGGGTCCATTTTTGTATTGCAGTTAACAATAATAACAAAAACCAAATAATCTTTCGTTAAATTTAGCTTTCTGCATGATTTTTGTTTCATTTTGAACATCAGAAACCTAAAAAAAAGTTGTATCAAATATACTTTGAGAGTAATGAAAATGTTCGGAATTTAATAACGAATTCCAATATAACATTCTTTTAGTTAATATGTAAACAATTAACTTGCTAATGAGCTAATACCGGCATGATGTCGACTTAGACCTGCCCCCTGGCAGGACTAAAGTTGGGGACTAAACTCACTAATTTTTATGACGAAAACATATCTCTTAGTCCCGAAATTGGTCTCCCAAACCCACCGAGACTATCTCCTAAGCTGGCGCCTAAGTCTACTTGACTCCCAAACCAACAATATTTAGGCGCGAGATTATCCCTGCACAAGTTAGGCGCACACCTTACTGATCCCGAGCTCACAAACCCATTTTCGAGGCGGCAGCCTAAAATACCGGAAATATCCGGATTTAGTCGCGGACTAGCACTAATACCGAGCTCCCAAACCGCCCTTAAAGTCTATAATGTTCTACTATGAATGCAAAACTATAATATAGTATAAATTTCCAGTCTCACCCTCAAAAACTATGATATTTAACAGTTGAATTTTTTTAATGTATCAACACATTATTTTTAATTTGTCACCAAACTGATTCTTGAATTTTAGAAATAGTAGTTGCAAGAGTACACAAAACTGCAGCGAGTCCTTGAAAATGCTTGTGCAATGATATAGTTTCAAATGATAAAAGAAAACCTTCACAAAATTGTATTAACAGGACCAGAGGACCAATACGCGCATGGTATTTAATTTGTAGGAGGCAAAATATTCAGATCATATTAATTTATGATTTCCAATAGAACACCTACTTAACACATAATAATTATAATAATGCAAATATATTTTTTTATTAATCTATATATTTAATACACAGTTGTAACACTGTTTTCTCAGTAATTACTGGACCGATCTACAAGATTTATGTCTCAAATTAAAGGGGATAGTGTGTAGATTTGCTGAACTTCCTTAAAATTTACGTTTTTTCTAAGGGCTACGACCTACAGCCCTTTAAAGGTCGAGTCAATACAATTCTTATTGAAGAATATAATACACAGTTTATAAATTATTCGTCAGCTGTTTAATGTTTGTCAGACATTTGTTAATATTTTTATAACCTCACTTTCAGTATGCAATTGTTAAACTTGGAGTTTCTGTTTATAAACACACGATTTTGATCAAGGAAAGTGTATTTGTTAACTTATTTTTGAAATGTTTTAGTTTTCCTGCAAAGTGATCTGAAGGAAAGTGGTAATTGAGTTTAAGTTTGAGTATGGAATGTGAAATAATACCCATAGTAGGGAACGGAAACTTATTGTTTTGATCAATATAATTTATTCTCTACGGCCACCAGAATAATCATGGGGAAATCCGCTTGCAAGTTGTACATATAATTGCTAATGAGTGGGAAACATACAAACATTTTTTTATAGTAGGTGACGAATCTTACTCAAGATCAGTGTTAGACGGTCAGTGGTACCAAACTTTACCTTCTCGAGATGGCGAGTACGCTGGTGTAACGGTCGTATTCCTCTTGGAATACCTACTGTTACTTTGGGTGACGTAGCTCAGGAAAGAAACTCAGCACTCGCTTACAAAACCCAACTTTATTAATTACTCAAAACAACACAAAGAACACAGAGATAACTAACAATCAAAAAGGTAGAGTAGACTGGAACTGTATAAATGAGTTAGGAACTTAAACCCCAATTTGGAAAAGACTCTAAACCCCAATTTTGAAAACCCTTAACATTTTCTTACCTGGACCCAAGGCCAAGGGCCTTGGGCTCCAGCTCCCCCAGCAGGACCCCGTCCTCAGGTGCACCACACAAACCACTCCACACAAAACTGACCCCTTGATCAAGTGCACTGGCCTACTTAAAGCAACAGCCTTCAGTAGGTCAGCACAACAAGTTATTGTTTAACAACACTACCAGCCTACTCACACAACATTGCCAAACACTTCCTCTTTACAATATTTGACCCTCCTATTACACTGGGATACGTGGAACTACAATAATATCAGTGAATTTTTTTTCAAGTACACAGGGAAGTTGCTTGAGAAACTGTGACTTACCAGTTACCATTCGGTTCTGGCGAAAAAGTATGTATGTGACTTGATGTTTAATGGCAATGTTGACTCGGGTCATTGTAGCGTTATATTACTTTATCATTAACCCCAGGGTGTGAAAAGTACAAAAAGAAAAAGAAAAGGTAATCATTAACCGGGCGTAAGGAGACATACAGAACGAAAAAAAAATTTAGAGAACCGTCGAACTAAAAAGGTAAAGAGCAGTGTTGGTGTTAAATGTGCTCTGGAAGTCCCTACAAAAAAAACCAACTCTTTTGAATTGGGGTCGTTAGATTGGATTTGTCACTACTTCAAATCTATGAATTTCGAGTGAGAACAGACTAACTGGGACACAAAAATGTTTTAGTTTTCCTGCAAAGTGATCTGAAGGAAATTGCTAATTGAGTTTAAGTTTGAGTATGGAATGTGAAATAATACCCATAGTAGGGGACAGAAACTTATTATTTTGATCAATATAATTTATTCTCTATAGCCACCAGAACAATCATAGGGAAATCCGCTTGCAAGTTGTAGCCTACAGATAATTGCTAATGATTGGTAAACATACATACATTTTATCGTAAGTGATTAATCTTACTCAAGATCAGTGTTCGACGTCCAAATTTTACCTTCTCGAGATGGCGAGTACGCTGGGATATTTGGTACTACAATTTATCAGTGAACTATACCCTAACTATATTTTTTCGAGGGAAGTTGCTTGAGAAACTGTGACTTACGATTTCGGTTCTGGCGAAGACGTACTGGTATCTGACTTGATGTTTAATAGCAATGTTGACTCGGGTCATTATAGCGTTATAAAACTTTATCATTACCCCAGGATGTGAAAAGTACAAAAAGAAAAAGAAAAGGTAATCATTAACCGGGCGTAAAGAGATATACAGAACCAAAAAAAACATGTAGGGAACCATCGAACTAAAAAGGTAAAGAGCAGTGATGGTGTTAAATGTGCTCTGGAAGTCCCTTCTAAAAAATACCATTTTTTTAAAAATTGGGGTCGTTAGATTGGATTTGTCAGTACTGCAAATCTATGAATTTTAAGTCAGAACAGACTAACTGGGGCACAAATATTTTTTCCTTATGTTGTCACAAGAGGAAGGTAAAATGAACTCCTTATAAACTGATAGAAATGGAGAAAAACGTTACCCTCAAAATACAAAATTTCCCAATTTATATCCAGACCTTTTTCCAATTTGCCAGACCAATTTATATCCAGGCAAATTTATTCAAACAATTACAAAACTATTTGGATCATGAACGGTACTCTAGTTTTCTCGAGGTAGGACACGTGAATTGGAATTTTGGCGTTACAGACACAATGACAGAAACAATCAAACAATCGTACAGATATTGACATAAGACTCATTACGGCTTTCTTATTATATAAAACGTAGAAATAACCAAACACTTCATGACTCTACGCAATGTACAGACAAAACAGTAAAGACTTTATAATCTTATGATTAACTTTAGTGTTTCTGCCCGTGCTTCACAACGGGGTGAGAATCTTTGGGTCTCTAAATCCACCGTAAAAAATAGAATATTTCATACCTAGGTCCGAAAGTGAGGTTTTGCCGACTCGAGATTGGGTTTTAAGTTCGAGACGAAATAAAGAACGTGAAACGATAGAGAGCTGCAAACCCATTTTGGCTCGTAGCACGAACGCTATTTTTCACCCAAGTATGTTTTGCAATATAACGTCCCTCTTATTTATGTGAAATATTTTCAGGAATTAGCAAAATCAAAAATAACAATAAATAGGCAGCTGTGACAAAAAAACAAGTCTATTGCAATGCCATGGATACAACTTGTGCATTTAATATACATTAATGTTTTAAGTAAATAAGCGAACAAATGATTTTGCGGCCCTAGGGATGTAAACCCCTGCTCGGTCTCCATATGACGATGACAGCTGGCATGGCCAGCAAAACGTAACTTTCAGCCACCAATTAACGTATGTAAAACAGCTAAAAACATCATAGTGTGGTGAAAAATTTCTTATGCATACTTTTACATTACCATGAATTAATTATATTACTTACTCCTGTGGCCATTGGAAACCTAGGTGGTTTTTGGCCTCGCCAACCATGTGCCTCCAAGCTCTTCTATCCTCTGCCAGATCCAAGTCTGCTCCCATTCCTCTCAAGTCCTTCGTCACCTCATCAACCCATCGCATTCTTGGTCTACTTAATGGTCTCCTTCCTTCTGGTATACCTCTGAGTACCATCTTTACCATCTCTCTCTCACTTCTACGGTTAATATGGCCCATCCATCTCAACCTCCTACTCTTAACTATTCCCACAATATCTGGTTCACCAAATAATTCTTTTAACTCTCTATTTTTCCTTATCCTCCATGCATTTCCTTCTTTTACTGGTTCAAAAATTCTTCTCAAAATTTTGTTTTTAAAAGTAATAAGGCGCTTCTGGGATTTTTTGGTAAAAGACCAAGTTTCTGACCCGTATATCAATACAGGTTGCACTATAGTTTTATATATTCTTATTTTAGTGGTTTTTGATAGCAGTTTGCTTTTGAATAATTTTATTAAACTCCAGTATGATCTTTCTGCTGCTGTGAGTCTGCTCTGAATTTCTATTTCTTCTCTATTATTGTTTGTGATCATCACTCCCAAATACTTAAAAATACTAGTTTTCTGGAACCTATAGTTTAATACTTCTAAGTGCTCTTCCTCATCATCTTGCCTACTTATTTTCATGTAGTTGGTTTTGTTTTCATTTATTTGTAAACCCACTTTTCTTGCTTCTTTAATTAGTACTTCTGTTAGCACTTTGAGATTATTTTTGTTTTCAGCTACAATGGCTAGGCCCTACATCATCTCATCTGCGAATGCTAGAAGGTTTATTTTATCAGTAAGTCTTGCCCCTCCTTCTCTATTTCTTGTTTTCTTGAGAGCTTCTTCTAGTGCTATATTGAATAATAATGGCGATAGACCATCACCTTGTCTCACTCCGGTATTTATATTAAATGTATCTGTATATTCTTTCCCTATTTTTACTTTCCCTTTGGATTCGTTTAAACACATTTTTGCCAACTGAATTATTTTATTAGGTAATCCATACTTTTTCATCATTTTCCACAGTTTATGTCTGTTTATTGAGTTGTAAGCTTTGCTAAAATCAACAAACATTACATATATATCTTTGTTGTATTCCCAATACTTTGAGGTTATTTGTTTTAGAATAAATATTTGAATTAATTATACGCATACAGAAAAAACGGAGTCATACTTATTGCGTATTTTAATGTAAATTTCTTGTATATTCCCATGAAACTGATAATTTACCCAGCACATTAAGGTCTTTAATCCAAGTATCTAAGTTCGTAAGCCATACATACAATGTGACGATAAAATATCAACGACATAGCATGTAGTTTTATGTAATCCTCACAACATTTCATTTGGTCCATTGACTTTAAATCCAATAATTGTAAAAATTATTGGAGCTTGGAAAAAACTTCATGTAAAAAAATCATTACACTAATAAAAGACAACGTGATGAGTGCGGGCAATGAGCTACAACGGCTAGGGCATAGCCACATGAATACATAACGGAATGAAGGAACTAGAACGGAGAACTGGCAACAGCGCACCCGAGATGTAGGGGGGGCGAACACACCGCTCAAGCGCTACAACGCATTAGTGGCATCCTGTCCACACACTGTTGATATATGCCGATTTGTGGCAAGGTGCCACAATTAAAAACTGTAATGTTAGATGTTAAAATGGAGTGTTCATTAAAAATATCGATGCACACATGGTTCTACCACCTTCCTTCATCCACTGGTGGCCGCAGTTTGAAAGATGCCACAATTAGGTGTTTGTGAGTATTCGGTAAAACCCCGTATTGGTGTGTCTGGAGGTGTACAGAGCTAGGGACTACACCTGTGGTCCGATTTCGATGAAATTTGGTATGTAGGTTCTAATCCATGGTATCTCCAGGCGTTTTTTTTCATTTTTTTGAAATTTTGATTTTTAATTAGGATTTTCCCATAAAAACCCCCAAAAACCGGAAAATCAGATTTTCTCAAAAAATTGCCCAAACGATTTTGATAAAAATTTAGTATGTTGTAGCCCTTTAAATTCTTAACAAAATGGTACAAATCCCATTTCTGTAAAAACTACAGTTCAAAAGTTATTGTAAATTATGTTATTTTCCCATAAAAACCCCATAAAAATAACAGAAAATCGGATTTTCCCAAAAATGGCCCAAACAATTTTGAAAAAAAATTAGTATGTTGTAGCCCTTTTAATTCTGAAAGAAATGGTACAAATCGCATTTCTGTAAAAATTACGGTTCAAAAGTTATCGTAAATTATGTTATTTCCCCATAAAATAACGGAAAATCGGATTTTCCCAAAAATGGCCCGAACAATTTTGATAAACATTTAGTATGTTATAGTCCTTTAAATTCTGAACAAAATTGGACAAATCCCATTTCCGTAAATTTACTCTCACCGCTTACACATGATAAAGGTTGTTGACAAACTTATGGGAGAAAGTATGTGTCAGAATGCTGATACCGTTTATTTTTATTGTTACCACATAAAATGTATTTAAGTTAGCACGTTTAATTTTTGTTTCAACAAAATCAGATAATCTATCTCGGAGATGCCCAAACTCGAGTGCACATTTTTTTCCCCTCCGACAGTAAAAGAAAGTAGATTCCTAACATTGAAATACCTGAGTTTTAATAAAATGATTGTAATACAATACCTATATTGTGTAAATTGCTTACTTTCCACAGAACAAGATGCTCCTCCTTTGTCAGTGACCTCAATGGCGGGGGAGAAGGAGGCTAGGGCTTTGCCTCTTGCTGAGTTGAGAAACATATACAAAGTATCCAACCTGTTGTCTGACCAGCAGTCTGTTAACAATTAATAAACATAAATAGAGAATCTCCAATTGCTGCTAAACACTACAATACACATTCTTTAAGTAACAATAATTATAGTCCAGTAAAATAAGACATTTTGGTATGCAAAAGGTTGGGAGTTCTGATTTTTGGATATGTTGTTAGTATTGGGCCCATAACATAAAATCCAAGTTATCCACCTCGAGATACTGCCGCTTGCCGCGGGGCGCGCCACTTGTTATCGAAATATAAAAAATATGGCAATTCCTATTGTTTTTCACTCAATTTCGCGAACCGTTGATTTTACCGAAAATTTTATACTATTACATTAAAGAAGAATAAATTTGTGACAGTTTAAGCCCAACAGCAAGTATGTAGCGTAAATAATGGTCAAAATACAGACCATCAAAATAAATAAATTTTCCAAAGACGTATAAATTTGTGGTTTTTATCAATATTTCCACAATATAGTTGTTTGAAGCAAACACCGTATTGATTTAGAGAGTATGCCAGTTTATTTGCTATTAATAGAAAATAAATGAAAGTATGAATAAAAATACCCCTACCTCAGCAAACCTGCAGACTAAGCGAATTTCTATTTGCTTGATTTGATTTTCACAAACCTATTTAAATAACATTAGGTATAACTGGTACCTAGGTTTGCTGCTACAGGGAGGGTATCAGAATCAGAATCAGAATCCATTTATTGTCATTTGTCAACATTACATTGCTATAGACAACGTCAAAGAACATAAGAAATACAGTAATATCATAGATGAAGTAATATAAAGAGATAGGCAGCCATATGGAGTTTAGCGTGGGAGATTTTTAGCCTAGTAGTGTGCTGCTCCTAGCGGCAATTGCGAGCCCTAACAATCTGCGTTACCAACGGAAGCGCAAACAATGGCATTGTTTCCCATTGTACATGTCGAACGCAACTTGCCGGTTGCCGGTTCATGGATTTTACTGTGTCTACTGCTCGATTTTTTAGCATCGCAGAGGCGCAGTGTGCGTGTTTGTGTTAAAAATGCACTTACTCCATTTATATTATTAAATACACATTTAATACCTTACTAGTGGATATTATGTGAATGAAGTATTATCGTATTCTTTTCATATTATACCTCTTTTAAACTGGTTTAGTATTCAATTATACATTTATTTAGCTGATATAAAAGGTTAACTATAGTCTATATATAATTTAATTGATTTACTGTACTGTTACACTGCAACATTCAATGATTTACTTAGTTGAAACTCAGAAGAAACGTTGCTCCTTCTTTTGTGATTGGTGTAATTCGAGCAATCGCGAATATTACAGGCTTTATTTTAAAACGAATAACAGTCATAATTTCCGATGACATTAAGAGAGTCGACTCAAAGATTATGGAAATACTCACGATATACATTATTTCTATTTCTTTTACTTGATGATGTTCTATTGCTTTCCTATGATTCCATAAGGAAGAAATGCAGCACAGTGTTAATTCAGTTTTCTTTTTAGTATATTAAATTGTCGAGAAGCTTTCTCGGTTTTTCATTGTAATATATACGCCAACCCAAATTCAAATAGTAAAAATGCCATTTCAACCAAGTCAGTAAATGTTTGTAGCACACGTTTCCTTAAATTGCAACTGAATTAACAGCAATTAAATTATCCAGCTGATGAAATGAAAATCATTCTTTATTGAGGCAAACTTAGGACCTCATGGTCCTTTCTTACAGTTCACCTCTAATTACAGTAACCAGCTGATCATAATGTAAAGAAATGTTCTTCATAAGGAGAACATGTTAATTTTAAAAGCCTCTGGGACAGAGCCCAAAAGCCTTTAAAAAGAATTTTAGGTCAGTTTTCAAATCTAAACTCCAATACGTACATTTTGGTGTATATTGTAGGGTTAAATCTTTTTAAACAAAAAAACCTTATTGTTAAAAAAAAATCATGTAGCTTATTAATAATATAGATTGGCAGTGTTCAAAATAAATAGTAATGCAAACAGGGGACCTACAATTATTTATTTTATTATTATTCAAAGCTCTACATCGGAACATGATGATGGGGAGAAAGAGTAAAAATTCTTAATAATAAATGTTAATAAATGTTTAGGGTTGAACAGGGTTTAAATTAAATTAGGTTGTTAAATCTTCCTATTTAAATTTATCAAGATCGTGGGGTTGTCAAAACTTATTTACAATTCTGAGTAGGAAGCTGTTCTCAATATGCTATAACAACAACTTCTCACATTGTTTTATATTTTTAAAATTGTTATGTCCTAAATAACAAAATGATTCACCCACTACAATAGCCCAGTCAATAAAGGGATTGTGTCGGAAGTAATTAGTGAAAGGCTGATTTTTTGCCCATCGACTATTACCATTTAGACAAGTGTTCAGCCAAAAGTCCCCGCCCCCACCCCTCTTGCTTTCCCCCCTGTGCCCCCCTAAACATATAAAGTGTAAGGGTTTCGTAAATCACGTTTTTCTCGATTGTTAAACGCCACATTGAATTGCAATTAGTTTTATTGTCTTTGTTAAAAAATTTCCTACAATCCTGTATCGTTGACTTTTGTCGTAGCTGTTACCGCTTGTTAGTTATTTGTATAAAAATGTAAAGATTTATATTTTTTTGAACATATAATTTTATTTTTGTCGCATTAACTTTTTTCGCTGACGTTTTATGAAAATATGTTTCAAACAAAAGTTGTAGCTGCTTTCATTAGCTTTAAAATGGTGTATAATAGTACTTACTTTAATAAAAACCCTGCGAGATTTAGACGATGTAATGCAGTATGCATACTCAATCAGTGAGCTAAGTGGGGCTGGCGCGGCGTTGCAATACTATCATTGTTGTAATATGGAGTGTTTTTTTTTTTTTACTTAAGGTACACTATTGCATTATCTCCATATCCTTCCGCAGCAAACCTGCGACTACGCAAATTTTCATTTACCTGGCTCGTTAATTACATTCCCTTAAAATCGTCAGAATTATTTCTTGATCAGATTATTTTGATGAACACTTAGGTTTGCTGCTAAAGCCAAGGTATTAAAGAGTGTTCTTTTATTAAAATGTTGATAGCTTTTTATGAAATGAATAAATTTCATTAAAATATACCTATGAACAAGCAAACTACAACAGTTTTTTAAAGAATAAAATGGGAATTTTAAATTTTAATTTTTATGAATTATCTCCATAACCGTTAGGCGTACAACGATGCTCCAATATACAAAATTATTTATTTTTTTAGCTCTACAAAATGGTTTGGAAAGAAATTGTAATATTTTGGGGTTTTAGCGGGGAAATGGGAATAACCTACTTTTACCCCATAAAAACTCCCATAAACCCCTATTCCCATAGTCCGATCATGCTGGTTCGCAAACTCGTTCGAATAAACGTAAATTGATACGTTTGTACCCAATTTCATCAAAATCGAATCATTTTTGCTTGAGTTATCACGCTAACAGACTCATATATATATGATTTTAAATTTTATTTTATTTTATCGATTTGAACGGCGGAGGGTGTTTTCGGCCTCTGAGGGCCTCAAAACGAAAAAGTAAATCGGGCCCGGGTCTAGGTCTTACCATGAGACCTACGGTAATAGCTTATTCCCTATATGAGGGATTTGCTAAAAATACAACCGAAACAAAACCCATGTACGGTTAAAAAAAATTATTTCTATCCTTTGTATTTAAAAAGCATGAAATAAATGTTATATGTTCATAGTAATTGTATTGGATGTTATTTTTGAACAAATAATTGCATTATCATGATTTGAAGTTAAGAATTACTCATACATCGAATTGCAATTTTTCCCTTACAACTTCTTTCCCCCTGATCTTATATTTTCAACACTGGGGTAAGACGAGTCATCATACACTCGGTTCTTAATTTATTGTCTTATCAAAGCCGCAGCTGTAGAAACGATTCTCTTAATCTTATCAAATCAAATCAAATCAAATCAATCTTTATTCCGAGACAACAATGTACAAAAATCATACAATGCTGTATAGGCTGCGTCAATATGTAAATTAATAAAACATTTCAATGGTCAAACCAATTGTCAAAATATTCATCTAAGTCATAAAAACAGTATTTCAATAACAAATTCTTAACAGCTATTTTAAATTTATCTAATGGTAACTCTTGAATATAATATGGTAGATGATTGAATAACTTAATCGAGGAATATTTAAAGCTTTTTTGAGTAATACTATATGTACAGTAATAATTTCTTAGTTTAGCACAGTTTCTGGTCTTATAACTATGGACATCACAGTGGGAAGACAAAGTGTTTAAGTTCTTCTAAGTACTTATCGCCGTTATACCTTTTATTTTAAGAGTACCAAGTTTCAGAAAAAATCTTGCCCACCCTATCTCTTAAACAAACTATGGAGGATTTATTTTTATGTTCGTAGTCTAATAAGAAGTCTTTCACTAAGTGATTAAAAAATAATGTTTTGAAGTACTTCGTTTCATAAACCTGGTACATATACATTTCACCTGGCCTGATAAATTTTTCATTAATTGCAAAAGGTTAGGAAAACTATGCTGGCAATCATCATTTTCCTCCATGAAATTGCAAACCTTTATGAATGATTCTTTTAAATCGTTAACTGGTCTACCACGACCTGCACACGTATTGGGTGATTGAATGGGCTGTTTCAAAAACCTAGTATAACAAGGTAAACAAATCCTTCTAGCCTAGACCTAACCTAATCACCCCAATCAGTTTTCCTATTTTCAATACATTTACTTATAGTTTGTCTGGTAGTTGAATTACAGTATGAAGTAAATCGACTGCATTCCTATTGTTTATTCGTGTCTTAAAATTACAAAAATCTAGAAAAATACAATAATGGGTAGGAACATCGTGCTCGAGTGCGGCAACGGATCAGCTATGGAGCGCCACATAAAAATAGTGCACACACCATGCATTCACGGTTGATATATGGCGTTACATAACCATAAAGTACACGTTTCAATACATAATTTTAAAGCTGATAGCAGCTACAATTTTGTTTGAAAATACTTTCATAAAATAATGGCGTTAAAAGTTTTGCAAAAAAAATTACAAGTACACAACAATTACCTTTACATTTTTCTACGGATAACAAACAAACGGTAACAGTTACGACGAGATTTAACTGGACATGATTGTAGGAAATGTTATTACAAAGGGAATAAAACAATTGCAATTCGATGTGTGTTACATTTTTAACTTTCAGATCTTTGTTCAAAGATTACATCCTTTAAAAATACTACATACCTAAAAAAAATAACTACATGCTTTTTAAATAATAAACTAAATATATTTTGTTTTTAATTTGAAAATATGAACTTAAAATGTTATCAACTTTACATGGATGTTTCGATTTTTTTAGGATAATACTATAGTGTATCTTAAGAAAAAAAAACAATTCTCCACATTACAACAATGATTGTATTTCGCGCCAGCCCCACCTAGACCAAACCCACTGATTACACGCACACACATACTGCACTACACCGGCTGAATCTCGCAGGATTTACATTAAAGTACTATTATACATAATTTCAAAGCTAATGAAAGCAGCTACAACTTTTGTTCTAAACGTATTTTTATAAAAAGTCAGCGAAAAAATTTAAGGCGACAAACATAAAATTATATGTTCAAAAATATATAAATCTTTACATTTTTATACAAATAACGAACAAACGGTAACAGCTACGGCGAAAGCTAACGGAGCAGGATTGTGGGAAATTTTATACCAAAGACAATAAAACTAATTACAATTCAATATGTCGTTTAACAATATAAAAAACGTGATTTACGAAACTCTTACACTTTATATGTTTAGGGGGGCACAGGAGGGGGAATCAAGGGGGGTAGGGGTGGTTACTTTTGGCTAAACTCTTGTCTAAATGGTAGTAGTCGATGGGCAAAAAATCAGCTTTCTACTAATTCCCCCCCCCCCCTTAAAACACAGGTTGGCCGGACTAACTATACTCGCGGATCCGCGCCGCGGGCGCCCTTGCGCCCGATGCCTCCTCCCGTTTTCGGACTGTCTTCTTCTGTCAACTGACTGCAATTAAAATACGTAAAACCCATATCATTTTGAAGATTAAGAAATACGCCAACTTTTTATATATAAAATGTTTCTCTATCTCGTCTCATTTCAATACAAATCAACTTAACACACAAAGGTTGAAATTTAAAAGTGAAAAAATTTACATTCAAACTTAAATTACAAGAAAACTACTGAATATATCGATTACCCTCTTATTACGTTTTTTGTAGAAAATATATTAAGGACTGAAATGGCGAAACAAAATATATTCTATTGCTGTTTGTTTCTGAGATATTGATAAAATAATAAAAGCTTACACAAATACACTTAAAAGGGTGTAGGGGGGGAAACAAGAGGGGGAGGGGCGGGGACTTTTTAGAAAATGTTCCTTATATGATCTACTAACACCCATGAAAAAATCTGCCTTTCACTAATTACTTCCGACAAAGCACTATTTTTCCCCTTTATTGACTGGGCTACAAACTAAATCAGCAGGCAGGGTGGCCAGGCATTGGCCCTACCTTTGGAGACAGCGGGGTTGGCGACAGCGGGGTTGGCGGCACCGGGGCTGTTCACAGAGAGTGTTAATTTATGATGGGTTATAAAGTCTCGACTCTCACATTCGGGCTGAAATTTTGCGTGTTTTGGCTTAGCTTTTAGTATAGTGCAAAACCTCGAACATAGCTGAAACCTCGAAACAAGGGGGCTGAAGACTTTGGTTTGCTCACCAATGGGATGCGTGAGGGATATGATCCAAATAGAGCACTTCATGGCAAATCTCTTGGAGTTTCAGCGCAGTACAGAGGCTACTATATATATTATTTCTTACTACCAAGCATCTTCCCGAGTTTTACGAAACGGACTATCACACCCACAATTTTTAAGCGCTCTGAAAAGTGCTGCAAGCAAGATTGGAGGTTTGGAATTCACCAGGACTGCTGATTTAACACAAAATGATGAATCTACACTGCCTCCACCATGCAACGAAGATCAAGAGGATGGTAACGCATCACAACCTGACGGAATTTCTTTGGAGCCTGAAACACAAACACCCCTGGTAAATCGGCCCTCACCATCGCAGCCTCACCTGACTCCACAGAACTGTAATTTAAACTCTTCTCTGAACCACCTCGTCAACCTGACTTAAATTTAAAATTGGCAAAAAATTCAAAAACAAAATTATCATCTACTCAAAATTTTAAATCAATTAAAATATTTCATCAAAATATTCAACACCTCTCATCTAGAAAAGAGTCTTTGGAAATCGTAATGGAGGAGATAAAACCAAATATTATTGTTTTGACTGAGCATAATATGACAAAAGGTAATCTAGAAAGATTTAATTTAAATCAATTTTCATTAACTGCCGAGTATTGCCGCACCACCACTTCAGGTGGAGGTGTGGTGATATTTTCAGAGAAGGGTTTGAAAGCTAGGCCTTTAAATTTAAAAAAGATAAAAGAGCTTACGGAGGATAAGATTTTTGAATGTTGTATAGCAAAGTGTAAAATAAATAAATTTAAGTTGGTTCTTGTAGGTATATACAGAAAGCCTCAGATGCAAAATATGGAGTTTCTTAATAGATTGGATAGGATGTTAGAATCTCTAGTTGCTTTAAAGGATGAGACAAATTTTATTATTGTAGGGGATTTTAATATTGATGTTTTAAGTCTAAGACCAGAGGTTCAGGATTTCAAAAATATTCTTGCTTATTATAGTTTTAGTTATTTAGTAGACTTCCCCACAAGAGTAGGGCCTACATCAGCAACAGCCATAGATAATGTTCTTACCAATTTAGATCAATCCCTCACAGAAGTAACAGGGTTTATTACAAATCTTTCAGATCATGACAGTCAATTACTAACGCTTAAACTGCCGACTGATCATAATTCACAAACTAAATTTCAATACATTGAAAGTAGGGATTTTTCAGAAAAAAACATGAATATTTTTCTCAGACAATTCCAAAATGAGGACTGGTTACCTTTATACATGGCTAGGGTAGAGGATAAGTTTTACACTTTTGATAACATATTTCAATACTATTTTAACTTAGTATTTCCTAAAAAGAGAGTAAAAAGGAATTTAAATAAAAATAAGTGTGGCTGGATTGGTACAGATAACTGAACAACAAAACATTGTGGAGTTGACTAAAGAAGCTAAGATTACAGGTAATATGGAGCTCTTAAATCACTGTAAGAATTTGAAAAAAAATTACAAAAATAAGCTATTAAGGGAAAAAAAATCTTATTATGATGAAAAAATAAAAAATTCAGACAATGTATCGAAAAAAACTTGGGAAATAATCAATAGGGAAACAGGTAAAAATTCAGACAGTCTAAAGAAAATAATTTCTAAAGTAAAACATGAAAATTCTGTAGTAAGGGATCCAAAAACTATATCAAATACTTTTAATACATTTTTTATTGAAGCTATAGAGGATTTAGTGCAAAAAACATCCTTAAACTCTTGTTCTCAGTCATCACCTGGGCCAGCTCAAATACCTGATGCTTTCCAAAATGAAATTAAATACAGATTTCAATGCACCCCAGTCGATGAGAAAGAGATAAAACACATCATCTCGTCCCTTAAAAATAAACTTTCTAGTGGTCATGATGAGGTTCCCTTGAAACTAATCAAGCATGCAGGGGAGTCATTACTAAAACCCTTAGTGCATTTAATTAATAGCTCATTAATAACTGGAATTTTTCCTGACAATTTAAAGATTTCCAAGATTGTACCAATTTACAAAAAAGGACATAGAATGGAAGTAAACAATTATCGACCTGTTTCTTTATTGCCTTCAATTTCAAAAATATATGAGAGGGTGATGTACAATCGCTTGGTGGATCACCTGTTAAAAAATAATCTATTTGATGATCAGCAACATGGTTTTCGCAAGGGTAAATCGGTAACCACCGCTTTGGTAGTCTTTACAGAGACTATTATAGAATCGGTTGAGAAAGGAAATAAAGTAGTTGGTATTTTTATGGACCTCACAAAAGCATTTGACAGTATTTCACACAAAATTCTTTTAAATAAATTAAAAAATATAGGTTTGCCTAACTTACAATTAAAATGGTTTGAATCGTATCTATTAAACAGAAAACAGTACGTGGAAATTACATCAATCAAAGACAACCAAGTTTTAAATCACAATTCTAATATAATGGAAATTAAACATGGCGTCCCTCAGGGATCAATTCTTGGGCCACTGTTGTTTCTGTGCTACGTTCAGGGAATGCCCTCTATTATAAATAATACTAATGACACGCAAAGCAATTTGATTCTCTATGCTGATGACTCAAATCTAATATCAACATCTAAAACATATCAAGGTCTTGAAGTATCATGTAGGGAACAGATAAAAAATATCAAATCTTATTTCACAAGAAATTGTTTATTTTTAAACACGGATAAAACTAATAAAATGTTTTTTTCGACGGCACAGAACAAAGAAAAACCTACCATAAGAATAACCATTAACAATAGTGAAATAAACACAATAAACGTCACAACATTTTTAGGGATAGAGATTGATAATAATCTGAGTTGGGATGATCATGTTCAAAAAGTAACAAGTAAAATTTCTACAGGACTATATATTTTATATAGGATGTCATTTTTATGTAATTTTGATACTTTAAAAACAATATATTATGCTCATATTCATTCACATTTATCGTACGGGCTGGCAATTTATGGGGGCACTACAAAGCAAAACTTAGACAAAATCTTAATACTTCAAAAAAGAGCTTTGCGAATAATGCTAAATCTAGAGCGTGACGCTTCGGTAAAAAATAAGTTTTGCAATTTAAACATACTAACAGTGTATGACCAATATATTTTGGAGTGCATAATTTGCACAAAAAGTCAGCTCCACAATCACATCTTCCGTAGAGTTATACATTCCTATTATACTAGAAATAGAAATACAATTGACATCCCCCAACATAAACTTAGCTTTTTTGAAAAAAAAGCGACTTACATGGGGACAAAATTTTTAAATAAATTGCCATTGAATTTAAAAACTCATATGGATAAAAAATGTTTCAGGGATAAAGTTAAAGCTTATCTTTTAACAAAGAATTGCTACTCCATAGAAGAGTTTTTTATTTGATTTTTATTCACCTTTTAAATTTGACAAGAATATTAGTTTTAAATCTATCAGTTTGTAATGTATATCTCTTCATATTTGAATTTTTGCATATACTTGCTGTTCTTAACGTATAGATTTGTTTCTATTGAGAATGAAGGTTTTTATTTTTTTGTATAAAACCGATATTAATTGTTGATTATATATGTTAAGATTTCTGTAAAACTATTTGTAGCCTATGTATTGAATGTATTGACTCTATTCATGTATGTACATACAGACCGAATAAAGATTATTGATTCTGATTCTGATTAGCGCGTCTCTTTCGACTCTATGTTTGAGATCTAAACTTTTCCTTGTTCATATGTACGCAGTTCGCATTCAATGTATGTAGTGTGTGTACGTGCGTGTATAAGTGACATTAGTTAATTAAACATTTTCGTTATTATGATCTAGTTACCAAGTTGTAGTTATTTGGACATCATGCCGGGTACTAAAAAGTGTGCTTTTCTTTCGTGTTTATCAATTAAGACCAAAGATTCTTTTTTAAGGTTTTTTAAATTCCCAGTGAATAACCCTGATGTATGTGACGAGTGGGTTATAAACTGTGCTAACGAACAGTTATTTGATTTACCATCTACTGCCCTCGCTTCTCGCGTTGTTTGTGAACGACATTTTGAATCGTCGTGTTTCAATAACTTGTCAAGGAGCAGTCGACTAAAAAAAATGCTGTGCCAACATTGTTTTGTTCAATTGAAACCCAAGAACCTCTCGATGTTTTGAATCTTCGGGAATTCATCCACCATCGCAGCCAGCACCACAACCAGCAGAACATCCAGCATTACAACCAGCACCACAACCAGCATCTGAGTGGCATCGACAACAAATGGAACTCTCAATGCAACCAGGTACCTCAGGATCATCACCTTCCACCCCCCCTGCACCAGCACCAGCATCTTTACAGTCACACACACCCCTCTCTCTACTTCTACCTACATCAACAACAGCGTCTCCAGCCGTGAAGAGGGTTAAGATGACTCCTGTCTCAAACGTTAAATCGTTATTAGGTAAACCTAAATACATGTCTCCCGATACCCCTAGAAAATTAAAACTGAAAAAGAGACTATTCAAGCACCAATTAACCATCCGTAAAAAATCTGAACAGCTCAGGCGTGCTAAATCAAAGAAAATAACTAAAGAAAGAGCATTTGAATTAGCTTGCGAGTGCATAGACAGTGAGCCATTTAAAACACTCCTTAAAATGCAAATGCTTCATCCAAAAGGTACCCAATGGACAGAAAAAGAAAAACAGTTAGCTATAGAATTACATTATAGATCACCCGGTTTATATAACAATTTGATTTCAGACAAAAAGTTCATATTGCCTAGTCGTAGGACTATTTCTAGTTGGCTCAGCGTGATTGACCTGTCACCTGGCATTTCCACTGATCTTATCACGAGATTAAAATTAAAGCCACAATCCATGAATGACCAAGAGCGACAAGTGGTTCTCATGTTTGATGAGATGACAGTTAAAAAACACTTGTCGTTCAACGAAAAACGTGATTTGGTAGAAGGATTCGAGGACTTGGGAAACCACGGTCGTTCACCACGAGTAGCAACACACGTGCTAATGTTTTTGGTTTGTGGAATCTACCACAAATGGAAGATGCCAGTTGCCTACTACTTGAGTGGTAGTGTGACCGAGGGAAGGATCCTATCTGAAATGGTGAAGGAGGTAGTAAAATCACTAACAAGTGTGGGACTTCGGGTGCGAGTGGTGGTGTGTGACCAAGGGAACAACAATGTCAAAGCGATGAACTGTCTCAATGTGAATAAAGACTCACCTTTTTTCTTCAATGATGGAAACAAGGTCTTTGTTGTTTATGACACCCCTCACCTAATGAAATGCGTTAGGAACAACCTACTTAGTAATGACATAATTTTTAAAGACGGCAGAGCATCAAGGAAACACATCAAATCCCTTTATGAAATTGACGTGTCATCCAATAAAGCCCGAGCTCTTGTAAAATTAACAGCAAAACATATCTCACCAAACGCATTCGACAAAATGAAGGTGAAATTCGCCACACAAGTTTTCAGCCGCAGTGTGAAAGCTGCAATGAACACCGCCATCATGACCAAAGAGCTTCCAGCAGAAGCTTCAGAGACGGCTGATTTCATATCCAACATTAACAATATATTTGACTGCCTTAATAGTAAAGTTTTGTTTGACAGCAACCCTTTAAAATGTGCAATTTCCAATAGAACAAGCCAAGGTCAGCTGGTGCAGGAAACTCTAAGAAGTGCGTTGACTTGGATAGCTCATTGCCACGTGGAAAAATCCAAGATAATAAAAGGGAAAGTCGTAAAAAGCTTTCTAAACCACCGAGTTTCCACGGTTTCGAGCTAACTCTTGCAGCTGTTCTCCAGTTGTGGGAGTGTCTGAGCGAGGAGGGCGTCAGCTTCCTCATGACGAACAGAATCACACAAGACGCTCTCGAAAATGAATTTTCAATGTGTCGTCAAAAGGGGGGCTTTGACAGAAATCCATCAGCAATGAAGTTTAGACAAAACCTACGCCATCGTGTTCAAATAGCTCTGATGAAACCTCCTTCTACAACCAACTGTGAGCAGGACGACGAGGAGCTAATAAGTTCGACCTCAGACGCTACTTTGACAGAAGAATGCGAGCCAGTGGTAGACACGGAGGATGAAGCTGATGACCCCACTGAAATACCCTCGAGTGATGAAGATCCTCTCCCATCGACGCTGACGACGCAGAGGACTATGAAGATGAGGCTGAGCTGTTGACCGTCCCATCTTCGACACCTACTCTTCCGAGCACCCTCAGTCTGGAGTCATGTTCTGTCGAGTAAGTGTATAATATAGGTAATATTCATTTTCAGAATTTATCAATATCCCACCCTTCAAATATGTCCTTCGTATTAAAACAGAATAAACTACTGCCAATAATAATTGACTATCTAATGGTAAATGCTATAACTGATACTATATAAGTTAAGTAGTTTTTCATCAATAACAAGCTTATAATTTTGTAGCAAAACTAAAACATGACTTTTTTAACAAATAAAAATACAGTGCGTATACAGTATGAATGCATATTACATAATCTGCAAAAGCTGTATTTTGACCTCTTAACTAAACCACTAGGCCTACTGTATTTTGTTTGAAGAATTTGATAATAAACAATCATCCTCAAAATATTCAGATTACATTGTTGAGTGTCGATACATTGTTAAAGGGTTTTCATCACTACGGTTGAACAGACACTTTTTTCCCGTAAGAGGAACTATTTTTCTTCATGTTGATCGACTATTTGAACAAACTATGTTTCAATATATATATATATATATATATATTTCTTTATAGATAACCTGTCAAAACTACTTTTAAGTTATTTTCAATTTAATTTGCTTATGGAAGAAAGCAGATGTTTATAGACCCACTTTCACTCGTGTTTTGAACGTTACTTTTCGCTACACTACAAAGACTAATTATTTTTTAAATTATTGTTTCTCATTAATAAATTTTATTTTATTTATAAACTATAAAGTCACCTTTTATTTTGAGATTTGTAAACTGAGCATTATTTATTTGTTGTACAATACGTTTTTGGTAAGTTTTTACTTACATTCTTACAGATACGTTGCGGGGTACATCGCAAAAGTTGTTGTAGACAAATACCATTGTAATAGCTGCAAGGAAGAATTAACTGTGGAAAACATTTTATCTGAACCCAATCCGCTTTTAATCCTCTACAAATCCTACGGCACAAAGGAGGGCATCTCACATCTCACTGCACCATCACCAACAATGGTTAAAATTACAGAAGTGATCCTGAACACATTTCAAACACATTTTCCCTCCCTTATGTACAAGAATAATGTCAAAAGTGCTCTAGTGGACTTAGCTGTTACAGAAATAAGCAGAGTGGACAAACTATGGCTGCAACAAACTGACAATTGCTATGTTCATCGCCTTTTTCTAGTGAACTTCGTAATTCGCCTTAAAATTATGAAAACAATTTTATGGCAATCAAAAGAACTGAGGACTCCCAAATCCAGAACACCTAACTTCTCTCAATACAAGGAAAAACTTAAACTAGTTCAGAACTTGTAAATACATTGCTACACTTGCACCTCTTCTACAATCAAAATCTGTCTCCAGAGGCATTGAATATTAACCTTAACAGATTTATTATTCTTCATAATACTTGCCTGTAAATTTTCCTAGATGTTAATTTGTTCGTTTATGCCTACTACGTATCAATTCGACTTTTACCATTATATATTTTTTAACACCTTTTTAGTGAAAGTTATTGTATTATTGTAGTTTTTCTTTATTTTGATTGTTCTAGTAATTATTATTTTCTTCATAATTCCACGCATATTTATGTCGTATGCTTATTTTTATAAATGCAGATTTTTTAATATGGTTTATTGTACATATTTAAAGTTTCCTATTTATGTCAAATTTTAAGAACTATTTTGGAAATTGTCCTAGCAATTCTTATGATCTTCATAAGAAATATTTATCCAGAAATATTTATTTATTTTATATGCTTATTTTTATTCATGTTAATCTGTTGTTGATAGTTAATTTTGGTAAATTAAAGTTACCTATTTATGTCATACATTTAAAAAAACAATTTGGTAGATTTTTAACAAATATAAATTGTACTATTAAATGTGATATACTGTAGCTAATGAAAGATTGAAAACTTTTAGGGCTACGATTTAAATGTATGCTGTTAACATAACCTTTTACATGTATATCGATAGTTTATTTATTTTATTTGTGATGATGTTGCTACGCCATTAACCTTTTTAATTTGATGTTCATTTCATTTGTCATCATCCATAAGTTTGACCATTTCCTTTATTTACAACTCAACATTGTGCCTGCAATTATGCATCTTACATGTGTTATTATTTTTTACTTTCAATTTTTCTTGTTTAGACTTTGTACATTTTAAATATAAATATGTTATGTATTTAGATTTAGTCAAGAATGTGTATAGGTATTATATATACGCATATTAAAAATAGGGTTTTTTGTTGTTGTTATTTTTGAGGGAATATAATACCGTAAATATAGCTTTCTGTTTAAATATTCGTTATTGGTTGTTTGTCTCTTAGAGCGATAGTGCCTATCTCTAAGAGAACTTCTCCATAAAAGAAGTACCCTGTTTCTGGTGGGAACTTTGACGCAGTAACAGGGCTTTGTGACTAATGTCCACCGGCACTAATCTATTTTTATCGTCAATCTTAAAGCAATCTATTTCAACTTGTTGTACGGTGTTAAAATGTTTTCTATTTATTCGTATGGAAACATTTATACGGATACCTTCAGTATGATACAATTTGTATTAATATTATTATTTGTTCAGTTCAACAATATTTGTAATAATACTAATAAAAAAAATTACAGTCTACGTGACATTGACAGTAGACTTCAAAACAATAGAATCATATTGTTTATCAAGATTGTTTATAGTTTTTTTTTTTTTTTTTTTTTTTGTAGGTATAAATAATATTGTAAGTAAATTGTTTAGGATAGTCAGTTTCCTTATTTAGTTCAGTATTTCAAAAAAATTATAGTCCAACGTTTGTTCTGCCAGGGCCACTTGTCGGCTTTACACGGGTACCGATGTCATAAACATCGTCCTTCTGCGAAAGGACGGACCCTCCCTTGCCAGTTCTTAGAATGTTTGTAATCCCCAATCCAGGGCAAGGGATGTGTCCTTTGTGATTGTATCGACGAGCATCACATTGTTCATTGTTCATTGTTCATTGTCATTGTTCATTGTTCGCAAAGCTCTATAGGATGTGAGAGACTAATCCTTCCACGTATATTATAAGTCATTAGTTTTCATTCTCATTTAAAACAACCGCAATAGTTTCTTTATTGCAATCCATTCGTCACAATTTCATTTATACAGTCAAATAATAACATTTATAAAATTTAATGCGTAATAAAGTAATAGTTTATTTCAAATGTTAGTTTTATTATACCAAAACATAAGCGCACGATTACGGTCTACGAGCCGAGCGCATCGTTGCTGTATACGTCAACAACGTACTGTGTATTGCAGAACTGCATTACCGACGCAAAGACTACGCTAGCGCACTCTGAACTCCAACTAACTTGGGCAGCCCGAATAAATATCCCATGAAGTTTAGGCCGCCCATGCTCTTCTCTGGTGTTTATTTATTCTATGGTAATATGCAGTATAAAAAGAAATAGTACAATGTACTTGTCAGACTAACAGATATAACAGAGTAAAACATAACAAAGAAATAATTAACATTCAGCAATAAATTGATATAAACTACGAAAATTAACAATAAATCAACTACAACCACTCACCAAAGCATCACTAAATTAAAGCTCATAACAGATCAAATTAAAATTTATATGAACAAAATTCATCAAGAGAATAAAAAGCTTTGCTTATAAACCAGTTTGACAGTTTCAATTTAAATTGTTGAATTTCGAGGTTTCTGATCTCTTGTGGCAATTTATTAAAACACTTAATTTGTAGATATTTATGGCTGACTATTGTTTTCCGCAATCAAGAATAGGGTGGAACAATATCTTGTGCTCTTCTGGTGTTATAATCATGGACCTTGTCAAAACATATAAAGTCACTCTGGTTTTCCTTTACATGTACAAGATTTTGAAATATAAAAATGCAAGGGACAGTCATTATATTGTAGTTAATAAAGCATTGCTTACAGTCATCTTGATAAGGTAAATTGGCCAAAATCCTTACTGCTTTTCTTTGCCAAGCAAAAACATGAAGAGCACCACTACTATTTCCCCAGAGCATTGTGGCATATAACAAATGGGAGTGAAAATCGCTAAAATAGGTACCAACATATTTCTGCCAACACATTGTTAAAGCTTGCGTAATAAAATACCCCCGCCGCAGCAAACCTGCCGACTAAGCGAATTTCCATTTGTCTGAATTGATTTTCAGTTAAATATATTTTAAGAACATTACGTTTAACGAGTACCTAGGTTTGCTGCTACAAGGAAACTAATTAAGTGTGTTTTTGAGTAAAATATTGATAGCTTAGTACAAAATAAATAAATTTGCCAAGTTTGATCAAAATGTATAAAAAAAAAAACAAGCAAACTACAAAATTTGACAATATTCTCCATAAGAATAACATGGGAATTTTAAATTTACAATTTTTTTAATTTTCTCCGTTACTAATAATCGAACAAAAATACTTTTATATACTAAATTATTTGTTTTTTTAAGCTCTTTAAAAAGGTCTAAAGAGAAATCGGGAAATTTTGTGTTTTGAGGGTCAAAAGTGAGAAAAACCAATTTTTACTCCATAAAACCCCCCGTAAAGCCCCGTTCCCGTGGTCCGATCGTGCTGGTTCGCGAAATCATTCAAGTTTATCCCGCTTTACACCTTTAAACCAAATTTCATCAAAATCGGACAAAAATTACTCAAGTTATCGCGTTCACGGACGTATATATATATATATATTATTTTCTTGCATTTTTAGGGCTACTAATATATATATACATATATAAAAATTTTAACAAATGGTGTTTTTGGCCTCTGGGGCATCAAAATGAAAAAGTAAATCGGTCCCGGGTCTAGGTCTTTCCGTGCCACCTACGGTAATAGCTACTTCCCTATAGGGAAATTCGCTAAAACAGGCCCTTGAAAGTTTAGAAACACTACTGAGTTGGTATGAGATTCCCATGTAAGCTTCTGATCTAGAGTGACACCCAGTAATTTAACAGGCTTACAATCTTCCTCTGAGTCTATTTTTTTAAATTAAAACAGATTGTTTCAGCTAATTTTATTACTCTGTCACTGTGTGCTTTTACATTTTTTAACACTTTATCAGTAATTATAAAAGAAGTGTCATCCGCATATAAAATGGTTTTGCAAGGAATATTGCCGGGCAGATCATTGATATAGATTAGAAACAGTAGTGGACCCAGAACTGACCCCTGTGGAACCCCAGCAAGGACCTCCTGAAAAGAGGACTCAAAGCCTGCCGATGAAACCTTGTGCAATCTGCCACAGAGATAAGTTTTAAAGAATTGCATCTGCATATCATCTATACCATAAAATTTTAGTTTGTTAAGAAGTGTTTCATGTGATATACTATCAAAGGCCTTGCTGAGGTCCACAAGAGTCATATTAACATAATCACAATTTTCAAAGCTATTAATAATACCAGTTACAACTTCATTTAACGCCTTAGTTGTGGAACGTCCAGGTCGAAAACCAAATTGGCTAGTACTTAAAACATTATGTTGATCCAGAAATCCTAAAAGTTGGTTCTTTAATATAGTATAGTTCTTTAATATAGGGTAATATAGTATAAAAAATAATAATAGTATGATGAGGAACAAATACATTTACCCAATTTTATAAAAATGTGTCTATAAATAAGGAAAACAAATAATTAAAAATCTTCGCTATTGGAATAACTTGAGGTTTTTTAATTTACATTTTTTTATTTTCTCCGTAACCAATAACTGTAAAAAACATTTTAATGTACTAAATTATTTGTTTTTAAGTTCTACAAAATGGTTTAGAGATACATTGTAAAATTGTATGTTTTGAGGGTAAAAAATACAAAAAAACCGTTCGTTCTTAAAAAAAGACCCCATAAAGCAACCGTCATGCTTCGCGAACTCGTTTTAATAAATGTAGGTTTACATGCCAAAAAACAGACCTTCAAAATATACCTTCAACGGCAAAACTACTCTTCCCAAAGCTGTCAAATGTTTATACATAAACATTTAACCTAAGCTTTGGGTACAATACTTTCACATGAAAACAAAATAAAACAGTTTAACATAGTTAATAAACGGTATCAGCATTAGCATTTTGACACATACTTTCTCCCATAAGTTTGTCAACAACCTTTATCATGTGTAAGCGGTGAGAGTACTAAATATACGGAATTGGGATTTGTACAATTTTGTTCAGAATTTAAAGGACTACATACTAAATTTTTATCAAAATCGTTCAGGCCATTTTTGTGAAAATCTGATTTTTCCGTTATTTTATGGGGGTTTTATGGGAAAATAACATAATTTACAATAACTTCTGAACTGAACCATAATTTTTACAGAAATGGGATTTGTACCATTTTGTTCAAAATTTAAAGGACTATAACATCCAAAATATTTATCAAAATCGTTCGGGCCGTTTTTAAGAAAATCCTATTTTTCCGTTATTTTATGAGGTTTTATGGGAAAATTCCCATTAACCCTCCGAGTGTTATGTGTCGTAAAAGCGACTCATAACACACTTTGTGTAGTGTTTTGTGTCGCTTTTGCGACTCACAAACACTGTTTACGGCGAAGGCTCTATGACTGACTAAATCGGATTGAACTGGATCGAGTTAGGTATCGTTTTTTTTTTTTTTTTGGCAGATTCTAAGCTTTCTCCCGAGGTCTAGCGCTCTTTTTTCTCGAGCCGATCATAAGATTTTACTAAACTGTACCCAAAAAAGTTATTGGGTAATAACAAAGTTATTATCGTCCGTTAACACGATGATTCCCAAAAATCATCCGATTTAGTGGAATTTGGTACAAACATTACTTTTAATTATGAATCAAGAGATGGACTATTTATCATTTACTTTGTATTGTAAGTGACAGCCTATTGCTTTTGCTTAATGGCCTAAATAAATCATAGAATCATGTTAACGTACATTTATTTATTAAAACGAGTTCGCGAAGCATGATCGGCATGATAAGGCCATAGGAACGGTTGCTTTAGGCCTATAGGTATTTTGCCAGTAAAAATATTTTTTTCTTTTTTAACCCTCAAAACATACAATTTTACAATTGTATCATTAAAGAATATTGTAGAGCTTAAAACAAATAATTTAGTACATTAAAATGTTTTTTACAGTTATTGGTTAGGGAGAAAATTAAAAAATGTAAATTAAAAACCTCAAGTTATTCCAATAGCAAAGATTTTTAATTATTGTTTTTTCCTTATTTATAGACACATTTTTATAAAATTGGGTAAATTTATTTGTTTCTTATCATACTATTATTATTTTATATACTATATTACCCTCCCTGTAGCAGCAAACCTAGGTACCAGTTAAACCTATTGTTATTTAAATAGGTTTGTGAAAATCAAATCAAGCAAATGGAAATTTCGCTTAGTCTGCAGGTTTGCTGAGGTGGGGGTATTTTTATTCATACTTTCATTTATTTTCTATTAATAGCAAATAAACTGGCATACTCTCTAAATCAATACGGTGTTTGCTTCATGGAACGTTTGGGGTGCAATGACTTGAAATAAAAACAACATTTGGGGAATTAAATAAAACCCGGCCGACTACATGGTTACGGTTTGCTGGAATCTTGAGGACTGGAGAGCAAGGAAACTTTTGGATCGGCGGTTAAACGTGGAGGGAAAAGTGGCGTGATGGGTTGTAGCCAATCCAGGAGCTTTATTGAAATCATACGATATGACGTCACAGTCGCAGTCAGGACACAAATGCAAAACATATTGCCAACTCTTTATAACACAAATCTAAATATCGTAAAAATGGCAACATTATGGTACATTATTATTGTATACACTACATTTCCTCCCCTTTAAGTTTAAAATATTTTTTTCTTAAAATACGCAATTTTTATCAACACATCAAACCAATTAAATAATCATTAAATAACCTAAAACAAAAACACTTTTTCATAAAACAATATTGTATGATTCAATCAAATAAGACAAAACAATAAACATTAAAACAAGCAACCTTGATAAAATTGGAAACAAAACGCAGAAATAAATATTTACAAATTCAACCTTTCAGGAGGTTTTATTTCTCTGGCAGAACGCCTCAATGGCGATGCTTGTTTGTGTCGATCAGCTGATCGTACAGGTGATGTAAAGGTCACGTCCGGTGGAGTAAACGATGAGCGCATACTACTACGTTTACTACGTCCTGGAGTATGAGGTGTACTCGGCATTTCCGGTCTCATGGGTGAAGCCCGACCAGCTGACTGAGCATTGTTACCAACATCCTGGTCAAACATGTGTTCAGCTGGAGGCAACACTACCTCTCTAGTAATATCATTCTGTTGATCATTCAAATTTACCTTAGAGTTTAACCCGACCAGCTGGTCAATATGGCGTTTCCATACAATACCTGAGTCTAATTTTACTAAATAAGATACAGGACTTGACACTTTAATCACTACACCTTGTGTCCATTTATTTCTTCCCCTGTAATCACGGACTAAAACAGGCTGTCCTATTGACAGTTCTCTAGTTTGACTGCCCCCTTTGTTTACAATTTGTTTGTTTTGGTTTGACAAAACCGTTTTACTAACAGAAGGACGTATCAAATCTAATGTAGTTCGCAATACTCTACCGAACATTAGTTTGGCTGGAGTTTCATTGGTTGTATTATGTACTGCATTTCGATATGCCAACAAAAATCTACTTAAAGCTAAGTCTGGATTTTCATTTGAAAACAAAGCCCCTCTTATTCTTTTCTTTACTGTTTTTACAGCATTTTCCGCCTGGCCATTACTAGCGGGAAAATAAGGTGGTGTAAGCGTGTGCCTAACCCCATTAGCTTTAAGAAACTTGCTAAATTCACAGGATGTAAAAGGAGGGCCATTGTCTGTGACACACTGTTCCGGAATTCCAAACCTTGCAAACATAGGTCTCAATTTATTTATGACTACTTTGGTAGATGTGAAACTGACCTCCTCTACTTCTATCCATTTACTATAAGCATCAACTACAACCATATACAACTTTGAATTAATAGGGCCTAAAAAATCTATGTGTTGCCACGCTGACTTTGGGTGTTCCCATACATGTAAATATGACCTTGACGGGCTTTGACGTTCCATGAGACATTGCGAGCAACAATTGGCAAGTTCTTCTATGTCTTTATCTATTGAAGGCCACCATAGATAAGAACGGGCTATAGCCTTCATTTTGACTATCCCTAAATGTCCACAATGTAATTCTTGTAACAGTCCCATTTTATACATTTTTGGAATGACAACCCGATAACCCCACATTAATATGCCATGCTCAATAGTTAGTTCGCTCCGCCTTATGGAATAAGGTCGTAATTCTTCGTTTACCTCATTAGGCCCGCCGTACAAGACATAGCCAAATACCTTACTTAACTCTGGGTCTTTTTGTGTTTTCCTCTTAATATCAACAAAACTAATTGGAATATCTCCCTCCGCTAAAAATTGCAAATAGGTTCCTACAAAAGGATTTTCCTCATACTGTTCGTTAACATGTTTAGCTAGTAGAGGTAAGCGAGATAAACAATCTGCAGAAGCATTTCCCTGAGAGGAAACATATTGTATGTCAAAATCATAGCTGGCTAAAAATAAAGCGTACCTCTGTAATCTGCTAGCGGCAAAAGCCGGAAGTCCCTTTTTAGGGCCAAAAATTGACAACAATGGTTTGTGGTCTGTTACTAGTGTGAATTTTCTACCAAACAAATACTGATTAAATCTTTTAACAGCAAACACAATAGCTAAAGCTTCTTTGTCTATTACAGAGTAGTTTGATTCGGCTTTAGAAAATGTCCTTGACGCAAAACAAATGGGTTTTTCGGATCCATCTGATTGCATTTGACTTAACACACTTCCGACCCCGTAGGCTGAACTATCAGTAGCTAACCTCAAAGGTAAATTTGGGTCATAATGCGCCAAAATAGGAGCTGAAACTAATTTGCTCTTAATTAATTGAAACGCTTTGTCACATGATAAATTCCATTCAAATGGAGTGTCCTTTCTGAGTAAATGATACAATGGGGATACAATGGGAGACATACTTGGCACAAATTTAGAATAATAATTAAATAAACCTAGAAAAGCTTTTAACTGAGTTACATTGGTAGGCACTGGGGCGTTAACAATAATTACAATAGCTTCAATTTTACTAGGAGATGTGCCTAGTCCTTGTTTACTTAAAATGTACCCTAAATACTCAACAGATTTACAGAAAAACTGACATTTATTTTGACTTACTGTTAAACCATGATTCTTTAAAGTTTCACACACTTGAATCAACCTCTCTAGGTGCTGTTTGTCATCAGTTCCTGTTACCAAAATATCGTCTAGGAAGCAAACAACGCCGGGAATGTGAGCTAAAATGCGTTCCATTATACTCTAAAATATTCCCGGGGCGGATGCTACACCATATGGAACTCGGTTGTAAATATACAATCCTTTCGATGTACTTATTGTACAATACTTCTTTGAGTCCTCGTCTAACTTTACCTGAGTGTAAGCCTGAGAAAGATCGATTTTTGAAAATGTCTCCCCTTTTTGTAAATTATTAAAAATGTCCTCAATCCTTGGAATCGGGTGGCGATTGACTACTAAATAGGGGTTGAGCGTTACTTTAAAATCGCCACATATTCTTATACTTCCGTCCTTTTTCAAAATAGGCACAATTGGAGTTCCCCATTCACTATTGCTAACTTGAGTTAAAATCCCATTATTTACTAATCGATCAATCTCAGACTCCACTTTACTTTTGATCGAAAATGGTATAGGTCTGGGCTTGAAAAACTTAGGAATTACATTTTCCTTCAACTCTAATCTAGCTGCATCTCCCTTGTAACAACCTAATGCATCAGTAAATACCTCAGGAAATTTACTGTACAGTTTACTGACAATAACTGGTTTTTGATCTAGCTTTTCAACCGTGTTCAAACTATTTTCTTTAGGGATTCGGATCGATATTTCTAGTTCCCTAATCCAGTCTCTTCCCATTAGAGGATTAGCCCCTTTAGACACAACATACAATGTCAACTTTTTATGCTCAGATTCATGCTGTACATTTACGTCAAGTTTTCCTACAGGTTTTATTGGCTGGTTTGTATAGGAGCTCAAAACCAAATTAGTGGGCATTAATTCGAGATCAGAGAAATTATCGTTATAACACTTTTCAGAAATTACTGACACGCAAGCTCCACTGTCAACCTCAAATGGCAATACAGTATGTTCTACTTTAAGATTAACCGTAATAGGTTTTATTCTATCCCTCTGTTTAGTTTCCTCATCATTTATGGAAAATAAGTTAGCTAAATCACTATAATCATCGTCATTGTCATTGACCCCTGTGTTCTCTACATAGTTTTACTTATACTTATGAGACTTGTTACCAGAGGTAAACTTAGGTGTAAAGTTCTTTTGTCCATCCTTACGCTTATCATTAAATGCAAATTTAGATTGTGACTCACCATTGTTTTTCTTCATCAGACACTTTCAGGCACTTTCTAAATGGCCTTTCCTCTTACAAAAATTGCAAGATAAACTTTTAAAACGGCACTCACTTTTTAAATGACCAGATTTACCACAACAATAGCACTTTACTTCACTTTTTGAGCGCTGCCACGGCTTCCGCTTCTGCTGCTGCTTCGAAGCGACGTTGTGGAGACGACTTCCTCCCCCCGTGTTGTGGTAGGTCAGGGCCGCGGTGTCTCTCGCTGCCAACTCCATTGACGTGGCTATTTGGACCGTCTTCTTGTAGGTGAGATCTTCCTCGCCCAGCAACCTCTTTTTGGTGGCGTCGTCCCTCAACCCACTTACGATCCTGTCCCGAAGATGATCCGGTAGTTTGTCCTTAAACTCGCAGTTGACAGAGAGTTTCTTCAGGTTGACGATGTAATCAGCGACTGATTCATGCTCTAATTGTGTTCGGAGATTAAACTTGTACCTTTCGGCAATAAAAGATGGTTTTGGATGAAGATGTCCCTTAATGATCCGTACAATATCCTCGTAGCTCTTAGTAGCAGGTTTGTCTGGTGTACATAGGTCTTTTAACAGGTTATAAGTTTTCACTCCGACAACCGTCAAAAGCGTACTAACCTTTTTAGCGTTGGTAATATCGTTACATGTAACAAACAACTCAAAACGCTCGATATACGATTACGTTTTCTTCTTTACGTTTCTTCTGAATTATCAAAAGGACCGATTGCACCGATGAACGACATCTTGAAATTTAATAAAGTTCCAAAGTTATCAATAAGGTTCTCATCAAGCGGCATTAATGTTCACACTCACACGCACCGTTCGAAGTTAACTTGACCGAATTCTTCTGTAAACACACGTACCTTCCTACGGTGCACTAGAAATTCAATTGTCACTTTTAAAACACACGTACCTTCCTACGGTGCACTTCGATTGTCAATTAAATTACTTAAAAACTTTTCACGCGTTGAGTCGTTTTCGTAATTCGTCGCCACTGGAACGTTTGGGGTGCAATGACTTGAAATAAAAACAACATTTGGGGAATTAAATAAAACCCGGCCGACTACATGGTTACGGTTTGCTGGAATCTTGAGGACTGGAGAGCAAGGAAACTTTTGGATCGGCGGTTAAACGTGGAGGGAAAAGTGGCGTGATGGGTTGTAGCCAATCCGGGAGCATTATTGAAATCATACGATATGACGTCACAGTCGCCTGATCGCAGTCAGGACACAAATGCAAAACATATTGCCAACTCTTTATAACACAAATCTAAATATTGTAAAAATGGCAACAATATGGTACATTATTATTGTATACACTACACTTCAAACAACTATATTGTGGAAATATTAATAAAAACCACAATTTTTATACGTCTTTGGAAAATTTATTTATTTTGATGGTCTGTATTTTGACCATTATTTACTCTACATACTTGCTGTTGGGCTTAAACTGTCACAAATTTATTCTTCTTTAATGTAATAGTATAAAATTTTCGGTAAAATCAACGGTTCGCGAAATTGAGTGAAAAACAATAGGAATTGCCATATTTTTGATATTTTGATAACAAGTGGCGCAGTATCTCGAGGTGGATAACTTGGATTTTATGTTATGGGCCCAATACAAACAACATATCCAAAAATCAGAACTACCCGACCTTTTGCACAGCAACCCCATATTTTCTGACAGATTTACTGGACTATTATTGCATTAGTCAAATTTGAAAGACAAAATGTATTTATGACGTAAAATTACATTTAGTGTAAAATGACAAACAATGTTTGAGCTTTTTTGAAATTATATACATTTTTGCGCTTCATTTGTAGGATGCGCTTCCATGTATGTAGGTAATAAACTATTAGATGCCAAGTGGTTTTTAATTTTTTTTACCAGTGACCACTCGTTTATCAATACAGATACATAAAATAATGCTAAAGTTATGCCTTACGGAGTGTGGAGCTTTTAAACAAATTTCAGAAAATAAAAATTTCTAAATGAATTTATTTTGGAAGATCTGATTTTGTTTTCATCCTTTAAAGTCTCTTTTACCCAAACAAAATGGAACAATTTACATCTCTGAGCAACATTGACGGTTTAAGACTTTCAAAACAATGTATCAGATAAAAAACCAATAAAATATTTAGAGTGGTAAAATGACCACCAAAACCTGATCTTTTTCATGTATTAATATTGTAATATCTACCAATTATGATTTTCTTACGTTAAATTATTTTGCTAGGCTAATTGGAGTTCTTCAAAAAATGTCAAGATTTAGTCCCATATAAGACAATTTTAGCGAATTTCCCTATAGGGAAGTAGCTATTACCGTAGGTGGCACGGTAAGACCTAGACCCGGGACCGATTTACTTTTTCATTTTGATGTCCCCAGAGGCCAAAAACACTATTCGTTCAAATTTTTATATATGTATATATATATATATATATATATATAGACTTATGTATATATATATATATAGACATATATATATATATACGTCCGTGAACGCGATAACTTGAGTAATTTTTGTCCGATTTTGATGAAATTTGGTTTAAAGGTGTAAAGCGGGATAAACTTGAATGAGTTCGCGAACCAGCATGATCGGACCATGGGAACGGGGCTTTACGGGGGGTTTTATGGGGTAAAAATTGGTTTTTCTCACTTTTGACCCTCAAAACACAAAATTTCCCAATTTCTCTTTTGACCTTTTTAAAGAGCTTAAAAAAAAAAAATAATTTAGTATATGAAAGTATTTTTGTTTGATTATTAGTAACGGAGAAAATTAAAAAAATTGTAAATTTAAAATTCCCATGTTATTCTTATGGAGAATATTGTCAAACGTTGTAGTTTGCTTGTTTATGAATATATTTTGATCAAACTTGGCAAATTTATTTATTTTCTACTAAGCTATCAATATTTTACTCAAAAACACACTTTATTAGTTTCCTTGTAGCAGCAAACCTAGGTACTCATTAAACCTAATGTTATTAAAATATATTTAACTGAAAATCAATTCAGACAAATGGAAATTCGCTTAGTCGGCAGGTTTGCTGCGGCGGGGGTATTTTAAGATTCCAGGCAGGAAGTAAATGTAAGTTTCTATTTTTTTATTATCATGTTGACTCTTAAAAATATCTTGAAATAAAAATATATTGAGATATTACCTTGATTTCTAAGAATATCTTTGACTCGATAACTGATAAACTTGGTGTCCATGATAGAAGGAAACAGAGCATTTAGTTCCTTCTTGAAGACTTTATATGTACCTGTGATCAAACAACAGTATTCATCAGACAGACAAGGTAACTAAAAATATCATTGTAACCTCAATTACAATTATTTTTACTTTAATTTCTTATTTTACTAAAAGAGTGTTAGCAAGTGTTAACTCGAGTATGTACTGTTGCTGGATGTTGAAATAATGAATTTAAGATTTTTCAAATCTAAGGATTTACTTTATTAAAAACCAACATTATTATAAAACAGAACAACAACAGATTAACAAGTTAAATTATTGAATAGAAACCAGGACAGCTGATCAGAGTATAAATAAAGGAGAGTAGAAAACATCACAATCTCCCTTGGTTAAAATTGTGTGCATAGTCTAGTCTAGTCTTTAACGTATTTTGGAAGTCTTTTCTCCCTGATTGCTAAGTTTGTGGTAAATTTGATACACTTTCACTATAGGTCAGCCGCTTAGAAAGCGTCCTACTCGTAGCATTGGTGCGAGAGAGAGATACCGAGCTATGGGAGTGAGACAGAATATGGCTCTTCCCCCACTCCACTGCCACCCCACCACCACCCTTTATTTTATTTTACATTTTATTTTACCAAATCATATGTTTTCTTATAATTTTCCAAAGACTTTTGAATGACAATCATTAGGAATCAGCATTTAATATATAACACTATTATTTAGTTTTATATATCCAAAATAGCGTTGTATTCAACACTGAATGAATATTCTGTAGTAGTGTTATACAATATAACACTACTATTTAACCGAAAAAAAAGTAAAGCAGTAAATACTTGATTGGCTGATTGGAGGAGTGGGGGATGTGTGTGCACACACCTTCTTTTATACGCCTTGCCATCCCGGGTCCAGAGGTATTTACCATGAGTACTACGATGATAGCTTATACCCTATATAGGAAATTCACTAAAAGGCCGTCACTAAGATGTGTGATCGTTACTTGCGATGGTGGCAACACCATTATAGGCTAATTGCAGTCGCGTTATTTGCGTCTTACCACAGCCACCTCTAATACATTACCTCTAATGTAATACAATACCTCTAATACATACTCTAATACATACTCTAATACATACTAATTACCTCTAATACAATACCTCTAATGTATTAGAGGTGGCTGTGGTCTTACACAATCGTGGCAACATCCGCGATAATCTCCTGCGATTATCTCAGCTTCCATGACTCTTTGTGATTGCGGCTATATCTTAATCGCGGCGAGATTCGTGATGATTGTCCGTTTATGGGCTGTTTTATGGGGTAAAAATAGGGTTTTCCCATTTTTGACCCTAAAAACGCAGAATTTCACAATTTCTTTCTAAACCATTCTGTAGAGCTTAAAAAACAAATAATTTAGTATATTGAAGCGTTATTATGCGCCTAATGGTTACGAGAAAAATTTAAAAAAGTTGTAATTTTAAAATTCACATGTTATTCTTATCGAGAATAAGTCAACTGTTGTAGTTTACTTGTTTATGAACTAATTTTGATCAAATTTGGAAAAAAACATTAATTTCTTACTAAACTACAGTACCTTTTAACATTTTACATAAAAAACACAATTTTTTACCCTTCCTTGTTTCAGCAAACCTACTCGTTAAACTAATTCAATTTAAATAGGGAATAAATGTGATATTGTTAAGGAGACATTTTAGTGTAAGTTCAATCGGGCAAATGGAAATTCGCTAAGTCTGCAGGCTTGCCGCGGCGGGGGTATTTTATTGTTAGTTCTGTACGTCCAACTGTAGAGGTTATGTTTTGTTTACATTTTGTTTCTTGTTATTTCAGTAATTTAAAACCTCATTTCGGCCTTTATTGAAAAAACCACCTCAAAATTTCTAAAATCTTTAAACAATGTTCCTGGTGCATTAACTTTTCATCTTGGTGAAGCAACTGAGAACAGGAGGCTACGTCGAAGGCTCCCTCAAGATCTATTGGATGAATGAAGCCTAAAGACGATTAAATTATTCTCTAAATTAATTATGTTACAGGGTGACTCAGGTTTGGGCGAACCCACGATGTTATTATAGTTAATTTCTTATTAATTTTGTAAACACTTCTGTGTATAATGTCTACATTGAACCAGAAATAAATGCTGTAAAAAAACCTCATTTAACCAAATAAAACGATTTAATCATAAACAATAACTGGTCTTCTAGTTATATTACCATATAGTAAAGCACAAATCATGAAAATAACCCTAAAATAATAGAAACAAAATGTTGTCTACCCCAGCGATCAGTGTGGACGTACATGAACTAGACACGAAAACAAAGCTACAATATTTACAATGGGATGAGGAGTCTACTTGTTTCGCTTAGTCTATGTTGCAACTCAGTGGCAGTTCCGTGCTTTTATTTATTAATTCTGCATGGAGAGGTTCTGTCGTGATTATCTGTATGGATAAACACCATTAAACAGATAATTATTCTAACTAATCTGTAGGGATGAAAATTAACCTCAAAATTCGTGTAACTGAGCAGTCAGACATGTTCGGCAAGCCGCTTGTTTTCGGGTGGGCCTGCGAGGACTGTTTTCCACAGCAGTATGAACTCTGTCGAATGTTCGTTGTCTGGCATCCGATCTGACTTTGGTCGGCCTTTCAGCTTCCTTTTCAACGCAGAAGCCGTTGTTCTAAAGTTAGTAACCCACCACATTATTGTTATACGCAACGGAACATCTCCATGTCGCCTTAATTGAAAGAATGCACGACACTGCTTATGCTGCTGAGTTGCAATGAATGAATTCAATACTTTTTAAAAACGACTCCATAACAACCGCACGTAGCTCAGGCGACCACTGCTCTATGACTAGAAAAAATGGTATTGTGTAGGCTTTCCAATGAGCATACTCACACCACTTTCAGACAACCTGTCGCTGAACAGTGCTCTGCAGAAAATGGTTCGTTTTTTTGCCGCACCCTGTACTGTATAACACTATGACTATATTCAATATTGAATACAACACTATATTGGATATAAAACGCTTAATAGTGTTGTATATTCAATGCTAACTCGTAATGATTGTCATTCGAAAGTCTTTGGGAAATTACAAGAAAACATATGATTTGGTGAAATAAAACACGTTCAGCTTGCACGTGACGTCACTATCCACACACCTTGTGAAAAAGGCCATTGGCGGAGAGGGGGAACGTACCCTCCCTCTCCGTTACCTCCCCTACATGCGCTAAAAATTTCGCGCAGGTCGTTTTCTAAACGGCCGACCTATAGTTTCCAAATCATCATACCACACATCCCATCCAGGAGCCAAATGCTTTGAAGACACGTTCGATTCTTGTCCATTATAATTCCGAACAGGAGCATACTGAGGGTTGGCTTCGATAATCTCTACTTCTTCCACTTTCTCGTCGTACTTGCTTGACTGATTATGGCGTGTTAGTAGAGCTGGTCCAGGAAAACGTAGCCAGGTGGGCGGGCAAAGCAGTTCCATTGCTTGACCTTCTAGAGTGCATAAAAAGCCTTCGTGTGGAATTGCATTGGTAGCCGTACACAGGAAAGATCTAATAGCATTCAGCGCATCATTGAGAACACTCTCCCAATGCCTACTTAGTAGATTTTTGTGTTAAGTGCAAGAGTTATTGTTCTCCAAAGTATTACGTTGAAGCGCTAGTTTCCTTCTGGATTGTAAGGTGTTGTTTTACTTGGGGCGATACCTTGAAAATGCAAAAACAATACCTAATTCTTGGTATGAAAAAGAAGATCCTCTGTCAGAGTGCATGTAACTTGGAATGCCAAACATTGAAAACAGATTATTAAGACTAAAAATATAAAATAAAATATTTCACGCTCTCATAACGTTGTAAATTAAACGTTGTAAATGTAGGATTAAGACTACGTATACAATATAAAAATTATACTTTTTTTAAATAAGCCGAATATAAAAAAATTTATTTTTTACATTTCCAGGAATTGCAATATTTTGTTCCAAAAAGTTACTGGTGCTGTGAACACTTATCGTTCGAACGCCATATTATAAAGCATATATTCATTAGTTTATTGAATGCAAAAAATTATTATTTTTATTTATCATTTATTTATATTTTTTATTAATTATTTTTCCTACAAAAAAAACAATCCTAACTTAACGGAACGAGCCTGCTGGAGGCCACAGCATTCGGCGACGTAATGCGTTTTGGATGTCTGCCTGCAGTGTAGATTCCCAACATTTAAATACGAGGGAACTGAAGTTTCGGACGGTTTCGTTTTATATTTAAGTAATATTAGGGATGGACGGGTCTCGAAATTTTGAGACATATTCAGGAACTTTTCAATCTCGCTCTACGAGACAAGATTTTGTTTTGATCAAGAAATTTTTGAGACGGGAAATTTTATTTTTTTGTAAACAACATGGTATAACCTAGGAATTGCTAAGCCTACTTTATTAGCAATTTAATACTGAAATAAATAATTTTGAAGTGAAGTGAAGAGTTTTATTTTCTCTATTCTTCCACTAAACTACACATTTATCATCATAAACGGCTAAACTTCAGTTGGAGACGTATTTTAGCATCGAGAACTGCTACAAGTACAGACGACTTTGACGACATAGAACTATTAAGGTCGAGGTGAGTACCAACCTTAAATGCATTTAAGAAAAAAATGTTTGTACATTACCTAAATAAATATGTTTATTAAACTTTATTCGATGCGGCATCGAATCGCAATTCGATTCAGTGGTGATAAAAAAACGATTCAATTCATGAGGGAGTCAGTATCTATATACGAAAAACGCCTGCAGAAAGTCAACGCAATACCCGCAATACAGGAGCGCGTTGTTGTTGCGTTTCATGTGCGAAGGCGTTCTTATTCAATTAATTCTTTGCTTGTAAATATTGCTTTAAATGTTAAATATTTTTTTGTTTTGACATTGCAAATGATGAGAAGTTTTGTTAAGTGCAAGCAGTATGAGACATGTTTTACTACTGTAAACATAGCCAAAACAAATCACTCCAATATAATTCTAAAAATAACACAAGTCTGAAAAATTGTTACTTGATCTTTAACTTGTAAGATTGATGTTTTAGACTGATCAATTTTGTATTTTTGTAGGTTTGCTATGTATACCTTGCAGTTTTTAGGTCTGATTCTATTTTTACCAATGTAAACCAATTCAAAGTGTCAGTATAAATCTTGCAAATGTTTTTATTTGTTTACACCAAAACATATCTTTATTTGTAAAATTAATAGTACAAAATAAGCAAGTAAAGCAGCTCACTGACATTTCCAGCAATACAGGTTCTTCTATATAATAGGGGTCTGCGGGTCCCTGAATTTTTCGGGTCGGGTCAGCTGGGTCAGAGCTTTGTTAGGGCCAAGATCGGGTCGGACCAAAAAAAAAAATAATTTATTTTCAAAGTAACACTCTTACATTATATCTATTATTGCAGAGGAATTAACATTTTCAAATGAGAATTATATATTAAGTTGGCTCACGTTTAAGAATAAAAACACAACAGAACAACTTAGAACTGTCACTAGCCAGAGCCAGTCTTCTACTGACAAAAAGCCGTGATGCCCGTGATGCAACAGTGCAATGAAAACGAAGTCAAAAGAAAGACTATTTATCCAGAGGTACTAGTTTAATTATTTATTGTTTATTCCATACATAATTAAAAATATATCTTAGTATTTTACATAATAAATTATAAAGGATGTTTTTGGATAAAGAAATATATCTTTTTGTCTCTACTTCCTTGTTTTGTTATAGAATTTTGTCAGCAATTGGAGCAAAACCGGGTGGTGTAAGAGGGGAGAGGGAGGATCTATCACCTTGAATGCAACCCAAGCCTTGCTGGTGAGAGCGGGCCTTGGTGGCTGCGTTGCAAAGTTGGCATTTCATTCTCTTTTTCTTGCTTTAATATATTCTTCTATATAGTAGTTAAGAGTTCCTTTTTGGGTACCTAATTAATTGTGATATTGTTTGAATTGAGTTTATGGATTTTTAATTATTTTAATTTATTAGCTATCAAAATCAGTTGTTTTTAGGTTTTTATCTCTTGCAGTAGGTCTATCTATACTACTGTATGACATGATATGCAATTTGTACAGTCCTTTGTAATTAATTATACCAAATAAAAAAAATGAAAATGGGAAAGAATGTCTTTCTTGCAGTTGAGGCAATTCCCATGCTGTAAGTAAGATATGAACATGAAATAATATACGGTACATAAGTAATTTTTATTTTATTTTATTATCAAGTAAAATTAAACACAGATAAAAGTTAAAACAAAAAAATCTGGTACTAATGATTTTTTGGCCTCACCCGACCTGAACCAAAAAATTCTGACCCGCAAACCCCTAATATATGATTGAAAATAAATATTTTTTCACATAAAATTCATATATATGTATGAATGGGCCCAATACCACATCAACAAGCTTTGTATTACACAAATGTAAGAAATTTTAATTAGCCTATTGTGTTTTCACTCCATTGACAAGTAGAAAAATGCCGTATTGCTTCAAATCGATTTGCATAGATTCAAATCAAAAATCTTTTTAATAGAATCGTTGCTTGGAATCGAAAATTTGTTGCTGCTTCACACACCCCTTAACTTTATAAAAGTAAAATACACCCAAAATTTCCTTATCTAATATCAATTTGACCGGTCTCGAACATACGTTGTAAAACATAACTTGAAGTCAAATTTAATGGATTTTCTTCTTTGAATGTGTTGGTTGGAGTAGATTTGTAAAGGCCTATCCGTAACCCTAATTTCTCTTAAAGTTTCACTTATGTTTTTTTCGTCACAAAGCTATATGAATGATAAAACTACAAAAAACTTTTATTGAGAAAGGATTTTTTAAGGTTTGAGGTTAAACTATATTATTCGATGTATTACCATCTCATCCCATTTAAAATTTTGAAGTTTGTTTTTTGTGTCTAGTTCATGTCCGATGGCACTGATCGCTAGTGTCAACAAAATTTTGTTTATATTATTTTAATGTTAATTTCATGATTTGTGCTTTGTACTTAAAATGTGTGCTGCGTTTAAAAATCCCGCCAGTTGTGAGGTCAGTGATAAGTTTTTTTTTTTTCAAAAAACTTAAAACCAATAGACATTTATTGCCAAGTTTGTGAAGTTTACGGAAACAAAGTAATGAAGTAAAGTTCTGTGCGAAAATGGTGCATTCAGTTTAAAAATGGCCGAACTGACGTCCATGAGTCATGGCGAAACCAAGGGCGGACGCCCGAGCATTGTGACTGATGGAATTGTCGCTAAAGTTGATGAAAAGGGTTGCGAAAAACGCCGATTCACGATAACAGAGCTTTTGCTTTGATGTGTGATAATTTCAAACAACAATGTCCGTGTAACTTGAGGGAAACAAAGCAAAAACTCTGTTATCTTGAATCAGCGTTTTTAGCAAACCTTTTCATCAACTTTAGCGACCGACCAGTTTCATCAATCACAATGCTCGGGCGTCGGCCCTTGGTTTTGTCATGACTTGGAAACGCAGCACACATTTTAAGTTAAAATAGCAAAAAAACTGGCAAACCGAGGATATTCCCCTAGTCATGGCTGGATGCTGACTGAGTTGCAGAGTGCGCACACACCAAAATGTACGAGATCAGCAAAGCCCCTAGCGGCGTCAGAACGAAACGTTCCTTACTTTCTGAATAGCCCTTGTAACAAGAGGAAGAGGACGAGTTTGTTGTTTATGATTAGTTTGTTCTATTAGGTTAAACAAGGTCACTAAAATAACAAGAAACAAACTGTAAACAAAACACTACCCCTACAATGAACCAGGCAGAACTATCAATAAAAGTGGCTTCAGCTGTTCCATAATGATGAGAAATCAACCCATGGGAGTATGTTTTATCTATCTACAGTAGACTATTGCTCATCCGGACTAATCCTCCCCATTTAGCATCATTTTGAATTAAGTATCCCCCTAGACTGTAATTTGGAATTTGAGCAAACTGAACATTAGTTTCATTATAACCAAACTCAGATAGAACCAAAACATCGGGCTTGAGTTCATTGCAAAGCATTTCTATTTCTAGTGACTTGTTTGTGGCAACCTGTATGTTCTGGTGTACTAGTTTCAATGAGTTTCTTGAATGTAATGGAGTGTGATACTAACGTTCTGTGTTTCAGTGTAAAATTATGTCTGGCTGTAACATTCAGATATTAGGCTTTGTTTTCTAAAAAAATTTAATTGTTAAAATTGGAAGATAGAGTAAGGAATAAATGGATCAAAGGGAATTTTGAAGACAGCTTGATAAGAGAGTGGGAAAAGCAAGACTACGAAAGTTTAGACAGCTGAGAAGGATACAAGAAGGAAGAACACCAAGGAAAGCAGAGTTGATGATAAATGAAAGAGGGAACAAGACAAGAAGGGAAAGCATTGAAAATAGAAGTAGAGGTGATTAGACATGAGGAAAAGAGAGTAGTAAGATGGTAGTTGTAGAGCAGAGGAACCCTGACCTGGGATTAACTGAAACTGAAGAATACATGACTGTATGTTATTTTACAAAAGATAAAAAGCCACATAGTTTGCTGCAAGTTATGTAAACAAGATTCAGCTTTTTCATAGCATTAATATAAATTACAAGGTGAGTGGATACTTACTTGGTAATTGCTGGTACATCTGATTGTAGAGGATCATGAGGTCAAGCAACAAGTTGTGACCAATTAGAGGTTTCTTGAGGGCAACCAATAGTTTGAAGATTTTTGCAAATCCAGTTATGCTGTCAATCAACTCTAAGTCAAGCCGATCTCCCTCTAGTTCTTTGGCCTTTCTTATCTCTTCTCTCTTTAGTTTCTGAACTTGGATCTAGAAAAATTAAGTCAGTCAATTGGATATTCTTCAGCAGAGCATGCTACACTCAATTCCCGATTAACCATTTGGGTCCCCAAGTGCTGGTCACATGGGCACTACAATTTTATCTGAAAAGACCCGAGTGTCGATGTGATCGGCACTGCCATTACGATCAAAAAGTCCCAGGTGCCGAAGCCTATATATGTTTGGAAAAAACCCAAGTGCTGATGTCATCAGCTTTTCTTAAATCTACTACAGTAGAGTCCCGTTAGTCTGAAATGGTTGGGACCGGGCCCATTTCGGATTAAAAGTTTTTTTTTTGTTTTTTTTTTAATTTTGAAAAAAATTAAATTTTTTTTATTTTTTTTAATTTTTTTTCGTCTTAGGACGCAGGCACGAGCCCGGGATTGTTTTTCACATTACTTAAGGCTAGACATAGTGGCTGCAGCATTATCACTTACAGTAATAAAATCCATTTGTGATTTGGCGGACGAAAATGAAAAATGTTACAGTAATAAGAAAAATGGTGAAATATTTAATAAAATACTCTACAAAAAAGTCTATCTCACCCGGCCGCTACAGAATACGTTGCCAAGGTACAGCTAACTGTGTTAAAAGTTTAATAAAAAAACTAGAAAAAAATTTCAAAAGTTTCGAAAAATTTTAAAAAAAAACTTCAACAAATTTCAAACAAAATTCAAAAATTTCAAAAAATTTTCCAAATTTTAATTTTTTTTATAAAAAATTTATTTTTTTGGTTTCGGATTCACCGGACTTTTGGATTACCGAAGTTCGGATTATCGGGACTCCACTGTACAACAAAATTATTTATCAAGCTAATTCACGGAAAGATATATCAAACGAGAGCAAATTAAATTCTCTAAGCGAGTCATTTCAACAACACACTCAAAATGTACTTAATGTACTTTACTCTTGTAGCTTGAGAGTAAGAAGAACAACGAAATTTGTGTGGCGTTGACCGGTGTGTACAGCTGTTGCGCATCAAAACATTGACTTGATGTTGACCTTCACTTTGAATTACTAACGTTGTTTGTTGTTATTCGTCAGTTTATTCAGTGAATATTATTATGAAAAGAAGTAAAATTAGTTACTGTATAAACTATTGTTGCTAAAAGATTGTGTACGTACAGCACGTTTTTCAATTTGCTCTGGCATGGTCTTGAGTATTAGAAGTTTTGTCTGAACATTTGAACTAGGACTAACCTAACTTCTCTGTCCTCTGTTGTTTTATTTATTTTTAGAAGCTCTTATTACTCCAGACTAAGACTCTTCTCCTTACTTTTCACTAACACTTTTCCATTTGCATGGGCATGAACTTGTTTTTAGTGTGAATAAACATTAGGCTATATATCTTACCATTTGAATTAGGGTATACCTAGGCCTAACTCATGTAAAATAGTGTTAGTAAATAGTGTAACAATCTAATGACACAATCTATCAACATTTGTTGGTCAATGATGAAGAGATCAAGTATCCAAGTAAGTAAGTAAGTAACTTGAGATCTCTGTCCTTTGGTGTGAAGGTTTATTTACTTTATTTATTATGAGAGAACTTAACATTTTATGAAGTATAGCTACTTATAATTATCCTATAGGCCTATTTAGAATTGTATGGATCTGAAAGTTTTTATATAGCCTAGGCCTAGTTGAAAGTTCTAATTAAAATGAGTGAGAAAAAATCAAAAAGAAAACATTCCCCTGAAAGTTAACGTACACTTATTTCTAATGTACTAGAGTCCAGAGTAACTTTTATTGATGGAAATGAAAGTGATGATTCACTATTAGATATTTCCTCTTCTTCAAGTGATGAAGTAGACGACACCGATGAAGATCCCGACTACGACCCTAGTGGTAAAGAAGGACTTACCCTAACCGATATAGTTTTTTTATCTAACTTTAGGCAAAATGAAAGAAACGTGATCTCTGATAGTGACAGTGACGACCCTCTTTCTGTGCAGGATAGGACTGAATGTAATTTAAGTGTAAGTCAACCCTGTTCTACACCTAACAGTGAAGGTAATATTCTAGATCCTCATGATCCTATAGACGTACCTATTGATGAGCCAAGTACTTCTACAGGAAGGTCTCATGTTGTATCAGAGACCCTAAATAATAGGCCTAGGCAGAAGAAGAACCAGAACAGTAAAACTAGACGTAGGCCTACAACATGCCCAAATCCTAAATTAAAGTAAAAAAACAACCGGAAAGCCCAGAAAGTAGCGACTGGGAGGAGCTTGAATATGACACTGACCCTGAATATGACCACAACTTTGGATTCTCAGAATTACCCGGTCTAAAACATTGCCCGCCTAGAAATTCAAAGCCCATTGAATATTTCAACCTTTTTTTACAGTAAATCTACTAAATACCTTTGAAATTTAAACCAAAAGATATATGCTGGACAGTTTTTTCAGAAACAATCCTGTCATAAGAAATCGAATGAATGATTGGGTCCAGGGTTAGTTAAGGATAAATGAAAGTTTTCATAGCTATTGTGCTCAACATGGGCATTATTAGAAAACCCTCAATACAAAGTTACTCGTACACTTCTTCCTCTCAAAAATGTGATTGGTTTGGTAAAGTACTCAGCCAAAATCGGTTCCAAGCCATTTTGAAATGTTTCCATCTTACAGACTCAACCGCTCTACCACCACATAATTCCCCAAATTAAAACCCCTGTGGACGATTTCAACCTCTGATAGATCAAGCAAACCGCCTTTTTCATCATTGAGCGGAGCGAAGCGAAACGAGCGAAGCTCTTATATTACATCCCTGCTTTTGTTTTACAAATACTCCTAATGAACGGCTTAAGCGATCTGCATGAAATTTAGCACTTTCATAGTAACCAAACATGGGAATCTATAAATCTGAAATGGTACAAATCGGACCACAGGGCTTTTCCCCATGTGAATTTAAAGTATTTAAACTTTTATAAATTTAACATGGGCCTAATGGGTTAACTGGTTACCATGACATTATTTGGGAGATAACAATAAAAAGGTAAACAAGAGTCGCAACATATGTTAGTCAACAAGTCATCTAAAATAGCACATTACAAACACCGTACAGAGAAACAGGGAAGAACAATCGCATTAATATCATTGAGCATAATACCCAACAAAATGAATAACCAATAATTAGGGTTGCCGGAAAATATTCAATATTCAATTCTTCTTGGTTAATTTAGTAGACTTTTGGATAATACTATTAAATCACTGGATACTTGGCTCCCACATCCTTACTTCACCAAGGTTTTACCAAAAAGCACATTTCTTTTCATTTGTTGCAGGTTTACTTCAACAATGCAACCTTAACAAATGGTACATCTAGACCAGTGTTTCCCAACCGGTGTGCCGGTGGTGTGCCGGTAGGCCTCTTTAGGTGTGCCACGAAATTTTAAGTAGTTTTCTTTTTCTTCTTCCTTTTCTACTTCGTACATTTGTGAAGCTGCATTACCATCAATGAACGCAATCAAGACCAAAACCCGTTCTCAACTTAAGTTTTTGGAAGACGATACGAGAGTCTGCTTGTCAACCATTCGTCCAAGAATTAAACTTTTAATGAACAAACGTCAAGCACAAGTTTCCCACTAGAACTGAAACCAAGGTTTATTACATATTTCTCACTCATTATTGGTAAATTCATACAACATTTTAATCAAGCTCAATATTTATTATTATTCAAAACTTTCGATCTGTCGATGAATTTAAATGGCTTTCACACCTTTAGCACTTAAAAATCGAACTACAGCGTGCACTTCACAGTCGGCGGCAGTCTCAATTGGTGACACCATTTTGAATGCTCGAAACCGGATGTAAACATAGCCGATTGTTGCCGAATTTCCGGCTTGCCAATAGATGCATATACACAGCACAAATGTCAAAATTGCCAATCGCAGCGCCGGAACAGAAAAATTTTAAAACGGTACTTATTTAAAAAAACATGCCTCGTGTATTTTTACTAGTAAAAAACAGGTTTTACGGAGTAAGATGTAATTGAAAAAAAGAGTTTTTTATGCACTTACTAAATGTAATTTTATCCAACAATATTTTTGTAGACAAGTGTGCCGTGACTACAAACATGTTCTAGTTAGTGTGCCCTGAACGGAAAAAGGTTGGGAAACACTGATCTGAACAGTATACAGGGAATATTTATGACCTAGGCACTTGTATTTTTCATTTTTAATCATATTAAAAATTCTTGTTAATAATATTATATTATTTTTTTAATACAATATAAATATTTTTAATACGATTATTTGCCATGATTATTATTGTTAAAATCAGGGGTGCCTATAATGGGGGGGCTGTGAAGCAGACTGCGTCACTGAAATTCTTGGGAGGGAATGCAAAAAATTCAGGGGGGCTAAAGTTGATTGCTACAGTGTTCAACGTGACGACAATCAAATATATATTACGAAGTCACCAGATTGAAAGTCGATTAATTAATGACGATAGTTATAAATAGAATTTCATTTAGTTAAAATAGCTATGTTTAGGATTCGTGTAGGAAGTTCTTATTCAAGATTAGCAAGACGTGAGATCTAAGAGGGAGGGCATGGAATGGTTCAACTACTGAGATAGATAAAGATAATAACACGTGGCACAGACACAAGCTACACTGCCGACTCAGCACAGAACGCTTTGTTGAAAGGTTGTTAAAATACAATTAAGTAGCGTAGGCTACAATGCTTTACACTATTGTCCTGGAAGGGGGTTAGGCGTAAGGTTAACGTTACCCTGGAAATAAGCATTTGTTAGGAACCATTCAAATGAGCCTCGGACTGGATTAAAAGTTTTTAAGGGAACAGACCCGGCAAAGAGTTCAGAAAATGGATTTAAAATTATCTATGTAGAAACAATGTTTCAGCCAGGAAAAATTATGGAAATTGAAAATGAATTAGAAAAGTATAATATTGATGTGGCAGCGATAAAAGAATTGAGATGGCAAGGATGAGGAAGATTAGACAAAAATAATTTTACTGTATAATATAGTGGACCAGCTGACAGGTCAGGATTAACCCTAGGAGTGGCCAATGTTAGAAGTGGGGAATAGCCAACCCATTTTGGCGATTTTGCAGTTCTTTTTTTTTAAATTCATAAAAATTCAACCGTACAAGTAAACCTAGCCAACCTCATATTCATTTTGTTTTGTTTGTCATATCCATTTTGTGAAAAAAAAAAATACAAAAATTCAAATTTTTTTTGAGATTTCAAAAGCAGTCTCGGTAAAAATGTTTCTGCATATTTTTTATAGGAAATTCATTATATACATATTGTAGACAATCTAATTCCCCACATAGAAATATATAACATGTTAGGAAAATATTTTTTTTATAAGTTTTTGGGGTGAAATATAATAACAAACGGAGAACCAGAAAAATTGAAAACTGTACAGTGTTAGTTTGTGTTGTAAAGAGTTATATAATATATGTGTATACTAATAATGATATACAGGGTGATTGATATAAGTGTGCCAGCCGTTTTATTCGAAAACTATAAGAGATATCAAAAAAAGTTAAACGGTAAGTGCCTTAGATTTTTTATTTAAAAAACAAAAAAAAATATTTTAGCTGCCATTTTTCCAATATGGCCGCCATCTTTGGTTTTTCTTACGGAACACCCTGTATTTTATGATGTATTCTGGTAGAAAAAGTAATTTTAAGACGATTTTATTCTTGTGATTTTTTTCATAAACCTTACCGTTTTAAAGATAATAATGGTTAAAGTTTTGAAATTTCTGCATGAGAAAGAGTTTCGATAAAGGCCTAAGCAAGCATGCCAGCTGTTTTGCTCGAAAACCATTCAAAATTTCACAACTTAAACCATTATTATCTTTGAAACGGTTAGGTTTATGAAAAAAATTACAAGAATAAAATCGTCTTAAAATTACTTTTTCTACCAGAATACATCATAAAATACAGGGTGTTCCATAAGAAAAATCAAAGTTGGCGGCCATATTGGAAAAATGGCGGCTAAAATAATTTTTTTGACTCGACTATAATTTTTTTAATAAAAAATCCAAGGCACTTACCATTTAACTTTTTTTGATATCTCTTATAGTTTTCGAATAAAACGGCTGGCACACTTATATCAATCACCCTGTATACATGTTTGTAAAGGTAATGAAGTAAGGAATCCAAAAAAGTCATAAAGTTTATGGTAAAAATAATTTTTTATTTATAAATAAAATAATGTTTTTATATTTTAGCGATTTTGTGAAATTAATTATAAAAGAGGAAGTTTGTATATATATATATATTTGAACGTAATGGACTCCGAAACCGCTCGACAGATTGTTATGAAACTTGCAGGCATTATTAAGCATTATTCAAGGATGGTTTGTGTGAAGTTTGGTGCAAATCCATCAAAAGGGCTCCACCCCAGTGGCTCTGGAGTTTCCCATGTTAACCTTATGAGTACTCATATTTAAATGGAATTAAAGAATCTTAACAGCTGTTTCAACTAAACAATTTGATTCTGTGATGATCAATAGCATTAAAAGGGTACAAAATGTACCAATAGGGTGCAGCACAATTAATTGTCTAAATTTATGACAACAGTTACTAATTTCAACCAAGCAGCTGTGATACAAAATTAGAACTGTCAAAGTAGGATTGTTTACAGTTATGTTTATGTTTTTAATTTAATAACTAATTGTTGATAGTGTGTGTATAAGGAGTTTTATTTTTTAAGTGCGTAAATCATTAAAAACAAAGAAATCGACGATGCAGTTGATTTTTTTTTTTTACAATGTAATTCAACAATGTGCTTGGGAAGCAACCCCCATGTCATCGTGTCAACTGCAAACTAACGATGGCATTAACTATCCTGTTCAAATAAAGAAACTCATAGCGGAGAAACGTAAATTAAGAAGAGTGTGGCAGAATACTCGAAATATAAATAGTCAAACCAACTTTAATAGAGCGTCCCAAAATTAAAAAAGACTTTTAAGACACGTCAAAAACTAATGGTTTCAGGAATATACAAGTAATCTTTCTTCAACAGAAGCATCAAACTACTCTTTATGGAAGGTAACAAAAAACTTCAAGCGACCAAAATAGTCTGTTCCCCCATTATTAAAACCTGATCGTTCGTGGGCTAAAAGCTTGGACGAAAAAGCAAAATTATTTGCGTCCCACTTCTCCCAAGTATTTTATTTACGCCGCATACCAGTGCAACAAACTCTCCTGAGGTACAGGAATATCTGGATTCACCCAATCAACTGGATTTCCCTATCCAAACATTTACAAAAAATGAGATAAAAATATGCATCTTCCATGAATTAGGTTTAAATAAATCTCCAGGATATGATTTAATCACTGCAAAAATATTAAAAGAGCTCCCTGAGAAAGGTTTTAAATTCCTTACTCTAGTATTCAATGCCATTCTCCGCCTTGAGTACTTTCCGACTCAATGGAAGGTTTCAGAAATGATCGTTCTACCAAAACCTGGAAAACCCCCCAAACGAAGTAACCTCGTACAGGCCCATCAGTCTCCATAACGTCTAAGGTATTCGAAAAACTACTTTTAAGAAGACTAGGCCCACTGTCGGATGAACATAATGTCATACCTAATCATCAATTCGGCTTCCGTCAAAACCATTCTACCATTCAACAAGTGCACCGACTTTCAGACAGAATAAGACAGAGCCTGGAGAAAAAAGAATATTGCTCTGCAGCGTTTCTTGATGTAAGCCAAGCCTTTGATAAAGTGTGGCATCCTGGACTTTTAATCAAAATTAAACGTTCTCTCCCTCATAACAATTTTCTATTGTTTAAATCTTAACTGGAAAACAGACATTTTAGAATAAAACACCAAGGAATTTACACCAAGCTACACAAAATAGAGTCAGGTGTACTGCAGGGAAGCATCCTGGGACCAATTCTGTATCTCATATATACGTCAGACATACCCGAAAATCCAAATTTATTTTTATCTAAATTTGCAGACGACACAGCACTCCTAACATCCCATGAAGACCCATTTTTAGCTTCTCAAACACTACAAATTGGCCTAAACCGTCTTTCCACGTGGCTACAAAAATGGAGAATCAAAGTGAACGAAAGCAAGTCTGCACACATAACATTCACCACCAGAACAGCTAACTGTCCCCCAGTCCACTTAAATAACGTACTTCTGCCTCACCACAATGAAGTAAAATATTTGGGCATCCACCTCGACAGAAAACTTACCTGGCGAAGCCATATTTAGAACAAACGGCAACATCTAAATTCAAAGTCGACAAATGGCCTGGCTCATGAATAAAAATTCAAAACTGTCAATAGAAAATAAATTATTGCTTTACAAGGTTGTCCTCAAACCTATTTGGACATATGGCATTTCTTTGTGGGGAACAGCTTCAAAATCAAACTTGGATATATTACAAAGATTTCAGTCAAAATTACTAAGAACTATCCTGAAAGCCCCTTGGTATGTATCCAACGCCACCATTCACAATGATTGCAAAATTCCATTTGTTAATGAAGAAGTTACGAGCTGCAGCAAAAAATACATCTCTAAACTTGAGTATCATCCGAACCATTTGGCCCTTAACCTCCTAGACAACAGTCAACATGTCTACAGACTAAAAAGAGAAAATGTTTTAGACCTTCCGACTCGATTTGTACAGCAGCTCTGAAATTAATTTTCTTTGTTTATTTTTGTTAGTGCTAAAGCTGTTTAGCTGCTAACTCATGCTTTCCAATTTTTATGTTATTGTTAAAAATGCCATCATATTTACTTATTGTTTAATGCAAAACAGATTGTAAACAAAATTATGTTAAAAAAAATTAATAAATAATTTTTGATAGTGTGCGAATAAGATAAGGAGTTTTATTTTTTAAGTGCATAATTCATTAACTCATTGACTTTATATTTTTTCCAAAATGTTTATAAAAACCTATTGAATTTGTATGGTATTTCCCAAAAAATAATGTCTGGGAACGAAAGTAGCCATCAAATATTTAAGTTAATACTTTTAGTGGATTACTAAGAGTTTATCTACATACAGCAAATCTATGGAATAATAATTATTCTCTTAATCGTTCTCTTCCCGTTGCGAAGCACGGGTATGGTTGCTAGTTTAGCATAAAACTTTTGTACCAAGTGTTTTTACTTCAAATCAACATAATCATCTTGTAGTGTATTCAATTACCTAGATAAAAATGTATAACACGTTGGGTAACAAACGGAAAACCGCAAAATACAACCTCAAGAAAAATACAACCTTTTATAAACACAATTTCACACTATTCAGTAAATATTCATGCATAATAAAATGCATGAAGATTACTGTTATATACACACTCAGATCCACTCTATATGATAAAATCCATTTTGAGGGAACGACTAGCAAATGTAATGAAAGAGAAAACAGAGAAAAGAGTGAAATGGGACACAGATAAACTAAAGGATGAAACTGAAGCTAAAAACTTTGGCAGTACCATAACAAGGAAAATGGATGAGTATGGAATAGCAAACATAGAAGAAATAAATACTAAATGGGAGTTAATGAACACAGCCATTGTAGAGTCAGCTGAGAAAAGTTTAGGAGAAAAGAAAAAAAGAAAAAAATTCTGAGTGGTTTGATGATGAGTGTAGAGAAGCTATTGAAAGACAAAAACTGCTTCACAAAAGAACAAGACTTAAGTGGGAAAGTTATGTAGAAGCCAGGAGAGAAGCAAAGTGTATTCTTAGAAGGAAGAAACGTGAGTATTTTAAAAATAGAGTACATGACCTGGAAGGAATGAGGGAAAGAAATAAAAGCAGGCGCTTATATCAAAGTATAAAAAATATTAAGAATGGTTTTCAGCCTAAACTTAATATGTGCAGGAACCAAGAAGGACAAGTATTGTACAAAGAAATTGTAGAAAACTGGTAAAATTATTTTAAGGACATGTTTAACTCTAATGAGTTTAATGTGTAATGTGTAATGTGTAAATACTAGACGATAGAGTGCAGATTGAACAGCCAACAATGGACGAAGTAGAGCAAGCCAAAAGAATGAAAAATAGCAAATCTCCTGGAGATGGTTAAATTACTGCAGAGCTTTTAAAGCATGGTGGGCAAACTCTGATGTTTCAGCTACATGATTTAATATGTAAAACATGGAGGGAGGAAAAAATTCCAGAATCCTGGAAAAATGGATCTAAGAAAATGTCGGTACCGGATCCGGATCTTGAAAATTTCGGATCTGGATCCAGATACACACTGTCATAAGGGCGGGTTTAAAAAAACATAATTAACAGAATGCCAATTTACATCATACTGTTTAAAATTAAATTGGTAATGTTTAAAGGCTAATATATCTTATATATTGAGTAATCTCCAGTTGAGCCCATAATCCCTCATTTTTTGGAGACACTAACAATTTTCAAAATCATAGAATGCACTAAGTTTGCACGACCACCAAAAGAGTATCTGTGTATATTTTACTATATTTCGATCTTGAGTATTCTATATCGTGGTTTTTGCATGCAGCATCCAATTTATTTATGCCTGGATCACCTCTTGTTAATCTCTCCCTTAAATTCGTTCCAGGTCCACAGTACTGATAGCCGGTATGTGAAGTTCAACAAGTAAAATACCCCGTGTCTGTGTACAAGAAGTCTATACTGTGTTCTAACTTAGAAAAATATTAGATGGGGGAGTCTTGACTTTTTATTCACCCTGTATATCTATATATATAATTCTGTAAGACAAAATTTTTACCAGAAAATTGTGGACATCTGGTAAGTTGCAGAAAAGTGGGAGAGGTCTTAAATTAAAGGTCTTGACCCCAGGGACTCGGGAAAAATAGCAGAATTCCCATAAAGTTACCAGAAAACGAGATATAACGTAAAATATCCACCATAAGAAATGCATGGTGACTGAAAAACGTCTGCATTCTATCAGCTGTTACTTATTTATTTGCAATGTTTACATTTATTCCGAAAGTCAATGTTGGTAAATAATGTTTCAAAATGAATTGTGTTTAATTTTTTTTTTATTCCGTTTTTATAATGACTAATGAGTGAAGTAACTAGACAGGGTAGGGGAAGACTTGCAAGACGTGGAAGAGTGTCCAGGAATTCAACAGACTTAAGAAATGCCAAAGAGAACGTCATGTAGGGCCTAACTGTGAAAGAAATCCAGAAGCTGTTTTACAACCTGTCTTTAGAAGAACGCTGGAAAATGAGTTGAGTGTTGTTTCTCACAATCTATGTCCTCTTAAAGCACTTGCATGCATTGTGGCGCATTTGACTTCGCAGAGGAGGCCACAATGGACATTTCAACGCATGTTGCCACAATGGACATGCCACAACCACAAGTAAATGACGAACTAAAATAACAGTTTTTACATGATTCGAAAATAATAAAAAACATAAGGCAACACAACAGTACAATGGCTTTTGCGTCACTTTGCGCTACACAAAAAGAGATTCCGGGAAATGGGCCTTACTGTCTTAACATTCAGGGACAAATTCATAGATATATTTCTGACTTACTACCGCGAAATGGGGAATTGCCTTCATAATAATTAATAAGTTTAACCTTTACATTTGGTTCTCAAAATGGAAACTATAACATAATTCGTAAGATTACAAAACAAATCTTCAATTTCAAACTAAAAAAGATGAGCAATGTTTGGCTGTATGATTTCAGCTCTGATTCGTCGTTCTCCGGGCTCAGGCCAAATCGTGTGCACGTTTCCATTTGTTAATACAGTGTGTTGTGTTATTGATTTAATCATTATTTTACAATTGCATTTCATTGACACATCAGAAGCAACTAATGTACGACTCCAACGGAAGGAAAACCAAGATATAAAAAAAGGAACACTGTTAAATTTAAGTAACATAAAATTGATAATTTTAAAAACATATTTGTCTTTTTATATATGGTTTTTTTTTACTGTAGTCTAAAATTAGGGGCTATGGACCCTACAGGCCACTAGTTCAGAGATAATCTCCTTGTACACAGACACAGGGTATTTTATAGTGATGGACAAGACCCAAAACTTTGTGATATTTTTTTATCACGAAGCATTGGGCGGGATTGAAATACTAAAGGGATATTTTTGAGACGAGATTATAAGCCGTTAGCTTATCATCCAGTTACAAAAGTAAAAACTAGAGGTGTGCAGATATCCAAAAAATCGGGTCGGATTCGGTTCGGAAAGATACATGCCATTGCCATATATGTTATTTGCATCTAGAGACAAACACTGAGACATTGCCATATATGTTATTTGCATCAAAAGACAAACACTGAGTCATGGCCTTGCCATATAAGTTATTTGCATCAAGAGACAAACACTGAGACATGGCCTTGCCATATATGTTATTTGCATCATGAAACAAACACTGAGACATGGTCTTGCCATATAAGTTATTTGCATCAAGAGACAAACACTGAGACATGGCCTTGCCATATAAGTTATTTGCATCAAGAGACAAACACTTGGGGAAAGAACGGTCTTGTACATGGATACAGGGATACAGGGCCGTCCGAAGGGGGGGGGCAACCGGGGCAAGCTGCCCTGGGCGCCGTGGCTGAGGGGGCGCCACACAGCGGCTATTTGTATTGACATAGCATTAAAATATGCGAATGCGACTATTACTTGTGGGGGGGGGAGGGGGCGCCACAACCACGTTTGCTCCGGGCGCCGCCAAGCAAGCTGGGGGTGTTCAGGGATCTATCGCCTTGGTCACCTCTGGTTTCCCAGCAACTGGGTAAGGCCTCGATCGGGTAGTGGTGTAAATAGGTGGTTGGGGTTTCCCCCATCAGCTTGCTGGTGGTCCCCTTCTTCCTGGCTTTGATGGCGGGTTCTGCCTGTCAGGGATTGGATAGGTCCCGAGTGTTGCTTGCACTAAATGCGTCAGGGCATTCCACTATGGTCCTTCTGGGTTTCGTACCTGGGGGAACCCAGGTGGAGTGACGCTTAAACAAGTAGCTGGTATCCCTGGTTAGGATTGAGGGGCAACCCTCTCTCCGAACGGGTGCTTCGGCAGCCGGTGAGCCTGATGACCTTAAGTCATCCTCCCATGGTGTGCCAAAGGTTGGTGCGTATGCTTCGGCCTACATCATGGGGCCCGGGTGTGTTAAATTACAGGTACCGGGTTTGCAGTCAGGGAGCTTCTGGCTCTTACGACAAAACGAAAATGGAATGGATGGGCGCCGCCAACCCTAGGGACGGCCCTGCGTTTTACCACCACACAGCGTGCTATCCAGTAGAGTTATTATACATCGATGGTCTCAACAAGAAACTGCACTTTTTCTCAGAATCAAACTGGTGACCTTTTGATTACTAGGCAAGAACTATAACCACCCAGCTACCCAGGTATATTTTTATAAAAAGACCTATGCAAAAGGACACTTAAGCAAAAGACATTTAGCTACGTAAGTGGTAGCATCTAAGAGGTCCCCGTTCAACTCAGTGGTGATATGTCAGTACACTAACTTGTTTTCTGACATGTTCGTTAGTGGCAAATTTCCTTTAGGGTCAACCATTTTGAAAATTGTACAGCAAAAGTACAGCAAAAAACTTCATACGGACTCTATTAATTGATAATACCAAAATTAGGATGTCCATTCAAATGGCTAACAAAAATCTGTTAAAGAAAAAAAATCTGTTCAAATTATCAAGTTTAGAATCACCTTTTAATTATTGCTTTACAAAAGCTTTAAAAACAATTATTGCTACTCACCTTACTAGGGAGTTGAAAAGTCCATACATCTTTAAACTTGGAGCGGATTTCTTTGTGGAGGAAGTACCTCAAGCAATATTCAGAGTCTCCAATGTTTATGTAGATAGAGTCGTCCACCGGAGCAGTAGGAAGCCACTGCGAGACCCTGGAACATTGTGCCTGGAGGACATCCTCATCTTGGTAGGACAGGGACCTCTCCACATTGGCAAACATGGTCTCATCCTTGAGCTGCCTTCGGATCTCATGCTCCTGGTCATTACTGAGGAACGGGACACCTTCGTAAGCTACCTGTAACAGTTATCACAACAATCCCTTGTATTGTTCATAATTGTGGGTGGTAAAATTGTTTCAAGTTTGCAAGTTAGTACATTTCAAAAATAGTATATAGTCTAAGAATGTGCATTTGTTATGTTAATTACACAACAATAAACAAACAACAATTTATTGACAACATTGTCAATAAATCCCAATAATTAAATAATTTTAAAACACTGATATGATAAAAGCATAGCAAGTAAAGGTTTTTGTGTTCAATACGCCAATGAATGTTTCAAAATAGATAGAACCTCCATTGATGTATGATAGACTTTATTTTCTTACTTGGTTTATTTAATGATGGAAACTTTATCAAATAGGCTAATCATTAAACAAGTTTCCAAATATACAAATTTTAAAAAACGTGTAAATACAATCCTACGTTTTTCTCTGAGTGTACTGAAAGTTAAAATTTTCAAATGACAGAACATTATACCGTAATTTTACTTTTACCAATAAGACAATAAATATAGTCAGTGCTCGATTTGCGAGGGCATGCACCCAAAAGGAGCTCCGACACCTCTCTTTCGGGAAGATAAAAATCCCCTTACATCAAGAGACAAACACTGAGACATTGCCATATATGTTATTTGCATCAAAAGACAAACACTGAGTCATGGACAAACAAGTTATTGCTCCGGGTATTAGCCATAATTTTAGTTTTTTAGTTTATTTGAAATTTATGGTATGTATGAGTATAATTAGGTACATAATAGTAGTTACAAATCACACAATGTGGTTAAAAACAACAAACCTTATTAAAATTAAACTTGTGTGCCCTTAAGAACTCCCATGATGAGGCCTGGCACAGGAATCTGTTGTCAACAGGCCCAAAGGAGCATGGGAATGTATGAAAACTGTACACATCAGCCACATATTTGTTACTGTCCCGGTCGTAATGAAATATCGATAGCCCAAATTGGAAAATTGTGAATTGCTCGATGCTGCATTTCAGTTTAAGGTAGCGTTCAGCAGCCGAATCGAACAAGCTAAAACAAGAACATAAATCAGCTACAATTTACCTAATTCACTGGAACAAAATAGTCACTGTCTATTAACCAGAAAGCATGAATTATAAGGACTTAATGTTTACTTTTTCCTTGGATTGTATCAACAAATTAAAATTTAAAAATAATATCCTATTTCAATTATCTATTGCTATTGTTGTATATATATATATAGGCTCTATATATATATAGGTCCTTTCTATATCCTATATATAATACGAGTAAAGTTTGAATAATTGTCAACTCGATCTGGGAATCGGCCCTAACAAAAATGTTTATATTTACGGAATAACTAAGTTCTGTGTCAAAAATAAGTTCTAGACCAGTGGTATAGCCAGGAAAAATCTATTTTCGCCATAATATGAGTACAAACTTTTGAAAATTTAACATGGGCCTTATGAGAAAACATTCCGCCATTATTGTCATTTTGTTTACATTTTAAGACATACCGTGACGTTCTGTACCCACGGGCACCTCAGCTTGCGCATGCGCAGAAAGCTCTTGAAAGCACTTTCCGAGGTAAACTGTTGTACTTCTGATGTGTATTAGCATAGACTAACCAACACAAGTAGACTTCTCATCCCATTGTAAATTTTGAAGCTCTTTTTTCATGTCTAGTATATATATAAATTAAGTAGACAATATTTTCTGAGTTTATCATTTATTTATTGATGAGTTTAAAACCATGCTTCAGCTGTTGCCTTATCTGTAACTCTTTACTGCCACATTTAATTCCTGTAAGGTGCAGAAAAGCTGTGTAGCCATCATTCTTCAAAGTAGACCTTGAACAGTATGTGAGCACAACAGAACTGCTGGACTGTTATGTTTGGAAGTGATTGTACAACTTTTACCAAACAGCTTTTATTAGTTATTATACTCCATTTTCTATGAGAATGTATAAATTATTGTCTATTTCAACTATCTTTTGATATAGGTAACATGTAAAATGTAACACCACTAAAAATAATTATAAATTTATAGACTTGGCCATCATGTTCCTGTATCCTGTCACTGATAAAGTTAAGAGTTTAATTAATCATGTTTATGAAAAGGAAGTATGTAGTGCTAAATCAGGATATTACAACACTGCTTTGTTTAGTTTTAGATACAACCTAAATTTAAGTATTTTGTTATGAGGTAGGCTATCTGCACTCACTTAGGCATTATGGAATAGACAAATCAAATTCAAATTCAAATTCTTTATTCACTCATAAACCTCTTAAAAAGTAAAACGTACAAGGATATGAGTGTTGTCATAATAAATTTTTATTTAAATACTATCATCTATAATATTAACACGTGACAGGGTTTTTTTATTTCAAGATTTTGAATCAACCACTCAACGGATTTTCATGATGTTTGTGTTGAAAGAAAGACAATTTTGAGAACTAGGGAATGTCGAAGCCATAATTTTAGTTTAGGGTCCCAGTTTTTTAGAAATTAGGTTTTAATTTTTGAAAAGTCTAGCAGCCGACGCTAACATTCTAAACTAGCTTTTGGTGTAATATAATTTGCTTAGCATAACAGCTGTAAACATTCGGCGTTTGTGACACAAATTCAGCATTTGGACTATACTGGCATGCATAGGGTTGAATTATTTATCCTATATGTAATGCTATACTCATTGATACGTTCCTTTATTTGGTAAGAGGATGACAAGCTATTTAAATATACATGGTGAAATGCTAGATGTTCTGATTTATTTTTTAGAGCAGTCTTTAAAATTTTAAGTTTGATTTGTTTTAACTAACAGCTGGTGGAATATAAAAATATTCTATAGAACTATCAGGTTAGTTATTATTATGTGATTTTGCCATTGATTATAGGAAATAAGTAAGATTCTATAACCACTCTGTCCCTGAGTCTTCAAATGAAAGGTTTTGCAAATTATTTTTCTGTTCGACTTTTTGGGGAAAGAATAAGAAAATAACCAAATTTACATGTTTTAATTCATCTTGGCAGCTTTTTGTTTACAATAAATGTTTAACCGCTTAAACTTTGCTCTGATTAGAAATGGAAATATAAAACATAACTACAGTTTTAGTTGACTACTCAATTCCCGTACGTAGGGGCCAACAGCTTGTATATATTAAAACATGACCCAGGGTTTTTTTATTTCACGATTCTGAATCAACCACATGACGAATTTTTATGATTTTTATGTTGAAAGAAAGACATTTTTGAGAACTAGGGAATGTCGAAGCCATAATTTTAGTTTAGGGTTTCAGTTTTTTAGAAATAAACTTTTAAATTTTAAAAAGGCTAGCAGCCGACGCTAACATTTTACTCTAGCTTTTGGTATTATACCATTTGCTTAACGTAACAGCTGTAAACATTCAGCGTTTTCGACACAAATTAAGCATTTGGATGAAAATGAAATTACATAAGTATAATTGACTTATTTATACTATGTGTAATGCTACAATCATTGATATGTTCATTTATTCAGTAAGAGGATGAGAGTTTATTTATAGTAAAATACTAGATGTTCTAATTTATTTTTTAAGCAGTCTTTAAAATATTTAGTTTGTTTTAGTGCAATATAATTTGTTATAACTATCAACTGGTTGAATAAAAAAATATTCTATAGAACTATGAGGTTAGTTTATTTACTCTGTGATTTTGTCATTGATTATAGGAAATAAGTAACTAAGTAAGATTCTATAACCATTGCTGTATACAAATCGAGGTTTAGGAAGTTTTATTCAAAAATATAAACTGCATGTGGTTCCTATAGCAGCAAGCTAGCGTACTCAGCCCCTAGTTATTCTAATGGACTAGCCGACCCGTGCGAAGCATTCACACTGAATCTTTCTCAAAGCCCACTTATCAAGGTACACAACATACAGTTAATTATTCATTTATTCATGTAAATTGTCACAAATTACACCATATACAGAGGAGTTTCCTCAATGGTAGATGAGATGTCAAAAATATGATACAAAAATGTTAAAAACTAAATTAAAATGTAACTTAAACATAATGAGAAAACAAACTCTCCACATGAACCATTTTACAAACCACTATTACTATATAAAATGAAATCCTCTACTGAATAAAACATATGGCTCTTTAGATAGTTAACAAGTTTTCTTTTAAATGCTTTGGCAGAAGATTCATTGCGAATATGAGGAGGTAGTTTATTAAATAATCGGCTGCCTGTATAGAATGGTGTCTTTTCAAAAGCTGCTGTTCGATGTATCGGCAAAGAAAGATTACAATTACGTGTAGGATAGTTATGTGTAGATTTTAAAAGAGTGAATTTGTGAAAATTTTCTTTAACAAATAGAAGGGTATGTAGAATGGAAATGCAAGGTAAAGGCAGAATATCTAGTTTCCTGAAAATTGGTTTGGCTGATGCAGTATGGGGGGAATTTGTTATAGCACGGACAATGCTTTTCTGAATCTTAAATATTGCTGGAGTAGACTGTGAGTTGCCCCAAAATATCACTCCATATGTTAAGTTTGAATAGATATATGCATAGTAAACCATTTTCAAAATGTTTATCTCCAGGATTTTTGATAAGTTTAGAATTAGAAAATGACCTTTATGGAGAATTTTTGATAACAAATTTACAATATGCTCATCCCACTTCAAAGAAGGATCAACGTGTAACCCTAAGAATTTATAACTATCTGCTGTCTGCAATAAGGGTTTAACATTAGAGTCATCAGAGTATTTTGAATTGGAGTAGTTGGAATGAAAATTAATAGCAAAAGTTTTATTTTTATTTAAAAGAAGGCCATTAGCTTTAAACAAAGAATTCATAGCAGATAAGTCATTTTCTAGCATTTTAAATAAATTAACCCGGATGGGGTGTTTACATAAAAGAGTAGTATCATCTGCATATGTTATTAATTTGGAGTTATGAACTGCATTTGGTAGGTCATTAGCAAAGACTAAGTAAAGGAATGGTCCCAGAATTGATCCTTGAGGGACACCAGCTTTAACAATGGAATAATTACTTTGAACAATATTATTTATTTTGACTGATTGTTTCCTATTATCCAGATAGGACTGAACCCAGAGAAGTGCATTACCACTCACCCCATAGTGATTCAATTTTTTCATGAGCAAGTCATGGTCAACACAGTCGAAGGCCTTCGACAGATCACAGAACACTCCGACTGTGTACTGCGATCTATCAACAGCCTCCGAAATGCCCGAAACAAACTCATAAATTGCCTTAGTTGTATTTCTACCCTTCCTGAAACCAAACTGGTTTTCACAAAATATGTGATTGCTCTCAAAAAAATAAGATAATTGGTTTAAAGCTACCTTCTCAAATACTTTAGAGAAAGTAGGGAGGATGGAGATAGGCCGATAATTGTCCAAAACTGAAGAATCCCCTTTTTTTAAAACAGGGTTAATAACACTATATTTAAGTATATCTGGGAATTTATGATGGTCAAAAGATCTGTTAATAAGAATTGATAAAGGATAACAGAGTTTATCAGAACAAGCTTTGACTAAAAAAGATGGAATGCCATCCCAGCCAGCCGATTTTGAAGACTTAAGACTTTTTATGACATTAAAAATTTCAGATGAAGTTGTTTTCTTAAAATGAGACATATTTACTAATGGAGTATTCACATTCGCAAGGAAGACTCTTACGTCATCTACATCTGTACTCAAGTTCAAATTATTACATGTATTTACAAAAAAATTGTTAAAAACTATTGCAATATCATGAGGCTTCTTATACGTAATGTTTCCATGATGAATAGATGTGATTGTTTTGTCTTTACTATTGCCTTGCTCAGCTTTAATATTATATCCCATGCAGCCTTTGTTCTGTTATTTGATTTATCTATAAAACTATTGTTGTAATTAAGTTTTAATGATCGAACACATTTTTTGAAAATTGCTTTGTATTTCTTAACATATGCTAGAAACTCTGGGTCTCTGTTGATTTTACTGAGTTTAAAATCATAATTCATAATTTATCATAATTCTGCGTAGTAAGTGTACTAGTATCGTTGATTTAAGTATGGGTCCTAAGGCTACTTCAGGAATAGATGTAGGTTTACATTTTAGATAATTAACCTTTTCAAAATATAATGTTAAGTTATGTTCTATATGTTTACATGATACTATTTGAACACTGTAAAGGAATAATATGGCCATGTACAATTTTTGTGTCAGTGGCTTTGTTTTTATACAGTCATGTTTTTCACTGAAAAAGCACACCCTTGACAAAGCCACAAAACCTGAATGTGTAAAAAAATGGGGTCTGGCATGTAAGATACTTCCTTTGTAACCGTCTGCCCAGTGTCCATGTGCCTTATTTGCTATTTTAAGTCATGGCAAAGGTAATATTTTTTTAAGGGAAGTATCTTCTTAGTCAGTTTGAAAGAATTACGGACGATTGCGTAGTCAGTTTGACCGAAGTCAGCCAACTTCGTCTTTCATAGTGTAGGTACCCAAGTAAGCTACAACTAATCTTGGACCATGCTTAGGTTTCTTATCAACATGATAACAGAGTCTTTTTTAGCATGGGTTTATAAGGTTACAAACCTAAAGGGCTTAATGAGTTCAAAAACTCTATTGATACAACAGAGCGTTCTACACATAGAACTACAAGAAGTGGAACACCGACTCATGCTGCGCTAGGTGCTTGAAAACGAGTCGCCCTACTCGGCTTCCCCCCCCCCCCCCCACAAGTCGGTGTTGTGGTGCAGAATGTACTGTACTATGCGGCACATGCTCCTAGCCCGTGTTTTGCATAACTAGCTCGCTAGTTTAATTGTTTAATTAATTTAATATATACTAAGAAACAGCTTAATGCGATGACATACCTACATACTGTGTGGCATACAACTGCAAAAATTATATATATATATACTGCTAAGAAAGAATTGCTCTGCAAATAAAATCACTCATCAATAAAGTTAGTAAATAAACTAAGAATTTTTAACAAGAAAATGAAAGTTATAGATTAAAAGCACAAATTTTAAGTAGGCTAACTGATGCGTGTCTTATACCGGGTGACACAAGGGAGACAAACGGTTTTCATCTACGTAGTACTGAGAGTGCAAGGTCGGAGGTGGTCATAATGGGCATAGTTCTGCTCTACACAAGACGCCATTTCATTAACTCAGTCACTATGAAACAGTGGGACTTGCAACGTCGATTATCTTGTCTATGGCAGTTTCATGAGTAGTGGTTCTTCTATTACAGCAACATAGCGATTGTTTCGTGCACGGCTTAATATCGGTCGACATTGAGCTGTTCCGAGCCGTAACACAATCCTCAGATGGGTGAAAATCTTCAGATTGGCTGGAAAGAAACTGTACAAGAAGCATCCTGGCCCAAACGCAATGTAGAAAATGTTGAAAGGGTAAGGGAAGCGGTACCTAGTTAGAAGCCCATGACGGTCAGCTAGACGTCATGCTAGTGAGCTACGAATAAATCGTGAAACTAATTTTGAATCCAGTATGTTTCAAGTCAATCTGAAGTTTTTCACCCATCTGAGGATTCTGTTACTGCTCGGAACAGCTCAATGTTTACCAACATAAAACCTTGCACAAAACAATCGCTGTGTAGCTGTAATAGATTCACCACTTCTCATGAAACTGCCATAGACAAACAATCGACGTTGCAAGTCCCACTGTTCCATAGTGACTGAGTTAATGAAATGGCGTCTTGTGTAGAGCAGAACTTTGCCCATCATGACCACCTCCCACCTTGCACTCTCAGTACTACGTAGATGAAAACCGTCTGTCTCCCGTGTGTGTGACATTTGTTTACAAGATGATTTTCTCCATTAAAACTGCCAGAATTTGTCTTATACGTGTAAACTAGCTGTTCTAAATTATATTCAGTTTTAATTGACTATTTTATACGTAGGTCAGGCCAACAGCTCGGACCTACATTTAAAACACTAATATCTACATTAACCAAAACTAGGAAGCAGGACATATTCAAGTTAACTTACCTGTTCTTTAACTTAGAGTGGGAGACAAGACCACTGAACTCAGCATCAATTGCAATAAATGCTGCTTTTTTAAGTGAAGTTTCAATTAGTTGATAGTTGTCCTTGTAATTTGTTTTCACAATTTCTCTCAGCATTTTATGGGTTCTAAAAAAAAATGATCTTATTAGAACATAAATCAATTTAACGAGTTTTCAGATCCAAGCATCAGATATAAGCATAATAGACAAAAGGTTTGACCTGACTCATCCAAGGGTTTTTAAATAAGATTCAAGATTTTTTATTTGGTCATTGAACATGAAATACAGAAATAGACCAAGCAAAATTATTAAGTTAGGCTACATATAAAACACTAGCTGTACCCGCAGGCTATGCCCCGTTTAACTTCAAAAGTGAGCTCGTTCGCATGGCTCAATCACGTCCTGGTTGAAGTTCGTTTGCTACACTCACTCACCTTTAGGTTGGATCTCGTTCGCTGCGCTCACTTGCCTTCAGGTTAGCTTGTTCGCTATGCTAACTCGCCTCCAGCTTAAAAGTTTGTTTGCTACGCTCACTCACCTTTTGGTTGCAAATTGGCTGTAGTCATAAATTTAAAAAAATAATAGTGTTGCACCCTGTTGGTAATCCTTGTAACTTTAATGCTATTGAACATCATAGAACAGAACCAACTTGTTTAATTGAAACAGCTGTTAAGAAATTCCTTTTAAATATGAAAAATCATGAGGTTAACATGGGAAACTCCAGAGCCACTGGGGCGGAGCCCGAAAGCCCGATCAGAATAAAAACTACTTAGTTTTCCTATTTAATGTCCAAAGAATCGGTGTACCTAATTTCAGCCTCCTAGGTAAATGGGAAGTGGGAGAATTAGTGATGAGTGAGTGAGTGAGTGAGTGAGTGAGTGAGTCAGTCAGTCAGTGAGGGCTTTGCTTTTTATATATTTAGACTAGCAGAGTACCCGTCCTTCGTACGGGAGGGATTGGCATATAAGTATAAAATGCTTATTGCATTTATACTCAAGCTTTGGGTTTACAATGGGGAGGACACAGTTTGATAAAATTTCCTTCTTTAAATTTACAGTTTACTATAGTATTACACATCTTCCATAGCCATAATGTTCTACCACTTCAGCTAAACAAATAGAGAAAAATAAATTATTAAAGATTCGCAAAATATCACAAATTATTCATGAAATTAAAAACATAAGTGTAAACAATCCAACTTTGACAGTTCTCATTGCGTATCACGGTTTTTGTTGCTGCTTGGTTCAAATTAGCAGTTTCCATAAATAAAAAAATAATAGTGCTGCACCCTGTTGATATATCTTATAACTTTTAATGGTTTTGCATATCATAGAACCATCTTTTGTAGTTGAAACAGCTGACTAAATTCTTTAATTCCCAATAAATATTAATACTCATAAGGTTAACATGGGGAACTACAGAGCCACTGGGGCGGAGCCCGAAAGAATTTTTGAGATAAGAATACACCTATATGTTAATCGGGAATGTGAGCTATCATCATGCCAAATTTCAGCCGAATCCGTCCAGCAGTTAATGCGTGATTGAACTTCAAACAAACAAACAAACACACAAACTTTCACATTTATAATATTAGTAAGATAAGATAAGATTACAGGCTACATATATAAAATATTACATATCAGGTACATGGTGAATAGACATTTTTATTAGGCAACACAATGATCATTGTTGGCCGAACGGTCTAGGACCCTCTAGCATTATTGATTGATCGTCCAATGAAAAATTGTATCTGGATCCAGTAACTTTCTCGCTTGGAATTGAACCAGCGGGGGACCTAAGATTTGAAGGAGAGTACTATGGTTTCCTCAACAAAACCATCTGTGGCCGAGTTTGGTGGGAGAGGCCTGCCTTAAACTGGGTTTTCCTAGATACATATGAGGAGAGTGGAAAGGGAGAGTTGAGTCTGTTCTCCTCTGGGCATGGGTGCCGACTTCACAAGAGATGGTGGGGCAATATGTTCTTTACTGAAAACATAATAATGTAGGCCTATTAAATTTAAAGATCCAACAATTACAATTCTCGGTAGGCCAATGTATTATATACCAGACAGTAAACATAAATCTAGCATGGTGTATGGTAGATAGTGGTACCATCTACCATCTTCTATATACCGACTCATATGTTATACAGTAGTACCAGGGGACCGAGCCTTGCTCGATTGTGGTTAATTGGGTTTAATCATTAAAACAATATCGTAAACAGACACATTTTATAATTTATGAAAATACATTTTTATTACAAACCATAGAAATTTGATCACTGAAATAAGAAACAACTCTGTTCTGTAATGCTGTAGGCTACTCTGTAGAAGGATGCAATAAAAAAAAATTAGATACACTTTTATGATCTTTGACTAAGTTTAATTGACCCTCGCACAGAATGTTTCTCCCCTCTAGTTATTAAACTAAAACGGCTACTTTAAAAACGGTCGTATGTAAAACCTTTTGCCTGTACCCTCTAAATAAGTTATGTTGAATCAAATGGGTGTGTTTAGAAAACATAATGCACAAGAGTATATTTGCGTTACTTTTCAAAAGTGCTCACGTTGCTCGCAAGTTCGTAGAAAGATGTTAGTGTCAAACACGACTAATTAAAAAATTATCATTGTGTTCTTTCAACTCATTATGTGTATGAAACACTCCTCACTGAGATCTGAACCTAATCATAGGATGAACAGACCAAGGACTTTTTACGTGGTTTTTTACACATGAACTTATTTATTTATTCCTACGGCAAATGCCACTAAACAATACATATCCAAACAAGATGGTTTGCAAAAATGAATACAAGAATTGCAATTACATGGCACAATATACATACAAAAGACTAGAAAAGGTTTCAGATTGCATTGAATGATCCGACTCATTACAAAATAATACATTCACGAACAAGCAGAATAATTAGTTACAGACTAACATTGCAAGAGACATCATATCATATTAATTATAACGACCGAATAAATACTCAATACAAAATATTATATACACGAAGAAGCAAAATAAATAGTTAAAGACTGACATTACGAGAGATATTCATATCACTAGTTACACAACAGAATAAATACTACAACAAGCAAAATACAATACAAGACAGGAACAAGGCAAATTAATCAAATTTTACATGACTCATATTCAGTAACTTCGGTAGGATGTAACTTCGGTAACTTAGTAACTTCGGTTCGGAACTTGTGGAACATGTAGGCTAGTAAGGCTACAACAAGATAAGGTCCACATTTCAATTAGTAAAACTAGACGGTCATTAAATATTGCCATCGCTACTAGGGCACAACATCAACACTGAGCTCTTTATTTCCCCTCCACCACCTGTGAGTTTTAAGCGGCAAATGTCGCTTTCGCGAGCCTGAACATCACGTGGAAATTGAAAACGCCGAACACAAAACCATTATCATCCTCTAGCTATAGTTATTGTGCAAAGTATAGTCATATATGTGTTGTTTTTCTGAATGATCGACGAGATAGAAGACGAGAAAATTCTGGACCTAGTAAGTAAACCTCTATTGTGTTCTCACAGTGTTTTCAAAAAGAGAAGTGAGTAAGGATATTTTAAAATACTTATCAAGAACCACTTTACGCCTATGGTGCAAGATTTATTGAACAGAAGTTCATATAAAGCGGACCCTCAGACAGGCGTGGCCCTTAGAATGGAATCCCAGGGCCGCAATGTGCGTTCAAATTGTTGATGTTCATGTGTCCTGCAGTTCACACGTCATCCAGTGGCAAGGGGGGGGGCTACAGGGGCTAAAGCCCCCCCCCCTTGGCCCTGGAAAAATAAATGTAAACGTACATTTTGTCCTTAAAACAAGCAATGTCATTAAACAGACATCAATGTAATTTTTATTTAACTTAATAAGCGATGACAGGAGTAGTATTAAGTTCCACATAGATAAACTTTGTGGACAATAACACAACGAATAAAACAATATTATGCTACGGAAAGTTGTACGCATCATCCATCTTTTAGAACAGTCAGCTGTTGACATGCTAGGGCAAAGTCAGTAAACAGCTTTTAGGGGGATATGGCCGTAGCCCACAATATGTTTTGAGATTTATAAATGCTTGAAAACATTAAAGCTCAACCTGAAACCTGCAACATGTACTTGGACACGGATGTTCTGAGCGGCTTGATGGCGGTCCAGTCGTGGGATCACGTCCTTGCACACCAGGATGTTAATGATTGTTGTGACGTTTTTTTAAACACTTTTTCTAGTTTAAAACTTAAAGCTATGCGCGTGATAAAACCCACCTCTAGATTTAAGAAATTAAAGCCATGGATAAACACAGAGTTAATATTTGCTATTAGAAAACGAGATAAAATGAGTAAACTGGTTAAAGCCCGACCTTTTGATAAGCAATTGAAATTTCAATTTCAAGCTTTTAGAAACCAGTTATCAAACAAAATCAAAACCACTAAACAAAATTTTTACAGAGAAAAAATAACAGCCTTTGTTGACAACCCCAGATTATTTTGGAAACATATAAATGAATTTAATGGAGCAAATATAAAGAGATGCAATTTTCCATTTATTATAAATATTACAAGACAAATAAATCTAAATTACAGATATTACTAAAAATTTTGATTCTTTCAATATATATATGTTGGATGCCTGTTCCATCTTCGAATTCTCTAGCAGATCTCCATTTTTTCCGAGATCTTTTCAGACACATGCTTGTTGCCCTTAAAATTGAACAAGTCAGTCTCGTTCTTATCCAATTGACTACTAGGCTGTAAGGCTTAACCCATTTTTCTGACAATCTTTCAGCTAATGCTCTTATTAGTGTTTGAAAATCATTGCCTAGGATTCCGCAAACTGATGTAATCAAAGGGGTGAAAGAGGCATTCCGGTTCTCACAAGCTGTCATATACTTTCTCTTCTTTTCTTCTTCTGCATTTTTTATGACATTTTCATGAGGTTTGGAAACATATGAGGGTGCATCGGTGCATCGGTATCTACGACACGGATATCAAATAATGCATCCCTCTGTGTTTCCCACACCCCTCTACATGCCAAGTCAGCTTTGATTGCAGGCCCGTTTGCATTTCCATTCTCTGCTATAAGGGGCTCTTCGATACAATTCCCCCATGCCTGTTCCATTATGTTTCCTAAAGTATCTCTAATTTCATTGTGCCTTTTTATAATTAGGCCACCTATAGGACATACAAGGGCATGGTCTGTATTAAATTCTTTTCCACAGCCATCTCATTTGGTTGGTAAATTGATTAGTGTCCGACCATATCTCAGTGCCAGGGAATCCCTAAATTCTTGGGGTGACATGTCTAAATTTAATTTCTTCAGTGGTATACAGGATAACCAGCTACCATGTTTTGATTTAGTGTCAGCATTTTGTAGTATTACATTTTGTCTTTGTCGTGAAAAACATTTTACATTTTCATTTAATAATTTGTTTTCTTCATTTTTCTTTTGTTCTCTATGGATTTTTAATGTATTTTTTAAAGTATCTTCATGCTCACTGAACTCAAAAGAGGTTTTTAATGCAAGAGATTGTAATAGAACGTCGCACCCTCTTTTTGAAGTTTCATATATGTGTTTCGATTGCATAACTGGATCAGCCATCCCTATTCCTCCGCTTTTTACTGTTAGATGAAGTAATTCGTGCTCTTCTTTACATAGGCCTTCTTGTAATCCAAACAGATTGGGGAAAAGTGATGTTCTTATAGTGTGCTGGATTGGACTGAACATTTCTGGTTCAACTTTTACTACTCTCTGGAAAAAGGTCCATTCTGCTTGTAATGATTTTGTAGCAACAGTATGGGCTGATTGAGGGTGTTTTTCAGCAATCTCAGCAATATTTTCAACACGCTGGGTCCAGGCATTGATCCAGGCATTGCAAATTTTTTCTTTTCTTCCTCACAGCCAATAAAGCCTCTTAAAAACTTGCTGCCATGAACCACTTCCATTCCCTCCATTTGTTTCATAGCTTTTTTGGAAATTCAAAATCGTGGTGCCAGTTTGGTTTTTTTTGCTTGGGGGTAGTATCCATATTTTGGACCTATTTCTTTAAGTTTTGCCACCATTGTATCACATTATTAAGGGATCCTTGACAAGATGAATCATCTGCATACCATGTCTGGAAAACATCTGGCATTCTTTTTAATTCCTGAATTAGTGGAAGTGTTGCTAATCCATACAAAATCATTGATAAAGGATCACCTTGGGTGACACCTTCTTTGCTGAACAGTCTTTTACTAGTTCCAGGGAAGTCTGCGTTGCATTGATAAGTGTTGTAAATAAATCTGGCAGCTCTTGGCCAATGTAGCCTTGCTTGCCACAATGCATTTGCTCTGTTAATTTTATTAAAGGCATTATCAGCATCAACTAATATCATGCACCATTCATTTGTATTGTCAAAATTCTCGTCCATAACATTTTGCATAAAATGTATTGCTCCCTCTATGCCTGATTTTAGGCCACCACATAGTTGATTAGTACCTAAAGCATGTTTTGCATCATCACCAAATGCTACTATCATGCATTTAGCTATGATTCGTCTTAGGCATTCTCCAATTCCGATTGGTCGCACTCCGGGACATTTGTCAATGGCTATCAATCTATTTGCCATTAAGGCTCTTATTTTATACCAAGGTATTATTTCTCCATTCATTTTCATAGCTAAAGAGGCTATTGAAGATCTCAGCAGCACACTTTTCTTTCCATGTCTTAACAAGAAATCCGTCCAATTTTCTGAGGAGCTTCCTCCTGGCCCGCCACTTCCATGAAGTTGTCTTGCTACTTTCTCAACATGCTCTGCTGTTATTTCTAGCTGTGTTTTCTAGTTTGGGAACTTCACTCATGGTTTCAGGTAGTTTTAGTAAATCTTTGTTTGGAATTATTGGGTCTGGATGTTTTTCTTTTAATAATTCATAAACTGTAGTGTTGGATTCACCGATATAATCGTTAGGATTAAGGATTCCTCCTACCATATTTTGGTTTACTACTCTTGATGCATCTTTTATTTTTCCACATTGAACAAGTCTGTTGAAATAAGTTTCTGTAAACTGTTTTTGTTCATTTGTATCAAGTTTTTTACACTTGTTCTTTAAAGATCTATCGCATCGGATTGCCTCATTTATAAGGTCGTCATACCTCTCCTCCTTCCACTCATTAATTCTTTTATCAATTAGTCTTCTGATGTCTTTTGTTTGTTTTATCATTTTTTCTCTTTGCAAAATAACAGCAATGAAACATATTACTCTTTCAGAGGTTTCTTTTCCAGTTGCTAGCAATAATATTTCTTCCGCTAGTAATTGTACAAATTTGTCACCTATGGATCCATTTGGCAAATTATATTGCAATCTTTTAAGATTAACAATCTTTTCCCAGCGAGGCAACCATATAGATGGTACTTGATCTTCAGAGGATTGTAAAGGATTTACTTCAAAATATTTTGAAAGATAATCAGGAGATCTGCATTCGGTGTGTTTGGGTGGATTAAGAGTTGTCAATGAATCATTAAATTTTTTAGAATGGTCTTTGTTCAAGTGATTGAGGAATTTTGCATGACTTTTGAAAATAATATCACATTCAGTACATTTGTTTTGATTAGTTTTTGAATCTATAACACTATAATACTTGCTGTCTGTATCTATTTCCCATGTTTTAGATTTTGAAATAAGTAGGTCAAAATGACCAGACACAGGATTGCCAGATAATAATAAATTTATTACTTTATTGTTATCACCAGAAGAGATTTTTATTGGAGGCTTTCTCATAGCTATTGTTCTGGTCATTATTCTTGGTTCTGAAGATTGAAGGTATATATAAAAATTAAGTTGATATATTTGGGATAGAGCAAGGCATTCAAGGGACGTGCCGTATGTTCCATCATTCCTCATTAGTTGAATATATTTATCTTTCTCGGAAACTTTGCTTTCATCAACTACAAATGTTTTTACTTCTTCCCAATGTTTATTTAAATACTGAACTGCTTGAGTTCGTAATTTAGAATGGCTATTTTGATTGTTAAATAAGTGTTGACTTACAGTACGAAATAAGCAATTTCCATCCTTCTCTGTTCTAATAACTGAAAAATATTCTGCTGTCCCCATTCTGTTCTTGATTGAGGTTAAGGCCAAGGGTATTGATCCTCTTCTGTTATTTTTACTTTAATGATAAAGTTGATGACTTGGATTAAATTTAGAATGCATTATTTTGTTAACTATTTGATAAAAAACTATTATAAATAACACTAATTTAAGTATTTTTGTAAAAATTAAATGGAAGGAATATTTTTGTTTGTTTTTATAAAATTTGAGTCAGCTCATTTTACTACCTCTCAAACATCTTATTAACTTGATTATTGCTTTAGGTATTTTCCTGTTTCACTTTTCCAGCAACCGTCAGACTCAAGTGGAGGGGGTTTGGTAGCGGTGGCTAACTCGTTTAATGAATTTTTCTCTAGTGTTGGTAGTAGGTTGGCGAGCGAGTTACCATCGCTCGTGGGTCCGCCACTGGTCGACGATGCTTTGTTCAGTGTGGGGCGTGAACTGCGGCTGGAGCCTGTCTCTGACAGTCAGTTGGCCGAGTGTGTGAGGGAAATGCGAGGCGGTTCTGCTCCCGGGTTCGATGAATTTCCAGCCAAAATACTAAAAAATCATCTGCAAGACATTTTACTACCTCTCAAACATCTTATTAACTTGAGTATTGCTTTAGGCATTTTTCCAAACAGATTTAAAATAGCTAAGGTAATCCCTCTGTATAAGTCTGGGCAAAAAGATGACAAAAATAATTATAGACCAATCTCATTGTTAAGTGTATTATCTAAAGTGTTAGAGAAATGTGTCAAAATTCAACTCCAAAATTATTTGGATGAACATGGAATTTTATCCGAACAACAGTTTGGGTTTAGAAAAGGTAAAAATACTACTGATGTACTATTTCTTATCAATAAAACATTAATCGAGTCAGTGAATAGAAATGAAAAAATACTAATTGCATTCAAGATCTTGCTAAAGCGTTTGACTCTATTGATAGGAAAATTTTTTTCAAAAAGTTAGAATATTTGGGAGCCCTGGCATGGTTTAAAAGTTATTTAAGCAATAGGACTCAAGTAGTATCAATTAATAACGTAATTAGTGATCAAATGAATGTAGATTTTGGAATTATTCAAGGTTCTACAATGGGGGCCTTTACTATTTTTAATTTACATAAATAACATAGATAAAATTGATATTTCTGGAAAAATATTCTTGTTTGCAGATGACACAGTGGTAATCTTTAGGGCACGTACTTGGGAAGAGGTTTTTAATATTGCATCATCAGAATTACAAATTTTAAAAAGATGGTTTTCAGAAAAAATTTTAACAATGAATGTCAGTAAAACAAAATGCTTGCCTATCGCACTTCGTCCCGCTAGCGAGCCGCCCGCCAAACTCACACTAACCTTGCACTCATGTGGCACCGCAGGCAGTGATTGCAACTGTCAAATTATTGAAACTGTGTTGCAGTATAAATACCTGGGCATTATAATGGATTCTAAATTGAAATGGGAAAGCCATATAATTTTTTTTTAAACAAAGCTTAGAAAAATGATTTATGTTTTTTATCAATTGGGTCAAATTTTACGACATGAAGAAATTAAAAGAATTTACTACGCATACGTTCAATCTTATCTGCAGTATGGTTTAATAGCTTGGGGAGGGGCTTATTCATCGGTAATTGAACCTTTGTTCGTAATTCAAAAATCAATAATTAGAGCTGCGTTAAGAAAACCAAGACGTTAAATTCTACTGATCATCTGTTCAAAGAATCTCAGCTTTTATCAATAAGGCAGCTATATGTTAAAGATTTATTAGCTTATTCATACATTCATTTAGACCTTATCGCCTCGCCCGTAGTTCATAACTATTATGCCAGAAACTCAATGATGACAGGATTACGGGTCCCAAGAGTTCTCAAATCAATCAATTTAACAAATTCCTTTTACATTGCTAATTGCTTGTTGCGTAATATTCCTCCAGAAATTAGGGACCTGTGAATGTCACTGAGTGTATATAAGAGGGTTATCGCTAATTGGCTGATGGAGATAGGCCTTGACAATACAGAGTCGCTTATCAGCCCAGAATATCTCGTTTAGACCTAACCAACTGATAACTGGACTATCTATTGTAAGTACTGTACCTTCCACAGCACTCTTACTTGACGGAATCTACGCCTCAGTAAAATTGGGAATTGAAAAAAAAAGTTAATGTGTTCATCAGATGTAATCAAGCAATGAGTTCCCCAAGTTATTGAGTTGCACATTGTATATGGTTGTTAGGTTGTTATAATTATAATTGTATCTATAAGTATAAAAGAGGATGTTTGTATATATATATATATATATATATATCCCGTTGCAAAGCACGGGTACAACAGCTAGTATATATATATATATATATATATATACTAGCTGTTGTACCCGTGCTGCAACGGGAAGAGGACACAAAATATAAACATTTTAATCTTTACATCTGTTGCATATAGCCTAATAGTTACACATCCGCCAACGCTTTTAAAAACAAAATTCAACTTTTATAGCCTTAATAGAAACGTTTAAGTTACCCGGTATATGACTTTTAAATCTGGCAAGTAGTGGATACCACCATTTTGGTTTTGATTAATTTTAAATCTTGTGTAGTGTAGGCTGATATGAGAAAAACTTACCAAATCTTCGAATAAAACATTTGACATACGGTACATGATTTACCTTCATCTTACATATCTATTAATTGATTATTGACATTTTAAATTTCAATTTTGAAGTTGCAAAAATACTAATTATTAAATTTTAATGAACATTTTGTTAAATTTCACTCTTCTTTAGCCTATATTAAATCACAAATCCTTCCATGTTCAGTTTCTTCACTCACAATAAATCATTAGCAAAACTAAGTCAGCTGTTATAAACTTTAGAAATATTGCTGTGCCTTATTAATACAGTTTTTTGAAATATTAAAGAAACTATATCTAGGTACTATAAAAAATTTAAACAAATAACTGAGCATTAAAGACAGCAGACAAAACTAATATGATTATCAATATTATATATTATCAATATTATATAAAAATGTAAAAATGTGTATGTGTAAATGTATAATATGTTATATAAAATGTATATTGTATAAAAATGTAATACCTAATTGTACTGTCGATACAATCTATATTGTCAAGACAATAAAGTATTTATTTATTTTATTTATTTATTTAATAGCAAATACAGTATATGTTTCATTGCATCTCTGATTCTACTCTACAAAAATATCAACAAACAACTTAATATACAAACTCGTTTTTTTAATCAGTTCCATCGTCCATTGCCTTTACATTTTAACACTTACCATTAAGTAAACATAGTAACAGATATATCATTGATTTTAGAAACAAAAGAACACTGTGTACTGCTTAGTTTTATGATATTTTCCTTGGTTTAATTTAATCAGTGGTGTGGCAAAACACAAATAATAAATATATCAAATAAAGTAAATGTTAACTGAAAGCTATGTTAAGATCAAATAAGAGTATTTTGTATTAGCATTTGATAATTAAATATAGTTACATATATAGGCCTACAACAGATTTTAGAAAACAAAAATCAACGTACAATTTAGTTATTGATGATATTCTTTAGTTTAATTTAAGCATAGGTTTAGCAAAACACAATAACTCAATACCTACCTAAATATACATATAAAAAACAATGTGATGTGCAAGTTATGTTAAGTTAATCTAACACATGTTAAGCAGTTAGAATTTTTTTAAAGTAGCCTCCAAATTCATATGAAACATCTACCGGTATACTTTGTAATTTTAATACTGTTTCCATGAAAACATATCAATAACATTATTTTCATAACTTTTAGACGCTTTAAAAAATCCAAAGCAGAGCCGGAGTTGATACAGCAACCGTTATAGAATTCTTATTGACATAGTTTTAGAATAAATAATCCATGATAAAAGGTTAGATTAAAATAAACGCGTCACCTCATAGTTATGGAAATATGATATTTAATTTCTTTGTATCAGCTGTCTGAAATTGTGAAATATGCAGTTAAGCAGTTCTTCTTGTTTACATTTAAATGTCAAAGCAAATGTAAACAAACATTGTTAGTGTTCTCATCACAGCCATGGAGACCAATCAATATTTACTTTTAAAATGTTCACCTAGTAACTTTTAAAGCCAAAGGGGTAAAGCCTACGGTCAGTATCGAAATGTGAATAGTCCTATAATGGTCCTTGGTATGGTAGCTATATTTTTGTATTATTTAAGCCCAGTTGGTTCAGTAGTTTTTGTACCTATTAGTAATACACATACAGACAGACACCATTAGATTTTTATATAATAGTACAGATATATATATATATGTATATTTGTTTGGCAGTGATAAACTCAGACACCGCTGAACCGATTGCCACGAAACTTGGTACATACGTGTAGAATTTCATGGAATAGGTTTATACACCATCAATTTCGTGATCCGTCCAATCAGCTCCGCCCCAGTGGCTCTGGAGTTTCCCATGTTAACCTTATGAGAAATGGAATTAATGAATCTTAACAGCTGTTTCAATTAAACAAGTTGGTTCTGTTCTATGATGTTCAATAGCATTAAAGTTACAAGGATTACCAACAGGGTGCAGCACTATTATTTCTTTTACATTTATGACAACAGCTAATTTGCAACCAAAAGGTGAGTTAGCGTAGCGAACAAACTAACCTGAAGGCAAGTGAGCGTAGCGAACGAGCTAACCTGAAGGCAAGTGAGCGCAGCTAACGAGCTCCAACCTAAAGGTGAGTGAGCGTAGCGAACGAACTTCAACCAGGACGTGATTGAGCCATGCGTACGAGATCATCTTGAAAATTTAGAAGTTAAACGGGGCAAAGCCCGCGGGTTACAGCTAGTATTAAATTAAATTGTATGCTTATTTTACCAAGTTATTGTTGGTTTTTTTTTTTATGTGTAGTGAAGTGTGAAGAACTTTTATTTTGATGAAGCAGCTAGTAAGGACTCTATCACGCACAGGTCATTGTGACCCATGTGATATTTTTATTTTTGAATGTATTGCTGCAAAATAATGTGTATAAATAAAGAATTTCTCTGTCTCTCTCTCTCTCTCTCAATCGTCACAGTTAGTTTTAAAAATGTCTACTTAATCATGACAAATAAATGGGGAAATGGGAGGTTTTGCACACAGTTCTAGACGTTAAAACTGGCTGTAGAAAGTCACCCAACATGAATTTCAAAACACACTGTAGACTACGGCCATATCCTCCTAAAAGCCGTTGGATCACCCGAAGTGGGAGTTTAGGACAATTGGGCATGGTTTAAGGTGTTAAAAATGGCTTTAGAAAGTCACCAAACGGCTTTGAAAATTCAAAATTTTCCCGCCCTGCCTTATTGGTGGGTGCTCCACACCCCTCAAGCCCCCCGGTAGTTTGTTTCAGCTGATAAGATGTCATAAGATCTATGAGTTCTTGCTGGGATCTGCTAGGATTAACAATTGAATTCTGGGGGGGACCATTTGGAATCCGGAAGGTTGAAGTCGCCCATAAGGTAGCCTATAGAGAAGAGAGATCGTTGGAGACAGATAGCATGACTTCGTCAACTGCCTTGCAAAATCCCAGGTAAAGATCAGGAATTGCTGGGGAGGGATATAAACACCTCCCATCAATATAGGCGAGTTAGGACAATCAACTTGTGTAAACACGCATTCTACATTTTCATTAGAGGTATAGATACGAGAAGATTTTATGTGGGATTTCACAGCAATAAGTACACAACCTCCACTCAACTTATGGCTCGTAGTTGGTGATCTATCCTTCCTATAGACGTTGTAATTGGAGAACCCAAGTTCGGAGGTATGGATGTCTGGGTAGAGATTGGTCTCAGTAAGAACCACAATATCATAGATGCAGACAGACATAACTTAACTTCCTTGAGTTTAGTAATCTTACTGCGGATTCCTCTTACATTTTGATAATAAACCAGCAAGCTATCTTGCTGGCGACTTAAACGTTTTTTTGGGCCGGTTTAGCGATAATTTTAGGTACTCCGCCTTTAAATTTTATGGTAAGTGGTAAGTCCCTGTTCACCAGCTTCAGTTCTCCTCTTGAGTTCGTCCCTCAACTTGCGGAGTTGCTCCCTCTACAACACAGTTCTATCCCTCCAGATAGACGCATCCTTGTAGAAATCATTGTCAATATTCAGCATAGTATTTGCATCAAAGTTGTTGAATAGTTCAGAGACGTCAGTTTTGTTTTTGAATATTACTTTTAAAGGTCTGGCCTTCTCTTGAGAGGAGCTCCCAATACGAAAAAGCTTGCAAGGTCTACCGCAGTTGGGGTCGCATAGAGCTTCCATTATTGCACTGATATCGTCATGATCATGTTTAATATTTTCGGCTGTACCTAACCCTACTCTTGCTTTCGGGTATTCCGTGCAGGATAGCATTGAAAGAGCGACGCTCCCGATCTTGTACTTACCCCCCTTAACTTACTCCCCAGGTACATGATGTTGATACTGTCGTGTCCTCTATCTGTTGACATTATCGGTAATATGTTTCGTGGCCGTATTTTTCCGCAAAACGGCCAGCAATAGATTTTAGCGGGCGCGTGCACTAGTTATTGCCAGGTTCACACCAATAATAGGCGTTTGCCCCAAAAGTGCCAAATGTAAAAAGTGTTCAAAATAGGCCAAACAACTTAATGAGAAAAAAAACATTTTTTTCTAATATAGTTAGAAGCCCCTAAAGTAAACAAAATATTCTAATTAGTTGTTATTATAGCGCTAACAGAGAAAATACCTTTGTCCACTTAGACTACAAATAATGAAACTGTCAAACAAATAAACTTAGGCCTATGTTTTAGGCTGTGGACCATTCAACAGGTTTTATGGTTTAAGTTCTAGCATTGACTATTATATAAAAAATGATTCTAGGTACTTACTAGGTACTTATGAAAGTCTACCCTGAAGAAATACAAATTTAAATCATTTTGAAGAGCACAAGTCTAAAAACAAGAACTGTAAAATTAATAAACTTTAATCACCGGTCCCGGTCTCCGGTCGGTGAAAGTGGTCTGGTCACAGAAAACAAAACATAACATACTACTCTACTAGTACTACTGTTTGTTTTCTGTGGTCCTGGTCCGGTACGGATAGCGCTGGGTTCACAACGATATGGTTGGCATTCGGTTAAATATCGAGCTTGTTTTCTACCGGATGACAGACATCGACTTTTAGTATCGGCATCGGCTCTCTGGCTCACCGCACCGGCTGTCTCATACTCATGGTGGAATAGTAAACTATTGCCTTGGTGCCTTCTGCTGCAGCTGCTCCTATAGCTCCTATGTCTGTCGTCAAACGTCATAATGTGGCCTGGCCGACGGAAGGCCATAATTTTATTCACAATATTACAGTGAGAGTGAATGCAAATAAATAAGTACAACATAATATCTGAACCTGGCATAAAATTTGCCAATGAAAATGTTTATTATCCAATTACATTAAGGCTGATAACCAGCATGATAAATACATAAGAACTTAAATTACGGAGGAATTTTAAAATTAATATTCCAGTAACTTGCGCAATTAACGCCAGATAAATTACCACCCCCTTACTTTTAAAAGCGTTTAGATGACCTTTGCATATTTCCTCCATAATAATGCACTATGCACCATGAAACTGATCAAAAGGAACAATGTTGGAATAAATTAAATCAAATATTTTCCTCTCCTTTTAGGCTAGTCCTAGTAGTTTTTGTAATCTCTTGTCTTCTCTCTTCTGTCTGTCGGTGTTGGTTGGTTTGGTTTTTTTTTTTAACAAAGTTTATTTACAATCTGTTTTACATTAAACAATTAATAATTAAATACGATGACATTTTTATTAATAAAATAAAAATTGGAAAACATGAGTTAGCAGCTAAACTGGTTTGTTTACGTTTTGGTTGGTTGGTTGGCGCTATGGAAGCCAATCGATTTACGATATTCGATAGTAGCTGTTTTCATACTACGACGATCGATACTTAACCGTATGCCTACCATATCGTTGTGAACCCAGCGCTATCCGTCTGGTACTGGTGGTCTGGAAAGTCTGGTGAGTCCGGTGAAGGTGAACTCGACGTTCTTTCGTTCTGTACCCACGAGCATCTCAGCTTCCACATGCACAGAACCACAGAACTTACAGAAGGCCTTGGGACAGTTCCTGGATAACAGCTCTTTGTGTAATAGCTTCACTGTATATCTTTATTGGACCTGTTTAGATAGTTGTTTCTTTCAACAGTTGCAGGTTGTAGTTGCAAACTGTGCATTGTGATTTTGTGTTATATGGTGCTGTATATTCTTTTACCTACGACCGTTTTTTAAAGTAGCCATTATTTCAGTTCAGTTCTTAGAATTGAAAAGTTTCACTTAACAGCTGTTTACTTTCATATCAGCATAGTTTCATTTCATATCAGCATGGTTTTTCTCATATCAACACGGGTAACGGACCAATGAGGTTCAAGGATTGAGAGAAAAGAAGGGGGACAGCTCACTTACTCTACAGATCATAGACTATACGAGCTTTTTAAATAATATTGAAGGTTCACTTGCACTACAGGCTCGTATACTATACGAGCCTATCGAAAATAAAAAATAAATGAAGAGGGTTCACTTACTCTACGAATCATTGTGCCTATGAGCCTCGTGTATTATATTTAAAAATACAGTAGGAAGGTTCGCTTACTCTACAGATCATAGTGACTATGAGCCAAGCTTACGAATTATTTGATAATTTAGGAATCGGCTCGTATAGTATACGAGCCAAAATAATGAATAATATAAATTATAGGAATAGGCTCGTATACTATACGAGCCTGCAGAAAAATATTAGATGGCTCACTTACTCTACAGTTCATTGGCACTATGATCCGTAGAGTAAGTGAACCCTCTTCAAAATATTAGATGGCTCACTTACTCTACGGCTCATTTAGCTACTCGTTGCGCGGTTTGCGTTCGTGAAACTTTAGGCGCTATGCCCGGATTCGACTGCTGCGACTGCCTACATAAGTGTATTGCATCACCTCAATTATTTATTAAAACGAAATAAATATGTATGCACAAGTAAATTTATTACATTTTTGGACTGAATACTTTAAAAATGGAGGGAGCATGACTTTTATGTTTAATTAAATTAAACGTTATAGAATAAAACATATTTTGACTAATATCAGGTTATATAATACACACTTGTATGATCCAGATACAGAGCTACAGACAAAACCCATGGTGGAAGGAAAAGACATAGGTGTGCTATTCCCACATATTCTGACGTCACTCGGATTGCAAACAAAAGATCACCTGATTGTAACTGTGAAATTAGTATGTATTTGTTTTGATTTGATTGTTATTGTTTTTATAATAATAAAAACAATAACAACCAAATCAAAACAAATACATATAGTAATTTGACAGATACAGGTAATTTGACTGGTGATCTTTTGTTTGCAATCCGAGTGACGTCAGAATATGTGGGAAAAGCACACCTATGTTTTTTCCTTCCACCATGGACAAAACCTGTGGTCCGATTTAGATTAAATTTTGTATCTGGATTTATCCACGAGTCACTAATTTTTTAAGCACGGGTTGAGAAATAATGGCAAAAATTTATAAAAACAGTTCACCAGTTTAGAATATTTCTCAGTTACTGTGAGTTGCAAAAAAAGTGTATACAGAAGCATTTGTGTACACAGAAAATTTAGAGGACTAGATGTATACAGAAGATATATTAAAATACAATACGCACACAACTATCAACGTTTACATATGTAAAATTAATGAATTTGTTGTATTGAGTATTTTTAACATTATGACGAAGCCTTAACAAAACATATTTTTTTTAAGGAGTTCTAGGGTGTTGAACTATATTGTATTTATCTTTTGTGGAGGATTCTGTCCACGATTTATGATTGCTAACAATTTAATACAAAGATTTAAGTCTCTGTACGTGAAGACTAAAAACACGAAACAAACTTTAAAGTGATAGAAAAGATTTGATCAGGAGCTGGCGTTTGATACCTTTTGGGAATAAATATAGCCTCTACTTCAAAGGTATACATGGTGAGGTAGCCTCTGGAAGTCCAATTTGGTTAGATGACCTATTGACGTTTTCTGAAGATGGACTTATTTTCAAGTCCGAAACTATAGTAGTGTAATACTGAAGAAGGATCACTTGACGAAGCCAGGTAACTTAAACCATTTAGCTTAAAGTTATACAAGTTGGTTTCACACCAACATTTCATGCACATATGAAATCTATATAATTAATACGCGAACACTAAGTTTGTCGGTTGAATCCTCCACCATTTCTTAACCGATTTTATCCACTGACGTCTCATTGGAAAGAGCGTGTTGCGTAGATTTGCAAACTGGCCTAATAGTCCAGGCGCTAAACGGGTTGAGTATGCACTGAAAGTCTGACAAAATTTGACTTTTGGTTATTGTTGGGGACATCTAGTAGATGAAAAAAATCGATGATGTCGCATTTATAGGGTGGTCACAACTCGGGGGGGTGGGGGGGGAAGTTGCGCGGGTCATCGGTTTACGTTTCCGCGTCTAACTCACAAACGGTTAATGATAGAAAAGTGAATTAAGCGTCTATCTACGTCTAAATATATTGTCTTTTAAAAAGGTTATTACAACCTTTCTTCTATCTCTTATACTTTAGGCGCTAATCAACATTTATTGCAAAAAATAAAATTTAAAAATACTTTAAAATGAAATATCGGAAATATTGCGCTTGTTTAGGGCATGTTACAAACTATTTATAGTTAGAAAAACTAACAAGTAGTACAACAACACCAAGTTTAAAGAAATCCGTGCAAAAACAACAGAGCTAAGTTGATTTCAGTAAGAGTAAACGTGGAAAATTCGTAGTAGTATCGAGGCGCGCATGGATGGTACACGTAGCCCACAGTCAATATAGGCTTGATGTTGTAAGTAACTATGGGAAAGCTGAATTTTTCTATGCTGTTAGACCATGTTGAGATGAGCATTTTCCCAAAAGTCCCCACTCCTACCCCTTTGTGCTTTCCTCTACCCCCCCCCCCTTTTAGATAAATTTTCAGTCTCTTAGAAATTAAGCTATAACTTTAAAACGGGTAAGGATAGTAACGCAATCTTTTATTAATCATTTTGCGTTACGATATTCTACAAAAAGTGTATTTACCATGGTATCCTAAATATTCATAGTTAAAAAATATCATAAACATAAAAAAATATTTTTACGGATTAATTTATGAAACTTTTCTTTGTAGATTTTTTATACGAGGTCGCACAACAAAATTTTTGATACAAAATTTGGGGTGCATAGTTTACATTTTAAAATGATACATAGTTATTAACAGTTTGTTTGCATATAGTGGTTATAGATAGTACAGTATATTGATTTTACAGGACTCTGGCTTTTTTGTGCACCGCAACAATGAAAAAAATTACGTATATTATGGTTTTTGTATTTGAATTTGCCGCTTTATATAGATTATATTAACGTTATGTAGCTCATTCAGTACATATACAGACTGTAGTGGATACATATGAATGAATATCGTGCATTTGCTGCTGTACGCCAGAGCCTCATTTTATTATACAGGGTGTCTCACCTAAAGTGAACCAATAGATAACTTTTTTATTATGAGATATAGAGTTAACTTCTTATGGGACACTACCCTTTATTTTAAGATGTTTTTTTAGTGGTTTTGAATTTTAAAAATATGTTCGCCATTTTCCAATATGGCTGACAACTTTGTTAGTCCTATGGAATACCATGTATTTTATGATTGTTTTAGAATGTAAACGCACAATTTTTAAACCTTTTTATTCTTGAAATTTTTCTCTAAAGCTACTTTTTTAGGAGTTACATCGAAAAAGAAATGGTTTGTGAGTACATCCTGCATCCTGTAGCTCTTAAACGAGTAAGTTTAAGAGCGGAAATACAAAGAATAAAGAAGTTTTCAAATCACAAACGTTTTTTAACGTATTTTATATATTTTTTTTAACGAGGACTTATATGTGACTTATTTATTCTTTGCACTTTCTCTCTCAACTTACTCGTTTATGAGCTGCAGGATGCCGAATGTACACCACAAGCCTTTTTGTATTCATTGATATAACACGCTGTAACTCCTAAATGGGGTAGGTTTAGAGAAAAAATGTCACGAATAAAAAATAGCTTTTAAATTCTAAAAGAATACTAAAATACAGCGTATTCCATAAGAAATAACAAAGTTGTTGGCCATATTGGAAAATGGTGGATATATATTTTTTTATTCGTAACCATCCCTAAAAACATTTTTTACAAATAAAAGGGGTCGACTAATAAAAAGTTAACTCTATATGGAAAATAAAATTTATGTATGTTCACTATGTAATCTCAACCGGGATGAAACGTGTACCCTTTTATAGCAGAATGTCCAATTTAAAAAAAATACGTCAATTTTGGTCTAACAAGTTATATTTAAATGAATATGAGTTTTTTTGAATTTTTAAATGGCAAAGATTGGCGGGCACTTGGAAATTATCTTAAAGAGGCGTGGAGTAAAGGGTGGGAATTGATAATGGAGTATAATTATTAAATTTAAGAATTGAGATATCAATACAAAAATTGGAAAAATCTATGTAATTTAAAAAATTTATAAAATATTGTTTGTTAAGCATCTATTAAAGTAAATTATAAAAGTAACAGGTTTGTTTTATGAATTATTAACTGTTTTTAGGAAAAATTCAGATTCTCAGTAGGCTACATTTAAATTTTATTATTCATTCAATTGATATCTGATCTATTAGTATGTAGTGCTATTTGTGTATGTTCTGTAGTGGAAATCAGTTTATTCTATGAATAATTGTATGTGATTCATGGAATTTTTTTACACTGTTTTAAAATGTTTTAAAATCAGTGTGTCTAACACAAAACTGACGGTCTTTGACCATTGTTCTTTGCATTAAAATAAAAAAACACTGTATTGATAGTTTATTACAATGAACACATTTTCTTCTTCTTCTTCTTCTTCTTCAGAAATCTATAGTAATTCTTTTTAAATATTTATTCATCTAATAATTCTTTTTAGCGAATTTCCCATATAGGGAATAAGCTATTACCGTAGTACTCATGGTAAGACCTGGACGCGGGACCGATTTTTTTTCGTTTTGAGGTCCCTAGAGGCCAAAAACACCATCCGTTCAAATTCATATATATATATATATATATATATATATATATATATATGTCCGTCAGCACGATAACTCGAGCAAAAATGATCCGATTTTGATGAAATTTGGTACAAACGTGTAAACCTACGTTTATTCGGACGAGTTCGCGATCCAGCATGATCGGACCATGGGAACGGGTGTTTACGGGGGGTTTTATGGAGTAAAAATAGGTTTTTCCCATTTTTGACCCAAAAAACACAAAATTTAGCAATTTATTTCCAAACCATTTTGTAGAGCTTAAAAAAACAAATAATTTAGTATATTGAAGCGTTATTATGCACCTAATGGTTACGGAGAAAATTCTAAAAAATTGTAAATTTAAAATTCCCATGTTATTCTTATGGAGAATAAGTAAACTGTTGTAGTTTGCTTGTTTATGAACATATTTTGATCAAATTTGGAAAATATGTTTTTATTTCTTACTAACTATTAACATTTTACAAAAAAAAACGGTTTTACCCTCCCTGATGCAGCAAACCTAAGTACTTGTTAAACTAATTCTATTTAAATCGGGAATAAATGCTATATTTTTAAGTAGACAGTTCAGTGTAAATCCAATCAGTCAAATGGAAATTCGCTTAGTCTGCAGGTTTGCTGCGGCGGGGGTATTGTAGATTATCGTAACGCAAAATGATTAATAAAATATTGCATTATTATCCTTACCCGTTTTAAAATTATAGCTTAATTGCTAAGAGGCTGTAAATTTATCTAAAAAGGGGGGTTAGAGGAAAGCACAAAGGGGTAGGAGTGGGGACTTTTGGGAAAATGCTCATCTCAACATGGTCTATATTGACCAATATTGAACCTATATTGACTGTGGGCTACGTGTACCATCCATGCGCGCCTCGATACTACTACGGATTTTCCACGTTTACTCTTACTGAAATCAACGTAGCTCTGTTGTTTTTGCACGGATTTCTTTAAACTTGGTGTTGTTGTACTACTTGTTAGTTTTTCTAACCATAAATAGTTTGTAACATGCCCTAAACAAGCGCAATATTTCCGATATTTCATTTTAAAGTATTTTTAAATTTTATTTTTTGCAATAAATGTTGATTAGCGCCTAAAGTATAAGAGATAGAAGAAAGGTTGTAATAATCTTTTTAAAAGACAATATATTTAGTCGTAGATAGACGCTTAATTCACCTTTCTATCATTAACCGTTTGTGAGTTAGACGCGGAAACGTAAACCGATGACCCGCGCAACTTCCCCCCCCTCCCCCCCGAGTTGTGACCACCCTAGAAATGCGACATCATCGATTTTTTTCATCTACTAGATGTCCCCAACAATAATCAAAAGTCAAATTTTGTCAGACTTTCAGTGCATACTCAACCCCTTTAGCGCCTGGACTATAATTTTTTTGAAAAAGTCCCTTGGCCTCTGCCACAGTGGCTTTTTAAGTTCCCATGTTATCCTTTCGAAGAACATAATATTGTTTACATCAGCTGTTTAATTTAATTGTGTTCTTTGTTTTTCAATTCAACGAAACGCATTGGTTACATTAACTGATTTTGTGGAAATTAAATATCTATCTATATATTAATTACGAAAGCCGATTCTTTGCGTCAAAATTGTGGGCGACTGGGTAGTCGTAGAACGACGGGAGAGGGTTCAAATTAAAGGTCTCGATCCCGGAAAAATAGTGAAATTCCCCAAATTTTAACACAAAATTTGATAAAACCTTTGACTTAGTCAATAATATAACGTAAAATGTTCTCCATAAGAATAGCATTAGAAGCCATTTGTCTGTTGATTTTTGTTTACCTCAATACAGCTTATCGTGATTCATTTAAGCCAGTAAGCAATATTACATTTGGATTTAACTCATTTGCCAGTAAATTCTGCAATGTACTGTATACTATATAAAACCAGGGATGACGTTACCTACAATTGAGACTTTTGTCGTTATGTCTTAGAATGTTGAAATTAATTTTACTGTGCAATTTGCAAATTTGTGTATTTGTATGTAAATTAGCCAAGCGCATGAAATTTAGTAGAATCGTGGGAGATGGTTAAAATCAAAGTAAATGGAAGTAGAATGGCTGAAACATTTAAGATTTGGTTTCTTTAAACATATGTTCACGAAGTTTACAAAATTATTTTACTTTGATTACATTTCTTCACATTAGTAGGTTATTGTTGTGCTGAAGGAATGTTTAACATGAAATAGCCCCATTGACTAAATAATCAACGATGCAAGATTAGTTAGAAAACTTCTGTTTTGTTTTTATTTCAAAACATATGTTGAAAATTTATTCAAAACTTTTGTTTTAAATTTCATAACATTTAATTTGACACGTAATTGTAGTGTTTAATCTAGGAATGGGCACACGGAAGGGACTAAGGCTAAAGATGTAGTGACGTCATATCTCTAGTGGTTAATGTCTTCTCTTGAGGCGACACGATTACCGTAACGAAACGATGTGATTTCAGCGGCGTTCGTGGCATAGTTGGTAGCGTTTCGGATTGATGTTCAGGAGGTCCGGAGGTCCGGGGTTCGAAACCCATTGGCAGCACTAACTTTTTGTCAACAAATTTTTCATATCAGCAAGTTTGGTTGGTTAGGTTAGGTTATGACAGTTTAATTTTATAATACTAAATTTTAAAATTAATTTTATAATTAATTAAAAATTATAAGTAATCATTAATTAGATTTTTATCTTATATAGTTTTTATATTATCAGCAAGTCTGGTTGGTTAGGTTATGTTATGACAGTTTAATTTTAAAAATTAAAAATTTATTTTATAATTTTAAAACAATATTTTATAATTAAAAAGTTAATTTTATAACAAAAAATTAAAAATTAATTTAAAATTTTTCAACTTAGCAGTCCTAGCGGCGAACGCTGACACTACAAGATATGTTAGCCTTAGTCCCTCCCGTGTGCCCCACCGTTTAATCTATGATTTTATCGAGTGGAATAACCTTAACAGTTACTCTAGAGAATAACCTGGGAATAAAATTTGAAAAAGGTTTGTACAGGCAATACATATATTCCTTTCATTAATTACTATAACAAATTCCAATGGGCGGAAAAATAAAATTGTTTGGAGTAGATTTTAACCAGGTATCTACTGTCTGTTGCTCCAACGAAAAAAGGTTAAAATAATATAGCCCAACATGCATTGTATATATATACAATCTATATAGATAGTAAAGATAGAATCTATAACAGTAAACCCTGGAGGTAGTTTCCGATTCTTTATGTTTCACTAACCAAAAATATGTACCTATATTAATGCTGATGAATTTGTTTTCTTGATTGGTTTCATTAACATGATAATGGAACCCTAACCAATGGCAAGTAATCAGTCGATGATTCGCTTTTTTAACTGTAGGCTAAATAAATAATATAAACGGTAAAATGTTTTCAAACAAAATTTACATCCATTGAATGAAAAATAATATACTATTAACATGACTATAGCTGATATGGCTTAGCTGTCGGCTATCTGTACATTGCATCATAACATCAGACAGCGCTGTGTTATTAACTTAAAAATTATAACGGATTAGCAAATAAATACTTTACTATGGTCTTAACAAACTATGAACCCATTGAACGTTTAAATTGGCCTATTTTAAAGAGTGTATAAAATCAACCACAGCTTTAGGAGGAATACCACCACATAAGCTGACACAGAGAGAAGTTTATATTTTATGTTGATCAGAAACGAAACTATAATCAACTATAACTATCAACTATAACTTATAGGGCAGCCTTTACACTAATTCAGTTGTGCCTTTACAAAAGGAGTAGAGCTATAATATTAGAAATAATAACTGGGCCAGGGTACTAATATGAGTACATGTAGTATTGTAGCACTGTATCGATTCTGACACATAGATAATTTTATTCTGAGTTTGTTTAAATATTACAATAGTTTGTTTTACATTTGAGCTTTTTAGGGACTTATGTCCCTACAAGCCACTAGTTTATCAATATAAAGCCCAAAGTACACATGAACTTTTGTGAAAACTACAAGTCATACCCCCATAAACCATATACTTAAAATGTTCGTCATGACGAGAAAACTAGCGCAAAACTATCCATTATTTCATAAACTGCCCTTAAAGGTCGTAATTGCTTTCCAAGGAAACATAGGAAAGTCATAGAACGCCACCAAGTAGCAGAAATCGAGATTTTTTAAAAATATTATCGTTATCATCCTATATAAAAGAAGAACACCTACAATATGAAGATTATCCCACAAACAATGAACAAGGATGTTATCGGAAGTGCTACTATTTTGTTGGAAACACGGACTTAACTTTATGATGATTTGCAAAGGAAACCCCTCTAAGGCTGAATTAAACTGGTACGGCAAGGACATTATATATGTTTTCATAAAAGTCAAGTGATTTTAAAATAATATGACTACATCCAAGAAACCTTATTAAAACTTGCATTGAAGGATTCGCATTATTCACATTCAAGGGAAACAAAAACCCATCTGAACAACAGTAGGCCTTACAATTCTGCATATTTTCAGGTAAATATAACTTACGTTGTAACAGTAACTAGCCAAATTAATGCCAATTGAGGCAAATAAAATTGTGACAGAGAGGTTATGCAGAAAATCAGGCAGTTCTTAAGTACCTATTGTAAACAAAATTGTATCTCTATAAAAAAAATACTGAAATTTGTACTGGTGACAATGGGTAGTACCATGCTGACTACGTTATCATTGACGAAGATCAACATGGACTACCTAATGTGGCTATAAGTGGGAAATATTTGTAGAATACACTAAAAACCAGATCAGCTTTTGAAAAATGGTAAAATATTTACAAGAAATGTTTAGGCTATTATATGGAAATGTTAGGTACGTTCCATCTATGAGTTTAGTCTTTTAAACTCATCGGAAATTATTACTTTTATTCGTTTTTAAATAAGTTAATAATTGTTTTTAAATAACTACTTTACTTCTTTGCAATTGCTTGATTTAGAGCAACATGTACACTAGTCGTTAATTATACTAGCACATTTTTGACGTGAGATAATAGCACGTTTGAAAAACAATGCTAATGACATCAATACACACAGTAGGAATTTATTCGATAAGAAAACTCCTTAAACGATCTATTTTTAGCCTTTAAATACTACCCTGTGTACGCCACTATCTGCCCTGTATTTTGCTCATTTTCTTTACGCTGCCTCTACCCTAATCACTAATTCAACTGAACAAAGGAAAAATATGTGTGTTATAACATTTTGGATCTATGGTATTGCGTTTTAAACCATAATAAAAGCTAAAATACAATTTAAGAGTGTTACTGAGAGAAAGTCACGTGACCCTGTAATTTTTCTACCTTTTTTCTATCCCACCAACACATCTTACGCTAGTTCTAGCCCGTAATAGTTGAACACAATATTTCAGGCAAGTCCTAGATCGTACTAAGAAATAATGTACAGACAAAACTCTAATTTTATTTATATAGAAGATGTCTCGTGTTCACATAATCTCTCAGTGAACTGATAATTTGTCACTTAGTAATGCTATCATCCTTCATTTAAATATTGATATCAGTAAACCAAACTATGAACATCGGTTTTTATATGTAATTGTTTTGGCAGAGCTTTGCTACTGCTAAAAAAAAAAAGAAGTTTCCCTACTTATATTTATTTCAAACTAATTAATAAAACAAATAATAAATAAACATGCCTTTATTTATCAAGCCGTTCTCTCAAATTAGTTGAGACAAAGTTTGACATTAAACATTTCGAATCCTCCATGTTAAACTTGGTGTGTAATAATATCAAATGTTAATAAAAATATCTTATGGTACTCCTTATATACTGTATAATACGTGAAGGTGATTTCTACGAAACACCACTCCTCCGTTAATAATGGATGGATTTTTAAAAACGATGTGTCAAAATGAATCGACATCATTCAGTTAGTCTATATAACTTTAAGTACTCGGACTCCTTTTACCATCGGCACAGAAAACATACTACTATCTGATTGGACCGTTAATACCCTCTAACATTGAACCAAAGTATGCCCAACTTTATGTATACGACGTAAACACAGCTGTTACTTACAGAATGGGCCACAATCCGTGAAATGCGAACAACTGCAGATGCTTGATCTAAGTGAATCTATAACTAGCTGTGTGCCCGTTCTACGCACGGGGATCTTATTGTAGTCAGTTGAAACCTTATTATTAAGAACAGAAGTTGGGTTTGCATATTTTCAGATATGCTGGCAGAACTATAAATAAACCTTCGCAAATACAGTATCTGACAGTTTCAAGCCAAAACAAATGCTTTTAAATTAAATTTAGTCTGGGTCGTGTTGGTCCATGTTAAATCCAATGATTAAACTAAAAAATGCTTTATAGATCTATGAGGCATAGCCCTAATGTAGGCCTATAATTGAAAGTTACCTTCCACAATGATTAAAAGTATTTAAGGTACTACCTCAACCTCACAATTTAACACTTTATTCGGGTTGACATTTTTATTATAAAGGTGCTTTTGTCCTTTCCGTGAAACACTGAGAAATAAGAAGATTAATGCGTTACCAACAGACATACACACAAAAATACAGAACTTAATTAGGGAATTTGCTACGTTTTAAGCATAACAAAGTACTTATACAATTAGTATCTGAAATCTTTGTTAATGTCATCAAATTTCATCATAACAATTTATATTTGCTTGGACCGATGATGACCCGAAATGACGGCTTACTATAATATGAAATGAAGTACTATATACGATTTAGATTGGTAATTTATAATACAAATTACCAAAATAGGCCACGAACTATTGATACATAAACAACGTAAAGCGTTTAAACAGTTCATGATGGTTTGCTGAATGAATGTTTTACTAAAATGCGTTAAGTTTTATCGTTTTCTTAGCATAAACTAACATTTTGGAATCAAGAAAGAAAAAGCAAAAATTGTACAGTTAAGACATCAATTAAATTGAATACGCCTGTAATAATAAATAAGGTGCAACACCAACGATAACTAATTTGTAAAGTACAGTGATGTGTTGGAACTTAAAAATGATTCTTGCTGCTACCAACAGTACCAACGGTTCTAAGGAATAGAACCGGTACCAAAAACCAACGTTCACAGTTGAAAACTATAGTAGGCCTACAGCAGACCAATTATATGACTTAATCAAGTCCCGAGGTTATTGATCTCTTAGTTTTGGATTGTCTCGTAAAACGTTTTAAAACGGCAATCAAAGTTATTTCCCATTAATTGCTTTATTTGTAAACAACTTTTAATGTAATTTATCGGTGTCAGTTTGAAAAAAAAAACAACCTCATACAAACAACTTTTTGTTATTTAATAGATTACGTATCCTCTAAACAATGATTGGTAAAGGCTATCTATTAACATTAGAAGGAAATGTGACAAAAATCACACAACGTTGGGTTTTTGGACGTTTGTAATTTTATTTCTTAAGTAGGCCGTGTATTCTAGGGAAAAGTACCGGATCGTCGTGGAAAAGGTTGTTATGAATAATTGGGTAGGCGTACGTACGTACCCAAGAGATGGGCTATGGGCCTATTGGCTGTATGGTCCAGCGATTGCATCACACGGTGAGTAGGTACTATTGACTATATATGTATAGTCAATGGTAGGAACAGAAAATAACACATTAGAAAAGCGAGCTTAGCATCATCCGTAAACCTCTGTTACAATCACCCACTGCAGTTGTGATTTTTTACTTTACACTTTACACAACCACCATTGAAGCGCCGTCAATGAGTGGAAACCATGTTTCTAAGCTATTGGCGACGATCATTATTAAATTGAAGTTTCCCAGCCGTATACAACACTGATTCAAGGTCTTCTTTCTGGTTATCAAAACTCAAGAACAATTTATACACAAAGAATCTCTGGTTCCTGAACTGGATGATGCATAGTTATTTAATTTCATTTACGGTTACACTATTACACTATATTATTGCATTTTCGATTAATTAAATCCGTTATGTAAGAAAAACGTTTTTAATATCACTTCTCACTTGGTTGGGATTTGCATTCAAAACGTGATTGAAAAAGGTTGCGGTATTTGTAAACAACATTTGTAAACATATCAGTGACAGCTAGGAAAAATAATCTTGATCCGAACAGCTGTTCGTTATTTCATAGATGATTATGCAATAAAAATTGGACGAAAACTTGACATAAATCGCACAAAACTGCATTTTTGAACGTTTGTAATATTATTTACAAAGTAGTGAGGCCATATTTTAATGGCTAAAGACAATCTCGCCAATCCAGTGAATACATTAAAATGACTTGGATCTTGATAGGTACTCTCGTTTTCCTGGAGAAGATTGCGTAAAATGCCATCTTGAGTGTTACAGACAGGAAGACAGACAGACAGACAGACAGACAGACAGAAGACTCGTTTCTGCTTATTTAATGTATAAGACGTAAAATTAACCTAAAAATATATAATTCTGAGCAATGTACAGACAAAACTCTAATTTTATTTATATAGATAGGCAAGCAGAAATCTATATATAAAGCCAAAAGTACCCATGAACTTTTGAGAATACTACAAGTCACACCCCCATAAACCATAAACTTAAAATGTTCGTCATGACGAGAAAAACCTTGCGCAAAACTATCCATTATTTCATAAATCACCCTTTAAGGTCGTAATTTCTTTCCAAAGGGAACTTTCCTTATACATAATGTTAAAAAAAACCTCAGCTGTCTTTATTTGTATGTTATTCTTTCAATGTATTTCCTTATTAAAATCAGGTGTAATTATTTGTTTGTATTTCTGTATTCTGTTTTGTTTATTCAAGTTTAACTTAACCAATCAATAATTTTATTAATACTTATGAATTATAACGGGGTGGGTGAAGCCCGTGGGTAACAGCTAGTATGCTTTAAAACCTTTTTTCTCAGCTTATGTGCATCGCAGGGAAAATCTACGCATACTGTTAGAAAGATAGTTTCCTGTGGATGTGCAGAATGCCTTTATAAATTAAAATACAAAAATAAGCACAAAATTATAAGTGCTTCGCTCAATAATATAAATGGGGTATTTGCATTTTTGTGACGCTTAACATCACGCACACTGCGCCTCTGCGATGAAATCAAGCAGTAGTGAGTAGACAGACACAGCAAAAAACCGCCAACCGGGCGCTCGAAGGCTTGTACAATAGGAAACAATGCCATTGTTTGCGCTTCCGTTGGTAACGCAAATATTTAGAGCTCGATATACTAGGAGCAGCACACTACTATAGCAGGGTTTATTGAAATCGTATTGGTGGATCTTTTGCAGTTAAACACTTTACCTGCTCTGGTTTAAAAAAAATGCTAAATTTTTATAATTTTTTAGTAGTGATTTCTATATGTCCGCTATTTTACCAGTGTAAAGCAGATTAATCTATGATTTTATATAAGAAAAAATATCTGTTTATTGAGAAGGCACGTTCTAACTTCAAAGGGATGTATATCCGTTTTTGATTTTTCCTTCGTCTTGTCGCGTCAGTTCATATCGTACATATGTACTTCTGTGCAAATAAATAACCCTCTATCATAGTTTTGAGAAATTGGTTGTGGGGTTACTGTTAAAGCTAAAATTCATTGACATGGGGGATGTCAGTTAGTTGTCTCAGCCTTATACATAGGCTACATAAAGTTGTCAATTAATCTCTCTACGTAATGTTAGGGGCTTACTCGTTTATATGGTCATGTGGCTTCTTTTGCAACAAATGATGCAAATAAAATAGCAATGTGGCATTTCCAAAAAGCAAAATAAATACTGTAAATTGTTTGTTACGTAAATATTAATTTGTCTGTATACGTAACTAGCCAAATTAATGCCAATCTATCTATCAAATATGACAATATGTATAATTTTACACTACTTTTTAATGAAACAGTATGTATTTCTTGTAATTTCAAGCAATACATAATGGTAATTTGTAGGAAATTTTATTCTCTTTCAGAATATCACGCTCCACTTTGCTCGATTTCCTCGCCATTTCAAAGTTATTTGCAAAAACGTTAAGCAACCTCCAAATGTATAGTAGTGAGAAAATACTGAATTAAAGATGTTGTTCTTAAGCTTTGTACAATTAAATCTACAGTTCTACTGAACCGATTTTATTAATTAATATGTCATTGGATAGCCTAATTTGTGAATACACTGTATTTGCAAATAATTATGAAAGTACTGTTGAGGTTGCAAGCAAGATCGTTTGGATATAAATCGATGATAAAGAACTCAATTTTTTGAACAATTTGTGTTGGTCGTGATTTAGCTGTGTGCTTTAATGAAATGGGAGTGGTATTTCAATGAAGGTTCTTAGGTCAAAACAAATAGAATAACGTAGTTAGAATTAATTAAATATATTTAAAACTAAATTCCATATCCAAGATATAATGCAATTTATACTTTATGATTGAGCGATACAGTATCTTGAACTTAATTGATTAAAACTATCAATATCTCAAGTGAAAGCTTTTGAAGTATTTTAAGACATATAAAATAACTTAAATAAAAATATAGTTACGTATCATTGATTGCAGATAGGTAATTATCGTTGATTCGTGATTCAGCAGTGTGCTTTAGGTAGTCCGATCTCAATAAACAATACAGTAGCTCAAATAAATCTGCGGTACGTCCTTAGTTGGCCAAAATTATGAAAATCGGTCGGGTAGAAGAGCTAACCCGACTCGGAAAAGAAAAACCAATTATTTTTATAGATGGTAATAATAATTGGTTTACCAGTATGTATAATCTAATCATACGAAACATGTGTTAATAATTCAACAGCTTATTGTTATCTAATTAATTTTTCTTTGATTAAATTTTCCACATTCTAAACATTCTAATGTTATGTGCTTAAACTGTACCATTAATATTAGTGAGTAAAGTGGTGTATGGATTTCATAACCATTATTTTACTAGAGACCGTTGTGTTTAACCATAACGGGCACTGTTGCTAGTAGATCTATAAAGCAGTTCCTTTGCTTCCTTCATTAGATAGATATAAAATATGGACTAACAAGATTGGGTAACATTTAATTGCGAAGCATTCGTTTTGGCTTGAAACTGTCAGATATTGTATTTGCGAAGGTTTATATGTATTCCTATACAGTAATAGTTTTCCCAGCATATCTGGAAAAGTGCACACTAAATATGGAAACCAACTCCTATTCTGAATTTAAGAAATTTCTACTAAGATTCCCGTACGTAGAATGGGCACCAGCTACCTAATTCCAAATCAACTAATTATTATTTATAATTTAATTATCGTCTTCAAATTAAGTGATGGTTGCTCTTAAAATAATAAATTTAACATAAGCAAATCCATATATCTATTACTTATTTAATACGCAAGCAGGTTTTTTGTGACAATTACTCCTCAGAAACTACTGAACCGATTGACATGTTTTTGGTGTCATTGGAAAGACCGTAACGTGAAGTTGTGCAGGAAACTTTCTTTTTAGGGAAATAATTAGAGAGTGAGGCCCTGGAGCCCTTTAAAGTTTCGTATTTCTCCATAAGATTAACATGGTAATAAACACAAAAAACCACCATGCTCATGTAGGGTGTGTTTTGTTGACATTGTTATGCAACTCCAACTGTTGTCAGAAATTAAAAGTGAGAAAAAGAACATATGTGAATTGAAAACAGTCAATAAGTTTGCTAATTTAACAGTTTACTACAAACATTTACTGACTTTGTTGAAATGAAATATCTAGAGTCGATTTGCAAACTATGTAAACATAGGAAAGTCGTAAAACACCACCAAGGAGTAGAAATAGAAATAATTTTTTTTTCGTTTATAATCGTTATTATAGACAACCTAATGCGGCTATGAGTAAGTCTATTTGTAGAAAACTCTAAAAAACAAGATCATCTTTTGAAAAATGATAAGATATTTACAAGAAATGTTGATTATATCGACCTGTTATGTACATACTGTATTGAGTATTTCCATAATCTTTGAGTCGAATCTTTTAAAGTCATCAGAAATTATGAATGTTATTCGTTTTAAAATAACGTCTGTAATACTTAGCAATTGCTCGAATTCGAGCAAGAGGGACACTAGTACTTATTTAATACGCAAGCAGGATTTTTGTGACAATTACTCCTCCGAAACTACTGAACCGATTGACATGATTTTGGTCTCATTGGAAAGAGCGTATCGTGAAGTTGTGCAGGAGACTTTCATTTTAGGGGAATAATACCTTTTTATTGTTATCTTGCAAATACTGTCATGGCATCCACTTAACCCATAAGGCCCATGTTAAATTTCTAAAAGTTTAAATTCACATAGGGAAAACCCCCGTGGTCCGATTTGTTCCATTTCAGATTTATACCTTCCCGTGGTTGGGTACTATAACTGTGCTAAATTTCATGCAGATCGCTTCAGCCGTTCATGAGGAGTATTTGTAAAACTAAAGCAGGAGTGTAGTATAAGAGCTTCGCTCGCTTCGCTTCGCTCCGTTCAAAAAGGTAAACAAAAGTTGTAACATGTGTTTACAAATAAATCATCTAAACTAGCACATTGCAAAATAGAGAACAAAAGGGAAGAACAATCGGATTGATACCGTTGAGCATTATTTGCTACAAAATGTATAACCAATAAGGATTATGCACCATTGGCTTTTGATGTTACAAGTAGACATTTTTCATTTACGTGAACCAGACGTACAATTTACTTTGAATACTGCACATAGGGATTCCAAATTATGTGAACCAAATATATCATTGACTTTGGATAGGTACTGCAAGTAGACATTCCATTAACTTGAACCAGACGTGCCATTGACTTTAGATACTGCAAGTAGACATGTAATTTATGAGAACCAGATGAACCATCGACTTTAAATACTGCAAGTAGACATTTCATTTGCGTGAACCAAATGTGCCATTGACATTAGATACTTCAAGTAGACATTTAATTTATTAGAACCGGATAGACCATTGACTTCGGATACTGTAAGAAGACATCAACTTTACATATAACACATTTGGGTTCTGCAAGTAGACATTGAGTCGTTATCTAGCAGTCGATGAGGAAGGACCTCGTTATCAGTTAACCCACTCGCTCGCCCGGTCCTGCGTGCCTCGCTGCTTACCATTATACAGTACCTTTAGTACGGTAACATTCAACATTTGTAATAACGTATTTGGGACATGACGGAGTGTTGTAAGTGCAACGTTGAGTGCAACGAGAACTCGTCCGACGTAATATCGTGCGTGGAGTGCAGTGACGTGATGCACGTGCAGTGTGCGGGACCTGACCTGAAGAGGAAGACCCGTAACCGTCCGTTCAAGTGTGGCAAGTTTAATAAGGAGACAGCATCAATGTCAAGTGTAAGTGATACCGAAGATTCTACTGTCCTCAAAGCAATTAACAGCTTACACGCCAAGTTTAGTGACACCCTTGATCAGAAACTTTCTGGTTTAGAAGGGAAAATTAATGACTCGATTTGTGAAAAACTTGACGTAATCAATGAACGAATAAATACATGGCAAGAAACAATTACGTCATCGTTAAGTGGCCTAAAATCAGAAAACATCTTATTGAAACAAGAATGTGTGGATCTCAAATCACGTTGCGACGACCTGTCTAAACAAGTAGACTCAGTGACGGAGCAGCTACAAGACTTACAGCAGTACAGCCGGATTGACAACCTGGAGGTCGTAGGGGTGCCTTTAACCAAGAATGAAGACGTGTATGCCGTTCTAAAGGCAGTTGCTAACACCATCGGTACGCCCTGGAAGTATGAAGACATTTCAATAGCGCATCGGGTGCCTTCAACCCGCCAGAAACATCCTAATATCATCGTAAAGTTCACCCGCAGAACTTCCAGGATGACGTGGCTACTTGCGGCTAAAGAAATCGACCTAACCGCTAAAATGGTGCATCCGAGCTTTCCTGATACACCAATATTTATCAACGAACATCTCACAGGCCATGCCAAAGAAACTCTAAACTGCGCCAAAAAGCTCGTCAAGGAGAAGAAACTAGCGTATGCATGGGTCAAAGAAGGCAAGATCCTGGTGAGGAAGACGGCAGATGGGAAACCAGCACGTGTGAGGAGCCCCGAGGACGTCAAGGTGATAGCGGCTCAACCAGCGGCTCAGTCTACGGCTCAACCAACGGCCCAGCGACAGCTCAGCGGAGGTGTCAATCAGCGCGGCAACAGCGGCTCCAACACGGACAATGCTTCATCGTAATCATTATGCAGTTAATGGGTTGAATAATGCACTCAGCCTATAAGATACATAGGTATTTTTAATTTGCTCTTTAGATTTTTATAATGTGTTTCATGGTTAGGTAAATTATTTTAAATTAACAAATATCATTCTTTCATGAGCTGTCAAGTAACTTGATGTCATATTTTAATAAGCTAAAGTAAAACTATTTGACCATAAATTGCAAACTTTTTCCCATTAAGAGTAATAACGTTCATTATATGATAAAATAATATTTGAAGCACCATAATTTGCTGAAACAGGATATTTCCTATCAGTTTTAATAATACTACTTTAAACCAGACTAGACCTTTATAATACTATATATATGATAATAATTTAATATCACCAATCATCTTAAACATAAATCAAAAATTCACGTTCTATTGTCATAAAAAAGTTACTATGTTCAAGATGTATTATTTTTTGTGAAAATGTACTTTATTTTTATTGTGTTGGTTATCCATAATTGAAGTGAAACACATTAATGTTTCAATTATTATAATGTTTCAATTATTATAATGTTGTTAGTTTATAAGTCATGTTAATTTTGCAAAAGTAATTAAATTTTCCTCATCACATTAATCAGTAAAATTATTTATCTTTAATTTATTATAACAAAGATGTATGAACCGTTACGTATAAGAGTAAAAAATTTTTATGAACCTTTTTATTATAACACACTTTCTGGTACAAATGACAAGGTTTTCTCACAGGTTATCTAGTTTTAATTATTGTTCATTCTTATTAACTGTAGGCTTATGTAAAATTACAAGTGTTATTGATTTTTTATGATTCGCAATGAGGGAAATATTATTGTTTTAGTTCTCATTATGATTCATCTTTAGTACAGAATTTGTTATTGTAGCGGCTGCAGGATCCGCACAGTGGGTTGTTTTTGTTTGTTTTGTTTTTCTCGGAAAATAATAAATCTCATACTTTTTTTTTCCTACAATTCGCATACAATTATTTTACTTTTACTTCATGGAGGATATTAATGTCTTTAGCGACAGCTACAGGCACATTGAGTGTACAACAATAGAATACTTAAATGACATAGGATTAGCTTTTAGCAAAGATAAAAGCTTTTTAAACATTTTCTACATGAATATTCGAAGTTACAATAAAAACTTTGAGTTACTTCTTATCTTGCTTCAATCGGTAGTTTTAAAGTTTGATATTATTGCGCTGGGGGAAACGTGGTATGGGGGTGTTGGGGAGGGGATGCATTTAGAGGGGTATAAAATGTTTCGCACTACTAAAGGGAAAAATCAAAATGATGGGGTTTTGATGTATGTGAGTGAGAGAGTGAATGTGTGTGAATGTAATGAACTGGAGCTGGGCGACGTGTACGGGTTGACCTTAGACTTTGTTTATCAAGATAAGCGGTGTAATCTGCTATCTGTGTACAGGACTCACGACAGTGACTTGGACAATTTTACTTACGCTCTCGAAAAATACTACGAAAACAAAAACAATCAAAAAACCTATTTTTTAATAGGTGACATCAATGCGAATCTGCTGGAAACTGACAACAAGACAGAGCGTTATTTGGATGTCTTGTATGAATATGGTTTTATGAATGGTATAAATGTACCGACTAGAGAGGTAGGCGATAGTAAGACATCCATTGACCATATTTTTATAAGTCACCACGACTTTACTGCACTACGAACTGCTGTTGCGAAGACTGAGATAACTGACCATTACAGTGTTTGTCTACAGATTAACTTCTCCAACAAAACAGAACATACATTACAGGAACTTCACACCTACATAGACAAAACGGAACTGAGTACACACATAAAAGAATGCGACTGGACAGACATTGTACAGGCAAATGACACAAATACATGTTCAAATATCATGATTTCAAAAATTCAAGATCTTGTTAGCATGTCAACAAAAACTATTAAAAAACCAAACTCTAAACTCAGGAAATTAAAGCCATGGATCACACATGACCTGGTTATTAAAATTAGAGAAAGAGATAAACTTAGTAAACAGATTAAAAAACAACCTTTTAATACAGTTTTGATTGATAATTTCAAAAGATTAAAAAATGAACTAAATAAAAATATTAGGGAAACCAAAAATAAATATTATAGGGAAAAAATTTTGGGGTATAAAGATAATCCGAAAAAGTTTTGGGGGGTTTTAAATGAATTGGCGGGTAGAAGCACTAAACATGACATTTTCCCACTTTCTCAATTCACATTAAACAAACCATACGCAAAAACTGACGACGATATGAGACCGCTGGTGGCCAACGAATTCAACGCCTATTTTACCCAAGTTGGTTCAAACATGGCAGCTAGAATTGATTCGAGTGGTCCACCTGTGGTACACGACTCTGACTATGCTGTTGACTCTGTCCTCGCACTGCACACTGTTACTGAACATGAACTGTACGGCTACGTCACCAGACTGAGAGGAGGCTCAGCTCCAGGGTATGATTGTGTATCAGCTGATTTACTCAAGGACAACTGGGATTCAATAAAACAGTCACTTTTACACATCACTAACATGAGTATCCGGAGGGGAGTTTACCCCGACGCCTACAAAATCGCTAAGGTTGTTCCTCTATTCAAGTCAGGAGACTGCTCTAAGACTTCGAACTTTAGGCCGATCTCATTGCTGAGTGTATTTACCAAGGTTTTGGAAAAAATAATTAAAGACCAGTTAACTAATTACCTTAATCATTATAACATTTTAACTTCACGTCAATTTGGATTTAGGAAATCGAAGAATATCTCTGACGCCTTGTTTGAAGTTAACAAAGATATTAATTTAGCTGTCAATAAAGGAAACAAGGTCGTGCTGGTATTTTTTGATTTAGCTAAAGCCTTCGACTCTGTCGACAGATCAATACTATTAAAGAAAATGGAGTTAATTGGAATAAAAAACGTTTCATTAGCATGGTTTAAATCATATTTTTTAGATAGAAAACAATTTGTAGTCATAAATGGAGTTCAGAGCAATTTAGCTGAAGTAGACTATGGTGTAGTTCAAGGAAGTACCCTTGGTCCTTTATTATTTCTAATATATATAAATAATCTAGTTAAAATCGACATTGAAGGGAAGTTTTATCTCTTCGCAGATGACACTCTAGTATTATTTGAAGGTAAAGACTGGGAAACAGTTTTCAACCTCGCAGAAAGAGGTATTTCAAAAATTAAAAAATGGTTTGATCAAAATGTTTTGACACTCAATGTAGATAAAACTAAATTCATGCCAATCGCTTTTAGTCATCGTGGTGACACACTCATCAATGAGTTAAAAATTCATCCTTGTCCAAATTTTGATCCGGCTTGTGACTGTCCAGTGATAGATAGAGTGCAAAAATATAAATACCTTGGCGTAATTATTGATTATAAACTTTCATGGGCAGATCACGTATCATATCTAAATAATAAACTAAGAAAATATATCTATGCTTTTAACCAGTTACAGCAGATTTTGGAGTTTGAAGAAATCAGAATTGCATATTTTGCTTACGTGCAGTCCCTACTTGACGGAGGAATAATAGCCTGGGGCTGTGCATATGGTTATATTTTAAAGCCATTAATTATCACCCAAAAAGCGATAATAAAAGCAGCCTTAGGCAGGAATCGGCGCTACCCTTCGGATGCTCTCTTCAATGAAATGAACGTTCTTGACATCAGACAATTGTTTATTCGAACCATGACTATTTACATATTCAAACACTCGAATGACATTTTTGAAAGAGTAACACACGAATACAGAACCAGACATGCACTAGGTGGAGGAATTTATTTGCCGAGACTAAATAGAACTTACTCTACAACAAATTGCTACTATGTTGCTCACACTATCTACAACAATCTGCCCTACAACTTACGCGAAAACTATTTTGGACCACTGGTCAAATACAAAAAACAAATTACCCTATGGCTACAAAGCATTGGGAGATCAACTGCTCAAAATTTACTGATCTCAACCTACAGACAATGAACAACCTACAGGCAACAAATTTACACTCACATCAGCTGATAGAGTGAAAGAACGATTGTATGCTAGCACAGTGCGGCCTTGGCTCCGCCCCAGTGGCTCTGGAGTTTCCCATGTTAACCTTATGAGAAATGAAATTATTGAATCTTAACAGCTGTTTCAATTAAACAAGTTGGTTCTGTTCTGTGATGTTCAATAGCATTAAAGTTACAAAAATTACCAACAGGGTGCAGCACTATTATTTATTTTACATTTATGACAACAGCTAATTTGCAACCAAAAGGTGAGTGAGCGTAGCGAACGAACTTCAACCTGGAGGCGAGTTAGCGTAGCGAACGAGCTAACCTGAAGGCAAGTGAGCGCAGCGAACGAGCTCCAACCTAAAGGTGAGTGAGCGTAGCGAACGAGCTCCAACCTAAAGGTGAGTGAGCGTAGCGAACGAGCTCAAATCCTAAAGGTGAGTGAGCGTAGCGAACGAGCTCCAACCTAAAGGTGAGTGAGCGTAGCGAACAAACTTCAACCAGGACGTGATTGAGCCATGCGAACGAGATAATCTTGAAAATTAAGAAGTTAAACGGGGCAAAGCCCGCGGGTTACAGCTAGTAATAACATAAAATCCTACTTCCTACTAATATCATAGACTAACCAACGTATGTTTTATCTATGCTAATATTATAAATGAGAAAGTTTGGATGTTTGTGACAAGTGAACGCGAAAAATACTGATCGGATTGGGCTGAAATTTGGCATGATGATAGCTCACATTCCCGATTAACATATAGGCATATTCTTATTTCAAAAATCCTTTCGGGCTCCGCCCCAGTGGCTCTGGAGTTTCCCATGATAACCTTATGAGAAATGGAATTATTGAATCTTAACAGCTGTTTCAATTTTAACAAGTTGGTTCTGTTCTATGATGTTCAATGGCATTAAAGTTACAAGGATTACCAACAGGGTGCAGCACTATTATTTCTTTTACATTCATGACAACAGCTAATTTGCAACCAAAAGGTGAGTGAGAGTAGCGAACGAACTTCAACCTGGAGGCGAGTTAGCGTAGCGAACGAGCTAACCTGAAGGCAAGTTAGTGCAGCGAACGAGCTCCAACCTAAAGGTGAGTGAGCGTAGCGAACAAACTTCAACCAGGACGTGATTGAGCCATGCGAACGAGATAATCTTGAAAATTAAGAAGTTAAACGGGACAAAGCCCGCGGGTTACAGCTATTTGAATATAAATATATCTTCTCTAGCTGCATTACGTCTAAGTACTGAAACAGTGGTGCAGCTGAGTCAAATTTCTTTACACCACAAATAGTTTTTAATGTAAGTTTTTGCATTATTACAATTGGTTTAAGTATCGTTGAAAACGTCCCTCCCCAATGAATTAAACCATACTTAAGAGTAGATTCGAACCAGGATAAATATAGCGTTCTAAGAAGTTTAGGAGTAATAAACTGTCTCAAATGAAAGAAATTATAGTTAATTTTTCTACGTTTTTTACATAGTTGATTAACATGTGTATGCCATTTTAAATCTGAATCTATATGAAGGCCAAGATACTTGACCGAATCAACAAAATTAATTTTTGTACAGCAACAATCACGAAAACAAGTAACTAAATGACAACGTAGATCGATCTCTTCTTTCAACGACTCTGTCAAATGAGGTTTGTAAGTAAATATCATTGCATTAGATTTAGAAGTATTGACGATTAATTTGTTTCTTATCACCCAATTTGATATTACGTCCAAATCATTATTAATTTTCATCCTCAGTAAATCATAATTGTTAGCACTGCATACTAAAGATGTATCATCAGCAAAAGCATATATCTTCGATTTAAAATCCATTGATAACATGTCATTAATATAAATTGTGAATAAAATTGGTCCAAGCACTCCCCCTTAAGGGACGCCAAGCCTTTGAGAACATACATCTGAGTAAACGTTTTTTATTTTAACCATCCGTTTTCTTTCATTTAAAAAAGTCTCAAACCACTTAAAACTATTTCCCTGAATTCCATATAACTTTAGTTTATGTAATAATATGTCTTGATTAACTAAGTGAAATGCCTTAGTAAAGTCAAGATAAACTCCTATTGTTGGTTTACGCTCATCAACATGATTAACTATCTCGCTTATGTCTTTCAACTGCTAGGTCAGTATTTTTACCTTTCATGAACCCAAATTGATTATTTGAAAATAAATTGTTATCTGAAAAATATTTAACTAATTGGCTTTTCACACAAGTTTCTAACAGCTTAGCAAAGGTATTTAAAAGTGAAATCGGTCGGTAATTATTCATTTGCAATGGATCAGCTGCCTTATATACTGGAACAATGAGTGCTGTTTTTAGACTAGAAGGAAAGTAACCTAGCTTTACACATAAATTAAAAATGTGACGTAATATTGGGACAAAAATCTTAACATTTTCTTTTATAGTATTTATGGAAATACCATCAAAGCCAACAGACTGTTTATTTGGTTTGCTTAAGATTAAACTTTCTAATTCTACCTCAGTAATTTCAGATAAACGTAACCTTGAGCTGCACGCTAGACCGATATCCGGCATGGCGGGGAATCCCGGCCCATACAATTCTCTAATCAGCTTATCCGGCATACCAGTAAAATAGTTATTGAATGAGTCAACAACTATTTTTTCATTACCCTCAACCTGTACAATTTTATTTTCTATATTAATAGATGTTAGTTCATTTTTTGACTTTCTCATAATAGATTTGAATATATTCCAATAAGACTTTGATGCAGCCCTTTACTGCTTCAATTTTTACTATTAATTTTTACTATTTTTACTATGCCTATTTTTACTGTTAATAGGCCTTAAAAAACTTGATTGCTCAATACATTTATTATAAATATCGTAAAAAACTGTTAGAGATTTATCAACATCCTCACAATCAAACACTGGCATCCAGCTCACTTCAGCCAACCTTCTTTTTAAAATTGAATGATCTACAGCCTTAACTCCTCTTTCAAAGCACTATCACAACTTGTTACGCAATTTACATTAACTCCAGCATGATCAGTAAAGTCATAGTTTTCTAAATTACTATGAAAAATTAAATTAGTCTTACTTCTGATGAATACATGGTCTAAACACTTTACCCAATTTTCTCTCCCCCAAGTTGGCTCATTTATAAACGACTCAAAACCAAATGAGTTCATTATACTTAAATAATCAATAACACTGTTATTTTGTTCTAAAATGCATAAATTTATATCTCCTAACATAATAGCTGTGTTTTTACAATTACTCAAAATACGTTGCAAATCATTGCGGAAAAAATAAAAATCATATTTATAGTTTCTATACAAAGCTATTAAGTCAATTTCAAAAGGTTTATCATTTATGGTAAAAACTAATGTCAGTTTAATTAATTCAACTTCACGTGACTGAAAGCATTCATAATTTAAAGTTAAATGATTAGAAATATAAATTACCACTCCACCAGTCTATGTGTATAAGTTGAGACACGTTTGTAGAAAACACTAAAAAGGCAATCTTCTAAACAATTTTAAAATATTTACAACTTTAATTATATAGAAATGTTCATAACACAGTAAGTAATTCCATTAGTTGCATAAGCTTTTACGTGAGTCTTTTTAATTAATTGAAAATTAAGTCTGTAATAACTCTTAAAATAGCTCCTGTAATACCGGTACTTGATAATTGCTTGATTTCTAGCAACGAGTACACAAGTTAAAAATTCAACAATGCATTAACATAACAAGCTCTCTTTCACGCTGCAAGACTAGTAAACGGCAGAAGTAAGGCAGAACGGCAGAACTGCGGTATTGGTTTACCATACACGCCTGCAACGATGCGCTGCAAACCGCGCGACGAGTAGCTAAATGAACCGTAGAGTAAGTGAGCCTTATAATATTTGTAGAGGGTTCACTTACTCTACAGATCATTGTGCCAATGAACTGTAGAGTAAGTGAGCCATCTTCTATTTGTGTAATAGTTATCATGAAATAGGCTCGTATAGTATACGAGCCTACTCCTGTAATTTATTTAAATTCAGTATTTTGGCTCGTATACTATACGAGCTTATTCCTGAATTATTCAAGAATTCATACGCTTGGCTCATAGGCACTATGATCTGTAGAGTAAGTGAACCCTCTTAATTTATTTGATATTTTTGATCGGCTCGTATAGTATACGAGCCTGTAGTGCAAGTGAACCTTCAATATTATTTACGAAGCTCGTATAGACTATGATTTGTAGAGTAAGTGAGCCATGTGTTTTAAGAATTACATATTTGGAGGCTCATTGTGTCAATGATTCGTAGAGTAAGTGAACCCTAACCAAAAGAAGTACAATTGTAATACTTCGAACGACAACTAATCAGCTGATCAGTTGACAATTTTAATTAATTGTTGATCCGGCTTGTTCCTGTTGATACTCGCGTATTCTTAACCTAAGTTGGTGGAAGTTAAATGAAGGTTGATTTTAAAATATCAGTTAGTGAAAGTGATGTTGACGAGATAGATATTAGAGCACAAACTGTTTGTGCTAATCTTTTGCCACCAAAATCAAAACAAAGGTACCATATGCAATTACATACCAGCAATTCATTAAATGGACGAAACAAAATAAGGTTAAATTGATAAATGAAAATGTTCTTCTGGTTTATTTTGAACTTTTTCACCCAACTCGTTGTGGACCACATATTCGATGCTGAGATCTGACTGTAAATTAACTGTTTTACTGTATTATTCCAGTTGTCCAAAAATATATGCATTTCCCTAATTGTACCTGATACAGTATTTATGGTAAGAATGCTGCTAGCAGAACCTATTGCCTGAAAAAGTAACGTATTATTTACATAGAGGATACGCGTCCGGTAACCGGGCGTGGATAATGCGTACGGCAATGACGTCATGGGGTTGCGGGAGCCTGGAACGCCTTTACCACAACAATACAACGATCAGCCATCGGTGGTCGTGGTGTAGTGGATAAGGTGCTCGGCTGTAATGCAAGAGGTCCAGGTTTCGAATCCCTTTGGTAACTTTATCTTTTTGTTGAAGATTTTGCACTGAATACCATTTATTCTTAACTGTACATCTTTTATTAGAATTTTTGGCATTTATAATTTTTTTATAGAGAAAGAACTTTATCCTAATTAGATTTTTTCATCATCAGCAAGTTTGGTTGGTTAGGTTAGGTTATGACAGTAATTGCCGGACGTCTAATCCACGTCTGGTTACCGGACGTGTATCCTCTGCCTATTATTTAACAATGTTTTACAAACACGTAATTACATGAAATCAGCTGATTATACAATAAGTCGTTGCATCACTTTCAGTGACAATGACAATAAACGAAAACATAACCTCTCTAGGAAGTTATGAGTAGTGATTGTTAGTAATAAAAAACTAGATTTTTAGTAATTAAAAAACGGTCGTAGGTAAATAAGAATTGTACGCAACTCGCGTTATAGCCTTTACGACACTCGTAGAAGTTTTTAAGGCACGAGTCTTTTAGCTTAGGCCTAAAGTCAACTGAAAGGCCCAACTAACTTAAAATAAACCTAGACCTACCACTACCAAAATTGCAATCTAACAAATTCAGACACAAGCACAACTAAAATCTAACCTATTCAATTACTCTTTCTTGAGGAATCCGAAAAATAACTTACAGGTTGAGTGAACATTTAAAACTTCATAAATAATTCATGCACGCAAAACATTTAATTGTCAATACTTAATAACAAATCAGCTTTTTGGAACACCTTTTCAATCAACTTAAGTCAAAAGTAAACAAACCGTAAAGAATGAACACCTTTACAAAATCAAAATGCACAGTTTTTTGTTCGCAACTCGCGGGTCCAAAACAATAGGGTTCTAACTAACAATTTTGGCGAAATTGAGTTATTGGTTTCATATGGTTCCAACTGACGTTCTTCATATGTTTTCATAAGTTTTATACCTCTATGACCACTTAACTGCAACTGTTTAAAGAAACAACTATCTAAACAGGTACAATAAAGATATACAGTGAAGCTATTACACAAATAGCTGTTATCGCAGGAACTGTTCCAAGGCCATCTGTGCATGTGGAAGCTGAGGTGCACGTGGGTACAGAACGTCGAGTGTCTGGTGAAGCCAGCAAAAAAAGGATAGCCTAGGGTTCACTACGATACTCGGACAGAATACGATTGAATCGATCTATCGAGAGTCTGCAATTACACTATCGATATTGAATTGTGTACACTATCGATATCGGAAAATCGGATTCGAGTTTGTTGTTGGATCTGAGTCTGAGTATTGAGTTTTCAATTTCAATCGGTTTCAAATCATCTACTCAATCCTCCTCTACAAACTAACTGTATGCCTAGCCTACGTACGTACAGTAGTTTCTGCTGACTTTATGTAAACTCAAAATGTGCTACCGTCCGGTATCTAAGACAATAAAACAATAATAGTTATTGTTTCATACTGTACAAGAATATTCAGATTTTTGTCTGCTGTGATTTTTTTAGGATTTGACAGGAGAAAATATTTGTATATTGGCTAGTACAGCATATTTTTTTCTCTAGCCCAGGATCCAGGGGGGGGCAAATGCACCTGTACCTAGTGTTTTAAATTTTGAACAAAATGGTACAACTCCCATACCTGTAAAAGTTACAATTACTTTCCCATTATATAACAAAAAATCAGATTTTTAAAAAAACAACCGGTTCTAATTAAATTTGGTCTGTTGTGGTCCTAAAAATATGAAAATAAGGTGTAGGCCTATAATAATTCTAAACAAAATAATACAACCCCCATTGTTGGTTTGAATTTTAATTTGTAATTGCTGTAACAGTTGCAGTTCAAGTAAAAAGCCTTTAGCACCATCTGTTCAATTCATGACAGTAGAACCTTGATAACAAATCGACCTTGATAACAAGTCGACCTTGATAACAAGTCGACCTTGATAACAAGTCGACCTTGATAACAAGGGTTATTTTCAAATCCCCTTGAAATTATTTTACCCCTAATCATATGTTATTGCAAACCTCGATAAGAAGTCAACCTAGATAACAAGTCTTATTTTATAATCCTTCTAAGAGTCTTGTTATCAAGGTTCTACTGTAAATTATAGCCTATACCGTAGATAAAACATACTCCCTTAGACTTGTGCTGCTTAGTTTAGTCTATGCCTATACACATATAATTCAAAGTCAAAATTAAGAGTCAAAATAATCCAATTATGATGAAATTTTTAACAAACGTGTAAAACGTTTGTTGTAGCGTTCCGTTCATGAACCAGCATGATCGGACTATGAGTAGAGGTAAAAATGGGGTTTCCTCATGTTTGACCTTATAAAAACTTCAAACATCTTTGTAAATAATTCATTGGATGTTAAAAAAAAAATTATCAACCTATATTGCAGATAGCTAAATGGTTACCAGTAAGTTGAAAAATAAAAAAAACGTGAAAATAACTTGTTATTTTGACGAAGGTAATCAAGGTGAAGTGTGTTCTTCCCTGTATCTTATAACGCTATATCAGCAAACATACAAATTTTAAAACGAAAACAAATCTTACATTGATTGAAATGGGTGATGAGTATACTACACTTTTCAGTACCTACCAAGCTTACATGGCAATTAAATATTCTTTAAAGATTTTATTGAAGGAAAGACTTATTTCAAATAATTATATTCCCACTTGATGTGAACAATTTAAGTTTTGTTGACTGGATAGGCCTACTATGATTAGTGCACTTTATAATCAAGCTTCAACTTTATACTTGACTGTGTGGTAATTTATAATAGAATATATATAAAAGATAAATAAAATATATAACTAAGATGTTTTTGTAAATAATTTAAATTATATATAGTTAACACAAAACAATAAGAGAGTATTTGTTTTGATAGAAGAAGTAAAATATCAATTGGGTTATCTCAATCGAGAGGGCTCTCAATTAATTACAGTATATATAACTAGAGGTCGCCCGGAAACAAGACTAAAATTAAATAATCTACAGACTTCTCAATTTTCACCCAATAAACATGCCAACATGCGATTGTAATTTCTACCATTAGTTTTGATTTTCTGTTTATGTATTTTGTGGCTATTTCATCATCAGCATGGCAACCCATAATGACCACGTTTTTTTTCGATTGATACCAATTTAGCAGTGTTGGTGTTTTCCGCAATTATTCCCAGCGCAAGCAATCGTTAGGAACGTTTGCGATAGACAACACAAAACCCAGTATCAACAACAGTCAACAGCGACGTCAAAAGCGACATTTTCTTCACGATTCCAAGGACAAACGCCGATACCATAAGGCCCCGTTTATGCACCAAGAGTGACCTGTGAATGGGTCTGTTTATGCACGAAGAGCGATAGCGGTAGCGGTTGGTTAAAGGAGAATGGAAGGGGGACACAGCCTTGACAACTCAAATTCTGCCAAATAATTAACACAACTATTTGTCCTAAGTGCACGTGCGCGTGGGTCAAGTTGGCAACCCTGGCTTCAGCCGCTCCCGCTCCCGCCGTGCATAAACAGTCCCATTTGACTCAATGTAGTTGAAAACCACTCTATCCCAAGCAACCGCTGCGATTTCTAACTACACAGCGGGCGAATTAGAAACCGCAGCGGGAGGTCAACCGCTATCGCTATCGCTCTTGGTGCATAAACAGCCCCATTTAACTCAATGGTGTTAGAAATCGCTCCCGCTGTCGCTACCGCTCCCGCTCTTGGTGCATAAAAGGGGCCTAACAGCTGTGGCGTTTCCAGCAGTTACGTTCGAACGACATCAATATACACAAAGACCAATACCAAAATAACAGAAACGACGTTTTCATTAGTTTACACCGATATAGATCACAATAGAAAACACAAAAGATGATGTAATTGGCATGATGTAGCGTCGGTGTTTCTTTTCCGCGGTTACGTAGGATACGTAAAAGCTGTAAACGATTGCGATAGGCATAAAAGAAGACCAAAGATAAAAAAAGATAAGAACATAAAATATGTAACAATAGCGGCGAAATTTACTGCAGCTACGAGTTTGCTCAAGAACTGAATTTATGTGGCAAATCACGAATTTGAAAATTCCCTGTTGAAACACAAACTTGCGCATAATGTTTTTTTAAAGTTTTCCGGTCAGTGGATACCTTGTATACAGAATTTTCCGTAAGTAAACTCCGGGAAATGGTTCTATGGGTCAAAATAAGTCGAAAATAAGGAATAAAGTTTTTTCCAAAATCACTTCGTTAACCAGATAGGCCTATACGCCATTTTGTATTTTTTGAACATTTGTTTTCTTTGACGTTTTTTAACCGATCTTTATGAAACTTGGTATTTACTTTATGGTAAACAAGACTAATGTTAGAAAAACAAACCATCTTCATTCAACTCAAAATTTCAAAATGGTGGCAATTTTAATTTTTATAACTTAAAGTACTCAAAAACGGAAAATTTTATTTAAAATGCCAAGAATACTTCTATTGGGTTAAAAAGGTTAAAATATTCCTGTTTGTCACATTTTACCACTAATAATCGTTATATTTAAGCCATTTCTTATTCCAAATTGTTAAACTTGGTATTGTTTGATAGAAAATTAATAATGCTAAATATAATTATTCGTGACATCTTTTCATACAATTTGCCGTTTTTGAGTAATTCAAGTTTTAAAAATAAAAATGACCGCCATTTTATAATTTTTCGTCGAATCAAGATGATTGTTTTTATCTCAAACTGGTTTTGTTTACCTTAACGTTCATACCAAGTTTCATAAACATCGGTTAAAAACGCCAAAGCTACAAATGTTTAAAAACAAATAAAAAATATTTAATATCTGGCCAACAAAGCGATTTTGAAAAAAAAAATATTATTCTTGATTTTCACCTTGTTTTGACACATAAAACAGTTTCCAGGAGTTTTGCTGTTTAATTACGGGACACTCTGTACATGTATAAAATGACACACATACAGAACGATTTTAAACATAAATTTTTCCCAAACATAATATAGACAGCAAAGATGCTGCATGTCAATAAGCGTTAAGCAAAAACACGTCTGTGACGTAAGGACGTTGAGGGAGGGGGTTGATCGTAAACGTTGCGAAATAGAATGCAACGTGAGGCCGGCAGTCCACTCATGAAAGCGCGCGGGGGGTGCGTAGCCTTGGCGCTGAGAAACCAGGCGATGTGGCAACGTTGGAATGACTCATCTGCAGTTGGTTCACACAGAAAGTGTCAAGTTCTTGATTTATATGTTTGTCGGGCAGACAAACACACTTTTACTATTGTCGGGGCCATTAACACACTTGTATATTTGTCGGGACATCCCGACAGTCAGTTTTAAGGTTTTTTGACATTTAGATGGAGTGTAAAGAAAATCTACCTTTACCTAGTTAATGTACGAACAGCAGTGGGTATATAATGCTGTTTGGTTTAAAAGTCCCGACAACTGTGTTTTATACAGGTGTCCCGACAAAGATTTGTAACCGGGGATGTGTGTGTGTGTGTGTGGGTGTGTCTGGATGTCATTAAACCAAATAACCAAATTTAACCTTTAATAAAAATGTACCAAATTCAACGAATCATAACAATAGATAAATATATTTCTTCTTAATATCCATTTGAACTTGGTAATAACTATTTAGGGGCCCCAAAAATCATAAGGGATTAGAAAAATTTAATAAGATTATAAAATTTAAAAAAAGGTCAATAAGTAGGCTAAAGAATTTAAAATTTAACAATTAATAAAGCTCTGTGCACAATTAACAAATAACAACTAAAAATATCCAAGTCCATGACGGTAGTTAACAATAATAAATTAGGCCTAAAAAACTTGCGGAATGTGGGGTATTAGCTCATGGTTCTGGGCGAACAGCACCGGAGGGCCGCTGAAGTGGGACGGAGAGGGGGCGTCCTGAGTCCCGAAAAAGGTCCCCCACGATGATGTGGTTTCTCCGCCCATGCTCCAGATGTCAAGGCTGACGTTAGTCGTCCTCACGGGCCCCAAAAGGCGCGCGTGGCGCGATCAATTTATTCCATGGTCGACATTAGAATCACCTTGATGAAAATAGAGGCAAATAACATATAAAACATGCCACAAAAATAAGATGGAAAAGGATGATAAAATAAGCCGACCCGGAGTCGGGAAACGCCACACAACCTTTGATTCCTATGAATGACACTTGGCGGTGGGAGTAATAAGAACAAGACCCACAGCCTTGTTCGGGGTCGTGGGAAGTAACAACTGAAACACTAAACTAGCCTACTATACAAAAAACACTTTGACCATTGAATATGAGTCGTGACATTCGCCGGTGGAATTAGTCACGGCTCAACCTCCCCCCCCCAAAAGAGGACACTCCTCTCCAAAAGGTACAAACAAACAAGCCTCTCCCCCACTTCCTGAAAAGAAATTGACCTGAAAGACAACTCAGGTGTCTGTGGTGGGGAACGCCAAGGGACTTCCAAACTGAGGGGAAAACTCACCCCCAGGGTTTGCTCTGGCCAGAGCTGGAAAATTTTGTGAGGGAAATACCTTCGCAGAACACAGGGGACAGGAGAAGTGATCAGGTTCTCTGGCCCAGTGCACTTCCCACCCAGACACAAGAGGAAAGAAAATTGCCTACGGAAGAGTTCCGCGGAAGGGCTTGAGATGAGAAATGTGCGCCCTCCGGAACACTTTTCCAGTCCGCGGATCTCCTAGCTCTGCCGTGACAGGCGTCAAAAACCTCAGGATGTGGTGGGGACCTGACCACCGATGACACAACTTTGCAGCTCTCTTGTCCACAGCCGAACTGGCAGGATGAGCCTTACAAAACACCAAATCCCCCACCTGGAAAGGGTTGTCTATTCTACCACGATTGGGCTTCCTCCGGACCAATTCCCTAGCTCTGATCAAATTTCTCCTTGCCGCTATCCAAGTTGCCTTGACATCAGCCGCACCAGGAGGTGGCAGAAGGTCGCCAATTCCCCACACATTCGCTAACGGGTTATTAGGCGGATAGCCTAGAAACAGCTCGAAAGGGACCGCCTTGTGACTCTCATAGTGAGCAGTATTGAAGGCAAACTGAAGCCAGGGGAGTTCCTGATCCCAGGTGGTCTGCTTGTCAGCATGGAAAGCTATGAGAGCGGAGCGAAGATTGCGATTGAACCTTTCAGCATGAGAAGGCTGTGGATAGTAAGGGGAAGTAGTCACATGGCGGATTCCGTGCCCAAAGCACATTCTTTTGAACAGATGGGAAACAAACTGTGTTCCGTTGTCGGAAACAATGGTGGCGGGTATTCCAAAATGTTGGAAGAGGTGTGTTCGAAGTACCTGCATGGTGAGCTTTGCAGTGGCATTCCTTAAGGGAAAACGCCAACAAAACTTGGAGAAGGCATCCACACAAACAAGTAGGAACTTATTTCCTGACTTGCTACGCGGGGTAGGCCTTACATAGTCAATGAAAACCTTCTCCAAAGGTCTTTCCGCCACCTCAGATGACAACAAACCAAACTTAGTGTTTTGAGCGGGCTTGCTCAGTGAGCACGTTTGACAAGAACGCACCCTAGCAGCAAGGTCCCGATCCATACCCTTCCAGATGAACATTTTCCTAACCTTCGCAATGGTCTTGTGGATACCTAAATGCCCACCCACAGGAGAAGAATGAAAATACTCAAAGACCATAGGAATAAGAAGACTAGGCAGCACAACTTTAGGTTTACCTCGCTGCCGAGCGCGACAGCAAAGGGCACCCTGGGACAGAAAATATGGGGGTTGGGCTCCCCCATTTTGAAGCTCACCAATAATCTTTGCCAGCTCAGGATCCTTCAGCTGATGGGGAATGAAATCAGAAAAAGCGAGTGGAAACTCCAAGAGCACGGCACAACCTGGTTGCTCTTGGTCAGAAGGATGATCGTCGGGTGAATGGTACATCCTAGATAGTGTGTCCGCAATCACATTCTGTGTGCCTTGAACGTGTTGCACTTGGAACTTAAGGGACGATATTTGGACAACCCAACGACCAATTTTCCCAAGCTGGCGTGGATGTGCAAGAAGCCACGAGAGTGCCTGGTTGTCGGTTTCCAATAAAAACTTTTTGTGCTCCAAAAAGCGTCTGAATTTATTGACTCCAAACACGACAGCCAAACACTCGAGTTCATACACAGAAGAGCTTTTCTTTTTGCAGGGACTCAAAGTGCGTGAGGCGTACGCAATTGGCTGCCTAACACCATCCACCTCTTGAGACAACACAGCCGCAATAGCGACGGAGGAAGCATCTGTTTGCAGGACAAAGTTCTGATTGAAATCCGGCATCGCCAAAACAGGGGGCTGCATGATAGCCTCCTTGAGAAGGTCAAAAGACGTCTGCTGCGCTTCACCCCAGACAAACTTGGCGCCCTTCTTCCGAAGCTCATTGAGAGGAGCCGCCAATTCAGCAACATTGGGGATGAAACGTCGGTAAAAACCTACCATGCCGATGAACCTAGCAATACCCTTGACATCTCTGGGAGGAGGAAACTCCCTGATAGTCTGGGTTCTAGCGGGGTCGATGCAGACGCCTCTATGAGAGATAAGATGACCAAGAAATGAAATTTCCGGCTTTGCAAAACTAACCTTGTCAGGATTCACGGTAAGGCCAGCCCTATTCAGTCTACTCATCACTTCTTCAAGATGAATCAGGTGGTCTTCGAAACTCTCACTGTACACCAAGAGATCGTAGAGGTAATTGAACACAAACTTGAACTTAACGTCATGAAAGGTGGAATCAAGGAGTCTGGTGAGAGTCTGGGCCCCCACAGCAAGACCCATCGGAACTCTTGTGAACTGATACAAATTCCACGGGACGCAGAAAGCAGTGAGAGGTCGAGACTCAGGTTTCAACGGAATCTGATGATAGGCCTGATTCAGATCAAAAACAGAAAAATACTTGGCCTTACCGAACCAATCAAACGCAGAATGCAAATCGGGGAGAGGCACAGAGTCGATTTCAATTTGCGCATTCAACTTGCGATAGTCCAGGACCATTCGGGACTTGCCATTGGGCTTTGGAACGAGAAAAGCTGGACTAGCGTAGCTCGAACGGGAAGGTTCAATGACACCATTCTCCAGAAGTTCGTCAATGATTTTTCTGAGTGTTTCCATTTTGGGTGGAGCTAATTTGTATGGGTGAGAGCGAACGGGACGGGTGTCTGTCAGACGAATCTCGTACTCTAACAGGTTAGTGACTCCGAGCTTTAGCGTCAGCACATCTGGGAAACGAGAACACAAGGTTCTAATGGCTTTAGCCTCGCAAGTAGTCAGATGCCCTAACGGATCAATTGTTGGCTTGCTGGGTATCTCAGGCTCGACTACCGCAGCACCACCACCAATTTCATCAGCAAAAGATATCAATACCCGTCTCGCAATTCGGAAAAAACACTGACCTCTGCCTAAATCCAAAATTAGGCCAGTGTGCTTCATAAAATCCGCTCCCAAAATGACAGGGAAACAAAGGTCCTTAGCCACTAAAAAACTCCAAACCCAAGAAAAATGTTCAATTTTGAACTTGAAACGGGCTTCATAGATGATGGGAAGGGGTGAATTTGACGCAGTCCAGCAGATAGGGGTTTTTCGCTCAACTTGCTTGATTAGCCCAGACGATTCAAGTTTTTCAAAAAGGGACAAGGAAATGAGGCAACGGGCTGACCCAGAATCCACTAGGGCCTTCTGCACCGTGGAACCTATGAAGATGTTGAGACGTGGGCAAGTTGAGCGCGCTGCTTTCACGCCCATGGAAGCAAGGCCCGCAATCCCCCGCAGCAGAGGCTCAGTCACAGGCACAACACTCCCAGAAGGGGAGGCAACAGAAACATTAACTGACTTTAACATTGACTTTGACTTACTTGAAAAAACTTTCAAATTATTGCCCTTTACTTTAACATCAACAACCTCACAGGAAGGATTTGGACAAATTTTCCTCCTGTGAGCAAACTAGTTTTTTGGACCACGTCCAAAATTTCCACCTTGACGGCAATGCCGCCGAATGTGACCTGGTTGCCCACAACCAAAACAAACAACGGGCTGCCTCTGCCACTGCGGCGGTTCGGGACCCAACCCCACGGGTGCTACGACAGCATGGTGACCAGCTAGGGGAAGATGCTCCGCTGCTTGGTCTCTCTGGAAATCAGCGTCCTGGACAGATCTCGAAAGGATGGAGAGTCTGTCCAGATCCGCAAAAGATGAAGGTCGTTGCGCAAAAACCAAACGGGAGCATTCCTCAGGCTTCAACCCCTGAAGCACAATGTCAATGAGCTCAAGCTCACTGATCCCCAAACGCAAGACCCTTTCCACCGTGCGAATGTCCCCCTCGTACTGGCCGAGAGACTCGGCTGGCTGCTGAGGACGAAAAACTCTTTCAACTTTCAGCTTTTCCATGACCCGACGGGGCATGAAAAGCTCCAAAACCTCTTTATGAAAAACATCAAAGCTGACGCCTTTGCGCAAACAATCAAGCAATCTGTCCCCCAACGGTTTCAGACAGTATGAAGCAATGAGTTCCATCAAAGTTGCGTCTGACATGCCAGGGTATTCACGCATGCGCAAAACACTCTCCAGGAAAAAACAAAGACCATTCACATCCAACCCGTCCACCGGCTGGAAACCACTCAGGACAGAGGCAAGGGGATGGGGAAGCTTGCCAAAGGAGTTAGAGATGGAAGGGGAACTATGGACTTGAGAAGGAAAGGGAGATGGGGACTGGACATTCAGCGTAGCCGCAGCCAAGGTGGACGTGTGAGAGGGGGACGGTGTGACATTTGCAGGCAACTGGAGCAGTGTACTCGGCGTAGGCGGAGCCTGGGGGGTACCCACTGGAGCCACAACATCAACAACAGACTTTGCCTGAACTTCGTTTGAAATTTCCGAAGAACGGTTGTCTTCGAAAATTTCAACTTTCTCTTTGACAGACTTTCCTGCCTTAATACTCTCCAACATTCCTTCCAGCTCAAGAATTCTGGCCTCCACCCAACTCTTGTCTTCATTCTGGATTTCAGGTTGCCCTAAAACCAAGAGTAGACGCTTACGCCAGTGCGTCAGCTGTGTGATGGCCGAACTCTTAGCTGAGCCCGTAGGCAAACTACTCCAACTAGCAATTTCCCCACTTAGCTCTTCCATCCTCTCTTTACATGCCTCCAGTTCCTCATTCAAACTAAGAGACTCAACCCAAGCTTGAGGCATGCTAGCAATTTGTTCTGAACTGAGTACGCAAAGTGCGTACATCAGTTCCAGGAGTCTCCCCCCGGGACCGCGTCTCGTACCCCAGCTCCGGCTTCCTCAAATATTCTGGCACAATTGACGCCATACCGAGTCTCAACCAGTACTTGACTCAAAACAAGGACAACAAAAATTTTGACAAAACAAAACACAGAAATTTAATTCCTAAGGCTTCTGGACGTTGATGCCTACGCACCTGATGGGGCCCAAAAGAAGAACCTGCCCATTCATACCGCAAGTACCGCAAGAAAAACAACAACAAATGACCCACGAACGTACACACACACAAACATACACCGATACATACACTACTAGACAACACCTAACACTTGTGTGATGGGGTGTACACACAAACCTTTTTTTTTTTTAGAAATGACCATGCTTTTGACACTCTTGCTCCCGAAGGATGCAAGTCATTGCCACCGATTCCACCCGGTGCATCGGCCCAAGGGGGAGCTCAGAATAAAATGTGTTTACGCCCCACCACAACAACAACGAGACCTTTTCCCAAAACTGCCAGGCCAGAACTTTCCAAGAAACCAATCCATTCACGGCCCTTCAAAACAAATCAGAACGTGGACAGTGATCGCATCTCTAAGTATCCGAGTCGTGAAACCGCAAGGCTCACGACAAGGCACCCAGGACGCAACCAAAAAACCACGGTCTGCTACCAACTGAACCATGCCCTCGTGCATGCACCCAGACTAACGAAATGGAAGCGTGATCCATGCGCAGGCCCGAGGAGCGGCTCATAAGCCGGAGAGGGGGGCGTCCTGAGTCCCGAAAAAGGTCCCCCACGATGATGTGGTTTCTCCGCCCATGCTCCAGATGTCAAGGCTGACGTTAGTCCTCCTCACGGGCCCCAAAAGGCGCGCGTGGCGCGATAAATTTATTCCATGGTCGACATTAGTATCACCTTGATGAAAATAGAGGCAAATAACATATAAAACATGCCACAAAAATAAGATGGAAAAGGATGATAAAATAAGCCGACCCGGGACCCGGAGTCGGGAAACGCCACACAACCTATGAATCGATAACACTTGGCGGTGGGAGTAATAAGAACAAGACCCACAGCCTTGTTCGGGATCGTGGGAAGTAACAACCGAAACACTAAACTAGCCTACTATACAAAACACACTTTGACCATTGAATATGAGTCGTGACATTCGCCGGTGGAATTAGTCACGGTTCAGTACAGAGCTAGGGACTACACCTGTGGTCCGATTTCGATGAAATTTGGTATGTAGGTTCTAATTCATGGTGTCTCCAGGAGTTTTTTTTCATTTTTTTGAAATTTTGATTTTTAATGGGGATTTCCCCATAAAAATCCCATAAAAAACAGGAAAAATCAGATTTTCTCAAGAATGGCCCTAACGATTTTGATAAAAATTTAGTATGTTGTAGCCCTTAAGATTATACAAATCCCATTTCTGTAAAATTTACGGTTCAAAAGTTATTGTAAATTATGTTATTTTCCCATAATAACCCCATAAAATAACGCAAAAATCGGGTTTTTGAAAACAATCCGGTTTTGATTTAACATAGTATGTTATGGTCCTTACAATTTTGATAGCTTTTTTTCATTTTTTCTAATTTTTTATTATTAATGGGGATTTCCCCATAAAATAACGGATAAATAGGATTTTCCCAAAAATGGCCCAAAACGATTTTGATAAAAATTTAGTATGTTATAGTCCTTTATATTTTGAACAAAAGTTTACAAATCCCATTTCCGTATATTTACTCTCACCGCTTACACACATGATAAAGGTTGTTGACAAACTTATGGGAGAAAGTATGTGTCAGAATGCTGATACCGTTTATTTTAATTCCTACAGTTCTTGAGATGGTACTGTGAAATATATACACAGTACCATTTACCAATTTATTTTTAAATTGTCAAATAAAAATTACTATATTTTGGAAGAGCTCTATTTCTGAGCTAGATAACCTATCCATCTCCACTTTTAGGGTAAAAAGAAGCTCAATCCATACTAAATATTTGGTAACTTAGACTTCAAAGATGTGATTTTGCATATCCTATGATAAATGTCTCTTATACTCATAAATGTTTATTAAATTTATTATATATTATATATTAACTTATGTTATTTACGTAATTTAAAGAGTCAATTCACTCAGATTCCTCCCTTTTAACATTAAGCTAAATTCCTTTCTACTTCCAACTCAGGTTATGACATAAAAAAAAATCAATTTAAAACTAAGCTTTGTATTTTGTACTATAGCTGTGTGCCCGTTCTACGCACGGAAATCTTTCAGATATGCTGGCAAAACTATTATATATAAACATACAGTATCTGACAGTTTCGAGCCAAAACAAATGCTTCACATTGGATTTAACATATGGACCAAGGCGATCCGGGTGACATTTAATTGTGAAGCATTTGTTTTGGCTCAAAACTGTCAAATACTGTATGTTTATATATAATAGTTTTGCCAGCATATCTGAAAGAATTATTATTAAACTAAAAAATGCTTTATTAGTGGGGGAGGCAAATTTAGTAAAATATGTAAAATAACAAAGTTGGCTCACCCCGAAAGGTAATCGGTGAACACTATGCTAGATGATATTGTATAGTAGTAGGGATGATATTTTGACCGGTGTTCACTCTGTATGAGTGGGATTCTCTTTTCTGGACGGCATTTTCCAAAATGGCGGATGCCAATGTTTGATCTTTGTATAACTCGAGCAAAAATGATCCGATTTTGATAAAATTTGATATAAATGTTTAAAACTACATTTATTTGAACGAGTTCGGGAACCAGCATGATCGGACCATGGAAGCGGGTGTTTATGGGGGGTTTTATGGGGTAAAAATGGGATTTTCTTATTTTTTGCCCCCAAAGCACACAATTTTCCAATTTCTCTCTAAACCATTTTAAAGAACTTAAAAAAACAAATAATTAAGTATATTAAAGTTTTTTTTACCTTTATTGGTTACGGAGAAAATTCAAAAAGTGTTAATTTAAAATTCCCATGTTATTCTTATGGAGGATATTGTCAACTCTTGTAGTTTGCTTGTTTATGGATATATTTTGATCAAACTTGGCAAACCTATTTATTTATACTAAGCTATTAATGTTCTACTAACATCACACTTTATTAGCCTCCCTGTAGCAGCAAACCTAGGTACTCGTTAAATCTAATGTTATTTACATTGAATTACCTAATTTAAAAACAAATCAGGCAAATGGATATACGCTTAGTCTGCAGGTTTGCTGTGACGGGGGTATTTATTCTTGACATTTCTTCCTTAACCTAGTGGTTCAGGAGATATAAGCAGTTAAAGTTGGGGTTTCCTCCATGATAAATAAATTAATCCGTTTTAACTGTCACCCTAATGTATCCCGTTGGGCCGTTGCACTTTTCTATAATATACAATTTATCTTCTGTTTTTAAAATAATGGACCCCAATACAATGTGACATTAAATTTACTTGTACTTAATTATTATCAGTAATTTACAATAATATTTCTTTAAACATAGATAATGATATTTCTTCTTTTTAAACATTAAAAACACTAGTAAAAGGTTCTTTGTGCAGGGTCTAACTCACCTTTTAGTATACATTCAAGAGAATATATATTCAAGAGTTATAATGTTACCTCCTCATTGTCCTGGTTTGAATAGTTCTTAAATTTCTCAAGAGAACATCCACGCACACTTTCTTGAGAAATAATAGCTTGTTTACTGTACACACAATTAGATCGAGAACAATCAGTAGTACATCAGCACTGCACGAGCTGTTTGTATGTGGGTGTAAACGGATCTTTTCCCATCAACTTAAATGGGTCCCCTGTTGTAACGTGAGGTTTTAGTTCACCATTACCGTCGTACCATCCGCAATCAAGTACATCAGGCAACACAGTAGCCTCCGGTGCTTTCTTCCACACATGTGCACGTTGGATGTGTAGCTTCAATGAAGCATTCGTAGGGGGGAGCATTTCTGGTGTTTTCTTTCAAAACTGTAATTCTCAAAGTTCATTGATTGGTTTGAGTATTAAATTGTCTGTGGTTTGAGAGTTTCTGTATTATGGAGAGAACGTGAGTAAATTTGAATAAAAAAATCTTCAGCCGATCTGATTGTCAATTGATCTTAACATTAATAACATCAATTAACATAAATTGATTATCAATTGATTTATAACATTATATTATCTGATAATGTTCCAACTCCAATTTCTGCAAGCAATTTAGGATTTTTCAGATAAACCTCTCATGCAGTCTTCTTGCCTATGCCTTTTGGCTTAATGGTTTTGTTACAACCAGTTATCGACTGAAAACCAATAATAGATTCTCGGATATCAGTTGGTATACCTGAGAATATGGTATGCACAGGGACAAATATTTTCTTCGATGATGTTCCTTGTGACATCCATATTTCATCTACGTTAATTTCTTGAAACATGCTCACTAGCAACACTAGCGAACCTGTATCTTTGTATTGTACAACAATCCGACTGTACCATTATTAGCGGTATTTTTTTTCATAGAGCAAGATTCTCGTATCTGCTTTTTCATGGTTTGAAATTAATGAATCTAACGGAATCACAGATGTGGAATGTGGAAGTAGCCTTATCACACTGTTCATACCCACCTGCTGTCACTACAATCTTGCTTGGGTTTGCTTAGAGGATACATCGATCAAATTTATTTGAGAGGAAGTTAGCTAAAGTTTTTTATTCTCGATAAGATTAATAAATCCATTCCAGTTCTGTGGCAAGAGTACGTTACTATCTCGTGCGTCACGTCTTATAAGGGAGTGCTCTTGATTTTGCGTTTGGTCCTAGTCACAGATTTAATTGAATTATTTTTATAGCTATCAAAGACAACATCAATTCTGATTTTTTTATTAATTCAATTGATAACATTAGGTTTAACGAGTACCTAGGTTTTCTGCTACAGGGAGGCTAATAAAGTGTGAATGTTAGTAGAACATTAATAGCATAAATAAATAGGTTTGCCAAGTTTGATCAAAATATATCCATAAACAAGCAAACTACAAGAGTTGACAATATCCTCCATAAGAATAACATGGGAATATTAAATTAACACTTTTTGAATTTTCTCCGTAACCATTAAATGTACACAAAACTGTAATATACTGAATTATTTGTTTTTTAAGTTCTTTAAAATGGTTTAGAGAGAAATTGGAAAATTGTGTGCTTTGGGGGCAAAAAATAAGAAAATCCCATTTTTACCCCAAAAAACTCCCCATAAACACCCGCTTCCATGGTCCGATCATGCTGGTTCCCGAACTCGTTCGAATAAATGTAGATTTAAACGTTTATACCAAATTTCATCAAAATCGGATCATTTTTGCTCGAGCTATACAAAGATCAAACATTGGCATCTGCCATTTTGGAAAGTGGCGTCCAGAAAAGAGAGCCCCACTCATACAGAGTGAACACCGGTCAAAATATCATCTCTACTACTATACAATATCATCTAGCATAGTGTTCACCGGTTACCTTTTTGGGGGTGAGCCAACTTTGGAATTTTGGCCATTCGCCTCCCCACTATATAGATCTATGAGGCATTGCCCTAAGGTAGGCCTATAATTGAAAGTTACTTTCCACAATGGTTAAAAGTGTTTAAGGTACTACATCAACCTCACAATTTAACACTTTATTCCGGTTGACATTTTCATTATAAAGGTGCTCTTGTCCTTTCCGTGAAACACTGAAAAATAAGGACATTAATGCGTTACCAACCAACATACACACAAAAATACAGAACTCAATTAGGGAATTTTCTACGCTTTAAGCATAACAAAGTACATATAAAATTAGTATTTGAAATCTTTGTTAATTTCATCAAATTTGATCATAACAATTTATATTTGCTTTGACCGAAGATGACCCGAAATGCTGTCGAAGTGACGGCTTACTATGTGAAATGAAGTACTATAGACGATTAATATTGGTAATTTATAATAAAAATTACCAAAATAGGCCACGAACTATTGTTAAACAACGTGAAGCGTTTAAAAATTCATGATTGTTTGCTGAATAAATGTTTTACTAAAATGCGTTATCGTTTTCTTAGCATAAACTAATATTTTGGAATCTAGATAGGAAAAGCAAAACTTCAAGAAAGCTTTGAAGACGTCAATTAAATTGAATACGGTGGTACGCCTGTAATAAATAAGGTACAACACCAACGATAACTAATTTGTAAAAATGATTCTTGCTGCTACCAACGGTTCTAAGGAAAAGAACCAGTACCAAAAACCAACGTTTACAGTTAAGAACTATAATACATCCGACCAATTATATGCGTTAATCAAGTCCCAAGGATCTCTTGGTTTTAGATTTTCTCGTAAGTTATCGATCGATGGTTATCGGCAATCAAAGTTATTTCCCATTAATTGCTTTAGTACCTGGGGACCGAGCTTTGCTCGGGGAAAATCATTAGTCCACTCTGAAAGCAGTCTTAGTACTGTATTGGAGACACATAGATCCATTCCCAAACTCCATACGGCTCGCCTTTACTACGTCCTACACCATTTCCTACGTCATGGACCTGTTTCCCTCCATTTCCATAGCACTTTAGGATTGTAGATACCTTAATCTAATCGTTATTAACAGTTCCCACACTCCGGACAGCTTGTCTTTACTACGTCCTACACCATTTCCTACGTCATTGATCTGTTTCCCTCCCTTCCCATAGCATTTCAGAATTGCAGATACCTTAATCTAATTGTCATAAACAGTTCCCACATTACGGACAGCTCGCCTTGACTACTTCCTTCGCCACTTCCTACGTCGCGGACCTGTTTTCCTCCCTTCCCATAGCATTTTAGGATTATATATACCTTAATCTAATCGTCATAAACAATTCCCACACTCCGGACAGCTCGCCTTTGACTACATCCTTCACCACTTCCTACGTCGCGGACCTGTTTTCCTCCCTTCCCATAGCATTTTAGGATTTTAGAAACCTAAATCTAATGGTCATAAACAGTTCCCACACTCCGGACTACTCGCCTTGACTACTTCCTTCGCCACTTCCTACGTCGCGGACCTGTTTTCCTCCCTTTCCATAGCATTTTTGGATTGCAAATACTTTAATCTAATCATCATAAACAGTTCCAACACTCCGGCTACTCGCCTTGACTACTTCCTTAACACCTTCCTTCGTCACGGACCTGTTTCCCTCCCTTCCCATAGCATTTTAGGATTGCCCATACCCTTATCTAATCGTCATGAACAGTTCCCACGCTCCGGACAGCTCGCCTTGACTACTTCCTTCACCACTTCCTACGTCACGGACCTGTTTCCCTCCCTTCCCATAGCATTTTAGGATTGCCCATACCCTTATCTAATCGTCATAAACAGTTCCCACACTCCGGACAGCTCGCCTTGACTACTTCCTTCACCACTTCCTACGTCACGGACCTGTTTCCCTCCCTTCCAATAGCATTTTAGGATTGCAGATACCTTAATCTAATCGTCATAAACAGTTCCCACACTCCGGACTACTCGCCTTGACTATTTCCTTCACCACTTCCTACGTCGTGGACCTGTTTCCCTCCCTTCCCATAGAATTTTAGGATTGCAGATACCCTGATCTTATCGTAATAAACAGTCCCCACACTCCGGACTGCTCGCCTTTACTACTTCCTTCATCACTTCCTACGTCACGGACCTGTTTCCCTCCCTTCCCATAGCATTTTAGGATTGCCCATACCCTTATCCAATCATCATAAATAGTTCCCACACTCCGGACAGCTCGCCTTGACTACTTCCTTAACACCTTCCTTCGTCACGGACCTGTTTCCCTCCCTTCCCATAGCATTTTAGGATTGCCCATACCCTTATCTAATCGTCATGAACAGTTCCCACGCTCCGGACTACTCGCCTTGACTACTTCCTTCACCACTTCCTACGTCACGGACCTGTTTTCCTCCCTTCCCATAGTATTTTAGGATTGCCCATACCCTTATCTAATCGTCATAAACAGATCCCAGACTTCTCACTGCTACCCTTGACTACAATGTATCGAGTAATCTTCAGTATAATCTTTGCTAATTGATGTTTTTCCTTTTGTACTGTATTTGTAATTTGCTAGTATACTGTGGGTAGTTGGCTTATTATGAACACATGCTACAACTTCAAGTCTTTTGTTTACTTTTACTTGTTATTTAATTCAGCCAACAAGGTTACCTAGCAACCCATAAGACTAATGTTAAAAAAATGTGATTTTCAGTTTCATTTTTCTACGTAATTAGATTTTTGTTGGCAGTTCTAAATGCAGTACACTCGTTTTTAGGCCAGAATTAAACTATTTACAACATTTGAAGAAAATCGTCGGAACCGTTTTCGAGATCTTTGTGCAAGCAAGCATACATACATACATACATACATACATACATACAAGCAAACATTGCTCGTATTAGAGTATAGGATTTGTAAACAACTTTTAATGTAAACTTATTGGCATCAGTTTGAAAAAAAACAAACAACCTTATACAAACAACTTTTTGTTATACATTACATATTCTCAAAACAATGATTGGTATATCTATTAACATTAGAAGGAAATGTGACAAAAATCACACAACGTTGGGTTTTTGGACGTTTGTAATTTTATTTCTTAGTAGGCCGTGTATTCTAGAAAGTACCGGTATCAAGCGGGGCTATAGAATCGCCCCGGGTATCAAGGATCGTCATCGAAAAGGTTGTTATGAATAATTGGGTAGGCGTACACACCCAAGAGATGAGCCATATGGGCCTATTGGCTGTATGGTCCAGCGATGGGAGACGGAGGTCGTCCCATAATCCTACCCGGGTATTGTTGAAGCTAATCGCCTGATTTATGGCCTTTCCTGGCAGTTGAGGGGTTGCAAGCACTAGAGTGGGGGTAGAGCGAGATAGAAGATGGAGTTTGTTGCCCCCAGCGACACCGGACGTCTGACGTTCCCAGAAGGATAGGGTTGACATTATAACAATTCGACTTAAAGAATTTGAACTTCCGTTAACAAATAATGCAATGAAGGGAATCAGTGTTTAGTACTAGGAAAGGTAAAGGAAATATAAGTGATTAGCGTACAAGGATTTAATTTGCTATTTCTTAGATATTCCTTACGTAGGGTCACTCGGGTCACTTTGCAGGGAAGTAACTGCGAGAGTGTGATTGCCCTCAATTGCAACCTAACAATTGTTTTGATTTTACGTGGTAGCATCATAAGCGAACATCCTTAACACAAAAACTAAGGCAACGCTGGTGATACAACTATTGGTCATAGTTTATTTCGTTGAGTCGTATATTAAGACTTATTGAAAGATTTGTTTATACAAAATAATAAAATCACAGTTTTGTACGATATTGAACAAGTTTTATTCAAATCTTTACTGCAAACGTCACATTCCAAATACCAATTGTGTGACGAGAAAATACGTAATCTAACCTGTACTCCTAATGATGTTGATGAAAATATATTTCTGGTCATTTATGATCTAGTAGTGACTTTGTTATAACAATTCTGTCGAACTATAGGGTGTTAAGTAACTCTCTACCAACCTTTTAGAATATAATTTCTGGGTTAATAACGAATGTATAAATACAGTATCACATTTAAAGCACCCGTAAATCAATGGTTACACACAGAGCCACCATTTTGTTTTTGTATATCCATGTTACTTAAAATTTTAAATTGTAAATAAATGTTAATGCTAGTTTAATTAGTTTTTGCAAGAATATATTACAATTTATAAATTTAAAATTTAATATGGCAGCCATTTAAATATTTTTAACAGTAGTAACGTTATACCAGTAAATCTTAAAATAAACACAAGAATGCTTTTTACTGTAAATTCTGACACAAACGTAATGACACATCGACGTAGAAAATCCAATTAAAAATGACCGAGATATGGCATTTTTGTAGTCTGTGTCTAAAAAAACTGTAATAGTGCGTGTGGTATAAGTACTTGTCTGCAACTATGTGACCAACAAACCAGAATCATAAGAACTAAATATATACTACGCGACACAAAAACAGTCATACCAGTGTTATTTTTTATCAGGTTTTCTATCTTTATATGTTATTGCGTTTGTCTTGAAGGTAATAAGGTATTTTTTGTGAAATATTAATTGTTTAGTATGAATGTAACAAATTTGCCAATATTTATTAAACTATCAATTAACAACCATCATCAAGTCAAGCCAACTATAAGTCTACTGTATTATTCTCCATACAAATAAAATAGCAATTTTTAATTTACAAATCGTCACTAATAACCCTACAAAAACACTTCAATATATATATTATATTAGTTGTTTTATAAGATTTACAAACGTAACCATTTAAACAAAAGTTCGTATTAAATAATAAAATATTTGGCTTTTTTATATATGCATTTTTATATTTTAAGTATTTATTCTATTTAACAAAATATATTTTGGCACAAATTGCATCTTCCAACTACAAATTATCTCAAGATGTCATTGTTGTTGAAAATGTCAATATTTTTGTCTGTTAAAGTACGATACAGTAAATGTATTTATTTTCATAGCTTTGTTCATAGTTTTTTTTATCAATTTGTGTTTTGTACTTTAAAAGGATGACATTCTTTCTTCAGATTTTTGTTGCATATTTTCTGTTAAGTGTGGGTTTATTTGTGTTTTGTTCCTTATTTTAACTGCTGACGAGTTGATGAAAATGTCTTATAAATATAAATGTATGCTCCAATTATATATATTATACGTGTATTTTCTACTAGATTTGTATATATTGTAAGTATTTACTTTATTTACAAAATAATTTTTGGCAGATATTGTATCCTCCAACTATAAATATATCTATTATTATTTTTGTTGAAAAACTAAATATGGTTCTTCTGTTTAAGTATAATACTGTTAGTTTTTTCATACCTCGACATTTTATACTGTATTCGATTTGAACGTTAAGTTATATAACTTGTCCATTAAAGTTAAAGGCCACAATCTACCATCTTTTTATTAAGAAAAGCGATTTTTCCAAAAACAGCAACTATATCATTTATAAATAGCCCCGCCGCAGCAAACCGAACTAAGCGAATTTAGATTTGCAAGATTGAATTTTCACTACAATAATATCTACTTAAGAATGTGTCATATTTATTCCCTATTTAAATAACATTAGTTTACGAGTACTTAGGTTTGCTGTTACAGGGAAGGTAATATAGTGTTTTATTTAGGTGAAATACTAATAGCTTAGTATGAATAAAATACTTCTTTTTTCAAATTTGACCATAATTTAACCATTATATTAGTAATAATTTGTTCATAAAGAATCAACAGTTTACTTAAAGCACAGAATGTATGTACTGAGAGGTCTAAAACACTATTGATACATTTAGGCTATTTACACAATATACTGTTAACTCACAATACGGTAAATAAATATCACCGCAAAGGTCCTCCGCGACAGTTCTTTTTTTCCTTTTACAGTGGATATTAGGTACTATTTGCCTACATAAATGGAGGCAAGTGGTTATTGATTTAGATTGAACACTCCAATCATCAGGCCGCCTAATAGGCGAATGACGCCACTGAACACATAAAAAATTATAAACACCATTGGATCACAATGTAATGGGGTGAGTTGTTGATCAGTTCGATCCTTATAGCTGAATTTTTACCTCTTTCCTTCTCTTCACCCTACACCACTTTCACTCTCTCCAACTCGCACTAACTTCCCCTACATTGGCGTCTCACCCCCTCCACTGTCCTACGCTTATTCATCTTCAACCCCAACGCAGGGACGGGTAGCGCTGACAGGTCAGCCGAGCGTCACTAATAGGATTATCGTATGGGCAGAAAGCCTACACCCTCCAGCGATTGCTTCACACGGTGAGTAGGGACCACAAGGCATAGAATAAATATTAAATATAAACTTGAAACTAAGGTATATCCACATCTATTCTACACGTATGTACATTTGGTAACAATTAAAAAATATTTACCTATTTTATAAAAAAAAATTCTGCAAATAGCTAATTTTATTTTGATGACCGGCCGGGTCAATCGCCAAAAAAGGTACTTAGAATTAATCTACATACATGAAACTTGGAAAGAATGTATCCACATGTATTCTACACGTATTTAAAATTTGGTAACGATAAAAAATATTTACCTATTTTATTAACAAAAAACTGCCGTAAATAGCTATTTTTATTTTGTTGACCCGGGTCAATCGCGAAAAAAGGTAAAAGCTAAAAAGATAAAAAATAAAATGAGCTAGGCTGTTTATGGCGGGTTTTTTTATAAAATAGGTAAATATTTTTTAATCTTTACGGTACCAAATTTTACATACGTGTAGAATACAGTGGATCTACCTTCGTTCCAAGTTTCATGTAAATATCTACATTCTAAGTGGTTATTTTGCTAAATATATTGAATTTGTTGACCCGGGTCAACAAAATAGGGAGTCCCGGGGACAAATGTGATATTTTTTAGGGAGTGATTTTAATGTAAATCCAATAAGGCAAATGGAAAATCGCTAAGTCTGCAGGTTTGCTGCGGTGTTTTTTTTTTTATTTCTGTATTTACATATATATAATAAGTATTTTTGTGATCAGGGCTACTAATGTAGTACTCAACTAAAAGAAGGGATATACCAAGTTCCAATAGGATGTGTTCAGAATTATGTGAGCCACCGTATTTAATTTTTTCTCCATAAGGTTAACATAGGAAAGTGGGTATGCTTGTTTTCTATAATTAACAATGAAAAAGAAGGACATTTTAGGCCATTTTGCAATACTTCTCAACTAGGAGAACCCATATACCAACTTTTATGAGGATGTGTTTTAAAATAAGCTAAATATACAATTTTGTTTATTTCGCTTAATTTTATAAATTGTTGATATGTTACAATATTTTAGATTTTGACAAAAATAATCCCCATAAAAGGTATACATAAATTCACATTTCCTTGTTCTCCGTTAAATTCTACAACTTTTGGTAAAGTTGCAAGCCAAAATCTTAAATGGTTACTACATGAAGAGCTGTCAAAAACAAAAAATAATTTTTAATCTAGATTTTTTTCAAAAATATTTTACTTTTAAACTTATTTTTATTAGTCATAACTAACATGTTTGCCCATAATAGTAAAGGAATCTCTTTGAAATTTAATATTCTATCTATCAATGCAAGTTTTATCAAAATATCTTGCCGATTTTTCAATCTAGGGGTCAAAATGTTCTACAGATACACTAAAAACCTAAAAAAAAACTATTTTTACGTATAACTAGAAAACGACAGGCCCACTTTTATAAACGGGCAGACTGGGCATATGCCCAGGGGCGCCGGTGGTTGGGGGGCGCCTGAGGGGCGCTCTGAACCACCGCCCACACTAGGAAAAATAGGGTTTTATCAGCCGGGATTTCAAAAATAAAATGGGTGATTTCAACTTTTAATTAATTGATTTTCTATTATTGAAAAAGTAAATAAATACAACAAAATTTAAAATACTCGACCTTCAGGTTATATACCTCGTGTAGTCAGGGAAAGGCAGGCAGCAGTGTGAACCGGGCACACTCACTATACTATCAGAGACAGGGAGAGGGAGGCCTGCATGGTGGAAGAAAATTCATATTAGGTGTGCTATTCCCGTCATATGCTGACGTCACTCAGATTGCAAACACCATTTTACCATTGAGACAAATTATAAAAACAATAACAATCAAATCAAAACAAATATATACTTATATGGCAATACATCAGCTGATTTTTTTGCAATTTGGGTGACGTTAGCAAATTACGGGAATAGCACGTAGGCCAGCTGTAGTCTACAGGCCTACGGTTGATGTGCCCCTTCCCTCTTCCCCTCCCTACACTGCTGTGGTCAAAACCTTCATAGTTATATATATATATATATATAAGGGGGGCGCTGCTTTTGGGTTTGCCCAGGGCGCCACTGACCCTTAAACGCGGCCCTGGAAAACGAGTGAGTTTAGGACATATGCTTATAGGACATTTTTTGCCAGTTTTGACCCCAGGAACCATTTCAAGTTTGTCAGGGTTCCCGTGAAACACCCTGTATAAACAATTGAAAACATTATAAAAACATTAGTAACCTTTTAAATTAGTTTTAATTATCAAACTATTTGAGTTCCGGGTTCTTTCGAGTGATTATGCTTATCTTGATTTGAATTTTAAAATTATTAAAAAGGGTAATAATGTTTTTTATAATATGTTTTCAAATTGTTTATATCTATACTTTTTTAATACGCAAGCAGGTTTTTTGTGACAATTACTCCTCCGAAACTACTGAACCGATTGACATGTTCTTGGTGGCATTGGAAACGTGAAGTTGTGCAGGAAACTTTCTTTTTAGGGAAATGATTAGAGGGTGAGGCCCTGGGGCCCTTTAAAGTTTCCTATTTCTACATAAGATTGGGAAACAAATATTGTTATGCAACTCCAGCTGTTGTCAGAAATTAAAAGTGAGAAGAAGAACATAATGTTAATTTTAAACGGTCCCAATTACTATTTGAATAAGTTTAATAATTTAACAGTAGTTTGTTACCCACATTTACTTATTACTTGGTAGAAATGAAATATTTACTATTTGAATTTGGGCTGGCGTAAAAATTATAATGAAAAAAAACAAGAGAGCCTGGATAAATTGATATACTAAAAAGAAAACTGAATTAACACCGTGCTGCATTTCTCAGTAGGCCTAATCATTGAAAGAGCGGATTTGCAAACTGTGGAAATATGGGAAAGTCATAGAAAACCACCAAGGAGAAGAAATATAAATAACTAGCTGGCCCGACAGACGTCGTCCTGTCCTAATGTGGTTTTATGTCAAATGCTCGTTCATTTTCAAGATTAGGTCGTTCGCATGGCTCAATCACGTCCTGGTTGAAGTTCGTTCGCTACGCTCACTCACCTTTAGGTTGGAGCTCGTTTGCTGCGCTCAATTGCCTTCAGGTTAGCTCGTTCGCTACGCTAACTTGCCTCCAGGTTGAAGTTCGTTCGCTACGCTCACTCACCTTTAGGTCGGAGCACCTTTAGTTTCCCTTTAGCATCTAGGTAGGCCTACTCTAAACCTATTGTTATTTAAATCTAGGTTTAGTTGAAAATCAATTCAGACAAATTGAAATTCGCTTAGTTGGCAGGTTTGCTGCGGTGGGGGTATTTATTCTTTATACAATGTAGTAATAATATATTCCTCTACTCTAACAATTAGAGTCTGACTCTGACTGTAAGAATAACTAAATAAAATAATTTTTGAAAGGTCAAATACATAAAAGAATCATTGCAATACATACCAAATACTTTTGGATTATTTGCTTCACTTTTCATAAAAAAAAACCTTTCATATCATCAACAATTAATTACTTTGTATTTTTTAAATTTTCAGTTATGAAAATATTATTCCAACTGTGAAATGTATTTAGTTTTTTTTTTTACTGGAACCGAAACTTAGATTTATGTTTGTGGCAGTTCTGAAGTGTCCTCACAATGTTCCCCTTCACTTTGGCAATTTGGATTTTTGCATTTGTGAGGCTGGCGAATTCTGTGGGGCTCATGGTGTCTATGTTGAATATGAGTTCCGGGTTCTTTCAAGTGATAATGCTTATCTTGATTTGAACTGTCATGCTGGGATAAATGATTATGCATTTTGTGGTTCAAATGGTTATGATGGTTCACATGGTTGTTACGTAGATTTGAAAGCCTCCTTGGAACAACGAGGGTATTTCTAGAAATCTTATGCTCCAAAGGAGTTCCATGGTTGCTATTTTCAGTTTCTGAGTTAGAACCCTCTTCTTCTTCACCCTCATTGCTCTCACCGTTTTGAGGAATGAGATAAAAATGAACTTTGGGAACAGGATTTTTCTTAGGTATTGGCTGTGAAAACAGTTCGTGATTTGCTTGTTGCACTTTTGCTGCTCGGTCATACGGATGTTCAGACGGTTGCAGACAACAGGTTGAAGGAAAGTCGTCATCACTGTCGGTTTCTTCATCAGAGATAGTAAATAAACCTACAAATTCTGGATCGTTGTTTGGATCTTCCATCAATTTCAAACTGTGCATATTAGGCTACCTAAGTTTTGTTTTACGTTTTCCAAAATGATTTCTTGGGCTGGACATGCCTAATTGAATAATAAATAATCAAACATGTCTTATAACCCAAAAATGTATAGTAGTTAACGCTTATTGATACTATATTGCTACAAAAGAGCGGACATTACAGAATTAAGTTTTAGAACTAAAACGATGCAACGCTTAAATTTTGTTTTGAAAAATAGTAATTATAATGCCAGGTTATAAATCAATATTGACACACCTGAACCATTTTTGAATTTACAGTAGGAAGGAAAATCTACTGTTACAGTCTATGAATCTATGTTAACACTAGCTGTACCCGCGGGCTTTGCCCCGCTTAACTTCATAAGTAAAAGCATGGCTCAATCACGTCCTGGTTGAAGTTCGTTCGCTACGCTCACTCACCTTCAGGTTGGAAATCGTTCGCTGCGCTCACTTGTTTTCAGGTTAGCTCGTTCGCTACGCTTACTCGCCTCCAGGTTGATGTTCGTTCGCTACGCTCACTCTCCTTTTGGTTGCAAATTAGCTGTTGTCATACATTTAAAAAAGTCATCCCTTTTATTGGTTATAATACAGTACTTTTATAAAGGTTTTTACGTTTTAATATTTAACATTGGAGAATTAAAACGTTGTTAAGTGCACAGGTGTGCTGCGATTGGGGTTTAATACATTTGGACTTATTCAAAAGTAAAATAGTTTTCTGTGCTGCAATCTGTAGAAACACTGTGGCACTATTTCAAATCATGACTAATGCTAATACAGAATGTTGTAGTTATTCAAACTTACAAAACAGTTGGTGAAAGTAAACATCTGCTTTTAAATTATATTTATTTGTAAACATTCTAGATCAAAAAGTCTGACATTGGCTCACTTTAAATCCTCTGGGGCAGAGCCCTTTTGACGGATCTGCACCAAACTTCACTCGAACCATCCTTGAAAGATGCTTAATAATGCCTGAAAGTTTCATTACAATCTGTCGAGCGGTTTCGGAGTCCATAACGTATATACACATATATATACATACATAGTTCCTCTTTTATAGATATAGATGTATGTATGTTCATATATATATAATAAACCGTTATTAATGAGCGAATCGAGCGAAATTCTTATACTAGGCTACACTCCTGCTTTTGTTTTCCATATATTCTTCCTGAACGGCTGAAGCGATCTGCATAAATAAATGTAACACAGCCATATAGCATTGAGTATACACGTATGCAGTTCGTAAATGAACGTATATGCTAAATATATGCTAACCAACTACGGGAAGGTATAAATCTAAAATGGTACACATTACTCTACGCGAATTACAATTTTTAGAAATTAAAAATGAGCCATATGGGTTTATTGGTCGCCATGACTTGATTTGCAAGATAATCTTTTTTACAACATTTATTTCTGGTTCAATGTAGACATTATTCACAGAAGCGTTAACAAAATAAACAAGAAATTGACAATAATAATATCGTGGGTTCGCCCAGACCTGAGACACCCTGTAACATAATTAATTTTGAGAAATATGTTTAATCTACTTTAGGCTTCATTCATCCAATAGATCTTGAGGGACTCTTCGACGTAGCCTCATGTTCTCAGTTGCTTCACCAAGATGAAAAGTTAATGCACCAGGAACATTGTTTAAAGATTTTAGAAATTTTGAGGTGGTTTTTTCAATAAAGGCCGAGATAGACTCCACTCCTAGTTCTTCATGTATATGCCTGTTTCTAACAAACCAGGGAGCATTCACCGCTATTCTTAGAATTTTGATTTGAATCACTTGAATTTTGAAGAGTTTGTTTTTTGATATAGCTAATCCCCAGATAGGAGATGCATATGTAATCAAGGGCCGAATTATTGATTTGTAGATTAGAACTGTACAAGCTGGCTTCAGAGTAGATTTCCTATTGATTAAAGGGAAAAGCTTTGCAAGGCGTGCATAACCTTGGGACAGTTTTTGATTAATGTGGTAGTTCCAATTAAGTTTTTTGTCCAGCCATACTCCAAGATATTTTATGGCCTGGTCATCAGGGTTCCAAGGTAGAAAGTTACCATATATTTGAATTTCATGTGGCAATGTATGTTTTTTCAAGGAAAATATTTTGGTCTCACATTTAGTTGAATTTAGGCGAAATTTCCACTTGTAGAACCAATCAATGAGAAGATCCACAGAGTATTGCAGGGAATACGTGGCCTCGTGGATGTCGGAATGTTGGCACAGGATAGCAGTGTCGTCGGCGTAGAGAGCTAATGAGGCGTGTTCTGGAAGAGGGATGTCTGCCATGTATAGATTGAACAATACAGGGCCCAAAATTGAACCTTGTGGAACTCCTGCATTGACTCGTCGTACAGATGATTTAGAAGAACTAATTTTAACAGAGAAGGTCCTGTGACAGAGAAATGATTTTACAATACTGGCTAAATATTTTGGAAATCCAAAATTAATCAATTTAAAGACAAGACCGTCATGATAGACTCCAGTGACAGCCTATAGTTGGCTAGATTTTGTGCATCTCCTTTTTTGAGGATCGGGATTACCTTTGCAATTTTGAGTTTTGACGGAAAGATCCCACTAATAAAAGAGGAATTGATTAAGTGGACTATTGGTTTTATTAGTTGATTACTTGCTTTCTTTATCACTATCATTGGAACCTCATCATATCCAGTTGAAAGTTTATTTGGAAAAGAACTTAACCATACCTTATCAAATGCCTGAGATATGTCAAGAAATGCCGTTACTGTGTGCTGTTTCCTCTCAAACCCTTTTGAATTGAATTGAATTGAAAATGTCTTTATTCATATTATATACAGTGGTATACATCGAATGGCGTCATTATACTAAATTACAGCTAACAAACTAATTTCTTTACATTTCCTCCATAAGCCATAAGGTACATATTTAAAACAACAGTTGATCATCATAAACAACAAAAAGTATGGTTTTCAGAGTTCATCAAATTTATATAATGTTTTATTTGTCAAATGCAGTTTTAATTTTTTCTTAAACATGTTTACATATTTAACGTTTCTCAATTCCACAGGTAGCCGTAGTAAAAACTTAGCACCCGCATTTAATGGTTTTTTATTATAAAACTCTAGCCTGTGGAAATCAATGGCAATTTGATTTCTATTTCTTGTAAAATAGGAATGGCTGTCACCTAACCTGGGAACCAGATTGTTTATACTTAGTTTTTTAGCATGAAGTGCTGTGTGAAAAACATATAAACTGTAAACAGTCATTATGCCCAAATCTGTAAAATGCTGACGAACCGAATCACCAAAATTCAAATTCATTATGATTCTTATCGCCCTTTTTTGAAGAATAAGAATTCTATCCAAATTTTGTTTTGATGTACCTCCATAGATTTCAATGCCATAACTGATTGCTGATTCAATAAGAGAAAAATAAATTGTTTTTAATGTATTTACTGAGCAAAAATTAGACATCCTATATAAAGCATACAATCCAGAGGTGACTTTGTTAACTACATGATCTATGTGGAGATTCCATGATAAATTTTCATCCAATGTTAAGCCTAAAAATTTGGTAGAAACAACTTTTTCCAAAGAGTGGTTGTTTATTTTTATTACTGGATTTACTGAATTTTTACTTCTTCCTGCATTGAACATGATAAAATTGGTTTTACTTGTATTTAATAATAGTCTGTGATTATTTAAAAAGTTATGGATACCCAATAAAGCTGAAGAAGAACTATGTTCCAAATTATTTATTGTATTGCTACTAATTTTGAAACTTGCATCATCTGCATATAGACAAAGTGTTTTTGTTGAGCCATTTTGAAAAGAATGTGGAATATCTTTTAGATAGCACAAAAACAACAGAGGTCCAAGGATAGAACCTTGCGGGACCCCATGCTGCATCTGTGCTAGCGAAGAATGACTGGTGACTGTTTGATTATTAATGGTACTTTTTATTTCAACAAATTGTTTTCTATTAACCAAGTATGAGCTAATCCAATTTAAAGTATTGCCATTGATTCCCAGGCCTTTGATTTTGTTTAAAAGAATTTTGTGTGAGACGCTATCAAAAGCTCTGCTCAGGTCCAAGAAAATACCTATTGTTTTCTCTCCTTTATCCACAGAGTCAATTACCGAATTAATGAAATCTATGCCAGCAGTAATAACTGATCTATTTGGTCTAAATCCATGTTGTTCCTTATCATGCAAACAATTGGTTTCTAGAAAATGTACTAACTGATTGTAGGCTGCTCTTTCAAAAATTTTAGAAAAGGTTGGTAATAATGATAATGGCCTATAGTTGGCTAGATTTTGTGCATCTCCTTTTTTGAGGATCGGGATTACCTTTGCAATTTTGAGTTTTGACGGAAAGATCCCACTAATAAAAGAGGAATTGATTAAGTGGACTATTGGTTTTATTAGTTGATTACTTGCTTTCTTTATCACTATCATTGGAACCTCATCATATCCAGTTGAAAGTTTATTTGGAAAAGAACTTAAAATTTTTTTAATTTCAATTTCTGTAACTGGTCTAAATTTAAAATTTTGATTTGTGAAATTATTGAAACAAGGCAGAGCATCATTGTTATTTTGACTATTTGGATCTAACTGTGGAATTATCGAACGTTCAACATAACTGGAGAAAAAATCATTAAAATGTCTACAAATTTCCTGCGGATCTTCTAATGTATGGTCGTTATATACAATTTCAATGTTGCTACACTGTTTTTTCTTATTACCAATCTCAGAGTTGAGGATCTGCCAGGTTGTTTTACTAACGTTTTTAGATTCTTCTATTTTATTTTTATAAAAATCTTTTTTTTTATTAATTAAATTCTGTTTGTAATTTTTCCTTAAAGTTTTAATTCTGTTAAACATTTGTTGATCCTTAACAACTCTGGCTTCTATACTTAACTCTACAATTTTCTGTCTATCTTGTTTTAAATCAGGTGTTATCCAACTATCCTTACAATTCCTGGACCGTTTTTTAACTTTAGGAAAAACTAAATTGAAATAGTACATAAAAATGTCATGAAAAGTATCAAATTTTACATCAACACTAGCATTATATACACTAAACCAATTCTGTCTTTCTAATATCGTACCAAACAATGACAAATTGCTTTCATTAAACACTCTAGTTTCTCTTGTCACATATTTATTTTTGTGCTTAATTTTGGCTTTATTTAAGTATTCTCCAACAGAAGGATCTACAGATACCATTAGCCCATCATGGTCCGATAATTGTGTGTCAATTCCCTCGACTCTAATTGAAAGCTCATCAAAATTAGTCAAAACATTATCTAATGCGGATTCTGTAGTACAAGTTATTGATTACTTTGACTATCATTTCATATATTCGTAAGATTTGATGTATGGGCGAATGTTTTGGCCGAAATCCAAATTGATGAGCAGGAATCATATTTGCAGCATCCATGTAACAAACAGGCAATTCGTTTCAAGATGATTTTTTCAAAGACTTTAGAAAGTGTAGAAAGTAAGCTGATTGGACGGTAACTCGATGGAGAAGACTTCGGTTTATTGGGTTTATGAATAACTGATATTTCCGCATGCTTCCAAATAGAAGGGAAGTAAGATTTAGACAAACATGCATTAATAATTGATGTGAAATATGAAAAGCCTTTGTTGGTGAGATTTCGCAAAATAAAAACATAAACATTACTGTGTAAACAATCCTACTTTGACAGTTCTCATTGCGTATCACAGATTTTTTGTTGCTGCTTAGTTCAAATTAGCTGTTTTCATAAATGCAAAAAAAATAATATTGCAGCACTCTGTTGGTAAATCTTATAATTTTTTAATGCTTTTCATATCATAGAATCAACTTTTTTAGTTGAAACAGCTGACTTAATCTTTAATTCCCTTTAAATATGAATACTTATAAGGTTAACATGGGGAACTACAGAGCCACTGGGGCGGAGCCCGAAAGGATTTTTGAGATAAGAATATGCCTATATGTTAATCGGGAATGTGAGCTATCATCATGCCAAATTTCAGCCCAATCCTTCCAGTAGTTAATGCGTGATTGAACTTCCAACAAACAAACAAACACACAAACTTTCACATTATCTATACTATTATATAAAAATCTAATGGTGTCTGTCTGTAGGTGTATTACTAATAGGTGCAAAAACTACTGAACCAACTGGGCTTAAATTAAACAAAAATATAGCTACCATACCAAGGACCATTATAGGACTATTCACATTTCGATACTGACCGAAGGCTTTGCCCCTTGGCTTTAAAAGTTCTGAAGTGAACATTTTAAAAGTAAATATTGATTGGTCTCCATGGCTGTGATGAGAACCCTAACAATGTTTGTTTACATTTGCTTTGACATTTAAATGTAAACAAGAACTGCTAAACTGCATATTTCACAATTTCAGACAGCTGATACAAAGAAATTAAATATAATATGTTCCATAACTATGAGGTAGGTTTATTTAAACTAGCCTTTTATCATGGATTATTTATTCTAAAACTAAGTCAATGATTATAGAAAAAAAATATTCTATAACCGTTGCTGTATCAACTCCGGCTTTGCTTTGGATTTTTTAAAGTGTCTAAGTTATGAAAATAATGTTATTGATATGTTTTCATGGAAACAGTATAAAAATTACAAAGTATCTAGATGTTTTATATGAATTTGGAGGCTACTTTAAATAAATTCTAACTGCTTAACATGTGTTTGATTAACTTATCATAACTTGCACAACACATTGTTTTTTATATGTATATTTAGGTAAATTAAGTTATTGTGTTTTGCTAAACCTATGCTTAAATTAAACTAAAGAATATCTTCAATAACTAAATTGTACGTCGATTTTTGTTTTCTAAAATCTGTTGTATATGTGTAACTATATTTGATTATCAAATAGTACAAAATACTCTTATTTTATCTTAACATAGCTTTCAGTTCACATTTCCTTTATTTGATACATTTATTATTTGTGTTTTGCCACACCACTGATTAAATTAAACCAAGGAAAATATCATAAAACTAAGCAGTACACAGTGGTTTTTTGTTTCTAAAATCAATGAAATATCTGTAACTATGTTTACTTAATGGTAAGTGTGAAAATGTAAAGGCAATGGACGATGGAACTGATTAAAAAAACGAGTTTGTATATTAAGTTGTTTGTTGATATTTTTGTAGAGTAGAATCAGAGATGCAATGAAACATATCCTGCATTTGCTATTACATTTTTTAGTCCTTGATGCTTTGATAATCATATTAGTTTTGTCTGCTGTCTTTAATGCTAAATTATTTGTTTAAAATTTTTATAGTACCTATAGACATAGTTTCTTTAATATAAAAAAAAAAAAACTGTATTGATAAGGCACAGCAATATTTCTTAAGTTTATAACAGCTGACTTAGCTAATGATGGTATTTACTCAGGGGAGGTATAGAAGAGGCTACGATGACAGCTGTGGGCTTCTTATTAACTGAGGGAACGCCATTACCGTAACAAAACGATCAGTAGTCATCGGCCTCGGTGGTCTAATGGTTAGCGTGCCGGGCTGACATGTTGAAGGTCCCTGGTTCAAATCCCGCTCGTGGCATTAACTTTTTGTCCAAGATTTTTTTATTATCAGCAAGTTTGGTTGGTTTGGTTCGGTTATGACAGTTTAATTTTATTATTAAGTCATTATAAAATTTTAGTAGAGCAATTTCTAGTTTTATTTAATAAACAGAATTATTTTTTCTATTAATAAACTTTTGTTATATTATTTTATTATCAGCAAGTTTGGTTAGTTCGGTTAGGTTATGATAGTTTAATTTGATAATTAACAAATAATAAAATTGAATTTGAGGCATTTATAATTTTATTTTATGAACAGAACTATTTTTGAGATTAGTAAACCTTCTTTGCCAAAGTACTCTCTACTACAGCGCTGTTCACGGAGGAATTTTGAACTAATGCCTCATTCGTACCTCCCCTAAGTCAGACCCGCTAATGATTTATTGTGAGTGAAGAAACTGAAGATGGAAGGATTTGTGATGTAATATAAAGAAGAGTGAAATTTAAGAAAAATGTTCATTTAAATTTAATAATTAGTATTTTTGCAACTTAAAAATTGAAATTTAAAATGTCAGTAATAAATTAAAAGATATGTAAGATGAAGGCATAAATCATGTATGTCAATGTTTTATTCGAAGATTTGGTAAGTTTTTCTCATATCAGCCTACACAAGATTTAAAATTAATCAAAACCAAAATGGTGGTATCCACTACTTACCAGATTTAAAAGTCATATAACTTAAACGTTTTAATTTAGGCTACAAAAGTTAAATTTGAGCGAATTTCCCATATAGGGAATAAGCTATTACCGTAGTACTCATGGTAAGACCTGGACCCGGGACCGATTTACTTTTTCGTTTTGAGGTCCCTAGAGACCAAAAACACCATCCGTTCAAATTCATATATATAGGCCTATATATATTTATATATGTGTCCGTTAGCGCGATAACTCGAGCAAAAATCATCCGATGAAATTTGGTACAAACGTGTAAACCTACGTTTATTCGAACGAGTTCGCAAACCAGCATGATCGGACTATGGGAACAGGGGTTTAGGGGGGGTTTTATGGGGTAAAAATTGGTTTTTCCCATTTTTGACTCAAAAAACTTATAATTTAGCAATTTCTTTCTAAACCATTTTGTAGAGCTTAAAAAAACAAATAATTTAGTATATTGAAGCGTTATTATGCGCCTAATGGTTACGGAGAAAATTAAAAACATCTGTAAATTTAAAATTTCCATGTTATTCTTATGGAGAATAAGTAAACTGTTGTAGTTTGCTTGTTTATGAACATATTTTGATTAAATTTAGAAAATGCATTCATTTCATACTAAACTATTACATTTTACAAAAAAAACACCTTTGTACCCTCCCTGTTGCAGCAAACCTAAGTAGGCCTACTCTTGAAACTAATATTTTTAAGGAGACATTTGAGTTCAAATCCAATCAGGCAAATGGAAATTCGCCTAGTCTGCAGGTTTGCTGCGGCGGGGGTATTGTTTCTAAAAGCGTTGGCGGATGTGTAACTATTATATGCAACAGATGTAAAGATTAAAATGTTTCTATTTTGTGTCCTCTTCCCGTTGCAAAGCACGGGTACAACAGCTAGTTTATAATATTAGTAAGATAAGGGGAATCAACCGCTGCAGCTTAACTCTGCTATATTTCACTAACATCATAAAAATATTACGGGAAATTCGCTAAAAAACACAATACATTGACTATATTTAACTGTCGGACACCTTTATTTTGAACAACCTTTAACGGTACGGGGATCTGGTCATTCACCCCTTTGCTCCCGTACAATGCTAATGCAATGATAATAACATTATATAATAAACGGTATCAGCAATCTGAAACATACTTCCTCCCATTATAGCTTGTCAACAACCTTTATCATGGGTAAGCGATGAGAGTAACTACTGTATGATATTTAATAGGTAAAATCACAAAAGTGTCCTTAACTTTTGAACAGTAATTTTAACAGGAATGAAGGCATGCACTATTTTGTTTAGAATTATAAGGGCAATAAACAAAGCATTTTTAATCAGAATGGTTTTTTTATCAATTTGTTCGTTTTTAAAATGGGTTTTATGGCAAAATAACATAAGTTACAATAACTTTTGAGTAGATATAATACCAGAATATGACCCCACTTTCGGCGTTTTTGGACCTAGGACTTTTGAATTTTTTTGGTGAAAAAACACCCAAAATAGGTAAAATATGATGGTTTTACCCTATTTTTGGCGTTTTAGAGGCTATATGGGGGCATTTTTTGGTTAAAAAATGTTATTAATACTGAAAAAACAAGCCTGGAAATGAAGAGCTTTTTTGACCACTTTTTTTAAAACCCAGCTCTCGGCACGTGAACTCGGACGCGCTCCCGACCCATAGGTTACTTCTGATCCCCAGCGATGACAAACTAAAAGTCTTATGAAAAAATGTTAGAAACAAAAATTGAGGAACATCTAATCATCTATACTTCTTCCACTGAAAGTTTTTCTCTGACCGAAAAATAAAAAAAATCCTCGCTTACTTACTTTTTCATGTTTGCTTTGAGTAACCTTTTTATATTTTCCTTAATTAATAATTATACAGTGGCATAAATTAAATTATATTTATATTGTATTAAACAGTAGTTTATGTAGAATTTTAATATATAAATTTTATGCTATAAATATTTTTTTTAGAAGCTAGACAAACATGTAAGTGATAGAAGGCGCATCACTTTGAACATCGTCATGCCCCCGACAGTGCCGTGCTGGTAATACCTAGAGTTTGAAACTATTGCTATTGTTGAAATTATATTATAGCACATTTACATACAAAAGAAACTGGTAAATGGTTTTAAATTGTTTAACTTTTTATGCTGTATTATTATGTTGAAGGCTATTTTGGTTGCTGGAATTTTAGCTGTTTTGTTGTATATCAAGCCTTTTTTTTAGATATAAGTATTTTTAAACAATAAATCAGACCTTTATTTACTAATGCTATTATTATATTACAATGCATTGGCATACAAATGAAAATGGTTTGATTTATTTGTACTCATATAAAATAATATAATTCTTTTGAGTTATAGGGATGTCTGGTGATTAAATCACAAATTTAGAATATTTAATAATGGACTTTTAAAATAATGGAATTAAGTATAGACTTATAACATTTTCATGATAACTGTTTGATTTATTTGTACTCATTTAAAATAATGTTAAAATAGTATTTGATTTTTATGTTGTATTATTGTTTTTTGTTGTTTAAAAGTTGGAACTAATATAGTGTACCTAAATTTAACCATTTGTCGTATCTCAAGCAGTTTTTGAGAAATAAGCATTTTAAAACGATAAAGTCACACCAGTAATGCATGGAGTTTGTAACCATTACCAACACTGATATTATGTTATAATACATTGTCATACAAATGGAACCATTTAATTTATTTACCAAATGGTATTCATATAAGTTTTAGATTTTTAAATTTTTACCCTGTATTATTGTTTTATATCAAAAGTTGAAATCAATGTAGTGTGCCTAAATATGTTTATTTACTGTATCTCAAGCAAATAGATAGAATAGGATAAAGAGGTGTTTTTGGTGTTTTACCTATGAGAATAACATGGGGAGATTTTAAGCCACTTTTTAAAAAATCGTGCTTATTTATACATTTCTATATAAATGTCCAACTCCAAAAATATTTTCAATCCATATTAATGTCTGTATCATGTGAGATTTGTACCAGTTGGTTTGAAATATTTATAAATATAATGTGTTGCTGGAATCACCTTAAATGGCAAGAAACACATAGTGTTGGGACCTCTGGTAAAATATTGGATTTTTTCTAGTTTGGATTAAATATTTGTGAAAAATTGAAAAAATATGTTTTTTACTCAACTATTTTAGCGTCTTGAAACATGTATTACCGAGGAATCAGGCAAATATTTCGTGCCGAAATTATATTTTACCTTACGTGAGAACTTGGAATCATTATTTAAACTCAGTCCTGCTCCACAGTATCATTGCAGGCTTGCTTCTTGTCCCAAGTGGTGAATTGTGTACAGTTTATGTGTGGTGCAAAGACTGGGTTTTCTTTTTAGTTGTGACCAGCTCATTCCTAAGATGCTAGATGGTATCCACTTTGCCTCTGAACATAAGCAAATTGTAATCTTCAGTTTAGGACTTAAAATTAATGTCGGATGCGATGCCTCTTTAATCGGAAGTTTGGGTTGTGATGAGCTCAACCCCTATCACCAATATCAGCATAGATCCATTGAACTATTATGTGTTATTGTACTTTGTGCTGATTAATATGTGTTTGGTAAATTAGCATGGCACAACACACAATCCCACATCTTGCTAATCGTAGTTGGTAGTTTAACTTAGCAACGATAATAACAAATTATTATGTCATTGCATTATTATGTCATGTCGGGGGTCTATTTGGTGGTCAAAGTAGAAGTAGGGAGCATTGACTTTCTACAATCATGATGAGATATCCAGCCAGAGCCTCAGACTGTAATAAAAAAATAGATGAAAATGCAAACTCTAAAGGCCCTGACGACCATGTTATATACTTCCAGGCTGGAACAACCTTTACTTGGAATATTGTATATAAATTGTTTGTATACATAAGACTCTTTTAGTGAATGTACTCTTTGATGAAAATACAAAATAAAGATGAAAACTACTTTATGCAAAGAAGAGAAAGTAATTGTGAAGGGTAGCTACAAACAATTGCATTTTAGTGAGCAATGAAAGTTGCTATAATTATTGGGATTGTTTTGGGTAAGTTTATAGATGTGCATTGTGTTTACAGGAATTAATCATAGTGGGGATGCCATTTACATCGAGACATATCGATTTAGTTAAAGTGATAAAACGAAGACCATGATAGTGGTGGATAAAGATTTTATTTGTTGAGCAATCGATATGAGAAGGAGTTTCTTGTTAAACAATAACCTGGAAAACCAATACAACATAATGCACTGTCATCCCTCATTGGTATTGTAACTTACAAGCTCTGTTGTTCTTTACTCATTTTCAAAAACATATAAATTATAAAATAAGCCATTTTGTTGTTTATTTTACTGTTATGTATTGTAAGTGTATATATTGAAATAAATGGTTAAATAAATGTAAGTTGAAAAATGAGCCTTATTTTGTCACTAGTTTATTTACATTGATTTGAATCACATTTTTGAACTAACAGATGATTAAATTATTAATTGCATAACATTTGAAACATAGAGATACAACATTTACATTATTAACTGGAAACTATAGATCTATATTATTGTATGAACATAATTTCTGTATTTCATATATGTAAAAGCAATGAGACCATGCTAAATTACAGGATTCAATAACAAAGGAAGCTGATATTGTGCTATATACCTGAGGGTGTAAATATAGAGGTGGGCATTTCCATAGAGACCTAATGACGAATTAGAATGTGAAAGTTCTATGGTAGAAATATCAAGTATGCAAGAGTGATCATCAGAGGTAACATGGTCATCAGGCAATTCATAGAGAGGGGTCAGTCAGGTTGAACTAGTATATTGCAGTGATTCATCCAATATAGATACAATAGTTACAAATAACCAGAACCAATTACTGGACATTGTAGTTACCAGTTTTCCTATCCTACTGTTAAAATATGAACCTCATTTTAATATGAGTTGGTGAGTTCATGCCCGGTAACATGAATGTAATAATGGTTCTAAATGTATTTATCTTATTTTATGGTAGATTTCACTATGTGTGCTTACTCTATGGTAAAATTCTTTGAGATCATTTAATATTTAACACACTTAGATTAGTGAATAAATCATCAAAGTGTGATATAAATATGCTGGGTGAAACGTATTAAAACTTGCTTCCAGTTTATCTATTAAAGGATTGTCAAACGTCTCGGTTTTGCTAACTATGACCTGGTGTCCCGAAAAGGGCTCTTAAGACCATAAGATGACAATACATAAAGTTTGGACTATTGACTGTGATGTGAATTTATGCATACTTTGTCATACAAATTTTACACTATAGTATTTTTACGAGTTCTGACTGTGACTGTGATGTGAATTTGTGTGTATTTCATCACATAAATTTCACTCTATTTTCACTCATTTCACACCACTATTATGATGTGCTGTGCCTGCATGAGTGTGTTGAGCCATGAATATCATAGACTACCAAGCTATAAGGACGTATGCTAGAACTGATCTAACCTCTGCCAAACCCTGAATACGAGCCTGGAGGCACAGACTTTGGACCAAGGATCAATAATTGTAAATAGACAAACCTGTGTGATAGGATATAGAACACTGAAAAATAAAAATGTTAGAAACTTTAGTCTTTTACTTATTTACCCTTATCACCCTCTGTTTTGGAGGAAACTGCCTTACAACCAACATTATGAAGATTGCATTAATACTCATGATCTTGGTCATTATAAAATTTATCAAACATAAATCCGTATTTGCCATTATTCATAGACCTTTCCTTGTCTATTATGAAAAAGCTATCCAACACTGGTGGTAAAGACTTTTATATTGATGAAATGAAAAGTCATTATTAATATGATTGTTAAATATAAGGTTTAAAATTTATATTGCCTTGTTTGGATAATATTAGAAAATGTATGTTATCGCATAAATGTTTGCGTACTTTCTAAGTAAAAGCAGTTAATATTTTTATGTTGACCCATTGAGAGAAATTGTATACTATTTGTACTATAAAAAGTCTATTCATGCATATCAGTCCAGTAAAAGTTCTGTTACAATCCAGTCATAGGTCAGTCTCAATTGCATCCATAGTTTCTCAGTCAACCTGTCAGTCATTTGGTTACAGTCTGTTTTCTAACTCTTTATTAACCAATATTGCATAACATTTTTTATTTAAAACACAATATTCTATAACATTTTCATTGGCCAGTTTTTGTTGATTGTTATAAACTGTACTTGATATACAAACACATACGTTGTCATCAGTCAGGCGTCCAAACAATTAAAAAATATCGTTGAGAAGAAATCGGTTGTTGTTAAATACATTCACATATATTTTCACACATTTCACACAACTATTATGATATTTGTGTGAAATGTGTGAAAATATATGTGAATGTATTTAACAACAACCGATTTCTTCTCAACGATATTTTTTAATTGTTTGGACGCCTGACTGATGACAACGTATGTGTTTGTATATCAAGTACAGTTTATAACAATCAACAAAAACTGGCCAATGAAAATGTTATAGAATATTGTGTTTTAAATAAAAAATGTTATGCAATATTGGTTAATAAAGAGTTAGAAAACAGACTGTAACCAAATGACTGACAGGTTGACTGAGAAACTATGGATGCAATTGAGACTGACCTATGACTGGATTGTAACAGAACTTTTACTGGACTGATATGCATGAATAGACTTTTTATAGTACAAATAGTATACAATTTCTCTCAATGGGTCAACATAAAAATATTAACTGCTTTTACTTAGAAAGTACGCAAACATTTATGCGATAACATACATTTTCTAATATTATCCAAACAAGGCAATATAAATTTTAAACCTTATATTTAACAATCATATTAATAATGACTTTTCATTTCATCAATATAAAAGTCTTTACCACCAGTGTTGGATAGCTTTTTCATAATAGACAAGGAAAGGTCTATGAATAATGGCAAATACGGATTTATGTTTGATAAATTTTATAATGACCAAGATCATGAGTATTAATGCAATCTTCATAATGTTGGTTGTAAGGCAGTTTCCTCCAAAACAGAGGGTGATAAGGGTAAATAAGTAAAAGACTAAAGTTTCTAACATTTTTATTTTTCAGTGTTCTATATCCTATCACACAGGTTTGTCTATTTACAATTATTGATCCTTGGTCCAAAGTCTGTGCCTCCAGGCTCGTATTCAGGGTTTGGCAGAGGTTAGATCAGTTCTAGCATACGTCCTTATAGCTTGGTAGTCTATGATATTCATGGCTCAACACACTCATGCAGGCACAGCACATCATAATAGTGGTGTGAAATGAGTGAAAATAGAGTGAAATTTATGTGATGAAATACACACAAATTCACATCACAGTCACAGTCAGAACTCGTAAAAATACTATAGTGTAAAATTTGTATGACAAAGTATGCATAAATTCACATCACAGTCAATAGTCCAAACTTTATGTATTGTCATCTTATGGTCTTAAGAGCCCTTTTCGGGACACCAGGTCATAGTTAGCAAAACCGAGACGTTTGACAATCCTTTAATAGATAAACTGGAAGCAAGTTTTAATACGTTTCACCCAGCATATTTATATCACACTTTGATGATTTATTCACTAATCTAAGTGTGTTAAATATTAAATGATCTCAAAGAATTTTACCATAGAGTAAGCACACATAGTGAAATCTACCATAAAATAAGATAAATACATTTAGAACCATTATTACATTCATGTTACCGGGCATGAACTCACCAACTCATATTAAAATGAGGTTCATATTTTAACAGTAGGATAGGAAAACTGGTAACTACAATGTCCAGTAATTGGTTCTGGTTATTTGTAACTATTGTATCTATATTGGATGAATCACTGCAATATACTAGTTCAACCTGACTGACCCCTCTCTATGAATTGCCTGATGACCATGTTACCTCTGATGATCACTCTTGCATACTTGATATTTCTACCATAGAACTTTCACATTCTAATTCGTCATTAGGTCTCTATGGAAATGCCCACCTCTATATTTACACCCTCAGGTATATAGCACAATATCAGCTTCCTTTGTTATTGAATCCTGTAATTTAGCATGGTCTCATTGCTTTTACATATATGAAATACAGAAATTATGTTCATACAATAATATAGATCTATAGTTTCCAGTTAATAATGTAAATGTTGTATCTCTATGTTTCAAATGTTATGCAATTAATAATTTAATCATCTGTTAGTTCAAAAATGTGATTCAAATCAATGTAAATAAACTAGTGACAAAATAAGGCTCATTTTTCAACTTACATTTATTTAACCATTTATTTCAATATATACACTTACAATACATAACAGTAAAATAAACAACAAAATGGCTTATTTTATAATTTATATGTTTTTGAAAATGAGTAAAGAACAACAGAGCTTGTAAGTTACAATACCAATGAGGGATGACAGTGCATTATGTTGTATTGGTTTTCCAGGTTATTGTTTAACAAGAAACTCCTTCTCATATCGATTGCTCAACAAATAAAATCTTTATCCACCACTATCATGGTCTTCGTTTTATCACTTTAACTAAATCGATATGTCTCGATGTAAATGGCATCCCCACTATGATTAATTCCTGTAAACACAATGCACATCTATAAACTTACCCAAAACAATCCCAATAATTATAGCAACTTTCATTGCTCACTAAAATGCAATTGTTTGTAGCTACCCTTCACAATTACTTTCTCTTCTTTGCATAAAGTAGTTTTCATCTTTATTTTGTATTTTCATCAAAGAGTACATTCACTAAAAGAGTCTTATGTATACAAACAATTTATATACAATATTCCAAGTAAAGGTTGTTCCAGCCTGGAAGTATATAACATGGTCGTCAGGGCCTTTAGAGTTTGCATTTTCATCTATTTTTTTATTACAGTCTGAGGCTCTGGCTGGATATCTCATCATGATTGTAGAAAGTCAATGCTCCCTACTTCTACTTTGACCACCAAATAGACCCCCGACATGACATAATAATGCAATGACATAATAATTTGTTATTATCGTTGCTAAGTTAAACTACCAACTACGATTAGCAAGATGTGGGATTGTGTGTTGTGCCATGCTAATTTACCAAACACATATTAATCAGCACAAAGTACAATAACACATAATAGTTCAATGGATCTATGCTGATATTGGTGATAGGGGTTGAGCTCATCACAACCCAAACTTCCGATTAAAGAGGCATCGCATCCGACATTAATTTTAAGTCCTAAACTGAAGATTACAATTTGCTTATGTTCAGAGGCAAAGTGGATACCATCTAGCATCTTAGGAATGAGCTGGTCACAACTAAAAAGAAAACCCAGTCTTTGCACCACACATAAACTGTACACAATTCACCACTTGGGACAAGAAGCAAGCCTGCAATGATACTGTGGAGCAGGACTGAGTTTAAATAATGATTCCAAGTTCTCACGTAAGGTAAAATATAATTTCGGCACGAAATATTTGCCTGATTCCTCGGTAATACATGTTTCAAGACGCTAAAATAGTTGAGTAAAAAACATATTTTTTCAATTTTTCACAAATATTTAATCCAAACTAGAAAAAATCCAATATTTTACCAGAGGTCCCAACACTATGTGTTTCTTGCCATTTAAGGTGATTCCAGCAACACATTATATTTATAAATATTTCAAACCAACTGGTACAAATCTCACATGATACAGACATTAATATGGATTGAAAATATTTTTGGAGTTGGACATTTATATAGAAATGTATAAATAAGCACGATTTTTTAAAAAGTGGCTTAAAATCTCCCCATGTTATTCTCATAGGTAAAACACCAAAAACACCTCTTTATCCTATTCTATCTATTTGCTTGAGATACAGTAAATAAACATATTTAGGCACACTACATTGATTTCAACTTTTGATATAAAACAATAATACAGGGTAAAAATTTAAAAATCTAAAACTTATATGAATACCATTTGGTAAATAAATTAAATGGTTCCATTTGTATGACAATGTATTATAACATAATATCAGTGTTGGTAATGGTTACAAACTCCATGCATTACTGGTGTGACTTTATCGTTTTAAAATGCTTATTTCTCAAAAACTGCTTGAGATACGACAAATGGTTAAATTTAGGTACACTATATTAGTTCCAACTTTTAAACAACAAAAAACAATAATACAACATAAAAATCAAATACTATTTTAACATTATTTTAAATGAGTACAAATAAATCAAACAGTTATCATGAAAATGTTATAAGTCTATACTTAATTCCATTATTTTAAAAGTCCATTATTAAATATTCTAAATTTGTGATTTAATCACCAGACATCCCTATAACTCAAAAGAATTATATTATTTTATATGAGTACAAATAAATCAAACCATTTTCATTTGTATGCCAATGCATTGTAATATAATAATAGCATTAGTAAATAAAGGTCTGATTTATTGTTTAAAAATACTTATATCTAAAAAAAAGGCTTGATATACAACAAAACAGCTAAAATTCCAGCAACCAAAATAGCCTTCAACATAATAATACAGCATAAAAAGTTAAACAATTTAAAACCATTTACCAGTTTCTTTTGTATGTAAATGTGCTATAATATAATTTCAACAATAGCAATAGTTTCAAACTCTAGGTATTACCAGCACGGCACTGTCGGGGGCATGACGATGTTCAAAGTGATGCGCCTTCTATCACTTACATGTTTGTCTAGCTTCTAAAAAAAATATTTATAGCATAAAATTTATATATTAAAATTCTACATAAACTACTGTTTAATACAATATAAATATAATTTAATTTATGCCACTGTATAATTATTAATTAAGGAAAATATAAAAAGGTTACTCAAAGCAAACATGAAAAAGTAAGTAAGCGAGGATTTTTTTTATTTTTCGGTCAGAGAAAAACTTTCAGTGGAAGAAGTATAGATGATTAGATGTTCCTCAATTTTTGTTTCTAACATTTTTTCATAAGACTTTTAGTTTGTCATCGCTGGGGATCAGAAGTAACCTATGGGTCGGGAGCGCGTCCGAGTTCACGTGCCGAGAGCTGGGTTTTAAAAAAAGTGGTCAAAAAAAGCTCTTCATTTCCAGGCTTGTTTTTTCAGTATTAATAACATTTTTTAACCAAAAAATGCCCCCATATAGCCTCTAAAACGCCAAAAAATAGGGTAAAACCATCATATTTTACCTATTTTGGGTGTTTTTTCACCAAAAAAATTCAAAAGTCCTAGGTCCAAAAACGCCGAAAGTGGGGTCATATTCTGGTATTATATCTACTCTTTTGAACCATAATTTGATATCAATGGGGGGTTGCACCATGTTGTTTGGAATTATAAGGATTATCAAATAATAATTTCAATCTAGACCAGTTTCTTTCGAAAATACGATTTTCTTTTATTTTATGGGGTTTTTTTATGAGAAAATAGCATAATTTACAATAACTTTTGAACCGTAGTTTTTACATAAATAGGAGTTCTACCATCTTGTTAAAAATTTAAAGTGCTACAACATACTAAATTTGTATCTCAAAATCGTTCGGGCCATTTTTGAGAAAATTCTATTTTCCCGTTGGTAATGGGTTTATGGGAAAATCGACATTAAAAATCAAAATTTCAAAAAAAAAATTAAAAATAAACACCTGGAGATACCATGGATTAGTACATACATACAAAATTTCATCAAAATCGGACTACAGGTGTCGTCTGTAGCTCTCTACATAACCAGACACACACACACACACAGACAGACATCACTTCTAAAACCACTTTTTTTGTTCAGGGGGACCCAAAATGGATATATCCACTCAAATCTCAAACTCGAAAATTTTGACAAAAACAATACTTTCTTCATATACTATGTATAGGGGGATAAAGTAAAAATTTGCACTAATTCATTTTGTTTATTTCTTGTTCATCATACTGCAGCAAAAACAGTCTTTATTAATACATGCATTGCGGGTCTAAAATAACATTATTCCCAAGGGACTAAAAAGTCTTTTAATGCCTAGGGAGTAAAGGTCAGCTGATGCCTGTTGTGAACTCTGTTGTAAACTTGGATTCTAAAGTAGTCGCATGTACCGGAATTAAGTATCGATTGATTTCATCGGTCGAACTTATTGCATTCTTCTCAATAGTTTGGCATATCGATAGTATAACCACAGATAACGGAATCTACTTCTGTGCCTGTGGTATAACATACACTACACCAACTTCAATAACACAATCGTAATACATTATACGAAATTCACTTACTAAACATCTGCTTGTTTGCATTAGCAAGATTAAAAACAGGTTAAAAGTCGTTAATTTCTAACTCAGTTTGTTAAATAATGTTGCAATATGACATCAAACCGACAAAAAGTTTCCTTTCAACCCTCGCTAATTTTCATTAAAGAATTGAAACCAGTTAACATAGTAACAATAACTCCTATGATGTACTGTATAAATAAGAAATATGATATTCATTGAATGATCAACCATATTTTGTAGCTAACGCCAAAGTAGGGTTTTTTTGCCGATCCTGCGGGATTGAGCGTGATTGAGCGTGTGAGCGTGTGACGTCACACGACGCCGCCCCCGCCCCCGACGCCGCCCCACCCCCACCCCGACGCCACCCCCACCCCCGTCGCTAACCCCTACCACCATCGGGCAGATTCAAGGTCATCCTTTGTTGTCTGGAACCACCCTACGCATCGTGGGAGGTCTCCAAGCCAACCCTCCCTACACCATCACTCACTGTCAGCCGCAGCTGCTCCCCAACACCTGCGCTCCAAGCGGCCCCCCGCTCCTCCCTTGTATTCTTTGTTCTCCGCATAGCGCACACTTATTTACCACCAATAGGATGTTAGCTTATTTTGACCAATCAGAGAGCAGTTTTGTTCTCCGCATAGCAACAAGTCGCTCGTCTCACGCTCCCCCGTCGATCTCTATCCAGTCTGCTCCCAGCTACCACAGTGATTAGACGTATTCGTGACTCTATTAAATCATTTATCCATCACGAGTTCGCGCTTTGTGTCATCATTGGATCATCACAATAATAATTGTAAGTACTTTATTATTAAATAACAATTTTTCTTTTCATTATAAGTGTAAACCATTATTAGAAGTGAACTAAGATTATTAAATATCACATTTTAAACTACGTTTAATAGTATTGATAAAGGTAAGCATTTCATTATTATATTTATAAAAATAATCATTTAAGTTTTGTGAAGTAGTAGTGGGAAACAATAGCATTTCATACAACTAATTATCAAAGATAGTATTTAAAGTGATTACTACATTTAAATTTCATGCATTAGTAGTGGGGAAATGGAACATTCCCACCCTCACATTAAATATTTAAAATATGTTATTGAAAGTGATTGTACATTTACATTTTGTACATTAGTAGTGTGGAAACAGACATTTTATCACGTATTATAATTATCAACGATAGTATTCAAAGTGATTACTACATTTCAATTTCGTAAGTTAGTAGTGCGGAAACAGACACTTCATCACATATTATAATTATCAAATAAAGTATTTAATGTAATTATCATATTTAAATTTTTGTGAATTAGTAGTGGGGTTACATACATCTCCAGCTATCGTACTATGTATCAAATTTAGTATTTAAAGTGGTTGTTATATGTAAATGATTTTTATTTACATTCGGTGTATTAGTAGTGTACAAACAGATATTCCATCAAATATAAACATTATCTGTTGTACTAACAGAACAAAAATGTGTGTGCAATAGTAGTGGGAAATAGATTATTTAGTCAGTACACTAATAACATTTCGATGATTCAGATTATGGAGAATCTCCTAGAACGACCATATGTGTGCGCCATTTGTGGCAGTAGCTTCAGGCTGAAACAGCATGTTGTTGAGCACGTCAGGACAGTTCATGCCAACGTCAATGATTTACATAATTGTCCCGATTGCGGTCGTACATTCAATCGACGGAGCAACCTCCTACGTCACCAACGCACGGTTCACGCTCCAACGCCGGCAGTAGCATGCCCACTACCTGCGCCTAGAGTAGGACCATTGCCTGAACCCATACCAGGACCATCATCAGCCCCATATACAACACCACTACAACCAACAGTTCAACATGAGGAGATCCGTCCAGCAGGTATGTATTATTTTTTCTTTGTTTTACTATCCTTATCTTTGTTATTTACTAACAGGTAATTACATTGTAAAAAAAATAAACCAACAAACTACATTTAGAAGTTTTTGTACTTATATATTTTGTTTCTTAAAACAAACTAAATTATATCCATTAAAAATGTTTAAAAATCCTAAACTCTACTAAATTTGTTTACCTAAAAACCAAGTGAAATAAAGATTACTAATACACATCATTAATATAATATAGTTAAATATAATTCTGAAACAGTAAAAGAAATTAGGCAAAAACAAACTTGTAAAATAATCATTTATATTTATCCGTCTGTGTAATGTGTACTAATGTTTTTTCAGGACTATTCATGTGCGAGACGTGCGGGAAGACATTCTCGTGGAAAAATAATCTACAACGTCATACCCGATATCAACGCTGTCATCCAGTCAAGCTCACCTCAGCACTACCAGGCTTTGGTGGACAACAACCTCCACCTTCCCCAGCCACGTCAACGTCGTCATCCGGAGGAGAAGATGACGATGAAGCGCCAATCCTTTCATCCGACCTGGCACCAGAGGGCTTCGCAGAAGTCGAAACTGCATTCCGCGGGCGGTTAAAGACATACCGTCTGATCGAACCTGTGGATGAAGCCATCACACTTCAGGAGTTCCTCAACAATGTGCGCGATCAGGTAATCACACTCATGCGCAATTTATTAGCCATCATTCATGCCCTTAAGGTAAATCTCTGGATTGAATGTGAATTTGTTAATATTCACGGTGAAACGTGTAAGCGAGTTTTTAAAACTTGCAACGTAGTCCTGCTCCAAACATCAGATGTTGAAGAAATATGTAGGGAGTTTATTCTGAAACTTCTGTTGGAAAAGGAGACATGCGAGCTACGAGGCTCGGGATGGAGCTTTGTTAGGGTTATGACTATGGAAGTGAGAGTTAATGTTTATAATCCTCTCAGAGGTAGCTCCTACATCCCTCTGCCACAGGAAATAGCCGCAAAAAAAGCCGTACTTAATGTGCTGAACGATGCGGACGAAAGGTGTTTTGAATATGCCATTTTATCCAAATATATAGACAATCCTTCCCGCGAACAGCTTCGTCCATATATGTTCACTGCGGAGGTTCGTGCAACAGCAAACTTAAATTTTAATAATATTGAATTTCCAACAAAATTAGATCAGATCCGCACGTTTGAGCGCAACAACCCCGGCGTTAGCGTAAATGTGTACGGTTTGGACAGTAAGAAGAAGAAGAATAAGACCAATGGTAGGATTGAAGACAAAACATTTGTATATCCTCTCCGTGTCGTCGACCAAGAATTGGTTAATCACTTTGACTTGTTATTCCTGACAAATCAAAGCAAAACGCATTTTGCATTTATTAAGGATTTTGAGCGGTTGGTAACTAGTCAGTTGACTCGTCGTGAACATAGGATTTTTATATGTAAACGCTGTTTTGCATATTTTGACAACCAACCGACTAAATTAGGACTCAGAGGGGCGGAGCGATTAGAAGAACATAAACGCTACTGCTCAAAACACACACCACTGAGAACTGACCTTGCAGAAGAAAATGAAATTAAATTTAAAAATTATGAGCGAACTCAGCGTAGTCGTTTTACGATATACGCAGACTTTGAGTGCGCACTTGTACCACACGAAGCTGACCAACCTATCAAACCTACACCGACTATAGCACCGCCTGCTTGGGACCCAGCAGGTAATAGAATAGTAGGAGGGGGTCAGCGAAATGCAAATGCGCCTAGTAATGTCAGGAATATCCATACACCGTACGCATATGCTTATTACATTCATGACGATCAGAGGGATGTCAACGATGGTGACGCAGATGATGACGACCCAGCCTGCACTACGTTCTCCAAGCTGCGACTGTACCGAGGTGAAGATGCCGCTAATCACTTCATCAACTCTGTACGGGATGACGTGCGGAAGATTGGTGACATCCTCTATGGACATAGGATACCAAATGATCCCCCACAGTTAACACCACAAGAGCAGGTGATATATCAGCAGTCCATAGTATGTCATATCTGCAAAAAAGAGTTTGGCCCTGCTGATGAAGACAATAAGGTGAGGGATCATCAACATTCACCACCGTACAGGTTCAGAGGAGCGGCACATCGGTTTTGTAACCTCCGGTACAAGGAACAAGAACAAGTGAACATGTACCTACATAACCTATCCAACTATGATGCACACTTTATTGTCAGAGAGCTTGCAGTGGATAAAGGTGATATTCATGTGCTCGCCAACACCGAGGAAAAATACATTACCTTTTCGAAGCGATTCAAACATCCGGGAGCAGGTCGGAGGAAAAGCATCAAACTGCAGTTTGTCGATTCATACCGACTGATGTCAAAATCACTAGCAATATTGGCATCAATTCTTCCAGCTGAAAAAATGAGCATAACAAGAGCTCGCTACCCGGATCAAGAAGAGTTTGACATGCTACGTAGGAAAGGAATTTTCCCTTATGAGCACATTACATCACAGGATGTACTGAACGAAGAGGTCCTACCGCCAAAACAGGTTTTTGGAAATAATGTGACAGATGATGATTACGCGCACGCTCAGCGTGTCTGGTCCAAGTTCAACTGCACAACCCTCGGACAATATGCTGACATCTACCTACAAACAGACGTACTACTGTTGGCAGATGTGTTCGAGGGGTTCAGGGAGATGTGTCTAACACACTACGGCTTGGACCCAGCACATTATTTAACATTACCTTCATACGCGTGGGATGTCATGTTGTTCAAGACCGGCGTGATACTTGATACCCTTCAAGATGTAGATCAGTATTTATTTTTTGAAAAGGGTATTCGAGGTGGACTCACCCAATGCGTCACTAGACACGTCACCGCAAACAACAAGTTTACCAGGATGGAAAATACAATTGGTGATCGAAACGGTCAGTGCGCATCAACAAGTGAAGCAGATAATGAAGAGAATGATGATGATACATTTTTAATGTACTATGACGCCAATAACTTGTATGGATGGGCAATGTCTCAGCCATTACCTTACGCAAAGTTTGAGTGGCTATCACGTGCGGAATGCGATGACTTGAATATTGCAGAAATTCCATCGGATGGTGAGTATGGTTATGTACTGGAAGTGGATCTGGAGTACCCGAGGGATCATGCCATTCATGATAAGCACCGTGACTTACCATTCTGTCCCGAGGTGCGAAAGGCACCAATTTATCAATTACCATATTCATCGGATGACATCACCAACAGCGGTGCGGGAAGATCCAATAAACTTATGGCCACACTAACGGATAAGGAAGAATATGTGATCCATTATCGTTACCTCCAACAAGCTATGGAAAATGGACTACGTCTTTGTTATATCCACAGAGCACTCCGATTCAAACAGTCGCCGTGGTTAAAACCGTACGTGACATTGAATACTGAACTCAGACAGCGTGCCAGCAATAAATTTGAAGTTGAAATGTTTAAGCTGATGGTAAACGCTGTCTACGGCATGAGTCTGCAGAATGTGAGGAAACATCAAAACCTCAAACTAGCAGCCTCCCACAAAATTTACACAAAGTATGTGGCCAAGGCAAATTTCAATGACAGAGTTTGGTATAACGAGAACCTGGCCCTGCTTCAAATGGGGAAAGTGAGAATTGTATTAAGTAAGCCAGTATATGCAGGAATGTGTATTCTGGACCATAGTAAAAGATGGATGTACGGTTTTCACTACGACATGGTAGAACGATACGGATTAAATAGAATACGGATGACGTATATTGACACTGATGGGATTATTTATGCTATCCGTACCAGAAACGTCTACCGCGACATGATAGAACACCTCGATGACTTTGACACTAGCAACTACCCCAACAATCACATCTGCTATGACGGAAGCAACGCAAGAGTCCTGGGAAAGTTTAAGGACGAAGCAGGAGGAGTCACTATCAATATGTTCATAGGGTTGATGGCTAAACTATATTGTTTTGTTTTCAGTAAGAGTTCTTGCTCTGTAGGTAACGGAGATGATATTGACGATATTGGTGCGCCACCACCTGTCAAGAGGGCAAAGGGTGTTAATCGCGATGTTGTTAAAAATAAATTGACTGTTGATGACTACTTGGACTGTCTCTATAACAAAACTTGTAAGAGCACAGACAATCAGCGCTTCCAAAGTAGGCATCATATTATGTACACAGTCGTGGTGAGGAAACGATCTCTGGCACCGTTTGATGATAAGCGATACGTCATGCCAGAGGATGGAATTTCTACACTACCATGGGGGCATTATGCTATACCCCCCAGAGCACCACCATTACCCGCAGCACCATTTTTACCAGCTCCGATGGAGTTGGACGAAAATTAAATTGTATAGGTAACGAGTCGCATGAGTGTGATGGTTATAGGGCGTTTATGTGTGTGATAAAACAATAAACAGTGAATAGACACTCTAAAGATTATCATATTATAATAATATAGTTAATAGCATTCAGATTTATGTTACAACTCAATGTAAAAGTGATATCATTTAAATTTTTGTTGTATAATATTTTCATTTAAAGTTTACGACTTGGTCCGTGAACTCAAACTATTCTTTGCAGAAACATAATCTCAGAATATTTGCCGTAAGTAATGTATATAATGTTTATATTTCTGAATAAATTTGATTGATTAATTGATTGAATATTTTAGTTATGATTCTAGTCTTTGTTTGTTTTCTTTTGTTTGTTTCTGTTAATAAACCAGACACATTTTGTATGACTTGTGCGTTATATTTTTATCCCATCAACCTCTTTTGAATAAAACTAAATTTGTAATTTTTCACTTGTAAAAATAATAAGGTAACTTAAAAATATAGGTATAGGTAAGTATAAATTATGAAAGCCTGATTTTATAATTGAAAGCTTTTTATTTGAAATAAATCATACACTCTCAGTACAGAGGGATATATTCTTCATTATAAAAGAATATTGTTACTTTTGCAAATCATTTTTTGTTTAAGTACAATTGAGTAAAGACTTTTTTTATGATTGCATCATTTTGAGCAGTCGATGTGTTGTCAAAAAGGTGAACAAAGTCCACCATCTTCATATTGTGGTGAGTGGTACGAAGATACAGGTACACCAGACAGTAGTGAGCGCAGACAGAAGAGTCGTCACTTTGGAGGCGATGATCATTGTAGATGTAGCGACACTTGGCGTTACGTTTCAGGAATCCCTGGTAGGTCGGTAAGTATGGTGGCTGGCCATAGCTGTCAAAGTATTCAATTATTCCATTTCTATTCAAATAGAATGAAACCCAATGTGTACCCCCTTCGTTGTGCGGATCAGTGTTGACAATCATGGCGGTGGATGGAGAGATGTGTTGTGGGATTCGGTCAGCAGCGTAAACTCCCACATTGCTCACAGGTAGTTTGGATAGATGCCTTTCTATCTGCACTGTGTTCATTCTACAGTATCATAACCAATAGTAGCGGCAGAGGCAGCGGCAGCAGCAGTAGTAGTTGTACTAGTAGATGTGCTAAAACAAGAGCAGTAGTAGGATCTCGCATCTCCACTGGTATCCACACATTCATCCAAATTTGTTGTCAGATGTAACCACCCACGTATTGCGACACAGTTGGTGAGCGCACATCGACTGTTTATAGACTTGTGATTGCGACATCGCAAAACGTTTGTTGACATTAAATTATTGATTGAAGTGATTGATTCGCAACCAATTGCACCAATATCGATTACGTTGGTAGTAACAAAGTCCATCACATGATGACGCTTTAAATATTCTTTCTTCTCAAATCCCTTGACGTAAACCGTCGGTCTTCTTGATATACAATCAGTCAATTTGTTAAAAAGTTCATAGTACGGAATATCACCGAACTCCCATCGTAGTCCGTGGCAGTGTTTTGTGAGCCAGTAGCTTTCCCGCAATTTTTCATCTGACAACTCTGATCGATCGTAAGGTGGTTTAGCAATATGATGCATAAGTAGAACGCCGGTGTCAGCTTCCAAGACGCAAACTTCCTTCAGTGTGTATTCATTTTGGTTGTCCTTGAAACATTGAATGTCCACAATGATGGGTGATGATATATTCAATTTCTTGAATGCTCTGCGTAAACGGTCCATCTCAAACGAATGTTTATAGAAGACTGATCGATTAACCGCCAAAGTCCACAATTACATTGCGTTGTCGATCAATCTCGATGACATTGTCAAACTCGGCATAAACCAAACAGTTGACAGTTTCGGGAAGCGCGTCGTCGAATCCGAGTTCCATTCGAACACTACCGTTACGCACCAGATTCCAATGTGTTGTGTCACTTGCAGATAAGTCTGGAGTTAGGTCGAATGCCATCAGACAGTATCCTTGTCCAAAGTCTTCCCTACTGATAACGGTGCCGGCATCGCTAAAATGTACACCAGAACCGGAGAACATCGAATGATATGCCATAACATATTTATCCTTTGATTTTTCAAAGTGGGGCTGTAATGGTTTTGATGGAACTTGTTCTCCGTCAACATATAGACAAAAGAAGTTTGTTTTAAAATGTTCGAAGTTGTAGGGATTCTTTTTAAAATCTCCATTGTATGCGGCATTCGTAACCATTCCCACTATGATGCGTTTCGGCACTTGGCCGAGAAACATATTGTCCAAAGTCTTGTTACGTATTCCAGAGGGTAGTGTGAATGTTTTCAGCTCCACTCGTGTGATTGGATATTTTGCCGTACCAGTCTGGAGTGTTTTACTGTGCGCCAACAGTGCGGTGGGACTTATTTTACATCTTCGAATCCAGAGACTAATATCGACAATATGTACCTTGAATTCACCAGCGCTGGCCATAATGGAGAACGCATCTTTTGATCGAATAAATTTAAATCTCAACTCTACGCCATTTAGCATGAACTTATTCTGATTGCAAATATCCACATGCAAATGTCCGAGCATATCAATCTCACGGCTTTTATTTGTTAGCTCCCGTCTCGCTTTGAGTCCTTCATTTTCTTCCGCGCAATCGTTCATGTCAATACCATCGTCCGTGTACCAAAGACTGCATGTTAGATGTGATTTTCTAGCATCGTATCCATAGTTCATTAGCGTTTCAACGTAAGCTCGATATGCATATGTGTTGTTTTGGGGCGTAACAAGTTTTTGATTCATAAACATATCCACTTGACTAAATAGTGAGTGTAACCAGTTGTTGACCGGCCCAACTGTTTTCGCCTCTTCGTCAGTAGTGACCGCAGTTCCATTAGATTTAACAATAGACGCGGTCAATTGTATCATTGTTTGTGAAAGGTCAGTATATTCATCACCATTGCCCGGAACTACAAACTCTATTGGCGCATCATCGGTCAATGTGGATATTGGTTTGTACTGGACCCATTTGCCGCTTTCAATACTCGTCTGCGTAGGTGGTAAGGAGAATAAATCCAGCTCGGTCTTGACACACTCACATGATTTTTGATGTAGAAACGACATTTTACTCCTTCTTCTTTAACTAACTAAAAATATCAATAGACTTTAAATTTTCACTGCGATAAGTACGCTTCTTCGGCGAAGTCACCTTCTTCCTTGACTCTACTCCTCCTCGTCGTTGTCGATGTTGTCGTCTCCCTACTAGTCTCTTGTGTTTCACTCCTCCTCTTCTTGATGCAGACGTCCGCACTCTAAGAAGTTTAGCCAACGACTGTGGTGTAACAGGCTTTCTGCCACGGCCGTGCATTGCGCGTTTCGCGGAAGCCTTTCGCGTTGCGCGTTTCGCGTTACTCTTACGCGTTACGCGTTGTCTTTTCGCGCTAATGCCACCGCCGCCACCAAGCATCATACGTTCCATCTGTTCGTCAGCTTTACGTTTCAACGATCCAGTAAACTCTCTAAGTCGTAAGTTGGCGGCTGTTTTTGGATCTGTAATTTTACCACCTGCCAGATCGGTTAGGAATCCAACACCGGATCTTAACGCTTCTTGTCCTACCGATTTTGCTCCGGACTTGATCAGCGGAGCGATGGTGCGAATCATACCGCCCAGAAAACCACCGATTCCATGTCCTCGCTGATATGGTGCACCGTGAAATACTCGATCAATAGCACCGCCAGTCTGTTGTAATTGTTGCCGTCGGTAGTATGCCAAATAGGGATCATTCAGATTGATTATCATTATTGCTGCTGTTGCTGCTGCACTCTCCTAAAATGAAGTTTCACGTACGACGTTCCAAACATGAATGGCAGTTTTTTCCCTGTGTGATCCCTCAGGTCGATTTCCACTGTTTCAAATGTGGATTTCATAACGGGTACATAGTGCGGACTTGTGAATGACACTGAATTGTACGATCCGTACTTGTACGTGTCTATATTGACGTTGACAATATTCAATAATGGCGCTGTAGTATCGCCGATAAATTGTGGCTCTATTAAGTCGCAATACACATAAATGTGTGCTGGAATACCCAGTGCGAGGTTTGGTGCTTTAGAACCAATCAGTTCGGTAATATTTGGTTTTAATATATTTTTCTCATCATAATCAAAACCCAACTGCTGTGATAGTTTTTCACTCAGACTCACATTCGACACGTTTTCGTTCATGATCCTGAGTTTAACTCTGTTGATTCCCGTGTCATATGAAAATTCCATATAATCGTGGATGTCTTCATGTTTGTTGATTGTATTCAATAGATCATCAAGATTCCTATAGTATCCGCCTGTTATTTTAATAGCGAAATGTTCTGTATCACGGATCGTTGATCTTGCTAATAAACTATCATACTGAAATCGTATTGTTTCATCATCAACATTGTTTCCATTCACCACAAATGAACAAGGATAGTGAATGTCCACCAAAGCCAATTCCCACTTGCCGTCTAATTGGATGTGTTTGGACAAGTGTGTGGTATAACTGGTCACTGTATTTTGTGGGAAATATTTCATAGAACTATTGCTGGGCAATGTCATGAAAAATTGACTGATGTTAGACATGTTGTATATCGTGCGCAGCTACCCAAGAGTTAAACTCGTCTCCGTAACCTTCCCACTTCACTAGGTATCGCTTACTGTGTCCTCGACCTTTGGTCTCTATTATTTTATCAATCTTAAACAAGTGATTGCCGGGTAATGTGACTTTTTGTATTTCCTCTTCATAAAACTGTCCATTCAATTCTTCACCATTGAGATCGGTAAGTGTGTACAAAGGTAGCGGCATAAACAAATTCACTCGATGTATCGAAAACACTTCTTTACTCCAGTTTGTCTCATAACCTTTGCTAAATCTCCCTTTCTCCCTGGCTATTCGAACTGTATCGCCTACTTTTAGTTTTGGTTTCACTCGTCGTGGTATCTTTTTAAACATATGTTTTAATACATTGTAGATGACATGTTTGTCCCCACCGTCCACATCTACAGGACGTAATCTATTGCCCAAACTCCTGTGCACACTGTTGTTGTACGCATTCACCAGTTTTTCCAACACATTGATATAACGATAAGTGTTTTTATGAGTCAAGTATCGCCACATACGAGTCTTCAAAGTCCGATTTACTCTTTCGATCACGCTGCCTTTGATGTCTGGATTTTGTGTGGTGACATATTTTATTTTATATTTTTGAAACAATCGTACGGTCTTTCTACCTGTGAATTCACTCCCTTTGTCGGTTTGTAAGCACGTTGGTGTTTTTATAGATTCCTTGAAAATATCCTCAAAAGCGGTAGCCACATCAGCACCTTCCTTCTTCTTTAACGGCCTAACATAAAGACGCTTACTAAACACATCAATCACTGACAGCAAGTAGTTAAAACCATCATTGTATTTGCTCAATCCTCGCATATCGTTTAAATCCGCTTGCCATAGTTCATATGGTCGAAACACCATATACGGATTGCGTTTAAATCGTTTACGGACTGGTTTATGCAAAGTATAAGTGTCTTGTGTTTGTAACCAATCAACTATTTTACGTTTGGAAATATTTTTCTCTCTCGCGCCTCGTACTAACGGAGCTACGCCGCCATATGAGGCAGGATCGTTTGGATTATAATACAACTGTTCCATTGTTTACGGTTCGTACGGTTCCCAATTGTTGAGTGACTGCACAATCGAATCTTCAAGCACCTCTCTTCTCACTGCACGGTGATCAGCCACTTGCCTCTGTGGATACGGAGCGTGACCCACTCGCCTCACATATGCCGACTGTAAACGATCTGGTAATAAATATCTTCTTCGTCCTGTAACTGATACCGTGGCTCCTCCTACTCCTCCTCCTCCTCCTCTTGCCCCATCATCAGGTTCATCCATTGTTTCTTCTACCGAGTCATATACTGATTCGTCTGTTGCCTCATCAAACATTAAATAGTCCAACGCTTGTTTGTTATGTATATATTCTTTAGGGACATTCATCAGTTTCAATGCTCTCAACATTTCGTTCCATCCTGGTGGTAATGAATGTGCTGCTCGAACTCGTACTATTGCATGTGTCACGTCCACTAAATTGGATCCTGGTATTTTGTTACCCTGTATAATCACTTCAAAATTATCATTCCAGCTAATCAAACTGTCGTCGCGTGTTATGAAGCGCAATAAGTTTCGTGCACTATCCTTATAAGTCTTTGAAAAAGTTTCAACAATTTCCTCTATTTGACCGGGGTAAATACGTCGCTGGTTAGGTTCTTGTTGCCCATGCTGCCTGTCTCTTTCACCCACCTCGTTAATCTGATCGTCTAGTCTAGTGTTCACGATGGGGATACTAACTGGTTCACGATTACTTGACGCTACGTTTAAAAAACGTTGTAAAACTTGACTGTACAACTTCCATTTATCACTATCATTGAGTTTTTTATTATTCATTATCTCTTCCATTTCGTCATCCAAACTTTTGTATGAACGTTCAGTTGAAAGTTGCGGTTGATTAGCAGACGATTTTAACCGTTCAATTAACTCTTGTGGAACAATGACCATTCTTCGTGCATGCTCCATTGTCGTGTGCTCTGTGCAACTTCACGCACGGTGTCTCAGAATAGAATGACAAATCTCTATATGTGTGTAAACGTAGAAGTCACTTGGTTAATACAATTTTAGTTATTCAAAGCTGATTGTACAACTGCTTGTAACACAGTACTTAATAATAATGGAATAATAATTCCACCTCCTTTTTGTACTAAATATTTGCGTTTTTTATTCCAACATTCACCTCGTTTTACAATTCGACGAAGAGTAGTCTTATGTCTTCGCAATTTTTGTTTTGTCTTCTCTGATAGAGGAACGTTACCTCGTAACACATTGTAAATACATTCACAAACTGTACGAATAGTACTCAAGTCACACACTTTTAATAGCCCTTTGCGCTCTTTTGGAGTAGCATGTATTAACACTTTGAGTAGCGCTCTGTCCTTCCTCAAGCACGACATGATGACGACTAAATTATTTTGTTTTCCTATTTTGTTTCGGTACGTACACAAAATGGTTATCATCATCTGGAAATATATTACTCTGTATTCGCATATCGTCAGGTGTTGATTGCTTCAGATCTATCAATAGGTAGCCATGTGGTCTACTTGTTGCATCGGCATACGCCTCCTCGATAAACTTTGAATTTTCTGGATGGATTTGTCTAGCTAAACACTTTATCTGCACCCTATCTCTAGGATTCTTAAAACAAACTAAGTAATGCGCATTTAGTGATATGTCTCTCTGGCCACGTCCTTGGTGGAAAATATTTTGAGTTATAAAAAACACACTTATATTCCTATGATGACAACCTTTTGTAAATAGATCAACCACTATGTTGTTTGTTTCTCGCATCATATCATCTATTACCACAAGTATCGGTTGATTACCGTCAAAGTCTTCCATGTTTGGTAAACCTTCAATGTATTTTATTTTTGAGTTTGATGAATTACCAACTCCTCCTCCACCACTACCATAATGCCAGTATATGCTAGAGAATGATGTGTCACACATTTCTAAAATATTACCAATAAACCTTGAGACAAACACTGATTTACCACTACCTGAAGGCCCCGCCACAATGGCGGAGAATGGGTGTAACCACTTCAAAGTCATACTAACTACTGATACCAATCACTCATTACATTAACTATAGTATTACCTTCGGGTATAAGTCAATCATTTTAGTCAAGTATTTATGTTTGCAAATAAATGAAATATTTATTACTTACGAAAACTATCAAAATCTACATTGGTTATTTTAAGAATATATACATTTTTTTTTACGTCTTGATGTTTCTTGCTTTACAATATTTACAAAAATTCCAACGGTGTGAAGGAGGTGCCGGGCCTGGCTGCGTGTTTTACCAAGCGAAGGCGGTCTCCAAAGCCGTTGTTGTAGCGATCGATGTCCGAATTGCTCACCACGTCATTGAAGCGTCTCGGCAGATAAACTCGCAGGTAGTAGTCATCTCCCGCTTGACCCTCCAGGATGACAATGACCGTCTCGCCAAATGGTGTAACTACTCTCTCCATCATCGTTATTACGTATGGAATCTCAGCAATCAAGTCGGTAATTCTGGTGTACGTCGGGGAGTTGTTCTTGCAGGTGTTGAGTGAGGTCTTCAGGTCCATCGGTGTAGCCTGTTCAGTGGTCATCACGTTGTATGTCTCAACAATGTTGCTCATAGTGTAGAAGCTAATAGTGCTGGTGCTAGTGGCGAGTCGTTGATGAACTGGAGCAGACTGATGTTTGTCTCAGACAGACTGGGGCTTTTTATTCTGATCAGCGGCCATTTTAGTTGGTGGGAGAGTGGGGGGGATTAATAATGAGCGCAGCTGTTTTAACACACGTGTTTACAAATATCTAGAAAAAGAGTCGGTTGTCACATATGGATAGTTTATGGGCACATGTGTTCATTAATTCATATAAACATGTCTATTGCTTTTTACGTACCACACGTTTCTTCGGTTTTACATCTAGCTCGCCACTTTTGCATGGTGTAACAGTTTGAGTTAATCCCGTGAGTTTCGGAGCACCAGTTGTTTTATCAACCCACATGTTTTCGATCTTTTCAATTGCTTCATTAACACTTTCTTGCACTGCTTTGTCTTTGTCCAAATATAAACCGCACATGAACTTCATGTCGACACCTTCATACACTTCCATTTTCAATAAAACACTTCCTTTGTTTGCTGGATTTTGCACTGCATACATATTACCTTTATCCATCCATGATACTATGGGACAATCCGCTGGCGGCTTCGGTACCCATCCTGACTTTTCCACCTTGGTCTTAGCCGGGGAACTCTTCCTTTTCTTCATACTACTACTACTACTACTACCACTAGTACTGTTTGTGATTGGAGTCTGTTGAACTGCGTTGTCCGTCATACCGTCTATCTCTTGCATAAATGATTGAATGTATTCGTCAATGCTGCAAGAGGGATTCATATTCACACTGTTCGGCTGCTCCACTGTGACTGACGTGATGTGCAATGAGTTAGGGTTGAGGTGAGCAAGCCACTGCAGGTGTGCCAACAAAATATTTTAATAATTTTTCAAAACATAACTCGTGGTTTACATTTTGACACTCTATTATATGTTGTAACCTTAGCAGAATAGGTTTACGTAATAATGTTTCAGTCTGTTCTATTCTCAGTTTAAAACGAATACTATCTAAAAGTGAGTAGCATCTTCTGTCTTCATAGTCCGCAAAATAAAATACAGTAACTATTGGACTTGAAAAACATACACTTTTCTTACAATTTTGTGTCATATGTACGCTATTTTCATAGTTTCATAGTTTCATAGTTTTCATAGTTAGTCTATTACATCACTATTCCTACCACTTTTTCAGTTGGGTTGGTCGTTCAAACAGTCTGGTAGGTAAAACGGTTAAAATATTTGAAATATGTGAAATACTGCTCTCTGATTGGTCAAAATAAGCTAACATCCTATTGGTGGTAAATAAGTGTGCGCTATGCGGAGAACAAAGAATACAAGGGATGAGCGGGGGCCGCTTGGAGAGCAGGTGTTGGGGAGCAGCTGCGGCTGACAGTGAGTGATGGTGTAGGGAGGGTTGGCTTGGAGACCTCCCACGATGTTAGTCGTTCAAACAGTCTGGAAAGTAAAACGGTTAAAATATTTGAAATATGTGAAATACTGCTCTCTGATTGGTCAAAATAAGCTAACATCCTATTGGTGGTAAATAAGTGTGCGCTATGTGGAGAACAAAGAATACAAGGGAGGAGCGGGGGGCCGCTTGGAGCGCAGATGTTGGGGAGCAGCTGCGGCTGACAGTGAGTGATGGTGTAGGGAGGGTTGGCTTGGAGACCTCCCACGATGCGTAGGGTGGTTCCAGACAACAAAGGATGACCTTGAATCTGCCCGATGGTGGTAGGGTTTAGCGACGGGGGTGGGGGTGGCGTCGGGGTGGGGCGGCGTCGGGGGTGGCGTCGGGGTGGGGGTGGGGCGGCGTCGGGGGCGTTGGCGGCGTCGTGTGACGTCACACGCTCACACGCTCAATCACGCTCAATCCCGCAGGATCGGCAAAAAAACCCTACTCGCCAATTATTGTTTTTACACTTATTTATTGTTACTCATTAAACAATGCTAAATGCTCATTTTTTTTAAATTTCAGTCTATTTATCGCAGATAGATGAATTACCTTTAAAGCAACCGTTGATTCGACGGGTTTCACCTAGTTTTCTATACCCTCTCTACACTATTGAACACACTATTGAAAGAGCTTAAAAAGTAAAAATATTGAAGTGTTTTTGTACGGTTATTTGTTACGGATAAAATTTAAAAAAATTATAATTTAAAATCCCCATGTAATTTTTATGGAGAATAAGTAAACTGTTGAAGTTTGCTTGCTTGTTGGTGGATAATTTTGGTCAAACTTGACAAATTTATCTATTTTTAACTAAGCTATTAATATTATACTAAAAACCCACTTTTTTAACCTGTCTGTAGAAGAAAAGCTCATTGCTCATCAAACCTATTGTTATATTTAAATAGATTTAAGTGAAAGTCAAATCAGGCAAATGGAAATTCGCTTAGTCTGCAGGTTTGCTGTGGTGGAGGTATTGTCTAATCATATGTATTAAACTTTAAATTTTTATGCTTTGTGAAACACTCACCAATAAAGAATCAAATCGTTTAAAACATGTGTTTGTTGTTTTGTCATTCCAAAAGAAAATTGAGAATAAAACAACAGAAGTTTCTATTTCATTCATCGTATGCAGGGGATTTAACTTTTCTGTAAAAAACTTTTGAATTTATTTCTATATTTCAAGGTAAGTTAAATACTTTAACTCCGTTATTGAATAAAGCTTTTATTTCTCAACTAGCTCCCAATATTCAACAGCTTGGTGCATCACAACATAGACTTGGTTTGTATTAAGAAGCTAGATCAAATAAAGTAAAATCAAATTTTATTCTCATAAATAGTTACTTTACATGCAATTGTACTATATAGAACAAATAATATTTATATGGTAGATTTGGCAAGAATTGAAAATCTAAAATGTAGAATAAAGACACCCATGATACCCTTAGAAGTTATGGAGAAATAACCCTTACAGTCCTCAATCTGACAGCCTTTGGATCTCTAAGATTATAATAATTGAACCAGTCTTTCAACCCTGGTACCCAAATACTCAAAATATTGGCAGAACCTAAGACTCAACTCAAGCTAGTGTATAAAATGTTAGTTTGTAATAACTAATAACTAATAAGGTGTCGAATCCCTACAATCATACAGCTATGTCACCTCTGCTGCACAGTAAACCTACCTGCTGACTTTTGAAGTGAATTTTATTTGCCTTGCCTGATTGGATTTCTGCTAATATATTCAATTCCCTTGATCATGTTAAGGGGAGCAGTCCCTACCACTCCCATGTTATTCTTATGGGAAAACACGTGAGTAGATAGGTACATTTATTTTTTAAACCGTTAGAGATATTGACTTAATTTTTTTTTTATATTCATTCCTTAGATAAATGTCTATGATTTCATGCTATAGCCTATAAACAAGAAATTAGGTCTAGTTTTTAAAATATAAAATTAAATAAAAATTACTACTTTTTAATTGTGTTTTTAAAAATAATAACCAATTTATTTTTAAAGTAAAATTAATGGTAACATTCTAAAAATGCAAAAAAAATGTAAATTTTTGTTTTTTTCCCCGCAACCATTAGACATAGGCCTACTACGCTTCAATATACTACAACCATTGTTTTTTTTCAGTTATATACAATTTTTTTGAAATAAACTGAAAAAATCTGATACTCTTTAGGGTCGAAAATAGGAAAACCTAATTTTTACCACATAAAACTTTTTATCCATCAAAATCCACCAAAATCGGATGATTTGTAATCGAGATATCGTGCTAACAAACACACTCGTATACATACATATACTGTATATTATATGAATTTGGGAGGGTGGTGTTATTGGCCTCTGGGGACAACAAAACGAAACAGTAAAATGGTCCCGGGTCTAGGTATACCATGAGGCCTACGGAAATAGCTTATTGCCTATATGGCTAAAAAGGCTTTCTAATATATATAGGTATATATTATGTTTCAGTAAAAAGATATGTATCAACTTTCCGAAGAATTCTCTGATGGGAAACAAATTGTTTACAAACTGATAGAGGGTATCGTCGGCGATGCAATCGATACAATCAGTAGACAGAAAGGTATGGTACAGTAGAAGAAGCAAGGAATACTAGAATATTACATGGGAGTCATAGGAGAGACTGCATTTATCACTGAAATATTCGGTGACCAATAGTAGTAGAAAAACATCTAATGAACTAAATTATGTTAACTGTTCATTGTGGAAATGTAGGCCTACCTTGCACATTAAGCTTGGGCATAAAATTTAAAAGGCCTCCCTCAAAACCATCCTTTGATCCTTTACTATAAAACTGATGATGACAGTTAAGCTAGATAGACGTTGGTTCACATGTTTGATCCATATTTTACTTGTTACAATATTGATCAAATCTGTATCAAGTGTTATCGGGTTAGTTCACGGGCTTAACGAAGTGCAAGTTGGTTTGATAAAATGTACGACTTTAGGTAATGTACCAGTAGGGTGGTCGTAACCATATATAAAAACTTAAACTATCAGTGTTTTTTTTATTATCAGTACCATAAATCGAAAAAGTAACACAGACCCATGTTTTATGAATCGTTAAATTAACATGTTACTCAAAAAAGTTTTGCAAACTTGCAATACGCCAAAAAATTATAAACCTAGTGTTTAAGGATGCAACATAATCTGTAGCTAAAACCTAAGTAGAATGAGAATACGATAGTACTCAAAAATCTGTAATTTCTTTATATAGAGCGGTCTGTTGACATCCCAATGCCTCAGAATGCCTGCAATATAGACAGAACTAAAGCCTGCTTAAAAACGGAAGGAATGAACGTTGAAGAAAATATGAACGATGAAAAATTTGATCATCCAAGCATTGATAGCATAAGTTATCATAATATTGCAGAAGATTGCGTTCGGACTTCAACATTGGCCACGCAAGGAGAAGGAGACTTTGAACACCCTTACGTAAGGGAAGCAAAAGCATTTCACCAACTCCAGCTTGAGTCTGAGGGTAGCGATCACAAATGTCCCGGATCTCCCTCCACGTCAGTGCACTCTTCATTTACTGATGAACTGATTTCCCAGCTTCATAGAGACATAAACGGCATGTCACTCGACAATATTTATCTAAGTGACAGTGAAGTGGAAAAGGAGTGTAGTGCTGCACGGGAGGGTCTGGAGATAGAATCTTTCTCAAAATTTGAAGAAGAAAGCACGCAAGCCAAAGAGTGTCACCAAATTAACGGATCTAATGATTTGGAAAATAATCGAATGGATAAAGAGAACGTCTTTAGGCTCAGATGTTCCCCAAAGTTCTCTCATCTTAATAAGATTTTTCCATATGATCATATAAACCTAAAGGTAAATTTCGATCAAAATGGAAAAGATGAAATTCAGGGATTTTTATCAACATGTGGTCAGGAATGTTTTTCTACCAAAAGCAATGATGACGGGGAAAACAGCTTAACCCTTACATATCCTTTAGAAAATTCTATTATTTCGTCAAATGAAGATTCAGGGACAGATTCAATTTTCCTGAAATGTGAACAAGGTGCACTAAATAAAGAAGCAACTGTTATTATTACTGATGATGAAGAAACCAAAGAAAATGACTGGGTGGAGGCAAATGAAGTTGAGATTAGAATAACAGAACCAGCTAGCTCCAAAGACAGTATACAATCAGAGAGCACCGCCAATGATATGAACATCGTCAACACAAGACAGTATTGGTCCAACATTGGCTTGATCACAGAGCATTCCGTGGACCGCAGGTATTTGGGTCCAGTAGACATACCTGGATTAGAGTGTATGACAGGTGTTACCAGGGTAGAATCTAAGTACTTGACTAATAAGCAAGAGGAATTAATTCGTACGACAGATGCCGAGACTTTAGACGTGAAGACATCTGACAAGAATGTCCAATGTCTTAAAGATACTGGTTCAAACAAATCAAACTATCTATCTCTTCCGAAAACGAAAGAGGAACAGAAAAAGAAGAAAAGGTTAATGTCAAGGCTAACAAAGTCTATAAGTAATATATTTAAATTCCACAGTAAATCATTCAATGAATAAATCATGTGATGATGAAGTAGCTGCTGATGCACACTCCATATACCTTTATGTTTACAAATAATTTGATTAAAGGTGACTCCATGTAAATTCAAAATTATTGAATAATGTAGTGGACACTACAGTGTCCGGTAGAACAAGATTATTTCAATAATAAACATCTGTTTAGTGTACCTACTGTCTTTGACTATTAATACCTGTGCAATTCCTTTTAGTTTATACAGTTTGAAGGTTATTCTTTAATTTTTTATCCAGATCGGGTTTCAAGAAAGATATGATGATTTTAATATACGTTTACGTTATAATAACAATTCAGTACTTTTACTCTGAGTACTACGCTATTAAATACTTTTCCTCGTTTAATAAATAACAGTTTTGTTGAAATTTTTAGCTAATACAAACATAGGCTTTGTTGGAATGTATTTTAGTGCAAACTGTTTAGCTTACGAATGTAATGCTTATTCTTGTAGCAAGCTCATAAACGCGTTAGGGAATCAGCATGAACATTATGCATTACTTAAATCCCAACAATAACTGTCTGGTAAAAAAAGCATAAAACAGGAAACATGCTGAGTGGTTGGCTGAATGGCTGTGATGAGTTACCCTAAGCCTAATCATTTCTTTTCACAATCGAGTACGAGTACCTTATGGAAAGTAATTGTCAAATTACGGGTCAGACTGTCATAGTCTTCGATGTATATAGTCTAACTTAGACTATATACTGTACATCGATGGTCATAGTGGTCAACCAAATCACCAGTCCATATTATCTAAAATTTGGTCATAATTAAAATAGGAGACTGTTTCAGGACGGTAACCATTTTGGTAACAGTTGACAAAAAACCACTATTATTCTTACGGTTTTGATTTTGATGTCAGATGTCACTTAATATTGGCTTAATCGACGGGTTCAGAGGAATTTTGCTATTGAGATTAATTCCTTTTTAAATCTATATAAATAAAATTAGAGTTTTGTCTGTACATTGCTCAGAATCATAAACTTTTAGGTTATTTTTACGTTTTATACATTAAAGAAAGTCTCATCTAAATTTCTGTCTGTCTGTCTTCCTGTCTGTCACGGCCCAAGAGCCATTTTACGCGGCCTTCTCCTGAAAAACGAGAGTACCTATCAAGTTCCAAATCATTTTAATGTATTCACTGGATTGGCGAGATTGTCTTTAGCCATTAAAATATGGCGTCATTACTTTGTAAATAAAATTACGGACGTTTAAAAACCCAATTTTGTGCGATTTTTGTACAGTTTTTCCCAATGTTTATCACATATTCATCAATGAAATAACGAACAGCTGTTCGATCACGTTTTGAAAGCAATTCCAAACCAAGTAAGATTAAAAACGTTTTTCCTTACATAACGTATTTAATTAATCGCAAGTGCAATAATTTGTAGGGTATCCGTAAATGAAAATAGAGATTCTTTGTGTATAAAATTGTTCTTGAGTTTTGATAACCGGGAAAAAAGACCTTGAATCAGTGTTGTATATGGCTGGGAAACTTACATTTTTTATTGTAGTTGTTAGCCTCTGGATTGCCAAATAATATTAGAAAAGGTTCAAATACCTGCTATTAAGCAATCCATTTTTGTTGTTAGCACAACTAGTTTATCATATTTTCAGTACTTGTAGGCTACTGTTACATAAAAAAAATATGGGGACCGAGCTTTAAATGCCAAAAAACGGTTTGGAATTGTACAAAAGATTTATAACTGCTTGGATGGAGTAAATGGATTAAATGAAATAGCTGTTAATCTATCTATACTATTATCAAATTGATGTGGTGTCTGTCTGTCTGTGGGGCTCTCACGACTAAAATAATAAACCGAAACACCCAAAATTAAGCACAAAGATGGCCCAAATATCTACTAATGTCTTGACCTACTGTGTGTGTGTTCCCTGAGTTCCTTCCTCTCGGGCTACGCCCTTTGGATGTACAAAGTTTTGAAGGGAGGGTTTTAAAAGTAAATATTAATTGGTCTTCATGGAAGCATGATAAAGTTCACAATATTTACCTTTGCGTTGACATTTCAATGTAAACAATCAGAACTGTCAAATTACTATCTTACAATTTCAGACAGCTGATCCAAAGAAATAAAATATATTCTACACAACTATGTGAATGAATGAATGAATGAATTGAATTTATTCCACCACATATATAAAATTACACAACCAAATGTACAAAAGAAAAAAAGGGCTTTATGCAAAACTAAACTAATTAACTATAACTAATTAACTATATACATGTGTAAAAGGTTGTTCATATCTAATTAGTCCTGGAATTAGCAGACATAGGCTGTGCCTTTGCGTCTGCTAAGTTGCTATAAAGATTATGAAGTTAAAGTGGTGCAATTTAGTTTTATTATTTTGTATGAGTGAAAAGTATAAGTAATTTAAGGCGAGTAATTTATAAGTATAAGTGGTAGGATTATATTAGTCTAAATTTGTTCATATATCATTTATTGTAAATCTATCTCAATGATTATAAAACTGATTTTTCTTCCCGTTGTGAAGCACGGTTACAGCAGCTAGTCAATTACGAGAAAATACAGTAACAAGGTAACAAGATCCCGAGCAAAGCAGCTCCGAGTTCCAAAGATCGATTGTTACAGACGGTGCGGCGCCAACACACTTTACTTTACCATGTTAACGTTGTTTCAGATGAGGACTAATGGGAGTGGGGTATTGCTTGGTTTTAGTTACTGTAAGCCCATTTCTAAACAAGTAACTAACAACCTTGTGGACAACTTTTACCATGCATATAAGGGAACGAAATATTACATTTATACACGCACGGCCATTGTGGAATATAAGGATGAATATTAAGAAAACCCCAAGCGCCTTAAGAGATACATGTTTTATGATATGACTAGCTGTACCCACGTGCTTTGCCCCGTTTAACTTCACAAGTATTCGCATGGCTCAATCCCACAGTCCAAATCTATATGTTTCAAGTGTTCTGGTAAACACCATTCTCTCCTTCATCGCCAAAGAGATTCAACTTATAACAATACTTACCAAATTAATAACCAATTATATCTATAACAATAAATTTGAATCAGTTATCAAACAAATTCCTGTTAGAATAACCGAAAGAAATCATTTTTTAGAGAAATGCCAAAACAAAAGACACATAGTTTAACAAATATCAGCATTAAAAACCAAGTTGTACAGACAAATTCTAGTAATCTTAAAGTTATGCATCAAAATATTAATGGTTTATTAGGAAAAATTGACATTCTTGAAATTGTTTTACAAGAAGAACTTCCTGATATACTCATTCTCACTGAGCATCACTTAAAAGGACATGAGATAACTGTATTGTTATTAAATGGATATATCTATGCATCATCGTATTGCCGAGGTAACGTAAAAAAAGGTGGAGTATGTATATTTGTTAAAGAAACCATCAAATTTATAGAACTAAATGTTAAATGTTACTGCATTGAAACTGAATGTGAACTCACAGCAATTAAAATACTAAATGCACAAAATTCCTTAACAATAATTGGTGTTTATAGACCTCCAACAAATAACTTTGATATATTTTTTAGACAATTTAAAAACTGTTTACAAGACATAAATAACTTAAAGCATAATACACTGATTGCTGGAGATTTCAATATAGACTACTGTTCAAGTAAAAGTGAAAAAAAGAACTTTCTTATATCATGTCAAGCTTTGGATTAATCGATACCATATTATCATACACTCGTGAATTCAAAAATTCAAAATCAAGGATCGACAATATATTTACAAATATTGAACTAAAAAATGTAAACGCCTATGTAATTATCACAGCTATCTCAGACCACCATGGTCAAATAGCTATAATAAAAGATTCTAATTACAACTCTGTTCCACTACCCATTTATAAATACCAAAGAATCTTATCAGAAAAAAATGTATTACAATTCAAAAACAAATTAAAAAATGAAAATTGGCTGCCAGTCTTTACATTTGGAAATACATTGGATGAAAAATATAATCATTCAACTCAATTTTATCAAATCATTTTACAAATTCATTTTCTCTAAAGAAAATTAATCTATGTCATTCAATGAATAAAATTAAATTACCTCCTGAGACAAAAGAACTTAGAAATGATGTTAAAAAACTATATTAAATAACAAAAAATTTAGATTCCACCCATGCCTTGAGAAGAACATACCGAGAAAAAAAGAAAGAATACAGAAATGCCATTAGAGAAATTAAATCGGCAGACATCAAGAACAAAGTAGTTAATTCCAAGAACCCCATGAGAGAATTATGGAAAACTGTTAATGAAAATAGAAAAAAGACCAAATCAAAATTACAAACCAATTATGAAATCAGAAATTCAAATGGAAACAAGCTTACTGATCCAGATTTGATTGCTGAAGAATTCAATAAATTTTTCATAAATATTGGACAAGTAAACAATGTTAACAAATCATCTCTTGAAACTACATACAATTATAATTCTATATTTTTACGCAATACAAATGAAGAAGAGGTTATAAAAACTATTAACGATATGAAATCCTCTACCTCTTATGGCTTTGATGACATCTCTTCTAAAATTTTAAAATTTTGCTCTTCAGAACTATCTACTCCTATGACGTATTTAATAAATCAGTCCATAACTAGTGGTAAGTTTCCACACTTGTTAAAAATTGCCAAAGTTATACCAATTTTTAAAGCTGGTGATTCTCAAAATACCAGCAATTACAGACCAATATCTATCCTTTCTTCATTCAGTAAAATATTTGAAAAAATAATTCTGAATAGACTTTTATCATTTCTAGAAAAAAATAAAATATTATCAAAAAATCAATTTGGATTTCAAAAGAAAATATCAACCACAAACGCTATATTTGAAGTAATTAAATACATTACCTTTCATCTTGATGGAAATAATAATGTGATGGCACTATTTCTGGATTTAAAAAAAGCCTTCGATATGGTATGTCATAAAAAACTTTTAGAAAAATTAAACAATATAGGAATAAGAGGGATTGCACTACAATGGTTTGAATCTTACCTTAGTAACAGGCAACAGTCAGTCCAAATTCCATTTATTGATAATAACAATAATGTAAAATATTATAGTTCAGAAAAACTTGAAACAAAATCAGGTGTCCCACAAGGTTCTGTACTAGGTCCAATTTTATTCATAATATACATAAATGATGTGACATATTCAAGAAAATTATCTGAAGTAATATTATTTGCTGATGACACGACCTTATTGACATCCAGCCAATATAGAGAAGAATTGGAAATTAAATGTTATGAAGAAGCAAATGAACTAGCACAATGCTTCATGGAAAACCATTTAGAAATTAATGTAAATAAAACAAAATTTATGGAATTTTCAATCAGAGATAAAATTAAAGATTTCAACTTAAATATTTTAATTGATGAACAACATATAGATGAAGTAAAAACAATCAAATTCCTAGGACTAATTATAGACCAAAATTTAAATTTCAACTCGCATATTGAACACTTATGTAAAAAACTTTCCCAAATTATTTTTATACTAAGAAGAGTGTCTATGTTCTGTAGTGAAGACGCATTACTCGCTGTATATCATTCGCTAATTATTTCCAATATTAGATATGCAATACCTATATGGGGTTCAACTTCATCAAAAACCAAACAAATATTTAAATTGCAAAAGTCTGCATTAAGAATTATTTTCAAATTAAAACCACGCCAATCCTGTAAAAAATTATTTAAAAATTACCAATTTATGACCTTTTACTCAATTTATATTTATGAAACATTACTATTTTTAAAGAACAATTTTGAGAAATTCTTGAAAAATGATGAATTATGTGAGAAGAATTATGATTTGAGAAAATTTAAAACATTTTCTTCTACTTTCCACCAAACAAAATTTTATGAAAAACATGTTTATTACAACGGAAGAAAATTATTCAATAAATTACCAACTATTATTCAAAACTTAAAATTAAAAGAATACAAAAGAAAATTAAAACAAATCCTTACTGAAAATCCAATTTACTCTATTGAAGACTTCAACAAAAAATGCATAAAAATTTAAAGAGTTTTATTTAATACCATACCTAATTGTACTGTCGATACAATCTATATTGTCAAGACAATAAAGTATTTATTTATTTATTTATTTATTTATACTACCCGTAGTTCTAAACCATCCGATAATGTTACATTGCCGTCTAGCGACACTGTAGAGAAGGCTTGCAGCTTTGCTAACTCGAAAACCTCATCTAATATGCTACTGAGTACAGCAGTCATTGGAGTTAAAGATCATCATGGTAAACTGTTACCAATAAAGGCTCTTATAGATGGAGGATCTCAAACTAGCTTGATCACCGAGGAATGCGCCTCCAAGCTAAATCTAAAAAGATATTCTAACAATGTAAACCTCATTGGAGTAGCTGAAACATCCGTTCCCCTCAATAAAGGATTAGTTCATTGCGTTATCAGTCCACTCGAAAATGCCAGCATTGTTCTAACAACAGACGCAATTGTTGTCCCTAAAATATCGTCAGACCAACCGAACATCCCCATTGACTCATCAATACGCTCAAAGTTTCATCATTTAAAACTCGCAGACCCATCACTTGACGTATCATCCCCTATTGAATTCCTGATAGGAGCGGACTTGTATTTTGACATCCTTCAGGAGTCAAGCAACCTAATAAAAGGAGAACCGTCTGCGATAGCTACTATATTTGGTTGGGTATAGGAGGCAAAGTAATAGGAGGCAAAGTTATCAACGAAATTCCATTGAATGACCGGTCCTCAATGTTGATTTGTAACAACACTCTTGATGCTCATCTAACCAAATTCTGGGAGATAGAATCCGTCAACAATGTAATAAGACCTAATCCTGAAGATGATGCCACAGAAGAAAGCTTTATAAAAACTCACAGAAGAGACACTAATGGAAGATACATTGTGTCCCTCCCAACTAAGCCTGAAGCTCCATCACTCCCTGATACTAGGGATAGCGCCCAAAGACAGCTAGTGACTCTAGAGCAAAGACTAAAACGCAATCAAGAGACGTATGAAGAATATAAAAGCTTCATGGACGACTATATATCTCAGGGACATATGAGTCTTTGTTTAGAACCATCCAACCACATAATTCCTCACCATTGTGTTCGCAAAGAGGACAGTTCTACAACTAAACTAAGGACAGTATTCAACGCTTCATTCAAACCTAGTGGATCTAGTTCGTCCCTAAACGATATATTGTACAGAGGTCCAAAACTACAGAAGGATATCGCAGAGATAATAACCAATTTCCAAATGCGTTCTATCGTCGTTTGTGCAGATATCAAACAAATGTACAGAAACGTGCTAGTAACAGAAGAACATCGCAAACTACAGCACATATACTATCGAACTCATCGAGATGGTCCCATAGAAGAATACGAACTCAACGTCTTAACATATGGCGTAGCATCAAGTGCATTTTTAGCTCAAAGAGTTTTGCTACAGCTAGTACAAGACGAAGGCAAGAAGTATTCCCTAGCATCTAAAGCCATTATAAACCAAACTTTTGTAGATGACATCTGCGTCAGTGTTGACACTATTAACGAAGCTCTAACCTTGCAACAAGAACTTATAGACCTACTGAACCTAGGAGGGTTTTCGTTGCGCAAATGGGCTAGCAACTGTAAGGACGTACTAGCCACCGTACCTTTAGATCATCGAGAAAAGCCTCTAAGCATCAGTTCAGAAAATGAAAACTATATGAAAGTTTTAGGTTTGCAGTATAACCCGGATGACGATACATTCTCGTACATAATTCATCTCAACCCCCTAGTGTACACAAAACGCTCAATGTTAAGTGAGATGTCCAAAATCTACGACATTTTAGGTTGGATTACTCCGTGCACATTCTATGTGAAAAATCTTATGCAAAGCATTTGGTTGCTAGGATTAGGATGGGATGACGAACTTCCTACTGAGATCTGTAATAAATGGGAAACATTCATCTCTACTCTTCCAGAACTGTCTCACCTAAAGATTCCGAGACACATACCCATTGTTAATGCCACTAACATTCAGATCATAGGATTCTGCGATGCATCAGCGAAGGGATATGCCGCCAATTTGTATTTACGTACAGAACATACAGATGGAGTTTATATACATCTCCTAAAAGCAAAGAGCAAATTCGCCCCTTTAAAGATCATTAGCATTCCACGCCTCGAACTCTGTGCAGCACAACTTCTCGCTCACTTGTTAATATCAGTCAAGTCGTTGGTGGAAACCATTCAACCTCAAGATACGCTGCTGTTTACCGACTCCTCTGTAGTACTTTCTTGGTTAAAAATACCACCTTATAAGCTCAAAACCTTTGTTGCAAACATAGTAGTATACTTGACGAAACGAAACCAAGTCAATGGTGCCATGTTATCTCCAAAGAGAACCCCTGTGACATTGCAAGCAGAGGCTCTCTGCCTAATGATTTAGTAAACTCCGATCTATGGTGGAAAGGCCCTCAGTTTCTATATGGACCTATATCCAATCTCAAAGCACATACTAATCCAGAAATCAGCAATGATTTGCCCGAAATAAAACTCGAGAGCCTTATGATAACTCAACAATCTCCTAACATAGTATTGGACATATTAGAGAAATCGTCTGGTTTGTCCAAAGCTAAATTGGTTTTAAGTATTTTACTCCGCTTCATTCAAAACTTGAAGAACAGGATAACACAGCAACCATCATTAAAAGGTCATATAACACCAGAAGAACAAAACAATGCTCTCATACGATTTGTAAGATCTACCCAAGAATGTCACTTGTCAAAGGAAATAATAAATCTCCAAACTGGAAAACACGTGTCTCCCAAGTATCGACCTCTAGCCTTGTTTCTAGACGATGATGAACTTGTTAGGGTGGGGGGGCGCTTGAAAGATTCGCTTCTCCCTTATCCTGCAAAACATCCAGTTCTCATTCCCCAGTCTTCACGTCTCGCAACACTTATATGTGATCACTATCACATCCTCTCTTTACATGGAGGTCCACGGCTCACTCAGTCTTTGATTCAAAGGCAATTTTGGATAATAGGTATTCGTCAACTCCTGAGAGAGAGAATATTTAGATGCAACAAGTGCTACTTATTTCAGGCGAAACCACTCACGCCAAAAATGGCCAAAAATGGCAAGGCTCGAAAATGTGCGTGCATTCTTGAATGTTGGTGTTGATTATGCCGGACCCTTTGATTTTAAAGAAGGTTCAAGAAGAAAGGCTCCCATATCAAAAGGATACATTGTCATAATCGTTTGCTTAGCCACAAAAGCAGTTCATTTAGAGTTCGCTACTAGCCTATCAACTGCCTCATTTCTCGCTGCATTTGACCGATTTGTAGCGCGCAGAGGACTGTGCAAAACAATATACAGCGACTGTGGAACCAACTTCCAAGGTGCTTCGAACCACTACTTACGTGTTCAACAATTCCTCAAAGAAAATAATGAACATTTCACTCATCAGCTCAGCAAAAGGGAAATTAAGTGGATTTTCATCCCCCCTGCTGCACCCCACTTTGGAGGAATTTGGGAGGCTGCAGTTAAGTCAACCAAACGTCATCTCTCCAGAATCTTAGTAAATCTGAGTCTAACGTACGAAGAAATGTCTACACTTCTCTACCGCATCGAAGCCGTTCTCAACAGCCGTCCTCTTGGATCAATGACGACCGACCCCAACGATGGAGATTACCTCAGCCCAGGACACTTCTTAGTAGGTGCCCCACTCATCTCACCTCCAGAACATGACTACACCGATACGCCAATGAATAGGCTTACAAGATATGAGCTTCTTCAACAGGCTACACAAGCTTTCTGGAAGGCCTGGTCCAGAGATTACCTCCATACCCTGGATCCAGCTAAACAAATGGACAATCACTCAACCCAATATCAACATTGGTGATATCGTTTATCTTCAGTTGAAGAACACTAGTCCAATAGAATGGCCCATCGGTAGAGTTGAAGTTACTTACCCAGGAAAAGATGGAGTAGTGAGAGCAGCTAAAATAAAAACTGCTCAAGGCACATTCACAAGGCCAGTACACAAGCTGATATCCCTCCTGCCTCCTGACCATAACCTTTAAATTGATAAAAAAAACAACGGTGTATTTCGTTTTGCGTGTGTTGAACTAGAAAATTTTCGTGTTTGTGTGTTAAAGCTAAATATTTTATATTTTTTTCGTTTCAAAACTATTGTTTTGGGTGAGGGGAATGTTAGGGCCTAAACCTAAAAATATATTAATTCACCTATTGAATTTCCTTTTCATCCGTCCCAAAAATTGTGGTGCTACTAACTTGAATTTGCCGCCAAGAAACAGCTGATACTCGACGCTACCCCCTCCCTCAAGGACAGGACGAAGCCACTTGCACTCCTGAGTCCTGACTCCTGCAGTGACTGGCCACCCCCGCCAACACGCTAGTGCCTTCCGGCGCTATGATTTATTTGTCATTACCTATGTACTAAATATATGTTTTAATATACAAGTTTACGTAACAGTCTAGCCAGTATTTTATTTCCTCGGCATCTTCGCCCTCACGCTGACCCAGAACGAGACACCAGATCCACGCTCCACGCTGCTACCATGGAACCCCGCTCGTCTTGAAGACATCTGTAGAAGGTAGCACCACACTTTAGTAAATTAAAACATAATTAACACAACTGAATTTATTGAACTCACAAATCAGACTAAACTAAAAAGTAAACAAAACATAATAATGTAAACAGTCATCTGACAGATGTTATAAATAAAACATATGGACTTATTTCTTGATACATAACACTCCTCCCCCCGTTAGGTAGTCCTTCAGATATGCCGGTGGTCGACGGATACGAACAGGTCGAGGACTCATGCTCATTGAAGTGTTTTGGGAGTTTGATCTAGAGACACGTGACCGAACAGGTTGTGGACTCGTGCTCATGCTAGTGGAGTCTTGAATTAAACCAGAAACGTTGAAACCAGCATCTTCTTGATGAGGGTTAATTGAACCTTCTATACTACTAAAGGAATTGCGAGATTGTTGCATCACTGATGGTCGCATTGGTTGTACGTCTGGTGTTCTCATCATAATAGGATTGCGAACCATTGATGGTGGTTGCACTGGAGTGATATGATGTGCTTCTGGTGTTCTCATTTGAATAGGATTTTGGAGTAGTGGGTGGAATGGTGGGTTTACTGGAGATTCAGGATTATCCAAGTGTGAGTTAGTAGATGCTTTTGATGTTTCTGAGCGAGGTCTCAATTGGTCAATATGACGTCGTATTTCAATGCCTTCTTTTGTTATCAAATGGTAGCTCAGTGGCCCGGTTATTCTAGTGACTTTAGCAGGAATCCACTTTGGTCCTCGCTGATTATAGTTTCTTGCAAATACGGAGTCATTTTCTTTAAATTTCCTCTGAGGTGACTGTTGGTAATCGTGAAGCGCTTTATCCAAGATTTTCTCTTCTTTGTCACTTGAAGAATAATCTGGGTGAACTCTGTCTAAGATGGTTCTAATACGCCTTCCGAACAGCAGTTCACTCGGTGACATATTAGTAGAACAATTTGGCGTTATATGAGATGATATTAGGAACTGAGCCAATCTTTTTTGCCAATCTCCTTGAAGTATTCGTCGCAAAGAATTTTTTGTCGTTTGGACCATCCTTTCTGCCTGACCATTCGATGACGGATGGTATGGTGCAACCACGACGTGGCGGATGCCATTGCTTTCATTAAACGATCGAAATTCTTGTGAAGTGAAAGCCGACCCGTTATCAGATACTATTGTGTCTGGAACACCATGTGTTGCGAAAAGGCTTCTGAGGACCTTTATAGTTGATCTTGAATCTGTAGAAGGCACCAAAACTACTTCTAACCATTTGCTGAAAGAATCGACAACAATCAAAAACAACTTGTTTTGGAAGGGCCCAGCGAAATCTATGTGGAGACGAGACCAGGGTTGTTTCGTTTTCTCCCAGGGAAGAACTGTTGCTCTTGGAGGGTTGTGACGACTTTGTTGCCATGCTTGACAAGAATTCACTATGTTTTCTATGTCTTGATCAAGTTTTGGCCACCAGAAATAGCTTCGAGCCAACGCCTTTGTTCGAACAATGCCCTCATGTCCCATGTGTAGAAGCTTCAGAGCTTGTTGCCTGAGAGTGGATGGAATGATCACCCTAGTTCCCCAAAGTAAACATTGTTTGTATTGAAAAATTTAATTTTGACGAGAAATGAAAGGCGTAAGGTTGATATCTGAGTTATGAGTTGGTCAACAACGTTGAGTCCATAATAGTACTTTAGATAGAAGTGGATCCTTTTCTGTTTCTTTTGCTATTATATTAGCGGTGATTGGTTTAACCTCATCGGATTCAATGTATAGCACGTCATTCAAGACTTCATTTATCTCTTGATCAACAACATTGGAGGAACATGGAAGACGACTCAAACCATCAGCATTCGGAATAGAAATCCCCGGTTTGTATACAAGATCAAAGTCATATCCATTTAAAAGGATACTCCAGCGAATCATTCGAGGTGACAGTGTGTTTGGTGTTTGTTTATCCACAGTGAAAAGACCCAGAAGTGGCTTATGATCTGTTCTAATTTCAAAATGCCTCCCATATAAGTAATTGTGGAATTTTTTAACCCCTCCAATGATGGAAAGTGCTTCCCTATCTACTTGAGCATATCTTCGTTCTGACTGACTCATTGTCCTGGAATAAAACGCAATTGGAACTTCCTTTTCCCCTCGAACCTGACTAAGCACACAACCAATACCATAAGGAGATGCATCACAAGTTAGTATAAGATGGCTGGAGGGATTGTAATGAGCCAGTATACTATCGGAAGAAAGGAGCTTCTTTGAAGCATTGAAAGCAAGTTTATGTTTTTCCTCCCACCGCCATTTAACATTTTTGTCCAATAAGCGATGTAAAGGTTCTGCAACATTGGCTTTGTTGGGTAAAAAACAGTGATAGAAATTAAGTAAACCTAAAAATGCCTGCAGTTGTTCCTTGTTAGTCGGCTCAGGAGCATCTTGAATGGATTTGACTTTGTCCGGGTTAGGACGAATTCCGTCAGAGCTCACAACAAATCCCAAGAAGTCAACTGATGTAGATAACAAAGAACACTTTTCGCTTTGGAGTGTAATCCCTGCATCTCTAAAACGAGTGAATACTTGTCTTAATGTGGTAATCAATTCGTGTATTGTTCCTGCTTTAACCAAAATATCATCAAAGTAAGGGATTACATTGTCCAAGCCCGAAAGCAAACCCTCAATAAAATGTTGAAATATAGATGGAGCTGAGCTAATACCGAATTGTAGTCTTTTTGGTTTAAAAGCACCCTTGTGTGTAATTAGTGTCTGAGCTAGTGCCGACTTCTCGTCAACAACCAGTTGTTGATAAGCTTGGGCTAAATCTAACTTAGCAAAATATTTCCCTTGGTTTAAGTTTGCTAAGAGCTGAGAGATTGGTGGAATAGGGTACAGATGATCTTGGATAGCTTTGTTTAACGTTGCCTTATAATCACCGCAAATTCGTATTTTACCATTGCTTTTTACGGAAACAACAATTGGTGTGGCCCAATCCGATACCTGAACAGGTTCTAACACTCCCTGATTAACTAACTTATTCAGCTCTTCTTCTACTGGGGCCTGCAATGCATAAGGTAAAGGGCGCGCTCTTAAGTGAATTGGGTTATAATTCTGGTCAATTTTCAGTTCGATCGGAGGTCCTTTATAGCACCCTAAAGAATTTGAAAATACATCGGAAAATTCACTTTTCAGATGTTGAACATCCAGCTGAGCTTTATTAAGAACTTCAGATTCATGACAGTTGATTGAAAGTACTCCGTTTACTTCAATGTTAAGACTTTTTAGCCAATTACGCCCCAATAAACTATTTCTATTACCTTCAGTTATGACTAACGGAAGGAAACCATTGAACTTACCGTATTTCACATAAACATTAGTCTGACCTAAAACACTTACAGGTTTACCACTGTAATCCTTGAGTTTCCAAGGAGAAGGTTGTAGTTTACAGTTTTTATGAGAAATTGTATTCCATAGTTCTCCTCCTATGATAGAAACACCTGCACCAGTATCAACTTCCATTAGAACTTTGTTATTATTTATGTTGACAGTGGTATACAGTTCCGGTACTTTAGTGCAGTTAACTTCCTGGACGTATTGAGTTGTTTCGTTATTTGATTGAGGTGGAAACGTTTCTTCTTGTTCATAATTGGTTTCCTCTGACAAAACTTCATGAGCCCGCTGTCCCTTTGATCCGTGTTTTTGGCTAAAATATTCTTTGGGGCGTGGTTTCCCTCCTTTACAAACTCGTGCTAGATGCCCAATTTTCTTGCAAATATTACAAGTAGTCTGAAGATGGGGACAATCCCTTCTAAAATGTCTTAGTCCACAACCAAGACAAACATTAGGTGTAACAGAGTGAGCTGGATTGTTGTTAAATGCAACAAATTTCCTGTTTGAATGGTCAATTTTATGTGCATTAGCAAAACTTGAGCTACTGAAAGAAAGTTCCTTACTTTGAGTTTGAAATAATTCATTTGACTTAGCTGCAATAACAACATCCTGAAGTTTAATAGTAGGTTCTTTCAAAATTTTATTCCTTAACTCATCACTTCTAGATCCAATCAAAATTTGCATAATTAATTCCCTATCCAAGTCTTTGAATTCACAGTTCACAGCTAATGTTCTTAGTCGAGAATAGAAAGAGTTAAACGACTCTGATTCTGCTTGATGACACTTCCTAAAATTAAATATTTCAAAAAGGACATTTTTGGTAGGAGCGAAATAGTCAGTTAATAGTTTTATAACATTTTTGTACGTTATTTCATTAGGTTGTGGTAAACTGTCAAAAATGTAAGCCACTTCCTCACCAGCTAGATTAAGTACTAGTGCAGTTTTCCTTACATCACTGGTAATGTCTGCAGCTAAAGCATACCTCTCAAATTGCTTAATCCATGTACCCCAACGCTGTGCGACACTTGCAGGATTTGTATGGGGGTCAAAACGATCAGGCTTATTGAGATCCATTATCCAATTATCCTCGTCGCCAGTTTAGTAAATTAAAACATAATTAACACAACTGAATTTATTGAACTCACAAATCAGACTAAACTAAAAAGTAAACAAAACATAATAATGTAAACAGTCATCTGACAGATGTTATAAATAAAACATATGGACTTATTTCTTGATACATAACACACACCACACCTATTTTACTAAATAAGTTTTAATTCCACCCCCAACAAATGCTTTAATAGCTCGTTTGCAATATGCTGTCGTTTGAATTAGTTTATCTAGAGACGAGAACTTTGTACAATCAATATCAAAAGGACTTCCTTTACTTGTGGTTTCTTGAATTGCAGCCATAACTTCTTGGTTAGGTGTGGGTAGTTCACAAGTGTTCGATGTGTCTTGGTAAGTTTGTTCTGACATTGAAGTGATTTGATTAAAGTCATTTCGTGGCCATTCATTTTCCGGTGAACGTAGAAATTCTGGGCCTGACCACCATACCTGACTCTCCTGTAACTCATGATTAGTCAATCCGCGAGTCCCAAATCTGTAGGATTGTTACTAGAAGGTACGTAACGAAATTCTACATCGGTATGTGATTTAATTTCCGAGAGTCTTCGTTCAACGAACTTTGGTAGTATCCTATTTGTATTCAACCAATGGAGAACACATTGTGAGTCTGTCCAAAGTATTTTTCGTGTCACAGAAGTCTTCAGCGCAGTTTCAGTAAACTTCAATGATCTCACCCCAATTAAAACACCAAGTAATTCCAATCGTGGTATAGTGATGTTTGGCTTAGACTTAGGGGTTACATGACATTTAGAGAAAATAAGTATTGATTTTGTCGTGGATGTATTATTACCACTGAGCTATAATTCTAACTGGAGGTAGCACTGAATGTCAACGATGCGTGTCGCCAGCCGCCATGTTTGCGTGAGGTGTGAGTTATAAATAAGCCATTTTATTGGATGAAAAAACTCACTGCTATGCAAACCTAGTTATAGAAGCCATGTTATTGGATGAAAAAACCTGCTGCTATACCAACCTAACAAAATCAGCGACACGCTTTTGACCATGACAGACTTCTGCCATGGCAGTGCTACCTCCAGTTATAATTTTAGCTCAGTGATTATTACTCTTTAATCGCAAATAAACAGCTGTAGCGTAACAATCTTTAGATGCATCAGTGAAACAATGTAACTCTAAAGTATCACCAATGATTCCAACATATCTTGGAATACATACCTCAGGAATTTTAAGTTGGTTTGATTGAATCTGCATCCATACCTTTGTAAGTTCTAACTCTGCTCGTGTCATAGTAACTAATAAATTAAACAGGACACATGAGAATGCAAAATCAACCTCCCACTCAGTTAATATACATAAGAAGGAGGCATTAGCTCTAATTAGTATCAAAGAGAAGCTATGTTTAAACAACGCCTTGTTATGCAAAGCAGATAGGGCAATACAGCAGTATTAATGTACATAGATGATTATAATACCAAAGTAAATGATTTTATTCAAAGTAATGGTGTAATAGAATTGAAAAAAGATCCTACTAACAATTATCAAAAGACAATAAGGAAGCTTATAAACAATAGCAAAGTTCTTTTCAGCGAGGAGGAAATAAAACGCCTTCGTGTAATGAACCCCAACGCACCAATGTTACGAGGGTTGCCTAAAGTGCATAAGGAAGGCACCCCAATAAGACCACTGGTCGATTACACGTCAGCCCCGACATACAAACTCGCTCAGAAACTTGAATATATATTAAGCCGACAAATAATTCTACATAATAGTTACAGCCTTATCAACACCTATGATTTTATTAACAAAGTCAAAAATGTACAGGTAAACCCCCATGATATATTGGTTTCGTTTGACATTGTCAATATCTTTACTAATGTTCCTGTTGACCAAACTCTAGACATAATCAAAGACCACCTGAACAAAGATTCGAATTTACTACCTGAAGCAATTACCGAACTACTAACTTTGTTAAAAGAGGCACTCACACAAAATTATTTCAAATTCAATGATAAATATTACAGTCAACCAAATGGCCTGGCAATGGGCTCTCCTTTATCAAGTTTACTCGCCAACGCATATCTGAATCATATTGAAAATACATATATATTTTCAGACCTAAACGAACAAAAAAACAAGATAATGGAATATCACCGTTATGTTGATGACACCATTCTTATTTTCAAGGGTAACACAAGACAGCTCGACCTTCTACACAAGTTCCTCAACAATATAACGCCTAATTTGAAATTTACTATGGAAACTGAACAATCAAATAAAATAAATTTCCTGGATATCACAATGGAAAAGATAGATAGCAGATTAGATTTTAGCATATATAGAAAACCTACCACGTCAAACCAAACCATTCACAGCACGTCTTACCACCCCGTATCACATAAACTGGCCGCCTACAATAGCATGGTATATCGCCTATTACATGTCCCAATGACAGAGCAGAACTACAATAGAGAACTGAAAATCATCCATCAAATAGCCGTAACTAATGGGTATGATATTCAAATGGTCAACAACTTGGTAAAGAAATACAAAAATAAACAAAATCAAAATCAGAACCTAACCCCCCAAAACAAAAAATTCGTCTGCGTAGATTATTCTCACCACCTACAGCACAGCCTAAAGAATGAGTTGGAAAAACATGGGATCAAACTAGCTTTCAGAACTAGCAAAAAAGTTATTAATAAGTTAAAACCTAAGATAAATAAAAATAAAGCTGACCAATCAGGTGTATATAAAATAAAATGCGCTAGTTGCCCGAGTACATACATTGGAAAAACAGGACGTTCCTTTGGCATTAGGTACAAAGAACATCGCCCTAACGGAAAAACTGACAAACAAAAATCCACGTTCGCACAACACCTGGTTGATAACAATCACGACAACAAACATACACACAAACTCACAAACTTTCAGATTTATAATATTAGTAAGATATATACGTCCGTGAACGCGATAAAAATAAAATAAATAAAAATTAATTAATTAAATAAAAATTAAATTCCTGACTTTGCTACCAAACTGAATAATTGCTGGTTCAATAGATATTTGTTAATATAGTAGAAATCAAGTTTATTGATCTGTCTTAACAGTGAGTTACTATTGGAAAAATAATAAATCCATTGAGTTAAGAAAATACTATAATGATACAAAATTAAATTAACCCTTTACAATAAAAATATTAAAAACAAAACTATTCTCTTGATGAGGTATTTAAGTCCAAATTGAAATAGACAGAGAGGAATGATGTGTAGAGATGTACTCACGACCTCGAAGAGAAGAAATTATCGAATGTTCGTTAATACCAAGTAATGGAGATTAACACTTCTTGAGAAAATAAAATATAACACTGTGTGCACACAAACTTCTGGTGAATGTTCCTCACGGTTAAATAAAACTTCTGTAGAAACAATAGAGTCAATAATTGATTATTTAATATGGGATACTGAGACCCATGGTAAAATAATTAGAGGGATTCAGAGACCCTCATAATGTTTGATTCACATGAAGACTGCATAGTAACTGAGTGAGTAGGAGCAGTGTACAGGAAAAACCACTGGTCAGTCTATATCATGTCGGCTGGAACTGATAAGCAGGATACGCAGCACATTCCTCTGCATTGTCTGCCTATCTCTCTCTCTCTCTCTCTCTGTCTGGCTTAACTTAATACAATTTTATTTTATGAACTCACTTAAAATATTATTCTGAATTGAACCAAAAAGTGCAGTGATTTATTTACACACAAAACATTTAAATATCTATTATTTAAATGACAAAACAAGTATTATTTTAAAATAAATTTAAGTTTAGACCTAACTTGAGAATGCTCAAACATACCGCCCACCGAAATTTTAAAGGAAATTCCTAGCATCTTACTTAAAAGGGTCAGAATTGATTGAAAGAAGAGGTACCAATTTCACAGCTGGACGTTGGAATTCAGAGTCACTGGTCTTGACAGTCATCACTCGAACAATTCCATCACTGCCTGGGTGAGTCTTGATGATTCTTCCAAGAGGCCACTGCAAGATAGGTACATTTTGATCCTTAAGAAGAACCAAGTCTCCGATTTTAGGGTTTGTAGAAGATCTTGTCCATTTTCCTCTTGCTTGCAGGATGTTCAAGTATTCCACTCGCCACCTCTTCCAAAAATGTTGAACCATCTTGTGGACTAGTTGCCATCTTGTAAGGACGTTTTCTCGAAGATCAAGAAGAGAAGGTTCGGGAGGAGCAACAAGAGGGCATCCAACAAGAAAGTGTCCTGGAGAAAGAAAATTAGTTTCTTCTGGACTAGCTGACAAAGGACAAAGTGGTCTTGAATTCAGAACTGCTTCTACTCGGGTGAGCAAGGTTGACCACTCTTCATAAGTCAAAGCAGTTTCTCCAGCTATCTTCCTCAAATGTGTCTTTGCTGATTTCACTGCGGACTCCCACAGTCCACCAAAGTGTGGGGAGGAGGGAGGATTGAAATTACATTTTTCATCCAGTTTAGTAGTTTGCTGTAGAATTTCTTCTTGTGTAGTCTGATTGGAGTACCATATTCCCAGCTCTCGAAGACGATTAGCTGCTCCTCTGAAGTTGGTTCTACAGTCGGAATACACTTGTTCAGGAAGACCTCTTCTAGAAATAAACCGTCTGAAAGCAGCCATAAAGGCATCTGTTGAGAGTGCGGTTACCAGCTCTAAATGCAAAGTTTTAGTAGCCATGCAGACAAAAACACAGATGTAAGTCTTGGCAGTGGTTGCTTTTCTTCTTAACGACTCTCTCATAGTCAAAGGTCCAGCAAAGTCAACACTAACATGTAAAAATGCTCGGCTTACATTCACTCGTGGCGAAGGAAGATCGGGGAAAAGGTTTCAGCCTTTAGCTTGAAGCACCTTAGACATTTGAAGGTTCGCTGACGGGCAATATTTCTCAGTGATGGTATCCAAAATCGTAATTGAATCAGAGCTTGAAGCAAGTTGGGTCCTGGGTGTAGGTAGATTTTATGGTAATAATCTACCAACAATAAGGTGAAATGACACTTTGGCAGAAGGATTGGGTGTCTTTGATCTTCTGGGATAGCTGCATTATTTAGCCTGCCGCCCACCCTGAGAATCCCCAATTTGTCAAAGAAAGGGGTAAGTTTTTGAAACTTATTGAGGACAGCAGTTGCACATCTTCTGTCGCCATCAATAGAGAAAAAGTGTGATTGAATTTTCTTGATGCAGAATAGTAAGGAATCTTGAATTTCCTTAGGCTGAAGGGGTCCTTTAAGACGACTAGTACTGTGTAGTTCAACTGGACAGTTGTAGATAAATCTTCTGATCCAAGATATTACACGTAAAAGTTTGTAGTATGAAGAATAGTTTTCCATAATCTTGATAAGCTCTGGCTCAGTACTATTTGAGACAAGCACTTGTGGTTCAGCTTTCACTTCAGGTAGGGGCTGCTGCTGGAACTGTACTGTAGACTCTGGCCATTTATCTTCAGGCATATTCATCCACTTAGGGCCATGCCACCATAGATCACAGTTAGTTAGTTTATCTGGTAAAAGTCCTCTAGAACCATGGTCACTAGGATTTTCCTCTGATGTAATGTGTCTCCACGATGAAACAGGAGTATGTTCCAAGATATGTGCAACCCTGTTTGCTACAAAAACTTTAAGCTTGTAAGTTGGTGTATTCAGCCATCCTAAGACAATTGAAGAATCAGTGAAGAAAATAGGCTTCTGAAACTGATTACTGGCAAATTGGCTGAGGGTTTCCATAACAGAGTGGAACATTGTTGCAAGCAGGTAGGCTCCACACAACTCTAAGCGTGGGATAGACAATGTCTTGATTGGGGCTAACTTAGTTTTGGCTGTTAGAAGGTTTGTAGTTATTTTGTCACTAATAACTCTCAGATACAGTGCAGCACAATATCCTTTTTCGGAAGCATCAGCAAATCCTACTATTTGCAAGTTGTATGGTTTGTCAGATGTTACAAATCTTGGAATACTAAGATGTTGCAGTTTCTCTAGCTGAGTAGTCAAATCATTCCATAGAGTCTTCAAGTTAGTTGGGATTTCAGAATCCCAGTCCAGCTTCAATTTCCATAGGCTTTGTATTATGCTCTTTGCAATCATTATCACAGGAGAAACGAATCCTAGAGGATCAAAAATCTTTGCCACAGCTGATAGGATGGCCCTTTTAGTAAACACAGGGGTAAATTGTTCAATCTGGTATGCTAACGTGTCGCTTGAAGGGTTCCATTGAAGTCCTAGGATCTTGACATTTGAATCTTCACTAGATGAGAGGTTGATCTGTGTGATATGTTTTGAAGGATCGATTGCATTTAAAATTTCCTGAGAGTTACTGGCCCATTTACTTAGACCAAAATGACCTTTGTGTAAAAGATTGATTACTTCATCCTTGAGTTTCAAGGCTTCATGAACAGTAGAAGCACCAGTGACAAGATCGTCGACATACATGTCTTGAAGAATAGCCTTTGCTGCATGTGGATAGTCAGTCCCTTCATCGGTTGCTAGCTGTTTCATGACTCTCAAGGCTAAAAAAGGTGCAGAGGTAGTACCATACGTTACTGTATTCAGTTCATATTTCTGAATAGCTTCAGAAGGATCAAATCTCCAGAAAATGTGTTGATATACCCTATCAGAGGGATGAACTAAAATCTGCCTGTACATTTTTATTATATCAGCCACAAAAACTACTGGATACATCCTAAATCTTGTCAAGAAACTTTTGATGTCTTGCTGTAACTTTGGGCCTATCATAAGATGGTTGTTTAGAGACGTGTTGGAGTCAGTAAGGGAAGAAGCATCAAATACTACTCTGTGCTTAATCTGTGAGCGATCTTCTTTAGTAACAGCATGGTGCGGGACTGCGGGATCACATATTTTGAAGTAGATGATGTGGGGCTCATGTGTTCCAGTTCAAGGTATTCTTTCATGAAATTGCAGTATTCAGACTTAAGTAGAGAATTCTTGGTCAGTTTTGTTTCTAGACTGTATAGTCTTTTCAGAGAATTTCTTTCAGATGAGTCACCAAGATGCTTTGGCTCACTTTTAAACGGTAGGCGAACAACGTACTGGCCGCTCTCAAGTCTGTAGTGAGTCTCTGTAAAATGCTTTTCACAAGCTAAATCTTCTGGGTTTTCTTGGACTGGGATAGAAGCAGGTTTCTCGAGTTCCCAAAATTGTTGCAGCTGATTATGAATATCATCTTTATCATAAGCAAGGGTGAAGAAAGAAGCATTCATATTAGCGGATGATTGACAGTCAAGAACTCTCCCAATAGCAATGTAGCCAAAGACTGATGCAAACAGCTTGGGTTGGTTTTCATGAAGAGTAATCAAAGATCCAAGCCAAACATCTGGAAACAAGTCAGAGCCCAATAAAAACTCAATAGGTCCAGGTTCCCAAAACTTAGGGTCTGATAGTTCAAATTTGGCATATTCCGACCATAAGTTAGAAGGCATAGTGAAGTTGGGTCGATAAGAAGTAATATTGTTGATCACAACAGCTTCTGTTTTGAGGATAGGGGTTTCCTGATTTTTTGGCTTCAGATGACAAAGTGCCTTGCCTTTTGCAGCATTAAATGGTCTGGCCAATAGCCGATATCTTCTTTGGACATGGAGTTGTCGATAAACCAAGTTTGGTGAGGCATTTGTGAGTTATGAAGGAATGTTGACTTCCTGAGTCTATAACTAAACGTATGGGTTGAAATCTTCCTGAAGCATCTTTTATCTCAGCAACAACAGTACCCAGCAATATGTTGCTATGTTGAGGAAGAGTCGCGGTCAAAGACGAAGTTGGTGCACTTGTAGCATTATCTTTCGGTTCTTCATCAGCTGAGGTTGGAATATGTAGTAACGAGTGGTGTCTCTTGCAAAATTTACAAGTCCACTTTGAGTTACACTTTCCTATAATGTGGTTGGCATACAAGCAATTTTTACATCCATGCCAATTTCTTAACATCTTGTGTCGCTCATCAACTGTTGCATTCATAAAATCTTTACATCTCCAGAGTGTATGACTACCACTGTTGCATAGAAAGCATGTGGAACCTTTATTGTTATCTTTCGATTGCATGTTATTTCCTGGTGAGTTGGCCAAGAGTGTAGCTCGCATACCACGGCTAGAAGATCTAGTATTATATCCTTTAATAGCGCCACTAGGATTTGCAGAGTTATAGTCAAGTGAGGATTGATGAGAATTTCCAAGGGCGAGCTGTAATGCTAGGCATCGTTCCCGTAGAAACTTCGTAAGATCATCAAAGACAGGAAAATTTTTATCTTTGTGTTGAAGTTCAAATTGTTCTCTGGTCGCAGAATCTAATAATCGAACAGCAATATGAAACAATACAAAATCTGCTTCATTTGGAATTTTTAGCAGTTTAAATGCTGCAATATTGTCTAAAACTTGTGATACAAAATTCTGTAGAGAATCAATGGTAGGCTTGCCTTGCTGTGGCTTAAACTGGATGAGCTGATTTAAATAGTTAGAGGCTAGCATACGTTTATTATTAAACGTGTCATTCAATGCCTTCCATGCCAAGTCATAATTGTCTTCTATTAATGGCAAGTTACTTATAACTGCAGAAGCTGTGCCTACAAGTGAGGAAACCAGGTAATAGAATTTCTCCATTTTAGTCAACAAAGCATCATTATGAATAATTGATAAGAATGCATCACGGAATTTAGGCCAATTTGTAATTTTTCCATTGAAGTGGGGCAGATTGATCCGAGGTAAAATTTTATTTGATCTGTTCTCAGATGATATAACTGATTGATTAGGATTAATGCTTTGGCGTGAGGGAGTTGATGTTGTCTGAACAAGAGCCATAAGTGCCTCATAGCTTGTGTGTGCCTCGTAGTAATAACGTTTGGCCTTAGTTTGCATAGTCAGATCTGCTTCGACAGGAAATTCTGAGACTTTTCCTTCATCTTCATGTAGGTCAATAAGTTCATCCCAGTACGTTTCAAATTTGGAAAAATATTTCTCTAACACCTTAAACATACCCTTGAATAAGTTCACTTGAGCAGGATCTTTGAGAGCTGCCCTACCCTTCTCATTAATAGTTTGGACTTCCTTAGCACTATCTGATAATTTTCTCTTCAAGGCAGAAACCTTACGCTTAAAATCTTCTGCATCCATTTCTCCCCGCAGAAATTGAATACCAAGAGAAAATTTAAATAATCAAAGGCACAAGAATGTTTGAGCAATCTTTACACAAGTATGAACATGACAAGTGCTATATACTTCAAGATAGTAAAAAAAATCAACAAAGAATAATGAATACCATTAATTCATAATGAAAATATATCAAAAAATTTCACATCATGATTTGCAAAATTGTATATAATATTACAGTAGCACATAGAACAAGATTGTAGAATATAAATCAGCAATATGTATTTGTGTTAAGAAACCATTCGGCAGAAGAAAATATTTTCAGATTAAATTCTCAAAACAACCCTAATAACTCTTAAAAATATTAATAAATCACAAATCAAATACTGGAGAAATGTATGAGCGTTTTACGATTAAATATCTAATTTAATCTAAGACAAAAAAAATACCAAATATTTTATATGATAACTATCTTTAAACAAACAAATTTTCAACTGTAATCTACAATAACCTTCAAATACAACTAACCTTACTTTGACAATTTAAAAAATGACCTTCAATATGTTCCTTAAAAAGGATATTTTAATTTATTTTTTTTCCAACTAATGACTAAGTTAATCCGGCTCGAAGGACCAATATGTTTGAACAAAGGGGAATTTAAAATTAAATTCCTGACTTTGCTACCAAACTGAATAATTGCTGGTTCAATAGATATTTGTTAATATAGTAGAAATCAAGTTTATTGATCTGTCTTAACAGTGAGTTACTATTGGAAAAATAATAAATCCATTGAGTTAAGAAAATACTATAATGATACAAAATTAAATTAACCCTTTACAATAAAAATATTAAAATCAAAACTATTCTCTTGATGAGGTATTTAAGTCCAAATTGAAATAGACAGAGAGGAATGATGTGTAGAGATGTACACACGACCTCGAAGAGAAGAAATTATCGAATGTTCGTTAATACCAAGTAATGGAGATTAACACTTCTTGAGAAAATAAAATATAACACTGTGTGCACACAAACTTCTGGTGAATGTTCCTCACGGTTAAATAAAACTTCTGTAGAAACAATAGAGTCAATAATTGATTATTTAATATGGGATACTGAGACCCATGGTAAAATAATTAGAGGGATTCAGAGACCCTCATAATGTTTGATTCACATGAAGACTGCATAGTAACTGAGTGAGTAGGAGCAGTGTACAGGAAAAACCACTGGTCAGTCTATATCATGTCGGCTGGAACTGATAAGCAGGATACGCAGCACATTCCTCTGCATTGTCTGCCTATCTCTCTCTCTCTCTCTCTCTGTCTGGCTTAACTTAATACAATTTTATTTTATGAACTCACTTAAAATATTATTCTGAATTGAACCAAAAAGTGCAGTGATTTATTTACACACAAAACATTTAAATATCTATTATTTAAATGACAAAACAAGTATTATTTTATTTAAAATGAAATTAAGTTTAGACCTAATTTGAGAATGCTCAAACAACTTGAGTAATTGTTGTCCGATTTTGATGAAATTTGGTTTAAAGGTGTAAAGCGATAAACTTGAATGAGTTCGCGAACCAGCATAATCGGACAATGGGAACGGGGCTTTACGGGGGGTTTTATAGGGTAAAAATTGGTTTTTCTCATTTTTGACCCTCAAAACACAAAATTTCCCAATTTCTCTTTAGACCTTTTTAAAGAGCTTAAAAAAACAATTAATTTAGTATATAAAAGTATTTTTGTTCGGTTAATAGTAACGGAGAAAATTAACAAAATTGTAAATTTAAAATTCCCATGTTATTCTTATGGAGAATATTGTAAAATGTTGTAGTTTGCTTGTCTATGGATATATTTTGTATTTTGATCAAATTTATTTATTTTGTACTAAGCTATCAATATTTTACAAAAAAACACACTTTATTAGTTTCCTTGTAGCAGCAAACCTAGGTACTCGTTAAACCTAATGTTATTAACATATATTTAATTGAAAATCAATTAAGACAAATGGAAATTCGCTTAGTCGGCAGGTTTGCTGCGGCGGGGGTATTTCTTTCACATACAGTAAATCAAATTTTGGAATGCCTGCCATTTTGGCTAGGGGTCAGATATCCACCTCGGGTTTGCTTCATTGTGTTTCTTTTGACAAATGCTTCAAAATGAGGGGTCACTATTTGAAAAAAAATGAGTCACCCCCTACCTACTACCATGTTAGGGGGGTTATAGTCCGTGAGGTTGGCGAAGGACTCTGAGGGATTAGCGTCCCTTCCACCAACGCACGCGCACTCCCAAGCAGAGCCCTACCTACCCCATGGGGCTGTACCGAAACTGCCACGACGTTTTATGATCATAATCCATACCGAAACTGCCACGCCATTTAGTGAGGATTATAAGGGTGTTTTTGAGAATGCTAGAAACACTGAAACTGCCACGGCGGATTCCTCAGGAAGGGGAGGTTGGTTTGGCAACGTGCAGGGAGAAACGGGAATGAGAATATCCCTCACTCATCACAGTGACGATTTTGAAACACAACACTTTACTTAGCTCATAACTTAGTTAAATGCTTTTCATGCCACTACTTAAAAGAGGCCATACTAACTTTGCAGTTATTTAAATCAAGTATCAATAGAAAAAGTCATTTAACTACCGATGAAGTCAGAAATAATTAAATAATATGTTCTAATGGATTAAGATTGCAATGGAATGTAAAATGTTTCTTACTAAATGTATTATATGAATGCTCTTAACCCGTTATAGTGAATTGCTGGTATTAAAGAAATCGATAAACACATATTTTATCATTAGATTTGAAGTTTTCAGTTTATAAATATACCAAGGTATAGGTAGGCATCGTCAAAATTGCACAAGAAGAAACATAATCTAATGCAAATAATAGCACAACAGGATACGTGTCCTGAAGTATAAATAAAACACAATTGTGTATATATTGATCATATTTGGCGATTTTATTGATTTCATCCTATACTATTAATATTTTGATTTTTTGGGCTGCGGTGGAGGTAATGTATTTAGAAATGAGCTGGGAATACTATGAAAACATGCTTTTCAGCAATGAGTTGGAAATACTGCGCGCACTGCGTTCCAATTGTCTTAGGAATTGGCGTCGAAGTATAAGATCCTTTGTGATGACTAGAATACACAGAATTAAGTTCAAGTCTTTCCAGTTTATTATGTTTATACTGTACCAACCTCCATGGTCTGCAGAGGGGCGTTCTCGTGGAATCTCAGTGGAATGCCCTCCTATTAGCTTGATGTAATATTTTTCAAATTCGGTATTTCTCAACAGTTTTGTGCCATCCTTCAGAGAGTTAGTAGTAAGGTATGGTCTAGTCAATTAAGTTCGAATAATGTGCAGGTTTACATTAATAATACCAGATAAAAACTTCATAATTGATAAGTATACATTTTAGATACGGTTGGTAAAAAATAAATCTTAATTAGCCTAGGCTACTTGTAGTGATAATTCAGGGTCACTTAATTCTGCCAACCTAGAAACCGGGAATAGCGCGTGAATTTTAACTATCAGGAAAAAGTCCATGAGTTGTAATTGAATTTAGTAAGAAATCGAGAAATAAAAATGGTAAAATATTTGCCGTAAAATCCACCCGAAAACCCAGAGTTTACAAGTATTGCGCAATCAAAAAACGCCATTGCGAGAAACTACTGTAGAAATGACCACGGACATTGCCGCAATATCGATAAATCATCACACACTAAGCCGCAAGGGCAAGATGATCATTAATTTTTCGTCGATCGCGAAAAATGGTTACGGGTGTTAAAATAATCGCTGGAGATGAATGCTAATGTTGCCGCAATTGTGAAATCATCACCGGTCATCATCATTGCTGTCGTAGTTTACCATCACAGTTATTTCTGCGGTGAATCGCTAGAAATTATCACGGATTTGGCCACGATCGTAACATACGATCACGGATGTTTATTAAAGTTTCTTACGACGATTCTCCATTTTTAGGCGTTTCCGTGATCGCAAGTAATAATCTCGGTCGTTTCTATGATCACAGAAAATGTTCACGGATGTTACGCCCGGTAGGAAATCAACACGAATTTGCTTCCCATTTTCTCATGTTTAATCAGAATGAAATGAGACTCGGTGTGTGTTTTTGCATATTTATTTAATAATATACCTCAATTATAAATTTTGTTTATTCACATTTACAGGGCTGGGCAAAAGTATGGACATCACCAGTTAACCTTTTAATGGGTTACGTCAAGAAAACAAAACTCTGTACACGTCTCTATCTCACGCAAGTGAACTTTTTGTTGTATTCAAATTTTGTTCTTAAACCCAAAATGGGCTATTTTGGTGGCCACATCGAGTGACACCTCATATTAATAGGCCATTAGTCGAAGAAATATATATCGAAGAAAGAATATCGACAAAAGCTAGAGGTCCCTATCTAAACTCAACCCACTACAGTGACTGAAGAATGGTAAGCGTTAAAATCGTTTCAGTTACTGTTACTCGTTGTTATATATAATCTGTGAAGCATTTTGCGCGACATCCTCCCCGATTTTTTCTCTAGCAAACCCACTTACTAACACCACACTTTGTATAACAAAACTGTAGCCGTCTACTAACAACGCCGCACCCTTTCTCTTCGTTTCAAATATCTTATCCTCCATCGAAAGACTATCAACTAAGTATAACTAACACACCAACACCCTTACTACTAACTCTCTGAAGGATGGCACAAAACTGTTGAGAAATACCGAATTTGAAAAATATTACATGAGTCAAGCTAATAGGAGGGCATTCCACTGAGATTCCACGAGAACGCCCCTCTGCAGACCATGGAGGTTGGTACAGTATTTGTAGTTCTGCAACCTAGCGTCTTGGGCGAATAAAACTATTTTTGAATATTACAGTTTTACAGTATTATATTAGTATTTGATCACCTCTAGTGTAATTAAAAGCGTCGAACAGATCATATAAAATGCAGTGTTATATAAGTGGTAAATGAACATGAAACTTGTTCCTTAGTGGTAAATAATTATTCAGAATAATTATATTTCAGAATAATTATAAAGTAAATATATTCTCAAGAGACGGAATAAATACTTATAAAGTTACTCTAACAGTCGCAACACTAAAAACTTATATTAACATCAAAATAAATCCTAAAATATAAATACGAAAGGGCAAATCAATCACTTATTTTTCCAATCAACGTATTATTGTGAAAGAAATTAAAAGGTTAAGACAGAAATGGGAATTTTAAGTCTCCCGTTTCTCCCCGTCTACATGAGGAATCCGCCGTGGCAGTTTCAGTGTTTCTAGCCCTCTCAAAAACACCCTTATAATCCTCACTAATTGCCGTGGCAGTTTCAGTATGGAGCATGGTCGTAAAACGTCGTGGCAGTTTCGGTGTCCCCCCCCCCCATGGTGCGTGACTCATGTGCAATTAGGGCCTGGCTGTTTGGGGGGCAGAAGGCGCCTTCTGATGTAGAGATGTCCAAGGATGTTGAAGATGAGATGAGTGGTGTTTTTTATGTTGCCGTTGTAGGAATAGAATTAAAAATGTATAGTTTAAACTTAAATTTACTCTTGATGATTTATCACTCTTCATGTGATATTAAAATTGAAATAAATCAAAACAAAACTTGTGTTAATAAAAGTTAAAAGACAACCAAAATCAAAAACTTGGCACATCTTGTGCCTTATATTTACAATTGAATTAATTATTAAATGTTTTAATTAATAAAGAAATTAACACGGTATAATGGCACGTTTCAAAATTTGAGACTTGCTGGATCTTGATTAAATTTGGCTTGCTTTAACATGAGAACTTGAAACTTATTAATACACTGGTTGAGAGAATCATGCTTTAAAATTCACGGAATTTAAGAGAATGCGTTAATAAGAGAATAAAAGTAAAGAAATATTAGCCATGGGCTGAAATAGCGGACGTGAATGAGAAACACGTGCACAACTACAATACCGCGAGACACGGGAGTCCACTCGTCGAGACATCGAAAACGGAACTGAAAACTGAACTTTGTTAGTTGAAAACTCATAGCGTCCTTCCCCCCCTCTGCAGGATTTTAACCGTCCAATCAGAAATAAGGAAAATATCGCATGATATATGCATGATATACGACGAAGTTCAAAACACTGTTACTGGACGTAGAATACTGTCCATGAGCAAATATTAAAACACTGAATCTTCTTGCATAAGTTAATTAATTTTGATCTCGTAATAATGTGGTTGCTGTGCTGGGACACACATAAAATAACTGTTGGGACATACACATACAGTAATGAAGATTTACGTTTAGTTTTGAAATCTCTTAACATCTAAATATAGACCTGCCTTCTGGGTTTCAATTTAGGGACCAGAATTAAAAATACTCTTGAGATGACGAGATAAACCTTTGTCCTTTATAGACTAACGTTTTGACTTGACCCATTTAAATTTTAATTAACAGCTAATTGTATTGCTGATAATTCATTAATAATAGTTCATTAATGCAATCATCAATTAGATAAGTTCACCACTACAAACAGGATATAACGATAACATTATACGATAGGCCAAGGAAGCAAGATTCGAGTTTGCTATATAAAAAACAGTAGCCTAAATACTGATTTTTTTCTAATAAATTAGACAATGAAATATACTAAATCATTTTATTTGATCTTTAATGGGCATTCTTCCGTAACTAATACAACACGACCCCTAAATGCCTAAATATTGATTGGCAACATGCCAGTTTTTTTGTTTTGATTTAACCCCAAAATTTGACACATATAAACACACTAGCAGAGTACCCGTCCTTCGTACGGGGTTGGAAAATAAGTATAAAACTAGTGTACCTGTTGCTCGAATTCGAGCAATTGCGAAGCATTACAGGCGTTATTTTAAAACGAATAACGGTCATAATTTCCGATGACTTTATAAAAGTCGAGTCAACGATTATGGAAATACTCACGATGTACACAACAGTTAGATATAATCAAAATTGTTTGTAAATATCTTATCTTTTTTCAAAAGCTGATCTTGTTGTTTAGAGTTTTCTACAAATGTTTCCCACTCATAGCCCCATTAGGTTCTCTATAATAACGATTATAAATGAAAAAAAAACATTATTTCTATTTCTTCTAATTCAGTTTAATTTTTAGTAGGCCTGTATCAAATTATCCAGGATTTCTCGCTTTTTTCCATTGTAATAATTACACCAACCCAAGTATCGTCTACGGATGCAATACGCCAAAGAATATCATTTACACACCTACGTACAATCTCCAAGAAGTGGTAAAAAAAGGGAGAAACCAACCCACACAATAGACATAAGTTAACTCCATAAGAAATAATTTTAAGAGTTACTGTGATATTAGGATTTTCCACTGATTTGGATTGCACATTATAAAATTACAACATTACAACATTATATTGCAAAACATGACACGATGCAGAAGAAAATCGATTTTAAAATCAGAAAACCCCTTTGCAAATACTTCATTTTGACAAATTCAGTAAATCACAATTTAAATATTAACAGCTGTTTCATTAAAAAGTAATGTAAAATTATACATATGGTCATAATGTAAACAAATCTGCTGAGGGGACTTTAAATGCCTCTGGTGCAGAGCCCCAAGGGAATTTACCTCGTTTCTCTTTTGATGGCTCATCTACAGACCAAGCCCTTTCTTTAGACACCTCTACCAAGTTTCTACGCCCAGCCGTTCTCTCAAATTAGCTGTCACAAAGAAAAACAGTTTCAAATTAATATATAGATGCTTATTGCGGTTATACTCGATCTTTGCTTTTGCAATGTGAGAAGACACGGTTTAAGAAAATTTGCTTCCTCAAATTTACGGTATGCTATAGTATTAGGCCGGGGCCACACGACGCGGATCATCCGCGCGGACGGGCCACGCGGATGATCCGCGTGGTCCGACAACACATTGAATCAAATGAGAGTGGCCACACGGGGCGATCCTTAAGGCCCAATTCACACCGAACGGACGTCGGGCGGAGACGTGGCACGGACGTGGCGAGGACATATGTCCGTTCCTCGCCTCCCCATGTAAACAAATTGGTCAATGCACACACAAGTGACGTGGCGCGGGCGGCCGCCCTCCCGCCACCACCACGTCGCTTCGGCGTCCCTCGTGGCGTATGGCCAATTCACACCGAACGGACGTCGGGCGGAGACGTGGCACGGACGAGGCACAGACGTGGCAGTGACGTGGCGTGTTCAATGCATACCGAAGGGACGGTGAAAGGACGGTACAGTGGCGAGACGACTTGTATGTAGACTAGACGCTTTGGTTTTTGCTTATTTCTATTAATGTCAATGGTGTTAGTTAATTTCTGTCAACTTAATTAGTACAAACAAGGGAATTGTTCTACTTCCCTACAAAATTTTATATTAAATTCAATGTCGTCTCGCATAGTGAAGAAACTATTCACAATTGACACACAAAAACAACTCTACACAACAAGGTTGGTAAGTACAAGCACACTATACACAAGAAGGTTGGTAAGTATAGTTCAATATTTGCAGTCCGAACAACGGGCGCGCTACGGACATGCCACTTCCGATACGCCACGAGGGACGCCGAAGCGACGTGGCGGTGGCGGGAGGGCAGCCGCCCGCGCCACGTCGCTTGTGTGTGCATTGACCAATTTGTTTACATGGGGAGGCGAGGAACGGACATATGTCCTCGCCACGTCCGGGAACGTACCGCAGGGGGCTCACGCTTGCGTGGGTTCGTGGCCTGGGCGACCACGCGGACCCTAGCTCTCCCAGAGGGGAGGTAATTGCCCGGTGTTGGAACCGGCACTTCAGGTAGACCACAAGCTATGGACGACTGGACAAGCCAGCCTCTTTGGGTTTACCCAAAGTGAGAGTACCCAGTGACATTCCCTCCATTCAGGGTGGTGGGGGTGTTCAGCTCTGCTAGTGTTGATTAAGTTCATAGATCTTTCACCTGCCTGTAGCTTGTGGTTGTGACTGAGTCCTACCTGTCGTGTACGACTGACATTTTGTGAGGCATATCCTCGACTTTGGAAGTAGCCTCGTCCTGGGAGGTGAAATACCTAGCCCCCAGAGGGGAGGTAAATGCTCCGTGTTGGTATCGGCATTTTCAAGTTGGCCACAGACATGGTCGACTGGGCATCGGGTCCCAGTGACATTCCTTTATCCAGGATGGAGGGGTGTTTAGCTCTAGGAGAGATGGAAGTACATCATAATCTCTAACCTACCTGTGTCTGTGGTTCTTTGGGCTTCGGCCTGCTTGTTGTGTGCGACCAGCATTCAGTGGGCAAATCCTCGACTTTGGAAGTAACCTTTCCTGGAGGTGAAAACGGGCAAGTACCCGCAGCTCACGGGGACACTCAAGGGCAACGTAACTTTCCGCAGTGTGAGGGCAACGGTTTGTAGGTACTTATGCAAGCCAATCCCTGTCTCTGAGCACGGACGGTATGGTTATCTTGAGTGTGGGGGGTTCTTCCCGGAACCTCAATTGAGTCAAGGGTGTCGCCACCTCTGGTGGATAGGTTCATCCGGGTGGGTCCCACTTCTATACCTGCCTCCTTTTGGGAAACCCTGATGGCCTGGCAGTGATGTTGGGTCTGACGGGCAAACGAAGTAGATCGGGTGCTGGGTCCGAGCCCGCCAGGGGTATCTGGGGATCTATCGCTCTGGTTATCTCTGGTTTCCCAGCAATGGGTAAGGCCTCGATCGGGCAGCGGTGTAAATGGGAGGTTGGGGTTCCCCCCGTCAGCGTGCTGATGGTCCCCTTCCTCCTGGCTATTGATGGCGGGTTCTGCCTGTCAGGGATTAGATAGGTCCCGAGTGTTGCTTGCACTAAATGCGTCGGGGCGCTCTACTCTGGACCTCTAGGTTCCGACCTAGTGGAACCCAGGTGGAGTGACGCTTAAACAAGCAGCCGGAATCCCTGGTTAGGATTGAGGGGCAACCCTCTTTCCGAAGGGTCTGCTTCGGCAGCCGGCGAGCCTGATGACCTTAAGTCATCCGCCCATGATGTGATAAAGGTTGATGCGTAAGCTTCGGCCTACATCATGGGGCCCGGGTATGTCCTGAAGGATAGGTACCGGGTAAGCAGTCAGGGGGCTTCGGCTCTTTTGACAACAAATATAATATATAAAATAAAAATGTCCTCGCCACGTCCGTGCCACGTCTCCGCCCGACGTCCGTTCGGTGATGTCGCGGATTGTCCGCGCGATCATAAGCCGCGTTGGAGGGGATGACACACGTAGTCTTGAGAGTGGCCACACGATACGGATTGTCCGCGCGGTTGGAGCTCATTTTCAAGCATTTGTAGTTGTTTTTTTTAGTTTGTGCTTGTGCGTTTCGGTTTATAGGACCAACGGTGTAAAATGTTCGATACAGACAAATCAATAGAACTTGTTAAAAACAATGTGGGATTTCTCATGTTGTACATTTCTCATGAGGGTATCTTCCTTAGTTATATACGGTCAAATCAATTGAAGTAGCTCGTCAAACGATGCTATCTACATGCGATAGTTACAATAAAATTTCGGTTTGCCTTAGGCTCTAGTTCACCACACGCTTCGTATGCACAAACCTACATACGTGTTTCTTCCATGACTACAACGAGAACGAGTGAATTAAACCATGTTCTAATCTTACAGTACGTAGGCTGGGAAACCTCAACCGGAAGCGGTTCATCCGCTCCGTGTGGCCGGGTCATCGTCGCGCGGCTTATGATCGTACGGTCATAAGCCGCGCGGACGATCACGATCCGCCACGTGTGGCCCCGGCCTTATACATCTACCATAGCCATAATGTTCTACCACTTCAACTACACAATATAGAAAGATAGATTATTAAAAATTCACAAAATATCTAAATTATTCATGAAATTAAAAACATAACCATAGCCTACTGTAAACAATCCTACTTTGACAGTTCTCATTGCGTATCACAGTGTTTTGTTGATGCTTAGTTCGAATGGTTCGAATTAGCTGATTTCATTAAAAAAGAAAAAATATTAGTGCTGCACCCTGTTGGTAAATATTATAAATTTTTAATTGCATATCATCTTTGACTATTAATACAACCAACTCTTTTAGTTGAGACAGCTGGTTAAATTCTTTAATTCCCTTTAAATATGAATACTCTTAAGGTTAACATGGGGAACTGCAGAGCCACTGGGGCGGAGCCCGAAAGTATTTTTGAGATAAGAATATGCCTATATGTTAATCGGGAATGTGAGCTATCATCATGCCAAATTTCTGCCCAATCCGACCAGTATTTTTCACGTTTACTTGTTGAACGGTACTTTGCGTACTTCCAATTTATAAGAGCAGAGACCATCTTAAATTTTGTATAGTGACGCAAGGTGCGGGCTATGTTAACTGTACAGCGCTTGACTACTACAGTATAAATGCTGGAATTAGGATTTTTCAAAGATATTAAAAGCTGAAAGTCCTGTAAAGAAAACAAACATTTAAAACACTCTTGTGACATGAATAAAATATATTATAATGAAACGCTGAGAGTACCTGATTTCCAATTTTACGGAGTGTAGGTGTTATTGAAGCTGAAGAAGTGCAGTCGTAGAGGTGTGAAGATCCTTTCGATGAGAGAGATGGCAGCATAGGGGAGTTAGGGCCTCACTGCTGGGGGAAGAAGGCGCCTTCTGTAGGGGACGATGAGAGGATGTTGGTCGTATGTAGAGATGATGATGTGCAGAGTTGATGTAGATAATTGTGTTAAGCATTAGAGAGTAAAAAAGCTATTCTCTAGCATTTAAAATAAAAATAAAAATCACTTCCTCTTGAGGTTTTATCACTTTATTCATGTGATATTTGAATTAAAAATAAAAATATTTACACTTGGCACTCTTCTTTATGCCTTGCAAAAAATAATAAATCTTAAAATTAGCAAATTGAAATGCAAAGTAAAAATTATTTAAGACTTTAAATTGGAGCTTGATGTTTCTTGAAATAACATGAAATTTAACATGAAAAGTGAGAAATAGCTTATAAAAACTGGCGTCTTGATGTATTTAAAATTGAGAATTATGCGGTGAACTGGATGAAATAACACTTTGTCAGACGGACGCTGCATAAAGCGAGAACGAGGATAAGTTATAAAACACTGGTAAAAAGACCACGTGCAAGAAATGCGTAATACAATATTAACCGCGAGTACACGGGAGTTACCACGGTGAAGACATAAGCGGAACTGGATTTTGTCGTTACAAATATCATAGCGTCTCTCCCACTCTTCGATATTTGAAAATCTGACCAATCACGTGAGGCCGTGTTATCACAAAACTGCTCGACAAAGTGCATGTCTGGAAACAGGTAACTGGACATGTCGAATACTGACCATACCGGGCCCCGTGAATCGCACAGAGATTCGCAAAAAACTGAAGTTTGTTAAAGCTCCAATTTGATGACAAACAAAATTTAAAACTGTCAAAAATAAAATGTAATCACTTCTTTGAAACTAGATAAAAATTATTTTGAGAGAACTGTTCTTCATTTGGGTAAAGGTGACACCTTTACAACCGGACGTTTGAAGACTCCGTTGCTGGTCCGCACAGTGACGACTCTAGTCACACCGTCAGTGCCGGGATGAGTAGCGATTATCCTTCCTAGCGGCCAAGACTGAGGAGGTGAGTTGCCGTGGAGTAACACCAAATCGTTGATTTCGAGGTTGGGGTGATGAGTAACCCATTTAGCTCTTTGCTGAAGAGTGTGCAGATATTCTATTTTCCACCGCTTCCAGAGCTGCTGAGTAATAGATTGCACTGCTTGCCACCTTTTCAGACGGTTTAAAGGCAATTCTTCAAAATTTAATTCCGGCAGAGCAACCATTGGTCGGCCGATAAGAAAGTGCCCAGGTGTCAACACCTCTATCTCAGATGGGTCGGTTGATAAGGGACAAACTGGGCCTCGAGTTAAGTATCGCTTCGATGCGAGTACACACAGTTTGAAATTCTTCCTGTGTTAATATTCTGTTACCAATAACCTTTTTTAGGTGTGTTTTCATACTCTTCACACCACTCTCCCAAATACCACCTTGATGCGGGGCTGAAGGTGGAATAAAATGAAATTTTATTGAATACTCAGATGACAGGTCGTGTAACTTGCTCTTAGTCGATTCATTTTGAATTAAAGTTTTTATAACTTTGTTGAGATGATTGGAAGCTCCTACGAAGTTTGTAGCGTTATCAAGGTACAAATCGCTTGGTTACTCCTCTTCTAGAGATAAAGCGTGTGAGCGCAGCGATGAATGTATCCGTAGATAAATCTGAGACTAACTCTATATGAATTGCCTTAGTGGCGAAGCATACAAATAAACATATGTAGCATTTTACAATCCGGGCTCTTCGTAAGGTGTGAATTTTTACTTCAAACGGTCCCGCGAAGTCTAATCCAGATGTTTTGAAGCAAAACGAAGGGTTAACTCGGGCTTCAGGTAGGTTTCCCATGAGAGGACAAATAGTTCTCGGCTTGTGGCGGAAGCAAATTAGGCATTTATGTACTCGAGAACGAATTAAACTCCTAGCTGCTAATATCCAGTAGTGTTGAGAGATGAGTGACTGAAGAAGCTGAGGTTAGTCCAGGACCTGACTAGGGTTCTGTGTGCATGTCGTGTATAGAGAATTTTGCTTTTGCATTTCAATATAGGTGTCTTAGGAAGTGTTTTCCACTCGGGTGTCAAGTTCGCACCTGGTACGTTTTCGAGCTATGACGTCATCAAAATGGCGGCCATTGATTTTTTAAAATTGTATATTTCGCAAACTATTTGTCGGATCGGAATGAACTTTTTTTTGTTTGAAAGATAATTTTAAATGCTACCTGTTTTACGTTTACACATTTGTTGTATGTTTAGTACATTCTTCGTAATTATGCAAAAACCTGTATTTTTAAATATTTTTGTGTTATTTTTGCTTGTAACGTTTTATTGATACAATTTATCAAAAACCACCAATGAAAAAAGTTGTAGAACGTTTAAAAATCTTTACAAAAATACCAAATTCGATATGTTTTACTCAAAAGATAACGTCAAGAAACTAGATAAATCTCATAAAAACACCAATTTTGGCGCAAAAACGCCTATTAGTCCGGCATCTAGGGCAGTTCGCAAGTCTTATAAAGACAGTTTTACCATTCAATGTTGATGTATGTGTCTAAATAAGTGTTTTCAACTCGGGTGTCACGTCTGCACCCACTGCAGTTTCCGGTTATGACGTGATTAAAATGGCGGAAAGGGCTATATTAAAAATAACTATATTTTACATACCATGTATCGGATCGGAATGAACTTTTTTTTGTTTGAAAGATAAGTTTACATGCTATCATTCTTACATTTACACTTTTGTTGTATGTTTAGTACATTTTTCGTAATTTTGCAAAAACCTATACTTTTAAACATTTTTGTGTTATTTTTGTCAATAACGTTTTATTGATACAATATATCAGAAATAACTTAAAGACAAAGTTGTAGCACGTTAAAAGAGCTTTACAAAAATACCAAATTCGATATGCTTTACTCAAAGGATCACGTCAAGAAACTAGAAAATCGTACAAAACAACCTAATTTGGCGCAAAAACGCATATAAATCCGACATCGATGGCTGTGTACGAGTCATATATAGACAGTTTTACCATTCAATGTTGATGTATGTGTCTAAAGAAGTGTTTTTAACTCGGGTGTCACGTCTGGACCCACTGCAGTTTCCGGTTATGATGTCTTTGCTACATGCTACATTGCTGTATGGATTTTTATGCGATTTTGCTCCTAATTAAGTTGTTTTGTACGATTTTCTAGTTTCTTGACGTGATCCTTTGAGTAAAGCATATCGAATTTGGTATTTTTGTAAAGCTCTTTTAACGTGCTACAACTTTGTCTTTAAGTTATTTCTGATATATTGTATCAATAAAACGTTATTGACAAAAATAACACAAAAATGTTTAAAAGTATAGGTTTTTGCAAAATTACGAAAAATGTACTAAACATACAACAAAAGTGTAAATGTAAGAATGATAGCATGTAAACTTATCTTTCAAACAAAAAAAAGTTCATTCCGATCCGATACATGGTATGTAAAATATAGTTATTTTTAATATAGCCCTTTCCGCCATTTTAATCACGTCATAACCGGAAACTGCAGTGGGTGCAGACGTGACACCCGAGTTGAAAACACTTATTTAGACACATACATCAACATTGAATGGTAAAACTGTCTTTATAAGACTTGCGAACTGCCCTAGATGCCGGACTAATAGGCGTTTTTGCGCCAAAATTGGTGTTTTTATGAGATTTATCTAGTTTCTTGACGTTATCTTTTGAGTAAACCATATCGAATTTGGTATTTTTGTAAAGGTTTTTAAACGTTCTACAACTTTTTTCATTGGTGGTTTTTGATAAATTGTATCAATAAAACGTTACAAGCAAAAATAACACAAAAATATTTAAAAATACAGGTTTTTGCATAATTACGAAGAATGTACTAAACATACAACAAATGTGTAAATGTAAAACAGGTAGCATTTAAAATTATCTTTCAAACAAAAAAAAGTTCATTCCGATCCGACAAATAGTTTGCGAAATATACGATTTAAAAAAATCAATGGCCGCCATTTTTATGACGTCATAGCTCGAAAACGTACCAGGTACGAACTTGACACCCGAGTGGAAAACACTTCCTAAGACACCTATATTGAAATGCAAAAGCAAAATTCTCTATACACGACATGCACACAGAACCCTAGTCAGGTCCTGGACTAGGTCCAGCGTGTAGGTATTTTAAGTGAAAATAATCCACTATCAATGAAGAAATCTTATGAGATTTAGGAAGTAGAATCGGGTGTTTGGCGTTAGAGCTTATTTTTGCGTTTTTAAGCCTACCTCCCACTCTTATCAAATCACTTTCATCTATGAAAGGCGAGAGATGTTTCAGTTTGTTAGAACACATTTTATTGTTCTTTAAACTTTCAATTTCAGAGTTAAGATCATTGATTTGAACTATCTTGCATATGTTAATTACAGAATTTTGAAGCTCATATGAAGATAGATTTTCGCTTAGTTTGGAAGCTGGATGTCGTGCATTGTGTATAAAGCGAAGAACAAAGGCGATTACACGCACAAGTTTACTCCAGGAGGAATATTTAGACAAAAAATCTTGGTCAAGTTTACAATGTAAGGAAGTAACAAGTGTATTGTTATGTGTTATTTTGAGCTCAGGAATTTCTGAGGGATCGATTTCTTTATTCCGAGTTTTAGGCCAGTTATCTTGATCTGATAAGAGCCATTGCGGTCCTGACCACCAGAGTTTGTGAGAAATAATATCCTGCGGAAATATTCCGCGAGAAGCACAATCAGCTGGGTTCTGGTTAGATGAGACGTGTGACCAAGCTGTAGCGGGAATCCATTCTTGTATTTGAGATACTCTATTGGCTACATACGTTTTTAACTTGTATGGTTGGGTACAAATCCAATTTAAAGTTACAGTAGAATCCGTCCAGGCGTGAATGGAAGTAAGTGGCACTTGCTTTGATAAGAAATTATTACAACAAAAATGCATTAATTGGGCGAGTAAATGCGCCCCGCACAATTCGAGTCTGGGAAGAGAAATACGCTTAAGAGGCGCTACTCTGGTTTTGGCGACAATTAGTGAAATATGCGTGTTATGGTCGGAGTCAGTAACACGTAAATAAACACAGGCTGAGAAAGCAAGCTCACTGGCATCGCAAAACCCGTGCAATATTGTATGTCACTTGAATTGGACATTCTAAAATGTCGAGGCAACATTATATTTTCAAGTAAATATAACTGTTTTGTAAAGAACTTCCATTGCCCCAATAGGTCGGAGGGGTGTCCCATTGAAGTCCTCTTGTCCACAATGTTTGGATAAATATTTTTGCCCATATCACCACAGGAGATAAGAATCCGCACGGGTCAAATGAAATGTGGAGGTAGGATCATCGATGTGGGAATTATTAAACATCGATAGGTAGGATGTGCGTGCGGTAAATTTAACTTTCACAACACTTTGTTGTTTTGAAAGTAACTCACAGAAACGCATTTTTTTATCTTTGACCCACATTATCGGATAGATTGTGTCAATTTATTTAATATACAATTTTTACTAAACTAATATTTTGTCTAGGGGAGGTTACCAGGCCACTTAGCTTTTTCGTTTTCTCGACTAGTGTAGTTATTTGCAAAATGCTAAAGCTAAGCTAACCTATTTTGATTTTACGTAAAGATTATTTTAATTAAAAATATCGTTTTAAGTGCTGATCAAGTGATGGGAGAAGAATAATCCAAATACCACCGCCAGAGCAATCGGCACTCTGCAGACTAAGCGAATTTCCATTTGCCTAAATAGATTTTTACTAAAATATTTCCTTGAAAATATCCAATTTATTTACCATTGTACCAAATTTCATCAAAATCAGATCATTTTTGCTCGGGGTTATAGTGCTAACCGACATATGAATTTGAACGGATGGTGTTTTGGCCTCTCATAATACAACGTTTTATTCTATTCTTGGAATAATTGCCACACTTTTGGCCTCTGGCACCTAAAAACGAAAAATTAAATCAGTCCCCCCCCTGGGTCCAGGTCTTACCACGAGACCTGCAACTGCAATAATACCTTACTGTATCCCCTATGTGGGAAATCCACTACCCGGGAAGTTAATTCCCCTTCCACTTTCACAATCTAAGATACCTACATTCGCATGGTCGCCATTTCAGTTAAAAGTATTTGAGTGCACTTCTTTATGGGAGTATTTCATTTGGTCCAAAATCGTTTGGTCCACAAATTGTAAAACAGTTCGTTTGGTCCAAAATCGTTTGGTCCACAAGTTTTAAAACAGTTCGTTTGGTCCAAAATCGTTTTATGATCCAGTTGGGGAGTATTTCATTTGGTCCAAAATCGTTTGGTCCACAAGTTGTAAAACAGTTCGTTTGGTCCAAAATCGTTTGGTCCACAAGTTTTAAAACAGTTCGTTTGGTCCAAAATCGTTTTATGATCCAGTTGGGGAGTATTTCATTTGGTCCAAAATCGTTTGGTCCACAAGATGTAAAACAGTTCGTTTGGTCCAAAATCGTTTGGTCCACAAGTTTTAAAACAGTTCGTTTGGTCCAAAATCGTTTGGTCCACAAGTTTTAAAACAGTTCGTTTGGTCCAAAATCGTTTGGTCCAAAAGTACAGGCAAAACCAGAATTACGATTGTGTATTGTGGAGTAAACTTATGAAATAGACTGTACGTTTCACTGTGGACCATTCGATCGGTTCGTTTTATTTTAAGTTATTAATCCTAAATTCCAGTTTATTACATAGGCCTACTTTTAGAGAGTTTACTTTGATGCATTCATTCAGCTTAGTGAAAGAATACACAATGGAGTCAGTGAATGTTATTCAACTAAAGAAGTGATGCGCATGTTTACTGGCGCTACTCAGCAACAAAAATCATTGATCTCTCAAAGTTACTTACCCAGATGGTGACATCTAAAAGGCCCAAACTCCATACTATAAACAGTTTCTCAGACCAGAGTCAATTTAATGCGCTTGAATTGTGGCATTTATTAATTCGGCTTATATTTCTCGTAACCAACAGATTGTTCATCTGCAGAAGAAGTTCATTGTGTTCTTATCGTGTCTAATAACATCCAAACACATAAACCTTAAATTACAGTAGTACCTATATCTTGACAGATGGTTTGCAGTAGCATCTGGGCCAGTAGAGCCACACTGGGGCGGAGCCCGAAAGGATTTTTGGGATAATAATATGCTTTAATATTAATCGGGAATGTGAGCTATCATCATGCCAAATTTAAGCCCAATCCGTCCAGTAGTTTATGCGTGATTGAGCAACACACACACACACACAAACACACACACAAACTCACAAACTTTCAGATTTATAATATTAGTAAGATTAAAAAATAAACCATCTGTTTAACATTAAATGCAAACTCAAATCAAAGTCAATATTTATCCACAAATCTAGGGAATTAAAACGCGTTGTTTTAAGATTGACTGGGGATAAAAAGTAAACATTACACAAACACATTATATATAAATAAATATATGTATATGTACGTGTATAGAAATGCAAACATATCAATTATTTAGAAACATATCACAAAACAACAAAATAGGCCTCGGAAGGCAGGCGGTTGGGTTGACGACGTGACGGCGATTATTTGAACGCCTTCTATGTGAGGGACGCAATAGTTCATACTTTTGGACCAAACGAACTCGTAATAGAGTGTTGAATAAAACGACCCGATCGAATGGTCCACAGTGAAACGTACAGTCTATTAGTCTATTTCATAAGTTTACTCCACAATACACAATTGTAATTCTGGTTTTGCCTGTACTTTTGGACCAAACGATTTTGGACCAAACGAACTGTTTTAAAACTTGTGGACCAAACGATTTTGGACCAAACGAACTGTTTTAAAACTTGTGGACCAAACGATTTTGGACCAAACGAACTGTTTTACAACTTGTGGACCAAACGATTTTGGACCAAATGAAATACTCCCCAACTGGATCATAAAACGATTTTGGACCAAACGAACTGTTTTAAAACTTGTGGACCAAACGATTTTGGACCAAACGAACTGTTTTACAATTTGTGGACCAAACGATTTTGGACCAAATGAAATACTCCCATAAAGAAGTGCACTCAAATACTTTTAACTGAAATGGCGACCATGCGAATGTAGGTATCTTAGATTGTGAAAGTGGAAGGGGAATTAACTTCCCGGGTAGTGGATTTCCCACATAGGGGATACAGTAAGGTATTATTGCAGTTGCAGGTCTCGTGGTAAGACCTGGACCCAGGGGGGGGACTGATTTAATTTTTCGTTTTTAGGTGCCAGAGGCCAAAAGTGTGGCAATTATTCCAAGAATAGAATAAAACGTTGTATTATGAGAGGCCAAAACACCATCCGTTCAAATTCATATGTCGGTTAGCACTATAACCCCGAGCAAAAATGATCTGATTTTGATGAAATTTGGTACAATGGTAAATAAATTGGATATTTTCAAGGAAATATTTTAGTAAAAATCTATTTAGGCAAATGGAAATTCGCTTAGTCTGCAGAGTGCCGATTGCTCTGGCGGTGGTATTTGGATTATTCTTCTCCCATCACTTGATCAGCACTTAAAACGATATTTTTAATTAAAATAATCTTTACGTAAAATCAAAATAGGTTAGCTTAGCTTTAGCATTTTGCAAATAACTACACTAGTCGAGAAAACGAAAAAGCTAAGTGGCCTGGTAACCTCCCCTAGACAAAATATTAGTTTAGTAAAAATTGTATATTAAATAAATTGACACAATCTATCCGATAATGTGGGTCAAAGATAAAAAAATGCGTTTCTGTGAGTTACTTTCAAAACAACAAAGTGTTGTGAAAGTTAAATTTACCGCACGCACATCCTACCTATCGATGTTTAATAATTCCCACATCGATGATCCTACCTCCACATTTCATAATCATGCTTGGACTGGCATTGGCATGGCGAAACGGCGAGATGTGAACGTATGGTTGTGGGTTCTGTTCTGGTTCTGGTTGTTGTTGTTGCGTATGCGGCGATGCGACTAAAATGAAACCTTGAACTTGAAAGCGCAGGACACGGGACATCACTGTTTGTTCTGTTGGTAATGGTTTCACTTTACTCGCCCTGACATCAGCTGATGGAAATTTCCTGGCGTCAGTGACGTCCGCGCATCGGGATTTTTCGTGCTGCGATCCAACGCCAACGTCTTACAGTTGGCTACACTGCAGTGGGTGTGCCTTAGATAGAATTGTGGTGAGTGAAAGTAATAAAAATAACCCCAACGCCGGTGGAGTGGACGTGGACGAGCAAATCTGAGTGTAGCTGTTCTATATTCTCCGTTACGTGTACGTTTGAGGATATAATTACTTGCTGGTAAGTTTAGTTTAATTACTTAGATATAACTTGTTACGATTAATTGTTTATAGCCCAAATTGTTGTTAACCCGTGTCATGCCTTGTGGGTGTGGGTTGGCAATACCGTAACAATATGGTAAAGCATCTTCCGTTTTCCGTGAATTATTTTCATTGTTGAATCTATAATCTATTATCTATTATCACCAGTTAGTTTGCATGGGTCTGGGGAGTAGCTGGCATGAATAGAGATCGATGCTGGCATGTTGTAACCATAAAATTTATTGTCTCTTTAATTGCTATACACAATTAATTTCATCCAGCTTATAAGTTAATAAATATTTTACACACGACCACGTCGGCACCGTACTACTTTATGAATTAAGTTAAAAGTGTAACTGTTTCATTGGTATTTTTGAAATTGTTTAAGTTAGTCTTGCATTCTTGCAAAACTAACTGGGACTGTATTTTATTGAATGGTAAAGTCAAACAAACACAAATTATTTATTGTCCTAAAACATGTACAATAATGCATAGATAACTTAAAGTCAATTAAAATAAAATAAAAAGACACAAGCTACTTTCTTCACATCACAATAGGCCTAAAGGTGTGTTTACACTGCTTGTAACTTGTTTAAAACTTAAACTTGTTACATGTGTTGTAACATATATAAGTTATAACTTAAGTAAGTTATAAGTAGGCCTAGGCCTACTTATATAATATATCATTAACTTTTTTTAAGAAATAGGTTAAGTATATTTAAGTAACTTTTGTTGTTTAACCAAAGGTTTGATGGACAAAAGAAATTTGTAACAAGTTACAAAAACATCTGTGTTTCCATCTGCAGTCATAATGGCTAGGGCCTACTACAGATGACGATGTTCTACTTGCTGCTGCGGCTTTTATTGTGATAAGTTCTGCAAAAAACAGGCTAAAAGACGGTATTGGGTACGCCCATCTTTACAAGCGCAAAATAAGTACAGTGCTAGCCAATCAGTTTCCTCTTTTTTTACATTCCCCCGTTTCCACTCCAAAGGTTTGTCAAGTTTCACCCATGCATCATACTTTTTATTTCTATTCTTATAATTTTCATCCATTGGATTCCACAGCAAGGACTTCTCCCGATATTCCTCGATGAGCCTGAACACATCAGCCTGGCACCACTCAGCCATAGTATCACTGATAAAAGATAAACACAATAAAACTAACAAACTAACATATTACCAACCACAGACTTCCACTGAGTGACTGATTCCCCTCCCCCACCACCTATTTCAACGGCGTTCTGTACTTCTGTAACTTGTTACAGGTTACAAGTAGTAAAACACGTTCTTGTAACATGTTACATGTAACAAGTTCTTACACATTTTCTTTTATCTTTACCGACTTCGTGCGGGAAAGGAAAAACTGGTTTTTTAAACATGAAATTAACTTAAGTTATAAAACATGAAGTTACATGTAACATGTTACATTTTGTTAAACATGTTATATAACATAAGTTTTATAAACAAGTTACATAGTGTAAACACGGCTTAACTTAAGTACTAGAGTCTAAACCTTCGCTAAATCATCACGATGTTGTCCCCTGGCACTGCGGAGTGGGGGAAGCAAAGCATTCTATTGGCTGAGGGAACACCATTACCGCAACGATACCGTTTGTAGCCACCGGCCTCGGTGGTCTAATGGATAACATGCCGGGCTGAGGATCTGAAGGTACCAGGTTCGAAACCTCTCGGTAGCACTAACTTTTTGTCTAAGATTTTTGCATTATCAGCAAGTTTGGTTAGTTTGGTTAGGTTATGACAGTTTAATTTGTTAATTAAAACATTATAAAATTCAATTTGAGCTATTATAATTTCAGAACTTTTTTTCTATTAGTAAACCTTGTTCGATTTTTCATTATCAGCAAGTTTGGTTGGTTTGGTTAGGTTATGACAGTTTAATTTTAAAATTAATAAATTCTAAAATTGAATTCAAGGCATTTATAATTTTATTTTATGAACAGAACTATTTTTTCGATTAGTAAACCTTCATTCGATTATTATTTTGTATATTTTTTTATATAATCAGCATGTTTGGTTGGTTAGGTTAGTTTATGACAGTTTAATTTTATAAATACTCATTTTTTAACTTATTGAAAAACTGCAGAATAGGTATATCATATGCATGTAAAACAACGCGGGCTTGTTTGGACGCCGTCTAGAGGGGAGGGAGGTGGAGGGAGAATCATTTCCCCCACTCCGCAGCGCCAGGGGACAACATCATGATGATTTAGCGAAGGTTTAGACTCCAGTAACTTAAGTTATCTTATAAAACCCTTGAAAAAATCAATAGATACAACAATAAATTACCTCAGTACTTACCTGGGGATCAACTTAGATCACTCCTAAAACATAAATTATTCTGAAAGCGAAATATTAACGACATATTCAGTGGTGGCCTGTGCAAGAAAGCTAGAGATTAAGGCATAGAGTGAGTATTGATCTATGGTTACACCTTTATAGCCTTTATCGTCCTTTTGGATCAGATGAAGACAATATAGGCTTCATCTCATATAGGGTTCATGACAATATATTAAAGTAGTTGAACTAAATGTGTAGTCACAGTCACATTAATGATACATGTTTGTAAACATTCATAATGTTATCAAAAGTTAAATAACTTAATGTTGGGTTGGGTTAGGTTTATATTGTATTTATTTAAGTTTACTTCTTTTTCAGGGCTGCTTAGGAATCCATTATGAACTACTATAGAGTGAGTATTTTTCTAAACTCGATCATTTAATTTACTATCCACTATCTGACTATCTCCCATTCACTAGTATTTAACTTACATTAGTTAGTTATCACTTACATCTCAACACATTTTTCTTTAAACTTAGTTTCTCCTCAGGTATTGTGGAAACATTTGGTAGTTGTTTAGGTAACGTAGTTAGTTGTATGTAGGGGGGGGGGGGGTATGTAGTTGTATGTTGAACAGAATGTCAATACCAACAACCAATCTTTACCTACAAAAAATTAACCTAGATATCTATTCTGTATGAAAGGTCATTGCCAAGTAACCTAGAACCTAGAACTAAGAGATTATCCGGTATATCTAAATCCCATTCTCCTCACTGCAATACGGTACCTTGCCTATGATCTTAAAAAAATGTCTGGGTACACTTCCATTGAGAACATACGATATATTATCGAATGAATACTTGTTCGGTTCGACATATCGATTATACAATTTTTGTCTGTTGTAACCATCGATTTCAAAATTGATTTGTTTCCATGTTTATATAGGCCTAATGTTTAATTAATAAAACTATAAATATGAAAAAATATTATATGATCAGTTAATTAACAAAAAACATTAACTTAAGTTAAACTTAGGCTAACTAAAACCTAAATTAATGACAAAAATATTAAGAAATATTTAAACTAAAAAACTAAAAATAAAAAAATCACAGTTTCTTCCATTATTAATAGGCCCAGGCGTTTGATAAAGTCTGGCTTACAGACTTTTTTCAAAAATGTAAGGCCAGTTTGCAAATCTACGCGACACGCTCTTTTCAATGAGACGTCAATGGATAAAATCGGTTACGAAATGGCGGAGGAGTTCAACCGACAAAGTTTCATGTAGCGTATTAATTATATAGGCCTAGATGTTAGAACTGATGTAGTATATAGTTAATTGTAAAGTTACTTAATTGTTACTTAATTGTTAAGTCAGGGGCGCTTTTATAAATAGGCCCCAAGAGGTTTTAGGTTTGTTGGGGGCGCAAGGAAGAGAACATTTCCTCCACAAGGTAGGTGGAGAGGGGCACAAGTATCTTTTGGGCCCATAGCACATCAAATGCAAACTGTGGGCCTGGGTGTTGTATGAAAATATCTATCACTATAAAGTAATGAATTAGTCATTGGCATTGTCGTGTTTGCAATTATTGTACAGCCAGAGCCAACTGTGGTGCCGTTCAGTGGCTTCAACGCTGCTGAGGACGGTGCAGCGCTGCGTCAGGCAATGAAGGGGTTGGGAACTGATGAACAAGCCATCATTGACATTCTGACCAAGAGATCCAACAACCAGAGACAGCAAATCTCCAAGTGGTTCACCGAAGAGTATGGAAGGGTATGTCGTATATCTCATCATGTTTAAAATTAAAATCAAAACAGCAAAGATTGTATGATTTTTACAATAAATGTGATTTTCCTCTTAAAATACATTAATGAGCAAACAACCTGCTCTATATCGAGCCTAAGTACACAAACAAAATAAACAAAGCTTAAAAAAGAGAAACAAGGAGCCGCTTTAAGTATTGAAGACAGTTGAATGGGGAACATTTCCATCAGAGACGGATTTATACAATATTTCACCCCCTAGGCACTATTCTTAGTGCCGCCCCCTTCAGACATCTGTAAGTTAAAGACATAGTCGAGAGCTACAAAACCTTTTCGGCCCGTGGTACAAACGCCATTTTTCACCACACTTTACAAAATTGGGCCTTAAGTTGCCATTTTCTCGCAATAAATGCACATTAACAGTTAACACAACTACAACTTTAATGTTAAATGTGAATAAATATTGAGAGGAACCAGCTATAAAAGTTGCTAGGCAGCGGTGACATAAAATGCATATGGATATTGCTTGTGTATTTTATTATAATTTGATGTTTTAAGTAAGTAAGCGAACAGCTGGTTTTGTGACCCTAGGGTCGTAAAAACCTAATCGGCCCAAAAGGATGATGATAGCTGCCATTTCGTTCCTGGACAGCAATTATATGTAGCTTTCAGCCTCCAATTAATGTTTGTAAAACGGCTAAACACATAGTGTGGTGATAGTGTGGTGAAAAAGTAATTATTTTTAAAAATATAAACTAAGTCTAACAAGTCCATAATGCAGTGTTTTATAAAAAACACTGTAAGTTATTTTTTGGATTTAATTAAATTTGAAAAGGTATACCATCTCACAAACTTAAGTTTAAAATACATTTTATTGAAATACAGTATGCCTACTGACTGGAATATAAGAAATAACAACTTTATATAAACTTATATCTTTTTACATTAATATCTTTGTATAGTCTTTATTCTGTGTCTTTACAATGGTTCCCTCCTACTTTTAACCATTGCAAACTCATCTATTAAGTCTTTAACTTTTATTTTACCACTACTGTTCATAAGTTCATTCATCAATCTATCTTCGTTCATTCTGGATCTAAGGCAAGATTTGATCGTTTTTAGAACAGAAAATTAACGTTCTGCTAAGCAGTTTGAAACAGCTGTGCACAAATACATACGAAGAGCTATATCTATCTACGTTTGAAAATGCACAAACTGCAGACTAAACAAATTTCCATTTGCCTTATTGTATTTTCACTTAAATAATTCCTTAAATATGTCAGTGCCCTTTGACTGTCGTTTTGCGTCACTGCCGTGCCGTCGCGTGGTGGTCGCGCCTATACGGCAGACTAACGTGGTAGCGGAGGCGCCCGTAAGCGGCAGCACCCGTCTAGTGGGAAATCCGTCACTGATTTCCATTTGGGTTGGCATATAAGTAAAATAATTATTGAAGTTATACTCAAGCTTTGCGTTTTCAATGGGAGAGGACTCAGTTTGATAAAATTTGCTTCTTTAAATTTACGGTATACTATGTATTACACATCATTCTACCATCGTTCTACCGCTTCACCTAAACAATAGATAAAAATCTATTTATATAAAATCCAATGTATGTTTGTTTGTATGTTTGTTTGTTTGTTTGTTTGTTTGTCCTTTATGGACTCCAAAACCGCTCAACAGATTGTAATGAAACTTTCAGGTATTATTAAGCATTATTTACGGATGGTTTGTGTGAAGTTTGGTGCAGATCCGTCAAAAGGGCTCCGCCCCAGTGGCTCTGGAGTTTCCTATGTTAACCTTATGAGTATTCATATTTAAATGGAATTTAAGAATCTTAACAGCTGGTTCAACTAAAGAATTTGATTCTGTGATGTTCAATAGCATCAGAAATTTAATAGGTTTACCAACAGGGTGCAGCACTATTTTTTTTTTAAATTCATAATAGCTAATTTGCAACCAAAAGGTGAGTGAGCGTAGCGAACGAACTTCAACCTGGAGGTGAGTCAGTGTAGCAAACGAGCTAACCTGAAGGCAAGTGAGCGCAGCGAACGAGCTCCAACCTAAAGGTGAGTGAGCGTAGCGAACGAACTTCAACCAGGACGTGATTGAGCCATGCGAACGACCTCATCTTGAAAATGAACGAGCATTTGACATAAAACCACATTAGGACACGACGACGTCTGTCGGGCCAGCTAGTAAATTATAAAAAAATCGCAAAATATCACAAATTATTCATGAAATTAAAAACATAAGCATAACTGTAGACAATCCTACTTTGACAGTTCTCATTGTGTATTACAGTTTTTTGTTGCTGCTTAGTTCAAATTAGCTGTTTTCATGAAATAAAAAAATAAAAATAATAGTTCTGCACCCTGTTGGTAATCCTATAACTTTTTAATGCTTTTGCATACGTTAGAACCAACTTTTTTGGATGAAACAGCTGACTAACTTTTTTAATTCCCTTTTTATCAAGGTTAACATAAGGTACTCATAAGGTTAACATGGGGAACTACCGAGCCACTGGGGCGGAGCCCGAAAGGATTTTTGAGATAGGAATGTGCCCATATGTTAACCAGGAATGTGAGCTATTATCATGCCATATTTCAGCCAAATCCGTCCAGGAGTTCATGCGTGATGGAACTTCAAACAAACAAACAAACATACATACAAACAAAACAAACAAACACACAAACTTTTGCATTTATAATATTAGTAAGATTGTAATGTAACACATTTTAAACTATTACAAAATATATTTTTCACCACACTTTGATGTTTTTAGTAATTTTACAAACGTTAATTGGAGGCCGAAAGCTATGTATTGCTGACAATACCAGCTTTCATCGTCAATTGGGGATCGAGCCGGTTTTACGACCCCTAGGGCCGAAAACCAACTGCTTGCCTATTTACATAAAACGCTTATGTATATTAAATACACAAGCAGTATGCATTACAATAGACTTGTTTTATTGTCACTGCTGCCTAGGCAACTATTTATTGTTATTTTTGCAGATACCTCAAGATATTTCACATAAACCTTAAAGTTGTAGTTGTGTAGACTGTTAGTGTGAATTATTATTGTGGTGAATAGTATAGTAGGGTATAGTTTGGTCGTTTGGTGAAAAATAGCGTTCGGTACCACGGTCCAAAATGGTTTTGCAGCTCTAACTCGATTTAGTTCGAGACTGAAAATGATCATTAACCAGCAAAACCTAATTTTTGGCCCTAGGTACGAAATATGCTATTTTCTTAACCACTGATGTTACTATTTGTTTTGCTGGTTTTGGTGAGATAGATAGCACATTTATAATGTATATGCATGTACAGTAAAACTATTACTGTAGTAACATAAACTATTGATCGGGACCGGGAGCGTGACGGTTAAGCAAATATAAGGATAACATAAATCCTGTTGTAAACCTGTACAGTAACTTGATTTAAAAGGTTTTGGAAGAAATTAAACCCAGTAAAAGGAAATAATACCTACATAAATTACTTACATACAAGAGTATAATACAGAACTGTTATTTTGTATGTTGTACTTGGTCAATGTTTGTACTGTGAAATAAAATCAAATTTAAAAATATTCCGCAGCGGGGTATAGGATAACAGAAAGTGACGTCTAAAAGGGTGATGGCGGTGAAAGTAATTCAAAGTTTTTCCGTATGTAGGTGAAAGGTGACTGAAAGAGAATTAAGAGGCCATACATAGGCTTCCCGTAGGTTTTAGTTGTGATAAGTTTCTTCAATTTGTAGAAATCAAGATTTGTTGACATGTTATCATATCTTTGGTTTTACATTACATTTCAAGACTTTTTATTTTCAGCTACTTGTTAAACAATTTAATTTGAGTTCTGCAAGACTCGTAAAAACATCGATGTGCTGAGGATGATCTGTTCTTGGAGTCAACTTATTGCGTGGCGGATCATTGTTGGTTTTTCTTTAAAGCTATTCATCCAAATTATTGTCACATAAGTTGATATCACAAAACCATAACGTAAACTGTAAAAATGTTCTCCCATTGTACTATTTATTTATTTACGGTACTCCTTTCAAATTAGAGGCATACATAGGCTTCCCGTAGGTTTTAGTTGTGATAAGTTTCTTCAATTTGTAGAAATCAAGATTTGTTGACATGTTATCATATCTTTGGTTTTACATTACATTTCAAGACTTTTTATTTTCAGCTACTTGTTAAACAATTTAATTTGAGTTCTGCAAGACTCGTAAAAAACATCGATGTGCTGAGGATGATCTGTTCTTGGAGTCAACTTATTGCGTGGCGGATCATTGTTGGTTTTTCTTTAAAGCTATTCATCCAAATTATTGTCACATAATTTGATATCACAAAACCATAACGTAAACTGTAAAAATGTTCTCCCATTGTACTATTTATTTATTTACGGTACTCCTTTCAAATTAGAATTTGTTACAAACTACAAACTGCTAGTTTGGAGATCATATTATGTAATCCTAATAATTTATGTGTAATTTTTCTGTCATCAGGACCTGATCAAAGACCTCAAAAGTGAACTTGGAGGTAAATTTGAAGATGTAATCATCGGCCTGATGTCTCCTCCAGTGGAGTACCTCTGCCAACAGCTCAACAAAGCTATGAAGGGAGCTGGGTGTGATGAAATGGCACTCATTGAAATCCTGTGTACCCGCAGCAACAAAGAGATCAAGGAAATTAATGAGACCTATGAAAGACGTAAGTGTTTGTTTTAATTACATAGCATTAACTGTCTTGTATAGAAAGAAGAAAAACAAGAAAGAGGTGATAATTTACAAATACCGTACTGTGGTAATAGCAATGTTTGTTCTTTTGATGTTGCTCTGCACTATCCTATCTGTTAGGCCTCTTTTAAACTCTGTGGTGCGCCGCACAACACACTAACCAACGGTGAATGCCGCAAGTTTGTGAGACGGCTCTGTAGGGAGTGTCAGGGTTAAACATAAGAATAAGAATATCTTTATTGGCTATAAATACAATGGTGCAATAGACAACGTCAAAACAAGTACAATTTTTTTAAGAATCGATCTAGTGTATTTATAAATACACCCGCAGCAGCAAACCTGCAGACTAAGCAACTTGTCTGATTACATTTTTACTCAAATATTTCCATAAATAAGACCTATTTATTCCCAATTTTAATAACATTAGATTTAACGAGTGCTTAGGTTTGCTGGTATGGGGAAGGTAAAGAGTGTTTATTGACCAAACTTTAATAGCATAGGATGAAATAAATAAATTTGCCAAATTTATCAACATATAACACAACAGTAAACAAGTAAACTACAACAGTTTTCATTTGCTCCATAACATGGGAATTTTAAATTTACACTTTTTTTTAAAATTTTCTCTGTACCTTTAGGTATACAACAGAGCTTCAATATACTAAGTTATTTTTTTAAGCTTACAAAATGGTTTAGAAAGAAATTGCAAATTTTATGTTTTTAGGATCAAAAATAAGAAAAACTCATTTTTACCCCATAAACCCCTGTTCCCATGGTCCGACCATGCTGGTTAGCGAACTCGTTCGAATAAATGTAGGCTTACACGTTTATACCAAACTAGCTGTGTGCCCGTTCTACGCACGGGGATCTTATAGTAGTCAGTTGAAACCTTATTATATAAAGAACAGCAGTTATTGGTTTGCATATTTTGAGGCGTGCTGGCAAAACTATCTAAATATATAAAAGGCAAACAGGGCCGGTTCTAGGAATTTTTCAGAGTTAAGCGAACACCCGAATCAGCGCCACTTAGAATCCCCCCCCCCCCCAACCCATGAACAACTTAACCGTATGAATTTTTTCCCAATAATTTTGGGAAGAACCTTTTTATAAGTTTAGGTTAGAAGAATACTTGAAATAAAAGACTGTTTATTATTCGCAGACATTTTTCATTTTTACACTTTTACTCATCATATAAACTTTAGCAAAACCAAGGCCACACTAAAAAAACAGACCGTAATGCTCGTCAAGCATGACGTCACGATAGAAGACGGCAACGGCAATGACGTAATGTTTGCCGTTTGTGATCAGCTGCTTGTTTTAATCTTTCCTTGGAAAATAAATAAATAAATACCTACGTCATTGCCGTCTTCTTATCGTGACTTCTTTGGGCTGACTGGACTCGCCACCAGATGATTTCAACAAAAATCTATTTATTGATTTGGCTTGTTTTTTATCTTCCTCTTCCAAATTCGCCTTACGCTTTCTATAAGTGCCAGAGACGGTTTCTTTTTTTCTGCCATTGTTTCTTAGTATCGGCTCGTAAGATGTTTGACTCATTCATTCAGTTAATACTTTCTTCTTATTTAATGCGCTAATTATAAATTAAACTTAAATTACTCTTCACTTATCAACATCAACAATCATGAATCATCAAAACAATGCCAATACGATACCACCGATACTGTAACGTATACAGAGTGCAATACAACGTAATGTTCTGCTCTAGGATCAGAGGCAGAAGGGAGGGAAGGGCGGGGGAAGTTTCTTGTTGTGACCATCGATGTATACAGCCTAACATTGTTATATACATCGATGGTTGTGACAAGTGGCGCTGCGCGCTTGCTTATCTCGAGCATAGTGAGTGAGTCGTGAAATGAAACCCACAGGCGCCGCGCTGTACGCTGCCGACTACCGAGCGTCAGCTCACTACAGATCGAAACTGCAAATGGCATCGAGTCCTTCAGTTGCAGTGCTGTACAAATATACGCATTTTTCAAGTGCTGTTGGTACAAACAGAATAAATGCCTTTACTGTGGTGCTTTGAATACTTGAAATCTGAGAAAAAATAAACAAAATTACGTTGTTCACGTAAAAATATTGTTCCGTTGGCGCCACTTTTTCGTGGCGCCATATGCGGCCGCGTAGTTCGCGTATGGGTTAAACCGGCCCTGAAGGCAAAGCCCTTACTGACACACTCACTCACTCACTCACTCACTCATCACTAATTCTCCCACTTCCCATTTACCTAGGATGCTGAAATTTGGTACACCGATTCTTTAGGCATTAAATAGGAAAACTAAGTTGTTTTTATTCTGATCGGACTCTCGGGCTCCGCCCCAGTGGCTCTGGAGTTTCCCATGTTAACCTTATGATTTTTCATATTTAAAAGGAATTAATGAATCTTATCAGCTGTTTCAATTAAACAAGTTGGTTCTGTTCTATGATGTTCAATAGCTTTAAAGTTACAAGGATTGCCAACAGGGTGCAGCACTATTATTATTTTTTTAATTTATGACAACAGCTAATTTGCAACCAAAAGGTGAGTGAGCGTAGCGAGCGCACTTCAACCAGGACGTGATTGAGCCATGCGAACGAGCTCATCTTGAAAATTAAGAAGTTAAACGGGGCAAAGCCCGCGGGTACAGCTAGTTATATATAAACCTAATATTATGACATATAAAGAAAAAGCAAAACTTATACAGTAAGACATCAGTTAAATTGAAAAATACTGTAATAAATAAGGTGTAACACTAACGATAACTAATTTGTAAATAGTGATGTGTTGGTACGTAAAAATTATTCTTGTTGATACCACCGGTTCTAAGGAAAATACCAGTACCAAAAACCAACGTTTACAGTTAAGAACTATAGTACATCCGACCAATTAAATGCATTAATCCAGTTCCGAGGATATTGATCTCTCATCTTGGTTTTGGATTTTCTGACAAAAAGTTGTCGAAAATCAAAGTTATTTCTCATTAATTGAATTATTTGTAAACAACTTTTTATGTAAACATTTTGGTGACAGTTTGAACAAAACAATCTCATCCAAACAGCTTTTTGTTATTTAAAAGACTGCGTATTCTCTAAATTATGTTTCGTATATGTAGTTTACATAAGAAGGAAATGTGAAAAAATTATACAATGTTGTGTTTTTTAACGTTTTTAATTTGATTTCCTAAGTAGTAAGGCCATGTATTGTAGGGAAAAGTACCGGGATCAAGGATTGTCGTTGAATAGGTTGTCATGCGACAAATAATTGGGTAGGCCTACGTACCCAAGATACAGTTTATGGGCTTATTTGCTGTATGGTCCAGCGATTGCAGCACATAGCGGTGAGTAGAAACCGAAAGTGACACATTGGAAAAGCGAGTTTAGCATCATCCGTAAACCGGCAAACCTGTGTTACAATCACCCACTGCAGTTATGATTTTTCACTTTACACTTCACACAACCGCCATTGTAACGCCGTCAATGAGTGAAAACCTTATTAGTAAGCTATTGGCGACGATGATTTTATAAATGTAAGTTCCCAGCCCTATACAACACTGATTCAAGGTCTTTTTCCCGGTTATCAAAACTTCAGAAAAATTGTATACACAAAGAATCTCTAATTTCATTTACGGACACGGTTACAATACACATTATTGAACTTTCGATTAATTAAATCCTTTATGTAAGGAAACTCGTTTTTAATCTCACTTGGTTTGGGTTTTGCTTTCAAAACGTTATTGGAAACGTTTGCAGTATTTGTAAACAACATTTAATGTAAACATATCAGTGACAGCTAGAAAACATAATTTTGATCCGAACAGCTGTTCATTATTACATAGATGATTATGTGATGGACATTAGGAAAAAACTTGACAAAAATCGCACAAAATCGGGTTTTTAAACATCCGTAATTTTATTAAAAAAATAGTGAGGCCATATTTTAATGGCTAAAGACAATCTCGCCAATCCAGTGAATACATTAAAATGATTTGGATCTTGATAGGTACTCTCGTTTTTTAGGAGAAGGCCGCGTAAAATGCCTCTTGGGACGTAACAGACGACCGACAGACAGAAATAGAGATGAGACTTGTTTCGGCTTCTTTAATGTATAAAACGAAAAAATAATCTAAAAATTTATAATTCTGAGCAATGTACAGACAAAACTCTAATTTTATTTATATAGATTTAATCAAAATCGGATCATTTTTGCTCGAGCTAACGGACACATATATAAATGTATAATATGAATTTGAATGGATCGTGTTTTTGGCCTCTGGGGACCTCAAAACAAAAAAGTAAATAGGTCCTGGGTCCAGGTCCTACCATGAGACCTACGGTAATAGCTTATTCCCTATATGGGAAATTTGCTAAAACGAAGTTACAATGATCGTAGGTTTTAAGATTGTTAGCAATATAGAAAACTCCATATTGGATGTTTGATAACCTAATAAAAACTTGTCTACAGAATTAAAACACCTGTCAAGAAGCCAATCGGACAAATTATTTTGAAATTTAACAAAAGTTTGCTCTTGAAACAATACAGGCAGTTTATTAAAGGGTTGTATTTATAGAAATTTATGGCTAGGTATAAATAGTTTTTTAGCGAATTTCCCTATAGGCTAGGGAAGTATTTAGCAAATTTCCCTATAGGGAAGTATTTAGCGAATTTCCCTATAGGGATGTAGCTATTACCGTAGGTCTCATGGTAAGACCTAGGCCCGGGACCGATTTACTTTTTCATTTTGATGTCCCCAGAGGCCAAAAACACCATTCGTTCAAATTTTTATATATGTATATATATATATATCTATATATTATTAAGTAAATCAAAATACCACAGTACCCTAAAAACATTTTATTTTATATTACATCATCATGCCGATGATGACCACTTTCTTTTCCTAATATAAGAGTGATTGGCAAGATAAGTTACTAGGTTAGTGATTAATCATTAATAGCAACAGAATAGGCCCTAACACTGACCCAAATTTCAGCCCAATCCGACCACTAGTTAATGCATGATTGAACCCCAAACAAACAAACAAACACACAAACTTTCAGATTTATAATATTAGTGTGATTATTACATAGTCTGATTTAATAATTGTCCACGTCATAGTCATGTTTTGAAACTTAATAAACAAATTATGCAGGTGCATGTTAGGGAGGGTTTGGTTTTTTTCATGTTGGCAGCACTCGACAGTGCCGCTGCAACATAACGCAGTGTATAAAAGCTACCATAAACACATTGTACCCCGAGGCCACAGGTTCCTGTGGCTCGTAAGTGCACAGTTACAGCACGCTCCAACACGCACTCGAACAGCGCGTGGTGCTCTCTAGCACGCTGCAACGTGGTATAACACTTCTCATTTCACTCAACGAATTTACAGAGCCGCAGGTTGCAATGGTGTGCGGTGAGCCGCAGAGTATAAAAGGGGCCTTAAAGATTTTTTTAGAGTAGATTAACAAACTAGACAAGCTTTAACAATTCATCAATTGTTATAAGAATCAGAGTTAAACAGGTTTATTTTTTAGGGTAAATTTTCTAAAGAACAATTACTCTAAGCTGCATATTGGTTTTAGTGTACAACCGTCCACTGGCTGAACATGTTTGTAGTGAGACGAAGAGTGACTTCAGAAGATTTCTGACGCTGGTGGTAACAGTAAGTGTAGCTCTCAGATAAATCCCTGCTTACCTTTTATCCCTGATTGAGTGCACCTGTGGTCCGATTTTAATGAAATCTGGTATACATTGGTATTAATTAATCCATGGTATCCCTAGTTGTTTAACCCTAGCGCTGGCAAACGCCGGATATACGGCGCGAACGGCCACGGCCGAAAGGATATACAGCGCCAATGCAGGTGTTACGGTAGGCCTATATATAATTTTTTTTTTTTTTTTTTTTTAGTTTTGTTCACTTTTTAGGGCTACTGTTGTAATAAATAAGTTAAATAATACAAACCAGAGTACCCTGGAATTATATATTAAATAAGGTGTACGGTTTTGTACATGACCTGGGTTGGATGATTATTTGGTACTAGCGCGGGGGTACGATCGACATAGTAATAGGGCTATCAAACAAAATACACAAAATAAGCTATATAAACTATATATTTTTGGAATCAGCACAAAATTTACCACAACTTTACAATTTACCTTATGATGATAAGTCTTACATGCACTTAGGTATACGACGGAATATAAAAACTTTTTATAAAAAAATTAATAATGCCTACAGTTTGGAAAAACTAAAAAAAGATTTTTTTGTGGTAACCATGTAAACCACCTATAGTATTGTTCTTTGTCTTATTCTGAACAAAATTAATTATATATAACAGTCCATAGTTATGTTGCTATTTCTAATTTTTATGATGGTTTAAAAATGATATTACATAATCAATAATATCCCTATGCCAGTACAGCGTTACACTAGTGCCAGCTCTAGGGTTAATCAATTTTTTTGAAATATTAATTTTTAATTTTTGTTTTACCCATGTAAAAATTTCAAAGTCTAATTTTCCCAAAAAATGGCCCAAACCATTTGAATTACATGTTTGGTATATTATGGTCCTTTTTAACTCAAACAAAATGGTACAACCCCCATTGCTGTAAAAGTTAGGATTCAAAAGCAGGTCCACGGTTTGCATGTGATGTGCTATGGGCCTGAGAGATGATTATGCCCCTCTCCTCCTACCTTGAGGGTAAATTGTTTTCCTCCTTGCGCCCCCAACAAACTTAAAACCCCTTGCGCCCCTGGGCCCGGGCCCATTTATAAAAGAGTCCAGGTCAAAAGTTATTGCAACTTTTGTGATTTTACCCATAAAATATCAAGTTGCTCCAACCGCTTGCCGATGATAAGGGATGTAAGCAAACTAATGTGAGAAAATTTGTGTCGGATTGCGATACCATTTATTAATCTTTGTAACTTTGAATAATTGGAGTTTATAATACAACTTATTTTTTGCTGAAAAACTTGCGTTTAGTAAACCAACTAGAAATTTCTTTTGTGAGTGATAATAGTAAGAAAATAGTATACAATGAATAATAATAAAACTATGAAACTAAAATAATGTTAAATTTTATAGTTGAACACACCGCGTTTTTATCACTCTAAACTCTAAACCTTTATAAAAAAAATAATTGTGAGATATTTTGTTCTCTGTAAACTGAACTTTGTTGTAGTTCTCTAAATTTAATTTACACTATAATGCAAGATAATTAATTTTTTTGGATTGTCTGTTTATAAAGTAAATATTAGAAATACTCTTGATTAATCAGTGTGGCAGATTGCGTGTAATAAATATAAAGGTTACTTACAGTCTTCGCAATCCTGTTAGTTGAGCACTACGGCCGTTTCGGAGATAACTCCATCGTCGGGTGCGTAGTCATTATACACTAATCTGAGCTATTTACATATTTACATTTCTTACGTGGTTTCTTCATTTTCATTGCGTCAAGGTTAAATAAATAGTACATACAACACAAAACACGGACACGACACGAAAACATTAAGGCACGTGCACGGCTAAAAACTGACGACCGACTATTTTTTTTTTTTTTACCGACTGTGTCGGTCGTCAGTTTTTAGCCGTGCACGTGCCTTAATGTTTTCGTGTCGTGTCCGTGTTTTGTGTTGTATGTACTATTTATTTAACCTTGACGCAATGAAAATGAAGAAACCACGTAAGAAATGTAAATATGTAAATAGCTCAGATTAGTGTATAATGACTACGCACCCGACGATGGAGTTATCTCCAAAACGGCCGTAGTGCTCAACTAACAGGATTGCGAAGACTGTAAGTAACCTTTATATGAAATACTCTTGTCGTTATGGCGAAACAACATTGAGAGACAAGATGTACCATTCCTCAGACCGTGCAGAGGCAAACAAAATTATTTATTTCGACCTTTTACATCTTCAATTCGATATTTTAACCGATACTGTCCTGTTATATGTTAAATGAGGTACGCCGATTATCCAAATTAATTAGGACCGGGGTCGATTGGGATGGTCAAAAATTTGGATAATCGGACACAGAATGGTAATAAAGAAAAACACAGTGTTACACAACAATGAACTTTATTGAGTGGATAACTAAGACATAATAGAGCTGTTAAATTGAATTGAAGTACAGTAGAGGAACAAATACTGATATTTAAAAAAACAAAACTACAGTACAATATAAAGTTCTTTTCAAAAAGTTCTTTAACAACGCTTACTTAAACATCTTGATCAGCGTAAGTTGCCGTGACCTTGTAGCTCGTTTCCGCGCAGCTAGATCATGCAGGCGCCGAACGGCAAGAAGCTGTACACCGTCGCACTCTGGTTGCCCCTCCATCCATTTGAGGGCGTTGTCAAAACACATAAACGCCTCACTATGTGATGGTACACTTTCTTCTCCTGCCTCTTTGTCTCCTGCGGTCTCATTGTTTTCATCTTCTGTTCATCCATAACACTCACTGCGTTTTCATCATCAGTCATGATCTGGTATCCTTGATCGTTCTTATCACATTCCAACCACTCTTCCATATCATCGACATCACACTCAGAACAACCCGCAATTTCCTTAGCCATGTTTACTAACTCCCCAACTGACGACAATTCCGGTTCGTCTTCATTAACGTTCAGCAGTTAGTTCTCGTTCTTTAGCTTGCTTTTCTAACTCGAGGTGCTCTGTTGTTGACGTACTATTGATTTTGTTCCAAGCCCGTTTAAGTGAAACACTTTTTAACCATGTTCCGAGAGTCTGCAATCATGTAGCAACAGTCTTTCAAGTTGATTTTTTTGTAAGAATCCAAAACTTGTTCTTCTTTGTTCTCTTCAGCTAGGAGCAATTTACGAAGCATCTGTTGTCTGTAAAGACGTTTTGTGCACTCAATTACACCCTGATCCATGGGCTGGAGCAGACTTGTCACGTTAGGAGGTAAAAAGAGACACTTAAATCTTCCCTTTTCTCTCACGAGAAGCTCCAGTGAAGGATGTGTTGGCGTATTGTCCATAATAAGTAAAACCTTACCCTTTTTTCCTGTTTAAATTTGTTAACTTGAGGAATAAAGGTTTTATCGTACCACTAAAAAAAATAGTGCTCTCCATCCAAGCATTCTTCTGATTAGTGTAGGTCACTGGTAAGTTGGCTACGTTCTTTAAAGCCCGCGGCTTCTTTGCTTTGCCGATCAATAATAAAGGAAGGCAACGGGTACCGGTAGAGTTAACGCAGTATAACGATGCTATATCTGTGCTAAGAAGTATCTATGTAAAACCTGTAAATGAAGTATATTCCAGACATAAACTATCTGCACGTCAGCAGCAACCTGAGTAGACTATTGACCAATATCTCCAGGCTTTAAAATTACTAAGTAAAGACTGTCAGTTTAACCCTTATAGTGCCAGGCGAGAAATAAAAGTAACGCTCAAAAAATGCCGATGATTTTTCCCGAAGGTCGCGCTAAAAATGCCGAGCGCGATCTGGCGGTTTTTAGGTTAAAATTTCGTAAAAATCGAATTTTCGATATTTCGACCAACGAAAATCGATGTATCGCATCTAGTAACTTTCGACTCAATGTTAATATATGGGTTAAAAGAATCCGAGTATCCATTCGGTTGTTATGACAACTGTTCGATCATTACGAAACGTCCGGTCAGCCGGACGTTGGCACTTTTGGCTCGTTCTAAAAACGTCCGGTCGGCCGGACGTCGGCACTTTTGGCTCGTTTTAAAAATGTCCGGTTCCCCGGACGTTGGCACTCAAAGGGTTAAAGCTGTCACAGCTGAAAAGAATAGGGATGATTATATCCGTGACACATTTATTGCTGGAATAAAATCTTCTGCAATTCGCCAGCGCTTACTAGAAAATGTTTCGTTGACACTAGATCAGGCATATAGTCAAGCCAGATCCCTAGAACTTGCACATGAGCAATCATTAGCTTTTCAATCTTTCCAATCTATAGTAAATGCAACTTCGTCCCAAGAAACTCAAGCGAGCAATCAGAATGTTGATGCAACTTCAAGCAGTTTAGAAAAGTGTTCTCTAGCTGCTGTGACTGAAAAATGTTTCTTTTGCGGTAATCTAAGACATCCTAGGGTCAAATGTCCAGCTAAAAATACAATTTTTCATAACTGTGGTAAACAGGGGCATTTTGCTAAGGTCTGCAGGGCAGGTAAACTACAAACCAAGCAATTGGATAAATCTAAAGAAGTAATGAACTCTATTGACCTAGCAGCTTGCCCGGTGGGTTAACAAAGAGTACAGTACAAGCCCTAGTTAATGGTAAATCTGTCTCTGCTTTGATAGATACGGGAAGCTCTCTAAGTTTTATAAACAAATCTACTGCTCTTAATTTAGGTATTCCTATAAAACCAGGTAGGGGTACTGTCTCAATGGCTACTACATCAATCACATCCGACATAACAGGTCAATGCAAAGTAAATCTTGTCATTCTTGATCACTTTTACAAGCAAGTTAATCTTTCATTGTTACCAGATCTTTGTGCAGATATAATTGTTGGACATGATATTTTGAAAAACCATGCAAGTATTAAAGTAGTCTTTGGTGGCAACAAGTCACAACTAACCGTATGTAGCGTGGCAGCCTCAACTGTAGAACCGGTATCTTTGTTTTCTAATTTAAAACCGGAATGTAAGCCAATCGCAATCAAGTATCATCGCCATAGCACCGATGATTTAAAGTTTATTGAAAACGAAGTAAGTAAATTGCTTAAAGATGATGTTATAGAGCCTAGTATGTCTCCATGGAGGGCTCAAGCATTAGTAGTTACTACTGAAAATCATAGATAAAGAATGGTCATTGACTACTCCAGGACTATAAATCGTTTTACATTACTGGACGCTTACCCACTACCTAGAATCGATGATATCGTTAACAAAGTTGCAAATTATGAGTTTTTCAGTACTATCGACTTGAAAAGTGCGTACCACCAAGTAAAGATAAGAACTGAAGAAAAGCACTACACAGCGTTTGAGGCCTGTGGTCAACTCTACCAGTTTAAGCATATCCCGTTTGGGGTCACTAATGGGGTGGCAGCATTCCAACGTGTAATTGACCAAGTTATCCGAACAGAACAGTTACAAGACACTTACGCCTATCTTGATGATGTCACAATCTGTGGAAAAACACAAGAACAACACGATATAAACTTAAAAAAGTTTATCGAAGCTGCATCCAAATACAACCTAACTATTAATAATGAGAAGTCTTCATTTTCACTGCAATCGATCAACTTGTTGGACTATCATATATCAAACAAAACTATCAAGCCTGACCCCAGTCGACTAGATCCTTTGAAAAATTTTCCTCCACCCAGAGACACCGCATCACTGAGGAGGACCCTTGGTATGTTTTCACATTATGCATCACTTATACCAGATTATGCTACCAAAGTGATTCCACTTGCGCGTACTACATTCCCTTTGTCCAAAGCAGGGCTCCAGTCTTTCGAAACTATAAAAAGTGAAATCATCGGATCTGTAGTAAGCTGCATTGACCCTGAAGCACAGTTCATCGTAGAAACTGATGCATCTGAGATTACCATTGCTGCTACTTTGACTCAATCGAACCGTCCAGTCGCATTCTTCTCAAGGATACTTTCTCCAGCAGAACAAAGACATTCAAGTGTCGAAAAAGAAGCACAAGCTATTGTGGAAGCACTGCGGAAATGGCGTCACTATTTGGTTGGTAAACATTTCAAGCTGATTACTGACCAGAGGTCGGTTTCTTTTACGTTCGATAACAACCGTCATGGCAAAGTGAAAAATGAAAAGATAATGAGGTGGAAACTGGAATTGTCGTGCTTTCATTATGATATTGTATATAGACCCGGTAAAGATAATATGGCTGCAGATGCCCTGACTAGAGTATGTTCTTCAATCCAAAATTGTTAAAGATGTAATTTATTCATATTATAATGTCCATAATAGTTATGTTAGAAAAGAACATAAAATGATGTTTCCTTGGCAACAGAGTTTAGTTGTTTGTTATATTTTGATGAAGTAAGATGTATACACAAATCTAAGTTTTTCATTCTATCAGTTTTACTATTAAATTAACTTAATTTTTGATCCACAAGACGACTTGTTATTTTAGACGATATTTCCAACATGGTAGCAGAACAGAGTGGTTAAATGAATTGAGAAGAAGTTAATAGAATAGTGAATGATGAGTAATGAAAAACAGATTGAAAAATTAAGAGGGACTGAGAATTTCACAACATGGAAAATAGTCATGAAGGTAATCTTAGAATGTGAAGGAGTTTATGGAATTGTTAGTGGAGAATTCGGAAAACCAACAGCAGGTACACCAAATTATGACGAAAAATTGGTAAATTGGTCAAAAAATGATGCAAAAGCCAGAAAATATATTGTTTTTTATCCCTTGAGACGAATCCTCTACTTAGAGTAAGCAATTGCTCTACAGGAAAAGAGATGTGGGAGAAACTTGTCCACATTTATGATGTCAAGTCAACTGAAAATATTGACATATTGAGAAATAAGTTCCATAACATTTCTTGGGAACCTACCCTTGGAATGAATGGTCATCTGGAAAAGTTTGACGAAATCCAAAACCAATTAACATTATACGGTAAGCCTATTAATGAAGACGATTTGTGTGCTCGACTCCTTCAAACTCTACCAAAGGAATATGATCACATATATGTGACTTGGCACGACTCACCAAGGGAGGTGAAGACATGGGACATTCTACAGAAGAAATGTCTCAACTTTGAATTACGTCTAAAGGACAGAGACGAGATGGATGTAGCAGTAGCCATGGTTTCCAAAATAAAAGTAAGTTCTAAACAGCCAAAATATATGGGAGCCAAAAATGCCAAAAAGGGAGACTTGCAAAAATTAGGAGCGATAAAATGTTTTTCATGTGGCAAAAATGGTCATCTATCTAAAAACTGTCGAACAGGTGTAATTTGTTTTAAGTGTCACACAAAAGGACATAAATCAAATGAATGTACCCGTGAGATTCAAAATGCTGCAATGATGACTCGATCAAATCTAGAGGTAGGCCTAATTGATAAGTCATTTTTCAGTGAATGTGACAACTGGCTTGTTGACAGTGGTGCTTCTCACCATGTGACAAACCGCAGGGACTGGTTCGCCACTTACAAACCATTTGATACTCCTAAAAAGATGGACAGTGCTCGCCAAGGTGTTCATATTCAGGCCTTGGGGTCAGGAAAAATAGACGTTATGGTTTTTGATGGTAAACAGTGGACTTACAGGTATTTCGATGATGTTTGGTACTGTCCTGATGTTGCTTGTAACTTATTCTCTGTGAGGAAAGCAGGTGAAAAAGGCATTCACCAGACTGTGAAAAACAATGGTAAGTCATGGGTGTTTTCTCAAAATGGAACAATCATTGCTTTGGCTATATTTAATACAGCTAATCAATTGTATAATATGGTTGTTAAGGTCATTCCACCAAAAGAATCATGTTTTATTTTGAAGAAAATAAACAATAACGATGATAAACACTACTTTAACATTGAAGAGATTAGCAATGATATCGAGCATGATCCCCTTGACAGTAGGCAATCACTTCTAAATGATGAGACCAGAAATCAGCTTGTTGACAGTAATCAGGACAATATATTCCATGAAGAAGAGCAAGATATTGTGTATCCAGGAACCAATGATACTGATGAGCAAAACATGTTGTGTCCTAGTGATGATAACACTATTCCAGGTGATATATTACAAGAGGAGACTTATAACCTGAGAAAACGTGATGGAATAAAAATACCTATGAGATATAGAGATGATTCTGTCATGTGTGTCAGTGACAGAGATAAAAATGAGCTTTTGGCTTCTGCAATACTTACAAACGAAGTACCGGAAAATTATGATGAAGCAATTAGATCTGAGCATGTCGTCGATTGGAAATCCGCTATGGATGAAGAAATAAATTCATTAATAAAAAATAAAACTTATGATTTGGTTGATCAACCAAAAGGAAGAAAAGTCATCGATAATCGCTGGGTATTTGCACTAAAAACAAATTCTGAGAACGAGATCATTCGTTACAAGGCGCGTTTGGTCGCAAAAGGATTTACTCAGCGTCCTGGTATTGATTATGGTGACACTTTCAGCCCTGTAGCTCGGTTTAAGACGATGCGAACTATGTTAGGCTATTCAGTTCAGTACAATCTTGCTATCAAACAGTTTGATGTTAAAACAGCATTTTTGAATGGCAATCTTGATGAGACTATTTGGAAGAGTAAGCTTCAACGGTGTGTTTCCCAATCTTCAATGGAAGCAGAATATGTTGCCGCTAGCGAGACCTGTAAATCCCTTCGTCTTGTGAAAGAGATTGGCGCAATTGAAGAAAAGTCTATTCCTATACTACATGTGGACAATCAAAGTGTGATTAAACTTATGAACAATCCAATGTTCCACGATCGCTCTAAACATATTGAGACTCGATACCATTATGTTCGACAGTTGGTCTCTGGGAAACAGATCACTGTCAGATACATTCCAACAGAAGAACAAACCTCTGATATTTTAACAAAGGGCTTATCATCATTGAAACATGTTAAAATGAAAACTTTCATTGGGATGGTGATCTCTTAACTAAAACTTATTTTTCTAAAATGTATTATGGACATTACGGGGGTGTGTTAAAGATGTAATTTATTCATATTATAATGTCCATAATAGTTATGTTAGAAAAGAACATATGATGTTTCCTTGGCAACAGAGTTTAGTTGTTTGTTATATTTTGATGAAGTAAGATGTATACACAAATCTAAGTTTTTCATTCTATCAGTTTTACTATTAAATTAACTTAATTTTTGATCCACAAGACGACTTGTTATTTTAGACGATATTTCCAACAAAAATCAAGAAAAACTGTTGATTGATTTACATGCGAATCTATGTCATCCAGGTGTGACACGTTTGTACCACTGGGTTCAAAGTAAAAACTTGCCCTACTCGATTGATGAAATCAGACGAATAACAAACTCCTGCAATGTATGTGCTGCTGTGAAGCCTAGATTCTTCAAACACAAAGGGATTTTGATTGAAGCCACTTCTGCATTTGAACGACTGAATATCGATTTCAAAGGCCCGCTGCCTTCATCAAGTCGAAACCGTTACTTATTAGTAATAGTAGACGAGTTTTCACGGTTCCCTTTCGCTTTCCCTTGTTCAGACATGTCATCGTCAACAGTTAAGTCGAAACTAAAAACATTATTTTCTACTTTTGGGGTTCCTAGTTACATACATTTGACAGAGGAACATCATTTCTGAGCCAAGACTTAAAAAGCTACTTGAACTCACTTGGAATCTCAACTAGTAGAACCACTGCTTACAATCCAGCAGGTAATGGGCAAGTTGAAAGGTATAACGGCATTCTATGGAAAACAATTGAACTGGCGTTGAAATCACTTAACTTAGAAATAAACCAATGGGAGACAGTTTTATAGGATGCCCTCAGCTCAATGAGATCATTACTTTGCACAGCCACAAATCAAACTCCTCACGAGCGTATGTTCTTACATCCACGTAGATCTGGGAACAATGGTGTTTCAGCTCCTTCATGGCTTCTCAATTCCAGCCCTGTCTACTTGAAGAGATTCAATCGTACGTCCAAGTATGAGCCACTTGTTGAAGAGGACCAACTTCTTCACGGGAATGCCGAGTATGCTCATGTTAAAGTTGCCTGATGGAAGATAAACTACCGTGTCTACACGTCATCTTGCTCCGGTTGGTGAGTACCAAACCGACATAGAGCAAACCGATTTTGAGAGTGATGAAAATATTCTATTACCCACTTCTCAACCTGAACCTGAATACTTTCCTAGTCCATCATAAACACAGAACCAAGAAGATGAAATGAATACTACTGCCGAAAATTTACAACCTAGACAAGAAGCTTCTAGAGGAGAGAACCATAACACATATCCGAGAAGAAGTTTCAGAAGCAGAGGACCTCCTAATTATTTAAATGACTACGTTCATTAACATTAGGGAGGAAGAATGTAGTAAAAATAATTTATAAATAAAAAACTTTTTTAAACAAAATGTTTTTAAACGCCCTAAAAAGTAGAAAATAATTTACAAATAATTTATAAATATGTTGAGAGAGTATAAATACTTGTACGATTTAAAACGAAAAACGTTGGGTGCATGCAATTAATTGATAATAATACATTAGTTCAGTTGGTGAAGGTAATTGTAAACTATCTATTGCATGCGCCCCACGTTTTTCGTTTTAAATCGTACAAGTATTTATACTCTCTCAACATATTTATAAATTATTTGTAAATTATTTTCTACTTTTTAGGGCGTTTAAAAACGTTTTGTTTAAAAAAGTTTTTTATTTATAAATTATTTTATACTTTTAGCGAATTTCCCATATAGGGAATAAGCTATTACCGTAGTACTCATGGTAAGACCTGGACGCGGGCCCGATTTTTTTTTTCGTTTTGAGGTCCCTAGAGGCCAAAAACACCATCCATTCAAATTCATATATACATATATATATATATTTATATATATATGTGTCCGTTAGCACGATAACTCGAGCAAAAATGATCCGATTTTAATGAAATTTGGTACAAACGTGTAAACCTACGTTTATTCAAACGAGTTCGCGATCCAGCATGATCGGACCATGGAAACGGGGGTTTACGGGGGGTTTTATTGGGTAAAAATAGGTTTTTCCCATTTTTGACCCAAAAACATAAAATTTAGCAATTTCTTTCCAAACCATTTTGTAGAGCTTAAAAAAACAAATAATTTAGTATATTGAAGCGTTATTATGCGCCTAATGGTTACGGAGAAAATTCCAAAAAATTTTAAATTTAAAATTCCCATGTTTATGAACATATTTTGATCAAATTTGGAAAATGTTTTTATTTCTTACTAACTATTAACATTTTACAAAAAAAAAGTTTTACTCTCCCTGATGCAGCAAACCTAAGTACTTGTTAAACTAATTCTATTTAAATCGGGAATAAATGTTATATTTTTAAGTAGACATTTCAGTGTAAATCAAATCAGTCAAATGGAAATTCGCTTAGTCTGCAGGTTTGCTGCGGCGGGGGTATTTAGTTTTAATGTGTGTGCATGTTCAATCTATTTCAAGCGTCTATATCAGATTAAGACAGAGGCATGTGGGAAATCTAAGGTTTATTTGAGTTTCTTTGCATATAATTATGTATTAGATTGCATGTATGGCCTACCTACTAACTATAAATATATCAATCTATTTGATTCATTGTTTACTTTATAGAATACTAAATAAATAACAAATGACATTATTAACAAACTCCTTTATATCTGCAATCAGATTGTTTATCTTTATTTTGAAATGTTTGTTTGTATAAAGAATCTCTTGGGATCAGAACCTGTACCTCTTATTTTGAACTGTCAAATTTAAGTATTTACAGCTGACATAAATTAGTTGATATATTTACATCCTTTCAAAATACAAACATGAAAAATTTGGAAGCCCATGGGGCGTAGCCCAAGGGAAATATGAAAATTAAATGATATAATATCACATTGTCATGCATTTGTGAGCTATGTTTCAAATTTCAAGGCTCTAGCTTATCGGTTACATCGTTTAAAATTGATATCAAAATTTGTAGGAAAGCGAGCTAATAAAAACGAGCCCATGGGGCGTAGCCCGAAAGGAAATATGAAAATTAAATGATGTAATATTGCAATGTCATCCATTTGTGAGCTATGTTTCAAATTTCAAGTCTCTAGCTCATCGGGAAGTATCAAAATTTGCAAGAAATCGATTTAATAAAAACAAGCCCATGGGGCGTAGCCCAAGGGAAATATGAAAATTAAATTGTATAATATTGCATTGTCTTCCATTTGTGAGATATGTTTCAAGTTTCAAGTCCCTAGCTCATCGGGAATTTAGTATAAAATCGGTTACAAAATTTGTAGCGGACAAGAAAGCGACCTAATAAAAACGTTTTAATAACATGTGTCTTCAATTCTTTATTATTGTTTTGTTGTGTTTGTAAACAAGTCCATTATAATTCAATGTAATATTGTTCAAGTTATTAAAAACCTTTCTAAAGGTAATAAAAGTTCTTTTTCATTCATTCTTACTCTCATTACAGTCGTCAGAAGAATAAACTACATAGGCAAACCTCCTCTTGTTTGTTTTCTCTGTGGCCAAAACGGCTTATTTCGCACTGGTAGAGTCGCATCTTAGATATGGCTTGACAGTGTGGGGAGGAACTTCAACAAAAAATATGAATCGAATTCTTGTCCTTCAAAAGAAAGCCATAAGAGCCCTCGCCAACCTTGTCCCACCACAGACTTGCAGATTAGCATTCGCAAACCTAGGAATCCTCACAGTGGTGTCTCTCTACATACTTGAAACCATAATAAAGTATGTGAATGGAATAAACCCCCCAAGAAACCAAGACCTGCACCACTACAACACCCGTCATGGCTCCAAATTTGCACTACCAGTTCACCGAACAACTCTTTGGGAGAAAAAACCTTCCTACACCGGCTGCAAGCTGAGGAACCATCTACCTGACTACCTGAGAGACCTGACTGGCAACAAGCTACACCAGGAGTTGAAGAAGTGGCTAATCGCAAGACCCTTCTAGTCAATAAAGGAATTTTATGAAAATTATGGAAATTAACATGAACAATTCACTATTGTATTGACACTATTGTAATTCTTAACGAATTATCAATAAAGAATATTGTATTGTATTGTATTGTATTGTAAACCGATGTCCGGTTAAAAGGTGTCCGGATAAGAGGGAGTCTACTGTATACCTATTTAGTTAATTTTACCTAAACATATTTTGTCCATTGTGTAGGCTGTGAGGAATCCTCCCGGTCATGTCACTCCAGAGAAGGCTAAGGAACAAGCTGAGGCTCTTTATGCTGCAGGTAATTAGTGGTTCTTAATAATATTATTGTATCCTTAAAACTTAAGCTAACTAAACTTCCAGAATAACTTCAATGCATTTTTTTTTTTACTTACAGGTCATATTTTAATTGTGAAGACAACATTAAAATGTCTAAGATACACCTTTGTAAGTAACTTTTGTTAAAAAAAAATTCCCAGTTAGGGAATAAGCTATTACCGTAAGTCTCATGGTAAGATCCAGGACCGTTTTGCTTTTTTGTCTTGATGTCCCCAGAGGTCACAATCATATACGCATACCAAAATTAGAACAGGCATACCCATCATATAATAATGGATGATCATTGTTGTCTGGTCATAAATGTTTATTAAAATGGTGAGTGAAACCTACATGATAATAGTCTGGGCGTCGACCCATTGTAATTCACGATGACCTGGAAATTTGGGTGGACAAAGGTTTTTTGATTGATTCTGATTCAGTTTTTTGCGCTGATTACGAATCTGCCGGGTGCCACCTTGGCACCCTTGGGCAAACGCCGCCATATTGGAAAAATGGCGGCCAAAATTGGTTTTTCGATAAATACTCGAAAACGGTTAGTTTTAGAAATATTTATGTGGAGACATAAAATGTAGAGCGTAAAATTTTACACAAAAATGATATCTGCACATTTTTTTGTAAACCTCACGGTTTAAGTACAATTTTTTTAAATAGAGGTTATTATTAACATAAAGTTGTAATTTAGTGTCAATTCCAATGACATATTACATTCGTTCTTCAAAAAAACAGAATTATATTATGTAATACACATTTGTACAAGTAACCTTTATTAAAAGTAATTTGTTACTGCCAACCAGCACCCCTCAGTAACCCACCCCCGTGGCCTCTTGATGCTATTTCTGTCTGCGTGAGTCACTGGCGGGTGCAGTGGCGCAATCAGTCTACAATAAAGTGTCTAATACAGTTGTGATAGTTTGCTTGGTGTACAAGTTTATATGTGCCGGTAGTTGGATATTGGATATAATGGATACTTTGGTTCGAAATTACTAAGGTAAGTTATCTTAAAATTAGACTTTTATGTTAATGCATCATGTCATTTCTTTACCGTGCTTATAACCGTGCTTTACCTGTCAACTGCATAGGTCTAGCTATAGGCCTAGATAAATACAATGATAATACTACTTACTTTTTACTCTTTTAGGTATTTAATTGGCAAGCTGTAATATTAGTTAGCATAGTAATATTAGTTAATAATGTTAGGTTCCATTATGATACATTATTTATTATTATAGGCATATACCTGAAATTGGAAAATAAAAACATATCGATTATTATACCGAATGATTTTCTATTTAAAAGTATACATAGTATGGTGTGGCGAAACTTTACCTTTGCTCCCCCCCTCCCCCCAATAACGCCAACCCCGACGAAAAACCCCTAGATCCGGCACAGTATATGTTTGTAAAACGTCTTTAAAAATGTTATTAAATGTTTAAACAACATGTTAATTAAACTTTATTAACGCTAATTGATGTGTTATGTTCTAGATTGGAACAATGAATTGAAAACCGTACGATAATGACAGAAAATAGAAGTGCATTAGAGGATGAAAATTTACCTCAAAGGGAAGAGTCTTGCCTTTTTAACTGCGGAAAAAATGGACAGTTAATAAGTGGAGGCCCTGTAAGAGTCCGATCAATAAAATCAGCTAGTACTGAACGACAAGATAATTTGTTCACAAACTTGGATGAAAATGTACCCGTTTATTTTCATAAATCTTGTGTTTCCTCATACACGTCAAAGACCCACATACAGCGTGCAGTTAAAAACATTAGCCCGTCCGTAGTTCCTCCACCACCTAAGCGTTTGAAAAGGTCAGATATACAGAGCTTTGATTTTAAACTAAATTGCCTGTACTGTGGAGAAAAATGTTTAGAAATTGATCCCAAACATCCCGACCGATGGCGGCCATATTCTCAAATCCGAACTGTTGATAGACCGAACAAGCCCACTCTACAACAATTAATTTTAGAAAAGTGTGAGTTAAGGCAAGATGATTTTTCCAATAAAATTAAAGTTAGAATCAATGGCGTTATTGGAGATCTACATGCAGCTGATGCACGTTATCATAGGGATTGCCATAATGCTTTTTTGCACCAAAAACAAAGACCAATAAGCTACACAAACACAAATCTTAGTTGTGAAGATACAATTTTGAAATCAATTATAAATATAATGAAAGAAGACCCATCACGCGTTTGGAACTCAATAGAGCTTTTTGATTTATATAAATGCCAGGGGGGGTCAAACATAACACGTAAAACTCTGGTAAAAAAAATTACAGATTTAGTTGGACCTAGCTTGATTGTGTTATCTTCTCCTGGAAATGCTAACATCGTTGCTTTTAAAAATCAAATGCCATTTGCGATGAAACTGACATTATCTGACGAAGACGAAGAATGTAGTTTTGGAAACGTAGTGAAGAAAATTGAATCAGAAACTGTATCACGCACAGTTAACAGAGACAGTTATGAAACCAAATTAAATTATGATACCGTTGAATCTAATATCAGCAAGACATTGTCATTTTTAAAAGAGCTTGGTATAACCGGTCTACCTTCCTTGATGATAGGTAATATTGTTTCTTCTATATTGACTAAACAAAGCACCACACTTCAAATATCATTATCATTACTTCTAAATAAGAAGAAACTGATAAATGAACTACACAAATTTGGTGTAACATGTACATACAGTGAAGCTCGGCGGTTTAAAGCATCAGCGGCTGCTGCAGCTAGTAAAAATCCAATGTTAAGGGGTTTAAGAGACTGCAAAGATGGATTTGTGCAAGCTGTTGGTGACAATTTTGACACATCCTTATCTACACAGAATTGCTTGCGCCAAACCCACAGCATGGCTCTACTTATGACTCAAGTTGAAACATCAAGTGACAACTCTAATACCAATCCAGATATACCAAGGTTAAGTAATAAATCTATGAAGGACACTCTGGGCAACCCTGTAAAGATCTATAGATATAAAGGTCCTAAAAAACCTCCAATGCCAAAATCTGCAAGCTTAAAAACTGTGCAATCATTAGCATTTCTTGCATCACAGGCATTTTCTGTTTGGGAAGGCAGTCAATCAGATTTCAGCTTTTTAAAGTCAATTACGTTAAATCCACTTGAGACACCGGAATACAGTGGTTACAACACAAGAGAAAAACGCCTAACACACTGTCAAGTAATGCCTCAAACAAATGCTATTTACACACCTCTTATTGACATGACCCCATCTGATCCAGACACTGTAATAACATCAATGTACGAGGTTAAAAGATTAACTGGCTTGACTGGTCAAGAATATACAGTGTTTACTAATGACCAACAAATATACAATAACTGTGGGAATCCAATGGGCATATCCTTCCCAGTTCAAACATTTTGTCCCCAGATTAGGTGGCATGCACATGCTAATGTCATTTGTTGGATGTGTTGGCAAACTGATGGGGGAAACAGGTCTAGTGGAGATAATGCAGTCAGCATTTGGAGGAGTAAACCAAATGTTACTAGGGAAGAGGTTTCCTCAGAACGTCAGAGCTCTCAGGCTCGTAGCTGAAGAAACGTTGCGATCTATTCTTGAAACAGATTCTGTGGAAAGTTATGAAGACTTAATCAAAGTTTTGGATGAAAGAGCTATCCAAAGTAAAACAACACGTTTGTGGTATGATTGCCTTATTAAGCCAGTATTCATTATGATGCTGTTCATTAGAGCAGAAAGAGAAGGAAATTGGCCTTTGCATCTTTGGGCTGCTGAGTCAATGCTGAAGTATTTCTACAGTGCAGGCCATTGGAATTATTTGCGGTCTGCTGTCGTATATGTAAACCAAATGTCAAGTTTACCAAAAGACCTTCATAGAAATATGATGGAAAATGGAAATTTTGTAATGAGGCATCAAAAAGGGATTTGGAACGGCATGTGGTCTGATATGTTCATAGAGACAACTTATATGAGATACGGGAAAGGTGCAGGTGGTTTGATTGGTATAACAACACAACCAAAAACAGTAAACACTTGGGCCCTTAGCCTTCACACAGTAAGCCAATTAGTAAAAGGTGTTGGTGATTTAAAAAGTAGTAGCAACACAATTGACGCAACTCAACACAAGGAAGAAAACAAGTCTAGAATTAAATCAGACTTAGAGGATCGACAGAAAATACGTAACAAACTACAAACGTGTATTCACCCTCTTCACTCGGATGAACATCCCAACGGACTAGTCAACATTGTCACTGGATCTATTGCACCAGATAAGGTTAATGTGGACAATGCCTTGGAATTGGGTGAAATAGGACTAAAAGATTTCAAAGAAAGTTTACCAGATGGTTTTTACACGCCTTTGAAACACAAAGTTATAACAATGCAATCTATGAAAAATGGGGTTAAAATCGGCGAAACTGTTGTATTTGACACTGCTCTTATCTACAGCCGTGTAAGTGCATTGCTCTTATCACGCGACCTATCAATTGAACAAGTTTTGCGCTACGAGCTTTCACCAGTCCCGTGTAGTATGTTTGAAAACAACGGAAACATGCGAACATGTGGTAAAAAAAGCGTGTTAAAAGAAAAGCTTGCTTGCCTGACTTCTACTAGATTAATCAACCCTGCAGATGTTGTAGTAATTGACGGGTGTGCGATAATGTGGGTTGTCAATTGGCCATCTTCAGGCACTGTTCAAGACTTGATAAGCAACATTTATGACTATATATACCAGTACCTTGAACATAGCAATGTATACTTGTCTTTGATAGGTATTTTGATTTTAGCATTAAATCTGCAACAAGACAATCAAGAAAGAAAGGTGTATGTAAGAACTTCCAACTTCATTTGAACACAGTTCTCCCTCCAAAGAATGTGGTTCTTAACAATGAGAACAACAAGGTCCAACTTATTGATCTACTTTGCCAAGAAATTGTTACAAAATGCAGGGTTGCTAAATTGAACCACCAATTGAATGTAACTGGTAGAGACCCAGTACCATTGTCAATATGCCAGGGTACCGTTATTCCACTGACTCATTTAAAATCAACGCACGAGGAGGCTGATGTAATAATGGTTCAACAGGTAATTAGTGCTGCAAAGCTACCTGACACTAAGCGAATAATGGTAATATGTGACGATACAGATGTATTTCTTTTACTCTGTCACTATTATAAAATGAAAATAATGACATGTGAACTGTACCAAACATCTACCAACCAAACACGAGAGACAAACGATCGATATTGGGAAAACTGTTCAAACCCATGAATTGGTTATTCCTAAACTATTATGTGCGCATGCGGTATCTGGTTGCGACACTGTGCCTTATTTGTATGGCCTAGGTAAAGCTACTGTTCTAAAGAACCTGAATGAAATATCTTTTGACAGTTTTGGTAAAGACGGAGCTAGTACAGAGCAGATTGTAAAGGAAGGAACTACGCTAATAGCAGCCTGTTATGGAGTAAGGACTGCAACCACTATGTCTGATGTTCGTGTTGCTGTTTGGGCAAGGAGGACTGGCAGCATTAGAACTACTGCTCCACCCCTTAAGTCACTTCCCCCTACAACGGAGGCATTTATTGAGAATATGAAACGAGCCCATCTTCAGGTAATGCATTGGTATTCAGTTGATGATTCTGACCCTCCTAACATCGATCCTACAATGTTCGGATGGGAAAAAGACAAAAAGATGAAGAGTTTGAAACCCATCGCCTTGCCCAAAGGCATTGAGGTTGCTCCAGCTGAAGTCCTAAACATTATAAAGTGCAACTGTAGTTCTCAAAAACCTTGTTCATCTACCAAGTGTTCTTGTTCTGGGAAACTGCCTTGCACAATATTTTGCAAATGCTATGGCAAAGAGTGTCTGAACCAACAAACTAGAATAAGAAATGAGCTGCTTCAGGAAGAAGACATTTCTTACAATGACATATAAGTCTTTGACAGTATTTTCATGGTTTCTCAGTTGTATGTAACTTCATTATTTAATTTAACTTAAATATAAATTTGTAACTGTACATGCATTTTTCTTTTTTTATCACACCAATAAGTAACTATCAAGTAATGTGCTGTAATAGTTGCTTAAAATAAACCGGGAGATTCTCGCTGTACCTGCAGATTGAGGCAATACGAGAATGTGCAGTGTATTTGGTAAGGGGCAAGTGTGGTAGGTGGGGGGAGGGGGGGTGGCCTTTGAAGGCAATAATAAGAACTATTTATAACAAAGGTTACTTGTAAAAATGTGTATTGCATAATATAATTCTGTTATTTTTAAGATTAAATGTAATATGTCATTGGCATTGACACTAAATTACAACTTTATGTTAATAATAACTTCAATTTCACAAAATTGTGCTTAAACCGTTAGGTTTACAAGAAAATGTGCAGATATCGTTTTTGTGTAGAATTTTACGCTCTACATTTTATGTCTCCACATAAATATCTCTAAAACTAACCGTTTTCGAGTATTTATCGAAAAACCAATTTTGGCCGCCATTTTTCCAATATGGCAGCGTTTGCCCAAGGGTGCCAAGGTGGCACCCGGCAGATTCGTAATCAGCGCAAAAAACTGAATCAGAATCAGTCAAAAAACCTTTGTCCACCCAAATTTCCAGGTCCCCCTAGCTGACGCCCAGACTATAATAGTAATTGAATAATGCTTATTGAGATTCCTAGATCAAGCGGGAAGAGGGTAAAAGGTTAATTACTAAGATTTAAAAACTTAAAAAAACAACACAGTTTTTTTCACAATGATGAATGAATTTCACTATGAAATGTGATAGTTAAAGGTTGTTATACGTCGTTTTAAAACTTATTTAATGAGGACATTTTTTAAAATATTTGATATTTTTAGTGGAGTTCTCCAACCTAGAAATAAAGCTCAGAGTCTTAATTGAGTTTTTGTCTCAGTTACTTTTATGAAAAAGCCCCCATGCAAAGAAATAAGCTAAACTGGTACAGTATTTACCACAGACAGCCAGATAAGACTAAGAAGAGCAATACCTACAATTTCTTTGCCAACTTTCTTTTTGTAAAGTGATTTATATCTCAGTAGTTTTTTACCATGTTAAATTTTTATATCTTTTAACAGGAGAAGCAAAACTGGGCACCAATGAGGAAGTTTTTAATAAGATTATGGCGCACGAAAGCTATGAACAACTGAGACTTGTGTTTGATGAGTACAAGAATGTCTCAGGACGGACAATCGAACAGGCAATCAAGGATGAGCTGGGGGGACCTCTGCATGATGCTATGATGGCAGTCAGTAAGTTTAACCTTGTGACTGTTATAGTTGAAATATAGAAAACTGGATTGGGTAACCCAACTACATGTAGAACCACAATTGACTGGGGCCGGATCAATCAGGGGGCGGATCAATCGGGAGGCGGATTAACCCTGGTCAATAGATGCATCTTAAATTAGGTTACATAACCTCATTGTCCAAGAAAAATATGTACCTTAAAGCTACTCGTTTAGGAGTTACAGCTTAAGAAAAAAATACTTCCGGTGTACATTTTGCATCATGTAGCTCCTGAACAAGATTAGAGTGAAAATGTGAAGAGTAAATAAGTCTTAAAATTACATCTACATCATAAAATACACAGTTTTCCACTTTTTAAGGTTGCATTTTTTTTAAATAATGATATCAATATTTTTTATGTATTTTATGTATTTTTTTGGAATGTAGATGAAATTTTAAGACCTATTTACTCTTCGCTTTCGTACACCGGAAATAATTTTTACATGATAATATATAGGGTGTTCCATAAGAAATTTCAAAGTTGGCCACCATGTTGGAAAATAGTGGCTGAATTTCAAAAAAACTAAATTCATATTTTTAACGGCCACAAAAAATAAAATAATGTCCCCTATATAAACTTTCTCTAATTCTTACCATTTTCAATATCCCAATAGGGGCCCTCCTTGTGTTGATCGCCCTGTGAAAATCAATCCAGGCAAATGGAAATTCGCTTAGTCGGCAGGTTTGCTACAGCGGGGTTATTTTATTGTTAGGCAAGGAATCAGGCACAGAAGTATACACAAGGTGTATTCGGAGAAAGTCCAGTTAAAAAAAAACTTTTCAACAGGCACATTTTTGAAACATGTTCTTTTCATATGGATGAAAATATCTCAAACTGTTTATCATCATAAGGGTTTTTGAGAGGATCGCAGGCTTACCTGAATGGTAAAGAGTTCACACTGGCACAGGAAACACAAAACTTGATTTTAACATATGCTATGATTCTTTGTTTTGTTTACATTTACGTCATTATTTTGTAACCGTCATGGCAACCCATAAGGCCAATGTTAAAATTAAATTAAAATAATTTGTATAATTTAGGTTAGGTCTGACTATATTCTTTGTAAACAATTTACATTTTACAGAATAAAGAAGTTTTGAATTTGAATTTGACTGGGACGGGTGGCGTCGTCCTGTAATCCAGCTACTAGGAGGTCACAAATTGTGGATATTTATAGGCATGCACTGTGGATGCGATACTCTCCAGTGTGGATTAACGTCCGCACGGGTGAGTACTACTACTATCCGCAGTACTATCCTGAAAATTAGACCAATTCATAATTACCAAGGCAAAAATGTGGTTCGGATTCCACTATAAACTGTAGGTCCCTTAGTTGCCATTAGCTGTATGGGCTATTAATTAACAGCTGTGTCTAAGGAATGTCGGCCTTAGTCACTAACAAGACTACAAGATCGCGCCACTCATCCTACACTCATCCCCATTCATACTTGGCTTAAAATACCTACTTTGTATGGTCGCCATTTCATAGAACAGTATAAACAGTACAGTATTTGGTTACAGTTCAATGCGTTCAGAACCCCTTGACGTTTTATGCCAAGCAGCTGCAGAATGCTATGGCAGGATTGGGAACTAATGACACTACCTTGATCCGTATCATCGTCAGTCGCTGTGAAATTGACCTTGGAAACATCAAGAAGGAGTATGAACGGCTTTACGGAAAAACATTGGAAAGTGTTGTTAAGGTTGGTATTGTTGGTTTTCGTTTTAATTTACAGATTTGCTTTCATTGAAGATGTAGGAGATATGATGTGGTGAAACCTTTTATTTACTTTGAGACTGTGGCGGCTTGTCCATAGGAGCACATGAACACGTGAACCCCCAATGAAATAGAGCACAAACAACAATTATAACACCTGTTTCTAGTCAGTATATCATTGGTCTATTAATTAGTAAATTTTAACATGAAACGCCAAAACAAGATACGTCGGCGTAACTGTAGCGCATGCAATTTGAGTGCGGCAGTAAGCACAAACACTCGGCGCTGTCCTACCAGCTGCACAGCTCCTGCCTTGCCATACAAATGGACGGGGTAAATTTTGTACCAATGGAGGGGAGATCGCTTCAATCCCAGCAAAGCTTATGGGGAGCTGCCTTAGAGCGCTCTCATTGGCTGATAGATGCACAAGTGACATGTTAGTCACTTGTTGATCTGTCACTTTACTTCACTAGTTCACCGTGTCACTCGCTACACTACCTTAGTCTGTGTCAGTAGTTGTCTGCTTCGAATAAAGTGTTTAGGGCTACAAAATGATGCAATGTAACCAGATGTGTTCATGTTTTAGAATAATAACAAGCTGCTATACCCGTGCTTTGCAACGGGAAGAAAATGTGACCTAGAAAGCTAAAGTGGTGCTGATGTGTGTTTTAAAATACAGCAACTCTATGATTTAGTTTGAAAATATAAACTGATTTAAAAGCGTAAACCTACTACTTACTTTCAAACCTCTACTTTTGATGTTAATAGATCCCTAAGAATATGACAACATACCTTAGTGTAGCAATAACATAAATTATTGCTTCATATTGATGCTTTGTGAATGGCAAGTTTTACCATTTTCTTCAATTTGATTCAAGCCTCTTCACATGTAGCTTAAAATATAAATTAAAAATTAAACTTTTAGCAATACTTTACAAAACGTATACAACCTCACTTTAAACCCAAACATAACCCTCCTGAATCTACATAAAGCATCACAAACATCTTATTCGAGTAAATAAACAAACACCAGTTCATTGTAATGACCAGCTGTTTCATTAACTAAAATAAATTAAATCATGTAAACATTGGAAGCATGCCAGGCGTAGCCCTTTGGAAATAAGCCTGTGGGGCAGAGCCCTTAGGAAATTCGTCCATATCAATACTTTTTGGCAAATCTACACAATCTAAGCTTCATTTTGATGTGCCATATGCCTATATTTTTACTTGGTAAGTGACCTTAACCGTTTACATAAAATTTGATTGTATCACTTTAATAATATAATAGATTATGGTGCTCAGTTATACTTCAATTTTATACTATAAAAAATATACCGGTACTATTAAAATGTACAACAAATATTGTTTGGAAATTTATCATTGGAATAAAAATTGAGTCAAAGAGTATACTAGTATAAAGTATACTAGATATTTAAAGTACAATCACTCTAAAAAACTCTTCAGCGGCTGTTTGAAATTTACGAAATTAACATCGCTCTTATGGCGGGCAAAACCAAGATGGCCGTTAGCTTCCATGGACTCCCCTGGAGAACAATTCAAAACGACAAAGAACATTTCTAATCCCACAGTATACTAGATATTTAAATTGTAATTACTTTGGTGTTTGAAAACATATTTTTGGCCGATAAATAACTCTTCAGCAGCTGTTTGAAATTATCCAAGATGGCCGCTAGCCTCTAAGGACTCTTAAGAGCCTTATTATGCGCGGCCACTTGAGTGGCTCGCCACCGCGACTACCTAAGGGCTACTTTTAGCGGGCCACGTTATCATATGGATGGAGCTTATTAAGCGACGTGACAGCGGTGGCGAGGCACGCGACAGTCACCATGACTTGCCACCCCAGTCACGCACCCTCTCTACTGGTGGCGAGCCCGAGCGACTGTCATGTCACAAGCGGGCCATGTTCTCATATGCTTCTTATTACGTGCCGCCACAGCTGCGGGCCACAGCACCTCGCTCACTCCCTACCTTGCCTTAGTCACAATTTTTTTGTCAAAATTGTATTATATTTATGGTTATATTAGTGTCAAAACTATTATATTTACTTTATGGTAAGTGCCAGCCTCTCCTTAGATGAAATAAAATTATTCACATTCTTGTGGGATACAGATCAAATTATTCACATTCTTGTGGGATACAGATAAATCACCGTCTATTTTTTCTAAAAGGTAAAAAAAGTTATCACATCCAAATAAAAAAAAAAAAAACTTGTCATACTCTCTGAGATCATCATAAAAAAAATATGTGAAAAATACTCCTTTTGAAGGTCTTTCTTTTAGTAACGGATGGACTCCATTCCAATACTTTTGTTTCACCTACGCTTACGACTCTTAAGTAAAAGTAGAATAAATACTTCATCTTCTTTACTACTTGACTACTTTATCATTCACACTGAAAAACTGCATACAAGTCTATAAAACTTGGCGCAACCTCGCCACACTTGTCACTACCCTTAGCCATACCCAAGCCAATGAGCAGTCGCGGTCGCAAGCCACTTAAGTGGCCTCGGATAATAAGGCTCTTAAGAGTCCTCTGAGGCTAGCGGCCATCTTGGATAGTTTCAAACAGCTGCTGAAGAGTTATTTATGGTCCAAAAATATGTTTTCAAACACCAAAGTAATTACAATTTAAATATCTAGTATACTGTGGGATTAGAAATGTTCTTTGTCGTTTTGAATTGTTGAATTGTAAGATGCACCACGGAAAGGAGTTTGTGAGTGTAGACGCAAAATTTGAGAAAACCCCAAAGGAAAAATTCATATCCGCTGAAATCTGGTGACCTTAGGGCCACAGAATATAACAAAAAATCAGATAACTAGTGATGTGTCTATACCAAAATTTATCGATACCGATACCTGAAAAATCGATTCTCGATACCGATACTATTTTTTTACCAAATTTTCTGAATGGATTAGTTATACCACCCCAACCTCTGTCTTTATGTCCTTCCTTTAAGTATTTTTTAGGTAATGGGGTGTTTTTCAAGTAAAACAAAAATGTGTGCAGCAATAATACATTCCAACTAGCCAATTTAAGCTTAAAACCCTACTAAACACATTAAAAACTAGCATATTAAAAATGAAGATCTAACAACAACAAAAATTATATTATATAAGTATGCTAGCCTGACATTTTCAGTCAAGCCAAACTCAAGGTAACATCTTGATATCATCTTTGTCTTCTGGAATCACAAGACAAAGATGCAAATTCCAAAATATCTTCCTCAATTACAGAAACATCTTGCTGCACGCAACGTCGAGCTAGCCCAACTGAAACTGAACCAAGTCATGCACGTTGTAAATGCCTGGGTGACTGATCATGGTCTGACCCTCGCTCTGAGCAAGACAGAGATCGTCAACCTCACGAAAAAACGGATTGAAACCATCGTTCTGCTACGAGTTGAGAACGTAGTTGTCCAAACCACGCGAACCGCCAAGTACCTTGGTGTCATGGTGGACAACAAGTTGAGCTGGAGGGACCAGATCTTCCGTACGGCGGACAAGGCTGCTAGGAGTGTCTATTGATGACAAGACTATTGATGTCTGCAGTCCAGTCTGTGCTTCTCTACGGCTCTGAGGTGTGGGCAGACGCGCTTAACAAGGAGGCGTACAGGTTGAGGCTCGCACGAGTGCAGCGTCAGGCGGCACTCAGGGTCGCTTCCGCGTACCCTACGGTGTCCGAACCGGCTGTTTTGGTGATTGCTGGAGTTATCCCTGTCAAACTCCTGGCAGCGGAGAGGAAGGCAATCTACCAGAGACAAGGCTACATCGGAAAGGACGCTGCAAGAACGGAAGAGCGCTCCCGCACTTTTCAGGTGTGGCAAGAAAGCTGGGAAAGGGAGACTCGAGGACGTTGGACTGCCAGACTCATCAGACAGGTCCAACCGTGGGTGGAACGGCGGCACGGTGAGGTTGACTATTACCTCACGCAGTTCTTGTCAGGTCACGGCTATTTTCAGTCGTACCTGCACTTGATGGCCAAAACGAATTCACCTGACTGCATTTACTGCTCATGCATTCCCGACGACGCAGAGCACACTTTTTTCCACTGTCCACGATGGGATATGCTTCGCCAGGAGGCCATTCAACATCTTGGGGTGCTGTCAATTGAATCGATTTGTGAGACCTTGCTGAAGGGTGAGGACAACTGGGACTGCTGGTCGCATTTTGTCCGAAATGTCCATCAGGCTAAAAAGAACGATCTAGATCGGATCACAGTCTAGATTTTATAAGAAATAAACGGCTAGACACGGCGTAAGCCCCTTGGGCGTAGGCAAACTCGGCCTAGTTCTGATGAAGTGCAACAAGTGTTCCCAGGCTAGTGTCCGAAGAGTAGAGGAGGTTTTTAGTGGGTAGTCTCTGAGCCTTAAGCCCGTTGGAGTCCCACACTACAGGCTAGCCACCTGTGTGCATAAATGCATTTTCCCACCTCTCCCTAAAAAAAAAAAAATACCCCCACCGCAGCAAACCTGCAGACTAAGCGAATTTCCATTTGACTGATTGGATTTACACTGAAATGTCTACTTAAAAATATAACATTTATTCTTGATTTAAATAGAATTAGTTTAACAAGTACTTAGGTTTGCTGCATCAGGGAGGGTAAAACAGATTTTTTTTTTTTAAATGTGTAGATAGTTAGTAAGAAATAAAAACTTTTCCAAATTTGATCAAAATATGTTCACAAACAAGCAAACTACAACAGTTTACTTATTCTGCATAAGAATAACATGGGATTTTTCAATTTACAATTTTTTTGGAATTTTCTCCGTAACCATTAGGCGCATAATAACGCTTCAATATACTCAATTATTTGTTTTTTTAAGCTCTACAAAATGGTTTGGAAAGAAATTGCTAAATTTTATGTTTTTTGGGTCAAAAATGGGAAAAACCTATTTTTACCCCATAAAACCCCCCGTAAACCCCCGTTCACATGGTCCGATCATGCTGTATCGCGAACTCGTTCAAATAAACGTACTTTTACACGTTTGTACCAATTTTCATCAAAATCGGATCATTTTTGCTCGAGTTATCGTGCTGACGGACACATATATATATAAATATATAAATATATATATATATATATATGAATTTGAACGGATGGTGTTTTTGGCCTCTGGGGACCTCAAAACGAAAAAAAAAATCGGTCCCGCGTCCAGGTCTTACCATGAGTTAATAGCTTATTCCCTATATGGGAAATTCGCTAAAATGATCTAGTTTCCTAGCAAATGTTTTTGCTTGTTTATGGAAATATTTTGATCAAACTTGGCAAATCTATTTATTTTATACTAGTTATTAATTTTTACAAAGAAACACACTTTATCACCCTCCCTATAGCAGAAAACTCATTAAATCTAATGTTATTTCAATAGATTTAAGTGAAAATCAAATCAGGAGATTGAAAATCTGCTTAATCTGCAGGTTGCTGTGGTTGGGGGTGTTTGTATTTATGGCAATAAAAAGATTCTTATTTTCGTATAAACGACATTTCTGTTTGCAAAATGTTTATACTGTATTAACTCAATTGAATAATAGTAATAAAACATGGTAAAACATTGGTCACCCTGTGTATGTGGGGTATGTTACAGGGTTGTAAACATCCTTTTGTTGTAAGATGCAATACAGCACAAACCCTAAAATCCTGCTATTGTTGTTACAGTGGCAATTTGTGCATTTGTGCTACACTATTACTGTTCCATTACTTTTGTTGGTGAGTTTTGTTTTGTTAACAGAGTGAAACGTCTGGAGACTACAAGAAGGCTCTAGTTGCTCTGATTGGAGGGCCTTAAACATCAAAAAGCTAAAAGTTCCAGTAATCAACACTAATTCAAATGCTGTTCCTGTTTAATATTTTAAACACTAACTTGTTGTAACCTAACAGTCTTTATCCTAAAAGCTTGTTAAACAATTATATAGTGAATATTTATATATTTTTTAAACAAAAACTTGACTTCATATAAATGTTTTGATGTATATACATGTATGAGAGTCTTATATTAGTGTGTGTGTGTGTGCAGGAATTGTTTCACTTCAATTGAGTTTACCTTTAAATAGTTTTAAAAATGCTTAATATATTTATTACAACAAAAGGGCAAAATCTCCTCTTCGGAATTTAATTTTTATACATTATAGAACAAAATATTCCTCTGTTACTTTGTAACTTGACTGTACATATTTTATTTCTTTTAGTTAATAATTTAAATAAAAAGAACTTACTTCACAAATTGTATTTATTTCGCATAGAACAAATTAAAGTCTTTATTGAAGTGCCAATTTGTGATTTTTTTACCATACCAATTTTTAAAATATAAATAATCAATTATTACATGTTGATTAATAAACAAAATTTTTTTTCAAACCGTAAACATTTTAAAGCAACACTTGGATATTATAGCACTCAGTGGTTATAAACCACACCCATAGTGAAAACAGAAATTTCTTCATAAATTTCTGAGGGTTTAGAACTTGACTTGAGTAAAAAAATACTGAATCAGCCTAGGATTATTTCATAACGAATTTTTGAATATTCTAGAATGCAAAAACAGATTAAAGTTATAGTAAATTTTAGCCATAATAGCCATTCTAGATTCTCTGCAATATTGATTACCGTCGAACCAATGAAGGCTGGGGTCAGGAAAGTGGGTAGAAGTTGGCGACTTAGGACTCACATCTGTATACCAATCATGGCGGGAATGTCATTGAAATTCATCGACAGATTAGTGAAGTGTAAGTGTATATCAAGAACATTATGAGTGACGGAATGGTACGCAAGTGGGTAAGGGTATTTAAAGACGGCCGCACCAACGTTCATGACGAGCAACGCACTTGGCGGCCATCTGTCATTACTGATGAATTGGTGCGTAAAGTCCATGAAAAAGTGAGAGAGAACAGACAGTTTACGATCTCATCATTATCTTATGAGTTCCTTTAGTTTTGAGAAGTGTCCTTTATCATATTGTGACTGAAAAATTAAAGTACTGAAAATTGTGCTCACGCTGGGTGCCGAAAATGTTGACTGAGGTGCACAAAACCAAGCGTCTAGGCAGTGCATTGACTTTTCTTAAGCGCTATGAGGAGAAAGGAGATGATTTGTTAGGTCAAATTGATACAGGCGATGAAACATGGGTGACTTATGTTACGCCAGAGAGTAAAAAAAACAATCCATGGAATGGCGGCGTACATATTTGCCAAAGAAACTGAAGTTTAAGCAAACGATTTCAGCCCAAAAATTATTGTTTACTGTCTTTTGGGACAGAAAGGGGGTGTTACCAGTAGATTTTTGGCCTCCTGGTGACACAATTAACTCAATATCATACTGTGAGACCTTGGGAAATTGCGCCGGGCAATCCAAAACAAGCAGCGTGGAATGTTGTCCAATGGTGTCATTTTGCTGCTTGACAATGCCCGTCCACATGTGGCTAATCGAACGCAAGAACTAATCGAATCATTTTGCTGGGAACAACTTGATCACCCTCCATATAGCGCCCACTGACTACCACCTTTCCTATATTTAAAGCAACATCTTGGTGGTCAGCGCCTAGACAACGATGATGAGGTCAAAACGGCAGTGACACAGTGGTTATCCAGTCGGGCGGCAGAATTCTTTGAGAAAGGAATGCAAAAGCTTGTGGAACGATATGATAAATGCCTTAATATTGATGGAAACTATGTCGAAAAGTAGATTAAGATACTGGCTTTAAAATAAAAATATAATTATTACAATAAGTATACTGGTTTTTGTTTTATTTTTGAACGGTAATTACTTAAAAAACATGCCTCGTATATATACAATTTTGCATTTTTTCATTGTAATAAAAAGAGATAAATTGTGTTGGTTAAAAAATCATTCTCTCTTTATTCACCAAGTCACATTCCGTTACAAGAAAGGGGAGATTTCCTACAATACAGATTAATCAAGGAATAAATGCAAACATCGTGGAAAATATTATGAATGTGAAAATAAAACCAAATAGTTGAACTTATACAAACACAGGTCCAAAGATTTGATGATAATTGAAAATAAGCATCCAACACCATTCTGCAAGGTTGGTGGGCCAAAATTGATTAATAATGCAAGTGTAGGCCTATAAGAAATTAATTGTCTCCTTAGTTTTTTAGGATAGCTAAAAAATGGATCTTCCCCACATAGGCGAAGCCTGTGCAAGAGGAACGAGTTAAAATCAGTCCATATTCTACAATCTACAATCTAACAGCGTTATAATAATTATTACTCTACATACTAATTACACATTTACAAAAGGAGAAAACAATTTTACTAGGAAGCCACAGCAGATAACCTAAGCATTATGGAAATATCCAAAGGTGTAAAGAAAGAGAAAATTTGAGTAAAAAATGGGAAAGTAATAATAATAAATCTATACTAATATACATGGTGTCCCGGAACTCTCTACCAATATTTTAAGGCATTGCTCCTGGGTAAGAAACATACCTAAATATCATATTAAAATTGTCCGGAAGTCCTTAGTTACTCACACAGCCGCCATTTTGTTTTTTTCAGGTATTAATTTTTTTCTAAAGAATGGTTAAACTTACGAAATTAAAACTTTGCACAAACATTTATGAAAACTAGACAAAGCTACCAAAAAATGATGACGATTTTTCCAATTCATAAAACAAAATTGCGGCCATTTAAAATTTTGTTTCTTAAATAGGCTAACTCAAAACCCGTTGATTTTACAAAAAATTTACATGAATAACTTTTTTAAGGCAATTTTAATACAAATTGATTGACACCTTAGTTTTTAAGATTGGACGAGTATTAACTGAGATATGGCAATTTTAGTGGTACGTGACCTCTGAAGGTTAGTTGGAGCGCATGCTGAAAGCGGTCACGTATCACTAAAATCTGTTTGTGCAAAGTTTCAATTTCGTAAGTTTAACCATTCTTTAGAAAAAAAATAATAACTGAAAAAACAAAATGGCGGCTGTGTGAGTAACTAACGACTTCCGTACAATTTAAATATGATATTTAGGTATGTTTCTTACCCAGGAGCATTGCCCTAAAATATTGGTAGAGAGTTCCGGGACACCTGTATAAAAATGATATGGTGTGTGTTTGTGTGTGTGTGTCAGTCTGTTAAGCCGCGTTTACACCGGAGTTTGAAACACGAGTTGCAAACAGAAATTGCAAACATCTCTAAAAACGCCCAATTTTCAGATGAAACTTTTCGCTGTTGCAAACAGTTTTTCAGTGTTTGTAACAGAAATTTTAGTTTCCACTTGAAGTCGGTAAAGATCAAAGGGAGTTGCAAACTCTTTGTTTGCAACACTAGTTTCGGTCACTATGAGCCGTTGAAACACGAAACAGAAACATTTCTCCGCCATCCCATCCCCTACGCTACCACCTCTCACTCACGTGATCACTCGCACCACCCTGTCTCTACTCAGTGTACCCTGTCTGGACTGCTACCTCATGTTTGTTGTGACTTATCTCGTATCGTGCGTGTTGTGAGTGATGATCTACTGAGTGAGATGGAGTGAGGAGATGATAATATTAAGTTAATTAGATTGTACAGAGAACATGAAGAGCTTTAAAATCAAACTATTTCTGACTATAAAAACAAAAACAAGAAAAACTAGGCGTGGAATGACATTTCACGGGAAATTAACTTAAGCAAGGCAGAGGTCCAAAATAAGATGAGGAACCTCATAATTTATTTTAACAGAGAATCTAAAAAGGGCAATAAGTCTGGATCGGGGGTCGACGATGTGAAAACCAAGTGGAAGTTTTTTTTTCAATCAATGGTGTTTCAATCAAGGTCGAAATTATTTCAAACATTTTCATGAAACATGGAAACAAAACCATGAAATAAAAATTGCAAACTTTTATTTGAAACTACTGTTTGCAACTGCTGTTTGCAATAAAAGTTTGCAACTTTTTGTTTGAAACTCCGGTGTAAACGCGGCTTTACCTAATAACACAAGAACCACTGAACCAATTGAAATAAAATTTTAAATGAATATAGCTTATATACCTGTTTAACATATAGGCCTATTCCTGTTATATTTCCCTTGGGCTACGCCATAGACAAAAAGAAATAAATATAGACTGTCAGCTGTGCTGCGGTTAGCGTATATTCCGGCGCCGACCGCCAGGGGTGATGTGTAGTTACGGCGCACACCGCTGCAGCATCAAGCGCTAGCGACCGTTTCCATAACAACTTGGTAGTTGGGAGTAGTGTTGCCAACTTTGAAGGAATCCCCCGGAATTGGAGTTTACTGACTTATTTAATATATGCTATAAATTAATTTAAATGCCATCTTTTATTGTATTTTTTTTTACATATATTTGTTATACTTTTGTAGTTTCATTACAATGATTCAAAGTGTTTCTTTATTAATCCATAATTTTAGGAAGTGGTTTATCGGAAGGTTTTGTTTTATATTTTCAAGGTCAAAATATAAATAACCAGGATGTCTAAGTAGTCGGGGAAAACGGGAAAGTCAGGTATTAGTATTGAATTTCAAAATGGTCTTGAAAAGTTGGGATTTATTCTTTATTTTGATATCAAAGTCGGGAAATTTCATGATTTTACCTCGATCGCGCTAGACAACGATCACGTTTCCGTGACGGCGCAAGACGATCACGATGTCTACACGACCGCAGGAGATGTTCTTAAACCGCGACCGTGCTAGACAACGTTTTCGGGACCACGGGAAAAATGATCACGTCTTTTCTGCGATCGCGCAAGACGATAATGTCTACACGGCCGCTGAAGATGTTCACAATTTTGCTGCAATCGTGGACGACGATGACGTTTCGTGACCACGGCATTCAATGATGATGTCTACACAGCCGCGGAAGATGTTTATGATTTTGACGCGATTTCAGAATACGACAATAGCGAATAGTAATAATTTCGTTTGCAAGAGTGGTAGTGCTGGTAACAGCTGGCAAGTAGTCGACGACGACACCGAATCGAATACCGATAACTGATATCGAACGGCAAAAACGCTCTAGCGGCAGATCGCAAAACCTTTCTTTGACAGTCTATATTTACTCTTTTGTCTATGGCTACGCCCCATGGGCTTCCAAAGTTTCAATGTTTACATTTTGGAAGAATGTAAAATAGTAAAAAGTATTAATTGAAGTCAGCTGTAAATACTTTAATTTGACAGTTCAAACAGCAGAGGTTAAGAGGTACAGCTCCTGCTCCCAAGATTCTAAAGTTTTATGATTATGAAAATAGTTTGATTAATATATTCATGAATATATACTTATTTTCATGGAAACAGGAGGATCATTACAATGTATAATATTTTTGAATACTTTTTTGATATGGTAGCTTTATGTTTACAAATTTGAACTGATAACAAATGTTTGGATCAGGATTTTAATAGATTTTAAAAACTAAGAAATATGTACTGGTGCAGTTTTAAAAATTTAACTGACTCAATGTTTACACTTTTATTTGTGTTTTAATTCAATTTACAAACTAAACTTCAACTATACCTACTTTTATTCTGTCCAGAGGTAATTATATTATATTCTACTAATTATATTTTATTCTATCATCTACTTCACATTCGCTTTATTTAAATTTACAGAAATCACCGTAGTAGTTGTATATTTACAACACTACTTTAATTTGACTATGGAGAATATCACAAAACTAAGCTGCGAGCAATTCACTTTTCTATCTAAAATCTGTAACGTAACTATTTTTCTTTACCGTACTTGATGTTTTAAATAATGACGAGGTGCTAGCCCGTCCTACGTACGGGAGTAGTCAGTTAAAACTGTGTATAATTCATAACAGTTAGCTTACACGTATAAAGACAAATTTTATTGCAGCCTACAGCAGAAAGAGTAATTATCAATTGAGAAGTGTATAGGCCTAGTCAACGATATCACCTTCCAATTCCATCGCATACCTGCCTCCTTCCATAATCAATATCACCACAATACAATTACTCATACTATACACAACTTCCAGTAGGTCTGAATAGAAACTCCCTAAAATAAAACGAAAACATCCAATAAAATTCACAGTACACATAATTATAACGTTGGTGTCCTGACATCATTAAACGAATCATCCACACATATCAATTTCACTGCATCAATTGCTAAATAAATAAGTGTAAACAAAGAAAAGTAAAAACAACAACATATAGTTTGTTTTGGTAAACAGCTGAGTCAAAAATTAAATAATATTCATTTGAACAAAAGAACTAACTGGTCACATGTTGAAGGAATTTAAAACGTAAAAACGCAAGTAAAGCTAGTGACGTAATTAATTGTCTATGTTTATTATCCATTCCGTTATCAGTTCTAATACCCTTAATAATTGAACCACCCTCATTGAATCAATTTACACCGTAATTCCCCATATTCATTTATTTAAACTATAAAATATTCAAAGCCTCCAAACTTAACCACAACTAAACACACGCCAAACAACTTTTTAGATTTCATAAAAGATTGACCTAGGAATTGACGTTGTGCTCAATCTATATCATTCATCTATATACCTTTGGTTAAAACCCGTCTGAGGTTGTGGTGGTAATTTAAAATCGTACTCCTGAAGATTCTTGATCTCCTTTATGACACCAATATTTCCGGGCCTAATCCAAACAAAGTTTAAGCATTCAAAAACATTGATTGTAAACAAACCAAGATGAATTAAAACTTGTAAAATTGGATTTTACTACCCTTTCCTAAGAAAGTTGAGCAGTAAATTAATATGCATATCCTCTTTTTAAGACTCGTGTACAGTCTCGACTTGTATACATCGATGGTGTTACTTATCTCGGTGGTCTACAAATCTTACTTATTTCCTATAATCAATGACAAAATAAGAGTAAATAAAATAACCTCATAATTCCATAGTTTATATTTAACCAGCTGTTAGTTAAAACAAATTATATTGCTCTAAAACAAATCGAAGATTGCTTTAAAAAAATAATTTGAACATCCTAGTATTTTACTATGTATAATTTAATTAATCTGTCATCCTCTTACAGAAGAATTGAACGTATCAATGATTTGCATTACACATAGTATAAATAAGTTAACCCTAAGTATGTCTTTACATTTTTATCCAAATGCTGAATCTGTGACACAAAAGCTGAATGTTTACAGCTGTTATGTTAAGCAAATTATTTTATGCCAAAAGCTACTTTAGAATCTTAGCGTCGGCTGCTAGACTTTTTAAAAATTAAAACTTAATTTCTAAAAAACTGGGACCCTAAACTAAATTTATGGCTTCGACATTCCCTAGTTCTCAAAATTATCTTTCTTCCAACACAAAAATCATGAAAATCCGTCGAGTGGTTGATTCAGAATCGTGAAATAAAAAAACACTGTTTCGTTTTAATATTATAGATGTAATTTAATGCAAATACATACACGTTTTGAACTATGTAACGAGTTAAAATAATTACTGTTATGTATTTCGTTGTTGATTTATATTTAAATTGGTGAAATTTGTGCCCTGATTAACAATAATAGTAGTAGGCTTTCTAACAAAAGGTAATACTAGTTTTCCATTAGTTTATTTTTGCTTATCATTGTGATATATACACACTGATCTGCAGGTAAAGATTGAACTTTGAAAAAATCTCATTAGCACTGTGCGATTATTTTTCCTTATTTACTTTATATGTACATTTATGAACGAAATAAATGTTTAAGAAAGCTTATCATTTGAAAATTGAATCGTGTGGGTACATTATTTCCATAAATGCATCAGCGCCTAATATAATTCGTACTAGGTAGCCTTATAAGTTAGCCTAGCCTTAAAGAAAGATATTTGTCAAACTAAGAATTTCAATTGAGTTATGTTCCTGAAACCAAAGGGGAATGTGTAAATATTTTATACAACAGAATTCAAGATCAAATTTTTTTGCTTCAGTGTCCTTTCCGTTGCGAAGCACGGGTACAACGGCTAGTAAATGATAAAAATCCAGTAAAAAGGGATTTAATAATACTGTCAAAAATCACTGAGTTTTGGAAACCATTCATACATCTTCTACCCCAGGCGTCTGGTAGCCCCAAAGGGCCGTCACTGCTCTGCCCCTGTGGGCCAGCGGCGAGCCGACTCTCCCTCTCACTCTTTCTCATGCAACTATCTCACTCACTCAATCTCCCTCTCAAACACACAAACACATCAACGGCAACACACGCACACACACCCTAAGATTATAATGACACAAGATAACGATCAATCCACTAATCATTTGTCTACTAGATTTTTAAATGTTTGCAAACTGCAAGGTTCGGGATACTTAAAATTTTAGGTTATTTAGAGAACATTAGTTTTGCAATGTATTGGGGGGGAAGTTTTATTGATCGATTTATTAACTTTTGGAAATTGGATACCAATATTAAATGAAAATCTAGTTGGATAGTTGTGAGTTGGTTGGCAAAAAATATATTGTTTATTTTTAAATATATATTTTAGTAAACACATTCATTATGGTATTGTTTCACATTATGTCATTTTATTCTTGTTTGTCACTAGCCTGTCAGTTTTGTCAGAAGCTTGAATATGCTATGATATAGTATTCAATAAAAATAAAGGACATTTTTTGGCAGGCCGAGGCAAGCGGCAACTACGAGAGTGCTCTCCTTGGCCTCATTGATGGAAATGCAAGTTGAAAGCCAACAGCTTCATCACTGCGCCTATATTTATATATTCCATTATATTTATAAATTTTTTAGCTCCATCACATTTGAATGTTTTATACCCTAGTTACAACCAAAAGATAAATGTTTTCGTTGAGCAAAACATTATTAACTATTAAATTGTAGTAAGGATTTTAAATTAAATAATTGTTTACAACACTGTTTGGATTCCTTAATCATATATTCAAGTTATTGCCAGCTTTTGATTTGGTTTGGATTGATATCATTGATAACCAAAAGTTCAAAACTCTTGTAATACAGTAGATATTAAAAGATATAGAGGACCTCTTTTAGCGGAGTAATAGTCTTGCATCAACAAGTGAATTTTTATATACCTCAGCACACTGTTGCTTTGCTGCTTCAGTAATGTTCTGTATGTAATTAGAACAAATAATAAATGTATTTGTCAAAGTACAATTTTAACCAACTTCATTCAACACAAATTAAAAACAAAGTGAACAAGTAAACATTATAACCAGCTGATAATAGTTATAGAATAAATATAAGCAATAAGTAAAGGTAGACTAGGATGTAACACCTCCCCTTCTTAGTGAGTTTCATAAGTTAAGTCTATCGACGGGTTTATGTGTCCGTTTTGATCGTCTCACTGTCATAGCGGAAGCTGGTGCCACTGGAACATCTGATATGTTGTTACTGGTCTCTGGATCATCTGGTATGTTGGGATCATTGGTCTCTGGATCAATGTTGTGATAATTTGTTACATGGTCTTCGGTGGGTTCCTCTCTGACTTCTCCAAAATTTGTTGGTATGAATACTTGATTTACTTCTTAACTTAAAAGCCTGACACTACACCAGTTTTTAAAAAAGCTAGACCACTACCTTATGCTTTGTTACCAAAAGTTAGTGCAGAAATCGACAGACTAGAAAAAGAAGGTATAATTACAAAGGTGAATCAGAGTTCTTGGGCTACTCCAGTTGTACCGATTATGAAGGCAAATGGGAATATCAGACTGTGTGGAGACTACAAAGTAACCCTCAATCCCCATTTGGTAATACCAGAACACAACATGCCCCGCATTGATGATATTTTGGCCAGAATGGGTAATTCGACTAAATTGACAAAGATTGATATATCCGAAGCTTACCTACACATGTCAGTGAAAGAAGAACACAGAGAATTGCTCACAATCAATACACACAAAGGTCTATATCGAGTGAATCGTCTACCATTCGGAATTGCAAGTGCACCTGCTATTTGGCAATCAGCAATGGAAAATATTCTACAAGGTATTGATGGTGTTGATGTTTTCTTTGACGATGTCAAAATAACAGCCCACAGTGAGGAAGAACATTTGAAAAGACTCCGTGCTGTATTAAATCGGTTCAAAGACAACGATTTACACATTAACGTTTCTAAATCTCAATTCCTTGTACCAGAGATTGACTTTCTTGGTTACCATGTCTCGTCAAAGGGAATAAGTAAAAGTAAACATATTACTGAAGCAATAAGAAACCTGAAGAGACCAAGTAATGTGAAAGAAGTTAGATAAATCCTTGGGTTGATAAGTTACTATCGAAAGTTTATTCCAAACTTAAGTGAAAAGATGCAAGCCACTATTAATCTCACAAGAGCTAATGTACCTTTTAATTGGACTGAAGAATGTGAACGAGATTTTCAATTGGTGAAGGAGGAAATGATGTCAGAGAATATACTATGCCATTTTGACCCACACTTACCACTCATTCTAGCAACAGATGCTAGTCAATCTGGAATTTCGGCAATTCTTTCTCATGTGTTTCCAGATGGAAACGAAAGACCTGTTGCATTTGCTTCCAAAACACTATCACAAACACAAAAACAAAGTGAACAAGTAAACATTATAACCAGCTGATAATAGTTATAGAATAAATAAGCAATAAGTAAAGGTAGACTAGGATGTAACAAGTAAGGTGTCAGAGGTAACTTAACAATACCTTATTGTGTTTTAAAATGCCAATTAACTTCCAACAATCAATAATTTTGTTTGTATTTGGTCTGCATATTATCATAAACACTTGATTTTGTTCTTTTTGAAATTAAACTGGAAAAAATCACCTACACTTTAATACTCAATTTATTGAAGCCAACCAACATCATTCATCAGTTCTAAATATAACTTGTGTGCAATAACTTCAAACGTATTAAATAAATATAGATTTATTTCAAATTATAGCTATGAATACTACCAACTAAACAACTGTACATTGGTTTGGTAATAATGTGATTTAACACGTTCGCTACCGAGCGACGCACATTTGCGTCGGTCCGGTCACTCCTACAGACCAAAAGGAATGATCATGACGTTCCTTACAGACCAAGTGATATAGGAATAACATTGCCGACAGACCAAAAGAGAAATATCGTTTAAATGGACTAATTGACTTCATAATAACCTTAAGTGAATTGGTAAGCAATAAATATTGTTTTTATGTATTGTTTTGAGCAAATTTTTAAACGCTGCATATATGCGTCGGTCAGTCTATTTAATGAAATCCAGTTAAAAAGATTACATTTTCGTTTCAATAGACCAGGCGACGCACGTAAGCGTCGTTGTAAATTTGGTTGTTTCAAGCTTTTACACAAACCAATAAAGAAACTCCAATAAACACTAGCCAAAACTACAAAGGTTATAACGTTTACATCTGTTCTGTGATGTCGCGGAATACACAATGTAAACAACAATGTTGCCAACTGTTGTGTGACGTAACCAATCGTCATATCCACAGACCAAGCGACACGCACATTTGCGGCAGATATCCCTCTAAACCGATATGATAAAATCAGGGCTTTAAAATAGACCGTTGCTAAGAAATACCCTGATTAATAACATTGAACACCGACGCAACAGTGCGTCGTTAGTCTATTTCAATGTGACCAGCTGACGCAAATATGCGTCGGTGGTCTATTGTGAGAAACAAGTCGACGCACAATTGCGTCGCTGGTCTATGCGAACGTAAATTCCATATAATTGTGGTAGCGAACGTGTTAAACACGTGTACATAACAAAATTAAGTAAAGCTTAATCAATGATTTACATGTAGTATATTTATAGTTTAAAGTCTATAGGAGATGCACCATGGTGGAAGGAAAATACATAGGTGTGCTATTCCCGTCATATGCCGACGTCACTCAGAATGCAAACACCATTTTATCAGAAAAATTATAAAAACAATAACAATCAAATCAAAACAAATATATACTTATATGGCAATAAATCAGCTGATTGTTTGCAATCTGGGTGATGTCAGCAAATGACGGGGGGAATAGCACACCTATGCATTTTCCACCATGGAGATGCACAAAGAAGAAAGGATATGTATACGATGCCATGCAGCTAGGTATCAATATAGAGTACGAACAATATTTTGTGGATAAGTCTGATGACACTGTCATCTGGATATGTAGACTCAACAACTGGGGTGGTTTAATAAACAATAATGTACTACCCTTTTATCTTTTCTTCTCTGTGAAAAAGGCAAAACTTTGTGTTTATCAACATTCAACAATAAAATCACCGGATGGGCAGCAGAGCAAAAATGCAATGCAATCGTTTACAGTGTAAAATAAGTCACATTTTCAGGTACATAAATAGTAAATTCACATTTCAAATATTTTTAACTGATTTACAATCTAAAGTCCCATGAACAGTTACTACATCATTCACTTCATTCACTTTGACAAGAAGGTTTGAGAGCTTTTAATATAATTGATATTACTTGAATTTTATTTGTAAAAATTCTTGTTATTTCATGTTTTTTATGAAACATTGTTTTGTTGAAGCTACTAAATGGGAGTAAATAATCTAGGTTTTGCAATTTAGGATCACAAATCTCTATCAAGCCGACAGAGTTTCTGAAAGTTGCACTCGTTGATGCTATGTTGGTAAACCTTCTTGAGAGTCTCCAACGGACAAAGGTCACCCTCTGGACAACCAGGAAGTGTGACAGGTCGTTCTTGATGAAGAGTCAGGATCTTGTCTCCATCTTTGCACCTATAAACATCAAGCAAGTTAATTAATATCTTGAAATATTTGACATGAAAATATTCAACCATTATCCCTCTGAGTGTCCCTTGTTTTGGCCTTAATGTCTGCCTATTTTTTGCTCATTTGCAAGGTTTTATTAAAACGGATCTGAGAACCTTGAAAACAATGTTAATTATACTGTTCTATATGCCATTTTGTTTGGAAAACCATGGGCTTCAATATTATACATAGAACATAAGGAACATTTGATTCAAAAAAACTTTTTAGGAAAAAAAAATATTTTGGAAAATTGTCAAAAAAAAAAGGTTTGCGCTCAATGAAATTGTATAAATTATAGGCCTATAAATATTTGAAAATAGCCACTTTGTTCTAAATTTTATGAGGATTACAAATATATAATAATATAAGGAAGTAGATTTGCAAATAAATAAGTTATGGGCAAAAAACAGATTTCAGTACATAGCGTTTATCAAAGAATGCATAGCCTAACCATAGCTAGGAATCTGGCTGATAATTTACATCAATATCACTACCTACTTCTTCAGGATCATCAACCAGCCCTTCAAAATAACTTAAATCTTCTTATAATGCACCACGTATATCACTACTTTTGATTTTTAACACTAAAACAATGATAAACGTAATAAAACACATCAGTCATCGGTCCGAGGTTATAACCAAGCTGTTTACAAATACACACGTCAGCTGTCTGCTACAATATTTTCGGAACTAAAATGAATAGCGCTTAGAGACAGACCTCCGGAGAAAGCTCTGAATCTGTCAAATAAAACAATACCTAACTCGATCCAGTTCAATCCGATTTTGTCAGTCATAGAGCCTTCGCCGTAAACAGTGTTTATGAGTCGCTTCAGCGACACAAAACACTACACAAAGTGTGTTATGTGTCGCTGCAGCAACAAATAACACTCGGAGGGTTATAAGAAAAAAAAAACAGGTTACATTCTGTTAGATACTAAAAGAAAACACTGCGTTTATAATGAGTTATCACTACCCAATTGGTTGAATATGTTTTACAAAATTTGTTATTGGTAGTGCTTGTAATTTTGACTAATAAAACTTGGTTCAGGTTTGTACCTTTACTTACTATTTATTAAGCTAAATTAAGCCTAGATTAAATATACTTATAGAAAGACAAATGATTAAGCTGAAGGATTCCTTAACAATAGGCTACAAATTTAATGAACTAACAATAAGTTAGGATATTACAATGATGAATGGGGTTTGATATTTAAATGAACAGATACAGGGCCGCCATCTTGGTTAGCCTAGCTCAGTAAATCAGAACAATGAGTTTACAAATAAATTAATAAGTTTAACTACATATATTCTCAGGGAGGGGAACTCGGCTGACTCAAAAGATCTTCAAATATTTCAATTTATTAAATAAAATATGTCAATTATGAAAAATGGTATAATTTTGATATTGCCCTTAGGCTTGGATAGGTAAGTTAAATAGTCCAACAATGAATAGACTAGGTGAAAAATTTATCAAAGTTGAATTTAGTTCTCTTGTTCAAATTGTTTTTCTAGAATTATTCTTGATGAAAATAAAGTAGTTTTTGAATTAAAATAATTAGGTTCGATCAGAAAGTAAATAAAATAGGTCTGTATTAAGTTAAATTTCTTGAAGTTAGGCTAAGCCTTATACAAAATGGAGAGTTCTCACCAGATCTTCAGTAACAGTGTCCAATTAATATAAATCTTGAGGTGGCAGTACAAAATAGAAAAATAAAATATATATAGCTAAACTGTTCTTCTGTTGTTAAGTTAGCGTTAAGTTAAATAATTTTTATCACTTTGACTTTTTAAATGTTAGGGATTATACCCTCACTGAATTTAAGGTGTTGATGCTGCCATGTCCCAATAGAGAAGGAGGAAAATTTTAGTTTCACACAGGATGATCAAACTTCATTGTTGAAGCCAGCTGTCTTCTTCCTTTATCACTTGCACATGCACTAAATAATCAGGCTTTTGGATAATATAATTCAATGTTGGGGTTTTAGAAATAATTTATACTATATTAATAATTTTGGATAAAAGTGTTATTGCAACTATGGACTTAATTACAGGTTACAGTTTTTATTAACAATAATATTTGTAGAATATATACAATATATTTTAAAATGTGATGATGATTTCTGAGGGGTGATTAAAGGATAATAGAATTTAAATGTAGGCTACTATAAATTTTCTGATAATTTATTTAAATAGGCTATATGGCGAATTTTGGTACAATAAAAGAAGTAGAATTATATAACTAAAATGAATGGATGAAGTGAATGGGCTATATATATATGACATGTAACATTGCAAATACTATTCTGTTAGATACTGTTCAATGAAATGGCGACCATACATAGTAGGTATTTTAACCCATTGGCGACCTATCACGAGTATACTCGTGATGGCTTCAAGTGGCCCAAAACCACCATCACGAGCTATCTCGTGATGACGACATACTTTATTGTTATTCTTTTTCCTTGCATTAAACATTATTTTAGTAGCTTTTTACAACTTTTAGGGCTATATAGAACATCAAATTTGATAAAAAAGCTATTTAAAGTCAATTATTATATGCCGTAATATTTATATTGATTGCGTAATATGGACCTATTTCGTTCGCAGCTGTTGGTCACTACGTCGCTAGCTTAGTGACGGTGTATTAGTCAGCTTTCACAATTGTAAATAACAAAATTGTGTTACATGTTTGTAAACATTACGAGTGTCTACATTTTCAAATAATAAGTGTGTTTATATTAGATTTTATGACGAATAAAACAATGAAGTGTCAGTTTTTTCAATAGTGTTTTGTTAGTTTTTAGTTGTTGTTCTATTACAGAAGATGAATTTTTTTTCGGAAATGTTTTACCGTAGTTGAAGGTTATATGATGGCTCGTAGGGATGATTTTTTATATTCCAGTGAAATAGATAGAATTTTATTTGAGGAAAGTGACAGTGACCAAGAATGTAGTAGCGATTCTAGTGATGATTGTTTTGGGGAAGTAGAAGAGTTGGATCCTCGATATCTTGTGAAATCAGATGGTGAAGATGGGATAGCCAATTCAGACCAAGGCGATTGTTTTGGGGAAATTGAAGAGCTGGATCCTCAGGATATTTTGGAATCAGATGGTGAAGATGGGTTAGCCAATTCAGACAGAGACCAAGGTGAGGCTGTAAGTGATAGTGTAGGTTTTGATGAAGTACCTATTGATGATATGGACATTGGAATCGAAATGGGACAAGGTGATAGTTCCAGTCTTGTACCTTTGGTTTCTTAGTCAATTGAAACTAGGCCTAGGCCTACATCTATGTCTGTTCCTGAGTCAATTGAATTTCCTAGGCCTGGACCAAGTAGGCCTAAACCTAATACTCTTCGAACGAATAAGCCTTCAAAAAGAAAAGTAGGAAGAAATACCGATACAAGACAACCAAAAAAAAGTAGGGCTAAGAAAAAAAAAGAAAATAAATAAAAAAAAGTCACAATGGAACTGGGAAGATAAAGACAATGTCCCTAAAACTACAGTAGAACTCCAATTATCCGAACTCCAATTAACCGAATCTCCGATTATCCGAATCGCTTGCTTCAACAATTTTAAAAACGTAAAGCTACAGTAATAAGTTTTGCAAAATATCAAAGAATTGTTATTAAACACATTTAGCCAGTGTGTAATTTTGGACTTTGATGGAACACCAAAATTACACACTGGCTAAACTATTAACTTAATAACATGTATAGAACACTTGTACTAAGAGCATTGTAAACTGTTAAAATGTTCTGATTTAATTTATTATTAATTAAAAGTTAGGATTTATCTTTAAAATTCCCGGAATTCCGGGAACTAAAACTCCGATTATCCGAATATTTGATTATCCGAATGGGGTCTGGTCCCTATTGATTCGGATAATCGGAGTTCTACTGTATTCCATTTGTTGCTACCCCCGGCCTAAATCCAATTTACGCACGTCGACTGGGAAACACCCCCTCGCAACTTGACAATTTATCTCAGTTTTTAGGGGATGAGTTTTATTCTATGTTGTGTGTTGAGACAAATGATTATGCAAATAAACAATTGAATGACCCTAATAGAAGAAAGCTTGCTGATGATAAGTTGTGGGTGCCAGTTAAGAGTGCCAGAAATAAAAGCATATCTGGCACTTTATATTCTAATGGGCCAGGTAAAAAATCCAAGGATAAAGATGTACTGGTCAACTAGGAAAATTGTAGAAACAACTATTTTTTCAGAAGTCATGACATTTAAGCGGTTTTGTCTTATTTCACGATTTTTGCATTTCTCTGATTCTGATTTTACAGATCCGAAAGATAAATTGAAGAAATTGAGACCGGTAATTTCCTACCTAGAAAATAAGTTTATGGACTTCTATACAATGGAACAAGATGTAGCAGTAGATGAAAGTTTAGTGAAACTTAGAGCTCGCTTGAGCTACATTCAATACAATAAAAAAAAGAGCACGTTTTGGTGTAAAGTTTTATAAACTGTGTGAATCATCTTCGGGATATTGTGCTGCATTTAAAATTTACACTGGAGAAGACCAAACTCCTGGTTTGCTGTGCAGCGAGGCTGTTGTACTGAACCTTACACAACCTATACAAAATCAGGGCTATAGGCTTTACATTGACAATTGGTATATGTCACCGAGACTATGTGAGATGCTACTAGCTAGAGATACCCATGTTATTGGAACAGTCGATTACAAGAGAACAAATATGCCAGATGATTTTCCAAATATGGAACTGGAAAGAGGTGAAGCTGTAAGAAGAAGCTGCAGTAGGGTATTAGCAATAAGATGGCTTGATAAAAAATATGTACACGTTTTGTCAACAATCCTTGAAGGTGTTTAGTTTGCTGTTGATAAAGAAATAATAATAAGGGGGGAAACAATACAAATAAAGAAACCTACAGTGACTGAATACAACAAGGGCATGCTAGGTGTGGATGTGCAAGACCAGTTTTTGGCATCCCACACAATTATGAGGCGCTGTGTCAAATCTTATAAAAATTTTTTTTTTATCTGATTGACATGGCGATTTTCAATTTGTTCTGCATTTGGAGGAAGATTCATCAAAAGAAAATGCATTACTCTGACTACAGACTGAATATTGTTGAACAAATGATTGAAAACGTCACACTCCCAGAAAAAAGTTCTCTGGGGCGCCGTTCTTTGCAGGACAATCCCCTGCGCCTACAAAGTAAAGCTTGGGCACATTTTCCAATGGCTATTCCTCCAACTGGAAAGAAAAACCGCCCCACAAGAAACTGCAAGGTTTGTTTTAAGAATAATATACGGTCAGAGACACGATACTTATATGCAAGAAATGCCAAGTCGCCCATGTGGACACGTGCTTTGAAGCGTACCACACTAAAAGGGACTATTAGAAAAAGAAGAATAGTGTAAGAAGAACTGTAAATAGTGTAAATATGACTTTTAAAAAATGTTTTAAACAGTTACTATAATGAACATGACAATGGAAATTACATAGCCTACATCTTCTCTCATTGGTAAGTTAGCCTACAATAGCTTACTGGTTTTCCGCTACTGCATGCTAAGTTAGCCTAGTTTATTAGTTTTATTTTGTAGGTATACATATTACATACCAAGAAATCTAATTAAATACATAGGCCTACTGTGGGCTACATTTTTTAGAAACTTGGCTATGTTTATTCTGATAACCAAGAGATGTATGTCTACAGAAATTAAAAAAAGACAAGTGGGCGCGTTTTTGCCAACATTTTACCACTTGTAGCGTTTTAGAAAATATTGTGTAAAAAAATAAACTAAATATTGTATTTAATTAAATCAAAGTTTTCTATGTAGAGAATTAAATATTCTATACAAATATATAAAAGTTAAAACATTCCAACATTTTTATGAATGAAAAAAAATGGCTTACTTTCAAAATTGTATATACATTTTTATAAATTTGTGAGTATTACATTAATAAAAAAAATTCTGAAAAAATGTTAAAAAGCATTGTAAGGTATAGAGAATTTCATAAGGATTAAGAAAAATATAGTATAAACCACATTTGGTTGAAAAACAAGAGTGTACTAGGTTTTTAATTAAAACCTTACATTTTGTTGGAATTTAATAGGATCCATAGGGATCACATCATTTGCCCGAGTTTTCAACTGTCCGAGTTTGATAAAAATTACAAAATATTTGAAAAATCATTTGTCCGAGTTTTCAACTGTCCGAGTTTTGATAAATAACTAATAATAATTAGATAAATCAACTGTCCAAGTTTTTATTTGTCCGAGTTTATTAAATTATTTTTAAAAATATCGAAATATCAAGTGTCCGAGTTTTCAACTGTCCGAGTATCATGGTTTAAATAATAATAATATTTCGTTAAATCAACTGTCCGAGTTTTTAAATTATTTAAAAAAATATCAAAATATCAATTGTCCGAGTTTTCAACTATTCGAGTAGGGGCAAAATCAAAATGTGACACTGCGCGCGGAGACTAGCGTTTCTAAAGCGCCTGTTCAGAAGTCGATGTGAACCTCTTCTGTGAAGGAGTCAGGCGGGGGTATTTTACAACTTGAACCATATCTGACAGATTGATATTACTGTATGCAGTAGGCCTAATAATATTTTTTATCAGTGACATAATCAACCAAGATAATGATTTTTATTGCGGTTAACAAGATGTTACTGTAAAAATCCTTCCAATTTTTACCAAGTGCTTTGATGGCCAATTGTATGTACATCCAAATGTTGCAATCATATTGGCTTAGTACAAATGTCCTTGAACAAGTTAATTTTTTTTTCTTCTTCATACAAGGATATAACTTATGATTCAATTCTTTGTATTTGTTTTAATACAATACATTATTGGTGCCATCACCTAGTGAATTATCAGCGAGTAATAAATCTAAACTGAGTTTCCTTACTTGTAAAGTATGAAGGCCAAGTTACTACCAAAGGCGTCAATCTGAGAAGTTCTCCAGAGTCTAGACTTGTTGAACAGATCTGCTTGTAAAGGTTGAGGGTCTTTGTACAGTCCCAGGTATGACAAAACTTTGAGAATAGTTCCAGAATGTGTGAAATAAAAAGTATTCTGAGGATACCTTTCATCTCTGAAATAGCAAACATACAGCATATAGCTTAGTACAGCCATTTATACTAGATATCATATCACTAGTGTCAATGAATACAAACCCTATAAGAAGCGCAATTATTTGTGAAAAATTCAGTCTGGGAATATTTTAATTTTGGATAGTTCCCACAGCGGCTGCTAGGTAGCAAAGGTGCTACCTTCGCATCCCAGGTGTGCAGCCAAGTCAGCTGAATGAGTGAGAGAGAGTAAGACAAAGAATCGGTTTAGAGAAACAGAGTAGCACGGCGGCCGCACAAAGCTCATTTCTGCGGCAAAACTCCAGTCTGACTTTTCTCCATAAGCATTTTGCTTCTTGAAGGATAGTACGAGGCATGTTTTTTAAGTAAGTACCGTTTTTTAATTTCTCCGTTCCAGCGCTGCGATTGGCATTTTGGACATTTGTACTGTGTCTGTGCATCTATTGGCAAGCCTGCGCCGGAAATTTGGCAACAATCGGCCGTGTTTACATCCGGTTTCTAGCATTCAAAATGGTGCCGCAAATTGAGACTACCGCCTACTGGAATTAGATTTTTAAGTGCTAAAGGTGTGAAGGGCATTGTCAGATTAGTGAAGTGTATGGCGAGAACATTATGAGTAAAGGAAACTCCTCAGATAATTATGAGATGGTAAACTCTCTCACTTTTTCATCGACTTTACGTACCAATTCATCAGTAATGACAGATGGCCGCCCAGTGGCTGCTCAACATGAACGTTGGTGCGGCCGTCTATGCCCTTACCCACTTGCGTACCATTCCATCACTCATAATGTTCTCGCCATACACTTTACTAGTCTGTCGATGAATTTTAATGGCTTTCACACATTTAGCACTTAAATCTAATTACAGTGCGCACTTCAAAGTGGGCAGCAGTCTCAATTGGCGGCACCATTTTGAATGCTCAAAACCGGATGTAAACATGGCCGATTGTTGCCGAATTTCCGGCGCAGGCTTGCCAATAGATGCACTTACACAGCACAAATGTCCAAAATGCCAATCACAGCGCTGGAACGGATAAATTTAAAAACGGTACTTAAAAAACATGTCTCGTATTTCATTGCTAATGGTCGACGCATATTTTGAAACTTTAATACATATTTTATTTCATTATACAGATTTCTCTATTTTGCATTATTTACTATTAATATTAATGAATGTGATTTGTATGTATGGCCAAGCTTCAAAAATGACAGGTTAATATTTTATTGATGAGTAAAAATTTGGTCATTGTTGTGGCTTGCCCCTGAACTGGTAAGACAAATATAATATATTTAAAATTTAGCACCGTCATGTTATGTTATTATATCTTGTATCATGAAGTGCAAAACAGGTCAAGAACAATCTCATTACGTAGTGAGGTTATATTAAATACATTTTTTTTAATGATTGCTGAGCTAGATCACATGTTTCTAAATTTTCAAGCAAGGATTAAAATCGTCCCTTTTGCCATGCAAAGTTAAGTAATATCCCAGCATGACGATTGAAACGGATTCTGGATATTTCAACATCTATAACATATTATTTTTAATAAAAGATTTTATAGCTTGATATAGAGTTGAGCTATTTATTATTTCAAACGATAAGTTATGGGGACAGAGAAATTCTTTTTTAGCAAGTCATTATTCAGAAGAACCATCCTGGACATGTCAATAACGGAACCTACCAATGCACACAAGAAAACAGTAGAAGTATTAGCAATAAGAACTACCATCCCCAGACTGACCAAGGATGAGACGAGAGTTGACTTCTCTACAGGTAGGTTAACACTTGGTTAAGCCTGGTCTGCCCTCTAACAGTGTGTACACTTTTCTAAATACATAGTATTTAAAAGCAGTTTTATTTTACATCACAGTATACCCACAATATAACTTACGTTAGATGCTGAAACATGTCATTCACAGCTACACAAGCTTGTTGGTAATTGATGGGGAATCCATAACCATCAATCCAGTAATAGTCCAAGTCTGAAGCGAACTCGAGTATCTAGCGCAGATAGAAATTATTGAGACAATACTGCGTAAGAATTGTGGTTACATATGCAGAGGCAGAGCCCAGGTATCTAGACCTTTCAGCCAAAGTTTGCTATTGTTGTGAACTAAATGGTCAAAATAGAATGTCCTAGCTTTTGCCATTGCCTGCTGGTTGTCTCCTGACAGGGGGAGGATAAGAATACAGGGAGATCTACTAAATCATAGATAGGAATAGTAATTTTGGACAAATCAAATCTTATCTTTCTATAATAGTCCATGAGCCAAACCTAAAAATTACCTTAATTGGTAGCAAATGGGGTGGCAAATGCAGACTATGTTTTTCTTGTATAGTTGTATGTGTAGATCAAGAATATATGTGATAGCAATGCATAAGTAGTAGCTTTATGTAAAAAAAGTAGGGTTTTATAAACAAAATTGAGTTTTTTCTTTAAAAAATTGAGTTTTGTCTCATATTTTTGTAACAAGGTACCAGTCAAGGTGGCTCGTGCTATCAATGTTTTTATTGTATAGTTTTATGTGTAGATCAAGAATATATGTGATAGCATTGCATAAGTAGTAGCTTTATTTAAAAAATGGTTTTTAATATAAAAAAAAATAATTTTTTCTCAAAACATTAAAATTTTCTGATAATTTTGTAACAAGGTACCAGTCAAGGTGGCTCGTGCTATCAATGTTTTTATTGTATAGTTTTATGTGTAGATTAAGAATATATGTGATAGAAAATGCATAAGTAGTAGCTTTATTTAAAAAATGGTTTTTAATATAAAAAAAATTAATTTTTTCTCAAAACATTAAAATTTTCTGATAATTTTGTAAAAAGGTACCTGTCAAGGGGGCACGTTATCAATTTTTTTATTGAGTTTTGTATGTAGATCATAACTCTCACTGAGATGCCTTTAATACTGAACAGGAGTCCTTTTTATAAATCTACATGCCAAAAACATGTTGTTCAACCCAAATTTTTTTTATTAGCGAATTTCCCTATAGGGAAGTAGCTATTACCGTAGGTGGCATGGTAAGACCTAAGGCCGGGAGCGATTTACTTTTTCATTTTGATGTCCCCAGAGGCCAAAAACACCAATCGTTCAAATTTTTATATATGTATATATATATATATATATATATATATATATATATATATGTGTCCGTGAACACGATAACTTGAGTAATTTTTGTCTGATTTTGATGAAATTTGGTTTAAAGGTGTAAAGCGGGATAAACTTGAATGAGTTCGCGAACCAGCATGATCGGACCATGGGAACAGGGCTTTACGGGGGGTTTTATGGGGTAAAAATTGGTTTTTCTCACTTTTGACCTTCAAAACACAAAGTTTCCCAATTTCTCTTTAGACCTTTTTAAAGAGCTTAAAAAAACAAATAATTTAGTATATAAAAGTATTTTTGTACGGTTATTGGTAACGGAGAAAATTAAAAAAATTGTAAATTTAAAATTCCCATGTTATTCTTATGGAGAATATTGTAAAATATTGTAGTTTGGTTGTTTATGGATATATTTTGATCAAACTTGGCAAACTTATTTATTTTGTACTAAGCTATTAATATTTTAAAAAACACACTTTATTAGTTTCCTTGTAGCAGCAAACCTAGGTACTCGACCTATAATGTTATTTAAATATATTTAATTGAAAATCAATTCAGACAAATGGAAATTCGCTTAGTTGTCAGGTTTGCTGCGACGGGGGTATTTTTAAATTTAAAATAATTTTGTTTAGAACAAGCTACTAAATAGATATTGCTATAGCTAATGTAAATTTATGATCTATATGCAAAACTCAATAACAAAATTTATAGCACGTGACTGGTACTTTTTTACAAATTTATGAGGAAATATTCAATTATTTTTTCATAAAACCTATTTTTCCATAAAGTTACTACTTATGCATTGCTATCACATATATTCTTGATCTACACATAAAACTATACAAGAAAAACGTTGATAGCACATGCCGCCACCTTGACTGGTACCTTCTTACAAATATATTATGAGACAAAACTCAATTTTTGAGATAAAATTCAATTTTGTTTTATAAAAACCTAGGTACTTTTTTACATAAAGCTACTACTTATGCATTGCTATCACATATATTCTTGATCTACACATAAAACTATACAAGAAAAACATAGTCTGCATTTGCCCCCCCCCCAGGTGGTACCAAAATATTAGTTGGCTCATGGACTATAATGTATATGGTATGCATAACTACCTCTAACATAAGGGGTTTTGATTTTTTCATACATCTACTAACATAATAAACGGCATCAGCAAACTGGCACATAACCTTCTACCACAAGCTTAATAACAACCCTTATGGATAAGCAGTGTGAGTAACTATCATATTCGAGGTGTATACTATTTTTTTTAAGTGAAATCCCAGGTTTTTCCTGGTTTTTCAAAGTTTTTCCAGGTTCCTGTGTGAATGTTTTTCGCATGAACATTTTATTAATTCCTGCGCGAATGTTTGCTTTCGCATAAAATACAAACAATTCAAGGGCTACAGCTTAAGTTTTTTCTCACATCACATTTGTATATTTGTAATTGTTCCAAAGTTCCTGGTTTTTTCAGGTTTTCCCGGTTGGTATACACCCTGCATATTTTGGGTATTTACTCAGGGGAGGTATAGAAGAGGCTACGATGACAGCTGTGGGCTTCTTATTAGCTGAGGGAACGCCATTACCGTAACAAAACGGACAATAGCCATCGGCCTCGGTGGTCTAATGGTTACCGTGCTGGGCTGATATACTGTAGGTCCCGGGTTCGAATCCCGCTGGTAGCATTAACTTTTTGTCCAAGATGTTTTTATTATCAGCAAGTTTGGTTGGTTTGGTTCGGTTATTACAGTTTAATTTTATTATTAAGTCATTATAAAATTTTAATTGAGCAATTTCTAGTTTTATTTAATAAACAGAATTATTTTTCCGATTACTAAACTTTTGTTATATTATTTCTTTATCAGCAAGTTTGGTTAGTTCGGTTAGGTTATGATAGTTTAATTTTATAATTAAAAAATAATAAAATTGAATTTGAGGCATTTATAATTTTATTTTATGAACAGAACTATTTTTGCGATTAGTAAACCTTCATTGCCAAAGTGCTCTCTACTACAGCGCTGTTCACGGAGGAATTTAGAACTAAATGCCTCATTCGTACCTCCCCTAAGTCAGACCCCATATTTTGCACGTAAAATCATAAGAATTGCAATAACTTTGTAACTGTGATTTGTTAAGCATTGGGGGTTGGGTACTATTTTGTTTAGAATCAAATGGACCATAATATACTAATTTTTTATCAAAATAGTTCGAGTCTTTTATAAGAAAATTATATTTTTTTGTTGTTTTATGGGAAAACCCACACTAAAAATCAAACTTTCAGACAAAATAAGTATAAAAAAAAAAAACGCCTGGAGACAACATGGTTAGACCCTCATACCAAATATCATAAAGATTTGTCCACAGGTGTAGCCTGTAGTTTATCTGTATAGGCTTACATCCACACACAAACGCACGCACACTAAACTGATATAATAGGATTATAATAGGGATTAGGATTTTTTTATTTTGATACATAATAAATTGCTACATTTATTATAGGTATTACCATAAAGTTAAATACTGTAATATCAAAGAAAATAATAACAAAGCTAATTTAATTAAATATGTTAAAACAAGCTGGCCCAGTTTAAAATCAGCAAATAACCATGGAGATGAGATTCTAGTTGTGTGTATCAATAGTCAAAGATAAAAGGCACACAAATAACTGGAATTCCTGCTTTAACAATTCATGGATTTAATACATTTTAGTAGATAATAACCTCAAAGTCATCCTTGGAGAGAAGTCCGCACCAAGGTGATGGGCTCTTTGGATGCCAAGCAGTTTCAAAACCGCACGTCTGGTAGATAAGTTTGGCATCATCTATTGGAAAGGCATAGTAATGTTAGGATAGTACATCAATTTAAACAGATACTGTAACATATTGATCGTCTTTTTTAGCGAATTTCCCATATAGGGAATAAGCTATTACTCATGGTAAGACCTGGACCCAGGACCAATTTATTTTTTCGTTTTGAGGTCCCTAGAGGCCAAAAACACCAACCGTTCAAATTTATATATATATATGTGTGTCTGTTAGCACGATAACTCGAGCAAAAATGATCCGATTTTGATTAAATATGGTACAAACGTGTAAACCAACATTTGTTCGAACGAGTTCGCGAACCAGCATGATCGGACTATGCGAACGGTGGTTTATGAGGCGTTTTACGTGGTAAAAATTGGTTTTTCCTATTTTTGATCCTAAAAACATAACATTTTGCAATTTCTTTCCAAACCATTTTGTAGAGCTAAAAAAAACCAAATAATTTAGTATACTGAAGGGTCGTTATGCGTCTAATAGTTACGGAAAAAATTACAAAAAATTGTAAATATAAAATCCCATGTATATTAAATACTACATACTTATGGAGAATAAGTAAACTGTTGTAGTTTGCTTGTTTATGAACATATTTTGATTACATTTGGAAAATGCATTTATTTCATACTTAACTATTAACATAAAAAAAAAACACAAAAAAACACATTTACCCTGTCTGTTGCAGCAAACCTAAGTACTTGTTAAACTAATGCTATTTAAATAGGGAATAAATGTGATATTTTTAAGGAGATATTAAAGTGTAAATCCAATCAGGCAAATGAAAATTTGCTTAGTCTGCAGATTTGCTGCGGCTGGGGTATTTAAAATTGACTATTGATTTATTATAATAATCTAAAGTATTAAAATGACTAAATAAACTAAATATTTGAACTAGAAGAATTCCCATATAGGGAATAAGCGAGAAGGTGCCATAGCACCGAATCCAATAGTGCCGAATAATGTTTTTAGTCCCAATTTGCCAAATATCATGTTCGATGTTATTGGATTTTAAATTCCAATAGCGCCGAAAGAGATGTTTGTGTAACAGAGCCGAAATATTTATTTTAAAATCCAACACCATGGAACGAACACTAAAAATGTGTCACAGTACCGAATTTAGAATCATTCCAATAGCTCCGAAATCAAAATAAATCCAACACTGCCGAAACCCAACGCTTTGTATTATCGGCTCTATTGGACGTTTGAAACTTTATTTTGGCGTTGTTGCACGATTTTGCAAACAAAATCCTTACCAGCCGAACAATAGAACCCCCATCAATCTTCTCCCACATCTCAATCCGACCGACTTTCGGTTGGCTGATCTGCACCCAATGAAGTTTCAAGAATGCATACGCGGCCATCGGTGCCACCTCCACCACCACCCAGTGGTAACGCCCAGTAGAATTGTCGTGATCACTGCTGCCCCTAGAGGAGTTCTCTGAAACGTATGATCTAGGCTATGCAACACTGTGTACTGCATTGCTTTCCTCTATTTCACTTCCCGTTGTCGTTGTGATAGGTGCTTTTGTTTTTTTAGTTTTTTTCTGAGAATTGGTTTGCAAGTTTTGTGCATGTAAAATGACTGATCCTACTATGGTTGAAGTCAATATTGAACAGTTTATTTACGAAATCAAATCTAGACCAAGTTTGTGGTATTGTTCATAGGAGGAATAAACTATGTGCATGCCATAAAAACTAGATCGAGAAGCCCAGCCATCTCTCACTCACTACAAATCAACGCGAGAGGTGTGGTTAATAGAAATTCCTAAGTTGTTAGCCCTCATACCCCAATCGATACCATGGCTGGCGCACAAACATTCTGCTCCGCCGTCGAATGCAGCGGCATTGCAACTGTCACTTCCTGTTAGGTGCTGTGGGTGGGGAACTATACTGTGGGCGGAGACTTTGGGCACTGACGCCATGTTGTTTTAATCACCCCTTCTTCAGGGCCGCCCCGAGGGCGGGGCGAGCGGCGGCGCCCCCTTTTGGAAGGTTAAAAATTTAACAACGTTACCGGTAAACCGCAAACAAATATTTTACGGGAAACTGGTAAACATGAATTGTAATCAATGACTATTCTTAAAAAAGGCAATCTATAGCTTTTGTTTTATTCATAAAATAAATACCGTTACTGTATTTAATATACAACTCATATTACTACTTTTACGTCTAGCATGTGACTTGTTGGCAATACTGCGAGTCCGAGACACACACACTGTGTATTCGCCCACACGCCTCACATCATTGAGATAAATATATAACTGGAGTCACTACTCTCTGCTTGAACATTAGAGATAAACGTGCCAATGTTTTTGCTTGTTTGTTTTCGGTGTTTCGTGTTGTTAGGTTGGCCGTGTGATCGGTTGGTTGGATGCTGTCAAATTCAATTCATTCTGACCTAACAACTAACCAGTAACCATGCTATTTTTGGGGTTATCCTTTATTTGATGGACTTCAACTTATTTAAGTTGTTGAACCTTAAAACCTGTGTATTCAAAGTTATTTTTTAACATTATTAATTGTTTTTGATACTAAATACTTGTTATTTTCCTCTTTTCAAGCTATGATTAATGGTGAAAATAGTCATGTTTCCTGGTTTGGAGATATTATTTGGTTTAGGCTTGGGTTTAGCCGGGTTTAGCCCATAGAGATGAATGGTGTAGCCTTATGGCATTTGATTGAAGAACTAATAAATAAATAATAATAGTAAACAAATAAATAAACTTATAATTGAATCATAATGTTGACATATTTTTGTTTACTAGGCCTATCAACAAAGTTATTATTTATTATAGCTCAGTGCCCCACATACACTAGCATGTTTCTAACCTCAAAGCTCAAACTCTTACGTCAACTCATAGTCGTTTAGTGTTGTCCGTTGTGAGTCGTAAATTTAATGTTTTTAGTAATTTAGTTCAGGACAGTTGTAACGTTTATAAAAAAAACTTGCAAAACATTCGATACCGATATATCGGACGTTGGGTCTATTGATGCAAACTCCCCAAATACCTTTTTTGGGGAGTGGGCAAAAATTTAAATCTCGCCCCAGGCGTCTATTACCCTCGGGGCGGCCCTGCCCTTCTTACTCCTCCTTTGAAAAGGGGGAGAATGTTCTATTGTTCGACACTAATGGACTGTTGCCGCATTCTTTCGGCTCTGAAACCCAAACATCTCTTTCGGTGCTGTTGGATTTTAAAACCCAACAACGCCAAACGTGATATTTGACACCAAAAACATGATTCAGCACCGTTGGATTCGGTGCTATTGCACCCGATTTTGAAAATAAATAACAATTCGGTACTATTGGAACCCATAGGCCTACACTTTTAAATCCACTAGTGCCGAATCATTTTTGATAGGGTCCAACAGTGCCGAAAGAAGTTTTAAATCGTCCAACAACATCGAACGAGTTCGGCACTATTGGACTTATTTGGCTTTTGGTACTATTGGATTCGGTACTAATGGACCACACCGGAATAAGCTATTACTGTAGGTCTCATGGTAAGACCTAGACCCGGGACCGATTAACTTTTTTGTTTTGAGGTCCTCAGAGGCCAAAAACATCCTCCTTTCAAATTCATATATACTAGTGTACATGTTGCTCGAATTCGAGCAATTGCAAAGTATTACAGGAGTTATTTCAAAACGAATAACAGTCATATTTACAATGAGTTTAAAAGAGTCAACTCAAAGATTACCGGTGTGTAACTCATGGAGATACTCACGATGTATGTAACAGTACCGTAGAATGGGGTGAATAGAAACACTTTTTGACTTTTAAGCTTCTGTAAAAACGATATTTTTAATTTTTGAATTTTCAACACTAGCTCTTATTTCCGGTCTTGGACTCCTCTACTCAAACCAGTTATCAATTTTTTTTTCTTTTTAATCATTAAGCAGAAAAAAAATAAAATATGGCTGTTTCTATTCACCCCGCACTTTGGGGTGAATAGAAACACTGTGTTAAATTGATGATTGTTGCTTTTCCCCACTTACCAGGGGCAATAGAAACATGAAATTTATGCTGGTTAGCTTACGTTGTTGTAAATAAAAATATTTAAAGTTAATTAACACATTTATTTATAAGTACGAAGTATAAAAACATCGTTTTCATAAACCCTTATCCAAACAAATCGGAGAACATAAATGACAATGGGTGAAATCCGATTACAAAATCTTACATAGAAACCAATAAATGATGAGTAAAATCAGACAAATCTTCCTCAAAATACAACACTCCCTTAAATTTTCAAGTTGTACACGGCTTGGGAGTTGGAAGCCGACGTACTACGTCATCGACTTTGAAGAGTCTTAATCTGTCTCTCAGAACTTGTTGGTTTGCGCAATTTTCTTGATGAATCTTCCTATTTATCCTTCCTCGTCAAATTCAATAACTTTTGCAACATGATAGCTAGCAAGTTTTGTTTTTCCCCATTACTTTGACAATTACATGATCATGAAGGGACAACTTTGAAGACTCACTGATGTCTTGAGCTAGGTATGCTGGTTCTTCTTTATCAAATTGTTCGTCTTTGTCACTTTCTTCCAGTGAGAAGTGTGTGTGGAATCATCTTCATCTCTGGTATTTTTTTTCTTTTTTTGGGGGTTTTCAGGTCAACCTTTATTTGCACCACTGGTTCCAAAAAAAGTGTTTCTATTCACCCTGGTTTTGCAAAATCATGACATAACCTAAATTAAAAATAAAATAAAAAAATATAGTTTATTCTAAGGCTAATCTATTAACACACTTGGTTTTAAGATACCTAAGACAATATAAAAAATGGTTATTAACATAAATACATGTAATAGGTTCATACTTAGAGAGAAAGTTTTGAAAAGAATATTTTTCGCCAAAATTTTCAAATGATGTTTCGCATCATCCAACATCCGAAACAGTGATACCAATATGCTGAAATAATTTTTTCCAGGTAGATAGGATATGGTTATAATGGGAGAAAATAATTCCCTTATATAAAGTCAATGTATAACAAAGTTATAAAAATGTGAATCATTCATTGAAGTTTTGTTTCTATTCACCCTGTTGTTTCTATTCACCCCATTCTACGGTAATCAACATTTCCTGTAAATATTTTATCATATTTCATAACCTGGTATTGCTTTTTAATGTTTCCTACAAACATTTCCTGCCATATAAGGTTGTCCATGTTTATCTTCGTTATTGATAAACCTAAAGCATTCCGGCCGGTTTTCTCCTTCTCAAAATGCCTCGCTGTACAGGCAACACAGGTCATTGATAGAGGGCCAATTGAGAACGAAAAGTCGTTTTGGGATAGGCCTAAAGTTAGGGCGCATTTTTAACCTAATAGTTGAGATTGTCCAGGGTCCCCAACAACCCTGGCTGAATGCTGAAGGCTGACTGTGATGAGTTAAGTCTATTACGCGCCACTTTTCCGTAGCTGCAGTTGTTATCACGATTACGCCTTCTGTCTATGTTTCGTTTTCGATGCGTCAGAGGCATTTAAAAGAAAAAACAACAAATAAAAAAATTATAGCTACACAAAACAACGATAAATGCACAAATTTAAGTTACAATCATGCTAACACGATCCGTCATAGCGACACAAAACAACGATAAATACACAAATTTAAGATACAACCATACTAACACGATCCGTCTTGGGGGTTATGTTTACACAAACTCGAATAGTAAATAAATGTACTCAATGCGTTTCATTGAAAGGAAAAATAAATAACAGCAATTAAATTATACAGCTGATCAAAATGTAAACAATTATGTTCTTCATAAGAATAACATGGAAACTTTCAAAGCCACTGGGGCAGAGCCCAAGGGACTTTGTCAGAGATGAAAGGCCAGTTTGCAAATCTACGCGACACGCTCTTTCCAATGAGACGTCAATGAATAAAATCGGTTAAGAATTGGCGGAGGAGTTCCACCGACAAAGTTTCATGTAGCGTATTAATTATATAGATATCTATTCTACTAGTGGCTTGTAGGGGCAATAGCCCCTATTATTCTAGTTAGTATTTTGTACAAATTATTAGTCTCATGGGTTACCCTCTACCTTGAATTATTGTTTAACATTTTTATTTGTTATAATAGTTAGTCATTACATAGCTGCATAAAGTATATGTCTGCTCTGTTTAAAATAAAAATTCCAAAGGACTGTTCATGCAGTGTGTTTATAATATAAACTTTCTAATCATAATACAACTAAGGAACATGTTAAATAGTAATTTTCATGACTATTAATTAAATCTATATAAATTTCTTTGAATATATACAAATTCACTTCGAAAAAACACATAGAGGTAATGTCATCCTCCAAATTGTAAAATGCAAAATCACCCGGCTTAAAGTAACATAAAGTTGACCACTGGGTAAAAACTGTTTTTTTTTCAAATAATTGCCAACTTTTGTGAAGGTTTGGCCTTGCGCTTTATTTATAGTAACAGCGATTTTTCAAGAGAAAATTTAATTTCGGATTGGTTGATACGGTATTAATTTTATTTTTGGCATGAAAAATATGCTCCCTCTTTGCCTAGCCTACTCCAGTAATTCCTTCTAACTTTACACTATTTTTGGACATGCTAACCTAACCTAACACAACCAAGCGTACTCCATTAACTAATCCAGACCCTTAAAATTGGGAAAAAGTATATTTAAGCTTTATAATAGTATACACAGTTAAAAAACAATAACAATCAAATCAAAACAAATACATACTAATTTGACAGTTACAATCAGGTGATCTTTTGTTTGCAATCCGAGTGACGTCAGAATATGACGGGAATAGCACACCTATGTTTTTTCCTTCCACCATGCACAGTACGGTACATATTACAAATTACCATATGCTTTAAATAAAGTTAAACCATATGTTTTAAAGTAAACAAAGCAGACATGACTTAGATTCCCGTGCTATTTAAATGTGAATTAATTTATTCTGTAATAACCTTTTGGTGCATAATTAAGAAAAATGAATAGTTTTCCCTCAAAATTCACGTCAAGACCTTTAAAATAAGACCCCTCCCATCCTTCTACGGCCATCCAGTCACTCACAATTTCTTTACAAAATGTGACTTACGGAATTATATATATAGATTCAAAATTCAAATATATTCAAATATATTTATTTGTGATAATACAACATCTTGGCCTCGCCAAGTTTACAAAACTTGTCGGCGAGGTCCAATTGATTCACAAAAATTAACAAAAAAATTTACATTTTTTTTTCTTTTTAACAAAAATTAATATTTCTAGCACTACTAATTCCATGGCGGTTTGTGGCAGGCACCTATCGATGTAAGGCAGCAGAAACGTAAAATTCTGATATATCTGACTTATAATCAATGCTTTATTCCGTTGTCTTTGTTCTCCTGGTTCATATATATATAATTATTATATATTACCATATATTATAATTATAGATATAATTAATTATATATAATTCAATTTTAAAAATCTTTCTACAACTAAATCTAGAGTTATACTGGACCGATTTTATTAATTAATGGGTCTTTGGAAAGCTCAATTCAAGTAGATTTGCAAATAATTATGAAAGTTTGTTTTGTCATGATTTATGGTGAAAAATATAAAAAAAAAAAACATTTTTTGTCACAAGAAATACATTGAAAACGGTGTTTTACACACTTTTTATTTGTGTGCAACTTTTGGCTGCCTTTTTTTAGTATTTCCAAGGACAAGAAGTGCATGGTATCAATTTGTAGGAAATTTTATTCTCTTTCAGAATATCACCTTCCACTTTGGTTGATTTCCTCACCATTTAGAAGTTGTTTTCAAGAAAGCCTCCGAAATTATAGCAAAGAGAAAATACTGAGTTAGAGATATTTTTGTTAAATTTTGTACAACTAAATCTAGACTTCTACTAGACCGATTTTGTTAATTAATGAGTCATTGGAAAGCCTAATTTATGTAGATTTGCAAATAATTATGAAAGTGTGATTTTGTTAAATATTTGTGGTAAGAAAGTAAAAATAAGAAAAATACATTAAAAGTTGCTTTTTCAAGTTTCTGTTTTCAAGTTTCTATTTGTAGCCAGCTTTTGTCTGCCTTAATTTAGTATTTTAAAGAAATGCATAGTAGTTATTTGTAATGAATTTTATTATGTTTTAAAATATCACATCCACTTTGGTCGATTTCCGCTCCATTTAAAAGTTGTTGGCAAATTAGCTAAGTGACCTCCAAATTTATAGTGGTGAGAAAATACTGAATTAGATATATTTTTGTTAAACTTTGTACAACTAAATCTAGACTTCTACCGGACCGATTTTGTTACTTAATGGGTCGTTGGAAAGCCATGTAGATTTGTAAATAATTATGAAAGTTTGTAATGAAACTTTCAGGCATTATTAAGCATTATTCAAGGATGGTTTGTGTGAATTTTGGTGCAGATCCGTCAAAAGGGCTCCAACCCAGAGGGTTTTAAGGGGTCCAATGTCAAGACTTTTGGAACTACAATGTTTACAAATAAATTGTTATTTAAAAGCAGATGTTTATTTTCACCAACTGTTTTGTGGGTTTGAATAATCAAAACATTCTGTATTAGTCATGATTTGAAATTGTGCCACACTGTTTCCACAGAACGCAGCACAGAAAACTATTTTACTTTTGGATAAGTCAAAATATATTAAACCCCAATCGCAGCACACCTGTGCACTCAACAACATTTAAATTCTTCACTATTAAATATGTAAACATAAAAAGTAAAAACCTTTGTCAAAGTATTATCTATATAAATAAAATTAGAGTTTTGTCTGTACATTGCTTAGAATCATGCAGTTTTTGGTTATTTTTACGTTTCATAGCCTATGAAAGCCGAAACGAGTCTTATCTCAATTTCTGTCTGTATGTCTGTTTGTCCATTCTGTGACTCCGTCTGTAACGCCAAAATGTCATTTTACACGGCCTACTCCTAGAAAACTAGATTACCGATCAAGGTTCTAATCATTTTTCTGTATTTACTGGATTAGTGAGAGTGTGTTTGGCTATAAAAACATGGCCTCGCTTCTTTGAAAACAAAATAACGAACCATCAAAAACCCAATTTCGTTCGTTTTTTGTCAAATTTTCTCCAAATGTTTACTATTTCATTTTATTAAATAACAATCAGCTGTTTGGATTAGTTCTCACTTCTAGCTGTCACTGATATGTTTCTATTAAAAGTTGTTTACAAATACCGCAACCATTTCCCATCAAGTTTTGTTAGCACATCCAAACCAAGTGAGATTAAAAACGATGTGCCTTACTTAACCGGTTTAATTAATCGCAAGTGCAACGATTGTTCTTGAGTTTTGATAACCGGGGAAAATGCCGTGAATCAGTGTTGTATTAGTGCTGGGAAACTTACCTACATTTTTTTAATCATCGTCACCAGGTTTTCACTGATTGACGGCGCTTCAATGACAGTTGTGTAAAGTGCAAAGTAAAAAATCACAAATGCAGGGGGTGATCGTGGATGTTGCTGAAATCTTGGAAGATCTATCTGATTTCGCTGTGATCGTAACAGAAGTTTAACTTACAGATGTAGCTAAACTCGCTTTTCCAATGTGTCACTTTTGGTTTCTACTTACATTTCGACAACGATATCAGTACTTTTCCTACCTAGGAAGTAAAACTAAAAACGTCCAAAACCCCAGATTTGTGCGATTTGTCACATTTCCTCCGAATGTTTGCTAGATATAATATGTACCGATTATCGTTTAGAGATTACATAATCTTTTAAATAAGAAACCTTTTTTTGTATAAAGGTGGTTTCTTCAAACTGTCATTAATATGTTAACATTAAAAGTTGCTTACAAATAATGCTATTAATGGGAAATAACTTTGATTTTCGAAAACTTAAAAAGATAATTAAAACCAAGGGAGGTTAATAACTTCAATACTGCACCACATTAAGTGACAGTTTTTTGAGCAAACAATAGTAAGTTTTTAAAGCTTTACGTTGTTAACGTTACATGTTACATGTTTTGTGGCCTGTGTATTTATTTATTTATATATTTGCCAACGGATTAACACCTGCGGTTTGATTAGAAGGACAGTTTGAATTGGTCGTAAGTACTATAGTTATTTTCTTAAATGTAAACGTTGGTTTTTGGTACTGCTACTTTTCCCTAGAACCGGTGGTAGCAGTAAGAATCATTTTTACGTACAAACACATCACTATTTACAACTAGCCTATAGTTATCGTTAGTGCTGTGCCTTATTTCTTATTAAATTTAATTGATGTCTTACTGTATAATTTTTGCGTATTCTGTCTGGACTCCAAAATGTTAGTTTATGCTATGAAAATGATAAAACATTATTGAAAGATTTTTTTAGCAAACCATCATGAATTTTTAAAGCTTGGCGTTGTTAACGTATAAATGTTTTGTGGACTGTGTATTTATTTTCTTATTTATATATTTGCCAACCGATTTACACCAATTTTTCAGTTTGATTAGGCATAAAAAAGATAATCATAAAATTTGATGACACTATAAAAACTTTCAAATAATTGTTTTGTTTGTAATGTTAAAGCGTATGAAATCTCCTAATTCAATTCTGTATTTGTGTGTGTATGCTGTCTGTTGGTAACGCATTAATGTCCTTATTTCTCAGTGTTTCGTGGAAAAGACAAGATGTTTTAAGCATTAACATTAAGCACCTTTGTTAATGAAAATTTCAACCCGAATAATGTGTGCAGTAGTGAGGTTGAGGTAGTATTTTAACTACTTTTAACCAGTGTGAAACGTAACTTTCAATTACAGGCCTACCTTAGTTCTATGCCTCATAGATCTATAAAGCAATTCCTTTTATCATTAGATATAAAATATGGACTAACACGATCGGGTGACATATAATTGTGAAACATTCGTTTTGGCTTTGACACTGTCAGATATTGTATTTGCGAAGGTTTATATGTATTCCTATACGGTACAGTAATAGTTTTGCCAGCATATCAGGAAATATTCATATGCAAACCAACTCCTGTTCTGAATATAAGAAGGTTTCAACTTACTACAAGATTCCCGTACTTAGAACGTGCAAACAGCTAGTAAACAATAAAAGGGATGGCAATGTCTTAATAGTTTTATCTTTTGTTCTATACCCACACAATCTAACATACATTTTTAAGTGAATAATAATCGTGCGTGCTATCTCACGTATTCAAATATCTCAGGTATATTTTAAAGAAGGAACTCCAATAACACTAATGCGAAACATAAATCCACCCAAGCTGTGCAACGGAACCAGACTGAAGATTTAAAATACCCCCGCCGCAGCAAACCTGCAGACTAAGCGAATTTCCATTTGACTGATTGAATTTACACTGAAATGTCTACTTAAAAATATAACATTTATTCCCTATTTAAATAGAATTAGTTTAACAAGTACTTAGGTTTGCTGCATCAGGGAGGGTAAAACTGTTCTTTTTTTGTAAAATGTTAATAGTTAGTAAGAAATAAAAATATTTTCCAAATTTGATCAAAATATGTTCATAAACAAGCAAACTACAACAGTTTACTTATTCTCCATAAGAATAACATTGGAATTTTAAATTTACAATTTTTTGGAATTTTCTCCGTAACCATTAGGCGCATAATAACTCTTCAATATACTAAATTATTTGTTTTTTTAAGCTCTACAAAATGGTTTGGAAAGAAATTGCTAAATTTTATGTTTTTTGGGTAAAAAATGGGAAAACCCTATTTTTACCCCATAAAACCCCCCGTAAACCCCCGTTCCCATGGTCCGATCATGCTGGATCGCGAACTCGTTCGAATAAACGTAGGTTTACACGTTTGTACCAAATTTCATCAAAATCGGATCATTTTTACTCGAGTTATCGTGCTAACGGACATATATATATATATATATGAATTTGAACGTATGGTGTTTTTGGCCTCTAGGTACCTCAAAACGAAAAAAAAAATCGGTCCCGCGTCCAGGTCTTACCATGAGTACTACGGTAATAGCTTATTCCCTATATGGGAAATTCGCTAAAATGACACAAAACTTGATGGAAGCAACAATCATCAGTGGTAAGTTTAAAGGGAAATAGTCTTAATACCAAGAATACCGATGATTTCCTCCGAATTACCCTTTGAACTCAAACGACTACAATTTCCTTTGCATCCTGCTTTCTCAATCACCATTATAAGGCACAAGGGCAATCCCTGACTATTGCAGCCGGTTAAAATTTAGAAAATGCATGCTTTTCACACGGATGTGCTGTATGTTGCGTGCTCAAGTGGGGTTAGGTACCTACGCCTAAAAACCTATATATTTATACCCTAATGAAAAACCAAAAAACATTGTTTATCCACTGGTAATTAAGTAAAATAAATATTCTAATTTTTTTGGTAGGCCTATACATTTTTATTATTTATCGTAAAGAACAAATTACCATCCTTATATATAATACGTGAAGGCGATTTCTACGAAACACTACTCCTCCTTTAATAATAGACGGATTTTTACAAACGATGTGTTAAGATTAAGTGTTTTTTGTGTAGACCAATTCCTGTAATAAAAGTGCTCGGGCTTTGCCCCACAGGCCATCAAAATCCCAATGTGTTTTTTTTTTAAGAAAATATTTTGTTTAATTAAACAGACGAATAGTTTGTATTAATTACAGCTGTTCGTAGTAAACACACATGACACACAAGAACATTAGTTTTTAGAGTGAGTTCATTTTCAGTTTCGATAACTTGAGTGGAGTGAGCGTTCGTTTCCAGAGTGAGTTTGTTTCCAGTTTCGATAACTGGAGTGGAGTTAATAATTACATTATCTTTGAGTTGACTCTTTATTTGAGCAACACGTGCACTAGTTTAAAATAATAGTTGTTAGTGCAGCAATGCGCGCCGGGTAACTGCTAAGTACCTTCTATATTTTGCTCATTATTCATCCAATTGATAAAGGATGTATAGTTCTGTAAAACTGTTTTGTATAGTTGTGTAAAACTGTTCTGTCTCTAACAATAATTTTTACCAAAAATTATGTAATATAGCTGTTTACATGTTTTTGAATAAAACATACAATTTGACTAGTCAGGAATAAGACTTACAATTTTGAAGAAATATTTTAGTGAAAATCCATCTAGGCAATTGGAAATTCACTTTATCTGTGGGTTTGTTGCGGCGGAGGTATTTTCAGTTAGGCTCTTAATACTATTTCAGGAGTGATCAGTTCTCTGTACAATACCAGATTTAGGATACTAGCGGCTCTAGGCCCAATCAACCAAAGCGGCCAACCCCTCAGGTGCAACTTCCCCATGAACATCTCCTGCGATATGGACATCATCATAATCAACTGCAAGCGTGTCAAATTATTGATTTTTAAATTTCGATTGCCACTATAAGGACACAACGACTCTAGTGCTTGTAGGTTAGATTCAATGTACTACTTGAGGGCCCGTGGGCTAGCAGTACGACTAACTCGTGGCAAAATGCAGTGACGAGCTACACACGCAAGTCCATCGTCAATGGGTAAATAGATAAATAGAGATAAATAGAGGTAAATAGATAGTCAATAGGTTGGTTGTGAGAGAGTCTATTGTGAGAATGCCACAAAATGGAAAATTATACAAACCAAACTTAAACCTATTAGTCATTCCAATCCTCTGGGAGATGTTTTCCAACATCCTTGTTACAATGGGTTTGGTTTTGAATTTTTCCAACTCCTTGAGTGCTTCTGGGTTCTTATCAACCTCCACTTGCCATTTGTCACACAGCTTGTAGAACTGCAAATAGATTCAAAGTTAACAGCAAATAAATGTTATATTTTCATGTACATTTGGCATATTTCCATCCTTAGTTTTGAACTAGTTTTGATTTATTTTATAACTATTTGAGAAGTATAAACAGAAGAGACATTTCTAGAGGACATAAAAAATGCTTGTCTGTAAATTAAGATCTCCTTTGAGCTCCCGTCACAGCCAAGTGAGCTGGTTTAAAACTGACACTAACAGCAAGTCCCTTAATTAATCCTAAACTATTCCAGCTGGTTCCAACCCATATGGGGAGTTTAGTCCCATCATACTATTTGAAAACATTGTGAAAGAAACAACGCTCTTGCCAAGTATATATCACGTACTGTGTTAAGATTCTGTGGTCTCAGGCATCAACCGCTATTGAAGTCACCACCAGTAGACGGATGTGATTGGATAAAGTATTTGGACGTAGAAAATGTGTGAAGAGGTAAAGGATGTTTGGAGGTAGTCTTACACTTCTGCACCATTTTTTCATGGTGTCAGCCAACTGCTATTGTTCATCAGTCTCGTTTGAAACAGTGACCAAAGTTAGGGGAATTTTGCCTTCAAATCACGATGTAATTGAACAAGAGAGATTGTCAAACTAATAGGGTATGTACCTTTGAGACTTATAGACTACGGTATTTTTTTTTTTTTAAGAAAAGAGGTTGGGGGCCTCTTTTAACCTTGCATTTGCCCATCCACATAGACTAACTGCCCGTGCGTGGAACGTATCCAGCAAAGCAAGGAGTGAGCCGGTACAGTACAAAGGTGAACTGTACTGATTAAATGTTTTCGGCAGTGACCAGGATCCGAACCCACGACATCACTCACTGCCTTGGGCCCGAAGTCCGTGACGCTACCAACTGAGCTACTGACTCACAAGGTTTAGTCCTGGAAGTCTGAAACACGCCAATCAGACCAAGAAATCTTCCTCAAATTTATCACTGTCTCAATGGAAACTGACGATCACTCGCTCCCAGCCTCGTTGAGCAATTATGTACGGCCTTCTGAGAGCTCCTTAAGCCACTGATGCACATTTTCTACGTATAAACACTTTTCTGCAAAAACGTGTCAACAACTGGCAACAGTTATGAACAGGGATTGATCCTCTTCATACAGACACATAATCACAGAACGTAATTCATGCTTGGTGGAATTGTAAATTTTCTTTTTTTGTGTTTTTAGACACTATGACTAGACTAATCATTCCATATGTATTAGTGGAAAGTGGCTAGAATTGTAGTAGATAAAGTCAGCAACATGACATTGGGCTCAGATTTTGCCTAGCTTACTTGGCTAAGACAGCATCTTTATGGATACTTTAATCTACAGACAACTCTGGAAGCAAGGCCGCACAAGATATACAGGCCTTGCTGCTACTTGTGTGACGTCACAACTGTAGGCCGCTACACACACAGGCGCTTATACGTTCCCACCATGATTTGAACAATTAAATGAAGTCGTAATGTTATGACATTTTGTTGTAATGTTCTATTTTAGTGTAGTGTAGTGATTAACTACTTTTTTATTAGTTTAAAATTGTTTGTGCATCGTTAGACATTTACCAGTTAGGCTACTATTTCTTTCATGCAGACGTTTTTATATAATTGTTTTAATTATTGGATATGTCCTACTATTTATTAAACTGCTATCATATGGTTGAATATAAAAAATGAGGAATTAAAAATACTGATTTCAGATCCGTTATTTCTTCATTTTACTATAATGATTTCATAAACTATTACAACATGTAAATAAGAATTTTTTAAACAATAGCTTGAGATCACAAGAAAGACACACCTCAGGATTTGTGCAGACGAGAACATGGTACATTACTGACATGAGTACCTTTCTTAGACTTTTACATCTTAAGAAGGCATTTTCACATCTTTCACCAATCACTTCGCCAATCCAACTTCGCCTCTTAAATAAAGACATTTTTCATTTCATTACAATACCTTCAAACTAATCAATGTATTTATAATACGTTTAGAGGAGTATTGCAAATTTTAACTATCTATCACGGTAAAATAATAAGAAAGTGACTGTGAGTTGAGGAGTATTTGCTTATCACCTAACACAAATTTTTAGATTTACAACAGTTGTATTAAACTTTTTTTAATAACTTATGGCAAATTGCCCTTCTATGTAAGTAATTCTGAAAACATCATTGTCGTAAATATCAACACTGTCCAACTCATGAGAAATTTCTTAAAATTCAGAAACATCCGACACAAGGTTCATTTTCCCCTTCTGGTCCCTCAGTTTCTTCATCATTAAAATCTCTTATCTCTACCTCCCGATTATTAACAGAATACACCTTAATAATAATAATAGGGTTTTAAGCTTCTTCTCTGACTCGACAACTTGTGCAACAGATATATTATAACTAGCACAACTCATCTGATAATATTGTCCAAACCTTGCCTTTAAAAATCATCTGTCAGTCAGCTGCCTTCTTCTTCTTTTTATTTGTTTACATTTTGCGACCAACAATTTGGTTGCCTACTCTAAGACAGAGAGAACGACTTTTACTATTAGCTCTTTCGTTCATGGAGTAAACAGTTCGGCGTCTATGAATATATATCATTATAATTTCACAGCTTTTAGAATAAGAAATTGAACTTTACAATATTAGTCGGCAGTAGTTATACCGCTTATGTTCAGTATTAAAATTCACCTTTACATTTAAAATATATATGTATATATTTAGAACTAAGCAGCTTTTTACATTATTCAATTTAATGTTGGCATTGAATATTAAATAGTCAAAGATGTTAGTCTATTTTTATACTAAAATGCTATGCAAAGGGGAGGAAACAGGTCCACGACGTAGGTAGTGGTAAAGGAAGTGGAAAGGTGAGCAGTGGGGAGTGTGGAAACCCTTTGGGACAGTTAAATTAATGTATCTGTAATACTTAAATGCTATGGGAAGAGAGGGAAACAGGTCTATGATGTAGGAAGTAGTGAAGGAAGTAGTCAAGGCGAGCGATCCGTATTGTGGGAAGCCTTTGTGGCAGTTATATTAATGTATCTGCAATTCTAAAATAGTATGGGAGGGGAGGGAAACAGGTCCACGGTGAAGGAAGTAGTGAAGGCGAGCAGTCCGGAGTGTGGAAAGCCTTTGTGACAGTTAGAATAATGTATCTGCAATTCTAAAAATGCTATGGGAAGGGAGAGAAACAGGTCCACGACGAAGGAAGTGATAAAGGAAGTTGTCAAGGCGAGGGGTCTGGAGTATGGGAATCCTTTGTGACAGTTAGAATAATGTATCTGCAATTCTAAAAATGCTATGGAAAGGAAGGGAAACGGGTCCACGACGTAGGAAGTGGTGAAGGAAGTAGTTGAGGCGAGCAATCCGGAGTGTGGGAACCCTTTGTGAGAGTTAGATTCATCTATTTGCAATACTAAATTGCTATGGGAAGGGAAGGAAACAGGTCCACGACGTAGGAAGTGGTGAAGGAAGTAGTCAAGGCGAGCAGTCCGGAGTATGGGAACCCTTTGTGACAGTTAGATTAATGTATCTGCAATAATAAAATGCTATGAGTAGGGAGGTAAACAGGTCCACAACATAGGAAGTGTTGAAGGAAGTAGTCGAGGCGAGCAGTCCGGAGTGTGGGAACCCTTTGTTACACTTAGATTAATGTAACTGCAATTCTAAAATGCTATGGGAAGGGAGGGAAACAGGTCCACGACGTAGGAAATGATAAAGGAAGTAGTCAAGGCGTGGGGTCCGGAGTATAGGAATCCTTTTGACAGTTAGAATAATGTATATGCAATTCTAAAAATGCTATGGAAAGGGAGGGAAACAGGTCCACGACGTAAGAAGTGGTGAAGGAAGTAGTGAAGTCCTGCAGTCCGGAGTGTGGGAACCCTTTGTGTAATGCATCTGCAATACTAAAAGGCTATGGGAAGGGAGGAAAACAGGTCCACGTCGTAGGAAGTGGGGAAGGAAGAGGTAAAGGCGAGAAGTTCTGAGTGTGGGAACAGTTTGTGGCAGTTAGATTAATGTACATGCAATACTAATATGCTGAGGGAAGGGAGAGAAACAAGTCCTCGACGTAGGTAGTGGCGATGGAAGTGGTAAAGGTAAGCAGTGCGGAGTGTGGGAACCGTTTATGGCATTTAGATTCATTAGTTAGATAAACATATATTGGATTTTTAATAATTTTTTAGGTGATATAATAGCGCTATCGTTAGTATGTGTTATACAGGGTATCTTCCTAAAGATCTTGAATCTTGAAAGATCTTGAATCTATATAAAGTCCCGCACGGACTTAATATTTTCTAAACGACAACATATAAATCAATAAGATTTGGTACATCAACACCACACCTAAAAATCTACTTTTTCAAGGAACTATGAATTTTCTGTCATATCAGGTTGCAAGGAGTCGGAAGAAAATCTTAAATGGAAGCATAGGTCAGTATGCACATCAAATGAAAGGTCTTTTTTAGTGGAATACAATGCCGCAAATCACACTTCAAAAGGTTGATCCTGCGCAAAATGGCAGCTGTTCAAAGATTTCTTGAATCTGCCATTTTGAATCTTTGAACGACTGCCATTTTTTACTCAGGCGTTCTTTTGAGCTTGAATTTACGGCATTGTAATCTACTAATGAAGACCTTTAATTTGATGTGCATATCGACCTATGCTTACGTTAACAATTTTCTTCTGTTTCCTAGGGCTGTGCCCCCTGAGGAGTAAGCGTATAATAGCAATGCAAATTAAATGAATCTTTGAACAACTGTCATTCTTGGCTCGGTTGTCCGTTTGAGTTCAAATTTGCGGCATTATATTCTGCTAGTAAAGACCTTTAAACTGATGTGCATATTGACCTATGCTCCTATTTAAGATTTCCTTCTGACTCCTTGCGGGAAAAATTCATAGTTCCTTGAAAAAGTAGATTTTTAGGTGTGGTGTTGATGTACCAAATCTTATTGATTTATCTGTTGTCGTTTAGAAAATATTAAGCCCGTGCGGGACTTTATATACACCCTGTATATCATCATTATAAGCTATACGATATTTTTAAGAAGACTCCTTTACACCGTGCTGTGGCAATTAGGTTAAATTAGATTAGTTCAGTTTTGCTTAGTTTTGTTTATGATAGGCCTCATAACAAATAAGGAGATTGGCTTTAATTAATCAAAAAACGTTCTGTACAGGAATGATGGATTTACCTCCTATCGACTGTTGGAAATCCATTACGTATATTACCAATGACTTTAGAAAACACGGTTAATTAATGGACGAGAAGTTAGGATTGTTGTTGACTGAGATTTGGTTGATTTGCCCATACAGATAACATTGTCTTCACCAGTGACACCAGTAAGTAGGCTAGGTGCGGGTGGACTCTTCCATTATTGCGCTCACGTTCACTCATCCCGTTACGCGCAGAATAAGCGTACTACTAGTACTAAAAGCTCTATAATCTACTTTAGTCAACAATTCTAATACTTGTAAAGTAAGTTTGTGTAGCTGTTCACCTATTAAATCTTTGCAAAAAAATAAACCTACCACTTCTTATTGTTCGATATGTACAATGATATCATAAACGTTTCAATGGTTGTGAACGATTTTGTTAATATACCGCGCTATGCCTACCGACCACGCCGTGTAGCGGGGAAGCAACCGCCTTCAGTTGTGATGTAGTGCCTGAAGTGGTGGGGGAGCAGCACGGCCTATATATATCTAGTGCGGCCTTGCTTGTAACTATAACCAACAGCAATAATTTCCTGTTTGTAATTTCCATTCTCAGCAATATGGCATTCAATAGCTTATTCCCAGAAAAAAATTAAGTGTCATACTAGCAGCAAAACCTGGCAGTGCCCGGGTCAAAATAAAATTCACAATAATCGTGATAAAAATTGTTTTTGAATTGAGTAATACAACATCTTGAACTTAACTAAATCATACTATCGATATCTCAAATGAAAGCCTTGATTTCTAAGTAATGTTTCCAGATTGCAGAATTTTTTATTGTTGTTGCGTGTATTGAATCATTACTAGTTTAATTACTTTCTATGTGGAAATTATTAAAATGCTGTGATAGAGTTAAATGTTGAAATTTTTTATAGGCTATAGATATTTTTACCCTCTTGTTGAGGTGAGGATAATTTTTTTTTAGATTCACTGACCATAATCTCTGATGAACTAACTTACTTAACATAACCTTTGTTGAGCTACATTGAAATCATGGTTCAAACCTAAAGTCTGTCCGTTGGCACCAAGAAAAGGGGGGGAAATACATTTTTGTAGGTTAAGGTTATTCGTTATCACTGTATGTTCATCTTCATTCTTCATTAGGAAAATGAGTGTTTTGTTTTAACATTGTTGAACGTGAGGGTTACTAACTTTTTATTAAGTTTGAAACTGTTTTTATTAACAATGTCTTTCAAAGTGTGGCTGCATTTTAAAAAATATGGAAATTATATCTCCATTTATAATTTGTTAAACCGTTAAATCGTAGCATGTATATTTTTTTCAATACCAAATGCAAAATCTCAGTTATTAGAATAAAATTAGAGTTAAAAATAGTTATAAAAAATTTAGTTTTTAAAATGGTGATTTGGGAAAGTCAGAGTATTTGATGCTATTCAATTAGGCTAACTTAATTCTTTGGTATTTCACTCATTAGGATTTGTTTTATTTTTTACTTATTAGGAATCGATGGAATCGGGAATCGATTTGCGAGAATCGGTATCGGAATCGGAAAAAGTGGAATCAACCCATCCCTACTCGAAATATACATCAGATAGTGAATGCTGATGCATGATGGCAAATCTGTAGGTGCATACCATTAATTTATGACCAAAACTATGGAAATTCCATAGAATTTCCATGGAAATTTCAAAGGTAAGGTAAAAGAGCCAAACTGACTCAGAAAAGAAAAACCAATATTCTTTAATATATAGATAGTAGTTTTAGATCATACCTTACACTTTCATTCAATATCCTCCACTAGAGGGGAAGTTAGAAAAAGGGAGTTTAGAAATGTCTAAGATGGCTGTGTAAGTGAGAACAACAGCTGTTTGGAATCAATGCTTTCAGAATGAATCAGACTAAATCTCAAATTATGAACTTGATAATGGTTAACCCAACGTTTATAGTCTGATATTATAAACTGTGCGGCATAGGGTGTATTAATTGTTTGGATAACTGAAATATAAATGAACATAAACAGCAACATCTTATATGTTAAAAAACATTGGTTTTTCTTTTCCAAGTTTGTTTGGCTCTTCTACCTGACCAATTTTCATGATTGAGGTCTCAAATTGAAGGTCTGCACGCACAGATTTGCCATCAAGCATCGGCATAAATGTATCTATAATCCCACTCGACATATATGTAAACGAAATTTGCTCTCCATGTATTTCTTATGGGAGTTAAATTTGGTTTCTCTTTGCCGAGTTCGCTTGGCTCTTCTACCCGACCGATTTTCATGATTGAGGTCTCAAATTGAAAGTATGCACGCACAGATTTGCCATCAAGTATCGGCATATATTTATCTATTATACCACTCTGCCCTATACGTAAACAAAATTTGCTCCCCATGTATTTCATATGGGAAGTTAATTTTAGTTTTTATTTTCCGAGTTTGTTTGGCTCCTCTACCCGACCTATTTTCATGATTGAGGTCTCAAATTGAAGGTATGCACGCACAGATATGCCATCAAGCATCGGCATTTAATTATCTATAGTCTCACTCGGTTTATACATAAACGAAATTTGCTCTCCATGTATTTCTTATGGGAGTTAAATTTGGTTTCTCTTTGCCGAGTTCGTTTAGCTCTTCTACCCGACCGATTTTCATGATTGAGGTCTCAAATTGAAAGTATGCACGCACAGATTTGCCATCAAGTATCGGCATATATTTATCTATTATTCCACTCGGCCCTATACGTAAACGAAATTTGCTCCCCATGTATTTCATATGGGAAGGTAATTTTAGTTTTTATTTTCCGAGTTTGTTTGGCTCCTCTACCCAACCGATTTTCATGATTGAGGTCTCAAATTGAAGTAATGCACGCAAAGATGTCACATCAAGCATCGGCATATACTTACCTACTGTATTACTCGACTAAAAACATAATTTGTATAATTTTTGAATTCTTACATCAATTTAAGATGTATTTCACCAGTTATAATTATATAATCCTATATATTTTGGTCTAAGAACTTTCAGTGAAATATCGGCTTTTATTTAAGCGATTAAGATACTGACTCAATCAAAAATCATAAATTTGATTATTTCTCGGATATTATATTTATTTTAACGCTGCAGAGCAGCATGGGCCCTCTAGTTTTATTGAATTAGACAATGAGCCCTCTTAATTAAAGTTAGCCCTCTTTAGGGATCTGTGCTATGTTACTATGACAGGCCAGTCTATTTACTATATCTACAGGCAAAGGTACTTATTAAGAACACTAATTTATGTAATGTTGCATGATTTATGGCTGATCACGGTATGTTCAATGATAAGTTTATCAATAAGTACTTAAGTTGCTTTTAGTAAAATATTAACTTAGCTTAGCTGTACTGTTTAGGTTCTATGTAGATAAGAAATTGGAGATTGTATAACAGATTAAACACATACCCTCAATATTGGATCTTTGGCAAGTGCCTCTGGATACCAAACATATGCCTTCTGCTTTCGACCAAACAATCCGACTGTAAAGGATCGAGCACTTTCTCTGGCTCGTTGGGTTGCTGTGTGCCTGAACTGAAAACAAATAACGTTTGGGCCAATTAATAATTTTGTAAGTTAATTATTTGAATGGATTGAAATGCAAAGACATTTAATTTTGATGGATATGACTTTTGTTAGTGAATTACTTCTACATATTTATCTATGTGTGTGTTTGTGTGTGGGTGTAGAATGAATCACCCAATATTTTTTTTAATGGACAATGCAACAATACCCACTTCATACTCTTAAAACTTAAGGAAGCACCTTTGGCCAATTTATTTTAATTTGTCATTAAATTATTATTTTTTGGTCGGAAAGATCCTTCTATCAGATTACGTCTTGGAATGAGCTGATTCTGCTTCATCAAAAACACACTCTGCATTACTATGAATATAAACAATTGATACTTTTGACTTTGAACTTGACACCAATTCCAGAATATTTTTCATTACATTAAAATTTTGGCAGTGTTAACATTATTAATCTTCCACAATTGTGGAAAAAGTGTGTTTATCTACAACTCTAGTACTACATGTAATATAATATCCAAAAAGTCACAAAATGAGATCCCTAGAATGTCATTCCTAGAGCTGGAATGACTGATTTATGTTGAAATCCCCCCACCGCAGCAAACCTGCAGACTAAGCGAATTTCCATTTGCCTAATTGGATTTACACTAAAATGTCTCCTTAAAAATACATTTATTCCCTATTTAAATAGCATTTAGTTTAACGAGTACCTACTCTAGGTTTGCTGCAACAGGGAGGGTAAAATAGTTTTTTTTTTGTAAAATGTTAATAGTTTAGTATGAAATACATGCATTTTCCAAATGTGGTCAAAATATGCTCATAAACAAGCAAACAACAACAGTTTACTTATTCTCCATAAGAATAACATGGAAATTAAAATTTTTTTGGAATTTTCTCCGTAGCCATTAGGTGCATAATAACGCTGCAATATCTATATATATAATTCTGTAAGACCAAATTTTTACCAGAAAATTGTGGATGTCTGGTAAGTCGCAGAAAAGTGGGAGGGGTCTTAAATTAAAGGTCTTGACCCCAGGGACTCGGGAAAAATAGCAGAATTACCATAAAGTTACAAGAAAACGAGATATAACGTAAAATATCCACCATAAGAAATGCATGGAGACTGAAAAACGTCTGCATTCTATCAGCTGTTACTTATTTATTTGCAATGTTTACATTTATTCCAAAAGTCAATGTTGGTAAATAATGTTTCAAAATGAATTGTGTTTAATTTTTTTGTTTTCCGTTTTTATAATGAGTGAAGTAACTAGACAGGGTAGGGGAAGACCTACAAGAAGTGGAAGAGTGTCCAGGAATTCAACAGACTTAAGAAATGCAAAAGAGAACCTCATGTAGGGCCTAACTGTGAAAGAAATCCAGAAGCTGTTTTACAACCTGTCTTTAGAAGAACGCTGGAAAATGAGTTGAGTGTTGTTTCTCACAATCTAGGTCCTCTTAAAGCACTTGCATGCATTGTGGCGCATTTCACTTCGCAGAGGAGGCCACAAATGGACATTTCAACGCATGTTGCCACAATGGACATGCCACAACTACAAGTAAATTTAAACTAGAAAATATGTGCAATGTTTGGCTGTATGATTTCAGCTCTGATTCGTCGTTCTCCGGGCTCAGGCCAAACCGTGTGCACGTTTCCATTTTGTTAATATGTTGTGTTATTGATTTAATCATTATTTTACAATTGTATTTCATTGACACATCAGAAGCAACTAATACACGACTCCAACGGAAGGAAAACCAAGATATAAAACAAGAAACACGGTTAATTTTAAGTAACATAAAATTGATAATTTTAAAAACATATTTTGAATATTTGTCTTTTTATATACGGTTTTTTTATTGTAGTCTAAATTAGGGGCTATGGCCCCTACAGGCCACTAGTACTATATTATTTGTTTTTTTAAGCTCTACTAAATGGTTTGGAAAGAAATTTGCTAAATTTTATGTTTTTAGGGTCAAAAATGAGAAAAACCAATTTTTACCCCATAAAGCCCCCCATAGACCCCCGTTCCCATAGTCCGATCATGCTGGTTCGCAAACTCGTTTGAATAAATGTAGGTTTATACCAAATTTCATCAAAATCAGATCATTTTTGCTCGAGTTATCGTGCTAATGGACATATATATATATATGAATTTGAACGGTTGGTGTTTTTGGCCTCGAGGGACTTCAAAACAAAAAAGCAAATCGGTCCTGGGTCCAGGTCTTACCATGAGTACTACGGTAATAGCTTATTCCCTATATGGGAAATTTGCTAAAAATTATAAATATTCTAAATGTTGGGAATTATTTTGTAGAAAAATAAATTTTAGTTAGCTTACCTAAGAAAATGTTGAGTCTAACACAAATGAAATATCAAAAGAATAAAGAAAAACTGATACTTTGTCCTAATTGAAGAGAAGTAGGTTGAAGTTAATTGATTTAATCTACTCTCTGAAGAAGTCCTAAATAAACGGTATCAGCAATCTGATACATACTTTCTCCCACTTGTCAACAGCCTTTATCATGGTTAAGCGATAAGAGTAATCATATTAGGTAAATTCACAAAAGTTGCATTAACTTTTGAACTAAAATTTTTACAGGAATTACAGGAACTACGTTGCACTATCTTTTTACAATAACAAATACCATAATAGACGAATTTCAATGAGTCCCGGGGTTTTTTTATTTGGAAAATCAATTTTTCAGTTTATGCATGAGTTTTTATGGGAAAATAACATAAGTTATGATAACTTTTGAACCGTAATTTTTACAGGAATGGGAGTTCTATCATGTTCAGAATTTAAAGGGCTACAACATACAAATTGTTTATCAAAATCGTTTAGGCCATTTTCGAGAAAAATTAAATTTTTCTGTTATTTTATTGGTTTTAATAGGAAAATCACCATAAAATAAAAACAGATTGCTGTATTTTTTTGCAGAATTTACCCGCATGCCTCGACATGCAATGCAACTAACCTCTAGCAGTCACGTATCACTAAAGCTGCCATATCCCAGTTAATATTCGTGCAATCTTAAAAAATAAAGTGTCAATCGATTTGTAATTAAATTGCCAAAAAAAGTTATTCTTGTACTTTTTTTGTGAAATAAATGGTTTTTTTTTATTTAAGAAAGAAAATTTGTAATGGCTCCCATTTTGGATTGGTACAATTTAAAAACCTGATACTTAGTGCAAAGATTAGTCTTACCTGTCACTAATTACATACCAAGATTTTAGACAATCGGTTAAAAAGTTTGAAAGTTGAGTTTAGTTTAAAGTTTGATTAGTTTGTGAAAATCACATACAGACACACAGGCAGAAAACCATGCATTGTTTTGACCCTAGGAACAAATATACAAAACGGTTCCAGAAAGTTCCGGGACACCCTGTATATTGTATAAATATGTGTGTGTCCGTTAGCATGATAACTCAAGCAAAAATGATCTGATTTTGACACATGGAAAACAAAGTTTTTTCGAACAAGTTTGCGAACCAGCATGATCTTTTTTATGATATCTAGCCAGATCATTCATTGGAACGGGGTTATATGGGGATTTATGGGGTAAAAATTGGTTTTTTCCATGTTTGACCCCCAAAACATAAAATTTGCCAATTTCTCTTTAAGCCATTTTGAAGAGCTTAAAAAAATAAATAATTTAGTATATTGAAGTGTTATTGTACTCGGAGAAAATTGAAAAAATTGTTAATTTAAAATCCCCATGTTATTCTTGTGGAGAATAAATAAACTGTTATAGTTTGCTTGTTGTGTGTATATTTTGATCAAACTTGGCAAATTTATTATTTTATACCAAGCTATTAATATTTTACAAAAAACACACTTTATTACCCTGCTGTATCAGCAAACCTAGCTACTCGTTAAACTTAATGTTATTAAATTGTAAATTAAATCTAACAAAAAAACCACTAAGTGGTAACACTTTCCCCGCCAAGTCAGCAATCCAAAAAAGATAATAAATCATTACTTTTTCCGCCAAGAAAAACAGTGTAATGTATGTAAGTTTGGCAACATGGCGGCAGACTTTTGCTTGGTTTTTTTCTTTAAAGTTTCGTTCGTGGATAATCTCACAAATCAACTTCTCTAATTAATTAGTCCAACTAAGTATAATAATTTCGAGGTAATCAGTAAATATAAAACCATCACTATTATTATTTTATGAAATGTGGCACAAATAAGGTCAAATTTTGTAAAATAAGCTCTCACCTAGCAATGTACTAATGGGAGAGATACTTGCTCAATGAAACTAGTTTTATGGTATTTTTTAAAGTGATCAAGCAAAAGTCTGCCGCCAAGTTGCCAAACTTACATACATTACATTGTTTTTCTTGGCGGGGAAAGTGTTACCACTTAGTGGTTTTTTGTTAGATTTTATTTATTTTTGTAGAAAATTAACAGTTAAAATAAAAATCCTCTTTTCTCTGATATATAGACCACGGCACAACTACGTCTAATTTAATTTCAATAATATTGTTTGTGTAGAACTAAATTCTACATTTTTGGTCTTATCTGCTTTAAACCGATTAAAAACTGTTTGATACACGTACCAAAATTACTATTTAACAAACCCCCTGGGCTTAAACTCAGTTTCAAATTTCATCAATGGTCATCTTGAACAACATAAAATGCGTTGGTGTTAAATAAGTGTTCTGATAATTAAACCCGTATATCTAAAGACCAGTGCAAATTGAGCCCTTGTTAGAGAAGTAAAAATGTAATCAAACAGATTAGGTTTGTTAGAAATAGCTTAAGGCTAAACAAATATTGAAAAACTCATTTATCCTAAATTTACATATCACTTTTTAATTGCTTGTTTAACATACGTAGAGTGATTTTCCCGATTGTTTTATTTGTTTTAGTGTATCAAAACATAAAACAAACCTTAGTACTAGTACTAAGTTTCAAGTTCCTAGGTTTCAAATGTTTTGATAAGTATAGTAGTATTAAACTGTTAAAAATGACGAGCTGCTGTACCAGTGTACCATCGGTACACTGCATTTTTCAATGGAAAGTATCGAGGAATATCACTCTAAGTAATTTTATATAGTAAGTAGTTCAAATCATTCGGTATACCTGAAAAAATCTAATATATAAAATTATCGTGTCACAGTGTTTGTCTGCAAACTCCTCCGGAACGACTTCACCGATCGTTATGAAATTTGGTGTGTAAATTCTGTAGGTATGCGAATCGGACGTAAACTATTTCCCGTTTCGAAATTCTTAAAAGGGCTCCGCCCCAATGGCTCTGGAGTTTCTCATGTTAACCTTATGAGAAATGGAATTAATGAATCTTAACAGCTGTTTCAATTAAACAAGTTGGTTCTGTTCTATGATGTTCAATAGCATTAAAGTTACAAGGATTACCAACAGGGTGCAGCACTATTATTTCTTTTACATTTATGACAACAGCTAATTTGCAACCAAAAGGTGAGTGAGCGTAGCGAACGAACTTCAACCTGGAGGCGAGTTAGCGTAGCGAACGAGCTAACCTGAAGGCAAGTGAGCGCAGCGAACGAGCTCCAACCTAAAGGTGAGTGAGCGTAGCGAACGAGCTCCAACCCAAAGGTGAGTGAGCGTAGCGAACGAACTTCAACCTGGAGGCGAGTTAGCGTAGCGAACGAGCTAACCTGAAGGCAAGTGAGCGCAGCGAACGAGCTCCAACCTAAAGGTGAGTGAGCGTAGCGAACGAGCTCCAACCCAAAGGTGAGTGAGCGTAGCGAACGAACTTCAACCAGGACGTGATTGAGCGATGCGAACGAGATCATCTTGAAAATTAAACGTAACGGTACTTTCTTTCCATCGGTCTGTCTTAGGGGAAACCTATAACTTAGGCGATACGAAGTTCGCCGGGTCAGCTAGTACTTTATAAAAGTTTTAAAATAATTTTTCAGCTGTTCCTATGAATTTCTGTAACATTTAAATTAATTGAGATTTAATCGCAGCTGGTCCTTCTTTTGTTTTCATTTTAATCCCATGTTATTTAAATGGGCCAAAATCGTACTTTGAGGGCTTGCCAAGGGTTTATGGGTCAACGCACCGACTTAAGACCCTCAAAAGGCACTTCTACACGTTAAGGGCTTTCAAACAACATAAAAAACATTAAAATTGAGCCAGTGGTTTGGGCTGTAGGTCCGTCAACATCCAAGGAGAAAAAGGAGAACACGGAAAATTTGCGAATTTTCAAACTAGTTTTTCTTGGCTCTTTTCTTTTAAGTAAGTTTAGTTTTTTAAATTCTTTTTTTTTATTTTGTTGAGAATGAGTGCCCCTATCCAGTAGATGAACAATTATTTTAATAGCTTTTGTTTCTTCAGAGCTATAGACGAGTAAAAAAACTACTTTGTCACGTCATGTATATATACACTGCAGCAGCTGTGTACCGCTGGGGGACTTGGCGGGGCGGAACGCTGCCGCGTTCCTTAATTTGTAGATTTAATTGAAGATCAAATCAGGCAAATGGAAATTCTGTAAGGGTTGTTTTTTAACACCTCACTTTTTTTAAGAATATCACAATTAAAATCGGAAGAAAATGTTTTTAGTTGAGGATCATCAAAGTAGTACGAACGACCAACGATTTTGAGGTTAAACATGGTGAGGCAAGGCTCAAGCAGTTAGCGCGAGCACCGATGGAGCCGCCGCCGAGGCCGAGTCAGACTGCCAAAACTGGTTTCTGCGCATGACCGGCCCAGACGTGCAACAAAACCCCTGGGACTGGGCAGCGCCGGACAGTCTGTGCCATTTCGTGACCCATTCAACACGTCTCTCTCTAAGGCCCCGTTTATGCACCAAGAGCGGGAGCGGGGCGATAGCGGGCTCGCTCCCGCTGTGAAAATTTTGTCAAAATTGTGCAAGCGATAGCGGTAGCGGTTGGTCAACGGAGAATGGAAGGGGGACACAGTGGGTCAAGTTGGCAACCCTGGCTGCAGCCGCAAAAGTTAAAGTTGAAAGCAAAAGTTTAGTAAGGCCAATTGAGTATTTTAAAGGATTTTGACCTACACATCTTATATTACATAACCTCTGTGTCACCTTCCAATATCACTCTCCTTTGGCTGAAGTACAAGCAGCCTCCTTTGGGCAGAATACGCTGCTCAATTACCTAAACCCTCTTGTATCGCAGTTAAGGAGTGATTTAATAGGCTAAGCCTTAGCCTGGCTGTTATTGAAGAACTATATAATTTGAGGGTGACAATAGCCTAAACTTGTGTAATATAATGTCATATAAACTCAATGTTGCCTTCCAAACATCCCTCCTTTTGCTGAAGTACAAGCAGCATCCTTTGGGCAGTGTACGCCATTCTATAGCCTACTACCCTATATTAATATTGTATGCTCAACGAATTTCTGGTATTTAATTAAAATGTAGAGAGAGTTACGAAACACAATTAACTATAAGGTGTTTACGATTTACTAACGACATAACCTATTTGCCGCGCACAACAGTGTTTTGCTCGACATTTTGTTATTATTGTGGGTCTGATCCAAACTATCGATTGTATTGGTATAGGTAACTATCAAAGTTCATACCGAATCTACTACAGGAATAATAGTTTATAATTAGCCGTTGATTATAGGTGCTAGTGATTGGATCATTGACATTGACTAGCGATATAGCATTTTGATTTTGCTTGATTTTACTTTTGTATTCACGACACATCTGAATAGCCGATAGCTAATAACAACTGATTGGTTGATAAAAAAGTTATTTTGTATAATAATAATACTTAGCCTATTATATTATTACTATTCAACGTTATTTACTTTAAGGATTGGGTAAAGATAAGGATAGCTGTTTTATTGCTCGCATAGCTAGTGTTAGCCTGTTGATTAATTGGGATCTTTAAAGGTTAGTTATCCAAATTAACCTACCGTAACCTATTCTAGACTGCTTGAAGAATAGGTAATGAAGCTGCATATAGATTGGCAAACACTGCCTCTGGGACAACTATGATAGGCGACAACCCTTCTGTGGCATCTCACGAAACAGCGCATGTTCTTCGATTGTGTCATGGGCCACAGAAAAGCATCGCAAACGCTGGGTCGACGCTCCCCTTCTCAGGGTCAGCAAGCTTACTCTGTTTAGGCCTTCTAAAAAGGTTGCCTCTACACCTCTTGAGACTAGACAGACGAAGAATCAAATTAACTGTAGAACTGATAACTGGATTAACTGGTCATGGGCGATTCAGAAAACATTTACAACGGATGGGCTTATATGTTGGTGAACCGATCTGTAGGCACTGCGATAGGTCAGAAGAGACAGCCGATCACTTACTCTTTGATTGTAACGAGCTTTCTGACGCTAGAATATTAACTCTTGGGAATCTGGCTAGAGGAAGATATCTTCCTGAGGATGAACTAATTGGGAAGCTACAGGCATTCATTGGGCGCCTTAAGAAAACAATTGTCTGGGGTGCGCAATAATTCGATTTCGGATGAAGTGCTTAAAGGTCTCGACCTACCCCTGTTAGATAAGATAAGATAAGATAAGAGGTGCATACGGGCGTTTAAGTGACGATTAACCTACCGTAACCTATCCTAGATTGCTTGAAGAATATTCAGCATCCTAGTTAGCTGTGCACGCTATCTACCCTTAACCTTTATGTTGTTTCAAGCGCATTGCGTGGGGTTTAGCGAACAAGGTGCATACAGGCGTTTAGGTGACAATTAACTTACTATAACCTATCCTAGATTGCTTGAAGAATATTCAGCATCCTAGTTAGCTGTCCAGGCTATCTACCCTTAACCTTTTGTTGTTTCAAGTGTATTTGCGTGGGGTTAGGGTAGCGATCGGGGCGTAACCAGGTTTAATTTGTTCCTATAACCTTTGTTACCAATCCTAGTTTGCTCGAAGAATATTCAGCATCCTAACTAGCTGTACAGGCTATCTAACCTAATTCCAGAAATTTACTTTTGCGAGAAAATTGAATTAATATACCACACAACACCCTTGATTATACAACGACAACGTTTTCTTCCGCGTGTGATAGGGTAACGATGATGAGTGAATAGCGACAACTGGTTTGTATGTTTCACTGAGTTACCCTATCATTTTCAATAAAGGAATTTGATTCAACACAGACGACCGATACTATAGATTATTCGAATCGAAATTAATATTGAGTGGAATTTCAGAACAACAATATTTTGTTGGTTCATATCGACCCCTGGAAATTTAATCCCAGCACTGCTGAACTATCTTTGGGCGATAAGATAAATATATCCACACACACACGGAAATTCCCTCACAATTTACTTAGTCTGCAGGTTTGCTGCAGCACGGGTATTTTATTATTTTTCTTGGCCCTATGTAACCATTTAATAAGCAGAACACAATATTGGATGAAACCGATAACTGAATATTCTTGGATTATGTTATCTGTAATAGCCTAGTTAATTTACAAAGATAACACTTTGTAAAGTGTTAGCTGAAACACTTGTGAAGTGTTAGCTGTTTGTGAGTGTTAGTTGTTAGGTGGGAATTAGTTCACCTTTGTACTGTACCGGCTCACTCCTTGCTTTGCTGCAAACGATCCACGCACGGGCGCTTAGTCTATGTGGACGGGCAAATGCAAGGTTAAAAGAGACAGCCAACCTCTTAAAAAAAAAAAAAAAAAAAGAGATAACTCAATCCAAGATTTACACCTAATTAAAAATATGCTACAAAATAGACTTTGAGCTCAAGATACAATTCTTACAGATGCAAATTAATTGTAAGGCTTTGGAGATAACTAGTGTACCTGTTTCACAATCGAGCAATTTTCAAGTATTACAGGAGTTATTTCAATACTTTTGTTATGTACTTTAAATAAAAATCAATTTAATTACATAACCTGAAACAGATATTAGTCTATTGCGTTCTCAGCTGTCTGCTCCAAGTTTTACAAAAAAAATCAAACATTCAGGTTTGCCAACCGCTCGTATGGCCGTAACTTAAACAAAGCCAGTAAAATATTGGAGAAACCAAACACAAATTTTAACCCTTTCATTCCCAAGCATAGAAATAGCTATTAAAATTTTGTTCTGCGAGTTTTCTGTCTATTTACATTGTAAATATGCAAAATACATCAAGTTTGGAGCAATTTTTTATATTTTTCATAAAAAAGTTAGAATCATGAGTCCACATGGAGTCATTGGGAATCTACAACATGGAGGAACACTGGAACAAACGTATTGCTAAGATACTAAAAATTGTTTATATTTACAATAAACGCAATAAAATATCTATATTTATTAAAGAGGAAGTTTGTATATATATTATATATATATTTGAACCTTATGGACTCCGAAACCCCTCGACAGATTGTAATGAAACTAATACTTTCAGGTATTATTAAGCATTATTCAGAGATGGTTTGTGTGAAGTTTGGTGCAGATCCGTCAAAAGGGCTCTGCCCCAGTGGCTCTGGAGTTTCCCATGTTAAACTTATCAGTACTTATATTTAAATGGAATTAAAGAATCTTAACAGCTGGTTCAACTAAACAATTTGATTCTGTTATGTTCAATAGCATTAAAAAAGTTAATAGGTTTACCAACAGGGTGCAGCACTTTTTTTATGACAACAGCTAGTTTGCAACCAAAAGGTGAGTGAGCGTAGCGAACGAACTTCAACCTGGAGGCGAGTTAGCGTAGCGAACAAGCTCCAACCTAAAGGTGAGTAAGCGTAGCAAACAAACTTCAACCAGGACGTGATTGAGCCATGCGAATGAGCTCATCTTGAAAATGAACGAGCATTGACATAAAACCACATTAGGACAGGACAGGACGACGTCTGTCGGGCCAGCTAGTAAATATATAAAAATGAATATTACATAATAGTAAATTGAATGTTCAAAAATTTCTTACATTTAAAATAAACACAATAAAATAATAATACCAAGCCAAAATGATAGAATAAAAACCATAAATAGTAGAATAAATTGCCAAATAAATTAAATTTTTATGTGTATTTCTTTGAGAATATATTTACGCACAAATAAATAAGCAGAACTTATATTTTTTATTTATTTGCATGAAATTTAAATACTTTTTGTGATAGTTCAAACCAATGAAAATCCTGCTTCAATCTTGGCCGTAGATTCCCAATGATTCCATATGAACTCATAATTGATTTTGATCCTAGAGAGGTTATGTTTTGAAATACTCGCCTGAAACAATTTATATAGCATTCTAAAACTATAATCAATACAATGATATTTTTTCCATAGTTATAAGTTCATATCTTGCCACAATAAATTCCCAAAATGATGGAATATGCGGTTGCAGCCAAAATCATGTGCTTGGGGTCTGCCTTTCAAAATAACAACTTTGTAACCAGGGAAACAGTTATTCCAGTGCTGCCAACTTCAAGAATATAAGTTTACCTACCCAAACATAAGTTACAGATGGAATCATTGGGAAACAGCTGGCTTTATAAACTGCAATAAAAATCACGATTCCAAATGTACTCACTGGGAATGAAAGGGTTTCAAACGGAGTTTAAATGTAAACTAGTTTATTATAAACTAAGTTTACACCCTTATGGGGAAATGAGGCCTCAGGAGATTATAAGCCAATTTAAATATGTAGTTAATCGTTTTTTTGTTGTTTTTTTTTTTGTTGGACGAACAAAATACCCCAACCGCAGCAAACCTACTAAGCGAATTTCAATTTGCCTAAATTGAATTGCAATTAAATCTATTTAAATAACATTAGGTTTAATGAGTACCTAGGTTTGGTGCGACAGGGGGGCTAATTAAGTGTGTTTTTTGCAAAATACAGGGTGCGGCAAAAAACCGATCTATTTTCTGCAGAGCACTGTTCAGCGACAGGTCATCCGAGAGTGGTGGGAGTAGGCTCGTTGGAAAGCCTACATAATGCCATGTTTTGTAGTGCGGTTGAATAATGCGTTGGGTTAATTACTTTAGGACAACGGCTTCTGCGTTGAAAATGAAGCTGACATGCCTTCCAAAGTCAGATCGGACGCCAGACAACAAACATTCGATAGAGTTTGTGCTGCTGTGGAAAACAGTTCTTGTAGGCCCGCCCGAAAACAAACAGCTGCCTTGAACGTGTCTGACCGCTCAGTTTTACGAATTTTGAAGTTAATTTTCATCCCTATGGATTACAATAATAATCTGTATAGTTTGGTAATCATCCATACAGATAATCACGACGGAACCTCTCTATGTCGACCTAATTGAATAAAAGCACGGAACTGCTGCTGAGTTGCAATGACTAAATCATTACTTTTTTTAAACGACTAGATAACAACTGCACGTAGCTCATACGACCACTGCTCTATGACTACAAAAAATGGCATTGTATAGGCTTTCCAACGAGCCTACTCCCACTACCCTGAGACGACCTGTCGCTGAACAGTGCGCTGCAGAAAATGGATCGGTTTTTTTGCCGCACCCTAGTTAAGTAGGCCTACTATAAAATAAATAAATTTGCCATGTTTGATCAAAATATATCAGTAAACAAGCAAACTACAACAGTTTATAATATTCTCCATAAGAATAACTTGGGAATTTTTTATTTACAATTATTGAATTTTTTGTAATCAATAACCGTACGAAATCACTTTGATGTACTAAATTATTTTTTTTAAGCTCTTTGAAATGGTACAGAGAGAAATTGGGAAACTTTGTCTTTTGAGGGTCAAATATGAGAAAACCCAATTTTTACCCCATAAAACCCCGTTTCCATGGTCTGATCATGCTGGTTCGGGAACTTATTCATTTAAGTTTATCCTGCCTTGTCAAAAACAGACAAAATGACTCAAGTTATCACGTTCACGGATATACACATTTATATACATAAAATTTTGAACGGATGGTGTTTTTGGCCTCTGGGGACATCAAATGAAAAAGTAAATCGGTCCCCGGCCTAGGTCTTATAATGAGACTTATGGTATTATTTCCCTGTAGGGAAATTCGCTAAAATACCTTGAGTTCAAAAAAGAAATATTGAAAGCAGAAGGAGGAAACAATTAATAAGAGATCTTGTGTGTATGAGAAGAGTAGAAGAAAAGAGGCCTGGTCTAGCAGTAAGAAATCCAGATACTGTACACACTCCCTTGGAGAGATGAACTACTTTGGAAGTGAAAAATACACAAAGACATCGTGTTGTCACGATGGTAAAGCAAACTTGCCTAATGTCAGATCAAATTAAAAAATGCAAGAAATGTTTACTGGTAACAGCTATAGGTAAGTCAGGAAACATTTATATAAATAAAACACTATAGTTCGGCCGCTTAGAAAGCAACCTGCTGCAGCATTGGTTTAGCATTAGCGCGCAGGTCGTTTTCTAAGAGGCCGAACTATAACAAGCAAGACCAGATTCTGAAAAAATTATAAGATATTTTTACAAGTGTTTATTATATTAAACTGATATTAAAAGTGTATTTCCATTAGTTACATAAGCTTTAAGTTAAGTCATTTATACTCTTCAAAAATTATGACTGTAATAAGTTTTAAAATAACTCCTGTACTATTCCGGTACTTGACAATTGCTCGATTTCGAGCAACGGATTGTCTAGTATATTCATAAAAATGTACAATTAACAAAAACTGTATTTGAATTTAGAAGAGTAAACAAATTGTATTCTTACACATACCTTGTAAGTCTTATTGGAATATGTTTCAGGAAGAAGATCCAAAAAACGGTTTTGAAATCTTTCACCCAGCAAGATCATTTCTTCCTCTCCTTCGTGGGTTAAAAATTTGAGTTCTGAAGGATCGGCAGAAGGCACCCATGTCCTTAGTTTTTCAACCACCTCCGAACACAAGTTGCCTGTTTTATATCATTTTGAACATTACTAGCATGTTACAACAAAGCAACTTTGATTGCAATTGCGTAAAAACTGCAGTTAATACATTTGTTTTAACTTTTTCACTTATAGGAAATATATATTTACCTTAATGTATACAATACATACAATGTCAAATGAAAACTAACTTTTCAGTTTAAAAAAAGGTGAATTAAACATAATATGTATAAATTGGGCAGAAAACAATTAGGTAGCATGATAATGATGCTATTGACAAGAACACTCTTTACTTAGTGGAAACTGTGTTCCAAATTTTCTTAAGTCAGTGATTGATTTTTAGTTCTTAAAATAAATATTTTTAGGTACATATTATGACTATTCAACTTAAGAATTTAAGATAATGATTGAATTTCACGAATTTCCCATATAAGCCATATACCATAGGTCTTATGGTAAGACCTGGACCCGGGACCGATTTACTTTTTTTGTTTTGAGGTCCCCAGAGGCCAAAAACTCTATCCGTTCAAATTCATATAAGTCTATGTATAATTGAACACATTATTTATAACTTAGTAAACTTCATACTAGATAACTCGTTGCACAAAAACGAGCAAAACTGCAACTTTTAATAAAAGAATAAAGAACGTTAACATAAAAAGCTAGACCTCAATCAAAGACTAACATAAGGGTCTCAAATTATTGACTCCTCGGAGCTCTCGTCCCCACAAATTTCTTTCACAGTTTTAAAAGATTGGACAGATTGGTTGGTGTTTGCAATGTATGACTCTATTTCCCACATCAAATTTTCATTACATTTTTTGTCTATATTTTGTCTTAAACGCTGTTGGGTTCTAGTGTCAATGTCGTAAAAAGCTGTGCGTATTTAGGATCCCGACCTTGTTGAGGAATGGGAGGATCTACTCGGGTGGTAAAACGTGTCATTGATCTTTTAATTGTAGATCCCATGCGTGATCCGGCATCTATTTAGTTTCGGAGCTGACCCTGACAAAGGCGGAATTGATTGGACGAATGTTATCTAATTAATTTTTGAATCTAAGTCACGCAGTCATGTTTTCAGATTGGGAGTTTTCAATAAGTTTCTGAAAGTATGGCGAATTCTGCAAATGAGGTAAACGAACCTTTCCTTCATGGTAACAAAGAGTAAAAGTTGAACTGTCTTGGCCAGTCTTTTCTTGCTTAAAATGTAAGACACGACAATCTATACATTTAACGTTAATTTATCCGAGGTTGGATGTAGCACCATGACAGTCTAGTACTGCCGCTCTGTATCCATCAAATGTCCCAGTGGGAGGGTGTTGCAAGCGGTCTTGTTAGCGTTCCCTCCGGCCACTCACAGTTCTTTGTCTTAGAATTTAGTTTTAAATTTAAATAAAAACGAATGTTATACAAACAAGAAAAAACTACTTTACAAAGAAATTTTTAACACATTGTAAATTACATGTAAAATGGTAAGGTTACGGGTAGCTGCACTGCCAATAAGCACTTTTAAACATTCGCTTCATCAATACAACAGTACTGTAACCAAAACTACATTCGAGTATTCAGTAAAATACGATGCAAGGTAAATCAATCAACTATTAAAAATAATTTTTTGTCAACTCTTGCTAGGAAATACTTTATTTATGAACCAGATTAGTAAACAGATATTAAAATAAAAATAAAAATTCCGGCTTTGCTCTGGAAGTAATAAGTCCTGCAGTCTGTGGTTAGCCTTATCAACTATTTCAAACCATACCCATACGTTTAGTAGTACACAAAGTGAATTGAGTTTGTTCTAATGTGGAAGGGTAGTGCCACCGTTCCAAAATTTTAGTCCTTAATTGTACTTAACTCATGCCCTTTCTTGATATTCTGAGACATGTATGCACATCCAAGTGAAAATACTTAATTTGACACCTCTAATGTTAAAATCCATCCAGTAGTAATCAAGTTATGAGTCAGAAAAGAAAACTGCTTGCGTATTAATATATTGATTTCACAACAACTAGTTTCAACATTTATTTATGCCATAGTCATGAACAGGGGTAAGTTTATTTATTGAAAGGATTTTTAATGGGGTTTTATTTACATTGTGAACTTAAGTTTGTTCATTAGTAAGAAGGTTATGTTTTATTAAAGAAATGTTTTGTAGGACATTGTTCACAATTATCTTTGTAATTCACCTAAATTGTAAGCTAAAAGTAGATACTTGCCTAAAATTAAAGAATTAAAGTAAAACATATTTGTCATTAAACATCAATATCAAGTAATTGTTTTTATTGCTACACTAAGGTATGTTGTTAGATTATTTTGGATCTATTTACATCAAATATGTAGGGTACTACAAATATTTACTACAAATATGTAGTCATGACAAACATTTTAAGTATATGGTTGGTTTATGGGGGTGTGACTTGTAGTTTTCTCAAAAGTTCATGGGTACTTTGGGATTTATATATGGATAATAGTATAATATGAAATAAATCAATTTTCTAAATTTTATCAAAATATATTCATACAAGCAAACTACAACAGTTTACTAAATCTCCATAAGAATAACATAAAAATTTTAAATTAACAATTTTTTTGGAATTTTCTTCTTAACAAAAAAGTGCATGAAAACACTTCAATACACTAAATTATTTGGTTTTTTAGCTCTACAAAACGTTTTTAAAAAGAAATTGCAAAGTTTTACCATAAAACCAATAAACCCACGTTCCCATAGTTCGATCATGCTAGTTCACAAACTGGTCTGAATAAATGTAGGTTTACACATTTATACCAATTTTCATTAAAATCAGATTAATTTTCCTCAAGTTATCAAGCTAACGGACACATATATAAATAAATATCCATAGGTATATAAATCCCAAAGTACCCATGAACTTTTGAGAAAACTACAAGTCACACCCCCATAAACAATATACTTCAAATGTTCGTCATGACGAGAAACCTTGCACAGAACTATCCATTAATAAATTGCCCTTTAAGGTAGTCTTTCTAAATGTAAATTTCCAAATACCTAATGTAAAAAATACCTCAGCTGTACTTATCTGTTTGTTATTCTTTCAATTTATTTTATTACCTCTTGTTTGTATTACTGTATTCTGTTTTGTTTATTTCAGCTTAACTTTTTTAACCAATCAAATTATGAATTTGAACGAATCGTGTTTTTGGCCTCAGGGGATCTTCAAATGAAAAACTAAATCGGTCCTGGGTCCTGGTCTTATGATGAGACATACATTATTTACCGTAATAGCTTATTAACTATATGGGAAATTTGCTTAAATTTTTTTAAAATTTCAACAGCATATTGAAATTCAACAAAGTAAGACTGTATATATTAAGGGTGCACTCTACCTCAGCTCGGAAATCTCAGCTCGGGCTTCGTAGCTACAGTATGTTGCGCCATTGAGTACCGCCACGAGAAGCGCTTGCAGACGTTCACGGCAACTGCCTTTGTAAACTACCCATACATGCTAGTAAAAAACAATGAGTGGAGTTTTACAGAACAAAGAAAAATCTATGCGACCCTGGTTTTAGAATTTTAAACTAAAAATTCTATAATGAGTTAAAGCAGTCTAAAATTGCCGTTTCGTTTTTTTGTCTACATTCAAAGAAGATTTTCAGACTTTGTGGTAGGATATTAAATATATTGAAACCACAACAATCTAGATAATTTAATCATCTTCAAAATACTAACCTAACTTTTATTCTACGTTAAGCTATTTTATTAATTAGCCTTCGGAACACTGTTGCCCAGCCCTTGCGTTTACACAAAACGGCAGGGGTAGATTGCACCCTTAATATGACATTTCTATACAATGTTATCAGTCTGTTATAAAATATAACACAAGGTGACTTTCTGAATCATATTGGATTTATTTAGTGCGTGTTCCAATGATGTTAACAACACATTTACATAGCTCTAAAGCTTGCAAACCGCATACAGTATTTTTTTTAATTAATGAGTTAAAAATTGAAAAATAGAGTGGCAAAACAACTTTACCAACATTTAACACATCCTTTATAGGATGAAACTGTTTAATAAGTTTTAATTATAACCTTTTTCTGATTCATGATGTCCAATGACGATTGTTTTTAATGCTGGCAAATTAATCCTCATTTTGTCAACTAGTGTTCTTCCGGGATTTCTTGTTCCATGACGAATAATCGCCCAAATTCTTGTGGGTGAACAACCTAGAAAATTGGTTAACCTTAGGAGAAAAGACATGTTAAATTAGTTTAACTGTTTTATTGTTATAGATATAAAATCATAAATGATGTTATGTGGCCTTCTCCTTACGGAGTCATTCCATGTCAAATGATCCAGGGAGTGACACCCAAGGTTGTCAGAATTTTATGAAATTTGGTGAGTTAGTTCAAACCACTGACGTGAGAAACCTCAAATCTTTTTCCAACATCTAGATAATTTTCTGAGAAATAGTACGTTGATGTTTTATCTTAACATTGGACACTTGTCAAATCGCAACGCAGCATCATTTTATACCTTTTTTGTTATCAATCTGCTTATTAAGCTACAGTAGTAACACTTTGTTCAGGATGAAATGTATAGAGTCTAGCCTCAACTATAGGCCTAGATGACGAATGGTAGCGAACGTATGAAATAAGAAACTGCCCAACTTACCTTTTTTTTTAAACTAAATCACTACCTATTGCTTTATTAATCAAGATTAGGGTAATTATATTGATCACAGACTTCACGTAAAAATAGTATTTTTTACGCTATTATGATGCTAAATAACGTCCTAAATTGAAAAATGACTGTCGTTTTTGTGGAAAAGTCAAATAAACATGGAAAATCAGAAAAAAGACGCAAATATTTCTAAAGTCTAAACACACATTTAAGGTACCCATTTAAATTGTGGGGAATTGTATACCGTACTGAAAGTGAATGTAATTATTTTTTCCATGCGATAAATATCAAACGCACTGTCGTCTAAAAAGTTAATGAAACGGCAAGGATGATAAATGATAAAAATGGTGAGGATGTCACTAACCTCGAATATAAACAAAGCTTATTAGAAAATATTTATACAACCAAAATATAAACCTCAGCACCATGTTAAGATTGTCTGTTTACATAAGAGCTAGTAACGTTATTTGTTTTCCTTTATGATCCATACTCAACATGTTTTAATATCTTCAAACGCATCTAAATTAAGTACAGAAATTAATAACTGATCTTATTTGGACAAAAGTAAGTTATATATGCCTATTAATTATGAAATGAAACTGTTCTAAACTAACCTAACCTATCAAACTTGCTAAAACATTTCAAAATTCTGTTTGATAACAGAAAAGGCATGTGGGGAATATCAAACGTAAATTTGAAATGTTACAGCAAGTTTGGTTAGGTTAGTTAAGAATTTCTTAATCAATACACTATATTAATTTTCATAATCAATACATGTATATTAATTTATCAAATGGTATCAAAGTACTTAGAAGCTAACTTACATGGTGAAAACTAAAGCTTAACCCAACCTAACCTAAAATTTTACAAATTTTTTTTATGATAGCAGGTTTTAAAGTCTTGATTCTAAAAGCATCTGACACAACTTTCCCACAACAACAAATCGTTATGCATCACTGAGTAATTACCAACCAGAAGAGGAAGACCTTTACATTTCTACTCATAATTACGAGACATCGGGACACAAAAAACTCCTACCTCAAATAAGCAGATGCCGAATAAAAGTAGAAAACATGTTGCTAAACCTAACATGTTTAAAGATAGAAAACATGCTACAATTGAAAATAAGATGAATTCCACACAAACGAGTGGGAGCTTACCTCAGCGGACCAAAGTGTATGTCACTGCAGACAGCCATGGAAAAGGATTAGGAAATGTATTACAGTCATTGCTACCTCGATCTATTGACACCTTTGTTTCAGAGCAAGCTCTGGGGGAAAACTTGACCATATTTTAGAGAAAACTGCAAACATTGTAAGGGACTTCAACGAGAATGACATAGCTGTAACATTGAAGACATCACTGAGAAAGTTCAAACTAAGGAAGAAAACATTCCAGTTACATTGAATAATTTTGATAATGCAAACAGTCATACAAATGGAATCTATCTGACGCAACCCTACCGTTTTGACTTGGCACGTGACAACCATTTAAACAAAGAAATTCATAAAACCAACTGTGAATTAAAAAAAATGACACATCTCAATTTAATAAATATTAGTGACTTCAAACGTAAATTTTTCACTGTTCAAGACAACACCTGAATAGGCTTGGGAAGCAGGTGCTAAGCAGAAGAATAGCAGTGTTAGGTAAAAGAATAGCGATGAATGCTCCCTGGTTTATTAGAAACAGACATGAAGAGCTAGGAGTGGAGTCTATCTCGGCCTTTATTGAAAAAAACCACCTCAAAATTTCTGAAATCTTTAAACAATGTTCCTGGTGCATTAACTTTTCATCTTGGTGAAGCAACTGAGAACAGGAGATTACGTCGAAGGCTCCCTCAAGATCTATTGGATGAATGAAGCCTAAAGAAGATTAAATATATTTCTCTAAATTATTTATGTTACAGGGTGTCTCAGGTCTGGGCGAACCCACGATGTTATTATTGTTAATTTCTTGTTTATTTTGTTAACACTTCTGTGAATAATGTCGACTACATTGAACCAGAAATAAATGCTGTAAAAAAAATCTTATGAATAAATTATTACTGTTCTTTTTTATTACATTTATTTGATAACACCAATAAACCAGCTGACTAATATTAATAATAAATTAGACTGAATATCATTGTTCTAATGCATACTAAATTTGCATTCAGCTTAAAATAACATACTACGGTACCCTATAACAAAAACTATATTCAACAAGAGACTTTGCATTAAATCAAAAACTTACAAAACAATTGGCAGAAATTGAAACAAATATATTCTTAAAAGTAATCGAGGAAGACATGGATACCAACATTGAGAAGAATAGCAATGACCCTGAAGTTTCATATGCTCACTGTATTTCAGCGGATTTTTATGACCAAAAGAAACACATGAGTCAAGGAGTTGCCACAGTTTAGAGACATGTTTGGAAGACCAAGTAAAAAAGACTTTTGTTCAAGAAATTTTACATATCAGAAAACTGTAAAGGGAGCTGCTGTGTGTAGTCTCGTAACAAAGCCCAAATATTTTCAAAACTCTAACAATTTTTCTGAATGCAAAACAAACTATGATCTGGCCTTCGCTCAACTCACTGATTATTTTAAAACTCGTAATTTAAAAACTTTAATATACTCTACTATGGGCTGCAACCGAGATCGTGTCACTCCTGCTCATTTTGTCTCAAACCTATTGGAATTTCAAAAACAAACAGGAGCTGCTGTGACCATTATAACAGGCAAAGGAATATCAAATACATTAAAAAAAAATGTATTAAAGCAATCATCATATATAAAATATCTTAAACAAACAATCGTTGATCAGTACATTCAGAGGTGCCAAATACAAAACAACCCTGTTGAAAATTGTAAAAATTCATCATTAATTTCACCATCCCGTAGCAGAAACCCCAGCCGATAACTCCCAACAACCCCACCATCAGCACAAGCAGCCCACCAACAGTTCCAGGTCATATTTTATTTAGTGAAGTGATAAAGATATTGGAAACTGTTTTAAAAAAGCAGAGCAGTGAAAGATTAAAATAGTAATATAATAGAAAGTAGCAATAGTAATAAGGACAAACATGTAATAAATCCACTTCATTCTTCTTTAAACTTACTGGACAAGGCACCACTAATAAAAAGATAGGACTAACTAAAAATTCAAAATTTAAAATTTTCCACCAAAATGTACAACTTAGAATCAAGAATTGAGCAACTAGAAATAACCATAGATGAATTAAATCCAGATGTAATGATACTAACTGAACATGATTTGAAACCAGATGGTAAACCTTATGTAGGCCTACCTTGGTAAACATAAAAAAATATCAAATTATATATCAAATTATATCGTTTTCAAGACAAAATTCCTCTAATGGCGGTGTCATGATTGTGTCCAAGATGGACATTGAAAGGAAACAGGTTGATATTCCCGAATATTTGTCAAATAGATTTATAAAATAAAAACAGTTTGAGCTCTGTGCTTATAGTTTTGTTAAATGTAATTTTAGGTTCTTAATAGTTGGTGTCTATAGATCCCCTAGTTCAGATTATCAAACATTTTAGATAGACTAAGTATTTTTATTGACTTTTTAACAAGAAATACACACATAATTGGAGGAGATATTAATATTGATGTTTTGAAAAATTATTATAAGAAAAAAAAAATAAGAAAAAATAGGTTTAAATTACTGAAACAACAAGAAACAAAACACGGCCTCTACACTGAATCGGACAAAATTAACAATAAAATTGTCTTCAGCTGATCCATAAGGATGAGAAATCTACCAAGGGAGTGTTTGTTTTATCTATGCTTCTATGTTTCAGTGAGATAACAATTAATTAAAGGGTTCCTATCATAAATAAATCGTGCGTTTCGCCTAAATTACATCCCAAAACCCTCACCTTAGTGTTTGCAGTAAAAAAATTTCACATTTTCCTTTATGGCAAGAAGTTTCTTTTGGCTACTGATCACAGGCCTTTGACGTTTTTATTAGGCCCTACCAGGAGTATACCTACCTTAGCCGCTGCCCGTGTACAACGTTGGGCTCTGATCCTATCGGCCTATGAATATGAGATTGTTTACAAGAAGGGTTGTGATATGGCCAATGCCGATGGGCTTTCAAGGTTACCATGCCAAAATGAGAGGCCGGGACCGGAAAACACAGTTGCGTTTTTCTCCATAGCAAACGAACTACCGGTTACTGCCAAAGAAATTAGTACAGCAACTCGTTACGACCCGATCTTGTCAAAGGTTCTTGATTTTACAATCCATGGTTGGCCAGAATACGTATGCAACGAACTTCTGAAACCGTATGTTGTGAGGAGCCATGAATTGTCCGTGGATGGAGATTGTGTTTTGTGGGAGAGGAGAGTTATTATCCCGGAACCGTACCGTAAAGAAATCTTGTTTTTGCTACACAAAGAGCACCCTGGCGGCTCAAGAATGAAAAACCTGGCGCGAGGGTATATATGGTGGCCGAAAATGGACTCGGATATTGAAGAGCTGGTTAAAGGCTGTGGAATTTGCCAATCAACTCGCAACGCTTTGCCCCTTGCCCCATTACAGCGCTGGTCTTGGCCTAACCAGCCCTGGCAGAGAGTCCATGTGGATTTTGCGTCTTTCCATAACAAGGAATTCCTAATTCTGGTGGACAGTTACTCTAAGTGGCTGGAAGTGTTTCAAATGCAAACAACAACATCGGCAAAGACAATTGAAAGATTGAGATCTTGTTTTGCGGTATTCGGTCTGCCTTGTACTCTGGTGAGTGATGGAGGACCTCAGTTGAGATCCTAGGAATTTGAAGAATTCTTAAAGGCAAATGGCATTTTGCATGTAGTTAGTCCGCCTTATCATCCGGCTAGTAACGGCCTCGCTGAGCGTGCTGTCCAAACTACTAAGAACACCTTTTTGAGACAAATGCTGCAAGATGAAATGTCTAAATCTAACAGGTCCGTTCAACATCGCATTGATAGTTTTTTATTTGTGTATAGAAATACACCACATACAGCAACCGGTTGTTCCCCAGCAGAAATGTTTTTCAAATTCAAGCCTAGGACTCATCTTTGTTAAAGCCACATTTGGAAGCTAAGGTCAACGAAAATCAAGAACGTATCATTCAGACAAGGAACAAGGGGGTAACTCCCAGGAACTTTGCTGTGGGACAAAAGGTATTCGTAAAAAGCGTCAGGAATGAAAGGTTAAACTGGCTGCCTGGTATTGTTGCAAAAATTGTAAGTCCCATGACCTATTTAGTGAAGACCGAGGGCCGTACAAGATTTGTTCATGCCGACCACTTACGTGAGAACCATGTGGTGTCAGAGGATGAAGAGGATACAATAATTCCAATACCAACTACGCAAATTATTAAATCACCCCCTGCAAGGCTGGATGTAGGAATTCCTGTACCTAGTACTCAGCCAGAGACATCTGATGTGCAAGAAAGTGTATCCCCATCCAACGAAGTCAAGAATAAAAGTCCAGGCCCGCATAAGAGTCCTAAGATGCTTTTGCGTCGATCTCAAAGAGAGCGGCGAGCGCCTACAAAATTAGATTGGTAAAAAAAGATTTGGTTTCCCCCCAAAGAAGAAGTTGTTTATTTTTGTTTTATAATCGGTTGGGAGGGAATGTTATATATTCAAGAAGAGTTTTATGTTATATTATATAGAGGCAAGTTGACCTCATCAAATAGTTTTTATGTTAACTTATCGGGCCTGGTGAAGGAACCAAACCAGGATGAGTCATTCGGTCAAAGTCCAAGAGGCTGACTAGCCGATCGAGAAGGCACAGTGACGGAACGCCATTCGACGTTATGAACCCGGTGAGTAAAGTCAACTTGTACGTAGTTGTGTCTTGTACTTGTCCGGTTCTGTTCATTTCCAACGTCCGAGTCATAAAACCTAGCTCAATAAAATAAAAGGGCAAACTGAATTATTAAACTCAACACTTTTAATTGAACCAACTAAAGAAGACATAGATTAGACTATTATTGTTTTTAACAACACATTTAACAATTTAACCATCTGGTATTCATCATTGAAGTATAACATTAAAAACAGACATGTGGCAAATATTAAATTGCACTCAACACCCCTCCTCAATTTAATAATTTTACATTTGACACAATTAACAAACAAACAATCCTAACATCTTTCTCAAGAAATGAGAAACGAATGAATAGCTTGATTCCATGCTAATGGTGCCTGTTTCAAGCCATATAGTGCCTTTTGCAAATTGCAAACGGAGTCGGGTGTTCCTTCAACTCCTTCAGGAATGGTCATATATATTTCCTCCTTCAGCTCCCCATGAAGAAAAGCATTGTTGACGTTTGATTGTTCAAGAATTAATCTACGTTCATTTGCTACAGCCAGCAACACCCACCTAACTGTTGCAAGAGCATATGTTTCTTCGTAGTCAAAACCCTTCCTCTGTGAACATCCTTTGATAACAAGTCTTGCCTTGTATCGTTCAATATTTCCGTCCATGTCTTTCTTCGATTTGAAAACCCATTTACTGGAGATAGCTTTCCTTCCAGGTGGTAGTTCAGAAGTCCAAGTTTTGTTTTCCTTTATAGAGGTAAGTTCTTCCTTTACAGCTTGATACCAATGATCCTTATCATCACGTGATGCAATATTCTTGTAACTTTGCGGTACATCATCAACAAAGGATTCAGCATTCAGAGCAAGAACTGCATAATCCTGTAAGTATCTTGGCACATTCCTCTTTCTGGTAGAGTGTCTTATTGTTTCTTCTTCACTTACATGGTCTTCAATTTCTTCTTCCTCTTCTTCAAGATCTGGTATAGAAATTCTTTGATTTTCATCAGACAATGATCTGGGTTCTCCTTTGTTCTTGTCTTCCTTTTTACTCGATCTGGATTCATGTACATGATCGGGAATCCAGTCTTCAATTGGTGTGCTCTCAAAGTTAAATTTTTCCTCATAAAACACAACATTTCTTCCAGTGATTATTTTTCCTTCTTCAGGACACCACAGTCGATAACCATTAGGACAATATCCAGTAAAGTAACACTTCAAGCACTTGCTGTCAAATTTAGTTGATATTAATTCCTTAGGTAACAGCAAATATGCTGCACAGCCAAAAACTCTTTTACTAAGATTAGGCTTCTCATTGTACCATAAAGCAGCGGGGATCTTTCCTCCTAAAGCTGATGTCGGACTTCGGTTGATTAGATATACGGCAGTTCGAACAGCTTCTGACCAAAATGTCTTACCTAATTCACAATTAAGTATTAAACAACGAGCCCTTTCAACAATAGTCCTGTTTATTCGTTCTGAGACACCGTTCTGTTGAGGAGTATATCTGATTGTGAACTCATACTGAATTCCTTGCTCCTCAAAAAACTGCTTCAACTCATTTGACATGTATTCACGACCATTGTCACAACGAATTCTGCTAATCTTTAGATTGAAATGAGATGTAGCCAAAGCATGATACATCTTGACATATCTTGTGACTTCCGACTTCGATTCTAGAGCATAGGCCACCGTGAAATGAGTAAAGTCGTCAATAAAAGTGATGATATATTTCTTACCGTCAAATGAAACTGGTGAGATTGGACCACACAAATCACTGTGAATCAACTCAAGAGGTCTGGTGGCACGTCTCCTGTTCTGATTGTAAGGAAATTGTGATTGTTTCCCTTCAACACACTTTGAACACTTTTCTAAGGGTAATGTTGAAGTATTCAACTCCATCCCATCTACCTGCGACCTGAGACTTTTAATACAACCATAGCTCAAATGACCAAGCCTGTCATGCCACAGCTTCATTTCTGTTTCAGTTGAAGACGCTGACAAAGCTTTGTGTTGCAAAAAATTTAACATATATAACTGAGAATTGTTTCTTTTTGCAACCGCAACAGTTTGATTAAATCTTTCTTAATCAAGCCACATGAATTTTGAAAGATAACACAAAAACCATTAATTTCCAATTTTCTTACTGAAAGTAAATTGTGACTAATTCCAGGTACAGATAAAACATCTTTGATTGTTATTTTAATTGCCTTCCCTTCCACAACACTAGTGACATACAATTCCCCTTTACATTATGCTTCAAGATAAGTTCCAGACTTGGCTACTTTGATTTTAATAGGTTGTTCTAATTTCTTAAAGTTAGAGAGACATACCTCATTACTGTTAACCAGATGTTCTGTTGCTCCAGAGTCTAATATCCAATTTATGGTATCTGCTGAACAGTCTTCACTTGATGTTCCAAAACAAAATGCATCTTCCTGTTTGGTGTCGACCACGTTCGCAGAATTATTTTTCTTTGATGGGTTCTGTGGTAATTTGACTCTGCAGTCAGCTCGTTTGTGTCCAAGCTTTCCGCATCTGTGACAAGTGAAATTGAACGAGTTGCCAGAAGTTCCTTGATTTCCTGGAAATGTTTCCCCTTGTTGAGACTGATGGAAGGCAGTAGGTGGTGATGTACAATCAAATTCCATTTTTTCAACGCCCCTCCTCTTTGTCTCCTCTTCCAGCAGTCTGACCTTCACAAAGCTTAGAGATAAGTCCTTCATTGATAGAGTCTCTATGGCCGTGACAACGACGTCATATTCTTTGGGCATGGTCAGTAATGGGTGACAAACAATGTCAGATTCCTCGACAGTTGCTCCTGTAGAACGTAACTCTCTTATGACTTTGTCAAATTTCAGAAAGTGACGATTTAAAACGTCATTCTTCGCATCAAACTTCATTGTTAGTAACTGCTTCCTTAGTAGAAGTTGGCTAGCTATTCCTTTCCTTTCAAATGTGTTGCAGAGAGATTGCCATAGTTCAAAAGCAGTTGCCTTGTCTTTTGCATATTCCAAATGGCTGTCGGCAATACGCTGTATAATCTGCAACTTGCACTTCCGATCTTGTTTCGCTAATTCCAACAACCTTGCTTCCTTCCTCTCTCGTTGTTCATCTGTGTCTTTATCCAGAAATTCAACTTTGGTAACATAAGATTCCTTTACAAAAGATAATAATTCCAATTCCTCCAACAGAGTTTCAATTCTAAATTTCCAATTGCTGAAATTGGTTCCATCAAACAATGGTATTCGATACTTTTCATGTTCAGTTACCATATTAATTCAATTTCATTAGCCAGGTAAAAAATATTAATAAACTCCGTATTTAAACAGCCCTGGGCCCATAACCTGTAAATATGTGGTTTCCCTGGACACTAAATTAAAATACCTAGCTCAATAAAATAAAAGGGCAAACTGAATTATTAAACTCAACACTTTTAATTGAACCAACTAAAGAAGACATAGATTAGACTATTATTGTTTTTAACAACACATTTAACAATTTAACCATCTGGTATTCATCATTGAAGTATAACATTAAAAACAGACATGTGGCAAATATTAAATTGCACTCAACAGAATTAACAACTCTTAAGTAGATAGCACATCCGTAGCCAACTTCCGAGGCATCCGAAAATCCATGGAGCTGAACGTCAGTGGTTTCTGGAAGCAGAACGAGTCGGGGAATGGTTAAGTTGCTGAGATGAGGAAGAGTTTCAAAAAACTTGGAAGATTGTCGAACAATATCAATTGGCAGTGGTTGATCCCAGTCGAGTCCCAGAGTCCAAATTTTTTGGATCAAACATTTTGCCCAAAGGACTACAGGTGTAATTAACCCAAGCGGGTCATAGACCTTGGATACTTGGGACAATAGGCCACGTTTGGTAGAAGGTGGTTGTCCTATGTGAACATCGTAAGAAAACTTGTCTGAATTTGGATTCTATTTACGGCCTAAGACTTTGATAGAGGGATCGGCAGAGCTTTTGTCTCCAAAAATGAATTCTTGATCATGAGATGGAACATCTTCTAATATCTTATGATTGTTGCTGGACCATTTCCTAAGTTTAAATCCACCAGAATCTAAGAGACTGATTAGTTCAGATTTTATCTTCAGGGTGTGATCAAGTGAGTCACCTCCTGTAAGGACATCATCGACAAACATTGAGTTTAAAATAACCTCACTTGCAAGAGGAAATTTTTCTGAGTCTTCCAAAGCCAGCTGTCTTAGAGAACGCAAGGCTAAGAATGGTGAACTTGATACACCGTAGGTTACTGTGTTGAGAAGAAAAGTAGACATAGGTTTCTCTGGGCTATCTCTCCACAAAATTGCCTGAAAAGACTTATGCTGCGGGTTGACAAGTATTTGACAATACATTTTCTCAATGTCGGTTGTAAATACATACAAGTGAAGGCGAAAAAGCGAAAGAATTTTACAAATGTCAGTCTGAAGCTTCGGACCTACTAACAATTCATCATTTAGTAATTTTCCAGTTGAGGTTGGAGCTGATGCATTAAATACTACTCGTAGTTTTGATGAAGAGGAGTTTTTCTTGAAGATTCCGTGATGCGGGATGTAGTAAGCTGGTGTTACAGAGTTTACAACCTGTGGTGTTACAACCTCGGACATATGACCCAAATCTCTATATTCATTCATGAATGTTGAGTAGGCTCCCTTTATATCAGGATTTTGATTGAATTTTCTTTCCAGAGATAAAAAACAATGCTTAGCTCTGCTGTACGACTCACCAAGGTCGGGACAATCATTTTTAAAGGGCAGGTCAACAACAAAACGACCAGCTGAATCTCTTTGAACTGTTGACGCGTAGATTGACTCACATCGTTCATCTTCTGGGCTAGTTTGGCAATGATTCATCGGGGGTTCTTCAATTTCCCAGAATTTGCGCAGATTCGACTCCAGTGATACTTGGTCTAATATAGCTAAATTAACAGAAACGGACTGAGTCGTTGGAATTGGCAAACGTGATTCACCGATGAGTAACCATCCAAAAATGGTGTGAAAGGCAGTAGCCTACCTTATACTGTCCAAACTTTAGGTTAGGTTGTGTCTCACCTGCAGCTTCGAGTGACTTGCAGTGTTCCTTTAGAAATTCAATGAAATCAGACAAGGAGGGATATTCCCTATTAGAGAACTTGCGTTCGAATAACTGTCTTGTATGCCTGTCCACGGTTTTCAGAGCTACGTGCAGAATAATTAATTCACCCAAGCTATCAGGTATCTCCATTTGCTTTAAGGCTGAAGAATTCTCATTTAGTGTGTCCAGTAGAGTTCTTAATGGTTTAGGAGACTCAAAATGGATGGGGGTAAGACTTAAAATTTCGTCAATGTAATTGGCTGCTAACAACCTTTTGTTGTCATATCTCTCATTTAACTGTGTCCAAACAAGTTCATAGTTGTCAGAAAAAATGGGAATGCCTTTTACCAAGGTATGCGGTTCACCCTTTGTACTTGAAAGTAAAAAATAAAGTTTTTCTACAGGGGACAACGATAAATTATTGTGAACAAGAGCAAGAAAAAGGTCCTTGTAATTAGGCCAGTCTTTCAAAACTCCCTCAAATGTGGGTAGATTGATTTTTGGGAGTCTGACAGCTGTGGAGGCGATAGGCTTAACATTTTCAATATTTTCCTGTTTAACAAGAGGTGAAAGAAACTTGTCTTTGGTAGCAAGAATAAAAAAATATTTCTCATCTACAACCTTATTTTTGGCAAGAATTTCCTCCATCTGAGAAGTATCTTTGAGCTGGACATAACCTTTCACTATGTCAGATTGGTAACGCTCAAAACTTTCATAGTGGGCAGGGAGACGATCACAACGAACTTTGAACTCTGATAATTCAATTGGGCTAGCCTCTATAGACAAAGTTTCAGCTTGATTGTGCAAAAACTCAATTTTTTGAACAATATTATCTCTTTTATAAATCAGAAGATCAATATCTCTCTTTAGTTTGGCATCTGCCATTGTAAATGCTATTTATTGTCATTTACAAATAGCCTAGATCTGTAGAAACCCAAGAAACTCCACAACAAATATTTATAAGTTACCACTTGACTGAGAGCAAATTCAATTAAAATTATTTGTTAAGTATTGCAGAAAACTTCAATTATGTTGTCTTGATAAATAGTCTTCTTAATCTGCATGTAATTGTAAAATTATTAACACATTCGCTGCTGAAAACCTTTAAACAGGCGCTCGCCAATTGCGGCGAGGCCCGGGCGGAGCCCCGACGCGCTAACTGAATCAGCGATCGCTATTGGTATTGAAATATCTCAGTAAGACGAATCACAAAAGAGCAGTGGTGATTGTTCTGCGTTACTCCGAAAGTGGACGTAGTTCACTGAAACACCCAAAGGTAGCAGCACTGCCTGGATCAATAACCAGAGTCTTTGTAATACGGCTCGAACTGAGAAAATCCCCGAAAACGGGACAAAAGCATTGCCAGACGGGATTTTACGGGAAATCTTTGTACCAACCTACACCAGAATAAAGCTCGCATTATAAGCTACAGGCTGGTAAAGATTACAACGTTCCCCCGACAATGGCTGAACCACACTGATCCGGCAAACAATGCAATGCGCGCTCCCCCACCGGTGGACCCGCTCCTCAGCAGAGACGCGCGGGGTCCACCGGTGGACCCGCCGCATCGAATGTGTTAAAGTGGCAATCTCTGTTTACAATAAACCAACCAGTGACAATATTATTGTAAGTGCCAGACTCTTCAATATTTATACAAAATGGTGAAAATAAACAGTCAGTATCAAACAAATATTTAAAAAAGAATAATTCTTAGCAACTTAAATAAATCAGCATAAAATCTTCATATCTGGGAAATTTCTTCTTTAGTTTTACCCAAAAGGGATATTTCAGGGGAAATTTCCCACACTGTGGGGTAATTGTGGGGAATCTTGGTGGGTAATTCCAGGGAAATTTTCCCTCAGGTTGTAATCCTGACAAAACACCTGAATCATCCTGCAATCTTGCACATGTGAATCAAATTGCCAAAAAACTAATAAATCTTGATGTAAACTATTTTAACTGGTGGAAATTGATTGCGAATTGATTAAAAATGATAATAAAACTGCTGATAACTAAAATACTTCTTCAAATAGTCTTTAAATAAGCAAGTGAATGTAAAGCTAGGCCAGATTTGATTTTGCTAATTTTTTTAGTAAAAAACAGGAATAATAGGAAAATTTATGAATCCGGCTCGAAGGACCATGAAAATAAAGCGATTAGGAATGATGTGATTAAAATGAGTAGGAGGTGGCGAAACTAAAAGGATTTGCTAAAATTAGGAGTACCTCATACTGTAGATTCCTGCTGTTCCAGCCATATTGAAGAAGTGAAGTCATGTGACCCAGTGGACTTCCCAGGTGACTCTTGATTTGAGGTAGTGGGGTATGGCGGCAAATTTGAATACTGGTATAGGATGGATAGGTAAACTGGCTGTAGGTCTTGGGGAAATAAAATGAAATTATTCTGGTCAAGCAAAGGGGATTAAAAATAAAATGGTTTTGAAACTTAAATAAATCTGGCCTTAACAACTTTGTTGAACTTTCAAAAACTTCTCCTAATCACACAATCAAACTTGCATCAAAAAATCAAACTAGGTACATCAATCGAAGGTAAGGGACTTGTAAAACTTACTAAGGATGGTTCAGTTGTTAACATCCTAGACACACTGCATGTGCCAGATCTAACAACAAACAAACAAAATCACTGAAAAAGGATGTAGTGTAACCTTTGATCAAAATAAAGCTGTAATTAGAAACTTAAAAAATGAAGAGTATTTGCAAGCAACCAAAATAAATGGTCTTTACTATGTTGAATTTGATGATTTTGAAAATGCCAATCTTGTTACAAACAGCTGTAAAATTAATGAATGGCATTTAAAACTTGGACACATAAATGAAAGCGATTTAAAACATGCTCTTAAAAATGGAACAATTAAGGGACTTGACTTCAATCCAAATGAAAAACTCGGTGATTGTGAAGTATCAGTCGAAAATGACAAAATTGCCTTTCCCAGTACAAAATGATTTAAAGGAATTAGATTATTTGGAAATAGTACACTCTGATGTTTGTGGACCAATGAAAGTCACATTGCCAGGTGGTTCTAAATACTTTGTAACTTTTACTGACGAGAAATCCCGTTATAGTAAAGTTTATTTCCTCAAACACAAGAATGAAGTTCTAAAATATTTCAAAATATACAAAAATGAAATGGAAAAACTTCAAAGACAAGAAGATTAAGTTTCTACAAACGGACAATAGTGGTGAATACTGTAGCGATGCATTTAACACGTTCGCGGCGGCATGGGAGCGATCGCTCCCATACAGAACCCTAATGCCATCCTGGTGGGTGCGATCGCTCCCAAGCTGCAATGCAGTACGAAATGATTTATTTTTAAGCCAGGATTAGAGCTAGAAACTTGAAACCTTGCACAGCACTGCTCAATAGTATACTGTATTTGGTGTTGTGTAGGTTGGTAGTAAATTTCCCCGTAAAATCCCCGTCTGGCAATCTCAAAAATCTACTTTTTGTTTCGTCTTTTTCCCTCCATTTGGCAATACAATTCCAACGGGACCGGCTATGTTCCAAGCAGTGCTGCCATCTGTGGGTGTTTAGCGAACTACGTCGACTCTCGTTGTAAAGCAGGACATCCTCGCACGTCATTTGCTATTCGTCAGACTGAAATTAGAAAGCCAATCACACGCAGCAATCAGGTTTGTTTGACGCTGAGGGCTGCGCCGCACTGGGGATACGCCCGCCATTTGACGTTCCGCCGCAAACGTGTTAAGAAATATCTACAAGACAATGGCATTCAAAGACGACTTTCAGCTCCTTATACACCAGAGCAAAACGGTCTTGCCGAAAGACTTAACAGAACACTACTTAACAAATCAAGATGTCTCATGACAGAGTCGAAACTTGCTCCAATGTTCTGGGCTGAAGCATTGAACACAGCAAACTACTTGCGGAATCGATGTCCATCAAGAGCAATCGATCACAAAACACCTTTTGAAATGTGGGTTGGAAGAATACCATCTGTAAATCATCTTCATGTTTTTGGAAGCAAAGCCCTTGTGCTGAACAAGAAACAAACTAAAAGTAAATTTGCTCCTCGAGCTATACAGGGAATTTTTGTTAAGCATATTCAGAGATCTCCAGAGCATACAGAATATGGGTTCCTGATTTTCAAAATGTAATTGAAAGTCGAGATGTCAAAATTCTTCGGCAATTTCTTAATTCATAAATGTACATTTTGATTATGATTTAATAAATCAAGAAGAAAACGATGACTCGGCAGAGAACACAAAAGATCCCCTACAAAAACTTGAATACAAAACAGTGAGTTTCAAGAAAACAAATGAAAAACACCAAGAAGTTCTACACCAAGATGATCTTTCAAACAGAGATGTCCAAAATGAGATACCAGAAAGTGATGAAGACACAATTGAGAATGAAACTCTACACCAACATGATCATTCAAACAAAGATATCCATAATGAGACAAATGAAGATACAATTGAGAGCTACAACGATAATCACAAAGATGATCCGAGAACTAATGTATCTACATCCAACAGATGATGATAGCTCTGAAACAAAAAATGATCCCTAATATTGGAATGAATCTATTAAAGAAGAGATAATATCTCACATGAAAAATAAAACTTGGGACATAACTAACAAAAAGAAAGACATAAATGTTGTAGATTGCAAACTAGTAGGTACTGAAAGAAAAGTTCAATGCAGATGGCTCATTAGAAAGAAAAAAGGCTCGTCTCGTAGCACGAGGATTTTCTCAACGACCTCATATTGATTACGAAGAAACATTTGCACATGTAGTAAAATTGAGTTCAGTAGGCCTACGTCTACTGCTTGGTATTGCAGTGGAGAGAGATATGACATTGAATCAATTGGATGTATCTACTGCTTTCCTAAATGGCGATATAAAAGAAAATATTTACGTGAAAGTACCACCAAATTTGAAGAGCTACTTCAAAGAAATAATAGATGATAACAAGGAAAACAACGAAATAAAACTGCAAGCAAAGAAAATGTTAACTGATTTAAACAAAATTCCAGAAGATCAACAAATATGTCATCTCAACAAGGCACTATATGGTCTTAAACAAGCTGGAAGACGATGGTTTTTCAAAATGGATGCTAAATTAAAAGAGTTGGGTTTCAAGGTTTCACTTGCTGATCCATGATTTATGTATGTGAATCAAAAGATGAAATAATAGCAGTATACGTTGATGACCTGATCATTGCATCTAAGAATGAAGAATTATTTCAAAAATTAAGAAACAAACTGATGAAGTCATTTGAATTGCGAGATCTAGGTAATTTGAACCATTGCTCAGGAATAAAATTTGAACAAAAAGAAGGAAAACTGATAGCAAATCAATCAAAATACATTGATGATATCTTAAAGAAGCTTTATATGACTGATTGTAAACCAATTGGAACTCTCATGGATCCTAAAGTGAAATTAAATGAACCGACACTAAATGAAACAGTTAACAAACCTTATCAAAGTCTGATAGGAAGTCTGATGTTTTTAGCAGTTGCAACGAGACCCGACATAGCATATAGCGTCCAGTTATTTGAGTCAATTTAACAATAGTTATTCTGAAGAGCACTGGAAAGCTGCAAAGCGTGTGCTAAGATAAGTCAAAGGAACAAAAGATAAGTCACTGGTATTTGGAAAATCAAACAAACCACTTGCAGGACTTGCTGATGCTGACTGGGGATCTTCGTCAACAAACATAAAATCATTCACAGGATATTGTTTTATGTATGCAAATGGAAGTGTTAGTTGGGCATCTCGAAAACAGAAGAGTACATCTCTTTCAACTGCTGAAGCAGAATTTTACTCTATCACAGAAGCTACTAAAGAATCACTTCACTTTTAAGATTAATTCATGATATGGGAGATTCTCATGAGAAGATAACAATTTACAATGACAATCAAGCAGCGCAACACATAGCCTAAATCCTGTTGTCAGTGCAAAATCAAAACATATAGACATTAGATTACACTTTGTTCGAGAAAAAATTGAAGAAGGATCTATTGAACTGAAGTAAATTCCTACAGAATCAATGACGGCTGATGTTCTTACCAAAGCTCTTGGAAACCCTAATTTTGAAAGACATGTGACACAACTTGGACTTAAATAGGCCTAGCTTCACCAAAGTCATTCGTGAGAGGGAGTGTTGGACTTTCACTCATGATCTGTATATAAGCTAGCATGTGACTATTATTTTTATTTAAGTCATATGTTTATGTTTTTATATTTGATTATTGCCTTTGTGTTTTTCCTTGATTCAATTAAACACTAGATTTCTATTCTGTCTAAATTTAATTTGATATTCATGAGTTTTAGAGTCAATTCCACATTTAATATGCTCTCCCCTTTATATACGACATTCTTGTTATCTTCAGACAATCTCAGGAGCAAGAGCACGAAACGATGATGCAGACACTTAACAGCCACCAACCTCAACTTTACCAACAAGTTTGAAGAAAACCAAAACATCAACTTCCTGGACCTCACATTAGAGAGAAAAGACAACAAGATCGAGTTTGACATCTACAGAAAACCTACGCAAACGGACACTAAGTACAATCAACAGCAAGTCTATCCATCCGACAATCCATAAGACAGCAGCCTTTAGATCCATGCTGTACCGAGCATATAAGATCCCACTTAGCCAAGCCAATAGGAAGAAAGAACTGGATACCATTAAGAAGATCACACAAGTTAATGGATTTTGAACCAAGACAATAGAGGACATCGCAAGAAAGACGAGGATACAAATCAATAGCCAGAATAAACTACACAGCAGAACAACATTAGAAGAGGTAAAAGAGGAAACAACAGATATGTCACATTTAGCTACACGGGGACTACGACACAAAGGACTGCTAACAGATTTAAGAATTACGGAGTTTCAATAGCCTAGCCTACAGGACTCAGAACACAATGAGTAAAATACTGCATCTAAAAATAGAAGATTGTAACATTCAAATTAGACACTTCGGTCATCTAGCCTATAAATTCAAACTACAGTATCCTAACTTAAAAGTTTATTCAGTTTTTGTTACAGCAGAGAAATTTTTTCACAATTGTTTTTAGGTAAAATCTACTTTCTAATGATATATACATTTCTATAGGTTCCCTTGGTCACCATAATACACTTAATTACCTATTATTCGAATACTAGGCCTAGGCTACAAATTGAAATGGCAGACTAAGTAACTTACCATTAAAATAAAGTGGATCATCGGTGTTGTTGGCAATGTAACTGTAAGGGGTTTTAGTACTCAAGTAGTATTTCGAATCACGATAGAACGAATGACACTTTTTGCTATCCCCACTCATGACTAGATAAGTAAACATAAAACAATATAACAAGGTATTTCTCAAAATTAAATACATTTAGTAGGCCTAGTATTTATTTATATATTTTTTTATACGTTATCTAAGTTAAAACAGGAAAACTTAAATTTAATTGGCGTAATTTTATATTTTTGCTTGTAACTTGTAATTCAATCAACATAACAAAACACAAATACAATCCAATCGAATAAAATTTAAGCTGGGCCTAATTAATTAAAGTTTCAAACAAGCCTAACCTCAAATCTCAAGACCAAAACTGTTGATCTCCGTCGTTCAACTCCAACACAACAACAACAACAACAACAAAACAAAAAAACAAACACGATCGTGGCCCGTGGGGATCGTGTCGTCGTGTGACAGCGAAACAGCTGCTATCGAGCTTCGAGCTATCGCCAGCTGCTGTCGCCCCCCGCCGCTACATTTTCCCCCTCGGCCCTCGCCCTCACACAACGACTTACCCCCTTCTTCCTCTCGGGGACAGCTCACTTACTCTACAGATCATAGACTATACGAGCTTTGTAAATAATATTGAAGGTTCACTTGCACTACAGGCTCGTATACTATACGAGCCTATCGAAAATAAAAAATAAATGAAGAGGGTTCACTTACTCTACAAATCATTGTGCCTATGAGCCTCGTGTATTATATTTAAAAATACAGTAGGAAGGTTCGCTTACTCTACAGATCATAGTGACTATGAGCCAAGCGTACGAATTATTTGATAATTCAGGAATCGGCTCGTATAGTATACGAGCCAAAATCATGAATCAATATAAATTATAGGAATAGGCTCGTATACTATACGAGCCTGCAGAAAAAAATTAGATGGCTCACTTACACTACAGATCATTGGCACAATGAGCTGTAGAGTAAGTGAACCCTCTTCAAAATATTAGATGGTTCACTTACTCTACGGCTCATTTAGCTACTCGTTGCGCGGTTTGCGTTCGTGAAACTCTAGGCGCTATGCCCGGCTTTGACTGCTGCGACTGCCTACATAAGTGAATTGCATCACCTCAATTATTTATTAACACGAAATAAATAAGTATGCGCAAGTAAATTTATTTCATTTTTGTACTGAATACTTCAAAAATGGAGGGAGCGTGACTTTAATGTTTAATTTAGTTAAACGTTATAGAATAAAACATATTTTGAGTAATATCAGGTAATATAATACACACTTCTTGTATGATCCAGATACAGATCTACAGACAAAACCTGTGGTCCGATTTAGATTAAATTTGGTATCTGGCTTTATCCATCGACATATAAAACTAACTGGATTGCGCGCAGGCCGTAAGGGTCGTGTAGAACTTTCCGAGCCAATACAGGAGTGTATCGGGGTTGCCGCATGGGCAAATTGAAGGCAGCATGTGGGATAAAGCGCGCGAAACCGTGTCTTCGACACTTGAACTTGGGCGCACGTGCGTGTTACAATAACCTCCTTTGTTTTGTTAGCATGTAGAACCTTTGCTGGTAACGTTTTTCTTAATCATATTTGGCGAGGAAAGCCATGACATGAAATTAATCAAATTAATTGGTATTATGTTTAACAAAATTATATGCCACAGCATTTCTAAGCGTAAAACAGCAGAAGCTTCTCTGTCAAAGCTTGGTATGCGGCAGAAGTTAAATAAGCTTATTCTTTTTAGCAATGTTTAGGCTAAATATGTTTCTTTGTTTTACAAAGTTTCCTAAATATAATGTTCTTATACAATCTAACCTCGTTCTTACTAATACCTTACCCCGGAATATTTGGTATTTTACGAGAAACTGATAAAACCCATTTTAACATAAACTATTTTGTATTGTTACATTGAAACATAATTGGTTTCGTTAGAGTAGTAAGTGAAGAAAGAACAAAGTCGTAAAGGTTTCTTAATTGTAATATTTTATTACTTTTACTAGCTGTGTGCCCGTTCTACGCACGGGGATCTTATAGTAGTCAGTTGAAACCTTCTTATATTAAGAACAGCAGTTGGTTTGCATATTTTCAGATATGCTGGAAAAACTATTACCTAATAAACCTTCGCAAATACAGTATCTGATTGTTTCAAGCCAAAACAAATGCTTCGCAATTAAATGTCACGCGGCTCGTGTTGGTCCATATGTTAAATCCAATGATTAAACTAAAAAGAGCTTTATAGGCCTAGATCTATGAGGCATATCCCTAAGGTAAGTCTATAGTTGAAAGTTAGTTCCACAATGGCTAAAAGTATTTAAACTATTGCCTCAACCTCACCATTTAACACTTTATTCGGGTTGACATTTTCATTACCTTTTTTTCGTGACATTGAGAAAAAGGACACTAATGCGTTAGCAACAGACATACACACAAAAATATAGAACTTAATTAAGGAATTTGCAACGCTTCAAGCATAACAAGTACATATAAAATTAGTATTTGAAATCTTTCTCAAAATCATAAAATTTTATCATAACAATTTATATTTGCTTAGACCGAAGATGACCCGATACTGTCAAAATGACGGCTTACAATATGAAATGAAGTACTATTAGACGATTTAGATTGGTAATTTATAATACAAATTACCAAAATAGGCCACGAACTATTGATACATGAACAACGTAAATCGTAACGATTCATGATGGTTTGCTGAACAAATGTTTTACTAAAATGAGTTATCATTGTCTTAGCATAAACGAACATTTTGGAATCCAGACAGAAAAAGCAAAACTTATAGGTACAGTTAAGACATCAATTAAATTGAATACGGCTGTAATAAGGTGCAACACCAACGATAACTTATTTGTATCTAATATATATTTATATAGATTCCATCCTTAAAAATTTAAAATCGGAATTTAAATTATATTTCTTAAGGAACCTCAGTGTGAAATATCCGCCGTTAGTTAATATTTATCAATTGTTGTAATTAATAACTAAAAAAACTCGGTTATTTACAGTGTTATTTTTACACTTTTATTACTTGTACAAAAGTTCATGAAAATTGATTATTAAAATGCCTTACATCGTTTTAATAGAGAGTAAAGGGCTGGATAAAGTGCATCGTCCTGGCCGCGACAATGCTAAGATGTGGCGCAGCGAGACGCTTATCCCACATGACGCCTGCAAAATCTAAAACGCAACCCCGGTCGTTGGTTCGGGTCGCGGAGCCTAGCAGCCGATCCAGTTAGTTTTATATGTCGATGGCTTTATCCACGAGTCACTAATTTTCTAAGCACGGGTTGAGAAATAATGGCAAAATTTATAAAAACAGTTCACCGGTTTAACATATTTCTCAGTTATTGTGAGTTGCAAAATAAATTGTATACAAAAGCATTTGTGTACACAGAAAATATAAAGGACTAGATGTATACAGAAGATATATAAAAAATACAATACGCATACAACTATCAACGTTTACTTATGTAAAATTAATGAATTTGTTGTATTGAGTATTTTTTACATTATGACGAAGCCTTAACAAAAATATTTTTTTAATGTTACTCTAAGGAGTTCTAGGGTGTTAAACTATATTGTAATTATCTTTTGTGGAAGATTCTGTCCACGATTAATGATTGTGTTATGTATCAAGAAATAAGTCCATATGTTTTATTTATAACATCTGTCAGATGACTGTTTATATTATTATGTTTTGTTTACTTTTTAGTTTAGTCTGATTTGTGAGTTCGATAAATTCAGTTGTGTTAATTATGTTTTAATTTACTAAACTGGCGACGAGGATAATTGGATAATGGATCTCAATAAGCCTGATCGTTTTGACCCCCATACAAATCCTGCAAGTGTCGCACAGCGTTGGGGTACATGGATTAAGCAATTTGAGAGGTATGCTTTAGCTGCAGACATTACCAGTGATGTAAGGAAAACTGCACTAGTACTTAATCTAGCTGGTGAGGAAGTGGCTTACATTTTTGACAGTTTACCACAACCTAATGAAATAACGTACAAAAATGTTATAAAACTATTAACTGACTATTTCGCTCCTACCAAAAATGTCCTTTTTGAAATATTTAATTTTAGGAAGTGTCATCAAGCAGAATCAGAGTCGTTTAACTCTTTCTATTCTCGACTAAGAACATTAGCTGTGAACTGTGAATTCAAAGACTTGGATAGGGAATTAATTATGCAAATTTTGATTGGATCTAGAAGTGATGAGTTAAGGAATAAAATTTTGAAAGAACCTACTATTAAACTTCAGGATGTTGTTATTGCAGCTAAGTCAAATGAATTATTTCAAACTCAAAGTAAGGAACTTTCTTTCAGTAGCTCAAGTTTTGCTAATGCACATAAAATTGACCATTCAAACAGGAAATTTGTTGCATTTAACAACAATCCAGCTCACTCTGTTACACCTAATGTTTGTCTTGGTTGTGGACTAAGACATTTTAGAAGGGATTGTCCCCATCTTCAGACTACTTGTAATATTTGTAAGAAAATTGGGCATCTAGCACGAGTTTGTAAAGGAGGGAAACCACGCCCCAAAGAATATTTTAGCCAAAAACACGGATCAAAGGGACAGCGGGCTCATGAAGTTTTGTCAGAGGAAACCAATTATGAACAAGAAGAAACGTTTCCACCTCAATCAAATAACGAAACAACTCAATACGTCCAGGAAGTTAACTGCACTAAAGTACCGGAACTGTATACAACTGTCAACATAAATAATCACAAAGTTCTAATGGAAGTTGATACTGGTGCAGGTGTTTCTATCATAGGAGGAGAACTATGGAATACAATTTCTCATAAAAACTGTAAACTGCAACCTTCTCCTTGGAAACTCAAGGATTACAGTGGTAAACCTGTAAGTGTTTTAGGTCAGACTAATGTTTATGTGAAATACGGTAAGTTCAATGGTTTCCTTCCGTTAGTCATAACTGAAGGTAATAGAAATAGTTTATTGGGGCGTAATTGGCTAAAAAGTCTTAACATTGAAGTAAACGGAGTACTTTCAATCAACTGTCATGAATCTGAAGTTCTTAGTAAAGCTCAGCTGGATGTTCAACATCTGAAAAGTGAATTTTCCGATGTATTTTCAAATTCTTTAGGGTGCTATAAAGGACCTCCAATCGAACTGAAAATTGACCAGAATTATAACCCAATTCACTTAAGAGCGCGCCCTTTACCTTATGCATTGCAGGCCCCAGTAGAAGAAGAGCTGAATAAGTTAGTTAATCAAGGAGTGTTAGAACCTGTTCAGGTATCGGATTGGGCCACACCAATTGTTGTTTCCGTAAAAAGCAATGGTAAAATACGAATTTGCGGTGATTATAAGGCAACGTTAAACAAAGCTATCCAAGATCATCTGTACCCTATTCCACCAATCTCTCAGCTCTTAGCAAACTTAAACCAAGGGAAATATTTTGCTAAGTTAGATTTAGCCCAAGCTTATCAACAACTGGTTGTTGACGAGAAGTCGGCACTAGCTCAGACACTAATTACACACAAGGGTGCTTTTAAACCAAAAAGACTACAATTCGGTATTAGCTCAGCTCCATCTATATTTCAACATTTTATTGAGGGTTTGCTTTCGGGCTTGGACAATGTAATCCCTTACTTTGATGATATTTTGGTTAAAGCAGGAACAATACACGAATTGATTACCACATTAAGACAAGTATTCACTCGTTTTAGAGATGCAGGGATTACACTCCAAAGCGAAAAGTGTTCTTTGTTATCTACATCAGTTGACTTCTTGGGATTTGTTGTGAGCTCTGACGGAATTCGTCCTAACCCGGACAAAGTCAAATCCATTCAAGATGCTCCTGAGCCGACTAACAAGGAACAACTGCAGGCATTTTTAGGTTTACTTAATTTCTATCACTGTTTTTTACCCAACAAAGCCAATGTTGCAGAACCTTTACATCGCTTATTGGACAAAAATGTTAAATGGCGGTGGGAGGAAAAACATAAACTTGCTTTCAATGCTTCAAAGAAGCTCCTTTCTTCCGATAGTATACTGGCTCATTACAATCCCTCCAGCCATCTTATACTAACTTGTGATGCATCTCCTTATGGTATTGGTTGTGTGCTTAGTCAGGTTCGAGGGGAAAAGGAAGTTCCAATTGCGTTTTATTCCAGGACAATGAGTCAGTCAGAACGAAGATATGCTCAAGTAGATAGGGAAGCACTTTCCATCATTGGAGGGGTTAAAAAATTCCACAATTACTTATATGGGAGGCGTTTTGAAATTAGAACAGACCATAAGCCACTTCTGGGTCTTTTCACTGTGGATAAACAAACACCAAACACACTGTCACCTCGAATGATTCGCTGGAGTATCCTTTTAAATGGATATGACTTTGATCTTGTATACAAACCGGGGATTTCTATTCCGAATGCTGATGGTTTGAGTCGTCTTCCATGTTCCTCCAATGTTGTTGATCAAGAGATAAATGAAGTCTTGAATGACGTGCTATACATTGAATCCGATGAGGTTAAACCAATTACCGCTAATATAATAGCAAAAGAAACAGAAAAGGATCCACTTCTATCTAAAGTACTATTATGGACTCAACGTGGTTGGCCAACTCATAACTCAGATCTCAACCTTACGCCTTTCATTTCTCGTCAAAATTCAATTTCTCAATACAAACAATGTTTACTTTGGGGAACTAGGGTGATCATTCCATCCACTCTCAGGCAACAAGCTCTGAAGCTTCTACACATGGGACATGAGGGCATTGTTCGAACAAAGGCGTTGGCTCGAAGCTATTTCTGGTGGCCAAAACTTGATCAAGACATAGAAAACATAGTGAATTCTTGTCAAGCATGTCAACAAAGTCGTCACAACCCTCCAAGAGCAACAGTTCTTCCCTGGGAGAAAACGAAACAACCCTGGTCTCGTCTCCACATAGATTTCGCTGGGCCCTTCCAAAACAAGTTGTTTTTGATTGTTGTCGATTCTTTCAGCAAATGGTTAGAAGTAGTTTTGGTGTCTTCTACAGATTCAAGATCAACTATAAAGGTCCTCAGAAGCCTTTTCGCAACACATGGTGTTCCAGACACAATAGTATCTTATAACGGGTCGGCTTTCACTTCACAAGAATTTCGATCGTTTAATGAAAGCAATGGCATCCGCCACGTCGTGGTTGCACCATACCATCCGTCATCGAATGGTCAGGCAGAAAGGATGGTCCAAACGACAAAAAATTCTTTGCGACGAATACTTCAAGGAGATTGGCAAAAAAGACTGGCTCAGTTCCTAATATCATCTCATATAACGCCAAATTGTTCTACTAATATGTCACCGAGTGAACTGCTGTTCGGAAGGCGTATTAGAACCATCTTAGACAGAGTTCACCCAGATTATTCTTCAAGTGACAAAGAAGAGAAAATCTTGGATAAAGCGCTTCACGATTACCAAAAGTCACCTAAGAGGAAATTTAAAGAAAATGACTCCGTATTTGCAAGAAACTATAATCAGCGAGGACCAAAGTGGATTCCTGCTAAAGTCACTAGAATAACCGGGCCGCTGAGCTACCATTTGATAACAAAAGAAGGCATTGAAATACGACGTCATATTGACCAATTGAGACCTCGCTCAGAAACATCAAAAGCATCTACTAACTCACACTTGGACAATCCTGAATCTCCAGTAAACCCACCATTCCACCCACTACTCCAGAATCCTATTCAAATGAGAACACCAGAAGCACATCATATCACTCCAGTGCAACCACCATCAATGGTTCGCAATCCTATTATGATGAGAACACCAGACGTACAACCAATGCGACCATCAGTGATGCAACAATCTCGCAATTCATTTAGTGGTATAGAAGGTTCAATTAACCCTCATCAAGAAGATGCTGGTTTCAACGTTTCTGGTTTAATTCAAGACTCCACTAGCATGAGCACGAGTCCACAACCTGTTCGGTCACGTGTCTCTAGATCAAACTCCCAAAACACTTCAATGAGCATGAGTCCTCGACCTGTTCGTATCCGTCGACCACCGGCATATCTGAAGGACTACCTAACGGGGGGAGGAGTGTTATGTATCAAGAAATAAGTCCATATGTTTTATTTATAACATCTGTCAGATGACTGTTTATATTATTATGTTTTGTTTACTTTTTAGTTTAGTCTGATTTGTGAGTTCAATAAATTCAGTTGTGTTAATTATGTTTTAATTTACTAAAGATTGCTAACAATTTAATACAGTAGTTTCAAAACAATAATCACAACATTTCTGTTGGCCAATAAAATATTTAAATAATGATGATGTTTATGTGTAAATGTATCCTCGACTAAACAATTTTCACAATGCGCAGTATATCGTATCTACATAGGTTAAAATAATATTACTGATTCATTTGAACCTTAATTATGCATCAAGCAGTTTCATTATACGATTAGATAAATATTTTACTTAGGATTATAACCTGAAAAAAGTCAAAGCCAAAGTCCTTTATTTTTGTTAACCTGATTTTTGTAAAAAAAAAATGTTTTTTTCGCAAGATAATGACTTTTGGTACCATTTGCCTCCGTTTAATAACTGATCAACGCTGTTTATGGCGAAATAATATTACATTTGGATGTTAAAAATGTAACTGGCCTAAGCGTTTATTTCAAATTACGGCCTGATTCACATTGAAGTACAGTGCTACTTTAATAATATTACAAATGAATGTTTGTGTGTTTGTTTGGGGTTCAATCACTCAATAACAATTCATTGGGCACATCGGGATTAGGCTGAAATTTGGCATGATGATAACACTTTCCTGATTAAAATATAGGCTTGTTATTACCTCAAAATTTTTTTCTTTCTTTTTGCCTTTTTGAATATCTCTCGTATGTATTTAGAACAATATGCCTCATTATTAAATACCCCCGCCGCAGCAAACCTGCAGACTAAGCGAATTTCCATATGTCTGATTGGATTTACACTAAAATGTCTACTTAAAAATTTAACATTTATTTCCTATTTAAATAGAATTATTTTAACAGGTACATAGGTTTGCTGCATCAGGGAGGGTAAAACTTTTTTTGTCAAATGTTAATAGTTAGTAAGAAATAAAAACATTTTCCAAATTTGATCAAAATATGTTCATAAACAAGCAAACTACAACAGTTTACTCATTCCCCATAAGAATAACATGGGAATTTAAAATTTACATTTTTTTGGAATTTTCTCCGTAACCATTAGGCGCATAGTAACACTTCAATATACTAAATTATTTGTTTTTTTAAGCTCTACAAAATGGTTTGAAAAGATTTTGCAAAATTTTATTTTCTTTGGGTCAAAAATGGGAAAACCTATTTTTACCCCATAAAACCCCCCGTAAACCCCCGTTCCCATAGTCCGATCATGCTGGTTCGCGAACTCGTTCGAGTTTATCCCGCCTTACACCTTCAAACCAAATTTTATCAAAATCGGACAAAAATTACTCAAGTTGTCGTGCGGATGGACATATATATACACATATATATATATATATATATATATCTATATATAGATATATAAAAATTTGAACGAATGGTGTTTTTGGCCTCTGGGGACATCAAAATGAAAAAGTAAATTGGTCCCGGGCCTAGGTCTTACCATGAGACCTACGGTAATAGCTACTTCCCTATAGGGAAATTCGCTAAAAAACAGGAATGAACCACGAATTATTACTGGGAAAGGTGAACGAAATGCATGTTGTAAAATAGGCTTGTTATTACCTCAATTTTTTTTTCTTTCTTTTTGCCTTTTTGAATATCTCTCGTATGTATTTAGAACAATATGCCTCATTATTAAAAAATCAGGAATGAACCACGAATTATTACTGGGAAAGGTGAACGAAATGCATGTTGTAAAATAGGCTTGTTATTACCTCAAATTTTTTTTCTTTCTTTTTGCCTTTTTGAATATCTCTCGTATGTATTTAGAACAATATGCCTCATTATTAAAAAATCAGGAATGAACCACGAATTATTACTGGGAAAGGTGAACGAAATGCATGTTGTAAAATGTAGATATGGACACCTGGGGCCCATTTCATAATAAACTACAAGTTACAAGTTACAACTTGTAACTTGTAATTTCCATTTGATTTGCATTGGGCGATCAGCTGATTTACTAATAATATTAGTTTGCACTTTATTATGAAATGGGCCCCTGGTGCAATTAAAGTATTTGGCCGATTGTTTAATATAAACAAACCCAGTCAGTACTGGGAACTTTAAAGGAAATATTAGGGAACAGAATACAGGGGTGTCCCGTTAATCCCCTAGCACGTTTCTACGAATGGACTTAATCTGGCATTTCTTAGATTTTTCTTTTACATCAACAGGCCATTCCAGTTATTGAGGTGTCGGGTCACTCAGGTCAGTTCACTTTCCCGTAGTTGCGAGATCGCGATTGTCCTTTAATTTCCAACCTAAATACTGTTTTGATTTCACGTAGTAATCACAAAAGAGAACCAAACTAATATTCTGCTGTTGATAAAACTATTCTATTCCTTGTATTAATTTATTTTATTTAGTCGTCGGATTATACTTTTTGAAAGATTTTTAGACAAAAACAAAACAATCCAAATCACTGTTTTGAATGATATTGGACACGTTTTTTTAAAATTGTACTAAAACGTCACTTACCAAATACCATAATGTGACGAGATAATACGTTATCTGAAAACAATTGGCGACATGTTTAGTGTAATCATCTTCCTACCAACTGTCAATTATATCTTTACGTTATAATTTATTTAAAATTAGTGAATAAACGGAACTAGCTGCTGTGCCCGTGATTCGCAACGGGAAGATGTAGGCTACCAAAAGTCCATACTGCCTAATCCAAACACTTGTTAAGTAGATTGAATTTTTAAACAAATAGCAATCAAATTTTTACAAAAATGTATGCCCTACATTGTAATTACCCTACTGTTTACATTAAAATATATCAATAACATAATTTTTATAACTTATGGTTATAGAATTTTCTTCATTTCAATAATCAATTGCATAAATAAACCTACCACATAGTTAGTTGTGTAAATTACATAATGTTTACAATTAACATATGTTATTCTTCTCATTTTTAATTTCTGACAACAGCTGGAGTTACACAACAAAGTCTGTTTCCCATGAATCTTATGGAGAAATATGAACCTGTAAAGGGCCCCAGGGCCTCACCCTAATTATTTCCCTAAAAAGAAAGTTTCCTGCACAACTTCACGTTACGCTCTTTCCAAATGACATCAAAAACATGCCAATCGGTTTAGTAGTTTCGGAGGAGTAAATGTCACAGAAAAACCTGCTTGCGTATTAAATAAGTTAAAAATCCCTCACCTCAGAATTTTGAAAGCCCGTGGAGCAGATACTAGTTCAATATCGATGGTGGGTGGGGGGGGGTGGGGAAGGGGGGTAGTTCTAATCCTCGGAGCGGTAGCTTGATTTTTGTCAAATTTGAGTCCAATCGGTTCAGTAGCTTATAGTTTATCTCATACAAACACACAAACACCACCTCTTCTTTATAATAGTATAGATAGATTTAGTAGATGATAGATGGATAGATAGATGTCATTATTATGTGATTATTGTTATTGTTTATATTTGATTTGTTTACAAGCTGTACACAGATTTAGTTTAGTTAGTAAAGATACTTTTAAATATGAATCAATTATTTCATATTCATACAATTTTCAACAGTACATTAGTGGAATGCCCCGAACCCATTGTGCCAAGAGTAAAAGTACGGTATTAATGCTACTTTGATATTATCCGGAGGCCACCCTTATACAGCGTGCTGCAGCGGTTATATTAGGTTGGGTTATCATAAAAATATGTTTGTAGAACTTTCTTAGTTTCGTTATGGATGGAATGATACCAGATGAGTCATAACATTGTAAGGGTTGATTTTTTTACACCTCACTTTTTTTATCATATCACGGCTGAAATCGGAAGACAACAATGTATTAAATTGAGGATCAGCCAGGTAGTACGAACGACCAAGGATTTTGAGGTTAAGCATGGCGAGGCGAGGCTCAAGTAGTTAGCGCGAGCACCGATGTAGCCGCCGCCGAGGCCGAGTCAGACTGCCAAAACTGGTTTCTGCGCATGACTGGCCCAGACGTGCAACAAAACCACTGGGACCGGGTGGCGCCGGACAGTCTGTGCCATTTTGTGACCCGATCAACACGTCTCTCTCTAAGGTATAGTGCCTACTTGACATCATTTTATGATTCAGGGAAATTAGATTGTTTTACGTTTGGATATTTACGATCGATGTTGGATAGTTGATTTACGATAATTTGTTCCCGATAAACGAAGTTTTCGATTTTGATCAGTGATTAATTGGTATTTTTGCAATTTAATTAAGATTTTAAATTGTGAAATAATTAGTTTGAAGTCAAAGAAATTTTGCCGACTAGCAATATAAAATCCAAACGAGTTAGCATACACTAGGCTATTGAGGAAAGCAAAGGCTTAGTAAGGCCAATTGAGTATTTTAAAGGATTTTTACCTACACATCTTATATTACATAACCTCTGTGTCACCTTCCAATATCCCTCCTTTTGCTGAAGCACAAGCAGCATCCTTTGGGCGGAACACGCTACTCAATTACCTAAACCCTCTTGTATTGCAGTTAAGGAGTGATTTAATAGGTTAAGCCTTAGCCTAGTTGTTATTGAAGAACTATATAATTTGAGGGTGACAATAGCCTAAGCTTGTGTAATATAACGTCATATAAACTCAATGTTGCCTTCCAAACACCTCTCCTTTTGCTGAAGTATAAGCAGCACCCTTTGGGCAGTGTACGCCATTCTATAGCCTTCTACCCTATCTTGTATGCTTAACGAATTTCTGGCATTTAATTCAAACGTAGAGAGAGTTACGAGACACAATTAGCTATAAGGTGTTTACGATTTAATAACGACATAACCTATTTGCCACGCACAACACAACAGTGTTTTGCTCGACGTTTTGTTATTATTTTGCGTCTGATCCGAACTATCGATCGTATTGAAATCGATAGCTATCGAAGTTAACACCGAATCTACTACCGGAATAATAGTTTATATTTAGCCGTTGATTAAAGTTGTTAGTGATTGGATCCTCGACATTGACTAGCGATATAACATTTGATTTTGATCTGAATAGCCGCTAGCGATAATAGCCTAACAACCGATTGGTAAATAACAGCTTTATTTCGTATAATAATAATACTTATTATTATTATCCAACTTGATTTACTTTAGCGATTGCATAAATATAAATAGCTGTTATATAAATAGCCTAGGATAGCTGTTTTAGTGCTCGCATAGCTAGCGTTAACCTGTTGATTGTTTGGGATCTTTAAAGGATAGTGGGGGGTCTTAGTTATCCAAATTAACCTACCGTAACCTATCCTAGATTGCTTGAAGAATATTCAGCATCCTAGTTAGCTGTACAGGCTATCTACCCGTAACCTTTTTGTTGTTTAGAGCGCATTTGCGTGGGTTTAGGGTAGCGAACGAGGTTCATACGGGTGTTTAGGTAACGATTAACCTACCGTAACCTATCCTAGATTGCTTGAAGAATATTCAGCATCCTAGTTAGCTGTACAGGCTATCTACCCGTAACCTTTTTGTTGTTTAGAGCGCATTTGCGTGGGTTTAAGGTAGCGAACGAGGTTCATACGGGTGTTTAGGTAACGATTAACCTACCGTAACCTATCCTAGATTGCTGAAGTATACTCAGCATCCTAGTTAGCTGTACAGGCTATCTATCCTTAACCTTTTGTTGTTTAAGAGCGCGTTTGCGTGGGTTTAGGGTAGCGACCGAGGTTCATACGGGCGTTTAGGTAACGATTAACCTACCGTAACCTATCCTAGATTGCTGAAGCATATTCAGCATCCTAGTTAGCTGTACAGGCTATCTACCCTTAACCTTTTGTTGTTTAGAGCGCATTTGCGTGGGTTTAGGGTAGCGACCGAGGTGTATACGGGCGTTTAGGTAACGATTAACCTACCGTAACCTATCCTAGATTGCTGAAGCATATTCAGCATCCTAGTTAGCTGTACAGGCTATCTACCCTTAACCTTTTGTTGTTTAGAGCGCATTTGCGTGGGGTTTAGGGTAGCGACCGAGGTGTATACGGGCGTTTAGGTAACGATTAACCTACCGTAACCTATCCTAGATTGCTGAAGTATATTCAGCATCCTAGTTAGCTGTGCATGCTATCTATCCTTAACCTCTTGGTTGTATAGAGCGCATTTGCGTGGGGTTAGGGTAACGATCGGAGCGTAGCAAGGTTTAGTTTGATCCTATAACCTTTGATACCGATCCTAGTTTGCTCGAAGAACATTCAGCATCCTAACTAGCTGTACAAGCTATCAAACCTAATTCTTGAAATAGACTCTAACGCGAGAATTGAATTAACAGATAACACGACACATAGATTATACACGACAACGTTTTCTCTCGCGTCTGATAGGGTAACGATGATGAGTGAATAGCGACAACTGGTTCGCACATTTCACTGAGTTACCCTATCATTTCAATAAAGGAATTTGATTAAACACAGACGATCGACACTTGAGATTATTCGAATCGAAATTAATATTGAGTGGAATTTCACATCAACAATATTTTGTTGATTCACATCGACCCCTGGAAATTTAAACCCAGCACTGCTGAACTATCTTTGGCGATAAGATAACGAAAACGACACACACACGGAAATTCCCTCACAATATCGCCAAATCCCCTCCAAGTAGGCCAAGGTCAGGTCGTTGACCAATGGCCGGAGCGCGCGCATCACCTGTCACCGCCTGTATCTCAGGTATCGTCACTCATGTTGTATTGTTAGATTCATAATGAAACGAGGAAACCCAACCTAACATAACCGCTACAGCGCGCAGTATTTACTCAGTATCTACTCGGCGGAGTTCGTGTGGCAGCTAGGGGCGGTGACGCATTCAAATCAATCTTGCCTTCTGTGAGGCAGAACTCAAAAACCGCTAATTGCAATTGCAATCATTTCATATTTGGACAGTAAGTTAATTAAAGTATGTTCTTTCTAATCATGTTTTTTTGTCTTAGGTAAAAAAATCCCTCTAGAAAACAAGTAGCCTCCGAATAATACCAAAGTAACGGTACGGTATTTCCTGAAGCATGAAATGGAATTTCAAGCAGAGCATGATAAATTCAATAGAAATCTTGGTTTAAGCTATCTCCTAATGAGATTTTTTGGAATATATCTATCTGGTATGAACTTCTCTGGGCAATACCCTTGACTCAAGAGGTCAAAGTACGTTACCCGGTTGGGTCGAGTCTATAGTTCTGTATCCTTTCTCAAATTCTTCTAAATAGAAAAACAGGTGCGCGCTAGTCCACACAAAGTACATTTTAGTCTGTTGTACTCTGTATCAACGATGTATATTTTGTTTTATGTTTTTGGTTGAATGTATTATTATTTTCACCACAATACGGTTTCAAGAGAAATTATAACCGAACAATACATTTTCATAATTTTTGTTTAGGCCATACACACGTGAATTACAATTAATTTATGAAGTTGTTAGGTAACTTATATTGTAATTCATTGTCATAATGATGAAAAAGAAAATAAGTATGGGTATTATACCAGGTATACACCTACAAAAAATCCTAAGAAACTAATCACTTATTTTTCAAAATTATTAAAGTTTCATGTTTTTGTCTTCAATAAAAATATGCGAAAACATAACAAATATTGTTATTTTAATTCTAGAATGACCCTAAGTCGTTAATTTGTAGTGAGTTTATCTTACAAAAGTTTTTTTTTTAAACAATAACCGTTGATTAAAAGGAAAAATTGTCTTGCGTGGATGCGCGTGTACTTTATTTCTATGGCAGATCTTTTTAGGAAAACGAGTCGAAAATTAATGAATTCACATTAACTAAAGTCTAGTTAACTTAACAGTTAACTAGATAACACAAGTCCAGGTAAACTGCAAAAAGTGATGCATTTTATAATACACAGACAACAGCGGCTTTTGCCAACAAAGATGGCGGGTTGACATGTACGCCCCATGTTAACTCTCGTCAAACCGCCACCTCGCATGTAAGCGACAACGTGCCACCACGTCAACCAGCCATCACTATTTTATGAGGTGGCGGGTTGTCGTGTACGCTCAATGTTCGGTGTCGTCAACCCGCCACCTCGCACGTAGACGTCAACCAGCCACCACGTCAACCCGCCACCACACTAAAGAGGTGGCTGGTTGACGTGTATGAACATGTCTAAGCACCACCAGGACAACGTGCCACCACGACAACCCGCCACCACACATTTTTCCGAGGTGGCGGGTTGTCGTGCACGCTAGAGTCAACGTGTCACCCCGACAACGAGCCACCACGTCAACCCGCCACCTCAAACTTCTTCTTCTTTTTGATGGCGGGTTGACTTGGTGGCGGGTTGACGTGGTGGCGCCTTGGCGAGTTCCCCCAGCGAACACATAACAAAATAGAAGCGCTACTCGGAGCGCTGGAGCGTGGCAGTCTTACTAGCCGGCGAAACGGACAGAGATGGCGGCGCTAGCCTACCTGTCGGGGAAATAAATATGTGCACTCGAGTTTGAGCCTATCTCAGAGATGAATAATCCGATTTTGTTAAAACAAAAATTAAATATAAGCTGGTTTAAATACATTTTACGTGGTAGCAATAAAAAAAATCCGTTTACCAGAAAAATTTATATTGTTGAAAGATCCTAAAAAGTACCGGGTTTTAAGAAACTCTGCACTAACACTGAAGTTTAAAATTTAATTGTAAACAAACCACTGAGCCAATCGGCCTGCCAGTTGCGGGAGAAATCTTTGTTTACAAATATATATCTGTTTCACCTTTGTTCGCATTATTAATCTGTCATATTGGTGTTATTTCTTGTGTCACGACAAACACGATGACATTTTGAACGAAATTTTTAGCGTCTTATTAACGATGTTAGCATACGTTTTAAAAATAAACATCAGCATAAAAACTATCGTGAGTAAAATTTTTAAATGCATGGAACTGTTAACAATAAATCTACCAATAAGCCATACAAATTTTAGAAAGAATGACTTAGTGGTTTGTTTACAATTAAGATTTAAACTTCAGTGTTAGTGCAGAGTTTCTTAAAAATCGGCACTTTTTAGAATCATTCAACTATACAAATTTTTCTGGTAAACGGAAATTTTTAATTGTTACCACGTAAAATGTGTTTAAACCAGTTTATATTTAATTTTTGTCTCAACAAAATCGACCTCAAACTCAAGCACATATTTATTTCCCCGACAGTAGTCCCGGCGTGTGCAGCGCGCTAGTCGTCTGCTATGTTTGATGAGAATAGTGTAGATGTAAAGTTAATGATATTAGTGTAAAGGAAAACAATGTAATTGAGGACTTGGCGAACAAAGTACTTGGACAATGTGTAGGAGTAAATTTGTTTCCAAATAGTTCATATTTCTCAGGATATGAAACAATATGGACAAAAATCATTTTTGTTCAGTACCTAATTAAAATTATTGCTCAAAAATATTTCAATGTTAGATTTCGATAACAGATTTTTTTGGGACAGTATAAATTGAGTGTAATTTTACAAATATATTTGGGAAGTTTAATTTAACTTACAGAATTATCTTTAGTTTATCTTGAATGATATTGAAAGCTAATTAGTCCTTAAAAGGTTGTGCTAAAAGGTTGAAAATTCTTCATAGACAATATTTGAAAATTTCTTTAATATATACAATATTACAGTACAACAGTATAAAACATTAAAACATTGCACGCTAAATGTATAGACGACGGCCCGGCGGCGCAGTGGGCGTGAGTAGGGGTGGCGGTGATTGAGCAGAAATCACGTGACACCCAAGGTAAGATAAATCAGTGTTATTTGGTACCTTATAAATTAATTATTAAACTATTCTTGTTTATTTAGTTATGGATAAAAAGTGTGTGCCTCGACCTAGGATTGACCCCAGGCCTCCTAGATGATGGTTTTATATCTTAACCATTGGGCTACGTCGTCAGTTATAGGTACAGTGTTTATACTGGTAAACAACATCCTCAATATCCTAATTTGCATATACAGGATGTGTAAAAAAACATTATATTTTGACTTTATTTCATACATATCTATATGCTGTAGTCCATAATAAATGCGAAACAAATGATAATTACTGTATCCAATGTTAAAAATAGCTGAAAGGGGGTTTAAGCGGAACTTTACCATTAAGTATAAAAAACGGCCTTTGTAAAGGCCACCAAATGTTAGATGTTAAATTTACATTTTATAGGTGTTATGTACTCTTTGGATGAGGGAGGGGTTCGAATAATGTTTCTTTCTAGTAGCTAGCTGTGTATGAAGCTGTGTATGAGCCAGAGGTTCAAGGGTTCGATCCCTACCAATCACCAACTGCTTCCCTTCAAGTCAGGGTGATATTTTGAGTTTTAGTATTGTATTGGGAGTAGTTAACTTGTCTAGAATGTGGACTTATGAATTTAGAGGTTTATGGGTTCGATCCTAACTATTCACTAAATACCAAGTACCTATCACCAAACGTTTCATTTCCGGTTGGGGTGTTTTTGGTATAGTATTGTATCGTAGTGGGAGTAGCGTGAGTCCTGTATCTCAGAGGATCACGGGATCGATCCTTAAAAATCACAAAATGTGTCATTTTCAGTAGGGGTGGTTTTGGTATATTGTTGTATCGTAGTGGGAGTAGCGTGAGTCCTTGATCTCAGAGGTTCACGGGTCCGATCCTTACCAATCATCAAACGTGTTATTTCCGGTTAGGGTGTTTTCTTTTGTTGGTATGGTGTTGTATTATAGTTAACTGTTTGTATATGAACCTATGGCCCCAGAGGTTTACAGGTTCAATCCTTACCAATCACTAAACGTTTCATTTCCGGTTGGGGTGTTTTTTCTTGTATGGTGTTGTATCGTAGTGAGAGTAGTGTGAGTCCTTGATCCTAGAGGTTCACGGTTCGATCCTAACCAATCCCTAACGCCTCATTTTTAGTTAGGGTGATAAATTGATTTTTGGTATAGTGATGTATCATAGTGGGAGTAGCGCGAGTCCTTTATCTCAGAGGTTCTCGGGTTCGATCCTTACCAATCACCAAACGTGTCATTTCTGGTTGGGGTGTTTTCCTTTGTTGGTATGGTATTGTACTATAGTTAACTGTTCGTATATGAACCTATGGCCCCAGAGGTTTACAGGTTCGATCCTAACCAATCACTAAACGCCTCATTTCCGGTTGGGGACATTTTTTGTATGGTGTTGTAGTGGGAGTAGTGTGAGCCCTTGATCCTAGAGGTTTGCGGGTTTGAATCCTACCAGCCACCGTTTGTATCATATCCGGTTGGGATGATTTTTAGTGTTGTATTGTAGTTAGATGTTCGTATATGAGCCTAAGGTTGCGGGTTCGATCCTTATTAGTCACCGATTGTTTCATAACCGGTTTGGGTAATATTTGAATAATGGTTGTGTAATATGTTCCCGCCAAATTAATCAGCTGTGACTTTCCCTACCAAGATTGTATCTGTAACATAACCTCACTTGTATATGTAGGCTGTATGCTTTTCCACCAACTGACATTACCTTACGTGTGTACGTAGGAGCTGTCATCTGTTCTCCTACCAGCTGTTTGTTTTCCCTCCAAATAACATAACCTCACCTTCTCGCAAAGATCGTATTACATACGTATCTGTAACATAACCTCACTTGTGTACGTAGGAACTGTAGCCCTCCAATTGCTTTCCCACCAACTGTTCCCGCTAAGTAACATAGCCTCACTTTACGTACTGTATACGTAGGTTTATTAAATTATTACTTTGGATATTCTGCTGAAAAAATAAGGAAAACAACAGTGAAAGCTAAAATGGTTTATTTATAATATCTACTTCCTGTGTGGTGGTATTGCATCATCTTAAACAAAAATTATAATTAGTACCACATCCGGTGTAGTGTACAAGTTATAACTTGAAAAAATCCTGCACGCTGATTGGCTATAATAAGCTCACTCCTGATTGGTCATAAATAGGTGATCTGTGCTGTCATTGGCTACCCCTCCCCCTCCCCTACCGTATATATATCGCTTTGTGACACTACTGCATCACTTTGCTCTCAGTGATCGGCGAAGATGGACGTAAGTAACGTAGCTGCTCAAGTAGTTGATCCTGTAAACGTTGTAGAAGATTCTGTTGAAGTAGTTGTCCCTGTAAATATCATAGATAAACATGAGAACTATGTAAAGAAATTTCGAATTCATGGTATTAATACCGTTTTCAAGTTTTCTAATCCTCCTGCTGAAACTAGTGAGATTGACTGGCTAAGACAAGCGTTTGGTCAAATTGTAAATGAAATGAAAGAAGTTTGTGAGGAGGGCGACCAATTGGGGTTTCCTTTGCAATCACTTAACCTAAAAAGTAAAGAGAAGGGGTTTGTTGCTTTTCGCCCGGCAAATGAAGTTAACGAGGACGTCTTGTGGCAAATTTTTGGGGGTATAGTACAAAGTAATTCCGAATCCATCAAGTCCACAGATACATTTCAAGTTGAATGTGTTATATAGTGTACTTTTTCATAATAGCCTAGCTAAGTCACTATTGCCGAAGGCGTTTTTTGGTTACTACTTCTTCTTATCCTTAAAGCGGAAATGTCATTCTGTTGTAGGGTTATGTCCGTCTCATGGTGTTGTATTAATGAAGTAGATAGAGAAATGTGGTCAATCTTATTTTCGGATGATTTGCTTAATAAACTAAAGTTGTTCTTTAATGGTGAAGTTTATTAATGCCCTCCGCCTCAACAAAGGTTATGGGCCAAGTAGAATTTATCAAATGTTTTTTAATAAGTGTGATTGAAGTGGATAACAAATTATGGCGTTGAGCAGCGTTACGGTGCCTATCTTAATAGGTAACAATTTCAACAACTGGAAATTTAGAATTACTGCCATCCTCGAAAAGGAACAGTTATTATCAGTTTTGAGTGAAGATCAGCCTACAGATGAAACCAAGAAAAAGGAATTTCTTGTCAATGATGCCAAGGCTAGGGCTCTGGTTATTCAGGTTGTTTCAGATAAACATTTAGATCTAATTAAAGATGCAAAATCTGCTAAAGGTATGTTAGAAGCTCTACAAAATGTATTTTTAAGATCTAGTTCTTTTTCCAAGCTGACTTTGTGGAGAAAATTAGTCACCTTAAAGTGTAATAAGAGAGATAACCTTGAAGATCATTTCTTGAAATTTGACACTTTAACGAGGGAATTGGAGGAGTTTGACACAAAATTAAATGAAAGTGATCGTGTTTGCCACCTTCTGTTATCGCTTCCTAAGGAATATGAAACTGTGATTTTGAGTTAGATTTTGTCAAGTCAAGATTACTTGACGAGGAAACTAAGCTCAAGGGTAGCAGAAATTTTGTTGTGAATAGTTTAGAATCAGATAATGAAGTTACATTTACCACTTCTAGCTCAGGATGTTTCACTTGCGGTGACAAGACACATTATGCTTCACACTGCCGCAAACGAGGCGGAACTTTTGGTAGGAGTAGGCCTAACAATTTCTCTAGAGGAAGATTTCAGAGAGGCCGTAGGCCAGTTAGAGGATCATCATTTAGAGGAGCCCTTTATAACTTTAGACCACATGAAAGGGCAAATAATGTAGGCCTATCAAACGAACAGGCTATTTCTTTCATTGCCGTGACAGGCAACAATGAAGTCGTTTCAAATATTGCTAATGAGAATCAAACCTTCATTCTAGACTCGGGGGCGAGTAGTCATTTAGTTAAAGAAGAGTTGGAGAAGTATATGTTGTAAGGTGCTACGGCGCGCCGGAGTCGCGGCCTTCCTATCTGAGGCCTCTCCCGTACTACGCTCCTCTACCGTATCGCCTTACAAATAAAATGCTCGGAATCGCTCGAGTCGAGCTGGGAACCTCCAAGGTCCTTCCGCTACTCAATTTTGAATCTAACGTCTTTATTGTCTATTAAAGCTCAGAGTGACACCTCACCACAGGGGGTCAACGGTGTCATCACACTCATCATCGCTTTAATGATCACTTTTAAAACAATTGCCAACGCTGGGTGTTCCCGCGTGTCTCGTGCCAGGCTAATTCGCCGGTCTTAATCAAATTAACCGATGCAGTATGCTAATATGTCACCAAAACTGCCAGGCTAACTCGCCGGTCTTTCTAAAGTAAAATTGATTAAATAAACTAAACTAATTCCCTACTGGCCAGGCTAACTCGCCGGTCTTTCTAACATACAACAAATCAAATAAATCAAATAATTCCCTACTTGCCAGGCTAACTCGCCGGTCTTTCTAAAGTCAAATTAATTAATAAACTAAAATAATTCCCTAATGGCCAGGCTAACACGCCGGTCTTTCTAACCTACAACAATTTAATAAAATAAAATAAAATCCTACTTGCCAGGCTAACTCGCCGGTCTTTCTAAAGTAAAATGATTAATAAACTAAAATAATTCCCTAATGGCCAGGCTAACACGCCGGTCTTTCTAACCTACAACAATTTAATAAAATAAAATAAAATCCTACTTGCCAGGCTAACTCGCCGGTCTTTCTAAAGTAAAATATTTAATTAACTAAACTATCTGAAATATAACTGCAAGGGCTTTACTTCACAAATAGTCTAAATTACACCATAGACTAAGCAACGTTTTATCTATGATTACACTTACAGCACTACTCGACTTGCGAGTAAAGACGGCCAACACCAGAGATACTAACTGGGACTTCAGTTGAGCTTCTTCACTATCTGACTTTGATCGTCTCAATTACAGATTTTCACTGTCAACTCTTAATATCAAACGTTAATGCCAGTCTCACTAAATAAAATATCTCAATAGCTGAAATCTGCAAGTCTTCCTTCACAAACAGTCTGACAACACTTACTTGACTGGAGAATTTAAAATACGCCAACACCAGAGAAAATGAACTGGAATTTCAATTGGCTAATTCTACCAGGTCATATTGACTGTTGGTTGGTCTTCAACTGCTTTCAACTGAACTGAACTGACTGACTGGAACGGCTAGCGGTTCCGGTTTTATTCGCCTCAGAAGTAGCGAGCTCCAACGGTGATTTCAGGAACTACTTCCGTGTTCAGCGGTCTCCAGCGGCCGGCGTCGTAGGTTAGTGGCTGTTATCGGGATTGACCTTTGTCCCCGAACCCGCTTATTGTCCGCGCTGCTAACACCTTTTGCTTGTTAACGGTTGTAAATATCAACTTAGAGCCGGTCAAAATTTACAACCGTTACATCGTCTGAGGTAAAATTATTAACTAACAATGTAAACATTCATGTAGCTAATGGTCAAGTTATGTCTACTAATAAAATAGGTACCTTGAATGTTATCTGTCAGAACATAAATATAAGTATTGAAGCATTGATTGTGCCAAATCTTAAACATAACCTACTAGCAATAAGTAAATTAACAGAGAAAGGTTTCCAAATTGTGATTGATAAGGATAAGCTATCAATCAACTCCAAAAACATAAAATTAACTAGTATATATGAAGGAGGCCTATATTCACTCAAGCTCAAACCGGTAGTGAATACCTATGAATGTAATTTAACCACACCTGATGACCTATGGCATAAAAGACTAGGTCACCTAAACAGGAAAGGACTTGTCAAGTTGGGTCTTCCATATTCAATGGACAAATGCACTGCTTGCATAGAGGGAAAAGCAACAAGATTGCCGTTTATGAAAAATAACAAGAAGTCAACACACATCGGAGAACTGATTCATTCAGACATTTGTGGGCCAGTAGACCCGGACACTCATGATGGATACAGGTATTTCCAAGTCATAGTAGATGATTTCTCACATTTTACTGTTTTAAATTTATTAAAGTATAAGAATGAAGCTGAAGAAAATCTAGTCAATTATGTTAAGCTGGTAGAAACACAACATGGTTTTAAAGTGAAGAGGATCAGACTAGACAACGGAGGTGAGGTTACGTCAAAAACCTTTAAAGCTTTTGCCAAGTCTAATGGTATAGTACTTCAGTACACGCTACCCTATAGCCCTCAAAGCAATGGGAAATCCGAACGTATGAATCGGACCTTACTTAATATGGTTCGAACCAAACTTGCGGAATCAGCGGTGGCCAAAGACCTATGGGGAGAAGCAATCAGATGTTCGGCATATGAATTAAACCGATGCCCCTCAAGTGTTTTGGAAGATGAAACCACTCCTTGTAAAATTTGGTACGGTCAACAAACTCTATCAAAACTCAAAGTTTTTGGCTGTAAAGTGTGGTATACCTGTATACCTAAAGGTAGTAAACTTGATCCCCGTTCAAAGTGTGGAGTTATGATCGGATATTGTGGAGGAGGCTACAGAATATGGAGTCCAGAAAAAAGAAGAGTAGATTCATCAAGAGATGTAGTATTCATTGAAAATCAAATGTATTTTAAGTCAAATAAAATTAACACTGAACAGCCAGAAGAAAGTATTCAAGATACTAACAAGAGTCCGATGAAGAAATCCCCCACTAAGCAGTCACCAACGTGTCAAAAGAGTCCGATAAATCAATCGCCAAGACCCGTGAAGCAAGGTCCCACAATTGACGAAGCGGAAGAAGAATTGGAGCTTGAAGATTCAGAAGAATTTTCTCTACCGAAATCGCCAGCCGATCCAAAGTTAGTCAACAGACCAACTAGAGAAAGAAGAAAACCTGTTTATTTACAAGATTATGATGTATATAATGCTTATTGTCTTTTAACCAGTTGTTTCCAGCCTGAAACTTATCAAGAAGCCGTCAAAAGTGAAGAATGGAAGCAGGCTATAGGTGCAGAATTGAACGCTCACCAAGAACTTGGAACGTGGGAACCAGCAACATTACCGCCTGGTGAAAAGGCCATTGACCTGAAGTGGGTGTTTACCTCTAAATGCGATGGAACCAAAAAGGCTCGTTTAGTGGCTAAAGGATTCCAACAGCCTACAATGTATGATGAGCTAACCTATGCGCCTGTTTGTAGGATTCCGACCTTAAGAATTTTGTTATCACAAACTGTTAATAATAATTGGCCTTTAAAGCAGATCGATGTGCCAGCAGCATTCCTGAATGGTACGTTAAAAGAAGACATCTACATAAAAAGACCTGAAGGTGTAAACGAAGAAAGCGAAGTTTATAAACTGAAGCGTGCGTTATATGGATTACGTGTATCACCGAAGTGCTGGAATGACACGATTAATTAAACTGTTGAGAAGTTTGGACTTTCTAGATCGAAGCATGATTATTGCCTTTACAGTGCAAAAGGCATTTATTTACTTTTGTTTGTTGATGATGCCCTAATAACTGGCGACAGTGAAAAAATCGACAGTTTAATCTCTTATCTTTATAAGGAATTTAAAGTAAAAATTTTAGGAGATGCTAAATGTTTCCTTGGTATGGAAATCCTAAGAAATGAAAATTGTATCGAAGTCAAGCAAACTAGGATCATTGAACGGCTCCTCAACGACTATGGTATGGACAGTTGCCATCCCGTGTCAACCCCACTTGAAAAAGGCTTCCAACTCACAGAAGATGAACTAAATAATGAAGTGCCTTATAGGAGTCTAGTATGCAGCCTAATGTACATTGCAGTAACATCAAGACCTGATATTTCTTATGCTGTGTCACTGCTTAGTCGGGTTCTCGACAAGCCTTCAAATCAAAGCTGGAGAGCAGCCAAACGAGTTCTGCGATACCTGAGCGGGACAAAAACCATTGGTCTGACGTTCAACAAGGGAGTTCCTAATCTTCTGGGATATTCCGATGCTGATTGGGGAGGAGATATTGAATCAAGGAAGAGTACTAGCGGCTTTGTAGCGCTCTGCAGTGGAAATCCCGTAGCTTGGTTCTCGAAGAAGCAGTCCTGTGTGGCCCTATCTACGATGGAAGCTGAGTACTACGCAGCATCAGCAGGGGCTCAAGAGCTAGTGAACCTAATTGGAATAGTGTCAGTGTTCTGTGAAGGTGTGAAACCAAAGGCCTGTCTAAGTGTCGATAATGCTAGTGCAGTTTCATTGGTGAAAACCTTTTAAAATTCCAAAAGAGGGAAACACATTGATATAAGAGCGCATTTTACTAAAGATCTTTGTCAAAAGGGCATCATTGATGTAAAATATGTAAGTACTTAAGATAACCTAGCTGATATGTTTACTAAAGCCTTAAGCAAAGACAAATTTATTCCTTTGCGAAATGCTGTAATGAATGTTAAAGGTTAAATTCACTTTCTGAACTAGGCCTAGGCTGTTATGTTATTTTGTGCCATTTAAATATTTATAGGTTTGTTTATGTGTATATATTTTCTTTTTATGATCTTTATGGGCAGATATAAATAGGCTATGTACTTTATCGTAACAATTCATGCAAACTATTTTTGAAAGGGTTAAAATGTTCAAGACAAATCAAATGAGCTAGGCCTAATGAGGCAATTTATCCAATTTTTGATGTTATATGCAAACTTAATATTCTATGTTACAAGTTAGGTCTATAGGAGTTTGTTTCATGTTGAATATGTTTTTATGGTGTTAGCCTATCTTTGTAATGGATTATTCAATAGAGTAGGCCCTATTTCTCATGTAAAAATCAATCATTTATTTTTTTGTAATTGTGCTATTGTCCTATTTCTCAAAACTCAATCATTAATTTTGTAAATTGTGCTATTGTCCTATTTCTCATGTAAAACTCAATCATATTTCTCATGTTAGGTAATTCTCAAATTAATTTCCTTTAGGCTAGGCTACTGTAGTTGATCGATTAAAATTTTTCTTTGAGAGTTATAAAAATATTAATCGAGAGGGGTGTGTTATATAGTGTACTTTTTCATAATAGCCTAGCTAAGTCACTATTGCCGAAGGCGTTTTTTGGTTACTACTTCTTCTTATCCTTAAAGCGGAAATGTCATTCTGTTGTAGGGTTATGTCTGTCTCATGGTGTTGTATTAATGAAGTAGATAGAGAAATGTGGTCAATCTTATTTTCGGATGATTTGCTTAATAAACTAAAGTTGTTCTTTAATGGTGAAGTTTATTAATGCCCTCCGCCTCAACAAAGGTTATGTACTCGAGTTAATCTCCCTGTAGGTAAAGGTAGGGTTAGACCTGGTTTGTACAATACCTTTGATGAAGAATGTAAAGCAAGAAGGGGGGTTGTTGTAATTAACAATAAAGACAAGTTGTGTCTTCCCCGTGCCTTGGTGATAGCTATAGCCAATGTAGACAAAGACCCTTTACACAAAGCGATTTGCCAGGATGATAGGAAAAGACAGACACTTAGGGCTCAAGAACTTGTTCGCCGTGCCGGAGTTGAGATGCCTGAGGGTGGTGCAGGCATAACCGAACTAGAAAAATATCAGGACTTGCTAAAAGAGTACAAAATCACTGTGTACAACTATAATGCTAAAGGCTGCGATGTGTACTTTGAGGGAAATGTAGAGAACCCCAAGTTCAAAATTAACTTGTTGTTTCACAACAGGCACTATAATGTAATTACTAGTCTGACAGCTGCTTTTGTTTCTGTGTTCTTTTGCGAAGCTTGCCATGTCCCCTACGATCACAAAGGTAAGCACCGTTGCTCAAATATTTGCCCACAGTGTCAGACCATCTCACCCCCTTGTGTACAGGAGCATGGGGGAATCTTATGTCCAAAATGTAACCTACCTTATAAAAATCAACGCTGTTTCATTGCGCAACAAGCTGATAGATGCAAAAATGTAAAGAAATGTCTCGATTGTGGGAAACTAGTTTGGCTTAAAGAGAGGTCCAAGCCTCACAAGTCCGGGGAAGTATTTTGCATTCCTTGTAGAGAATTTAAAGATCCAAACCATAAATGTTACATGGAACCCCACGAAGGCAAACCTAAATCTAAAGACTATGTTTTTATCTTCTTTGACCTGGAAACCCGCCAGGACGAGTTCCTACCCTCTGACCCTGAAAGTAAAGTACATAAAGTTAACCTGTGTGTCTCTCAGCAATTTTGTTACCAGTGTATTGAGGGAAAGTTGTGTATAGCGTGTAAAAACCGTACACGAGTGTTTGATTCCAACCCTATCAACCAGTTTATGAACTATGTAATGTATGTGAGAAAGCAGTTCAAAAACGTCTGTGTAATTGCACATAATGGGCAGGGTTTTGACTTTCAATTCTTGCTAAAGTACTTGTTGGAGGAAAAAAAATTCACACCGGAACTTGTAATGCGGGGAACCAAAATTATCTTAATGAAAATTGACAATGTGAGGTTTGTGGACTCACTTAGCTACTTCCCCATGGCTCTGTCTGCTCTGCCTAAAGCCTTTGACCTACCTCCAGAGAAAAAGAAAGGCTACTTTCCCCATCTCTTCAACACATTGGCAAACCAAAACTACGTAGGTCCTATGCCCGCCAAAGAGTACTACTGTTCCGAATCCATGTTTGAGAAATCCCACAACGACTTTGACAAATGGTACAGTGAGCAGGTTGCAATCAAGTATGAATTTAATTTTAATAAGGAGTTGCAGGAATACTGTATGTCAGATGTTGATATCTTGGCTCAAGCCTGTCTAAAGTTCCGCTCAATCTTCCTAAAAGAGTGTAATGTTGACCCGTTTCTCGAGGCTGTTACCATCGCGAGTGCCTGTAATCTAGCCTTCCGCCGTAATTTCCTGAAACCTAACACTATCGGCATCATCCCTAAGAACGGCTATCGAATGGTAGATACTCAATCGGCCATAGCACTCCAATGGCTTTCTTGGGTCGAGAAAACCAACGGGATTAGGATTGACCACGGGCAGGTCGAGGTAAAGAAGTCAAGGTTAATGGGCTGAAAGTAGATGGGTTTGATGGTAGAAACATCTATGAGTTCCACGGGTGTTACTGACACGGGTGCCCTAAATGTTTTAACTACGACCGTCACGCCCCTTTGAAGGAGGATCCCTCCGATAGCCTACATCTTCGCTACGAGCGAACTAAAGCCAAAAACGCAAAGTTCACGGAACACGCTTTGGTAGAGATGTGGGAATGCGAATTCCGTAAGCTTAAAAAGGATCAAAAACTCAATCATCTGGACAAATTACCAATTTTAAGTACACTTCCATTAAACCCTAGAGATACTTTCTTTGGAGGTAGGACAGGCAACGCGAAATCCTATCACAAATGCGCTGAGGGGGAAACTATACAATATGTTGATGTTTGTTCCCTGTATCCTTATGTTTGTAAGTATGGGTACCCTAGGAGATAGGGAGTGTCGTGAGAGAGGTATGGGTGTGGAGGGTTTGCTGAAATGTAAAGTATTGCCGCCTCGTGATCTCTACCACCCTGTACTCCCTACAAAAATGAACGATAAATTGATGTTTGTGCTGTGCAGAATGTGTGGGGAAATGATGTATCAGGGAGAGTGTAATCATGACAGTGATAATAGGGCACTAGTTGGGACTTGGACTATGGACGAGATCAGAAAGGCAGTAGAGAAAGGGTATATTGTATTGGACATGTATGAGTTGTGGGAGTATCAGGTAGCGACTTACGAAAACGAGGGTTTGTTCACCGACTTTATTAATAAATTCCTAAAGATGAAACAGGAAGCTTCGGGCTATCCAGAATGGTGCAAGACTGAGGAGGATAAAAACAAGTATATTGCAGACTATTTGACACATGAGGGAATAAAGCTAGAGAAAGACAAAATTGTTAAGAACGGGGGTTTGAGATCATTGGCAGAATTGATTTGGTGGCTGGTTGACGCGGTGGTGCCTTGACGCGTTCCCGCTGCTTACTATGTCTGAGCTAAATTTTGTGCTGATCGCTTGTCGCTTCAGCCGTTCAGGAGGAGTAGGCCTATTTGTAAAACAAAAGCTTGAGTGTTAGTATAAGAGCTTCGATCACTCTGATTAATAATAACAACAGTGTTGTAATATATATATCTATGGTCAAGAAGAATAATAATGGACACGTGGCGTGTGTATGTATGCAGGGCTAGAGATATATAAGGGCTAGGCCACGCGAGCTCAGAAAGTGATGCCAGGTGGCTCCCCACCACTCCGCCGCTGTGACGTCACGGCGATACCTCGGGCTCCCGGCACCGTATATCTTTGCCTGTGTGAGCGATGGTATTACCGCACATTTAGCGTTTATTAAGCTAATGTTGGACATTTTTTATTAGGTATTAATGTATTTTATAAAGTAATTGATTTTCAAATAGGATTACGTATAACATCAATTTTAATAAGTAAAAAATTAACTTTAGTAGATATTTAAGGATGGGAGTGGAATGTAAAGCGATGGCTAAGATTACTGTAGTTATTGATCCAATGCATTAAAGTTACTGTGTAATATCTGTGTTCGTGTTGCTCGAATGTATCTTAATGTATGGATTATTAATTGTATTTATTTATTACTTATTCATACCTTTTAGGATTCATTGAGGTTATATAAAATACATTGAGGTTGTATAAAAATACATTACCTATACTTAGTATTTTGTAACTTTTACGGGAAGGAAAAGAATTTCAATTAATCAATTACATTTTAATATAGGCCCTACATATTTCAATACATTTTTTTTTTTTAGGGAGAGGAGGGAAAATGCTTTTACGCACACAGGTAGCCAGCCTGTAGTGTGAGACTCCTGAAAATTGTCAGACTACTCACTAAAAAACCCCCTCTACTCTGTTGGACACAGACCTGGAATTGTTTGTCACATTACTTCAAGTCAGGCCAACATGTGACCTAAGCCCTCAGGGCTCGCACCGTTTCTGGCATTTCGATTCTTAATGACCTACAACCGCATCCCGGTCAAGGTCGATCTTCTTGGTGCGGAGAATACCCTGGATATAATGTGACACACAGGTCCAATTGTCCTCACCCTCCGTCATAATCGGTATGACCGTGTCCACCGACAGCAGTCCTATTAATTGTTGAGCCTCCAGGCGGGGCCTTTCCCAGCGCTGGCAGTGGAAAATTGTATGTTCCACGTCATCGAGAATGCCTGGGCAGTATATGCAATCGGGTGACACGGCTTTGCCCATCCTGAACAGGTACGACCGGAAAAAGCCGTGTCCCGTCAGAAATTGGGTGAGGTAGAAGTCCACCTCTCCGTACCGCCGATCAACCCAAGGTTGGACTTGCTGTATCAGTCGCCTGGTCCAGAGTCCCCGTGTCTCCTGTTCCCAGCCCTCCTGCCACAGCTGGTAGGTGCGGGTGCGTTCCTCTGTTCGTGCCTCGTCCTCCCCACGGTGCCGGTAAATTGCCTTTCTCTCCGCCGCCAAAAGTTTGACGGGGATGACTCCAGCAATCACCAGGACGGCGGGCTCGGGCACTGTTCGGTAGGTAGATGCTACCCTCAGTGCTGCCTGACGCTGCACTCGGGCGAGCCGCATCCTGTATGCCTCCTTATTTAGTGCGTCTGCCCACACCTCCGCACCGTACAAGAGTACGGACTGGACCGAAGACATTAACAGCCTTCTACGACTGGACCGAGGCCCTCCGACATTGGCCATCAACCGGCTAAGAGAAGAAACCATCCTAGCGGCCTTGTCCGCTGTACGGAAGATCTGATCCCACCAGCTAAGCTTGCTGTCCACCATGACCCCAAGATACTTGGCAGAACGAACAGTTTGAACCTCGACGGCTCCCACCCTCAACGGCACGATGGTGTCAATCCGTTTTTTTGTCAAAATCACGATCTCGGTTTTGCTCAGAGCAAGCGAGAGACCGTGGTCTGCCATCCATGCGTTTATGGTACGCATAACTCGGTTTAGCTTTAGCTGAGCCAGCTCAACGCTACGTGCAGCTATCAAAGCTGCAACGTCGTCTGCGTACCCAACCAAGACTGTTTCCTCAGGCCTTTCAGACCTCAGAAGGCTGTCATAAGTGACGTTCCAGAGGTCTGGGCCGAGTATGGAACCTTGGGCAGCACCAGAAGTGACACTCATCGTCCGCGGGCCCTCCGCAGTGTCATACGTTAGGAGGCGAAACCGGAGATAATCCTCTATGATGCGCATGAGGTATGCCGGCACGTGGAAGGTGTTCTCCAGAGCATCCAGCATATCGCACCACCTCGCCGAATTAAATGCATTTCGCACATCGAGCGTTACGAGCAGCACAACCCTGCGAGAGTAGTGGGTAAAATCCTCAGCTCTCATCACGGCTTGCTTCACCTCCTCAATCGCATCAATCGTTGATCGCCCCATCCTGAATCCATACTGACGAGGGGAGAGGTCCCCCGCAGCGACAACGGCTGAATTTAGCCGGGAACGGATCAATTTCTCGAGGACTTTGCCAGCCGTATCCAACATACTCAGAGGTCTGTAAGAGGATGGCAGATCTGAGTCTCCCTTGCCCTTCCCAACAAGCACAAGCCTAGCTGTCTTCCAGCACAAGGGGAAAACCCCTTCAACCAGGCAGGCGTTATACATGCTCAAAAGGATCAAGGGGTTGGTAGTCAAAACCTTCTTGAGGACTTCACCGGGCACCCAATCGGGACCAGGAGCCTTGTTGTTCTTCAGGGATATGACGGCCGCCACCAGCTCTTCAGGGCTGAAAAGTGGGACGTCGTCCACCCTTCCATAATCCCGCAGTAGGCGCAACGCGTGAGCCGGGAAAAGGGACTCGACTATCCTCTCCATAGTGACCCTATGGAGAGCGGGTTCCAAGTTTCTTGGTTACAAGTTTGTAACCCAGACCCACGGGTTGGAATCAACATCGTCCCTTAATTTATCCCAGCAACTGCGTTTACTCCGATTGGTGGCTCGACGAAGATACCTCCTAGCCACCCTATAAGCATCCGACTTACGCCGTCTGTCTAGGGGTTCTCTAGCCCTGGTAGCAAGTCTTCTGGCCCTCAATGCCGCTCGACGCAATTCCGCAATCTCGGCAGTCCACCAGTACACAGGACGCTTATTGCACCGGTATCTCCTGTGAGGCATAGACTCATCGCAGGCCGAGAAAATCAGTTTCATCGTGGATGCAACTAACGCCTCTGCGTGAGGCACGCCAGTTGCAGGATGAACCACCGGCGTTCTTCGTAGGATACATATTTCAATACGGTAATAGCTATTTACATTACAAGTGTAGTAAGAGCGTTTTTACATCACGCAGGTGAATGTTGTGCAACGAGCGAAGGCGAGTTGCATAATTCACCGAAGTGATGTAAACACGCTCTTGCTTAACGTGTAACGTACAAGATTTTACCTGACCCGACAATATTCAGGAGGTTACGAGCAATATGCTTCATTATCAATTTCACTCATCTTCTAACAGTAACGTTCATTTCATTTACAAACAAAAGCTAGGTTAGGAAAATTCTTCAAAGCATAACAATAAAATTCAAACACACAGCTGATTTCTAGCGTTGAACGTCGTTGGCTCCATAGAGGTATATTTTTTAAGTTATCCACTCAATGTTATTTAAATGGGTTTCATTACATCACCGAGTGAGTTTTTTTCAACTTTACATCACTCGAGAAGTAAGGAAGTTGTATACATCACGCTTGGGATAGGGAAGTTTAACATGGCGGGTTAGGTAAAATAACATATAGTTGCAAAAATACATTAAGTTGCCTGACTAACTAACCTCAATCTCTGTTGACCAATAACTAAAAAGTCGAGTTTTGGTGTGAGTTTACTTTATCAGTTTACATCGTGATTATACGTTGTAAATGTTTAGTTACGATATTTTTTATTGTGCCTCGACTGTAATGTGACATTACTTTTAGAAACTTGAGACACTATTTTTTAGCCAGTTTTTTTTTAACTTCATTGACTGTTTACCAACAACGAATATCGCGGGTTTGACTTTATCACTTTAATCGTATTTATTAGTTGTAAAAATTGTACTTATTTAGTTTATAAACTGTTTTATGTGGATATACTTACTTAATTTGAGGTCTGGGACATAACATTTAGCCCGTTTTTGAAACATTTCGTCATAATTAACAAACGATTTAATCGCTAAATAAAAAAAGCCCAGCAGCATTTTATAGAAAAAACTGTAAAATATTTATTTTTGTATATTTGCCTTCATTACTATGTATATTCATGTAGGGGAATAAGTTTACTTTCATTTTATATAGTTGGTTTGGGTTTTTAAAGTAATATATACGTGTGAATAACAAAATGTTTTTCTAGACAAATATAAACATTTATTAAAAGTCATAAACATCTATTGAAATGATCAGTATACATAAACAACTCTTACTTCATTTGATCTCCAATATTATTGCCTAAAAATGTTTACTTTTACTTTATCTCTTGATAAAACATTTATTTGGTTTTTATTTGAAATTTGTTGTGCAAAATCGTGAAACTTGTCATTTTATTGTTTTTGGGCCATAACTTTGTATAAATGGTAATTGGAATCTTTTTACATTTCCATGTAGGGAAATAAATTCCAAACAATTTGTATATCTTATGAAACATTTTTGGTTCATGCAGCAATTTTTCTACCTACTGACAATATTTTCTACAATATTTTTTAATATTTATTTCGTTGCCATTTTCAAATTCTTCATTTCATTACGAACACTTCAAGTTGGAAATAATAAATACGGTTCATAGGTTTGATCTGTTGGTTTAGTTTATATGAATTTTCGAAAATATGACTGCAAAATCGCCAAAAATGCCTTGCCACTACAAAGTTTGCCCATTGCAAGTTGGAGGGTTAACAAAACCCGCTTTAAAAATCACACTATAAAACTACATTATTATAAACACAATTATTAATATGCGCGTAGATGCCGGGCGACATATGCACTGCCGTGCTAGGCTACTGTCGCGCCTCGCGCCGATGTATCTCCGCTACGTCACTGAGGAGTGGCGGGGGAGGGGAAGTAGGATCAGGTGGCGACCGCTAACATCAAAGGAGTGAGCCAGCCCTTGTATATCTCTAGCCCTGGTATGTATGTGTGTGTTACAGTACCAGAACAGTGTAAACGAAATCAAAACGCAAACAGTGATCATTCTGAAGAATAAGGGCATAACATTTAAAGATTTTGCCCTGATTTAAGTTCGCTGATTTTGGCCTATGTAGTTGTGCACTTTTATACTTCTTCCTTTACTTTTCGATGAAATTGCGACAATACAAAGTAGGTGTTTTAAGCCAAGTAGGAATGGAGATGAGTACAGGATGAGTGGCGCGACCGCGATCTTGGGTGGGCTGCACTTTACTTTACGTCCTACACTCTTCGAATGAACTTATTTTTAGTTGGAACATAAACTACTATTTCCGAAACATTAAACGTATGTTGTTGGTAAAACTGAAGGAGATACAGTGAATACTTTTACGCCACACTAGACTATTTTGTTTGACGAACTTCCCACGCAAGGATTTAGTCCAGAAAACAGCTGTTTCAGTTTGCCGCCAGCTTAATCAAATGGGATTTCATTGCGTACTACTATACTGTAATGAGTTTTACCGGACACCAATCAGCTGATTATACTGTATTTGTTTGGGTTGCAATGAGTAGTTATAAGCAAAAACAAAACCTCTCTTAGAGGTTATGACTAGTGATTTTTAGTCCTTTAGTTGGTAGTAATGGTATAAGGATTCGTACAGATTTAGTAGTATGGCGTAAACTATCGTACGTCACTCGTCCAAAATGTGTTTACCGGACTCGTATGGTAATCCCGGTCCGGCAAACACTTATTTTCAGGACTAGTAAAACGTAATATACTATAGCAGACGATACTGAAACCAAACAGCTGGAGCTGTAACTGATGTTTTCTTTTCATGTTTGCGAATTGCGTTGCTTTGCGGTTTGCGGGCTTTGCGTGCGGCCTTGGCTTTGCGCTTTGCTTTTTTTGCGTCGCGTCGTCGTCTTCTGACCTGACTCCTCGTCGTCGTCTGTCATTGTCATTTAGTCATTAGTTTAGTATAGTTGTTGTATTCATCATCGTTAAATGTACTGAATCTTGACATTTTTTCATTTTTAATTTGGTACTGACAGGATTGGTATTAGCTTATTATATTTAACGTTTTATTAAGTCAAACCTATTATTGTGATATATCCATTGATTGTGCCGGTAACCAATCAATGGAGAGGTAGTTAGGCTATTTTGATAATTATTATATGGGTTACATCCAACATTCGAAACAACTCAACTCACATACAGTATTTTTACATTCAGAAGAACATAACATGATGAACAATCAAGAAGTTCATTTTCTTGAAGATGGTCCTCCTCAGGATTTTAAAGGAACTTTGCAGCTCGGTGATGAAAATTCCTCTGCTGAAAAATATGTTACTACTCAAGAATCTCTTAAAAGTAAGTTGGTTGTTTGCACTGTGTGTTGCAAATAATTTGTATACTTTTATTTTTAAACACAATTAAGTAAATTTAGTATGGTAGCCTAGTCTAATTTATTTTGATTGTAAACTGGTGTACTTAAGTCAACAATAATTTTGTTAACTATATCCGCTTTCCCTCAAAAGTTACTTGAATTCACTAATTATAATAAACGGTATCAGCATTCTGACACATACTTTCTTTCATAAGTTTGTCAACAATCTTTATCATGTGTAAGCGGTGAGAGTAAATATACAGAAATGGGATTTGTACAATTTTGTTCAGAATTTAAAGGACTATAAAATACAAAATTTTTATTAAAATCGTTCGGGCCATTATTGGGAAAATCAGATTTTTCCGTTATTTTATTGGGTTTTTATGGGAAAATAACATAATTTTCAATAACTTTTGAACCATAATTTTTACAGAAATGGTATTTGTACCATTTTGTTCAGAATTTAAAGGGCTAAGTACAACATAGGCCTACTAAATTTTTATCAAAATCGTTCGGGCCATTTTTTAGAAAATATGATTTTTCCGGTTTTTTATGGGTTTTTATGGGAAAATCCCCATTAAAATCAAAATTTCAAAAAAATGAAAAAACGCCCGAAGATAGGCTACCATGGATTAGAACCTTCATACCAAATTTCATCGAAATCGGACCACAGGTGTAGTCCCTAGCTCTGTACACATCCAGACACACAGACACACACACACACAGACATCACTTCGAAAACCACTTTTTTGGGTCCAGGGGGACCCAAAACGAATATATCCACTCAAAACTCAAACTCGAAAATTTTGACACAAGAAAACAAAATTTTAATGCAACTTTCAAACAAGTACAGTAGGCCTGCCTTTAAGGCTGAGCATCTACCGCTGTAGCAAACTAAATCCGCTAGGCAGCGTGGCGATGTCGCTGCTTGGAGCACGCTCCATACGTGCACGGCCGCCTTTAACTCCAGGCTTCAAAGTGGCAACATTCAAGTAGGGTTGTAACAGCTGTTTTGGTAATTATTTACCGTACTTACACTGGGATATTATGTAGTTTTTATATGTCTACTTAAAGTATTTTTCACGCAGAATCCAAAAATGCAATCAGTTTTTGTCGGAGGGATTCCTAAGTGGCCGTACAGTTTAATAATTAATATTAAGCTTCAGTTTTGTTGATTTATGAACATATTTCTGGCATGGACGAGTCCAAGTTCTAGTGGCGACTAACACTAATAGGGGTAAAACGTTTGTGGAGTGGAAACAGCTGTCAGTTGTTTACATTCGATACTAAACAGACAAAACCACACACAACGCCATGAGAGTAAAATCAGAGTTACAATATGCAATAACTAGATTTTTAAAACAAAATGGACTTTGGTGCTGTTTAGAAAATACAATAAATCAACTACGATACATGTACTATTAAATCACAAATCAAATCAAATCAAATCAAATCAAATCACATCACATCAACACACATCAACATAAATTATAAAACAAAATAGAATTCATTCACGTAAAATATCAGTAATAGAAGTAAGGCCACTGCCGACATGATCGTCCTCATTCCAATCCTCAACGTCTGTTAATGAACGTGCCATAGTCCATAATCCCATAGTACATACCGTAATCCCATTGTGCCTAAAAGTGAAAACGTGCCACAGTGCATAATTTCATGTATCAGCAGCTAATAAATGATGTTACATAATCTAATCTAATCTAACCTAACCCAACCCAACCTTAATATCAATGTTTAAATCACATTCTATGTCAGAAAAGGCATGTGAGGAAGATAGGTCGGACTTTGTGCGGATTCGTGACTGTATTACGATTACGATTAGTTAATCTAACCTCACTTCAAAACACTTAATACAGTCACGAATCCGCTTAAAACCCGACCTACCTTCCTCACATGCCTAAATAAGAACTGATTATTTGGTTTCAAAACTAATTGATTTGATTTCATTCCGCATTAGATCAAGTATAAACAGCTGTTTGCTCTTCTCACACAGTCCTCACTCCTCACTCAGTACGGACCCGTCCAGACCACGCCATATTACCATTACCTTCAGTACCGCTCAATTATCCTTAGGTTCGTAATCTTAACCTTCGTTTTACGGCCACTGCGGCTACTTAGGAATCTCTCCGACAAAAACTGATTGCATTTTTGGATTCAGCATGAAAAATACTGTAAGTAGACATATAAAAATTACATAATATCCCAGTGTAAGTAGGCCTACGGTAAATATTTGCCGCTGTATTGTTTGGAAGCAGCTAATGGTCTTGTGTAGGCCTATTTACAAAAGCTTGTTTACTGGACTATGAAAATATTGACTCTGCTTTAAATGTACAGATGTAGATTTTCAATTCATATTGTTTTGGTTTTCAATTCTGTATGTTCTATTTTCAATATTTTAATACTTTAAGTTCATAAATTTTAATTTTAGTCAATAAAGTGTGAATTAATGAGCTGATGTCTCCTATCTGCCATGTTATCTTAAATGGGCATGGGACGTCTGACACTAAGCAACCCTACTTGCGACGTTGCCAATTCTACCAGGCCGCGGCCTGTAGTTAAAGGCGGCCGTAATACGTGTGTGTATCTTCCTTCTCTCTCGCACTCTGACTCACCACACCATCTCCATCGCTTTGCGTCGCTGTACCAGCCAACCCCCCTAGACCCTGCCTGCCTAGCCACTGCTGTCTTGTCTCATTCTACCACTTAAGGCCCATTCTACACGAGCGTGAAACCTGTGACGGGATTCCAGCGTGAACGCACCAAAATTTTGTTTAGAAATATAGCTTACCAGTACTTTTAACTTCGGTATATACAAAATCGCTTATCTCCAACAAATTAATTGCAATTTTAATTGTACGGTATAGAACATATATTCTGGTTGTCATATTGTGATTTTATTTTGTATTTTTTTTTTTCATTACAAGTGAATATCTACCGTATTGTAATTAATGTTTAAAAATTTAATGTAGGCCTACTTCATGTCTAAAACATTATTTAAGTTACTAGCTGAAGCTGACCAATCATTTTTATAGTTAAAATAAAAATACTTTTGACTAAAAGAATACAAAATGTATAGCATATGAAAACTAATTTAATGCTACATTTATGATCAAACATTACATCACTCTGTGTTCTAGACCAACTTTAACGCGTCTGGACAACGTAAATTCAGCAACGTAAATTGACTTTTTTCTCTGACAGCCACGGAAGAGATTTGGCAAACTTGTTAAACAAAAAAAATTCTCCTGACACTCTGGTGCATGGTCACATAATTCCCGGAGGACCTCTTCATACAGTTATTGCAGCTGTAGAAAACATGCCGATAACTAAAGATTACACGAAGGAGGATTGGATTGTACTTACTGGAGGAGCAAATGATGTGGCAAAATGTCAGATGCAAACCTTACTAAGAAAATTTTAAACTTGTTGGAAAAGGTTGCAGAAGAACTTCATCGTACAAATGTCATCTTGGCGACCATCCCTTATAGATACGATTTGGTAAATGAATGCAAACAGAATGTGATTATTAAAAAGAAATAAATGTTCACATAAGGAATATGGCCATCAAGTATGGAAATGTACACATTTTGGATCTGTACATGTTAGAGAGGCAACACCACACAAGAAGAGGCTTCCATATGAGCAGGAGAGGAAAATGTCATGTCAGCAAACTTATACACCAGACATTGTCTCCCAACCTCAACACCAGGGGAAAAAACACATCTAGATACCTACTTCTATTGCTGTTGACAAACCCAAATTAATTCCTAAAAGAAAAACTGGGAATAGCAAAATAAAAATTATCAATGCTGAAATGGACGAGAAACGACCCAACAGTTGGATTTGCACACTCCATTTCTGATGACAGACATATGGGTGCTGGATTGGCTGTTGTCTTCCGCAAGAAGTTTGGCCGACCACTTCCGTTGGACCATTTATCAAAACACTCAGCTTGTCAAAAGATACCTAATGGTTCATAAGTGTACAGCTTGATAACTAAAGCTAGATAAACCTATCCCAGAAGACTATAGTACAGCTTTCAAACAGCTCCAAGAGCACTTCAAAACCCAAAGATTGAATACTCTATTTTACTCAGCGATTGGCTGTGTCAGGGATCTTGTTCATCCTCAAACATTTGCAAGGCACATAGTGAACTTCCAGAAGACGACTGGGGCAACTGTTCACATAGGTAGTCTCTTACGAACAGCAAGCAGCGAGAAGACCTCTTTGGAAGGGACTATCACACCAACAGTTCTTGCTTACCTTGAAGGCCAAAATTGAAGATGAATATGACACTGAGTGTCCTATCACTACAGGCTTCATCTCTGCTCCATCTGCAACGAACACAGCCCAACCCCAACCCTCGCTAGAGATCAACTCCACCTCAATGCCATCTCAGAGGATAATTGGTGTGAAGACGAATCAGAAGCTGCCTGAGAAACATTGGTATCAGTAACCTCAACAGTTTTAGGAGTAGACTGAGCTATAGAGTTACAAGGACTTGAAATACACGAAACTGCTTAAGAAGAGACCAATGTTTCTTTTGTGGACGGTCACAACACTCTCGAGCTATCTGTCCTGCCAAAGACTCAGTTTGTAATATTTGTGACAAGAAAGGTCATTGGGCAACAGTTTGTCATTCTCGCGACAAAAATAGGACATTTAAAGGTAAAACAACTCATACAGGAAAGACAGAAATAAACTCAATGTCTACCTCTCTTCTTGCTGCCTCACAAAAATTTATTTCAATAGCTACAGTGTCACTGATGATAAATGACAAACAAATAGATTCACTCATTGATACGGGGAGTTCTGACAGTTTTATATCCGAAGCTACTGTTAAAAGATTCAATATTCCTAAATACCCAACAAAGCATGAAATATCGATGTCATCAACAAGCGATGTTTCATCAACTCTTGGCTGGCCACTGTATTGATGACATGGTGTACGATGGCCACGAATACCCACAGACAAAGCTACTCATCTTAACTGATTTATGTGCCGATGTTGTAATTGGACATGACATTCTTCGGCAACATTCGGCTGTGGAGCTGAATTTCGGTGGTAAACGCCCACCCTTTAACGTTTGCAATCTACTTAGTGCTAAAGTATCACCACCACCACTGTTTGATAATATAACTAATGATGTCAAGCCTGTAGCCATCAAGTCCCGCCGCTACTGTGAAGATGATAGTAAGTTCATAATACCCCCGCCGCAGCAAACCTGCAGACTAAGCGAATTTCCATTTGCCTGATTGGATTTACACTAAAATGTCTACTTCAAAATATAAAGTTTTTTTCCTAATTTAAATAATATTAGTTTAACAAGTACTTAGGTTTGCTGCATCAGGGAGGGTAAAACAGTTTTTTTGTCAAATGTTAATAGTTAGTAAGAAATAAAAACATTTTCCAAATTTGATCAAACACAAACATATACAGGGTGTCCGGTCATAAGTGTTAAATAAAAATTTGCATCAAACTAAATGATAATGATGACATATTGACGCACATTTGAGGTTCCCAACCTCAACCGTTAGGGAATGACAAATAAATAAAGATTTTTCAAAAATTATCGTAGTTATTATGAAAAAGGTTATATTACTCTGTTAAAAATACACTAATTGTTAATTTAAATGTCATTTTCAGAATCCTCACAAAATTTTAAATAGATATAACACATAATCGTTGGGGTACGGAAAAATATTCTATTTAAATTTCTTCGTTAAACAATTATTTTTTAATATCAATGAAAATTTAAATAACATTCAGCAATTTATTTCTCCGTTACCGAGATCCGCTGAGTTAAACAAATATTACTAAAAACTTCCTTATTTAAAGGGCTTTACAATGATGTATAACTACAATTATCTACTGTCAAATCTATGCTGAATTTTAAGCACTATTGTGAAAAATCACGGTTAAACCAAAACAGATATTGTAAAAAATAATGCATTTTGCTTACTATTTTATGAGCTGACCACTGATGATGAGGGTTTGTGTAATTTATGATTGACCAGACTACCCTTTCATCAAACTAATGAGCTTTTCTTAGACTTTGTAAAAATTTTTATTAAAAAAACACAATACATTAGTAAAAACACACAATACAAATCAAATCTATGACATACTTCGTCCGAAGCACAACTTAACGTGGAATCACAGTTTGGGTGTAAAGTGCCCTCCGTTTTCCCGCAAGCAGCCCTAGCTCGCTTGTGAATCGCGCCAACTGTGACCTCATACGTCAAGTTTTCCCTTACTTTCCCAGCATCCTCAAAGATTCTCTACCGTAACTCAACTTCAGAGTTTACAACAGTCGAGTAAACTAGACTTTGCATGTAACCCCAAACAAAAAAAATCTAACAGGCTCAAGTCTGGAGATCGAGGAGGCCACGTCACACTTCCTCCACGTCCAATCCATGTCGGGTAGTTTTGGTATAGCCACAACCGAACTTCCGCCAGTTAATTGAAATCTTATCTGAAATATGAAAAATATACGAACCGTAACTTTATCACAAACACATTTTGCTACTATACGTTTTTTTTTTTTATTACCTTAATAGTTATAAAAAAAGCGTTGCATGCGAGAAAAAAATACAAATTATTCGTTGCCTGAAGTTAAATGTGTTATTCTTCACAATAGCTTTTCTTTGCCCTACCATGTTTTTTCCCAACAATGATTGAATTACATTAGGAAATTTGAAACTTGGTAAAAACTATTATACACCATTGTAAAGCCCTTTAAATAAGGAAGTTTTTAGTAATATTTGTTAAACCCAGCGGATCTCGGTAACCGAGAAATAAATCGCTGAATGTTATTTAAATTTTCGTTGGTATTAAAAATAATTGTTTCACAAAGAAATTTAAGTAGAATATTTTTCCGTACCCCAACGATTATGTGTTATATCTATTTAAAATTTTGAGAGGATTCTGAAAATGACATTTAAATTAACAATTAGTGCATTTTTAACAGAGTAATATAACCTTTTTTAAAAGCTCATTTTATTACTTTAATATAGATCCATTTATAGATGTCTTATATTAACAATTAAGACAAATAAAACGATTATTTAAAAATACTTTTTTGTGTTACAGAGCCTAGCCTACTGAAATTTTTGTTTATTGCCTTTCTTAACTTTTAATGTTAAAAACGTCATTTGCTATAACTTTAAACCATAGTGATAAGTTACTTGTTCTTATGAATAACACTTTTCAATGTCAAGAAATCGTCCTTGTCATTATGCATAGGGCAAATTGTGCTTTAATCTAGTTGGTACAGAAAACAGTATTCAGCAACTTATCCTGAAATCGGCTTTTGATTTATACATGTTGAAATTTGTAAGGTAAAAATAACATGTAGGCCTACTTCGCTATGTAACAAGTTGGCTATAGTAGGCTTGTTCTTGCAAGGGCTAAACAGATATATTCCTAATAATTGAACTTGGAACTTGGTATTCGTCTTAAATCATAGCATAGACTAGGAATAGTCCTATACAAGAGCTGTTAGCAGGAGTAAACTATGCTATTTTTCAATCAAAGTTTCATGTTATATGGAGATTTTTCGTTACAATTATCATGTAGTCTAGGCATATCTTAAATCTCATCAGGTAATTTCCTCTTTGTTAATTTAGTAAACCTTTGAAAAGTCTTCGTAATCTAACCAAGGAAGGGCTTGTGATGATGAACCAGAATCAACAGCTGAAGCTAGACCAGCTTTCTCATTATTTTAAGGTTTAGTGTTGGTTTCCATTAAATTAAAACCCAAGTTGAAACACTATCAAAATAATAAAGAAACTAAATTGATTACTAATTTCCCTGTCAATCCCTTGCAAGCATTCAATAGCTTCTCTTGTCACCGGTAACAACGTTTAAACGTCGTCTGCAACTAGCGATTTTATTTTATGTGACAGTAATCATAGAGTAGTAAAGTAAGGAAATGAGAGCCAAAAATGTGGATAACACCACTCATTTAATGGCCCCCATGTCCACACAACGTTGTAATAGGGAATGAAACCGCTGCAACCAGCTGTATGAGGCCAAGAAAGTAGGCCTAATTTTTTTGAAAATCTCAGTTTGAAAGAGGTTGTTTCACGTAAGGTTGAGGTTATGATAAAAATAATTATTTCAAACAATGTTAATGTAGCGAGAAAAGTAGCTAAAATTCCGCTACAACTACTTTAAAAATGTAGCTAGCTACAGCTAAAGCTACAAAATCTTAAAAGTAGCGTAGCTACAGCTAACGCTACAAAAAAAGTAGCGTCGCTACTTCCCAACACTGCATAACAGTACCTATGTGGTAAAACACAAGAGGAGCATGATAGGAACCTAAACAGGCTGATGAACGCTGCTAGCAAGTATAACTTGACTATTAATGAAAATAAATGTTCTTTTTCAATGAAATCTATTAGTCTCCTTGGATATACAATAAGCAAAAAAACCATTAAGCCAGATTCTGATCGGCTTTTACCTCTAAAGAACTTCCCCTTGCCCACAAACGCATCATCCCTAAGAACGGCAGTAGGAATGTTTTCCCATTTCTCAAGATATGTCCCACGATTTTCTGAAAAGATTAAAGTTCTGACAACCAGCTCATTCCCTACAATCCACAACAGTCAATACACACAGAAGGCAGGTCTTCCAACTATTTAACCTCTTTGAAGTCTCATTCGAACTAAAGCGTGTTTGTCGTCATCTCATGATTAATTTCCCAGGGCCACGTTATCTCTTGCAGCGTTCAACTGAAGTTGTATGTTTCATCAAACTGCCATAGACCAAACACGTAATACAACTTAAAAAATACACATCATAGATATCTCAGTGAAAAATAGTTTGAGATGATATTGCAGTAAGAATGTACCATAAACAATATGATAATTTATGTACTGACACGAAAATTGTATTTTCCCTTTATCCGCAACGGCTATAAATGCATTTAATGAACTGAAACAAGAGATTGAAAATGCCTCAATGAGTCCCATAAATCCTGATCTACCCTTCACTGTTGAGACTGATGCATCTGACACTGTAATAGCAGCAACACTGACCTAGGAAGGAAAACCTGTAGCCTTTTTCTCAAGAGCTCTGTCTCATAGTGAACTAAAGCACAGTTCGGTTGAAAAGGAAGCATATGCAATCGTGGAGTCAGTACGAAAATGGAGACACTATTTGCTAGGCAGACATTTCAAACTAATAACAGACCAGAAGTCTGTCTAAGATATCGGGGAAAATTAAGAATGACAAAATCATGAGGTGGAGACCAGAACTATCGAGCTATAGTTATGATATTGTTTATAGACCTGGTAAACTGAATGTAGCTGCTGACTCTCTATCACGAGTGTGCTCTATGAGCGACAAAATGAACAGACTTCATCAATATCATGAAAGAATGTGTCATCCTGGTGAAACTCGTATGTATCATTGGATAAGAAGCAAAAATTGAACATACTCCCTCGATGAGGTAAGAAGAATGACTGCTTCCTGTAAGGTATGTTCTGAAGTAAAACCAAGATTCTTCAAACATGATGGAAAATTAATAAAAGCAACATCACCGTTCGAACGTCTTAGCCTGGATTTTAAGGGTCCTCTTCCCTCTTCTACAAGAAATCGGTATATGCTAACAATCATTGATGAGTACTCTTGATTTCCATTTGCGTACCCCTGTCCTGATATGTCCTCTTCAACTGTTATTTGCAAACTGAAACAGTTATTTTCATTGTTCGGTACTCCTAGCTACATTCACTCCGATCAGGGATCTTCTTTTCTTTCAAAAGAACTAAAGGAGTTTCTTGCTTTAAACGACATTGCTTCTAGTCGGACTACTGCTTACAACCCTCAGTGTAATGGCCAGGTTGAGAGGTATAATGGTATAATCTGGAGAACAGTAGAACTTGCCCTTAAGAACTATGAACTTGACGTGACAAAGTGGGAATTAGTTCTGGATGAAGCTCTTCACTCTATCCGATCCTTGCTTTGTACTGCCACGAATTGTACGCCACATGAACGAATGTTTGGACATCCCAGAAGATCACAAAATGGTGTTTCCACACCAACCTGGTTGATGACTCCTGGAAAAGTGTTGATGAGACGTCCTATCAGAACTCTAAGTATGAACCAATAGTGCAGGAGGTGACGTTGCTGGAAGGAAACTCTGATTACGCTCATGTACGATTGCCAGATGGGCGTGAGACAACAGTGTCTACACGTAACTTAGCTCCTTGTGGAAAACAAGCTGAGAGAACAGATTTTGATGATGGATCAACACCGGAGAACCACACAATGGAACTTAATAGCGATGTAAACTTAGAAGACGAAACCCAGGATGTGTCTCATCCCGATGCAGAGGTCATAGAAGAATCTGCAACCATAGACTAACCAACACAAGTAGACTTCTCATCCCATTGTAAATTTTGAAGCACGTTTTTCGTGTCTAGTTCATGTAAGTGACACATGGGCGCTAGTGTCAACAAAACTTTGTTTCTATTATTTTAGGGTTAATTTCTTTTTTGTGCTTTACTGTTTATAAAACTAGGGGACAAGTTATTGTTTATGATTAGATCGTATTATTTGGTTAAACGAGGTTTTAAATGGCTGTAATAACGGGAAACAAATTGTAAACAAAACACGACCTCTACATAAACCGTACAGAACTAACAATAAAATTGTCTTCAGCTGTTCCATAAGGATGAGAAATCTACCAAGGGAGTATGTTTTATCTATGCTGCAACTCAGGAGCCTCTACAAACCTTAAGGACTGATGAAACCCAATCACAGAGACGAAGCTCAAGACAGAAGAAACTACCTTCTCACCTTAAAGACTTTAAATTATATTAGCGGGGAAGAATGTGATAGAAAATATTTCCAGCTGTTGTTGGACATTGTTATTTTATTTGTTTATGTTTAATGTTTGTAATCATTATTTCATTCTCTAGATTTAACTCTTACTTATGAATTCCATTACTTGAATTGTGTTAAATAAAGCCTACTCATTCAAGGCAAACAATCTTTATTCTTCAACACATTGCTTCCACTTGGTTTATCAGGTACTACTCGTGATCATCAATTACATTTTCTGGAACCTCAGTGACCGGAAATCAAGATAAGAAATCTGCATTAGCGTGTTCTGTTGTATTAATTCAATTGTGTAATCAAATCCTGATAAAAAGTGAGCATAATTAAACATTCTCAAAGCTGTCATTGAAGGTAAGGTTTTTGCATGATCAAAAATGGAAACGAGGGGTTTGTGATCTGTTATAAGAACAAAATTTCTTCCATAACAAAGGAGAAAAATTTCTTCAAACCTCAGTAAATTCCTACAGCTTCTTTGTCGATTTGGCTGTACAGTACTTTCTTTCAACTTTTGTGAGAGTTCTTGAGGCGAATGCTATTGGTTTCTCTGATCCATCTTTGTATCTGAGATAAACAAGCTCCTAAGCCAGTTGGACTCGCATCTGTAGCAAGTACCAATGCTTCACTCGGATCATAATGAGCTAATATTAGTTCACTGGTGATTTCAGCTTTGATCTTCACAAAGGCATCTTCGCACTCTTTATTCCATGTAAACTTCTTTCCGTGACTTAATAGATTGTTTAATGGTTCCAGAAAGGTTGACATGTTAGGCACAATCGTGTGTAATTATTTGTGAGTCCCAGGAAACTTTTTAGTTGAGTAACATCTTCGGGTCTCTTTGCTTTACTTATAGCTTCAACATTGTCAGCTGATTTATGAAGGTCATTCTCGTCTATAACATGACCTAAATACTTCACACTTTTCTTGAAGAATTTCCATTTGTCCCGATTCAATCGTAAGTTGTATTGTCCAATTCTTTGAAAAACTTTTTTTAGTCGACTCATAGTTTCTTGGAATGTGCTCCCTTGAATAAGTATGTCGTCAAAGAAACATACAGTGCCTTCTAGTCCATGGAGAAACTTGTCCATAAATCGTTGCCATATACTTGGTGCTACTTTTATGTCATTAGGCGATTTACTTTGTACAAACCTAAATGAGTACTTATGAATTGTATTTCTCTTGATTCTTCATCCATTGGAAGGTGCAAATAGGCAGTTCTTATGTCCAAGGCACAGAAACATTTCCCTTTGTTCATGTGTGTAAAAATGTCTTCAATGCGAGGGATAGGTTAGGCCTACTTCTCATCTAATATTAGTTTGTTTGCTGTTACCTTGTAGTCAGCGCAGACCCTTACACTTCCATTAGGCTTTTTTACGGGAACAATTGGTGTTCCCCATTGCGAGTTTTCAGCTTTGGAAATTATACCACTGATCTCTAGTCGATGTAGCTCATCTTCAAAAGCTTTCCTTAGAGCATAAGGCACTTGTCGTGGTTTGACCAAAATTGGTTTCGCCCCTTTAGGCTAGTCAAAATACAGTCCAACATCAAACTTAAAGCAATAGAAATAAAACATATGGGATTTTGTCAACAAAGGGGTCCACAACATCATACTAAAAATCGAAAAAAATCGAAGTGGCGGAAAGCCGCCATATTGGAAAAAATCTTCCGCCATATTGGATTTATGTAAGCTATTAGTAAAATGGATATAGTTTGACAACTAAGCGTCTTAAAAATCTGCGGTTTGTTTTAATAGTTTCCTCATTAAATCTACTTCAAGATAACAACAACTTTTATATCATTTCAATATTTTTTTGTTTAAATGAGACAGCTTTAAATTTAAAAAATACCAAATTTCAAAGATTTGTTTAGTAAAACCTTTAAATTTTTGCTAATATAATCTCAGGTGATATGAAAATACATATTTTGTGGCTATAAAATAATCTGAATTAAATTTTGAACAATAATAACCATTACATCAGTTTGCATCTTGCTTGGAAGATGGGATATATTATGGGATATATTTGTTATCAGTCTTCAACTTGTAACGCTAGTCGTGACGCGCGCTGCACCGCTACATCTAATCCGGGTGAAATACAATTTGAGGGGGGAAAGATTGCTTTAAGAAAATTTAGACCATTATTTTAAAATCATTTATACAGGATAATATACAAACAAAAATCCGAAAAAACCGAGCATGGGAACACTTAAAAAGTTGACGTTTTCAAACATAAAAAAATTCAATTTTTCATAATGGACAACTACAGTAGTAGTCAGAGAAATATAGGATATGACCTTAAAATTTTTTCAATGAAACGTTTTATAGTTTTATTTTTAGTTTTGGGGTGGCAGAGTGACGTAAGAAAAGTTGTTCAAAAATTATCCACTGGAAACCCCCTAAAACGACTATGAAAAATGGCAACTTTTTCTAAAATTTACAAATTAAAAAAACCCATGCAATTTTATGAAAATATTTTGAGAAATTGACTTGGTACACTGCTGATATTTATTCGTTATTTAGTACCTAATTTCGATAGATAACCCTTTTTTGACCGCCATCTTGGATCGCCATATTGGATATAAATAAAATATTTTAAAATTAATGATAGTTTTGTGACACACCATTTTAAACTAGATTTTCACGATGGTTTCAATTTTGGAATGTGTTTTTAAATATAATTTTTTGTTTTTAAGATAATTTAAAACGAAAACTTTACCGCATACATTTCTTATGAACGTTTCGTACCTTGAAAATTTTTTAAATGATATTTCTTACATCTCCAGTTATTATTACCACTTGTAGTCCGTTCTAGCCTTAAATTATTCATTGATGTAAGGGCTGTCATTTGATTATTTTGGCTATTGATAACTAAAATATGAAAGTTTTGAGACGAACTACAAACCCCATCACAATCTTAAATTAACTTTTTAGGAAATCAGTTTTTATTAAAAATTTATATTTTGGTTGCCAATACGTCACCAAGTTATTTATGGTCTGAATGTATTGATTAAATGTTTGGCTTAATTTTTATTGATCACTAAATAAAATCTGACAAATTTAAATTGACTCATGAACCTTCATTTCAAATTATTTTATTTTATTTTGAAAACTGTCTTTAGTTAAATACATATATCCTCAATCTTGAATAACTCCAAAAACGCTTTATAGTCTTAAATAATTCGGCAAAGTATTGACTCTTATTTTAGCTATGGATTACGTATTTATTTATTTAGAATTGAGGATAAACGTCTTTAACTTAAGACAATTCTCTAAATAAAAAATATTTAATCCATACCTATAAAAGAGGAAGTATGTATTTATGTGTATGTATGTATGTGTCCTATAGACTCCGAAACCGCTAGACAGATTGTAGTGAAAATTCCAGGTATTATTCAAGGATAGTGTGTGTGAAGTTTGGTGCAGATCCGTCATAAGGGCTCCGCCCCAGAGGGTTTTAAGGGGTCGATTTTCGGACTTTTGGAACTACAATTCATACAATAAATATAATTTAAAAGCAGTTTGTTTACTTTCACCAACTGCTTTGTAGGCTTGAATAATCACAACATTCTTTTTTACTCATGATTTGAAATATTGCCACAATGTTTTCACAGAATGCAGCACAGAAAACTATTTCACTTTTGAAAAGTCCATATATATTAAACCATTGACTAAAACCTAAACACAGCATACCAGTGCACTGAACAACGTTTGAATTCTCCAATGTTAAATATGTAAACATACAAAACCTTTATCAAAGTATTATAAACATTAAAAGGGATAGCAATGCCTAAATAACTTTATCCTTTGTTCTATACCCACACAATCTAACATAAATTATTAAGTGAAAAATAATCGTGTGAGCTATATCAGGTATTCAAATGCCTCTCAATTTGTCATTAACCCAACACATTACTGTCATTAAAAGAAGAGCTCAAATAATACTAATGCGAAACTTAAATCCACGGATGCTGTGCAACGGAACCAGACTGACGATTAAAAACATTACACCAAATATGGTTCAAACAACAATCATCAGTAGTAAGTTTAAACGAGAAATAGTCTTAATCCCTAGAATACCGATGATTTCATCGGAATTACCCTTTGAATTGAAGCGACTATAATTTCCTTTCGTCTTTCTTTCGCAGTCACCATTATAAGACACAAGGGCAATCGCTGACTGTCGCCGGTTTAAGTTAAGAAAATGTATGCTTTACACACGGACAGCTGTATGTTGCGTGCTCACGAGGTAGTAGGTACGCCTAAAAAAACTTATATATCTATAAACCAAATGAAAAAAAACCAAAAAAACATAGTTTATCCACTGGCAATTAAAAGAATACAAATCTATTTTTGTTTTTGGTATACGTTTTTATTATTCATCGTGAAGAAGAAATAAATCAAATTTCAAATAATAGTTATTAGCGCAGCAACGCACGCTGGATAACTGCTAGTTTTAAATAAAAGTCCATGTCTCATTTTAAATTTGTCAGATTTTATTTAGTAATTAATAAAATGAATGCCAATCATTTACTGGGTAATTTAAGACCAGAAAGAACTTGGTGACGTTTTATATGAAGACAATATGTGAAGATTTATATCTCGTGTTGTTAATACAAACCGAGATATAAATATTTTAATAACGTTTTATTTCTAAAAAGGTCAATTTCATATTGTGTTGTGGTTTGTAGCTCGTCTCAAATTTTTCTGATTTTAATGATCAATAGCCCAAATAATTAAATGACAGCCCTTACATCACTAAATATGTAACGAGTTATTTTTCCTAGGGGGGTAAATATTTGCTATTTGACCGCGCACCTATTGCTAGCATCAGCAAGCGGCGGTGGCGAAGCTAGTGAGCGCCCTTTGACCCGGCTTATCAGTGCCGATAAGCCTGGGATATCCTAGTTTCTCAGGACAGTCTAGGACAGGGACATTCTAGTGGTGGATCTCGTAGAGTGAGGATAGTGTTGGTGTCCTGTGCCTGTGGAGACGGCTGGCGTACGTTGGAGGTACAGAGTGTACGAGGTGTGACAGTTGGTGTTAAGTTGGGTGTTAAGACCCACTGCTGGTGAGTGGACGACGTTCTTTGATTTTGGTTAAAAGCTGATATTATTAGTTTGAATATATTAATATCTGATTTTATTGCGAGAGTTAGAGTTGTAACCGTGCTGGTCGAAGCCTGACGGTAGTTAGGATTTATTAGTCAGGAATAATATTAAAGTATATTCCTGACGGTTCTGGGCAGGTGCTAGAGCGCAAATAATATAATTTAATTGACTGTAGTAGATATTATTTTGCGTTGTACCTAGAGTTAGTTATATTACTAATAACTCTGAGGCCCGACAAACCTAGGCTGCACGATTTAGCGTGCGTTGTTGGAAACACGTGGCCAGTAGGCTAGTAGCTAATATTATTAGCCTATTAACAGAAGCCCAGCTAAGTAACATAAAGTTGGTAGTAGCAGTAACAGTAGTAGGGTTGTTATTGTATATTCATTCGATTATTTTAATTTAATGGTAGTCCAACACGTTATCTTGGTAGCTTGGATAGCGGAGTACCGGCTATCAGATAATATACTTATCTAGTGTTTGGAACGTAGTTAATATCTATTCATCTGCTACTAAGTTGCTCAATAATTTTAATAGTGCAATTGCCATTTAGTTTTGCTTGTTTAGCTTGGTATTTATTGAGACCAGCTACTAGCGGTGTAGTCACTCTACCTATAGTGTACTTGTATATTATTATGTGGTACGATTATTGAGTGAACTGTTTGATTCTTAGCTTGGGCATTAGAGTTGTGTATTGGATTATAGTGGCCTAGTAGACCCCGCCTGGTGATAACACGCGTTGTGGTTTTTATTGGCAAGTCGTCGTGTAACTCACCGTGTTTTAGGCACTCTGGGCTTAACTATTGGATAGTTAGGACGAAGCCCGAGTTGCGTAGTCAGCAACGACCCCCTTGGAGTGTGGAGAATCGGCGTAGGCCTGGTAGTGATTATTGCACGTTTGTTGTGGTGACTTGTTTTTGACTTGTTCACAGTGCCCGTGTATGAGCCAGTCCTATACCGGTTAGACCCGGCTTTTGGCCTAGTGGTTTCCCTGACCTTGTCGCAGACCCTGGAACTTTACCCAGCCATTGTAGGCTGAGCTATCCTCGGCAAACGGTTGCGACTGACTGCACTTTCGATATTTATTTTTCCCAGTGCAGAAAATAGCGTCGCAAATAGTTTAAGGCTAGAACGGACTGCAAGCGTTAATAATAACTGGAGATGTAAGAAATATCATAAAACAATTCAAAGTACGAAACGTTCATAAGAAATGTAAGGGGTCGTTTGAAAAATAAAAAGGATACCCAAAAAAGTATTCTATTAGAATTGAATTCATCGTAAAAATCTAGTTTAAATTTATGTGTCACAAAACTATCATTACACTTAAAATATTTTATTTATAACCAATATGTCATTCCAAGATGGCGGTCAAAAAAGGATTATCTATCGAAATTAGGAACTATAAAATGAATAAGTATCAGCAGTGGTACCAAGTAAATTTCTCGAAAAATGTTCATAAAAATGCACGTGGTTTTTTTAATTTGTCAATTTTGAGAAAAGCCGCCATTTTTAATAGTCGTTTTAAGGGTTTTCGGGCGGACTCTTTTTTTAATAACTTTTAGTATGTCACTCCCAACAAACCCAACACTAAAAATAAAACTATAAAACGTTACATTGAAAAGAATTTTAAGGTAATTTCTTATATATTTCTTATAATTATATTTCTCTGACTACTACTGTAATTGTCTATTATGAAAAATTGAATTTTGTTATGTTTGAAAACGTCTACTTTTTCAGTGTTCCCATGCTCGGATTTTTCGGATTTTTGTTTGTATATTATCCTGTATAAATGATTTCAAAATATGGCTTAAATTTTCTTAAAGTAAATTTTCTTACCTCAAAGTGTATTTCACCCGGATTAGATGTAGCGGTGCATCGCGCGTCATGGCTAGCGTTCCAAGTTGAAGACTAATAACAAATATATCCCATAATATATCCCATCTTCAAAGCAAGATACACTATATAACTATATCTATTTTACTAAAAGCTTACATAAATCCAATATGGCGGAAGCTTTTTTCCAATATGGTGATGATGTTGCAATCCTTGTGGTTGGAAAGTTCCACGGAACCATAACTGACCTTATGAATAGAGCTTTAAGGGTAGTGGACCGTTGGTGCCAGGAAGTTGGGCTCTCTATAAATCCCAGGAAAGTTGTAATGGTACCCTTCACAAGAAGGAGGAAACTGGATGGGATCGGCCCACTAAGACTGCAGGGTACTGTAATAGAGCTGCAGAATCAGGTGAAGTATCTTGGTGTAATTTTGGATAGATCACTTCACTGGGGACCACACCTTCAAAAAGTCATTGAGCGTGGCAAATGGTCCCTTATGGCATGCAGGCGGATGGTAAGTGGCACATGGGGGTTACAGCCCAAACTTATGCACTGGCTGTATGTATCTGTTGTTCGACCCGCCCTTACATATGGTTCGCTTGTGTGGTGGCCAAAGATGGAATCAACTATAGCTGTTAAAGCTTTAGCAGGAGTTCAGAGGCTTGCTCTTATTATGATAACTGGGGCAGTAAGTAGCTGTCCTGGAGCGGCACTTGACTGTCTGCTTGACATGTTACCTATTGACATTTACATTAAGGTGGTAGCAAGTAAAACAGCCCAACGCCTTAGATGCGAAAACTTATGGATAGCCTCAGGGAACAATAAAGGGCACTCTAAAATTGTTCAGGTGGTACATAATGATGAATTGGACTTACCTTCAGATCACATGTCCAAAAAATACTCCTTTGGAAAGCCTTTCAAAGTACTAATACCAGATAGGAAGGATTGGTCTGGCGGAAAAGGACCCATACCCACAGGTGACTTAGAATGCTATACTGATGGTTCTAAGATCAAAAATGGGGGCACTGGAGCAGGTGTGCATTGGTTGAATGGAGGCACTGGTATTTGTCTTCCAATGGGGGTGTACCCAACTGTCTTTCAAGCGGAGGTCACTGCCATTCTAGTTTGTGCTCAAGAACATCTTAACAAAGATATCAGAGACAAAACAATTAATATCTTTACTGATAGTCAAGCGACCTTAAAAGCATTAAACTCTTACGAATTCAACTCCAGGCTCGTGTGGGATTGTCTTGCTTCTGTGTCTGAGTTGGGTAGGAGAAATGACCTTACGCTTTGCTGGGTACCAGGACACTCAGGCATTAAGGGAAATGAAGCTGCAGACAGATTGGCAAACACTGCCTCTGCGACAACATTGTTAGGCCCGCAACCCTTCTGTGGCATCTCACGAAACAGTGTATGTTCTGCGATTGCGTCATGGGCCAAGGAAAAGCATCGCAAACGCTGGGTCGATGTTCCCCTTCTTAGGGTCAGCAAGCTTACTCTGTTTAGGCCTTCCAAAAAGGTTGCCTGTGACCTCTTGAGACTAGACAGACGAAGAATTAAATTAATTGTTGAACTGATAACTGGTCATGGAAGATTCAGGAAACATCTACAACGGATGGGCTTATATGATGGTGAACCGATCTGTAGGTACTGTGATAGGTCAGAAGAGACAGCTGATCACTTACTCTTTGATTGTAATGAGCTCTCTGACGCTAGATCGATAACTCTTGGAAATATGGCTAGAGGTAGATTTCTTCCTGAGGATGAACTAATTGGGAAGCTACAGGCATTCATTGGGCGCCTCAACTTGTAGGTCAACAAGAAAGCAATTAAGTATCTGGGGTGCGCAATAATTCGATTTCGGATGAAGTGCTTTAAGGTCTTGACCTGCCCCTGTTAGATAAGATAAGATAGACCCGGCTTTTGGCCTAGTGGTTTCCCTGACCTTGTCGCAGACCCTGGAACTTTACCCAGCCATTGTAGGCTGAGCTATCCTCGGCAAACGGTTGCGACTGACTGCACTTTCGATATTTATTTTTCCCAGTGCAGAAAATAGCGTCGCAAGATGGCGCCTGCGAACAGGGACTGAGGTTGGCAGTGGTGCTGAGTTGCTGACGTATTAACGGCGCCCGAACAAAATAATTTTATTTGTGCAGATTTGCTGCGGACTTGTGCAGATTTGCTGCGGACTTGTGCAGATTGGCTGCGGACCTGAGCTGTTGAGCAGTTTTAGGCAGACCTGCTGTGATTTTATAGTCGGTTGGGTAGGCCTAACCTGTTTTCTTTTACAGCGTGGTGTGTTGTGAACCCTAATTTATTTAGTGGTTGTATACATAGATATTAGTTAGTAATTTTAATTTTGCTAATTAATTGAGCCTTATCATTGGATATTATTCGAGTGAGAACCCTTATTGTGTATTTGTGGTTTGACTTTCACACCCATAATTGGTTTGATTTATTATTTTGCTAATTAATTGAGCTTTATCATCGAATATTATTTGAGTGAGAACCCTTATTGTGTATTTGTGGTTTGACTTTCACACCCATAATTCGTTTGATTTATTATTTTGCTAATTAATTGAGCTTTATCATCGAATATTATTTGAGTGAGAACCCTTATTGTGTATTTGTGGTTTGACTTTCACACCTATAATCGGTTTGATTTATTATAACGGTGTTAAATATATTTTAATTGGTTACGCCCTTATTTTTGCGGATTTGTCGTGGTGTTTTGAATTTTAAATATGGTTGTGACTACGAGTACGACGTCTGTACTGGGCGGTACGCCTATTACGTCTGCTATTGCTACGACGAGTTCTGGGGTTAGCTCCGAACTGTCGGTGATGACGACATCGTCATTGTGGCCGGCGTCTTCGCCCGTTTGGCCGACAATTTCTTCGGTAGTGGCTACGACGGTGACAACTTCGTTGACCTATTCCGCGCCAGCGACTTTGTCCTTGGGGTCGCAGCCCCGGGACGTTCGCGTGGGATGGATCTATGACCTCTCGAAAGGGGAGCTCATGAGGACGATGGACCAGTATGGTTTGGTGACCACTGGTACTTCTGCGGAATTACGGCAGCGATTCTCGTCGTTTTGGAAGCAGCGGAATGCCCGTCGGTACAGCGATGATAGGCTGTGTACAGCTGGGGCTGCTGCACCGACATATTTACCGCCCGCTACTACAACTGTGGAGCTTCCTGACCCCCTGAGAACCGTACCTCAGGTACTGGGTAATGCGGAATCGAATCAAGCAGAGATAGTGGGACTTAGCAGGGAGTTAGAGGCGGTCAAAGAGATCCTTGGGTTGTCTTTGGAGACTGATACCCGGACTCTTAGAGAACATCTGGCATCGGTGGTGCGACAGGCGAGAGGCTCACCGAGTAATGGGGTCGGCTATGGGTTCGAAAGACCCGCCAACCCTACGTCCCCTGTTGTGGCTGCTCCAATGCCTACCTTTGGGTTACCTAGTAGACCCGAGGGATGGCAGCGGCCCAATGATAGTTCTGAGAGACCAGCCCGGCCTTCGAGCTTGGAGCTACCTCGAGGCTCGGATATGCTCTCAAATGAGGCCAGCAGGGTGGAGCCAAAGGATTGCTCCAAAGTATGCAACACGGTACGGAAGTGGGGTTTAAGGTTTGATGGCCGACGAGACCCAGTGTCATTCCTGGAGCGCCTAGAAGAGCTGATGGTCTCGTACTCTATAACATCAGAGGACCTGCTCAGAGCGCTGCCGGAGCTGTTGCAAGGCTCAGCGCTTCTATGGTACAGGAATTGCAAGGAGCTCCTGTATTCATTCGAAGCTTTTCGGCATCAATTTGAGATCCAGTTCCTTCCACCTGGTTATCAGAGGAATTTGGATGAGGAGATCCGGAAAAGGACACAGGGTGAAGGCGAGCACTTCCGGGACTACGTTGTTGCCATAAGTACCTTGCTTAGGCGTAGCGGTACGTTGTCGGAGCATAGTAGGTTGGACTTGATCTACAACAACATGCGACCTGAGTACAAACTCATGGTGCGACGGCGGGACTTCAGCAACCTGGCCGAGATGGTGGAGTTGGCTGAAGACTATGAGGCCTATCTAAGAGAGAAGGCGGCCTTCCGACCTCCTCCTTCTCCAAACGTAGCGCTGGTTTTGGAAACCGCCTACACACCCAAAAAGAAGGTGGAGAAGCGCGCCGAAACTGCCGCCGTCGAGAAGCGGAGTTTCGAGAGACCGTCTCCGGAAGCCGAGTCGCGTGGGCGGGTAGCTTTGAAGTCGGATCGGGTCCACGGTCAACGGCCCGTGACAGCAGCTAGAGCGCCTGAGGGTCCAAAGGGGACGGTTAAATGTTTTAGGTGCCAGGAGATTGGTCACTTTGCCCGAGAATGTGGTAAACCAAGGACCGTCTCCTGTTATGGGTGTGGCAAACCTGGTTTGACGGTGAGTCAGTGTGGATGTCGGGCGGGAAACGGCAGGCCAGCTCAGACATCAGGAGGTCAACTGGGCAAGGCCACCCAAAACGAACGACCTCAGAAGAGTGGTCCGAGTGGCTCGGAAAACTAAACAGCCTGGTTGGTGGAGTAGACGAAAACCGGCTGATTTCGGAGACAAGGCCCTTTGTTGAAGTTGTGCTGATGGGCAGCGTTTTTAAGGCGTTATTGGACACTGGGTCCGTAGTTAACCTGGTTGGGCGCGAAGTCGCCGATCATCTTCAATGTCAGGGGGTAGAACCTTTTAAGAAACCCTCTCCTCTAAGGATGGCAGATGGGTCGCGGTCTAGGGCCGAGTATTCGTTCCGATTGGCAGGGGAGGCTGCGGGAAGACGGTGGGTTGGAGACGCCTTGTACGTTCCCACTCTTACCACGGATATGATTTTGGGTATGGATGTCATACGACATCTCGGACTTGTGACGGTCGTGACGGAGGTGATAAGAATGGGCGTGGGTGAGGACTGTGCTGGTCAAGTGGGCTGCCTCGATACAGTCGAAATTAGTGACCAAGACCCCAGAGGCCCTGACGATGGAGATCCCCGTCTTATTCCTGAAGCCGAAGTATCTGACACTTCGTTGGCTGGTAGTGGCGTGGATTATGATCCCGCTTGTGATGACGTCAAGGGCGAAGGAGTGATAAAGCCGTTGACGGAAACCCAAAGCCAGTCGTTGGTGATATTCTTGAAGGGAGAGCTGTCAAAATTTGACGATGTGCCCGGGAGGACCCATCTCTTGGAGCACGTTATTAGGCTGAAAGAGGGAGTGGTCCCGGTGAAGCAGAGGCATTACCCGAGAAATCCAGCTATGCAAGCTGTGGTTAATGGGGAGGTGGAGGTTATGTTGAAGGATGGGATTATAGAACCTTCTTCGTCTCCATGGAGCTCACCGATCGTGCTGGTAAAAAAGGCTTCGGGCAAATTTAGGATGTGCCTTGATTTGCGAAAGGTTAATGAGGCCAGCGTGCCGGACGCTTACCCCCTGCCGAGGATAAACGCCATTTTAGAAAAGCTTCGGCGGGCCCGGTACATAAGTACTCTCGACTTGTACCGTGGTTATTGGCAGGTGCCTCTCAATGAACGGAGTCGCCCGGTTACAGCCTTCACGGTACCCGGGGTTGGCTTATTTCAGTTTAAAGTAATGCCTTTTGGTTTGCATTCAGCGGGGGCCACGTTTCAGCGTTTGCTGGACAGGGTGATCGGCCCGGACCTAGAACCATCGGCGTTTGCGTATCTGGATGACTTGGTCTTGGTTTCTGAAACTTTTGAGAAACATCTGGAATTGTTGAGGACCGTCTTCGCCAGATTGAGAGGGGCGGGATTGCGCCTGAATCCTGACAAGTGTCATTTTTGTAAGACCCGGTTAAAATACCTGGGTCACGTAGTCAGTGATGCTGGAATCGCGACCGATCCAGAGAAGGTCAGGGCAATCAATGACTTTCCTACACCGCGAAGCGTGAGGAATCTTCGAAGTTTTCTTGGGCTGGCCAGCTGGTACAGGAGATTTGTCGACGGATTTGCGTCGTTGGTCAGGCCTTTGACCAAGTTGCTAAAGAAGGGGGAGAAATGGCAGTGGGGCTCGGATCAGGAGATTGCTTTCGAAGCAATGAAGAACCGCCTGAGCTCAACACCAGTTTTGGCATGCCCGGATTTCTCGAAGACGTTCGTGCTGCAGGTAGATGCCTCAAACGATGGCCTTGGTGCGGCTTTGACGCAAGACCAGGCCGGTAAAGAGGCCGTCGTGGCATACGCGAGCCGTCTGTTGACAGACCAAGAGCGGAAATATACGACTACCGAGAAGGAGTGTTTGGCTCTGGTCTGGGCGGTGCGGAAGTTCCGACCATATCTGGAGGGTTATCGCTTCGTGGCCATAACGGACCATGTGGCATTAAGATGGTTGATGAAGCTGCAAGAACCGTCCGGTCGGCTTGCTCGTTGGGTTATGGAGTTGCAACAGCATGATTTCGAGATCCGGTACCGTAAGGGTACGTTGAATCGGGTTGCAGATGCTCTCTCCCGTCAGCCCGTGGGTGGGGAAGATGACGATACCCCGGCTGACGTAGCTGTGATGGGAGGAGACCCACGAGAGGCCGAATTAGAGACCGAGGGTCTACAGCCAGAAGATGGCACATGGTACCAGCGTACTAAAGAGTGTGTGTTGTCCAATCCCAGACGTGTCCCGAGTTATTGTATTAGGGATGGGGAGTTATACAGGCGTCTTGGGAAAGATAAGAATGATGAAGGCGGAGTGGTATGGAGGACTTGTGTACCACCATCTAAGGTTAAGGATGTGTTGGTAGAGAACCATGACTCTCCTATGGCGGGCCACCTGGGAGTTAAGAAAACAATTGCCCGGGTTGGGGAAAACTATTTCTGGCCGGGTTGGCGTCGTGCCGTGAAAGAATACGTTAGGTCCTGTGCCACGTGCCAGGAGTTTAAGGTATTGCAGCAGAAACCGGCGGGACAAATGTATTTTCGAAACCCTCAAGGGCCTTGGCATTCGGTGTCGGTCGACTTGATGGGTCCATTCCCCAGATCCAAAGGTGGACATCGTTTTCTTGCAGTTTTCCAGGACCTGTTTAGCAAGTGGGTTGAAATAAGACCCCTGCGGTCAGCTACGGCCAAGGCTGTAGCTAGTGCATTCAAGGACGGGCTATTGCTGCGTTTTGGCGCCCCTGTGATTTTAATGAGTGACAATGGAGCCCAGTTCGTCTCTAAGGTGTTCCGAGACCTGACGAAAGAGTGGGGAATCGAGTTCCGACAGACTGCCCCTTACAGCCCGCAGTCCAATCCGGTTGAACGGCCAAACCGGGTTATCAAAACTATGATAGCCCAGTTCGTTCAGGATAATCATCGTACTTGGGATGCACTCATTGCCGAGTTCCAGTACGCGATGAACACCGCCGTTCACGACTCCACTGGGTTTTCACCTGCCAAACTGTGTTTTGGGAGAGATCTCAGGCTACCTAGGGCAATCGGGTCGTCTCTGACCACAGGACCGGAGCCTGGAGATGACCGTGAGAGAACCGTGGATGAGCTATATAGTGACCGGGAGCGGGCGTTTAAGAGGTTGTACGATAGTTGTCGACAGAACTTGAGGAGGGCTTTCCAGCGCCAGTCTAAATATTATAATCTTAGACGACGTGAGGTGCAATACCATCGAGGTGATCAAGTCATGAGAAGACTACATGTCTTGTCCTCAGCGGCTGAAGCTATAGTGGGCAAACTGGCCCCTAAGTTTCAGGGTCCTTGCACCGTAGTGAAGCGAGTGGCCCCTAATATGTATGAGGTAAAGGACGAGGGTAGGAGAGAGACCCACGTCGTCCATGTTAAGGACCTTAAGACCTACCATGAAAGAACCGAATCCTAGTTATTCTTGGTTATGCATGGTGGTGGGTAGTCAAATAGCGATTGGTGCATGGCTTGTGCTTGCTATTCTTTTTATGTTTTTTGCAGGTGATCGCAGTTTCTTTGGGCTTGGGTAGTCGTTGCTTGGTTGCTTGCTTGTTTGCCTGCTTGCTTACCTTTGGCTTAGTATTAAGATGTCTCTGCGTTCGGAGATTTTTGTTTTGCCGGAAGACATTGAGACCCTTCGTCCCAATTGCCTAGTAAATGGGATTGCGATTAATGGGTACCTTCGCCTTATTGAGCGCAGGTGTTTCTATTACCGGCACTTACCTACAGTTTGGGCATGTGACAGCGCCTTTAGGTCCGACTGGGTAAGGGGAGGATATGAGGCGACGAAGTGGCGGTTGCGAAATATAAACCCGTTCAGTAGAGAGCTTCTGTTATTCCCAATACACCTGCCGAACGTTGGACAGCATGGACATTGGTCGCTGATCGGTGTGTGGCCCCGGAAGGCGGAGATCGCTACTTTCGATTCTGTCGGGCATCGGCGAGCTGCAGCGAGACAACAAATGGAGGGCGTGCTAGATTTTCTTCGGCTGTACGCCAGATCCGAGAACCTCCCGTTTGACGCGGATGGTTGGGCCCTAGTCGACTCCCCGGCAAGCTTACCCCGCCAAGAAGATGCAGAGAGCTGCGGAGTGTTTGTGTGCGTGTACGCTGACAGGTTAGCGAGGAACGCCCCTATCACTGAACCTATCGACGTCCACGAAGCACGCTTGGCCATCGCCGAAGTCCTGAAGAGAGGGAAATTCGACAGGGAGGATTTCCAAAATCGCCGGAACGTCAACCCCGTCCCTCCTCAGTCGTCAGCCGTTACAGTCGACCTCACGCTGCCGGTTGACGAAACCCCATCGGAGATCTTCGAAGTGGTAGAGGAGGTGACTGGGGAAGTCGAACAACATGCTGAAAGGAGGGCTGCGGAGGAAGCGAGGCTGTTAGGTGACGAGACCTCAGCCATGCAGCTAGACGACGTGGCGGAGGCTGAAGCTTCGGGACGGGCACCCGTCGAGAGCCAAGAGCCCTGTCTAGACCTGGAGGATGGCGAGTTGGTGGTGGAGCTTGACGCGGAACCAGCCGCCAGACCAGCGGTCCAGTCGAGATTGGGCGGTTGTCAGCGAGGTGAGGATCGTCGTCAACACCGTCACCCAGGATCCCGTCGAGAACATAAGCGAAGGCTCGAGCGGCACCGCGACGAGACTCGAAGGTACCAGGGAAGCCAGCAGCGTCAGGTGGTGGAGAGGAGCCGTGGTCTAGGTGGACACCGGGTTCGGAGACCTGACCACGGGGTGGAGCCGAATCGGCGCAATCCGGAAGGGGTGTCTACGAGGAGACGCCGGGAAGGTGGACCTCAACAGCAGGAACCTTGTCAACGCCGGAGTGAGGAGACCCGTCGTCGTGCTCACGTCGACTTGAGGTATAAGTTCCTGGCCCGACGGTGCGAGAGACTGCATTCTCCTCAACGGTCTGGGCGGAGCGGTGACATGGCTCGCAGGCTCGAGCGACGGTTCACTGAGAGGGCGGAGAGAAGGCCGCCGGCATGCTCTCAGTCAGACGTGCGGGTGGATACGGAGGCCAGCGGTCAGCGCGGATTCGAAGTGCCACAACACCTGCGAGACCGTTTGGCGGAGTTGGAGACCCAAGGGTGGTCGAAGACGGATCTGAGGAACAAGCGCTGGGTGGTGACCCGGGCCGATGGGTCCAAGTTCAAGATCCGTGCCGCCAAGCTCCGGACCCTAGAGACACTTCATTGAGTGTGATGCGGGTGGGGCTTTACAATATTTAATTTTAGTTTACTGCTCGCAGTTGGAGTGGGAGTGATTTATTTGTTTTTGTTAATCTAGTAGTTTGGTTTTTGGTTTACATTGAGACCCATGGTAAAGGAGGTATCATTGGGTGAGGGGTTGGAGTATTTTGTTTTGGCCGGAGTTCAAAGATTTTTTTTTTCTTTTTGGCCGTTTTCTTTTTTTTCATCCCGATGTAAGTGGGGGATGTAACGAGTTATTTTTCCTAGGGGGGTAAATATTTGCTATTTGACCGCGCACCTATTGCTAGCATCAGCAAGCGGCGGTGGCGAAGCTAGTGAGCGCCCTTTGACCCGGCTTATCAGTGCCGATAAGCCTGGGATATCCTAGTTTCTCAGGACAGTCTAGGACAGGGACATTCTAGTGGTGGATCTCGTAGAGTGAGGATAGTGTTGGTGTCCTGTGCCTGTGGAGACGGCTGGCGTACGTTGGAGGTACAGAGTGTACGAGGTGTGACAGTTGGTGTTAAGTTGGGTGTTAAGACCCACTGCTGGTGAGTGGACGACGTTCTTTGATTTTGGTTAAAAGCTGATATTATTAGTTTGAATATATTAATATCTGATTTTATTGCGAGAGTTAGAGTTGTAACCGTGCTGGTCGAAGCCTGACGGTAGTTAGGATTTATTAGTCAGGAATAATATTAAAGTATATTCCTGACGGTTCTGGGCAGGTGCTAGAGCGCAAATAATATAATTTAATTGACTGTAGTAGATATTATTTTGCGTTGTACCTAGAGTTAGTTATATTACTAATAACTCTGAGGCCCGACAAACCTAGGCTGCACGATTTAGCGTGCGTTGTTGGAAACACGTGGCCAGTAGGCTAGTAGCTAATATTATTAGCCTATTAACAGAAGCCCAGCTAAGTAACATAAAGTTGGTAGTAGCAGTAACAGTAGTAGGGTTGTTATTGTATATTCATTCGATTATTTTAATTTAATGGTAGTCCAACACGTTATCTTGGTAGCTTGGATAGCGGAGTACCGGCTATCAGATAATATACTTATCTAGTGTTTGGAACGTAGTTAATATCTATTCATCTGCTACTAAGTTGCTCAATAATTTTAATAGTGCAATTGCCATTTAGTTTTGCTTGTTTAGCTTGGTATTTATTGAGACCAGCTACTAGCGGTGTAGTCACTCTACCTATAGTGTACTTGTATATTATTATGTGGTACGATTATTGAGTGAACTGTTTGATTCTTAGCTTGGGCATTAGAGTTGTGTATTGGATTATAGTGGCCTAGTAGACCCCGCCTGGTGATAACACGCGTTGTGGTTTTTATTGGCAAGTCGTCGTGTAACTCACCGTGTTTTAGGCACTCTGGGCTTAACTATTGGATAGTTAGGACGAAGCCCGAGTTGCGTAGTCAGCAACGACCCCCTTGGAGTGTGGAGAATCGGCGTAGGCCTGGTAGTGATTATTGCACGTTTGTTGTGGTGACTTGTTTTTGACTTGTTCACAGTGCCCGTGTATGAGCCAGTCCTATACCGGTTAGACCCGGCTTTTGGCCTAGTGGTTTCCCTGACCTTGTCGCAGACCCTGGAACTTTACCCAGCCATTGTAGGCTGAGCTATCCTCGGCAAACGGTTGCGACTGACTGCACTTTCGATATTTATTTTTCCCAGTGCAGAAAATAGCGTCGCAAATAGTTTAAGGCTAGAACGGACTGCAAGCGTTAATAATAACTGGAGATGTAAGAAATATCATAAAACAATTCAAAGTACGAAACGTTCATAAGAAATGTAAGGGGTCGTTTGAAAAATAAAAAGGATACCCAAAAAAGTATTCTATTAGAATTGAATTCATCGTAAAAATCTAGTTTAAATTTATGTGTCACAAAACTATCATTACACTTAAAATATTTTATTTATAACCAATATGTCATTCCAAGATGGCGGTCAAAAAAGGATTATCTATCGAAATTAGGAACTATAAAATGAATAAGTATCAGCAGTGGTACCAAGTAAATTTCTCGAAAAATGTTCATAAAAATGCACGTGGTTTTTTTAATTTGTCAATTTTGAGAAAAGCCGCCATTTTTAATAGTCGTTTTAAGGGTTTTCGGGCGGACTCTTTTTTTAATAACTTTTAGTATGTCACTCCCAACAAACCCAACACTAAAAATAAAACTATAAAACGTTACATTGAAAAGAATTTTAAGGTAATTTCTTATATATTTCTTATAATTATATTTCTCTGACTACTACTGTAATTGTCTATTATGAAAAATTGAATTTTGTTATGTTTGAAAACGTCTACTTTTTCAGTGTTCCCATGCTCGGATTTTTCGGATTTTTGTTTGTATATTATCCTGTATAAATGATTTCAAAATATGGCTTAAATTTTCTTAAAGTAAATTTTCTTACCTCAAAGTGTATTTCACCCGGATTAGATGTAGCGGTGCATCGCGCGTCATGGCTAGCGTTCCAAGTTGAAGACTAATAACAAATATATCCCATAATATATCCCATCTTCAAAGCAAGATACACTATATAACTATATCTATTTTACTAAAAGCTTACATAAATCCAATATGGCGGAAGCTTTTTTCCAATATGGTGGCTTTCCGCCACTTCGATTTTTCTCGATTTTTAGTATGATGTTCTGGACCCCTTTGTTGACAAAATCCCATATATTTCATTTCTATTGCTTTAAGTTTGATGTTAGGCTTATTTTGACTCTAGATTGACTAGCCTACTTCATTTAGCTGTATATGTTCTTGTTCTAAATTTATTTCACCGATTTCTGCCTTGAAAATGTCTTGAAAGTTTGTTGTGAGTTTATCAAGTTCCTATGATGTGTTAGTATCCATAAGTTTTATGTCAGCCCAATCCATCTTGACTTCTCGGGGGGCCATTCCCGTCCAAAAATTGGGTCTACATTTTGTTTTAAAACATAGAGCTTCCCATGAAAACTGAAATTTCTGTACTTGCAACCAACAAAACAGACTCCCATAGGCCTTATAATTTCTCCAGTGTATGTTTTCATTTCCACTTCCGTCTTGAATAGACGTTTTTTAAGTTCAAGTTTAAGAAAATCACTGTATGAAGATGAGCTCAAAGCAGCTCCAGTATCAAGTTCCATATTCAATGACTTGCCTTCAATAGAAACGTTAATTATAAACTTGTCATTCACATTTGGTGTCCACAGAGTCATCTGACACCAAAATGATTCTTTTAGGGCCATTGTAGCTTCTTATATCAACTACATGCATAAACACTACGTGGACAATGCCCCGGGAACAGGAGACTACCCTGATAACAATGCCCCAAGAAAAGTTTCTGTCCAATGACCACAACAAGCGGAGCCTGATCAGCTTCATTTGTTCCAGATTGGGAAAAAGGGGAATCGAAACTAAAGTAGCCACAGAGTACGCAGACAGCAACACCGTAACATTGTCGACCTATTTTCACTTGGTTATGACGGATGTATTTTTTCGGCTGCCATCTTGGATCCGCCATTTTGAAATGTGATGAATTATTTTAAATATGAAGGTGGTCAGTTGTGACCCATCATTTTGAACTACTTTTTTATTCTGAACTCAGTGCCGAAATCCGTTATTTGTTATCAAGCTTTCTTGATGAAATATTACAATTATTTTTTTTTTTATGTCAATATTTCAAAAAGCAAATATGAAAATGAAAATCATGAAAATATGAATGTCAGCTGGAACAGATGTCATGTTTAAATGTTTGCTCATTATTAGCGAATTTTCCAATAGGGAATAAGCTATTACCGTAGGTCTCATGGTAAGACCTGGACCCGGGACCGATTTACTTTTTCGTTTTGAGGTCCCCAGAGGCCAAAAACACCATCCGTTCAAATTCATATATATATATATGCACGGTATATGTATTTATATATGTGTACGTTAGCACGATAACTCGAGGAAAAATTATCAGATTTTGATGAAATTTGGTATAAACGTGTAAACCTACATTTATTCAAACGAGTTCGCTAACCAGCATAATCAGACTATGGGAACAGGGATTTATGGGCGTTTTATTGTGTAAAAATGGGGTTTTCCCATTTTTCACCCTAAATACCTACACAATATTTTGCAATTTATTTTTAAGCCATTTTGTAGAGCTTAAAAAAATAAATAATTTGTATATTGAAGCGTTGTTTTGCTGGATGCCTAAAGGATAATTAAAAAAAAATTTTAAATTTAAAATTATCATGTTATTCTTATGGAGAATAAATCAACTGTTGCAGTTTGGTTGTTTATGGATATATTCTAATACAATTTGGCAAATTGGTTTACTTCATAATAAGCTATCAACATTTCAATAAAAAACACATCTCAATACCTTCTCTGTAGCAGCAAACCCAAGTACTCATTAAAATAAATTATATTTAAATAGGAACTAAATCTGACAATTTTAAGGGAATAATTTAGTGGAATTCCAGTCAGGTAAATGGAAATTCGCTTAGTCTGCAGGTTTCCTGCGGTGGGGTATTTATCTATGTAATATCCAGCTATATAAACTAGGACTTAATATTCAATAACTGTTACTGCAATGAGATAGAACGGTAGTAACTTGGTAAAAACCATACGATTTTGTTCCAGAGAGAGATTTTGAAGCTGTTGGTAGAAAGGCAGCTAATTTATCATATTAAGAATTTCTCCCTAATAGTTTGACTTCATTAGTCATGTTATGTCCCCATGGATCGAATCCTTAACAACTGTTACTATACAGAACAATAATGTAAAAGATCACGTTAGCCCGTAGACTCTTGGTTGTAAAGTACAATTATTTGTTAATTATTATGTGTCTTATTGCTGACAATATTCCCGTGGCGGAGCACGGGGCGGTTAACTAGTTGTACTTTATTGTACCGAATGGAAATAAATATATCTGCTTTATTTGTTGTTGATTTATCAAAATTGTGGAAATTTATTCATGAGTTATTTAACTTTTCATACAGCAGATCTATGGAACATAATAATTATTCTCTTTATTAGTGTTATCTTCCCGTTGCGAAGCATGAAATGGCGGCTATTAGTCTACTAATTTTGTTCACATATACCATTTGATTTTAAAACATATTCATTCATTCATTTTTGTATGTCACTTATGATGCTTTGAACCTTTTCAGTTTGAACACAAGGGCCCGGTCCTGAAAAGGTAGCCAGTACTGTGGGGACTATATGTTACATGGTTATAACTCCACTCATTTGTCAATCACAAAATAAATATGGATTCCTAAAATGTTTTAAAAAGATTTTGATTATCATTATTTTAGGTACCGATAAGCAAAGTGTTGCTCTAGTACCATGGTCTGGAGAAGATGCTAGAGATTTTTTCAGCTATCGAAGTGATATAATTGAAAAAGCATTTAAAGAATGTACTTCTGAAGTTATATCGGAAGACAATGGAGAACTATTGGGCACATGGCTTTTAACAGAGTAAGCAAATTATTGTAATTTGTATGACTTGTGATTAGAGATCTCAATCCTGGGATCCCAATAAATTTTTGATACTTAGGGTTAGTGTCTTAATCCTTAGTATCTTTAGTATCTTAATCTTGTTAGTGGATTAACAACATTACAATATATATATATATTTTTGAGAATTTGAGGGGTTTAACTTACGGAAAAGGTACGAAATAAAAACATTATCATTCTAACAACAAAATGAGGCCTACAGTGAGCTAGATAGGGCGCATTATAGAGAATTCTAACAACTATCTTCTGGAAAATAAAAAAAATTCTTAGACATTACTGCCATTACCCCAGATTAGAAGACCATAGATCATGACACTCTGGAATAGAGCAAAGTATACCATTCTAAGGGCGGGTTTCCGAGATCGGGAATATATAATCCTGGAGTTACTTAATCAGTGAATAAAGTTAGTCATCGAATAAAAAATCGGGTTTCAGAGCTCGCAAACTAACTCCCTAGTCCGAGGACTAGTCTATTCGGAGACTAACTTTATTTGTCAACTTCTGGACTACTTATTCTAGGACTATGGTAGGAATCACGGGGAATTTTAGTTTTTTAGTGGTGGTAGGGGCAGCGAACAGACCAATTTGTGACGATACCTGCCAAATTTGTTAACGGTCACCGCTCATAGCGACCCTAGCGTATACCGTCTAGTCTGGTTCTAATCTGTTATCAGGTGGGATAATGATTCCTTGAGTTTCACTGAAGATGGTAACTCAAAGGAGATATCGTGTTCAAAAACGTATGCCGAAATAAAAACCCAGTTATGTGAACCATCATTTACACAAAAAAACCTGAAGGTTTATTTATTGTTGTTAAGTTTCATAAAAAAACTTCACGATTGAAGGTATGCCTTTACTTTGTCTAAGTTATTTTTTATGAGAATCTAAAAACTGTAGGTATTCGAGATATTCGAGATTGGTTGCGACTTTTGTAATCCTAATGCAAACCCCAATAATTGTCTATTTAAGGTGTTACAATTATTTTAAAATGAATATTGTAGGATGATAATAAATAAAGGGAAATATATTTTATTATTCATTGTATGCAAATCAACCGTAAAAAAATATCATTACAACAATTTGTTTAACGCTCTCAGAGTAATTGTAATTTATCTGCTTAGAATGTACTTGTGTTCTCAGATTGTTTTGTCTTTTAACAATTCCTGGAAGTACAATATGTAGTAGAGAATAAGTAGGTGTCCAAGCAATTTCAGTTAACTCCCAATCATCTGAGCTCCGGTTGTCTGTGACTCCAGGTTATCCAAGTTAGCTCACGGCTGAAATATTTGTTTTCTTCCAAATTCCATATTATTATACTAGATATGATTTTCAATTGAAAATAATATTAATACAGTCTTGTTTTGTTAGGTATACTGCTAGTTTTGGGAATGGGCACACGGAAGGGACTAAGGCTAAAGGTGTAGTGACGTCATATCTCTAGTGGCTAATGTCTTTTCTTGAGGCGACACGATTACCGTAACGAAACGATGTGATTTCAGCGGCGTTCGTGGCATAGTTGGTAGCGTTTCGGATTGGTGTTCAGGAGGTCCCGGGTTCGAATCCCGCTGGCAGCACTAGCTTTTTGCCAACAAATTTTTCATATCAGCAAGTTTGGTTGGTTAGGTTAGGTTATGACAGTTTAATTTTATAATACTAAATTTTAAAATTAATTTTATAATTAATTAAACATTATAAGTAATTATTAATTAGATTTTTATCTTATATAGTTTTTATATTACCAGCAAGTCTGGTTGGTTAGGTTATGTTATGACAGTTTAATTTTAAAAATTAAAAATTTATTTTATAATTAAAAAGTTAATTTTATAACTAAAAATTAAAAAAAAAATTAATTATTTCAACTTAGCAATTCTAGCGGTGAACGCTGACACTACAAGATATGTTAGCCGTAGTCCCTCCCGTGTGTCCCACCGCTAGTTTTGATTAAAAGTATTCTTTAGTAAAATATTACATTATTAAAGTCATCTGTAGCAAGACTTGTATCACAATCACCACGTAAACAAAGATTGACCTGCACAAGGTCAATAAAACAAATAAATGCATTTTTTTAATTGTAGGCTATTAATTAATACTATGTTAAACCCGTCGAAATCAACGGTTACTCTAAGGTTCCATGAAAATTCAGCTATACAGTAGACAGAGTGAAGTTATTAAAATCTTGAATATTTAACTTAATTTAATCAGTAAAAAAATATCATAGGGAACTTAAAAGGCCACTAGGACAGAGTCCCGAGGGAATTTACATAATTTCTCTTTTTTTGGCTCATCTACAGACCAAGACCTTTCTTTAGACACCTCTACTAAGTTTCCATGCCCAGCCGTTCTCTCGAAGTATTGCAGCCATAAAAAACATTATTAAATTATGTACCTAGCGTATTAAATACGTATTTAGATTTGATAGGCCCTACAATATTTTTTTTTCATACAGTTTTCTTTCTTTCATCGTTATATTATTTAAAATCTACGTTTAGTACCTTATAATATTAGGGACCGTTTGGCCTATAGTCTTTAGCATTATTTGTAAATAAACGGTTTTCATTCAAAGTTGATTTTGCTTATACAAGAAAAATAAAATTTTACAAAAAATATCAAGAGGTATGAAATTACAAGTAAATTTTATGCCGATTAAGAATTTACATTTATATTGATACAACTTAACAAATTGAGTACTTACACCAAAAGTTGAGTTAGTCCGCACCTTAATCCTGCCCTCCACCTGGACTAAAAATTGCTCATATTTATTCCTCGAGTTAGTCTTTGTTGCCCAGTTGTGGATTAAATATTTGACTCCGAAACCCGATTGAATAAAATATAATTTGAGGATTAAGTAACCCGTGACTCCGAAACCCATGAAAGAAAGTCCGGGACTATTTAACTCTCAGAATAGACTTATAGTCTTTGACTAGCTAGCGTAATCCTCGAGCTCCAAGATTTTTTAGTTCTAGTATAAAAACTGATTTGACTGGTTTGAACTGGATCCAGGAATAGCGTTTGTCCCGAGCTCCGAAACCGGCCCTAAGATAACTAATTTCAACACAATCTTTCAATTTCCTTAAGAGGCAGATGACCCTACTAAGCTTTTTGCAGACATTACTGATTTGGTCGTTCCAAGACAGCCTAAAATCAAGAGTGATACCTAGAAGGTTAACAAAATTATCCTTATAGTACTCAAAGTTCTATAAAGAAAATACAATTTTTTGGGTTTTGTCTGAATTTAGTAACAATAAAATTGATTTGTACTATTCACTAGCTAGGTCAAACATGTGACTTAATTTAAAACCAGTTTCATTAACATTTGATCAAAACAAAATAGTTACATTATCCCCAAACATTACAGATCATTAATCATAATTAAAAACAAGAGAGACATAAGAACTAACCCTTGTGAGTGGTCCACCGAAATTTACCTCAGATAGTTGAGAAAATTTGCAATTAGGAAAAACTTTTTGTTGCCGATTACTAAGGTACGATTTGACATGAAATTTTGGACACAAATTATTCTGTAGAATTCAAATTTTTTTTCAAGAAGATGCCAATCATTATTATCATTGTGTTCTTGTGTCTGGGGGAGCAAGCTGGTCTAGCACTATATGAGCAATGCCAGTTCTTGATTTGATTATCATAGTGCCAAATGGAAATGTAGTAATGTTTTTTGCTAATTTATGTTTTTTATACTATTTGTATATCCTATTTATAAAGTTTTCATAAAAAAGATTTAGAGCAACAAAAAGGACCAATCCGTTTGGTACTGAACATTTTTAGCTTTCTTAGATCGGACCCCAGTTCATTTTTTTGTTTTCTAGGGTTGGTTGTCGCTTTTTGATGTTCCTGCTATCTCTGTGCTTTACATGTCACCCCCCACCTTTCCGACCCCTCATTCCCAGTGACATTAACTGACTTCTAGTCACTCACAGTGTATGTTTGTGTACTTGTGAGGGTATCTGTGAGTTTAAAGTTGTCACTATAAGTGAAGTAGCTGTAAAGTGAGATTGACAGAGAATTAGGCTTTCCAATGTCCAGTGAAAAGTGAAGGTAGAAGCGAGGATGGCCTTACTGACAACAACAAGCACACTGTACAGTGACAAGATTTTGCTGACAATTTTGTTTAATAGTGAAACTGTTCAAATGGAAAACATATGTGTGAATGACATAAACAATGATCATGTGAAATGAAGAAGATAATGAAGTTGCAAATGCAGAAAATAGGCTAATGCTGTCTACTAGATATAGAAAGTTGAGAAAAAAGGCGGATAAGGCTGTGATGAAAATAAATGGTCTGCAATCTGACACATCCTTTCTCCCATTAGCTTATCAACAACCTTTATCCATGGGTAAGGGGTGGGAGTAACTGTGATATTTTATAAGGAAAATTACAAAAGTTGCAATAAATTTTGTACACGGTCATTTTCACACTAATGAAGGATTGGACTATTTTGTTTAAAATTATGAGGACCATAACATACTACTGTATAATTAATTTTAATCAAAACCGGCTAGATTTTCATTTATTTGATGCGTTTTTTTAAATGGGAAAATAACATAAGTTACAATAACTTTTGAACAGCAATTTGTACAGCAACGGGAGTTGTACAATTGTTTAAAGCCATTTTCGAGAAAATTATATTTATCCGTAGTTTTATGCAATTTTATAATAATCACCATTAAAATTCAAAATTTGAAAAAAATTTAAAAAATCACCTTGAGATACCAAGGAATGGTATCTACATACAGTAAAATATTTCATCAAAATCTGACTAAAGGTGTGGTCCGTAGCTCTGTACACATCCACACATACAGACAGACACACACTAACAGGCATCACTTTGAAAACCACTTTTTTGGATTCAGGCAGACCCAAAACAGATATATCCACTCAAAACTCAAACTCAAAAATTTTGACGAAAACAATACTTTCTCCATAAGGGGAGAAAGTAAAAAGGATGAGGCAATTTCCACAGTGGAACCAGCAAAATATTATTTTTCATGGGAGCTTACCATTAAATTTTAATTTACCACTAAATGCTGAAAAGATAGTTTTTTTTCTGAATATCCTGCAAACGATATTCTTCAAGAAATGGTTATCGAGACCAATAGAAATGCAGCTCAAGTACTGGGAAAATTAAGACTAAACTAAAATTCAGTTAGTTGGCTCAGGAAGTGGCAACTGACAAATTTGGAACAAATAAAGACATTTTTGAGCCTCTTGTTGTTCATGAGCTGTGTATCAATGTTAAAATATGTGATTATTTCAATCGTTCTAAGCTAAAAAAGAATTTCTTAATAAATATCCAGAACTATTAAAAAACGATTGGTGAGGCTCCATATGAATTATGCAATTTAAGACTTAGATAAAGCTCGTCCAGTATTTTAAAGCCAACTCCAGTGCCCTTTGAGCCGGTCAGCTACGTGAAGCCAGTAGCACCAGCTATTTCATACAATTCCACCCCAGCTAACATACACAACACCCGCCCCGGCTGTCTTCAACAAGTACTCGTGCCCAACTGTGAAATTTATAGTGCCGACTGCTTTCAAAACACCGATTTTACCACTTAACCCAGAACAGTAGGCTACATGTAGTGAGTGATGTGGGCTGGGTAAATACACAGTGGGTAGGTATTTACCTGAGGCTTGGGTAAAGCCTTACCGAGGCTTTGGGTATTGGGTTTAGAGAAGATTGAGTTGTTTTTTGCAATTGATATCCTGTAAGGATAGAATATTAATGATCATATATGTTTGAAAATTGTTCAACTTCGGGGTATAGGTTGCTATTAATACCCAGGTCTCAGGTCCTAGGGTACCTGTATTTATGAGATTCTCTGTTTTTTTGGTGTTAAATTAATTTACCTTAATGGAAATTGCAAAAAGAGTTTATAAAAGTAATAATTATTAATTAAGGGGATATTGACCAAATATAATCTGTAAGTTTATCCAAGCAAATTTAAAAAATCTTTAGGATGGTAAGATTCAATAATTACAAAAGAATTTTTGTTTAAGATCTCTTTCTTAGTACTAAAATAAAACCCAAGCTTTGAAATTAAACAAAAAGCAAGAAGGAATTTCCAAAAAAGGTTTACCCAGATTGGAAATAAGAAGCAACACTGAATACCTTCATATTTATAGTGGTTAGAGGATGAGGGAAAGTGGATATACCACAGCCTCTTGATGAACTCTCGTCCGAAAGCTTATCAGAATCTGAAGATGAATCCATGAATTTTGAAATTGACATTGAATCTGATTAAACACTTTAATTTTAAGTCTGGAGATGATTTGAATTTCTAGGAATTAATGTTAATTTTGTCTTTAATACAGGTTTCGATAATTTTATTGAGTTTGAATAAAAAAAAAGGTTATTTTCCTACTCTACCTTTTTATAATTTAGTATAGTTTCAAATATAAATATACGAGGTGTGGCTAGAAAAAAAAACAGGGTTTTAAGTGTAACTAGTTTTATTTCATTTCCTTTACAACTTTTACCTTATCACCTTCAATATACTCCCCTCCACTATCCCTACATCTTTCCATTCAAATTTTCCATTGTTCAAAACAGTGTTTTAAGGAATTTTCTGTCAGCATGTTCAAAGTCTCCGCCCCTTTTGGTTTCACAGCTTCCACAGTCTCAAATCTGGTTCACTTCAACATTTCCTTCACTTTTGGGAACATAAAAAAGCCACACGTTGCTAGGTCTGGTGAGTATGGTGGATGTTCTAACACACGGATGTCATGCTTGGCCAAAAATATCTTAACAACCAGTGCAGTGTGGGCTGGGGCGTCCTGATGAAGAATCCACGGCTTGTTCTTCTACAACTCTGGTCGCTTTCTTTGCACTCGCTCACGGAGGATGGCCAAAACCCCTAGATAGTATTCTTTATTTACGGTTTGACCTTCAGGAACCCAGTTTACATACAGAATTCCATGGATGTCAAAAAAAAAAAAAACAATCATGGTCTTGAATTTTGATTTTGACATTCGAGCTTTCTTCATTCGTGGTGAATTCAGACTCTTCCAGTGCATTGATTGTAGCTTAGTTTCTGGGTCATAGGTAAAAAACCATGATTCGTCACACGTAATAACTCTTTCCAACAGGTAAGAGGATTCAGGATCTTCCCTCATGTTTTTTAAGATCCGTGACTCCTTTTGTTCCGGTGAGAGGATTTTTGGCACCAATTTAGAACAAACTTTTCTCATATTAAAATTTTCATGTAATATTTGCCGAACCGAATCTTTGCCAATTCCCACAGTCTCGGCGACTGCACAGATACTCAATCAACGATCTTGCTTGACTGATTACTTTGCCTATTTTCTCGATGTTTTCATCCGTCTTCGAGGTTGAAGGACCTCCTGGGCGTGGATCATCTTCAACATCTTCTCTCCCTTCTTTCAGATGCTTATACCATTCAAAAACGTGTGTACTTGACATACATTCTTCCCTAAACGCTTGTTGTAAGAGAGAATAAGTCTGTGTTGCTGATGTACCCAGCTTCACTAAAAGTTTCACGTTAACACGTTGCTCAATCAAGACACCTACCATTTTTCCAAAGAGCGGCATATACAAGGTCCAACAGGAACGAAGGCTGAGGCCAGACTGAGCAAGCTAAGCTCGTCCAACTGGCTGGAATGTGGAGAGGGGATGTCAGGTGACTCGGCAATATGGCATTTGACCTTGAGACTCGCACCAATTATCTCCCAGAAAACCAGTCCGGTTATTTTCTAGCCACACCTCCTATACATGACAGTTATGTAGAATTACTCTTATTTACAGTAAACTCACCCTCGGTTATCCAAGCTCCGGTTATCCGAGCCCTAAGGTTATCTGAGGTTGTTTTAGGCCTAAATACATTTTTATTTCCGGTTGGGAAACAATAATAACATTTTTAGGAATGTTTCTGTTGAAAGTAAAGTAAAAATAGCAAGTAATTTGTGTTTTCTTAAAATTAATCCTTTAATAATGATTATAGGTATTATTTTAACGTACATATTATCCACAGTAACCTAGAAAATGAAGATCACACACAGTATTAGGTTGGCTGCTAACCATTGGTAAGCTGGACAAGTCTTCTGCACAACGGCAGCAAAAGCAGTGACATTTCTGCTCGGGCATAGCCGGCTCGTATCGCTTTCGCCAGTGTTTTTCATCACAATGTTTTAAATATTGATATAATTTTTTCAAGTATAGTTCAAGCAAAACTTAAACAAAAATTAATTGTATACTTTTAAAACTACTGGGATCACCTTTATTCTGTTTTTATTTATTCGTGTAGAGTCTTGACTTAGCATAATTTAATATGTAGCCTACTGTATTTTAAGTTTTCCAAGACAATTTAAGAAGTGTTAAGCTGTTTGATTTAGGCCTATTGTTTTCCCTAACAATACTGCCTTATAAAAAAAAAACATATTCCATGAAAATACCATTTATTGATCATTTTGTATTCACCATTAAAACATATACAGTGTGTAAATTAAGTATTGAAACAAATCTGTATTTTTTTAACCAAAATAGATAGAAACATTCTGTTTGTGGCAATAATTGTTAACAAAGGTTCCGCAATTTTTTACATCCAAAATATTTTTTTACCCCCCTAACATGGTAGGGGGTAGGGGGTGAATCATTTTTTTCAAATAGCAACCCCTATTGAGTGACCCCTCATTTTAAAGGGTTTGTCAAAAGAAACACAATGACGGAAATCCGAGGTGAATATCTCACCCCTAGCCGAAATGGCAGGTATTCCAAAATTTGATTTACTGTATGTGAAAAAGCACCAATTTCACAAATAATGGAAAGAAATCTGTATTTTTAAAACCGAAATAGATAGAAATATTCTGTTTGTTGTAATAATTGTTAACAAAGGTTCCGCAATTTTTACATAACAAATATTTTTCAACCCCCGTAACAGGGTAGTGAGTAGGGGGTGACTTATTTTTTTCAAACGGCAACCCCTATTGAGTAACCCCTCATTTTGAAGGGTTTGTTAAAAGAAAAACAATGACGCAAACCCGAGGTAGATATCTCACCCCTAGCCTAAATGGCGGGTATTCCAAAATTTAATTTTTGTAAAAAAGCACCCATTTTAGAATACCTGCCATTTTGGCTATTGGTGAGATATTCACGTCGTATTTGCGTCATTGTGTTTCTTTTGACAAGCCCTTCAAAATGAGGAGTCACTCAATAGGGGTTGCTTTTTGAAAAAAATAAGTCACTCCCTACCCCCTACCTAGTTAGGGGGGTAAAAAAATATTTTGGATGTAAAAAATTGTGGAACCTTTGTTAACAATTATTGCCACAAACAGAATATTTCTATCTATTTCGGTTTTAAAAATACAGATTTGTTTCAATACTTAATTTACACACTGTATACTTTACAAGTATTTGACTTCGTGAAGTGGTATCGTAACCCCTAACCTCAAATTCTAAGAGACCTCTGTGTTATCCAGGATACTCGGAAACCAAGGTAGTGTCAGTCCAAACGACCTCGGTTAATCAGGAGTGTACTGTACCTAGTTTCTTCTCTAAACACCGGTTTCGGACTAAAAAAATCCTGCTTATTTATGAACTTTGGGTAGTTTGATATTTAAAAAACAAGTACTAAGTTGATGAAAAATTACAAATAACTTATAATTGACTATACTAGTATATCATTAACATATTAAGAGTTAAACATCAATTAATCTTGCTCAATTTTATAAATAGCCAAAATACCCCCCGGGTATTTACCCCTACCCAGGTATTTTACATCTCTAAACACGACTCCTGCTCCCATGTACTTAAAACATATATTCCAACTCCACTGAAGTTAAAGGCTATCGCAACACCAGCTCCTGCATTGAGCTATGAATATGTACCTCCTGCTCCGGTAAAACCATTGAAGCCTATCGTATATTCTACTCCCGCTCCATCGGTTAGCTATGAGTATTTACCACCTCCACCTGTGCAGCCAGTATAATGAATTACTTTGCCGTCCTCTTACAACTACAAGTATTATAGCCAGTTAAGCAGGTTCCAGCTGAGCTTAAGACACCTGTCAGCAAAAAGGATATTCACCCCAACCAGCCATGTGCTTTGAATTGCACTGTGTTTGAAGGTGTTTTTAGACCCTTGAACCCCATTCAGTGCACTATCCCTGCACCTGCAATTCGTTAGTACTCAACTCCGGCACCGACAGTTTAGCTACATCAAACCATTGAAGCCCATTGTGTACTTAACTCCAGCTCCACCAGTAGCTCCTACAGTTACAAAGTGGCTGCACACGTCTAACTGGTCCCCACAGTTCTAAAAACCCCAGTCGTCCCTCTTAACCCTCTTCAGTATTCAACCCCCGCTCCTGTTCAATTTAAATATTCCACTCCACCAGTCAAAACCTACTCAGATAAAACCACTCTAGTAAAGCTAAACACCTGTTCCAATGAAATCCAAACAGCCAATCATCTATACACCAAACCAGCGCCACCAATTAGCTATGGATACTCCACACCAAGACCTTAACCTGTTAGACCTTTGAAGCCTACCACCTTCTTTGGTGTATCATTGTATTTTATCTGTGTCAAGTATCTGTAGCTTTTTGTGATGAAACTATTTCCTCAATGTACATTTTATAAATATCTTATAATTATTACAGAATCAGCTTGTGGGACAATGAAAAAGAACGGTTGGTAGTTCTTACGACAAAATGCGTTCTAACCATAAAATATGACTTTATCGCCTTGAAAACACTTGATGTCAAGCGTTCGTCTCTAGAGCAGATTGACACAATTATCATCGGTGAATTGGAGTATCCTTCTCATTCTCTCATTCCGTAAGTTTACTTATATTATTTCAATCAATTTTAAAATTGATTCAATCCATATACATATTTGGTGAATAATTTTTGTTTTATTTGTTTTAACTTTGTTTTCTCAGATCTCTTCATGGTGTGAATCAAATAACATAAAAGAACAAGCCAAATACTGGTGTAGGCAAACTTCAAACTAGGGTTGAACTGTAGGAAAGGAAGTGAATGATGTGTGCTTTAAAACTTGTCAGTTGCTACGTAAGAAGTTTTCTAAATACTTAAGAATAAATTGAATAACAAAGATTTAGGCCTGTATTTTATGTTTTATCAATATTTTTACCAATCTGAGGCTATATATCATGTGTAAATAAATGTTTATAATTTTATTTCTAAAAGTTAATATTTGAAATGATGTATATTCAAAATAAAGTTATTAAATTTTGTTTTTAAAGCCACGTAACATTGGGACGAATGGGATCACATGAGAATCGTTTCCGTGTTCCTTATAGTCCAATTCCACTTCTTTATCTCCATAGAACATATTTTGGTTTGAATTAATACCACTAAACATTTTTATTTTTTAACTTTAAAAATTGCACCTGTATCTAAATGTGTATTATTGGATAAATATTAAATTTTCATCTAATTATTTATCCTTTCTCACTGTAAAGAGCTGAGGATATATAAAAGTATAGTAGAGCCCCGCTAATCCGAAATCCGGTCACCCAAAAATCTGGATAAACCTTAACCCAAACCAGGATGTCTTAAGAAATAAATCAAAACTAGAAACAAATAATTAAGTCTATTTATAAAAATTAGAGTGTTTTAGTGTTAGAAAATGTAATTAACAAAACATAACAGGGTTAGAGAACGAAAATACAATAGATAAAAAAAAATACCCCCGCCGCAGCAAACCTGCAGACTAAGCGAATTTCCATTTGCCCGATTGGATTCACACTAAAATGTCTCCTTAAAAATATCACATTTATTCCTTATTTAAATATAATTAGTTTAACGAGTAGGTTTGCTGCATCAGGGAGGATAAAAAAGTTTTTTTTTGTCAAATGTTAATAGTTTAGAAGATATGAATGCACTTTCCAAATTTGATCAAAATATGTTCGTAAACAAGCAAACTACAACTGTTTACTTATTCTCCATAAGAATAACATGGGAATTTTGACCCTTCGTCTGTGACACCACGGAGTTTTCCTCCGGGCGCATTTGTTTTTATAGAGAAATATGTGTTTTCGCCAACTGGTAACTTAAGGAGTAGCACTACCTTGTGTGCATCTTTCTAGGAATCGATTGAACATTATTTAGATCTCACACCTCCCCCGCAAAACCCCTATTAATCAGTTGAAGCCCAAACAGTCGCGTAGCGCGGAGACCGGCTCCATGAGTCACTGATGGTGTTTGTTCGGTATTCATATTTTTAGAGTATTTAGAAATTAATCATTATGTTAATTAAGTCACTGGTTAATTAATCATGCTAATGTGTATATAAATCACCACATTTATTGTAATATTATTTAGTCTCAGTAACAATTTATTGTAAATAGACTCCCGCTTTCAATATTCAAATGAGATTGCTAAGCCCGCTCGAATTTCCCGCCACAGTAAGGCCTATTTTCCTGTACTACATACCCATGAATCACCTGACACCGTGTTTGCTTCAATCGCATTTCCTATTGGCCATCGAATTCCTAGACCCCTCTAAACCGCAATTGCATTTTTCAAAGTGAAGCCGGTGATCGGCGTCTGTCTGTCCACGGTCGGCGTCCATAACTCATGGTGTATTCCGTTTCTCGTATCTCGGGACATTAATTGCCCATTTTTACCTCTCTTTAACGTATTTTTAGGCTATAGATTAATTATATCTGGCCTCTCTCTCCTCTATAGTACATTTAACTATATATACATTTTAATTTCCCCCTTTTGTTTGTGATTAAATTACTTAAATTGTGATCTAGTGCTTTCAGACTCTTCAAACCTCAAGACAGTGTGTGCGCGTCCGTGTATTACTTCTAGACTTTTCGTACGTTTTCACCGCGACTTCCGCGTGTTAGTGAGCTCTTTGTGATTATGAACTTGGGTGCGTTGCGTTCTCCAAAATTCTACAAAACAGAAGCACTCGGTCTAAGGACTCCGCCATCCGCCATCGCTCCACCATAGACGACGCCGCTGCCATACTCTCCACCTTTGGATAATTGGACTCAAGGTACAACCTTAAAGTTTTGTGTGTGTTTTAATTAGACTCTAAAACTAATCTCATTTGCCTCTCACAAGACATTTTATTCCATCTCGGGACCTCAGTGCCCTTCAAATTGCAGATTCGCCATTCTTCTCTAATTTAATTATTTTTCTCTTGAACTATTAATTAGTTCTGGTCCTTCGAGTTATTAATTATTTTCATTTCACCCATTACGCCCTCAACAGTGTTGTTTTTGCTTGCTATATGTTTTGTATAAATATTAAAGTAAGAGTTTTTATTGATTTCATGGACAATTTTATTTATTATATATGGTTTGTATACGTTATAGTATTAATATACAGTGTGTAAATTAAGTATGGAAACAAATCTGTATTTTTAAAACCGAAATAGATAGAAATATTCTATTTGTGGCAATAATAGTTAACAAAGATTCCGCAATTTTTCACATGATAAATATTTTTTTACCCCCCTAACAGGGTAGGTGGTAGGGGGTGACTTATTTTTTTCAAATAGCAACCCCTATTGAGTGACCCCTCATTTTGAAGAGTTTGTCAAAAGAAACACAATGACGCAAATCCGAGGTGAATATCTCACTCCTAGCCCAAATGGCGGATATTCCAAAATTTGATTTATTGTACGTGAAAAGCACCAATTTCACAAATAATGGAAAGAAATCTGTATTTTTAAAACCGAAATAGATAGAAATATTCTGTTTGTGGAATTGATTGTTGACATAGGTTCCGCAATTTTTTTAATCAACAATATTTTTTCAACCCCTTTAACAGGGTAGGGGGTGGGAGTGACTTATTTTTTTCAACAACAACCCCTATTGAGTGACCCCTCATTTTGAAGGGTTTGTTAAAAGAAAAAGAATGACGCAAACCCGAGGTAGATATTTCACCCCTAGCCTAAATGGTGGGTAATGAAAAATTTAATTTTTGTAAAAAAAGCCCATTTTGGAATATCCGCCATGTTAGCTAGGAGTGAGATATTCACCTCGGATTTGCGTCATTGTGTTTCTTTTGACAAACCCTTCAAAATGAGGGGTCACTCCATAGGGGTTGCTATTTGAAAAAAATAAGTCACCCCCTACCACCTACCCTGTTAGGGGGGTAAAAAATATTTTTCATGTGAAAAATTGCGGAATCTTTGTTAACTATTATTGCCACAAATAGAATATTTCTATCTATTTCGGTTTTAAAAATACAGATTTGTTTCCATACTTAATTTACACACTGTATAGTATTAATACACATGTTGTTTGTCTAATGTTTCAACACACGGAAAAAACTCCATGTGTCACCGATCGTGTTGTTTATGTTTGGTATGTATTTTATAATTAAAGTAAGAGTTTTTATTGATTTTACATATTTACAATTTACTGATTATACATGGCTTGAATACATTTTTGTATTATTATATGTACAAAACACAGTGTTTTTCTAATTTTTCAACACCCGGAAAAAAACTCTGTGCGTCACCGATCATGTTTTAAAATCAAAGACACCAACAAAGGATTAAAGTTACAATTTTTTGGAACTTTCTCCATAACCATTAGGCGCATATCAACGCTTCAATAACAAATAGGTAGAGTAGACTGGAACTGTATAAATTAGTGGGTAACTTAAACCCCAATTTTGAAAACCCTTAACATTGTCTTACCTGGACCCAAGGCTAAAGGGCCTTGGGCTCCAGCTCCCCCGGCAGGACCCCCGGACCCTGTCCTCTGGTGCACCACACAAACACTACCCACCAAAACTGACCCCTTGATCAGCAACAGCCTTCAGTAGGTCAGCACAACAAGTAATTGTTTAACAACACTACCAGCCTACTCACTCAACATTTCCAAACACTTCCTCTTTACAATATTTGACCCTCCTATTACATCATGAGCCGTGTTGTTGTCCGTGTCTACAGTTTGCTGATCGGTGAAAATTGCATGATTCTTTTTGTCAGCTTGCATCCAATCGTCTACATCATTTGCATTTGTGTCCTCGTAGCTGGGAATATTTTGAATATTCAGGGTGAAATAGGCGGGGCTTCTATACAACGCAGGTTGTGATTCACAACTAGTGTAGGACCTCAACGACTTGAATCTTGATATTTCGAATTCCTTGATATCTCAAATTTTTCATAATCCCCATGAAACCCTGGCAAATCACAATGTTAAAAATATCTTTATAAGTTGAAGATTTTAAATATTTAACCTTGATTAAGTCAAATTTGATACAGATCGAAAGTGATCTGTAATACTTAAGCTCTATTACTCAAAGTTTCCTTTATAACTCAAATTTCTCCTGATGTACCTCAACAACTCAGCATACAGTTGTATGCTGTACTGCGCAAGTCAGCTATTTTTGCACTGAGACGCGAACATCCGTTTTCTTTGTTGGGCTGGTTCTGTTATGTTAGCTTATTAGTGCAGAATGAGACTATTCTGTTTGCGTCGGACGTCATTTTGTCAGCTTGAATGTAAAATTTTGTCACACAACAAAAAAGAAGAGTAATTTAGGCAGTTGATGACATGTTAAAAAAAACAATCAAAATTGTTTGGGAATGTGGAATTCCGCCTGACATCTTACATACGATTTTGGAAAACCGGGTAAAGATGAGGCTGAAGGTGTATTCTTACGCTGTGTAATAATTGTTACAGATGTGAGTTAACACAAATTACCATTGCGATAGAATAAATACAGTACCATCAACCGTGTATGCACAAATAATTGTTGTTTTGCATGTTATACAGTACTAGCTGTACCCGCGGGCTTTGCCCCGTTTAACTTAATAAGTATTCGCATGGCTCAATCACGTCCTAGTTGAAATTCGTTCGCTACGCTCACTCACCTTTAGGTTGGAGCTCGTTCGCTGCGCTCACTTGCCTTCAGGTTAGCTCGTTCGCTACGCTAACTCGCCTCCAGGTTGAAGTTCGTTCGCTACGCTCACTCACCTTTTGGTTGCAAATTAGCTGTTGTCATAAATAAAAAATAATAATAGTGCTGCACCCTGTTGGTAATCCTTGTAACTTTAATGCTATTGAACATCATAGAACAGAACCAACTTGTTTAATTGAAACAGCTGTTAAGATTCATTAATTCCTTTTAAATATGAAAAATCATAAGGTTAACATGGGAAACTCCAGAGCCACTGGGGCGGAGCCCGAAAGCCCGATCAGAATAAAAACTACTTTGTTTCCCTATTTAATGCCCAAAGAATCGGTGTACCGAATTTCAGCCTCCTAGGTAATTGGGAAGTGGTAGAATTAGTGATGAGTGAGTGAGTGAGTGAGTCAGTGAGGGCTTTGCCTTTTATATATTTAGATTTGAACCAAGTAACTCTTTATTATATATTACAGTTATATATATTACAATTATGTTTACAAATATATATTACAGTTATATTATTTTATCATATATTTCTGTTGTCAATTTGATTTGTACCGTGAATAAGGTTCGACGTTCATTACAATCGCTATATACATATTAAATACTCTACTGATATTCACAACAAATGGATTATCTTGCTTGTACATTTACTCTTCAGTACTTAGAAATATGTAGCTTGATCTCGAATTATAAAGGTATAGTGTGTTAAAGTTATGAAGGTCTTGACATAACATCAAAAGTCAGAATTTAATACCTCAGAGTTTCGAATTTTGGTTATTACCATAGGTGGTGTGATTCGACGTTTTGGCGCTTAGTTTATTAGTTTATGTAATTGCCCATATTGTATTTAATAATTATCTTTATTTTAATAATAATTTGCTTAATCCAAAATGGGTCTGGTCCCAATGATTTTGGATTAGCTGGGCTCCATTGTATATCTGATGACACTTATTGTTTAGTTAAAATTATTTACTTCTCAGCATACTTGGGAATAACAAATAGAATTTCTAACAAATAGCAATATTCGTTAGTTTTTTTTTGGCTAACTTCTATTTTATTCGTTAGTTTTTAAACTTACTTTAATGTTCGTACTCACTGAACTATTTCTTAACACTACTTAAAGCACTTGTAAGACCGGGGTAAAATAAGAAGGCGCATATTATAATGAACTAAATACCGCCGGTTGACATTAAAGGAGTGATGGAGCGTTACATAGTGAAGCCGGTGTAGGTAGTGGGCAACTGAGGCCGACGAGAAGCATCATACGGGACAGGGTGGGAATAGGACGCTATCTGTGATTGGTTAATGTTCAACCATTAATTTATTTACGGTATTACGGTATTAATTTATTCAAATTCAAGTGAACATCACTGTTGCCAATACAAATATTAGATGTGTAAATCAATATGCATATACTACATTTCCTCCCCCTTAACCTTTTGACATAAAAGTAATAATTTTAAAAGTTTAAACATGAACATCTACAGTGGATTAGACATGACAAAAACATAAACAGTACGGTAATCAAATCAATAGTACACACAACAAATACAATGGACAAATCAATAGACACACAACAAATACAATGGAAACACATAATACCCCCGCCGCAGCAAACCTGCAGACTAAGCGAATTTCCATTTGACATTTGATTTACACTGAAATGTCTACTTACAAATATAACATTTATTCCTGATTTAAATAGAATTAGTTTAACAAGTACTTAGGTTTGCTGCATCAGGGAGGGTAAAACTGTTTTTTTTTCGTAAAATGTTAATAGTTAGTAAGAAATAAAAACATTTTCCAAATTTGATCAAAATATGTTCATAAACAAGAAAACTACATCAGTTTACTTATTCTCCTTAAGAATAACATGGGAATTTTAAATTTAAAATTTTTTGGAATTTTCTCCGTAACCATTAGGCGCATAATAACGCTTCAATATACTAAATTATTTGTTTTTTTAAGCTCTACAAAATGGTTTGGAAAGAAATTGCTAAATTTTATGTTTTTTGGGTCAAAAATGGGAAAAACCTATTTTTACCCCATAAAACCCCCTGTAAACCCCCGTTCCCATGGTCCGATCATGCTGGATCGCGAACTCGTTCGAATAAACGTAGGTTTACACGTTTATACCAAATTTCATCAAAATCAGATCATTTTTGCTCGAGTTATCGTGCTAAAGGACACATATATATATATATATAAATATATATATATATATAAATATATATATATATATATATACATATATATAAATATATATATATACATATATATATATATACATATATATATAAATATATATATATATATGAATTTGAACGGATGGTGTTTTTGGCCTCTAGGGACCTCAAAACGAAAAAAAAATTCGGTCCCGCGTCCAGGTCTTACCATGAGTAGTACGGTAATAGCTTATTCCCTATATGGGAAATTCGCTAAAATGAGGAAAAATATTCCTAAACCAATAACAAAACACAGTACATAATAAACGATAAGGATTGTAACAATAATATTTACAAGTTTAACTTCTCTACTGGTCTATGTTCCCTGACTGGGTACCTACGTTCAGATCTGACAGGTGATTGTTTACTATCATCAGCTGTTACTGCCCGCTGCGGGCTCGGTGCGGAAATGACGTCACCTTGTCTGTGGTCAGCTACACGTGGAGAGGTGGAATGACGGTTACTGGAACTGGAGGGGCGGGGAGAAAAGGAAATGTAGCGGAGTTTGTTGGAGCTGGTGGGAGTGGCTATTGTTGGACTCATATGTTGTGGAGAGGGTATAGGTCGGGTGATTTCCACAGCTGATTTCCCCCTCTCAGATAACTCAGCTGAAACCTTTGGTAGCAAATCTAAATTTACCTCCGGTACAGCTGTTGCAATCCCACTATTTAACCCAATTATCTGATCAATATGACGTTTCCAAATAACATCATTTTCCAACTTTACTAAGTAAGACACAGTGCTTAGAGGTTTTACAATTACACCTGAAATCCATTTGTTCCTGCCCCTATAGTCTCTTACAATTACGGGTTGGCCCTCACATAAAACTCTTGTTTTACTTCCGCCATAATTACCAATCTGTTTACTCTGACGGTCATGTACAAACTGTGGTAGGTTTGGCCTGATCAAATCCAACCTACACCTTAAGGGTCTATTAAACATCAATTTTGCAGGGGTTTCGTTGGTGGTTAAATGCACAGAGTTTCTATAGGCTAACAAAAACTTACACAAGGATAAATCTACACTGTCGTTACTCATAATAGCTAGCCTAATTCTTTTCTTAAAATTTTTACAGAGTTTTCGGCTAGACCATTTGTAGCTGGGTGAAATGGTGGTGTCAATGTGTGTGTGATTCCATTAGATTTCAAAAAATCTTTAAATTCAAAAGAAGTAAACGGTGGTCCATTATCAGAAACTATTTGGTGGGGAAGACCAAATCTCGCAAATAGTGGTCTGAGTTTAGCAATAGTTTGTTTGGCTGCCGTATTGCTCACTTCTTCTACTTCCAACCACTTACTGTGAGCGTCTACTATGATGAGATACAATTTACTAAATTGATTTTATTTATTAATAGGGCCCAAGAAATCAACATGTAGGCGTTCCCATATGTTTTTGGGGTGTTCCCACACATGTAAGTTACACTTAGCTGGGCTCTGACGTACCATCAGACAGAGTGAACAGCTGTTGGCTAGATTCTCTATATCCGCATCTATGCCAGGCCACCAAAGTACGATCGGGCCATGGCTTTCATCTTAACAATTCCGAGATGCCCACAATGTAATTCTGACAAAAGCAACTTCCGTAAATTTTGAGGTACCACTATTCTATGCCCCCACACAATAATACCGTTCTCAACAGCTAATTCACTTTGTCGCTGGTAGTAGGGTTTTAGATGTTCATCAGTACTTGGTGCGTAGTTTGGCCAGCCATGCAAAACATAACCTAAAACCTTGTTTAACACAATGTCCCTTTTTGTCTCTTCCCTTGCATTATTAAAATTAACAGGAATGTAATTTTCTTGAATGTATTGCAAATACAGTAGACCCCCTCTTAACCGACCTCGTATTAACCGATAATCGGCTTATCCGCCTTCGATCGTGAAATAATACAGTTTGTTTTAACCGACCTTGCTTTGAGAGTAGTTCGGTTTAACCGCCACTTTCTAGGAATCTCGGCATTTCCGCTCCCACGCTGGGCGATGAGAACTGAACCATACGCTTATCTCCACAGGATATGACTAAGAATAAGTTATTTTGTTTGTATCGATCACAAGAAATATAGCATAGCCTATTGTCAGTTTGTCATTATCCTTCATTATCGTAGCTCGAGCACATCTGATCTGATATGTTATCTGTGCGGCAAATTTATAACATCATAAAGTGCGTTACGATTTTGAGAACTGATTATCTTATTGCTGGAGTAAACAAACAACGCAACTTGTAGGGAGGGCAGGGAAGGGGGGCTAACAACTCCAAGGTCAAGATAGTTTTTGTACCTCACTCGAGCCTACAGTGAGAGGTTATAAATAAACATCCTGTCCCTTGTAACAAAATGGTTGCTTTCGTATCTTTAATTTCGAAAAAAGGTTCTGTACTGTATTACGATGGATTTGGAAAGCATAAATTAATACACTACAGTACTAAAGTTATTAAAATAGGAATTTTATTGACTGTTGCCTAGTATTATAATATATTCCACTGAAAGTAGGCCTATTAGACTTAACCGTGTTTGGTGTTTATTTGTGACTTTTCTATCAATACGAAAAAGGAGATAAGAGTAGTTTATTTTATAAATAATGCAAGTATGACTTCAAAATATTGATTATATAATTCCAAATGAATAGCATTTCATTAAGTTATGATTTTAGGGATTGCCCGTTTTAACCGTCCTTTTGAGTTATCCGACGTAGGTCCGGTCCCATTAGGGTCGGTTAAGAGGGGGTCTACTGTACGTGCCTACATAGTTTACATCGTCTGACTCAAAAGGAAAATCTCTTATATTCAAGGGCAATCTAGATAGGCAGTCGGCGTTGGCATTCGCCTCTGACCTCACGTACTTAATGTCAAAATCGTAATTAGTTAGGAAGAGCGCGTAGCGCTGAAGTCTGCTGGCTGCGTACGCAGGCAACCCCTTCTTAGGTCTGAAAATGGACAACAAAGGCTTATGGTCTGTAATTAAGACAAATTTCCTACCATACAAATATTGGTTAATTTTTTTTAACCCCATACACAATACCTAGTGCTTCCTTATCAATGATGCTGTACCCCATCTCGGCCTTGGACAAGGTACGAGAAGCATAACAAATTGGCTTAACATTACCATCTTTCTGTACTTGACTCAACACACAACCTAAGCCATAATTTGAACTATCTGTAGCCAACTGTACAGGTAAGTTAGGGTCATAGTGAGCCAGTATTGGTGCAGACACTAGTTTGCTTTTAATTAAATCAAACGCTTGTTTACATGGGGATGTCCATTCAAATAAACTATCTTTTTTCAATAAGTTGTACAATGGTGATGCAATTGTTGCCAAGTTACAATGTTGTTATTAAGGTACATATTTACCGTAATAGTTTACCATCCCTAAGAAAGCTTTCAACTGCGTGACATTAGTGGGAGTAGGTGCGTTTACTATGGCATTGACTTTAGATGGAGATGTACTTAGTCCATCCTTGCTTAACACATACCCTAAATACTCAATTGACTTACGGAAAAACTCACACTTCCGTTTACTCACAGTTAGCCCATTTGATTTTAGTCTACTACACACCTCATTCAATCTCTCTTTGTGAACCTCATTATTTTCGCCCGTGATCAAAATGTCATCTAAAAAACATACAACTCCTGTAATACCTGTAAGAATAGATTCCATAATCTTTTGAAAGATCCCCGGAGCTGAGGCCACACCATAAGGAATTCTGTTGTACTTGAATAACCATTTAGATGTACTTATAGTAGTTAATTTCTTTGACTGTTCGTCTAGACATACTTGTTGGTAGGCTTGGGATAGATCGATCTTGGAGAAGGTTTTACCTTTCTGCAAGGTATTGAAAAGATCATCTATTCGGGGTATTGGGTGTCTGTTTATTACTAATGAGTCATTTAGAGAGGAAGCCCGAAAATCTGCACACAACCGCAACTCCCCTGATTTCTTAATTGAGCGGAGCGAGCGAAGTTCTTATACGTCGACTCTTATGCATTTCGTAATACGCAAACTCCTCCTAGACCGCTGAATCAATCGTTTTCAAATTTTGCATGGTGATAAAGACCATACCGGTGAGTGCCAACATCTATATGGCGTTAAAAAAGTCTCTCAGGAATCCGCCCCACTGGGTCTCAAAGTTTCAATGTAATCCTTATGGAAGCAGTATTTGACACATAAACAAAGACATATGATCAGCTGTTGACTTTTGAATACAGTAGATAAAGAAATAGCTGATTGCATTATTCCACAGATATTAGAACAGAAACGGTATGGATCATAAATATAATCAAATGACGACACTAGCTTGAGGTCCGTGACGTAGGAAGTGGTGAGGTAAGTAGTAAAGGTGAGCAGTCTGGAGTGTGGAAACTGTTTATGAAGATAAGATTAAGGTATCTGTATTCCTAAAATTCTATGGGAAGGGAGGAAAACAGGTCCGCGACGTAGGAAGTGGTGAAGGAAGTAGTCAAGGTGAACTGTTCGAAGTTTGGGATCTGTTTATAACCATTATATTAAGGTATTTGCAATCCTATGATGCTATGGGAAAGGAGGGAAACAGGTCCGTGACGTAGAAAGTGGTAAAGGAAGTAGTAAGGGCAAGCAGTCCGGACTGTGGGAACTGTTTGTGACGATTAGATTAAGGTATCTGCAATCCTATGATGCTATGGGAAGGGAGGAAAACAGGTCCATGACACCGTAGGAAGTGGTGAAGGAAGTAGTCAAGGCGAGCTGTGCGGAGTGTGGAAATTGTTTATGACGATTAGATTAAGGTATCTGAAATTCTAAAATGCTATGTAAAGGATGGGAAACAGGTCAGTGACGTAGGAAGAGGTAAAGGAAGTAGTAAAGGCGAGCAGTCTGGAGTGTGGGAACTGTTTATGACGATTAGATTAAGATATCTGCAATTCTAAAATGCTACGGAAAGGGAGGGAAACAGGTCCGTGACGTAGGAAGTGGTGAAGGAAGTATTCGAGGCGAGTTGTTCGGAGTGTGGGATCTGTTTATGACCAATAGATTAAGGTATTTGCAATCCAATAATGCTAAGGGAAGGGAGGGAAACAGGTCCGTGACGTAGGAAGTGGTGAAGGAAGTAGTAAAGGCGAGCAGTCCGGGGTGTGGGAACTGTTTATGACAATTAGATTAAGGTATCTGCAATTCTAAAATGCTATGGAAAGGGAGGGAACCAGGTCCGTGACGTAGGAAGTGGTGAAGGAAGTGGTAAAGGCGAGTTGTTCGGAGTGTGGGATCTGTTTATGACCAATAGATTAAGGTATTTGCAATCCAATAATGCTAAGGGAAGGGAGGGAAACAGGTCCGTGACGTAGGAAGTGGTGAAGGAAGTAGTAAAGGTGAGCAGTCCGGAATGTGGGAACTATTTATGACGATTAGATTAAGGGATCTGCAATCCTAAAATGCTATGGGAAGAGAGGGAAACAGGTCCGCGACATAGGAAATGGTGAAAGAAGTAGTAAAGGCTAGCAGTGCGGAGTGTGGGGAATGTTTGTGGCAATTAGATTAACGTATCTAAAATACTAAAATGCTATGGGAAGTGATGAAAACAGGTCCACGACGTAGGAAGTGGCTTAGGAAGTAGTAAAGTATGAGCATATTGTGAGAACCTTCTGTGGCAGTTAGATTAATGTATCTTCAATCCTAAAGTGCTATGAGAAATCAAGGAAACAGGTCTATGACAGTACGGTCTATGATGAAATGGTGAAGGAAGTAGTAAGGCTAGCAGTGCAGAGTGTGAGGGAACTGTCTTTAGCAAATACATTAACGTATCTGCGATCCTAAAAAGCTATGGGAAGAGAGGGAAACAGGTAAAGAAGAAGGAGAGAAGGAGGTAAACTATGTCTATGACGTAGGGGGTGGTGAAGGAAGTAGTAAAGGTGAGCAGTGTTGAGTGTGGGAATGGATTAATGTATCTGCAATGCTAAAATGCTATGGGAAGAGACTGTAGACTGTAAGGTTAAAATGATTTCAAAGCACGAATCGATACATATTTTCGATACATTGAATCGTTTACAATTGAAATTTCCAACTGAGTTGACAACAGCAGATGTTTACTTCATAGAGTAAAAATGCTACTTTAGACCCGCAACGCATGCATTAAAACGACTGTTTTTACTGCAGTATGACAAAAACAATATAATATGAACCCTTGATGACTCTGCTCAATTTTGTGGATGCCTCTGCGAACGCCACCTAGTTACCGGAACAACCGGACTTCCCCATTCACTGTTACTTATAGGAGACAAAATACCCTCCTCCACCAATCGATCTATCTCAGCTTCAACTTTGTTTTAAAGCATGTAAGGTACCAAATTTTAAGGGGGGTAAAAACGTACTACGAATAAATGAACACCAGGACTTACCCGATTTTATCCGCAATAGCCTACTCCTAGGCCTATGTGTTGGCCATAGCCTGGGCTATGGGCCAAAGAACGTAGGCCTGTTTTTATTCACAGTGAAGTACACAAACACATCCACAACTACATATTTATTCATAATAGCACTTCGTTTCACATAATAAAGTTAAACCGGCCGATTTTAAAGGTATTTAACGCCGACGACGACATAACCCCAAACTGGTGTTTATTTGTTGACAGACGACAGACGAAACTAGACCAGCTCAACAAGTGAATTCGATCAGCTGTTATCTAGTAGTACTAAAGTTCGCCGCTTGAGCGCGTAAGCCTCGAGCGGGCAGGAACGAAGGATTTTACTCCAGGACAGGATTATTCGTTCGAACGCCGTCTTCGAAGTAACTTCGTCGTTACATTCGCCCGTTAGCAACGCTTGCACGATCTGACGATCATCAATAATTTACCGAAGGTTAGCTAAATTAGTTAATCACATTGCTATGATTTACGTTTAACATTCCCGTTTCCAAATTCGATTTTCAATAAATAAATTTAATAACTTAAATTTCGCCGACTTGATTCTAGACCCGCCAGTTCCTGCTTGCCAGTGATTAGCGGTAATTATCATTTGGTTTGATTTAAACCAATTAGTTTCAAAACTACGATTTCTACGAATGATTATTACGTACGTTTATTCTAATTAATTCGCCGTTTTAATGCCCCGAGACTTGTCGTCTGAGTTCTAAACCCCGTCTTTGGCGGGCGAGAGAACCCAGTCTTGGGAGTAGGCTGATTTGAACAATCAGCCACGAATATTAGTATTGAATTTATTTTAAATCATATCACGCCAAATTATCCGTTCAGTTATATTAATTAGGCCCCGACGACTCTGTAGGAATTGTTTTACCTTACATTCGATATTAGATCGATTACCAACGTCTTTAACTAATTAGTTGCATTTTAATACAAGTATTTACATCAAATTGGCTTATAATTGGCTTATAATTGGATACTCGTCGGCCCTACAGAGTCATTCTAAAAGTTAGGCAAAATTTACCAAAACACTTTAACGAAGGTAAGGATGATATAATAGCTCCAACTGAGCGTTTGCAGGATTTCCTGAGCGCTTCTAAAGCTCTGAGCCTTCGATTAAATTTTAAATAAATTGATCAGTCAAAGCCGTGACAACTTCGTATCGACCCCTGGATTTTTCTCGGCTCCTTCTGAGCACTCCGGGGAAGAAATTTGAGTGTGGCCGGTTCTAGGGGTAGGCCTAGCCTGACTTAGGTGAATACTAGTTTATTCCCCCCTTAGAATTTTGCGTCACAAGCAAAAGGGATTGGTCTGGGCTTTAGAGATCTGGGAACAACATTTTCTTTAAGTAGGCCTACTAAGCTAGCCGGTTTGCCTTTATAACAACCTAAGCTGTCTGTAAACACATCTGGAAATCTTTTGTAAAGGTCACTAGCAACATTGGATTCAATATCCCCCAAATTACCAAAGGACTGATTTTGACTATAGCTTACACGATGGGCTTACACGATCACTGCTCTGGTTAGGTATTCTAATCACAACCCCAAGGTCACGGATCCAATCCCTCCCCATCAAGGGATTAGCTCCTCTAGGAACTACATACAAGTTCAATTCTTTGTTGGTTCCCTCATACCTAACGTTTACTTTCATTTTGCCCAACGGCACTATTGGTTGATTAGTATAAGAATTTAATATACTAAATTTGTGTGTTGCAGCTCGACAAAACTAAATTTATCCTTATAACACTGCTCATTAATAACAGAAACACAGGCTCCACTATCAACTTCAAAATTAATAAGATAAGTTCTACTTTGACATCTACAGTAATAGGTTTGACTCTTTCATTGTTGCAGACATCAGCTTTGTTTAATGAATACATGTTTATAGAATCGTGAGTCCCTTCTGACTGTTCTCTAGGTAACATTTCATTACTGGCCTGATTAGCCAAAAACATCTCATTGCTGCATTCTCCAGACTCGTCTATGTCCACATAGTTCTGTTTGTAATTTCCCTTATTTCTATACTTAGAAAAATTTGGAAGTGACTTACCCCCAGCTGACTGACAAACCTGCGCTAAATGACCGGTTTTTCCGCACTTGTTACACTTATAACCACGAAATCGGCACTCTGTGGCTTTATGATTCGGCTTTCCACAACAATAACACGTCACTTCTTTCTTGCTCACTCCACTTCTTTCCTCCCTCCTGAAGTTTGAATGTCCCTGACGGACTTGATGGTGCTGTTGTTGTCTGCTCGGTGTCGTCAACGTGGTGCGGGCGTCGGCGTCCTTCCGCCATGCGTTTTAATTCAGCGTGTATCCTCTGTTCGTGGTCCCGGCCGCAGTCAGCGTCGCCGTCTCCCTGTCGGTCATCTCCATGTTGGTAGCAATGGCCACTGCCTTCTCGAACGTCAAATCGGTTTCGCCAAGTAGTCTCTTCTTGATAGCGTCACTCCGTAATCCGCTCACTAATCTGTCTAATAAATATTCTGATAAAGTATCTTTGAAATCACAGAACATTGAAAGCTCCTTAAGCTGCACGACGTATTCAGATATTGTCTCGTGTTCCCTCTGATGACGTAAACTAAATTTGTACCGTTCCGTGATTACTGAAGGTTTCGGGCTTAAATGCGTTTCCACTAGCCGAACGATTTCTTTAAAAGTTTTTTATGTCGGTTTTCCCGGCGCACACAAATTTTTGACTAAATTGTAAGTTTTTAGTCCCATTACTGTCAATAACGTAGATAATTTCTTCTCCGATTTAATATCGTTCGCATCAATAAAAATTTCCAGCCGTTCGATGTAGGACGACCATGTCTCTTCCGCCGCGTCATACGCGCTGATGCTACCGATGAGTCCTGCCATTTTCGTTGCGCCGAACAGCTCGTCTATGAATAATGGCGTCTGGGTCACTTCCGACATACGAAAGAAAATATCACTCGTTGAAAATTCACTTTACTGAAATACGAATGAGTACAGTTACACCGTTGTAGAAAAATAAAGTAAAATGTTTGTAGTTACCGTCTTTAGCCGATATACCTTACTATACCGCTACAGTATTATATTTCGAATGAATAACGCACTAGTTACACTACGATGGCGGCAGTCCTTCTACTGCGCACTAACACCGTGAATTCGTAAATGTCCTCGTCGCCAAAATGTAATGTTCGTACTCACTCAACTATTTCTTAACACTACTTAAACCACTTGTAAGACCAGGGTAAAATAAGAAGGCGCATTGTAATGAACTGAATACCGCCGGTTGACATTAAAGGAGTGATGGAGCGTTACATAGTGAAGCCGGTGTAGGTAGCGGGCAACTGAAGCCGACGAGAAGCATCATACGGGACAGGTGGGGAATAGGACGCTATCTGTGATTGGTTAATGTTCAACTAACGGTATTAATTTATTCAAATTCAAGTGAACATCACTGTTGCCAATACAAATATTAAATGTGTAAATCAATATGCATATCCTACACTTACTAACTAATAACTTCTATCAGTTACTTTTTACGGGACCAACTAATAGCTTCTAACTAGTTAGAATTTTTAACTAGTTTCCCAACTATGCGGAAGCATCTCAAATACGGGTTATTTATTTCACGTGATCAGTGAGGGTTGCGTGCGGAGAACAAGGGTGGCGGGGAAAGAGAAAGTCAAAGCCCAGTTGCATTGGAATGCAGTGGGCCTGTGGAAGGGCAATGACGGCCATTATCAACACCCCAAGCACTGAGGGGTGGGAAGGGGGAATGTTTGTTTGGTGATTGATTGATCATCTCAAGTGTCAAAACATTGTCTTCAGTTGATGTTCATTATCTGATAAGTTTTAAGTAATTTTTTTTCGATTCTGTTGTTGTAATGTAAAATGTGACAATGTTTGATTAAAACACAAGTACCAGGGGACCGAGCTTGCTCGAGGTGTTTGATTTGTTAAAGAGGTAAAAAATAGAGCTTATAAGCCTACCAATATTTTCAGTCTTACTTTGATTAATTAAAGTTGTAAAGTAAATTTGTTTTCGGTAGACATCCACTCATACTTAATTTGCCTTACAAACTTTTTCATGTGGACGAAGAATCTATAAAATGTCTACTATAAGCTTCAATCAATATAAAACTCATGATACATAACATCTATTTTCTGTTGATCGTTATTGCATTAAGTCACTGGGACCGCGGAACGTCGCAACTATAATTACGGGATTGTGTAATAACACATCAATTCGTGCGGCACATCGTCGAAAACTACAAAACGTTCTTGGCCGTTCCAGATTTTTAGTTCAATATCAGTGTATCATGTTTTGCGGTAAAACACTTAATGTTATTGAACAGTCGTAATTATCCCTTTGGTTAGTAATACATCATACAATGCAAATCTATATTTATAAAAGAGGAAGTTTGTATATATATATATATATTTGAACGTTATGGGCTCGGACACCATTGGACCGATTGCCACGAATCTTGGTACATACGTATAGAATTTCATGGAATAGGTCTATACACCATCAATTTTGTGATCTGTCCAATCGGCTCCGCCCCAGTGGCTCTGGAGTTTCCCCATGTTAACCTTATGAGTCCTTTTTTTAAAATGGAATTAAAGAATCTTAACATCTGTTTAAACTAAACAGTTTGATTCTATGACGTTCAATAGCATTAAAAAGTTAATAGGTTTGCCAAAAGGGTGCAGCACTATTTTATTAACCGACTTCCCCACTACCAACAAAAGGAGGAGGTTCTCAATTTGTTTGTGGCGATGTTTTTTTTTTCTATGTATGTTCACCAATTTCTCTGTGATTCTTTTACCGATCAGTGTGGTTCCACCACCAAAATAACCAGGAGAGTTTCTATTTGGTACCTTATATATTATGTTTGAGTATAATATTTGTTTCGGTGAAAAATTCTTAAACCTTAAATATTCATCATTTATTTTGTTTACATTTGTGTAGATTGTTTACATTTGTGCAGAGAAGGCAATAAATAATAATAACATTCCTACAGCTGTTAGTTGAAACCATTTAAATGAAGCTACAGACAATTCTTCATGAAACAGTTGCTTCATATTGATCAATAAACTATTTCTTGCCATGGAGCCTGAATTACATTGAGAAAAATGCATTTTGTTTTGGTTACTATAAAAAATTTATTTTAAGGTTTGACCTGATTTGTGTATACAGTAATTCTGTTTTTAGTATTGAATATTTTGACTTACAAAAACATATATGTTTCAGTGAATAGCTGTATAATATTGACAAGTAATTAAGGTGTATTGTGAAAACCAAAGCATTCGTAAAACAGGTCTAAATATAAATCAAATGCAATTATTCCTTACATGACCTAAGAAGTGTGACAGTGCATAATCGTCAATTGTCTCAAAAGTGTTAAATATTTTAATTACTAAACATGCATTTGCAGATGTGGAATGTTTATTGATATTCTCTACCCAGTTACTATATCATATCAATACTATTATGCCTGCTTCGGAAAGTCATAGAGGAAGATGATTTGCAATTTCGATTAGGCTATATCTTGATCAAACAAAACCACCTACATGGCTTGCACCACTTTAAGCTGAACCAATCTTTCATATACATATTTCATTTGCAGATGTGGAATGTTTATTAATATTCTCTACCCAGTTACTATAACATATCAATACTATAGAGATTTTTTAGTGCTGGTAGCTGAGGAATAACTTTCATATTGTTCCAAAAGGCTTGAGACGTTACTGTATTTCTTTTTATAATGTAGAAGTACACCGATTGCAGGAAACGATGATGTCTGACATTTCAATGTATCTAGAAAAGACAATTAGTTTTTCATTAGGCCTAATGTAATGGACAACTCTTTCTTTCTTAAGGAATATTTAAAGATGTTTATTTCTATACCCATTGATTATGTAACCTGAACAGGTGACTCAAGCAGTTTTAAAATAATGATTGTTCTGTGGAACTTTTGATTGTTTCAAACAGTTTTGCTTATAAAAAATCCTCAAGTAATTAATATATAAAAAATTTTACAGTCACTAAAAATCATGAAATAATTTATTTTTGTAAAAAAAATACAACCGACTTCAAACGCTCTAAAAAGAATGAAATAATTTCAATAAAGCAAACTTTTGTATTAGGCAAGCTTACGTATTTCAAGTCGGCGCGGCTCAAACTGCAAATATGATTGAAATTAAATATTGTGTGTGTATTTTGAAAATCAATAAATTGTAGCTGGATATCATAAATATATAAAAAATATACTGAACTGTTTTGTTTATATATTAAAGGAAATATTTTCTTGTATTTTATGTTTACTTCAGAATAAATGCATTATGAAAATAACACACACAAATGTTCTATATGAATAGGAAAATAATTTAGTTTGATATTATGATAGGGAAAAGGAGCTAGTTTAGTATTAAAACGTTACTTTTCCAAGTTAGAAACATTTAAATGCGTTATAATCTTTTTAAAGATACTCGTTAATACCACTATAATGCCGATCTCTGATTACGGCAATAAAATAACACTTAACGCATAACTATGAAAAAGACATGCAGATTAACACCTTTAGTTATAGATAGTCACCTGCAATATGGACACCCTCTTTCAATTTTGTATCAAAAATCATCATAGAGCCGCGCCGACTTAAATTACGTGAGCTTGCCTAATACAAAAGTTTACTTTATTGAAATTATTTCATTCTTTTTAGAGCGTTTGAAGTCGGTTGTATTTTTTTACAAAAATAAATTATTTTTTTTAAATTTATGACAACAGCTAATTTGTACCAAGCAGAAACAAAAAGCTGTAATACATGGAATGGATGGATTTTTTACAGTTATGTTTATGTAGCCAGTTAATACTAATAGTAAGTTAATAAAAGTCTATCTCAATTTTACATACAGCAGATCTAGGGAACATAAAAGGGCACCCACACTGGCCAGCTAAAATTACTGAAATTTGTACAAATGACAAAAATTGCATCTCAAAATATAAAGTAATTTTTTTTTGTGACAACAACACAGCTGACGTTCGAGAAACTGATATGTATTGTTATGAACAAAGTAAAGATCTCCTTGGGAAAAATAGACAATTTTAAAAATAAAGTGTTCAACAAAGCCTTAAAGGAAGCAGAAAATGCCTTCTCAAACACAAAATGCTTGAGGCTTGAACCCTGACAGAAACACTACAGTAGACAGTAATGTCCTTCCACTAGAAAAACCAGCAGCTCAGAGATGTCCTAAATAAAGTACAAGATTTACAAGAACAAGAACAAAATCCTGATTATCTAGAGACATCGCTCACACTTGCTGCGGAAGCTGGACATGCTTTACTGTTTGAAAATAATAAATTAAAGCAAGAACTACATGATATGAAGCAAAAATTCTCTTCCTTAAAATGCCAAGACTTCAGAGACGATAAATTTGCTGAGGTGAACCTTGCTGAGGCAAAAATTGAAGAGCTTGAAAATGACAAGGAAATCTTGCTCTCCCGAAATGCTTCACTGGTTGAAACACTAAATGAAGTAGAACTCCAATTAGAGAAGGAAAGACAACTAAGAATTAACATGATACGAAGCTTTGAAGAACAAGATAATGAAAGAGAAAAACTATTACTCGACTCAGCAATTAAGCAAAGAGCAAGAGATTGCAAAGAGATTAAGCAATTAGGTGGAATAATAAACAAGCTGAAACTAAACCAAGATGACAAAACGGACCTACCTCGGATACAAAAACCTACTGGCACTTCAGAAACACAAACAAATCACTCCGATTTTTATGTTCCCAACTACTGCGCCTCTTTAATTACTGAGCTGGCTCAGCTGAAAACTCGACAATGTAAAGAAAAATAAAAATAACTCCCTCCTACTACTTTTATATATTTAAATATTGTATTTAAATATATTTGCTCCTTGCAATGCTCTCAAATGAATCTTTACAAATGTTGGTTGCCCCTGGGTTGGAAGAACTCCAGAAAATAAAAATATCAGACAGAGCTTTTTGGCAGTGGAAGCTTGATGTTATTGAAAAAATATGAGTGGGCCCTGCAAAATATAAATATTCCCAAAAGGTCCTTAGGGGACGCCCTTGGCACTGTTTGTAGTTCTTCCAAAAAAGTAATACCTTTAATGAGAGCAATTTACCAGTCTTAATTCTACACCGAATTTACTTGCTCACTACTACACTAGTGTTTAGTATTGCACTTAAAAGGTGAATCTTTTGTAGTGGCCTATTATTTACTGAATTACCTTTTGTTTACCAATTTGATACTATAGCATATAATAAAGAACTACCAGGTTATTGAGAACTAAAAGTGAGTACAATTTGATTTATTAAGCATTATTTAAGATTTACAATGATTCCAGTTTGACAGTTTCTGATTGTGTGGTGCAATATAAAAATATGACCTTGAGTGACACAATCAGACGGAATTGATCTGTCTGAGAATGTTGAACGGATTTATTCAAAGGGGAATATTTGGCGCGGTTTCACACCGATCTCGAAGGTGTCAACGGAGGAGTGGTATTTAATTTAATTTGAGACGACCAGTGCCAAACAAGTCCTGTTCGTTGGCCAACGATGTAAATATGAAGGTCGATTCTCGAAGGTCAACTGATTAAACAGTATTGCGTTTAATCGTAATAATATTTACTGGAACGTTGCTTATTGTTTTATAGCTAATTTGGCACTTTGGCGGTTCGTCTATATGCAAACTGGCACAGCCTCCGATAACACTTCCCGATTCAGCCGAACCAGCAACCTAATCCCTCCTTTGATATTAAATGATTCCCCCAAATTAAAATGCTGATTGTGACACTCTGTAACGAATTGTACTTTTAATAATGACTCTGTGCAAAATTCAAATACTATATAAAAATATTACAAAGCAACTCTGAATTACCCTATAAAAACATTTTCATATATTTATTCTTAATACTATAGAAATATCACAGTCTAATAAATAAAGCGGATTGCAACAATATGAATGGATTTAAAAATCAACAAATTGTGATCGAACCTATGAACATGTGCTTATTCTACATGAATTGACAAAACAAGACAGGAAAATTTACCAAAGTGCGACTCACTGAAAATCTCAATTTAACAAATAAATACACAAAATTACTTACAGTTTGGACGTCCACAAATATAACACAAAGGGGAAAGGATGGGAAAACGTAACTAGCCGGTATACTACAACACGCGATCAATTGAACTCGTGAATCGTTTGAGAAATTTTCAAATGGCGGACTGCGTTTGGCCGGTAACGAACTTTTGCACTTTTTGACAAAAACACTGATTCTAATTTCCGATCGCGAGGCAATTATATCCCTTAGGGATATAGGCTGAACGACTTTAAGGAAATTTAAGATTGGCCGACCAAACGCCGCGAAATGAATTTAATTTCCACGAACGATAAACAATTTTACCGAACTAGCTACGATGAGACTTGGGTAAGGACTGAGTACTGATTTAAACAGATGGCCGCCCGGCTAAACCTTATCCCCTCTCCGTCTTTAGTGCGTGGTGCATTCTGGTCTATACTGATCTATTGTTGAAACCAGCTGACTGTTCTTCGCATTAACCTGTATTGATTTGTTGCCTTTTACAACAAAATCGGTACAAAATGCCCCCTAGCAGAAAAAAATGATCCGTGATCGGCCCAGGACAGTCAAACCTATCGTACTACCTCGGAGCATTTTTGGCCTAGCCGGTGGACCACGACGATACACATGAACACAATTACAATTTACAATCAACAATAACGACAACAATCAGGCAACAACAATTTAAATAATGGTAACAACAATACTAAACTATTACAATGATCTATTTTATGACAAGGACACCAACTGATCATTTCCTCATTAAACACACAAAGGCATCCCGCGCACAGAATAGACACTATGATTTACCACATGTGGTAATCAGCAGAGCGTGTTGTCCGAGGTGGTGAACAGCTGGGCTCGTACATTGTTGTTGGTCGGCAGCGTAGTGGCACAGGTGTATTGGCTCTAGTGGATCAGTAGCACAGTGACCCAACAATGGTCCGATAGTAGTGCTGTCAGCTGGGGAGGGTGGGGCGGGCGCTCAACAATGGTTAGACAGAGAGCGGCGATAACATTGTTGTCAGTGATGCGATAAGCAGGCGATAACCCTCTCTCGACAGATGGACAATATCTCTTCTGCCGTTTTTATAAGTGTGTTTGAAGTATTCATTCTTCTTTATTGTAGTTAACGGTTGGAATTGTTTATGAAATTGTAACACTCGTACTCTGGGCGGATTATGTAACGATTGTATAAACACATTGATTTGTTTGATTTGGTTTTGATGTTGTGGGTTTCTGTTGAGGGTGGGGGGAATGGTCGAAATTATAATGTCTCTATTGCTGGCTTTAATGAGGGTTGTAATGATTTTAAGATTTGATTTGGTTTGATTCGGGGGTACTTTCTTGAATATATCATTTATGGAGCAGATAATAAAACAGGTTTTGTGGAGATGAGGCAATATGGGTCTTAATGCTGATTTTAAGTCTGTGGTTGTCCAACCGCCTCGGGTCCCACTGGCATTGAGATCAACACTGGGGTCGTCTATAGTCCATGTTTCACACATCCTTCTGGCCTGCGAGTCGCCCAGCACACTTACACCGTTGCACATCATTGATTTTTATTCACTGTCAGGGAAATCACTCACTGTTACTCCAATTTTTCACAACAATATTTATATAATACAATATAAAGATTCTTACGTTACCACATTTAAACATTTAAACACATACAAAACAATACGATACGATTCGATCCACCTACCGCTGATAATATTTTTTCAATTGGCATACATGAACTACTCGATTTATACTGGGATCCTCGACTAATTCAATTCTGACATTTACTGAACTTAACACATTGGTTACGACGTATGGACCTTTCCATGTTTGAGTCAATTTGTGCGATACTTCGTTGGCTTTATTACTTGGTATGTACCTTTTATATAATACCAAATCGTTTTCTTGGAACGGCGATGGATTCCTATTTTTATTATATCTGGCGCTACTTTTGCGATGGGCTGATTTAATATTATCCATGATTTTTGCGATACAATCCTCTGTAACGTCAGTATCGTTTTCCTGATCGATGTCCCACTGTAATTGCAATGGATGATTAATTTCTCGTCCTAAGAAAATTCGCGCAGGCGTCGCTTTGGTTGTTTCGTGGACGGCTGAATTTAAACCCATGTTTAAATATGCGATATTTTCATCCCAGCGTTTTTGTGTTTGCGAATGGAATATCTTTAACGCTATTTTCAGATTGCGATTGACTCTTTCTGACTGATTTGAGTTTGGCCTAGCTACAGAAGTATTGATGTGTTTGATCCCTAAGCTGAACAAAAAACTTTTAAACATTTCTGACTTAAAAATGGATGCGTTGTCAGATACAATTATTTCTGGGAAACCATGTTGAGTGAAAATTTTTTCCCTTAGCGCTGCAATGATTGTTTTGGTGTTTGCCTTCTTTAATGGAATAATCCAACTAAACTTTGAAAATGTATCGACACAAACTAATGCGTACATATTTCCATTTGCGGTTCGTATTAATGGTCCAAAGGTATCGATGTGTAGTCGTTCAAAGCATCTTTCGGGAGGTTTAGAATTCATCAGGCCAATATTTAGCGCTTGAGCTGGTTTAGACAGCTGACAAAGGCTACAAGATCTGACAAATTGCTTAACCTCGTCGAAAATTTTCTCCCATGTGAATTCGCGTGTGATTCGCCCGATAGTCTTTTTTATTCCTAGGTGAGCTGATATTGAAATGTCGTGAAAATATTTCATTAACATTTTCCTCATTTGAGTCGGAACGACGATTTTAGACGGATTTCTGGGGTTTTTTTGATAACGTAGTATACCCTTTTTTATAAAATAATTCGGTACGTCGATTCCATCTTCGATGTTATTTATAATATTGAGGAGCTGTGGGTCTTCGCGTTGTTTCGAACTCAGTGACTCAAAGGTTTCAGGGAAGTGTTGTAGAAAGAAAACTTGTTCGGGGACAACATCATTTTGTGGTGTGAGAGTTTTAGTCGGCTGTTGTTTGTTGACTTTGACTCGGTCGGGGCCAACGTTGCTTTGTGGCGCTGGGGTTTTAGTCTGTTGTGGTTCATTGACTTCAAACATCCGGCTTAGAGCGTCGCTTACTATGTTTTGTGTGCCCCTACAATGCTCGATTTTCTCGCATGGAAATTGTGAAAATCGTAGTTTCCAACGCGCTAACATACCAGTAGTCTTGTCGGAGCCCATAACATATGTTACAGCCATACAATCGGTTTTAAGGATGAATGGGTTATCAGTGAGATAATCCTTGAACTTTTCCAGGCCGTACAATACAGCGGCAAATTCCTTCAAATACATGCTGTATTTTAATTGAGCACCTGAGAATGTTTTGCTGGCAAAAGCGATTGGAACATTATTGCCATTAATTTCCTGTTCCAGGACAATTCCTACGGCGTTTTCACTTGCGTCACACGACATTATAAATCTCCTGGACCAATCTGGAAGATGAAGTACGACGGGTGAGGACAATGTTTGCTTTATTTTGTCGAAACTAGATTGTTGATCGGGACCCCACCTGAATCTTACGCCTTTCTTTTTCAAGTAGTTCAATGGTCTACTGATTTCGGAGAAATTAGGTATGAACTTGGCATAAAAAGCAGCCATGCCGATAAATCGTTGCACACCCTTTAAATTGCGTGCCTTAAATATCACAGTCTAATAAATAAAGCGGATTGCAACAATATGAATGGATTTAAAAATCAACAAATTGTGATCGAACCTATGAACATGTGCTTATTCTACATGAATTGACAAAACAAGACAGGAAAATTTACCAAAGTGCGACTCACTGAAAATCTCAATTTAACAAATAAATACACAAAATTACTTACAGTTTGGACGTCCACAAATATAACACAAAGGGGAAAGGATGGGAAAACGTAACTAGCCGGTATACTACAACACGCGATCAATTGAACTCGTGAATCGTTTGAGAAATTTTCAAATGGCGGACTGCGTTTGGCCGGTAACGAACTTTTGCACTTTTTGACAAAAACACTGATTCTAATTTCCGATCGCGAGGCAATTATATCCCTTAGGGATATAGGCTGAACGACTTTAAGGAAATTTAAGATTGGCCGACCAAACGCCGCGAAATGAATTTAATTTCCACGAACGATAAACAATTTTACCGAACTAGCTACGATGAGACTTGGGTAAGGACTGAGTACTGATTTAAACAGATGGCCGCCCGGCTAAACCTTATCCCCTCTCCGTCTTTAGTGCGTGGTGCATTCTGGTCTATACTGATCTATTGTTGAAACCAGCTGACTGTTCTTCGCATTAACCTGTATTGATTTGTTGCCTTTTACAACAAAATCGGTACAACAAGACCAACTAGAACGTTCTGTGGAAACTTTGCAAAAAGAACTGCACAAACAAGGTGAACTAACAAACCCTGCTACACCATCAGCAGTCACACAAAGTACACCCACTGAAGAGATTTTTCCTCGTTTTAAAAACCACAACCTAAGCAAGAGCAAAAAACCAATTGGGAAGGAAAGGAACCATTTCAGTGTATCTCTCCAAGTTGCCAAAAACAAAGCTCGGCTTGAAGAACCTGCCAATGTAGAAATAGGCTTACAGGTAGATGGTGTAGAACAGAAATGCGATGCTGACATCTTGACACATGAAACTACAAGGAGAGACAGCCAAACTCCTTTCAAAATACTGAACCCGGATATGACCAGGAGAAACAGCCAAACTCCTTCTAAAAAACTGACTCAAAAAGAGAGGCTTCCACCTACGACAGCAAGGATACGAAACGACCAGGAAACTTTGGATGACTTTTTCATGAAGCATACTGGGGGAGCCAGCCAAACCCCGGCGCAAAAACCTTCACAAGACCGTCCAAACCGTCACAAGACCAACCCACAAGATCTCTACATAAATCCACCCAGCCAACCTTCTCCACCACTCACCCCTACGCACAATAATAGTCATTACATAATAACACAAGCTTAGGTCCATTTCCTAATTGACTATTCACCACCAAAACAAAAGAGGGATGGCCAAACACACCAAAACAAGAATTTTTTTAGACCTTTACCCAAGAAAAACAAGCAAATTCAAACAAAAATTCAAAACTAGAATCTTTGTAAACTCGATGCACCCAGCAAACAGGCTAACCTACAAAGAAGACAGCAAGTTCAAATAAAATCAATAAGTAGAAATACAAATCAACTTACCTTCTTTCACCAAAACATGGACAGGATGACAAACAAAATTGAAAAACTTGAACACCTTCTACACAGCACTAACCCGGACTTTGTAATTCTTACGGATATGGACTAAAAAGTAATGCAATACACCATGCTAAATTGGCTGACTACACACTTATCAGTGCATATGGAAGGAAAGAACATATCAAAGGAGGGGTTGTTATTTACAAGCATAACAATATAACCAACAAAACCGAAAGTCTAGAGATAGAAGGATACAGCTTGGAAATGGTATGTGAAATAACAGCAATAAAAATACACATAAACAGGAAGAAGAGCCTTTTTCTCCTTGGAGTCTATCGACCACCTTGTGTTGACCTTGATACGTCACTACAAGTTCTGTCAGATGCACTAGACAACCTTCCTACTCAGAGAACTGACACACTCATCATGGGGGACATTAACATTGACAGTTTGGATGAGGCTTCTAGAGAATCTGTTACACTAAATTCGCTATTGGATGGGTATAACATAAGAAGACTAGAGCTCCCAGCCACAAGAATCTCAAAGACCTCAGCATCCTCAATTGATATGGTGTGTTCAAATATTCACACCATGATTAAAGTTGTGGTCTCTCACACAGGTCTATCAGACCACACAGGACAATACTGCACACTGGACCTTCCAAAAACAAAAGCAGCAACAACATATACATCAAGACGGAACCTTAACCACAACAATCTGCTGATCTTAAAAAATGAGCTCTCCACTGTAACGTGGGAACCTGTTTTGAGAACAAATAATGTGGAAGAGGCCTACTTTAATTTCAACCAAACGCTCCAGCTTGCAATTAATAATGCATGTCCAAAAAAAAAGATTTCGGACTACACAAAAAAGGGGTAAACGACTGATGTATGACGAAGAAATTATGACACTTAAAAAGGAGTTTTTAATAGCACAAGACAAATTTCTCCTAACTGGTCATCCTGATGACAAGAAGATAGCTACAGATAAGAAGAAATCTTACGACCAAAAATTAAAAAAGGCAAGGCAAGAAACAAGTGCTGCATACATTGAACAAGCAGAAAACAAAGCCAAAGCCATATGGAACACCATCAATAGTGAGAGGAAAGGGAGGAAAGAGCTTGACAACAATTCTACAATAGAACTAAATGACAATGGAAAGAAACTTACTGACCCTAAAGATGTAGCAAACCGCTTTAATTATTATTTTGTAAACATAGCTGAGGAGACATTAAAACAAAACAGCAGATACAACACACCACCAATAGCTCAAAACCCTCCAGCTACCACATTAAACACTCTCTCTTCCTTCCGTCCAACAACACCTGACAAGATAGGCAGGACCATTCAATCATTAAAGATCTCCACATCATCAGGCATTGATGAAATATCTTTTAAAAAATCCTTAAAACATGTGCAGATGAATTAATAATGCCGCTAATGAAGATTGTAAACATGTCGATGGCAGAGGGGACTTTTCCAACCAACTTGAAAACAGCCTTGGTTTTTCCTAAACACAAACAAGGGGACCTACAAAACATCTCTAACTACAGACCTATCTCGCTGCTCTCATCTGTCTCCAAACTCATAGAGAAGATTATAAAAGTAAGAATCCAGGAGCATCTTAGTCAAAACCAAGCATTGACAAACAGCCAACATGGGTTTGTTCCTGGAAAATCAACCACTACTGCTCTGATAGACCTTGTTGAATATATCATTGAGAACATAGAAAATGGCAACACTATCACCAGCCTGTATCTTGACTTAAGCAAGGCTTTTGATTCCTTGGGACATGATCTTATTCTAACTGTTATATATGCTGTGTTGGTTTAACCTATAGTCAATGGTTTAACTTACTGGTAATTGCCAGCTGTTGTCAATGTTAATATTGTATGCTTACTAATAATTAAAACACATGTTATTAATTTAAAGGAGAGAATGTAAACAAAAGAGTTGAGTTTATGTTGGTTTATAATGAAGATGGTAGTAAAATGGTTCAAATAAATTATTGTCACTACTTTCACTAAGTACTCACATTTTTTTGTCAGTTCCATTCGTAACATTGTGGCGTCCAACGTGTTGGCATTGGTGGAAGTAATTTATTTGTTGGAAAAGTGTAGATTTTATTTGAACCATGGAGGCCTTGTTAAAAAGAAGGAAAGTTTTGAGAAGTACATTTAGTAGAACAATATCAAAGTTTAATGAAGTATGTCAAGAAGAATTTGATAGAACTAATGCTCTTTATGGCGTAATAGAACAAAGGTATAATGAGTTACATGAAATTGATAAAGAAGTATTCAATTTAATGCTTGAAGAAAGTACTGAAGAAGAAATTGAAGCCGAACTTGCAAAACAGGATGAATATAAGGAGACTTTTGAATCAATCAAATACAAGTTGAGAATAAGTAACAGACTAGAAGATGAAGCTCGTTCTCTCAGCGATTCTGTAAGTAACAACAGTATTTTAGTACCTAAGCAAAACAAAGTGAGACTTCCAAAAGTTGAATTGACCAAATTTGGTGAAGATCCAAAGGACTGGCTACATTTCTGGAGTCTTTTTCAAACAATAGATAGGGAACCGACCCTAAATGCTGCAGAAAAGTTCCAATACTTGTTACAAAGTATGATTCCTAGGTCTAGAGCATATGAAGTAGTAAAGAGTTTTCCACCAACAGCAGATAATTATCCTAAGGCTCTAGAGGAACTTAAAGGTAGATTTGGGCGGGACGGACTTCTAGTACAAGTATATGTTAGGGAACTGCTAGCTTTGGTACTGAAAAACACAGAACATAGTTTGTCTCTGATGCAGTTTTATGACAAATTAGAATGTCAACTACGAGCCTTGGAAAGCTTAGAGGTAACAACAGATAAATGTGCTTGTGTTTTGTTGCCTTTAGTAGAATCCTGCTTACCAGATGATCTTCTTAGAGCTTGGCAGAGATGCAGTTTGTCTTCAGATGGAGAAAATAAAGAATCATCAGAAACAGAAGAGCAGACATTGAAGAGATTGCGGCAGTTCATCAAATCAGAAGTTGAAGGTGAAGAAAGAATTGTTTTGGCTAAGACTGGTTACGGTACGAGTAAGAGGGTAAGCCCTAGAAGTAATATTGATAAAACATCAAACAACATGCCTTCAGCATCTTGCTTGACTAACAAGTCAAAAGAGTTCAATTGTATATTCTGTTCAGAAGCTCACAAAAGTGCAGATTGCCTTCAGGCCAAAAAAATGGATTTTAGTAAAAAAAGACAAATTGTTTTGGATAAAAAAGCTTGTTTTACATGTCTATTTCAGGGACATACATCAAAATTCTGTAGAAGGCCTTTAAAATGTAGTATTTGTTACCGCAAACACCCTACTTTGATGTGTAATAAGGAACAAGAATTGCAAGAAAAATCAAACAGGAGTACCGATAATGAGGTCAAAGATCTATCTAACTTAGGACAACAAACAAAATCACAGATTTATCTGCAGACATTGAGGGTCAATCTGATCCATGAAGGTTTGATTCGTCCTGTTAGAGCCTTAATTGATACAGGTTCGATGAGATCTTATATTCTTGAGTCCACAGCATCTGAAATTGGTATGTATCCCGAGGGACAAGAGAGTTTAACTCATTCACTTTTTGGAGGTGTTAAGACGGATGTTGTTTCACATAGGTAACACGTTTAAAATCATTCTTGCCAATAGGAATAATGACTATAAGTGTAGGTTCAAGGTTTTAGATCAACCTCTTATAAAGTGAAAATATCCCTAGTATTAGGAGAGGTCCAGAACTTAAGGAAATAGAAGCTGCTAACATTGTTCTTTCGGATGTGGCTGAATCAGATGCAAAAATTGAAGTATTAATTGGTGCAGATGTTGCTGGTAAGTTGTTCACAGGTAACAAAGTTCAGCTGAATAGTGGACTTGTAGCAATGGAAACCTTTCTAGGCTGGACATTAATGGGTCGCTTATCTAGTGTTGTGGAAACTGATAACAGTAAGACAGAATGCAATACATCATGTGTTAGTATGTTTTCTTTTAGTGATCCTTCTGAGGATATTTCGATGTTCTGGAAATTAGAGACACTTGGTATTACTGATCCCGTAGAACAGAAGTCAAAAGAAGAGTTACACGAGATGACACTAGAGCATTTTAGGAATACGGTGAGTGTAAACAACGAAGGTCGTTATGAAGTGTGCTTACCTTGGGTCGAGGATTGTAACATGCTTCCTAATAACTTGGAACTTTCAAAGAAACGGCTTCAATCGACGATTGACAAAACTAAAAATGGTGGTTACTTCAGTAAGTATCAACAAGTGTTTAGAAGTTGGCAGACTGAAGGAATCATTGAATCAGTTCCCAGTGACGAGGTAGATCACATCAAGCACTTCATACCGCATAGAGCAGTTCTCAAGGACAGTGTGACTACACCAGTGAGGCCCGTATTTGATGCTTCAGCACATGTTAAAGGTAAGCCTTCTTTAAATGATTGTCTCGAAAAAGGAACCAACATGATCTAGAAAATACCAAATTTAATTAATCGGTTTCGAGCAGGGAAATTTGGAGTGATATCAGACATTAAGCAAGCATTTTTGCAAATAAGTATCCATCAAAATGACAGGAATTATTTGGGATTCTTGTGGGTGAATGACAAAGGGGATTTACAAGTGCTGAGACATTGTAGAGTAGTATTTGGTTTGACAAGTAGTCCTTTTCTACTTAGTGCAGTTATAACTCATCATCTTGAACGGTCTAAAGCAACATTTGAAAACGAAATAGATGTTATTAACACATTAAGCCAGAGTCTGTATGTGGACAATTGTGTCACAAGTGTAGATTCAGAAGAAGAATTAAGTCGGTTTATTGAGAAAGGAACAGATATTATGGCTGATGGTTCATTTTGTTTGAGAGGGTGGGAGTCAAACAATCAAGATCTACAACCCTGTGTCACCAAAGTTTTAGGTTTGGAATGGAATAAGGAACATGACACTCTTGGTGTTAGTTTAGATATTGGTGAGCCTTTACAGACTGTTACAAAACGTAATATACTATCTCTAGCTCAAAAAGTGTTTGATCCCATAGGTTTTTTCAGTCCTGTTACTCTTACTCCCAAACTTAGTCTTCAAAAACTGTGGAAATCTAAAATCAAATGGGACAAGGAAATTGGGGGAGATATTCGGAAAGATATTGTCAATTGGCAGAAAGAATTAGCTTTTTTAAAGGACATCAAAATTCCACGTTGGTTTTTCGGTGTAAATGTTCAGTTGATTCAAGCGAAGTCAAGAGTCGCACCAATAAAAAATATGTCCATACCTAGACTGGAACTTTTGGGTGCTACGATAAGTGCTAGGCTTTATTCTTCTATAGTGAAGAGCACGGATATATTCAAGAATGCTGAAACCACATTTTGGAGTGACTCTACCACTTGCTTGGCATGGATAAAAAGGAATGAGAATTGGACTGTTTTTGTACGAAACCGAGTCAATGAAATCAGAAGTATATGCGATGGAAACCAATGGAGATTCGTTCCTGGTCAGCTAAATCCAGCGGATTTACCATCAAGAGGTTGCAACGCCAAAAAATTATTATCAGTGCGTTGGTGGGAGGGTCCCAAATGGTTATACCAACCAGAAGAACTATGGCCTATCGAAGTTACATCCAGCAATGAAGAAGAGATAAATGCTGAAAAATGTAAAGTAGTATCATCTTCAATGACAAATACTGAGTGTAAAAGTGAAAGTAATTGGTACTACAGGCGGTTTTCCAAGTACAAAATGTTGGTGAGATGTTTAGCTTGGATTTTTCGCTTTACTAATAACTGTAGACAGCAAAATATTTGTGGCCCTTTGACTATTAGTGAATTCTGCACTGCTGAGATGTACTTGTTAAAGCTAGTTCAACAAGATAGCTTCGTTGGTGAATCTTTGAAAGTTTTGCGCAACTTAGAATATTTTTATGACGAACAAGGACTTATACGATTGAAAACAAAGGTAATGCAGCGAGAAGATTCAGTTGATTTTCGACAACCTATATTACTACCATCCAAACATCCTGTTGTTTTGCGTCTCATTCGACACGTCCATGAAGATTCTTGTCATGTTGGAGTACAAGGGTTGCTGAGCATTTTGAGAGAAAGGTTTTGGATTTTAGGAGGAAGGAGGACGTTGAGGACTGTAATAAAACATTGTGTGATTTGTCAAAGGTTTTCATCAAAAAGATTTGAAACTCCAACTGCAACTTTACCACTCGAACGACTTCGTGATCCTGTAGCTTTTGAAGTTTGCGGGATAGATATGACAGGTCCAGTTTATCTTAAAGGAAACCTCAAAGCATATATTTGTATTTTTACTTGTGCTATCGTGAGAGCAGTTCATTTTGAACTTACCCTGGCACTGTCTACAGATGCATTCTTACAGGCATTGAGACGTTTCATAAGCAGAAGGGGCAGACCACATACAATATTTTCAGACAACGGTACGAATTTCACTGGAACTGAAAGTCTGTTTAAGAAGCTGGATTGGGAAAACATACAGGAAGTTTCTAGAATTGAGTGGAAATTCATTCCACCAAATTCACCATGGTGGGGTGGGTTCTATGAAAGACTTATACGATCACTAAAGGATCTATTGAAGAGAGTTTTGAAGAAAACTAGTTTGAACTATGAAGAAATGTCAACTACATTGTGTGAATGTGAAAGTGTTATCAATTCCCGACCGCTTACTTACATGTCAGATGATCTGAATGAGTTGAGTCCCATTACTCCATCAATGTTTTTGAAAGATATAAGCGATGTAAGACAACCCGACTTAGACGCAATAGAGGAGATCAATTTACCGAAGAAAGCTGTATACAGAAAGAAAATAAGAGAAGGACTGAAGTCAAGATTTAGAATCGAGTATCTTGGTCAATTATCACACCATAATAATGTCAAAAGTTACCGAGAACCTGAAGTGGGGGAAATAGTACTCATAGGTAATGACTCTGACAAGCGGATAAACTGGGTGATTGCCAGAATCATTGAAGTAATGAAAGGAAGAGATGGAATTGTACCCACAGTAAGATTGAAGACACCAACCAATGAATTGATTCGCCCAGTACAACGTTTATACCCATTGGAAATAAACTCTAACGAAGAGAGAAAATTAGTTACAAGAAGAAGTACACGATCCAAAGTACAAGTTAATCAACCATAAGTTAATTAACTTGGGTGGGAGGATGTTATATATGCTGTGTTGGTTTAACCTATAGTCAATGGTTTAACTTACTGGTAATTGCCAGCTGTTGTCAATGTTAATATTGTATGCTTACTAATAATTAAAACACATGTTATTAATTTAAAGGAGAGAATGTAAACAAAAGAGTTGAGTTTTATGTTGGCTTTAAAGGAAGGTGTTAGTCAAAATGGTTCAAATAAATTATTGTCACTACTTTCACTGAGTACTCTTGTTTTTGTCAGTTCCATTCGTAATACTAACTAAACTTCAAAATTTAGGAATCCAGCGAACAGCTCTGAAATGGTTTGCAAGTTATCTAAAAGGGCGAAGCCAAATGGTAGAAATAAAACACACAACAAAAGGGGTTACAGATACTGTCAGATCTGAATTGCTACCGACTAACAGAGGAGTTCCCCAGGGCTCTGTCCTAGGGCCAGTTCTGTTTGGCCTGTTTATTAATGACTTCCCAGAACACCTTGAGCAGTACAGCAAGATGGTCATGTATGCAGACGACACTGTGCTGCTTACAGCAAACAGAAACATAGATAAACTAGAAGTAAACACCTATATAGCTTTCAATATGACACAGGACTACTGTATGGAAAATGACTTAGAAAGTAAGACCAAGCAAATTACTTTTGGAAATAAAAAGTCTACACAGTATCTGAAATGCCCAACCTGACAGCAGCTGAAGAAATCAAACATCTAGGTGTCATAATTGATGAAAATTTATCCTGGGATCGTCATGTAGCTTGTCTTTGCCAAAAACTCGGGCCAGCTCGCTTTGCCATAAAACGAATCAAAGAGACTACTACCCCTGAGGCAACGAGGACTGCATAACATACATTGTTTGAAAGCCATATACGCTATGGTATTACTGTCTGGGGTGGATCCACTATGGACAATCTTAACCGGGTCCTGGTTATGCAAAAAAGGGCTATCAGAATAATAGCAGGCATAAGTAAAGAACAAAGCTGTAGAGATGCCTTCAAAAACCTGAACATCCTGACGGTGACTTCCATCTACATCCTAGAAACTGTTTTTTACTGTGTAACCAAAGACCCGCCTAAACAAAGAGATATACATGAATACAACACCAGATATGCAGGAAACTACGTGCTGCCTGGCCAAAGAACAGCAATGTTTGAAAAGAAACCACTGTATGCAGGAGTGAAGATGCTTAACAAATTACCAGACCACTTGAAAATTGGAGGCCCGTTGCTGATGAAGAGGAAGCTACGGAGATGGCTGGTAGACAAAGCTTTCTACACCCTAAATGAGTTCTTTGCATGGCAAGACCACACACAATACTGAAGAAGCTTTTCCATTTCACTTTGTATCTGTAAAATTTGACACTGTAACATTTCTTGATGAAATTGTAATAAAGAAATTGTCTATTGTCTATAATAATTGTTCTATTTAGCGTACTCAAGCTGCTTGCCATTATTTTAAAGGAACCAAAATTGTCTCTTCCGCATCTTGACCCAGTTGCAAGGCCCGGGTATAGCTTCTAGTGTATTATATAAGCAATTCTCAATAGCATTGCAATTGGAGGAAATCGTAGGAGCCGCTTTTTAAATTATTGTGCGCAAACTTTACTCATATTATAGTATAGATTAGTAACCAAGAAGTGCCATTACAAAATCCTAAAACAATTAACTGCCCAACAAAAAGCTAACTTCTACGAAAACTAACTTTATTTTCTATCAGTTACCTTTTAAACTAACTAACTAATAACTTATATCAGTTACTTTTTAAACTAACTAACTAATAACTATATTAGTTGGCTTCTTTTATTCCCACAAAAACAGTGATATCCTAAAGACAATGATAGACAATGATTTGAATGTTTTACAAAATTGGTGTGTGAAAAATAAAATGCAAGTAAACGTTAGTAAAACCAAATATATTAATTTGGATTTTCGAGGTTTTGATTTTATTTCTCCAATTATCTATCACCAAGACACCTGTCAGGGCCCTCCTTGTAATTGCGAACAAATTGAAAAAGTTAATTCTTTTAAATATCTAGGAGTAACTTTTGATTGTAAAATTACATGGGAAAAACATATTCATGGTCTGCATTCAAAAACTAAACAATCAATAAGGAAGTTTTACTTTTTAAAAAACATTTGTGAAGAATCTTTATTAAAAACATTATATCATGCATTAATAAATTCAAGATTACAATATGGGCTAATTTGTTGGGGTGGAACATTTAAAACTTTTATAAATAGATTAAGAACCACTCAGAATCATTTTTTGCGCATAATTTTAGGAAAACGGCGAAGAGAAAGTTCTTTTCCTCTTTATCAACAGATGAAAATAATGCCAATTCAAAATCTTTATAATTTTTAGGTTTTAAAATCTTTTTTCATGCAAAGTGAATAATGGAACTGAAGACCTTTACTACAACACGAGAAGAATAGATAAAATGATTGTTAGAACACCAAAGGTCAACAAAGAGATTTTTAAACATTCGTTTTTATTTCTAGGTCCTTTCATCTACAATCAATTACCAATTGAAATAAAAACATGCAATTCTATTAACCTATTTTCAAATAAAGTAAAAGATTGGTTATTTAATATTGAGGATACTTGGCGTCTCAGGAGTATTTTGCAATAGGCTATTTGAATTTTCTCATTGTGTATTGTATAGAAGTATGTTATTTTAAGTAATATTATTAGCGATATTCTATTTTTGTTAAAAAGATACTTTTATTTTTGTTACATAACAAGTTAAAGTTAAGTTTTTAATTTTTAAGAAAATGAAGTCACAGGCAGCGGCGACCTTGTAATCAGTTAAGTGGAAGACTGGACTCACTGATAAGTTTCTTTGTACACTGGCCACATGTACTGGATAAAGTGGCCAGTTAATTTCCAAGCCAATTTTGTATCCATTGTGTGTTTTTATTGGAGGAAATAAATTCATTATTTCATTATTTCATAACTTCTATCAGTTGCTTTTTAAACTAACTACTAATAACTTCTATCAGTTACTTTTTACGGGACTAACTAATAACTTCTAACTAGTTAGAATTTTTGACTAACTTTCCCAACTATGCTTCTCAGGGGATTTAACTGGTCTACTTAATGCACCTACTTGTTGCTGACAAGCAATACAATTTTGACTATATGCCTGTAGCAAAGCAACACATTTTATCTGGACCAAAATGGTGGAGAGCGGGTTCTTTCATTGCAAAGTAAGAAGCAGTGCCTACAATATTGATGTTGCAAATTGCTTTTAAATGCACCACAGAGTGTAGACCCATACGTAAATTTGAAATTCATTTAATTTCTTAGACAACTTTGACAATAATGTTGTTGTTTTTTTTTGTGAAAAATAATTCAGTAGCCTATAATGAATTGAAATTAAGTTGAGTATAGATATAACCAGTACAGGGTAACGTGTTAACAATTTTTCATAAGTAGTTTTTTTTTTATGTCTTAGTGCCTAACATAGCTTAAGTATTGTGGGAGCACAACTGCCGAATGAGTCATTTGTGTTTCATGTTGACTCAACTGTGTTAAAACACCTTTCACGAATGCTTCCGTTTGGCTAATGGTGGTATACATATCTATAACACTTCCAAATGTTCTATATTTTATTGCACTGAAATGATTAGGCTAGTTGAATTCATTGGGTTAAAATAAGGCACCGGTTGTCGATTAATTGGAGTTTAACTGTTTTATTTTAATGTTTCTTTAAATGCATGAAAAAATAAAATATGGTAGGTCTCATTTATTGACTTGCATGTCCTTTATTTTAATGTATTTTATATAATGTATCACCATCCTGTAAATGATAAATTATCTCAGTTCAAAACTTGACTGTAGAACTTAGACATACTGTAGGACTGTACATTGGATTTCTTAATGTTTTGACACTATCTAGGTCTCTTAATATAATAGGAATATAAATGACAGTTAGCGGAAAGTTTAGGTACAGTCCGAATCACCACTTTTCTTTATGTTTCCTGGGTCGCTTAACTCGAATATGAGGTTTGCTGACAGATATTATGCCCGGAACTGTAAAGGCGTTAGTACTAGCAATATTAAATAATTACTAATCTTCATTGATAATTAATAAGCACAACCAATTTGGAGTAAGCCATCTTTGTTAGTGAGACCGATTGGGGTCATGGAACTGGTGACATCATCATGAGCATAGAGGATTATAGATAAGTGGTATGGCACTATCATATAACTATATGACAGGAACATTGTTTATTTTGCGAAAAACCTTAAAATTCTGTCACTTTTTTAGGTTTTTGGGCTAAATCTCGGTAATTATGGGTTTTTGAAAAGACCCTGCTTTGTCAAATTAAAGAAGACAAAATGTACCACAAGTGTCATTATAACATGTCTTTCTACGACAAACCGTTACGCCACTATATAGAGTACACTAAAAATGGCCAGAAGCTCCTAAAAAGAAAATAAATGCTAAATGCTGTCGTTTTACATTAGGTTTCTATGGAAACCACCCATGTTACAATCATTTTAACCATTCGTTATAATAAACTGAAACACACTTAAAACTTAAATGAACCAGTATATCCAGTGACAACAAGCTTCCACCTAAAAGAAATGTCTTAATATCAAATCGGGTAAATGGTGACAATCATTTTTTTTTTTAAATAACAGTAATAACCTTATGAATAGCAATAGGTTGGTTTTTATTTAATTCACTCTCTTCAGGTTAAAGTTGGCATTCTATCTGTCCCTTTTTGGGTGGGCCTGAGAGGAGAGAAACAGTAGGTTCTTCCACATCCACCTTTGCTTCCAAGGCTTCCTCAAGGGTAAGAAACTGAGGACTCTTGGAATATTATCTGCAACAGTTTTATTATTTACAGCAAGGAGTATGTTGTCGATGAAGTTTTACCCTTCATCAAAAATAAAACTAATTTTCCTTACACAAACTGATTAGAATAATCAATAATTTAACATCCTCTCCAACAACGACAACGTTTTCATTAGAGCTAGCCAATGACAGCGTTTCTTTCACTATCAATGTGTCTGCATCTTCAGATGCTTGTTTCTAAGATATATTTTATGAGGTCGTCTTCCTTGTTGTCATGGAAATTAGTGTTTCCTTAATTCCTTGTTATTAGGGTTGGCTAGGAGTTTTCTTTCGTTGTGGTTGGGGTCATAGTTTCATCAAAGAGAATGTCTGCAGAAGTTTTTTTAATTGCTCTTTTCAATCGTTTGAAACTTTTTGTTCCATCTTGCGGATGTTCAGCGTAGCCATAAAAAACAACTTGTCTGAGCTCCATATTTGTTTTTAATGTAGTCAATATAACATATATTAGAGAAAGGTCGATGCTCTGGCCATACACTTTTGTGTAGTAGGAATCCACCATCAATAACATACTGCACTTGACTATGGAAGTACTTGTTTTCAATGGGGACAAGTGATTTATACAGATTTGAATTGGTTCCTTTTCACAAACCGTCATCATCAATCAACGAGAAAGAGTATGGTCGTAGGACAAAGAGTCGTAGGAGAAAGAATATGGTTGTAGGACAAGAAGTGTTATAGTTCTCCATCACAGTTCTTAGCGAAGCTGATTCGTTGAAACTATGTGGTGGGGTTTAGGGTAAAGAATTCGTTCTCTACTTTCATCGCGTTTTTCATTATGGCAAGTGGCTGGACTCTGTCTGCTCGTCTGAATTCAACGTTACCAAAGTTAAACTTATCTTCAACTCTTTCAATGACTTTCATTCCTTTTTCCCAAGCACAATGACAGTCAAACCCACTAGCAGCTAGTCTGACAACATTGAGGAACGTGAGGTGCGCTGCCAGCTCCCATGCTTCATAGCTTTGAGCCGAGTAGTCACGATGATATCCGACCTATTCCGATTAGTCTGAACTCTGAAAAAGCGGGAATTCGACAATTTGAAAGAAGGTTGAACAGAACAAGTGAGCAAGCACTGGGCTTTAACCTTAATTAAATTAAATGCGTTTACTGTGTAAATAGGGCCTAACTGTAACATGTAGATAATTTTGTAGTAATTTAGTCAAACTAAATCTACAGTACAATATTAATGTGGAGTCATTTGTCCTGTTTACAAGGTTAGTACACCTCTGATTTCTTATCATAGTTTTATTTAATAATTTTCTCTATGATTAATAATGACTAACAAATAACTTAAGAATGAATTATAAATGTTCAGCCTACAGTTCCTCTTTTCTTACTGTCAAAATAAAAGAATAATGGTACTTCATTTATCTCATCAGTATAGTTGTGTACGTTCCTTAACCTATTTTTTTTTCAACAGAACTCTACAACCAATTTTGATTATCAGACAAGGAAAATAAGGTACTATTGTATTTTAGTAAGAAATTGTTATTCACCAATTTTGTGGTCCCTCTGGTTTGTGTTCTTCTGAACAGGAGTACCCTTAGAGAATTTGCTTTGTTTCCTTTAGACTGGGACCATGGCATTAATCCAGCTACTGTGAGGCCATAAATTGTGGATATTTATATATGTGTGAGTGCGATACTTCCTAGTGTGGAATAACACCTGCAATAGTGAGTACTGATTCGTAAATTACAAGGCAGAAATATGGTTCCGATTCCACTATAAACTGTACCTCAGTTTCCTTCCAATGGCTGTATGGGCTATTAGTTAACAGTCCTGTCCAAGGAATGTCTTAGTCAGTAACAAGACTACAAGATCGCCTCATTCATCTTACACTCATACTTGCGGGTTTAAAATACCTTTTATTTCAGTACTTTTACTTATTGAGTATAAAAATTATTCTTTGTGTAAAAGAAAAAAATATTCACATTTTCAATAGTTTGTAAAGATTGTTTTTACATTGTGTGTGTATTTGTGTGAGTAGTTGGCTAAAGTCTGTTGTCCCTCCTCCAGCCCTGGTTTAAGTCGGAGACTTGAGAGAATGAGAATCCACTCATTGTCATTTGTCAACATTACATTGCTATATAGACAACGTCAAAAAAACAAAAGAAATAAAAGGAAAGAGTACAGTGTACTTGTCAGACTAGCAGATTGATGTCTAATAATAGCAGATAATAACAATGATGTTGGACTTATTGCCAGGCTGCCTCCTGGAACAATCTTCTTGGCTTCCCTTTTTCACTTTTCTCTTCTTCCAAACCAGGGACTTTTGAAAAAAAAAAACTCCTATACCATCACATAGCACCAAAGTACAAGGACCATCTACATGCCAATCAGTACTTGGAGACATGCAGGCAAAGATTATAACTAACGTTTAGATGGTGTTAAAAACCATTTGATTCAATACACATCCCTCAAATTCATCCATCAAAAATATGTGATTTGAATTAGGCCTACATTAAACATATTGTAAGATACTAACTCGTGTTGTGCCGATAGACATTGTCTCATAGTAATAAAAAAAGACTTAATATTTTTACCTTAAAACAAAAATTACACATGCTACGCAAAATGTTGCATATAGCATGTGTAAACTTTGCTTAAACTAAAAAAAAATAATAATGTCTATTCTCTATACATTTGAGTTTTAAAGTGTGTTGCTTTATCTGCAGAGCTGCTTCATACTGCCAGCTTAACCTGCTTTTTTGACAATTTACTTTTTATTTTTAATCAAGTGTTCTGTTCAATGTGCTTATTTTTATTTTGATCCAAATGTTTTATTTTTTTAGAATTTTATACTGTGTCATGTCATTTGTAATACTTTTCTATACTGTATTTGAAAAATAAATTTAAAATAAAATAGTTATCAAGATTAATAAATAATAATTGTATAAGGATAATAAACATATTCAAAAATAAAGGAGTATATATAACTTAAAAGCTAAGTACCTGGGGACCAAGCTTTGCTCTGGGAAAATCATTAGTATACTCTGAGAGCAGTCTTAGTATTGCAGATACATTAATCCACTCCTATACTCCACACTACTCGTCTTTACTACTTCCTTCACCACTCCCTACATCATGGACCTGTTTCCCTCCCTTCCTAGAGCATTTTTAGATTGCAGATACATCAATCTAACTGCCACAGATGGTTCCCACACCCCACACTGCTGGCTGGTCTTTATTACTTCCTTCACCACTTCCTACGTCATGGACCTTTTTCCTTTCCTTTCCATTTTAGTTTTAGCATTTTAGTATTTTAGATACGTCAATCTAACGGCCTCAAAGCCTTCCCACACTCCGCACTGCTAGCCTTTACTACTTTCTTCACCACTTCCTATGTCGAGGACCTGTTTCCCTCCCTTCCCATGGTATTTTAGGATTGCAGATACATTAATCCAACTGCCACAGACACAGTTGTTAGTCTGTAAAACTAATTTCTAAAATGTTAAAACGATTTTGTAAAATAGTCAAGAAAGTAGATTGGCAAGTCCCAAATCTAATCGACCTAATTTTAAATCATAATTTTAAACCATAACCATGTTACTCTGCCAGAGCCATTGACTATACACCTCTACTACCTAAAGTAGAGGTGTATAGTCAATGCCAGAACATATTAAGTTAATCCCAAGTGTGTCACACGTTGTCATATTTTCAGTTACATATTTGTTAAAGTTTTGTGAGATCCTTTTAGAAAAGGACAATTTTTTATGTAAATTAATTATGGTGACTGTAATAATAGTGTACATTGGACTATTAATGAAGAAGAAGCTAGTCCGGCCAACCACTGATATTTAACATTCATTTTATTATATATTATTTAATCTATTTTTAAATTTTAAAACGCTGCAAATGGCATGTTTTTATATTGTTCATTACTGTAATTCAGTTTACAATTTGATTGTTTCAAGGTGGGTTATCTTATGTTTCATATGGCCTGCTAGCAGGGCCGTCCCTAGGGTTGTCAGCGCCCGGGAAAATGTAGTCGCGGTGCCCCCTCCCCCCAGTATTATTGGCATTCGCATTTGTTAGCTTCATGCTACATTACGTTTACATTTTTATTACACCTAGTGTTACGAATAATTATTGTTAACTACAGCCTCATTTTTCAGATTCGTATTTAACGCCATAATCTGATAACCTTTACAATTCAGGCAAACCTTCAAGACCACAAACAAAATTTGCTGCAAAATATTCAGCCGCGGCGCCCGGAGCAACTTGCCCCGGTTGCTCCCCCTCTTTCGGACGGCCCTGCCTGCCAGATGTAGTAAAATTGTAATTGTACAACGGTTTTGAGGTGTGAATGTTGTCATCCGTATTTAATGTTCATATTTCGTGCGCCTTGGCGCATATTTTTTATTGTATTGTGTTTTTGGGTTTAAGATTGAAAAAGTACCTGGTGTTGCAAGGGGTTCTGTTTGTGATATTCTAAGTTTGTCACTACCTATCTTCTAGCTTGTAAGTTAGTATAACTTGTGGAGAGCGGCCTTTTCATATCTTATCTCTAGCATTTGCATGCTGCGGCTGTTTTCAATTTTTGTTTAAAAACAATGCTTTGGCCTATTAACCTGAACCATTTGTTTGTTATAAAACTGTTTGTTATAAACACTATAAAATAGTGTCCTAAGAAAAAGTAAATTTAAATGTTTTAAGTTATTTATGAGTCGAAACTGAGATAAACCAAGTTTTACCCTAAGTAAATTGGATGTTGTCTTAGTTTGGTCCAGGTCTTGTTGCTTTTTGGACTCGTTTGAAGATGTAATTCAACTTGTTTGAACCAAACTTTCACTCGCTTAACTTAAATAAAATCAGATGGCTTTTACTCAAGCTTACCGTGCTAATGGATTTAAAAAGTGCTTTTTGGGGAAAAAAGTTTTCGCCGGTCCAAGTCTTACCAAAATATCCTGGGGGTTAAGACTTAAGAATTAAGTTACGTTTAACTTATTCTATGTAGGATTATACTGTTATTTTGACTTGAAGTTGTCTTTTTACATTTGAGTAAATATTAGTCTAAGTTTACAGAAATATGAAGACCTAAGAACTTTCTGATAACGATCTAAAAACTGTATGAACTTAAGTTATATGAAGTTAATTGAAAAGTTCTTGCTTCTATTCAATATACATATAAGTATTTAGGCTAGTTGCAATAATATGGATTGCATAATCTTTTGTATTGTAGGCCTAATTGTAGAAATTTAAAATTATATGATATTTAAGTTTTTGTTACTTCGTTAGCGTTGCTAAACATAGACTAAGTTTTAACCTACGTTAGGACTAGAACTAAAGTACTAGCCTGCTACCTATAAATAATTTTTAAATGTATTAGCCTATAAGATAAATTGTTATAATGATCCATTAAAGATTGTTAAAGAGAAACATCATTGTTAGTTTCAATACCAAACTGCACTTCTTTTAGGGAAAAAGGGGTAAAATGTAATTAAACACCATTAAATGTTTGGTTTACACTGAATAATAACATTGATTTATTTGTTCCTGGAGACGCTAATCTTCTATTTTACGGATATAGGTACCTGTAATGAGGTATAACCTAAAACTGTTTTAGGCTTGTTACAAGCTTCCATAATGTTATTCCGAATATTTAATTAACTTAAACAAGGCACTTTAATCAATCATTCACTAAGAAGAGAAGACAGTATAAACATAACCTCAATCTATAGAATCGATTTGTTCAGTTCACTCTACTACCATTCGCGGTCACGGAACGAACAGTAACAATAACAGTACTGACGGAGCCCGGCAGTTACCTCACTAATCTAAATGTTGCCAGACTAGCTGCTAGTGTCAAACCCTATGGTCAGCACACCCCTGTGCTGAGAGAAATTAAATGGGGATTTGTGGGAAAGGGAAATGTTCCTTCAGCCAGTCATACATCATGGCGCAGATTTATTAAGTCTGTTTCAGTTTATTATCATGAATAAATAGTTAAAATTATCGTAACATGGGTGGTTTCCATGGAAACCTAATGTAAAACGGCAGAGTTTAGCATTTATTTTCATTTTTGGTACTTCTGGCCATTTTTAGTGTGCTCTAGTGGCTTAACGGTTTGTAGTAGAAACAAATATTATCTTGTAGTAAATTTTGTCTTCTTTAACTTTACAAAGTCTTTTCAAAAACCCATAATTACCGAGATTTAGCCAAAAAACCTAAAAAATGGTAGGAAGCCGGAGAGAGATAGAGAGCCAAGAGTCTACCCGAGCAGATCAATGCTAGACACCAGTCTACAGTTGAATAAGTTTTACCACTAGAATTAATATTATTATAATGTTCTAATTTTTTCAGAAAGGTGTGGATTAAGGGGTTAGGGAACTATTAACTACCTATATCAGCTTAATATGTAAACTATACTTTTCAGCACACTCGTACCCTTAAGGTGCTATTTTACTTGTTCTTAACTTTTATTATATTAAATCAGATGTATTAGAAATATTAGATCATCAAAATAGCTGTGATATGGATGTGGTTTAGCTCAGTAATTAATTTAAGTTTATCTTATGTAGAATATTGTAAAATATTGTAGTTTGCTTGTTTATGGATATATTTTAATCAAACTTGGTTATTAATATTTTACTAAAAAACACTTTTTTACCCTCCCTGTAGCAGCAAGCCGATGTACTCATAAAACCTAATGATAATTAAATACATTTAATTGAAAATAAATTCAGGCAACTGAAAATTCGCTTAGTCAACAGGTTTGCTGCGGCAGGGGTATTTTTTGTATAGATCTTATTTCTTAATCAACCTAATTTTTCCAAATTTAAGTCTTTATTGAAACAAGAGTATTTATCTATTTGAATTATACGTTTTTTCTCTTCCCTTAAACTGTCATTTATCCAAGATTTTCTTGTAGTTCTTAATTTGATTTTTCTTTTTGGGAATGAAGTCAAAGTAATATTAAAGCAGTTTGAAAAAAAAACATAAAATTGTTTATCAACCGGAGAAAAAATAACAGTCTGCCAATTTTCAGCTTCTAGGATTTTGTAAAACCATTCTTTATTTTCATTACTAAATTGTCTCCTATTGTCAATTATATAATCAGTACTAGTGTACATGTTGCTTGAATTCAAGCAATTGCAAAGTATTGCAAAACGAATAACAGTCATATATTTACAATGAGTTTAAAAGAGACAACTCAAAGATTACCGGTGTGTGACTCAGACCATGTTTATTTTCGTTATTGCTAAACCTAAAGCATTCCGGCCGGGTTTCTCCTTCTCAAAATACCTCAATGTACAGGCAACACAGGTCATTGATAGAGGGCCAATTGAGAACGAAAAGTTGTTTTGGGGTAGTGTTAGGGCGCATTTGTAACCTAATAGTTGAGATTGTCCAGGGTCAGGTGCTGACTGTGATGAGTTAAGCCTATACGCGACACTGTTCTGTAGCTGCGGTCCACGATTACGCCTCCTGTCTATGTTTCGTTGTCTTCGCATTGGAGGCATTTAAAGAAAAAAACAACAAATAAATAAATTATAGCTACACAAAACAACGATAAATGTACAAATTTAAGATACAACCATACTAACACAATCCGTCTTGGGGTTATGTTAACACATACTCATTGAACAACAACTCTCATGAATTGAAAAATAAATAATAGCAATTAAATTATACAGCTGATCAAAATGTAAACAACTATGTTCTTCATAAGGATAACATGGAAAATTTCAAAGCCACTGGGGCAGAGCCCAAGGGACTTTTTCAAAAGTAAGGCCAGTTTGCAAAAATACGCAACACACGCTCTTTCCAATGGAGACGTCAATGGATAAAATTGGTTTAGAAATGGCAGAGGAGTTCAACCGACAAAGTTTCATGTAGCGTATTGATTATATAGATTACTTTGTTTAGTTTGTGAATTTACAATTTGGAGAATTTGACCGTCATGATCTGACAGTAATGTAATTACACCGCTTGCCTTAATTTCATCTTTTTTAAAGTTAGTAAAAAAATTATTTTTTGCTGAAGTTGATCCATTAAAAATTCGAGTTGGAAAATTTACAGCGTAACTCATATCAAAACTCCTTAAAATGTTTTTCAACCTGCAATGTGTGTTTTTAGCTCGATTGTTGTTGGTTTCCAGTACATCGATATCACTACTGTGAATCACCTGCTGCGTATTTTTCAAATTTTTGGAAACAAAAGAGTTAATAATACCATAGACTAAGCAACACAAGTAGACTCCTCATCCCATTGTAAATTTTGAAGCTTGTTTTTTGCATCTAGTTCATGTACGTCCACACTGATCGCTAGTGTAGACAACATTTTGTTTCTATTATTTTAGGGTTATTTTCATGATTTGTGCTTTACTATTTGGTTATATAACTAGGAGACCAGTTATTGTTTATGATTATATCGTTTTATTAGGTTAAACGAGGTTTTAAATGACTGCAATAACAAGAAACAAATTGTAAACAAAACATAACCTCTATAGTTGGACGTACAGAACTAACAATAAAATTGGCTTCAGCTGTTCCATTAGGATGACTAATCTACTAAGGGAGTATGTTTTATCTATGATAATACTCTCAAGCCTATCCAAAAACATATTGACATTATTGTATTTGGTGATGTGTATACACCTAACAAGACAATGTAATCTTATAAATTACTAACATAGTAGCACAACACTCAAACTGCTTCTCTTCCAGAATACATTCCTGATTGGGAATAGCCACCCGTAACCAAATTAAGTGCTCTTTACTTAAAATTGCAACTCCTCCCCAATTAGAATTAGTATGTCAAAAATAAGAGCTGAGCTTGTAATGTTCAATGTTCTAACGATCAATTTCCTGCAATTTTATTTTGTGTTCTGTTAAAACTATCATCTCAGGGCTTATTTCATCCAGAATAATTTGTAAGGACTCTAATTTTGAGGATAAGCCTTGGATGTTTTGATGGAAAATGGTTGTATCTTTGAATTTTAAAGTTGACGGTTATATTGATGTTTCGGTTCAAAGTCTCTGTTGATTTGTCAGTTAGTGTGATGACAGTGTCATCTACATACATTGTGGTTTGATTCTTGTGCTGGTCTGGAAGGTCAATTGTGAGGAGGAGGAACAGGACTGGTCCGAGAACTGATCCCTGTGGTACTCCTGTGGGAAAATTTCGGAATGTATTTTATGGCGAGTGTTTTTTTTCTACATGCTGAATCTCAACTAGTTGCTGTCTGCCATTAAGATAACTTTGGAACCATTGTTTAGACTTCCCCTCAATACCCAGAGCTCCCAATTTTCTAAGAAGTGTCTTGTGGTTAAGGCAGTCAAAGGCCTTGCTAAAGTCCAGATACAGACTTGTGACTGAGGAGCCATCCTCTAATTGTTCTATTATGTGCTCGGTGATCTGTATTAAGGCAGTGGAAGTGGATCTTCCTTTAAGGAAGCCATGTTGCTGGTTGGTGAGCAGCAGATTTTGGTCTAGATGGGATGTTAGCCTATTAAGGAAGATTTTTCAAAGTTCTTGGAGAAGGTCGGTATAACTGAAATTGGTAGAGTCCATTTAGACTCTAGTAGTGACAGAGTTATATTTCCTTTATCTTCTGTTTCATTTATTGTAATATTATATTCATCTTGAGATGCTTCTTTTGAAGTCGATGTGATTGTATGTAGGTTGGGTTCTGTGGGACTATTTATGGTACATGGTGTGTCGGAGCTTTCAAAGGTTGAATGCAACATACTTGTATCACTTTGGTGTGTGTTGTTAGTAGATCTGACTGGGCTTTGTATTATTTTTCCTAAGTTTCATGCTAGAATTAAAACTTTGTTCAGCTTCCTTTTAAACATTATATTATTAAATTTAACGTTTTTTTGCTTAAGAACACCATACTTAAGATTTGTTTTCTTGAAACAAGCAGATATCAATTTCCTTGATAAAGCCTACTTCGTTACTACCATAGAAAATAAATTATATTTCTTGACCTTGTCGTTAGATGCATCAGTCACCTCAATCACAGCAGGGCAATAAGGATGACCTTTTACTTTAGGAAAAATCCTATCACCCTTTTTAAATTTATATCCATTGCCCATTCATTACAGTGGGATTTCCAAGTTGTCCGAGTTTTAATTTGTCCGAGGTTTGATAAATAACTAATAATATTTAAATAAATCAACTGTCCGAGTTTTAATTTGTCCGAGTTTATTAAATTATATTAAAATATCAGTTGTCCGAGTTTTAATTTGTCCGAGGTTTTAAATTATAAAAAAAAATGTTGAAATATCAACTGTCCGAGAATTGTCAGCATAAAAATAGACATCATGCGCCGAGACTAGCGTCACAGGGTCCTGGTCAGAAACCGATGAGCACCTCCTCTGCGTAGGAGTGGGGGATATCTATTTTTATGAACAGGACTATCTTTTATTTATTAGTAAACCTTCATTCGATTTTTATCTTATATCTTTTAGCAAATTTCCCATATAGGGAATAAGCTATTACCGTAGTACTCATGATAAGACCTGGACCCGGGACCGATATAATTTTTTCGTTTTGAGGTCCCTACAGGCCAAAAACATCATCCGTTCACATTTATATATATATATATATATATATATTATATATTATATGTGTCCGTTAGCGCGATAACTCAAGCAAAAATTATCAAGGTTTTTCCCATTTCTGACCCTAAAAACACAACATTTTGCAATTTTTCTTAAACCGTTTTGTAGAGCTCAAAAAAAGAAATAATTTAGTATATTGAAGCGCTGTTGTATGCCTAATGGTCACGGAGAAAATAAAAAAAATAGTCTAATTTAAAATTCTTATGTTATTCTTATGGATAAAATTTAAACTGTTGTAGTTTACTTGTTTATGGATATATATGTTGATAAAATTTGATAAATTTATTTATTCCATCCTATACTATTGACGTATGGTCAAAAAACACTTTTTACCTTCCCTGTAGCAGCAAACCTAAGCACTCGTTAAATCTAATGTTATTTAAATTAGGAATAAATATGTCTTAATTATGGAAATATTTTAGTAAAAATGTAATCAGACAAGTTGAAATTTGCTTAGTTTGCAGGTTTGCTGCGGCGGGGGTATTTTATATTATAAGCAAGTTTGGTTGGTTAGGTTAGGTTATAACAGTTTTTCATAATTACAAATTATAAAATTAATTTTATTATTTTTCTTAAGTTGACGTGAGCTCACAATCCCCCACTCCTTCGCAGAAGACGTTCTCATAGGTTTTTAACCAGGATCCAGAGACGCTAGTCTCTGAGCGCGGTGTCACTTTTGATGCTGACAATACTTGGACAGTTGGTATTTCAACATTTTTTTAACACGTTCATGCGACGCCGCGGTCATTGCCACAGACCAAGGTATACTTTTGAATCTTACACATAGACCGGCTGTCACTTGGTTAACAGTACACGCAGACCACGGGCGAAAACCTGTAAAACAGTGATCATTTACATTGTAATACACTACAATCGTGTTTGTAAATAATTTATTCTTGTTTTTTTGTGTTTTTTTATATCCTTTTGTAATGTCACATATTTGCAACGCCCGGTCTACAGCGAAGACAATAGTGAAAACTATCATAGTTTTCTTGAAATAGACCAAACGCGCGTTCTTGAATAACGGTATAGTGAGTTATGGTAGTTTTCATGTTGTTGTATATATGCGACGGTTTATTTTTGTTTGGGTTTTGAGGTGAAAGTAAGTAAATAAAACAGATTATTCAAGAACGGTTTATAACTGAACAAATATAAAAGCTACATAGGATAATGCAGCATACATACTGGATACATACATACAGTGATGCAGAAAAGTAAATACCAGTTTTTCCAACTATCATATGACGTCACCAACCATCATATTCACAGACCAAGCGACGCAGTTGTGCGTCAGACATCTCTGTAGACCACTGCAGGGAATTCAGTGCTTTCAAATAGACCGTTACAAAGATATAAGCATTTTAATAACATTAGAACCCTTGACACAAATATGCGGCGGCAGTTTATTTTGCGACGGCAGTCTATGGGTGGAAACCGGCCGTCGCATATGTGCGTTGCTGGTCCATGCGAATGAAAAAATTCGTACTATTGCAGTAGCGAACGTGTTAAACAATTTAAAACCTCGGACAAATGAATGCTCATACAGCTGATTGAACCAAAGATTATTATTATTAATTCCAACCTCTTACTACAACCACTACCCATTAAATTTAAGTTTTATTAGCTAAAAACTACTTATTTGTAAAAGTATAAGTAAAAAACCACCCTTACTATGAAGTGGCATCCTCAGTGGCTAGGCTGAGACGAAGTCAGAGAAGTTCGTCCAAGTATACTTAAAGCTGGGGTGAGGTCATTGGCACGCACGTGGAATGCAGGAATGCATACTCCCCTTGTAATGATTAATTTAATAATCATAATATAAATTGATGTTAATTTAAATTTTGTTTAAGTTTATTTCCTCTATTTTTATTAATTTTTTAAAACTCTATGAAATGAAATGAAATGAATAAGTGCTTTATTTACAACATATTGGTACATACATTCACAGGTAAAAAATTACACTTTATGAAACAATGGTTAAATAACCGTCTGTTCGGTTGGCACTTAATTTTAAAACTCTATGTTGTTATTGCTTCTATTTCCTTTTAAATATCCAAGGTCGCTATAGCCAAACTGATCTTGGAAATGATACAGGTATTCTTTAATGGTCCAGTTTTTCTCAATCATTAAAACTATTTTGTTGTAATTAATGGAATTCATATTTTCTGCTTTTTAAAACCAGTTAAGATATTTGACATAAAGATTATGTAAAATACACATATGATGGCTTTTATGTTTCAGCCGAATCAATGGGTTGGTGACTGGCGTGTCGGAGGTTGTGAAGGGTTGTTTGGTTCGTCCTTTACAAGATCGCTTCACTCCCTCTCCCTCTCCTGCTGATGTAAACGCTAACCCTCTCTCTCTTAATAACTTTGAACCTAGGTACTGCTTTTGCTTGGGTTATATGTAAACTGTATAATAATTTAAACTAGAAGAAACTATCAAATCAATATAATGAAATGGTTTATCATAGCTTAGTGTGATAAGTACACAATTTTGTTCTGTGATGCAGCATAATATAAACATACAACACAGCCCCAACAGTTTTGCTGTGGTGAGTTTCTTCCAGTTCTAAAATGTAAACCATTTTTGCTTTTCACAAAAAAAGTGCTGGTAACACAATATCACTATCACTATATGTTAAGAATATGAATGTTTAAATATCTTAAGAGTTGTCCTTGTGTCAGGTATCCTCCGATTGAAAGCCTTGGCAAATAATTGGTGACCTGTATGTTTGTGTGTTGGTTGTGTGTGTTTGTGGCGGATATACCCCCTAGGACATAGTGAGATGTTCATAATCCTTGGTTGAGACATACACCTTGAATCATCGGATTGGAAGAATCTATTAGCTAAGTGGTTGTTTGTCTATCCTATAAACATGCAGGTCACCAATGGCCGTTTTGCTACTTTTTTTTCTTCATGCTTAGGCTTTTGCGGCCGGTGTCATTGAAATCCATGGTGATGGTTTTCGGCGTTAACCGCGTCGTCAGTTGTATTCCACTACCAGACGTTTCACCCTTACTATAAAGTGACATTCTCAGTGGCTAGGCTGAGACTAAGTCAGAGAAGTTCGTCCAGGTACTTATAGCAATCAGACACCGTTCAGGTGGTGGATGGGGTGAGGTCATCGGTCGGTATTACGTCAGCTTGTTTTCTAGAAACTACTAGAAACCACCAGAGCAAGGGGAGTATGCATTCCTGCATTCCTCGCGCGTGCCGATGACCTCACCCCAGTATACCTGGACACACTTCTCTGACTTCGTCTCAGCCTAGCCACTGAGGATGCCACTTCATAGTTAGGGTAGTTTTTTACTTTTACTTTTACAAATAAGTAGTTTTTAGCTACTTCCTCTCCATATCCCTTAGACATTTTAGTAAACAAAGTAATATCGTTGCATAGCACTCAAAGGGATAAGGCACTCGCCAAGGTCTTAAATTTTCTACTTGTGTTGTAAAGACTATCTTTACGCAATCCTTGTGTAAACTACAAAATTAAAACTTTCAACATGCACATCTAAATGTTTGTGGTATCTCGAATAGTTTCAGAGGTTTTTAGACATTTCTGTCAGTTTCCCCATGATTTACATGATAAATTATAAAGAATGACAGGGAGCTTAGAAAAATGTATGAAGGCAAATAATATTTTAATTTGACTAATTAATTACCATAAAAAAGGCCAAAAAAGATTATTGTCATTGTCTACAGATAAACTCTTACAATGTATGTTGTCAGGTCCCGCAACATGAGAGGGCTGAGGACTATGTGGAACCAAGGTCAGCCTATGATGTTCACAAAGAGGTGGAACCCATTCACCTCAGACATCCCCTTCACCACGTACACCTCCCACCCCCTGCTATGGCACAAAGGTGAGTGGGACCTGTTCACCTCAGACATTCCCTTCAACACGTACACCTCCCACCCCCTGCTATGGCACAAAGGTGAGTGGGACCTGTTCACCTCAGACATCCCCTTCACCACGTACACCTCCCACCCCCTGCTATGGCACAAAGGTGAGTGGAACCCATTCACCTCAGACATCCCCTTCACCACGTACACCTCCCACCCCCTGCTATGGCACAAAGGTGAGTGGGACCTGTTCACCTCAGACATCCCCTTCACCACGTACACCTCCCACCCCCTGCTATGGCACAAAGGTGAGTGGAACCCATTCACCTCAGACATCCCCTTCACCACGTACACCTCCCACCCCCTGCTATGGCACAAAGTTGAGTTGTTAGGCAGTTTATTGTCATAGCAGAACATTGCAAACATTGTGCAATTAAAAATTCACAATCCCCGTGTGTGCGGGAGACAAACATGATGGCTTTGCTATCACAGAAAATGTTCACGATTTTGCTGCATTTAGAGGAAACTATGTATTATTATAATAATACCGTCCCCCTATAGCTATTCATCGTCTAATCTTTTCAAAGCTATTATGAAATGGATTTTTTAAATTAAATATATTACTTTTAGTTGATTCTTTTGCGTACATAGGCTTAATTGAAGTAATTAATATGGCTAGGCTATAGTTTTATTATTCTTAGTCAAACACCAACCAATCTCAGAGAGTGCTGCCTTTTGAAGAAAATAACATGAGATGATAATAGTTTTAAACTCAGTACCACATTTCATCTTATTCATATTTAATTCAAAATGGTATTTAAATTCTGCATTATGACATTAAATGGATTAATGTCTAAGACCACCTAAATAATCAATTAGACTCCATACAATTCACTATTGAACTTAAAAAAGACAATAGGTTACCATTTTTAGGCGTGCTAGTTGAGAAATTGGATCAAGGCTGGCTTACTAGTGTCTACCGAAAACCCACTGCTACAGGACAATATCTAAACTTTGCTTCCAATCACCCAACTCATTTCAAAACAGGCTTGGCTATCGGTCTTATCAAAATACGAGCTAAATCTATTTCCAGCAACGTCAACATACTTAAAACAGAACTAGACAGTATAAAACAACATTTAAAGAACTGTGGCTATCCCCAATCTATTTATAATAAGGCCCTAAACAAAGTAAATAACTCCAGAGAATTGGAACCCACCACTGAGGAAAAACCCATTACTACGGTTTGTATACCATATGTTAATAAACGGTATCAGCATTCTGACACATACTTTCTCCCATAAGTTTGTCAACAACCTTTATCATGTGTAAGCGGTGAGAGTAAATATACGGAAATGGGATTTGTACAATTTTGTTCAGAATTTAAAGGACTACATACTAAATTTATATCAAAATCGTTCGGGTCATTTTTGTGAAAATCTGATTTTTCCGTTATTTTATGGGAAAATAACATAATTTACAATAACTTTTGAACCATAATTTTTACAGAAATGGGATTTGTACCATTTTGTTCAGAATATAAAAGACTATAACATACATGAAAAAAAATGTAAATAAAAAAACTATCAAAACTTTAGGGACCAAACCCGGATTTTTTTCTAAAATCCTATTTTTCGTTATTTTATGGGGGTTTTTATGGGAAAATAACATAATTTACCATAACTTTTGAACCGTAATTTTTACAGAAATGGGATTTAAACCATTTTGTTCAGAATTTAAAGGGCTACAACATACTAAATTTTTATCAAAATCGTTCGGGCCATTTTCGAGAAAATCAGATTTTTCCGGTTTTTTATGGGAAAATCCCCATTAAAAATCAAAATTTCAAAAAAATGAAAAAACGCCTGGAGATACCATGGATTAGAACCTACACACCAAATTTCATCGAAATTGGACCACAGGTGTAGTCCCTAGCTCTGTACACATCCAGACACACAGACACACAGACACGCACACAGACATAGTCAAAGTCAAAACATTCTTTATTCATTGTTTTGTAGCGTAAGTACATTGAACATGCGTCACTTCTTAAAACTAATCCTTATATTACAATTTCTGTCAATACATACAATTATGTTAAAAACGCCATCATTTCTGTTGGCAAATATTAAATTTAAGGCCGTTAGTTATTTAAAAACTCATCTAGTGAGTATAATGCTCTCTCAACTAGGTGTTCTTTTAATTTTCTCTTAAATTTTGAAAACTCTTGATTTGTGTCTATTATGGTAGAAATTTTGTTTAAAAATTTAGATCCTATATAATTTGGCTTTTTCTCAAACATTTTTAATCGGTGACTTTGCAACCTTATTTTTTTATTGTTTCTTGTATTATAATGTTGGATCAACTGACCAGTCTCAAATTGCTCTTGATTTTGTTTTGAGTAAACAATAGTTTCATATACATAGAGACTAAATACCGTCATAATTCTTAATTCTTTAAAATTCTCTTTAACATGGTCAGTTTGTTCCATATTTAGCATTATTCTGATTGATTTCTTTTGTAGTTTTAATATCTCATTCAGATTATTAATATTGGTTGCTCCATAAACATGTATATTGTAGGCTAAATGAGAATGAATCATACCGTAATAGACCAATTTGAGAGTTGTCAGATCACAAATATTTGTTAATGTCCTGAGAGCAGACACACCCGAACTCATTTTTGCCAGTACTTTTTCAACGTCGGAGTTCCAACTGAGACTGCTGTCTATATTTAGGCCTAAAAAGGTTGTTTGTCGAACAGGTTCTAAAGATGTATTATCAATTTTTATGTTGGGGAAAGCAATTATTTTGTTTTTGGTGGAAAAGTTCATATAATTAGTTTTAGAAATATTCAAAAATAAATTATGCTCAATTAAAAACTTTTGGATATTAATGAGTTCTGAGTTTGCCACAGATTCTATATCCTCCAATTTTTTTCCTGATATCTTTAAGTTTGAATCATCTGCATAAAGAATTATTTTGCTCTCCCTTTGATTTACTAGTGTTTGGTTCAAACCGTTGATGTAGATTATGAACAATAAGGGGCCCAAAATTGACCATTGAGGTACACCTGTTTTTATTTTTTCAAGTTTTGATGTTATTTTTGTTGTACTGTTTTTGTGAGAGTGTGTTACTTCTACATATTGAGCTCTGTTTTCTATATATGACTGAAACCAATTATAAGAAATGTTGGTAATTCCCACATTCTTTAGAATTTCCAACAACTTACTGTGGCAAACACTGTCGAATGCTTTTTTAAGGTCCATAAAGACGCCAATACATGTTTCACCTTTATCTATTGAATTTAGAATGGTTTCCACAAATTCTGCTGTTGCAGTCCCAGTTGATCTCCCTTTGCGGAAACCATGCTGAGATTCATCTAAAAAACCCTCCGTCTCTAAATATTCCAATAGCCTTTTGTGCATGGCTCTTTCATAGATTTTTGAGAAAGTTGGGAGCAACGATAAGGGCCTATAATTTGAAATTTGTTTAGGATCACCTTTTTTAGAGCTGGTATTACTTTGGCTATTTTTAGTTTGAGTGGAAAAATTCCAGAGACAAAGGATAAATTGATCAGATGTACCATCACCTTGCATATTGCTGGGCCAACAAACTTGACCACTTTTATTGGTACTTCATCGTACCCACAGGAAAACTTATTTTTTAAGCTATCAATTATTGCCATACATTCTTTATTATCTATTGGTTCAATCTTAAAACTGTTTGGGCCTACCAGTCTAGAAACGATGCTGTCTTTATCCAACTGATCACTCTGTTTACATGTATTAGTACTACAAATATTTGAACTGTTACTACTGCTAACATCATTCATAGATTCTATAAAATATTTATTAAATTCAGTAGCTATTTCATATGGGTTTCCTAGCTTATTATTATTTACAACCAGTTTTATATTCTCATTAATTTTTCCCTTGTCCTTCCCTGTCTCTGATTTAATTATTCCCCAAGTTGTTTTTGCAATACAGGTTGATTTTGAAATTTTGTTCTTCAAATAAATCTTTTTTGTTTCAGTTAACCTTGATTTAAATTTTTTATTTTCATGTTTAGCTTTATTACTTAAATTTTTGTTTTTTGTTTGCCTTGCTATTTTAAATAAATTTATTACTTCTTTTCTTTCTTCTTTTAGAGAATCTGTGATCCAATTGTTATTATTGTAAGTTTTTATTCTAGTTTTTGTCTTAGGAAATGTAAGATTGAAATAGTACATACAAGTTTTACAATAAAAGGTTTAAATTACCTGTATCCGTCAAGTGATCCTGGTTTGTAGTTAATTGACTACAGCCGTTTCATGTTGTAAAAACACATCTTCAGGTCAAACGTATATACATTGATTTAATCCATGGAATGGTCGTCAAGGTTTAAAGTTCACAAAAATGACACATACACGTACACGAAAACATTAAAACATAAATTGGCAAACACAAAAATATGAAAAACGCGTGATAGGCATCGGACACGTACGGCGCCGCTAGAAGGTAGGTCATGACTGTCGTGTGCCGGAAGTGATAGCCCCCCACTATCAGCTGTTATCTATTGTGGTCTAAGATGCGTATGGCGGCATTGTAAACAATGTTCGACTCGAATGAGAGTTTTTCATTTAAGATGTTATCAGGCTGTTTTTTTGAAGCACGATATATTTCAAATTCTTCTAAAGTGTCCATGTATTTTCCTTTGTTACATAAATGGAGAACGTTGAGATTATTGTTTATATCTGTATAGTTGTGGTTGGAGTTAATCAAATGGTTGGAAAATGCCGACTTAGAGGAAATTTTAGGCAGGTGTTCTTTGAATCGGGTGGTAAATGATCGTGACGTCTGGCCTATGTAGAAGCTTGGGCAGTCGTTGCAAGACAATTTATAGACTCCGGTTTTATTGAACTTGTTGTCTACCCCTTCTCGTTGGTATCTTGATTTTAGCATCGAGTCAAGTCTATTTGATGTCTTGAATGCTACAACGATGTTACTTTTTGTCATCTCGCTTCTTAAGGTGTTATTAAGAACAACGCCATACTCAGCACTGACGTATTTTTTATTATTCTCCCCATCCAAACTCGGTCTGGTTGTGTTGGAGTGTTTTTTAATGAGTTTATCGATTAAGGAAGGTTTTTAACCGTTGGAAACAGCAATGTACTTTAATATGCAAACCTCATTCTTGTAATCAGTATTGTTGAGGGGAATGGACAATAGGCGGTGGACAAAACTATTATAAGCGGCAATCTTGTGGCTGTATGGATGGTGTGAAGATGCGTGTATTGTCTGATCAGTCGTGGTCGGTTTTCGGTATATCTTAAATTGCAAACTATTTTCGTTCTTTGTAATAGTGACGTCCAAGAAATTTATTGAATTGTTGTTTTCGGTTTCTAGAGTGAAGCTTATGTTGGGATGGATACTGTTTAGGAATGTTCCAAATAGTTTTAACTGTCTCTCGTTGCCATCAAACAAGATCAAAGTGTCATGGACATATCGGCAGTAAAATGACAACTTGTTTTTATGCCGGTTATTATCTGACCATAGGTGCTGATTTTCGAAATGGTTCAAAAATATCTCAGACATGATGCTGGAAAGGGGGGAGCCCATTGCCAAACCTCTATTTTGAATGTAATAACTATTCTCGAACATGAAATAGTTTTGTTTTAATACACAGCTGACTAGATTCATTAATTCATTTTTGGCTTCTTTCTGTAATTTAGAATGCTTCTCTAAATTATTCCTTAGAATATTTATTGTTTCATCAACAGGTACATTAGTGTATAAATTCACTATGTCAAACGATGCAATAGTATGTGATTTTTTAAGCCTGATATTTTGAACTCTTTGTACTAGATCAACTGTATTTTTAATGCTGTGATTATTTTCAAGGACTATTTCATTTCTAATGATTTTATCTAATTTCTTAGCGATGTTGTAGGCAGGGGAAGGTCTAAAATTGACTAACGGTCTCACAGGAACATTGGGTTTATGTATTTTTGGTAACCCTCGTAAAATTGGTGGTTGGGGGTTGGTGACCTTTGTGTATCTTATTTCGTCTTTGGACAATAGATTAGTAGATGAAGAAATTTATTTATTTATTTCCTTTGAGAATGATGTAGTGGGATCGTGGCGTAGTTCATCAATATTATTATTTGTAATAAAGTCGTGGACTTTGTTTACATAGTCATCTTTACTAAGGACAACTAAACAGTTCCCCTTATCGGCTTTTGCGATAAGAGCGTTGCTTTGTTGCAGCTTGTCCCTTATGTTTGCTGCAACTTGTTTCAATGACCTGTACTTAGACAAATACTTTATTCTAGATGTTGGGTTGTTGATTGTTTTCTTTACTTTATTGGAAATCATCACTCTAGTTGTGTCTCGTGCTTCGGTTGTTTTTAAATATTTTATTGCTGTTTCGGCATTGAATAACTCGGATATTAGGCTATTTTTACGGTCATTTGGGAAGTTAAAATTTAATCCTTTATTTAAAAGATTGAGCTCTGCATCCGAAAATGTGATGTCGGTTTTGTTTATCACTCTAGGGTGAAAAACATGATTGCATTTTATTATTTCACTACTCAACTGTGAATATAGATAACATATGATAACAGCTGATAGTGGGGGGCTATCACTTCCGGCACACGACAGTCATGACCTACCTTCTAGCGGCGCCGTACGTGTCCGATGCCTATCACGCGTTTTTCATATTTTTGTGTTGGACAATTTATGTTTTAATGTTTTCGTGTACGTGTATGTGTCATTTTTGTGAACTTTAAACCTTGACGACCATTCCATCGATTAAATCAATGTATATACGTTTGACCTGAAGATGTGTTTTTACAACATGAAATGGCTGTAGTCAATTAACTACAAACCAGGATCACTTGACGGATACAGGTAATTTAAACCTTTTATTGTAAAAATCAGTGATCCAGAGGCTATACCATAAAAATGATACAAGTTTTGAAGAAAGCATTGAACTTATCCTCAACACTTGCATAATAGACATCATACCAGTCTTCCATTCCCAAATAGTTTTTGAATATTTCCAGATTTTTTTGTGAAAAGGTCCGTTTGTACTTTATAGTAAAGTTATTATGTTTCTTACTATTTTCATCTACTAATATATTTAGTATTTGCCCGTCATGGTCAGAGAGAGCAGTCACAATTCCCTCAACTACTACTCTATCACAGTTTATATTAGTTATTACATTGTCAATACCTGTGCTGGTCTCTTCTGTTACCCGAGTGGGAAAGTTGACATAGTACCTCAGACCATACCGTTTTAACACATTTACAAATTCCCTCTTAGGTTTCCCACTCTCCAAAATGTTAATATTAAAATCCCCCGCTATGGTTACATTTTTATGATTTTTAAGAACTATTTGAATTGCTAAGTCCAGCCTATCATTAAATTCTAAATAGCTAAATAGCATGGTGATCTGTATATACCCATTAAAACAAATTTTAGCTTTTTACATTTCACTAAAGCTAGGCAACACTCAAACATCTTGTCTAGACATAAATCATGTAACTGTTGAATTACCAACGGTTTGCACTTAAAACTCCCATCAGACAGTATTGCAACTCCACCCCCAATAGTTGATTTTCTGGAATAGTAATTACAGACATTGTAGTTATTCAACTTTAAGTTATTAAATTATGGCATCACTTCGAAAACCATTTTTTTGGGTCCAGGGGGACCCAAAATGAATATATCCACTCAAACTCGAAAATTTTGACGAAAACAATACTTTCTCCATATAATATGGTATAGAGGGAGAAAGTAAAAATGTTAAAAATGTCTCAGAAAAATTAAGGCGCATATCAAATCAAATCAAAATATCTTTATTCGTAATCTGTACATGCTTGGTATATTGAATAGTGTCAAAATGAATAGCCTATATTACATTTAAAATATTTGTAACATAAACTTAAAAATGTAATCAAAGAAAATTAATAATACAAATTCTTAAAATATCGAACAGAACTTAAGTCACAGACAATGGTTTTAAACATCAGCACTAAATAGACTAAATTAAATTAAATTAAGAGGTTGGGGAGAGCCTAGGCTCTTCAAGTTCGGTCCCTCCCCAGTTGTCGGGAAACAAAATGATAGAAACCTGTGTATCGCTCATTTAAATTTGCGCTCTCTAAATACAGGTTTCGATGAGATGACTGCACTGGCAATTGACTTAGATTTTGATGTGTTTGGTATTACTGAAGCTTGGCCTAAGCTGGGTTCACTTTCTGACCACTATGAGATACCTGGATACGTACTCCTTAGGGCTGACAGAGCTGGAAAAGGAGGTGGAGGTGTTGCCCTGTACATTAAGCAAAGCTTAGTTTTCCAAAGAAGGGATATAACAGGAGTCGATCCAGGCATAGAATTTCTCTGTGGTCCTTCAAACGAAAGGAGCTAAACTTGGCGTTGCAATCGTGTACAGACCACCGCAAGTCAGCTACACTTGTCTTGGTTCCTTGTTTCAGGCATTGTTCGTAGACATTGCAGCTGAAATTGACTCCGTCATATGTTTAGGTGATACGAACATTGATTTGCTATCGGCGTCCTGTTATGAAGCAAAACATCTCCATCATCTGCTAAAAATATACAATACTGTACAGCACATCACTGAACCGACTAGAGTCACTTGCACTTCCAATTCAGCCACTTTAATAGACCATATTATTACAAATAAATCAACTCACCTGGATATGTGTGATGCATCAAGTATCTTAGATCATAGAAATAAGAAAATTACTGACCACAAATTAATATACTTTAAATTGAAATTTAAAAAAGAAAAACACACAGCAAAATTTGTCACTTATAGAGACTTTAAAAAGTTTGACATAACTAAGGCAATTGCCAGATTGGGAAGTGTTGGTTGGAAATGAGTAAATGACATTACGACGGGAGTAGACTGCATTAATGAATTTATTACATCTAATATCAAAGACATCTATGACGCATTAGCACCTCTAGTAACAAAACGAGTTACAGAGAAGAAATCACCTCGGAGAAATGATGAAGTGATCAAGCTAACAAAACTAAAAAATAAACTAAGATCAAAGTATAAGAAAACAAGGCAAGATATAGATTGGACAGAGTATAGGAAACTTAGGAATAGACTAAATGGTGTAATATCGAAGACTAAAAAGAAATATTTTGCTGATAACCTGGCAGACTGTAAAGAATAAAGATGCAAGAAAGTTTTGGAAATTTCTTAAACAGAGTGATGTATTTGGTATAAACTGTAATACTCAAATCCCTGATACATTTAAAGTCAATGATATGAATGACTACTTTGTTAAAATGGGGGGTTATTTTGAAGCAGATGCAGATTTAATTGATTTGTATAACAAAGAAAGGAAAAACGGAATAACAAATTTATTTAACTTAAAAGAGGTCTCAGAGAAGGACATTAAATTGGCAATAAATGAAATTACCTCCAGAGCAGTAGGTGTAGATGACTTAAGTATCTTAATGATTAAGGCTGTTTGCCCTTATGCGATTGGTGCATTAACTCACTTGATAAATAAATCTTTATTAACTGGCAAATTTCCTCAGGCATGGAAAAGAAGTGTAGTTCACCCTATGCCAAAAAAATCCAATCCTACTGACATCAGTGATCTCAGGCCTATATCAGTCTTGCCAGCCATTTCTAAAGTACTAGAAACATTAGCAATAAAACAAATTTTAGAACATGTAGAAAAAGAACAAATACTTCCTAAACTACAGTCAGGGTTTAGAAGAAACCATAGTACCATAGTGACCATAGTGAGCTGATGTCTCACTTCCTCTTGACAAAGTCAGGGGAGTGCCGCAGGGGAGCTGTCTGGGTTCCATTTTATTCACCTTGTACACTGCAGACCTTTCCAGTAGCGCACACTTTTGCAATGTGCACGCCTATGCTGATGACTGTCAGTTGCATTTATCCTATGATGTCAATTCAATTGACCAGGCTGTTGCGAGGGTGAACTCGGATTTGGCGAACGTCAGTGAGTGGTCAATGAGACATGGTCTCACTCAATTTAAATGGAGAAAAATGCACAGTTCTCCACCCAATGTCGTCCAAAGGATAATTGATGGAGACGTGCATGTTAAACTTGATCAGAGGGATTTGAAGGTGAGCCACACTGCTAAGACTTTAGGTGTTATACTGGACAGTGGTCTTACTTTTTCTGATCACATCACTCATGTTTCCCAGCTGGCGTTGGGTAGACTGCGGGGTCTGTACAAATGCCAAACCATCCTACCTGAGTCAGCTAAGATTCAGTTGATTCAATCCATTGTATTGTCAGTGCTGTACTATTGTTTTCCTACATACGGCAATAGTATCACAAAGGAGGACATGGACAGGCTCCAAAGACTGCAGAACACCGTAGTGAGATTTGTATATGGTCTTCGGAAACAAGGCCATATTTCTCAATTTCAAAGAAATGCCGGCCTCTTGTCCTCAGCTGCTGTGTGCAGGAGGCAAACCTTCACTCTGGTACACAGGGTACTGGCCGAAGAGAAACCAGCGTACCTCATTGAAAGACTGGTCACCCGCGACCGGGTGTCTCAGCGCAATACCCGACAAGACAAAAAACTTTCCCGAAGGTGAGGTTGGAAGTAGGAAAGAGAGGTTTTTCATACTTTGGGACTAAAATGTACAATGACCTCCACTGTGACCTGAAGATGCTGGGTGACCCAGCTTTTAGATCTATGCTGAAGAAAATGTATATCTGTAAATAGCCAAAATCTTGTAAATAGAGGTATCAGTATTTTGTTTTGTCATTAGTTTTAACATTGACTATTGGATACAGAAGAAGACATCCCATCCATATGGATCAGCTTAGGTACATTTTTTACTAAAAAAGAATGTAGTTTAATAGTCAAAGGTTTTAAGTTAGGATTAGTTAATTGACATCATGTAAAACAGTTTGTACTGAGGAGCGCTTGCTAATAAAAGGCATTTTTATTTATTATTTATTTAATTATTTATAAAAGCAGCTTATTATATTACCTTGTTTTTTCACTAGAAAATCAAAATAGAGGTGTTTGAGAACATCTAGGTTTGTTGGTTGGGTGTTGCAAACAGAGAACCTTTAGTATCTAAAAGAATTTGAAAACCATTTTTGTTATTTAGTAACAATAGATGCAGTTGTAGAATAACGACTCTTTCATCCTGGCCACAGATAAGTAAGGTACAGATGAAACAGCTTATGGGACGACCGTGCTCTTTCAGCTCTGGCATGTTGGGGAGGAAATATACTTGTGACGAGCAAGGAAGAGCCTGAACGGCGAGTGCTGTTCCTTCACCGTGAGCGTTGTAGTACATGTTGGCGAGGAGGGCAGTTTGAGACTTGTGTCGCTTGGGGTGTATCCTCTGCTCCTTACTTCTCTGTGCCCTGGCTCAAATATTAAAGTTGTCGCTAGGCCTTACTATATGTATTTCATAACCTTATATATTTTTTCCTGATCCTATTCCATTTGATCATGATAATCATGTATTTTCTTGTTTGTAATTATTTGTATTTTAACACATTCAGATGCAGATGAGAAAGAGAGGAGCATTTTCAATGTAGATGATTTTGCCTACCACTTGGTCCAAGCAGTAGAGAAGTCCAACAGGCCAACTTCATGTGCAATCGAACACAAACCCATTGTGCTGGATAACTACGTTGGCCTTGGATCTCTTATTCACAATAAAAACGCTCTTGGGTTCTTCAAAATCAGAGGCAAATTTAGTTTTTAGATCCCCTAGCTGCCCATGAACCTATGAATACCTATGAAACACTCCTTATGCCCAGTATTTTACCAATATTTTGTAAGAAACCAAAGTCAATTCAAATGTACTTTTCAATGTAGTCATCATCGACTTTAAAAATACCATTATTTGTAAGGATATTTATTTTGAGATTTGTATTTATTAATTATAATTTATTGTTAGCTTGTCTGATTCAATCAAGAATCAAGAAGTTTATTCACCATTGAGTAATACGAGATTACAATAGGCTTCATCAGTTATATACTGAAAGACAGTTAGATGGTAACAATAATGGTAATGAGGTAAAATCAATATAAATTGAAAGTAGTAACAACAAAATAAATAAGCGATACGATAACAACAGTAACAATAACAAGATATACAAATACAGATAGTCAATAAAGGACCCAACATTTAGTTTACACTATATATCACATTCTAAAAAATCTGTTAGCCTATAGAATAAAATGTGTGACTATAGTTCGGCCGCTTAGAAAACGACCTGCGCGCTAATGCTAAACCAATGCTGGAGGAGGTCGCTTTCTAAGCGGCCGAACTATAGTAAGCCAATCATGAATCTTATTTTCAAATTATTTTAAATCCAACAACTTAAATGATTCTGAAGTTTTGTTAAAACATTTTATTTGTTGATATTTGTGACACTTTGCATACTTTTCTAGTCTTGGAATTGATAAAACTATTTTTTGTTATTTCATGTTTGATAATAATGAATGTCACTAAAACGACAAAAGTCTGTAATCATATATTATTGTCTTGTTACAGTTAATATTGTAGTAGTTTCTTTTTTCTAACTGTTATCAAAGCTTACTTACTTGATTCTTGAGATAGAATTTATATACTGTAGCTTTTATATTATAATATATTATAGGCCTGACAGTTTTAAATAAAACATCTTGAATCACTTAGTTACAAGAGACATTTCAATATAATGATTGTGTAAAGCATGTCATTACTTTTTATTACTTATACAATTTTACTCTTTATTCAGTACCCTAAAAAAATTCTTTTGTTTGTCATAGGGAGTCTCATGAACAATTACCTGCTACTGTTGCATCTGAGACAATTGTTTTGTTTCGAAAGGTTAAAATAAAATGCATTTAAATGTTTCATTTTTGTTCTTGGTACATAATTATATATTCCCTTACATGGACGGAAGTAGATGTTTATAGTATACTAGCAACAGAGCCCGTTGTGGTTAAATACAACGGTCTCTAGTAAATTAATGGTTGTGAAATCCATACACCACTTTACTCACTAATATTAATGGTACAGATTAAGCACATAACATTAGAATCGCATACTTAACATAAGGAACTAATTAAACACAAATGCAAATTGTTAACAACTACTTAATCAAAGAAAAATAAATTAAACTAGTGGCCTGTAGGGACATAAGTCCCTAAAAAGCTCAAATGTTAAACAAATTGTCGTAATATTTAAACAAACTCAGAATCAAATTATCTATGTTTTTGGATAAATATCCCGGTACAACATATCTTTTGCATAAAAAATCAGTTTGTTGTTTGTCATTGTTTGCTTTTGTTGACATGATCTTCAACCGCTAAATTAACACCCCGACCCAGTTATTATTTCTAAGTTTATACTCCAAAAAAACAACAACAAGTAAAGGTTCAACAAAAATTTGTATAAAGTAGAGGCAAAACATTTTTTTTCTTTTCCGAGTTGGGTTAAAGGTCTTCTACCCAACCGATTTTCATAATTTTGGTCTTAAAATAAAGCTATGCAAGCACATATTTGTCATCAAGCATCATTATTAATTCATCTAATGTATTACTCAACAAAAAAATATAAATTAGATTTATTAGATTTTTTACTTCAATGAAAGATGTATTCCAACAGTTCTAATTACATTACCCTATATATGTTTTATAAAAACCTTTAGTGAAATACCAGCTTTCATTTGAGCTATTGATTATTAAGATTCCGATCTTAATAATCCTACCTAAAGCACACTGCTGAATCACGAATCAACAATAATTATTATAATCGTTTTAGTACTTATCTGCAATCAATGATACGTAACTCAAATTTTATTTAAGTTATTTTATATGTCTTGGTCTTAAAATACTTCAAAGGCTTTCAATTGAGATATTGATAGTTTTAATAAGTTAAGTTAAAGATATACTGTATCGCTCAATCAGAAAAAATAAATTTAATTATATCTTGCGGATATGGAATTTAGTTTTAGATATATTTACTCAATTCTAATTACGTTATTCTATTTGTTTTGACCTAAGAAGTGAAATACTTCCATTTGAATTATTGATTATTAAGATCGGACGTACCTAAAGCACACTGCTAAATCACGAACAACCCAAATAAAAAAAATTGAGTTTTTTATCATTGATTTATATTTAAAAGGTCTTGCTTGCAACCTCAACAGCAACTGTCAGACTTTGACGGGTTTCACCTAGTAAATCTTGAAAAAAACAAACTTTGATAATTATTTGCAAATCTAAGCAAATTAGGCTTTCCAATGACCTATTAATTAATAAAATCGTTTCTGTAGAACTGTAGATTTAATTGTACAAAGTTTGACATTAAAATCTGTAGTTCAGTATTTTCTCACCATTATAAATTTGGAGGTTGCTTAACGTTTTTGCAAAATACTTTGAAATGGCGAGGAAATCGACCAAAGTAGAAGGTGATATTCTGATAGAGAATAAAATTTCCTACAAATTACTATTGTGTATTTCTGGAAAATACTCAATAAAGGCAGCCTAAAGTTGGCTACAAATATAAACTTGGAAAAAGGCGTTTTAAATGTATTATTGTTTATTTTTTTGTTTTACCTCAAATATGTAATAAAATCAAATTTTCATAATTATTTGCAAATTTCCACGAATTAGGCTATACAACGACCCATTAAGTAACAAAATCGGACCGGTAGAAGTCTTGATTTAGTTGTACAAAGTTTAACAAAAATATATCTAATTCAGTATTTTCTCACCACTATAAATTTGGAGATCACTTAGCTTATTGCCAATAACTTTTAAATGGAGGGGAAATCGACCAAAGTGGATGTGATATTCTGAAAGAGAATAAAATTTACTACAAATAACTAACTATGCATTTTTTGAAAATGCTTAATAAAGGCAGCCAAAAGCTGGCTACAAATAGAAACTTGAAAAAAGCAGTTTTTAATATATTTTTGTTATTTTTACTTTTTTACCACAAAGATTAAATAAAATCACACTTTCATAATTATTTGCAAATGTACACGAGTTGGGCTTTCCAATGACCCATTAATTAACAAAATCGGTCCAGTAGAAGTCTAGATTTAGTTGTACAAAGTTGAACAAAAATATCCCTAATTCAGTATTTTCTCATTAGTATAAATTCGGAGGTTGCTTAGCTTTTTTGCAAATAACTTTTAAATGCTGAGGAAATCGACTAAAGTGGTAGGTGATATTCTGAAAGAAAATAAAATTTCCTACAAATTGATACCATACAATTCTTGGAAACGCAAAAAAAAAGGCGGCCAAAAGTCTCACCCAAATAAAAAGTGTGAAAAACACCGTTTTCAATGTATTTCTTATGGAAAAATGTTTTTTTTTTAATTTTCACCATAAATCATAACAAAAACAAACTTTCATAATTATTTGCAAATCCACACAAATTGAGCTTTCCAACGACCCATTAATTAATAAAATCGGTCCAGTAGAACTCTAGATTTAGTTGTACGAAGATTTTTAAAACTGAATTATATATCTTATCTTATCTTACTAATATTATAAAAGTGAAAGTTTGTGTGTTTGTTTGTTTGTTTGTTTGTTTGTTTGTTTGTGTGTTTGAAGGCCAATCACGACGGATTGGGCTGAAATTTGGCATGATGATAGCTCACATTCCCGATTAACATATAGGCATATTCTTATCTCAAAAATCCCTTCGGGCTCCGCCCCAGTGTCTCCGTAGTTCCCCATGTTAACCTTATGAGTATTCATATTTAAAGGGAATTAAAGAATTTAGTCAGCTGTTTCAACTAAAAAAAGTTGGTTCCATGATATAGAAAAGCATTAAAAAGTTATAAGATTTACCAACAGGGTGCAGCACTATATTTTTTTTTGCATTTATGTAAACAGCTAATTTGAACTAAGCAGCAACAAACAACTGTGATACGCAATGAGAACTGTCAAAGTAGGATTGTTTACAGTTATGTTTATGTTTTTAATGTCATGAATAATTTGTGATTTTTAAAATTTGTAATACTTTATTTGTCTTTATTGTTTAGGAGAAGAGGTAGAACATTATGGCTATGGTAGATGTGTAATACCATAGTATACCGTCAATTGAAAGAAGCAAATTTTATCAAACTTTGTCCTCCCCCATTGCAAACGCAAAGCTTGAGTATAACTGCAATAAGCAATTTAAACTTATATGCCAACCCCGTACGAAGGACAGGTACTCTGCTAGTAGAATAGATAATTTTGCGCAAAAAATTGTGTAATAGTACACAAACATATGTTACATGGGCCTATCATAATTTTCGTAGTTTATAAGCAAGAATTTTTTTTTCTTTTCTTTATTTTATTTACAATCTGCTCAAGTTGAACAATAAGTAAATTATATAAATAATAATACAACATTAACTTGAAGAACATGAGCTAGTGATTGACCACTGTCAACACTAGCTAACAAAGAGAATTTTGATAACACTTAACCAAATCTGAATGGGAGGTCCAATATTGTATGTCGCTTCAGTCTGTAAATGGTGTCGTGATTGTCCAATAAATTAAGTGCAGGATGATTTGAATGATTTTCCAATTTTACAATGTATTTTTCACTATATTATGTAATTCCTTCTTTAACTGTTCGAATTTGAAGATCATTATGAAGTGTTCTGTTGGTAACAAACCAAGGTGCGTTGACAATTTTACGTAATAATTTTGATTGGTAACGTTGAATAATTTCAATGTTTGAGGTACTTGCTGATCCCCAAAGCTGAATACCATAAGTCCAAATTGGTTTTAGAACTATTTTATACAGTAACAATTTATTTGGTGTACTAAGTTTTGATTTAGATCCAAGAAGCCAATTAAGTTTAGTTCTTTTTAAATTTAGATGTTGTCTTTTAGTCCAGATATGTGCCTTTCAATTAAGCTTTGCATCTAAAAGCATGCCCAAGTATTTTATTTCTATTACTTGAGGAAGGTGAATATTGTTCATGGATACTGGAGGACATGTAGCCTGATTTAGGGTAAAAGTAATGTGTGCTGATTTATTTTTTTATTAATTTTGAACCTCGCATGTTTTAAACCAATGTGAAATTTCATCCAAGTTTAGCTGTAAATTTGCTATAGCTTGAGCCGGATTGTCGTGGACAGATAAAATCGCCGTGTCATCCGCAAACGTAGCAACCATAGTGTTTACACTTTCTGGTAGGTCCGATGTATAGAGAATATACAAGTATGGTCCAAGTACGCTTCCTTGGGGGATTCCTGATTCTATAGGGTAAAGGTCAGTTAAGTAATTTTGATGTTTAATTTGGAAAGTTCTGTTGGTAAGATATGATTTCAAAATAGGAAAAACTGAATGGGGTAGTAACTTCTTAATTTTGAATAGTAAGCCAGAGTGCCATACTTTGTCAAATGCCTGACTGACATCGAGGAAAGCAGCCGAACAAAATTGTTTGTTTTCCAAACAGTTTCGAATCGTATGAACAACCCTATGGACCTGTTCCATGGTGCCATGTCTCCGTCTAAACCCGAATTGGTGTCCTGGAATGACGTCGTCTTCTTCAAAAAGAGCTTGTCGTCTTTTGAGGAACAATTTCTCAAACAACTTAGACACTATAGTTAAGAGACTTATAGGTCTGTAAGAAGTGATTTCATGAGGAGGTTTTCCTGGTTTTTGGTATGACAACTAATTGGGCTTTCTTAAATTGAGTTGGTATGTGGTGTAGTCTCAATATAGAATTAAAGAGAAATGTAATAAAAATAATTCCTTTCCTCGGCAGTTCTTTTAACATTTTCCCAGTGATAGAATCGTAACCAGGAGATTTTTTCGGATTTAGCGATTTGTCAATGGTTGCCTTAATTTCTGTAGGTATGAATTTTTCCAGAGGAAAGTCAAATTGAAGTGTAGAGTCCAAGAACTCTATTACTTCTTCTTCATTATTAAAGACACCTACATTTGGCTTGAATACATTAAAATTCAAATATATTTATTATATAAAATAGGCAGAGGATACGCGTCCGGTAACCGGACGTGGATTAGACGTCCGGCAATTACTGTCATAACCTAACCTAACCAACCAAACTTGCTGATAGTGAAAAAATCGAATTAAGGTGAAATTCTTTCTCTATAAAAAAAATTATAAATGCCAAAAATTCTAATAAAAGATGTACAGTTAAGAATAAATGGTATTCAATGCAAACTCTTCGACAAAAAGTTAAAGTCATCAATGGGATTCGAACCCTGGACCTCTTGCATATCAGCCGAGCACCTTATCCACTACACCACGAACACCGATGGCTGGTCATTGTATTGTTGTGGTAAAGGCGTTCCAGGCTCCCGCAACCCCATGACGTCATTGCCGTACGCCTTATCCACGTCCGGTTACCGGACGCGTATCCTCTATGTATAAAATAATAGTGGTTTAGTTACCTTTACTTTCGTTTTTATATTTATTATGAAAATTACAACAGCTTGGCCTCACCAAGTTTAAAAAAAACTTGTCGGTGAGGTCCAATTGATACATATGGCTAACAAACAAATAGTTACCGGTACATTTTTTTCTCTCTATTTTTTTAACAAAGTTTTCTTAACACTAATACCAAAACCCTACCTTAGGCTGACGTTAACCGAAACCCCCGGTCTGTGAGACCCCATTTGAAAAATAATGGACCCCACTTAGACACACACAAATCGAAACCCTCGGCCTGTGAGACCCCGCTTTAAAATAGACTAACGATGGGCTTCTGAGACGGGCATGTTATGAACAGACAACCTGTCAAGGTCACGGCACCCATGCAAAATGAACAAACAATATATCAATACCTAGCGGAGGAAAAGGGGGGAAGGTATTGGGGGAATGGAATCTCCCAAGTAAACAGTGTTGCCAACATGCGTTTTTGAAAATTCCCGTGGGCCTAACAGACCGGGGTTTTGGTATTAGTGTAAATATATTATATTTCTACGGCGGTTTGTGGCAGGCACTTTAACTTAAAACAAAGTCGTTGGCAGCACACTAAAAAGTCTAAAATGTAGTTACATAAGTATTGCTTTATAATCTACGGAATTCTTTTTGAATTGCTCATGTTTGGTCCTCTTTGTTTTTCATGGTTTGTAGACCATGTTTGAACTGTTTGTCGAGCTGAGCTGACTGAAAAAGAAGAAAAATAAAAAAAAACCTGATACTGAAAACGTTTGGTTTGAAAGAAGAAAGAACATCTCTCACTGTGAAACGTCCATGCATGCATGCATTCTCACAAAGCAGAGAAAAGTAATAATAATAACAATAATAGTACGTCAAAACTTGTATTTCTTCCATATAAAATGTTTTATTGTATTGTGTCCTTAACATAGTGGGTTTGGTATGTGTTTCATAGTATTATGATTGTTTCCTAACAAAGCCTTAGCCTAATTGAAATCCTGGTTTTTGTCTGTGCTGGTGTAGCCTACTGAATACTAAGTATTAAGTGTTTGTAAAAGTGTCTATGTTAGTGTGATTTTGTGTCAGTGTGTAGTTAGATGCCACCTAGGCCTAGTCATTTTTGCCTGAATCAGATCATTTGGGCCAAAGGTAAGTTTAGGTCACAGCTTGAAAGCCATTCGAAGACTGCTATTTTGTAGGCCCTTAGGTTCTGTATATTTTCTATCCTTGTTGGTAGGCTATTAAACAGGTATGGCACTAAATACTCTGCCCAGTCTCTGTAGTGTTGGGTATTGGCGTTCTGTATTTTATAACATTCCTTGTATGTATTGCCCTATGTGATTTGGTTTTATACAAACTGTTTCCATGGTTCTGGATTAAAACATTGAATACAAAGATTCCTTTTGGAGTTAGAAGTTTGTTTATACAATATTTAGTATCATCTTGGCTATTATGCTCTCCCCTTAGGCCTAATGCCCTTAAACATCTTTTCTGCAGGCTATTTACTATTTTTAAATGGCTATTTGCAGCAGTTCCCCACACATTAATGCCATACCTCATTACAGACTCAAATAAAGATTTGTAGACAACTATTTTAACCTCTGGAGTAATTTTATTTCCTAAATTGTACATCAATGCAGTACATGCGCCTAGTTTTCTATTTAACTCAGAAACATGATCTTTCCAAGTTAATTTATAATCTACTGTAAGGCCCAAATAGTTTGTTTTATCTGTCACCTTTATGTAAGCACAGTTACACTCTTTTAAGCCCTTTAAACAGTTGCAATCATGGTACTTAATCATTACACTCCCCTCTAGTTTGATATTTTTGGGGTGAAAATGCAAGATACAAGTTTTTTGCTCGTTAATAATTAGATTAAATGTTTACAAACACTGCTATCTAGGAAGTTACTGTTGGTGAATATTGTTTATATTTTGACAAGGGAAATTTGGACCTTCATTTTATCATTCAAATTTGGTGAGAATATATTTTTTTTTTTATTATCGATTGTGATTTTTGATTTTTAACATAGAAGGACTTTATTAAATATCCTCATCTGTACATCAATGTACATACAATTGCTATCCTACTGTAATTAGTGAAGGTTTAATTGTCATATAACATTTAAAAATATTATATAGACATTTATGCTTAAAATATTTAAAATTTAAAAAACTATTTTTTCTGTGCAATATGAAAAATAAAACAAACAAGTATCCCTGTGGGAAATGTCTTGCAAATGTAAGTATGTGCAGCAAAGCAGTGCTATGCAAAGGCATCAGCTGCAATCAATGGTTGCATTTAAAGTGCACTGATTTAAGTAATGAGGACTATGAAAAAATTAAATAAACGGTATCAGCATTCTGACACATACTTTCTCCCATAAGTTAGTCAACAACCTTTATCATGTGTAAGCGGTGTGAGTAAATATACGGTTATAGGATTTGTACAGTTTTCTACAGAATTTAAAGGACAATAACATACTAAATTTTTATCAAAATCGTTCGGGCCATTTTTGGAAAAATCCTATTTTTCCGTTATTTTATGGGGTTTTATGGGAAAATCCCCATTAAAAATCAAAATTTAAAAAAAATAAAAAAACTATCAAAATTGTAAGGACCATAACATACTATGTTAAATCAAAACCGGATTTTTGTCTAAAATCCTATTTTTTGTTAATTTATGGGGTTTTTATGGGAAAATAACATAGTTTACCATAACTTTTGAACCGTAATTTTTACAGAAATGGGATTTGTACAATTTTTTTCAGAATTTAAAGGGCTACAACATACTAAATTGTTATCAAAATCGTTCGGGCCATTTTTGAGAAAACCCGATTTTTCCGGTTTTTTATGGGTTTTTATGGGAAAATCCCCATTAAAAATCAAAATAAAAAAAAATAAAAAAACTATCAAAATTGTAAGGACCATAACATACTATGTTAAATCAAAACCGGATTTTTGTCTAAAATCCTATTTTTTGTTAATTTATGGGGTTTTTATGGGAAAATAACATAGTTTACCATAACTTTTGAACCGTAATTTTTACAGAAATGGGATTTGTACAATTTTTTTCAGAATTTAAAGGGCTACAACATACTAAATTGTTATCAAAATTGTTCGGGCCATTTTTGGAAAAATCCTATTTTTCCGTTTTTTTATGGGGTTTTATGGGAAAATCCCCATTAAAAATCAAAATTAAAAAAAAATAAAAAAAAACTATCAAAATTGTAAGGACCATAACATACTATGTTAAATCAAAACCGGATTTTTGTCTAAAATCCTATTTTTGGTTAATTTATGGGGTTTTTATGGGAAAATAACATAGTTTACCATAACTTTTGAACCGTAATTTTTACAGAAATGGGATTTGTACAATTTTTTTCAGAATTTAAAGGGCTACAACATACTAAATTGTTATCAAAATCGTTCGGGCCATTTTTGAGAAAACCCGATTTTTCCGGTTTTTTATGGGTTTTTATTGGAAAATCCCCATTAAAAATCAAAATTTCAAAAAAATGAAAAAAACGCCTGGAGATAAAATGGTTTAGAACCTACATACCAAATTTCATTGAAATCGGACCACAGGCGTAGTCTCTAGCTCTGTATACATCCAGACACACAGACACACGCACACACACACACACACACACAGACATCACTTCGAAAATCACTTTTTTGGGTCCAGGGGGACCCAAAACGAATATATCCACTAAAAACTCAAACTCGAAAATTTTGACGAAAACAATACTTTCTCCATATGGTATAGGGGGAGAAAGTAAAAATCAATCATTAAGAAGTGGTTTTGTTCAAACTGCCAATTGACAAACTCTAACGATGTAAACGACAATGAGGATAGGGTTACATATGAAGACATACAAAAAGAACTGGAATCCCAGGAACTTATAATTAAAAATTTGTCAGACGATCTTACTAAAGCATATGAAGAGATTACAAATCTAAAAACTCATACCACAAATCTTGAAACCCTGGTTCTCAAAAAAGAAGAAAGCATCGAGTTACTGGAAAGGGAAATTGAGAAAGCTAAAAGAAACAAGTCTGAATGCAAGTGTCTCGATAATCACAAAGCTTCCACAAGAAAAGGTCTTCCAGCAAAACTATTTACCCCTGTCAGCAGCACTACAAAAAGACACATTTAGACACAGAAAAAACTAAAGACCATTCATTTACAGTTGTTAAAAGTAGAAAATCAAAACTTACAAAAGATATCATTCCTCAAGATAGAAATGTTAATTTTATCTCCAAAAATCAATATGTGGTGCTATCAGTAGAAGAAGAAGAAAATAGTCCAAAAGAGCAGTTAGTATATACGTCGTCACCAAGAAGAAAGCAGAAGCTCCTTATATGTGTGGATAGTCATGGAAGAGACCTTGCTTGGAATCTGAACCAAATTCAACGTACATATGAAGCTGTGGGATTTGTCCGACAAGGTGGTCACACATTTCAAGTTCTCGACAACCACAACATCGAAGAAGAAAAATTGGGAAAAGAGGATGGTCTAGTGATTCTTTGTGGCACCAACGATGTGGCAATAAATAATGCTCAAGATGCAGTGAGGAACATCGAGTCAGTTCTAGGCAAAATAACAGGTACTGGATCCAAAACTGTTGTAGTTGACATACCAAATAGGTATGACCTGGTGGATTGGTCCTGTGTAAACCAGGAGGTGAAAAAGACTAACTGTGCACTTAAAGAAATGTGTAAAAGTTTTGAAAATGTGAGTTTGGTTGAGGTTAGCAAAGCAGAAAGACATTTACACACCCAACATGGCATGCATCTTAATAAAAGAGGCAAGGTGTGCCTAGCAACTCAAATAGCCAAAGCCCTGGACAACATAAAGGAGCAAGAGCCCAAAACAACCCCAAGGACCGGCACAGAAAAAACAACAGATGACATTGTGATGACACCGGAGAACAGCACTCGAGCTTCCGAAGACAACACAAGGCCAGCGGGAAACTCACCTTCCCAGACGCCGATCCACTCCAGGTAGACCTACCCCTGCATTGTACTAGAGACTTAACCATTTAAATATACAATCTATTCGTAATAAGGTAGAAGCTCTAGAATTATGGTTAGACAAATACCCCTTTGATATATTGACAATAAACGAACATTGGCTTGGCAAAGATGAATCAACACTGTACATACCGACTGGCTATGCATTAGGTAGCATATTCTGTAGGAATGCGCAATTAACTAGGGGTGGAAGCGCAATTTTTGTTAAGAATGCTATTGATTTTAAACTGATAGACATTGAAAGGTTCTGTGTTGATCTTTGCTTTGAGGCAGCAGCTATAATTTTGTCAAAGATTAATGCCATTGTTGTTGTAGTTTATCGTACTCCTAAGTCAGATACCAATACATTTTTTCATAAGTTGGAGTATCTCCTAGAATTTTTAAATGAAAAGTTTGTAAACTTAAAACTTATTTTAACTGGAGATTTTAATATAGACATAAAAAAAGAATCTAATGAATGTTGCTGTTATCTTGATTTACGTAGATCCTTGAATTTGTATTGTTTAAATGACCAAAGCACAAGACAAGAAGCTTGCTTGGATAATATAATAACAAACCTTGATAGGTCAAGCATAGTGTGCAGAGTATTGGAGCCTAATTTGTCTGACCATGCTGGCGTGTCTGCAGTTTTTTTTTTAACTGGGGGGTAGGCCTAATGGATAAAAGTACTGTAAAAAATGCATTTGTATTGAAAAGAGTGCTTTCTGCTAGCTCAGTTTTAAAGTTTAAAGAAATATTGTCACAATTCAACTGGTCACAGCTTAAACAATACAACAACGTTGACCAAGCTTTTGAACACTTTTTATTTGTTTTGACTACTTCTTTAGAAGAATGCTTAAAATTAGGAAAATAAAAAATAATAAATCTAAAAGGTCAAAAATCACATGGTTTACACCAGAGTTAAAGAACATTAGAGATTTCATTGTTACTTTACATGATAGGTATAAGTTGTCAATAGGTGGTGAAAATGAACAAAGGCATAAACATATCTATAATGAAGCAAAAAGAAAATATAGGGCCAAAATTAAAGAAGCCAAAATATCTGCAAATGACAATTACATAAAACATTCTAAGAATAGCTGTAAAGCTGCTTGGGATATAAAAGGTTGAGTCTAATCGTTCTAAAGTTAAACAAGAAGTGCCTGTGAGCACTAATGCTTTTAATGACTATTTCATAAGCTCTGTTTCACATACAACGATAAATAATACTGCAGCCATTGACTTAGTAGATAGATAATTATATTTCTAGTTGTAATGGAGGAATCAATTGTTTCAAGTGGCAAAGCATTGATCATAGCAAAGTGTTAAAGAGTGTCTCTAAGTTAAGTTCATCCCAAAGTGAAGATCAAGATTATTATGGGTTTTCCAACAAATTATTAAAAGAAGTAATTGGGGTACTTGTAGACCCTTTGACATTCTTGTTCAATATGATGTTGGATCATGGTGTATTTCCTCAGGCATTAAAAGTCACAAAAATAGTTCCAGTTTATAAAAAGGGGGAGAGATCACATCCATCTAGTTATCGGCCAATCTCTCTAATACCTATATTTAGTAAGGTTTTTGAAAGTTGTGTGAAGGACCAACTTAGTTTATTTTTTGGTAGTAATGGTTTGCTATGTAAAGATCAATTTTTGAACACAACCAAAGCCATAGAAACAATAGTAGAGAATGTTTTGGAAAACTTTGAAAATAAATATTTATCATCTGCAACTTTAATAGATCTCACAAAAGCTTTTGACACAATCTCCCATGAATTAATTGTAAGTAAATTGTGTAGTTATGGAATAAGGAACTCTGAACTACAGTTGATATCTTCTTACTTAAGTAACAGAAAGCAGATTATACCATTTGGTTGTAAAAGATCAAGAACATTCTGATTTCAAAACAATTCAGGTAGGGGTCCCTCAAGGATCGGTATTGGGCCCTTTCCTATTTATAGTTGCAGTAAATGATTTTGCCTACAATATGCCATGTAAAGCAGTATTATATGCCGATGACACCACTCTTCTGAATCAAAGCAATGATTTAAATGGTTTATTAATTGAAGAAAATAATTCAATGATAGCAGCTGAGGAATGGTTTAAAGTTAATGGGTTACTTGTTAATAATAGTAAAACAGAAAACATTGTATTCTCTTTAAAAAATAAATCTATAAATGAAGACATTAAACCAGTAAAACTATTAGGATTATACCTAGATAGCAGACTTGACTGGAAATCCCAAATAAATCAGCTGTGTAGAAAACTATCTAGAGTTACTTGATTACTTACCAAATTAAAAAATTGTGTTAGTTCCTCAATGTTAGTTACAGCTTACTATGCTTTTTTTAATTCCCATTTAATGTATGGAATAACACTTTGGGGTAATAGCTCAGATTCTGAGAAAGCATTTAAATGGCAAAAAAAGCTATTAGGATAATGGCAAACATTCCTAACGGAGAGTCATGTGTTCCACATTTTAAAGAATTCCAAATAATGACTCTTCCGTGGTGGAAATGTATATTTTAGCTTAGTTAGTGTTAAGGAAAACTTAAATAGCTATAGTTTTAGAAGTGAATTTCACAAATATAATACTAGACGGAACTATTTACTTGATTGCATATCTATAAAACTAGAAAAATCTAAGCCATTTGTTTATGAAAGTCAAGCTTTTTAACAAGCTGCCAAAATAAGCCTGGACTGTGAACCTAAGCAGATTCAAAATAACTCTGTCAAAGTGGTTAAAAGAAAATGTTTTTTATTCTGTTAACAAATTTTTGGCCTGTGATATTAGTACATTAATATTTTAACTTATTTAGATAGTGATTTTGTACTTGTAGCTGTTTTTTCAGTGTCTATATCTATATGTCTGTTTTAATTTATTATTTTATATTTGTCCATATTGCACATTTGATGTCTTATAATACTGTATTTGACTTTGTCTGTGACTTTCCATAAAGAGTAATCCGTAGCTTCCGTAGCCGACAAAGATTGAGTATATTCATCAAACCATCGGTTTTTTGTGTCGTACAATATAATCTTTTCAAATTCTGTGCTGCTCGGTTAAAGTTGGCTTTATCATTTGGGTTTCTTGAGTTTTGCCAAATTCTTCTGAGTCGTCTCTTTTCTGCTATATTTTTCTTGATATGAATTGGGTAGCCTAGGCCTATTTTCTCCGTTCTTTCGTGAGAGGTGTGGAGGTGTGTAGAGGTGTGGATTCTTTGGCAGAATTTTGAATACAGTCAACAAAGTGATCAACAGCAGCTTCTACATTTTCAGGACTACGTAGCTGTATGTGTAAATTTAAGTTTTGATTTATTCCTTTTTTATTTATTCCCTATTTTTATTATTTATTAACCTATTTTTATTGATTTATTATTAAATTTTGAAATTGATTCCAGTCCGTGTATTTATTGAAAAATATGTCCCCTGGTTCTTTGTGAAATATTTCGGTACTTAAATTTAACATAACTGGTGAATAGTAAGAAGATAGGTCAAGACAAGATTTTACTTCAGTGTAATTTTGGTTAATACCTTTTGAAATAAAAAAGTCTTAACAGATCAGGGATTTTTCGCATATCAGTGGGCCAGTAGGTAGGTTCACCAGTTGAAAAGTGGGTGAACTGATTGTCATTCATTAATCTTGAAAGCTGTCTTCCTCTGGTTGTAGCCAAACGTGACCTCCATTCTTGATGTTTTGCATTAAAATCACCCCCTGCAATAAATCTATTACCAAGAGTGTTGAAATACTGTTCAAATTGATTGTAAGTTATAACATGCCTTGGAGGGCAGTACACAGCTGAAATTGTAATAGGACCAAGCCAATCTTCTAAAACAATGGTGGAAGCTTGAAGATAATCTTCCTTAAAACATGGTAGGTAGTTCATAGTGTTTAATCGTGTCCCGAACTAGGATTGCAGTTCCTCCATGTGCAGTGTTGTCAGGATGATTAGTGTAGTACAATTTGTAATATGGAATTTTGATATAGGTTCTATCAGTAAAATGAGTTTCCGAAATAAGCAATACATCTAATTTGTGTTGAGTAATGAATAATTGAACCTCTTGGCTATGCTGAGCCAAGCCATTAGCATTCCATAATGCCACTTTTAGGAGAATATTCGTTTTAGGCGGGCAATAACAGTAGTAAGAAGATTAAGTTTAGTAATAATCTGTTCTGCTTGTTTGGATAATATGCTCTCAAAACGTGAAAAACAATTTTTTATAGTGTCAGACAGATTGTGAGATTATGTGGTTTGTTCACTAACATGATGATGACTGGAGTGACCAACTTCACTACCATTCCGCACAGTTTGAGCAAATGTTATCCCTTCTTTTACTAATGAACTTTTAGGTAAGGTATTACTGGTATTAGAAATGTCTGTGTGGAACTCTGAAGACCCAGATTACTTTGATTAGGACCAAGAGTCTTTTTTCTGAGAGGAGGGAACTGCTTATTTTGTATATCTCTATAAACAGGGCAACCTTTGTAATTTGCAGAGTGCTTTCCTGAGCACAACACACAAGACGGGGGTACATCAGGTGGTTTAGGGCAGTCTTTGGTATCATGTTCCTGTGTGCATTTAGCACAACGATACTTGTTGTGACAGTAAGATCTAGTGTGCCCATACTGCTGGCAGCGTTTACATTGGACAATTTCTTTTTTTGAGGTGGTTCAAATAATACCTTAGCATTTAAAATTAATTGTGTTTGAAATATTTCCTTATTATTGTCGTTAGGCTCTAGGTCTATGAAAAAAAAGAGACATTGGTTTCTTCGAAAATTTGTTCCTTACATTATAGTTAGATTCCTTAACCTTGTGTCCATTTTCCTCAATAGCAGCCTTCAAGTCGTCAATGCAAGTTGAATAGTCCATTCCTTTCAGTACGACCCTATAAGCTTGTTCCTGTTTCAGCTGGTATGTATGGAAACACACATTCAAAATCTGTCAGCCCTCGCACTATTTTCCTGTAGCCGTCAGAGGTTGCAGGAAACAATTTAATTTTGTCTTGGGGAAGGCATTTGTAGGAATATCCAGCGCTTGTTACCATCGTATTCAGAGATCTGATCATCGGTGCAACGTTCGTAACGCCGGGAAGAAATATTGGTGGGGGTTTTTGACTCTTTAGGCTTGTTAGTCACAAGTTCATCATCCATTGCATCGGAGGACAGTGGCGCAAAATTGTTTTTGAGAGTAATTCCTTGTGAAGAAACAACATTTTTTGCTGTGGTTTGATAAATTCGATGGAGTTTTTGTCCATTTTCTGGTAACAGCATCAAGTTTCTTTTGCCATTTCTTGATACAACAGTTTGCCAGTTGTTTTCTGAGTCACATTTATAAGATCTTCTTCACTGGTGATTTGAGAGTTTGATACCTCTAGAATAACACTTGGTTCTCCTATAAATTGGGTGTAGTCATGATCTGGTCCGTTGTCGTTGTCATAGTTACAATAGTAAACTACACTAACCTCAATATAAGTAACGAGCAAAAACGGTAAAAAAGTCCAAGAAAATTGAAACAAACACTGTTTTTGCTGATTACATTGTAAGTATGATCACTTTAGAACAAATTGAAACAAAAACTAAACAGAAATTATAATTAAATTAAATAAAATAGTGAATATTTTCTGGAGGAAAAAATAAACCTGTGTTCCTGCAAAAATCAACAGCTGGTTATTATAAGCAAGAAAATGTATTATACATTAAATTAATCTTGTTTTTACCAGAAAACCAAGTATTAACTAAATACAGAATACAGCGGAACGTCACTAATAGAAAATTTACCCCTATATAGCAAACAAAATAAAAATTCCTTTATAGTAATTTCTTTAATAATTTACTTAGCCCTGTATAGGTAACGAATATATCCAAAATACTTTTTTTTCACCCCCCAATACATATGTACCCCCGTTGAGAAGGAAAAATATTTGTGATTGCTATAAACTGAATATTTCTATCTATTTCGGTTTTAAAAATACATATTTGTTTCCATATTTAATTTACACACTGTAAAGTATCATGTAACAGTAACATCTTCATTTTGTGATAGGCTATTAACTTTTGTATTTATTTGAATTTATTACACATTTTATAGCCACAGTAACCTACTGTAACTTTTAAAATAAAAACACCTACAGTATATTTTTGTTTCTTGCCAAACCCTTATGCCACTTGTGTATTGTTGTATTTACAATACAATGATACTGTATTGTTATTGTAAATAAGTATTGTGGATAAAGCTGTAGCAGCAAAACATATGATGTACTACCGCTAAACCCGTGCCTTGCTACGGGGTCAGTATGCAAAAGAGACAATGTTGGGTCATTGAAAATGCCTTAAAAATGGTTTCACACCTACCATTTATTTAGAAACGAAATTGAACTGTATTACTTAACTTGATAGTAGTAAGCTTTTTGTTAATTTAGACTGTGAACACTTTAGGCTATCAAGGATACAAAATCAATGATAGATTTTAAGGTATAATCAAAATACCCCCGTCGCAGCAAACCTGCAGACTAAGCGAATTTCCATTTGCCTGATTGGATTTACACTAAAATGCCTCCTGAAAAATATCACATTTATCCTATTTAAATAGAATTTGTTTAGTTTTTATTAACTAATTTTAAATAAAGGAGACATTTTTTAGCAACAGTAAAAGTTTCTATTTTGAAAAACATAACAACAACTTATTTGTAAACAGATGTAAGATAAACATGAAGAATCATAAATTTATTTTAAAAGCATTAGAATATTAAATATCTAAACATCTTCCCCTTTGACAAATTCAATTTTTCTTTTTCTTATGAAAAATGAGTTTCTTCTGAATTGTTTTCCATTTTTATATTGCACTACGTATGATCTTGGAGTTTCACCAACTTTTACTATGATAGCTGGTTCCCAGTTCTTGGTCCGAACATCTTGTACATAAATGGGATCCTTTTCATTATATACTGTTTCTTGTTTTGTTGTCTTATCATAATAAGATTTTTGATTGATTTTTTTTTGTCTGCATTTGATCTGCTACATCTTGATGGATTATCTTTGGCTCTAATCTGTGATTTGGAAGAGGTAATTTTGATCTTAATACCCTCCCCATTAGTAACTGAGCTGGAGAATAATCAAGTCCTGCAACAACACTGTTTCTGTAGTTAAGTAGGCTCAAATTTAGATCTGATCCTGATTCTGAGGACGTTTTTATAAGTTTTTTAGCAATACCTACAGCTTTTTCTGCTAAGCCATTGGCTTGAGGATAGTTAGGACTTGTAGTTTGTATTTTAAAATTCCACTCTTTTGCGAACTCTCTTAGTTCGTAAGAATCAAAAGGCATGTTGTCAGCTATCATAATCTGTGGAATCCCAAATCTTCCAAATATTTGGACTAATGCATTCCTCACGGATAAACTGTTTTTACTATTCATTTTGACCACCTCTAACCATTTAAAGTAGAAGTCAACAAGTATCAAGTATATCTTCCCAGCACATTGAGCAATGTCTGCGGAAACTTTCAAGAAAGGAACATTAGGTATCTCATGGCAAATGAGTGGATCTTTGATGTTTGATCTTCTATATTTCTGACAAATATTACATCTGTCAACAATGTTCTTCAAAACTGCTCTTACTCCGGGCCAGTAATAGAAATTTGAGACAATTGAATTCATTTTCCTTTCCCCAAGATGGGTCTCATGCAGTCGGTTGATAATTATGGGTCTCAGTTTCTTCGGAATTATTATACGGTTTTTGAAATACAGTAAGCCATCATTCAACTCAATGTCAGATCTGATATTAAAATAATGTGCCAGATCTCCACCACAAGGCAATGATGTAGGCCATCCATTTACATAATACTTCACTAACTGAAACAGGAATTGTAAATTTTTCAGATGAACGACTTGAAGAGTTCAAAAAAGAAACTGCAAGTGATGACGTTTTGGGACAAGTTGTGAAGTATTATGTAAATGGATGGCCTACATCATTGCCTTGTGGTGGAGATCTGACACATTATTTTAATATCAGATCTGACATTGAGTTGAATGATGGCTTACTGTATTTCAAAAACATAACAACAACTTATTTGTAAACAGATGTAAGATAAACATGAAGAATCATATATTTATTTTAAAAGCATAGAATATTAAATATCTAAACAGAATTACAGTAGTTTAACGAGTACTTAGGTTTGCTGCAACAGGGAGGGTAAAAAGGTGTTTTTTGTTGTAAAATGTTAATAGTTTAGTAAGAAATGAATGTATTGTACATATTCTATCGAAATATGTTCATAAACAAGCAAACTTCAACAGTTGACTTATTCTCCATCAGAATAACATGGGAATTTTAAATTTAGAATTTTTTGGAATTTTCTCCGTAACCATTAGGCACACAATAGCGCTTCAATATACTAAATTATTTGTTTTTCTAAGCTCTACAAAATGGTTTGGAAAGAAATTGTGAAATTTTTTGTTTTTAGGGTCAAAAATGGGAAAAACCTATTTTTACCCCATAAAACCCCGTTCCCATAGTCCGATCATGCTGGTTCACGAACTCGTTCGAATAAATGTAGGTTTACACGTTTATACCAAATTTCATCAAAATCAGATCATTTTTGCTCGAGTTATCGTGCTAAAGGACACATATATATATATATATTATTTTCTTGCATTTTTAGGGCTACTAATATAATAAAATCAAAACATATACAACAAAGTACCCTTTTAGTAATTTTTTTATTTTTCATGACGACATGTTTCGGAGCTAAGTCCATTGTCAAGTCATTTTTACCATAACCTCATTCTTTAAACTAACAAAAATAAAAATATAATCATATGTAAAAATAATAAAATATGTTAACTAAATCTTAATACATTTTGGTATTAATTTTTTTCACCATACTATATGAATGTTTTTCTTTCTTTCCTTAGTTTTTCAATTTTATCGTAGATAGGTTGGTTTAATTTTGGAATCATTGTGTTAAGTATGTTGTTGGGGTCCTTTTTGTTGTGTATATAAATATTTAGCTCTTCTTTTACATTAAGTTTCTCACGTTCTTTTTCATATTCTAAAATTGTTAGATTTTCTTTCATGTTTTTATAACTGTGGTCTGTGTTCATTATATGGTCGGCGAAGTTCGACTTCATTGATGTTTGATTTTTTGATTTCAATGCTTGTAGATGTTCCTTGAATCTTGTTTTAAAACTTCGAGATGTTTGACCTATATAATAATTGCTACAGTCACTACAGTTTATCTTATAGATTCCTGATTTGTTGTACTTTTCGTCTTCATTATCTTCTGTGTGTTTGATTTTTTTATTGATTAGTTGGAATATATTGTTCTTAGTTCTGTAACTTACCCTTATATCCGAATTTTTAAATGTATTTCTTACTGCTTTAGTCATATATTTGTTATAAGGTATACATATATATTTCTTTTTCTCTTCAATGAAGCTAATAATCTACTAAAATATATTAATAGCCTATCTCCAAAAATACAATTTACAGGAGAGATTCAAAAAGAACAAATAAATTTTCTAGATATTACAATCTCAAAAAATAACAACAGACATACATTTAACATATTTAGAAAACCTACGACCACAGACATCATTATTCCATACTATTCCAATCATCCTTGGAGTCATAAAATCGCTACTTTCCATTCACTTATCCACAGACTTATTAATATTCCCTTGAATAAAGAAAATTTCAAAAAAGAGAAAAATACCATTAAATACTTAGCAGAGAAAAATGGCTACAGGGCAAAAATGATAGACAATATGATAAAGAAGAAATTGAAAAACAAAATACAAAAGCAAAATAAAACAACGGAAAATGAAGAGAAAAAGAAATATATATGTATACCTTATAACAAATATATGACTAAAGCAGTAAGAAATACATTTAAAAATTCGGATATAAGGGTAAGTTACAGAACTAAGAACAATATATTCCAACTAATCAATAAAAAAATCAAACACACAGAAGATAATGAAGACGAAAAGTACAACAAATCAGGAATCTATAAGATAAACTGTAGTGACTGTAGCAATTATTATATAGGTCAAACATCTCGAAGTTTTAAAACAAGATTCAAGGAACATCTACAAGCATTGAAATCAAAAAATCAAACATCAATGAAGTCGAACTTCGCCGACCATATAATGAACACAGACCACAGTTATAAAAACATGAAAGAAAATCTAACAATTTTAGAATATGAAAAAGAACGTGAGAAACTTAATGTAAAAGAAGAGCTAAATATTTATATACACAACAAAAAGGACCCCAACAACATACTTAACACAATGATTCCAAAATTAAACCAACCTATCTACGATAAAATTGAAAAACTAAGGAAAGAAAGAAAAACATTCATATAGTATAGTGAAAAAAATTAATACCAAAAGGTATTAAGATTTAGTTAACATATTTTATTATTTTTACATATAATTATATTTTTAATTTTGTTAGTTTAAAGAATGAGGTTATGGTAAAAATGACTTGACAATGGACTTAGCTCCGAAACATGTCGTCATGAAAAATAAAATAATTACTAAAAGGGTACTTTGTTATATATGTTTTGATTTTATATATATATATATATGAATTCGAACGGATGGTGTTTTTGGCCTCTAGGGACCTCAAAACGAAAAAGTAAATCGGTCCCGGGTCCAGGTCTTACCATGAGTACTACGGTAATAGCTTATTCCCTATATGGGAATTTTTTTTAAAACATGTTGAATGGTTTGTACTGTTAACAAAAATCTATCACAATAGTTACAAACCTGTCAATATAGCGTTCTCTAACATGTTTTAGTGAAATTTTAATCAGGCAAATGGAAATTCGCTTAACAAGATAAAATCCACAATAATATGGGAATAACTTAGGCCCCGTTTATGCACCAAGTGCGGTAGCGGGAGCGATTTCTAACACCATTGAGTTAAATGGGGCTGTTTATGCACCAAGAGCGATAGCGATAGCGGTTGACCTCCCGCTGCGGTTTCTAATTCGCCCGCTGTGTAGTTAGAAATCGCAGCGGTTGCTTGGAATAGAGCGGTTTTCAACTACATTGAGTCAAATGGGTCTGTTTATGCACGGCGGGAGCGGGAGCGGCTGCAACCAGGGTTGCCAACCTGACCCACGCGCACGTGCAGGACAAATAGTTGTGTTAATTATTTGGCAGAGTTTGAGTTGGCAAGACTGTGTCCCCCTTCCATTCTCCTTTAACCAACCGCTACCGCTATCGCTCTTCGTGCATAAACAGGCACATTCACAGCGGGAGCGGGCCCGCTATCGCCCCGCTCCCGCTCTTGGTGCATAAACGGGGCCTTAGCTGGTTATATTTTTTGTGGTAGAAAGAACTAAGTTAGTAGCAACTGATTTTTATTGCTGGAGTGTTGGTTGCGCAGTCAGCTGTCATTTGTTAGTAGGGATATTGCGATATTATCGATATTAATGCATAACGATATTTTTGTTTCGATATTTCCGATATTGTATTGATATTGGGGTTTCGATAATATCGTGATATCGGAAGAATTTGGTCGATATCGGTTCTCGATATTGAATTTTCTAAGTTTAGATATAGTTTTAGTGATATCGACATACCTCAAGGCCGCCTTGAACTCCAGGCCGCAGCCTTTGAAGTGGCAACGTCGCAAGTGGTGTTGTAACAGCTGTTTTGTTTGGAATCAGCTAACGGTATTTGTGTATTTGTGAAAGATTGGTTACTGGACTAAGAAAATATTAACTCCACTTAAAATGTACAGATCTAGATTTTTAATTCACATTATAATTCGGTTTTCCATTCTGTATGTTTTATTTTCCATATTTTAATAAATTTATGTTCGTAAATTTAAATTTTAATCAATAGAGTGAGAATTAATAAGCTGATGTCACCTGTCTGCCATGTTATCTTATGGGATGTCTGTCACTAAACAATACCACGAGTTAAGTTATGTACAAGATAAAATCCACACTAATATAGCTGGTTATATTTTTTGTGGTAGAAGGAACTAAGTTAGTAGTAACTGATTTTTATTGCTGGAGTGTTGGTTGCGCTGTCAGCTGTCACTTGTTAGTTGTCAGAGCTCAAGAGCCGTTGATTATAGCTTACACTAAAGTCCACCAGTGCCGTCGTCACGAGTGTTGATGATGATGTCCCCGTGATTGCTGCTTCGCGGGAGATGTTTACAATTTTGGCATGGCCGCAGGTGACAATGATGATGTTCTCATGATCGCAGTCCACAGGATATGTTTTTAAAACGACTTTGCCGCGATCGTAAGTGTCAATGATGATGTCCCCGTGATTGCTGCTTCGCTGGAGATGTTTACGATTTTGCCGCAGTCGCGAGTGTCGATGATGATGTCCCCGTGATTGCGGCCTGTGGGAGATGTTTACGATTATACCGCGGTCGCGGATACAACCAGTAAGTGAAAGCTTTTAAACTACTTACAAAAACCCACAAAGATGGAAACTCTATCAGAACCACAATTGACACTATCACATCTTCACCATAAATCAAACACTAATAAGTATTTTGTTAATTAAATAATGGCGTTATTCGTTCTCATATAGCTATACAAAAAATTAGTTACTAAAATAAAACTAAAATCCATTTTTAGCCCCTGATGTAACTAAAAAATAGGGTTTCGTACCTAGCTCGGATCATGTCAACCGGTACCGTGTGTGCGACAAGCCTGTTAATTTTATTTTTGTATTTTTTGTAATTGTAAAATGTGTTTGTGTTCTGTGTTTCTACTGTGATGACCCTGCTTCAGCCGAAGATGTCTGATGATGGCCTGTTAATGCCGAAACGGCCATAACAAAAGTTACAATTCAATGAGCTGTAGACAAAAGGTAAACCCAACGAAGTATATAACACAACTGGAATGCTAGGTACGTGTTCACGAAAGCGCGCCGTTGTGGCAGCCTTCCCGCACCACCATGGGGGACCCAGCGGATTTTAGCCAATTCATGGAATAGTGCGCGAAGCTGTTAACTCGCTCCTAGCATTCAATAACAAAGATTAAGTACAATAATGTTTATATATTCGTAATCTGCATTAAATGCAGAATCTAATGGTATAAATAAATTTTACTTTTGATTTAAAATAGAATTTCCATAGTTAAAAAGAGTTAACAATTTTTACATTGCGACATGAAAAAGTTAGTATGCGAGGAAGTATTTTATTTTTGGGTCAGAAGAAAACTGTAAGCAACAAAGTTGTAGTTTAAGAGATGATTTTTAACATGTAATCGAGCAATTTACAATTAAGTTTGTAGTTTGTTTGTAGTATAGTGATTAATAGCGCGACGAGGTTGATTTTATGTCGCACCAACTTCCTCAGTCCAGCAACTCTTTATGTTTGTGCTACTCGATCATTGTAAAGCTAAATAAATTTTAACCTTTTTTAATAGTTGATATAAGTTAAAGAATACAACTAACTATTCTATAGATGTGATCATATATTTAATTTATTTGCAGAAGATAAATATCAATACCGGTACCGGGCTGCCGCCCATGAATGAAACTGTTAGGGACACTGTTTTACAAAACCGTGTGTTTCTCCAATGGTAGGGACATTATGAATGAATGTAACAAAAATAAGTTAGGTGTAAGGCAGAGATTGAAGAAATTGGTTTTGTTTCACAACATGTAATGCAACCTTTGCACTATATTTAAGCACGATTGTGGGCAGTAAAACATATTCTTAAAAGTACTGTTTAGTATTATTAACCAAACCCTTTTCTCTTATGTGTGATGATATGAATTTTAAAACATATACAGAATAACAATGACACTGAAAACACTTTTTACTAATCGTGTGTTTGCAACATTATACAAATACTCATATTGTCAAAGGAACACGACTAACAATTCGATTTGTAAATTTATTATTCAATTTTTATTATTGAAAAATACTTCCTAGGTTTAGTATTTATGACCTTATCAATTATTTGATCTGAGCCTTAATATTTTAAATTTCTCATTAATTACCAAACAAAGCAGATAATACACGATCCCTTGTTACATTTAAACAAAGGGGGATTACCAGTCCCTGTCCCTGTATCTATAGTCTACATTTTATATTTTAATTTACGGTAACATTGTATGTAAATAGTTTACCTAGAAGGTGATAATTCAGTATTTAGTTATGTGTTACCTGTAATAAAAATGAATTTAATATAACTATTGGTTGTACTCAAAGCGTTTCTGGGAGTACCGTAAACGTAAAAATCAGCGGAACCAGTGAGAACGGCCCGCGGCGCAATTTATAAATGACCTCTTTGCGTTACTAATTACTCCATTACACACGACTAGAAAATTTTATTTGAAATTGCTTGATTATATGCTGAAGATCATCTCATTAGCTACAATTTTCTCGCTTGAAGTTTGCTTCTGACCAAAAAATAAAAAAAATCCTCGCTTAGTAACTTTTTCATGTCAAGGTGTGATATTTGTTTAACATTTTTAGTTGTTAAAATTCGAATTACGATTTAAATAAGATTATATTTATACTGTCAGATTCTGCAGTTAATGCAGATTCCGAATATATAACTTTAAATGCAGTCAACCTTTTGTATGCACGGCCAGGAGCGTATTAACAACCGCTTGAGGAGCTGACATATCTGCGTTGGGTCCCCCATAGTGGTGGAGGAAGGTTACCGAAAACGAAAAGGCGCGCTTTTTATCCCACATCTCCTATCTACCCGGTGTTCCAGTTGTGTTATATACTTCGATGGGTAAACCCTGTTTTTTATAGTAAAATTAAAAAAGGGGAAACAATATTTGCTAGTTGATGTGTTAAACTATTTATTAGAAAAACAATTTAAGGAAAATACTTATCAAGTTGGACTTAAATTAGTTTTTGGTAAAACAGTAAAAATAGAATAATAATTAATTGTGGTTATGGATGTATGTATGTTATTGGTGTATGTATGCTGGCAAAACTTTTTGAAGAGTATATTTATAATATATAGAATTAATCCATAACATGTAATTGAAACCAAGTTAGTTAGACTGTTGTATTAATAACTAACTTGTGCAATGTGGTCTATCGTTAATTTATTGAGCTAACAAAAGTTGTTGGGTTAAAATAAACCACACTGCTGACCTTAGCAGAATTTAAATCATAAATGAGCTGGAGTCAAAAATAGGTCTACAGTGAGTAACTTGCACTGAAAATAATAACACATTTCACAAGAAGAATTAAGGTTAGTTAAACCTCTCAATAGAAATCTTACTGTATGCTGTAATTGAATAGAATATTTGCCACACATGATTATTAGTTATTAGATCAGATATGAACAGTGACTGACAGTACTTGAAAATCGCAGGAAGGCAAAGTGATGCTTTGACCAAGGCCCCACAAGAAAAACAGGCCATGCTGCAGGATCCATGACGTCACACTAGTGGATAGATTCATTGATAAATTCATTGCTATATCCCATATGTTTTAGGTAAATAAGCTAGTTGTTTGCTATCCACCACTGTGACGTAGTGTTGCGCTGCCCGTGCTGCAGCATGGCCTGTTTTTCTGGTGGGGCCTTGCTTTGATCCCCTGACTAGTATCTGAGTTCTATACTAATCAATTAAAAGCCTTTTTTGTTTAAGCGTAAGTAAAATAAATTGTTTGTTAATAAAACTTACACAAATAAACCAATAAGACTGAACAATTTTCTATCTGGTTGGGTTGAGTTTCACTTTTTCCACTTAGGCATACCTCTGAGGACACTACAAAATGGCTGTCAATGGCACAAATCCCCTTCAAAGGTGCTACCTCCAGATATTAATTATAGCTCAGCACTCTGGCCAGAAGTGAACGCAAACTTGACTAATGAAAACACTTGATATTTTACAGAGCATTGTAGGTTACTCAGCATACGTTATATACAATTTTGAACATTTTGGGAAAACATTTGTAATTTTAAGTTTTTCTCAATTTACAGACTATATTTATTTGCACACATAAATTAACACAATATTTTGTAAATAGGTATTAATTATAAACCAATGTAGCCTATTTCTATTATATGATCGAATATTATTTACATATTATACTGAAGTGCTATAACTGTAGTTAATCATATAAAAAGTTTTTTTTATGTTAAGTACCTAAAAAGTAATGATTTTTCCAGCTTTCATGAACCATTTTTCCATTGTTACTGTCTATAGTTTAATAAGGTTAATTTAACATTTCTTAGCTTGTTACGCCTCTGTTACACAAACAGCCAGTCAAACTAACTTAGATGAGTATGTTTATGCAGCACAAAAGAACAACATGTATTTAGAGGCCCTGTCTCTATTGGATGACATGTTGTTTCTAATGCATGGAGTTAACTAGCAATAAAGTAACCCTCATACTAAAGAGAGTACAACTTTATTATTCAATGTTTACCCCTCTTTAAAATTAACTACAAAACTAAGTTACACAAACTAACAAACAGAAGGTATTTCTAGATAAAAACATTGTAAGACTATTAACAGCAGATTATAAAACCAGTGCCTTAGATTTTTATGTACTTCACAGGTATTTCTGAAATAGCATAGTTTGTAATTACCAGAACAGAGGTTCCTAGACAAGAGGTTGGCACTACTGATTTAAATTAAACAAATTATTTGACCAAATAAAATCCAAATAGTAATTAAATTAACCATCATCATCTTTTTACCTCAACTTGTAAAATCATTCATACAGGGTTGTGCACAATAAAGATAACCAAAATGTAAAAAAAAGGGTAATGACTCTTGGGAATGGTTCAAATTATTTCCACCATTGAAAGAGTTGAGTGAAAGTTATAAAAAAAAATAAATTGATCTAAAAATAAATAAAAACAGATCGATTTAATATGGTCAGCAATTAATTCCCTTACTCTCCTTAATGTGATAATGCATGAACGGAAACATAAGCATAAAATGAATAAATCCCTTATTGTATTTTAAGACCTGGCAAAAGCTGTCAATTCAGTTGATGAAGCAAACCTTATTTCTATTTGTGAATTGAAATTAAATGTAAATTAGTGGGAGAGAGATAGTTTGGATATATAGTTGTCTTTAATGTAGGAAAACGTTCTTAATATCTGTGGAGTATCAATGGAGGAGTTTGAATTTACTCAGGTTGTGAAATAAGGAGGACCTATATCGTCCATTGTATATATCAATAGACTATGCAAAATAACTCGACTACCCTTTGTGACCTGAAAGGTGTAAGATTCAAATTTATATTTCAAAACCCTTCAGTAATTTAAATTCTATGGTCATCCTAAAGTTTTACCAAATCTCATTTACAAAATGGTTGAAAAAAATGTATTACAAATGGAAAAATATGAAGAACAAACAGTGAAATGGGTTTTACCTCTGGGTTCAGTCCTGGATTTAAATTATATAATCCCTTTATGCTTTATTTCATCCAGCCCTCATAATCCGGTAGAAATTTCATCCAGTTCAGGGACCATCCAACTCCACATCTCATGATGTCAAAAATATAAAATAAGGACGTCTAAAATTTCAAATTGAATTTACTGATGACACCACTTTCTGTAATGCTGGTAATAACTGATTGAGTTGATAATACAATTTTTCCAGACAATGTTGGCTGCATCAAGGAATTCTCACATTGATAGATAATCCACAAAGAACCAACCTTATTTATTGTTATTTTAAGGACCTACTATCCTAACCTTTTGTTATCTATTCGTTCAAAGTTGTGCTGCAGTCTTTTTGGATGGAATACAATAAATATTTAATAGACAACAATAAACTCTTGTTGGTAAAAAAAACCCATCTTATAAAAGGGTTAATATAGTGAACAATCGATCCGACTGCATACATTGCAGTGTATGAAGAAGGACACTAAGAAAACATTATAACTAGTTAATGATCCAACACAGCTTTTATTTTGAATTGTTGAACGTACTTTCTTTTGCAAGACTCTGTAGATTAACTTAGGTATAGGTTAAGTGTTTATAAACTTACCAAAATACAAAATTAACACTGTACATGATACAAAATAGTCTATAATCTGATACAGGATCAGCTGAAGAGATCGATCACTTGTGTGTAAACAAAGCCTTGTGAATGGCATTCAGATCGGGGACAACGGTAGATCTGCTACTGTGAGGGAACTTTGATGCAGCTGGCATGTTGCTAGATCTCATAAGACCACTGGAAACACAAAATGCAGTCATAATATTTTGAAGAACTAAAGTAAGTGAAATTTCCTAAACTGCTTAATGTAAAAACAAAAAGTGTTCACTTGCAAATATAATTTACAATGAGCAAGTAGTAATATTATATAAAAAATTACCAATTTTAAATATTAAACAAATATTTCATTAAAATTTTAGTAGGTAGGCCTTTTCAAAATATTATCCCTTGTTTTAATATTTGTGATAACTTGCCAAAAGTTGTTAAAACTTGGCCATGTTTGTGTATTTAACTTATGAATTAATACTTAAATTTATTTTATGTAATCCAAAACTTTCATAGAAAATTTAGAATCACAATTAACAATAACAGTTACTCAAGTAATTCAGGACTAAAAAAAAACTATAATCAGTTTGATTTTGTAAAATTTGTGACAGCAAAATAAAAAATCTAAACAGAGAAAAACATGTTTTTAACCCGACCCCAATGGTTGGCTTGGAACTCTACCTTTACTAGCATATAAGTCAAAAATCCTTAATCCGTTTTTATTGAATTTCCCATAGAGGGAATAAGCTATTACTCATGGTAAGACCTGGTCCCGGGACCAATTTACTTTTTCCTTTTGAGGTCCCTAGAGGCCAAAAACACCATCCGTTCAAATGTAAATGTGTGTGTCCGTTAGCACGATAACTAAAACAAAAATATCCGATTTTGATGAAATTTGGTATAAACGTGTAAACCTACATTTATTCGAACGAGTTCGCAAACCAGCATAATCTGACCATGGGAACGGGGATTTATAGGTGGTAAAATGGGTTTTCCCCATTTTTGACCCTAAAAACATAAAATTTTGGAATATCTTTCCCAACCATTTTGTAGAGCTTAAAAAAAGAAATAATTTAGTATATTGAAGCATTGTTGTATGCCTAATGGTTAAAGGGAAAATTCAAAAAAGTATAAATTTAAAATTCCCATGATATTCTTATGGAGAAAATGAAAACTATTGTAGTTTACTTGTTTATGGATATATGTTGATAAAATTTGGCAAATTTATTTATTTCGTACTATACTATTTGACGTTTGGTCAAAAAACACTTGTTACCTTCCCCGTAGCAGCAAACCTAAGCACTCGTAAAATATAATGCTATTTAAATTGGGAATAAATATGTCTTATTTATGGTTAATTTGAGTAAAAATGTAATCAGACAAGTGGAGTGGGGGTATTTATCTGTATTTCAGCATTATTTATATAGTATGTTTCATGATCTTGCCAGCTGCTTCACTCGTGTTTATATGCTCAAATGAGTGTCAAAGATCATTGAATGTTAGTTTAATTACGGTATACGTTGTGTAAAAAAAAAGGAAAAAAATACCAGTAAAAAGTCTGTGAACCAGTTTTGTATGTGATCTGGAAATTTACATTTTTAAATAATTACCGCCTACAGGCATAGACTAGCCAACACAAGGAGACTTCTCATCCCATTGTAAATTTTGAAGCACGTTTTTCGTGTCTAGTTCATGTACGTGACACATGGGCGTTAGTGTCGACGAAACTTTGTTTCTATTATTTTAGGGTTAATTTCTTGATTTGTGCTTTACTGTTTGGTTATATAACTAGGGGACAAGTTATTGTTTATGATTAGATCGTATTATTTGGTTAAACGAGGTTTTAAATGGCTGTAATAACGGGAAACAAATTGTAAACAAAAAACGACCTCTACATAAACCGTACAGAACTAACAATAAAATTGGCTTCAGCTGTTCCATAAGGATGAGAAATCTACTAAGGGAGTATGTTTTATCTATGCTACAGGTCATCACAGTTGAGAATCTATTTTTTTATCAGCGTTTTGACCATATTGCCAACAGGTTCATCCCCTGTTGGCACTAAATTAACCGTAGTGCTTTTCTTTTTGATTTTTGTTGTTAAATGTTCATTTACCTTTAATTTGGTGGTTATTTAATGTTTTTAGATGGGTTTACAAATAAATTGGCTAGTTATAATGTTTCATTGCTGCATAAATATTTTCTTTACTTGAAAAACACCTTATTTACCTCAGACAGGGGTTAGTGTAGTATAACCAATCTATTCAGAAAATTTGGTAAATCTAAAAAAAAATTGTATTGGTAACGAGAATAGATTTTTCAGGTATCAGTATTGGTATCAATAATCGATAAATTTTGGTATTGACACATCATTGATCTAGTGATATAATTTTTTTTAAATTTCAATAGCTTCTTATTAAGATACTACACTAACAATGGAACAGATTAAAGTCTAATATTATTTGATTATTTCTTTAAGAGTTACAATTGTTGGTTTTAGAACCTAATTTTGTTATTGTTTCTTAGCAGCACGTTTTTGCGGTTATCTTGTTCCAAAACCCACATTAAGGCGTAATATTACTGTATTATGCCTATACAAACCTAGAAGAAGGTGACGAGGAGGGGCGAGTGTTGACCAATAAGCACTTCATTGGCTGCCCATCCAGCTGTCTGTTGTGATAAGCTTCAACCGCTTTCTTGGCATCTTTCTGGTACTTGTATATCACCTCAGCTGTGCCGGCCCGAACCAGACGTGAAGTAAGTAGTGGACCGATGTCTTCAAACAATTCCTAAATATACAATTTTTTTTACCTTAAGAGATGATAGATGTACTTTATCTTATTTTCATATCTATACTACAATACAAGTAACGTTTTCGCACAATGATTTCAAAAACGGCTCCTATGATTTCCTCTAAATTGTTGGAAATATCTTGGTTTTAGGTTAAAAACAATATCCATGGTGACCTTTGTTATGGGAAAATTTATTTTTTTGTTAGAAACTTTGAATGAAATTTTAATATTTTAAACATTGGTCTAATCAAAATGAAAACTAAACAACTTAATTCAATTATTGGCAATGAGATTGAAAGAGGTGTGGCTAGTACTACACCATATTCAGAGGGCTGTGGACAGAGAGAGAATGACCAGGTATCCTGTCTGTTGGGAAAGCTACTTTTAAAATGTAGCTAGCTACAACTACTGCTACATTTCCAAAAAAGTAGCTTAGCTACAGCTACAGCTACAGTTCCGAAAATGTAGCTAGCTACAACTACAGCTACAATGAAATGTAGCTACAGCTACAATTTTAGCTACTTTTCCAAAGACGTTACTTTTTTTCCACACACATTAGGTAAATGTAAAATTAATTGCAACTACATTTTTATCGAACAAACATTTAAACAAAAAATGTCAGTATTGCATCTAACATTACTTGGAAAACAAATTATTCCAAGATTGTATTGGCATTATAAACTTAACATTACAAAAACAGAACCAAATAGTTGGGTGCCCCTTCATATTTAGTACTTATTTTTAAATATTGCATTATTTTTAAGCATCTTATATGTAAATTTCATTAAGTTCAAAGGACATACAACCAAACTATATTTTAAAAGCTCATTGTATTTCTTTAATATAGATTCATTTATATATGTCTTATATCAACAACTAAGACCAATAAAACTGTAAAACGATTATTTAAAATACTTTTTTGTGTTACAGAGCCTAGCCTACTGAAATTGGAGTTTTTTGCCTTTCTTTATTTTTAATGTTAAAAACGACATTGCTATAACTTTTAACCATAGTGATAAGTTACTTGTTCTATGAATAACACTTTTCTATGTCAAGAAATCGTCTTTTATTGTCATTATGCATAGGGCAAATTGTGCTTCAACTTAGTTGGTGCAGAAAACAGTATTCAGCAACTTATCCTGAAATCGGCTTTTAATTTATACATGTTGAAAATTGTAAAGTAAAAATAACATGTAGGCCTACTTGGCTATGTAACAAGTTGGCTACAGTAGGCTTGTTCTTGCAAGGACTAAAAAGATATATTCCTAATAATTGAACTTGGAACTTTGTATTCGTCTTAAACCATAGCATAGCCTAGGAATAGTCCTAGATACAAGAGCTGTTCTAGCAGGAGCAAACTATGCTATTTTTTCAATGTAAGTTTCATGTTATATGGAGATTTTTTCGTTACAATTATCATGTAGTCTAGGCATATCTTAAATCTCATCAGGTAATTTCCTCTTTGTTAATTTAGTAAACATTTGAAAAATATTCGTAATCTAACCAAGGAAGGGCTTGTGATGATGAACCACAATCAACAGCTGAATCAAAGGTTGATATACCAGCTTTCTCATTATTTTAAGGCTTAGTGTTGGTGTCCATTAAAACCCAAGTTGAAACACTATCTATAATAAAGAAACTAAATTGATTACTAATTTCCCTGCCAACCACTGGCAAGCATTCAATAGCTTCTCTTGTCACTGGTAATGTTTAAACATCGTCTGCATCTAGCAATTTTATTTTATCTGACAGTAATCATAGAGTAGTAAATTGGAAATGAGAGCCAAAAATTCGGATAACACTCATTTAATGGCTTCCATGTCCACACAATGTTGTAATAGGGAATGAAACGGCTGCAACCAGCTGTATGAAGCCAAGAAAGTAGGCCTAATTTTTTTGAAAATCTCAGTTTGATATTGAAAGAGATTGTTTTACGTAAGGTTGAGGTTATGATAAAAATCACTATCTCAAACAATGTTAATGTAGCGAGAAAAGTAGCTAAAATTCCGCTACAACTACTTTAAAAATGTAGCTAATGCTACAAAATCTTAAAAGTAGCGTAGCTACAGCTAACGCTACAAAAAAAGTAGCGCGCTACTGTAGCGTCGCTACTTGTAGCGTGCTACTTCCCAACACTGCCTCTCTGTGGCGAACGATAAGCGAATGCGATAAGGTAGACAATAGACATGAATAAAAACGATGATGTTACATGGTCTGAAGATAAAGTGGACTTGGGTTCTGTGGCTTTGGGCGTTTGGCATTACCTAGTTATGAGATAAAATAAATGTTCTGTATTGTTAATTGTCTACATATTTAATATAAAGTGAATAGTTCTTTTTTCCTCCTAAATACTAAAATTTACATACAATAGTCATGAAGACATTATGATGAATACTCATTACAACACAAAATCTATGTCTAAATCTAACGCTGATATTCTACTGGCAACCAGCCATCATACAAAAACCTCACATAGGTCTATTTTATTGTTTAGCAATATATAATAACTTTATTATTGTTGTTTAAAGAAGTTTTGTAGAAATTTCCATCAGTATTTATTGAAACTCCAAATTTGACCTGCAATAATCCCTGTAACAATGTAAACCTACCATCAGCAATCATAAAGCGTAAACGAAGAAAATGGATATTGGTGTAGATTAAGCTCAGATATAAGTGAGTGGTAATTTTATGTACTCCAAACCACAAATGATCGAGAAACCAAAAACCAATAAAATAAAAATCAAACTAAATCTGACCTGATAAAAATTGCAACTGACACATTATTCAAGATATTCAATTCAGATAAATATAGGCACTTATTGAGTGTAAAATAAAACCTTGATGTCCTCATGAGTAACGCTTGAATGCAGGTTAGATACAACAATGCGGTATCCCAGGGCTTGTGGTGGAGGTGACGGGGAGGGGGGACGCTGCAGACGAGGTGGTGTATCTAGACGAGCTCTCATCTCCAGACTCATCCGACGAGGTTCTGTGCGTTGTGAATTCCTGGAAAGTAACAACGATAAAATAAAACCATTGGGTAATCAATGGGTACAACCAAAATAAAAAAAAACCCTGGATGATTGGTTTTTAATTTAAGAGCTTTTTACTTTAGAGTTGCCTGCTTTGAGAGAATTGCACAAATAGTTGTTACCATACTTTATGAGGCTTGTTTTCTTAAATTTTGTACATTTAACACAATTATGAAAGCATTGTTTTCAAGCAAGTGTTCTACATTCAACCATCTCAAAACATTGCCAGAAGCAGTTGTTCATGCGCTTCAGGCGTTTATTGCTCTTTTTCATTTTCTACAAATATCAGGCAGTTTTTGACAATGCATTCTGAAATTTTCCTTAATATGACACTCTTAGGTAAATTAGGTATTTTTTTGTAAAACAAAAGTGCAAAAAAAATTTTATCCTTCTTGGGCAATTATATACCCCAAGTCGTTGCCAACACAACAATCGATACAACAAGTCTGTGGATAGATGGCACAAGCTGATAAGTCATGATTTGTAAGCTTTTCAGGACGGAAATGCTGAACAGCTTCATAAATAGCAAGGAGTTCTCTGTAGTATGCAGGCCAGATGCACTGTTTGGGTGATAGTTTCTTGGAGAAAAACCCTAGAGGTTGCCAAGCGTCATCGACAAACTGTTGGAGGCAGGCACCTACACTTACTCCAGAGGCTTAAATGAAGAGAAGAGACCAAGAGGAGCATCAGGTTTAGGATGAAACAATAGTGTTGCTGTTGATAAGCTAGCCTTGCATGCTTGGCTTCTTCTGTCTCTGGAGTCCATGACACAGGGAGGGAACCTTTTGAATCAGCGTCACTAAGTAAGGAGTGCAGAGGTGCTTGAAATTCAGCGGCCTTAGGCAGAAACCTACGACAAAAGTTCATAATTCCCAAGATTTTGCGAAGACCACGCATCGTCTGAGGTAACTGATAGTCTTGTAGAGTAGTGACTCTCTCCTGAGGTGGACGTGTTCCAGAAGATGAGACTAAATAACCTAGAAATTTAACTTCTGGTACACCAATTACACATTTAGATGGATCATGAATGGAAATTCAAATAACCCAAATGGAGTGGTGATTGCTGTTTTTTGGATGTCAACTTCGTGGACGGGAATTTGGTGGTAAGCCTTGGTCAAATCAATGGCAGAGAAATGTATACAGCCTGCTAAATTGAACGAGAAATCCTGAATATGTGGTACACGGTATCTGTCAGGAACAGTACGAGCTTTTAAAGTGCGGTAATCACCGCAAGGACGCCATCCATTTTCTCCTTTAGGGACCATGTGCAAAGGCGAGGACCAGGGGCTTTCAGAGGGTCGAGCAATACCAAGCTTAACCATCTCCTCAAATTCTTTTTGGATATCTTTCAATTTTTGAAGATGTAGCCTAAACAACGTGGTCGACAGTGAACAGGATGACCAGATGTCACATTTATATGATGAACTGTTTTATGTTTTACAGCACGAGGTAAGCCTGGAGGACGAATAATATCAGGGAATTCAGCAAAAACTTCTGCCAATGGCGAGGAGAAAGATAGAACTTTAATACTAGTTTGATTGTTGTTAGAAACTATTCCCTCGGCATTCAATCCCGTTTTCTTGTCAACCAAACATTTCATCTTGCAATCGGGTAATAAGTAGTGTGAAAGGAAGTCTAAACCTAATATAGGTATTAAAACATCCGCTACCAGTGGACTCCAAGGGAATTTACGTCTATGGCCTAAATTAAGGGTGAGAGGCATGGTACCATAAGTCTTTATTTCCCTGTTGTTGGCAGCACTTAGTGAATAGCTAGTAGGAAAACGTTTATATTTGACTAGCTGTAACCCGCGGGCTTTGCCCCGTTTAACTTCTTAATTTTCAAGATTATCTCGTTCGCATGGCTCAATCACGTCCTGGTTGAAGTTTGTTCGCTACGCTCACTCACCTTTAGGTTGGAGCTCGTTCGCTACGCTCACTCACCTTTGGGTTGGAGCTCGTTCGCTGCGCTCACTTGCCTTCAGGTTAGCTCGTTCGCTACGCTAACTCGCCTCCAGGTTGAACTTCGTTCGCTACGCTCACTCACCTTTTGGTTGCAAATTAGCTGTTGTCATAAATGTAAAAGAAATAATAGTGCTGCACCCTGTTGGTAATCCTTGTAACTTTAATGCTATTGAACATCATAGAACAGAACCAACTTGTTAATTGAAACAGCTGTTAAGATTCAATAATTCCATTTCTCATAAGGTTAACATGGGAAACTCCAGAGCCACTGGGGCTGAGCCCGAAAGGATTTTTGAAATAAGAATATGCCTATATGTTAATCGGGAATGTGAGCTATCATCATGCCAAATTTCAGCCCAATCCGACCAGTATTTTTCGCGTTCACTTGTCACAAACATACATCCATACATCCATCCATACATCCAAACTTTCTCATTTATAATATTAGTAGGATAAGGCGCTCAGGAAAACACGACACATCAGACCCGGTGTCGATAAGGAACCTAGTTCGTGAATTTCTGTCCATCACAAAGAGACGGCCGCCAGCATTTGAACAATCCGTTGCGGCCTCTACGGATTGTTGCTGAGGTTTCCCTGAAAAGAGCATGGAGAAAGACAATTGGTAGCATTGTTTTTGAATTTTCTATGGTACCAGCACCAGTTCTTAGAGGGATTAGCAGGGTTGTCAGCAGGATCTATAAACGAAATTCACGCATTTTTCCCGGCTAAAAAGTACGGAATTCCTGGCGTCTATTATACTTATAAGAACGGCACGACACAAGTTACACTTATCAGTAAATTAAAAAAAAGCAAGCCAAATTGCCCAAGGGACTACGTAAGCCCCGACCGATGAAACGGTGAACACTTCGTGACACATAATTAATTAGTGACGCACTGATGGTCGGGCGGGTAAGGGGTAGCGCGGTGGGTCATTATGGGTGCCATTTTGATAACATCCACTCATAATACTATATTTGGCTAATAATTTGTTCAGAATTATCAGAGGTTATAAACTCTATTACCTTAAACATTAATTGATCAAGCTAGTACAGTAGACTACTGTCGGGGAAATAAATTAGTGCACTCGAGATTGAGCCTAAATATCTCTGAGACGAATTATCCGATTTTGTTGAAACAAAAATTAAATATAAGCTGGTTTAAATACATTTTACGTGGCAACAACTAAACATTGGTGTTATTTCTTGTGTCACGACAAACACGATGGTATTTTGAACGAAATTGTTAGAGTCTTATTAACGATGTTAGCATACGTTTTAAAAATTAACAGCAGCATAAAAACTATTGTGAGTAAAAAATTTAAAATGCATGGAAATGTTAACAATAAACCTACCAATAAGCCATAAAAATTTCAGAAAGATTGGCTCAGTGGTTTGTTTACAATTAAATTTTAAACTTCAGTGTTAGTGCAGAGATTCAAAAACCGGTACATTTTAGGATTTTTCAACTATATAACTTTTTCTGGTTAACGGAAATTTTTTTAATTGTTACCACGTAAAGTGTATTTAAACCAGCTTATATTTAATTTTTGATTCAACAAAATCAGATAATTAATCTCAGAGATATTTAGGCTCAAACTTGAGTGCACATATTTATTTCCCCGACAGTAGTCATTTGATCAGTTTCAAACTCAAATAAAGGCCACTCTTCTTACTTGTGTGTAATAATTGTTTAATAATGCTTATAAAAGGTTACTATAAAGTTGTATTACAGAGCATTCAATTCGAAACAAGCTGCACATCGATCGAAACGCGTGCCAATCAATGATGGATTATGAAAAGAAGTTGCTGAGGTTTGTGCCGATGTCAAGGTCAATTGACAAGAAGTAAACAAATGCCGGACATTTTGCGAACGGCTAGTAGACAGTAGTACACAACAGCTGCGCGGTTAAGCCGAAACACGGTAGAGTTACTTTAATAAAAGTTTGTGCACAAATACGTTAAAATGTTACAAACTATTTTCAAATTATTATAACCTAAAAAAAAAACCAATAAGATAAGATAAAAATATAAACTTGATGCTATTCGAAGTCAATGGTAAAGGTAGGTCCTAACCTCACATTGCGCACAGCTATCTCAAAAGGCAGAGTTTAACGAGACAAATAATAACTTGTGTTGATTGTCTTAAATTTACCCATGTCCGAATGATGTATGTAAAAACAAATTCAATTATAATTACAGATTTTGGTAAATAATAAAGACAACACATACGTTAAACATATACGTTTATTAGGTAGTTCTTAAAATCCATTAACTCTTAAAATTCACTCGGCACACATTGAAAATTGAGGTTGAAAATTAACATAGTTAAACATTTTGCAGAATAAACTTATACATGTAAGTTTGCAAAACAAAATAAATTTATGTCGGTTTAGTTATAACAAAAATAAAACTTAGATATGAACAAACAAATGACAATAATATATTTTGATAAACAACATTAGTTACATTAGGCCTACTAGAGACAGTATTTACATACGATACAGACTTTGTTTTCTTGTTTGGTATGCGTCATTACAAAGAAACGTAATATGTTCATCAGTTTTCTTGCAAATTATTTGCAATGCCATGCCAATACCAGCTGTCCTCTCGACATTCCTACAGTAGGCCTACATAGCTATGATGATAAAATTCTGCCTTTGTTTACATTGATATCAAAGACACATACCAGAAGTTACAGTACATAGTTATGACATCATTCTGCCCTTGTTTATATTGATATGCAAAAACACATACCAGAAGTTACAGTACATAGCTATGACATCACTCTCCCCTTGTTTATATTGATATGCATTAAACATGCCAGAAGTTAAGACAGTCCATCTCCCCTTACACGACTTACATTCCAGGGAATGCCTAATCCATACCAACATGCCTAGCCTCTCCACATTCCTACAGTATATAACTATGACTCAACTCCTGACCTTGTTTTTTTAAATTTGTTAGTCTTGTGTGAGATATAATTATAATAATTGAATAAGAATAAAAACGGCTTTAAGACGTTTTCAGGCTTCCTGAGCACCGGCTGGATTGCCGTTCAATGTTAGGAAGATTTGTAGTTTTTGGAATGGGTTGGAAAAATAACTTGTAGGCCTACTACTACACATTTATTTTAAAGGCTTTTTGGCTATAATCGCTGAAAATAGGTACTGTATCACCAGATAATATCAGAATCAAATAAATCTTAACACTAAGTTGGATGGAAGTCAGTTGCAGTTCAGCACAATGTAGTCTGCTTCCGTCGGCTTCCCGCGTAGGCCTATTCATGGTGGTAGGTAGTGTACATCCAACTTACCTTCTACTTCTTCCGAACCATCGCCACTCGCCAGTAAACCGTAAATTTTGGTTTACTATAAAATCAATCAAGAAAGTATTGCAAAACGGTTTATAACTATTAAAATTACTTGAAAAAAACTGTAATAACGTTATCAATAAAATTCACGGAATAATACGATTTTCACGCATATTTCCCGGTTTTTCACGGCTGTTAAAATTCACGCATAATTCCAATTTTCCCGGAATTCCCGGCCGCTGACAACCCTGGATTAGGCTCGTTTCCTGATCTACCACAAAACTGGGAACGCCTGTGTATCTTTTTTTTTCTTTTTTTTTTGCCCGTCCACATAGACTAAGCGCCCAGTGAGCCGGTACGGTACAAAGGTGAACTGTACTGATAAAATTTTATCGGCAGTGACCAGGATTCAAACCCACGACATCGCTGCCTTGGGCCCGAAGTCCGCGACGCTACCGACTGAGCCACCGACTCACTAATAACCTCATAACCTCACTAATAATCTCGTACTCTGGTTTCTGATAATGCTTGAACTTGTTTAGAGAGGGTTTCTATTTCGTTTAAAGAAAGAAGCGTTACCTGAAGAGACTTCACAAATACCAGGTGTTTAAGGAATATCAGCTGTGGAGTGTTTGAGTAAATTAATGAAAAATTAAGAGAGAAAAAATAAAAGTCATGTTTTCAAGAAGAACAGAAAGGAATAATGTTTATTTATATAATACAATGGATTATCTTTAAATCATCAGCTGTTTTTTTGTAATTTAAAAATTCTAAACAGGCTAAAGAAAAATTTTAGATAAAAGAACTGAACATCAGCCACCTCCATGATCTTATCAGCCAGTTTGGCCAGTTTGTCCAAGGAGAGCTCAAGTTGCGTAGTCAATATGGCTTGTGAGGAGGGAGTCGTCTGAGCCACAGTTGACGTAGCATGTTGTCTTGAAGAGGAGTCGAGCCCGCAAGAGACCTATGATGACTCAAAAACTGGGAAGGCTTGCGGTCTCCAAGGTCCTCTTCACTCAGCAGCCGCCGCACACGTTGCTCTTTGGATGCAGAAAGGCGTTCAATCAGTTTCTTTTTTAGATGTCCGTATTTGTCGCCTAGAGGAGGGTTCGTTATGATGTCTTCGACTTCAGCAGCATTTCGCATTTCTTGTGTCCAATTGCGAGACCACGTACAAAAGGAACTGCAATTAACCTTGGCCAAATAAGGGTTAGAACCAATTTTTAAAAGCAGCACTTTAATGTAGCTGCTTAATTAAAAGTTAAACTCTTCAAAGAAAATAACAGTCTTTAGATAATGGTTTTAGTCGGGGTCACCATTTTGGTCGTGGTTGTTTGATATTCAAATAAACTTACAACCAATTAAGAATGGGATAAAAATCATTTATTGAAGAGTTACAATTTGTGTACCTTTTCTTTAGAAAAACAATAACTAGAATAACCATAATGCGTTGCTATGACAACGTAACATCAGCTGACGCTACATGTGCTCCTAACTAAATTGACTTTTCATGACAAATCTCGGTTTCTTTGTTGAAAAAAAAAAACTACAACTGAAGTTAACAACCAACCCATTAATACTGCAAAATAATTATATTTCACACATACAGTAGACCCCCTCTTAACCGACCCTAATGGGACCGGACCTAGGTCGGTTAACTCAAAAGGTCGGTTAAAACAGGCAATCCCTAAAATCATAACATAATGAAGTGCTATTCATTGGGATATATATAATTATTATTTTGAAGTCATACTTTCATTACTGTATTTATAAAATAAACTACTCTTATCACCTTTTTCATGTTGATAGAAAAGTCACAAATAAACACAAAACAGTTAAGTTAAATAAGCCTACTTTCAGTGGAATATATTATAGTTCTATGCAAGACTCAATAAAAATTCCTAATTTAATAACTTTAGTACTGTAATGTATTAATTGATGCTTTCCAAATCCACCGTAATACAGTACAGAACCTTTTGTCGAAATTAAAAATACAAGCAACCATTTTGTTAAGACAGGATGTTTATTTAAATAGCCCCTCACTGGAGACTCGAGGCACAAAAACTATCTTGACCTTGGAGTTGTTAACCCTCCTTCCCTGCCCTCCCTACAAGTTGTGTTGTTTGTTTACTCCAGCGATAAGATAATCAGTTCTCAAAATCGTAACGCACTTTACGATGTTATAAATTTGCCGCACAGATAACAAATCAGATCAGATGTGCTCGCGCTACAAATAATGATGACAAACTAACAATTTGCTATATTTTTGTGATCAATACAAAATAACTTATTCATAGTCATATCCTGTGGAGATAAGCGTATGGTTCAGTTCTCATCGCCCAGCATGGGAGCGGAAATGCCGAGATTCCTAGAAAGCGGCGGTTAAACCAAACTGCTCTCAAAGCAAGGTCGGTTAAAACAAACTGTATTATTTTACGATCGAAGGCGGATAATCCGATTATCGGTTAATACGAGGTCGGTTAAGAGGGGGTCTACTGTATTACCATTTTTATGACAGTGAATGCTGTGAGGTACCAAATTTTAAGGGGGGTAAAAACGTATTGCTAGTCAACAAACACCATAACTTACCCGATTTTTATCTACAACAACCTACTCCTAGGCCTATGTGATGGCCATAGCTTGGGCTATGGGCCAAAGAACGTAGGCCTACTTTTAACAACAGTGAAGTACACAAACACACCCACAACTACATATTTATTCATATTAGCACTCCACTTTACCAAATAAAGTTTACCGACCGATTTTACGAATATTTATCACCGACGACGACGACATAACCTAAAACTGGTGTTTGTTGATTGACGATGACAGACGATAACTAGACCGAATCCCCGATCATCTGTTGGCTAGTTTCCAAAATCGCCACCGCAGCGCTTAAGCCGCGGCCGAGGAAATCAGGATTTGAGCCGGACAAGAATTATTCGCTGTTCGACCGTCGACTCGTTCACGTGAAGCCCGTTATTGATTCAGGTTAGCTAAGTTTTTAGACTTTCTTATGTTCATCTAAATTTTCTTTTAACATACGCATACTTGTCTTCTACTTATTTTTACCCGTTCAAGTTCGATTTTAATTTTCTAAATTTTAATAACTTAGTTTTCGCCGGTTGAGTTTTGACCCGCCAGTTCCTGCTTGCCAGTGACTAGCGGTGGCCGTAAGTGTTGCATTCGTTTAATTTTTATTCGTTATTAAATCTATAGTTTATTTGTTTCGCCGTTCAGATTTTATATCTCGTTTTCACCGTTTTAATACCCCGAGACTTGTCGTGTGAGTTCTAAACCCCGTCTTTGGCGGGTGAAAGAATCAAGTCTTGGGAGCAGGCTGAGTTGAATAATCAGCTACGAAAATTAATATTAAATTTATTTTAAACCTATCACGATAAATTATCCGTTCATTTATATTAATTAGGCCCCGACGACTCTGTAGGAATTATTTTACCTTATATTCGATATTAGATCGATTACCAACGTCTTAAACTAATTAGTCTCATTTTAATACGAGTATTTACATCACATTGGCTAAGATTGAATACTCGTTGGCCCTACAGAGTCATTCTAAAAGTTAGGCAAAATTCTCCAAAACACTTTTACAAAGGCTGGGATGATATAGCTCCAACTGGGCGTCTGCAGGATTTCCTGAGCGCTTCTAGAGCTCTGAGCCTTCGATTAAATTTAAATAAATTGATCAGTCAAAGCCGTGACAACTTCGTATCGACCCCTGGATTTTTCTCAGCTCCTTCTGAGAACTCCGGGGAAGAAATTTGAGTGTGGCCGGTTCTAGGGTAGGCGTAGCCTGACTTAGGTGAATACTAGTTTATTCCCCCCCTAGAATTTTGCGTCACAATGCGTTAGAAAGAATCCACTGTTTCAATATCAACTTACAAAAAAGAGAGACTTGGATTAAATCATTCAAAATAAAATATATCTCCAATTAAATAAATAAATACCTAGACGGTTCGATTTCCCTCATCATTGGATGTTCGTATGTGCTCATCATATAGTTCTGGTTAGGGATATATTCCTGAAATAAGGCAGAGAAAAATGTTAATTTTGAAATATTTTGCTAAATCTAAATAGAAAACAGGTTTAATGAAAATTTGAATCATGGTCTTAGTACATTTACACACACAATGAAACATTTCAAAATTCAGAAGATGATTTCAACTATAATAAACACACTAAAAACAAAAAGTAGATAATCTTAAGCTGCGCGCGCACTACGGCGGCACGGCACGGATGGGCGGGCGGCACGGCAATTTTTAAAAGTTAATAACATTGAATGTCATATGAGTGCGCCCACTACGGCGGTACGGCCGGCAACGGACGTTCGGCAGCTTCCGCCGTTTGTTAAAAAGTCCGGGAGACAGAACTCCAGGACATTTCCGAGCTGCCGTGACGCCCGTACCGCCCGTACCGACCGGGAGCACTGCACACCGACCGGGCGGGCGGCACGGGACATCCGCCATTCTCAACTGATCTCTGTCAAAGTAGCAGTGTTTTCGTGTGTTGTAAACATAAATGTTAGTAAGTTGATTTTTCTCGTTGAGAAAACCAACAAACTGTACAACATGCGACATCCGGAATATTTTAATAACGTCCGGCGTGACAATATATGGACAGAAATATGATCTATTATGAAACAATCAGGTAAGTTTTACACATAATCCTTCTACAAGATCAGGAAACAAGGTGTGGAACTCTCCAAAACTTAGTCTTTTCCTGTTTATGTGGTGTATCTAAAATCTTTGCTTGCACCTTCTTGTCACCTCTTCCTCTGCTAAAATTAAACCTACTATCACCACTTTATCTTCATCCATCTTTACTCACAATTTTTAGCTCGCAGACTGTCAACTGTCCTAAATTGCGGAAGTGCGGATGTCGCGTCCCGTCCGTCCGTGCCGTGCCGCCCTAGTGCGCGCACCCCCTCTTAAAAATGCCGTCCGTGCCATACCGCCCGTCCGTGCCGTTCCGCCGTAGTGCGCGCGTAGCTTTATAATTTATAAATATGTGGAGAGTATAAATACTTGTAAGATTTAAAACAAAAACTTGGGGTGCATGGAATAGATAATTTACAATTACCTTCACCTATTGAACTAATGTATTATTATCAATTGCATGCACGCACCTCACGTTTTTTGTTTTAAATCTTACAAGTATTTATACTATCCACATATTTATAAATTACTATCTACTTTTTAGTGCGTTTAAAAACGTTTTGTTTTAAAAAAGTTTTTTATTTATAAATTATTTTCTACTTTTTACTTTTTAATGTGTGTGGATGTTAAATCTATTTCAAGCATCTATATCAGATTAAGGCAGAGGCATATGGGAAATCTAAGGTTTATTTGAGTTTCTTTTCATATAATTATGTATTAGATTGATATGGCCTACCTACAAACTATAAATATATCGATCTATTTAATTTATTGTTTACTTTATAGAATACTAAATAAATAATAATTGACATTATTAACAAACACCTTTATATCTGCAATTGGATTGTTATCTTTATTTTGAAATGTTTGTTTGTATAAAGAATCTCTTGGGAGCATAACCTGTACATTTTAACCTCTGCTCTTCGAACTGTCAAATTTAAGTATTTACAGCTGACTTAAATTGAATGATATATTTACATTCTTTCAAAACGTAAACATGGAAAATTTTGAAGCCCATGGGGCGTAGCCCAAGGGAAATATGAAAATTAAATGATATAATATTGCATTGTCATCCATTTGTGAGCTATGTTTCAAATTTCAAGTCTTTAGCTCATCAGGAACTTCGTTTAGAATTGATATCAAAATTTGTAGGAAAGCGAGCTAATAAAAACAAGCCCATGGGGCGTAACCCAAGGGAAATATTAAAATTAAATGAGGGTTGTTTATTTTTCAACCTCCGATCGCTCCGTGCAGACGCTACGCGGGAGGCAGAAGGCGGGCATGCGCCGAAGGCGATTGCGCAACTCTTCCACTACACCTGTCGCCATTGTTGACATTCGCGCGTCAGTTGGCGTTGTGCTACAGCCACATAAACATGGCTGCCACCATTGATGCTCCTGCCAGGTGTGAATTGCGAAGTGTTATTCGTTTTCTACAGGCTGAAGGCCATAGTGCTGCAGAAACCCATCGGAGAATGAGTCGTGTGTATGGGAAAACTTTATGAGTGATGGTGTTGTGCGTGAATGGTGTCGAAAGTTTAAAGACGGTCGTAATGATGTGCACGATGAAGGGGGACAAGGACGCTAATCTGTCATTTCAGATGACCTGGTTCAACGTGTTGACAGAATGGTGAAAGGAAACCGCAGATTCACCATTACTGCTTTGTCTTTGGAATTTCCCATGTTTCAAGGTCTATTTTGTACTCTATTGTTACTGAACGGTTAGGCTACAGAAAACTTTGTGCACGTTATGTCCCAAAAATGTTGACGGATGGCCACAAAACTCGACGAACGGCGTCAGCTTTGGAGTTCCTCGAGCGTTACCATGATGACGGAGGCGACTTTTTGAAATCGATCGTGACTGGGGATTCAGTACGACACACCGGAAACAAAACGACAATCACAACAATGGATGCATTCAAATTCACCAAACAAACCAAAGAAATTCAAACCTTTAACAACAGAAAGGCCATGGCTACTGTGTTTTGGGACCAAAAAGGTGTGTTGCTTGTGAAATTCATGGAACCTGGAACCACAATCACTGCAGCTGTTTATTGTGAAACTTTACGACGTTTGCGTAGAGCCATTCAGAACAAACGAAGAGGAATGCTGACTTCTGGAGTTGTTTTGATCCATGACAATGCCCGTCCACACACTGCTGGAGCAACTCAACAGCTTCTCGACCAATTTGGATGCTTTGTTTGAAGTTCATTGTTGGTGATGGTGAGTTAATGTTGTTCAAAGGTTTATTGCGGACATTTTCCATCACGAATGTAAAAAACAATACACAACATTTCGGGATCTGGAATCTGATCCCGTCCTCAGGTGAAAAAAACATCAGGTGAAAAAACATCTCAGGTTGTGTATTGTTTTTTACATTCGTGATGGAAAATGTCCGCAATAAACCTTTGAACAACAATTTGGATGGTACATTTTCGATCATCCACCATACAGTCCTGACCTTGCACCCAGCGACTTTCACCTTTTACCTAATCTGAAGACGTGGCTTGGTGGGAAGCGTTTTCAAAAAAATGCGGAGCTCCAAACCAACGTCAAGGACTACCTAAATGCGGTGGCGGCAACCTTCTATGAGGAGGGCATACAAAAGCTTGTCCACAGATACGACAAATGTCTGAATCTCTATGGCGATTATGTCGAAAAGTAGCCGTAAGTGTACCTTTCTTTTGGTAATAAATGTATTATTTTATATGGACTTGTCTTTTATTTATAGCCTATCAGAGGTTGAAAAAAAAAAACTACCCTCGTATAATATTGCATGGTCATCCATTTGTGAGCTATGTTTCAAGTTTCAAGTCTCTAGCTCATCGGGAAGTTAGTATAAAATTGATTGCAAAATTTGTACCGGACAAGAAAGCGAGCTAGTAAAAACGTTTAAAAAAATTAAGGACAAAATGTAAACTGACCAATTACAACTTTGATTACCTGACGGCTGTAAGGTGTGAATTCATTCTTCCAGGCCACTTGTATGTCGCCGTAGTTATTGCGACTGCTGAAAGAAACTGGTTCATCAATGTCCATCTCCTCTCCATAAGAGCGATTAAAGTCTGATGCTGATCGGTTTATTGTACATCTTATCATTGAACTGGGATCTGAAACCCCACAAAAAAGTCCAACTAAAAAATCAATGAAATTAGTTGTTTTGATTTACAACACATGTAAAAACAATAAAATTAAACCTCACAATAGTTTTTAACCGACTTCCCCATTACTAACAAAAGGAGGAGGTTCTCAATTTGTTTGTGGCAATGTTTTTTTTTCTATGTATGTTCACCAATTTCTCTGATTCTTTTACCGATCAGCGTGGTTCCACCACCAAAATAACCAGTGAGAGTTTTTATTTGGTACCATATATAACATTATGTTTAAGTGTAATATTTGTTTCGGTGAAAAATCATGAAAACCTCAAATATTCAACATTTATTTTGTTTATATTTGTGCAGACAAGGAAATAAATAATAATAATATTTCTACAGCTGTTTGTTGAAACCATTTAAATAACAATGAAGCTACAGACAGTTTTTCATTTAACAGTTGCTTCATCTTCTATATATTAATACGCAAGCAGTTTTCTTTTCACAGTCATAACTCGATAACGGCTTGACAGATTTTAACGTTTGAGGTGCCAAATTAAAGGGTTTTTCACGTAGATGTGCAAATACGTCTCAGAATATTAAGAAAGGGCATATCTTAAGTACAGTTGAGGGCTAAAGTTTGGGAACGGCGGCGATATCTGTTGACATTTGATTAAACTCAATTCCCTTTGTTTACAACTAAAACATATGGACGTAGTTTGAAATAGTTGTTCAAGTTAACCACAGACTGCAGGACCCAATACTTCCAGAGCAAAGCCGGAATATATATTTTTATTTAAACATCTGTTAAATAAGTCTGGTTCATAAAATAGTTTCTAGCAAAAATTGATGACAAATTGTTCGTAAGATTTTAATTAATTTACCTTGCTTCTTATTTTACTGAATTATCATGTAGTTTTGGTTACAGTTCGGTGTGATGAATAAGTGAATGTTTGAAAGTTATTATTCACAGTGCAGTTACCCACCCGTTGCATTACTATATCACGTAATTTACAATGTATATAAAAATTCCGTTGTAGTGTTTTATGTTGTTTGGTTAACTTCTGTATTTTATCTCAATTTAAAATGAAGCCACCAGTAAGATGAAGAACTGTGAGTGGCTAGAGGGAACGTGGACGTGACCGCTTGCATCAACCTACCAATGGAACATTTGAACGATACAGAGTGGCAGTACCACTGTGGTGATACATCATGGATACATCTTCTCAGACAAATTAACGCTAAATGTTTACATTGTGATGGCTTCCATTTTAAGCAAAGAAAAGTCTGGCCGAAACAGTTAAATTTGTACTCTTTGTTACCATGAATGAAAGAACCGTCTACCTCATCTGCGTAATTCACCTTACTTTCAGGAACTTATTGGGAACTCCCAATCTAAATCAGGGTTGCGAGGCTTAGATCTAGAAATTATTTGGATAAAATTTGTCAATTCAATTTCGCCTTTGCCATGGTCAGCCCTGAAGTTCATTTAGATGAGAGGATCACACAGGAATCTACAATTTAAAGATCCATGACACGTTTTATATCCGAGTAAATAATCTAATTCCTTAAGAAGGAATTATCGAACGGGGTCATCGTTAACCCGCACAGATGTATAGTTGAGTACGACGTTGGCACTGGAACCCAACAGCGCATGAAACACAATAAAAAAAAAAATGCCATGAAAAAATATGCAGGAATTGGGTCACATTGCCAACCTATTTGCCTAATGGATATTAAATATTATAGTAAATGGATATTTAAATTTACCAAAGGATTATGACATTAAATGAATGTGTTTTTAAAAGAATGCCGGGATTTCAAACGGTCGTTGCTCGGGGACTATTCAAGATAATTAAATGATTTAAACGTCAAATTGAAGGGAAAAGAATAAAGTTTGTTTCTCATTATTTGATACAATTCGGAATGATTTAATAAAATTAAGATTTTCTTCAATCTTATATGAGCGTAAAACTGGCAAAGTCTGTACGCTTAAGGCGGGTTTTTCTGATGTCTTAACTCAATCTTTTTCGGCACAACGACTCTATCTTTTATAGATAACATCATCAAGAGACCAATTTAGGTTTGTTCAACTGAAGACTTCATCGGGCAATCGATTTTTTTTGGGCTTCTGATGCAGAAGTGTCGGATTTCTTCGACTATGCTTGTTTTTAGCCGGCCAGGTGAATGTCTTTTCAAAAGACTTCGGTGCCACAAAACTCATTAAACCAGCTTATCATCAAGTAGATAAATTTAGTTTAATTTAGCAATAGATATAAACTATGAAAACAACTGATTGCAATCTGTGTCTTCTGTTGTGCCGTAAACCGTCGTACTGGCGACTGGCGTCAAGCGTATGAGTCACAATAGCGGCCTACCACCGCACACCTATTTTGCGCACGCCAAGGCCAAAGTTTCCTCCCTTGCTAAGGGAAATAAATTATTTTAGCTTCAATTTGAAGTATAAAACGTTTAGGTTTACTTGAATAGTACCCAAACAATTATCATTTAAAATCCCGGAATTCTTTTAAAAACACCCTTTAAATCAGTTGAAATAGGTTAATATTGTATGTAGTAGAAAACGAACCCCTTTAATCCAATTATGTTTTTATTAAAACAATTATCTTTGTATCCTGTTACATAATTACTCCAACCTTATTCATTATCAGACTGAGTTCTACTGCTTGCCAAGAGTTTCCGCATTATTATTTATTATGCTAGTTTATTATAGTAGTCTAGCAACAACATTTAAAATTTTACAGAAAATATAAATTGAAAGGAGAAGTTATGTTACTGATATAAAAATGCTCAGAACATTCAAATTTTTCAATTAAAATAATAAAATAAATTTTTTAATGATTTATAAAAAAAAATTTTAATAGAAAAATTAATGTTTTTTTTACGAATTTTCAAATTTATTATCTAAATATTGCATTTTATGGCTAAACGGTTAATTATATTGAAATATCTATACTTATTTAACCCTTTGAGCCCTGAGGAAATTCTGGATAATTTTCTTAAGGTGACAGGTTCAATTAGAATAAGCGGTACTGAGGATGACAGGGCGAAAATAGACAATTTTGCAGGTTACTATAAAAACACTTGTAACTTTTTTCATTTTAAAGATAGAAACTTGGTTTTTGTACCACCTTTTAGCTTATTTGCTAAGCAACAAATAATTAACAAAATAAAAATACAAATTTAATAATTTAAAAAAATTACCTTTTAGAATAAAAAAAATATATTTGTGTATTTTTTAAAATTGCATTTTAAGAAGTAAAAACCACATTGAAGCAATAACATAATTAAAATTATTTATTGTATTAATTTTTAGTATATAATTATAAGTAGTTCCTGAAAAGTTTGTGCAAAAATATTAATAAATAAAAAAGTTATGACATTTTTTCGGAAAAAGTTTATTTCTGTTATTTCAACATGGGTGAACATTACAGTAGCCTATCAATCTAAGTTATTGGAAAGCGAGACATTCAGAACATGCAATAATTAAATGTGAGAGAACATGACAATATGAACTAAGATAAATAGACTAACTAACTTAGCTTAGTTTTTAAAAAGATAAAGAAAATTTAAATTTAAAAAAAATTAGTATTTGCCTCGTCTAGCGCTTAGGTCCTTGAAAACGCAAATGATACATGATGGTACATAAAAAGTAAAATATACAGAACATGCTGGAAATTAGTTTGACATAGCAGAAACAATTGATAGGCATATATATATCATGGTTTTATAAAGTTAAATGATTTTTTTACAGTTTGACAAAAATATAGGTAGCCTATTATGGTTTCGACCAACACTAGGCTTTATTGTACAAAAAGAACCCAAGCTGAACACATAAACATGCTTAGTACAAAGTAAAAAAGGAAATCTAGAACATATAAGAACTTACTGTAACAGAACAAGAAGAAAATAAGAATTTACAGTAGGGCCTAGACAAAAAGCTGAAGGATTTAGAATACAAAAATCTTGCAAGTCTGAGAGTAGTAAAAAAATTATCTAAGAACAGGTGATAGCCTATTTTAACTATGTGATTAGTTACATCGATGGTTGTTATAACACTCGGCGTGCAAGCCGGCTTTGCACATGCAACACATTGTCCGAGCCCTTCGCCTTTTACCCTCTGGATTTTTCTTCCCACTACAGACGGAACAGTTTTTTTCTTTACCATCAGGTATTTTTTCTAAACCAAATCCCTTTCCCTTTGGAGCATCACCTCCACCTCCATTTCCAACCACTCCTAATTTTGTTTGTAGCCACGAATTTGAAAGTTCATCGATAACCATTGAAATAAAGGAAACACGACTGAGTGGCGAATCTGTGTTCAGTTTATAAAGAACATATGAATTTAGCATCATACGTCCAAATATGTTAAATATAACCTTTTTCCAAGGCTTCATTGATCGTCGTTCGTCCAAGTATGTGTACAGCATTTGGTCGGTTCCGTCTATTCCTCCCATTCCGTTGTTGTACTGGTGAACAATAGTAGGTTTGTTTTAGCGAATTTCCCTATAGGGAAGTAGCTATTACCGTAGGTCTCATGGTAAGACCTAAGCCCGGGACCGATTTACTTTTTCATTTTGATGTCCCTAGAGGCCAAAAACACCATTCGTTCAAATTTTTATATATCTATATATATATATATATATATATGTGTCCATCCGCACGATAACTTGAGTAATTTTTGTCCGATTCTGATAAAATTTGGTTTGAAGGTGTAAGGTGGGATAAACTTGAATGAGTTCGCGAACCAGCATGATCGGACTATGGGAACGGGGGTTTATGGGGGGTTTTATGGGGCAAAAATAGGTTTTTCCCATTTTTGACCATAAAAAAACAAATAATTTAGTATATTGAAGCGTTATTATGCGCCTAATTGTTACGGAGAAAATTCAAAAAAATTGTTATTTTAAAATTCCCATGTTATTCTTATGGAGAATAAGTCAACTGTTGTAGTTTGCTTCTTTATGAACATATTTTGATCGATTTTGGAAAATACTTTTATTTCTTACTAAACTATTATCATTTTATAAAAAAAAATCTTTTTTACCCTCCCTGTTGCAGCAAACCTAAGTACTCGTTAAACTAATTCTATATATAGGAAATAAATGTGCTATTTTTATGGAGGCATTTTAGTGTAAATCGAATCAGGTTAATGGAAATTCGCTTAGTCTGCAGGTTTGCTGCGGCGGGGGTATTTTATAATGACTTTGCCGCTTCTACGTTTAGTGTACATTACATTTCCAGCCTTACTGTTCGTTGATAGCAATATAAATTGATTCTTGTTGGTAGATTTTTCTCTGTATGCCATATATAAAGCAGGTCCTTTTCTTAGGTATGTTTTTTTTCCAACTTCATATTTACCCCGTAAAGGTTTTGGAACTCCTTGTCTGTCAATTTGAACGGTTCCTGTTAACCAGGTTGATTTAGAAGAATACAAAAATCTTGCAAGTCTGAGAGTGGTATAAAAATGATCTATGAACAGGTGAAAGCCTTTATTCAAACAGTTTGAAATTTCTAGAAGCTTTTTTACAACATAGAATCCAAGGCCTTGCTCAACACTTTCCGCGTCTCTGAACTTAGCTCCTTTGTAGCATGACATCGACATGCAATAGTGCGTTACAGCATCATACAGGACCCAGAGTTTGATTCCCCATCTGTGGTGTTTTTTTTTTGGTAGATATTGGGTTAGATTGATTCGTTTCTTGGTTCCTACTAAGGATTCGTCAACTGAAAGTTTTTGAGAGGGTGTATAGTGAAACTTGAATAATCGGTTCAAATGATCAATCAGGGGTTGGAACCTCCCACATGGGTCATAGCCTGGTTCCCCACGTTTTGCGAGTTTGCTTGAATCAACTAGATGGAAAATTTTTAAAATTAGTTCAAATCTGGTTCGGGTAAGCATTTTTGAAAACCAAGGAGTGGATAGTGAGTTTGATTGGCTCCAATAGCTTCTAATTGAAGGCTGGCGGATTATTCCCATGTTAAATATAACTGCAAGGAAGCCTTTTAGTTCTTCAATTGATAAATTTACCCAACTTCTTAGAGTACTTTGAGGTGACAATGGATGATCTAGAGATTGAAAGTAATTGGCAGCATATCTATTGGTTTCCACTACAAACGTTGTCAGCAAATTATGAGTAAAAAATAGAAAAAAATAATCAATCGGTTTTGAATTTCTTGGAGGGCAATGTCTAACACCAGGGACTTCATCAAATGCAAAATAATGCTGGTGTCCTGGATCATTTTCATCATTGACCTCATCCCAGTCACTTGATTCAGGCTCAGGAGGACGAGGCCTACTCCTATTAGGCCTATTTGTCAGATTGTGACCACTTCCACTTGGCGTATTTATATTACCTCTTCCCCTACCTCTAGGCCGACTCACACTAGGCCTACCTCTTTGCCTTTGCGGGACACCTCTGACAGTATGATTAGGGGAAGTACCAGTGAACATAGGCCTAGTGACAGTTTCAGTTTCTTCAGGATTAGGATTCAAGGAACCTTGGGGCAATTCATCAATAGGAGCAACGACAGTTTCAGTATCTTCAGGATTCATGGACCCTTGGGGCAGTTGATCAAAAGGAGCAACGTCATCAACGTATTCTTCATCAGATGAATATAAGTGATAGGACCAGTTAGGCCTACGTTCTGACAAGAAGCTAAGCCTAGGCCTACCATTACTATCACTGTTCACTGGATCATAAGTGGGATCATCATCCGTGTCATCAACAACATCTGAAGAAGAATCAGTATCAGAACTGCTAAGAATATTATTACTTTCATCGGAGTTGTCACTATTATAATCAGAAATCACATTCAAACCAGCTTCTTCAATATTATTCAACAGTGTGTTTTCACTAACAGGAGATTCTGCCCTAGTTATTTTTTTACTCATATTTGAGACAAATAAAAACAGTCAACATGCAAGAAATAAAGGATAAAGAACTTATAGAAAGGAACTAGGCCTAAGTTAGTTAGTTAGTTAGTTATGAAAATAGGTTTCCATGTCCATGCAAGGGCTATAGCATGCACCCAAATACTTATGCAGTTACGTCAAGTTCATAGTTGTTTCATAGTTGATAACTAAGTTCATAGTTGATTACCATTATGATGTTTTGATAAACTCACTAAAAGAATAATAACACTTTTGAAATGAACTTCAAACAACACAAATCTGTAGTAAAAATAACGGTATCCACGTAACAAAACAATAACAAACACCGGCAGTTACTCAAATAACAAACAACAACAAATCAACAGAGTTGCCGACTCATGAGACAGCTGAGCGATACAGGCGACACAGCCTGCCGATATCGTTTTAGAAACAATAATATATAGCCTACTATATAAAATAAAAATTGACAAAATATTACTTGTAATATATTTTATTTATGCTTTGGCTACGCAATGACGTTTTCTGATACACAAAATACGTTAAAATAGCGCTGTACTATATAAAATAGTAGATGGCCGAAATATCGGCATATTGTCTTTCCGCTCATGACCTTGGGGTGCCGATTTATAGGCACTGTGTCATTTTCAGCACAATATTGACATGCCGATATATCGGCACTTGGGGCTCAAAGGGTTAATACGTTCTTTGTATAAAAGATGTAGTTCTTTCTTTAGCGAACATTTTTTACATTTTATGTTTTTTAATAGGATGAATAATTTTTGATTAATCGTGAAAAAACTGGTTTTAGGACGCAATTTTCCAAGATGGCGGCCGTAGCACAAGTTTTTTTTGTTTTTGAGGACTTTTAGTATGTTATTCCGGAAGTAAAATTGAATATACGTACCAAGTTTTACACTTAAAAGAGTTTTTTTTGGTAATTTCTCAAATATGACTGGACTATCATTGCGTATCACAGTTTTTGTTTATGCTTAGTTCAAATTATATTAGCCGTTTTCATAAATGCAAAAAAATAGTGCTGCACCCTGTTGGTAAATCTTATAACTTTTTAATGCTTTTGCATATCATAGAACAAACCTTTTTGTTTGAAACAGCTGACTAAATTCTTTTATTCGCTTTAAATATAAATACTCATAAGGTTAACATGGGAAACTACCGAGCCACTGGGGCGGAGCCCGATAGGATTTTTGAGATAAGAATATGCCTATATGTTAATCGGGAATGTAAGCTATCATTATGCCAAATTTCAGCCCAATCCGTCCAGTAGTTAATGCGTGATTGAATTTCAAACAAACAAACAAACAAACACACAAACTTTCACATTTATAATATTAGTAAGATAATATTTGTATTAAACCATGGAAACAGTAAATATTTCATAAATGAACAAGTTCACTGCTAATGACACACTTGTGCGTCATCAGTATATTAGCAGGTATATAATATATAATGTATATAATTATATAATACTAGTGGCTTGTAGGGACATAAGTCCCTAAAAAGCGCAATAATGTAAAACAAATTATTCGAATATCTAAACAAACTCAGAAATATATTATCCATGTGTCATAATAGATATCCCTGTACACCATATCTTTTGTGCAAAAAAACAGTTTGTTGTTTGCCTTTGTTGATATTATTTTCAATAAATAATTTGAATCACTAGGTTCAACTCTGCTTAAAACAGCGAACATATAATTGTTTGTGAATAAATACTGGTTTATTAAGGTAGCTTTGGTCTTGTGGTTGATGGTAATAAAAAAAAGACTTCTCTGATTGGAATTTTGGAAATTGTCTTCGTCAAATATGAAAAAGCAAATAAAGGTGTGTTGAAGTAAGCTTAGTTCTTGGCCAACCCCGCTAAATTAGCATCCCCTACTCAGTCAATATTTCTAAGTTTATACTCCTTTTGTTAAGGTTTAACAACATTAGTGTAACGTAAAGGCATCCCATTGACCAAACTTAACCCTAGATTTTTTCTGGTCAACATAAAAAAAAACTACAATTAGTGTAAGATTATGTGGTGGTATTCCTCTTAAACGTGCGATTGACGTTACATATTCCATCAAATTAGGCCTAATCATCGGCTGATTCTTAACCCTTTTGCGACTGGTTAGGGTTTCATTACCCAGTTATCGAAACCAATAACGACATTACTTTTCATCATCAATTACATGTATATTTTTGGTTTGTTTAAGGAACGAAAAGCAACGGGAACTACCTCTAGGTTTTACTGTTATATGTGGATGCTCCCATTGCTATTATATACCATCCATGCTAGGTTATATTATTTTAACCTCTTTTGCTTAGAGCAACAGACAGTAACTTTTAAAAATCTCCAAACAATATTGTTTTCCTCCCATTGGAACTTGTCATAGTACTTACTTAATTAACAAATATAAATTTCCTGTACGAACCTATTTCATCTTTATTCCCAGGTTGTCTTCTAAAAGTGGCCATTGAGTTTATTCCACTTCATACAAAATATTGATTAAACACTACAATAAATCTCAGATTTAAAATGTAAGTAAATTTACAAAGAACGTGTAGAATAAATCTTGAACATATGTTTTTAAATGAAAACAAAGCAGGAGTTTACCATTTAATCATGAATCGTTAATTATTAAGTCAATGGGTTATTTAATTTTAAACGTTAAAAATATACAAATTGAAAAAGTTTCACAGTAAAATAATTTATTTCAACATCCTATAACGTAACTAAAAAGTCTTAATTATTAAAGGTAGGCTAACGTTATCCCTTGTTTTTTATAAGTACATTGCTGAATTGACTGGCATCCAAATGTTAACATTGAGCACTGGCTTGATGATAAATCACGATCAGCTGTATTGAAGTAAACAAAAATCAGCAGTAAATGGCTTCTAATGCTATTCTTATGGAGAACACTTTACGTTATATCTCGTTTTCTAGTAACTTTATGGGAATTCTGCTATTTTTCCCGAGTCCCTGGGATCAAGACCTTTAATTTAAGACCTCCCCCACTTTTCTGCGACTTACCAGACATCCAAAATTTTCTGGTAAAAATTTTGTCTTACAGAATGATATATATATCTAACAAAAAACCACTAAGTGGTAACACTTTCCCCGCCAAGTTAGCAATCCAAAAAAGATAATAAATCATTACTTTTTCCGCCAAGAAAAACAATGTAATGTATGTAAGTTTGGCAACTTGGCGGCAGACTTTTGCTCGATCACTTTAAAAATACCATAAAACTAGTTTCATTGAGCAAGTATCTCTCCCATTAGTACATTGCTAGGTGAGAGCTTATTTTACAAAACTTGACCTTATTTGTGCCACATTTCATAAAATCATAATAGTGATGGTTTTATATTTACTGATTACCTCGAAATTATTATACTTAGTTGGACTAATTAATTAGAGAAGTTGATTTGTGAAATTATCCACGAACGTAACTTAAATGAAAAAAAAACCAAGCAAAAGTCTGCCGCCAAGTTGCCAAACTTACATACATTACATTGTTTTTCTTGGCGGAAAAAGTAATGATTTATTATCTTTTTTGGATTGCTGACTTGGCGGGGAAAGTGTTACCACTTAGTGGTTTTTTGTTAGATTTTATTTATTTTTGTAGAAAATTAACCGTTCAAATAAAAATACTCTTTTCTCTGAAAAAAAAAAATAAATTTTAATGCTAAAGTTGACTGAACTCTCGATCTTCCGGTAGTCTTTGCAGAGGGTACCGGTTTTGTACTCTCATCCTGCACTTTTTCGACATTTTTGGTCTGGCACCACTTCCTGTCTCTCACATAAGGAGCCGAAGAGGAGTCACAACTTGTGTTGTAAAGTGGAAGGTCAGACCTGTACTTCTGCCTTAGTCTGTTGTATTCGAGAATGGCGGATTTCTGAGGCTTCACATCTCTTGGGTTAAAGTTAATAAGATGAAGCCCTTCTAATGAAGTCACTCGTGACAAGGCAACATATGATTGGCTACATGTAAATATGGACTCCCCAATATCAATTATTACGCTATTTAAGCTGAGGCCCTGGCATTTGTGAATTGTAACCGCGTAGGACATCGATATCGGGAATTGCTCTCGATACACAAATGCGTTATCCATCACTTGAAACTTGACGTTTACTCGCTGTAGGTGATGGGTAATGCCACAATCAAAGTTAATTGTCACTGAGTCTACGTCATCAGAATTGTCTGTATTAAACCTCAACCCCGTTACTGTTCCAATGGCGGAGTTAACTAGCCCCACAGTGACGTCAATGTTTCTAAGCAACATAACTTTAGCACCAACCTTAATAGGAATAATTTTCTCCATACCAGCCGTTCTGCTGCAGTCAGAGTTGTAAGAGGACAGTATCTTTTTAACTTTGTTTTGTTGACGAGGTAGACAGTCAACTGAGTCTTTTGCAACCAAGTTAACGACAGGACCACTTATTCTATTGACCATTTCATCATTTATTATGGAGCATTGGTAACCAGTTGAACAAAGACACACAGAATTGTTGGGAAAAGCAGACAAGTAATCTCCTAATAGAGAAAGGTTTTCACAAGCAGTTTTTCCATTAAGATGTATTTTCTTGCTTTCAATTAGACGGATGTCCTCAACGGTCATATTGCCTACTCTGACTTTGCTTAACACATCAGCAAACTTAGAATCTTGAGCTTGTCGCATGTTTGTAGTAAGTTCATCATAAGAGAACTGTTCAGACCAGATGTTAACACAAGACAGAGAGCCAACAAAAGAACTAAGTTTGCTACTGTCAAGTTCAATGAATGGGGAGTCTTCGTGTACTGGTGGAAGTTGTAAAAGGTCTCCAAAGAGCAGTATATGTTTTTTACCAAACCAGCCGTTACTTTGGTCTGAGGTGTTGAATATTTCACACAATCTGAGAATGATTGCCCCTATCCAGTAGATGAACAATTATTTTAATAGCTTTTGTTTCTTCAGAGCTATAGACAAGTAAAAAAGCCACTTTGTCACGTCATGTATATATACACTGCAGCAGCTGTGTACCGCTGGGGGACTTGGCGGGGCGGAACGCTGCCGCGTTCCTTAATAGATATTTTAATTCACAATTTATAATAGGATACAATTTATTTAATAAAAGATATATTAACACTTCACATACATGATCATGTTATTGTTTATGTTTTTTAAGTATTACATATTATCATTAACAGTGAATGTGTTAATACATTTCCCAGTTTGTAGAAAATACTGTAAAGAAATTGAAACATTTACACTTAAATTTGGTCTTGGAGTCTTACTTGTTTTCCGGCTCTTGTTGACTGAACCAGTCAGTGACAAACAATTGTGCAGTATGGATGTCGATGAACAGATAAGTCTATAGAAGAGGGGCTATTTGGATCAAACGCCTTGAACTACATGCTTATAGAGTTTCTTGAGGATGTAACTAAACGTGGTTAACTCCATTCTCATATAAGAAAAAAAACCTCATTTTGTCCAATGTCAATTTAGGAAGTAGATGGTTGTATTCCGCAAACCTACCTCTTCGCATGAACACCGATTTTTCTTCTACAGTAGACTCCCTCTTATCCGGACTCCTCGGGACCGTAGCCGGATAACGGTTTTTCCGGTTAAACCGACATCCCAAAAACTTGTTAAAATGGACCGCTTAAATGCATACTGTATACAGTATTTGACTTAAACTTAGGAGAGCATTGTATTTATACACTGGATCACTGGTCCCAAATCTTTCCCATAAGAACAGTCGTTTCAGTACTGCCCACTAGGACCATCTAGTCCGGTTAAACCGATATGCTGATACAAATTTTCCAGTTAAAGAGATGTAATTTCCGCCATGTGTAGTCCGGTTAAAAGGTGTCCGGATAAGAGGGAGTCTACTGTACGAATTTTTAATTTGACATTTTCAAGCAAAAATAACTCTTCATCACTTGACAAAAAACTAGCTTGAAAGGCAAGCTTTTGTTGTGTACACACAACAAAATTCTCAAGCGCTTGGAGCAAGCACTGAAAATATGTTACTTGTAACCAGCTTTCTTTGTGAACGCACCCGTAGGTAGTAAGTAACAATATACTTGACACTATTCATCTCTATAAATTGTGTACTGTATGATGAATAAAGACTTTTTGAATCTTGATACCACAGTAGTAACTGCAATTTTTACCTCTTAAGTTTGCAGCAACATTGTTCTTGATAGATCTTTGTAATAGTATTGGAGTCTGGTTGGAATCCCTCTGCTTAGGTTTCTCTCTCAAATTCTGGTTGGAAACCCTCTGCTTAGATCTCTCTCTCACATTAGGCTTTCCTCTTAAGCTCTGTCTTCTAATCTGAAAGTTCTACGAATAAAGCAATGTTTATTATTCACATTGTTGTATTTAGTTTTTAAATGAGGGTTGGTAATCAAAATAAAGCAAATATTGTTGTAAGGTTACGGTTTTAATATCTCTAAATTGCTTCTTTGAACTTCTGTAGTGTTGCTAAAGTGTATTAGAGAAAATCTTTCTTGGCAAGCCTCATGCTTAGAGACATCTTTCAAATTGCACATTATATTTTGTCTACCATTTTCGGTCAGTAACAACTAAACCTAAAATATTAAGTGCTTAACAAATGTCCATGATACAACATTGATAGTCCAGTATATGATCATTCTCCCATGTAGCCTACAGTAGAACTCCAATCATCCAAATCAATTGGGACCAGACCTCATTCGGATAATCAAAAATTCGGATGATTGGATTTTTACTGAAATTCAGGGTATTGTAAAGAAAAAAGGTCAATTAATGCCGAGCTTTTACTATTGCGAATACTAAACGAGTCTGCGATGATTTTGAGATCGGAAAATTTACGCTTTCGCTGCAGTTGCAGAGTACAATTATGATTTTCTGAGACCGCGGGAGATGATGATGATGTCTACAAGACTGCAGTGGATGTTGAAGATGTTGCAGCGATCGCGGAAAACAATTACTGAGTTTCTGTGGCCCCGGGAGGTTATGATGATGTCAACACAACCGTTGGCTATATTTAACATTTTGCTGCAATCGCGAAAAACTATGATGATATTTTCGTGACCGCGGGAGACGATGATGTGAACATGATCGCTAGAGAGGTTTTGGATTTTGGCGGGTTTGCAAAAAAACTATGATGTTTCCATGACCGTGGGAGACAATGGTGTTGTTTATGTGACCACAGGAAAAGATGATAATATCAACACGATCGTGAGTGAAGTTTTGGATTTTGCTGCGATCACGGCTTCTACCAAATAAAAATTCTTATTACTGTGGTTTTAGTAAGTTTTTTGAATTATTTCTGTAAGCGATTCGGATAGTAGCTGAGTGGTCGGCTGGGTAGCTGAGTGGTTAAATTGCTTGCCTATCAATCAAAAGGTCGCCGGTTCGATCCTGAGAAAAGTTAGTAGCTTTTTGATTGTTTGAAACTGTAGTCCCTGATCATTGAGCTTTAAATAAATGATCCTGAAACATGATGAAACAGATGATCTTAGTAACAAAGCTACACAGATCATCTCACAACATTCTACACTTATCCTTCACTCATATTTGGGTTAAAATACTCACTTTGGTGACGTCCCCATATCATAATGATTATATTTGGAGTTTGGATAAGTGGAGTTCTACTGTATTTATCCCATATAGGTCCGATTTTCAATAAATTTGGATAATAAATTTCAATAAGTTCTGCTTCTCATCTAATTCAAACTCCACCCTGGGCCTTTGGTTGGTTTTTCTCTGGGGGTGGATGATACCTATTCTAAGGCATAAACTATTTTTCATTGAAAATAAGTTCTGAAATATATAAATTGACTAATTTTAAGCAACTTCTGTTCTATAAGGTTTTTTTTAATCAATACCTTTTTACTCATTCTCAGGGGAAGTTGTCAGTTTTCAGGCAAAAAGCCACGTTTCCAGATGGTTTATTGCAAATAACTAACAAAATATACATTTAATCTGTTAAAAAACCTGTCGAGAGCAGAATTGTAGCTTACATAAAAACAAACAAAATACTGTATTTATGATATATGCACACCTAATACAAAGAAAATTATTGCTTGTTGGAAGTTGATTGGTATCTTCTAATGCCAAAATGGAAAGTTTCTACTCAATAGGAACCAACAACAATTGTTGATGGTTCCTATTGAGTAGAAAGAAGACCACAGGCTAAAAACGTGTTATAAATTTTGACAATATAAAGAAATGCTTTTTATTGCTTTTAGTCTAATCATTGGATATAATAAATGGACCAACACAATCCGGGTGACATTTAATGGCGAAGCATTTGTTTTGGCTTGAAACTTTCAGATATTGTATTTGCCAAGGTTTATGGCTTATGCCCTATAATATTTTTGCCAGTATATCCACCAACTGCTGTTCTGAATAGCCTTTAAGAAGTTTTAACTGACTATAATATCCCCGTGCGTAGAACGGGCCTACAGCTAGTATACAATACTTAATTCTAGCGTAAAAAGCCAATACCTAAAATAGAGCGGCCAAGGAATTAGTTTTATAGACAGGGCTGTTCCGCATGTCACCTAACACTTCAATTTAATAAAATTAAAATATGTATGAGGCATAGCCTTATAGTCCAGGACCTGACTAGGGTTCTGTGTGCATGTCGTGTATAGAGAATTTTGCTTTTGCATTTCAATATAGGTGTCTTAGGAAGTGTTTTCCACTCGGGTGTCAAGTTCGCACCTGGTACGTTTTCGAGCTATGACGTCATCAAAATGGCGGCCATTGATTTTTTTAAATCGTATATTTCGCAAACTATTTATCGGATCGGAATGAATTTTTTTTTTTTTGAAAGATAATTTTAAATGCTACCTGTTTTACATTTACACATTTGTTGTATGTTTAGTAGATTCTTCGTAATTTTGCAAAAACCTGTATTTTTAAATATTTTTGAATTATTTTTGTTTGTAACGTTTTATTGATACAATTTATCAAAAACCACCAATGAAAAAAGTTGTAGAACGTTTAAAAATCTTTAGAAAAATACCAAATTCGATATGTTTTACTCAAAAGATTACGTCAAGAAACTAGATAAATCTCATAAAAACACCAATTTTGGCGCAAAAACGCCTATTAGTCCGGCATCTAGGGCAGTTCACAAGTCTTATAAAGACAGTTTCACCATTCAATGTTGATGTATGTGTCTAAATAAGTGTTTTCAACTCGGGTGTCACGTCTGCACCCACTGCAGTTTCCGGTTATGACGTCATTAAAATGGCGGAAAGGGCTATATTAAAAATAACTATATATTACATACCATGTATCGGATCGGAATGAACTTTTTTTTGTTTGAAAGATAACTGTACATGCTATCTTTCTTACATTTGCACTTTTGTTTTATGTTTAGTACATTTTTCGTAATTTTGCAAAAACCTATATTTTTAAACATTTTTGAGTTATTTTTGTCGATAACGTTTTATTGATACAATATATCAGAAATAACTTAAAGACAAAGTTGTAGCACGTTAAAAGAGCTTTACAAAAATACCAAATTCGATATGCTTTACTCAAAAGATCACGTCAAGAAACTAGAAAATCGTACAAAACAACCTAATTTTGCGCAAAAACGCATATAAATCCGACATCGATGGCTGTGTACGAGTCATATATAGACAGTTTTACCATTCAATGTTGATGTATGTGTCTAAAGAAGTGTTTTTAACTCGGGTGTCACGTCTGGACCCACTGCAGTTTCCGGTTATGATGTCTTTAAAATTGCTACATGTTACGATTTCACCAGCTATTTTACTTAAAATAAGACCATTACCCTCTTTTATGCAAATAAAAGCACAGCAAATCAATGTAATTAGTCCATAGGAATGTTTCCACTATACAAATACCCCCGGTGCAGCAATCCTTTCGACTAAGCGAATTTCCATTTGCCTGGATTGATTTTCAATTAATCTATTAAATTAACATTAAATTAACAACTCAAACAATGTTAATTTAATAGATTAATTGAAAATCAATCCAGGCAAATGGAAATTCGCTTAGTTGAAAGGATTGCTGCACCGGGCGTATTTATATAGTGGAAACATTCCTATGGACTAATTACATTGATTTGTTGTGCTTTTATTTGCATAAAAGAGGGTAATGGTCTTATTTTAAGTAAAATAGCTGGTGAAATCGTAACATGTAGCAATTTTAAAGACATCATAACCGGAAACTGCAGTGGGTCCAGACGTGACACCCGAGTTAAAAACACTTCTTTAGACACATACATCAACATTGAATGGTAAAACTGTCTATATATGACTCGTACACAGCCATCGATGTCGGATTTATATGCGTTTTTGCGCAAAATTAGGTTGTTTTGTACGATTTTCTAGTTTCTTGACGTGATCTTTTGAGTAAAGCATATCGAATTTGGTATTTTTGTAAAGCTCTTTTAACGTGCTACAACTTTGTCTTTAAGTTATTTCTGATATATTGTATCAATAAAACGTTATCGACAAAAATAACTCAAAAATGTTTAAAAATATAGGTTTTTGCAAAATTACGAAAAATGTACTAAACATAAAACAAAAGTGCAAATGTAAGAAAGATAGCATGTACAGTTATCTTTCAAACAAAAAAAAGTTCATTCCGATCCGATACATGGTATGTAATATATAGTTATTTTTAATATAGCCCTTTCCGCCATTTTAATGACGTCATAACCGGAAACTGCAGTGGGTGCAGACGTGACACCCGAGTTGAAAACACTTATTTAGACACATACATCAACATTGAATGGTGAAACTGTCTTTATAAGACTTGCGAACTGCCCTAGATGCCGGACTAATAGGCGTTTTTGCGCCAAAATTGGTGTTTTTATGAGATTTATCTAGTTTCTTGACGTAATCTTTTGAGTAAAACATATAGAATTTGGTATTTTTCTAAAGATTTTTAAACGTTCTACAACTTTTTTCATTGGTGGTTTTTGATAAATTGTATCAATAAAACGTTACAAACAAAAATAACTCAAAAATATTTAAAAATACAGGTTTTTGCAAAATTACGAAGAATGTACCAAACATACAACAAATGTGTAAATGTAAAACAGGTAGCATTTAAAATTATCTTTCAAACAAAAAAAATTCATTCCGATCCGACAAATAGTTTGCGAAATATACGATTTAAAAAAATCAATGGCCGCCATTTTGATGACGTCATAGCTCGAAAACGTACCAGGTGCGAACTTGACACCCGAGTGGAAAACACTTCCTAAGACACCTATATTGAAATGCAAACGCAAAATTCTCTATACACGACATGCACACAGAACCCTAGTCAGGTCCTGGACTATTATGGGAGGCCTATAAATTGAAAGTTTCTTTCCACACTGGTTAAAATACTACACGCTGGTAGTAGTTAAAATACTACCTCAACCTCACAACCATTGAATACTATATTCCTGCTGACATTTTCATCAACAAAAGTGCTCTTGTAGGTAGGCCTTGAATTCTAGAGAAAAGTACCAGTATCAAGGAATGTCTTCGAAATGTGGATTTGAACAATTGGGTAGGCAAATGTACCCAATAGATGGGCTATGGTCCTATTGGCTGTATAGTCCATCGATTGTAGCACATAGCGGTGAGATACCGAAAGTGACACATTGGAAAAAAGCTAGTTTAGCATCATCCGTAAACCTCTGTTACAATGACCCACTGCAGTCGTGATGTTTTTCTTTACACTCTACGCAACCGCCATTGAAGCGCCGTCAATGAGTGGAATCCTTACTGTAAGCTATTGGGGACGATGATTTCAAAAATGTAAGTTTCCCAGCCCTTATACAACGCTGATTCAAAGTCATTGAATCAATACAATACAAAGAAAAAGGTTATCAAAACTCAAGAACAATTTGATATACTAATAATCTCCGGTTCCTGACCTGGATGATGCCCAGTTATTTAATTTCATTTAAAGTTACACATTATTGCACTTGCGATTAATTAAATCCGTTATGTAAGGAAAAACATTTTTAATCTCACTTGTTTTGAATTTGCTTCCAAAACGTCATCGGAAAAGGTTTCGGTATTTTGTAAACAACATTTAATGTAAACATTTCAGTGACAGGTAGAAAAAATCATCTTGATCTAAACAGTTGTTCGTTGTTTCATAAATGACATTTGTGATGAACATTAGAGAAAACTTTGCAAAAATCACACAAAATTGGGTTTTTGAACGTCCGTCATTTTATTTAAAAAGTAGCCAGTCCATATTTTAATGGCTAAAGACACTCTCGCCAATCCAGTGAATACATTAAAATTATTTGAATCTTGATAGGTACTCTCATTTTTTCAGGAGAAGGCCGTGTAAAATGCCTTCTGGGCCGTGACAGACAGACATACAGAAATTTAGATAAGCCTTTTGTTTCGGCTTCTTTAATGTATAAAACGTAAAAATAACAAAAAATATATAATTCAAAGCAATGTACAGACAAAACTCTAATTTTATTTATATAGATTATTACCCTAATAAATCAAGACCGAACTAATAGGTAGCGGGCAAAGAAGCTCTGCTTATATTATTAATTCATTATTTTACCGATTCCGGCTCTTATTAGGTGACGGGCGGAACAGCCTTGTCGTTATCTGTACATCTTGTGGTCCATTAATCAGTACAATAAAACCAGACAAATTCACTTAAAATTTATTCAATCGGGATCTTCTTCACTTCACACCCGGGTGAAATAACTCAGGGAAGCTCAGTAGTTTGTTAGTTGTGAAACTAATTTTCTTTATACTTATTCTTTATTTATGATTTATAGGCTTTTATTAAAAGATGAAGTAACCTTTCACTAAGAAGTAATTTTATTTTGTGAGCCTAGGTAACGCACTAGCAGTAGTTGTAGTTCACGGCTAACCTATGGTTATTTTAGGTGACGTTTGATTAGCTCCTCAAACCAACTTAAATTGTAATGAAACACGATCGGGGGTTAATTGGATTAATTTGGGCAATAATGATGACCAATGATTGACTGAGTGAATGATAAAATTGTATGGTCTGAGCCCAGCCAATTAACAAATTAAATTAAGACCTGGACACACCAGACTTGTAGCAGATCCGAGGCTTATAAGGTGTAGATTTTACCTCCCTCGAAATTAACACCTTACACTACCTACAGTAGAGTGAAACCCAGTCATCCGAAATGTCGCCAAAAGGCCTGCAATTTAAAAACATAAACAAATTTAAAGAAAAAAAAAAATAAATAATAATATTTTATTCAAATATTGTTGTTTGTAATAAATTAAATAAACTTACTACAGTATTACCAGAATGTTCAGCCGATCACATTACCGGTACTGGAAAGACCGGGAATTGTACCAGAATTTGGACAACCGGACAAATGCCAGTGAATTGTGAGTTGGCTACCCAAATTTTGATTCTAGGATTAGGAAATTATGATTTTGGAAGAATGGCTGGCAATAGCCTATTACCAAGGGAATCATTACGGAGAGAAAGAAAACCGTGATCGTGGGTAATTAAAACTATGTTGTAGGGATGGTCAAGTCTCGAAATTTCGGGAAATTTTCAATCTCGTTACACGAGACGAGATTACTTTTTGGCCGAGATTTTTATCGAGACGAGAATAAAAAAAAAAAAAAAAAAAAAAAAATTAAAAACGCCTGCAGAAAGTCAATGCAATACAGGGAGCGTGTTGTAGTTGCGTTTCCTTCTCGAAGGCGTTCTTATTTAATTAATTCTTTTAATGTAAATATTACTTTAATTCTTTTAATGTAAATATTACTTTCATTATTTTAATAATATTACTTTAATAACATTTGAGAAGTTTTGTTAAGTGTAAGCAGTGTGAGAAATGTTTTATTACTATAAAAAAAGTCAAAACAAGTAACTATTTTATAAAAATTAATATTGCTTTTATTTTATGATTTATTTTATTTTAGGATAAGTTGAACTCTATCCTAACTGATATCACCATGTTTCCTAATCGTAGGCATTTTTAATAAGTTAGGCGTGATTAATAAAAAAATGTTATGCTGATGTTATTTAATGAAAGATTGTAAATATTCTTGCCTATTATCATTATTTTAGTATTTAAACAGTCATCTAACAATGTTACAAAATCAGGTAAAAATTTCGAACGTGCATTTCCCGTTGTGTATGAGAAGAGAAATCTCGTCTCGATCTCGTCTCTAAATTTTATGAGAAATAAAAAATCTCGTCTCGTCTCGTCTCGTCTCAAACTAAAAATCCAATCTCGTCCATCCCTACTATGTTGCCGTGATCACAACAGTTGTTCAAAGGATGTTCCAGTGATTGCTTTTCTAATGTTGGATTTGAGTTTTGGCTAGACACATCACTAATTTATCTAAAGCACAAAGTAAAATAAATAAATGATAAAAGTAACAGCCGCTGCGCCTAGTATTCGTCTAATGCCGCAGCGCGTATCAGTAGCCCTCATCGTCAAAACGTTCCTGCAAATAGGCCCCTGTCCGGTTTGTATTGCAATACTGATACTGTATTCACTTTTTAACATTGATTTTCAGTACCGAAATTTGTCCTAAAAACCGATGGTGGCGAGAATTGCCTTTAGGTATCCATACATCGCTAACTATTATGATATCAAATGGTTGTGGGATATCTTTTTTTTTAATTTTCTTCTGTTCTTAGGGGGGCCATGTCCCCAATCAAGGGCCCACTAGAAAAACAGGCCATGCTGCAGCACGGGCAGCGCAACACTATGTCACAGTGGAGGATAGTTGTACTAAACTCTTACCATTAAAATCTTACAAACAGCCAGCTTGCTTATTTGCCTAAAACATATGGGAATGGTGATGGCAATGAATTTATCAATGAAATCTATCCACTAGTGTGACGTCATGGATCCTGCAGCATGGCCTGTTTTTTCTAGTGGGGCCTTGCCCCGATGCCCCCACCTGGAGCTGCTACTGGGTTGAAGAGAGGTAATGCTATTATCCTAGTTTTCTCTTGGATCAGTTGCTGAAGGTCTAATTCCCGGAAGGTCTAATTAGACCTTCGACACACATTTTGCAGTTTGTACTTGTTGCTGAGGGTCTAATCTGGTAGTATGTCGAAGGTCTAAGTCCCGGAAGGTCTAAGAGTACAGTCAATGCAAAAAACTCATCCACTGATCCCAGAAAGTCTAAGATTCGAGTCCCGGAAGGTCTAAGATTCGAGTCCCGGAAGGTCTAAGATTCGATTCCCGGAAGGTCTAAGATTCGAGTCCCGGAAGGTCTAAGATGCGGGCGGGCATTGCGTCGCCATAGATGAAGGCTATACAGACAGGCGATAATGCAACAACATTTAGAGTTGTAATTATCGAGATGTTTCATTCACTCCAAGATGGTTCACTCCAAAAAGCAATTTTACAAATTATTTGCCTGGGTACAGTTAGCTCTATAAGTAGACTAACAAGTAGAAAATATTAATTTTGAATTTTACTGTACATTTTATAGTATATCAACCACATGTTTAATAATTATTTATTATCCTATGTTGGCAATAAGTAAATATCTACCATATGTAATTATTAATAATTAGTGTTAAATAAGTTATCAACAACATTTTGTATCAATCAATTATTCAACTCAATTCAAACAATTTTATTCATGCAATTTTTAAATTAAATACATAATCCCGTGTGCCATGCAAAGCACGCGCGGGATGAAAAACACATTTTTATTACTGTAATACATTTTATTTTCTGGCAGCAAACAGTTCATTTTTTTCTTCTTTGTCACTTTACAGAACAGTGAGTAGACATTTCCTATTGCAACAGTTTTAATCATATAAATAACACTTATGTTATAAATAAACAATATAGAATAATTTAATACGAACACGGTTTTTAGAAAGACAATAAATAATAATAATGTATTGTAATTAATAATTATGTATTGCAAAATAAATCTTTTCAAATGAATCAACTTTTTTCAATTATCAAAGTCAACAAAATACGCGTGCATACACAAGGCCACGACAAGTTATAAATCAAATTATTTGAATTGTTATTTGATCAAATGCACATTGGATTGAACGATCAGGATAATTTAAATGTGTAATAATCTCAAACTTAAATTCCATATCTAAGATGTAGAAGTATGAAAATGGGTCGAGTGGAAGAGCCAAACTAACTCGAAAAAAAGTAAAAATGAATGCCGATGCTAAATGTCAAATCTGTAGTGCGTCCACCTTTAGTTTAAGGCCAAAACTATGAAAACCGGTTGGGTAGAAGAGCTAACCCTACGTGGAAAATAAAAACCAATAATTTTAATAGATGGCAATAATTGGTTTACCATCATGCATACATAATCTAATCATACGTAACAGGTGTTAATAGTTTAACAGCTTATTGTTAAAGTGTTATTTAAATGAATTTTCTTTGGTTAAATGTTGTTAATAACAATTTGTATTTGTGTTTAAAGTGCGTTCCTTGTGTTAGGTGTGTTGTTCTTATGTTATGTGCTTAATCTGTACCACTAGGTGTACAATGCAGTTGTCTGTTTTCAATATTGAGCGGAGCTAGCATATTAATCCAATACTTTTCTAAAGTCAATGCTTCATTCTATTCCTCTTAAATGAGATTAAATACCCTTAGTATCCATTTGGATCACATAAATGTAACACATTTATAATGTCTATTTGCGGTATTCAAAGTCAATTATAGGTCTGCTTCACGTAAATGAATTGTCAACTTGCAGTATCCTAAATCAATGGTAGGGTTTCTTCTGGTTCACTTAAATAAATGGAATGTATATTTATTTGCAGTACTAAAAGTCAATGATACGTCGGGTTCACATAAACAAATTGTTTACTTGCAGTATACAAACTCTATGGTATATTTGGTTCACAAAAATTGTGGAATTGTCTACTTGCAGGATCCAAAGCAATGGTTCATTTGATTCACATAATGGAGTGCCTATTTGCAGTATCCAAAGTCAATGGTACAACTGGTTCATGTCAATGGAATGTCTACTTGCAGTATCCAAACTCAGTGGTATCTTTGGTTCACATTAATGGAATTCCTAATTACAGTATATATTCAAAGTCTGTATTATTGACACGTCTAGTTCACATAAAATGCAAAGTCTACTTGCAGTATCCAAACTCAATTGTAGGCCTATATTGGTTCACATAAATGGAATGGCTATTTGGATTAATTAAAGTCAATTTTGCATCAGCCTTATTCCGGTGACCATACTGACTTATTGGTTATTCATTTTGTAGTAAATTATGCTGAATTATTAATTTAGATTGTTCTTCCCTTTTTCTCTGTACGGTATGTGTATTGTGCTATTTAGATGAGGACAGGGTTTAGATTTTTGACCGTGGTATCTACGGTAATAGCTTATCTAGAGTTATTATTTGCTTGAAATTAATTATTGCATTTGTATGAGTGAACAACTACAGTACACTAACGATAACCAGACAGTAGAATAAAATAACAAACTGTAGTAGAGCTCAAAAGTATATTTCTAACCTTTATATCACGGCGGATTCAGATTGGACTTACGAATTTGCTTGAGACGCATAAATAAAACAGGGAGCTAAATTTTCCCGTTCTCCCTGTGAGCTGCCACCCTGACAGCTGTCTACCTGCTCGCAGTCGTGGCTTAAAGAAATTAAAAACGTCCCCAAGATTAAAACCTTTTCGACCCTTTACCAATTGTTGTGGTTTTCGTCCCCCAGCTTTAGCCATAGGGCTTTCGGGACGCAGCCGAACTTAGCCCTTCAACGAGTTGTCCGGCGTAGACTTCTTGACGGCGTAGGTGCATCCGGCGGTAACTCGCGTGCCGTTCGGCGAATTCGCCGTCAGTCAGGCCGCAGGCGCGCGACGGACATTGTGTGAAAAAAACTTATATAAAAACTCCCATAGACCAACGCCGCATGACAGTGTGAAAGAGGTCTTCGATTTTTTATTCAAACAGTTTTAGAAAAAGTAAAAAAAAATTTAGCAGCCATTTTTCCAATATGGCCCCCAACTTTGATTTATATTACGGAAGACCCTATATTTTATGCTAAGAGTAAATAAGTCTTAAAATTGCTTCCACTTTCTAAAAAGGCCATAAAATACCTAGTTTTCTTATTTTACAATTTTGTGCCATGGGATCATTACCTATCTTTTATGTTTTTTTTTTAATTTAAGATCTTTTTAGACTGTAGATGAAATTTTCAGACTTTTTACCCTTAGCATTTTATCTCTAAACTTACTCATTTAAGAGATACATGGCGTCGAATGTAGGCCCCTACACGGCACCTAATTTTTTCTTAGTTTTAACACACTGTAACTCCTAAATGAGTAGCTTTAGAGAAGAAATTCAAAGAATAAAAACTTTTTCAATGGCATATACTTTCTAAATAAATCATCAAATATAGAGTCTTATATTAGGGTCTAATAAATAGTTAGTAATCAGAATTTGATTAGGCATTTTCCTTATAGAATATGTAAAGTCAATTGCACCTTAGGAGGATTACCACCACATATATTTACACTAGGCTAATAGTAGTTTTTGTAATGTCAAACAGAATCAAATTTAGGGTTATATTATGTCAGTGGGATACCTTTACTTTACACTAATTTTGTCAAACCTTTACAAAATGAGCGTAGTCCTAAACATAGAAATAATAACTGGGTCGGGATGCTAATTTAGCGGTTTTCACTAAGAACTAAGCTTATCTCAACAAACCTTTATTCACCTTTTCATATTTGACGATGACAAGTTCCAATATTTCAATCAGGGAAGCCCTTTTATTATTATTATTTTTATCATAATGAAAAAAAAAAACAATAAACTAAAAAAATTATGTACTGAGATATCTGAAGAAAATTTGATTCTGAGGTTATTTAAACAATACAATAATTTGTTTTACATTGAAGCTTTTTAGGAACTTGTGTCCCTACAAGCCACTAGTGTTATTTAATACTGTACTTATTTTTTGATATTCGGGTATCGGAATAATTTGCTTAAGTAACAATGTTATGAATGAAACTGTTTATCTAATAAACAACTCATGTTGACATGTTATGTTAATGTGTAGTACGTTCCAAAAATGCATAAAAATTCATAGGCCCACGTGAGTACTAATAATTACGGTTATGAGGTATAATAGAACCAAGATACTTGTTCTTTAATTTTACTACTGTTATTCGTCTAGGAAACAAACGAGCACAGCTTGGAAACAACGTTCTCGTGAGGTGTTGAATAGCAACTGTTCTCATTCCATTCGGACTGCCGACTGCCGTTAGTTATATGATATCTGAAATACGATGTCATCTTGGAGAGAGGTGGAGGTGGGGGTTAAAGGGGAGCCTCTGCTTGCAGTTGAAGGGTGTATCAGAGGGTGTACAGTGTATACATTATATGTGAGGGAAACGGACACGGACATCGGTTCCCGCGGAGAATGTCATTTTATGTCACATGTCACACTGTGTACAAGTAAAAACTATCGCGTTCCTATCGGAAATTCCATGAAGAAGTTTTAAACTTTCCATTAGGGTTCCAAGGTCTCACTCACAATCACTTAATATTGATATTAAAATTATTCTCTGACATCGAACACGTTTTCGGTTGTATTTGGATCCGAGGTCCCGCACCAGGACCTCGAAACCAGCGGGGACCTCGGACCCACGGTGGAAAATCACATCGATCGCCTCGGAACCGGCCTTATACGCACGCACGCAAAAATTCACAAACTTTTAGATTTATAATATTAGTAAGATGAAACATTGACTATATATGTGGTATAAAGTCAATGGATGAAACTATTTATTGGCTAAGCTGAAATAAACAAAACAGAATCCTGAACACCAATGAAACTAACGATGTTATTTTAACACCAACATTAACTTATTTCTGCCGAACTTATTTAACTTATTTCTGCCGATTGCACGATGGTTTTTTATTACCAATTTAAACTGATGAAATTACTGTTATGGCCCAGCAACTATGCCAGTAACAAAAATTAAAGTATCCAATAGTCAATGATATAATATAAATGAAGATATTTTTTTAATATCTCCATAAAAAGACATGAGAGTTATTAAAACTATCACAAAGAATATTACAACTCTAAAAGTTGTTGCGTTATTGCCTGCCTGTATAGCCTTCATCTCTGGCGACGCAATGCCCGCCCGCATCTTAGACCTTCCGGGACTCGAATCTTAGACCTTCCGGGAATCGAATCTTAGACCTTCCGGGACTCGAATCTTAGACCTTCCGGGAATTAGACCTTCAGCAACTCTCATTTTACAAACATTTATTTTGAAAATATACATTGTGTGCCCAAGGTCTAAAACAGTATCAGTGGATGGGTTTTTTGCATTGACTGTCCTCCTAGACCTTCCGGGACTTAGACCTTCGACATACTGCCAGATTAGACCCTCAGCAACAAGTACAAACTGCAAAATGTGTGTCGAAGGTCTAATTAGACCTTCAGCAACACTCCCTTTCTCTTGATTGTACCAAACCGCCATATGTTTTTATTTTCCATGTGAACTCTTGCCTGAACCCACTCCCCGGGCGGGCGCAAAGAGGAGCAATCGATTTTGAAGGAAGTATTGTCTTTGGGTTAGAGAGAAGTGTGTCAAGTCTGATCAGAATATTCCTGTTCAAACACAAATCTGCTGGAGTCTTGCCCGATGCCAAAGGTGTTGCTCGATATCTGAACATTATGTTTTGCAGCTTTGTGGTAATTGAGGTTGGCTCATCGATAGCAGCAATAAGCCTTCTCTTTAAAGTTTATTTAGTTCCACCAGGCCATTTGTTGCAGGATGGTAAGGGGCAGTAAATTTTTATTTTTGGAAAATTCCACATTCTTTACAGTAGTTGATGAATTCTTCACTTTTGAATATAGTTGCATTGTCCGAGACCAAGAACGAGAGGAACCTATGGACCGAGAAAATGTTTTCAAGTAGTGCCATAGTCGTTGCTGAAGCACATTAGAAGAGGTGTACTTAATTGTTACAGTGATTCAGACTTTGATGGTGACTGTGAAACCAGGAGATCGACGACAGGACTACTGACTCTGTACGCAGGTGGAGCTATATCATGGATCAGCCAACGACAGCCTTCTATTCAACTTTCAACTACGGGAGCAGAGATTGTAGCTGCGAGTGAGGCGGCCAGGGATGAAATTTGGTTAAAGCATCCAAGTTCACTAACTGAACTTAACTAATACTAACTGAAGTTAACTTCATTAACTCAACTTAAAAGTACACCTGTGATCTTCGTAGACAATGAAGCTGCAATATGTCTAGCACAGAATCCAGAGCATCACAGAAGAACCAAACACATTGAAATAAAACACTTTTTCATTCGAGAACAAGTGACAGCAGGAAACCTTGAAGTGAAGAAAATTGACACAAGTGAACAACTAGCTGATTTGTTTACAAAACCTCTTCTTGGACCAAGGTCAACAGTTTTAAGACAGAAAATTGGACTGGCTTAAAGTTCCTATGAAGTCTCTAAGGAAGCATTAAGTAGGGGGAGTGTTGCATATAATAACTATTGGACTATAGTTATTATATTTAGTACTCTTTGACTTCCTTATGAGAATTCAAATGTCCAATTTAGTACATCATAAAGATTTTCCAGTAAAGTATTCTTTTAATTTCATTCTATTAAATTAACTTGTAACAATAGTGTTTTATAACACTATACAAAGCAGAGCTGGAACATCTAATAAAGAATATTACTTGTTATACCTACAATATTTTGTCTTTTTATCTTTGTCCTTGCGTCTGTTTGTTTGGCAATCTCTGCGAGTTTATATCTGGCATCTGTCATGCGCTGCCGGTTCTTCTGAATTATCTTCATTCTGGCATCCAATAGTTTTCCACCAGGATTCATGTTTCCACGACCCTGAGGAGGTTGTTGGGATTTGTCATTTCTTCCATTAACTCTTCCTCTGACAACTCCTTTATTGTTATTTGAAAGCCTTGAACAAAAACATATAAATTAGCCTCTGTGTAAGTCCAAAATAAATGTTCAAAACCCATAAAAATCATCTTTTGATATAGGCCTACCTGATAAAAGAAGCAGGTTTTATAATTGTTTAAAGAGATTTACCTTAGAGATTTAGATTTACCTTCCTAATCTAACCTAAGTTAAGTCCAAAACACTTAATACAGTCACAAATCCCCGTAAAAACCCGACCTACCTTCCCCACATGCCTAAATAAGAATGAAGTCGAGGATAAACAGCTACCTATTTGCTCTCCACAGTTCACATACAGACCTGTCCAGACCATCATATTTTACCAATGAACCTTCAAGGTAAATCTGAACTTTCTGGACTTTTCTTTTAAACCTTTCTAAACCATTCCTAAAATTCCAATAAACAATAAAATATCTTTAAAACACTATTTTGAGGCACGCAACAAATCGCACACAAATGAACAAGGAGCGGACCAGTGACTACTTAGGCCGGCCACAAACAGAACCAGGCAAGGCGGGGCGCGACAGGGCATTTTGCCCCGGGGCGTCTTGTGCAACGGGAATTGCACGGGCCCTTATGGAGCTCCACACACAGGACCGGGCGAGGCAGGGCACATCGAAAAGACGCCCCCGGGCGCCCTCAGGGCAAAATGCGAAGGTCTCCAAAATTATGCCCCGAGACAAGTCGCTGCCGGGCAGAACTTTATGCGCATGCGCGGTCACTTGATTTATTCCCTTACGGGCTAATTTTGATAAGGATTATTTTACAACTGATACAATTTACATACAAGACTGTAACAATTTATACAACCAAAGATTACACCCTTTGATAAGACTATGCAGTATTGATATTACTACAGTGGTTGAATAACTAATAATTTATCTTGGTATTGATAACTGAGGAAAGAGAGGGCCAACGTTCATATCTTAAGGGTTTCAAAAACCACTCCTCTGGAGGTATGACTTAGAATTTTGTTTTCTATTCTGCTCCCAAGTATAAAGTCAAATTTAAAAGTTGGCTAAATCGGCTCAAGGCTCAGAAATAAAAAATCCTATATTAATTTTCAGGTTTATGGGGGCTAAACTTTTTACTTGACGTGCCCTGTCTCATTCTGTGTGTGACAGCAACAAGACAGGGCGTCTCGTCGTGCCCCGACCCGCCTGGTTCTGTGTGTGGCCGGCCTTAACTTACTCATACTTAAGTGTAGTGTAACCAGCTGATTATTAATTTATTATGATTGTTTTTGTTTATTTTGTTAATGTTTTTTGATTAAGGATTGTCTGAGTTCGGCAACATAGTTATGTATTTGAACCTTGACCTCCACCTTGGAGATAGATCGTTCCTTTTGACCTAAATGTTAAACTTATGTCCTGGATTATAAAAGCTAGAACAGAGTTAATAAATCTTAACTATAAGCCCTGGATGGAAAATCAAATTTATGTTCACTATGTAATCTCAACCGGAATGAAACGGTGTACCAATTTATAGCAGAACAAACTGGGCAGGTCACCCTATTCATGCATAATAAAATGCATTGAAGATTACTGTTTATATACACACACACATTTCTCTAACAATATGAAATAAGTTAATAACAAATTTAGTAATATATATGATAAAACGAGAGCGAAAACTCACCTGCAACAACACGCAATGGTGAATACAAGGCACTTTGTGTATGAGACCTTGACAGTAGTGATGCACTTTTGTCGTCCACCAATGAGACTGAAACAACATGGCTGACCAATCGGAAACACGGAGACAACAGAAATGGCTTCCGGTCCCTGGAAAAGTAAAACCAACAAAATGACGGAGCGATGTACGATGCCGCAATATACGAAGTGCGATGTCGCTCCGCCATTTTGTTGGTTTTACTTTTCCAGGGACCGGAAGCCATTTCTGTTGTCTCCGTGTTTCCGATTGGTCAGCCATGTTGTTTCAGTCTCATTGGTGGAGTCATTGCGTACGGTGCTATTAGTGTTCCATTGTGTGAGTTTTTTACGTTAAACCTTTTATAGATTATAGTGTTTTGTGATTTGTTATTAATTGCATGTTGTATCATGACTTGACTGCTATACAGTGCATATTTTTTTACTACTACCCTCGGTAGTGTATTCCAACTTAGGTTGGGCGTTTGTGTATTGTTAGTTGTAATGTGTTAGTTAAGTTTTTTTTCACCTGAAGACGGGATCAGATTCCAGATCCCGAAACGTTGTGTATTGTTTTTTACATTCGTGATGGAAAATGTCCGCAATAAACCTTTGAACAGCATGTACATCAAATTAAAGGTCTTTACTAGCAGAATATAATGCCGCAAATTTGAAATCAAACGGACAACCGAGCCAAGAATGACAGTGGTTCAAAGATTCATTTAATTTGCATTGCTATTATACGCTTACTCCTCAGGGGGCACAGCCCTAGGAATCAGAAGAAAATTGTTAACGTAAGCATAGGTCGATATGCACATCAAATTAAAGGTCTTCACTAGTAGATTACAATGCCGTAAATTCAAGCTCAAAAGAACGCCTGAGTAAAAAATGGCAGTCGTTCAAAGATTCAAAATGGCTGATTCAAGAAATCTTTGAACGCCTGTCATTTTTTTCTCAGTTATCCGTTTAAGTTCAAATTTGCGGCATTAAATTCTGCTAGTAAAGACCTTTAATTTGATGTACATGTCAACCTATGCTTCTATTTAAGATTTCCTTCTGACTCCTTGCGGGACGTCCCCATGATATGACAGAAAATTGATAGTTCCATAAAAAAGTAGATTTTTAGGTGTGGTATTGATGTACCAAATCTTATTAATTTATCTGTTGTCGTTTAGAAAATATTAAACCGGTCCGGGACTTTTGGGACAGTCTGTATAATAAAATGAAAGTTCAGAATGTGATCTTTCGAATGGTGTATATACGTATTGTTCATATCAGAGTTGATTATGAGCGGTTTTTTCATCGTTAAAAAAATGTCGGCCTACACTAAGTAGCGTATTACGCTGGTGGCCATTCTAGGCTTCATGGCGAACGAGCGTATTACACTCGTTGGCCACTGCTAGGGTTAACTAATGTTGGCCTTGCTTGTGGAATAGGCTAGGCCTTATTGCCAATAAAGTAAGTTGCAGTAGGCCTAATTGAAAGTTGTAACAGAGTTAAAAATAGGGCCATCTACATTTAATGCCTAACCTTAAAATCAGATGGATTTTTATTAAAATCCATATTTTAACCCGGGGCCCTATTTTTGAAATGGTTGACAGTTGAGTCAATCGTCAGCACTCAACTCAACCAACAACATGATTTGGTATTTTTGAAACCCAACAGTTGGGAAGCGAGTTGGGAATCACTAGTTGAGAGACTCGTGGTGGAAATGTAGAGCATACGACCGTCAAAAATTCAGATGACGTTATTTTGAACCAATCACAATGCAGAGTTCTTGCGGACTTCGATTTAACCTCTTCTTACTCTAAAATCTGGCAGCTAATCTCAATCTGCCATATTTCGAGACACTGAGGTAAACTGTCAACTCCGTTCTTGAGAGATTGAGATTGAGGTTATGTCTTGCTTAATCTTAGTGATTGCAAAGTACCTTAACTTAAGTAATAAACTAAAGTAAACTAAATAAAGTAATAAACTTAAGTATAAAAAATAAAATTTACTATGGATGTTTGTTTTAGGGTGTAGCTAATTATAAGTTTAGGCATAGGCTGCACTTTACTTTAGGTCCTACACTCATCCTAAATACATTATTATTTGCTTTCTTCGTCTCTATTTCATCACCTTATTTTAGTTTCCTTCATCGGTTTGTTTTATGTTATTTTTAATTGTTTTTTATTTAGGTTAAAGCGGCTATTTGCCATTGCACTGAAAGCATATCGTAACTTAAATTAATTTGATCCCTTTATTAGGTGAATGGTATTGAAACAAACTAGGCCTATGATATTGTTTCTCTCTACCACAATCTTTAATACCTTAAATCATAGGTCTAATAACAATAATTATCTTATAATAAGTTCAATTAGTATGCCTAGTCTATTTCAAACATTCCAACAAGAATAAAACCCTTGATTAAATAGTCTAGTATTGACACAGTAAATAAAATTAAAATGTGATAATTCTACAGAAAACAATCGCATAATTGGGTGCTAATAAATTGACAACAAATACATAACCTCTAAATCGCAATTAGTAAATTAAAGCAATAACAAAACAATATGGCGTCGTCTCAAAAAGAGTAATTTTTTGCCGAAAGAGAGGAAGAAGAAAGTGCAGTCAACCTCCACTCAACAGCTCGATAGGTGTTGAGTAATTTTGGTTGTATAAGTCCACCGTCAACCGTTTCAAAAATACGAAACGATTGGAAATAGAATGACTCGACACTCAACTCAACAGTCAACCATTTCAAAAATAGGGCCCCCGGGTTGACTTCCGTATCTGGTAAGTTAATTCTGAGCAATTACTTGGTCAACCCCAAACTTTTTCATATTTTACTACGGTCATAAGGATGTTCTCAGAAAACAAGAAACATATAATTAAAGCCCCGCAAGGCCATCGTACAGGTTGCCAAGCGATAAGACCGAGCGATAAGAAGGTTCAAAGTCCACGTGATAACAGTGGCATGCAGAAGACGCGCGGAAGGCCAGTTGTGACAGTACCGTCATGTTAGGTTAGGTTCAAGGTGAATTCATGACATAACCTAACCTAACCTGACATAATCTTATTGATTATTTCATTCGATATATCGTTTGGTTAGTTAGGTTAGGTTAACCTTAAGAACTAATCAAACGATATATCAAATGAAACAATCGATTAATCGATCGATATTTTCATTCGAATGAGTGTAGGACCTAAAGTAAAGTGCATCCAACCTACCTAACCTTGCGGGGCTTGAATTAAAATTATAGGTTTCTTGTTTTCCGAGAACATCCTTATGACTGTAGTAAAATATGAAAAAGTTTAGGGTTGACCAAGTAATTGCTCAGAATTACCCCGTATCTGTTGTAACAAACAACCGAATGAAAATATCGATCAATATCGTTTGGTTAGTTAGGTAAAGGTTAACCTAACCTATTTAAGTTAACAAAACAATATATCAAATGAAACAATCAAATTTTCATTCGGTTGTTTGTGCCAACAGATACGGAAGTCTACCCTTAAGCTGTAACCTTAAAATCCATATTTTAACACCTGAGCTGTAACGTAGGCCTAGGCCTAACTAAAAAGCAGGCTCTACCTGCAGCTCAAAGTAGTCACTGTGGGTACAGTTTCTTAACTGGGCTATGCTAATATCGATTGAAACTATCAAATTGAAAATATTGATTAACCCTCCAAGTGTCTCTAGTTTTGGTCTTAATGTTCGCCCATTTATTGCGCAATCGCAGTGTTTTATTAAAATGTATCTTAGAAACTTCAAAACAATGCAAAGTAGGCCTATACTGTTTTATATATCATTTTGTTTGGAAAATTATGGGCTTCAATGTAACATATAAAACATTACAAAAAAATGTTCAACAATTTTTGTGAGGTGAACATTTCTCAAAAACTATAAAATAGGCTAAATGGAAAAAATTATGTTTGCGCTCAATAAATTGTTATAATGGCTGCACTTTACTTGACGTCCTACACTCATTTGAATGAAAATATCGATTAATCGATTGCTTTCAGATATATCGTTTGGTTAGTTAGGTAAGGTTAACCTAACCTAACTAACCAAACGATATATCGAATGAAAGAATCGAATGAAAATATTGAATCGAAAAAACCAATCGAATGAGTGTAGGACGTCAAGTAAAGTGCAGCCGTTATAATTTATAGGTCTACAAATATTTTAAAATAGCCACTTTGTTTAGAATTTTATGAGGATTCCAAAAATATAATAATATAAGGAAGTAGGTTTGCAAATAAATAAGTTATGGGCAAAAAACAGATTTCGGTACATAGCGTTTAGCTAAGAATGCATAGCCTAACCATAGCTAGGAATCTGGCTGATAATTTACATCGAACAATATCACTACCTACTTCTTCAGGATCATCAACCAGCCCTTCAAAATCACTTAAATCTTCTTATAATGCACCACATATATCACTACTTTTGATTTTTAACACTAAAACAATGATAAACGTAATAGGCCTAAAACACATCAGTCATCGGTGCGAGGTTAATCAAGCTGTTTACAAATACGCACGTCAGCTGTCTGCTACAATATTTTTGTAACTAAAATGAAAAGCGTATAGAAACGGACATCAGGAGAAAGCTCTGAATCTGCTGAAAAAAACGATACCTAACTCGATCCAGTTCAATCCGATTCAGTCAGTCCCAGAGCCGTCGCCGTAAACAGTGTTTGTGAGTCGCAAAAGCGACACATAACACTACAGCGGATGTGTTATGAGTCGCTTTTACGACACATAACACTCGGAGGGTTAATAATCGATATTTTTAAATATATCTATTATAAATTTAACTATCATAACCTAACCTAAACAACCAAACTTGCTGATAATGAAAAAAATCGCATGAAAGTTTACTAATCAAATCGATAGTTTCAATCGATATTAGCATAGCCCAGTTAAGAAACTGTACCAGTAACTGTTAGTAGGGCATCACAATGCTAGGCCTATCACTAAAATATTTTGAAATTTAAAATAGTAAGAGGGCAAACATTTTGTCCATAGCATCCTGCCTGAATTTTCTTCAACGAATTTATACTTTTAAGGCTTGGCTTACTGCCTATGAATTATGAAAGTCTACCCCTACTTTACATGATTGGGCATAAACCTAACCCCAACTTAAAACATATTAGCCTAGGCCTAATGTAGACCAAAGAATGGCCTGCTTACCTTTTAGGCTGGATTCCAGACAATTTTCTGATCTTTTTTATCTTTATTATCTCTTCCAAGCTTAATTCCATAGTCTAAGTTAAGATATTATATTCAGCATAAGTTATTTCAATGACTCTAAACCAAACTAACCTTATAGCATAGCCTACCTACTATTTTTAAACAGACAGACTTGATTTGGTTGGATTTGATTTTAGATGGAGTGTGATGACTCGACGTTCTGTACCCACGAGCATCTCAGCTTGCGCAAAGCTCTTGGAGCACTTTCCGAGGTAACTGTTACTTCCTAGGGTGCGTACACAAAGAACGCCGGTTGCCGGCGCCGGCAAACCGGCAGCTTGCTCCTCGTGCTTATAAGCGCGGCAAAAGCTTGAAGCCGTACATAAAGAAAGCTGGTAACAAGCGTGACAAGTCAGTTCACTTTGAGCAGTGTCAAAGATGTCTTCGTCTAGTGATGATGTGTTTTTGGCGGAGAGTGTTCATGTAAAACTATTGCAAAGGAGGAAAGTCGGTGTTCATGTTATTAATAGACATAGGAAGAAACTTGGTGAATACCATCACTTGTTTCCGCAACTAAAAGGTGACCCACAACGGTTCTACACATACATGAGAATTCAGTAGCTATCTCCATCCAACACTTATCTACATACACACTGTTCGCGTGAAACTTCTCCCGTTTATCCCAAATCGCCTTATTTTGATAAACTTTGGAAATTAAATCATCTGTATCAACCATCGCGCTATGACACCCACCAACTGCACAGTACAGAGACCACTCGCGGACTGAGCCGGTTGCCGGGTTCTCTTCATACTTGTTTGCCGGTTGACGCCGGCAGCTCGCGCTTGTTGCGCTTGTTGAGCCGGCACCGGCGTTTACTGTGTACGGGCACACTTGAAACCATGTTAAGTTCTTCTCGAGCCGGGACGCGCTTACAGCGGCCGGTTTGCCGGCGCCGGCAACCGGCGTTCTTTGTGTACGCACCCATAGTTCTTCTCGAGCCGGGACGCGCTTACATCGGCCGGTTTGCCGGCGCCGGCAACCGGCGTTCTTTGTGTACGCACCCGATTATTTTACACCAAAGTGTTTAAGTTTTAGTGAATTTCCCAATAGGGGAATAGCTACCGTAGGTGGCATGGTAAGACCTAGACTGGGGACCGATTTACTTTTTCATTTTGATGTCCCCAGAGAGCCAAAAACACTATTCGTTCAAATTTTTACAACAAAAAGTCTACACACACATTCGACATTTAGAGCCTAACTCAGGCCTACCCTTATAAATAGATAAGTTATTAATTTAAATTTTTTAAAGGCAAGGCAATAACTCAACTGAAAGGCCCAACTAACTTAAAATAAACCTTGACCTGCCACTACCAAAACTGCAATCTTACGAATTCACACTCAACTCAACCTAACCTATTAAAAATCACTCTTTCTTGAGGAATCCGAAAATATAGGTTAAGTGAACATTTAAAACTTCATAAATAGTTCATGCACGCAAAACATTTAATTAATTGCCAATACTTAATAACAAAATAAGCTTCAGCACCCTCAAATTTTCATAATCATAAAACACCTTTAAGGCAGCTCAAGTCAAAACCAATAAAACCAAGTAAACAATAGTATATTTCATCACTCCTTAACGAAAGTAACTATTTTCGATAACAGCTGACATCAATGAAAGTAGTAGTTTCCCAAGCTCTAATTTAGGGCGAGGGAAAATCGATCAGCTGATTTTCCCTCGCTCTAAATTTACTTTCCCTCGCTCTCAATTAGTTCTCCATTTATTCACTACGCGCGCTAGTGTTTTGTTACGGTTTATTTTAATGATTTTAATCAGCTGTATGTATTTTTAAAAGTTGTGTTATTCTTTTATTTTGATGTTTAAACAAAATTTATTGAGAAATATACGTATGTTTCTTTTTAGAAGATTTTATTTTATTTTGATGTTCAATCAAATTAATTGAGAAATAAAATTGTTTTAATATTACTGAGGTCTGCTATTCTGTGTTTGTGTATTTTTGCGTCGTGATGAAAAGTATCGTTCATAACTCGTACCGAAAGTTATTATCCGGCGCTTACTATTTCATTACTAGGACCGAAAGTGGCATTTTCCGTCGCGCGCTCAAGTTTTTGTGTGAGGCGAAGCCGAACACAGGGAACCCCAATTTCACGTGCGAGGCGAAGCCGAGTATGTGAGAGCTATTTTCACGTACGAGGCGAAGCCGAGGATGGGAATAATGGAGCAAGTACCGGATAATAACTTTTCGGTACGAGTTATGAACGATACTTTTCATCACGACGCAAAAATACACAAACACAGATTAGCAAACCTCAGTAATATTACAACTATTTTATTTCTCAATTAATTTGATTGAACATCAAAATAAAATAAAATCTTCTAAAAGGAAACCTACGTATATTTCTCAATAAATTTTGTTTAAACATGAAAATAAAAGAATAAAACAACTTTTAACAATACATACAGCTGATTCAAATCATTAAATTAAACCGTAACAAAACACTAGCGCGCGTAGAGAATAAATGGAGAACTAATTGAGAGCGAGGGAAAGTAAATTTAGAGCGAGGGAAAATCAGCTGATCGATTTTCCCTCGCCCTAAATTAGAGCTTGGGAAACGACTACTTTCATTGATGTCAGCTGTTATCGAAAATAGTTACTTTCGTTACGGAGTGATGAAATAGCTATTTCTGCTATTTACCTTTTACAAGTTACAAGTGTAGTAAGAGCGTTTTTACATCACGCAGGTGAATGTTGTGCAACGAGCGGAAGCGAGTTGCATAGTTTACCGAAGTGATGTAAACACGCTCTTGCGTAACGTGTAACGTACAAGATTTTACCTGACCCGACAATATACAGGAGGTTACGAACAATATTTTTCATTATCCATTTCACTCATCTTCTAGCAGTAACGTTCATTTACAAACAAAAGCTAGGTTAGGAAAATTCGGATAGCCTAGGGTTCACTACGAGGGGTAGCGGATTTCTACCCCCGGATATTTACCCCCATGAAAAAACGCCTACGTCATTTTGACGTCACGAGGGGCGGGGCCTATACACGATCGAGAAACAGCCCGCGACTGGAAATCTACCCCCGGACATCTACCCCGGACATCTACCCCCAGACATCTACCCCCGGACATCTACCCCCGGAAATCTACCCCCGGACATCTACCCCCCGTGGTCAGCACTGCCACGTATCGACCAATATTCATTGTTGTAATCGATTTTATTAATTGGTTTATGTAAATCAACGGCTCTTCGGTTAATCATTAGCAATATCCAGTAGTAAGCATGCGACATGTCGTTGTCTTGTTTAACATTATCTTTTTTCCTAATTCAATAAGCTGTAACAGTCCTTTTTCACCCGACCTACTTCGACGATTTTTACATTAGAGGTGTAATTTTAAAGCTTAAGACCCATTGTAGCACATTCTTATATTCCGAGAATGTATAACGCTTAATACTTTAATACTTTTAATACTTAAGTCCTAACTTAATTGGGAAATTCTGCCTTAAAACAAAACTTGTCAACTTATGTCCATAAATAAATGTTCAAAATATCCATTTATAAGAATAACATACAGGAAGTAAATATGCAGGTTCCTGCCAATAAAATGTTAAAATGAAGATTTTTAAGGTAGTAAACAGAATATCTTATCTAGATAAAGTCACATGCCGAGTTTAATTAAGATGTGTCAAGAAATGACGATATTTATGACATTTTATTGATTACCAATAGGAGGAATAAAATTGGGACACCGTAAAGTGTTTACCTCTCAATACCTCAGTAACAAATGATCATAGAGCAATAAATCAAAATAATAATTTTTTTCGAGCTAAATCGGAAGGTGTAAATATAAAAAAAATAAATACCTATATTACAAATATTTAAAGACCTATTTAAAAATATAAAACACACCCCTCTTCTAATAGTCCGATATGGCTGGTTTTGGTTTATTTATTTATTTATAAATGGTTGCGCCATTTTTTACAAGAAAAGTACAATGGTCTTACAGAAAGAAGAAGCAGAGGAAAAACATAGTGTCTTTGCGATTATCACAGGCCAGTACAAAAGTAGTGAAAAACTAGAAAACAACACTTCAATAACAAGACATAAAATAAGATAAATAACAACTATAAATAACAAACTATAAATACAAACTATGAATAACAAACTATAAGTAACAAACTATAAATAACAAAGCAACAAGTTAACAAAACAAGAGATTTGAAAAACAAAACCAGTATAACAACAACAACATAGAACAATAATGATAGCAGTGCAGTAAACCCGAGTAAAACTTTAGTAAAAGAGGCAGAACAATCTTGATGAAAAACAGATAAAACTTGCAGAAACATTATGGTTTCTGGTTTGGTAGATCTTTCCAATGACCTCCTTGAAAGAAACAGATAGTCTTGAGAGGAAACGTCACTCTTTATCATTTCGCTAACTATTTTAAGGAACACCTGCGCTGCCTCTCGGGAAAGGTTACGGGGTACTTCGCGGTAAGAAAATGTAATTTGGTCTTCCACCATATCGCGTACAAGTTTTAATTGTCAACTAATTCTTTGTGTAAACAGCTCGACTTTTAGGCCAATGCAAAACTCCGGATAGTGTATACGACCAAGGGATTAGGCTACTTCAACGTATTACTAGAGGGGAATTGATAATGAAATAATTTATTTATTTATTGATCAACCAGTGGCACGCTTTTTATCAACATTTAATTGCATTGTATTTTTACCTCTGGTAATCAGAAAATAACCTCCTTAAATGATATGTATTAAATTTCATGAACTGCACTCGTGCATGCGCCGTTAGCTGTTACTCTATGTGAAAGTTGGTCAACCTTTTAAATCACTGTCTGGAAGGGTCGAACTGGAAGGGTTGAAGCCCTTTATCAAAATATCATTTTAATTACCATTTTGCGTTGCACTGGATCTTAAGATTTAAGATTACACCTCAGTCATACAAATCGGCGAAGTACTTCGGGTGAAAAATGGCTGTTACAGCTTATTTCATTAGGAAGATAGATAATGTCAAACAAGACAATGACATATTACATGCTTAATACTAGATATTATAGGGTAACGATTAGCCGAAGAGCCGTTTATTTACATAAAGCAATTAATAAAATCAATTACAACAATGAATATTGGTCGATACGTGGCAGTGCTGACCACGGGGGGTAGATGTCCGGGGGTAGATTTCGGGGGATAGATGTCCGGGGGTAGATTTCCAGTCGCGGGCTGTTTCTCGACCGTGTATAGGCCCCGCCCCTCGTGACGTCAAAATGACGTAGATGTTTTTTCATGGGGGTAAATATCCGGGGGTAGAATTCCGGCGACCCCGACAGAATACGATTAAATCGATCTATCGAGAGTCTGCAATTACACTATCCATATTGAATTGTGTACACTATCGATATCGGATTCGAGTTTGTTGTTGGATCTCTGGGTCTGTGAGTTTTCAATTTCAATCGGACTCAAATCATCTACTCAATCCACCTTTTCAAACACTGTACTGCCCTGCTAACCCTTTACTTCCCGGAATTATGAAATTTAATAACAAAAAATTTTACTGTGTATTTTCTTTTTATTTTTTGTATTTTAAGGCTAAAAATGTGTTTTTTTTCTATTTTCCCTCATAGAATTAAAAGTTAGAAATATGTATCCATATGGATACCATGGAAACCTTAAGTACCATTGTTCGCTAATTTTCATACGTTAATAATTTTAATTTTTCTTTGACACTCCCATAGTATCCATATGGATACAAGTTTCTTAAAAGTTGTATCAAATTGAAAAATAAGTTACTTGTTCATCAATTAAAACAAATTCATTTAGAATGAGTACAAATAGACATATTATGTAAAAAACTTTACTCCAATATCACTAGATAGCATCATAAGCCACTCGACAATTTCTTCATCGTCATTCATCTGTAAAATACATTTGATGATTTATAATATCGGACTGAAACGGGATCACATCATTTGTCCGAGTTTTCAACTGTCCGAGTTTGTTAAAAATTACAAAATATTTGAAAAATCATTTGTCCGAGTTTTCAACTGTCCGAGTTTTGATAAATAACTACTGTAATAATAATTAGATAAATCAACTGTCCGAGTTTTCATTTGTCCGAGTTTTTAAATTATTTAAAAAAATATCAAAATATCATTTGTCCCAGTTTTCAACTGTCCGAGTAGGGGCAACATCAAAATGTGACACTGCGCGCCGAGACTAGCGTGTCTAAAGCGCCTCTTCAGAAGTCGATGTGAACCCCTTCTGTGAAGGAGTCAGGCATCGTGCGAGCCGCGAGAGCCCCTCACGTCGAATTAAGAAAAATTATTTTATTTTTATATAAGACTAATTTTACAATTATTAATTATAAAACTGAACTCTCATCACCTAACACAACCAACCAAACTTGCTGATAATATAAAATACCCCCGCCATTATTATATTATCAGCAAGTTTGGTTGGTTGTGTTTGGTGATGCCAGTTTAGTTTTATAATTAAAAATTGTAAAATTAGTCTTATAATAAAAATAATATAATTTTTCTTAAGTCGACGTGAGGGCCTCTCGCGGCTCGCACAATGCCCGACTCCTTCACAGAAGGGGTTCACATCGACTTCTGAACAGGCGCTTTAGACACGCTAGTCTCGGCGCGCATTGTCACATTTTGATGTTGCCCCTACTCGGACAGTTGAAAACTCGGACAAATGATATTTTGATATATTTTTTAATAATTTAAAAACTCGGACAAATGAAAACTCGGACAAATGAAAACTCGGACAGTTAAAAACTCGGACAAATGATTTTTCAAATATTTTGTAATTTTTAACAAACTCGGACAGTTGAAAACTCGGACAAATGAACCTCACCCACTGAAACAAGCATTACAACACTTATAGGCCTATATTTATCATTGTGCAGACTAAAAATACAGACTTATATTGAAGAAAATACAAAAGAACAACAGTATCCATATGGATACTATGGGAACACAGACGACACACCATAGCTATTTAAAAAAATAACCTGTATCCAAAAGGATACTATGGGAACACAGAGGACTCTTTAAATATTGTCAGCATACTCTGTGTTCCCATAGTATCCATTTGGATTCAGTTATTTTATACCAAATATATAAAAAGTAAGTAACAGAAAACTATAATTCAAAATATATTTCAGTAGCTAAAGATGCAATGAAGTGAAATATAATTTTTCTCAGCTTCGTTACTAATTATAAACATAAAAATCTTATCTTGAAAATGTTAAATTTCATGATGTGTCAAAAACCTGGTTTGCATCACTTTGAAATGATATTTTTCTTCTTTTCGCAGGCTTGCCAACACTAGGAAAATTAAAAACCCGTTCTAATAAGCCTAGAAACAAAATGCATAGAGGTATAGACTCAAATCTCTACTTACAGAGAGGTAAAAAAATGAGAAATAATATGTATCCAAAAGGATACTATGGGAAGTAAAGGGCTAAGCACAGTTGTGATAACTGACATTTTTGGGGGAAATGAGATATGGTTACCATGTTATTCTACACATACTTAGGATCATATAAATAGCCTTAAATGCCGTATATGTTGTTGTATTTATTTATAAAACGCTTATTTTCTTTGCCATATCTGCAGTTTAGGAATATGTTTTACTAAGCGCAGTTGTTGTAACTTACATTTACTAGGCTATTTAAGTTGTATCGAACGACAGATTCAACGATTTCTCTTAGGAATGATATGTTACCACAAAATGCTTTAGCAATCCATCAGTTACGGCAATTTAGTTTAGCATCATCCCCATTATTGGCCCAGTATTCCTATAAGTGCCGTGTTGTTAGAAACAAAGCTTTTGTCTCTTTGAATTGAAGTGACCTATTATCATCAAATAATGAATTTAATTTCCTTTATAAAGACATTCCACTTTGTGATATTGATAATAGTATATTTTTGACATCAGCAACGTTTTAACAGAGTTTCTTGTAGGCCTATAAATGATGAGCCTTTCTTTAGAAGAGGTAATTTATTCTGCCAATAATGTAAGCCTAATAAATGAAGCTGTAAATTAAAGTTTTTACAGGCCAATCTGATGAAATAAATTACGACTTGAGAGAAGGGGTTTCTGATTCAGATAATGTAGAATTGGTCAATGAAATTGAGATTTTAACGGGTCAATCTGATGATCTTAATGAAGATGTACCTACTTATGGAAATTACTCATAATAAAACGTCTCAAAAAGTTGGTAACATTTTTTACAACCTTGGGCTATAACAAAACCAATGATAGGATTATTCAAGATATGTCTAGGGAAAATGGTGTCTCACCAAAACCTGATGGGAGGAAAGGATGAGTTCCCCAAAACAAGATTGACGGAACTTCGATTGTTGATCCCCAATGACCATAAAAATTGTTAAAAAATTGTCAAAAGCTGTATTACAATAATTGTTTTACAACCATTAAAAAGCATTTTGATTTAAACTTCATATTACACAACAATTTTAATATAAGATTGGAACTATCTTTAAATTGTTTAACAATCAGTATTATGCAGTATACAAAATAAGTTTTTTTCCACATTAGTAATTTTCCGTTTCTTATTCCAAACACCATTCTCTGATTCTAAAAATTCATAATTATTATTGTCTTGTACAAATGTACCACCATCTTTTCGTATTAAAGTCTGTTGTAAAGTGGGCACATCATCTAAACTTTCACCCTTTTCCACATTAGTAATTTTCTGTATTTTAGCATTCTAATTTTTATTCTTAGATTCTACAAACTCATAATTAGTTTTACCTTGTAAAAAGACATCACCTTTTCTAGTTAATGTCTGACCCAAAGTTGATACATCATCTACAAACTCTCCATCTTTAACATAACCAATTTTACGGTTTAACAATTCCAACTATCGTCTTTTAAATTTAAAGTAGGTTCATTACTAGCCCTGGGTTCTGTTGGCTTATTATATGGATTATATAAACGATAAAATTTATCTATAAACATATTTTTATTTAATAAATAATTCCACTTTCTCTCAATTCCTCAATAATGGAATCTATTTCATTATCCACTCCCGAGTTACCAGCTTGGCGACTTAGCCAAAGAAGTCTTAACCTATCTACAAGCTCATTAGGATCATCCCAATAAATATAGTCTATTTTATTACCAGTCACTTGTCTCAAAACTTCACCAACAGACTTAAAAAGAGGTTTAATTATATTAAGATATTTAGTATGTCTATTACTTGAAATTGGTGCACCATCTTTGTAACTCTTTAAATGTCCATTTGTAGCTTCCAAAATCTCTTTATAATTTTGCAAATCAGCTGAAGTATAATCCTCAGGTTCTTTTAAAGTTAACAATTCCAACAAACCTGTTGTTCCCTTGTAGGTTTTATTTGCAACTGTAACATCATCATTGGCAATTTCAACTTCTTTATTTCCAATAAAAAATTTATTTGCTTCTCGTCTAATACCATATGTAGTGTCTGTCATACTACTTTTACTGAGGTAATTTCCTAAATAGTCTGATGCTAAAAGACCAAAATTAATTTATGTGGGGTGGATGTACCTAATCTGTGGTTGTAATCTTGGTATCATTGGTATTCTAGATGGAGTCATTGGGAGAATCTCTATTCGAGGCCTCTCTGTTTTGGCGGCAATATAGTGGTGATTTTTTTTTCAATTCTTGTAATGGCTCTATTAAGGGTTGGAATGTTTGGAACCTCTCTTCAGCCTCTGGAAACTTGCCACGTTTTAAAGCTCTATATTTTTCTCGTATTTGATTTGCAGAGTCAACCAATTCTTGTTGAATGTTTTTCATCTTTTATTTACATTTTATTTATCTCATTTGATAAAGGATTGTACTCAAACACTTTATCGTGTATTTATGGAACCTTTATGGAACTCTTATTAATACATATTCGAATTTTGTCAGAATTATTTATTGCCAAAGTGTTGTGGGGAACATAGGAGTGATTTGTAATTTCAACTACACTATCGTCGAATTGGGATTTCCCTGTGACGTCTAGAAAGTCTTCAATTTTTATTAATATAAAATTTTAACTTTAGTCCTATTGATTTTAGGAACCTAGCATTTCGCACACTTATGAATAGCTGTCCATTCTTATAAACTCTCATATCTTTTTTATACGACAAGTAATTGTAGTTTCTTCTCCATTAAAGTCAATTGCCTTGTCGTGCTGATCGGCAAATGTTATACTGACAACATCTAAACTTCTCTTATTTACAGGAAAATATATAATATTTCTTGGAACTTCAATAATCTTGTATCCAGGAGGAGCTTCTGGATAAAAGCTGTGTATGGTATGTGATTTGTTGCCATTTAAATAGGACCTGTTTGCAATATTACATTTTACCATAGATAAAACATACTCCCTTAGTAGATTTCTCATCCTAATGGAACAGCTGAAGACAATTTTATTGTTAGTTCTGTACGGTTTATGTAGAGGTCGTGTTTTGTTTACAATTTGTTTCCCGTTAATACAGTCATTTAAAACCTCATTTAACCAAATAATACGATCTAATCATAAACAATAAATTGTCCCCTAGTTATTTAACCTAACAGTAAAGCACAAATAAAGAAATTAACCCTAAAATAATAGAAACAAAATTTCGTCGACACTAGCGCCCAGTGTGGCGTACATGAACTAGACATGAAAAACGAGCTTCAAAATTTACAATGGGATGAGAAGTCTACTTGTGTTGGTTAGTCTATGATTTTACTCTAATCACATTTACATTATTAATGTTTATTTTATTTGTAGATTCGAAGGGAACACCAGGAGTAGAAACACCTTTGAATCCCAATAAAACAGACCCTAAACACGGTTTTGTAAAATCAAATACATGGCTAGAATGTAATGTCGCTTTCATAGTTTTATTATTAGCTGTAAGGAAAAAGTCTGGGATTTGCTTTTGAATTTCCTTTGCAAGCTCAACCACCTCATATGTACCTTCAGAAATTTCTATTGTAACTGGAGCTTTGTGGTCATAAAAGAAAACATCCTCACCTTCTCCAATGGTTAATTTGTTGCCTTTAAGTTGATTTAATTTTGGAATAAGCCCTTTGAATATAAGTTTGAACACACTTCCCCACGCTTTTACGGATCTTATTAATGCTTCTCCATTTGTATGTATTATAACTTTAAGTTTACCATCTACTGTAATAACTGGTTTAAATTATCAACTAAGATCTCTCCTTTTGGTAATGCTATTTTCTCAACTTTGTAATATTATGTTAAAGTATTAAGTGGTTTTTAACATTAAATATAGAATTATAACTTTGAAAATCTACCAATCCAATTACATAATCATCATCAAAAAAATAAATTACGATATGCTGTCCAGTGTGTGCCAGATGAACTGTCTAAATTAACTATTCCGCACTCTTTTACTTTTGGTGTTAGTGTTAGATTTTTTAGCTCGTTTTTTAGGTACACCCCCGGAAGTGAGGCACGTCTTTTGCGGCCTCTAACACCTGGTAGTCGTCCATCTTTTTTATTAAATTTTAATCCCATTCCCATTTTTGCTTTTGCCTTCATCAAATTTGTCACGGCATAAGCTGCTGCTTTTTCAGCGAGATTTGCATCCTTAGCCGTAACTCTAGTCCAAGCTAAGTCTGCTAATCTCATGTCTGCTTTGTTCCGAGCAGCGGTATCGGGATTATTCATGTAGAATATGTCATGCTCTTTACAATTAGAGTCCAGCTTATTTTTTGGATGTACATTTTTGGCTAAATTTTCACGTATATTCGTTCCAGGCCCACAGTACCGATATGATTGAACGTGAAGTGGGAATGGAAGGTTATTTATAAGAGTATTCAATAATCCTCGACCCTTGTAAGGCTTTAAGAATAAACCTTTGCCCATTTTACATGTTTTCTTATCATTTCTTACCATTTTTATTATATAAAAAATGTCTTTTCTTCAACAAAAACACAAATTTAGAATAGTACATATTAAGGAAAATATACCAATGAAATTGGGTCTATTTCCTACCAATATTAGATGTGTTATTTGTGGTCCAAGCGGAAGTGGGAAGACGGTTGTAATTTACAATTTAATTGTAAAAAAGGAAGGATTAAAATTTACAAACTTATATTTAATATCTAAATCTTTAGAACAATAAAAATATAAAAAAAATAATTGAAATATTTAGTTTGTGTGATGAAGTGAAATTACACACGTTTACGGACTGTGAAATCACACCAAATGATGTCGAATAACAGACAGTTGTTGTATTTGATGACATAAACAGTCCAAATATTACACAATTTTTCTCAATGGGTCGACATAAAAATATTAACTGTTTTTACTTGTGTCAATCTTACAGCAAAGTACACAAACATTTACGTGATAATGTACATTTCCTAATATTATTCAAACAAGACGATCTAAATTTAAAACCTGTATATCACAATCATGTTGGTAATGACTTTTCATTTGACCAATTTAAAAATCTCTGTCACCAATGTTGGGATAAAACTAAAAATGGCTTTTTCGTAATAGACAAAGAAAGGCCAAAGAATAATGGCAAATATAGATTTATGTTTGACCAATTATATCAAGAGGGTGGTAAGGGTAAATAAGTAAAAGACTGACGTTTTTTAACATTTGCATTTATTTTGCAGCATTGAATATAACTACACATACAATTTATTAATCCAGGCAGTCCTGGCTATGTCTGATCAATTTTATAATGACCAAGAGCAAGAGTGTTGATGCCATCCTCCAGAATAAATCTCTTGTCATCGTCAAATGATAGTACTTTCTTGTTCATGGTTAAGGTTTGAAGATGATGGATTGTAGATTTAATTCTTGTCACATTCTCATAGTTATCTTGCCCAGTTTCAAGACAGTTCAAATAATGTTGATGTCTAAGGAGATGTTTAACTGTGGCACCATCGGCTCCTTTTGCTTTCTTCACCTCTAAAGCTGGCTTGTCTTCTTCATATAACTATTTTAGTGGAATGTAAGAATATAACTTTGGTCTTAAACCATAATATTCATACACTAGCTGTTGAACCCGTGCTTTGCAACGGGAAGATAGAAACAAAATAGAAACATTTTAATCTTTACATTTGTTGCATATAATAGTTACACATCCCCCAAGGCTTTTAGAAACAAAATTCAACTTTTATGGCCTTAATAGAAACGTTTAAGTTATGACTTTTGAATCTGGTAATAGTGGATACCACCATTTCATCTCCCTTAATAACATATCTTTTTATTTATTATTGAAATTTTAAATTTCCATTTTGAAGTTACTGCTAATTATCAAATTTAAATAAAACTCTTTTTTAAATTTCACTCTTGTTTATATTAAATCACAAATCCTTACATCTTCAGTTTCTTCACTCACAATAAATCATTAGCAAAACTAAGTCAGCTGTTATAAACTTTAGAAATATTGCTATGCCTTTTCAATACAGTCTTTTGAAATATTAAAGAAAACTATATCTATAGTTATAGGTACTATAAAAAATGTTAAACAAATAATTTAGCATTAAAGACAGCAGACAAAACTAATATGATTATCAAAGCATCAAGAACTAAACAATTTAACAGCAAATACAGTGTTTCATTGCATCTCTGATTGTACTCTACAAAAATATCAACAAACAACTTAATATACAAACCAGTTCTTTTAATCAGTTCCATCGTCCATTGGCTTTACATTTTCACACTTACCATAAAGTAAACATAGTAAAGATATTTCATTGATTTTAGAAACAAAAGAACACTGTGTACTACTTAGTTTTATAATATTTTCCTTGGTTTAATTTAATCAGTGGTGTGGCAAAACACAAATAATAAATGTATAAAATAAAGTAAATGTGAACTGAAAGCTATGTTAAGATAAAACAAGAGTATTTTGTATTATCATTTGATAATTAATTATAGTTACACATAAACACAACAGATTTTAAAAAGCAAAAATCAACGACACATTACAGTTTAGTTATTGATGATATTCTTTAGTTTAATTTATGCATGGTTTAGCAAAACACAACAACTTAATTTACCTAAATGTACATATAAAAAACAATGTGATGTGCAAGTTATGTTAAGTTAATCTAACACATGTTAAGGAGTTCGAATCTATTTAAAGTAGCCTCCAAATTCATATAAAACATCTATACATTGTAATTTTCATACTGTTTCCATGAAATCATATTAATAACATTATTTTCATAACTTAAGACACTTTAAACAAATCCAAAGCAGAGCCGGAGTTGATACAGCACCGGTTATAGAATATTTTTTTTTATATAATCATTGAAATAGTTTTAGAATAAATAATCCATGATAAAAGGTTAGATTAAAATAAACCTACCTCATAGTTATGGAAAATATTATATTTAATTTCTTTGTATCAGCTGTCTGAAATTGTAAAATATGCAGTTTAGCAGTTCTTCTTGTACATTTAAATTTCAAAGCAAATGTAAACAAACATTGTTAGTGTTCTCATTGCAGTCATGGAGACCAATCAATATTTACTTTTAAAATCTTCACCTCACAACTTTTAAAGCCAAAGGGGCAAAGCCTACGGTCAGTATCGAAACGTGAATAGTCCTATAATGGTCCTTGGTATGGTAACTATATTTTTGTAAAATTTTAGGCCAGTTTGTTCAGTAGTTTTTGCGCCTATTAGTAATACACATACAGACAGACACCATTAGATTTTTATATAATAGTATAGATAGATAAGAAATGGTCTTTACTATATCCAGAGGTATCAAAATAGTGCAAGTCACATTCTATTTCCTTGTAAAAGTCCTCTGTAACTATAGAATACATTAAATTCGAAAACAATATCAGTTATTTACAGAATCAGTGTCTGTCATTAGAAATATTTTATTCTTAAATTTTGACATATAATTATAGTGAAAATCATACATTATCACTTTACTGATATCCAAAATGGTCATGCCTAAATATATTGGTTTATTAAACTTTACAACTAATTTATTTAAATGTATAACATGTAAATTGTTATCAAACTTTTTGCTACAGTCAAACCTTGGATTAGTGACATATTTTGTTAATAGTGACTCATCTTTGAGATATATATTACGAAACTTGCGTCCATCAAAGAGACTATTACAGTATTTAACAATTTGTAAAAGTCTTTTTCGAAATCATTTTTAGCCCATTTGCGTTTTTCAATATTAAAATTAATATAGGGCACAAGCCATTTAGACTGTCAAAATTTTAAAATTCTACTAGCAGAGTACCCGTCCTTCGTACGGGGTTGGAATATAAGTATAAAATGCTTATTGCAGTTATATACTCAAGCTTTGCGTTTGCAATAAGGGAGGACACAGTTTCATAAAATTTAAAATTTGCTTTTATAAATTTACAGTATTCTATAGTATTACACATCTACCATAGCCATAATGTTCTACCACTTCACCTAAACAATAGAGAAAAATAAATTATCAACAATTCGCAAAATATCACAAATTATTCATGAAATGAAAAACATAAACATAACTGTAAACAATCCTACTTTGACAGTTCTCATTGTGAATCACAGTTTTTTGTTGCTGCTTAGTTCAAATTAGCTGTTTTCATGAATGCAAAAAGATATAGTGCTGCACCCTGTTGGTAAATCTTATAACTTTTTAATGCTTTTCCATATCATAGAACCAACTTTTTTAGTTGAAACAGCTGACTAAATTCTTTAATTCCCTTTAAATATGAATACTCATAAGGTTAACATGATGAACTACAGAGCCACTGGGGCGGAGCCCGAATAGTCTAAGACCAATAGCATAAAAATAGGCCTGACCTGGGCAAAATTAATAACAAAGCAAAACCAACTGGAATGTGTTAGGCATGCACCCCTTAACATTTTGTGAAAATTCCCAACTTTTCCCACTGTAGCAAAATCCGCCATCTTGGAAAATGGCGGACAATCTACAAAAATGCAAGGTTCCACTTAAAAACGTATTGTTCCCAAACCATTCCATCTAGAAATGTCCAATTAGTCTTAGATTCTTCTCCTGAATGTTGTCTACAAGGAAATATCATATTAAACTATGGTAATGTGATTTTAGTAGTAAAATACCCCCGCTGCAGCAAACCTGCCGACTAAGCGAATTTCCATTTGTCTGAATTGATTTTCAGTTAAATATATTTTAATAACATTAGGTTTAACGAGTACCTAGGTTTGCTGTTACAAGGAAACTAATAAAGTGTGTTTTTGAGTAAAATATTGATAGCTTAGTACAAAATAAATAAATTTGCCAAGTTTGATCAAAATATATCCATAAACAAGCGAACTACAACATTTGACAATATTCTCCATAAGAATAACATGGGAATTTTAAATTTACAATTTTTTTAATTTTCTCCGTTACTAATAATCGAACAAAAATACTTTTATTAAATTATTTGTTTTTTTAAGCTCTTTAAAAAGGTCTAAAGAGAAATAGGGAAATTTTGTGTTTTGAGGGTCAAAAGTGAGAAAAACCAATTTTTACCCCATAAAACCCCCCGTAAAGCCCCGTTCCCATGGTCCGATTGTGCTGGTTCGCGAACTCATTCAAGTTTATCCCGCTTTACACCTTTAAACCAAATTTCATCAAAATCGGACAAAAATTACTCAAGTTATCGCGTTCACGGTTAACCAAGGTTTTGTCCTTGGCCGGCCTCACGCGCATGTACATGATTTGTAAATATAAATGTTTTCGTGTGTGTTTATGTGTATGTGTGAAGTAATTTTGACGACGGCTTATGCAAGAAAACATGTTTGACTTTTGAAGACTGAAGAGATTTGAAAATGGGGTTTTAACCCCGAAACTAGTCATCCAAGACAATAGAGGATTGATTGACGACAGGTTAGTAACCTCATTTTATGTCAATAATTATTAGTGTCGCCGGAATAAGGCTGATGCACCATTGACTTAATTGAAATAGCCATTCCATTTAAGTGAACCAAATATATAGGCCTACAATTGAATTTGTTTACTGCAAGTAGACAATCCATTGACGTGAACCAGACGTACCATTGACATATAGCAGTGGATATAGCAGTTAGGCAATTCATTTATGTGAATCAAATGAACCATTGCTTTGGATCCTGCTAGTACTGTAGTCAATTAATTCATTTACGTGGACCAAAATTCCATTGAGTTTGGATACTGCAAATATAGGCCTACATTCCATTTAAGTAAACCTGAAGTAAGCCTACCATTGGCTTTGGATACTGCAAACAGGCATCTATTTGTGTAAACCAAATGGACCATTGACTTTGAATACTGCAAGTAGATTTTATTATTTATGTGAAGCAGGTGTATCATTGATTCATGATACTGGAAGAAAACAATTTACGTGAACCAAATGTACTATTAAGTTTAGATACTGCAAGCACACAATTCGTTTACGTGAACCAGACGTACCATTGACTTTAGAACCTGTAAATATACATTCCACTTAAGTGAGCCATTTATTTGGTAATTCGTACCATTGACTTTGGATGCTGCAAATAGGCATTTTATTTATGCGAACCAAATGTATCATTGACATTGGATACTGCAAGTAGACATTTAATATATAAGAACCAGATGAAACATAGACTTTGGTTCCTGTAAGTAGACAATTCATTTACGTGAACCAGACTTATAATTGGATTTGAATAATGCAAATAGTAATTCCATTTATGTAAATCAAATAGATTATTGACATTGGATACTGCAAGTATTTAATCTCATTTACGAGAAACAGATGTGCCGTTGACTTTAGAAAAGTATTGGATTAATATGCTAGCTCCGCTCAATAATGCAAGCAGACAACTGCATTGTACACCTAGTTTATTATTATTGAGAAAATGAGGTTTATACCTGTTGTTCACGTAGCAGAGCTTCAAGTGGTGTTTATTTATGATATGTTCATACTTTATAACATATTTTAGCAATAATAATGCAAAATATTGTCATCAACGTACACTTTTGTGTATATAGTATCACCACAACTGTGGAATCAAAATATGTTAATATAATTTTATTAGTACTCGTCTTATGTTCAAGTACCTGGGGACCCAGCTTTGCTCGGAGAAAATCATTAGTTTGCTCTGAAAGTAGTTTAGTATTGCACATACATTAATCCACTCCCAAACTCCACACTGCTCACCTTTACTACTTCCTTCACCACTCCCTACGTTGTGGACCTGTTTGGCATCCTTCCCTATACCATTTTAGAATTGCAGATACATAAACGCCACAGACAGTTCCCACACTCTGCACTGCTAGCCTTACTACTTCCTTCCCCATTTCCTACGTTATAGACCTGTTTTCCTCCCTTCTCATAGCATTTTAGGATTGGAGATACCCTAATCTAATCCCCATTAACAGTTCCCACACTCCAGACTGCTCACCTTTACTACTTCCTTCACCACTTCCTACGTCGCGGACCTGTTTCCCTCCCTTCCCATAGCATTTTAGGCTTGTAGATACCTTAATCTAATCGTCATAAACAGTTCCCACACTCCGGACTGCTTGTCTTTACTACTTCCTTCACCACTTCCTACGACGCGGACCTGTTTCCCTCCCTTCCCATGGCATTTTAGGATTGCAGATACCTTAATCTAATCGTCAAACACTGTTCCCACACTCCAGACTGCTCGCCTTTACTACTTCCTTCACCACTTCCTACGTCCCGGCGGACCTGTTTCCCTTCCTTCCTATAACATTTTAGGATTGTAAATACCTTAATCTAATCGTCATTAACAGTTTCCACACTCTGGACTGCTCGCCATTACTACTTCCTTCACCACTTTCTACGTCGTGGACCTGTTTCCCTCCCTTCCCATAGCATTTTAGGATTGTAAATACCTTAATGTAATCGTCATTAATAGTTCCCACACTCCGGCCAGCTTGCCTTGACTACTTCCTTCACCACTTCCTATGTCGTGGACATGTTTTCCTCCCTTCCCATAGCATTTTAGGTTTGCGGATACATTAATCTAATCGTCATAAGCAGTTCCCACACTCCGGACTGCTTGTCTTTATTACTTCCTTCACCACTTCCTACGACGCGGACCTGATTCCCTCCCTTCCCATAGCATTTTAGGATTGTAAATACCTCAATGTAATCGTCATTAACAGTTTCCACACTCTTGACTGCTCGCCTTTACTACTTCCGTCACCACTTTCTACGTCGTGGACCTGTTTCCCTCCCTTCCCATAGCATTTTAGGATTGTAAATACCTTAATGTAATCGTCATTAATAGTTCCCACACTCCGGCCAGCTTGCCTTGACTACTTCCTTTACCACTTCCTACGTCGTGGACCTGTTTTCCTCCCTTCCCATAGCATTTTAGGATTGCAGATACATGAATCTAATCGTCATAAAAACTTCCCACACTCCGGACAGCACGACTTGACTACTTCCCTTACCACTTCCTACGTCGCCGACCTGTTTCCCTCCCTTCCTATAGCATTTTAGGATTTAATTTTCCTATACCTTAATCTAATCCTTATTAACAGTTCCCACACTCCGGACAGCTTGCCTTTACTACTTCCTTCACCACTTCCTACGTCTTGGACCTGTTTTCCTCCCTTCCCATTGCATTTTAAGATTGCAGATACCTTAATCTAATCGTCATATACAGTTCCCACACTCCGAACTGCTTGCCCTTACTACTTCCTTCACCACTTCCTACGTCCCGGGCCTGTTTCCCTCCCTTCCCATAGCATATTAGGTTTGCAGATACCTTAATCTAATCGTCATAAACAGTATCCACACTCCACACTGCTAGCCTTTACTACAATTATAGATAAAAAAGTCCTGCTACATTGTATCGAGTAATCTTTAAGTACCTGGGGACCGAGCTTTGCTCGGAGAAAATCATTAGTTTACTCTGAAAGCAGTCTTAGTATTGCAGTTATATGAATCCATTCCCCACACTCCGCACTGCTAGCCTTTACTAATTCTTTCACAATTTCCTGTGTCGTGGACATGTTTCTATCCCTTCTCATAGCATTTCAGTATTGCAGATATATTATTCTAACTGATACAAACTGTTTCCAGTTCCCACACTCCACACTGCTCGCCTTTTCTACTTCCTTCATCACTTCCTACGACGAGGAACTGTTTCCCTCCCTTCCCATAGCATTTTAGGATTGTATATACCTTAATCTAATCGTCATAAACAGTTCCCACACTCCGGACTGCTCGCCTTTACTACTTCCTTCACCACTTCCTACGTCGCGGACCTGTTTCCCTCCCTTCCAATAACATTTTTGGATTGCAGATACCTTAATCTAATCGTCATAAACAGTTCCCACACTCCGGACTGCAGCCTTTACTACTTCCATCGGCACTAACTACGTCGCGGACCTGTTTCCCTCCCTTCCCATAGCATTTTAAGATTGTAGATACCTTAATCTAATCGTCATAAACAGTTCCCACACTCCAGACTGCTCGCCTTTACTACTTCCTTCACCACTTCCTACGTCGCGGACCTGTTTCCCTCCCTTCCAATAACATTTTTGGATTGCAGATACCTTAATCTAATCGTCATAAACAGTTCCCACACTCCGGACTGCACGCCTTTACTACTTCCTTCGGCACTTCCTACGTCGCGGACCTATTTCCCTCCCTTCCCATAGCATTTTAAGATTGTAGATACCTTAATCTAATCGTCATAAACAGTTCCCACACTCCGGACTGCTCGCCTTTTCTACTTCCTTCACCACTTCCTACGTCGCGGACCTGTTTCCCTCCCTTCCCATAACATTTTTGGATTGCAGATACCTTGATCTAATCGTCATAAACCGTTCCCCACTCCGGACTGCACGCCTTTACTACTTCCTTCGGCACTTCCTACGGCGCGGACCTGTTTCCCTCCCTTCCCATAGCATTTTAGGATTGTAGTTACCCTAATCTAATCGTCATAAACAGTTCCCCACACCAGACTTCTCACCTTTACTACTTCCTTCAACACTTCCTACGTCACGGACCTGTTTCCCTCCCATCCCATTGCATTTTAGGATTACAGATACCTTAATCTAAGCGTCATAAAAAGTTCCCACACTCTGGACTGCTCACCTTTACTACTTCCTTCACCACTTCCTACGTCGCGGACCTGTTTCCCTCCCTTCCAATAACATTTTTGGATTGCAGATACCTTAATCTAATCGTCATAAACAGTTCCCACACTCCGGACTGCACGCCTTTACTACTTCCTTCGGCACTTCCTACGTCGCGGACCTGTTTCCCTCCCTTCCCATTGCATTTTAGGATTACAGATACCTTAATCTAAGCGTCATAAAAAGTTCCCACACTCTGGACTGCTCGCCTTTACTACTTCCTTCATCACTTCCTACGTCGCGGACCTGTTTCCCTCCCTTCCAATAACCTTTTTGGATTGCAGATACCTTAATCTAATTGTCATAAACAGTTCCCACACTCCGGACTGCACGCCTATACTACTTCCTTCGGCACTTCCTACGTCGGGGACCTGTTTCCCTCCCTTCCCATAGCATTTTAGGATTGTAGATACCTTAATCTAATCGTCATAAACAGTTCCCACACTCCGAACTGCTCGCCTTTACTACTTCCTTCATCACTTCCTACGTCGCGGACCTGTTTCCTTCCCTTCCCAAAAGCATTTAAGGATTGCAGATACCGTAATCTTATCGTCATAAACATATCCCACACTCCACACTTCTACCATCTTCTTCCCTTGACTACTATGTATCGAGTAATCTTCAATATAATCTTTGCTCAATAGTATCAACTGATGTTTTTCCTTTTGTACTGTATTTTTAATTTGCTAGTATACTGTGGACAGACAACTTACAAGTCCTTTGTTTACTTTTTCCTTGTTATTTAGTTCAACCAACATGGTTACCTAGCAACCCATAAGACTAATGATAAAAAAATGTGATTTTCATTTTCATTTTTCTACGTAATTAGATTTTTGTTTGCAGTTCTAACTGCAGTAAACTCGTTTTTAGGCCAGAAATAAACTATATACAACATTTGAAGAAAATCGTCGGAGCCGTTTTCGAGATCTTGGTGCAAGCATACATACAAGCAAACTTTGCTCGTATTAGAGTATAGGATAGGATATAATCTTTGCTCAATAGTAACAACTGATGTTTTTCCTTTTGTACTGTATTTTGTAATTGCTAGTATACTGTGGATAGACTACTTACAAGTCTTTTGTTTACTTTTTCCTTGTTATTCAATTCAACCAACATGGTTACTCAGCAACCCATAAGACTAATGTTAAAAAAATGTGACTTTCAGGTTCATTTTTCTACGTAATTAGATTTTTGTTGGCAGTTCCGACTGCAGTAAACTCGTTTTTAGGCCAAAAATAAACTATTTACAACATTTGAAGAAAATCGTCGGAGCCGTTTTCGAGATCTTGGTGCAAGCATACATACATACATACATACAAGCAAACATTGCTCGTATTAGAGTATAGGATACATATTTGACAATGCTGACCATAACATCCAGTCTGTGGATGGATTTGGCACATTTCATGTCATGGGGGGCTTAATGTGTGTTACATCAGCAGCTTCACTACACCCTGAACCACCATTTCCAAGAGATATTGTTTCTGACTCTTCGGAAACATTAGGAGCATTGGGCAGTACCGTATTGAAATGGTCTGGTATAAGCAGCCGGAAAAATCTGGTTTGTCAAAGGTTGTAGTGCAGGACATTACTGATTTAACGATGAAGATCGAACCCAAAAGTGCAAATGATCCAGAGTCTTAGACTTTCTGTGGGCAGTTGTTTACAAGTGCAATTCAAACGTATTACGACCACCTGGGTGGTTTTATGGAATTATCTCATAAAAACATGTCCTGTGAAAAATCAGCCTTGCTCCCTTTGCCCTTTATTTATTATAGTCCTTCAAAACCCTCCACAATTTATACTGCCTTAAATCACGTAGCTAAGAAGGCAACAAAACTACAACAAGAAAAGGTTTTTGTGACTTTTGATCAGCCATTATGTCATAAGGCTTATGACATCTTGCTCGCGTCTCCTAACCTTTCTAGTGTTGAAGTCCGTCTCGGTGGCTTCCACCTTTTGATGTCTTTTTTAGGGGCAATTGGGATGATTATGGGGGGTAGTGGGAGTGAAGATCTATGGGGAACAATTTATGCACCTAACACTGTTATCCAAATGGTGAATGGCAAACAATACGCCAGAGCTCTAAGAGCTAATTTTTTAACACAGCAAGTTAATTCATCTACTTTATGGCGATTACATGGCGAGAACATGGCGACCAAATTCTCAATGTAATGCAAAAACAAAAGCAAAATCCAATACATGAAAAAATCAGACAAATCAGGGAAGAAACTTGCACATTCACGTGTTAAAAAATACACCTAACCATTTAATAAAAATTAATATGAATTCAAAACATATGTTATTAGCTATTTATTTATTTTATTTGTTTACATACTTTTATATAGCTCATACTGTGATCATGGCCTTAGTGCCGAAATACGTATCAGTTTAAATAAAAAATGAATTTCAGGGTACTCTTGTTTTTATTATTTTGCTTATTAATTGAAAAAGTAGTCCTAAAAAGTGAACAGAACTATCAAAATAATATTAAAGAACGCGGCAGCGTTCCGCCCCGCCAAGTCCCCCAGCGGTACACAGCTGCTGCAGTGTATATATACATGACGTGACAAAGTTGCTTTTTTACTCGTCTATAGCTCTGAAGAAACAAAAGCTATTGAAATAATTATTCATCTACTGGATAGGGGCACTCATTCTCAACAAAATAAAAAAAAAGAATTTAAATAACGGTTGTGTTTGAGCCAGAAAAACTAGTTTGAAAATTCACAAATTTTCCGTGTTCTCCTTCTCCTCCTTCTCCATCTCCTTGAATGTTGACAGACCTACAGCCCAAACCACTGGCTCAATTTTAATGTTTTTTATGTTGTTTGAAAGCCCTTAACGTGTAGATGTGCCTTTTGAGGGTCTCAAGTCGATGCGTTGACCCATAAACCCTTGGCAAGCCCTCAAAGTACGATTTTGGCCCATTTAAATAACATGGGATTAAAATCAAAACAAAAGAAGGACCAGCTGCGATTAAATCTCAATTAATTTAAATGTTAGAGAAATTCATAGGAACAGCTGAAAATTATTTTAAAACTTTTATAAAGTATTTTTTTCAAGTATTAGTCCAGTCGGCAGGTAGAAAAAAACAGGCGTTAGATGGAAAAAGGTCGGAAATTAATGAAACTTGGGGATGTTGTTCAGGGATGTTAAATCAACATTTTCCCAAGTTTTGGACCTCGAGGACCCTGTGGAAAAAAGATAGTGGCGGAAAAACTTCAAAATTGTGGACACTTTTTTCTCAATAACTTTTTTCCCTTACTTCCTACCAAAAAATCATACATTACACTTTTGTAGAGCGTTAAATTTCCTACAATTCTACAGTTCAAATATTTTTCTGCAATAATTTGTTACTGAGCAATAGTATTTTTATTTTAATGTATTTTTTTTAAATTACCAAAATATGAAAAAAAAAACAGATTTCCTACATATTTTTTCTGTTGCACGCAAATTATCACTAAATTTTGTAGTAATTGTGGTTCCAAGTTATAAGCACCATATCCGGATAAGCTCCACTCCCCCCACCATACTACTACCCACCTTTTCCAAACCCAACCCCAATTCTCAAATGCTAATTTTGTTTTGTTCTCCGATGAAAATCAACCATATTCAGATCTTGTTGGTATTGATATTAGTTACTCTTCGCAGCTGAGGTGTTATTGAAACCACCTGCTGTGTGGAGGAAAGGAGCAGAAACTTGGAGAGTAGAGGACACTGGGATTTGTGCCTCTTCCACTTTTTATGAAGATAGACGTTATTTGTATTATGTAGTTCCTAATGATGTCAAGAGAATAAGTGTGTTCTATATATATATTCGCTAGCCTTGAATATGGTGATGTTGACGATCATCACGTCGGCGTCCTCATATGCTTGTAGGAGTTTTGTTCCACACCACTTTATGTAACCTCTAATTACGTTATATTTACTGTTGACAAGGTTTACTTTCTCTATAGGAGTAAAGAGTGAGTACATTACAGACTTTGTTCCCTTGCACATTCCTTCCTCGATAAAGATTGATATGGGTATGTAAGAGGGGGCAAGTTCAAACTTAAAGACCTTATTTATATACTACTCAAATATGTTTGTAACGCAGACACACTGGAAAAGAGTGAGAGGATAGACAGTGAGTTTTTTACCAGAAATTTTCAACGAGCATGAAACAGAAGTGAGAATCACTACCTTGTCCATCCGTTTGAGTTTCAATTCTTCAAAATTGTCATCCATTATTTTCTTCATGCATGATTTGCTTATCTCTCGTGCGAAGTGGCAGTTAACGTCAACATGACCAATGATTCCTGTGCTCAATGAAACTATCTCCTGGGAATTGGGGATGTTCAGTGAACCATGCGAGCAGTTTATCAATGGCCATGTTGTCTCTCACTACACGGGTTGGTCTCATGTCTAAATGTTGCTCAGATGATGTCTCTGAGCAAAAATCAGCGAAAAATTCTACTTGCTCACAAATGCTTTGAAGACACAGCGTGCCTAATGTACATCTAGAAAGCACGAAATCGCTTACTACGCGTCCACGAGTGAGTCCTCCATAGCGCTTCATAGCCCGCGTGAGGAGCATATCTGGTAGACTATACCAACCAAACGAGACTAAAACCAATATATAACTGTAAGCAACACAGTGCGGCAACACAACAGAGTATATAAGGCAAAATTACTAATTAGTGAACAAAGATTAGTGAAGACAGAAAAGAAACCTTGCAGACTGATGGATGTTTTGATGATAGTGTTTAACAACATATTAATCAATTGTAATTGTGAAATATCCTATAATACATAAAAGATAACGTAATATTGTGGTAGTGTGAAACCAGGGTGTAGAAAGCCACCTTGATCAACTGAGTGCGAGGTAGAATCCGGATATGGTGCTTATAACCTGGAACGATAATTACTACAAAGTTTCGTAATAATTTGCGTGCAACAGAAAAAGTAAGTAGAAAATCTGCCTTTTTGCATATTTTGGTGTATTTTAAAAAATATATTAAAACAAAAATACGATTGCTCGGTAACAAATTATCGTACAAACATGTTTGAACTGTAGAATTGTAGGAAATTTATCGCTCTACAAAAGTGCAATGTATGCTTTTTCGGTAGGAAGTAAGGGAAAAAAGTTATTGAGAAAAAAACAAAAAATTGTCCAAAATTTTGAGGTTTTTCCGCCACCATCTTTTTTCCACAGGGTCCTCGAGGTCCAAAATTTGGGAAAATGTTGATTTAACATCCCTGAACAACATCCCCAAGTTTCATTAACTTCCGACCTTTTTCCATATAAAACTACCTGCTGACTGGACTATATACCGAATGATTTGGACTACTTACTATATAAAATTACTTAGAGCAGTGATATTCCCTGATACTTTCCATTGAAAAATGCAGTGTACCGATGGTACACTGGTACAGCAGCTCGTCATTTTTAACAGTTTAATACTATTTATCAAAACATATGAAACCTAGGAACTTGAAACTTAGTACTAGTACTAAGGTTTGTTTTTATGTTTTGATACACTAAAACAAATAAAACAATCGGGAAAATCATTCTACGTATGTTAAACAAGCAATTAAAAAGTGATATGTAAATTTAGGATAGATGAGTATTTCAATATTTGTTTTGCCTTATGCTATTTCTAACAAACTTAATCTGTTTGATTACATTTTTACTTCTCTAACAAGGGCTCAATTTACACTAGTCTTTAGATATACGGGTTTAATTATCAGAACACTTATGTAATACCAACGCATTTTATGTTGTTCAAGATGACCATTGATGAAATTTGAAACTGAGTTTAACCCCAGGGAGTTTGTTAAACAGTAATTTTGGTACGTGTGTCAAAAAGTTTTTAATTGGTTTAAAGCAGATAAGACCAAAAATGTAGAATTTAGTTCTACACAAACAATATTATTGAAATTAAATGAGATGTAGTTGTGCCGTGGTCTATATCAGAGAAAAGAGGATTTTTATTTTAACTGTTAATTTTCTACAAAAATAAATAAAATCTAACAAAAAACCACTAAGTGGTAACACTTTCCCCGCCAAGTCAGCAATCCAAAAAAGTTAATAAATCATTACTTTTTCCGCCAAGAAAAACAATGTAATGTATGTAAGTTTGGCAACTTGGCGGCAGACTTTTGTTTGATCACATTAAAAAATACCATAAAACTAGTTTCATTGAGCAAGTATCCCTCCCATTAGTACATTGCTAGGTGAGAGCTTATTTTACCAAATTTGACCTTATTTGTGCCACATTTCATAAAATCATAAAAGTGATGGTTTTATATTTACTGATTATCTCGAAATTAGTATACTTAGTTGGACTAATTAATTAGAGAAGTTGACAAGTTGAGAAGTTGTTCATGAAAAATAGAATCCTTTTTGAAAATCACACGAATGCGTATAACACAAGACGTAATTTTATAATATATCCCTTGCACTCAACAGCAAAATTTGAAAAATCTCCTGATTATATGACTTGTAGGGTAATTAATAAATTCTTATTATTAGAAAAAGACACAGACTTTAACAATTGTTTTTTGAAGAAGGTCAGGCAATACTTGTATCACAATGCATTTTATACTTTGAATGACTTTTTTAACAGTAGTGCTAAGTTAGTTTAAGCTTTGAGATGACATTGTACTTACTCATCATTAATTTATGACTATTCTCTATGTACATATTTGTATATTTATGGAGAAATAAAACTCTTTCTTTCTTTCTTTGATTTGTGAAATTATCCACGAACGTAACTTTAATGAAAACAACCAAGCAAAAGTCTGCCGCCAAGTTGCCAAACTTACATACATTACATTGTTTTTCTTGGCGGAAAAAGTAATGATTTATTAACTTTTTTGGATTGCTGACTTGGCGGGGAAAGTGTTACCACTTAGTGGTTTATTGTTAGATTATTTATATTAAAATGGGTCCAGACATTTTTAGCATGTTCATATTCAATGGGAGAGATATGTTCTTTAGTTAGAGTACTGTAAAAGCTTGAAAGCTTTTATAGGAGGGAGATACTCTGCAAATTTATCTGGTCCCGTCATGTATTCATAGGGAAATACACCTTTGCGTTGTAGTAGTGGATTGTCTATAAATCTAAATGTATTTAAATTGGAAGCTAATTTGTATAATGGAAGGGACAGAAAGTTGTAGGAATCTAAAAATATTAAACCATCAACAGAGAATGAAATGTACTTTTCCATATCCTTGGCTATGCAACTTAATTTACGATTAAACTTTCCCAAGTGTTGCATTATTAAATGACCATCATAATTTTTTAAGTTATGGAAGAATACTGGGATTTTCTTTGTTACTTTATAGTTTAAATTACAATCATTGTGGGCAGCTCTACGGTAGTGGCCATTTGAATGACAATGATCTCTCACCCTATCAATATCCCTAGTAGCACAAATATGTATTTTATAAATATTTTTATATATTTAAAGTTGTATTTGATAGAACCTCGAATAAAATATATAAATAATATATCTTTAATAATAGTTTGATATATTCAAATATATATTTAAAATATTACCAAAAAGCAATGCAAAATATAAATTAAATATAAGTTTTGAATATATAAAATATATTCATAATATATATTGATAAAATAAGTATAGAATCTATAATATACATATTTTATATGTATATTTTTCCTATTAAATATTTAAAAAATTATGTGTTGAGAATATTTTAAATAAATATATAAAATATTTTTGAAACTATATTAGGCTATATATTTAAAGTATTTATAAATATATTTCGAAACACGTCAGATATTTTTATTTTTAAAATAATAATATATTTGTAGAATATATAGCCTATAATCTTTTATAATTAGCAAATAAATAATTTGCATCTTTTTGTTTTTTATACTGTCTATCAATTTATACATGCATTTATTGTATGATAATTGCTATTGTGAAAGCGTTAAAATTAAGTTATTAATAATACGTACTCTGAATGGTGTCACTCTACCCTGCACGTAAAGAAAAAATTATGCATATAGTTAAGAGGCAGTATATATGTTCAACAGCTACATTTGGGTCAAACAAAAAAAAGTTTTTATGGGTTTTATTTTTTTAGTTGCAATATGTGACAATGAATGTGATCATAGAAATCTTGAATGATTGGCTAGAAAAGGGTGCTAGTGACTGGCGATCTTTTAAGAAACGAATTACGGAAAAACAGAATCATATTATACTGTGGTATCAAACATTTTTCAAGTATTGCAACCATTGCAACTGACGGCCACTCTTTCACCATTTGAAAACTATTGCAAACAACAGTCACAAGTAGCTCAGAGGTAAGGTAAGATGCTCAAAAGTCGAAGGACCCAGGTTCGAGACCCACCCGGGCTAAAAAAATTTTATCCAGTAATTTTTTCAAAATTTGTTTTTATGAACTATTTAATCAATTTACTAAACTGATAATTGTGCTTTTCATACTAAATCGTTATTATTTTATGTTTTTATGTTTAGGCCCCATGGGATGTTTGGAAGACATATTGAATACATTTTTAATTTAAATATTATTCACTAATATATATTATTGGAACATATTTTTTTAATATTTAATAGATTCAAAAACATATTTTTTATATATTTAATATATTTTAATTATTATATAAAATTGACATTAATACACACTTGAGATGTATAACATAGATTTTAAATATATTTATTCATATGTATTTAATATATATTTGTGCTACTAGGGATATAGGGGCTTTTCACAAATATGACAATTTGTTGAATTTTGGAAAGATGCCTCTTTCTCAGGGGTCATTACAAGGGGAATATATATCGCCATTTGACTTTTAATGAAGTCATAAGTCTCAAACAACCTTTTGAAAAAGGTTCAGACAAGACTTCAGAGTATTTTCAAGGTCAGCTCTAATAGATTCACCGACAAATTTAATCATTGTACATGGACATTTGATGCAAGAATTGGTGTGTCTTTTAAAATGTCCAACAACATCCATTTTACAGAAATTACAAGTCTTGTGACTTTGTAATATATGCGATTTTAAAGCCACGTTATTATCACAGATTAAATCGCAAACTTTGCACAGTTTCACCTTCATTTGATGTTTCAACTTGTAGTGTCGAATCAAGTTACTTTTGGTGGAGAGCGACACGGAGCAGTGTTGACATGACGGCTTCATGTTTAGGAATGAGGTCTCGGGCTGATGTCACCTCTATTTATAGACTTTTCGAAAATTTCAAAATTTTTAACCAGAAATTGTGAAATTTTCAAAATGTTTAACTAGAAATTAAAAAATTTTAACATTAATTTCAAACAATTTAATTAGTAATTACTTCAATGGGAGGTCACCCACCCAGGACTTAATCAAGAGTTGCCACTAGAGACGAGAAGACCGACCATAAGTCGGGAGCGAGTAGCCCGACCATGGGTCGGGAGCATGCCCGTGCCATGAGCCGGGAGCGCGCCCGAGTTCATGTGCAAACCTCGCTCGATTTTGAGAATATACATGTGAATGGATATGGATTTGAAATGTTAATGGAGTTATACAATGGTATTGAACATTTATATAGGGGTGTATAGGCCGTGGGCAGGATTTTTAAAAAAATGGCTAAAAAATGCCCACCATGTTATTCTTATGAGGAAAACGTGCCTAAAGTGGGGTCTCTTTGCCCTATTGCCTCTACTTTACATTTACGCTTGTATGGGTCAATAAATGAAAGAAATAGCTTTTTTAGCTTGATATCGAATATATTTATGGGAAATAAGTAAGAAATAAGGTTTGACAATTATCAGTGTGTAAATTAAGTCTGGCACACATTTTTTATCTTTTTTTCTATAGTAGATAGAAGAAATCAATTTGCGGGATTGATTAATAACAAATGTTGGGCAATTTTAAAAATTATTAAAATAAAAATTCCCTTAATGGCAAGGGTGGGTGGGGGGCAACGAACTATACTACTGGAACGCGCGCTGTCCATAAGCCCTGTACTATGTTTTCCGGGCACACACAGCCGTGTGCTGCGGGAGTATCCATAGACTTGCAGGCGCTCGAGTGGGCAAGAACTCAACCGCATTAATCGACTACACAGGTAACCCGCTTTTACATGTCACAACATGAACTTTTCATGTCACAACACGAACTCATCATTGGACATACTTTACTTCAGTCTGTCTCAACGTCTGCTACGAGAAGGTCAATTGTTATTTTTAATAGTTTTAAAGTCAATTATTATTTTAATCGTTTTAATAGATGTTTAAGAGTTACAAATTTGTTTTATATTCGAGATGCTTATTAACAATGGTAAAGAGTTGTGCTGCGTACAACTGTACTTCGAGATGGAGTAAAGGCTGCAACACTTCTTTTCACAAGTAAGGACTTAACATTTTTAACCATAGTAATACATTTAGCAATTATAAATTGTAACATGATATGTTGTATTTTATACTTTTTTCATAAACTTGCAAGATTATTAGGACCTAACAGAAATAGTTCAGTAAGTACGACTGTTGATGGCAATAATTATGTGTAAGACTGATTATCCGCTAGTCAAAAATATATTTTTATATTTTTAAAACTATGATTTTATATTTCTGTAAACATTTTAAAAATCCAATTACTCAAGAGAGTTGTTCCAAGTTAGCCTATCTATTCTTAAAGTAGATTTTAGCCTTTTTACACTATGCACCAAATTCAAATCCAGTACGAAACTAAAACATTTGTTTTATGTACTTCAGAATTATTGTTATGTTTTGATTTTTTCAGTAAATTATACAGACTTTTTATGTTTTAGCTTTCCGTTGGATGATGACAAACTTTTAAAAAAATGGATTATTGCATTGAAAAGAAAGAACTTCAAACCAACAAAACATACTGTTCTGTGTGGTAAACATTTCAAAGAAGACGATTTTCATTTAGTTTTACCAAACACAACCAAGAAAAGACTAAAAAATGAAGCAATTCCGACATTGTTTGACTTTCCATCACATATCCAACCACCGCCAGAAAAACAGAGGAGGGTTGTCATCAAAAAGAAGTTACCCGTACCTATTCAGCCACCTAGTGCAGATCTTCGATTTGAAGCCAACACGTCTATGTCATCGGTAAGTTTTACATAATTATTTGTGTTGTCAGAATCAAAAAGCAAATGTGTGATAAGATAAACATAATTTTTAAAAGAACGTAAAAACTACTTTGCTCCCATTCACAGTGTTAAAAACATAAAATCATTATATTAAATTGTTATTATTCTATTAATACTATAGTAAGTATTTTTTATTTGATATAAAACTATAAACAAATTTTAAGCCAGCCTTGTTGCCGCAAACCTCAGTTATAATGTTCTATTGTTTTTATTGTCTGCAATTTTGCTGCGATAGGGCTATATTCAACGCAGGTTAATCTAACAGCATTTTTTTGTATTTTTTGAGGTTCTGCTGCTGCCGTTGGAACACGACCAGTCAGTTTCCACACCAAACGAGCAAAAATCAACAGTTGGCCTACATCAAACACCGGTAAGCTGTAGTATAGTTCGTTGGTAGACATAGACACGGACATCACGTAAAAGGTTGTTTTTAGAGGATGCGGCTAGGTAAAAATGTCTCATGAATTGGAGTGGGGTTCTTATACAAATGTTTTTTTAATAAGTTTGGGTTAATAATTTTAATAAATTCACTAATGATAATTACAATAATTTTAATTGTTGTAATTAATTCAATGCTAATGATTCTAGGATAAGCGGAAAACTGCATCACCATCCACATCTCTATCTCCCAGAAAAGTGCTATTGCGCCGGAAGGTTAAAGCTCTAAAGCAAAAATTAAAAAGAAGGGACTGTAAATTAAGGTCAATGAAAGATTTGATTTCAAATTTGAAAAACAAATTTAAAGCACCAGATTCGTTAATCGAAATTGTAGAAAACAACTTTACAGGTTGCCTTTCGAGTTATTGTTGAGTAGCCTGAAAAACAAAGGAAAAAGTAAAAACAAACATTCTTTCACAGAAAGTGTTAAGGAGTTTGCCTTAACACTCTATTTTTATTCAACAAAAGCTTATAGATACTTGCGGGCTTCAAATTTAATTTTACCACATCCTGCCACATTAAGAAAATGGATTTCAAAATTTAATTGTTGTCCAGGGTTTTTGGAGGAGGTATTCATGTATTTAAGACGTAATGTTAAGGAACAGGAGCACCTGAGAAATGTAAGTTTGGTATTCGATTCCATGAGCATTAGAAAGCAGATAGTTTATGACGAGCAACTAGGAAAAAATGTAGGATATGTAGATGTTGGAGGATTCAAAATAGACAACAACGAAGAGATTGCAACAGAAGCTTTAGTATTTCAAATTGTTTCTTTGAGAGGCCACTTTAAATGTATCGTAGGGTATTTTTTGTAAATAAAACTTCATCAGTTTTTCTGTCGCAGCTAATTAAAGTGGCTATACTTAAACTAAGTGAAGTAATGTACAGAGCGTGACCTTTGACGGAACCAGCACGAATCTTAGCGCATTGAAACATTTAGGTTGTAAGTTCCCTGAAGCGCCATTTTTCAAACTCGATACTATGAATTACGATATTTGTGCCATTTTGGATCCTCCACACATGTTAAAACTAGCAAGAAATGCACTAGCGGACATAAAGGTCATAGACTCCGAGTCAGGGAGAATTTGTTTTAAGTATATAGAGGATCTTAATAATTTACAGAACAAGCTAGGTCTGAAAATGTGTAACAAATTATCAGACAAACATGTTTTCTACAAAAATAGAAAAATGAATGTAAAGGTTGCTGCACAGACTATTAGTTCCAGCGTAGCAGACGCTTTACAATATTTGAACATTACAGAACATCCACAGTTCTCAGATTCAGATTGTCTAGCAACTGTAGAATTTTTAAGAATAGTTGACAATCTTTTCGATTTTATGAACAGTAGGGATCCATTTGGAAGAGGCTACAAGGGCCCGATAAAACTAGAAAACAAAGCAAATGATGATTTAATGCTTAAAAAAGCAGACAACTATTTGTCAAAACTTAAAATTGGAGGACAATCAATTTTAAATCATGCAAGGAAGACGTTCGCTTTAGGTTTTCTAAGTAATATTAAGAGTTTTTGTATTTTAAGAGACAGATTGTTAGTTTTAGAGGATTTTAAATACTTGTTGTCATACAAATTTAGTCAAGACCACCTGGAATTATTTTTCTCCTGTATTAGAAGTAGGGGTGGGAATAATGACAATCTTAATACAAAACAGTTTACTTGGGCAGTAAGGCAACTAATGTTTAGGAACAGTGTCAGGGCATCTGAAAATTCCAACTGTCTTGAGTTTGACCCCAACTCACACTTAGGCCTCTTGAGTTAGGCCATGGTTTATGTGTTGTAGATGTCGACATAGATGACGAGAGTGAAATTGAGAGTGCCATATGTGTAATGGAAAATTATGATGACTCTAGTTTTAAGGATGAAATCTTGTATTATATCTGTGGAGTCATTGTTAGACGAATGGAGAAACAAATCAAATGTAAAGATTGTTGTTATGTACTCCATGCTAATGATTCTGATCTTAGAACATATATAGAGCTGTAGAGCTGTATTTAAATCATCCGCAATTCTAACTTTTCCCTGTATTTACATTCTAGAAGTCCTCACTTTTCTGAAGTCAAATTATTCTCATTTCCACACCACAACCACCCACTCATATCTGCTTCGCAATACTTTCAATCTGAGAATTCCAGCCCATTCAACCACATTCTTTGAAAGACATCTAAACTATAATGCCATCAAACTGTTCAATGCTCTCCCACTTCAAATCAAGTTCACATCAGATCCGGGATGCTTTAAAAGGCACTTGAGGTCATTTCTCGTGGGTAAAGGCTACTACAGTGTCCGCGCCTTTCTCGCTGACGGACAGTCCTAATGAATTTTAATTATTTTAAAAGTTAGTTAATAGTTATTTTTAGTAAATTTGACTTGGCTAATGCATTTGTAATGTTGATCTGGCTAAATAAATGAGTTATTGAGTTATTGAGTTATACACGCCTTACTGATTTTAAATCTAAGGGCAAATTAATCAGATCACGTGAGGATGTATTAAAGGTTGTTAAATATGCCTATTTGCTCAAGCTATCTGAGACTAATTTGACTACTGTAAATTTAACAATGAGAGTTTGTAACCATTTAACAGGTAGTGTATTCAAAGGACATTTAAGTAACGATGAATTTACTGGAAGCCATGAGTTATTGTTAATAAAATCTGTAACTCAATTGTTTTTGAAAATAATATCTCATCACATTGCAAAACAAAAAACCTTGCATGTGACGAAGAAATCTAACTTGGGCATAAGACAAAAACTTAATAAAATGATTTTGTTTTCCAACACTTAGACTAAGTTTATCACGTTTGTGAATTGTTTGTGACATGAATTGAAATATACCACAAGTAATAAGAAAAAATGTAGCCTATTATTTTACCTAGACTATATCTGGTTCCTGTTGTGTTAGTTACTGTCGTAGCCTACGGTAATTTGATAACGAATACAGGTTATTGTTTATAGTAATTTAACATACACCTCAAATGCTTAAGAAAAACCGCTGTGTAACAAAAGATGTTAGAAAAATATGATGTAAAATGTAATCATATTAGAGGCTACAGGCCGATTTAAAATGCCGCGAAAGCAAAACTGCATAGCCTGCTTGTACGCGGAGCGTGGTCTTGCCCACTCCGAGCGCCTGCAAACGTCAGACGCAACCCCGGATTTCGGCCCGGTTCTGTAGCCCAGCGTGCGTTCCAGTTAGTATAGTTCGTTGGTAACTAAAAATTTTCAAATGACAACCCCCATCTTGTGACCGCTCATTTTAAAGGTAATTGGAAGACAAATCCAAAGATGTGTCTGAACATTTTTTTTTGCACCCTATCCAAGATTGCGGTTTAAAATGTACTTAGGGTTGAACGGGTAAATTAGGTATGGCACACATTTCTTATCTTTTTACTCTTTGTAGATAGAAGGAATTAATTTGCGGGACTGAGTAAGAACAAATGTTTGGCAATTTTTCATAATTTTGAAAAAAATTCCCCTTAAGGGTAAGGTGGGGTGGGGGGTAACAAAAAATTTTCAAATGACAACCCCCATCTTGTGACCCCTCATTTTAAAGGTATTTGGAAGACAAATTTAACGATGTGTCTGAAAAATTGTTTTTTGCATCCTGTCCAAGATGGCGGCTTTAAATGTGCTTGGGGTTAAACAAGTAAATTAAGTCTGAAACACATTTTTATCTTACCAAAAATAAAAAATTATAAGAGATTTGATAGTTTATATAAGAAAAACTTGGACAATAGGACGAACTGCAATAGACAAATTTATGTAGCTCTTCTTATCACTTAGTGAATAAATCTGATAATCGAGATTCCAGGTTTGGATGCAAAAAAAAAAATTTCAGACACATCGTTAAATTTGTCTTCCAAATACCTTTAAAATGAGGGGTCACAAGATGGGGGTTGTCATTTGAAAATTTTTAGTTACCCCCCACCACCACCTTACCCTTAAGGGGAATTTTTTTTCAAAATTATGAGCAATTGCCAAACATTTGTTCTTACTCAGTCCCGCAAATTAATTCCTTCTATCTACAAAGAGTAAAAAGATAAGAAATGTGTGCCATACCTAATTTACCCGTTCAACCCTAAGTACATTTTAAACCGCAATCTTGGATAGGGTGCAAAAAAAAATTTTCAGACACATCTTTGGATTTGTCTTCCAATTACTTTTAAAATGAGCGGTCACAAGATGGGGGTTGTCATTTGAAAATATTTAGTTACCCCCCACCCCCCCTTGCCATTAAGGGAATTTTTATTTTCAAAATTTGTAAAAAGTGCCTAACATTTGTTTTTAATCAGTCCCGCAAATTGATTTCTTATATCTACTATAGAAAAAAAGATAAAAAATGTGTGCCAGACTTAATTTACACACTGTATAGGGATTTGTAGGCAAAGATCAGGATTTTTGGAATTGGTGGCTAGAAAATGATCACCATGTTATTCTTATGGAAAAAAAACCGCCCCAAGTGACGTCTCTTTGCTAGTTCACCACTACTCAAAATCGAGTGTTCATTAAAAATATCGATGCACACATGGTTCTACCACCTTCCTTCATCCACTGATGGCCGCAGTTTGAAAGATGCCACAATTAGGTGTTTGGGAGTATTCGGTAAACCCCGTATGTGTGTGTGTGTGTGTGTCCGTTAGCGCGATAACTCGAGCAAAAATGATCCGATTTTGATGAAATTTGGTACAAACCTGAAAACCTACGTTTATTCAAACGAGTCGCGATCCAGCATAATCGGACCATGGGAACGGGGGTTTATGGGGGATTTTATGGGGTAAAAATGGGGTTTTCCAATTTTTGACCCTAAAACAAAAAAAATTTGCAATATCTTTTTAAACCGTTTTGTAGAGCTTAAAAAAATAAATAATTTAGTATATTGAAGCGCTGTTGTATGCCTAACGGTCACGGAGAAAATTCAAAAATAGTGTAATTTAAAATTGAAAATTGTTGTAGTTTACTTGTTTATGGATATATATTGATAAAATTTGGCAAATTTATTTATTTCATCCTATACTATTGACGCATGGTCAAAAACACTTTTTACCTTCAACCTCGAAGCAGCAAACCTAAGCACTCGTTAAATCTAATGTTATTGAAATAGGGAATAAATAATATGTCTTATTTATGGAAATATTTTAATAAAAATGTAATCAGACAAGTTGAAATTCGCTTAGTCTGCAGGTTTTCTGCGGCGGGGGTATTTTTAGTGTGGCCTTGGTAAAGCTATTAACTTTTTGATGCAATTGAACATCACAGAATCAAATTGTTTAGTTGAAACAGCTATTAAGATTTTTTAATTTCATTTAAATATAAGTACTCATTAGGTTAACATGGAAGACCTTGAGAAAAAGAACTATTGTACAGCTGTCTTTATCGATGTAAGTCAAGCCTTTGACAAAGTTTGGCACACAGGCCTACTTTATAAACTCAAACTGAATCTTCCTCATACATTTTATATGACAATTAAATCATACCTAACCGACAGATATTTCAGAGTTAAATTTGGAGATAGCATTACAAAATTGTACCCAATTCAAGCTGGCGTTCCCCAAGGAAGTGTTCTCGGACCTGTACTATATACGCTGTTTACAGCCAATCTACCTGATAATGTGAATACTTCTGTGGCCACTTTTGCTGACGATACAGCTATTTTAGCGTCCCATCCTGATCCAGTGGTAGCTTCACTTAATCTTCAAAATTCCCTAGATGACTTAGAAGAATGGTTGCAAACATGGAAAATAAAAGTGAATGAGAGCAAATCTACTCATGTGACCTTCACTACCAGATTAGGTACTTGTCCTCCTGTAACCTATAATGTCCAAATTCCGCAATCCCACGAAGTGAAATATCTCGGCATGACGATTGACAAAAGATTAACATGGAAAAACCATATCTGGAATAAAAGAATGTATCGGTACCTAAATTTAAAATTTAAAAATCTTTCCTGGCTCCTAAATAGTAAATCAAAATTGACCATTGCAAATAAATTATTACTATACAAAGTAATCCTGAAGCCAATTTGGACTTATGGAATCCAACTGTGGGGAACGTCCAGTATGTCGAACATAAACATCATCCAACGATTTCAGTTAAAAGTTTTAAGGTTCATTCTGCAAGCCCCGTGGTATGTTAATAACAATATCCATCACAAGGACAGTGGAATTCCTACGGTTGAAGAGGAAATAACCAAATTTAGTGCAAAATATCTAAAGAAACTTGAAAATCACCCTAATCACCTGGCTCTAAACCTCTTGGACAACAGTACCAGTATATACAGGCTAAAAAGGATTCATGTTTTGGATCTAAGCACACGTTTTGTTTGAACAATTTAATTTTCCCTTGTTTATTTACATATTTATTTTTTCATTGAAATATTTTTAAGTTAGCTCTGTCAATGGACATAGATTAACTAACGTTTTATTAAAAGTTGTTATTGTATTTGCTACATGTTCTAAAAATGAACAGATTGTAAATAAAATTGTGACAAAAAAAAATTTAAATATAAGTACTCCTAAGGTTAACATGGGGAACCTCTAGAGCCACTGGGGTGGAGCCGATTGGACGGATCACAAAATTGATGGTGTATAAACCTATTCCATGAAATTCTACACGTATGTACCAAGTTTCGTGGCAATCGGTCCAACGGTGTCCGAGCTCATAACGTAATATATATATCTTACTAATATTATAAAGGTGAAAGTTTGTGTGTTTGTTTGTTTGAAGTTAAATCACGCATAAACCACTGGACGGATTGGGCTGAAATTTGGCATGATGATAGCTCACTTTACCGATTAACATATGGGCATATTCTTATCTCAAAAATCCTTTTGGGCTCCGCTCCAGTCCAGTGGCTTCTGTCGTTCCCCATGTTAACCTTAAGAGTATTCATATTTAAAGGGAATTAAAGAATTTAGTCAACTTTTTCAACTAAAAAAGTTGGTTCTATGATATGCAAAAGCATTAAAAAGTTATAAGATTTACCAATTTATGTAAACAGCTAATTTGAACTAAGCAGCATCAAAAAACGGTGGTACGCAATGAGAACTATCAAAGTAGGATTGTTAACAGTTATGTTTATGTTTTTAATGTCATTAGTAATTGAAGTGGGATGAAACCAAACATCTCTGACTGTTCTCGTGGGAAAGATTTGAGACCAGTGAACACGTGTCTAAAAACAGTATGCAATTAAGCGGTCCGTTTTAACAAGTTTTTGGGGACGTTGGTTTAACCGGAAAAACCGTTATCCGGACTAGTCTCGGTCCTGAGGAGTCCGGATAAGAGGGAGTCTACTGTATGAGCAGCAGAATTTCTATTGTAACATTGTGATCCTTATAATGTGCGCATACATGGGATATTAGTAACTCTTATATTACTTATGGGGCCCATGAGTCTAAAAATAAAACTACATTTTTTTCTTATAACAGTTATGAGATTTATTATTTTGAGAATGGTCATAAAACTTAAAATAGTGATGACTGTTTGTAAGGAAACTGATGTCATTATTGAAGTACATCCACAACCATTTTTGTCAGTTGTAGTTCGAGTTCATTTCTGTTGATTCTGTTGACCTGGGAAAATCAATATATTACATATAAATACCAAAACAATATTTTTCAAAATTATTAAGTATTTTATTAAACTATTTATTAAAGGAACTACAATTTGTGTGCATTGTACAGCTAAAAAAATATCTTACAGAGATTACTGACCTGTAACTGTACAATTGGTAGTATAAAAATGTAAAATAGACTTTGTTGAAATCTGCAAGATTATATTTAAAAAATATCAAAAAGGCTTACTTTAGATACCTACACTTTTTCTTCAAGTTAGAGATACAACAAAATCCCACACAAATTGCAGTATCTCATGCTACTGCTAACTGCTTCAATTATGAATCAGTTAGGACATTTTCATGGAGATTGTTTGGTGAAAACAAAAAGTGTGTTTATTACAAGAAAAGGGATCAGTGTAACGGTAGGTATCCTCCGACTAACTGGAGCTTTACCCACTGCTACTTTGGGTGACGTAGCTTAGGAATAAAACTCGCTTACAAAACCAAATTTATTGTTAGCCCACATAACATACAAAGAACAGAAAGATAAGTCACATACAAAAAGGTAGAATGGACTGGAACAGTGATTATCTATCATATTCTATACAGCCCGATGTGAAATTTATCTTCTATATTCTATATTCTGCACTAGTAGTGCCGTACTTCACAGTACTATCCTGATAATTTGACAAATTCGTTAATAACTTGACAAAAATGTGGATCGGATTCTACTATAAACTGTAGGTTCCTTAGTTGCCATTGGCTGTATGGGCTATTAATAAACTGCTGTGTTTAAGGAATATGTCGGCCTTAGTCACTAACAAGACTACAATTCATCCATTGTAGCCATTCATCATACACTCATCTATAATCATACTTGGCTTAAAATACCTACATTCGTATGGTCGCCATTTCAAAGTAAAATATTAAAAAGTATTAAAGTATTAAAAGTATACAGCCCAATGTGTAACTCACTGACTCACTCACTTATCAGGTATACAAATGTAGGTAACCACTTCTAGAATAGCTAGAGATCTGAAATGTTCGGGAATTATAGGTCTCGGTTCCAAACCACCAGGAAAATTCCCAAAAGTTATATTTTAAACTGTTAACCCCCCTCCATAAAATTCAAGATGGCGGATTTTTGAAAATTCAAAGAAAACTGTTTTTTTAACACATATAACTCAAAAATGGTTAGAGATAGCTTACATTTTAAAGAATTTTCATAGCCAGGAATTAAATTTTATACTAAACAATATTTGGCGTTTTCCAAAAATATCACACCTTGACCCCCAAAAACCGCTCTACTTCCAAAAACTAAAATTCTTCAGATTTTTTATGTTTTTAATTTTTTAAATTACTTGTTGGACATAAATTTGTACTTTCAATGCTTCAAATTTGAAGGAAAAGCCAAAAAGTAACATGTTCAAATGTTAACCCCCTAAAAAAATGTTAATCATGGATTTTAACAAAAAAGTTGTTAAAAACAACAAGTTTTAACACTTGTTTGGCCAAACTGTTAACTCTTATGGAGAATAAGCATAAATGCGGTTACAACTAACTTACAGGTAACATAGTCAGGGGCATAAATCATTAGAAAAAGTTATATAGTGACCAATCACATCTTAAGCCCCCCCCCCCTTAAAAATTCGTCCATTAGAAAATTAACGCTAAACTGTTTTTAAACGTTCGAGATATTAAGGATTTTTCTTAGATTTGATGCTTTAATCACAACAGCAAAGAGGGCCCATTCTCCGTACCGATGGTGTTAACCCCCCTCCTGGCCCCCAAAGGTGCCCCCATAAATAAACAACCTCTATATGAAATACTTTGCAACTGCCAAGTTCATTAGTTTTTAACTAAGTAAACATTCCCAAAACATCCTGTCCCCTGAGACACTTTCCCATGGCGGCTTAAATAAATACACCCGCCGCAGCAAACCTGCAGACTAAGCGAATTTCCATTTGCCTGATTGGATTTACACTAAAATGTCTACCTACTTAAAAATATAACATTTATTTCCTATTTAAATAGAATTAGTTTCACAAGTACTACAAGGTTTGCTACATCAGGGAGGGTAAAACTTTTTTTTTTGTAAAATGTTAATAATTAGTAAGAAATAAAAACATTTTCCAAATTTGATCAAAATATGTTCATAAACAAGCAAACTACAACAGTTTACTTGTTCTCCATAAGAATAACATGGGAATTTTAAATTTACAGTTTTTTGGAATTTTCTCTGTAACCATTAGGCACATAATAACGCTTCAACATACTAAATTATTTGTTTTTTAAGCTCTACAAAATGGTTTAGAAAGAAATTGCTAAATCTTTTGTTTTTGGGGTCAAAAATGGGAAAACCTATTAATTTTTATCCCATAAAACCCCCCGTAAACCCCCGTTCCCATAGTCCGATCATGCTGGTTCGCGAACTCGTTTGAATAAATGTAGGTTTACACGTTTATACCAAATTTCATCAAAATCGGATCATTTTTGCTCGAGTTATCGTGCTAACGGACACATATATATGGTGGAAGTAAATAAGGTGTGCTATTCAGCCGGACGAGTTTGAGACCGTTCTGCACATCGCGACGTGACGTCACCTTGGGGGCAAACCGCTTCGCGCGCGTATATAGCTCAGCGTGACACTGCTCTATTAACATCAACATTTTGAACTGTTAGAATTGAGAAAAAATTATGAAACTTGACATGGACATCAATTATAAGTGGACGATGCGTGTTGTGAGAAAATAGTTTGTAATTGTTAAAAACTTAAGCGTAAAATCACTCTTTATACTTGGCCTTTCTTAAAACTAAACATGTAAAAGTTAGTCGGCTACCAAATCACGTACTATTTGGTTAGAAGCATTTGACCAGCGGGAAAATTTTAGATAAAGATCTAAATTTAACTTTCCTTCAAACTATATACCGTTAGAGGCGTTATTTCCTGAGATATGCTTAGTTATAAGAGCGCGTGATCGGAGCGCGTGCTGCAAGTCGAGTCAGTTGTCAAGTATTAATCACACATTGTCATCCAACAAATAACATCATGAATATAGTATCAGTGATATTTTTATTCCTGTATTTATATTTTTATGTGAAAAATTGTTGTTCTGTTGACTTCAGTGTGTTTTTCCCCGTTTGAATATAGGTTATTTCGTAATAGTTCACAGAGAATATATAATATTGTCTTCTCTGTGAATAGGGTTAACGTTGCCGAATTGCATTTAAAGTATTGCAAATCGTTATTGATTAGCTAAAACCAAAGTTTGCAAATAGTGGTTTAAATAATAAATTATCTTTAACGCAAAGGGATGTATTTGACATAGTATATAAAATAAAATGTACTCTGTTAAAAAATAAGTTGGTGATTAAACATTGTATTTATAATCAGGTTAAAATATAAAATTGTTTCACTCTTGTAATACCAGAATAAAAAAAAGTGATATTCCAGTTTAACTCGACTGCTAGGATCCTATTTCACTGGGGTTGTTATCTATGTCGCAACTTTGGCTCGGATGCGGGGGTGTGTGCGGGGGATGATCACGTGATGTTTGTTTTTGTTGTGTGACTAGTTTATTTCATAACACCTGTTAATTTCTATGAATTATAATCATATGTTTATTTGTTATTCTATGTTTGTAAAAAGGTAAATAAAGTTAGTTGAGTTTGAGTTATGACATAAAACAGTGCATCCACTTAATTCTTAGTAAAATAGTACATGGTGGCAGCGGTTTAGAGCTATGCCTCAGAAGAGAAATCCAAGAAGGAAACAATCTGACTATGAAGATAATGAAAATGAACAAGAACAAAATGAAAGAAGCAGAGAAAATGAATACAACAATTTAACTATGAAGTCAATCATTGTATCAAACACTCATTCAGTTATTCAACCTCCAGCTAGTTTCTCCTTTGTACCAGCAGATTGGCCAAGATGGAAAACACGATTTCAAAGATATCGGTCAGCATCTGGGTTATCCGAAGAGTCTGAGAACAAACAAATCAACACTCTGATATACACATTAGGTGAGAAAGCTGATGAGATTTTTGCATCTTTTAATTTAGCAACCGAATCAACACTAACATTTGAAGAAGTCTTAGATTTATTTGACAAACATTTTATTCCACGGAGGAACTTAATTTTCGAAAGAGCAAAGTTTTTGAAGAGACAACAAAAAATTAACGAAACAGTTGAAGAGTTTATAGTTAGTCTCCATTCCTTGGCTAGAACCTGTGACTGGGGTTCACTTAATGATGAAATGGTGTTGATGGTACTAATACTGGGTTTAAATGACGAGAAACTTAGTGATCGCTTGTTGCTAGATCCCGAGATGAATTTAGACAAGGCCATTACAATAATACGACATGCAGATAACGTAAAGAAAGAGAAGACAAATTTATGTGATGAGAAAAGAGTTCAAATTGAAGCAACAACGTCATCGAGTTTAAACCAAAATCAAGGATATAGGTTTCGGCAAAAGAAACAAGAATACCCAGCGCAATGAATCTGGTGCGGTTATAAACCGTCCTATCCAAGAAGCACCTGTCCAGAAAAAAGCGCAACCTGTAACTTATGCAAAAAGATTGGTCATTTTTCGAAGGTCTGCAGATCTAAAGAAGCACAGGACGTAACTGACGAAAATGAAGTAAGTGAACTTGGACCTTCAAATAATAAAGTATTCATAGGTACACTTGGGGATGGGTCGAAATGTAAGCCCTGGAAACTAGAATTAGTATTTGAGGGAAAACCACAAACATTTAAAATTGATTCAGGGGCAGATGTAACAGTAATTCTCCCTGGCATAGTTGATCCAAGTAGGATCCAGCCGACTCTAGTTGAGTTGTATGGGGCTGGTAGAACAAAATTAGAAACTGTAGGTTGTGTTAGAGCTAATATCCAATACAGAGACGTTAAAATAAATCACATGGTATATGTAGTGAAGGGACTCATAACACCCTTGCTTGGTCGTCCAGCAATACAGGACTTGAAAATTTTAACTTTTGTTAATTCAGTTGCAGAAGTAGACAGTGACTTTTTTACCGAATACCATGAAATGTTTAGTGGTCTGGGCGTCATTCCTGATCCCTACACAATAGCACTTAAGGATGGCGCAAAACAATATGCAATAACCACTCCTAGGACAGTACCTTTACCCCTAATGTGTCAAGTGAAAAAAGAACTAGAAAGTATGGTACAAAATAATGTAATCACACCAGTTGAGCATGCTACTGAATGGTGCTCAGCAATGGTAGTAGTGCCTAAATCTAATGGAGATGTCCGCATATGTGTTGACTTAACAAAGTTGAATGAATCCATCCAGCGGTCTTATCATCCGATTCCCAAAATTGAAACGTCTCTCAGCTCAATCTCAGGAGCAAAATGGTTTTCAAAACTTGATGCAAACAGTGGTTTTTGGCAAGTCCCCTTAAGTGCAAATTCCCAGGATCTAACTACTTTCCTTACCCCTTTTGGACGTTTTAAATGTCTCAAACTTCCATTTGGAATCACATCAGCACCAGAACATTTTCAGAAATGCATGAACAAAATCTTAGACAACCAGTCAAATGTCGCAGTCCATATGGACCATATTCTGATTTGGGGCAAAACGAAAGAAGAACATGATACAGTTGTTCGGCAAGTACTTGAAAAGCTTAAAAATGTAGGAATGACACTTAACAAAGACAAAACTGAGTTTAGGAAGTCAAGTATTAAATTCCTCGGGCATTTCCTCTCATCCGATGGAATTTCTGTTGATAAGGAAAAGGTTTCTGCCATTCTCAAAATGGACTGTCCGAAAAACGTAAAAGAACTTCAAAGGTTCAATGGGATGGTAAACTTTCTTGGTAAGTTTATTCCTGACAAAGCTAAGATTTTGGCCCCAATGAATTCATTACTTCAAGCTAACGTTCCATGGATATGGGGTCCAGAGCAGGCAAAGGCACTTGATGAAATAAAACTCAGTCAACGAAGCTCAAAATATGTCCCTCAGCGGGAAAAAATGGTGTAGTCCCGGATTTTTGCACAGTTGTAGGGGATACCCTCCCGAACAACATACTAAAAGTCCTGACTGATGGGGTGTGAGCTATGGGGGGGAGGGGGGTGTAAATGCACAATTTTTCGGTTTTCTGTAAATATCTCGAAAACAGTGCCCTCTAGCGGTAAAATGTGCTTATACAAAAATGAAGAGCATTAAATTTCCAACAATAATGCTCATTACATCGTGTTCCTAAAATCAACACTTAATGAGATACATGGGTCATAAGAAAAAAAACATTCAGAGCAACTAGTATTATTGTGGTAAAGTGATTGTTTTATACTACATCAAGTTATATAAACTGATAAAAATGTGCTAAATACTCGTCTATGCAGTACAGCTGTTGAAAAAATTGAGGGGAGAGGAAGTCGGGCCGGACTGGAAGCTGAGAGACCAAACAGTGGTAACCATAATAACATACTGTAATATTAAAACTAAATTAAACTTGCAGAAAATGTTATTACACTTGTCTTTTAACCCAGTAACCTAACACATTTTACCTCGCATGAAATGGGGTAGTAGGTTTCTTACGTTGTTTGTAATAGTACCGAGATGCAAAATCCAAATTTTCGACCTCGGCAACCTCCCGGATTACCTCCAAAAACCTTAAAAATTGGCGGAATTTTGCACTATTTTTACGTTTGTCCGATTTTGACCCTGAAGCATCACTTTTTCATAGAAAACTACCATAATCATTCTTAAAGTACATTAGATTACCTATCATTTAAGACCAAAATGGTTAATACAGGCCTAATAGTTTTCAAGATATGGCACAGCAAATAATAAATAAAATTGCCAAATTATGAACCTTTTTAAAGTTTGGCTCACGTTAACCCTTAAGCATAACTTTCTCATTATTTTTTATTAAAACAACCATAATTACTTTAAAACTACATTAAATTGCCCACAATTTAAGACCAGAATGGTGATTATAGGCCTCACCACACATTGAGAATATCCTCAATCACGGTTCATAAAATCTTCTATAAATGCTTGTATTTCAAGTTTCAAGCTATTCAATTTGGTCAAATTTTATAAAAGAACCATAATAAGAATATAAACAAATTTATTTAATTTCAACAACAGATTGTAAGTTATGGAAGAAATCTGTCGTTATTAAAATGTTCATACTATCAAGAGGAATTGATAGAAAGAATGAAGAGGCAACAATGAAAACAAGTTTTGACTTTGCTGTCGTTCTGCCATGCTACATATTACTTCTTTTAGCCAAGTGTTCGCATCTGTGCCTGCAGGATATGTTCAAATAAGGAAACAAGATGGATCTCAATAAACAGACTATAGAGGACTATAGAGCAGGTGCTCATTTGCTTAATGAAAAGCTATGTAGGTTTGACTCGGGACCGTGGTATAACTGACACCGTGCTCACCCGATGGACACTAGGAACGATATAATTTATTTGTAGAATATAAGTGCTGATGTTGAGGAGTAGGCCTACTACAATGTTAAGGCACATACAAATGAGCAGCATGTGGAAATAAGACCCTCACGAGTCACTCGAGTTGAAGCGGATACAGAGAAGCTGTGTGACTGGTTACTTTGTCACCCTCCATTCCCTAATACTGATGTTATAATGTTCTTAAGCAGTGGAATTGTTGGAGGGAAACTGTCAACTGTCATATGGCTAGAGATATTGGCAAGGAAGTGATGTTGAGAGTTTTATGAGGAAAATATAAATAAGTCAGATACAAAAGGAAGAATTAAGTAGTTGTATCTCTTTCTTCTGAAGTTAATACTGTGACTGTTGGCAATATAAAGGCGACTACTGACCCGCTCATACTGTTTCACAGGGTATGCGTTCTGAAGCTGTCGGATGAGGAACTAAAGCTTCTTTACGCATTGATTTTCACCATTACCTCAATCTCAATCGTCACAATTGATGAATTGAATGAAAACTAAATTATAGTTCAAACATCCAAACGTCTCAAGTTAGTCAGACAAGTCAATCTTCAACTGATACCCCCCACAGGACGAGTCCATGTACAAAGGTACAAGGGTCATCTAATCACAGGTCATCTAATCTCTCAATGTGTTAGGCCTATAATCACCATTCTGGTCTTAAATTGTGGGCAATTTAATGTAGTTTTAAAGTAATTATGGTTGTTTTAATAAAAAATAATGAGAAAGTTATGCTTAAGGGTTAACGTTAGCCAAACTTAAAAAAGTTCAAAATTTGGTAATTTTATTTATTATTTGCTGTGCCATATCTTGAAAACTATTAGGCCTGTATTAACCATTTTGGTCTTAAATGATAGGTAATCTAATGTACTTTAAAAATGGTTAAGGTAGTTTTCTATGAAAAAGTGATGCTTCAGGGTCAAAATCGGACAAATGTAAAAATAGTGCAAAATTCCGCCAATTTTTAAGGTTTTTGGAGGTGATCCGGGAGGTTGCCGAGGTCGAAAATTTGGATTTAGCATCTCGGTACTATTACAAACAACGTAAGAAACCTACTACCCCATTTCATGCAAGGTAAAATGTGTTAGGTTACTGGGTTAAAAGACAAGTGTAATAACATTTTCTGCAAGTTTATTTTAGTTTTAATATTACAGTATGTTATTATGGTTACCACTGTTTGGTCTCTCGGTTTCCAGTCCGGCCCGACTTCCTCTCCCCTCAATTTTTTCAACAGCTGTACTGCATAGACGAGTATTTAGCACATTTTTATCAGTTTATATAACTTGATGTAGTATAAAACAATCACTTTACCACAATAATACTAGTTGCTCTGAATGTTTTTTTTTCTTATGACCCATGTATCTCATTAAGTGTTGATTTTAGGAACACGATGTAATGAGCATTATTGTTGGAAATTTAATGCTCTTCATTTTTGTATCAGTACATTTTACCGCTAGAGGGCACTGTTTTCGAGATATTTACAGAAAACCGAAAAATTGTGCATTTACACCCCCCTCCCCCCCATAGCTCACGCCCCATCAGTCAGGACTTTTAGTATGTTGTTCAGGAGGGTATCCCCTACAACTGTGCAAAAATCCGGGACTACACCATTTTTTCCCACTCATTCAGCTTCGTTGACTGGACTACATTTACGATGTAAATCGGGAAACAATTATCTCATGTGATGCCTCGCTTCAAGGGCTAGGATCAACTCTTTCTCAAGTTCAAGATGATGGTTCTATACGACCAGTATCATTTGCATCCCGAAGCCTTCTACCTCCTGAAAAAAACTATGCAAACATCGAGAGAGAGGCTACAGCTGTTGCTTTGGCATGTGAAAAGTTTCAAGAATTTATTATTGGCAAGAGAATAACAATACAAACAGATCACAAACCACTACTTCAAATTTTGAAATCCAAACATCTTGATGAATTGTCTCCAAGAATTCAAAGAATTCGATTGCGTCTCATGAGATATGATTTTTCAATTACTTATATTCCTGGAAAGCAGCTTCTAGTTCCTGATGCTCTTTCAAGAGCACCTCTACCATTTTCAGGTACTGATGACCGTGAGTTAGAAGAAGAAACTCAAGCGTTTGTTCAAATGGTTTTGTCGTCCATCGATATAAACGACTGCATAGTTGCTAAAGTATTGGAGGAACAAAATAAAGATCCGACTTTATGTGAACTGAAAAATATAATCATCCAAGGTTGGCCTTCTAAGACATCATTACGAGATGACCTAAAACCATATAATTCAGTTAAGGATGAGCTAAGTGTTGATAATGAGATGATACTACGAGGTTCAAGACTTGTAATTCCACCAGCTCTTCAGTCTTGGGCACTTCAAAGAGTACATGAAGGTCATTTTGGAATTACCAAGTGTCGTTTGCGTGCAAAAGAGTCAGTCTGGTGGCCAGGAATTTCTTCAGCCATTGAAAGTATGGTGAAATCATGCCCTACTTGTATTAAACATTCAAGGAACAGTCATGAACCATTGCTTCCCACACCATTCCCTGACAGACCATGGAAAACACTTGCAATGGATTTGTTCAAACTTGAAGGCGTTTGGTTTTTGACTGTGACAGATTATAACTCCAGATATTTTGAGATAGCTGAATTAGAGGCATTAACATCACGAGAAGTAATAATGAGATGCAAAGCCTTTTTCTGTCGACACGGCATCCCAGAAGAAGTTAGGTCTGACTGTGGGTCTCAATTTCAAGTCCTTGAACATTCAGATTTTAAGACATTTTCCAAAGTTTATGGCTTCAAGCATATAACAAGTAGCCCAAAATTTTCCCAAAGCAATGGAGAGGCTGAAGTGGCAGTGAAAATTGCCAAAATGATTCTAAAGAAAAATGTGGAAGACCCTTATTTAGCGCTTCTAGCCTATCGAACGACACCCCTCTGGAATGGGTACAGTCCCTCTCAGCTTCTCATGAACAGGCGGTTACGGAGCACATTGCCTCAGACAGGCCATTTGCTTTGTGGAAAACCAGATCTAAAGGATCTTAAAGGGAGAGAAGAAACATATCGTGAGAAGTATAAACACAACTATGATAGAAGGCACAAAGTGCAAACTCTCAATCCTCTTCATATAGGAGACCCAGTTTGGATTGTGGACCTTAGAAGACATGGCAAAATTGTGAAAATCCTGGACAGCCTTCGTTCATATATTGTTGAAACTGATAAGAGGAATGTGAGAAGAAATCGGTTCCACCTCAAACTCGCCCCTTATTTAAGGGAGGAAAACAGTAAACAAAATTCGTCTGAGAATACACGTCAAACAGAACCATACAACCGTCCAAAGAGAAATATACACAAACCAAGCTGGTTGAAGAACTTTCAAACTTAAAAGGGAGGATGTTGTGTGACTAGTTTATTTCATAACACCTGTTAATTTCTATTAATTATAATCATATGTTTATTTGTTATTCTATGTTTGTAAAAAGGTAAATAAAGTTAGTTGAGTTTGAGTTATGACATAAAACAGTGCATCCACTTAATTCTTAGTAAAATAGTACAGTTTTGTTTTCGTTTTTGTGTTCACCGCGAGTTGCAGTAGATGTCAGTTTTCCAGAGGGCACGCATCTTTCTACAAAAATGCTCCATTGTGCAGTGTACGGTTGTTCTAATAGTTCGAAAAATAAGAAAACGCAACCAAACGTGCAAAATTTAGTTTTCCTCAACAAGAGGATTTGTGCCAACAGTGGATTTTTTCTTGCGGAAGGAAACACCAGTTCAATGTAAAACATGGTATGTAAATTATATTATTCTTTGGTGCATATAAGACATAATTTAAATATACAACGGCTACTTAAAACTAATTATTTTATTGTAAAAATTACCTTTACAAAACTTTGTTATTAGAGATCAGTTATAATTTAAATTCATGGTTATTTTGTTCTTTTTTTGGTACAGCTACCTATGTTCCACTACAGTTGTTTAAAACCTATCCAGTAGTTTACTAATAACAAAACTAAGTAATTAATAAACAATGTATATTCGGATAACTTTGGACTGTGGTCCTAACTAAATGGTACTAACTAATAAATTTGTTTACATTATTTTTTTATAGTGAGAATATGTTCAGAACATTTCGAGAAAACCTCCTTTCAAAAACCGTTACAACAAGTGCTATTGGGATATTCTCCAAAAAAACAAAGAAGGCTTACCAAGGATGCACTGCCAACTTTGAACTTGTTTAAAGAAACTAATGCAGATGAATTGGACAGGTAAAGTCTGACGCATGATATTTTAAACTTTTGTCTATAATTTTTAATATAACTCCTTTTTTTATTACACAGTCCAACATAAACTTTACTTAAAATATAACAGAAATCAGTAAAAGTAACTGTCTTGTAAACTGAACTCGTTTACTATTAAAACATTTCAATTTGTCTTAAATAAGGATTTCAACATTTTTTACTTTATACATTTTTACGATAAGGTAATTTCATGTGAAATATAATAATAATAATAACTATTTGGAAGTAATTATTTTGATATTTTATTCAGAGCACAAGAAGACAAACAAGACGTAGTTGGCAAGCTCAAATCAAAAATTGAACAGCTTGAAAAAATTTTAAAATGGTTGAGGAAGAGAGAGACTCGCTTTCTCAAAAGTTAAAAGACTCTGAAACGCAAAAATTGAAATTAATAGAAGAACTAAAAAATGTAAAAAAACACAATAAATTTGTAATTGATTGTAGAGTTTGATCGATTTTATCCTCACTGAGGGTCAAATCAAATCCCTGTCTTGAAAAAAAAGGGTAAAGTGGAACATAGACTATACAGCGGCAATCTCTCTTAGAAGTGTTAGCCCTAAATCGTATAGATACCTTAGAGAAAAAATGAATTTCCCTCTTCCAGCATTAAGCACCCTTAGAAAATGGGCATTAAAAACATTTGACTTAGAAGAGGGAGTTGTAAAAGACGTCTTAAAAATATTACAAAGCAATTCGAAGACATTAACAGAAATTGAACGTCTTACTGTATTATCTTATTACAAAATGCATTTATCAGAAGAGGTTGGATACAACAGAACAAAAGAACACATTTTAGATCCTTGTCAAGCTGTGCAAGTTGTTTTTGCCCGCGGATTGGTTGGGAAATGGAAACAACCTATTTGTTACAAGTTTGACCAACCCATGACAGCAACTATAATAAAAGACATTGTACAACAGTTGGAAGTTATTGGCTATCCAGTTATAGGGATAGTAAGTGACATGGGGGGTTCAAACCAAGGTGTGTGGCGAGAGCTAATTATTAAGCCCGATTCGCCCTATATTGCAAACCCTCACGACCAAAATAGAAACGTTTATTGAGCGGAGCGAGCGAAGCTCTTTGGGATCAACTTCAATGCAAACAATATAACACCATCACTCAATAACGGATGAACACATTTCAGCCAAACTTAACAAGACTACTTAGACTAATAATGAGATGGTTTGTAAACAAACAAATTTCAATTAGATAATGCTAATGCAATTTAAAACGAACTTAAAATTTCAAATTTTTAACATTAGGCTTATGGGACTAAAGTAGCTATGACAGTTTTTTTGTTTACAAGAAAAATGTAAACAAGAAAATCATAAGGTATTTCTGAACTTTCTATACTTTTCTTTTAAACGTTTTTAAACCATTCCTATGATTTTAATAAACGAGAAAATGCCGTTAAAACATTTTTTTAAGGCGCGGAATTCACTGAAACTCGAGAAAATATACGGAACTACTTTCTCAATGCGCGGAGCATAAACAAGGAGCGGAGGGATACGGACCGGTGACTACTTTCTTGGGAACCTATTTGTGTTGCCAGCTGATTAGAAACAGCCAATGTTAGAAATCAGGATTTAATAAGCGATATATCAAACCGCATCGAAATCGGTATTTAATCCGATATACCTCATAGGTTATATTATGTTGAATTACATCGACGTACAGTAAGTTATTACACTTATTGATAAAACGCAGATTGAACACTGATCTAATTTAGGCATGTGGGGAGGTAGGTCGGGGTTTATGAGTATTCGTGACTACATTAAGTGTTTTGAAGTAAGGTTAGATTAGGAAGGTAAAGTGTAGGTTATAGGTAGGTGATCGGGTTGTTTATTTGTGTTGCACCATATAATTTTTATCTTTTGGAATGGAATAGTTGGTTAAGCTCTTTGGGATCAACTTCAATGCAAACAATATAAAACCATCACTCAATAATGGCTGAACACATTTCAGCCAAACTTAACAAGACTACTTAGACTAATAATGAGATGGTTTGTAAACAAACAAATTTTAATCAGATAATGCTAATGCAATTTAAAACGAACTTAAAATTTAAAATTTTTAACATTAGGCTTATGGGACTAAAGTAGCTATGACAGTTTTTTTGTTTACAAGAAAAATGTGAACAAGAGAATCATAAGGTATTTCTGAACTTTCTATATTTACTTTTCTTTTAAACGTTTTTAAACCATTCCTATGATTTTAATAAACAAGAAAATCTTGTTTGTTATAATTTAATCTACTTTTGCAAGAGGTAGCCTATCTGAATCACAACAAGATGTAGTCAAGAGGTAAATTATTATAATTTTAATCAATAAAACAAGCATTAGTACATATATTGTCTTTTTTTTATTTAGTTAGTTACACAAATATTAAAACAAGTTTTCTGCGCTCAACTGGCTTTCACCGCTCTGAAAGCAATCCTAGTTATTTTGCCGACGTTCCCCATTTGATCAAACTTTTAAGGAACCATTTCATTGACGATGGAATGGAAGTCATTGACATGGGAGTTATTGAAAAGAAAATAATAGACCTGTTGTTACTTGAAAGTAAGAGTGAATTAAAGATTGTGCATAAACTGTCACATAATCACTTGACAGTTAAAGGGTCCCAGAGCCAACGTGTGTGGCCAGCAACACAATTATTTTCAAACACCACAGCAAAAGGTATTCAATGGCTCGGTGAACGGGGTTTGTTGAAAGGTAACTGGGAAAACACCAGCAAATTATACAAAACAGTGAACGATTGGTTTGACGCAATGAACTCGAGTAATTACTATGGCAAAAACGAAAGCGGCAACGTATTTGGCATTAGCCTCGAACATCAAAACAAAGTCTTGGAAGAAAAAAAACGAAAAACCCTGCCCTTCTGCCATTTCAAATTGGCATACTTACTTCAAATAACGCGTTGAAACTGTTATTTGGATTCGTTTCGTCTACATATGGCATTAAATATATTATGACCCAAAAACTTAATCAAGACATACTAGAGAATTTCTTCTCTTACATCCGAGGAATTGGCATCTCTAAAGATCACCCAACTGCGCTGGATTTTAAATATCGTTTGAGATGGTATATTTTAGGAAAACATTCTAGTGAAATTTTCTAAGGAAAACATCTAAGGAACCTAACGATCAAGCAAGTTCAAGTAATGTGCTAGAATGTGTTCAAGAAGAACCCCTAGAAAGCGAAGAAACAGTAAATACAGTCAACTACAGGATCTTGACCGAACAGGAGCTATGTCTGACACAAAATCTCATGTCTAATCTAATCACCCAAGAGGAATTTGTGGATGATGTTCAACCAGTAGAAGAACCATTTATGGAACAAAATAAGGACATCCCTGAACAGGAAAACACAATTAGTAAGGATGGTTTGAGATATCTTGCTGGCTACATTGCTTTTGTATTTAGACATAAATACCCAGAGCTTCGAGAAAACTCAGAATTTTCAGTTAGAAATTAAAACCTTACCTGGATTAATTTTATTACCAGAGGCCGGTTAATGTCACCATCAAAACAACTTTTTGCTGCTATAGAGAAAGCTGAAAAATGTTTTTCCGATTTTCACAGTCCCTACATTAACAATGCGCCAGGATCTGTAACTACCATTACCAATAAATTTTACTTAGTAAATGGCGACTTACAAGAGGACGTTGTGAGAAGATATCTAACGATACGAACATATATCAAAATCAAACAAATCAACAGGAGGCTAAGACAATGAAATTTTGCTAGTGGCGGAAAAAGAAAATTGGTGAAGAAGAGGTGATGAAATGTTTAATTTTTTACATGTTTACTTTCAGGTCGTAAATATTTTTATAAGATTGCAAAATGTAATAAACTATGTTTTTGGTTAAGGAAATGTTATTCATTTCCGATCCTACAAATTTTATGGCAGCTGTTATCAAAGAGAGTTAATTTGTATAAAAACGAAGATGTCGCAACGCATTTTAATGTAAAACTTATTATATCTGTCACATGTTAATATTACATATTTCATTGAAAATGTAGGATACAAAGTATATCCTTATAACATGTAGCTTCAGTGTTTTGGATAATAAATGCGGGGCCTTATTATCCAATGCGGGGCCATCGGCTGAGCGCGCGCTCCGTTGCCGCTTGATATAATTCTTCGTAGCTAAAAAAGTAATTCTTTTATCGAAATCCAACCGATACTACAGTTAAATTAGAACCTTTCCCTAAAACTTTCCCACAGGTCTGATAAACCTGACCAAATAATACGTGATTTGGTAGCCAACTAACTTTTTTGTGTTAGTATGAAAAAGTTTGAAGTTTGATCGGTGGTTGAATGGTTTTTATTTTAAATAAATTAATAAAATTTAAATCATAAGCATCCTATGTTAATAGTCCAAGACTATGCAAAGTTTCAGGAATTTTTATTGGTTCTTACTATTAAAAATTACAATTTTATTAGAGCAGTGTCACTGCTCGATATGGTCGTGAGGCTGTTTGCCCCCAAGGTGACGTCACGATACCCCTCCCCGCACCGCCTACAGCCGGCTACGATGCGCAGTAGCACACCTTATTTACTTCCACCATGCACATATATATATATGAATTTGAACGGATGGTGTTTTTGGCCTCTAGGGACCTCAAAACGAAAAAGTACATCGGTCCCGGGTCCAGGTCTTACCATGAGTACTACGGTAATAGATTATTCCCTATATGGGAAATTCGCTAAAAGGAGCGAGCGAAAGGCAAGTAATTTAGTTATAAAACAGAAACCCCGATTTGGTAAAAGATTTAATACCTCAATTTTGAAAACTCTTAAGATTGCCTTACCTGGATCCAAGGCTGAAGGAAGGCCACCTTAAGGTCACCTTTAACTCCTGGTAGATTTGGCAACGTGGCAAGTAGTGTTGTTCAGTGCCAGACGTCCCATAAGATAATATGTTGGACTGGTGACGCCAGCTCATTAGGCTAATTCGAGTATTATTCATTTAAATTTAAATTTATGAATATAAATTTACTAAAAGATTGAAAATAAAACAAATAGAATTGAAAACTAAAACAAATATAAATTGAAAATCTATTTCTGTACATTAAAATACCCCCGCCGTAGCAAACCTGCAGACTAAGCAAATTTCCATTTGCCTGATTGGATTTACACTAAAATGTCTCCTTAAAAATATTAAATTTATTCCCTATTTAAATAGCATTAGTTTAACGAGTACTTAGTAAAATTGTAATAGTTTAGTATGAAATGAATGCATTTTCCAAATTTGGTCAAAATATGCTCATAAACAAGCAAACTACAACAGTTTACAATTTTCTCCATAAGAATAACATAGGAATTTAAAATTTACAATTTTTTGAATTTTCTCCATAGCCATTAGGCGCATAATAACGCTTCAATATACTAAATTATTTGTTTTTTTAAGCTCTACAAAATGGTTTGGAAAGAAGTTGCTAAATTTTATGTTTTTAGGGTCAAAAATGGCAAAAACCAATTTTTACCCCATAAAACCCCCCATAAACCCCCTTCCCATAGTCCGATCATGCTGGTTCGCGAACTCGTTTGAATAAACGTAGGTTTACACGTTTGTACCAAATTCCATCAAAATCAGATGATTTTTGCTCGAGTTATCGCGCTAACGGACACATATAAAAAAATATATATATGGATATGAATTAAACGGATGGTGTTTTTGGCCTCTAGGGACCTCAAAACGAAAAAGTAAATCGGTCCCGGGTCCAGGTCTAACCATGAGTATTACGGTAATAGCTTATTCCCTATATGGGAAATTTCCTAAAAATGTAGTCTATATTTTCATAGCCAAGTAATCAAGCTTACGTATTCTTAAAAAATACACAAATACTATTAGCTGCCTCCAAACAAAACAGCTTTAACAACACTACTTGCGATGTTGCCACTTCGAAGGCCGCGCCGCGGCCTACAGTTAAACATGGCTGTGCATGTATTCGTAATTTGTAACGTACGGTATAGCGCCTTTGCCGAGAGTGAGTGTAATTTTGGCATTTATTATCGGTTTTTATTTTTTGAATCCGTTATATTTAATAACTTGTGAATAGGGTTTGTGTGTGTACACGAGTATTATATGTTATGCATTATATAGATCATAAATTTTTCTGAAGTGTGCAAAATAGTTTACTATGGTAAAAAAATACTCATGCCGTCAAATATAAAATTATTAGATTTTCCACATATAATTTTGACAAATAATTTTACTAATATTATAAATGTGAAAGTTTGTGTGTTTGTTTGTTTATTTGAAGTTCAATCACGCATGAACCACTGGACGGATTGGGCTGAAATTTGGCATGATGATAGCTCACATTCCCGATAAACATATAGGCATATTCTTATCTCAAAAATCCTTTCGGGCTCTGCCCCAGTGGCTCTGTAGTTCCCCATGTTAACCTTATGAGTATTCATATTTAAAGGGAATTAATCAAAGAATTTAGTCAGCTGTTTCAACTAAAAAAGTTGGTTCTATGATATACAAAAGCATTAAAAGGTTATAAGATTTACCAACAGGGTGCAGCACTATAATTATTTTTGCATTTATGTAAACAGCTAATTTGAACTAAGCGGCAACAAAAAACTGTGATATGCAATGAGAACTGTCAAAGGAGGATTGTTTACAGTTATGTCTATGTTTTTAATGTCAAGAATAATTTGTGATTTTTTGTGAAATCGTAATAATTTTTTGTTTGTTTATGTGAAGTGGTAGAACATTATGGCTATGGTAGATGTGTAATACCATAAGTATACCGTCAATTTAAAGAAGCAAATTTTATCAAACTTTGTCCTCCCCCATTGCAAACGCAAAGCTTGAGTAAACTTGTATGCCAACTCCGTATGAAGGACGGGTACTCTGCTAGTAATAAAATATTTGCCTCTTGTGTTATAAATTTTTATGTAGGTAATTTAATTATCTACATCATACAATAAATAGGTAGATTTGTCCTAAAAAAATCTGGGGAAAAAATTGTTTTTTAATGTATTTATAAATACCCCGCCGCAGCAAACCTGCAGACTAAGCGAATTTCCATTTGCCTGATTGGATTTACACTAAAATGTCTCCTTAAAAATATCACATTTATTCCCTATTTAAATAGAATCAGTTTAACACATACTTAGGTTTGCTGCAACAGGAAGGGTAAAAGTGTTTTTTATGTAAAATGTTAATAGTAAGTAAGAAATAAAAACATTTTCCAAATTTGGGCAAAAAATGTTAATAAACAAGCAAACTACAACAGTTTACTTATTCTCCATAAGAATAACATGGGAATTTTAAATTTACAATTTTTTGAAATTTTCTCCGTAACCATTAGGTGAATCATAACGCTTCAATATACTAAATTATTTGTTTTTTTTAAGTTCTACAAAATAGTTTGGATAGAAATTGCAAAATTTTATGTTTTTTGAGTCAAAAGTGGGAAAACTCCATTTTTACCCCATAAAACCCCGTTCCCATGGTCCGAACATGCTGGTTCGCGAACTCGTTTGAATAAACGTAGGTTTACACGTTTGTACCACATTTCATAAAAATCGGATTGTTTTTGCTCGAGTTATCGCGCTAACGGACACATATATAAATATATATATACAGGGTGTTTTTTTTTTTAACTTGTATCTTTATTTATGTAAAAACCGCAATAGATAGAAATATGCAGTTTGCGGGAATCATCTATTAACGTAGGGGGCCCAATTTTTTTGAATTCAACGTTACATTCACATTCCCCCCCTTCCCCCAACTTAATTTTTTTAAATAGCAAGGTACCCCTTGTGACATATCAAATAAAAGAGCATGAAAAAAAATGTTTGATGAAAAAAAAATTGAAAATCGGTTCATAAATTTGCGAGATATATCCTTCCCCCCTCCCCGGAACTTAATTTTTTTTAATCGCAAGGTACCCCTTGTGACATATCAAATAAAAGAGCATGAAAAAAGAAAATTTTTGGTGAAATTTATTTTTCATTTGATATGTCACAAGGGGGGGTACCTTCCTATTTAAAAAAAAAATATGGGTAGGGGAAAAGGGGGGGGATTATCTCACAAATTCATGAGCCGATTTTCAATTTTTTTTCACCAAACATTTTCTTTTTACATGCCCTTTCATTTAATATGTCACAAGGGGTACCTTGCTATAAAAAAAAATTAGGTTAAGGGTGGGGAGGGGGGGAATATCTCACAAGTTTATGAACCGATTTTCAATTCTTTTTCATCAAACATTTTCTTTTTTCATGCTCTTTCATTTGATATGTCACAAGGGGTACCTTGCAATTAAAAAAAAATAAGTGAGGGGCAGGGGGGAAAGGGGGGGGATGTGAATGTAACATTGAATTCAAAAAAATTGTGCCCCCTGCGTCAATAGATGATTCCCGCAAACTGAATATTTCTATCTATTGCGGTTTCTACATAAATAAAGATGCAAGTTAAAAAAAAAAACACCCTGTATATATATATATATATATATATATCTAATATATATATATATATATATTTATATATATATGAATTTGAACGGATGATGTTTTTGGCCTCAAGGACCTCAAAACGAAAAAAAAAATCGGTCCCAGGTCCAGGTCTTACCATGAGTACTATGGTAATAGCTTATTCCCTATATGGGAAATTCGCTAAAAGAGGTACATAAGTAGCTAACTATAATTTTTCAACCCAGTTTTATAAGTTTTTTATACTTTAAGTTCATTGTCTTCACATATGTGTATTGTCTATAGTGTTTTGTGCAACTAGTGAACAAAGTGAGCAATTGCCTCACTCGAGAAAAATCCTTACTCACAAGCCGTAGGCAAGTGAGGAATGGTTTCTTGAGTGAGGCGATTGCACTTTGCACTCGAGTTGCACATTATATTTTTCCTACAGTTACTGTTCTGTAATATTCAGTGTATTTGTGATTTGTTATAATAATGCTTTCTTTCATCTAAAAATAAATACAGATGGCATTGATTTTTTACTTGTTTTTATGTTTTAAAACAACATGTGATTTTAACAATTAACTATTAGTAATTTTTGTTAGTTGAAAACAAAACATCAAGAAATGAAGATCCCTCTCTCTCTTTTGTACTGAAAAAAATGTAAAGTTCTGTGAAATCACTCAAAGTTTGATTGTTATGAAAACTACTTGTCAATTGTATCTCAGTGTTCTAATTCGAAGAATCAAACTCCGCTTATCTTATAAATACAGTATATAAATACCACTCCACACACGCTACTGAAATTCTACATGGTCCTTCGAGCCGGATCGTCTGAAATTCAGCTCTTTTGGTAACTATAAGTCACAATTAGTTCTACTCTAACTCCAACTTGAAACCTTAAAATGAACTCCTCACTCCTTTCTCATCACTAAGAAGTAAGAAGACTACCAAGACTACTGTGGATCTAAAAGGTTAATATCTATAAAGGACTTTGATTCAAACTTTGATTCCTCTATATTTTACGCATATTGTTTTTCTTGTAATTTATTATTTGCCTTTTCAATACGTATCAAACTGTACAATTTGGTATTTTGTAAGGGTCATAGCAACCACTAATAGCGCTAATGTAACAATGCCATCTGTTATCTGTGTCTCATATTGCAGGCGATAATGACAATCTCTAATCTCTCTCTCTCTGAATACTCAGAATAATTGTTTTGTTGTACAACAAAAGTGAAATTCGTCACCCTCTCTAGGCAATTAAACTCAATTGTGAATCGTTTAGCCAAAATCCAAACTAACATCCAAGCTTTAGATTTATTACCTGATTTGTCCCAAGAACAAATAAATAAGTTGAAACTTTTAGATTCAGAAACACTTAGAAAATACAGTAGACCCCTCTTAACCGACCTTGTATTAACCGATAATCGGATTATCCGCCTTCGATCGTAAAATAATGCAGTTTGTTTTAACCGACCTTGCTTTGAGAGCAGCTCGGTTTAACCGCCGCTTTCTAGGAATCTCGGCATTTCCGCTCCCACGCTGGGCGATGAGAACTGAACCATACGCTTATCTCCACAGGATATGACTAACAATAAGTTATTTTGTGTTGATCACAAAAAATATAGCATAGCCTATTGTCAGTTTGTCATCATCGTTCGTAGCTATATCTGTATTCGAGCACATCTGATCTGATTTGTTATCTGCGCGGAAAATTTATAACATCATAAAGTGCGTCACGATTTGGAGAACTGATTATCTTATCGCCGGAGTAAACAAACAACGCAACTTGTAGGGAAGGCAGGGATGGGGGGTTAACAATTCCAAGGTCAAGATAGTTTTTGTGCCTCGAGACTCCAGTGAGAGGCTATAAATAAACGTCCTGTCTTGTAACTGATGTGTTTAACTGATGTACTGACTTAATACCATATGTGTATGTGAATTAATGATCACCTGTTATTTTGCATTTGTTTTGTTTGTATTAGTTTTTCTGTTTACATTAAAGTATGAGTTTGATTCAACTGAACTAATTTAGTTATTATTTGAAAATGTAACATTGGCGACAAGAAAAACGAAGAATGGATGGACAAGAGTTAAATAATCTAAAGAAAGCACGAGCAGTAGTAAAAGGACAGTTGAAGAAGGCAGAAAGATTCCAGTCTCAAGGTAGTCTTACAGTGACTGAGGTGAGTGTTAAACTCAAAGCAATTGCTGACCAGTGGGAACGTTATAAAAGTATTCAGGACCAAATTGATACATTAACCGATGAAGAAAACTTGCACCATGAAATAGAATGTAGATGTAATGTCGAGGATAAGTATTTAAATCTTACAACAAAACTTCAAGAGTTGATTAAGAATGAATGTTCCAACACTAGGTCTACACCACTTCACCCAATCAGCAATCCATCTGAGGCGACACATAGTTCAATTTCCGGGTCCTCATTGTCGGGTAGTATAAATTTTACACCTTTTCACCCAGAGGAAACGGTTACAAATTTCATAAAGAGACTTGAAATATTCCTACACCTTAAAAATCTAAGTACAGATGGTAATGCTAAAGTTTACATGCTACTACACGCTCTTACACCCCAGTTACACCAACAACTTTATGATTTATGTGCACCTGAAAACCCACTTACAAAAGACTACAGTGAGTTGGTTCAGATACTAAAGGATTTTGTAGAACCACAGCCAAGTCAATGGGCTTTACAACACAAGTTTATTTCACGTACTCAACAAGAACATGAATCCATAAATGAATTCTCAATAGCACTTAAGAAATTAACTAGCAACTGTGACTTTAATTGTGATTGTGGAAAGTCGGTTGCGGAGATGTTTCTTAAACTTCAGTTTATTCGTGGTTTGAATGACATAGATATTCGAGCTAAACTTCTTCAAGGACGAGAGAAACGCACGTACAAAGACATTGTTAACGAAGCATCGGCAATGGAACTAGCTAAATCTGAGAGCAAAACTGTATGTCGCAAAACAATGGAACACCTTGATTTGAACAGGGTAGATTCCAATAGTAGTGATAGGAACAAGCCAAAGAAAATGTTGTATCGACAAACATTTCAAGAAACCGGCACGAGACCCAACACAAAATTTGACAATCTAAAAGGGAAATGTTACAGATGCGGTTCACCTTCTCATCGAGCTAACAAATGTAAATTTATAGAGGCTGAGTGCAGAAAATGTACTAAAATTGGACACATAGCAAGTGTATGCTTACAGGAAAAGAACCAGACTAACAGAAATTTGAAGCAATACCAGACTCAAGATGGCTCGGAGAAAGGCAGTGAGTATGAACATGAAATTAATGTACTAAGTGACAGACAAAAAGGTAAATTCATTCTTGACATAACGATTGAAGGAAAAACTGTACCAATGGAATTGGATACAGGTGCAGCCCTTAGTACAATGTCCTATGATGATTTTAAAAAACTGAATGTACGTACAAAAGTATTTAAAACCAACATCGAACTTAGAACGTACACAGGTGAACCTATCAAACCCAAGGGTATGTCATTTGTACATTGCTCATACAAGATGCAAAAATTTGTTGGAAAACTCTACCTTATTGACCAAAATGTAGATGCTATATTTGGTAGAGAATGGCTCAGAGAAGTGACAATAGATTGGGCTGAGATAAAAAATGTGAACGCAATACAACCTGAAAGTCTTGATACCATCCTCAGCGAGTTTGAGGAAGTTTTTGATGGTAAAATTGGAGAGATACCTGAGTATCTGGGACACTATAGACTTATAGACGATGCTACACCTATATTTGTAAAACCAAGACAAATACCCTTTTCCCTTAAAAGTAAAGTTGAAAATGAATTAAAAAGACTTGAGGACTGTAACATTATAACAAAGATTGACCATTCTGACTGGGGAACTCCCATTGTACCAGTGGTGAAGCCAAACGGACAAGTACGAATTTGTGCCGATTACAAAGTAACACTGAACAGAGTAATAAAAGATGAGAACCACCCTATTCCAAGAATTGAAGAAATCCACTCTCAAATGAACGGAGGAAAAGTATTTTGCACGCTAGATATTTCTAACGCATATCTTCACATGAAAATGGATGAGGACAGCGCACACATGCAGACATTGAGTACACATAAAGGTATGTACAAAGTTAACCGTTTAATGTTTGGTGTCAAAGTTGCTCCTTCACTTTGGCAACAGTTTATGGACAAAACTTTACAAGGTATTTGCGGAGTGCAATGCTTTTTTGATGACATCATTATACAAGGTAAGACATCTGAAGAACTCTTGAAAAGATTAAAGGTTGTCCTAGAAAGATTAAAAAGTAAAAACTTAAAATTGAACAGAGAAAAGTGTAAGTTTTTTCAAACTAGTCTGCAATATCTGGGACATATAATTGATGCTCAAGGTATTCATAAAACAAAGGAAAAGGTCTCTTCCATCTTAAACAGCAAAAGACCAGAAAACGTAACAGAACTTCGCAAATTTCTTGGATTAACAAGCTACTACAACAAATTTATAAAAGATTTAGCAACAATTCTACACCCACTCAACCAACTACTTAAGAAAGACGCACACTACAATTGGACCTCAAAATGCGAGAATAGTTTTCAAAGGGTCAAATCAGAACTAGCAAGTGATCGTGTCCTTGTACATTACAATCCTGATTTGCCTCTGGTACTAGCAACGGATGCCTCTCCGGTGGGTCTTGGTGCTATTCTTTCACATCGTTACAGCGATGGAAGTGAGAGACCGATAAGTTTTGCCTCACGTAGTTTGACAAAATGTGAACAGCACTACAGCCAAATTGACAAGGAAGCCACTGGCATCTACTGGGGGCTTAAGAAGTTTTTCCCGTACTGTTATGGACGGAAATTTACTCTGATTACTGACCACAAGCCACTCGTATCCATATTCAGCCCCACAAAAACACTACCATCAATATCTGCTACTAGATTATTTAATTATGCACACTTTTTATCTGGATTCGACTACAAAATTGAATACAGAAGAACATCGGATGATGCTAATGTAGATTTTTTATCTCGGTTCCCAACTGAGCATGCTTCAACTAAAGGTAGGGACAACTGTGACCCTTTTCAACTTAGTCAGCTCGATTCTTTTCAAATTAGTAGTTCTACAATTTCTAAGTCAACAGCCCATGACAAAGACCTTCAACCAATACTACATGCACTTGAAGAAGGTAAATCAGTGGAAGCTTTTGGGTACCATGACAATGAATTAACACTTCAAGACGGATGTATTTTCAAAGGATGTCGAGTTCTAATACCACAATCCCTTCGTCGGAAGGTTCTTGATGAACTTCATATTGGGCATTTAGGCATGGAGAAAATGAAATCCCTAGCCCGAAGCTATTGTGCATGGAAGAATATTGACCGAGATATAGAGCAATTGGCAAAATCGTGCAAACAATGCCGTTTGAAACAAAATGAACCAAGAAAGGAACAAAATCATCCATGGCTAGCTCCCCAGGGACCATGGGAAAGGTTACATATAGACTTTGCTGGCCCTATGCAAGGACAGTGGTACTTTATTATTGTGGACGCCTTTACTAAGTGGATTGAGGTAATACCTACTAAGAATACTTCTACAGAATTTTGCACAAGAGAACTTAGAAAGTTATTTGCTACATTTGGTCTTCCCATGATTTTGGTTTCTGACAATGGAAGTCAATTTACGTCTAGCGTCTTCGAACAGTTCCTATCAGAAAACGGAGTGGTACACAAAACAACTGCTCCTTACCACCCTTCGTCAAACGGGCAGGCTGAGCGTTATGTCCAGACTGTGAAGAAGTCCCTAAGAGCAATGGAAGACGAGGGAGGGAGACTAGACGTCAAACTCTTCAGAATGCTTATGCAGTTACGTCAAACCTCAAATTCATCTGGCTGTGATGCATACTCCTTGATGTTTGGCAGGAAGATTCGAACACACATAACTCTTTTACATCCTACACGTAAACAAGAAACTGAACATGTGAAGCAAGCAACAAGATATTTTAAGGAGGGGGACAGAGTACAAGCGAGAAATTATTCAAACTCAAAAGACAAGTGGAGTTTTGGAAGAATATTGGAAAGGGAAAGCAACCTTCTGTATAAAGTGCAAATGGATGATGGAACTGTCTGGAGGCATCATGTTGACCAATTACTGAAATGCGAAATAACATTACCACAACATTTCAGAGGGGAGAATTGATGTGTTTAACTGATGTACTGACTTAATACCATATGTGTATGTGAATTAATGATCACCTGTTATTTTGCATTTGTTTTGTTTGTATTAGTTTTTCTGTTTACATTAAAGTATGAGTTTGATTCAACTGAACTAATTTAGTTATTATTTGAAAATGTAACAGTAACAAAATGGTCGCTTGTATCTAATGTCAACAAAAGGTTCTGTACTGTATTACAAGGTATTTGGAAAGCATCAATTAATACATTGCAGTACTAAAGTTATTAAAATAGGAATTTTATTGACTCTTGCCTAGTATTACTAGGTGGCGTTCGCAGATGCATCCACAAAATTGAGCGGAGTCATCAAGGGTTCATATTATATTGTTTTTGTCATACTGCAGTAAAAACAGTCGTCATTGATGCATGCGTTGCCGGTCTAAAGTAGCATTTTTACTCTTTAAGGAATAAAATTAGTTTTTAGCCTCTATGGAGTAAAACTCAGCTTTTGTCAACTCAGTTGTAAATTTATATTGTAAACGATTGAATACGTATCGAAATATGTAACGATTCGTGCTTCATAATCATTTTAACCAGTCTCTTCCCATAGAATTCTAGCATTGCAGATACATTTATCCATTCCCACACTCAACACTGCCCACCTTTACTACTTCCTTCACCACACCCTACGTCGTGGACCTGTTTCCCTCTCTTCCCATAGCATTTTAGGATTGCAGATACATTAATGTAATTGCCAAAGGACAGTTCCCACACTCTGCACTGCAAGCCTTACTACTTCTTCACCATTCCCTACGTCATAGACCTGTTTCCTTCCCTTATCATAGCATTTTAAGTGTTAGATACATTTATCTAACTGCCCAAACGGTTCACTCACTCTGCACTGCCAGCCTTTAATACTTCCTTCACCACATCCTACGTCGTGGGGCCTGTTTCCTTCCCTTCTCATAGCATTTCAGGATTGAAGATACATTATTCTAACTGCCACAGCCGGTTCTCACAATATGTTCATACTTTATTACTTCCTAAGCCACTTCCTACATCGTGGACCTGTTTTCATCACTTTCCATAGCATTTTAGTATTTTAGAAACGTTAACCTAATTGCCACAAACATTGCCCACACTCCGCACTGCTAGCCTTTACGTATACCATTTCCTATATGCTTTCACCATTTTCTATGTCGTGGGCATGCTTCCATCCCTTCTCATAGCATTTCAGCATTGCAGATACATTAATCTAACTGCTACAAACGGTTTCCAGTTCCCTAACTCCACACTGCTCACCTTACCTACCCTTCACCTTACCTTGCTCCTTCACCTCTTCTTACGTCGCAGACCTGTTTCCCTCTCTTCCCATAGAATTTTAAGATTGTAGATACCAAGATACCTTAATCTAATCGTCATAAACAGTTCCCACACTCCCAAAAACTCGCCTTTACTACTTCCTTCATCTCTTCCTACGTCACGGACCTGTTTACCTCCCTTCCCTTAGCATTATTGGATTGAAAATACCTTAACCTATTAGTCATAAACAGATCCCACACTCCGGACAACGCCTTTACTACTTCCTTCACCACTTCCTACGTCACGGACCTGTTTCCCTCCCTTTCCATAGCATTTTAGGATTGCAGATACCTTAAATCTAATCGTCATAAACAGTTCACACACACTCCGAAAAACTCGCCTTTACTGCTTCCTTCATCACTTCCTACGTCACGGGCCTGTTTACCTCCCTTCCCTTAGCATTATTGGATTGCAAATACCTTAATCTATTGGTCATAAAAAGATCCCACACTCCGGACAACTCGCCTTTACTACTTCCTTCACCACTTCCTACGTCACGGACCTGATTCCCTCCCTTTCCATAGAATTTTAGGAATGCAGATACCTTAATCTTATCGTCATAAACAGTTCCCACACTCCGGACAGCTCGCCTTGACTACTTCCTTCACCACTTCCTACGTCACGGACCCGTTTTCCTCCCTTCCCATAGAATTTTAGGAATGCAGATACCTACCTAAATCTACTTCCTTCACCACTTCCTACGTCACGGAACTGTTTTCCTCCCTTCCCATAAAATTTTAGGAATGCAGATACCTACCTAAATCTAATTGTCTTAAACAGTTTCCACACTCCAGACTGCTTACCTTTACTACTTCCTTCACCACTTCCTACGTCACGGACCTCAAGCTAGTGTCGTCATTTGATTATATTTATGATCCATACCACCGTTTATGTTCTAATATCTGTGGCATGCTATCAGCTATTTATTTATCTACTGCATTCAAAAGTCAACAGCTGATCATATGTCTTTGTATATTATGTGTCAAATACTGCTTCCATAAGGATTACATTGAAACTTTGAGACCTAGTGGGGCGGATTCCTGAGAGACTTTTTTAACGCCATATAGATGTTGGCACTCACCGGTATGGTCTTTATCACCATGCGAAATTTGAAAACGATTGATTCAGCCGTCTAGGAGGAGTTTGCGTATTACGAAATGCATAAAAGTCGACGTATAAGAGCTTCGCTCGCTCCGCTCAATAATATGTTCCACTGAAAGTAGGCCTATTTGACTTAACCGTGTTTTGTGTTTATTTGTGACTTTTTTATCAATATGAAAAAGGAGATAAGAGTAGTTTATTTTATAAATAATGCTAGTATGACTTCAAAATAATGATTATATAATTCCAAATGAATAGCACTTCATTGTGTTATGATTTTTGGGATTGCCCGTTTTATCCGACCTTTTGCGTTATCCGACCTAGGTCCGGTCCCATTAGGGTCGGTTAAGAGGGGGTCTACTGTACTCAGAATTTGAAACCTCCCTTGAGAAACTATTCAATAGTGACACGCTTCCCGATGATTATGAAGAAGATACACTCTTTCAATTACAAGATACTATATCTGACTTATATGTGTAGGAATTCAAACTCTCACGAAGAAACACCTTTCTCAAGATCCTACAAGTAATATGCCTATTCTAAACACTGACTCAATAACAAATACTCCATCAAGTAGTGTACCCCATAGGCCTAGTAGTTTTTCCTCAAACCAAGATAGCCACTCACTAAAACTCCCTTCTCTATCTCTCAAAACTTTCAATGGTTCACCAGAACAATGGTTATCTTATGTTAGCCTGTTTCAAGTATCTGTTCATGATAATGAAAACATATCTAAAGTTGAGCGATTTCAATATCTGCTTTCTACGCTACAGGGAGAACCTTTCAACCTTATAAAGAATTTACCAATCACTGCTGAAAACTATGATGTAGCATGGGATCTTCTCCAGAAAGGACATCAAAACAGTAGGAAAATTATAAGCATACACCTCAACAACATAATAGACTTACCTAACCTAAGTGACTCCTCCCTCAAGAACATTCACTCGTTCATTTCTCAGTATAAAGAAAATGCCCAAGCACTTGTTGCACTCAATCATGACATAGCCAAGGATAATATCTTGCTCTCAGCCATGTTACTAAGGAAATTACCCGCAGACATTCGCAAAAAGTTTGAAAGCTTACGCGTTAATTCTCAAGACCTACCAACCGTAGGTGAAGTAATAACATTTTTAGAAAATGAATGTGCTTACTTAGAAGCTGCTAACCTCTCTAACTCTCAGTTCCCCAGAACTACTTCAAGCAATGTAGGTTTCGCTCAAAATAGTAAGAGGTCCAGCCCTCACTCCTCTCACATAGGCCTACATAAGTCTACGCCGAACCGCACTACTTTACTAGCTTTCAGAGACTCAAACGCCATATGCGCATTTTGTAGTAAAAGTGATCACAACATTTACCAATGCTCAGAGTTTAAAGATTTGTCCGTACAGGAAAGGTACAATTTTGTGAGGAAAAACCACCTCTGTTTGAATTGCTTGGGTACCGCTCATTCTGTCAAAAACTGAAAGTAAAATAAAACATGTTTTCACTGTAAACTGAAACATCACTCCCTCTTACATCAAACTAATAATAGGCATAACGATAAGCTTAACCAAAAGCCTAAAGATAATGCTCCGATGCCCAAGGAAATGAATAAAACATTTGATCACCCTGAACCTCCCTTTGTAGCTGTCTCCTCGAATCCTAATACCACTATATTGCTAGCCACTGCATTGGTACACTTGAAAGCTAATAACGGTAACACAGTTGTAGCCCGAGCCGTTATTGACTCCGCATCTGTGGTAAGCTGCGTAACAGAAAATGTTGCTAACCTGCTTATGCTTAAACGGACATTTTCCAGTAATTCCAAGTTAGATGGCCTATCATCAGTAGAAGTTAAATCTAAAGGTGTGTCAAAAGTTAACATATCGTCTCTTAGCGGAGAAATGATTGCTGATAACAACCCAGTCCTTATTCTAGACAGAATAACCTCAAACCTCCCACACTCAGAAGTTCCAGTTAATGTTAAAGAATACTTCAAACATTTGGTCCTGGCTGATCCAACTTTTCATCTGCCTAGTAAGATAGATGTGCTCATAGGTGCTGATCTATTCGCTAAAGTGATCACTGGTGAACGCATCATCATTAACAAGGATCTTCCTGCTGCCATGAATTCTGTATTTGGATATCTCATCATAGGATCTGCCCCAACTCTTCCTGCTGTAGTCCCTCACAAAACAGCCCCTCAATGCAAGGGTAATGTTTCTTTATTAAGTACTCAAGATATTGATTTGCACAATTCTCTGCAGAAATTTTGGACTCTAGCGGAACCTCCCATCAAACTTCATGTAACATCTGAACAAGAAATTTGTGAAAATCACTTTCTAAACACGGTCTCTAGGGATTCAGATGGACGCTACTTTGTTAGGCTACCCATAAAAGAAAATCATCCTCCTCTTGGTGACTCATCATTTTGCGCTCGTAATAGATTCCTATCACTTGAAAGGAAATTAGAAAGTCAACCTGAAGTCAAAGCAGAATATAGTAAAGCCATACATGATTTATTGTCATCTAGTCACATGGAACCTGCTAACCCTTCCCCAAACAGCGATGATACAAAATTTTACTTACTTCACCATGCTATTATCAAAGTAGAATCCTCAACCACCAAGCTTCGTGTAGTATACGATGCAAGCGCACACAGCTCCTCAGGTGTCAGCCTTAACGATATTCTACATACTGGGCCAAAACTACATAATGATCTTAATGATATTCTGTTAAAATTTAGACTATCCCCTATTGTTTTCTCATGTGACATCAAACACATGTTTCGTCAAATAATGGTCCACCCAGATGATAGAAACTATCAAATGTTGTATTGGAGAGATGGCAAAGACGACCCCCTTTCAGTTTACCGTTTAACTACGGTTGTGTTTGGATTCAACTGTTCACCCTACTTGGCACTAAGGACACTTCACCAACTTATCACTGATGAAGGCGCAAACTTCCCTCTGGCAGCTGAGGCTTTAAAGAAACAAGTATATGTTGATGATTTAATATTAGGTGCCAATAGCATAGAACAAGCTTTGGTACTAAGAAATGAGTTGGAACAACTTCTCTTTTAACTCCTCAGATCAACCTTATTTCAAGGTACTAGGTATAAAATGGTCACCTAACTCAGACACTTTCTCTTATCAGTTGAATATCCCAGACACACCTCCCCCTAAACGAGGTATACTTGGAACAGTTAGCAGAATATTTGATCCAAACGGTTGGTTGACTCCAGTCACTCTTTGGGTAAAAGCGTTGATACAAGTTTTATGGGCACTAGGTTTATCATGGGATGCGCCTGTACCTCCGGATCTAACTGAAAAATGGTCAAAGTTCCTCAAACAACTCCCTTTCTTAAGTGAAATTAGCTTACCTCGATATGTTTCCGTAGCTGATGCTGTTCATATCAGTTTACATGGATTTTGTGATGGGTCTGAAACAGGTTACGGAGCTTGTGTCTACTTGCGATGTGTAAGTTCTTCCGGAGGAATCAACGTACATCTGTTAATTGCCAAAGCTCGAGTAGCTCCTCTTAAGAAGATCTCCATCCCTAGACTAGAATTGTGTGGTGCCCATCTTTTGCCCAAACTCCTGAACTATTGCAACTCCCTACTCCCTCAAGATTATCTTGTCAACGAATTACATGCTTGGTGTGATTCATCTGTAATCTTGTCATGGATAAAAACTGTACCCTACCGCTTAAAAGTTTATGTTGCAAATCGAGTCTCTGAAATTCAGGAACTTACTCCTACTTACATATGGAAACATGTCTCAACTCATTGTAATCTAGCTGACATTGCCAGTAGAGGAACCCTTCCCATTTCTATGAAAGACAACAGTTTATGGTGGAACGGTCCCGATTGGTTATCTCTGGATCAGGAATCATGGCCTATTCCTCGCTTCACCCCTCTCCAAGGTGAACAATTGCCAGAGCGTAATGCCGAACCTTTACAAATAATGGTTACAACTCAAAAACCAGACTTATTCAACAGGTTTTCATCTTGGTCAACCCTCCAGCGAGTCATCGCTTACATTTTACGCTTCAAAAATAACTTAACAAACCAGGTTAAAGAATCAGGATTTTAAAGCTTGAAGAGCTTGATAAAGCAACAATCACTATCTGTAAATATTCAACAGTTTTTTCTGAAGATATTTCTAGATTGAAAGCTGGAAAACCTTGTTCCTCCCGTCTTGCGTCTCTCTCCCCCTTCTTAGACGAAAATGGATTGATTCGTGTTGGAGGCCGCCTTAAGCACTCTCAAGTATCCTAAGCTGCAAAGCATCCTATTGTATTGCCCAAAACTAACCAATCTCATTGTTGATCATTACCATTTGAAACACTTGCATGCTGGACCTCAGTTTTTACAAGCCGTTATATCTCAGAAGTTTTGGATCCTATCTGCTCGAAGTGTTATTCGAAGAAGAGTTTACAAGTGCATCCGATGCTTTAAATGCAATCCTAAGACAACAACTCAGAAAATGGGAGATCTTCCTTCACAACGAGTCCTACCCGCAAGAGTATTCAACAACTGCGGGACGGACTTTTTAGGCCCATTCTCAGTTAAACCTTGCAAATTAAGGAAGTCCTGTCCAATCAAAGTATACGTTTGTATCTTCATTTGTTTTTCTGTCAAGGCTGTACATTTAGAGGTTGTTACAGATCTCAGTTCCGAAGCTTACCTAGCAGCATTGACAAGATTTGTCTCTCGACGAGGGTTGTGTAGCAACATCTACTCGGACTGCGGAACAAATTATGTAGGAGCCGCTAATGAAGTTCAAAAGATTGTAAAGAATTTCTTCATACAGAAAGAAACTCAAGAAGCTCTTGTTAAGTTTTCCATGGAAAACAACAACATTACATTTCATTTCTTATCCCCCGCAGCTCCACACCAAGGTGGCCTTTGGGTCTGTCCGCAGTGTCAAACACCATCTTCGGAGAGTCATAGGCGAACAGATTCTTACTCTTGAAGAGTTCATCACACTAACAACTCGCATCGAAGCAATTCTAAATTCACGGCCCATAACCCCACTTTCATCTGACCCCAGCGAAATTGATTGCTTAACTCCTGGTCATTTTCTGATTGGAGGACCTCTTTTATCTCTTCCCGAAGCTGACTGGAATGATGTCTCAACAAAAAGATTGTCAAGGTGGAAGTTTGTTCAAGCCTTAACCCAAAGTTTTTGGAAAAGATGGCAAAAAGAATACCTCTACACGTTGCAACAACGAGGGAAATGGAGAAGTCCTCAACCTAAAATCAAAATTGGAGATCTTGTCCTATTGCATGAACCAAACCAACCTCCCCTTTCATGGAAAATGGGACGTATCATTTCAACCTCCCCAGGGCAAGATGGTCTTGTACGAGTTGTAAGAATAAAAACTTCAACAGGAACACTCTCCAGATCTATAACTAAAGTCTCACCCCTCCCAATCAATGAGTAATAAAAGAAGTTAGACTGTTAACCAAGAGTTTATTGTAAATATGTTCATTTATAAAATGCATTTTTTCTCAATACTTCATTATTATTATTAGGTGAACCCCTCTTAGTGGTTCACGGGCGGGGGTATGTTCTGTAATATTCAGTGTAATTGTGATTTGTTATAATAATGCTTTCTTTTATCTAAAAATAAATACAGATGGCATTGATTTTTTACTTGTTTTTATGTTTTAAAACAACACTAGTGTCCCTGTTGCTCGAAATCGAGCAATTGCTAAGTATTACAGGCGTTATTTTAAAACGAACAACAGTCATATTTTTTATGACTATAAAAGATTTGACTCAAAGATTATGGAATACTCAAGATGTACATAACAGATCGATATAATCAAAATTTCTTGTAAATATCTTATCATTTTTCAAAAGCTGATTTTGTTTTTTAGTGTTTATAACACAAATTATTTCTATTTCTTCCCCTTGGTGGTGTTCTATGACTTTCCTATGTTTCCATAGTTTGCAAATCGTCTCTTTCAATGATTACTAAGGAATGCAGCACAGTGTTAATTCAGTTTTCTTTTTAGTATATCAATTTATCCAGGCTCTCTCGTTTTTTCCCATTGTAATAATTACGCCAACCCAAATTCAAATAATAACTATTTCATTTCAACCGAGTAAGTAAATGTTTGTGGCAAACTAACTGTTAAATTAGCAAACTTATTGACTGTTTACAATTAACATATGTTCTTCTTCTCACTTTTAATTTCTGACAACAGCTGGAGTATCATAACAATATTTGTTTCCCATGTTAATCTTATGGAGAAATACGAAACTTTAAAGGGCCCCAGGGCCTCACCCTCTAATTATTTCCCTAAAAAGAAAGTTTCCTGCACAACTTCACGTTACGCTCTTTCCAATGACACCAAAAACATATCAATCGGTTCAGTAGTTTCGGAGGAGTAATTGTCACAAAAAACCTGCTTGCGTATTAAATAAGTAATAGATGTGATTTTAACAATTAACTATTAGTAATTTTTGTTAGTTGAAAACAAAACATCAAGAAATGAAGATCCCTCTCTCTCTTTTGTACTAAAAAAAAATGTAAAGTTCTGTGAAATCACTCAAAGTTTAATTGTTATTAAAACTACTTGTCAATTGTATCTCAGTGTTCTAATTTGAAGAATCAAACTCTGCTTATCTTATAAATACAGTCCACTCCACACACGCTACCGAAATTCTACAGTTACCATTAAACAAATAAATTGGTAAAGAAACGTGCCTTCACGTTTCAAATCTGGAGTGTGACAAAGTAATTCGAGGGAGACAATGTAACATTGTCTCACTGATGAGCGAATTGGCCTCTTAGCTTTCTCAAATCAGTGAGAGAACATATACATTGTTAGGTAACTGTAGGAAAAGAATATACTTATCTTACCTGACTTATTTCCAAAATAAAATCACACAGCCAAAACATCACATTTTCTGATTTTCCATAAATAATAGCACAATACAAAAAAAATTGTTCTACATGTGTTTATACATCTTCGTGTATAGTAAATAAAATTTTAGACAAAACATATATAATTAGTTTTGCATAAAAATTTGTATTTGGTCAGGCTACAACTTTAATTTTAAAATTTCACCTGGGACTTTTAGTTTTTTTTTAGTTTTTGAAATTTTGTGAAAGTTTTAATGCATCCAATCCAATTTCTTTTCACATATTCCTATTGCATATTGATATGTTCAATCCATAATTTAACTTTATGTGATTAAAAACAAAATGTCTGCAAAATGGCAATGTGGCTTGGCCACTATGGAAACAACCTGTCACCACTCAGAGGGTTGATTCATATCACTCCAAGATATGTCTCATGTAGGACATGAAGAAATATAATATTAGACATATTGAACAAAATTAGTCAAATGTAATTCCATCCAAATATTTCAAAATTCAAAATGTTCCAAAATTCACTATGTCACCACCAGGGGCCCATTTCATAATAAACTACAAGTTACAACTTGTTCTAACCATAAAACCAAAATAATCTAAGTTTTCTGCTCTTCAAAATTACATACAACCATAGATTAAACATTACAACCTTATTGGTAAAAGTTTTATAATTTACGCATAGTATTTATTTCTCTGTGTAAATTGATACCAACATTAACCCGCTAACATTAAATTTACCTAACTTTTTCAGTAACTAGAAAAAACTCAGTTTTGACATTTTGGGATCGTCGTCAGCTGGATTGACTTACAGCTGAAAAATATTGTTTATTCTAACTATCATACTATGTTTGTACTGATGCTACTGGGGTTGTTAGTGTTATAAAATAAAACTTTAGAGTCTAAACGTTCGATTGATATAGGTTTTAGCATAGATTAAACATACTCAATTAGGGAGTACCCCCTAAGGGAGTATGTTTAATCTATGGTTTTAGTCAAGCTTAGGCTCATTATAGCGTAAATGTTTGATCAGCATTACAAAATGTTCAGACCCGAACCAAATGATTTGGTCATTGGCCACTTTAAGGCTCACCCATGAACCGACCGATACGGTCGGTTGGCCACTCGAAGGGTTAAATAAATTGTTTTTAAACAAATCTAAGTTAATGAGATTATAATTTTAAAAACATGTTAACGATCTTGTGGAGAAGCAGGGCTAGAATATAAATAAGGTATCAACCAAGTATTTTATTGCTATGCATACACTATACCATTTTTGAAACATCAGCTTACCTCAATAACAACAGCTGAAGGATTTTCAGATTTTAGTTGGCTAACAAAAGGCAAAGGTCTGATAGGAATAGTGGCAATGACAATCCTGTTATCTTTAAAAAGCCGCAATACATTTTCACCAAACCTTTTGCTACAGAGCTCCATTCTTCCAATTTCATCAATTACCAGCACTCCATCCTCCTTCAAAAATATCAACATCGTTTGAAAATTAGGAATTCAATTTTAATTATGAGGCATGTTTTTTAAGTAAGTACCGTCATTGACTATTCCGTTTTAAAATAAAACAAAAACCAGTATACTTTAGTGTAATAATCATATTTTTATTTGAAAGCCAGTATCTTAATATACTTTTTGACATAGTTTCCATCAATATTAAGGCATTTATCATATCGTTCCACGAGCATTCCTTTCTCAAAGAATTCTCCCGCCTGACTGGATAACCATTGTGTCACTGCGTTTTGACCTCATCATCGTTGTCTAGGCGCTAACCACAAAGATGTTGACTCTGGCGTAACATAAGACACCCATGTTCCATCGCCGGTAAAAATTTGACCTAACAAATCATCTCCTTTCTCCTCGTAGCGCTCAAGAAAAGTCAATGCACGGCCTAGACGCTTGGTTTTGTGCACCTCAGTCAACATTTTCGGCACCCAGCGTGAGCACAATTTTCGTTACTAAATCTTTCAGTCACAATATCATAAAGGACAATTCTCAAAACTAAAGGAAACTCATCAGATAATGATGAGATCGTAAACCGTCTGTTTTCTCTCACTTTTTCATTGGCTCATCATGAACGTTGGTGCTGCCGTCTTTAAATGCCCTTACCCACTTGTGTACCATTCCGTCACTTATAATGTTCTCGCCATACACTTCACTAATCTGTCGATAAATTTCAATGGCATTCACACCTTAATCACAAAAAAAAAATCAAATTACAGCGTTCACTTCACAGTCGGCGGCAGTCTCAAATGGCGCCACCATTTTCAATGCTCGAAACCGGATATAAACACGGCCGATTGTTGCCAAATTTCTGGCTACGGCTTGCCAATAGATGCACATACACAGTGATATTGTCCAAAATGCCAATCGCAGCTGGAACGGAGAAATTTAAAAACGGTACTTACTTTAAAAACATGCCTTGTATATTAGGCCTATAATCAAACGTACAGTATGTGACACAAGAACTAGTGAAAGTAAATAACTACACATAAGTTTTAACTGTTATATATATTTGTTTGTATTTTATGTTAATAACTTATATTTGTAACTTTACTGAACCACATTTTAAAACACAAAATGTTACTTCTCTTCTCTGTCAAAATTTGTCTCTCTCATCATTACGAAACAATCCTAACTATTTACATATGATCAGCTGTTACCAACATAAATTAAATTAAACACAAACAAATTAATCACTAACATAAATTATAGGGATGGACGAGATTGGATTTTTAGTTCGAGACGAGACGAGATTTTTTATTTCTCATAAAATTTCGAGACGAGATCGAGACGGGATTTCCCTTCTCATACACAACGGGAAATGCACGTTCAAAATTTTTACCTGATTTTGTAACATTGTTAGATGACTGTTTAAATACAAAAATAATGATAATAGGCAAGAATATTTACAATCTTTTATTAAAAAAACATTAGCATAAAATTTTTTGATTAATCACGCCTAACTTATTAAAAATGCCTACGATTAGGAAACATAGTGATATCAGTTAGGATAGAGTTCAACTTATCCTAAAATAAAATAAAAGCAATATTAATTTTTATAAAATAGTTACTTGTTTTGACTTTTTATAGTAATAAAACATTCCTCACACTGCTTACACTTTACAAAACTTCTCAAATGTTATTAAAGTAATATTATTAAAATAATTAAAGTAATATTTACATTTAAAGAATTAATTAAATAAGAACGCCTTCAGAAAGGAAACGCAACTACAACACGCTCCTGTATTGCGGGTATTGCATTGACTTTCTGCAGGCGTTTTAAATTTCTTTTTTAGCGAATTTCCCTATAGGGAAGTAGCTATTACCATAGGTGGCACGGTAAGACCTAGACCCGGGACCGATTTACTTTTTCATTTTGATGTCCCCAGAGGCCAAAAACACTATTCGTTCAAATTTTTATATATGTATATATATATATATATATATATAGACTTATATATATATATATATATATATATATACGTCCGTGAACGCGATAACTTGAGTAATTTTTGTTCGATTTTGATGAAATTTGGTTTAAAGGTGTAAAGCGGGATAAACTTGAATGAGTTCGCGAACCAGCACGATCGGACCATGGGATCGGGGCTTTACGGGGGGTTTTATGGTGTAAAAATTGGTTTTTCTCACTTTTGACCCTCAAAACACAAAATTTCCTGATTTCTCTTTAGACCTTTTTAAAGAGCTTAAAAAAACAAATAATTTAGTATATAAAAGTATTTTTGTTCGATTATTAGTAACGGAGAAAAAAAATTGTAAATTTAAAATTCCCATGTTATTCTTATGGAGAATATTGTCAAATGTTGTAGTTTGCTTGTTTATGGATATATTTTGATCAAACTTGGCAAATTTATTTATTTTGTAATAAGCTATCAATATTTTACTCAAAAACACACTTTATTAGTTTCCTTGTAGCAGCAAACCTAGGTACTCGTTAAACCTAATGTTATTAAAATATATATTTAACTGAAAATCAATTCAGTCAGACAAATGGAAATTCGCTTAGTCGGCAGGTTTGCTGCGGCGGGGGTATTTTTTTTTTTATTCCCGTCTCGGTAAAAATCTCGGCCAAAAAGAAATCTCGTTTCGTGTAACGAGATTTAAAATTTCCCGAAATTTTGAGACTTGACCATCCCTACATAAATACCCCGGCCGCAGCAAACCTGCAGACTAAGCGAATTTCAATTTGTCTGAATTGGTTTTCAATTAAATCTATTTAAATAACATTAGGTTTAACGAGTACCTAGGTTTGCTGATACAAGGAAAATAATAAAGTGTGATGTTTGGTAAAATATTAATAACTTAGTACCTATAAAATAAATAAATTTGCAAAGTTTGAGCAAAATATATCCATAAACAAGCAAACTACAACATTTTACAATATTCTCCATAAGAATAAAATGGGAATTTTAAATTTACAATTTTTTGAATTTTCTCCGTTACCAATAACCGTTCAAAGACACTTTGATATACTAAATTGTTTTTCTTTTTAAGCTCTTTAAAAGGTTTAGAGAGAAATCGGGAAATTTTATGTTTTGAGGGTCAAAAATTAGAAATTTTTTTTTTACCCCGTAAAACCCCGTTCCCATGGTCCGATCATGCTAGTTCACAAACTCATTCAAGTTTTTAAACTGCCTTACACCATTAAACAAAATTTCATCAAAATCGGAAAAAAATTACTCAAGCTATCGCGTTTACGGACATATATATATAATAAATATAAACTGTCAAAGGAAGGTTCCGCGATGTGTTGCTAGGGCATGCCGTTGTCGACTCACCGTCTACTACCAGCACTGCTACCCTTGCAAACGAAATGCTACCCATAAATTTTTACAAAATGGAAAATTGACGGTACAAAATCCTACTTCCTGGATTCTGGGGTATTCTCAAGAAGTTGGCAACACTGGCTCCAACTTCCAACTAGTCATGGCAACGCTCGCTAGAGCTTGACGTTGCAGCGGTGTGCGCTGAAACTACACGGCACTCCTAGCGGTGGACGCCAGAATATATCTGTGGTGATGTGAACATTATCACCTGATAATATTTATTATTTGATTTGTTTGTAAATATTGTATTTGTTCTTAACTAAAACATGGTTGTAATTTTGAATGAATAAAAGCCATACTTTTGGTTTACTAAATTTTATTCATTCATTGATAAACTCAGTTAGTGCTACATACATTACAATGGAGAAATTCCTTAGACCAGACAAATTGCAAATTGACCCGGAATCTCCAACTGCCTCAGAGGAATGGACGCACTGGTTACAAACATTCGAAGATTTTTTAACCATGAGAGAATTTGTTGAAGACAAGGACAAACTTAAACTACTAACTAATTGATTATCGTTTACAACCTAAAGATTTATCAAGGAATCTGAAACTTACCAAGACGCTTTGAGAGTTCTTAACTCAATTTACATCAAACAAAAGAATGAAATATTCTCAAGATATTTAGTAATGACTAGAAAACAGCAACAAGGTGAGACTATTGACAAATATGTGTCGGAACTGAAACTTTTGAGCCAAGATTGCGTTTTTGAAGCTGTTAATGCGATTCAATACAGGGATCACTACATTCGTGACGCTTTCATCAATGGCTTAGCCTCGTCATACATACGTCAGAGACTATTTGAAAATAAAACTTTAGACCTAGCTGAAGCAGTGAAACAGTCTAGAGCTCTTGAAATGGCTCAAGCTCAAGTCGAGAGCTATCCAAAATCTATGTACGGAATGCAAACTTGTGCAACGAATAAATTGGCAGAGCAAGCTTGTCAGTACGAATTCCATCTACAACAAAAGGAAGAAGCGATTGTGTCCGCTATTGAAAATGTTGATGGCAAGTGTTATTTTTGTGGGCATGACAGACACTCAAGAGATCGCTGTCCAGCCAGAGAAGCAACTTGTGGGAAATGTAACAAGACAGGACATTATGCGAGAGTCTGTAAAAGTAATCCAACTCAACATTTTAAAGTAAAACAGAAGACGTCTAGTACATCAGCTGCACTAATAGCAACAACACATAATACATCTGTATTGAAAGACTCTACAGTTGAAGCTAGAGTGAATGGCCTGAAAGCAAATTGCTTAATAGACACCGGGAGTACATCAAGCTTTGTAAACTTGAAGTTTGTTCAGTTAAACAAAATTAAAATGTATAATGAAAGTGGACAAGTATCACTAGTTGCTTCTAATATGAAATCAAACGTCCATGGGTTTGTTAAAATCAACCTAAATCTGTTGACTATAATAATGGTACTATACCTCGTCAAGTAATCCAAATGTTGTTTGAGGTTAACAACCTACATGTTTCGCCGTAAATACGGCATCGTCAGGGTTACAAAAACGAAGACATCGATGTCACACGCACACAATAAATACACGGATACGAACATTTAATTACGGAAAGACAAAGTAAACATTTAATTGACATTGATAGGCCTATCACACGCACACGACACGGACGGTCCCGGCGCAGGTAGTAGACTGCAGTGTCAGACTCCTTCCTCGTTGTTGTCCATGTTATCAGTAGGACAAAGGTCAGGTGGCCGGTTATTTTGGTGAATTAGCACATTGAAAATAGAGTGTGACTGGAACTGCAGTTTTTCGTTGAGGATATGTCCACAGGCAGTGTTGTCGTGGTACAATTTGTAAATTTCAAACTCCTCTAACGTGTTTAGTTTACTACCTTTACTGCATTTATGTAGCACCTCAAGACCGTCAGCAATCTCACTCATGTTATGGTTTAGGTCGATTAAATGCTGGGCAAACGCTGAATTTTGTTTGATTAAACGTGGTTTGGGCCTGTGTTCGTTGTAGCGAGTAGCGAACCCACGACCTGTTTGCCCAACATATTGGCTCGGACAATCTTGGTATTTAATTTTGTAAACACCTGTCATTTCCATTTTATCTCTTGATCGGTCAATTTGTGACAGGGTGTTACGAGTACGGTTTGTAGTTTTGAATGTTAATTTGATTCCCTGCCTACGAAGCTCTTTGGATAGGCAATTTTGTAGTGTGTGGGAATATTCAATACATACGTACTTCTTACGTTCGTCCTTTTGTTTGACCTCTCTATTATGGTGTTTGATTATAAGTCTGTCTACAAGCCCGCTATTATAGCTGTTGGATATGGCTATATGTTTGATGATATTGTATTCATTATTGTAATTTGTGGGACTTAAGGGGACCGTTAAAAGTCTGTGTACCATAGAGCTGTATGCTGCAATTTTTTGAGAATGCGGATGATATGAGGTTGCGTGAATGGTCTGAACTGAAAAAGTGGGTTTCCTGTAGATTTTATAATCAAATTTATTGTTAATTTTAGTTATGGTTAAATCTAGGAAATGTATTGCGTTGTCTTCTTCTGTTTCTAATGTGAACTTTAATCTCGGGGCTATTTTGTTTGATAACTCTCTGGAATTTTATCTGATATATACTTAAATTACATTGAAAATGAGTACATTTTATCTGACAAGAACAAATATCATTCTAAAATAGTATTATACAATAGATATGTCGATGATACCATTGTCTTGTTTGATGGCAGTAAAAGGCAGTTGGATCTACTTCTAAATTATCTAAACAAAATAGCCCCGAGATTAAAGTTCACATTAGAAACAGAAGAAGACAACGCAATACATTTCCTAGATTTAACCATAACTAAAATTAACAATAAATTTGATTATATAAGTTCTAGCTTACATACTATTTCTAAATTGTTCTCAACAACAATTTTTTCAAACCACTGTTTTTCATTAGGCCTATTATTGTTGGCAAAATTAACAGTATCTATAAAAAGATTTTCATCAGAATTATTTTCAGGCCTACCAGCAGCTAGTGACAACTCACTTTGAGATTTATCAATACACTTTACATTTTTTAACTTACACCCTATGGCAAAGTGATTTAGTAACATTTACATTTTTCCCAAATGCGGGGCAACACTTAAAACCATGAGTTTGACCGCATTCTTACAATCAAAAAATTGTTGACTAGGCGAACTTGCGGACACATTGTTCTTAGAATAACTATTAGACACCACACTTTTCTGATCTGAAGTACCAGTGGCCCTATGCCTATAATTAGATTTATCAAAAAGTTTAGACTGGCCTACCTTAACTTGTCCATTGTTACCAAAGGGCCTGTGATTTACACGATTGGGATGACAAATTTCATTGATGTTCGTAGAAGTCCTTCCTTGAAGTTTTCCCGCTAGTCGTTTTCCCATCTCTGTAGCACGGCACACTTTCAGAGTTTTTCCAGACTTAAGTCAGCTTCTCGGAGCATCCTCTTTCTTGGATATTTTTGTCTTCTACTCCAACGATTATTCTGTCACGTAAAAGACTGTCTGCTTGATCCCCGAACTCACATGATTTTATTAGCTTCTTAAGATCGATTATAAAGTTCTCGAAGGGCTCACCACTTTGCTGGTTCCTGGAGTTAAATTTAAACCTCTCTATTACAACATTTGACTTTGGGCAGGCATATTCTTCAAAGGCTTTTAATACAGCCTCATCATAGTTGTTTTTATCATCATCCTTTAAGTCGAAGGTGTTATAGATGTCTAGTTGAAAAGTATTGCAGTTTTAACCTCTGATTCTTTATTTTCATGGCCAGTTGCCTTCATATAAATATTAAATGACTGCTTAAATCTTTTAAAATTTTTTGATACATTTCCATTTAGGGATAGTGGTCCTGGAGCTTTAAAATCCATATTCTATATGTCACTGCACAGTTTTATTATTAATATAGGCCTACACCTTTTCACTGTAACCGTGTGTCCTAGGAAACTCCCTAAAGTATATTATTTTTTTAGTAATAGGCCTACTATTAGCGGTCTTAGGTCGGGGCCTGACATTTTTTTATTTCTTTCGGGTGGAGTAAATAATGTTGACCTTCAGGCATCGGATTAAAATTGGGTAGATTTAGAAATAATAAATGAAAAATATATTAATTGATATATGTGATATATTTCAGGGTGTTGAAAAAGTCTTAACACACCCAAAATCTTATCTTACTAATATTATAAATGTGAAAGTTTGTGTGTTTGTTTGTTTGTGTGTTTGAAGTTCAATCACGCATAAACCACTGGACGGATTGGGCTGAAATTTGGCATGATGATAGCTTACATTCCCAATTAACATATAGGCATATTCTTATCTCAAAAATCATTTCGGGCTCCGCCCCAGTGGCTCTGTAATTCCCCATGTTAACCTTATGAGTATTCATATTTAAAGGGAATTAAAGAATTTAGTCAGCTGTTTCAACTAAAAAAGTTGGTTCTATGATATGGAAAAGCATTAAAAAGTTATAAGATTTACCAACAGGGTGCAGCACTATATTTTTTTGCATTTATGATAACAGCTAATTTGAACTAAGCAGCAACAAAAACTGATTCGCAATGAGAACTGTCAAAGTAGGATTGTTTACAGTTATGTTTATGTTTTTCATTTCATGAATAATTTGTGATATTTTGCGAATTGTTGATAATTTATTTTTCTCTATTGTTTAGGTGAAGCGGTAGAACATTATGGCTATGGTAGATGTGTAATACTATAAAATACTGTAAATTTAAAAAAGCAAATGTTATCAAACTGTGTCCTCCCTTATTGCAAACGCAAAGCTTGAGTATAACTGCAATAAGCATTTTATACTTATATTCCAACCCCGTACGAAGGACGGGTACTCTGCTAGTTAATTAATAAATTAAACTAATTTAATTTTGGGTGTGTTAAGACTCTTTCAACACCCTGTATAATCGGTTTATACAAAATCTGGAATCGCCGCCAAATTGTAAGGGTCTTCATAGTAATTGTGGTCAGAGTAAAATCGTGGACATCTGCCGTGGTTGTGGAGGAACGTGGACATCTACTACGTTCACGGCAAAATAGTGAACATCATGCATGATCGCGGAGACATCATCTTTGTCTTCTACGATCGTGGCGAAATCATGAATGTCTCCTGTGGTTCCGGAAAACAGTGAACATCTTGCACGATCGCGAAGACATCATCTTCGTCTCATCCTATCACGGTGAAATCATGAACGACTCCTTTGGCCACAGAAATAGTTAACATCTTGTGCTAGCGCGGATACATCATCTTTCGTCTCCTTCAATCATGACAAAATTGTGAAGATCTTTCGAGTTTGCGGGGACATGATCTTCGACTCCCGCGGTCGCGATAAAATCCCCTGGACAGCTTCTGCGATCGTAGATGAATTATGGAAATATTTTGCGGTCACACTGATTTAATCAAATCTCCCGCAAAACAGATTATCGGTGAAATAGTTTATTGAGAAAAGAATCTGAGGTCCCAAGTGAGGCCCCCGGCAACAAATATTTGAACGGATGGTGTTTTTGGCCTCTAGGGACCTCAAAACGAAAAAGTACATCGGTCCCGGGTCCAGGTCTTACCATGAGTACTACGGTAATAGCTTATTCCCTATATGGGAAATTCGCTTAAAGATCATCACACCAGCGTGAATGTTTTATTCATATCATTTACAAAATAACTTACAAAAGAAAAATCGGACAATAATTACAGAAATTTTTCCCAGTGCAAATTTGCCACAGAGGTGCTGCTATCTATCGGGCTAGAAACACAACTTTTTCAGGGATGTTTAGCCTTAATGTCTATCTCATGAACATGAACTCTGTTGACTCAAATAGGAGCAAATATACAGTTTTTCATAGCTTAGCTGATGTATAAAAATACACTCTTTGGATGGGGGCTGAATCTCAATTAACTAGCATAAAGTTGTTAAAAGACATTGATCAGTTAATATAACCAAACATATCAAAATTACCTTAGAAGCCAGAATTGGTAATACTGTTAGTTCGAATGATTTTATGTCAACGGCATACTGCCCCACTCTCATATTGGATCTTGCTGTTGTTTCACTGGAACAAACAGGTGAAAAAGTATTATTACATTTTTACAACAATTAATTGACATTTGGCCAATAACAATTTACTATATTTTTTACTTTGATATTTTAAATCAACATCTTAATTGAGGAGGGGGGCATGCACTACTGCCCTTGGGAAGCTCTGGACACTTTTTTCTACAGCGACAGACACTTTGTATACTCAGACAAACCCTTAACTTACATAATTAAACCCCTTTGTCAAATAGTTAGTTGTTAAAGTTTAAGTTTGTTAGTTTTACAAGATTAAAAGTTTGATAAAACTGAAATAAGTTGAGAGAGTTTGATCCACAGTTTTTGTATTTCCATTGTAACAATTTAAGTTGAACCAGCTGACATTTAGTACATTAATTTAATCCATGCCTTTGGCACACTCCGGGCGAAGGACAAAAACTAACAAATCCTCACTTCAAGTGGATATAAATGGAGTTGAAAGTTTCCTGTATGCTTTAATAGATCGTTTGCAATATGCTATCGTTCGAATTAGGTTTTCTAGAGACGATAACTTTGTACAATCAATGTCAAAAGGACTTCCTTTACTTGTGGTTTCTTGAGTTGCAGCCATAACTTCTTGGTTAGATGTGGGAAGTTCACAAAGTGTTCAATGTGTCTTGGTAAGTTTGTTCTGACATTGAAGTGATTTGATTAAAGTCATTTCGTGGCCATTCATGTTCCGATGAACCTAGAAATTCTGGGCCTGACCACCATACCTGGCTCTCCTGCAACTTATTAATAGTCAATCCGCAAGTTGCCAAATCTGTAAGATTGTTACTAGAAGGTTCGTAATGAAATTCTACATCGGTATGTGATTTAATTTCCGAGAGTCTTCGCTCAACGAACTTTGGTAGTATCCTATTTGTATTCAACCAATGGAGAACACATTGTGAGTCTGTCCAAAGTATTTTTCCTACAGTTACTTAACAATTTACATGTTCTCTCACTGATTTGAGAAAGCAAAGTGGCCAATTCGCTCATCAGTGAGACAATGTTAACATTGTCTCACTCTAATTACTCTCTCTCACTCCATATTTGCAACATGAAGGGACGAAATAGTGAGCGCGTAACATGCAGACAACGTTGTATGCGCGCGAAATACGTTGGCAGCACTGGCTGTAAATCAGCTGGTCAGCTGTTGTACTGTTGTATTTGTCACTTCACATTAAATGTTATGTTAAAAGTTCACTTCTGTGTAAAAATATGTTATACGTTTCTTTACCAATTTATTTGTTTTATGGTAACTGTAGGAAAAATATAATGTGCAACTCGAGTGCAAAGTGCTATTGCCTCAGTCGAGAAACCATTCCTCACTCACCTACGGCTCGTGAGTAAGGATTTCTCTCAAGTGAGTCAATTGCTCAGTTTTCTCACTAGTTGCACAAATAACTATTTCGTGTCACAGAAGTCTTCAGCGCAGTTTCAGTAAACTTTAATGATCTCACCCCAATTAAAACACCAAGTAATTCCAATCGTGGTATAGTGATGTTTGGCTTAGACTTAGGGGTTATGACATTTAGAGAAAATAAGTATTGATTTTGTCGTGGATGTATTATTACTCTTTAATCACAAATAAACAGCTGTAGCGTAACAATCTTTAGATGCATCAGTGAAACAATGTAACTCTAAAGTATCTCCAATGATTCCAACATATCTTGGATTACATACCTCAGGAATTTTAAGTAGGTTTGATTGAATCTGCATCCATACCTTTGTAAGTTCTGAGTTCAGCTCTACATCCCAATCAATGCCTTCAAGCCACAAGTTTTGAATGAATAACTTAGCTTTCGAAACTACAGGAGTAAATAAACCCAAAGGATCAAAAATGGAAGCTACTAGTTTCAGTGCAGTCCTCTTCGTTACGACACATGGTTCAACTTTAACTGGTTTTACAGAGAGCGTGTCTTTGAGTGTATCCCAAAACACAAACACTGTTTTCATTTTCAGTAATAACTTTATCATCAGGAATACTTGCCATAAATAGCTTAGAATTTGAGCACCAACCCCTTAGATTCATACTAGCTTGTGAAAAAGTAGTTTCACTCATTTGGAAAAGAATAACCGCGTCCTGACTGGTTTGAGTTCCAGATATCATGTTGTCGACATAAAAGGAATGTTTCAAGCGTTCAGAAATCCCAGAAAGTTGAGAGTGGAGTAAGTGATGTTGTATAGTTGCATTCAATAGAAAAGGACTAGAAATTACTCCAAATGGCACTCTACAAAATCTATAAGCTTCAACATTGTTTTCTAGGGAAAGAGAGGATTTATCCTTAAGCCACAAAAACTAGTAACATCCCTGTCAGATTCCTGTAAATTTAATTGTAGAAATGCTTTTTCGATGTCCACAACAATACCAACAGGATTCATGCGAAATCTGAGAAGTAGACTACACAAATCTTCTAAAATTACCGGTCCACGGTACAAGCAATCGTTTAAACTGTTATTTGTCTTTTTACTCTTTGATGATGCATCATACACAATTCTTAGTTTCGTTGTGATTTTACACTCATTGATAACTGGGTGGTGTGGGATATAGTGACAAACTGTTAAGTCATCGTGTTGGGTATCTGCGTTGCGTTGAATTAAAAGTTGAAAATAAACTTATAATAAAAAATGACTTAAGAGCTTTGTGGACTGTAAAATTGTGTATATTTTGAAGAAAAAATGAATATAGGTAACAGATGTTAATTAAATCAGCACAAAACAAATGTTATAGAGAAAACAAGCAATATGATAATTTGACAAAGAGTATCAAACACATCGTTAGGAGGAGCCTTTTCAATAATTCCGTTACAGAGTTGATCCTTGATTGTTTTATCGTACTCTTCAAGCACACTAGAATTGATTTTAAAACGGTACAAAAGTGAGTTAAGTCTTGAAAGTGTCAAATTGTAGTTTTTTGGTAAAATGGTAAGTCAGGGGGATACTCCTTCCAAGACCAACCAACCGAATACCTACTATTTTCATGCTTAATAGTTTCATTGAACTGACCCAAAGCTATATCATCATCATTTTGATGAGGGCAATCACGAATCCCTATACTATCCAAACTCCATAGGTCTTTAATATGTAAATCTTGTACAAACTGTGAGTCTGGTTCCCCAAAATGATTCCTTAAATTAAAAACATTTGTAGGTTGTGACATAGTGAGGAAGGACGTTGAGTAAGTGTTTGATTTTGCATCATTTGGTGATTTTTCCCTCCCACTTAAAATCCAGCCAACCTTAGATCTTATTAAACGGTTAATTATATCGAAATATTATGAATACAAAAGTTGTAGCTCTTTCTTTGGCGAACATTCTTCACATTTAATGTTCTGTTATAGGATGAATAGTTTTTGAGTAATCGGGGAAAACTGGTTTTTGGACGCCATTTTCCAAGATGGCGGCCGTAGCACAAGTTTTTACTCGAGGACTTTTAGTATGTTATTCCGGAAGTAAGATGCAATATAAGTACCAAGTTTTACACTTATAAGAGTTTTTTTAGGTAATGGAGAAATTTTGATTTAAAATGACTACACACTAGGCCTAATTATATTAGAATTCATTTCCTACTTCTGGAACGTCAACTATTAATAAATAATAATGTTACCTTCTATCCTTCTAAATTTGATGTAGTTCACAACGCGTTTCGTCAGCACAGTGACACCATCGAGTGATCCGCTATAGCTTCATCTTCAATATTAACATAAAATAGTCATTACTCAATAAATGTGTGTTTGTGTATTGTGTAATGACTGTTTTATGTTAATTTTGAGGACGAAGAAATAGCAGATCACCTGATGATGTCACTGTGTTGACAAAACACATCGTAAACTATACCAAATTTGGAACGGTTAAGGTTAAGTTAAGTAAGTAAGTCAGGTTAAGCTAACAGGTTAAGTTAAGTAAGTAAGTTAAGTAAGTAAGGTTAAGTTAAGGTTATTATTTATCACTTTCGTGTACAATAAATAAATGTTAGGAGGAATGCAGAGAAATAAAACATATCAAACACTGGCATCAAGCTTGTAACTCATTGTGTTACTTAATCTGTCCTGGCTAGAACTGCTCTCTTATCGTCCAGGGTTACATCATCAAACTTGTAACTCATTACGTAACTTACTCTGTCGTGGCTAGAACACTGTTCTCTTATCGTCCAGGGTTACATTGCAATGTTCCCCACCTTATTAACTGGGGTTTATATAAAGATTACTTGACAATAAATAGGCTAGTTACAAGTTAACACATATATATTTTACTAGGTGTACCCGTGGGCTTTGCCCCGTTTAACTTTATAAGTGAGCTCGTTCGCAAGGCTCAATCACTTCCTGGTTGAAGTTCGTTCGCTACGCTCACTCACTTTTAGGTTGGAGCTCGTTCGCTGCGCTCACTTGCCTTCAGGTTAGCTCGTTCGCAACGCTAACTCGCCTCCAGGTTGAAGTTCGTTCGCTACGCTCACTCACCTTTTGGTTGCAAATTAGCTGTTGTCATAAATGTAAAAGAAATAATAGTGCTGCACCCTGTTGGTAATCCTTGTAAATTTAATGCTATTGAACATCATAGAACAGAACCAACTTGTTTAATTGAAACAGCTGTTAAGATTCATGAATTCCATTTAAATATGAGTACCGGTACTCATAAGGTTAACATGGGAAACTCCAGAGCCACTGGGGCGGAGCCCGAGAGTCCGATCAGGCTTGGTTTTCCTATTTAATGCCTAAAGAATCAGTGTACCAAATTTCAACCTCCTAGGTAAATGGGAAGTAAGAGAATTAGTGATGAGTGAGTGAGTCAGTCAGTGAGGGCTTTGCCTTTTATATACAGTATATAATAATAGACTAGCTGTACCCGCGGGCTTTGCCCCGTTTAACTTTATAAGTGAGCTCGTTCGCAAGGCTCAATCACTTCCTGGTTGAAGTTCGTTTGCTACGCTCACTCACTTTTAGGTTGAAGCTCGTTCGCTGCCCTCACTTGCCTTCAGGTTAGCTCGTTCGCTACGCTAACTCGCCTCCAGGTTGAAGTTCGTTCGCTACGCTCACTCACCTTTTGGTTGCAAATTAGCTGTTGTCATAAAATGTAAAAGAAATAATAGTGCTGCACCCTGTTCGTAATCCTTGTAACTTAAATGCTATTGTTACTTAGTTTTCCTATTTAATGCCCAAAGAATCGGTGTACCGAATTTCAGCCTCCTAGGTAAATGGGAAGTGGGAGAATTAGTGAGTCAGTGAGGGCTTTGCCTTTTATAAGTATAGATATTGATAACATTTGGCAAATTTATTTATTTCATCCTATGCTATTGACGTAGGGTCAAAAACACTATTTACCTTCCCCGTAGCAGCAAACCTAAGCACTCGTTAAATCTAATATTATTTAAATAGGGAATAAATATGTCTTATTTATGGAAATACTAGCTGAGTACCCGTCTTTCGTACGGGGTTGGTATACAATGCTTATTGTAGTTAAATATGCCCTACTCGTGCTTTGCGTTTGCAATGAGAGAGGACATGTTTTGAGAAAATTTGGTTTACTATAATCTACGGTATACTATAGTATATAGAATATCTACCATAGCCATAATGTTCTACCACTTCACCTAAACAATAGAAAGAAGTAAAGTTCTCACACTCAGGTTTTTGTTGCTGCTTGGTTCAAATTAGCTGTTGTCATAAATGTTTAAAGAACTAATGGTGCTGCACCCTGTTGGTAAACCATATAACCTTTTAATGCTATTGAATATCATAGAAACAAATTGTGTAGTTGAAACAGCTGGCAAAATTATTTAATTCCTATTAATATGAATACTCATAAGGTTAACATGGGAAACTCTAGAGCCACTGGGGCGGAGCCCGAAAGGGTTTTTGAGGTAAGAATATGTCTATATGTTAATCGGAAATGTGAGCTATCATCATACCAAATTTCAACACAATCCGACCAGTAGTTAATGCGTGATTGAACTTCAAACAAACAAACAAACAAACCAACAAACAAATAAACAAACAAACACACAAACTTTCACATTTATAATATTAGTATGATTTTAACAACAATAACATTGATTTAACGAGTGCTTAGGGTTGTTGCTACTGGGAAGGTAAACAGTGTTTTTTGACCAAACGTCAAAAGTATGATTTGAAATAAATAAATTTGCCAAAATAGATCAACATATATCGATAAACAAGTAAACTACAACAGTTTTCCTTTTCTCCATAAGAATAACATGGGAATTTTTAATTTGCACTTATTTTCTCTGTAACCATTAGGCTTACAACAATGCTTCAATATACTAAATTATTTATTTTTTTTTTACTCTAAAAAATGGTTGGGAAATAAATTCCAAAATTTTATGTTATTCAGGTCAAAAATGTGAAACCCCCATTTTTACCCCATAAAACCCCATTCTCATGGTCCAATCATGCTGGTTTGCTAACTCGTTTGAATAAATGTAGGTTTACATGTTTATACCAAATTTCATTAAAATCGGATAATTTTTGTTCGAGTTATCGTGCTAACGGACACACACATACATATATATATATATACCTATATGAATTTGAACGGATGGTGTTTTTGGCCTCTGGAGACCTCAAAACAAAAAAGTAAATCGGTCCCAGGTCCAGATCTTACCATGAGACCTACGGTAATAGCTTATTCCCTATATGGGAAATTCGCTAATATTCCCGATATGGGAAATTCGCTAAAATGAACTTGAGCGCCTTCTCGAGAGTCGCGAGGACTGTTGACGCATCCCGCATGACAGAAAACAAAGTTTACAGTAAAGGTAGTAAGGCTGTCTTCCATAAGACCTGTACTGCACGGTGAACGTGGAATTGAGTATAGAACTGCTCTCTTATCGTCCAGGGTTGCACCATCAAATTTGTTACTCATTCTGTAACTTACTCTGTCCTGACTAGAACTGTTCTCTTATCGTCCAGGGTTACAACATCAAACTTGGAACTCATTAGGTAACTTACTCTGTCCTGGCTAGAACTGCTCTCTTATCGTTCAAGGTTACAACATCAAACTTGTAACTCATTATGTTACTTACTCTGTCCTCTGTCCTGGCTAGAACTGCTCTCTTATCGTCCAAGGTTACAGCATCAAACTTGTAACTCATTCTGTAACTTACTCTGTCCTGACTAGTACTGTTCACTCATCGTCCAAGGTTACAACATCATACTTGTAACTCATTAGGTAACTTACTCTGTCCTTGCTAGAACTGCTCTCTTATCGTCCAAGGTTACAACATAAAACTTGTAACTCATTATGTTACTTTGTCCTCTGTCCTTGCTAGAACTGCTGTCTTATTGTCCAAGGTTACAACATCAAACTTGTAACTCATTATGTTACTTACTCTGTCCTCTGTCCTGGCTAGAACTGCTCTCTTATCGTCCAAGGCTACAACATCAAACTTGTAACTCATTATGTTACTTACTCTGTCCTCTGCCCTGGCTAGAACTGCTCTCTTATCGTCCATGGTTACAACATCAAACTAACTTGTAACTCATTATGTAACTTACTCTGTCCTCTGTCCTGGCTAGAACTGCTCTCTTATCGTCCATGGTTACAACATCAAACTAACTTGTAACTCATTCTGTAACTTACTCTGTCCTGACTAGTACTGTTCTCTTATCGTCTAGGGTTACAACATCAAACTTGTAACTCATGATGTTACTTACTCTGTCCTCTGTCCTAGCAAGAACTGCTCTCTTATCGTCCAGGGTTACAACATCAAATTTGTTGCTCGTTCTGTAGCTTACTCTGTCCTGACTAGAACTGCTTTCTTGTAGTCTAGGGTTCCACCATCAATTTTGTTACTCGTTCTGTAACTTACTCTGTCCTGACTAGAACTGTTCTCTTATCGTCCAAGGTTACATCATCAAACTTGTAACTCATTAGGCAACTTACTCTGTCCTGGCTAGAACTGCTCTCTTATCGTCCAAGGTTACAACATCAAACTTGTAACTCATTATGTTACTTATACTCTGTCCTCTGCCCTGGCTAGAACTGCTCTCTTATCGTCCAAGGTTACAACATTAAACTTGTTACTCATTATGTTACTTACTCTGTCCTGGCTAGAACTGCTCCCTTATCGTCCAAGGTTACAACATCAAACTTGAAACTCATTATGTTACTTACTCTGTCCTCTGTCCTGGCTAGAACTGCTGCCTTATTGTCCAAGGTTAAAACATCAAATTTGAAACTCATTAGGTAACTTACTCTGTCCTGGCTAGAACTGCTCTCTTATCGTCCAAGGTTACAACATCAAACTTGTAACTCATTATGTTACTTATACTCTGTCCTCTGCCCTGGCTAGAACTGCTCTCTTATCGTCCAAGGTTACAACATTAAACTTGTTACTCATTATGTTACTTACTCTGTTCTCTGTCCTGGCTAGAACTGCTCTCTTATCGTCCAAGGTTACAACATCAAATTTGTAACTCATTAGGTAACTTACTCTGTCCTGGCTAGAACTGCTCTCTTATCATCCAGGGTTACAACATCAAACCCAGTTCGTCTTCCTTGTACCCTAACCTCTTCAGTGTAGAACCCATGGCATGGGATTTTTTGTTTCTTTAAAGATGTACACACCTTCTTTACTAATGTTGTTTTTCCAATTCCTAAAATCAGGTATAGTAAGTTAGATGAGTTACTAAAACAACTAAATAATACCCCCGACGCAGCAAACCTGCAGACTAAGCGAATTTCCATTTACCTGGCTGGATTTCTACTAAAATATACCCTGAAAATTGTCAGATTTATTTCCTACTAGCTGTACCCACGGGCTTTGCCCCGTTTAACTTCATAAGTAATCGCATGGCTCAATCACGTCCCGGTTGAAGTTTGCTCGCTACGCTCACTCACCTTTAGGTTGGAGCTCGTTCGCTGTGCTCACTTGTTTTCAGGTTAGCTCGTTCGCTACGCTAACTCGCCTCCAGGTTGATGTTCGTTCGCTACGCTCACTCACCTTTTGGTTGCAAAATTAGCTGATGTCATAAATTTTAAAAAGTCATCCCTTTTATTGTTTATAATACTTTGATAAAGGTTTTTTATGTTTTAATATTTAACATTGGAGTATTTAAACGTTGTTAAGTGCACAGGTGTGCTGCGATTGGGGTTTAATACATTTGGACTTATTCAAAAGTAAAATAGTTTTCTGTGCTGCACTCTGTAGAAACACTGTGGCACTACTTCAAATCATGACTAATGCTAATACAGAATGTTGTAATTATTCAAACCTCACTGAGCTAAAATTATAACTGGAGGTAGCAATGCCATGGCAGAAGTCTGTCAAAAGCGTGTCACTGATTTTGTTAGGTTGGTATAGCAGTGAGTTTTCTTATCATAGCAATAACATGGCTTCTATAACTAGGTTGGTATAGCAGTGAGTTTTCTTATCCAATAACATGGGTTCTTATACCTCACACCTCACGCAAACATGGCGGCTGGCGACACGCATCTTTGACATGCAGTCTTCAATATTACAGCTCAGTGTCAAACCTACAAAACAGTTGGTGAAAGTAAACATCTGCTTTTAAATTATATTTATTTGTAAACATTGTAGATCAAAAAGTCTGACATTGGCCCACTTAAAACCCTCTGGGGTAGAGCCCTTTTGACAGATCATAACCAAGCTTCACTCGAACCATCCTTGAAAGATGCTTAATAATGCCTGAAAGTTTCATTACAATCTGTCGAGCGGTTTCGGAGTCCATAACGTATATACATATATATATATATTTATATACACACATACATAGTTCCTCTTTTATAGATAAAGATTTAAATAACATTAATTTTAATGAGTACCTAGGTTTGCTGCTACAGGGAAGGTAGTGGGGTGTGTTTTTTATTGAAATGTCGATAGCTTAGTATAAAATAAACAAAATTGCCAAATTTGATTAAAACATATCCATAAACAAGCAAACTACAAAAGTGTATTTATTCTCTATAAGAATAATATGGGAATTTTAAATTTAATGTTTTTTTAATTATCTCCGTAACCGTTAGGCATACAACAACGCTTCAATATAAAAAATTATTTATTTTTTAAGCTCTACAAAATGGTCTGGAAAGAAATTGTGAAATTTTATTCTTTGAGAGTAAAAATGGGAAAAACCAATTTTTACCCTATAAAACCCCCCATAAACCCCTGTACCCATAGTCCGATCATGCTGGTTCGCGAACTTGTTTGAATACATGTAGGTTTGCACGTTACTACATAATTTCATCAAAATCGGATCATTTTTGCTCAATTTATCGTGCTAATAACAGACACATATATATATATAAATATATATATATATGAATTTGAACGGAAGGTGTTTTTGGCCTCTGGGGACTTCAAAACGAAAAAGTAAATCGGTCCCGGGCCCAGGTCTTATCATGAGTACTACGGTAATAGCTTATTCCCTATATGGGAAATTCGCTAAAATCATAAATAATTCTTATCAATTTGTATTCAGAACCAATTGGGGAACAAAGTTGAGAATGAAAAGGTAATTACTAGTGAAATACTAGGTAACTGTTGTACAGGGTGGGGCAGGGAAGTATCCCTAATTATGAAGGTACATTTAAAGACAACCAAAAATGTTAGAACCAAACTTTTTATTGAGATTAAAAGGTCACGTCTGGGAGTTTATTTTAATATAACTTAACTTGGTTTTAAACAGCATATGCTGCAAGTGGTGTCACTAATCTTAAATGCATTGCTATATTCTGGTTCTGGAGTTCATAATAACTTTGTGAAGCATTTGTTGTGGAATGCGGCAAAATTCAAGGTGAATTGCATCCTTTAAGGCATCTAGGGTCTTCCCTTGAACTACCCTAGGCTTAGCATCACTCCAATAGAGCACATCATGCTTATTTACCGCTCCAGAAATATGGAAGTGTGCCTCGTCACTAAACAAAAACTGAGCAGCATGAAGTAGTCCCGCAATTAAGATTTCACATGCCTGCATTCGTTTGTTGCCAGTCCCGTTGTGTGAGTTCATGAGCAACTACCCTCTTGTATAGATGGAGGTGTAGGTCCCCATGGAGAATACGAGGCACAGTATGACTAGAAAACGCCAGCCCGGATGCATGCTTACAACCAGAACTTTGAGGAGACTGCTAAATCGATCTTCTGACAAGGTCAATGTTTTCAGGACTCCGGACGGTTCTTTGAGCTCCAAATATCCTTCGCAATACACCACCAAATACACGAAAGTAATTCACCCACACCAAATTGTAACAGCTTTGCGACAGGCCACCCGATAACCCGACAGCCAATGGTAGCTGCACAGCAACAATAGACAGATTTTTGAAAAAAAAATACATCTCGAGTGCAAAAGCATATTGCTCACTCGAACAAGCCATGCCTACTACTGAAAGTGATATTCTTAAAAATTCCCAAAACAAAAGCTTCATTTGAGCCTAACCCCATTCCTCCAGCACACCCCCACTACTCACAGTGCCATCTTAAAAGTAGGGATATTTCCCTGCCCCACCCTGTACTTCAGGGTTTGTTTTGAAGAAATACGAGACAGTAGGCTATCTTTACATTCAAAGATCTGTAGGCTATATCAATTTGATATGGGGTTATGCTCGGAGGTTAAAAATTGATTTATCAAGTAGAACTGAGTTGAATGATACTATTTTTTTTTTTTGCCCTAGGACGCTAGGCACGAGCCTGGGATTGTTTTTCACATTACTTCAGGCTAGACCTAGGAGTTGCGGCATTATCACTTGGATAAAATCCATTGGCGACTTGGCGGGGATCGAACCCGGGTAAATGAAACTATTACAAAAGTTAATATTGAACTTAACTATTAAACTAGCTCATTACCTCTTCTAAGATTAACATGCTGTTCATTACAAATAACCGAGACAGTAGTAATTTGTTTAAAGTTCATATTTGGGGGAGCGAGCTGGTCTAGTGGTTAGAGCGCGGGACTCCGGTTCCTGGGGTCCAGGGTTCAAACCCCGCCAAATCACCAATGGATTTTATCTAAGTGATATTGCCGTAACCCCTAGGTCTAGCCTGAAGTAATGTGAAAAACAATTCCGGGCTCGTACGTGCCTAGCGTCCTAGAAAAAAAAATCATATTTGGTGATGGCAAGTTTACATTATTTAAGAGTTAAGTGCAGAATTTTTTTTATCATAATTAGTAGAACAAAGTTTTTACGATGTTTCAAGATCTAAAATAATAACACATTCATGTGGCCTGGAAACAAAGTAATTTGTCAAGCAAATTATCTCAGCTTTTTATAAGTTTTTATACAAATGAATTCTAATAGTATATTTTGTTCCTAGGGCCGAAAATTAGGTTTTGTTGGCTCGAGATAGTTTTTGAGTTTGAGTACTTAAAACGATCGAGAGCTGCAAAACCATTTCGGACCGTGATACGAACACTATTTTTCACCACACTATACCCGGTTACCACTATTCACCAGAATAATAACTGACACTAACAGTCAACACAACTACAGCTTAAAAATTATTGTGAAGAAATATTTTAATGTAATAAATAGTTGCTAGACAGCGGTGGCATTAAAACACTAGCGTCTCATTTTCATCTTCCAGGAACTGATGAGAACCTTTTCTGCAAAGGAGTGGGGGATTGTGGGAGTGCCCCTCAAGTCGATTTAAGAAAATCTTAAAATTTTTTTTAGGCCTATAATTTTTTAATTATAAAATTAATTTTACAATTTTTAATTATAAAAAAACTGTCATAACCTAACCTAACCAACCAAACTTGCTGATAATATAAAAAGATATCAGATGAAAATCAAATGAAGGTTTACTTATAATTTTTTATTATAAAATTAATTTTTAAATTTTTTATTATAAAAAGAAACTGTCATAACCTAACAGAACCAACCAAACTTGCTGATAATATAAAAAATATATAAGATAAAAATGGAATGAAGGTTTACTAATTTTAAAAAATAGTTCTGTTCATAAAAAAAATTATAAATGCCTCAAATTCTAACAAAAGATGTACAGTTAAGAAGTATTCGCATTCTAAGCAAAATCTTGGACAAAAAGTTAGTGTTCGCCGGCGGGATTCGAACTGGAGACCTCCAGATCACCAGTCCGAGACGCTATCAACTACACCACGAACACCGATGGAATCATATAGTCTTTCTACGGTAATGGTGTTCCCTTAAGAGAAGAGTGACGTCACCCCCCACTCTCTAAAGAGGTTATCATCAGTTCCTGGAAGAGGAAAACGAGGCGCTAACTGGCTATTGCAATTCTGTGGATACTGATTTGTATTTAAAATGCATTAATGTTTTAAGAAAATAAGCGAACAACTGATTTTTGGCCCGAGGGAGGTAAAACATGCTCAGTCCCCAAATGTTGATTGCAGCTGGCATCGACAGCAATATGTTGCTTTCAGCCTCCAATAAACGTTTGTAAAACAACTAAAAACATCGTAGTGTGGTGAAAAGCATTTGTTCATTACTAAACTATAGTAGCAAATGTTGTAATCCACATTATAATACAAGTTTGTTGTCAAACATATAATATTGTTCTATGTTATGTCAGTGTTAGAAAAATTGTGACATGTGCTAGATAATGCACTCATGATTGATTACATTACCCTGGTTATTTACTTATTTGTATCGTAATTTTATGTATTTACATTATACAATTATGTAATTAATTTTTCATTCAAGCAGTTAAATCTTACACAAATGTAATAAAATATAAGTGCAGAATTCAAAATTATATACCTGGAGGGCCAGTAATAAAAAAATGTGTGGTTACCATTTTATTAAGCTTCTAAAGATACTTTGTTATTTTGCTTGTAACAGCTACTTCTGAAAAAAAAAAAGAATTACATTAATTAAAAATGCTTGAACAACAACTGCAACTGCATACAATCCATAGTTAAAATATCTAATCCTGAAAGTCAGCATTCAAGTTGTTCCGTTTATGAACCTATAATAAAGAGTAGATCAATTATAAAAACTGAATTGAAAAGGCTATTTGAAAAAAGTTGTAGGTAAACACTTTTTTCCTTCCTCTCACACATTCTTTCTTTAACCTAATGTTTTATTGATTACTAGCTGGCCCGACAGACGTCTTCCTGTCCTAATGTGGTTTTATGTCATATGCTCGTTCATTTTCAAGATGAGCTCGTCCGCATGGCTCAATCACGTCCTGGTTGAAGTTCGTTCGCTACGCTAACTCGCCTCCAGGTTGAAGTTCGTTCACTACGCTCAGGTCATATGGATAATTTGTCACTACTTTTTAATGAAACAGCTGTTTATATTTAAATTGTATTTTATTTTAAACAACACATATTATATAGGTAGTTACTGAATTTGTCAAAATGATATACAGTATTAGCAATGGATTTTTTAGATTTTAACATAGATTTTCTTCTGCATCATGTCATGTTTTGTAATATAACATTTGTGCGGTGTAATTTATAATAAAGAGGAAAAAGTCGAGGGTTTTGGTATAAAGAGGATAATTTATTACGAGAAAAATGAATACGTGATGTTATGAGCGGTGATTCGAGACGAATGAATGAACAATGCGAATTGACATATGGTAATGTGATGGGAATTACAGATGGACTGTTAAAAACAAAGACATATAAAATTAATACAAAAAACAAAGGCAACTTGACTGAACATACCGCCCCCTTTGAACCAACAAGGTTCAACAAAAGAGAAATTGAAAAAATATAAAATCGTTATGAGAATTGACCAGAGTGGGTTGTAAAATTATTTAAAGAATGCAGCTTGATGCTTTGAAGACACTTGAATGATGGTCTTAAATGAGGATCCAGCTGGTCTGTAGCTAGGAGGAGCTGGTATGTTTTAGCAAACAGGGTCTACATTGAGGTTTTCTTTCTTGAGGTTCCACTTGAAACAACGCTGATGAGGGGTCTTAAAATATTCTTGACTCCAACGGCAGCATAGGCTTTGGGTGATGTTTTGAGGTAAATTATCAATAAGAGGTGAGATCTTTGTTGGGTCAGGAACAGTTGTCAGAGAAGAGTTGATAAGAAAATGGCCAGGAGTTACAGCTGTCAGTTTCGAAGGTTTTGAGTTTGCTATTGCTTCTTTTTGTTCTTGATTGGAGTGATTTTTCGTTTTGAGGTCCCTAGAGGCCAAAAACACCATCCGTTCAAATTCATATATACAGGGTGATCAACTCAAGGAGGCCACCATTGGGAAATCGGAAACGGTAAGAATTAGAGAAAACTTTAAATGGGGGACATTCCTTTATTTTTTGTGGCAGGTAAAAATATGATTTTAGTTTTTTTATCATGTTTTCGGATAGAATATGCAATTTAAAAACTTTTTTAGCCTTGACATTTTTTCGATAAACCCATTCGTTTAGGACACAGCCTATGGAAAAATGACTTCCGGTGTACATTTTACATCATGTAGCTCCTAAACGAGTAAGTTTAGAGCAAAATTGCAAGAAGTAAATTAGTCTTAGAATTGCATCTACATTCCTTAAAGACTATAAAATAAAAAGTTTTCCACTTTTCAAGTTTGCCGCCATTTTTTAAATAATATAATTCAAGTACCTTGTTATGCATCTCGACAGACGGCTTACATGGCATTCACACATTTGGAACAAACGACTTCATTTAAATTTAAAAACAAACAAACTAAATTGGCTCATTGGTCGAAATTCAAAATTATCTGTTGAAAATAAATTACTTTTATACAAAATTATATTGAAACCTATTTGGACCTACGGTATCCAACTCTGGGGAACCACTTCCAACTCAAACATAGAAATAGTTCAAAGGTTTCAATCGAAAACACTGAGAAAAATTTTACAAGCACCTTGGTTTGTCACAAATAAAGTAATTCATCAAGATACAAAATTACCCTATGTTAAAGAAGAAATAAAGAAACAAAGTGAAAAATACCAAAGAAAATTAGAAACCCATCCAAATTTCCTGGCAGTTAACCTCCTCGACAATAGTGAAGCTACATATAGGCTCAAAAGAGTTAATCCAATAGACCTTCCAAATCGTTTTTAGTTGAACTTTTTAAAAGTTTTTGTATGTTAGTGCACTTGATGGAATGTAACTAACCCATGTTAAAATTGTTATTAAATTTACTTATTATTCTAGTATAGAATAGATTGTAAATAAATACTTGTTAAAAAAAAAAATATATATTTTTAATGAATTTTATGGTCTTTTTGGAATGTGGATGCAATTGTAAGACTTTTTTACTCTTCGCTTTTTTGCTATAAACTTACTTGTTTAGGAGCTACATGATGTAAAATGTACACCGGAAGTATCAATAATAGCCATAAATATCTACTGTCTTTATCTATAATTATTGATATACCAAGTCTCACTACTTTATCTATAGGCTATTGTTAAAAAAATATAGCCAATCCAGGACTTTTCAACCATACGTATAACGCCAACACGAAATTTTTCCGTTGAACTCCTCCGCATTTCTTAGGCGATTTTGACCATTCATGTCTCATTAGAAAGAGCGTATCACGTTTATTTGCAAACCAACCTTACGTTTTTTAAATCCCTTGGGCTCAGCCCCAGTGGCTCTTAAAGAACCCATGTTATGCCTATGCAGAACATATTGATTTATTTATATTAGGATCAGCTCAATTAATTGCTGTTATGCAATTCAAGGAAATAATGTAGGCTACATTATTAACATGTTACTGATTTGTTTGAAATACTATATTTACTATTTCGATTTGGGTTTGCTGGAGGATAATTTAATCCATCTTACCAAACAATAAAAATTATTGGACAAAGTACTATATTTCATGAGCAATCATTGAAAGGACCTATTGAAGTCCTCATCAACCAAAAGAATGCCTACTAAAGCAAATCAAATTGAGACGAACATGTAATGCACAAAATCAGGTGGTTCTTAAGTATGTGAAAAAATATATCGCTATTCAAAAACAGACGGAAAACTTGTAAACATATTCGTGACAACGGGTGTAACATGGCTACATTATCAATGACAAACGTGGACAACCTTATACGAGTGTGAGTAAGTCCGAAAACAGAGTCTAAGTCCGAAAACAACTCTAAAAAACAATAAGCAATAAATTGCAAGAACCGTTGCTTATATCATTGGGTATACACGTATCTACTGACATGTATCCTCAATGCTTATATCGAACTGTTATATGTACATCGTGAGTATTTCCATTAGTTGTTCCATTTAGTTGTGTGTCCATTAGTATAATATTTTAGTTGACTCTTTTAAAGTCAGCGGAAATTGTAACTGTTATTACCCTTGAAATAATGTTTGTGTAGTACTTTGCAATCCTACCAATGCTTGTAGAATCATACGATTACAATTTTCTGGTTAGAATATGTCGCATAGAGTGGTGACTACTGTATCTTTTTGGTTTGCTTGTAAAACAGGATCAACAGAGATTTTCCATCGACTTAAACAATACGATACTCCCAAATTGTTCATTGCAATAACAAAATATCACACAGTTTGATGAATATTTGTGTGTAAACCACATACAGTACACCTGTATTCTATCTATTTTACTAAGACTTTATAGAAAATCACGCATTACGTGATCAGTGAAGAAAGACTGTATCCCATGTGTTTTATAGGTAAAGAAGACAAGGGCGGTCCAAGACATATATTTTGGGGGGGTCACCGGGGGCCTGGGGGGTATGGAATACCCTCCAAAAAGGAGGGGGGTCCTAGGGTTCCCCCCGGGAAAAATATATAAATAAATAAATATAGGCTATACAGGGTGATAAACTCAAGGAGGCCACCATTGGGATATCGGAAACGGTAAGAATTAGAAAAAACTTAAAATGGGGGACATTCCTTTATTTTTGTGGCAGTTAAAAATATGATTTTAGTTTTTTTTTTTACTCAGCCGCCATTTTCCAAAATGGCGGCCATATTTGAAATTTCTTATGGAACACCATCCGTTCAAATTCATATATACAGGGTGATCAACTCAAGGAGGCCACCATTGGGAAATCGGAAACGGTAAGAATTAGAGAAAACTTTAAATGGGGGACATTCCTTTATTTTTTGTGGCAGTTAAAAATATGATTTTAGTTTTTTATTATGTTTTCGGATAGAATAGGCAATTAAAATTCGCTAAAAACTTTTTTAGCCTTGACATTCTTTCGATAAACCCACTCGTTTAGGAGTTACAGCCTATGGAAAAATGACTTCCGGTGTACATTTTACATCATGTAGCTCCTAAACAAGTAAGTTTATAGCAAAAAAGCGAAGAGTAAAAAAGTCTTACAATTGCATCCACATTCCAAAAAGACCATAAAATTCATTAAAAATATGAATTATATTATTTAAAAAATGGTGGCAAACTTGAAAAGTGGAAAACTTTTTATTTTATAGTCTTTAAGGAATGTAGATGCAATTCTAAGACTAATTTACTTCTTGCAATTTTGCTCTAAACTTACTCGTTTAGGAGCTACATGATGTAAAATGTACACCGGAAGTCATTTTTCCATAGGCTGTAACTCCTAAACGAGTGGGTTTATCGAAAGAATGTCAAGGCTAAAAAAGTTTTTAAATTGCATATTCTATCCGAAAACATGATAAAAAACTAAAATCATATTTTTAACTGCCACAAAAAATAAAGGAATGTCCCCCATTTAAAGTTTTCTCTAATTCTTACCGTTTCCGATTTCCCAATGGTGGCCTCCTTGAGTTGATCACCCTGTATATATGAATTTGAACGGATGGTGTTTTTGGCCTCTAGGGACCTCAAAACAAAAAATTAAATCGGTCCCGGGTCCAGGTGTTACCATAAGTACTACGGTAATAGCTTATTCCCTTTATGGGAAATTCGCCAAAAACCTAATAGTTAGGCTATATAGAACAATATTACATTCAACCAGCTGTTAGTTAAAACAAATTATATGGGACTAAAACAAATCAATGATTACAAAGATTCCTTTAAAAAATAATTTGAACATCCTATTGTTTTACTATGCATATTTAATTAATCTGCCATCCTCATACCTAAGAATTGAATGTATCAATGGTCAGCATTACACATAGTATAAATAAGTCAACTCTATATGTCTTAAAATTTGTTTCCAAATGCTGAATTTGTGTCACAAATGCTGAATGTTTACAGCTGTTATGTTAAGCAAATTATATTCTACTAAAAGCTAGCTTAGAAGGTTAGCGTCGGCTGCTAGACTTTTTAAAAATTAAAACTTAATTTCTAAAAAAACTGGGACCCTTAATTATAATTATGGCTTTGACATTCCCTAGTTCTCAAAATTATCTTTCTTTCAACACAAAAATAATGAAAATCCGTCGACTGGTTGATTCAGAATGTGAAAAAACCCCATTTACGTTTTAATAATATATGATAGTTTGGACAGGTTTCAACCCTTCCGAGGCGTAATACATTTACACATAAAACATATGGACTTATTTCTTGATACCAGCTTACTTGCACTAGCTGAAAACGTTGCTAGTGGGAAGAATTAATTCCCAGGGTGATAGTAGTAGTAGGTTAATGAACTTTATCATGATTATACTTTGTTATAAATGCACGTAATAAAATATTGTCAAATTTTTATAATAAATATATTTTATTATGCTTAGTGAATAGTGGCCCAGGATCACTTATAGAATAAAATGGTTTATATTACCTGTCCGTCAGTGATCCTATTGTTGTCGTCTTATGCGACCGGTTTCAGGATTAAAATCCCATCATCAGGCTGATAAAAATGTCATGTCACTCAAGTTGAGGTCGTCGGTAAACACAAAAACACACACATACAACACGAAACACGAAAATACGGAATAACATTGCTACTGGCCAGTACAGGACACTACGACGCGGCACGGGTAGTTGCGTGGTCATGACTGACATGCAATAGACATTATTGTTTTTACACTTATTTATTATTACTCATCAAACAATGCTAAATGCTAAATAAATATATATAGCCTCGCTACAGGTTGGAAAAAAAGTCCTGGAACAGTTAAATTTAGAATATATTTTAAAAAGTAATAAAGGTAGAGCTTTAAAACTTGGTGAACAGCTAATAGGCATTAATAGTATATTTCATCACTAGGGCCTAAAGAGACTCTTTTTTACCCGAGGTGGAAAATGAGCGAGGGATGAAGACACTTTTTACCCGTGTGGTGAACTATATTTTTCGTCATATTGCATCATTATTATAACAAACTAAGCTAGGAAACGAAATAATTTTTATGTAAATATAAATATAACCTCTCAAAACAACTTCCAACTTGTTTCAATTCTGCTAATGCAAATAAGCAGCTGTTTAGTAATTGATTCAATCATTTTGTCTATTACGATTGTACATCATACGATCGATATATTGAGCAATCAATAACAATAGGCTAACACCTTACCTAATAAACTAATCGATAAATAATTTTGATCGATACGATTGCCACAATTGAAATGTACAACATTTTACAACAGCAGATTTTTACTCCCTAGAGAGTAAAAATGCAACTTTAGCCCCGCATGCATTAAAAACAGCTGTTTTTTCTGCAGTATGACGAAAAATCATTTTAACACATTATTCAGTGATGCGCTACCTCTTCAGGGAGACGGACCGCTAGGAGTCAGAAGAAAATCTTAAAAAAGGCCTTTACAAATTAAAGGCCTTTACACTAGTGGAATACAATGTCGCAAATTTGAACTCAAACGGACAACTGAGTCAAAAATGGCAGCCGCTCAAAGATATCTTGAATCTGTCATTTTGAATCTTTGAATGGCTGCTATTTTTTACTCAGATGTTTTGAGCTCAAACTAAGACCATTAACTTGATGTGCATATCAACCTATGCATACGTTTATGAATTTCTTCCGACTTCTAGCGGGCCTCCCTGAGGAGGTAACGTATATAATAGCAATGCGAATTCAATGCATCTTTGAATAGCTTTCATTTTTTATTTGGTTGTTTGTTTGAGTTCGGGTTTGCAGCATTGTATTTTATCAAACAAAAACCTTAAATTTGATGTGCATATCAACCTATGCTTACATTTAAGATTTTCTTCTACTCCTAGCAGGCCATCCCCCTGAGGAGGTAGCGCATCACTGAATAATGTGTTTAAATTATTTTAATGCCCAGTATCTGTGTACCGGTACCAAGTTTTGAAGCTCTATCTTTATTACTTTTTGAAATATTTAACCGTCCCAGGACTTTTTTCCCATTCCGTATACGGTATATATTTTTTCTATATCTGACAGTGTCTTAGTGCCACAGTTTTGGATTTGAATTACTGCGAAACTGTTGTACAATACAATGTTTTGGCATAAAGTTGTTTAACACGTTCAGTGCATCTATTGATGTAATGCGTCCCGAGCGCTCCTATCGTCCTACATCTATAGATGTAGTCGCGCCACTGCCACTACATTATTTCAGTATGAGCTTAGCCATTGCCGGGGAACGTTAAAACTGTTGCCAGCCTGTAGCTTAGAATGCAAGATTTATTTTGGTGTAGGTTGGTACTAAAATTTCCCGTAAAATTCCGTCTGGGTCTGGCAATGCTTTTGTCCCGGTTTTGGGGATTTTCTCTCTTCGAGCCACATTACAAAGACACTGGCTTCGGATCCAGGCAGTGCTGCTATTTTTGGGTGTTTCAGTTAACTACGTCCACTCTCGGGGTAATGCAGCAAAATTACCGCTGCTCTTTTGTTATTCGTCAGACTGATATATTTGAATGCCAATTGCGCTTGCTGATTGGGAAGCGCGCAGGGGCTTCGCCCGGGGCCTCGCCGCTATTGGCAAGCGCCTGTTTGAATGTATGCCGCACTAAACGTGTTATTGAGGTTTACCATGACAGAAGGTAACGTAAATAGGTAATGAAAATATCTGTACAAAATGCTTTGATAGAAACAAACTTTATTTAGACATTCTTTTTCTTCTTTCGATTGAACTTTGGTGATGTATTTGGAGGTGAGTTCTTAATTTCTTCCAAAACCACTGGAACATGTTCTAGGATCTTTTCAGAATCAATGGCACAGTCATTTTCAACCCAGAACTCTTTCAATTTGTTGATAATGTGGTTTGTGTTACGGTCCACTGAAACAGTCAATTGATTTGATTATAGAGAAAAACAACGTATTCTATAATATTTTATACTTAATGCTTTAGGTAAGAAGCAGAAATAAGGATAGGTAAAACTGCTTTAATTAAACTAAACTAGAAACAAAACAAGTAAGCATACTTTAAGTCGTATGATAGTTCAATATTGTGCTTCAAGTCTATACGTCATAGTAAATCAAGCAATTCTTTATTTGCAAAATATATTTTGATAACAGATTGCAACCATGTTGCCATCTTCACCATTCTGTCAAGACATCTATGCTACAAAATAATGTATTACTTGGTATTCCTCTCTCCTGCAACATGCCACCATTGACAGGAAACTTGGGCACATTCCACTTGACATACTCATGCAGCACAGCCGTCTCACGCTTGTACTTGATCATCTCTTGAATCCAATCCTGCAGATGTGACAACTTGTGTTTTGTTTGAAGCATTATAGTGTTGTACTTACACCACCTAAAACATAAAAAACCAGTTCAAATTGAAAACCACTATAGTAGACCCGCAGATATCCTACTAATATTATAAGTGAGAAAGTTTGGATGTATTGATGGATGTTTGTGACTAGTGAACGCAAAAAATACTGGTCGGATTGGGCTGAAATTTGGTGTGATGATAGCTCACATTCCCGATTAACAATAAAGCTGACATTTTTTCTAACACCAACCACAACCATTTCACCCAGTATGCGCTTAATACTGGTATTGCCGTTCCCAGATTTAATCTATCTATATATATAAAATCCAATGTATGTTTTTTTGTTTGCTTGTTTGTCCTTTATGGACTCCGAAACCGATCGACAGATTGTAATGAAACTTTCTGGCATTATTAAGCATTATTCAAGGATGGTTTGTGTGGAGTTTGGTGGAGATCCGTCAAAAGCGCTCCGCCCAGTAGCTCTGGAGTTTCCCATGTTAACCTAACCTTATGAGTACTCATATTTAAATGGAATTAGAGTATCTTAACCGCTGGTTCAAATAAACAATTTGATTCTGTGATGTTCAATAGCATTAAACAGTTAATAGGTTTACCAACAGGGTGCAGCACTATTATTTTTTTTAATTTATGACAACAGCTAATTTGCAACCAAAAGGTGAGTGAGCGTAGCAAACGAACTTCAACCTGGAGGCGAGTTAGCATAGCGAACGAGCTAACCTGAAGGCAAGTGAGCGCAGCGAACGAGCTCCAACCTAAAGGTGAGTGAGCTTAGCGAACGAACTTCAACCAGGACGTGATTGAGCCATGCGAACGAGCTCATCTTGAAATTGAACGAGCATTTGACATACAACCACATTAGGACAGAACGACGTCTGTCGGGCCAGCTAGTAAATCTATAAACTGTACTTGTGCTTTTTATATTGCTAACTACATATTTCCAAAATTACCTGATAGGTTATAATCTCAAATTCACTATAGTATTGGCTCCTATTAAAAAACTGTAAATGGCTGGTTAGTTAGTATCGATCAGAACAAGATAGAATCTTGAAACGCCACCTCAATTTACGCCTTTTGGTATTCAGTCTAGTTACTGTATGCTCCAGAGAATAGCCTCAGCGACAAATTTTTTTTCCAAGCCAAATCATGACAGGCAATTTTCAAAACAGAAAAAAAAGTTTTGAAATTTGTAGGGTTAAAAAATTCCTTGTTTTCTTAGTTCGGTAGCGTACCTAGGTTTCCCCTTTTTGTGCGAATTTTTAATAGTCAAACAAGCAATCTAGAGTAGGGAAAACTTTAGGCAGTAGGTGTTTTGTGGTTATAGATTATTTTTTTTCTTCTCAGCTTTCTTGTTTTCCAAATTTTCTAAAGAAAATGCCTTCCCGGATTTATTCACCCGACGAGTTTCCACAGGCACTTCTTGGGTTTGCTCACTAAATGCTCAGGATGCGACCAGTCAGTGCCACGTGTTAGGAATCACGCCCTCGCCGACCTTGTCAGTAAATAGAACATTGTTAAGCAAATTTTTAAAGAAACTTCAGCTGAACAGCGGACCCGATCTCTTGCCCATCAATGCCAGGCCGGATTTGACCTGTCCAACACGCGTCTTTCCAACTCAAACCACAGAAAACGTACTACTATAACCCAGAATGCTAACCACTATGCTATTGCATGGCAACGCTGGTGGCGCTGCCTACGGATTGACAGGCAAAGCTCTCTCAAAACGCTTAATGCTTTTTACCATGCGGTTGGCATTCTGGGTTATAGTAGTACGTTTTCTGTGCTCAAACGGATGAGAAATCATCAACACTTTTGAGTACTTCTCAGGCCCCTGAATTGCCATAACACCCTAACGTCAACACAGCATCAGATGAGGGTGAATCAACGCCGAGAGTGACTCCTCTTCCGGGTGATCGTCAGTTGAACGACGCGAATGCTAGTGCCGCAGTCGACGTCATGGCCCGGAATTCCGACAGTACACATTCTCCTCAAATGAATTGGGTCCAGTTGGTTCAGGAAACCACAATCGCAGTCGGTCAACAGGTGTTTTCAGCAATGGCCAAAAGTCCTACTTGTTGGACTATAATTTATTACAGTACTAGTTGTTATTTTAATCAGGAAATTGGCAAAGTCACAAATAATTAAGCACTCTGAAAGGAGGTTACATTGCTTAACTCTTTTACTGTAGGCTATTGTTTCACAAGATTTCATAATCTTAAACTATTCCCAAGACGTTTGTCAGTCTTTATTGCGTTTGAAATATATGACAAAATTATAAGTTAGGACCTAAGTTTTTATCTCATTTTCTTAAACTACAAGCAAGCATTTTAATGCTAGGTACTCATCATTAGGCTCGATTAATCAATCTTTCTCAAATAAAATTTATTCCAATTACAGTTGTTAATTACACATAATAATAGGTTAGTGGATTTAGGCCTAAATGCCTACTTATATAGATTTACTATTTTTTTATGTAAGAACCTGTTAAAATAAAATAAAATCAATAGGCTACTTATAACCAAACTTTCCTACTACTGTTACTGTGGAAAGGTAGCCTATCGCTTGTATACATCTACAATACTACCTATTAAAAACAATAATTTAGGCCTACACTACACATTTAAACAACTTAAAAAACATGATAACTCTCGCCTTATATCCTTGAATTTGCATTAGTCACGAATTATCTACTTAGGTTCGTGTTTGCTATTTCTTAATTAATTAGTTCCGGTTCAATTTATTTTAGGTTAAGTATGTTGAACAAATGCCAAACAAGGATATTTGCCAGTGCCAGCCATTGCTGAACGTAACAATAGTCGGACGATCAAAGTCAAGCTATTTTTTTTCCTCCTGGTTTAGCCCATGGATCCGCAGTTAAACGGCTTCACCCAGAGGGCTAACTTGAACCAAGTTTAAACCGAGAAAATATTTTGGGAAAAGAGAACTAGATTTGGGTAAAAAGCACCAATACTGTACTTGAGCATTATATCATGTTGTTACATATTTTAGACTGTATTTTATCATATCATGGAAATTGTATATATATAGGTCTATGTTTATTTTGTTTACATCTGAAACAAATTAAACACCCTGAGCAATGCTCAATCCCAACATGGAAAACTCCAGAGCCACTGGGGCGGAGCCCGAAAGTCAGATCTGAATAATAACTACCTACTTAGTTTTCCTATTTAATACCTAAAGAATCAGTGTACCAAATTTCAGTCTCCTAGATAAATGGGATGTAAGAGAATAATTAGTAATGAGTAAGTCAGTCTGTCAGTCAGTGAGGACTTTGCCTTTTATAGGTATAGATTTTAGAAAAGCCACTTTTATGTGTGTACATTCCGCTAAATGAAAACATCGTAGATACCTACTGTGGACCTGCAGCTATTTAGGGCCTTTGAGGGTAATGAAAACCTGAGACAGTGAATTTCATATTTCCTGCGAGATAAGTAAATCTGAGATCTGTTGTAGAGTCCATCAGGTGCCACCATCTTATGGATACTTCCCGCCCCACCATGAGAGGAGAACGAGCTCTGGGAGGTGACCACTAGACATTCAGTGTCAAGATCAGAAGTTTCGAGTAGTGTGGGTTTATGTTACAGTGAGTGTTGTGCTATGATTACTGAGCAGGGCTTATTTCCAATATGGTAAGTGTTCCTCCAAAAGTCAAAATGTATTAACTTCTTTAGTTTGGGTGAATCTAAAATTTTCAAAGTTTGTCTCGATTTTAATTTTCCAGTATTAAATAAAATATAAATAGTAGTGATCATTTACACTCTCGGTGGCAAATGTCTTTCACCTCAAGACTTTAAATTCATTTTGAAATTTTACACTATACAACCGAGTAGGGCAGATGTCTTGTCTTTAACCAAATTTGCCAATAAAACAAAGATTTGAATGTTGGGAGTTAAACCATTCATATTACAGTTATCACAGAAACTTAATCCCAAATTAAAGCAAAAACTAAGCAACTTACAACTAATCACATTTTTAATCTAGAACTCCACACACAATATACACTTATAGAACACACACACTTATACACTTATAGAATATACACTTATATTGTTTTGAAATGTAATTTATTTACCTTAAATTTACTGAGTCATTTCTATGATTAACGACAAAGAAACCTAAATCTCTTTCGAAAGCTGACATCTTGAGTCTTTCATGGAGTTCAGCAAACTGTAAATAATGACAAAAAAATAATTTTGTCATAAAAACATTTCCACAAGAATAAAGTTTTATTCAAGGTTCTTGGATCGTTTTTATAAATTCTAGGTACAATTTCTAAAAACTCCTAGCGGTAAAATTCTGTTTAACTTCCACGACCGTATAGACATCATCATCGACTACTGTGTACACGAAAACGTGATCATCGTCTAAAGTGAACACAGTAAAATCATGAAAATCTCTTGCGGCTGTCTATACAGCATCATTGTCTCCCACGTTCACAAAACCCAAATCGTCGTCTTGTGCGATCGCGGCAATATCGTGAAAATTTTATTAAATTTTGTATGGTACATACAGTTTCCAACTGTGACAACAATGTAAGACTAAATCCCGACTTTTTAAAACCAATTTGAAATTCAATACTAATTCCCGACTCTCCCGTTTTTCCCCACAACTAGACACCCAGTAGGTATTTTAATACAGACTTCACTGGAAAACTTATACTTATTTTGTAGCTAAAAATTAAGTTTAAGAATGAATTTTAGGGAATTTTATGTTTACGAAAAAATGTAAATGAAAATGTTGAAAGTGTTGGCAAATTTTACATATAGGGATTAAGATATTACCCTATTACTAAATTTTAAAATGCTCAATTTTTATTATAGCTTTTGTATAGAGCTAAAAACATATTATAATTTTTTAGATTGAAGCCTTGTACAATCAAAGATTATCAAGAAAATTCGTAAGACTAATCTATACATTTAAAATTCCCATTTTATTCTTATGGAGAAAAAGGAAACTTTTGTACAGGGTGGCTGGAAAAATCCCTTTACACTAAAGGTAAATTCAATTGGTATTGATTAAACCATAAAAATCTATTTTAATCAGAAATGTATTGTGGACTACATCATTTTTAGTCCAAAACATTGGCATGCATATTGCATACCTCAGCTTGACTCGACGCCAAGTTCGTTGGCTTATTTGTCTCAACATTTCTGGGGTGACTTGTGCAAAGGCCGCCCTTACTCTCCACGGGGTGTCGCCGCGTCCTAGAGCTGTAGCGTGGTTAGGAAGGGAGAGTGAGGCTTCGTTCTCTCTCCCCACTGTTTCCTCACTACATTACTCGCAGCTAGTCTGGGCGCACAGCCGCGCTAGGGCGGGGGTGTAGAGGGGAGTGTTTATTGCTCATTTCCAAAATAATCTGGCCCACACGGCAAGCCGTCAGTGCAGTGGCTGAGGGTTGTGGGCTGTGGGGATGAGTGAGCCGTAATTCTCAGGACGGCTAGTACACAAGGGTCCGCGCGCCCAGACTAACTGGTACTACTGTACTCACGAACAAATATTTGCTCATACGTCGTGTTTATAACAGTTTAAAACATACTTCAATATTGTGTAAGGAGACTTTTCAGCCACCTTGTAGTTTGATTGTTAGCCATTCTATGTTGATCAAAATTGGCAAATTTATTTATTTCATAATATACTATTAATAATTAGGCAAAAAATCTTTCCCCATAACAGCAACCTAAGTATTCGTTAAATCTAATGTTATTTGAGTTGGGAATAAATATGTCTTGTTTATGGAAATATTTGAGCAAAAATCCAATCAACTAATAGAAATTTGCTTAGTCTGCATGTTTGCTGCAGCGGGGTATTATTTATATTCTGTAGAGAAATGTATCTGTTAGTGTGATTACTTAAGCAAAATTGATCCGATTTTGATTAAATTTGGTACAAAAGTGTAAACTCATTATTTGGTCAAATTTGTATAATTGTATATTTATATTCTGTGTAATTTATTTATTCATAGACATTTTGATCAAATTTATTTATTTCATACTAGGCCTATCCTAATAACATTCACAAAAAATCACATTTCCTTCCCTGTATCAGCAAACTTAAGTACTTGTTAAACTTGTTGATTGCAGAAGGCCAGAATAAATCCAGGTTCTCTAACTGTCACTATATATGATTGAGGTCTTGAGATACAACATGCGACTGCTTCACATAGTTGTGCAGATTGAATAAAGGTGCCCTGGAGAGATCTCGTGAATTCAATTCTTAATTCTTTGATGGACTCAAAACAGAAATGAGTCATGGTTATTTGATTAGTAAAAGTGAACTAGAAGAGCTTACCTCATCTTCACTTTTGAATAAGGGAGAAACTCTTGTTACTGGGTGAAGAGGAACGTTTTTTGTCTCGCGGTAAAACTCGGCAAATGTTCCAACATCAGATTCTTTAGGCATTCCTGGAAAAAAATTACACTATCTGTTATTTAAGAGATGGATTGCTGTTGACTATTACCAAACAAAAAAATTAGCTTATATTCTGTTGTGTTTTAAATAAAGAATAGATTTGAATAACTTAATGAACTCATTTTAATAAGATGTAAACAGAAAACAAAACTGTAAAATCAAAACATAAACAATCATATTAAAATAATGATCAGCTGGTATAGCAATCCTCCTCCTTTATTTTTCTTCATATACTTATAATCTTCTTATTTGGTCCACATGTCTTTTACACACAATTCCGTCTTCCATTCTAACAAGATAAATAACATTTCCTATTTGTTTCTCAATTTTTCCAACTGTCCATTTGTCATTTGAATTAAGGGAGTAGTTCCTCACCAGCACTCCCTCTCCTATATTAAAGTGTCGCTTTGTTACTTGCATCTCTGTCTCTTTCAAATTAGGCTTCTCTACTAATAGATCAAGTTCTGTTCTTATATTCCTCCCAAACATGAGGCTATAGGGAGACTTCCCAGTCGTGGAATGCTGTGTTTTTCTCAACTGTTTTAGTATAGTGTTAATCTTGCTCTCGACACATCCATTTGCAATTATAAGGCTCTTCACAGTTTGGACCACCCTTTCAGCTCGTCCATTTGACTTAGGACAAAATGGAGCTATGGTTTTTTGTATTATTCCATACCTTGTGAGAAAATCTTTGAAAGGTTTTGAAGTTAGCTGAGTTCCATTGTCTGATACCAGGACATGAGGAAACCCGAAGGTTGTAAATAATCTATCCAATTGCTTAACACACCAAGCTGTGGTTGTAGATTTTGTAGGTATAATTTCTACCCACTTACTGTAAGCGTCAACGACGATTAAGTACCACCAACCCCGCAGTGGACCAGCAAAATCAATGTGTATGCGTTCCCAAGGTCCGTTCGGGAGCTCCCATGGGTGAGTTGTCTCCTTAGGTGGATTTTTCAATTTTTGTTGACATGAATGACAATGTTTCACCATAGCTTCAATTTCTTGATCCATATTCCTCCAATAACAGTAGCTTCTAGCTAGCAATTTCATTTTTGTCATGCCCATATGACCAGCATGTAATTCTTCCAAGACTTGTTTGTGTAAAGTGGAAGGTACACAAATTCTATGCCCTCTGAATATGCAACCGTCTTGTAGACAAAACTCATTATCATTCAAACTGAGTTCTTTTAAGCTTTTTCCTGATATAAGATGATCGTATACCTTTTTAAGTTCCTCGTCCTTTTGTGTTTCTTCTTCAATTTGTCTTCTTGATACAGGCATCATCTCTACTTGATTTATTAGATACCGTTCATGGTCGTCACATACATTTGATACTTCTGTAACAGGAAATCTTGATAAATAATCCACATTAGCATGGTGTGTCGTACTTCGGTATTCAATTGTATAGTCAAAACCCGATAAGAAATGAGCATAATTAAAAATCCTTGATGCAGTCATAGATGGTAAGGTCTTTGTCGGGTTGAAGATGGCTACAAGGGGTTTGTGATCAGTTATTAAAACAAACTTCCTTCCATAACAGTATGCAAAGAATTTCTTTAAGCCCCAGTAAATTCCCACAGCTTCTTTATCTATCTGACTGTATTTGCGTTCTGTTTTCGTAAGCGATCTTGATGCAAATGCAATGGGCCTCTCAGATCCATCCTTGTATCTATGTGATAAGCAAGCTCCTAGCCCTGTAGGACTTGCATCTGTTGCTAGGATTAACGTTTCATTTGGGTCATAGTGAGCTAGAGTTTGATCACTTGTTATTTCTGCTTTTACTTTCAGAAATGCATCTTCACATTCTTGAGTCCACGTAAATTGTTTTCCTTGCCGTAACAAACCATTCAGTGGTTCCAGTAAGCTGGACATGCTTGGTACAAAACGTGTGTAATAGTTGGCAAGACCCAAAAATACTCTTAGCTGGTGTACATCACTTGGTCGTTTGGCTTTAATTATAGCTTCAATATTATCAGCAGATTTGTGTAAGCCATTTTCGTCTATGACATGTCCTAAATATTTGACACTCTTCTGGAAAAATTTACATTTGTCACGATTCAAGCGCAAGTTAAACTGTTTGATTCTTCCAAAAACTTTCTGTAGGCGATCTAATGTCTCTGAAATAGTGCTCCCCTGTATCAAAATATCGTCAAAAAAACAAACTGTACCTTCCAGACCGTGGAGAACCTTATCCATAAACCGTTGCCAAATACTTGGTGCAACTTTTATGCCAAACATCATTCGATTTACTCTATAAAGTCCCAGATGTGTACTTATGGTCTGTATTTCTCTAGATTCTTCGTCCATCGGAAGGTGTAGATAAGCATTACTTATGTCTAATGTGCAGAAATATCGACCTTTATTCATGTTAGAAAAAATATCTTCAATTCGCGGGATTGGGTATTTGTCGTCACATATAAGTTTGTTTGCCGTCACTTTGTAATCAGCACAAATTCTTACGTTTCCATTTGCCTTTCTTACTGGAACAATAGGAGTTCCCCATTTTGAATTTTCAACTTTTGATATTATTCCATTACTCTCCAGTCTATTTAGTTCTTCTTCAACTGATTTCTTCAATGCGTAAGGAACTTGTCGAGGTTTGATAAAAATAGGTCTAGCTCCTTCTTTTAACTCTATGTGACCTTGTTCTGATGTAATTTTTCCGATTCCGGGAGTGAAAATTTCTTGAAACTCTGTCAAAAGTTTGTCCAATTTTTCTGAACAATCACTTTCAACCACTTTGATATCTGCCCAATCCATTTTTACTTCTCTCAGCCACTCTCTTCCAAATATTGGCTCAACCTTTTGTCTCAGGACATACAACTTTCCGTAGAAATTAAAATCTCTGTATTTACAATCGACAAAACAAACTCCAACAGGCTTGATGATTTCACCAGTATATGTTTTCATTTCAACAGCGGTTTTGAAAAGACGTTTATTTACATGTAGTGATTGAAAATCGCTGTAAGATATTGAGCTTAACGCTGCTCCTGTATCAAGTTCCATCTTCAGCTTCTTTCCCTCAATGTCCACATCTATTAAAAACTTATCACTTCCAGATGAAGTTGATCCCATTGTATAAACCTCGTGGATCGATGAATGGTTGTCCTCAATATCAATTAAGTTTGATTTCAATTCCTTGTTTTTCCCAGTTCTTACATCAGTTCCACTTCTAGATAAGCAAACCCTTGAAATATGTCCAATCTTATTACATTTCCTACAGAATTCGTTCTTAAATCTGCATAAATTAGCCTTGTGCTGTTCACTGCCACACCTGTAACACTTGCCTCTTAAATCTTCAAATGAAACTATGGGTTTGTTTCCCTTAAATTGACTTTGTTTGTCTTTGTATCCAGATTGTAGGCGGTTAATGTTTGCAGTTTCTTTTAGAATTGTATTTCCATTTCTCCGGTTAATTTCATAACTTTCAGATTTAGATTGTTCTATGGAAATCGCAGTTTGTACCACTTCGTTGTAAGAAATTTTACCATCTTTTTCTTGAAGAAGTCTAATTCTAATTTCATTGTCTGTTAACCCCCGTATGAACTGCATTTTTAAGAACATATCACTTACCGTACTTTCACAGTTATAACAATAAAAATCACAGTCCGTTGCTAAACGTTTAAGTTCTCTGGCATATACGGCAATGTTCTCTCCAGGTTCTTGAACCTTGCAAACAAATTTATGTTGGTTAGCTAGTATGCTAGGTGAAGGCTCAAGACAATTTTTCAAAGATTCTGTGAGTTCATTGAAGGTTTTGTCACCTGGTAACTCAGGAGCTAATGTATCACACAATGTTTGGTGCATCTCTGGAGAAAGTGTACTGACAAACAAACATGTCTTGGTCTTTTCATCTGTAATTTTCTTTAACTGAAAATAGTTTTCAAGTCTCATCAAGAAGTTTTTAAATGTCTCGTTCTCTGTGTAAGGTGTAAAGTTAATGTTAGGTACATGACTATCGTGTGCAACTGATATAGAAGTTGTGTGTTCATCTGTAGATTTGTTCGGTATAAAGAATGGCTGTAACAATACTCTTATCTCTAAATATACCTCTTCTACATCAGCCCTGTAATCTTCTTCTTGTTCAAAATCATCTTTATCTTCTATTTGTAAAATATCTTCGTGTAGTGAGATGAATTTATGCCAAGCTTCCTCTGCTACATTTAATCTGCCAGGAGCATCATTGACTGATGAACCCTTGCTTTTTAATAGGTGTAGAGTTCTTGTAATCTGGCCTTTTAGTGCTCCTCTTTTATGTTTCAGTCTTCTGATATAATTTCTTTCATCACTCGTCGCCATTTGTTGTGTTTTAAATAAAGAATAGATTTGAATAACTTAATGAACTCATTTTATTAAGATGTAAACAGAAAACAAAACTGTAAAATCAAAACATAAACAATCATATTAAAATAATGATCAGCTGGTATAGCATATTCTATAATCTAAACAAACATATTTATCAAAAACGGCATGAACCAATCAATCTATGAAGGAGTTTTAAAAATTAGAGAGACAAAATCAGAATAGAGAAATACTACCGCTGCAGCAAACATGCAGACTAAACGAACGTCTATAATATACCTGATTAGTTTTTCACTCAAATATTTATAAAAATATATCAGATTGGTTCCATATTTAAATTACACTAAGTTTAGCGGTTATTTAGGTTTGCAGCTATAAAGTATGAATCATAGGGGGGGTTTAAAAAAAATAAAAACAGCTGTTCATAGTAAACACTTGATGACCCCAAGAGCGTTTGTTTTCAAAGTGAATTCGTTTTCTGTTTCGATAACTGGAGTGGAGTGTATCTTTGAGTTGACTCTTTTAAGTCATCGGAAATTATGCTTGAGAGCATTCTTTGGCCAATGTTATCTGTCCCAAAACTATTGTTTTGCAGTCTGACCTGTGTTAAAATAATAATATCAAAGTTGATTGAAATATTGAGAAAAAGGAGTTTTTAAAAACTTGTTTGAAGCCCCTCAACGGCCTAAACTATAGAAAATACCCAGTATTTTTCACTCTGATTCGAAAAAGGCTATCAGTAGAAAAAAATGGTCACACCTTTCTTCCCTTGAAGCATTTGTCACTGCAAGAACTTGGGCTCGCTTCAAAACTACAACCGGAACCTTTCATTTAACTATATTTTTTCTAAATGTAATACAATTTTCCGGAAACTCAGGACTTTTCTGATTGAAAACGATTAACATACATTTTCGGTTTTAGCGCGAAGAAATAATTAAGGAGACACATTATAATGCAATTTTTATTACAGGGTAGGTTATATTGAACTTTTGCCATAAACAATATGTACACTAAAATGTTAGTTAGGTGTATTTTAAGACCAAAATTAATCTCTTGACACTTTAAAAATCATCATCTAATGTACAAAAAAGACACTAAAGTATGTAAATTGCTAAAGTATGTTGATAGAGTTTAGACACATGTCAGCGGGTGTTGCAGTGAAATTCAGAAAACAATTTGGTAGACCATCAAGAGTAGACTGTATTTCTAAGTATTTGGCGTACCAAGAAGTCAAGGGAGGAGCTGGAATCTACAGTCTAATAACTAAGCCCCAATATTTCTTGAAACCATCTTTAGATGACTACAACTCTGCTTTTCACGATTTAACATAAGATTTCAAAAGGAGAGGATTTCAAAAGTTGGTGTGTTCGGCTATGGGCTGTGTTCGTGATAAAATTCTCCCTGAACATTTTATCAACCAACTATTGCAGTTTCAAAAAATAACAAGTGCAAAGATAAAAATAGTAGTGTATGAACAGAAAAGTCACAGAATCCTTAACAATGGACTGGGTCACTTAGAGTTTAAAAACAAATTAAGAGCTCTCACTCTAACTAAATCAAACTCACCAAAATATTACAATGCCAACCCATCTAGCCCAGCAGTAACTTCTCCCCAGAATATCAGTGAAGTCGAACTTACCTTTAATGATAGCTCTAAAGATCACCAATCCTAGAGAGAGCAGCCAGGGACATCATGCAACCCACCCAGTTACCACTTCAAGACTTGTCTAACTTCCCTCCACTGCCAGAGCCACTACTTCACAAGCAACAGCAGTGTGCCCTGTTAAGATCAACTGATGGCAGTGACAGCAACCCACAACAGGCGATGGAACGCAACACATCAGAGGTGTGCACAACCCAGTCTCCTTCCTCAGCTCCGGGGCTACATCTACCCGGTGAAAGTGTCATGTGTTGTGCAAGTCAATCTGGTGCAAGTGAAATTCCAGAAAGTGTGCTAGGAGTAGTAGATGCATGTATAGATACAGCAGGAAAAGCCTTTGTAAATATTAGTAATAGTTTAGAAGATAAGGAAAGAAATGTAAGCAAGGGGTGCAGTAATCTCAATGATAATGTTTTTTTTAGAGAAATGAACATGCTTATTTTTCATTACAACATTCAGGGTTGTGCCAAAAAGTTAGAAGAGTTAAATATTTTTTTATCAAAATTCCATAGTCAATATAAAATATTACTATTGTCTGAGCATTGGTTGGGAGATGACAATAAAGAATTCCTGAACAACTCAGGATTGTCATATGTATCGGGGTTTTTTTAGAGAGGAAGGTGAGAAAGGTGGCTCTTGTATATTGGTTAGCAAAGCGTTATTAGATAAAGCTAAAATTGTTTTGGATTATAAAAATCTTGCTATGAAATACATTTTTGAATTTAGTGTAATAGAGCTTACCCTGAAATGCTCAACCTATGTCATTGTATCCATTAACAGAGTTCCAGATAAACATAATTTTGAAATTTTTTTCACCCAATTAGAATTATTACTAGATAGTTTAGCAAGTAGGAAAAATTATGTAAAGCAGCATATTATTTTAGGTGGAGACTTAAATGTAAACACATTGATAAATGACAAGTATTCAAAAATGTTAATTGATATAGTTGGTGCTTATGGCTTGCAGTTATGTTTCAATGTACCAACTAGAATAGCTAAAAATTCGCAAACTTGTATTGATCATATAATAACAAATTGTTCTGTGGAAAATACCCGAATATTACAACCAGGGCTCTCTGATCATACTGCCCATCTTGTGGAAATAGCCATCTCTGAACAGATTATAAAGAAAAAAACTAGCATTAGAATATTTTCAGAAAATAGTATAAGTAGTTTTTATGAGGATTTAAAAAATGAGCAATGGATAACTTTGTATAGCATAAACTATGAAGAAAATAACTATGATTTTGTAAACACTATATACAAGGAATTTTTACAAACATTTTTGCTCCATTTTAATTCTAACTTTCTAAAGAAGCATGTCTCAGAAAATTTTAAACAAACTAAAAAAAAGTGGCTTAGTGGTAAAATAATTAGTCTCAGCACAAAAAAGCGTGAATTATTTATGTTGATGAAAAATAATTTAGGAGACAAAAGATTAGAGAATCAATACAAAGATTGTAAACTTAATTTAAGAAAGGAGGTTAGTAAGGCAAAATCGGAATTTTTCAATAAAAATATTCAAAATGCTGATAATATTTAATTGTTTAATTGTTTAAACAATTATTTAATTGTTTAATTGCTTAATTGTTTTTGGGTAAACTGTCATATAAATCATTAATGCTTTCTCTTGCGTTTTCTTTTAGTGTTTTATAACGGGTTTCCAATTCTAGGATTTTATTAACAAGTTCGTCCAATTGTAGTTTTACCACAACATCGTTTGCTTCAATGGCCTTACCAACGCCGCTTATTCTCTTATGGTTTTGAATCTCGAGCACATCCACAGTATTAGTTGTGGTAGACTTTTTCGGCACAATATGTTTTGTTGTTTTGATCACGTTTTTAATGAGTTTTTCCAACTCTAAAAGGTCTTCCTTAATTGCGACATCGTTTTTGTCTATGGATTTAGCAACATTAACAATGCGCCTCCCCTTAACACTCAAATAGTTGCCCGATATACTAATGCTATTCACCAAAGAATCGGTTGTTTTTAGATGCCCCATTAGCTTATCCTCTATTTGTTTGAACATTGTTTTAGCTCCGCTGTTGAATCCATTCTGTAAGTTCCGTATCTTTTCATCAACTAGAGATTCACTAACACCATCTGAAATATTCTGGGGTTCTTGTAGTTCGTTAAATCTGTTTATCGAAAGATAATCCATGTCTAAATATATACATTAAAAGGTTTGTTTTACTAAAATAAAATAAAATAAAAATACTTTATTATAAAATTATAGAAACCAACATAACCATACATATTTGTTATTATTCAGAACATGTTTAATTTCATTCCAACTCACACCATTTGAAAATCTCCTTAAAACCTCTAAACACAAATGACCACATATTGGCGGATCGTCATATTCCTGGTATCTATTCATATTGTATAATATACCATCGTCCATGTTCACATATTTTTTCAATTCCAACAACGGTGGTGCATCTCCAAATGAGTCGAAATATGTTACTCGGTTGCCTGTTTTCATATAACAAGTCCAGTGTGTACCACCCGATTCTAAATTGCCTAGATTTATAATTCCACATTCGTTTTCACGCGGTTTGTTTGGTAAGGCTTCCCTCATAAAAACACCACAAAAGTTTCTTATTCGTAAAACATTAGCCCAACGCTCCAAGTCAGATATTGTTAATGGGCTTATTTATTTTTTTTTTTTTTTGCACCACTCAAGACCCTGTTCAGTTCTCTGTTTATATGTCTAGTCAATCCGGCACCACTTGCATCTTGATCTATCAAAGTATCCAACTCACTATCAATTAATTTCTTAAGCCATGGCACAAACTGATTTTTCAATAGTGGCGCGACTTTGCCTTTTATCAGTGGTGATGCAACTTTCTTAAAATATGGAATATTGTTTTCAGCCAGCTCCAATACTTCCCGCAATAAACCGCCATCAATCATCTCCTTCAATTGGGCATAATCAAAAATCAACCTCACTCCAGTGTTGTTTTTTATTGCTCTTTCCACCTGCTTATGTTGGTCACTATCAAGCGATACTTCAACATTACCGTTTTTCAGCTGTTCCTTGGGGAGATATAGTACAGCACGTTTGAGCTTTTTGTTAGCAATTCGCAATTTGTTTAGTTGATTCTTTGTCAGGTTTATCTTACGTTTATACCCCATTGTTATTATGCTATATACACACTTTATCAATTCTCAATCGTTTACTTAATTAAGACTCGTTTGCGTATTTAAAGTCTATATTACAAGCACATCTATATTTCAATATATAGCAATGGAGTTGTACTGTCGCGTGTGCAAAATAAACACGGCGTCTGAAAACATAAAGACTACAAAAACTAGAAATAAAAGATGGTTGTCTACATCAAAATGTGCAGTTTGCGGCAGTGTGAAACACTCGTTTATAAAGGAGCCATATGAGGTTTTAGAAGCCAAGGAGTTGCACAGGCCGGTTATTAAAAAGTTCATTAAACGCCGAATAGTCACCAAGGGTATCGACGATTTGTGGGCTGCAGATTTATTAATAATGAAGCAGTACGCTAGGGAAAACAAGTGGTACAAGTACATTTTAAATGTAATAGATACATTTAGCAAATTCGTTTGGTCCGAACCTTTAAAGAGAAAAGACGGGGCAGAGTTGACAACAGCTTTCGAGAAGATTATAAAAAGAGCAAACAGTGATGGTCATAAAGCACCAAAGCTTTTACATACCGACCACAGAAAACGTACTACTATAACCCAGAATGCCAACCGCATGGTAAAAAGCATTAAGCGGTTTGAGAGAGCTTTGCCTGTCAATCCGTAGGCAGCGCCACCAGCGTTGCTATGCTATTGCTGGAACTATATTATGTTAAGAGCAACCCCTCTAGAAAATGGGAAAAGTCCAGCGGAATTACTTTTCGGGAGAAGGATTCACACTTATGTTCCAATAATGTCTGATCAACTAAGACCCTATCTGGTAGACGCTGAAAAGTTAAGGGAAAAGGAAGAAGCAAGAATTGATCGTCAAAAGATTTATTTTGACAAAAGACATGGCGTCAAAGAATTGCCTACTCTACCTGATGGAGCTCAAGTCCATATAAAGGACAGGAATCAAGAAGGAACTATATTAAACAAACATCCTGTAATTCGGTCCTGTATAATTCAAACGCAAGATGGTTGTTTGCGGAGGAACAGAAGATCACTGCAAAGATTTAGCTCTACTATGCCTTCTGATCACTCTCAACCAGCACTGCAGACCAGTCCTTCAGAACACCTCAGAAGATCAGAACCTTTCGATCATCCTGCAATGGCATCGCAGACAATTCCTTAAGCGAATCTAAGAAGATCATCAAGACAATTCAAACCTACCCGAAGGTTCGATCTTTAAAGGGGATATGTGTTGTTATTCATATGTGTTTAAAAACATATGGTGTTAGAATATTATTTGTTTAGTTTTTTGTTGGAAAAACATTCTGGATCTTGATTTATTGTAAAAGCTACCTAATAAAGTATTTGTCTTATTAAACTATATTTTAATTTAACTTGCGATAACACTACACTAAGCGAATTTAGATTAGTGGGGTTTTAGAGTACGCCTAATTGATTAGGTACAATCACAACGATTAATAAGAATTAGTGATATGGGCCGGGTAAATACCCAGTGGGTAGCAAATATAAATTGGGTATTTACCCCAGGCCCGGGTAAATACCCAAAAACTGGGTATTTATAATTTATACTCAAGTTAGAGAAGATTGAGATTTTTTTTGCAATTATTACCATGTAAGGATAGTAAAATGATGAGCAGCTGATTGACTATTATAACTACGATTTAACCTGTCATTTCGTGTTTATAGTTTCGGTATTTCTGAACTTTCTGGACTTTTCTTTTAAACGTTTTTAAAACCTTCCTACGATCTTAATAAACAAGAAAATACCTTTTAAGCATTTTTTTTTAGGCGCAGAAACCACTTCAAATTACAAAAACATACGGAACTATATTCTTAAAACGCGGAGCACATTTCTTGCCGAGGAAAAATAGCGGAGTGATATGGACCGCGGGTACTACTTTCTCTATGGCACCATTTGTGTTGCCAGCTGAACCTGAAAACGTGTTTCATAGTGTTTGAAAGACTAATTATTTATATGCTTTATAGTGACTGTAGGAAAAATATAATGTGTAACACGAGTGAAAAAGGCCTTTGCTGCACTCGAGATCATTCCACACTCGCCTGCGGCTCGTGCGTAAACATTGCTCTCGTGTGCAGCAAAGTGCCACTTTCACCACTAGTTACACAAATAACTATTGTAAAGTAATAATTATTATTTAGAAATACAGGAAAATTTAACCTAGTAGTGGCCTATGTGTAAACAACTTAAGAAAATAATTAAAATTCAATCTGTAGGATGGCAGGATTTAATAATATTTTTGTACTAGATCTTTTGTTAGTATCAATGGTATCAAAATGAAGAAAAACGAATTTCATAAACTTGTGATACTAAACATTTGAATATATAGCACAATAAATCTTTCAAAATTATATTAAGTTAGACCAAAAAACAGGAGATACATTTTTTTAGTAGGTTTATCCAAATATGTTATTGTTTCCAACTAAGCGGTAACACAGAAAAGTTTAATTACTCTTAGTATTCTGACATTCTGCCTATGTCAATCAGGCCTTAGGTCTGTCTAGCCTTCAAAGCCATTTATACAACAAAAATTTTAACTATCATAATTTAATAACAGTAGAAGTAGGTTTAGGTTCACTATTTCTCTGATGAGGTGTTGTCTTGATTTCATTTCATAGGGAGTGTTTAGTTTCTTGGTAATTCATGGTAAGTTTAACTGTTTTTATTGCTTCATAAATACCCAACAATTCCTGGATATTTCTAAATTAAAATAATTTTGTTTATGTTATTTAATTGGTTATAAATTTATAAAATGATAAAATTGAAATAGTTACAGCCTTTTTTAATATACTATTTTTTAGTAAGTTAAATTTAACTGATGTTACTCGATTTAAGACGCAAAACCCCATGCTTATTTAGAAACTTTATGTATTTTTTTTTTTTTTTAAGTGCTAAATTATTAAATAATACCCCCGCCGCAGTAAACCTGCCGACTAAGCGAATTTCCATTTGTCTGAATTGATTTTTAATTAAATCTATTTAAATAACATTAGGTTTAACGAGTACCTAGGTTTGCTGCTACAAGGAAACTACTGTGGGGCTTTTTAGTAAAATATTAATAGCTTAGTGTAGAATAAATAATTTGCCAAGTTTTATCAAAATATATCCATAAACAAGCAAACTACAACATTTTACAATATTCTCCATAAGAATAACATTGGAATTTTAAATTTATAATTTTTTGAATTTTCTCTGTTACTAATAACCGTGCAAAAACTCTTTGATATACTAAATTATTTGTTTTTTTAAGCTCTTTAAAAAGGTCTAGAGAGAAATTGGGAAATTTTTTGTTTAGTTGGTCAAAAATTAGAAAAACCATTTTTTACCCCATAAAACCCTGTTCCCATGGTCCGATCGTGCTGGTTCGCGAACTCATCCAAGTTTATCCTGCCTTACACCTTAGAACCAAATTTCATCAAAATCGGACAAAAATTACTCAAGTTATCGCGTTTATGGACGTGTACATATATATATATACATATATAAAAATTTGAACGAATGGTGTTTTTGGCCTCTGGGGACATCAAAATGTAAAAGTAAATCGGTCCCGGGCCTAGGTCTTACCGTGCCACCTACGGTAATAGCTACTTCCTTATAGGGAAATTCGCTAAAAGGTACTAGCAAAGCTTCAAGTTACTGTAAAAGGTGTTTATCATCCTAATTTATCATGTAATGATAACAATAGTTAACATATTTAGGGGTAAATATAAATGAATTTCAATCGATTTCATAAATACCCAAAATACCCAGGTATTTATGGATTTTGGGTATTTACATGGGTAACCCAGGGTACTTACCCCGAATTTAAATACCCAGGTATTTTACATCACTAATAAGAATACTTGAAATAATGTTCAATAATATTGCACAATTAAATGTAAAAAATCACACGAGTTTTTGGCTTTGATGTAGGCCTATCCTAAAGGGTAACAAGTCATTGGTATGTTGTTTCTATTCATAAATGTCTTAAAAACATTTGAGCCATAGGACATGAGTCATTACAACTGTTTTTTTAGACTCTTCACTTGTTCTTGGATGCTTTCAAGTTCTCTCTTGGTTTCTTCTTGTAATTTCTGTTTTTTTTTCCTCCAACTCTTTGACGAGTAGTTCTGCTTTTCTCTTTTCTTCTGCATTTTTTCGGGCCTTGTCTTCCTTAAGCTTCTGAGCTGCAACCGATTCCTTATATTTTGAATGTGCATTTCGCACAGCTAGCATCATATGCTTTGTAACGTCTATCTTGTTGACTCCTCCAGCAAGGTGTATAACTTCAATAACTTGTCTCTGAGCAATTAGAGATTGTTCCTTTTGGTTGGGTACAAGGCATTCTTTGTTCACAGAAAATCCCCTCTCAAGATTAGTGTTTCCATGAGATAGAATCATAAGCATTTTGATAAATTCCTCTAGTGTTGACCACTCACGATCATTATTTATGAGTTCTACCCAAAAAATGTCTAGGCGGTCTTTTCTTGAGTACGACTTCATCGCATCAACGATTCTTGGCTTAGCTACACAGTTTTTGTATTCTCTTTCTATCTTGTCCGCCCTAAAGCCACTCAAGAGATTTTATTTTACCAGGATCTCAAGAGTGGACTTAAGTACCGTTTCAGTTCCCTTAGCCGTCACAATGAGTTCTGGGTTTAGGCATCCTAGTGCCTTTGTTAGGGGATACTTTAGGGGGGATTTAGTCATCATTTTAATAGAAAACTCAACTAAGCAATTTACACAATCCTTCCGGAACTGTAACATTTCTCGTTCAGTTACACCTTTGCATGATCTTAGTGCATGCCTTGTACCGTAGCCTAGGTCAGCTTCTTTTACTGACATCAGATTTTCTTTTTTTGACAAATCGATGGATTTCAACAGTTTTTTTTGTAAACCGTCTTGTTTGACGATTCTATCTAGGATGTTCATGCCTTGTACCGTAGCCTAGGTCAGCTTCTTTTACTGACATCAGATTTTCTTTTTTTGACAAATCGATGGATTTCAACAGTTTTTTTTTTAAACCGTCTTGTTTGACGATTCTAGCTAGGATGTTCTTTAACAAAGAGGAGAGTGAATTATATAGAACGGTACCATGGGGTTGTCAGTTTGATACTCCCTCAAAAATGGAGTGACCTCCTCAGCCAAAGACATAAAAAACGTCAGTTTAGCCTTCAGAAGTTAGTCCTTTAGACAATTTTCTATCACTACAAATACAAAGCTTTTACACGTTGGCTCCCTGTTAGTGTTTTTTATTTTTTTGTGTTGCTTACTTTTCTAAGTAAGGCAGCATGGATAATGCCCTGGCTGCAATGTCAACATTTTCTAACGAACGGTGAAGAATTTTAAGGCGAACTGTGTTGATCAGGTATTTGCAATGAAATCTCCTCTGCGGGCCGGGACGTCCTTGAAGAGGTTGTAGATCGCCCTAAGAAAATCAATAACCTCCCAGGTGGTTGCCTTTATGCCATTTTTGAATGCGCAGTGCACAGTGTGAATGCCGCAGGACCCAATATCCAGGAGGTGTGGATCTTTGTTTGTTGTGACCAACTCCTCCTTAAGCATTTTCACCATACGATGATTCACGTTGGGCCCATCCATTGAGATCTGCAGCAACTTCTTTGGATCAAGATTAGCTAAAGCTGACTTCAGGCCATCCAGCAAATCTTGAGAGGTAGTGTGCTCCAAAAAAAACGGAAGTCAGATATCTAGTGGATAGTCTATTCAGATCCACATCCCAAAACCGAACGTTAACATCCATTTGTTGTCTTTAGGCAATTTTGTTTATGCTTTCATCAAAGCCAACGACGAAATAGTCACATTTTTGAATGGTTTTCTTCAAGATGTTTCCAAAAAAAGGTCCAAGGCCATGAGTGATAACGTATGATATTTTTGTTTTTTGCAGGTTCATGCTTTGTGCGATTTCACAATCAGGAAACATGATTTTAAACAATGAACAACTACTTACTGCTGCTCTTAGAGATTCATGATTGTTTAAGGTCTGAAGACACCACAGGATTTCGGCGCGCGTTATCTTATCCTTTATAATAAAGTTGTCAAATACCCCGCGTGAAGTGGAAGGGGTAGGTTTGGAAAGATGTTGTACAGATCGCGATGATGATTCTAAGGACGTAGTTGCACTTGAAGTGAGTGGAACAAGCTCTAAGGGATTTTGCACGGAGCCTGATGTGGCTTGTGATGACGTAGTTGAAGCTGCCGGGGAGGGGGAGGGGATCGTCGTTTGCTCTACAGATGCTACTGTCGCTTGGCTACAACTTTTATTAGTGAAAAATGTATCCAGTGGCACAGATTTCATTGCGTCATTCACCCTCATTTTGTGTTTTTTGCCTTCGGCATGGCTCTGCAAAGCTCTTCTGCCCATACTGTCAACAGCAAAATCTTGTTTGCATAACGAAAATCTTGCAGCATGTAGATTAGCTTCAACAGGTTTCACCCAGGAGAATTTGTTGACCCAATTGTCTTGGAACCTAGTTTTTCCACGAATTTTCTTCATTTTCAAACCTACAATAAATAAACTATGTTAAATATTTTATAAGCGCAGTCTGTAAAAAATTAATCTATTCCTAGAGAATTTTATATTAAGTTTCGTAGGTACTATCGTATGATACGGAGGCCACTTATACTAGAGGGATTTTTTTACCGGAGACCAAAAATAACAAAAAATTGGAAAGAACATACTTTAATTGATTTACTGTAAAAATTTGACATGACCACGATTAGCGGTCTTTGAGTTCTGCCTCCAAGAAGGCAGCGATGTCGGCGAGGATTGAATGTGTCGCCGCGCCGCTGCTAGCTGCCACAAGTACTCCGCCAAGTAAATACAGCACGCTGCGGCGGTTATGTTTTATTTATGTTAGGTTGGGTTATCAAAAATATGTTTGTAGGACTTTGCTTGTTTCGATATGAATCGAGCAGATGTGTCGTCACTCGGGACACTGACAAAGATACAGGCAGGCGGTGACAGGTGATCTGCGCGCTCCGGTCAACGACCTGACCTTGACCTTCTTGTAGGGGATTTGGCGGGCGAAAGTACAGTAGCCTATTACTCATCTGGTGGGTGGCCTTGTATAATACGAAAGTACCGTTTCGTATTAATAATTGAAACAAAATATATTACTGTATATTCAAATTAAATTAGCAACGGCCCGTCAAAAAGAAACGTCGGTTACAAAAGAATCAGCCGAATTTGCTATAAAATGATTCATCGTGAGACTACGTTCCGCCATTTCGCACCGTAGCCTACACTGTATAGCTGCGTGGGACTGGCAAATAAATATAGGCTACATCCTGGAAATCCATAACTTCCGCCATCAATGAATAGATCACCAATTCCTAGAATATCGGGTGCTGTAGAACCAACGCGATAATATGCTATTTAAAGATTAAGATTTAATAAGATAAGATTTAATATTCATTAAGACTAAAAACGGAGAATATTATAATGTAATGGAATGAAGAAACATAAACAAATTGGCCCAAAAGTAATTTTTATTATGATTTTATTTATATTAGATGAGTACCTATCAATTAAGTTTTGTGTCCAATTAATAAGGTATAGTAATTATATATTTTGTAGGCCTACTGTACAACAGAATCGGTCTCGCAATTACAGTATTGCTAGGCCTGGTCTACACTAAAGGGAAAAGGGAGACTCAAATTCGTGCCATTTTCGCTGTAAAAAATAACAAACATTTGCATTTTTTACTGCTGTACAACAGCAGTTAATGACGTCCTTTCCAAATAAGAAAACCTATTCTATCACCACCTTTTCTAGCGATTATCGACCTTCCGATCTATTACACCAAAGGAGCATGTAGTGCAAGTAACACGCGATATTCGACCATCTGCTCATAGGCATACGGTTCATATTGGACGAGCACAGTTTGGACAGACGCTGCAGTTCAAGCGATATTAGACCTTCCATCCGTAGGTTATTAAACCGCCGGCAAAACAGTATTTATAACTTCATAGAGGTTAGGATTCATTACCAATTATTGCATTACATTCATACACTATACATACAAAATAATTGATTAATTAAGAACAACACAAAACATCTTTTGTTAACAGATGAAACTGAGAACTTATGTAAAGAGTATGCCTTGCGCTTTGAGGTTTTGTCACTTGGTCAACTTAAATAAAAATAAGTTTAGATACGTTTATAAAATACAAATCAAACATTATTGTGTTTAAGATATTTCAACTTACCTCTATATCCCAGAGAAATTGGACATCCGTGAACAAGAACAATACGAACTGAAAAACTGTTGCTTGTTTTCAATCTAGACGTGCGTGCGTAGTAGACAGCCGAGACATTACACTAGACCGGCCACGGCCACTGTTCACTAGGCATAGAGTTGTATCCACTGCCACTCGTTGCGTCGTCATTACGTCATTCGGGAACCGACTCTGACGAAGTAGCCCGAATCACGATCCTGTGATGGACGGCTTCGAGAAAATGGCGTTCGTAGCCTATCGTTTTTGTAACGTGCTGATATTGTTTTTTATCCTAATTACAGTTTCCGGTTGAGGAAGTATAAATTTTACACGTGTTCTGTTTGACTCTCAATAAATGTTGAATACTTGAAATAAAAAATTGATCCCAGAAAAAATTCCCGTACATTACTGCCATAGTTACAGAATTTCCATATAATTCCCGCATAGTTCCCGGCGTCATAATATTCCCGTATAGTTCCCGCTTTTTCCGGTCACCGGACACCCTGCAAGAGATTAATTTTGGTCTTAAAATACACCTAACATTTTAGTGTACCCGTACATATTGTTTATGGCAAAAGTTCAATATAACCTACCCTGTAATCAAAATTGCATTATAATGTGTCTCCTTAATTATTTCTTCGCGCTAAAACCAAACATTTATGTTAATCGTTTTCAATCAGAAAAAGTCCTGAGTTTCCGGAAAATTGTATTACATTTAGAAAAAAATATAGTTAAATTAAAGGTTCCGGTTGTAGTTTTGAAGCAAGCCCAAGTTCTTGCAGTGACAAATGCTTCAAGGGAAGATAGGTGTGACCATTTCTTTTCTACTGATAGCCTTTTTCAAATTCAGAGTGAAAAATACTGGGTATTTTCTATAGTTTAGGCCGTTGAGGGGCTTCAAACAAGTTTTTAAAAACTCCTTTTTCTCAATATTTCAATCAACTTTGATATTATTATTTTAACACAGGTCAGACTGCAAAACAATAGTCTTGGGACAGATAACATTGACCAAAGAATGCTCTCAGAGTATAGGTACTAATAATGTTCCCTGAGCAAAGCTCGGTCCCCAGGTACTATATATATATGGTGTTTTAGCCTCTGGCGACATAAAAAACTAAACAATAAATAGGTCCCGAGTCTAGATCTTATTATGAGACTTATGGGAATATCTTAATCCCTATGGGAAATTTGCTAAAATGAGACATCGCTACATAAATGTCTCATATAGGTAGTATTGGTGATTATACATATAACCAACCAATATGAGGTCCAAGCCCGCAATCAAGAATCAGCAACATAAGTTCACCCCAGAAGTTGCCAGAGAGAATCTTGTTCAGTTCCATCCATATCCTCTCTCCTGATATCTGTGCTAAACCGGCAGCATTCTCCTTGATGGCATCTATAGTGTCCACATCATGGTTTGATGGCTCTTCTGCGATCCTTCCATAAAACCTGACAACCAAAACATACTGATCAATATACATTTATTACTTAAGACCTTACTATTAATTTACGTTAAGTCGTCAACTTTAATATCCATTGTTGTTATGTAAAACCCTCCTCAAACTTGCTAATTACAGAGTTGCCAATGCTTTTTTTAGTGGGATATTGACTAAATGGGACATTTTGATTTTGAATAAAATAAATGGATTTCTTTCAAAAAACTATAATTTTAGCACAAAAAAGTCTTTTAGCCACTACCTCAGGAAATTGTTATTTCGCTACACAACTCATTAGATAATTTAGAGCTGACACCTGGGAAGTCTTTTAGAACTTGTTCCATTACTTTGAAATATGCTGGGTGCAGTCTTGATTCCAAAAGACAATCTGTTGCTTTGTAAGTACCTTTATGGGTTGATATCGTTTGAACACAAGCACTTTCTTCATCGACACCTATGTGTAGGTAAGCTTTAAAGAGGTCGAGAGTACAGAAAAACTTGGCGTTTCTCACTTTGTGGAGTGTTTCGTCGATCCTAGGAATCGGATAGTGTGAATCATAGAGTTGAGGGTTGACTGTGACTTTATAGTCTGCGCATAGCCTAAGTGTACCATCAGGTTTAGGCACTACAACTAAGGGTGAACCCCAGTCGCATGATTCGATTTTAGTGATGATTTTGTCTTGTTCGAGTTTGTCAAGATCATATCCCACTCTATCCCGGAGTGCATACGGTAAAGGTCTAGGTTTGAAAAATACTGGTTTGGATTGAGGTCTTAACTTTAGAGAGCAGGTGACATTTGGAATATGTCCTATTTCTGGTGAAAATATTTCTGGAAACTTTGATTCTACTGCAGTAACTAGTTTGTCTGTGTCACTGGAAACTAAGTTCACATAAGTAGCGGTATCTTTTGGTCTCTGGGTGTCAAGATCGTTCAAGTGGACTCCAAGTTGTCTTATCCAAGTCCTACCTAGTAGAGGGCTGTACATGTCAGGAACTACAAACAACTGCTGTGCAGATGTGCGTCCATTGTATTCAACCTGAACATTAACTAAGCCTAAGGGTTGAAAAACCTCATTTGTGTAAGAACGAAACCTTATATTTGTATTCTGGATTGTGTTGTGAGGAAGATTAAGTCTATCAAATTGAGCCTTTGGTAGAAGGGTATGAGCTGCGCCTGAATCTACCTCAAACTTTTGTGGTTTCCCATTGATAAGAATAGTTGTGAAAAATTTTTCTGTGTCTGATGAATTGTAGTCAGATACATTGAGAATTTGAAGTTGCCCTATTCCATAAAGTGAGTTTATGTCCTGTGAATCATTTGGAGTAGTACTTCTTGTATTAACTGTAGGCCTGGATTTCTTAGAGAGTAGAGTTGATATTCAGACCTTGGCTATGTGTCCATCCTTTTCACAGCTTTGGCAGTGAAGGCGTGATATATTGGTTTTACATTCCCTGGACATGTGATTTGCTTTACCACATCTTAACCAAAGGTTTCCAATTCCAAGTGTTGTCAAATCAACCTTATTTCGTCTTGTGGAAGGGTGATTCAGTCTGTTGTTAGATCTGTTTTTGAGGTAGGCTGTCCTTGGTGTATGATTCTGGTGTATTGGTCTTGTCAATAACTTGTTGACTTCTGCCTGTGACGATGTTTGATGACTAGAAAAGTTGTTCAGAGTTGCACTGTCTATTTTCGAAGCTTCAATTGCTATTGCCTTTTCTACGGCAATGTAAATGTTAAGTCCTTGGTCTGGATTAATTGTTCTCTAATTGAAGAGTCATGAATTTCCCTGGTAAACTGTGATCTTAAGAATAAGTCAGATACAGATGCTTCACATGATGTACAGGTAAGTTTGCAAGTTGCAATTTGTTTCCTAAGAGCTGTTACATAGTCTGTTATTGATTCATTTTGTGCCTGGATTCTGGATAAAAACTTATGTTGTTCTACAATTTCATTGGTTTTTGGAAAGTAATCGTCTAATAATTTTGTAATTTCATCATAGGTTTGCTCATTAATACTTTTTGGAGCTGAGAGTGAAGACAAAAGGTCATATGTTTTAGAACCCACACTATTGAGAAAAAGCTGGGCACAAATAGTTTTTAAGTGATTTTCAAATCTTTCTTTGTATAATTGAAAAGTTTCTTTGTTTGACTCAAATTGTTCAAAATTGGAAATCAAAGTGATGTTGGATTGTTGAGTCTTTGACATACCTTGAATAGCTGAAGACAAGGTCTTGATTAATATTTCAAACTGTTCTTGGTTCATTTTGAAAATATATATAGAATAAACTTTAAAAACAAATAAAATACCACCGCAACAGCAAACCTGCAGTCTAAGCAAATTTCAACTTGTCTGATAACATTTTTACTAAAATATTTCTATAAATAAGACATGTGCATTCCCAATTTAAATAACATTAGATTTAACAAGTGCTTGGACTTGCTTCTGCAGGGAAGGAAAAAGTTTTTTTTGACAATACGTTAATAGTAAAGATGAAAAAAATAAATTTGCCAAATTTTATCAACATATATCCATAAACAAGTAATCTACAACTGTTTTCACTTTCTCCTTAAGAATAACATGGGAATTTTAAATTACACTTTTTCCGAATTTTCTCCATGACCGTTAGGCATATAAGAACGCTTTGATATACTAAATTATTTCTTTTTTAAGCTCTACAAAATGGTTTAGAAAGAAATAGCAAATCTTTTGGTTTTTAGGTTCAAAAATGGGAAAAATCATATTCACCCCATCCTTGGCCATTCAAACCTATTTTGGTTTTTGGCCTCGCCAACAAGTTGCCTCCAGTGTTTTCTGTCTGCTGCTTGGTCAATTGATGTCCCCATGCACTGAACGTCTTTCCGCACCTGGTCTCCCCATCGTAGTTTGGGTCTTCCTAGTGATCGGGTCCCTCGTGGTCGTCCATTTGTAGCTATCTTCAGGAGACTGTTTTCTTCTCTTCTCGCTATATGTCCTCCCCATCTCAATCTTCGGCTCTTAACAATAGCTACTATATATGGGTCTTCGTAGAGTTCTCGTAGTTCTCTGTTTTTCCTGATCCGCCAAATTTAATTTTCTTTTATAATTTTCATTTAACCCATATAACTACCCATAAACCCCTGTTCCCATGGCCCAATTATGCTGGTTCGTGAACTTGTCCGAATAAACGTAGGTCTTCACGTTTGTACCAAATTTCATTAAAATCTGATAATTTTTGCTCAAGTTATCGTGCTAACGGACACATACACAGAAAACAAAAGGTTTTCTCTTGAGATCTATTGCAGGTCAAAAATTTGAGAGTTATTTTCAGAGTTTGGTTTACATATTTAGTTTTGGCTGTATGCAATCTATTTACCAACCGATTTTAATAAATTATCGTCTAAAAGCTACACTACACAATTACATGAAATATAGAACAATAAAACATATTTCTACAATATCTCCCATTTATTTTCCATACTAAGAGTTACCCATGTTGGAAAATATCTAGATTCGTAACCTTCAAAACTGTAATATTTCTTTAAATTTATGATATGAATGAGTTAAGCTTAACCCTTATTTGATTGAAATAATATATGTTTTAAACGTAAGTAGTCATAAAATATAAAAATTATAAAAGAAATTGATGAATACGATACTGAAAATTACAGTAAAATATGACAATTAACATTTTTTTTACAGTTAACTTTTTTTAAAATACCAACAATTTTGAAATTAAAAGTACATGTAGCAGTCTCAAAGTGTCAAGAGCCAGAAAATTTAAGAATCTGTGACTTATAACCATTCATTTCATAGTATGATATTTAAAAGCGTTTGGCAAATTTTAAGCCGTTCAAGCACTAACAAATTTCCATGACCTCTTATTAATAGATAAATATGACCTTTAAGGATTGAAATTGTGTATAATCTGCTCTTAAATGATTTAAAGTATAGGAAAATATCCCTTGAACACCACTCATGAACTATTTGGAACTTTAACAAAGTATTTCTAACGCTGGACTGCGATTTTAGCTACATTTAATGTCTAAATGTCAGGCCTTGAAGTGAACTGATGATTGTTTTCAATTGTTAACCACATATTTGGGTTGGGCTGGTTTAATTGAAGAAGTGTACACAAAAAAATTAAAGATTTTACCTTTTGAGATCTATTGCAGGACAAAAACAAAAACTTTTACAGTCAATTTCAGAGTTTGGTTGATATATAGCCTTTCGAGCACTAACAAATTTCCATAAACTCTTATTAATAGATACATATGACCTTTAAAGATTGAAATTGTGTATAATCTGCTCTTAAATGATTTAAAGTATAGAAAAATATCCCTTGAACACCACTCATGAACTATTTGGAACTTTAACAAAGTATTTCTAACGCTGGACTGCGATTTTAGCTACATTTCATGTCTAAATGTCAGGCCTTGAAGTGAACTGATGATTGTTTTCAATTGTTAACCCCATATTTGGGTTGGGCTGGTTTAATTGAAGAAGTGTACACAAAAAAAATTAAAGATTTTACCTTTTGAGATCTATTGCAGGACAAAAACAAAAACTTTTACAGTCAATTTCGGAGTTTGGTTGATATATAGCCTTTCGAGCACTAACAAATTTCCATAAACTCTTATTAATAGATACATATGACCTTTAAAGATTGAAATTGTGTATAATCTGCTCTTAAATGATTTAAAGTATAGAAAAATATCCCTTGAACACCACTCATGAACTGATTTGGAACTTTAACAAAGCATTTCTACTAACGCTGGACTGCGATTTTGGCTACATTTCATGTCTAAATGTCGGGCCTTGAAGTGAACTGATGATTGTTTTCAATTGTTAACCACATATTTGGGTTGGGATGGTTTAATTGAAGGAGTGTAGGCTACATTTAAAAAAACAAAGATTTTACCTTTTGAGATCTATTGCAAGGCAAAAAAAAAAAAAACTTTTAGAGTTAATTTCGGAGTTTGGTTGATATATAGCCTTTCGACCATTAAAAAAATGTCCATAAACTCTTATTAATAGATAAATATGACCTTTAAAGATTGGAATTGTGTATAATCTGCTCTTAAATTATTTAAAGTATAGAAAAATATCCCTTGAACACCACTTATGAACTATTTGGAACTTTTACAAAGTATTTCTCACGCCAGCCTGTGATTTTAGCTATTAGTCCAGTCAATTCGTCGTGGAAATCTACCTTACGTTACAAAAAATAACTGTTACGAGTTTTTTCCTTAACTTTATGTTTTTTGGGGCGCTGAATCCGAATCTGAAGAGATCCAACAAAAATTCCTTGTGCGTTTTGAGCTAGACGCAAAAAATATGAAAATTTTCGCACTTTTTTCAGTTTCTTGCTTATAACTTGGAAACTATACATTCTACTAAATTTTACCAAATGTGAAAATGAAAGATCATGAAATTTCCTACAAAATACATATGTATCATTCTTTATCAAAGGCACAATTAGCCCGCTAGAGTGCGCTCCAAAAAGAGAAAAATATCACATTATTGTAAAAACACGTTTATTGCCAGATTTTTACATTTATTATTTAAAGTACGCGTTTGTTGAAGGTGGACTATGTAAGTAAATTAAGTTTAAATATTTTACATGTAAGCCCCAATTAGTGTACAATTAAAAAATATCTAATTTATTTCAGAACAAATAGAATCAAAGACAATAATTGGGACCCGCTCCAAAAAGACAAAAATTTTACATTGTTGTAAACAACCTTTTTGCCATATTTTCACATGTATTATTAAAAGTACAGCGTTTCCACTCATCTTCCCTTCTGTAACTTTATTTATTCTAATTTATTTCAGAACATATAAGAGCAAAGACAATATTATTTTTAGTGACTTTTTCCACTGCAGTGGAAGACCGCTGCTTGGAGTCCCTCAAATGCGGTTGGTGTTCTTCTGTACAATACGGTTCAGTAATATCTTGCTTTTCCTTGTGGTTGGTGCGCTGATAGCTGGGTAGTTATTAATGAAATTATTTTAATGAGTTTAAAGTTATCGGTGGACAATTGAAATTTAAGACACGGATTTAGTTGTTCACTGGTTATATGCTGAATTTAATATTTAAAACAAAACAGTACAAAGACAGAAATTATGTTAACAGTTTGGAATACAAAATTATTGAATTGAATCGAGAAAAAATAACAAATAAGAAAATAGCTCACTGTATAAATGAGCGATTTCAATATAAAAAAAACTGTCGGAGGACGCGTGAGTTTTGTTTCAAACACTGATTGTCACACTTTAAGCATCCCCAAGCCCTGACGGGCAAGGGAAGGGATATTAGGAAGTTACTTTAATAATATGACGAGAGCTTCCTTGTCTTCGATCCCTAAATTACTTATTTGTTTGTTATTCTTCAATTGTTTACCTTATTAAAATTAGATGTGATTATTTGTTTGTATTACTGTATTCTCTTTTGTTTATTTTAGCTTAAAGTAACCAATCAATAGTTTTATTAATACTTATGATGTAAAACGGGGTGAAGCTCGTGGGTAACAGCTAGTATATATGGTATACGCATTTTGGGATAATTGTTTCATAATGTAAAAGGAATGTTACGTGATGTGAGACACGTATTAATGAACATTTAAGTATTATAAATATCATTCAACATGAGAATTCCCATTTCAAGATTTTGATGGATTCTGTGTCGTCCCTCTGAACTCGGTATTCTCTGCTGTCTACACTGTCTACATGCTGCTCAGAGATTTCGAAGTGAATACCACAAAACCTTTCCATCTCTTTGGTAATGTGAATTATGGATGTGTGCATTTGTAATCATCTAAAGGATATGCTATCAGAAATATTATACATTCTAAATCTACCCTCAATTTTAGTACTTGTCATGAGGAATTGCTCTATTGTTTTGTATATGAAGGTGCCATACCATAGTTTATCAGGACGACGGACTGTGAAGGCGTCTCCACAAGTGAAATCGACGATTTATATCACATCAATGTTTGTAAAAAATAAAAAGAGAATATGTTATAATTAACTGTTTATGTTAAAACTGTGTACGATAATGCTTTATTATTCAACTTGCAGGTAAACCAACCATAGGCTACTGTATAGTTGTAAAAATAAATGTCTAACTATGGCAAGTTATGTTTAACAGAATATTTGTCCTTTCGTTCATGATCAATTTTAGGTGTTTTTGGTGAAAGTAATTATTTGAGAGTGATTTTTTTGAAGCTAGAATTAAGTTAAATAGATAGTGAAATAAGTTACAGAAGGGAAGATGAGTGGAAACGCTGTACTTTTAATAATACATGTGAAAATATGGCAAAAAGGTTGTTTACAACAATGTAAAATTTTTGTCTTTTTGGAGCGGGTCCCAATTATTGTCTTTGATTCTATTTGTTCTGAAATAAATTAGATATTTTTTAATTGTACACTAATTGGGGCTTACATGTAAAATATTTAAACTTAATTTACTTACATAGTCCACCTTCAACAAACGCGTACTTTAAATAATAAATGTGGAAATCTGGCAATAAACGTGTTTTTTACAAAAATGTGATATTTTTATCTTTTTGGAGCGCACTCTAGCGGGCTAATAGTGCGTTTGATAAAGAATGATACATATGTATTTTGTAGGAAATTTTATGATCTTTCATTTTCACATTTGGTAAAATTTAGTAGAATGTATAGTTTCCGAGTTATAAGCAAGAAACTGAAAAAAGTGCCAAAATTTTCATATTTTTTGCGTCTAGCTCAAAACGCACAAGGAATTTTTGTTGGATCTCTTCAGATTCGGATTCAGCGCCCCAAAAAACATAAAGTTATGGAAAAATCTCGTAACAGTTATTTTTTGTAACGTTCAACTACCATTTGACTGGACTATATGTTTCAGGTCTTAATGCTGGACCTTGAAGTGCATTGATAGTTGTTCTGAATTGTAAACCACATATTTATGTTAGTTGGACTGATAAAATTAAAGAAGTGTACATGTTAAAACCAAAGATTTTACCTTTTGAGATCCATTGCAGGGCAAAAACAAAAACTTTTAGAGATAATTTCGGAGTTTGGTAGATATATTTAGTTTTGGCTGTACGCAAGTTATTTACCTAGGTTTGCTGCTACAAGGAAACTAATTAAGCGTGTTTTTTAGTAAAATACTAATAGCTTAGTATGAAATAAACAAAATTGCCAAGTTCGATGAAAACATATAATATATCCATTAACAAGCGACTACGACATTTTACAATATTCTCTATAAGAATAAAATGGGAATTTTGAATTTATTATTTTTTTAATTTTCTCTGTGATCCATTACCGCTCAAAAACACTTTTGTATACTAAATTATTTGTTTTTTAAGCTCTTTTAAAAAAGGTCTGAAGAGAAATTGGAAAATTTTGTGTTTTGAGAGTTAAAAATGCAAAAAACAATTTTTTACGCCATAAAACCCCCTGTAAAACCCCGTTCCCATGGTCCGATCATGCTGGTTTGCGAACTCATTCAAGTTTATGCCGCCTTACACCTTTAAACCAAATTTCATCGAAATAGAACAAAAATTACTCAAGTTATCGCGTTCACGGACGTATATATATGTATATAAGTCTATATATATATATATATATATATATGCATATATAAAAATTTTAACGAATGGTGTTTTTGGCCTCTGGGGACATCAAAATGAAAAAGTAAATCGGTCCCGGGCCTAGGTCTTACCATGCCACCTACGGTGATAGCTACTTCCCTATAGGGAAATTCGCTAAAACACACGTTAGGCTCTCCTTGTCGCCATTTCTGTTATGTATTGTATGTTTATATATTGAAATAAATAGTTAAATAAATGTAAGTTGAAAATGAGCCTTATTTTGTCAGTAGTTTATTTACATTAATTGAATAACATTTTTGAACTAACAGATGATTGAAATTATTAAATGCATAGCATTTGAAACATAGAGATTATCTACAACAACTGACATTTCTAAAATTGAAGGTATTAGCATAGATAAATCATACTCCCTTAGTAGATTTGTCATCCTTATGGAACAGCTGAAAGCAATTTTATTGTTAGTTCTGTACGTCCAACTGTAGAGGTTATGTTTTGTTTACCATTTGTTTCTTGTTATTTCAGTCATTTAAAACCTCATTTAACCAAATAAAACGATTTAATCATAAACAATAACTGGTCTCCTAGTTATATAACCAAATAGTAAAGCACAAATCATGAAAATAACCCTAAAATAATAGAAACAAAATGTTGTCTACCCCAGTGATCAGTGTACATGAACTAGACACAAAAAAACAAGCTTCAAAATTTACAATGGGATGAGGAGTCTACTTGTGTTGCTTAGTCTATGGTATTAGTTACACCATTTCGTTTATTATCAATAAAATATTCTCAAAGCTGTTTATCAATGTCGGTCTCAGCTCCCATGTTAACAAAATATTTGTTGATCTCATCAGCTTTTAGGTCATGTGGAATGCTCAAGTTACTCTTGGAGCCTATTATATCATTGCTTTTCAGACACGTCCAAAATTCATTTGGGTCTTTTGAGGATGATAGTTTATCAGAAAAATATGCCTTCTTTGCACTCCAGATCAGACTATTTAACCTATTTCTAACGTTCTTATATCTTTCCCAATTTTGAGCACATCTATCTTTTCAATAACGATTTCGCAGTCTATTTTTCTCTTTTGTCAGACGTTTAATATTTTCATTACACCAAGGAGCCTTTCTCTTTGTAATCTTTTTGCACACTATTGGTGCATTGTCATCAAATATCTTTCTAATGTTAGACGTAATTAAGGTCTCCACCATATCTATTTCCTGTTAAATCATAATACTGTTCCAATCCATTGCGGCAATCTCAACAACTCGATTAATGTCAAAATGTCTATAATCTCTATATTTTATGTATTTTATTCTATAATCTCTAATGTACTACAACGCTGACAGTGGAGGAAGATCTTATGGGAATTTCTGCACAGTGCTCGCCATTCAGGCTCTTCCTTGCTCCTTACAAGTATATTTCCAGCACAGCATGTATCAAGAGCTGAAAGCCCACGGTCTTCCCATAAGCAAGTATCCCTCTGTACCTAACTTCTCTGTGGGTTTAATGAGTAATTAGGTTTGCTACTACAGGAAAGGGAATAAAGTGTGTTTTTAGTAAAATGACATTAAATTAGTATAAAACTTTAAAAAATTGCCAAATTTGATCAAAATATATCCATAACCCCGCAAACTACAACAGTTTACTTATTCTCTGTCAGAATCTAAGAATAACATGACAATTTTAAATTTATAGTTTTTTTAAACTATTGTGTATTACCTACAAACAAATTCAAACAATATAGGTTGGGGTTTATTTATTTAGCCTACAAAAACTCTTCAATATACCGTACTTTTATTTGTTGTTTTTTTTTATGTTTTGCAAAGAATTACAAAGTTTTATGTTTTGAAGGTCAAAATTGGGAAAACCCTATTTTTGCCACATAAATCCTCATTCCCATAGTCCAATCATGCATGTTCACAAATTGCTTTGAATTATTGTAGGTTTACAATTCTTTACTTAATTCCATTAATATTGGATCATTGTTACTTAAATTATTGTTCTAACCAACACACATATATATTAATAAATTAATTAAATATTAAAAAATTTATTGTCTGGGTAGCCGAGTGGTTATAGTGCTCGCATTTAAATCTGAAAAACGCTGGTTAGAATCCAAGCAAGATTATTTCCAGACCCAGATGCCATTTGTAATTGGGCTATGAATTAATGATGCTATCTAACAAAAAGGTCGACGTTAGATAGTAACAAGACCAGGGTTTAGACCGTTCCCTTTCAAAACAAAAAAAAAAAATGCCACTGGTGTAAAAACACAAAAAAACCATTGAGCAACCTTGAAGTTAAAATTGTACTAAAAAAAACACTAACATGTTTCAGCTCTTAGACCATGATCACAGTTCAGTAATGATCAATAGTAAATAAATTAGTCTGGTTGCAGGTCAAAAAACCTGGAAGTAAGGTCCACCCAATGTTTTTTAGTGGTTTCTGTTTCTTCGAGACCTACATAATTGAAATAGGCAGGGTAGGGTCCCTTTTCGCTTTCCACATCACAAATATAGAACAAAATTTATCAGTAATTGAATTTGAACCAAACAAATAAAAATATTATTAGGCCTATAGAAGAATTTTACATAAAAATAAAAAAAATCTTATATAGAAAATTAAAAGAAAAATATAATATCGAACAAGTCCAAATTTTAAAATCATGATATTTGAACTATTAATTATTTACATTTCTATTTAGTCTAGTTGCCAAAAGGCATTTTTCACCCAAACCTGAAAGTAAGGTCCACCCAATGTTTTTTAGTGTTTTCTGTTTCTTTAAGACCTACATAATTAAAATCTGCAGGGTGCCACTTTGTCACCCTTGAGCAAATTGAGATATTCAAGATGGCGGCCAAGATGGCTTAACACGTTCGCTACTGCAATAGTACGAAATTTTCCATTCACATGGACCAGCGACGCACATATGCGACGGCCGGTTTCCACCCATAGACTGCCGTCGCATAGACGGCTCTAGTCACATTAAAATAGGCTGCCGACGCATATTTGCGTCGGGCTTCTAATGTTATCAAAATGCGTATATCTTTGTAGTGGCCTATTTGAACGCACTGAATTCCCTGCAGTGGTCTACAGAGATGTCTGACGCACAACTGCGTCGCTTGGTCTGTGGATATGATGATTGATGACGTCATATAATAGTTGGAAAAACTGGTCATTACTTTTCTGCATCACTGTATGTATGTATGCAGTATGTATGCTGCATTATCCTATGTAGCTTTTATATTTATTCAGTAATAAACTGTTCTTGAATAATCTGGTTTATTTTTTTTACTTACTTTCACCTTAAAACACAAAAAACGAACTGTCGCATATATGCGACGTTTAGTTTATTTCAAGAAAACTATGATAATTTTCACTATTGTCTTCGCTGTAGACCGGGCGTCGCAAATATGCGACATTACAAAAGGTTATAAAAAATACAAAAAAACAAGAATAATTTATTTATAAACACGATTGTAGCGTATTACAATGTAAATGATCACTGTTTTACAGGTTTTCGCCCGTGGTCTATGTGTAGGCCTACTGTTAAAATCCAAGTGACAGCCGGTCTATGTGTAAGATTCAAATGTATACGTCGGTCTGTGGCAATGACCGCGGCGTCGCATATATGCGACGCTCAGTAGCGAACGTGTTAAAAACTATATATCGGCTGTATCTTTCCCTATAGAAGAGACAGGATGATCATTTTGTGCCTGGTTTGATGTTTTAATTGGAAAATTACCCAAAATAATAAATCAATATAAGTTTTTAGTCCAGTCAATGAATGATCCAAAAGTAGGTGTAGAGTGCGTGAGCAAGTAACTAAGCGATTCCTTCAGAAACTTGTTCAGGGGGCTTAGGGTGTTAACATACCAAAAGTCCTGACTCCTAGGTGGTGAGCCAGGAGGTGGAGGGAGGAAAAAGGGGGGGGAAAGGTACGCATTTTGGGTTTTTTGATTATATCTCGAAAACTATCAACTTTTTGTATACTATAGTAAATTATAAAATTGAAGAAGATTAAATTTTCTACAAGAAAAGTATATAATGTGTTTATTTTGGTTCAACAGATTACAAGTTATAACTTATTTAATTGATATCTTATTAAAATAATCCTTCCATAAGAAATACATGTAAATTAGTAGGCGAAATGGGGCGAATCCTATCCGCCCAAAGGAAATATAACTGATATTCTGGAAATATTGACAAAATTTTCAGTAATTTGACACTTTAATCATGAAATTTTGTCAAAAATTAAAGCGAGGGTGAGCGTTTAAAAATGGGATGATTTAAGGTTTTTTTTTTATATTTCCAATAAAAAAACACCAAAACTCGAAATTTTGTTACCTCGCCCTCGCCTTAATTTTGGATCAATTTTAATGATTAAAGTGTCAAATTACTGGAAATTTTGTCAAGATTTCCAGAATATCATTTATATTTCCTTTGGGCGGATAGGATTCGCCCCATTTCGCATACTAATTTACATGTATTTCTTATGGAAGAAGATTTTAATAAGATATCAATTAAATAAGTTATAACTCGTAATCTGTTGAACCAAAATAAACACATTATATACTTTTCTTGTAGAAAATTTAATCTTCTTCAATTTTATAATTTACTATAGTATACAAAAAGTTGATAGTTTTCGAGATATAATCAAAAAACCCAAAATGCGTACCTTTCTCCCCCCCTTTTCCCCCTCTCCACCCCCTGGCTCACCACCTAGGAGTCAGGACTTTTGGTATGTTAACACCCTAAGCCCCCTGAACAAGTTTCTGAAGGAATCGCTTAGTTACCTGCTCACGCACTCTACACCTCATTCCTTGACTGGACTATTTTAATAATTTCCACATTAGTTTGTTGCCAAGTTACCTTATCAACAATGTTTTCAAGTATTACCCAAGTATTATGTTATTATGTATTTCAGGTATTATGTTTTAGTACTTGACTAAAAGCATTATAACTCCATGGTTTCTGAGGATTAGTGCAACATTCAAACAGAACACAGTCATCAAATCAGTTAACTTACAAGCAGTTCTCCTAATTAATGCTTGTGCTGTACTGTGGACAGTGCATTATCCTTCTTCAGGAACTGTGAATGACTTTATCAACTGCTTTTTAATTTAAATTATAGTTTTCTTGAATTAAGAAAAAACACTGTTCTTTAGGCTAGTCAAAATCAAACCAACAATCAAACCAACATCAAACTTAAGGTAAAAGAAATAAAATATATTTCTTCCCCATATATTCCAAAATATATGGGATTTTGTCAACAAAGGTGTCAAGAATATTATACTAAAAATCAAGAAAAATCCAAGTGGCGGAAAGCCGCCATTTTGGAAAAAACTTCCGCCATATTGGATTTATGTAAGCTTTTAGTAAAACATCAAAATTTGACAACTAATCGTCTTAAAAATCTGCGGTTTGTCTTAATAGCTTCCTCATCAAGTTTACTTTAAGATAATAATAACTTTATACCATTTAAATATTGATTTATTTAAAAGAGACAGCTTTAAATAGAAACAATACCAAATTTTGAATAATTTTTTTTTATAAAACCTTTAAATGTTTGCAAATACAAACTCAGGTGATAAGAACATTCATATTTTGTGGCTCTTAAAAGAATCTGCACTAAATTTTGAACAATTATCAACCTCATATCAGTTTGTATACAGTAGAGTCCCGCAAACTCGGCGTAATGTGGACTGGAAGGGTGCCGAGTTTGTGAAATGCCAGGTTATCGGGAACTAGGGTTAAACATAAGGACAATACAATTTTTAAGCTTTTTAACCTCCTTTTAGCAAATTTCCCTATAGGGAAGTAGCTATAGGTGGGTAGATTTATATATATATATGTGTCCGTGAACGCGATAACTTGAGTAATTTTTGTCTGATTTTGATGAAATTTGGTTTAAAGGTGTAAGGCGACATAAACTTAAATTAAATTAAAAATTCCCATGTTATTCTTATGGAGAATATTGAAAATGTTGTAGTTTGTTTGTTTATGGATATATTTAGATCAAACTGGGAACATTTATTTATTTTATACTAAGCTATTAATATTTTACTAAAACACACTTTATTAGTTTTAGTTTCCTTGTGGCAGCAAACCTAGGTACTCGTTAAACCTAAAATAGATTCAATTGAAAATCATTCAGAGAAATGGAAATTCGCTTAGTCGGCAGGTTTGCTGCGGCGGGGGTATTTTATATTACAAGTCAGTATTAAGTCATCAGATATAGTACAAAAAATCCTTGGGTACGAGTTGTGAATGATTTTACTTGAGCTGGCTTGAGTCCATAATTAACTCGGACTCAAAATATCACTAATTTTCTGAGCCAGGTGATGGCCGAGTTATCCAGACTGCCGGGTTATCGAGTTTTGAGTTTGCGGGACTCTACTGTATTGCTTTGAAGATATATTATGGGATATATTTGTTATTAGTCTTCAACTTGGAACGCTAGCCGTGCTGCACCACTACATCTAGTCCGATTAAAATACACTTTGAGGTGGGAAAAATTGATTTGAGAACATTTAAGACATATTTTGGAGTCATACATTCATACATATAGGGCAATGTATAAAAAAAGCCTGACAAAATCCGAGCATGGGAACACTGAAAAAGTAGGGGTTTTGAAACATACTCAAAATTCAATTTTTCATCATAGGCAATTACACTAGTAGTCAGAAAAATACAGGATATGACCTCTAAAATAAAATTTCAATGAAACGTTTTATGGTTTGACTTTTATTGTTGGGTGTGCAGTGTGACATACTGAAAGTTGTTTAAAATTGGTCTACGAGAAAACCCCTAAAATCACTATTAAACATGTGGCTTTTCCCAACATTGGAAAAATTTTAATGTTTTTAATCAATTTAATTTTTATTAATCACTGAATAAAATTGGACAAATTCAAAATTAGTCATGGACCTTTATTTAAAATTAAATTATTTATATTTTGAAAACTGTCTTTAGTTAAATACATATATCCCCAATATGAATAAAATTAAATTACTCTGAAAAATGAAAAATTACTTTGAATAAAAATACATAATTTATCCTCCACTAAACAAAATTTGACAAATTTAAATTGAATCATGGAATTTTATTTAAAATTAAATTATTTTTATTTTGAAAACTGTCTATAGTTAAATGGGCCTACTTTCCCCCCCAATCATAAATAACTCCAAAAATCCTTTAGAGTCTTAAATGATTCGCCAAAGTATTGACTTATTTTAGCTATGGATTACTTATTTAGAATTGGGGATTATCCTCTTTAACTAAAAACAATTTTCAAAATAAAAATTATTTAATTTTAAACAAAAGGCCAAGTTTAATTTAAATTTGCCAGATTTTATTTAGTGAATATAGAAATTAAAGCCATACATTTACTGAGTAGTTTGAGACCAGAAACAACTAGGTGACATATTAACAAACCGAGATATAAATCTTTTAATAACAAATTATTTCTAAAAAGGTCAATTTAATATTGTATTGTGCTTCGTAGCTGGTCTATAACTCATCCGTTTTTAATGGCCAATAGCTCAAATGAAAGCCCTTACATCAATGAATATTTTAAGGCTAGAACAAACTGCAAGCGTTAATAATAACTAAAGATGTAGAAAAATTATTTTTTTAACTGTTCAAAGTACGAAACATTCATTAGAAATGTATGGGGTAGAATTTCGTTTGAATATACCTCCAAAATGAAAAAGGATATTAAATTAACGGATTTCATAATTAAAATCAGCATGAAAATATAATATAGTTTAAAATTATGTGTCACAACACTATCATTAGGCCTATATTTAAAATATTTTATTTATATGCAATATGGCGATTCAAGATGGCAGCCAAAAACGCGTTACATGTCGAAATGAAGTACTAACCACCGAATAAATATCAGCATTGGTACCTACCAAGTCAATTTTGTTCAAAAATGTTCATAAAAATGCATGTGGTATATCATTTCCAAAAATTGTATGTTATTTAATGTAATTTAAATAACAAGGCATTTTTCAATTCACCAATGACATCCTATTAACTTTTAAAGCAAAAATATATATTTTATTACTAAGATAATCAATTATTGGTATTCTCTGACCCTTAAAACATAAAATTAGACACAAAAATTATTATCCTGTCTCTTCTATAGGGAAAGATACAGCAAATATAGTTTTTAAGCCATCTTGGCCGCCATTTTGAATATTTCAATTTGCTCAAGCAAGGGTGACAAAGTGGCACCCTGCAGATTTTAATTATGTACGTCTTAAAGAAACAGAAAACACTAAAAAACATTGGGTGGACCTTACTTTCAGGTTTGGGTGAAAAATGCCTTTTGGCAACTAGACTAAATAGAAATGTAAATAATTAATAGTTCAAATATCATGATTTTAAAATTTTGACTTGTTCGATATTATATTTTTCTTTTAATTTTCTATATAAGAATTTTTTTTATTTTTATGTAAAATTCTTCTATAGGCCTAATAATATTTTTATTTGTTTGGTTCAAATTCAATTACTGATAAATTTTGTTCTATATTTGTGATGTGGAAAGCGAAAAGGGACCTCTTGTGGGAGATGCTAAATTTTCAGTACGGCCGATATAAGTTAAGGCCCAAAATATTAAATTTCCGGTTTTTATCGATTATTATACCTCATTTAACATAGAACATGACAGTATCGGTTAAAATCTCAAATTGAAGATGCAACAGGTCGAAATAAATCATTTTGTTATTCTCTGCACGTTCTGAGAAAAGGAACCTCTTGTCGCTCAATGTTATTTCGCCATAACGACAAGAGGTCCCATTTCTAATATTCACTTTTTAAACAGATTTTAGGACAAAAAATGAATTGTCCTGCATTCTAGTGGAAATTTAGAGAACTACAACAAAGTTCAGTTCACGAAGAACAAAATATCTCAAAAATTTTGTGGTCCCGACAAGAGGTACCTTTTCTTATCTTATGGCGAAATAACATAGGGCCGACAAGAGGTCCCTTTTCTGAAATGCGATTTTTACGACATGCTTCAGTAAAACAATTATTTAAATGAAAACTACCGTGAGTTAAGAAAAGAAATTGCATTTCTTTTAAAGAGGACATTATAAGCTTTCTTTTGATACCAAAACCGTTTCTTAGATACGAAAAACACCGTTTTTATGCGTATTTGAAATGTTCAAAACAGTTTTTCTCAAAATGACCCTTTTCCATAACCAAATTTCAAAGTCCTATAACTTAAAAAAAAATCATACATGCATGGAACTTGCACCAATCGATTCGGAATTTAATAAGGAATTCTAATATATATGTAACTCGAAATCAAAAATTTCCGACAAGAGGTCCCTATTCGCTTTCCAAATCACATTTTGATATTTATGTTTGGTTTTCAATAGGTGTTCGGCGTAGTTAGATTCATGCCTGTAGAATTTTTAGATTGGACTAAAATGACTATAGGCTATATGTTTCCAGAATCTACAATTCAAGTTTCGACTAGTTTGGCCAATATAATGCTTATTGCAATCTGTACATTAAATTTTTTTAAATGCCACTCTTATAATAAACATGAATTTGAACGAATGGTGTTTTTGGCCTACGAGGACCACAAAATTAAAAAGTAGTAAGGATGGGGGGCTGGAACTTACCATGAGACCTTAAGTAATAGCTTAGTTCCTCTATAGGGAATTCACCAATATTCCCTATACGGGAAATTCACTCAAAATAAAAGCCTATTTTAAATAATTTAAATTACAATTTTTAAACAGACCTATATTTCCTATTAACACTTAGCTGTAATTAGGTGAGTTTTTGACAAACTGTGTGCAAATGACTCTGAAGACACTAACAGTAAATTGTTAACAACATACACTGATCGGACAATGTGGGGCAATACTCAAAATTTTAAATTAAATCTTGAAAGAACAGGGTTGTTTATAAAATCAGGAGAAATAAATAAAATCATACCTGAAATATCTAAGAATTCTCAAATAGTCTTCTTGGATTCTTTTCGTAGCATCACCAACAAACACCACCCTTCTTTTCATAAGGTCATCATAGCCATGGAAGTAGTCATACAAGGTACCATCCAAACCTAAAACCATCATACCATCATATTATGCAAGTCTAGTTGTTCTTTATGAAAGCTTGATTCACACCATGGCCTCTGCAACAATTTTACTCATTTGATCACGAATTAAACAGAAATATAACACTCAAAATAAATACATAATAATCAAATGAATAAGGTCCTCACAAGGCTGCAGTAGGCATTGATTTAAAACAATGGTTCCTTAAATGGAGGTGAGCACTATAAAAAGATTTTTTTAAATTCCCTTAAGGATTTTCATGGCCCTACAACATCTGTCAGCTAGTCAATTTCAAGATTACAAGACCTTAATTTTCTTCCAGTTAATTAAAAAAATAAATAAATAAATAAAACAATGAAGGGAATAAAGATAGTGGATTTTAAAGTTGTCAAGCAAAATAGCTAGAGTGCAAGAATAGAACTTTCACAACATCAGTTCTTCAAATGTTCCATGAAACAGTATGAATGTTGGTACTTGTTTTTGATCAACTACTCATGTTAACTAAAATGTAGTATACAACAAACCTTATGATCAAAAAAAGATCTGATTATAAGACAAATATTATTGTGAATACTGTAATTAAAAATGGTACTTGCCTAGAAACATTGAGTTTATTGTGAGATCTCTTCTATTAGCATCTAGTTTCCAGTCTTTGGTAAATTCCACTTCAGCATGACGCCCGTCTGTTTCCCTATCTATTCGCAAAGTTGTTACCTGCAAAATGAAGTAAAGGCTACAACAACAAAAAGTTACCGCCCGTAAAGGTAAACTATATGCCTTAAGATATTTTTTGCATTGCAAAACTAGCAGGATATTAATTCCCTTTAAGATAATTTATTTTATGCATTCGTTGTAGTCAATGGCCATGCATATTGACGAAGAACCAGATTGTTGGATTTTGAATCCATAAAAAGTGTTTTTTTTTTTAATTTAGATTTATTCATAAGAACAAAAATAATTTTTGTCCTTTAAACATTACAATACAACAGGATTCATTATTAATACAAATCTGCAACAACAAGCACAACAGACCAGCTTCTTTACAAAAAACACACAAACATTTATATAAATAAACGAACACAGAAAATCTTATTTTAACAGCATCCTGTTTTGTCACAAGAAAGGAAATTTTTGTCTCTTAAAAAATTAATTCCACCAACAACTGTTAAGGAGTTAAAATTTTTAGACAAGCCTTTATTCTCGCTATGACCAAGATTGCTAAAATCAAAAATCACAATTACGGCAAGATCGCTGTAGACGATTGTTAGAAGTTCTCTCTGATTACTATGTTCTGCCTGCCTTTTGTGCACAAATCATATGTTTTATTATATTGTTAGTACTCTATTTACCTTTTTGTTTACATTTTATAAGTTCTTTTAAAATCATGTCCATTAAACCATCTCTTGAATTTTATCTTTTTTTATTTCATCAATTTTACTATCCATCATTAACAACGATAATGAAGTCTCCGCAACCACAAAAGATTATCACAACTCTTCCTCGATTACGGAAAATGTCCACAATTTCACCACAACCGCAAGAGATATTCACGATTTCATCGTAACTGAGGACGGTTTTGTTGATTTAGAATTTCGTTTCTGGATCATAATTTAACTGCCATCACGTAAAAGAAAACAATACGTATTTCGATTTCGTTATGGTAGCCTACTTATTCTAGCCTATGTTTTAAACAATTTATTTGTCACTACCCAATTGGTCAACTGCAATTAAGTTGTGGTGTTAAATACAAAATTTGTAATGGCAGTGCCTTTGGAATTTTGATTAATAAAATATAATGGTTCTCTATTCAGGTTTGTAATTATACCTTTACTATCCTTTATATCTATTAGATTAATCTAGGCCTAAATTATTATCTATTCTATATATAATTCAGTTTTAAAAATCTTGTACAACTAAATCTGGAGTTCTACTGGACCGATTTTATTAATTAATGTGTCGTTGGAAAGCTTAATTCGTGTAGATTTGCAAATAATTATGAAAGTTTGTTTTTGTTATGATTTTTGGTGAAAAATTAAAAAAACATGTTTTCCATAAGAAATACATTGAAAACAGTGTTTTTCAGACTTTTTATTTGGGTGAGACTTTTGGCTGCCTTTTTGAGTATTTCCAAGAAGTGTATGGTAGGTACCAATTTGTAGGACATTTTATTCTCTTTCAGAATATCACCTTCCACTTTGGTCGATTTCCTCACCATTTAAAAGTTATTTGTAAAATAGCTAAGCAACCTCCAAATTTATAGTAATGAGAAAATACTGAGTTAGGGATATTTTTGTTAAACTTTGTACAACTAAATCTAGACTTCTACTGGACCAATTTTGTTAATTAATGGGTCATTGGAAAGCCCAACTCATGTAAATTTGCAAATAATTATGAAAGTGTGAGTTTACTAAATCTTTGTGGTAAAAAAGTAAAAATAACAAAAATGCATTAAAAACTGCTTTTTTCAAGCTTCTGTTTTCAAGTTTCTATTTGTAGCCAGCTTTTGGCTGTCTTTATTAAGAATTTTCAAGAAATGCATAGTAGTTATTTGTAGTAAGTTTTATTTTCTTTCAGAAGATCACATCCACTTTGGTTGATTTCCCCTCGATTTAAAAGTTATTGGCAATAATCTAAGTGATCTCCAAATTTATAGTGGTGAGAAAATACTGAATTAGATATATTTTTGTTAAACTTTGTACAACTAAATCTAGACTTCTATCGGACCGATTTTGTTACTTAATGGGTCGTTGAAAAGCCTAATTCGTGTAGATTTGCAAATAATTATAAAAAGTTTTATTTTATTACATATTTGAGGTAAAACATTATAAATAAACAATATTTTTCCCAAGTTTATATTTGTAGCCAACTTTAGGCTGCCTTAATTGAGTATTTTCCAAAAATACATGATAGTAATTTGTAGGACATTTTATTCTCTATCAGAATATCATCTTCCACTTTGGTCGATTTCCTCATCATTTCAAAGTTATTTGCAAAAACGTTAAGCAACCTCCAAATTTATAATGGTGAGAAAATACTGAACTAATGATTTTGTTGTTAAACTTTGTACAATTAAATCTACAGTTCTGCTGAACCGATTATATTAATTAATAGGTCATTGAAAAGCCTAATCGGTGTAGATTTGCAAATAATTATTAAAGTTTGATTTTTTAAAGATTTACTAGGAGAAACCCGTCAAAGACGACAGTTACTGTTAATGTTGAAAGCAAGACCGTTTAACTATAAATCAATGATAAAAACTCAATTTTTTTAAAATTTAAGTTCTTTGTGATATAGCAGTGTGCTTTAGCCACGTCTGATCTTAATAATCAATAATTCAAATGGAAGCTGGTATTTCACTGAAGGTTCTTAGGTCAAAACAAATAGAATAACGTAATTAGAATTGAGTAAATATATCAAAAACTAAATTACATATCCAAGATATAATTAAATTAAATTTATGTTTTCTGATTGTGCAATACAGCCCCAAAGCAGAATGGTTCCTACGTGTCTGCAACGGCCTGTGAAAACCTCAAAATGTGTCCGCAAGCGCTAAAACTAAAAAGCTAAATAATGACTTATATACCGGTATATATATATATATATTCACTCTTTAGGGCTACTAGTAATATAGTTAAATAAAATAAGTAAATTTCAATAACTTGTATAGCCTACTTTTAAAACAAAAAACTAAAAAACTATTAAGGGGTAGGCATAATCAGGTTATTTAAATTTACTTTTTTTTAAATACGTATATATATACACATACCTTAACAAGTGTTAACAAGGTCTTCAGAAGTAAAACTTTAAATGTACTATAGTTTCTTTATATAAACACAGCAAACAGAAATAATCTATATTTACATTATTTATATTACATAGCACATAGTCTGGTTTTGTTAGTTCTTGAAACATGGCAGTGCTGATAATCAGAACCATACCCAGAACCTGTGTTTGTCCTTGAAACAAACAGAGCAGATAACACGCTCACGAGAAGGCCGAGAATACATTGTATATTTCACTCATTCGCAAAACCCGTTACTCAAATAATGCCAACATTAGTTATACATTTTACAGTAACAAAGGTCACGGACCCACGCACCACAGAGTTAACACAATAGGGCTGGAATGCCTTTTCTCTTCCGAAATCAACAACGTAATGGCGTTTTTCTATTTCGCAACACTATCGCCAGAAACGGTACAGTGCGTCTTCATAGCTCAGTCATCCGCACGCACTTGTAAGGTGGAGGGAGGGTGGTTGCTGTCTGTCAGGTGACTGCGCCGGGCCAATGGGAGAGCGGTAGGAGGGCGTGGCCTGCAGACAGATACCGAGCGGAGCGGCAGACGGCATCCGGCTGTCGAGCAGCGCGGTTCTCTCCTCTTCGACGTGATGTGTGTAGTAGCGTGTTCACTCGCGCCCGCTTTTCTTTTACTTTGCGATCTTTTTTTTTGTTTAACCGGTAAATTTTGTCAGCGGACAAAGTATTTTTATCTATTTTTATCGAGATATTAAAAAAAAATAATTTCAAGCTCTTAAATGTGTCCGCAGGCCCGCGTTTCTCGGCGTTTCGTGTCCGCGACAATGTCGCAGCGTCGCTCGTTGTTCTGCTTTAGGGCAATACAGTATATCTTTAACGTAACTGATTAAAACTATCAATATCTCAAGTGAAAGCCTTTAAAGTATTTTAAGACCAAGACTTATAAAATAACTTAAATAAAATTTGAGTTATGTATCATTGATTGCAGATAAGTACTAAAACGATTATAATTATTGATGATTTGTGATTAAGGTAGGATCAGGTAGGATTGCTTCAGGTAGGATTATTAAGATCGGAATCTTAATAATCAATAGCTCAAATTGTGACGCAAAATTCTAGGGGGGGAATAAACTAATATTCACCTAAGTCAGGCTAGGCCTACCCCTAGAACTGGCCACACTCAAATTTCTTCCCCGGAGTGCTCAGAAGGAGCCGAGAAAAATCCAGGGGTCGATACGAAGTTGTCACGGCTTTGACTGATCAATTTATTTAAATTTAATCGAAGGCTCAGAGCTCAGGAAACGTTCAGGAAATCCTGCAGACGCTCAGTTGGAGCTATATATCATCCTTACCTTCGTTAAAGTGTTTTGTTAAATTTTGCCTAACCTTTGGAATGACTCTGTAGGGCCGACGAGTATTCAATCTTAAGCCAATGTGATATAAATACTCGTATTAAACTGTAAACTATCTGGCTAAGGACGTTGGTAAATAATATAATATTGAATAAAAGGTAAAAAGCAATTCCTACAGAGTCGTCGGGCCTAATTAATATAATCGAATGGAGAATTTATCGTGGGATGATTTAAAATAGATTTAATATTAATATTCGTGACTGTTTGATTGTTCAAATCAGCCTACTCCCAAGACTAGGTTCTCTCGCCCGCCAAAGACGGGGTTTAGAACGCAGACGACAAGTCTCGGGGCATTAAAACGGCGAACTAATTAGAATAAACGTACGTTAATCATTCGTAGAAATCGTAATTTTGAAACTAATTGGTTTAAATCAAACCAAACGATAATCACCGCTAGTCACTGGCAAGCAGGAACTGGCGGGTCGAGACTCGAGTTAGCGGAAACTAAGTTATTAAAATTTAGTTATTTAATATCAAATTTTGGAACGGAAATAGTCGTTAAACGAGAATGAGAATGCGTGCGTTAAACGTAGAAATGGTCTAACTATTAGAATAGCTAACCTTCGTAATATCGGCGATCGGCGGGAATGCGTAAGTAGTCTTGTAACGACGAAGTTACTTCGAAGACGGCGTACAAACGAATAATCCTGTCTTGGAGTAAAATCCTTCGTTCCTGCCCGAACTTTAGTACTACTAGATAACAGCAGCTGATCGAATTCACTTGTTGAGCTGGTCTAGTTTTGTCTGTCAACAAATAAACACTAGTTTGGGGTTATGTCGTCGGCGGCGTTAAATATCTGTAAAATCGGCCGGTTTAGCTTTATTATGTGAAACGAAGTGCTATTATGAATAAATATATAGTTGTGGATGTGTTTGTGTACTTCACTGTGAATAAAAAATAGGCCTACGTTCTTTGGCCCATAGCCCAAGCTATGGCCAACACATAGGCCTCGGAGTAGGCTATTGTGGTTAAAAATCGGGTAAGTTCTGGTGTTCATTTATTCGTAGTACGTTTTTTTACCCCCCTTAAAATTTGGTACCTTACAAAATGAAAGCTGGTATTAAAGGTTTTTAGACCAAAACAAATAGGGTAATGTAATTAGAACTGCTGGAATACATCTTTAATTGAAGTAAAAAATAAAAAAAAAATAAAATTATATTTTTTCGTTAAGAAATACCTGTCATACCTGCTTCTATATAATCCAATAGCTGCAAGGTCACACAACTAGTTTCAACTTTGTGAAGAAGTTGTGAAGAAGTCATCTTCAGGTGTCCAGTGGATGTCAAAATCACTTCATCAGAAGGTCGTCGATACACAAATTGTACATTTACACACAAACACGCACACGAACACAGTTACGTAAAAAAGGTAAATCAATTTAAAAAGAATTAACGCTACAGTACAGCAGTCTAGACGCTACATCTAACCGGTCGTGACGCATCATTCCTAAGTTACCATTTTATTTGTCTCCTAATAGTTGTTAATGCACCTTTTTTATGCAACTATGTTTGTGTTCATGACCCATTGAGTATTATTCCTATGTCGTCAACTCAGTTGTAAATTTATATTGTAAACAATTGCATGTATCGAAATATGTATAGATTCGTGCTTCATAATCATTTTAACCTACAGTCTACAGTCTCTTCCCATAGCATTTTAGCATTGCAGATAAATTAATCCAATCCCACACTCAACACTGCTCACCTTTACTACTTCCTTCACCACCCCCTAAGTCGTGGACCTGTTTCCCCCTCCCCATAGCATTTTAGATAGATATACATAGATACATTAATTCTTTTGAAATTAAAACTTTTGAATTGATTATTATTTGTCTTCCGTATCACATCCACGACATCATGTTTCATTGTTGCCCGATCTGTATGAAGATTGTTCTTGACTCCGAAGAGGGAATTGCATGTGATGGAAGTTGCTCGCGTTGGTTTCACAGGGAATGTGCTAAAATCTCGAAGTCCGAATATCAGCGTCTTTCTGGTGATGACGCTTTAAAGTGGTTCTGCTCACGGACTGACTGTATTAAATCAAACAAACAGCCCCTACAGAAATTAGCCCTGCAAATGCAGTCTGTGCTTGATAAGTTGGACAACTTGCTTACCAAAGTTGACAAGATCGACGGCATGTCATCCGATATAGCAGCAATAAAATCTGATATCTCTGATATGAATACCAGTATATCAGCCATGGAACCTCGCATACTAACTGTAGAAAATAAAGTCAACAACCTGGAAGCTCAAGTCTCTACTCTAAACAGCACACAGGGTCAACTTAATTCAAACTCCATTATAGATGAACTGAGAGAGCGTAACTATCGAGCTAAAAACGTAATGCTTTATAATTTAGCAGAATCGAATAGCAGTAATGAGGGGTCAAAAAGGCAGCATGATCTTGACTTAGTGAAGAAACTCCTGCAAAATATCCAACCTAACATTAAATTAGACAAAATTAAAACCATTCGTGTAGGCAAAAATCGTCCGAACAAACCTAGGCCTCTAAAACTTGTATTGGAGAGTGACTCTGATGCCATTGATGTTCTTAGAGAATTCTCAGCTGAAGCTTTTGCATTGATCGACCAACGTTTTTCAAGCCTTCAGATCTCACGAGACAGGACCCCTGAAGAAATATCAAGCTACCAGGCATTGAAAGCTGAACTGGACTCTCGCACTAATAACGGAGAAGCAGGTCTCAAAATTGCCTTTAGACGGGGTATCCCCAAGATTGTTAAAGCCTCAAAAAACGAATAACTCTCAACGGCCACTCCAAAAGCTACAGCATTTATTTTCAAAATGTTAATGGTTTGCGAAGCAAACTTAATGAATTATCTAGAAATGTTGCCATATCTAATTATGACATTATAGCATTGGTTGAAACAAATCTCTCTTCAGACGTTAGGGACCAAGAGCTTGGCCTGGATGGGTTTACAATATATAGATGTGATCGTTCTACTTCAACGAGTTCACGATCCAGACGTGGAGGATCTTTGATTGCTGTAAAGAACACTTTACCAAGCTTGAATCTCACACCTGTAGTTAATAACAGTGAATGCGTACTCGCCTCCATAAAAGACTTTTCCTTCGAAGACCCTGCTAGCATGTGTTTATATTCCACCCAACCAGCCTTTGTCAGCATATGCCAATTTCTGTGATTCAATTAATGATGCCACATACTCCTCGCAAAAACTGGGTGATTTGGTCCTGCTGGGTGATTTTAACCAGCCTGATACTGATTGGACAGTTACAGATAGTCCAGATTTACCTGCATCGACACGGGCCATTATGGACTTATCGATTGCCTTAAGTCTTAAACAAATAAATCAGGTCTGTAATTATCGGGGTGTCTGCCTAGATCTGGTCTTCTCCTCTGTTGAACGCTCTGAAGTGACACACCCTGATGAAATTCTCCTACCTGAGGATCACCACCACCCTGCTCTGTCAGTATCATTTTCCCTATCTAAGATGAACTCTACAGGCCTAACTAATTACGTTCCGAATTTCAAAAAGTGTAATCTTGATGGAGTTCTCAACCGTCTACAGAATCTTCCATATCCTGTACCAGGCTCTACTGATATTGAACAACTCTTCAACTTGTTCTGTGATAAACTGAAGCATATTATAGCCAACTACACCCCTTTGAAAAAGACTAGATCCACAAAATTTCCTATATGGTTCTCAGTGGAGCTCAAGCAACTAGTTTTAGAAAAGAAGATCTCACACAAACGATATAAAAGAACTGGTTGCCTTAATGAACTGGAACGTTTTCGCAGATTAAGACGGTCCTCTAAAGAACTTGCACTTGAATACTAACAAAACTATATTGGCAAGGTTGAAAATGGGATACCCCACAACATAAAGTCTTTTTGGAGCAACGTCAACAATCTGAAGTCCACTCCTTCTGTTCCGTCAAACATATCTTTTGTTTCTACAGTTGCTACTGAACCTGTGGATAAATGCAACCTCTTCGCTCAGTACTTTTCATCAGTCTTCTGTAATGATACACCTCAGATACCATCTTTGACTTTGGCTGCAACGACACTATTTTTAAGTGCTCCGTGTCACCCACTGAGGTTGCTAAGATACTGGAGGCTCTTGATCCAAATAAAAGTGCTGGCCCGGACTTCATTCCACCGATAGTGCTGAAATACTATGCTCCCGTCCTTCCCCCCACCTATCGATCCTCTTCAACATTCTACTAGCTAATGGAATATTTCCTTCCAAATTAAAGCAAGGGTTTGTCATGCCCATATTCAAATCTGGAGATAAAAGAGACGTGAAAAACTACAGGCCTATAGTCATTCAGCCCACACTAGCTAAGGTGTTTGAAAGTATTGTTCTTGACCACCTGTACTTTCACCTGAGGAAATTCATTAGAGACGAACAACATGGCTTTCTTCATGGACGTTCAACAATATCAAATCTTCTACTCTTCCAGATGTACATTAACACGGCATTCGCCAAATCTGGCCAGGTGGATTGTATCTACTTGGACTTTGCCAAAGCTTTTGACAAAGTACATCATCACCTTTTAATTGCCAAACTAGCTGGATATGGAGTTTCTGGGCAACTACTAAACTGACTTGAAAGCTACCTGTGCGATAGACAACTTGTAGTAAAATTTGATGGAGCCCTCTCCCCTCCCTTTGCAGTACTATCAGGTATCCCCCAAGGTTCACACTTGGGCCCTCTACTCTTCAATGTATTTATCAATGATATTGCCGCCTCAATATCAACGAAGTTCCTCATGTTTGCCGATGACATCAAGGTGTTTTCAAGAATCGGATCCATGGATGACTCCATGTTGACCTCCAAAACTCCATTGATGGCATTGTTAACTGATGTAAAAATAATGCAATGTCTCTTAATATTTCAAAGTGTCAAGTCATGTTATTTTGTCGTAGGACCACAACCCATGGTTTTGACTACTATATTGAAGACTCAAAACTATCGAGGGTGAATAAGGTAAAGGACCTTGGGATCATCATTACACCAATCTTAAATCCAGCGGAGCATATTCCAACATTATTAACAGGGCAAATTCATTACTGGGATTTATTTATAGATCAACAAAAGACTTTACCAACCCTCACTCTCTCATTGTCCTTTACAAAACACTGATCAGACCGATACTTGAATATGGCTCAACAATTTGGACACCTTATCAAGTGGGGCACCTGGGGATGCTTGCGAAAGTCCAAACACACTTCATCAAGATGTTGGCATTCAAACTTGGTTATCAATACTCCCAAACCCCAGTTTGTGACCTGGAGGTACAGTATAACCTTCAACCTCTTCGCATTAGACACAAGTTTCTGGATCTTCTCTTCTTATACAAAGTAATTAATGGCCTCATGGACTGCCCAGAACTTCTTAGTTGCATCAACTTCACTGCACCAAGAGGAACACGCTCTAGATCCATATTCAAACGGCAGTTCTTCCCAACATATTATGCTTACAACAGTGGGATATCTCGCCTACATTAATTAATTAATTAATTAATGGTGTGGATTAACGTCCGCACTAGTGAGTACTACTACTATCCGCAGTACTATCCTGATAATTAGACCAATTCGTATATACCAAGGAAAAATGTGGTTCGGATTCCACTTTAAACTGTAGGTCCCTTAGTTGCCATTAGCTGTTTGGGCTATTAATTAACAGCTGTGTCTAAGGAATGTCGGCCTTAGTCACTAACAAGACTACAAGATCGCGCCACTCATCCTACACTCATCTCCATTCATACTTGGCTTAAAATACCTACATAGTATGGTCGCCATTTCATAAGAAAGTATAAAGTATAAAGTATAAAGTACACCGGCTAGGGAGCGAAGTTGGAGCTGATATTGACTTTTTTGGCGTTTCAACTCACGTCTTCAGGTCGAAGATCAACCAGCTCCTTATCTAACTATTCTTGTTTTCCATCTAGTCACTAGTTACATAAACTTAAATTTTATTTAGGCCATCTCCCTTTTGTTACTGTTGTTTTGATGTTGTTTTGTATCCCAACTGTTTCTTGTTTCCCAATGTAGTCAGGCTTCATACTTAATCAAGTGTTCTACAATTTAATTTTTTTCATTTCTTCATTGTTTTGCTTATTAATATCATCTATGTTTTTAACGTCAAGCACTTACACTTACTTATATCTAGTCAAAATTGTTGATACAGTCTAACCTTGATATAACGAACCTCGATATAACGAATTCCTTGATATAACGAATTTTTTTCAATCCCCTAGAACTCTCCATAAGACACAATGTATATTTTACCTCTACATAACGAACAAACCATAACAAAGACCTTGATTTAACGAATTTTTCGTGATTTCGGCTAAAATAAGACACCTCAATATAGCGAATTTATCATTGTCAGAACCTCTACATTGCGAATTTAACCTCTACATAACGAATTGTCTACGTCTTTCCCTCGATATAACAAATCCCCCACCCAATTATTGTTTTGGGAAAATCTGTTTCTTTATCAAATGAAATAGAAAGGTCACGTCATCGCTTGCGCTAACATTCGTCTGCTCCGTTTTACATCTTTGTCTGCTGTCGCTGCGCGCGCTATGTTGCAACTTGCAACTGAGAACTGATTTCATTCACTGAGGGAGGACTGAAGACGACGTAATGTTTAGTAAGCTGTGATTGGGCGATATGGGATAACTATGGTGAATTATACAATTTTTGGATAAAGAGAAACCCAAGAAAGAATATAAAAACAAAACCAAAGAGGAAGAATAGCAACATCGTTATTTTAACATTCCTTTTACGAGTGTTTTTATTATCCTTAATTTGGCTATGATTATACACTTTTATAATGACTTATCTAATAATTTATTGTTTTCAATACGATTTGTTTCAACTAGCAACACCAATGCTATAGTTAATTATTATTGACATTCCTCTGTTGTGATAAATCAGTACTGTAATGTAAGTAGCCTACCGGCCTATCGCGAGCAGTAGCTTACTAAACTCTACTGTAGGCCTATTGTTTTGTTCTTTACGTGGTTTATGACTACGCAATACAGGGTTTGGCTAGGTTTTAGGAGGGTTAGAACAAGCTGTGATTTTAAACTTACAGTTTTTAACCTGTACCAAGGTCAATGCCATTGTCATGATTGCGCAATATTCAAGATCCCTCACCTTTATTATGCCGGATAATTTAGGTTCTACTGTACAATGTAAACACTGTACTGTAAAGTATTGTAGCCTATGCTACTTTAATTGTATTTTAATGAGGTCAAATCCCGACCTATATTGACCGACGCTGGTTCTGAACCTCGACTTAGCGAAATTCCTGCAAACCTAACCTCTATATAACGAACCTCGTTTTAACAAAATCCTTGATATAACGAATATTCAGTTCGGTCCCTTCAGATTCGTTATACTGAGGTTGGACTGTATTATTGTTAATATGTACACATTTCTTTATGCTGTTGTTATTGTTATATTATTTGTTATTTATTGTATATTAGTTTTATTGTTAAAGTAGTTACTGTGGCTTAATATTTTGTGGACACAACATGTAACAAATCATGTATTTGTAAAATGGTGTAACCGTTGAGAGGAAATAAATAAATAAATTAATTAATTAATGTAATTGCCAAAGACAGTTCCCACACTCGGCACTGCAAGCCTTTGCTACTTCCTTCACCATTCCCTACGTCATAGACCTGTTTCGTTCCCTTCTCATAGCATTTAATTATTAGATACGTTTATCTAACTGCCCAAACGATCCCCCCACTCTGCACTGTAAGCCTTTACTACTTCCTTCACCACTTCCTACGTGGGGCCTGTTTCCTTCCCTTCTCATATCATTTTAGGATTAAAGATACATTAATCTAACTGCCACAGATGGTTCTCACACTATGCTCATACTTTACTACTTCCTAAGCCACTTCCTACATCGTGGACCTGTTTTCATCACTTTCCATAGCATTTTAGTATTTTAGAATCTTTAATATAATTGCCACAAACATTCCCCACACTCCGCACTGCTAGCCTTTACTACTTCTTTCACCATTTTCTATGTCGTGGGGATGCTTCCATCCCTTTTCATAGCATTTCAGCATTGCAGATACATTAATCTAACTGCTACAAACGGTTTCCAGTTCCCACACTCCACACTGCTCTCCTTACTACTTCCTTCACCTCTTCTTACGCCGCGGACCTGTTTCCCTCTCTTCCCATAGAATTTTAAGATTGTATATACCTCAATCTAATCGTCATAAACACAGTTCACACACTCCGGACAGCTCGCCTTGACTACTTCCTTTACCACTTCCTACGTCTCGGACATGTTTCCCTCCCTTCCCATAGCATTTTAAGATTGCAGATCCCTTAATCTAATCGTCATAAAAAGTTCCCACACTCCGGACTGCTCGCCTTTACTACTTCCTCACCACTTCCTACGTCACGTCGTCACGGACCTGTTTTCCTCCCTTCCCATAGCATTATTGGATTGCAAATACCTTCAATATAATGGTCATAAACAGATCCCACACTCCGAACAACTCACCTTTACTACTTCCTTCCTACGTCTTGGACCTGTTTTCCTCCATTCCCTTAGCATTATTGGATTGCAAATACCTTTAATCTAATGGTCATAAACAGATCTCACACTCCGGACAGCTCGCCTTGACTACTTCCTTCACCACTTCCTACATCGCGGACCTGTTTCCCTCCCTTCCCATAGCATTTTAGGATTACAGATCCCTTAATCTAATCGTCATAAAAAGTTCCCACACTCCGGACTGCTCGCCTTTACTACTTCCTCACCACTTCCTACGTCACGGACCTGTTTTCCTCCCTTCCCATAGCATTATTGGATTGCAAATACCTTCAATCTAATGGTCATAAACAGATCCCACACTCCGAACAACTCACCTTTACTACTTCCTTCACCTACTTCCTTCCTACGTCTTGGACCTGTTTTCCTCCATTCCCTTAGCATTATTGGATTGCAAATACCTTTAATCTAATGGTCATAAACAGATCTCACACTCCGGACAGCTCGCCTTGACTACTTCCTTCACCACTTCCTACATCGCGGACCTGTTTCCCTCCCTTCCCATAGCATTTTAGGATTACAGATCCCTTAATCTAATCGTCATAAAAAGTTCCCACACTCTGGACTGCTCGCCTTTACTGTTATTAGTAGGAAACTTTAAGACTTGTTTGGAAATTAAATTTAACTTTTAATAGACAGAACAGAACACTACACCAATACAAACTGAACAATTACATTTAGTAAATAATGTCATATGTTTTTACTACTTCCTCACCAATTGTCATGGACCTGTTTTATAATATAATAATCTATGCCTAATCTATGCCTGCCTTCTTTCTAACTAACATATGTTTTATTAATTATTATGAATTTTGTAAACAGTGTCCAAATAAATACACATCTTTTGTCAAGTCCTATTAATTTTGTCTTGTCTGTCTTTAATATTTTTAACATTGGTGCCGAAACCCGACTTATAAATCATGTCAAGAAATATGTCAATCCGAAAGTCAGGAAGAGAGAAACACCCTCCAAATAGATATTCCCCAGAAAATGTAAATGACAAGAATGATGAACTCATAGAAAGAGATAGTCAACCTCCAAAACCCCCTACTAAGACAAAAACCACATCTTCAACTTCCAGCAAGCGCCGGTTACTTCAACTGCGACTAGAAGAAATAGAAGAAATGAACAAACTAGAAAAAATGCAGGAAGAAAAAGAAATGCAGCGCCAAAGAGAATTCGAGGCTAGAGAACTGGAACGACAACATCAAGCTGAAGAACTAGAACGACAGAGGCAAAGAGAGGAGAGGGATATGCAACGACAACGTCAAGCTGAAGCAAGAGAATTAGAACGACAGAAGCGTCTGCTGAGAGTAAGGACCGAACTTGAGTCTCATTTGGAATTGGAAGATAATTAAGACCCTGACAAGGTAAGCTTCATTATTGCTACTGTTGAGGAGGACTCTAATGTCAAAGTCAATAGGTGGCTGAATGAGGAACCGTCAGTTCCTTTGACATCGTCAGCCATCGTGTCCACGGCTATTGATAAACTAGCTGACTCCTTTTCAAAAGCTATCAATTCATCTAACCCCAACCAACCTGTATCTTGCCGAGAGCGTCTTCCATCCTTCAGCGGGAAACCAGACGAATGGCCCATGTTCTATTCCTGTTACAATAAGACTAAACACCTTTTTAATGACGATGAAAACCTTGACAGAATAAGAAATTGTCTGGAGGGAGATGCCTTTAAAATGGTAAAACCTCTATTTATATCAGGTAAAAATTTGAGTACAGTGATGAAAACTTTACAAATGCGTTTTGGACGTCCAGAGTTTATAGTCGAGTCAATGTTGAAGAAGGCGCGCATGCTCCAACCAGTCAAGGAGGATGACGCTGTCAGCCTTATTGAGTTTTCAACAACTCTTTTAAACCTGACCTCTACCGCAGAGTCGTTTGATTTGGAAATGTACTTAATAAATCCTCTCTTGTTGAATGAACTTTTAAGTAAGCTCCCCTATACTCTGAAGTACAGGTGGGCTGAACATGTAAATAGCATGCATTTAGAAAAACCTACTGACCTGAAAGTATTCTGTAACTGGCTTGAAAACCAGTGTTCCATTATGAGTATTTATTTTTGTCCACCTGAGGAGACAGCGCGGAAGAGAAGTGACCCTAAACCAGTTTTGACTAATTCACCCAACGAAAACGTTTGCATTTTTTGCTCGAAGAGTCATGAAACCGATAAATGTAAGCTTTTCAGAAAAGCAGAAGTCGCGCTGCGGTGGAAGATGATAATTGAGAAAAAAACTGTGTTTCTTTTGCTTCCGTCATCACCACATCAAATTTTGTAAGTTAAAGAAACATTGTGGAATCAATGGGTGCAAACTATCCCATCATCGCCTTCTGCATACTGACAGTGCCTCTAAAAATGCCCAAGAAATCAGCCGGGACCGAGTACAGAACACTTTCAGGCAGGAAGGTAAATCGAAAGAAGAAATTATAAGCAATCACTCAGTAAATAACCGTGTTTTACTAAGAACGTGTCCAGTAACTTTATATGGTCCAAGCTGTCAGATCGACACATATGCACTTTTAGATGACGGTTCAACCATATCTCTGCTAGATTCGACTACTGCCGATGAATTAGGCATCAGTGGTAGCATTGAACCCCTTACCACTTGTTGGTCAAATGCAACTAAACATTTTGACCCAACGTCCAGACGAGTTGAGCTTAAAATAAAAGGGCTCTATGAAGATGAAGTTTTTACATTAAATAATGTAAGAACTCAAATCACCTCTAGATTTACCCCAACAATCGATTGACTCAGTAAAGCTTCGAGAGAGATGGCCTCATTTAAAGTCAATCGATCAACCTTTACCAACATCTCATGCCAAACCTACCATTTTGATAGGTCAAGATGACTGTGACTTGTTATTGACCAGAAAAGTTATCGAAGGTCCGCCAAATGCTCCCGTACTGTCATGTAGCTACCTAGGGTGGTCAATGCATGGCAAGTGTCCAGAATTTGCTGGACGTGTTGACAATTTCACCTTATTGTCATTTGATCACGACAGATTACATGATTTGGTGAAAAGTTCCTTTGAAATTGACAACTACGGTGCATCTCCAGTAGAAAACAAATCAATAAAATCGGTAGAAGACGAACGTGCAATGTCAATCTTGGAAAAAACAACGAGGAAAATTGGAGAACGTTATGAATCTGGCTTGTTGTGGAAATCAGATGATTTTAAATATCCCTCGAGTTACGATAAAGCTCTGAAAAGATTAAAGCACATTGAAGGGAAGATGGCAAAGGATCCTTCCTTTAAAGACGAATACACAAGGAAGATTGCCGACTACAAGGAAAAAGGGTATATTCGAAAACTAAGTGAAGATGAGGCAAGTATTTTAAATGATCATACTTATTATCTACCTCATTTCGGAGTTGTAAACCCCAATAAGCCCAACAAATTAAGATTGGTCTTTGACGCAGCTGCAAAGTCATACGGTGTATCATTTAATGATGCTCTTTTTAGTGGACCTGACCTTTTGAATCCATTACCAGCTGTTCTTGTAAAATTTCGTCTGGGAAAATTTGCCATCGCTGGTGATATTAAGGAAATGTTCCATCAGGTACGCATAAGGAAAGAAGATGTAGATTCACAGAGATTTTTGTGGAGGCAAAACACGAATGATCCTCCAGATTCGTATGTAATGGAGGTGATGACATTTGGGTCGACCTGTTCTCCAAGCACTGCTTTATATGTAGTGAACGAAAATGCCAAAAGTTTCTCATCCATCTACCCTGAAACTTCTAAATCAATTCTCACTAAGGAATACATGGATGATTTATTAGACTCTGTCAATTCTGAGGAAGAAGCAAAGACTCGAGTGAAAGAAATAATGGAAATTCACAAATCAGGTGGATTTCAAATTTGCAATTGGCTATCAAATTCCAAAGATGTTTTGTCTGGAATTCCTGAAGAACTGAAATCAAATTCAACTAAGCAATTGAAGCATGATAGCAATCTTACTGAACGAGTTCTCGGAATGTGGTGGGATTCAGAAAGCGACAATTTCGTATTTCATCGCAATGCAGAAAAGTTTCAAAAAATGGAATCAAGTTATCCAACTAAACGTGAGGTTTTGAAGGCTGCGATGTCTATCTTTGATCCTTTGGGACTAGTCACCCCTACTACAATCAAAGGTCGAATATTAGTGCAAGAGATTTGGAGAACAAAAAAACAACATGGGATGAAGTACTAACAACAGGACTTACTAAGAAATGGCAAGAATGGTTGGAAGAAGTTAAACAACTACAATATTTTACCATTCCGAGATGCTATTTCAAAACCCTTATTATAAATGAGGTTGAGCTTCATGTCTTTGTCGATGCAAGTGAAGAAGCGTACTCCGCTGTTGGATATCTAAGACATAAGAATACTAACGAGAATACTGGATACAACACTATGTTGGTTATGTCGAGGGCAAAGGTGGCTCCTCTAAAACCAACTACCATACCAAGACTGGAACTACAAGCTGCTGTCCTTGGATGTAGGCTTGTTAAAACAATTATACACGACCTACACATCAACATCGTCCGAAAAATATTTTGGTCAGATTCTGTTACGGTGTTCCATTGGATAAAATCTGATCCGAGAAGCTTTAAACAATTCATTTCTAACCGACTTGTGGAAATCCTTGAAGTTTCACAAGCCGATGAATGGAAGTGGGTACCATCAAAATATAACCCTGCTGATGTCGCTACGAGAAGCAACCAGAAGTTCACTACAAGTAATCATGAATTTTGGACTTATGGCCCCGAGTTTCTAAAATACGACTCAAGTCATTGGCCACAGCAACCGACAACCTTGCAAACAAAAAACAGCTAAGAGGTGAAACAAAAGTTCGTTGGGTTACTCAACGAAGACAAAGAAGACGTTATCAATATTGAGAGATTTTCTTCCTGGAATAAGGTAACACGAGTAACTGCGTGGGTTCTGAGATACATTGGTATATTGCAATCCAGGATCAAAAGAAATGACAAAGACAGACTGAAGAAGAACTCTAACCCCAGATTGATACTGGAACTTCAACCAGATGAAATTCTTAAGGCTGAACACATCTTAGTGTTGAATTCCCAAGACAAAAATTTTAAAGAAGAAAATACCTTACTAAGAAATAACAAGTCACTACCGAAGTCAAGTAAATTATTCACATTGGATCCTTTCGTTGACGAGAAAGACCTCATCAGGATGTCTACAAGAATACAAAATTCTCCTGAGATCAGCACTGACCGAAGATACCCATAGATGGAAAATGTCAAGTAGCAAGACTTATTGTGAAGAACTTCCATGAAAAATGCTTCCACCAAGGAATAGAAACCGTAATGAACATGACACGAGAACGGTTTTGGATACTTAATCTTCGCACAACACTGAAGAAAGTGCAAAGAAGCTGTATGCGTTGTAGGATTGACAACGCCAAACCAAGTCGACCTCAAATGGCACCCCTGCCAATGTCACGAGTAGTCAAGGCATACAGTATCCTTTCTTTTACACTGCCCAATTGAAGTAACTGTTGGCCGAAGACATGAAAAGCGATACGGTGTAATATTTACATGCCTTTCTACACGAGCAATTCATCTCGTAGTGGCTCATTCGTTAAGTACGGAGAGTTGCGTTATGGCAATTCAAAGGTTTATAAGTCGGAAACCTTGCCCTTCTGAGATGTTTTCTGACAATGGTACGAATTTTGTAGGAACAGACAATGAACTTCAAAATGCTGTTAAGTCTTTAAATAATGCCCAGATTCAACGGACAGTCGTAAAGAGTGGGATTAAATGGAATTGCGCCACACATGGGGGGATGTTGGGAGAGACTTATAAGATCAGTAAAAACAACATTGAAAAGTGTTATGCGAGCCCAGTACCCGAAAGATGAAGAACTGCAGACGTTTTTGACTCGGGTGGAGTTTATTATAAACTCGCGTCCACTCACACACGTATCAATTGACCCGTTGGACCCTGAGCCGATCACACCAAACCACTTTCTACGCGAAGCCTACAAAGTAAATATTGATGAAGATAGACTATGTAAGAAACAACTTGCCCGCGTAAGATCACTTTTGGATAGTTTTTGGAAGCGTTGGGTCCATGAATACCTGCCCTGTTTATCAAGACGTTGCAAGTGGCATAAACGAATAGAACCACCTCAAGTAGGGGACTTGGCTATAATAGTTGAAGAAGATAATCAAAGGAATTCATGGCCTCTTGGAAAAATATCAGCCATTTACCCCGGTAAAGATGGCGTTATCAAAGTTGTGGACATCAAAACAACCAAAGGTACATTCCGGCGCCCTCTTACCAAGGTCGCAGTTCTTGGGGGGGGAGAGAATGTAATAATCTATGCCTAATCTATGCCTGCCTTCTTTCTAACTAACATATGTTTTATTAATTATTATGAATTTTGTAAATAGTGTCCAAATAAATACACATCTTTTGTCAAGTCCTATTAATTTTTGTCTTGTCTGTCTTTAATATTTTTAACAAATCTAATGGTCATAAACAGATCCCACACTCCTAACAACTCGCCTTTACTACTTCCTTTACTACTTCCTACGTCACGGACCTGTTTCTCTCCCTTCCCATAGCATTTTAGGATTGCAGATACCTTAATCTAATCGTCATAAACAGTTCCCACACTCTGGACAGCTCGCCTTGACTACTTCCTTCACCACTTCCTACATCGCAGACCTGTTTCCTTCCCTTTCCCTTTCCATAGCATTTTAGGATTGCAGATACGTTAATCTAATCGTCATAAACAGTTTCCACACGCCGGACAGCTTGCCTTAACTACTTCCTTCACCACTTCCTATGTCACGGACCTCAAGCTAGTGTCGTCATTTGATTATATTTATGATACATACCGTTTCTGTTCTAATATCTGTGGAATAATGCTATCAGCTATTTCTTTATCTACTGCATTCAAAAGTCAACAGCTGATCATATGTCTTTGTTTATGTGTCAAATACTGTTTCTATAAGGATTACATTGAAACTTTGAGACCCAGTGGGGCAGATTCCTGAGAGACTTTTTTAACACCATATAGATGTTGGCACTCACCGATATGGTCTTTATCACCATGCAAAATTTGAAAACGATTGATTCAGCCGTCTAGGAAGAGTTTGCGTATTACGAAATGCATAAAAGTCGACGTATAAGAGCTTCGCTCGCTCTGCTCAAAAAATGTCTTTCTTATATCTATAATTTATAGAACGTTGTAAATAGTTGACCTTTGCATAAGTTACCTTTTTATTATATTTGCATACTAAGCTAACTTAGTATTTAGTACCTTAGTGGTTTTCTAGTGGTTTACATACTGATTAATTTAACACTTCTAGGAGTTAATAGGTTTGCAGTGATTAAACCATAAGGTAAAAATAAACATAGGCCTACCTCAAAATTTTCTTTGTTGTTGATTCTAGGCGTTATTGTTCCATGTTTTTCACCTTTATTGTTTATCATCCTTACACCCTCTTTCTCAAACATTTGTTTCATTTCATCTGGAGTTGCAGTGGTTGCAAAATCTAAATCTTTGGGCTTCTTATGCATTAACAAATCCCTAAATATCAAAACAAAATTAGTGTATATGACAAGTTTACTATTATTCAAATCAAATTAAATCATTTTTTATTCATTATACATAAAATAACATGTATTGAATAGAGTCAGATAGGCTAAAAATACATATAACTACATGTTAAAAAAAGTGCTTAAAATACACTATAAAGATAAGTGAAGAATTTATAATTGAATACATTAAAAATATAACACTATTGCAATCACAATAACATTAGCAGTTATTAAAATAAAAAAAACATATATAAATTTTCCGGGCTTAAGTAAAAATAAACAAAGAAGAAAAAATACTAATCATGGTGAAAATTTTAATTGTTCCCCTAATTTTGCTATGGAATTCAAATTATGTAAGCTGCTAATATTTATTTTTTAAAATCTTCTATGGAATAAATCCCCTACTGATGGCTAATACCAAGCAGAGCCCCTTTTCTGCCAAGTAGTGGAAGCACTATACTGCCAGCACCAGTGGTGTGGAAGCGAAGGTATTAGCAAGGGTTGCGCTGGTACTTCCCCGTAGTGTAGGGGGGGAAACGCCTTTTCGGCGGGCTTGGCGCTGATAAGGTAGGCTAAAGTCAGACAACCCGAACCCGGTCCTCCAAGGGTATATGGGGGTTGAGCGTCGGGCCAACAACTCACCTCGGAAAACAACAAAGTTCAGAAACACCAACACAAAGCCTCGGAGAATGGACGGAATAAAAGGAATCGACACTGGGGATCACAAATAACAATGAGATTAGCAGTGTTGGGAAGTAGCGCGCTACTTTTTTTGTAACGTTAGCTGTAGCTACACTACTTTTAAGATTTTGTAGCTTTAGCTGTAGCTAGCTACATTTTTAAAGTAGTTGTAGCGGAATTTTAGCTACTTTTCTCGCTACATTAACATTTGTTTGAGATAGTGATTTTTATCATAACCTCAACCTTACGTGAAACAACCTCTTTCAAACTGAGATTTTCAAAAAAATTAGGCCTACTTTCTTTGCTTCAAACAGCTGGTTGCAGCCGTTTCATTCCCTATTACAACGTTGTGTGGACATAGATTCCATTAAATGAGTGTTATCCACATTTTTGGCTCTCATTTCCTTAATTTACTACTCTATGATTACTGTCAGATAAAATAAAATCGCTAGATGCAGACGACGTTTAAACGGTACTGGGGACAAGAGAAGCTATTGAATTGAATGCTTGCAAGTGATTGACAGGACAGGGGAATTAGTAATCAATTTAGTTTCTTTATTATATCGATAATGCTTTAACTTGGGGTTTAATGGAAACCAACACACCTTGAAATAATGAGAAAGCTGGTCTATCAACCTTTGCTTCAGCTGTTGATTGTAGTTTATCATCACAAGCCCTTCCTTGATTAGATTACGAAGATTTTTCAAAGGTTTACTAAATTAGCAAAGAGGAAATTACCTGATGAGATTTAAGATATGCCTAGACTACATGATAATTGTATTGAAAAAATCTCCATATAACATGAAACTTACATTGAAAAAATAGCATAGTTTGCTCCTGCTAACAGCTCTTGTATAGGACTGAGGCTATGGTTTAAGACGAATACCAAGTTCAATTATTATGAATATATCTGTTTAGTCCTTGCAAGAACAAGCCTACTATAGCCAACTTGTTACATAGCCAAGAAGGCCTACATGTTATTTTTACTTTACAAATTTCATCATGTTTAAATTAAAAACCGATTTCAGGATAAGTTGCTGGATACTGTTTTCTCTACCAACTAGGTTGAAGCACAATTTTCCCTATGCATAATGACAATAATAAAGGACGATTTCTTGACATTGAAAAGTGTTATTCGTAGAATAAGTAATTTATCACTTTAAAATCTATAGCAATGTTGTTTTTAACATTAAAAGTAAAGAAAGGCAATAAACTCCAATTTCAGTAGGCTAGGCTCTGTAACACAAAAAGTATTTTTAAATAATTTTTTTGCAGTTTTATCGGTGTTAATTGTTGATACAAAACATCTATAAATGAATCTAAATTAAATTAATAAAATTAGCTTTTAAAATATAGTTTGGTTGTATGTCCTTTGAACTTAATGAAAATTACATTTTAAGATGCTTCAAAATAATGCAATATTTAAAAATAATTACTAAATATATTGGGACACCCAACTATTTGGTTCTGTTGTTGTAATGTTAGGTTTATAATGCCAACAAATTAAATACAATCTAGGAATAATTTGTTTTCCAAGTAATGTTAGATACAATACTGACATTTTTTTTAATGTTTGTTCAATAAAAATGTAGTTGCAATTAATTTTACATTTACCTAATGTGCGTGGAATAAAAATTAACGTCTTTGGAAAAGTAGCTAAAATTGTAGCTGTAGCTACATTTCATTGTAGTTGTAGTTGTAGCTAGCTACTTTTTCGGAACTGTAGCTGTAGCTGTAGCTAAGCTACTTTTTTGGAAATGTAGCAGTAGTTGTAGCTAGCTACATTTTAAAAGTAGCTTCCCCAACACTGGAGATTAGGCACTTGGAATACAAGAACATTGGCAGTACCCGGCGCAATTGACATTCTCTCAGAAGAACTTGGTATATATAAAATGGATTTGGTGGCACTAAACTTTGGTATATATAAAATTTGGTGAAACTCGTTGGCCGTTGGCAGGAAAGCTGAACACCAAAGACTATGTAGTAGACTATGTAGATCTACTACAGTGGAAATGATGAAGGAAGGTACCAAAGAGGAGTAGGCTTTGCTGTAAGCAAAAAGATAGCAAGTGCTGTGATAAGTTTTGAAGCCCTAGGCGAGAGACTGTGCAATATTAGGTTTAAAGGTAGATTCAAGAATATATCAATAATGAGTGCCTACGCTCCTACAGAGGACACAGACGATGACGTCAAAGACGCTTTTTATGAGCTGTTAGAGGAAGAGTGGGGAAAGTTACCAGGATATGACACAAAATTACTGATGGGAGATTTTAACGCAAAGATAGGCAGAGAACAAATATGGAAGGAAGCTGCAGGACTAAATAGTTTACACACAGACAGCAATGATAATGGAGTAAGGCTACTAAGCCTAGCTACTGCTTGCAACCTGAAAGTTATGAGCACATATTTCCCGAGAAAAGACATCCACAAAACTACATGGATCTCACCAAATGGTCAGGTAAAAAATCAAATAGATCACATATTAATAGACTGTAGACATTCTAGTCATGTACAAAACGTACGTAGCATAAGAAAAGAAGTGTGTGGGTCAGACCACAGCCTAGTTCTAGTCAAATTATACCAAAGAATACAAATAGAGAAGAGGAAAGGAGTACCATCAGTAGAAAATATAGATATTGATAGACTTAGAGATAACAGAACCCGGACCGAATTTAAGCTTAAATTGTCATGCCGTTTCCAAGCCTTAGACACAGTGGAGCAAGAGGCAGAAGTGGAGGACTCAATAGAAAAGAGATGGGAAAATATAAAGAAGACCGTACGAGAATGTACCAAAGAAGATTGTGGCAAAAAAAAAAGAAAAAAAAAGTAAACCTTGGTTTGATAAAGAATGCAAAGAGGCAGTTTTGAAAAGAAGACAAGCAAAGGGAATTTGGCTAAGAAACAAACAAGATATAGATCGAGATAGATACAAAGAGCAAAGCAAGGAAACAGTTAAACTATTAAGAAAGAAAAAACGAGAATGGATCAATAATATTCTGGAAAAAGCAGAACAAGATCGAACAGCAAACAACTCAAGAGAATTTTATCGTGCATTAAGATTTTTCAAAAAAGGATACACACCTTCACCTGTGGGGATCAAAAATAAAATGGGACAAGTTGTAATCCAAAAGGAAGACGGACTGAGAGTTTGGCGTGAATATTTTAAAGAGCTACTAAATGGTGACCTGCAGCAGGAAGAGGAAGAACAGAAAGAAGTCTATCAGACCGTACACCCCTGGATTCCAGAACCACCCATACAAGAAATAGAAGAAGCAATCAAGAGCTTAAAAAATAATAAAGCCCCAGGAGAGGATGGTATAACTGCAGAGATTTTAAAAGTAGGTGGCTTTTGTCTAGCAGAAAGAATCCACAAACTAATACTCAAGGTCTGGAGAGAAGAAACAATACCCAAAGAATGGAAGGAAGCCCTAGTTGTACCAATTCACAAAAAAGGAGACAAAAAAGACTGCAATAACTACAGAGGCATATCTCTCCTAAATGTCACCTACAAAATACTTTCAAAAATAGTTCAGAGAAGACTAGAGGAATACACAACAGATATTGTTGGAGAGCATCAAGCAGGATTCAGCAGAGGCTAACAGAGGATAACATTGGTCACCAATGCAAGTATGCAACGTCAGTCTATTTAAATGTAAAAAGCCGTTGCATATATGGGACGGCAGTCTATGGGTAGAAACCGGCCGTCACATATGTGCGTCACTGGTCCATATGAATAAAAAATTTAGTACTAGGCCTATTGCAGTAGTGAACGTGTTAAACAATCTAGAGGCTAAAATGATTAATTTTATTACAAGACTGGCTCATATTAACGTTAAGAGCTCCAATTCATAATAACTCAATTAAACATGATAAGAACACATAAAAGTTGATATTGCTAAACCCCAATGAAAAGGATTATAATACATCAACAACAATAAAGCAAAGTGATTGTTACCGAACAGCTCCACCAGCAATCCTCAGTTCATAGTTGTGATTTTTGAAAATAGTTGCCAGTGTCATTAGCTCTACAGTAAATAGAGACTGGAATTCCACACTATCTAGCTTCATGATGAATGGATTATCCCTGGGTTTTGATTGAGTAGATAATTGTCGGTGGTTATAGCATGAAAGTAGTCCAATTCTGCATATTGGGAAGACCTGCAACACAGGTAAGCTTGAGTGGACTCAAATGGTGTGTTACTGTTAGAACCTAAACAATAGTAGCAGAGAAATCACACTACTTTGATTGATGTAAAACTAAAACTATAACAGTGAACAATATTTTGACATATATATGATTGACTAGCAGAGTACCTGTCCTTCGTACGGGGTTGGCATATAAGTATAAAATGCGTTTTGCAGTTATAACAAATGCGTTTGCAATGACGGAGGACACAGTTTGATAAAATTTGCTTCTTTAAATTTACAGTATTCTATAGTACCGTATTACACATCTACCATAGACATATTGTTCTACCACTTCACCTAAACCAAAGATTACATATGCTACGCAAAATAGATATTGCAGCCAAGCAATTTTGTGATAGCAATTTCCATGCGAAGCCTAGCGAATGTCTTCACAAACTAAGACTTCATTGCCGACATGACCAGCTGTTATTTATATATTTTTTGTTGTTGTTTATTGTTATGGTTATTTGTGGTTGTTTGCTTATGCTTACACTATAAAATATCACAAAAATCACACATCTTAAAAATTTTTCACCTTAATATTCAACATCTACCGAGCAGAATAAAACCATTAGAAATTACTATTCAAGAAATTGACCCAGATATAATAGTATTATGTGAACACAAAATGAAAAGTCATGAATTGGACCTTCTCACCATAACCGGATATAATATTAACACTTTTTATTCACGTAGTTTAAATGCTGGAGGTGGAGTCATAATACTATCAAAAACAAATTTAAAGGCTAAAAATTTTAAAATTAAAAGTTTAAATTTACCGTCAATGAATCAGTTAACATCTGAAAAGGAATTTGAATGCTGTTTGATAGAATTTAAATGTGATTCATTTTCTTTTGTGCTAGCTGGTATATATCGCTCTCCTATCTCTGATGTTAATATCTTTTTGACAAAACTAAATGCATCCCTGGAAATACTCTCAAAAACATACACTAATGTAATTATGACTGGAGACATTAACATAAATGTTCTAAACCCAAACTGTAATGAGTTTAGACAACTTAATGATATTCTTGGCTCACATAATTTTGAATTTTTACTAAATTTTCCAACTAGAGTAACTGAAAAGACTGAGAGTGCTATTGATAACGTTTTCATTAATTTTTATCCCAACAGCATGCAAATTAGTGGTTTAAACACACAAATTTCTGATCTCGATGCTCAATTATTAACCTTCAACTTGCTCAATAAAAATATGAACAATAAACCAATAACTAAAACAGTAAGAATATTTTCTAACCAAAATCTTAAAAAATTCTCAAATATGCTGAGTCAGGAGGGTTGGGAAGAGGTCTACTTTGCACCAGTAGAGTTGAAATTTAACATCTTCAACAGTATTTTTATGTATCACTTTGATATGTGCTTTCCTATCACTAAATGTAGAGATACTGATCAAAAAGTCCCTTGGAATAATCATGAGCTAGAAACCGAGAGGAAAAAAATTATAGAAAAAAGCACATTAGGGAGGATAACAAAAAATGAATCTTTAGTGAATTCAGCTAAAGAAATGAACAAAGCATTAAAAAAAATATTTTCAAAGCCAAACAAAGTTATATGGAGGGAAAAATTTTGAGATCAGGGAATGTGTCCAAGACAACTTGGAATTTAATTAATTTAAATATGAAAAACAAAAAAAGGTTGTGAAGAGCATAGATGAAATAGAGGTAAATTCAAAAGTATATAATGACCCTACGGTTAAAAAAAAAACGGTTATATGTAACACTTTTAATGATTTTTATGTCAATGTAGTTGATTCTGATGTAATTCCAAAAATAAATACACCAAATTTATCAGTACCTAATTTAGTAATAAATAACAAAAAAAATAAATTTAGATTCTGTACCGATGGTAGTTAGTTATAAATTGAAATAAACAAAACAAAATCAAATTATTTAACCATTGGCTAGATTAAGATTAAGAAAGAGTGTCCAGCAGTTTAAAAGATTTAGTTTGTAGGGTTGGTAGTGGTGATTGATAACCCATTTCAAGTTTTGTCAGTTAAGTTCACTGGAAATATGGTCTACAAATATGTGGTTGCTGTAGAAATTGTAAGTAGATTTAATATTGTTTAAAAATAAGATTTTAGGAGATTTATTGTATATAGCCTTTGTAGAAATCATTTTTGGGAAAAGATGTAAAGTAAAGAATAGTTTTCAAATCAATTTTAATGCATTTTACAAGAAAAGAAAACAAGTAAAGTTTATACAGACCTGTCGAGTTTTGTTTGAGGAGAAGCACATTTTTCACAAGGATTTGTAAGGATCTTAAATCCACTTTTAATTATTAGAATTTGTAGAGAATAGTTTTTATCTGTTTTGTGTGATGTTTTCAGACAGATATCAACCACTTCTTGTTCACCTTCTTATGATTGATCCAGTAGCTTTTGTACCACTTCTAGTTGCTTTGCATGGTATCTGCTAGTGCCAGTTCTGACCATTAAACCAGTGTCTCTGTTTAAAGTAAGATCTTTCCAGTATTTTTATTATTTAGTACAAGTTTTGGAAGTAATAAGAGTATATTTGATTTTATTGGGAAAGCGTATTTTGTGATATTTGAGAACCATAAAATATATATATTTTTGGCCTATTTAGTCTTTTAATTTATCTCACTTCTACTACCAGCATAAATTAGATTCATCCTAAATTGAAGTATACTACCTAATTGGCTACATGGTAGGGGTATAATGTGAACCAATCAGTGAGACAGATATCAGTAAAATAATTTCCATATTTGATAATTAACTATCATCAGGCTTCGACGATGTTCCCATAACAGTAATAAAGCATGCCCAGAGTTAACTTAAAAAACCATTTGCACACTTAGTAAATTCATCATTTATATCCGGCATATTTCCAGATAAATTAAAAATTTCTAAAGTAAAACCTCTTTATAAAAAAGGGGACCAATTAGATGTTTCAAACTATCGCCCAGTAGCCTTGTTACCTGTCATGTCTAAAATTTATGAAAAAGCTATGTATAATCAGCTCGTTAACTTTTTAGAAAGTAATGATCTACTCGATAAAGAGCAGCACGGTTTTAGATCAAACCATTCTGTAATATCAGCGGCTGCTACATATTTTGAGTCATTAATTGATTCTGTAGATAGGGGAGATAAAGTAATTGGAATATTTATGGACCTAAGTAAAGCATTTGACAGTGTATCTCATCATAAATTGTTAAAAAAAATTGGAAGGACTAGGAGTTGTAGGAATTTCACTAAAATGGTTTCAATCATATTTAACTAATAGGAAACAGTTCATAGAAATTACACACTTAAACAATCATAACCAGATGGTTAAAACAAGATCACAGTTGAGAACAATTAAACATGGTGTACCACAGGGTTCTATTTTGGGTCCTCTACTATTTCTTACATATATCAATGGATTACCCAATGTTATTTCAAATTCAACAATGAATACCATCTGTTTATATGCCGATGATTCTAATCTTCTTGTAAGAGGAAAATCTGTTCATGAGATAGAAAAATCTGCCATCGATAACTTGATGAACATCAATAACTTTTTTTCAGATCATCAGCTATTACTAAATCTTTCCAAAACTAATTTTACACGCTTTAATCTAAAAACTAATACCAATTCAGATTACCCAGCACTAACATTAGCCGGTGAAGATATACAAATTGTTGAGAACACTAAATTTCTAGGATTATACATAGACAGTAAATTAAGCTGGAATGATCATATTGATCATGTGGCAAATCGAATGTCAACAGGCCTATTTGCACTTTATCGATTATCAAAATTTTGTAAACTTGAATCCCTAAAATTGGTTTATTTTTCTCATATTCACTCACATTTATCCTTTGGTATAAGTATTTATGGAGGAACATCACAAGCTAATTTAGACAGAATTTTAATTCTCCAGAAAAGAGCAATACGCATTATGTTAAATTTGGATTGGCAAGATTCTGTTAGGGAAAAATTTGGGTCGCCGGAATTGTACCCCCCTGGAATTGTACCCCCCGGTGATCGTTGACGTCATTTTGACGTCACGCCTAGAGGGGGTACAATTCCACCCCGTACACTTTCATTTTAACGAAATCTAATCTATTTAATGTGGGCAAGTGATCTGTGAACCGGATAGTTATATTAGATATTAAAAAAGAGCAGGAGATGTACGGCCCGGAATTGTACCCCCCTGGAATTGTACCCCCCGGAATTGTACCCCCTGCCAACATCAAAATATTTACGTACGGGGTGGAATTGTACCCCCTGGAATTGTACCCCTAATCAGAAAGCCAAATGTGTACGGGGTGGAATTGTACCCCCCGGAATTGTACCCCCCTCTTGGACAGCTAGCTTGGCTTGTGTACGGGCTGGAATTGTACCCACCACCCACTCGATAAACTTAATTGGTATTATGAAAATGAAGTAGTAGAGAATGCCTTATATATATATATTTATATATATATTTTTTATTGTAGTTATTCTTGAATTGGCTTTTTCTTTCAGCCAAATTATTACCAATTAACTGTCATGTCATGTTTCATAAATATTTTGTTTTTTTCAATTTCTAATATTAATTTCCTGATAGCGGAAATCTCTCACGCACGGGCAGCAGCCTATGTGAGAGGCATTTCATATTAATTACTAAGTCAGTATATTATTATAATCATTACATAACTATAAAATTGATACTGACAAAGTACTGTAATAATGTATTACTTACTGAAATAAAAATTATTTTGATTTGATTTTGATTTGATTTGCCTTCTACAGTGACATATGTTGGATTATCAAACCTGTACAGAATATTATAGTGATTGTACTAAAGGAACTATAATTGTGAAGAGATTATCCAAAAATCTGGCTTCGCCACTTTACTTCGCCTCGGGCTATATGCATATTTTATTTATTTATGCATATTTTAAATCACGTTTTCGGTAAATTACCACATTGTATCCGAGATCGCAAGAGATTATAACAAACAGCGTTGCCGTAATCGTGGGAGATGACGACAAATTTGCTGTAATCATTTGGGATAACTGCGATGTTCTTGTGTTTGCAGGATATACCTGTTGCCTTCCTTAGTAACTTAATAAAAGGCCAAGCAATATAGAATAAACGTTTACGAAATTAACGCTGAGCTTGATTCCCTCATGGACAAAGCTTCTAAATAATTTTATAACCCAAGCTGATTGATTTTTTTAAAACGATACAAGCAGTGCAAATCCTAACAAACTTTGTTTTCAAGAGGAGTCGCAAGCAGCGAATTTCGGCTTGGTTATATAAATTTGAAATAGGTTGATTACTGCACATAGGCCTAATAACTAAGCTAAACTAGTTTGTATACGATAACTATGCTATAAGAATGGAATGGTTGTTTGTTCACGTCACTCTTTTCAACATAATTTAATATGACCGTGAAAAGAAGTTAATGTATTATTTCATTTTTGTTCATTCAAACATAATATGCATTATTGTTCATTCGGTAACAAATTATGAACAGTTATTACTGGCAAAGGTGGACAAAATACCTGTTGTAAAATTTAGTTGTAGGTATCTGGTACAAAGTATTTCACGGTTTGTCAAAGTTTTAACCTTTGTGAATTTAAGCTAACCCATGGACAGTTAGTACTTGGGAAGGTTAAGAAAATATTAATGAATAACGTACAAAGAAGTCTGTTAGGCCTCTCACACGTTACTAGGAATGGCCTTAATTTGCAGTTTCTTAGAATATCCTTTCACAACAAGCAATTCATTAGGTGTCGGGTAACTTGGTTCAGTTCACTTTCGTGTGATTCCCCTCTAATATCCAACATAACTATTGTTTTGATTTTGGTTGGTAATCATAATAGACAAGCTCCTCGGTTAAATGGGGGGAGGGTACAATTCCGGGCTGTACATCTTCTTCTGCGGTGACCATCAGGGGGTACAATTCCAGGGGGGTACAATTCCGGTCCTACAAGAAGGGCTAGACTGACGGGAGGTACAATTCCAGGGGGGTACAATTCCACCCCGTACACAGGTCAAATAAAAGTGAGTTCTAACTGAGGGGGTACAATTCCAGGGGGGTACAATTCCGGTCCGTACAGTTTTTTAGATGCCAGTGGATTTAATCGAACCACTCGTGCATAACAATATCAAAGTCTTTATGAGGGGGGGTACAATTCCAGCCCGTACACGCCGTTTTGGTCGAGAAAATGAGACGTCATCGTGACGTCACAAACCTTCAGGGGGTACAATTCCAGGGGGGTACAATTCCGCCACCCCAAAAATTTGAAGAACTTGGCATAATGACTGTATATAGCTATTACATCTATCAATGTATATTATATACTGTCCAAAATTCAAATAATGTCTCACTGGTAGGGGATTCTCATCAATACTGTACCAGAAACAGAAATAACTATGCAACACCTTCACATAGATTAAGATTTTTTGAAAAAAAAACCAATGTATATGGGTATAAAATGTTACAATGCTCTTCCAACAAAACTAAAGGACTATACAAGGACTACAAAATTTAAAAATAATCTAAAAATGTACTTTTTAACCAATCCCCTGTACTCAAAGAATGAATATTTCCTCCTACATAATACATTAGAATAAGAACTTTTTCATTAGTGATTATATCTTGTACTTTTTTAGGATTAGGCCTAAGCATTATGATTTTGATTCAATGTAATGACGCCATTCGTGCACATGTTTGCAAAGTATGAATAAAGTTGATTTCATTTCATTTCATTTCATATGTAAGTAACAGGAGGTTTATTAGAAGATGGATTAGCAAGAGTGAAGAAGTGTTAGTATTATGTGTAGCGAATATTCATATTCATATTCAAACATCTTTATTCATCATAAGTCATGTACATTGGTGGTACAGTGAATAGTGTGTATGATGATTTGATAATTCTATTATGATTTGTCAAATGGGTAATTTCCACAAATTGAGATCTATTTGTCAAATAGGAAGAAAACCAGTTAAGAGCTCTTTTAGATATTCCAATTATTTTAAGTTTTTCTAGTAATTTACTATGTTTTACACTATCAAATGCTTTAGAAAGGTCCATAAATATGCCAATTGTATAATGTCCTTTGTCTACTGAATCAATGACTGATTCGATAAAAGAAACAGCTGCACTCACAACTTATCTTCCATTCCGGAATCCATGCTGATTAATCATCCAAAATATTAAATTTCTCCAAAAACTCTGATAATTGTAAGTAGACTGCTTTTTCATACACTTTAGAAATTGAAGGAAGAACAGATACTGGGCGATAATTGGATATATTTTCAGGGTCATTTTTTTTGTACAAAGGAATTATTTTTGCCTGCTTTAATTTGCTAGGAAAAATGCCTGATACAAAAAAAAAAGAATTGATCAGATGACATACAATTTTGGTGATATAGGTTTTTGCAGCCTTTATTATTGTTACAGGAATTTCATCATGCCCACTGGAATGTTTATTTTTTAAGGATTGAATGATTTTTTCCACCTCCCTTTCAGTGATAGGTTTCAGCTCAAATGTTGGTTTTACAAACAAGTCATCGATAAAATCAGCTTTCACATCAGCCGGCACATTCTGATTGTTGCGATTTAAATTTAAATCTGTAACCATGTTGCTAAAATAATCATTAAACATATTTGCAATTTTACTAGGGTCTAAAATTTTTTCTGAATTTTGTTTTAAAATTATATTTTTTAATGGTTTCTTGTCATTTTCCCCAACTTCAGAGTTGATTATATTCCAGCCAGTTTTCTGAATGTTTTGGGAATTTCCAATTTTTTTTTCGAAATATCTGTGTTTAGCCTTATTTAATTCTCTTTTATAAGTAATCTTTTCCTGATGTAAACAATCTTTTAAACTAATACTTTTTTTACTACGATATTCCTTAGTCAGTTGAATAATATGCTGTTGTTTAATCTTTAATTCTTTAGTTATCCATGTACATTTTTTATTTCTCTTTGTAACCAATTTTTTTGGAAAAGCCTGATCAAAATAGAAAGAAAAAATTTTATAAAAGACATCATACTTTGTTTCTATGCTGGAATTATAGACATCGAACCAAGATTTATTGGAAAGCAATTGTGTAAAAAGATTAATGTTTTCTGGTGAAAATTTTCTCAACTCTTGTTTAATTGGCAAATTTACAGTTTTCATAGAATTTTGGCATTTTAATTTTAATAGCTGTCCATCATGGTCAGATAAGAAAGTAACCAGACCTTCTACCTTTAAGTTAGATAATTTAATATTTTTTATAAAAAAGTTATCTATTGCTGTCTCCGAATTATCTGTAACTCTTGTTGGCAAATCGACAAGGTACCTCATATTTTTTTCTTTCTAACATCTGTTGTAACAATCTATGTCTGCTATCCGATACTAAAACATCAATATTGAGGTCACCTGCTACAATAATTTTATCATATTTTGTATTAAAATAATCAATTAAAATATCTAACCTGTCCAGAGAAATATTTACATCTGATCTAGGTGACCTATAAATACCAATAATGAGATATTTTTGCTTATTAATAATGAATTTACAGGCACAAAATTCAAATTGCAACTCCTCAAGTAGAACATTACATATTTTATCCGGCACCGAGACCCTCCTCAGCTCAAAACTCTTCTCTACCAAAATAATAACCCCTCCTTTAGACTTTACTTTTCTAGAAAAACTAGATTTTATTGAATAAGAATTTAAATTAACCCTTTTTATTTCTTCTTTTTTTGTGTCATGTTCAGATAAAATAACTATATGGGGATTTATTTCGTCTAAAATTGCCTGTAGTGAATTTAACCTAGAGGGGAGGTGTTGAATGTTCTGGTGAAAATTTTTTATAAAATTATGTTGTGATTTTATTTTATTGGTGTGGTGGTTTGTAGAATTGAGTTTAAAGCTGAGAAAGATGACTGTGCCGATCCACTACAACTTATATTACTATTTACATTCTTTGGAATCTGGTTTACAGGATAATTCCTTACTGTAAGGCACTCTGAATTTTCAGCTTTTAAATCACAAATGCTCTGCTTTTCACCACTACCTAACTTGACCACTTCACTGAACTGCAGCTGGCCTGGCACCACAGGAGGGTCGTGTTGTTGGCTGGAGTGATGACTTGCCTGAGAGAGAGTAGCTGACAGATGTTCATTCACCAGTTCTGACGTAGGAGTGGTGTTGGTCCTATGTTCTTCCAGCTGTTCTTGATCACTGGTGTCTGTGATGGCTGTACAATCAGATGATGAAACTATCTTGCTATCACTCTTGCAGGCTTTTGACAGTGTGTGTGATATTTTTCTGCGAAGCTCTTTAAAAAACTCAACAAAGGTTAACCCTCTTTTTGGCCATCTTGATCTTTCATTGTATGTTATTACTGTAACATGGGCTGAGGTTTCTTGCTGGAATTTTACCAGATTGTGAACAAAACAATCAGTTGAAATATTATCTCTTATGCAGCCCATAGGAGAACAAATAAGCCTATCAAGTTTCTTCTTCTTAAAATCAGTAGTTAATTGCTGAAAGGCTTTGTTATAGTCCTCTGGGGTGGGTTTCTCGTAGTATTTGGCTTTGGTTACAAGACCGTACACTGTGGCTCCTTCCTTAGCAGTTTGGCAAGTCAGGTGCGAGCTGGTGAAATTAGAAGTGTCAGGTTTACCAAAGTGTTCTTTAAAAACTACAGCGACACCTGCACTCATTTGTTTGTCATTCTGTACATCCGCCGAAATGCAATGTGCAAACGCAACATTGTTTTTGTTGTGGAACTTATTTATTGACTTTCTCATATGAGTTTCAATTATTTGAAAATTTTTTGATGAGTTATATTTCCAATTTACTGCATTAATAATAAGGTGGGCGAGTTTATTTTTTCCAATATTGTTCAGATGAAGGCCATGTCTGGTAAAATGCTGTCTTCCAAATCCGTCAAGATTTATGAGGTATAAATTCTGGGTTTTTGCTACCAATGACCTGATGAGGTTATTCACTGCTGCCAACCTTTGAGCATCATCTTGCGTAATCGGTACATCAAAACGTTTGAGAACAGTTGTGATGAAAGTAGGTCTTGTTTTACAAACGTGAGATAACTTACTCTCCAAGCTTTCATGAATAGAGTTTAATTTGTTGTCCAAATACTCATTTGTTCCTCCCATAATAACAAGTGGATTCTGTGTTTCAATGACTGAGGATTCAATTATTTGAAGTAGTCCCGCATTGGGTCTGACGTATCCAAAGGCCTTTATCCTGTTGTTGCTTAAACTTTCAATTTTTGCTTGCACATTTCTTCCTTGGCTGTCCGAGCAAAAAGTTATACTAAGTGTATTATTTTGACCATCCAGAGTGTTATTTATTTTTCTTAGTAGGTGATTTTCTTTTACAACATTACTTTTTATGGATTGGTTGGATGGAGATTCTTTTACATCTTCTACATCGGGACGCAAATGTTCATACTTATTTGACAGGGCTAGGATGTTATTTGTTGACTGTTGTTGTTTAGAAGCAGCTAAACCACTTCTCCTAGTAACAGAAATCCATCCACATTGGTTACTATTACTTTCCTTCGCATTTTTGTTGCTCTGGTAGGTCGAGTTTACATTAGTGCAACTAACTGATGATGAACATTTGTTGACATCAATAACTTTATGTGTTGTGCTATGACTTATTATTGGCTTAAACATCATTGAAGCGATTGTCTTAGATGTAAAGTTGATTTGAGAGTTGTTTAACATCTCAATTTCAATTACAATTGTATTATGATGTGGATATTTTCATGAACAATACCAGGTATTAAGAGGAGTGTATGTGATAAATGGCAAATACGGCAATCAAAAAACGGAAAGGCCTTCCCGACACTGCTTTACATTCACGTTTAGTGTGTGAACTGCATTTTGAACCTAACTGCTTTATAAATAAGGTATGAGAAGTTGAAGTAAAAAGGAAGCTGTACCAACATGACTAGTTATGTACTAACAAACTATGGATGTACACCCGTTGTCACTCAGCAGTCTGCACTCATTACTGCCTCTACAGACGATCACCACTGTCTCGCGGCAGCCCCTTCATATCATAGCAATAAATTCACCAGTATTTTTACTGTCAATGTCTCATTATCTTTAGAGTCTGCCTAAACACAGTTATGATAGAGTTCCGAAATATATTATTAACTACCTTCATCATACTATTATGCAATAATTTGTAATTTATTGTCAATTTTAAAATCAACATACGTTGAACGTTGTGGTTTAAGTGTTTATCAACGACGACCACTAAGAGGGAAATAAAGTATCCTAGGCTATATATTTATGGGATTCAATTTTGGAGAGGGGTGGTTAGGCAATTCCTGCTCCAGGGTGCTCCAATCCAAACCTGGCTATGCCAAAACAATGCCTTAATGTTTATTCAGGAACTTACCATGAATAGCTATACCGGTACTTGAAAGGCGAACGAAATGCCTGTTTTAAAATGTAGTTACAGGCTTCTGGTACAAAGTATTCAACCTATTGTTTAATATAATGTTTAAAACAGGCCATACCAGTAAATTGAGATGTCCGGTCACTCGGGTTAGTTCACTTTCGTGTGATTGCGAGGCTGTGACTGACCTCCAATTTCCAACCAAAATACCGTTTTTACGTGGTAAAGATAACCTCTTTAATTTATGTACAACTAAGGTTCCGCTGTTGTTAAAAATATGTGTTCTTAAATTTATTTTATATAGTCGTCAGTTAAAAGATTTGTTATATAAAACAATCCAAATCTAAAATCTATATTTTATATCTTATGCTCTAAATTTTCTTCAAAGCTCAGTTGCAAACGGCACTTACAAAACACCAATAATGTGACGAGATAATACGTAGTTTGAAAACAAATGCCGATTTGTGTAGATAAATGTTCTTCCTACAAACTACTATGTGTATATTTGCTATGTTTAAAAAGGTCAAGTAGCCAGTGAATGGTTAGGTAGTAGTTGACTAACCATACATTCCTCATCGTGAGTTAGTAGCAAGGTATTGCGTAAGTCTAGAAATCCGGAAGCAACCTTGTGGATAAAAATTCTGAAAACAGAAAAGTCGACGAACTCACAAATAGTCACTAATTATTAAGACTTGTAGGATTTAAAAATTTCTAAATTGTTAAGGGTTCTCTAAATGTACGTCAAAATTCAATGCAGAAAAACTAATATAACATTGTAAGCTTATTATATCACTGTGACTGCAATTTTTGAATATTTTTATTAATTCATGTTTATATCAGTAAACATTTAGAAGCCTATCCTTTAGCTCTTTGTTACGTGGTAAATTAAATAACTGCCATTTTTCTAAAAAGATAAAGTTTTGGTACATTAATGCTGTGCGCTTTCAAACTTGAGATACGATGACGACGGGTCGGCGAGTGCGTTGCGTACAGGCAAGTTAATCCCGAGCACGCGAACATTACCGATCTCACTCGAACTTGAATGGTAATGCAGATCGAGACTTGACACAGCGCCTCTGTTGAGGGACCACCCAACTAAGAGAAGGTGGCCCCATCCAAAAACGACTTGGCACAAAATTGCCGTAAGGTGCATTATCTATTTTGCGTAGCATATGTAATCTTTGCCTAAACAATAGAGAAAAATAAATTATAAAAAATTAGCAAAATATCACAAATTATTCATGAAATTAAAAAACATAAACATAACTGTAAACAATCCAACTTTTACAGTTAGTCCTCATTGTGTATCACAGTTTTTTGTTGCTGCTTAGTTCAAATTAGCTGTCTTCATAAATGCAAAAAATTATAGTGCTGCACCCTGTTGGTAAATAGTATAACTTTTTAATACTTTTGCATATCATAGAACCAACTTTTTTAGTTGAAACAGCTGACTTCATTCTTTAGTTCACTTTAAATATGAATACTCATAAGGTTAACATGGGGAACTACAGAGCCACTGGGGCGGAGCCCCAAAAGGATTTTTTTAAATAAAAATATATACATATACATAATGTTAATCGGGAATGTGAGCTATCATCATGCCCAATTTCAACCGAATCCGTCCAGTAGTTAATGCGTGATTTAACTTCAAACAAACAAACACACAAACTTTCACATTTATAATATTAGTAAGATATTGAATGAATGAATGTAATGATATATGTTATGTTTATTTTCACATAATATATGCAGCATGAACAAAATACATACTTTTGAAAAAAGAGAGAATATACGCCAAAAGAGGGATTGCACTTTTCAAAGAAAACCTGCTAACACAGAATTGGAATGACGAACTGCTCACAGAAAATGTAAATCAAGCCTACAACAATTTCCACAACACCATACAAGCAGCTCTCAATGACATCTGCCCCCTTAGAACTGTAAGAAGACGGCAGCACAAAAAAAGGCAGTATTGGGACAATGAATGCACAAGGCTTAAAAACAACTACATTAATGCCTTGGAAAAAGAACAACGTGCAGGGCGAGCGGAAGACAAAGCAGACACAGCAGCCAATAAAAAAAAAAATGACCTAAGACTGAAAACCCTCAAGAAAGAAAACACTGCAGCACACATCAACCAGGCACAAAATAAATCAATAGCTCTGTGGCAGGTAATAAACAATGAAAGAAAAGCAACAAGAAGCACAGAAAACCAGCTAATGCTTCAGATAAATGGAGAACAGATAAGTGACCCTCATGAAGTAGCAAACCACTTCAACACTTTCTTTGCCACAGTAGCAGAAAGAACACCCCAAGTTAACAACAGAAACCCAAACAGCATCCTCCAAGTCATACCACCCATAACAGACCACAACCTGCAGTTTCACCCAACAACACATGCAGAAGTAATGAAAGCTATAGACAATATAAATAGGTTAACATACCTTACGACGTCAATCCTAAAACTAGTCTATGGCGACTAGTTTCGAAAAATCAGTGGTTTCATTGTCGATCCTCTTGCCTCTTAAAAATATTGGGACATCTTGTTGTAGTCAATACACAATAGTACATTTAACATATATAAAAGCGAACACGGACACAAACTATTTACAAAAATAAGTGCGCGGCCGGCCATAAGTACCGCGGTGACGGGCACGATGCAACTAACCGACTCCTGTCTGTTGACATTGACCTCGGAGGGGGTGAAGCAGCTGATTTTGAGCGCTTTCGTTATCAATGTCCTGAACCCTATCAAATATTATGTTACGGCCAAAATTTAGTTTTTCATTTAAAATGTCGTGAGGATATTTCTTGGTTGCTTTGTAGATTTCTAAGCTTTCTGGAACATTCATTGAGGGGATTTGGTACATTTGTGTAAAATATTTAGGCTATCATTGCAGCTATTAACATTATGGTTTTTGTTGATCAGGTGTTCAGGTGTGAAACCACTGATGTTTCGAAACTAGTCACCCTAGACTAATTTTAGGATTAACGACGTAAGGTATGTTAGCCTATTTATATTGTCAATTATAAATCCTGGAGGCAATGATGAATAGAAAGCGTAAGACTCCTTAAAATTAAAAACTTCTACAGGCATCGTTGAAATCTCAGCAAAAATTACAAAACAATGTAAAGAAGCACTTACCGGCCCGCTCACATACATAATCAACAAGCCCCTAAACCAGGGAGTTTTCCCAACAAAATTAAAGATAGGCCTAGCTAAAATATATCCAAAGTATAAAAAATACCCCTGCCGCAGCAATCCTGCAGACTCAGCGAATTTCCATTTGCCTGATTGGAATTACACTAAAATGTCTCCCTAAAAATATCACATTTATTCCCCATTTAAATAGAACTAGGTGAACCCGTGCGAATTCGCACGAATAATAAGTTAGGATATTATAGCAAAGTCGTAGAAGTTGCGTCGTTGTATCGACGTTGGTCTTGAGCTCAATCGTTGGCTATATGCATTTTAAGTTCTTTTTGCTGTTCAGTAGGAGTATTTTGCAGGATGGAGCTCATCATGCTGAAAACTTGCGCGTATGGATTAATATCAACCAAATGTTGAGTCAAAATGTGCATGAGTTCAGTGCTGCAAGAGCCATTAGCTTTGTTTTGCATTCTTTCTTGAACAGCGGTTTCGACGTCGTATATATAAATTTGGGCATATGTTGGATGCTCCCCTTCTGACGGTTGAAATGTGCCAATTGAGTGATAAATTGTATCGTGCACCTTCTTATACAGAAATGCTTCAACCGTTATGTTCTTCAATTTTAGCTTGATTGCTGACCATTGCTGAGTTGTACGATCTAATGTTCTCTTTGTAGTTTCTGCTCAAATGATCTGTAGGCTCTGGATATAATAGATTTATCGGGATGGTGGTAGATTCACTTTTCATTTATGGCAGCAGGATGAAAATCCTTCGCCTCGTCCTATTTGTTCTTCTTTAAAATGTAGCGCACCTCATTTCTGACATTTCAATGCCATCTCACCAAGTGAATGCTGCTGAATTCTTGTACTGTATTTGTCAGGGTAATTTGTAAGTACACGTTGCCACTCACGGTTCCAGCTCCTCGTCTGGGCTCCTTACGTTTTGCATTGCTTGCAGTATGTTGACTCACCGTGTCCGACCGGCAATATTTCTTTGTCGTCGGGTCCTTTGGCATGTTTAAACAAAAATAATATGTCAAACTTTTCTCCCGTCATGTCTTATAGGTAACATTTCTTTGCCAGGTTTCTAATTATTTTTAAAAACATGCAAACTATTTACATTTCAAAACCAAACAAAACAGCTGGGATTTAATTTTTTTAAACTAATGTATTGACATCTGTTTCAGAATATAATAACATTCAAATCAATCACAATGTTATCCTTATGGAAGGAACTTTGAGGGCAGCCCACGCCCTTAAAAATATATATTTCAAAAATCTAAAGCCAGTTTGCACATCTACACACCTAGACGAACATTTTGGTACATAATATGTGGGGTTAAATCTTAAAACAAAAAAGCCTTATTGTTCACAAAGATTCATGTCGCGTATTAAATATATAGATTAGTTTAACGAGTTCTTAGGTTTGCTGAAACAGGGAGGGTATTATTTCTCCTTCACACAAATGACATGCCAGACATGCATATAAATGACATGCCATAATTACATAGGGAGGGATAGCCAACACAAACCTATAAAGGGTCCTCAAACAACAAAAAAGAGGGATCAGATGCCTGGCAGACCTACGATATCAGGAAAGCTTCCGAAAACACTTTAAACAATTCAAAATCCTCACTGTAATATCACTCTACATACGCGAAACAAACCTATTTGCAATAAGCTCACAACAAACAAGACACCAGGGGTCATACACCAATTCAACACAAGGCATGCCTCAAACTTTGCCTTGCCACCACACCATCTCAGCCTTTTTGAAAAGAAACCAGCATACAAAGGAGCTTTGTATTACAATCATCTACCTGAGCAGCTCAAGACACTACCACTACACACTTCAAGATCAAATTGACATAATGACTACAGGACAGACCATTGTACACAGAAGCCGAATTCCTGAAAAAAACACCACCAGTGGATCTTCCCCTTAACCCTACAATGTTGTAAATAGTTTTAAGTTAACCATCTGGAATTTGTTGACGCATTACTATTCTCTATAAATTATGTAAATAAAGAAATAGTGTCTATTGTCTACATACAAAAAAAATCTACAAAGGAAGCAATTTTACCCCCTCCACCTCACCCTAACCTTGAACAGCCAACAGCTCAAACCCCTCAAACCAGGTTAATGTTGTGAACAGAGTAAAGTCAGGGTGGTAGCTTACCTTACTTCTTTAAACAGCTCAGTGACAGCAATGAATACAAACCCTTTAAAAAGCTAAATGCTAATGGAGAATAGTCAAACTGGAATTTTGGCGCTGCAATGAGCTTAGCTCAACCGCCGCTCCGATCGCTCGCGCAACGGCCGCACTACTCTGTCTCTCTCTCTCTCCCTCTCTCTAAGTTTATTCTTTGTCTCACTCTCTCTCTAAGCCAATTCTTTGTCTCACTCTCTCTCATTCAGTCAGCTGACTTAGCTCGCTAGTCTATCTAGCGTCCGCCGACGGAACTATCCGAAATTCAAATATTCCCAGACTGATTTTTTAACAAAACAATATAGGTTTTGTATTCATTGACAACAGTAACAGTCCTAACATACACAATTGAGCCTGGCTGGTTTCTTGAGTTTATTACCTGGATAGGACAGAGAGCCAGGATGGTTGGAGTTAGTAATGGCTAAACCAATTCTCTACATAGTTGAATGAAATAAAAGTGGCTTGCACAGTCTGCAGTCATCTGTGTGCTAGTTCTTTACTAATTGACAGAACACCAGAGAATAAAAACATTGAACTGTTTATTTGATTAAAATAGTTTTCAAGTTTGTTATATAAGGTATCTAGATATAGGCTACAAAAGAAGAAATATTAAAGCTACTTATTTCATTCTACTTGTAACAATATAATCACATCTTTAAAATGTTTCATTTTAGTTTTGCGACTGCTACCATTGATTAAGAAAAGTGTAGGATAACCTACAGTCAATATTCCATGGTTTCAAACATCTTACCACCAGTAGAGACTTCGACAGTATATGAAAATAAAAACAGACGTTTTAAAGAAGCACCTTTGGATAGGAAGAAGCTTCAGTATCCAATAGTGAATGGTAGAATTGAGAATATGGTGATACGGAATTTTAAAAAGATTGTATTTAGAAGGTTGTCAAAGTTAGGATTCATAGTGATAATTAGGTGAGAAATCCCGTCACATTTTTGTTATTTCTTCAGTTAGGCTAACTTAAATTAGAGAAATTAAAAAAAAAAATACTGACCTTAATTAAGAGTGTTCACTAATAACTTCTTAGGAGCAACATCGGTAAAACTTTTACGATCTCCAAATCAACGTGTGAAGCAAACTTAAACTTTCTGGAAACAATCAGCCCCAACAAAAATTTGATTCAAAAAGTACATTCCGATTTTTCTTTGATTTAAGTGGTTTGATATTAAAGAACGTTTTTATTAGTGTATACTCCTCAACTTATTTTTTAAGTTATTCTTGTAAGTTACACTATTCAAGTTACCTAATCCAGCCAGGTAAATGGAAATTCGCTTAGTCTGCAGGATTGCTGCGGCAAGGGTATTATGATAGTATAAAAGACTGTGAGGTGTTGAATGGTTCCTCAAGCTAGTACCTAACAAATTCTGATATCCGTTGTAAATTTGGAGCCATCAGACAAAGTACTGCCAGTGTAGGCTATATTCAAAGGACTTCTCGTAGTTCTAGCTTAAGCTATGACAGTTAATGCTCTGGGTCAGTTCATAGCAAGGGTAGGATAGTACCAGCTGGGTGGGCCTATTGTTCCGTCTCCTGCATTTTCATATGAACAACTTTATGTGACTGGAGGTCTATCAAATTCATCGTTAGGGACAAAGGATGTTTGCAAAAAAACACTGAAAAAACAAGGTCAACTCCTGAAAAATGATAAAATATGAAGCCTATTTACGATAAATATTGTTAAATGATGTACTATGAAATTTATTTATTTTGTTTGCCACTCCTACATTTCTACTTGACAACTGCTCAATTTAGAGCAATGGATGGACTTGTTAACTTATATATTTAAAAGAAAGATCTAAACTTGTTGTGATTTAAATCAATGCTAAAAATGTACAACTTTTTTGTAACTACATCATATCAGGCACGGTTTGCTATTATGATAAGAAAGAAGCATTAACATTTATTCCCCAATTTGGTCATATCATCTTACTGATTGTGTTGATGGAGGAGATTTTTCCCATGTGCTAAGGATTCATTATAACATCAGGGTTATAATAGATAGGCCTAGTAATAATACTGTAGGCCAAGATAGATTTGATTCGAAATAGCAATGTGCTACAAGATCTTAAAATACATTTTATATTCTAACAAGTTTATTTTTAAATTTGACAATTTTTTTACAAACAGCAAGTGTGTATGAGGGTTGCATGATTCTTTTTAGGACAAACTAAGACAATAAGTTAATTATAGGCCTAATCAAATTGTTTACACGGTTGTTTTTTTTTTCATTGGTTATTATTCACAAATAAGATAATACAAGTTGAGATTGTAGATAGAATCTGCCCGCACGACGCAAAGTGGCACGGAGGGGAGCCCTTGTACAACTCAAACTACTGTACCGTACAACCAAACTACATCAGATTAAACAATAAAATAATTAGCAGCCGATGATCATCTCATGTCATATTTCAAAACTCACATAATAGAATCTCCCTACTTTATTTGAGTAGCCTATAATGGGAAATACTAGAGGCCCGTCGAAATCGATGGTTACTAATTGATAATTACTTAACTCCATTTATTTACAATTTTTGTTGTTAGTGATTCACCAGCGTGCTTTAGATACGTCCGATCTTATTAATCAATAGGGTTTAACTAAAATAAAAGCTCGTATTTCACTGAAGGTAGGCTACTTAGATCAAAACATATAGGATAATGTAATTAGACCTGGTGAAATACATCTTTAATTGAAAAATACCCCTGCGCAGAAAACCTGTAGACTAAGCGAATTTCCATTAGCCTGATAGTAAACACTAAAATGCCTCCTTAAAAATATCACATTTATTCCCTATTTAAATAGAATTAGTTTAACGAGTACTTAGGTTTGCTGCAACAGGGAGGGTAAAAAAGGTGGGTTTTTTTTCGTAATATGTTAATAGTTTAGTAAGAAATGAATGTATTTTCCAAATTCCATCAAAAAATGTTCATAAACAAGCATACTACAAGATTTGACTTATTCTCCACAAGAAAAAACATGGGAATTTGAAATTAACAATTTTTTTGAATTTTCTCCGTAACCATTAGGCACACATTACCGCTTCAATATACTCAATTATTTGTTTTTTTTTAAGCTCTACAAAATGGTTTGGAAAGAAATTTTGAAACTTTGTGTTTTAGGGACAAAAATGGGAAAACCCTATTTTTACCCTATAAAACCCCCCATAAACCCCGTTCCCATAGTCTGATCATGATGGTTCGAGAACTCGTTCGAATATATGTAGGTTTACACGTTTGTACCAAATTTTATCAAAATCGAATAATTTTTTCTTGAGTTATTGTGCTAACGGCGGACACATAGGCTATAATGGAGCGGCAAAATGATCTGACGGTTTGCTTTGCCTCCCTATCGAGCGAGTAAATGGCGGAGGGTGGTGAGAATAGGGACGTTACAAAGCCAACGTGCGGACATTTTTAGTAACCATGGAGTTGTGGACAGCAAGGCATCATGTATTTGTAGCGGAAGTGTTTTTAAAAGTGGCAATTCCTGTGTACCTGTTCAGCAGACGATTCAATGTGGGTCAAGGAATAAAAGTCCCAACTCGAAAAACCATTTTGCTGTGGGTGGGTAACTTTAGATCTACTAGTTCAGCATTGAAACTAAAATCAACAGGCCATCCAGGGTCAGCCCGGACGCCAGAGAACGTCAAGAGAGTGAGGAAGACTGTGTGGTGTGGTTGAGAGTGCGATTCGTCGCTCATAATAACAATTTGGTTACGTGTAAGCAAATCGATCACTTGTTCTGAAAATGAGATGCACTTGGCTTAACCACTGGGCATCAACTGTTGCATGATTGCCATTTTGTATGCATGAAAGTGCAGGCCGTATCGTGATACTATTCCACCGAGCGGCCAGACACTTGTTTACGTGCTGGCTGCCGACGACTAGCTTCCACAGCTTCTCTCCATACTCTCTCGACGTTCTCTGGCGTCCGGGCTGATCTTGGCCTGTTGACTTTTTTCAATACTGAACTAGTGTATCTGAAGTTACCCACCCACGGCAAAATGGTATTTCAAGTTGGGAATATTCACTTTGGATCCACATTGAAACGTATACGGAACTGCTACTGAACAGCTACACAGGAATTGCCCCTTTAAATAAACACTTACATTAATGCACGGTGCTCTGCCATCCACAGCTCCATGGCTACTTAAAATGTCCGCACATTGTCTTTGGAACGCCCCTATTCCCACCACCCTCCGCCACTCACTTGCTCGACAGGGCGGCAAAGAAAACCATCAGATCATTTTGCCGCTCCCTGTATATACGTACTAGCAGAATACCCGTCCTTCGTACGGGTTTGGCATCTATATATATAAAAGGCAATGCCCTCACTGACTCACTCACTCATCACTAATTCTCTTACTTCCCATTTACCTAGGAGGCTGAAATTTGGTACACTGATTCTTTAGGCATTAAATAGGAAAACTAAGCTGTTTTTATTCTGATCGGACTCTCGGGCTGCGCCCCAGTGGCTCTGGAGTTTCCCATTATAACCTTATGAGTACTCATATTTAAATGGAATTAATGAACCTTAACAGCTGTTTCAATTAAACAAGTTGGTTCTGTTCTATGATGTTCAATAGCATTAAAGTTACAAGGATTACCAACAGGGTGCAGCACTATTATTTCTTTTACATTTATGACAACAGCTAATTTGCAACCAAAAGATGAGTGAGCGTAGCGAACGAACTTCGACCTGGAGGCGAGTTAGCGTAGCGAATGAGCTAACCTGAAGGCAAGTGAGTGCAGCGAACAAGCTCCAACCTAAAAGTGAGTGAGCGTAGCAAACAAACTTCAACCAGGACGTGATTGAGCCATGCGAACGAGCTCACTTATGAAGTTAAACGGGACAAAGCCCGCGGGTACAGCTAGTATAACTAAAATGCTTATTTCAGTTATACTCATGCTTTTTGTTTGCAATGGAAGAGGACACAGTTTGAGAAAATTTTGTTCTTTTAATTTCCAATATCTAGCTATAGTATAACACATGTACCATACAGTAGCCATAATGTTCTACCACTACATCTAAACAATAAAATACCCCCGCCGCAGCAAACCTGCAGACTAAGCGAATTTCCATTTGCCTGATTGGATTTACACTAAAATGTCTCTTTAAAAATATTAAATTTATTCCCTACTTAAATAGCATTAGCCCTGATGAATTTCTCCACACTTTAGCACCAAGTGGTTATGTCTCACAAGTTATGTTTATAAAAAGGTGGAATTGTAATTTTACTAAGAAATTTAAATCCATAAAAAGGACTGGTTAATGGAACCAGAATAATGGTGAAAGAGATTAATGACAAAGTCTTGAATATGAAAATGATTACTGCAAGTTTTTTACTATTCCAATTCGTCAGGGGAAATTTTCTCCTGAAATTCAAACATCTGCAGTTCCAATGCCAAATTGCTTTTGCCATGACCATCACAAAAATTCAAGGACAGACACTTGAAAAAGTTTGTCTTATCCATCTGCCATAATTGTACGTAATTGCGGCATTCATTGTAAGTACCGCGCTTTTGATTAACTAAAAATAATGGTGAAAAAACAACGAAACCAAGGTCTTCTGGTTAAAGACATTATTAGAGTGTTTGCAAAAAAAAAATCTTATGGAAAGAGTTTCACCTTTAACATGTCAAAAGCAAGATAAATGTTAACTGTTCTATCAGGCAGTAAGTTATTGTGTACCTACTCTGTTAAAACCTTTATTAAAACATTAGCAGAGTATTGACTTTTGATTTATTATGTAGGCCTAGTGACAAGATAAAATTGTAATTTAAATTATTGAAATGTAGTTAATATTATTAATTGGAAACAACTAGTTTTAATCCTCGTTTTACAGCCACTTAGGAATCTCTCCAACAAAAACTGATTGCATTTTTGGATTCAGCGTACGACAAAAACTGTAGGCCTAAGTAGACATAAAAATTACATCATATCCCAATGTAGACATATTAAATACGCAGAGGATACGCGTCCGGTAACCGGACGTGGATTAGGATTCCGGCAGTTACTGTCATAACCTAACCTAACCAACCAAACTTGCTGATAATAAAAAAATTGAATGGAGGTTAAATTATGTTCATAAAATAAAATTATAGGCCTAAATGCCAAAAATTCTAACAAAAGATTAACAGCTAAGAATAAATGGCATTCAAAGGAAAATATTTGACAACAAGTTAAAGTTACCGATGGGATTTCGAACCAGGGACCACTTGCATATCAGCCGAGCCCTCTATCCACTACACCACGAACACCAATGGCTGTACATCGTATCGTTGTGGTAATGTCGTTCCGGGCCCTCACAACCCAGGGACGTCACTGCAGGACGCCTAACTTAATCCACGCTCGGTTACCGGACGCCTAACTTAAGTAATCCACGTTCGGTTATCGGAATCGTATCCTCTGTGTATTAAATAATTGCCAACGACTAAGTAAAGTGTACCCCCACTTGAATTTACTCAACGAAACTTAAGTTATTTTAATTGTACGGTCACTTAGGAATCTCTCGACAAAACTTATTGCATTTTCGGATTTGACATACAAAAAACTGTATTAAGTATAGGCTACCTAGACAACAAAATTACAGTTTTAACCATTGTAGCAACAACAGAATGATTACTAGGCCTACCCGTTTTATTAGGCCTATACTTGGCATTATCTGTAAACTATCTTGTATTTTGTTGAACAAATTGTAACTGAAATTGGCTGCTTGTCGGAGGAATAAATAAAAACAAAAAATTGTATAACTTATACGAATTAAGACAATTTGCAGTACCTTACAGAGAAATTAACAATTAGGTTATTGTTCAGTTTCCACAACTCACCTAAAACGAGTACATAGCAGTTAAATAAAACCTCTCTGAACCAATTTTCACAGTAAATCAACTTGTCTTTACACAAAAAAACTATTACATCAGGCAAAGAGGTTATGGCCTAACTACCTATTCTAACTTAGGCCTATGATTGTCAATACTGTATTAATATCTTTAAAATAGTGCATCAAACAAACCAACCTTGACAAAGTTGTACGCAAATTTCATGAAAACTGACGATTTAATTCAACTCAATAACTTCTCTCACATTCAAAATTCAACCACAGAGTTGTTAGTTTTACTATGGTTTTATGAACTAAACAACGACTAAACAAACAGTAAACATTAACACTGACTGAACAACTGAAACTGAACTGAACTGAATACTCACTGATTTAACAATTATTAACTAACAATAACATTAACTGAATTCACATTCACTCACAGTTCACTTCACTGGACTGGACTGAAGAAACTCTGTCTGAGAGTGAGACTGCCAAAGCGTAGCCAAAGAAGATTTTTTTTCCCTAGGACGCTAGGCACGAGCCCTGATTGCCCTGAATAGTTATTCACATTCTTCACATTGCTTCAGGCTAGGGGTTAGGGGTTACGGCATTATCACTTAGATAAAATTCATTGGTAATTTGGTGGGATTTGAACCCGGGACCGGGGACCCCACGATCCGGAGTCCCGCCCTCCGCTCTAGGAGGATTCGATTAAACATTAAGGAGAGGGCACGCGAATAGGAATACACATGTTGTGGTGAAGCCAGCTTTAGCAGAACACTAGAGGGGCACGCGGAGCCGTAGAGTGGCAAAAAGCTGCAGCTATAACATGAGTGAGATAGGGAAAAACGCGACGCGCGCTGTTTCGAATTAAAATTGCCGCTAAACTAAAACACCTGTGTTATTCTCCGATGGCATTCTTAAAGTAAATTAAATTTTCTATCAAACTGTGTCAATTATTTCTATAAAAACTATTATTTAATATTTATTATTGACTATTAAAGTTGAAAGAGTTGGCCTGGACTTTGAACATAGGATTACTTTAATTACGTTTTTGAAAAAAATATGATGTATCTATACAAATTAACAATTTATTCGTATTCCTTTAGAATGTCTCGAAAAAAATATTTACCTATATTTAAAAGTAATAGGCTATTAAAAAAAAATTACATTAATTTCTTTTTATTTTTCCAGTTTATGAAACAATCTTACTAATTATAGGTCAAAATGAAAAATTTAATTCGGGTGGTGGAATACATTTTAAATTTGCATTTTTCATAGTTTTCTCGATTTGTTAATACCACTTTTTATTAGTTTTTTAAAGGATTAAAACTTATTTTATTTCTCTTTAAGAAAAATGTTCAAATACACATACAGTACTACTCATGAATTGAGTTTTAATTTATGAACAGTATCTATACTTATTTAATGCACAAGCAGGTTTTTTGTGACAATTACTCCTCCGAAACTACTAAACCGATTGACATGTTTTTGGTGTCATTGGAAAGAGCGTAACGTGAAGTTGTGGAGGAAACTTTCTTTTTACGAAAATTTCCAACCCAAACTCTAAATAACTAACTAATCTAACGCAACGCGTAAATTTAATCTTCTGGATTTTCAAACATAATTTTACACACGTGTTGCTTCAAAAGCTACAAATCAAAATATTGATAAGAAAACGTAGCCGTGTCGTTTCGTTCAGCGTACGTATTTCTTGTGAGAACCATTCGGTTCGGTTAGCTTTTAACTCATCGATAAAGCATTGAATATTTTCATGGTTGTAAATGAATTTTTCAATGGTTTATTTTTTATTTTTTTGGAAATATCACAGTCTTATCAACCAACTCTCCCTTATATAATCGAGTTCAATTATCTGAATTTAGATATTCTTATTCTTGCTTACTAACTAAATATATGTAGTTCGTTAAAACCAATTTAGTGACATCATCTGCAGCTAAGAGATAACAATTATGACTTTAATTCTTCAATAATTTTTATTAAGAGTGGCGTTTTTTAGCGCAACAACAAAACGGTTGCTAAAATAATGGGTTTGAATCGTCCGCCAAGGAATATATTCCTACGCGCCGGAGGAAACACAAGTTTCTAAATCTGGCCAGGAGAGCGCAGGCAAACCAGTGACAAGTTCCCATTGAAACGTGCGGAAGATGCCTTCACTTAAAAGCATATTTTTTTGTTACTGTTTGACTTAATGATTTGAAATATATTTTATTTTAATCTTAATAACATTTCGGATCATGTTTGCGGAATAGTTTCTTCTATGACGTCCTAGCAAAAGCTAAAATAAATTTATGAATATATGGGTTTTACATGATATATTCCTAGAAATCCCTTTATTTTTGTTAAAAAGTCTCCTGCAATAATGATGTGTATTAAATATGCCTTTAATTTTAAACATAGTTCATAATTTTATATTGGCAAATAAGTGAGATATCAGGGTGTATGTGTAACATTGTTCTTATGGATGTAAAAATCCAACATGGCCGCACTCCAACGCCCTCTTAAACGCGCAATGATTGAGAACGGTAAGATATACAGATATACAAAAAACTGATTTAGATGCAGTAAAATGTGTTCGTGAATAGAAGGCCATGTGATAAAGTGTGATACATGTAACCGTTAAGCATTAACATTAAACACATTAGCATTAACATTAAAGCATTAGATTAGCTATTTTTTTACTTTTTAGCTAGAACTTATGTTATAATGCTGTAATTCTTGGGTTAATTCTTGATGTAAAAATGTAAAAGCTCTATAACATGTTAATAAAGTATACACAACTTAAAGGCAATCGTCGGTTTCGTAGTGAAGCCGGATGCCGGCACGGTACGATGCCACTCATCGTTCACAGGATTCAACATCAACGCGAACGGCGCGTCGTGCATGCACCATGCACCTTTGAAAATGTCTACAACTGCACCTGCATCCTGCAACGAGACCTTCTCTGGAGGAACAACCCCCCACCACCGCGCAGTGATGAACACTTCCGGAATTTTATCCCCCTGGAATTTTACCCCCTGGGCAAAGCTGACGTCACTATGACGTAGTAACCTGAGCGCTCAAATGTTTGTTTGCGGGCGGAATTTTACCCCCGCGGATTTGGAAGTCTAATGAAAATATACAGAGCGTGATTAATTAGATTAGCAATAAAACCCGGAATTTTACCCCCTGTCCATATAACTAGCGTTTAGACAACTGAAGATGTACGGGCCGGATATTTACCCCTGGAATTTTACCCCCGGATTTTTACCCCCGGATTTTTGTCCCCCGGAATTTAACGCCCTGCCCTGGCCGGATATAGAAATTATTAAGAGTCTTCAATAGCAAAGTGGCAACTCAAACGCGACCCTGCGACCCAATTCTGGTGGCGCTCTGTAGAACTACCTGAAAGTTTTTGCCGGTATTACGCGTGCCGCATCACACAAGTAGTTCTCCCGCGCCCCTATTCAAACGCTTGTAGGCGAAGAAAAAGAAAGCGAGTTGACGACCGAGGCTAGGTCGACCCGATCGACTTGGACAGCTGTTTTACTGTCTCTCTTTCTTTGCATGCGTAGGGGTGGCGAGGGTTGTAAAATTGCTAAAAGTGAAAGGGACGTCGCTGGCGCTACATTCCTAGTGTTTGGCCCCTTGTTGCTAACACTGGGTCGGCTACTCGAGATCATACAACAGTGTGTGTTTCGTACAAAATTGGGCCCACAGTCACATTAAACTATTATTTTGAGAGAACAGCTGGGTGTAAAAACTTGATAGAGGTGTCCAAAGAAAGGTCTTGGTCAGTAGATGAGTTATCAAAAGAAAAACTAAGTAAAATTGCTACGGGCTCTGTCCCAGAAGCCTTTTAAGTAGGCCAATGCTCAACACAGATTTGTTTACGTTTTGGCCATGTGAATAATACTTTTTAATGAAACGGTTGTTAATTTTAAAATTGTATTTTAAACAACACACATTTATTGGAAGTTACTAAATTGCCCAAAAGAAGTATTTGCAATTTTATTTCCAGATTTTAAAATTAATTTTCTTCTGTATCATGTCATGTTTTGCAATATAACGTGTTCCATTACGAAATCAGTGGAAAATCCTTTTATCACAGTAACTACAATTATTTCTCATTGAACTATCTTATATCTATTTTACGGGTTTGTTTCTACCTTTTTCACCACTTTTGCCTATAGTTTATCATATTATTCTAGACAGATCATCATAGGTTCATGAGATTATTGTCATACATGTTTTCAATCATTGGAAAAATCTTTGATTGTGTAATACAATACAAAATAATACAAGTGCAGAAGGGCACGGTGCACATTTGAGCCGTCTCCATATTTTATTAAATTAATAGTAGTTTACAGCAACTGGATAAACATTTTACAATATTTATGTAGAGATATGTGCATGACTTAGAAAGTCATTAAGCTGGAAAACTGCAATATACTGCAGACTTTTCAGAGAGGTTGTATTCATTCAGCTTAGTGAAAACATAATATAGATATGTGTACAAATAAGAACTTGAACTCTTTGAGAGCCATTGAATGTTATTAGACGAAAAGGGTTGTGCATGTTTACTATTAGCGCTACTCAGCAACAAAAACCATTTAATTTATCTCAAAAATGTATATTCTTAAAGTACACTGAGCAGCAGCCTAAAAAAATCCATGTAACTTACCCATATAGTTCCACAATGCTCAAACTCGCATTGTGACATTATGATTCGGCTTATATTTTTCCAACAGATAATTCACCTGCAGAGAAGAATTTGATTGTACTCTTACCGTGTCTAATAACATCCAAACACAGAAACCTTGCCTAAAAATAGCACCTATCTTGACAAATTATTTGCAGTGGCCTATATTACGGACCGTGGCTCACTGGGTTGGTAACATTATTGAAAATAACACAACATTTTGGCTGTAAAAATGGCCCAATTAGTAAATACTATTTAAGCAGCTACTGTCATGACAGAAAGGTCATATTCCTTTTAAACTAAATCACACCATCCTTTATAAGATACGTTGATTAACAATGCATGTAAACGTCAATAAATTACGTAACAGCCAATTTATTTTTTTGCTTTTTGGAAATGCCAAATTGCTATGTCATTTCCATTATTTCTTGCCAATGAAGCCGCACACCCATATAAATGAGGAGGCCCCTAACAGTTCAAGAATAAAAGCCAACTTCACTTCAAGTATATTCCACTACACCTAACATTCCGTAGAGAGATTATATTGACAACTTTATGTAATTGATAAGGCTGAGACAATTAACTGACATCCCTTATGTCAAGGAATTCCAGCTTTAACAGTAACCCCACAACCAATTTCTCAAAACTGTGCTAGAGGGTTATCCATTGGCACAGATGGATAACAGATGGATTTTTCCTTCCGTGACGAAGGAAAAATCAAACTTAGCCTACGCTGTAACTGATATACCTTTGAAGTTAAAACATGTCATCCCAACAAACAGATATTTTTTTCAAATAAAATCATAGATTAATCTGCATTAGGCTACACTGATGAAATACGGAAGTGTTTAACTACAAAACATCCACAATACGATTTTAACACTATTTAAAGGTTCTTTCCAGATAACATACTAATAAAAACTCCGATGACGTACAATATGGGAAATATTTTATTCATTGAATGATTTTATGATGATTGATATTTGGTAACTAACGCAATTAATATCATTATTGTTTTTACACTTATTACTCTTTAAACAATGCTAAATGCTCAAAATCTATATATTAATTTGAAACTGTTTTTCTTTGTCATAGCTAAATTGAGAGAACGGCTGGGCGTAGAAACTCGGTAGAGGTGTCTACAGAAAGGTCTTGGTCTGTAGATGAGCCATCAAAAGAGAAACGTGGTAAATTCCCTTGGGGCTCTGCCCCAGTGGCCTTTGAATTCCCATCCCATGTTATTCTTATGGAGGAAAAACTGGGTTTTTGTCCCAGCTAATTTGAGAGAACGGCTGGGCGTAGAAACTTGGTAGGGGTCTCTAAAGAAAGGTCTTGGTCTATAGATGAGCCATCAAAAGAGGAACGAGGTAAATTCCCTTGGGGCTCTGCCCCAGAAGCCTTTAAAGTTGCCTCTTCAAATTTGTTTACCATATGCATAATTCTACATTACTTTTTAATGAAACAGCTGTTAATATTTAAATTGTGATTCATTGAATTTTTAAAAATGAAGTACAGTATATGCAATGGGTTTTTCTGATCTTAAAATCGATTTTATTCTGCATCGTCTCATGTTTTGCAATATAATATAATGTTCTATTACCAAATCAGTGGAAAATCCTAAAATCACAGTAATCCTAAAATTATTTCTTAAGGAGTTAACTTATATCTATTGTATGGCTTGGTTTCTGCCTTTTTTTACCACTTCTTGGAGATTGTACGTAGGTGATATTCTTTGGCGTATTGCATCTGTAGACGAAACTTGGGTTGGTGAAATTATTACAATGGAAAAAAGCGAGAAATCCTGGACAATTTGATATAGGCTAAAAATAAAACTGAATTAACAATATGCTACATTTCTTGAGCAATCATTGAAATAACCGATTAGCAAACAATGGAAACATAGAAAAAGTCATACAACACAACCAAGAAGAAGAAAAGAAATATTTTTTTAAATTTATAATCGTTATTATAGACAACCTAATGCGGCTATGAGAGGGAAAAATTTGTAGAAACACTAAAAAACAAGATCAGCTTTTTGAGAAAAGATAAGATATTTACAAAAGATTTTGATTATATCTAACTGCTGTGTAGATCGTTAGTATTTCCATAATCTTCGTGAGTCGCCTGTAATGCTTCGCAATTGCTCGAATTCGAGCAACAGGTACACTAGTATGTATAATTTCACTCAATTTATCGCAGTTAGATGAATTAGCCTTGAAAGTAACCGTCAATTTCGACGGGTTTCACCTAGTTGCAACAAATACAGAGTAAACACGACATAACAATGGAACAGTGTTCGAACATTTATGAACTGGATTACAATATGATATAATTTTATACTGTGTATACAATTTAAGTTTGTATTGGTTTCTCTATGAAAATAATTTGAACAATACATAAAACAGTATAATAAGGCCTTACAAAAGAACAGAAAGCATTAAAAGATTATAATAAGCAAAATCAGAATGATTAAATTCTTAGTAACGACAAAAATCCCTACAAAAAGTTAACATAAAACAATATAACGAATAGAGACTAAACACACTATAACAATGGAACAGTTCTATCATTTGTGTAAAACTGGTTTACAAATTGTTATCTTCTATATAAATAAAATTAGAGTTTTGTCTGTACATTGGTCAGAATCATAAATTTTAATAAAATTATTTTTACGTTTTATACATTAAAGAAGCCGAAACAAGTCTCATCTCAATTTCTGTCTGTCTGTCTGTTACGGCCAAAGAGCCATTTTACGCGGTCTTCTCTTGAACAACTAGAATACCTATCAAGATACACCGTGTTTCCTTACATAACGGATTTAATTATTCGTAAGTGCAATAATTTTTAGGGTAAACGTACATGAAAATAGAGAGTCTTTGTGTATAAAATTGTTCTTGAGTTATGATAACCGGGAAAAATACCTTGAATCAGTGTTGCGTATATGGCCTGGAAACTTACATTTTTTAAAATTAGCGTTACCAATATCAGTTTACAAAAAAAGTTTTCAACTCATTGACGGCACTTCAATTGCGGCTGTGTAAAGTGTAAATGTAAAGTAGTGACAACAGCAGTGGATGATTGTAACAGAGGTTTACGAATTATGCTCAACTCGCTTTTCCAATGTGTCTTCTCACCACTATGTGCTGCAATCGCTGGACCATACAGCCAATAGACCAATTGCCCATCTCTTGGGTTCGTAGGACTAAACAATTATTCATAACCAAATTTCGACGACAATCCTTGATACCAGTACTTTTACCTAGAATACATGGCCTATCTACTTAGGAAATAAACTTAAAACGTTCAAAACCCCAACATTGTGTTATTTTTTCACATTTCCTTCTAATGTTTACTAAGATTTTTTAACTTGAAACTGTCAGATACTGTATTAGTTTATATATGATAGTTTCGCCAGCATATCTGAAAATATGCAAACCAACTGCTATTCTTTATATAAGACTAGCTGTTTGCCCGTTCTACGTACGGGAATCTTGTAGTAAGTTGAAACCTTATATTCAGAACAGGAGTTGGTTTGCATATTTAGTGTGCATTTTTCCAGATATGCTGGCAAAACTATTACTGTATAGGAATACATATAAACCTTCGCAAATACAATATCTGACAGTTTCAAAGCCAAAACGAATGCTTCGCAATTAAATGTCACCCGTTCGTGTTAGTCCATATTTTATATCTAATGATAAAAGGGATTGCTTTATAGATCTATGAGGCATATCCCTAAGGTAGGCCTGTAATTGAAAGTTACTTTTCACACTGGTTAAAAGTAGTTAAAAAACTACCTCAACCTCACTACTGCACACTTTATTCGGGTTGAAATTTTCATTAACAAAGGTGCTCTTATCGTTTCCAAGAAACACTGAGAAATAAGGACATTAATGCGTTACCAACAGACATACACACACAATAGCAGAATTGAATTAGGGGTTTTGTTACGCTTTCACCAAAGCAAATTACAAACAAAATAATTATTTGAAAGTTTTGATAGTGTCATCTATAATGTTATGATAATCGTTTTTAGGCCTAATCAAACTGTAAAATTTGTGTAAATTCGTTGGCAAATATATAAATAAGTAAATAAATACACAGTCCACAAAAAAATTATTCGTTAACAACGCCAAGCTTTAAAAATTCATGATGGCCACACAGCTAGTACTGTATATAGGCCTACAACTTTATTTTACTTGGGGTTTTCTACGAAATAAACTAAAACAAAACCATAATGCGACAAGATGGTAAGGCCATAAGAATGCTAGAATGATAACATCATCCATAATTAGTTAAGACTCCTTGTTAAAAAAAAAATATTGGGATTTGTTCAAATCTGCAGTAGGCTACGTAAAACTAACAACTACAATCTTCGCGAATGTAAAACACTCTAAATTATTTATCACACACGATATAGTACTTCTAACTACTATATTCAGTAAGATATATTCAGCTACACAGAATTCATTAGGGGATAAGACTGGTCCAGACGACTTGGAGTTTCCTGTTTGTTATTCGTTTCTATGTAGAAGAAACGCTTTTTAGTTCACAGCCCCCTGTGCCGTTATGTCGTTGGCTTACATTGTTTGTGTGCCCCTTTCCGGATTACTAAATCATAGTCTTCACAAAGGCAAAACAATACATTACATCATTAAATTTACTCATACACTAGGCTACATACGTAGAAGAATTCTCGCATAAGTACTTCCTGTGGCTTTCAAAATCAATCCGCCTAATCGAAAGAAAAATTAATATTCATTACAGTATTTTGAAGCACAATCATCTGATTGCTTAAAGCAGCATCAATCACGTCTAATAAGTAGTACCAAGAGTTCCGGATACATAAAAAGTGGTAATACAGCAAACGATTGCCCAATAATTTGTAGTTTTTAAATTATATGGGCTCGCGCCACTCTCTCTCCGAAACTTCAGTGTATCACTCCGCCTTCACGAGTTTCCCCGCTTGGCCACTCTGCTGCGCTCCGATCAGTATACTCAACGTAATTACTTGTCACAAAATTACACAGTTATTTATGGAAATAAAAATTCCAAAATTTAGTATTATGATTATAAGGCACGTTTCTAGCTAATGTATTAGTTATTTTTTGAAAATATGGTTTAGTTTGTAGTTAAAAAATATTTGATTTATAGCTCACTAATTTATTCATATTTCAAAATTTAGTCTCGTAATGAACAATTTACGCAATACATTAGCTAGAGGACTACCATACCTTTAATTTGACATAAAAATTATATCTTTACAACAATCGGAAGAGACGTAATACCGCCACCAAGTTAACATTAGTCTTATGGGACTAAGATTCAAGATGGCTACCACTGATGAAGACTCTTAAGAATAATTGATTTTCTCATTTATATTTTTATTTAATTGTAAACATGTTTATTATTAAGTAACCTATCTTTATATATTTATCTTGTAATCCAAGCTAAGTAAACATAATTCGCTGTTTATTTTTATTATTTTAACCAACTATTGGCTTCAATGGTCAAATTAAGATAGGCTACTTTAACAATAAAATGTTTACTATTAAATTAAAACTGAATGAGGAGAATTGACCATTCTCACTAATTTATATATCTGGCCAAGGGGTAAAATTCCGGGAGTAAAAATCCGGGCCGTACATTTTGAGCTGATCTCATGAAGGGGGTAAAATTCCGGCCCGTACACTCTAGGTTCTTATAATTGGATATGTGTTCTGATTAAATTGACAACCGTGAAAATATACCAACCGACAAACAAAAAAACTCTCAATCAACAACATAATCTATACTTCTATATCTATACTATTATATACAAATCTAATGGTGTCTGTCTGTATGTGTATTACTAATAGGTGCAAAAACTACTGAACCAACTGGGCTTAAATTTTACAAAAATATAGCTACCATACCAAGGACCATTATAGGACTATTCACATTTCGATACTGGCCGTAGGCTTTGCCCCTTTGGCTTTAAAGTTCTGAGGTGAACATTTTCAAAGTAAATATTGATTGGTCTCCATGGCTGTGATGAGAACACTAATAATGTTGTTTACATTTGCTTTGACATTTAAATGTAAACAAGAAGAACTGCCAAACTGCATTATTTCACAATTCCAGACAGCTGATACAAAGAAATTGATTATAATATTTTCCATAACTAGGTGGCGTTCGCAGAAGCATCCACAAAATTGAGCGGAGTCGTCAAGGGTTTATATTATATTGTTTTGGTCATACTGCAGTAATACCAGTCGTTTTTAATGCATGCGTTGAGAGTCTAAAGTAGCAATTTTAGTCTTTAGGAAGTAAAACAGTCTTTATCCTCTATGGAGTAAAAATCAGCTGTTGGCAACTCAGTTGTAAATTTCTATTATAAACGATTGCATGTATCGAAATATGTATCGATTCGTGCTTCGCAATTATTTTAACCTACAGTTTACAGTCTCTTCCCATAGCGTTTTAGCTTTGCAGATACTTAATCCATTCCCACACTCAACACGCTCACCTTTACTACTTCCTTCACCACCCCCTACGTCGTGGACCTATTTCCCTCTCTTCCCATAACATTTTAGGATTGCAGATATATTAATGTAATTGCCAAAGACAGTTCCCACACTCTGCGCTGCAAGCCTTACTACTTCCTTCACCATTTCCTACGTCATAGACTTGTTTCCTTCCCTTCTCATAGCATTTTTGGATTAAAGATACATCAATCTAACTGCCACAGACGGTTTTCACACTATGCTCATACTTTACTACTTTCTAAGCCTTTTTCTACATCGTGGACCTGTTTTCATCACTTTCCATAGCAATTTAGTATTTTAGATACGTTAATCTAATTGCCACAAACATTCCCCACACTCCGCACTGCTAGCCTTTACTACTTCTTTCACCATTTTCTATGTTGTGGGGATGCTTCCATCCCTTCTCATAGCATTTCAGCATTGCAGATACATTAATTTAACTGCTACAAACGGTTTCCAGTTCCCACACTCCACATTGCTCACCTTACAAATTCCTTCACCACTTCATACGTCTCGGACCTTTTCTCTTCCTTCCCATAGCATTTTATGATTGCAGATATCTTCATCTAATCGTCATAAACAGTTCCAACACTCCGGACTGCTCGCCTTTACTACTTCCTTCGACACTTCCTACGTGACAGACCTGTTTCTCTCCCTTTCCATAGCATTTTATGATTGCAGATACCTCAATCTAATCGTCATAAACAGTTCCAACACTCCAGACTGCTCGCCTTTACTACTTCCTTCGCCACTTCCTACGCCACGGAACTGTTTCCTTCCTTTTCCATAGAATTTTATGATTGCAGATACCTTAAAATTGTCATAAACAGTTCCTACACTCCGGACAGCTTGCCTTAACTACTTCCTTCATCACTTCCTACGTCGCGGACCCGTTATCCTCACTTCCCATAGCATTTTATGATTGCAGATATCTTCATCTAATCGTCATAAACAGTTCCCACACTCCTGACTGCTCACCTTTACTACTTCCTTCACCACTTCCTACGTGACGGACATGTTTCCCTCCCTTCCCATACCATCATAGGATTGCAAATACCTTAATATAATGGTCTTAAGCAGTTCCCACAACCCGGACAGCTTGCCTTGACTACTTCCTTCATCACTTCCTACGTCGCGGACCCGTTTTCCTCCCTTCCCATAGCATTTTATGATTGCAGATACCTTAATGTAATCGTCATATACAGTTCCAACACTCCGGACTGCTCGCCTTTACTACTTCCTTCGCCACTTCCTACGCCACGGACCTGTTTCCCTCCCTTTCCGTAGCATTTTATGATTGCAGATACCTTAATCTAATCGTCATAAACAGTTCCCACACTCCGGACAGCTTGCCTTGACTACTTCCTTCATCACTTCCTACGTCGCGGACTCGTTATCCTCCCTTCCCATAGTATTTTATGATTTCAGATACCTTAATCTAATCGTCATAAACAGTTCCCATACTCCGGACTGCTCGCCTTTACTACTTCCTTCACCACTTCCTACGTAACGGACATGTTCCCCTCCCTTCCCAAAGCATCAAAGGATTGCAAATACCGTAATCTAATCGTCATAAACAGTTCCCACACTCCATAGAGCTTGCCTTGACTACCTCCTTCACCACTTCCTACATCGTGGACATGTTTCCCTCTCATCCCATAGCATCATAGGATTGCAAATACCTTAATATAATGTCATAAGCAGTTCCCACACTCCGGACAGCTTGCCTTGACTACTTCCTTTATCACTTCCTACGTCGCGGACCCGTTTTGCTCCCTTTCCATAGCATTTTATGATTGCAGATATCTTCATCTAATCGTCATAAATAGTTCCCACACTTCGGACTGCTCGCCTTTACTACTTCCTTCACCACTTCCTACGTGACGGACATGTTTCCCTCCCTTCCCATAGCATCATAGGATTGCAAATTCTTATTATAATGGTCTTAAGCAGTTCCCACAACCCGGACAGCTTGCCTTGACTACTTCCTTCATCACTTCCTACGTCGCGGACCCGTTTTCCTCCCTTCCCTTATAATTTTTGGAATGCAGATACCTAAATCTAATCGTCATAAACAGTTTGCACACTCCAGACCGCTCACCTTTAGTACTTCCTTCACCACTTTCTACGTCGCGGATCCGTTTTCCTCCCTTCCCATAGAATTTTAGGAATGCAGATACCTAAATCTAATCGTCATAAACAGTTTCCACACTCCAGACTGTTCACCTTTAGTACTTCCTTTAACACTTCCTACGTCGCGAGTGTCGTCATTTGATTATTTTATGATCTAAACCACCGTTTATGTTCTAATATCTGTGGAATAATGCTATCAGCTATTTATTTATCTACTGCATTTAAAAGTCAACAGCTGATCATATGCCTTTGTTTATGTGTCACATACTGCTTCCATAAGGATTACATTGAAACTTTGAGACCCAGTGGGGCGGATTCCTGAGAGTTATTTTTAACGCCATATAGATGTTGGCACTCACCGATATAGTCTTTATCACCATCCAAAATTTGAAAACGATTGATTCAGCCGTCAAGGAGGAGTTTGCGTATTACGAAATGCATAAAAGTCGATGTATAAGAGCTTCGCTCGCTTCGCTCGCTCCGCTCAACTATGAGGTAGGTTTATTTTAATCTAACCTTTTATCATGGATTATTTATTCTTACACAGCTACATATTATATTTTATCTCATTTGTTGCATTTTTTGTATTGACTGACGTTTGCTATACAATAGTACAATTATTGTCAAAAAGCAATAAAGAGATTATTTTTATTATTATTAGTATATTCATTTTAACCTACAGTCTACAGTCTCTTCCCATAGCATTTTAGCATTGCAGATACATTAATCCATTCCCACACTCAACACTGCTCACCTTTACTACTTCCATCACCACCCCCTACGTCGTGGACCTGTTTCCCTCTCTTCCCATAGCTTTTTAGGATTGCAGATACGTTAATGTATTTGCTAAAGACAGTTCCCACACTCTGCACTGCTAGCCTTACGACTTCCTTCACCATTTCCTACGTCATAGACCTGTTTCCTTACCTTCTCATAGCAATTTAGGATTGAAGATACATTAATCTAACTGCCACAGACGGTTCCCACACTATGCTAATACTTTACTACTTCCTAAGCCACTACCTACCTATTTTGTGGACCTGTTTTTATCACTTTCCATAGCATTTTAGTATTTTTACTATAGATAATAATCTACTTACGTATGCAAGTAGGTGTCAATTGTAGATAATTATGCTGTACATGTTTCGAGCCTAATACGGCTCATCTTCAGCAGCATTTTTGTATGTAGAAATTTTTACATCGAGAGATGGTTGTCGACTATTTACAGGAACCACATATATACACAAACACGTTATCGCACGTTAAGGTAAACGTTTTACCTAAACGAGCGTACGCTACAAAATACGTGTAAATGGCATGCTAAAAGGTTCTGTGTTTGTGTATATACGTGGTTTCTGTAAATAGTCGACAATCATATCTCAATGTGAAAATTTTTACATACAAAAATGCTGCTGAAGATGAGCCGTATTAGGCTCGAGACATGTACAGAAATGCTAATTGCTAATATGCTGCGAGACATGCAGCATAATTATCTACAATTGACACCTACTGGCATACGTAACTATATTATTATCTATAGTAAACATATTAAAGGTGTCAAGGCTGATTAATTTGATTTTAGTATTTTAGATACGTTAATCTAATTACCTCAAACATTCCCCACACTTTGCACTGCTAGCCTTTACTACTTCTTTCACCATTTCCTATGTCGTGAGCATGCTTCCATGATCCCTTCTCATAGCATTTCAGCATTGCAGATACATTAATCTAACTGTTACAAACGGTTTCCAGTTCCCACACTCCACACTGCTCACCTTACTACTTCCTTCACCTCTTCCTACATCGCGGACCTGTTTCCCTCTCTTCCCATAGCATTGTAAGATTGTAGAGACCTTAATCTAATCTAATCATAATAATTTAATCTTAATCTAATCGTCACACACAGTTCCCACACTCCGGACAGCTCTATCGCCTTGACTATACTTCCTTCACCACTTCCTACGTCCCGGACCTGTTTCCCTCCCTTCCCATAGCATTTTATGATTGCAGATCCCTTAATCTAATCGTCATAAACAGTTCCCACCCTCCGGACTGCTCGCCTTTACTACTTCCTTTACCACTTCCTACGTCACGGAACTGTTTACCTCCCTTCCTATAGCATTTCAGGATTGCAGATTCCTTAATCTATCGCCATAAAAAGTTCTCACACTCCGGACTGCTCACCTTTACTACCTCCTTCACCACTTCCTACGTCATGGACCTGTTTCCATCCCTTCCCTTAGCATTATTGGATTGCAAATTCCTTCATCTATTGGTCATAAACAGATCCCACACTCCGAACAACTCGCCTTTACTACTTCCTTTACCACTTCCTACGTCACGGACCTGTTTCCCTCCCTTTCCATAGCATTTTAGAATTGTAGATATCTTAATCTAATCGTCATAAACAGTCCCCACACTCCGGACTGCTCGCCTTTATTACTTCCTTCACCACTTCCTACGTCACGGACCTGTTTCCCTCCCTTTCCATAGCATTTTAGAATTCCAGATACCTTAATCTAATCGTCATAAACAATTTCCACACTACGGACAAATCGCCTTGACTACTTCCTTCACTACTTCCTACGGTGTAGCGGACGTGTTTTCCTCCCTTCCCATAGCATCATACGATTGCAGATACCTTAATCTAATCGTCACAAACAGTTCCCACAGTCCGGAATGCTTGCCTTTACTACTTCCTTCACCACTTCCTACGTCACGGACCGGGTTCCCTCCCTTCCCATAGCATCATAGGATTGCAAATACCTTAATATAATGGTCATAAACAGATCCCACACCCCGAACAGCTCACCTTTACTACTTACTTCACCACTTCGGCACTTCCTACGTCGTGGACCTGTTTCCTTCCCTTCCAATAGCATTTTAGGATTGCAGATACCTTAATCTAATCGTCATAAACAGTTTCCACACTCCGGACAACTCGCCTTTACTACTCCCTTTACCACTTCCTACGTCACGGACCTGTTTCCCTCCCTTTCCATAGCATTTTAGAATTGTAGATACCTTAATCTAATCGTCATAAACAGTTCCCACACTCCGGACTGCTCGCCTTTATTACTTCCTTCACCACTTCCTACGTCACGGACCTGTTTCCCTCCCTTTCCATAGCATTTTAGAATTGCAGATTCCTTAATCTAATCGTCATAAACAATTTCCACACTACGGATAGATCGCCTTGACTACTTCCTTCACCACTTCCTACGTCCCGGACCTGTTTTCCTCCCTTCCCATAGCATTTTAGGATTGCAGATACCTTAATCTAATCGTCATAAACAGTTTCCACACTCCAGACTGCTCACCTTTACTACTTCCTTCACCACTTTCTACGTCACGGACCTCAAGCTAGTTTCGTCATTTGATTATGTTTATGATCCATACCGTTTCTGTTCTAATATCTGTGGAATAATGCTATCAGCTATTTCTTTATCTACTGCATTTAAAAGCCAACAGCTGATCATATGTCTTTGTTTATTTGTCAAAAACTGCTTCCATAAGGATTACATTGAAACTTTGAGACCCAGTGGGGCGGATTCCTGAGAGACTTTTTTAACGCCATATAAATGTTGGCACTCACGAACTTTTTGTTATACAATTTTTTTAGCCTGGCTGGGTCTCGAACCTGAGTCCTTCGACTTATGAGCCTCTTACCTTACCTCTGAGCTACTTGTGACTGTTGCTAGCATTAGTTTTCAAATGAAAGAACGGCCGTCAGTTTCAATGGTTGCAATACTTGAAAATTTTTTGATACTACAGTATAATATGATTCTGTTAATCTGTTTTTCCGTAATTCGTTTCTTAAACGGTCGCCAAATCAACTCGTTTTCTAGCCAATCATTAGAGATTTCTATGATCACATGATAGAGTGACACCATTCAGAGTACGTATTATTATTAACTTAATTTTAACGCTTTCACAATAGCAATTATCATACTAAGTTTATTAAAAACTAAACGAGCTTTAACCTAAAGGTGAGTGAGCATAGCGAACGAACTTCAACCAAGATCTTGAAAATGAACAAGCATTTGACATAAAACCACGTTAGGACAGGACGACGTCTGTCGGGCCAGCTAGTCATAGATAAAACATACTCCCTTAGTAGATTTCTCATCCTTATGGAACAGCTGAAGACAATTTTATTGTTAGTTCTGTACGGTTTATGTAGAGGTCGTGTTTTGTTTACAAATTGTTTCCCGTTATTACAGCCATTTAAAACCTCGTTTAACCAAATAATACGATCTAATCATAAACAATAACTTGTCCCCTAGTTATATAACCAAACAGTAAAGCACAAATCAAGAAAATAACCCTAAAATAATAGTAACAAAGTTTCGTCGACACTAGTGCCTTTTTGTCACGTACATGAACTAGAAACGAAAAACGTGCTTCAAAATTTACAATGGGATGAGAAGTCTACTTGTGTTGGTTAGTCTATGGTACAATATGTTTAATGCTACAGAATATAGACTACCTACATCCAACCGATTTACGACAAGAGTGCATGGTGGAGTCCTCGAGCTGTCCGAGTGAACGGAGGTAAGTTTAGGCTAGGTGACCCTACCCGAACTTAACACCTCACAAAGCTATGGAACAATAATTTAAATTCCCTATTATATAGCTATGCCACATTTTAACGATTATAAGCTATTGATCAAATTCGCAATTATAAGCTATGCCGTTATAAGCTATGACATCGTACCCATACACCTACCAATAAATAATTGCAACTATAAAACAGTTCATATTTATAAATAGAACAAAATCCAATCCAAACTATTTTATAACAAACAGAGCAATTAAAATTCGTGTAAGCGCATTTCGGAATTAAAATGTATCGGAGCTATGACAAGAAACTTAGTTTGATTAACTTGTTCGCATAGAAAAACTTTCAGCCTAAGAAAGTTTTTTTTTTCAATTGATTAGATGATGAACTGAGCAGAAAAGGAAAATGGTGAATAAACAAGGTTGTCGTTGTCAACGTATAGGTTTGGTTAGTTTTATAATGTAAACATTAACATGTTTATGTCAGTTTTGTACATCTTTAACTTTAGAGTAATAATGTCTTTTCTAGAAGTTAAGTTAACTTTTCCAACAATATTCTGTTGTACTTTCTGATTTTAAGCATAAACAAGAAACATGTTTAGTAGCAAGAAACTTCATGCTGACGTTAAAAAGTCAACACAAAAAATTCAAGACGTTAAAAAGGAATCACCAACTCGTTTTAAGCATTTAAGGATCATTTTAGGTTGGTAATTAATGTATCATTCTTAGACTATTTGGCGCATTTGAACTTAAATGGTATATTGAATAAACATTTATGGTAGGTTTGCATGGGGCATAGGTAAATCAATGGTAATTTTCAGTGTTCTATTTACATTCATAGTCATAGGGAATATATGCCTATTTAACTCTATAAGGATTGACTATTGTACTTCTTAAAGATTCTAGAAAGCTCAATAGATCAATTTAACTTATAAGTTATTCCTACTTAGTCTACAAGTTTCTCAATGATTCAAATGCACCTATCCTAAACCTTCAATTAGGCCTATTCATACTCAGTTTACCTAGCTTAGGCCTATAATGGTAGGCCTGTGCATAAAATCGCAAGGCATAACCTATAACTTTCATACCAAACAAAAATAATTACGTTATACCCTACCGTTAAAAGGTACGGAAGTTATTACAGAAAATAAAACAAAAGATAGACTTGACACATAACTAAACTCTAGAAACTTGCTGCCCAAGGGGTGGTGTATGTCTGTGTTACGCAACTCTTCACATTCCGACTGGATGTAAGATGTAACTTACTGGGTTTTACGCACCAACCTAACTAACCAAAAGATATAGTGAATAATCGATTTATCGATCGATATTGGGTAGACTTCCGTATCTATTGGCACAAACAACGGCTGCACTTTACTTGACGTCCTACACTCATTCGATTGTTTTTTTCGATTCGATATTTTCATTCCATTGTTTCATTCGATATACCTATCGTTTGGTTAGTTAGGTTAGGTTAACCTTACCTAACTAACCAAACGATATATCGAATGAAGCAATCGATTTATCGATATATCGATCGATATTTTCATTCGAATGAGTGTAGGACGTCAAGTAAAGTGCAGCCTAAACAACCAAATGAAAATATCGATTATTTGATTGTTTCATTCGATATATCGTTTGGTTAGTTAGGTTAGGTTAACCTTACCTAGCTAACCAAACGATATATCGAGTAATCGATATATCGATCAATATTTTTATTCGGTTGTTGGTGCCAACAGATGTGAAAGTCTACCCTCGATATTTTTATTCGGTTGTTTTTAACAACGAATATGAAAGTCTACCTAAATGTTATTAGGATATTACTTTTAGGGTGCCTTTTGAATATAGGGCCTGATATAAGAAAATGTTTGAGTTAAAATCCAATCAGATAGGTAAGCTTAAAAATTGAAATTAATTCACCTTAACTTAGTCTGCTAACAAGAAAATTATCATCTAAGTTATTTTACGTAAGAGGCTGAGGAGAGTTTCAAATTAATAACTGGGCATGCTTTGGGAGTAAAAGACGATTGAGGACACTGTGTTTGTCCTCTCTGTGTTTGTGTTACATCCTCTTGTTTGTCTAAGATATATTTTAATTTAATTAGGCTAACTTAATATTTTACATTATTAATCTACTTCATCTCAACACAACTAACAAGAACCTGAGCTTAACAAGTAATTTTTATTTTCAGAAAATGTGGATACTGAAGAGGCTAAAACGTTTTTTGACACTAACTTTAGCCACATATATTATATCTTTTATGACAATTTCATAATCGCCGAAACAAACTTAAAACAAAAAGGTAAGTTTATCTAACTGATTATTGCGCTCTGAATTTTAATTACCAATGTTCTATATTTAGTAGGCAATCATGTGCCTAAAGGGTCTTAATATTATTTGTGCATTTATTTATTCATGCCAGGCATTTATTTACGAACCTAACCAGAGAGCAGGATTTCTAGGTGGACAGGACAGTTACTGAATTATTATAATGTGAGTTAATTTTTTATAGCTGTAGGCTATAACAGAATATTGAATACTGGGTGTCCCGTAAGTATTCAGCCAAAATCTGGGAAAGCTCCCTTTTGTGCAAAAATGGATTTTGTGCTCGCATTTTTGCACAAAAGGAAGCTTCATGAACGCCATAGAAGAGTACGAGATATACAAAGCAACAAAAAGCCATAGTTATGATCTATTAAACGACAAACTAAATTTCCAGTCAAATGAATTGTATGATACTGTAATAGCTAACCAGGAACAGCTGACCGGCAAGGGACAAAGTTCACGAGACCAACGCTCACCGCCGCAGTCATGACAAACCTGTCTAAGTGCGCGCACGCGGTTCGTAGGCCTACAGTAACTATTCTCCGTGTCCATATATGTGTAAAAATTATATTTATTTGACGACCTCTGATGAGTGAAATGTGTTCTTGACGACCTAAAGATGAAGCTTAGGCCTATACTGCTTCGAAACGTGTAGTCGTTAGACAGCAATTTGGATTACTCTGGCAGATCCAGGTAACATTATACCTTTTATAATCATTGTTTATACTCAAGGCTATAGTAAACATTTACCAACAATGCACTTTACATATGGAGTTGTTTTGGTGTTATGAAAATGAATCACTTACAATAACTATAACTTATACATATGAAAACACTACACATTAAGAAAACATTACTTTAGAAATAACTTTGTTTTAAAACAAACAACAGCGCAAACGTAAAACGTAATTTTTCGTCAGTCACTGGACACAAAGAAACAGGACTAACTTAAAAAGTAAACATTTGACCGCTAGCGACAGTAACGAAGGGAAATGCCTGGGATCGATAATTTGAAGCCTTTGGAACATACTGACAAATTAACCAGCCAATAAGTCCACGGCATCGATAAGTAGGCCTACTACCCTATACGAATAGTCGCTGTTAGGGACGCTCGCACTTTAAGGTAAAAACACATCGTTACGGTCAGCGACACTAGCACTTAAAGGTTTAATAATAAGGGATTGGGCCGATTTGGATATGGAGAATTTAGGATTGTCAAATTTTCAATTATATCTTAGAAATGAAGAAAAAAATTACCATTAAGATTAGTTACTTGTAAAAAATCAATTAGTAACAAGCTGTTGGCCCGTCCTACGTACGGGAATCGAGTAGTCCATTAAAACAGTATATAGTGTGGCTATTACCATTTACTAATTCAAGCATAGTTTAAGCAGTTCAACATTTGTAGTTAAGAAAAAGCTGCCAAGATGAATTAAAACATAATTGTGATCATTGTTATTTTCCCACCCTTTCCTCAAAAAGTCGAGTGGTAAATTAATTTTCATAATAGGCCTATTTCTTTTGAAGATTCGTGAGCTTCGATTCGTAAACAGCAATGGTTATATAATCTTACTTATTTCCTATAATCAATGACAAAATCACAGAGTAAATAAACTAACCTCATAGTTCTATAGAATACTTTTTTATTCAACCGGCTGTTATTTATAACAAATTATATTGCACTAAAACAAACTAAATATTTTAAAGACTGCTCAAAAAAATTAATTAGAAAATCAAGTATTTTACTATATATTTAAATAATCTTTCATCCTCTTACCTAATAAATGAACGTATCAATGATTGTAGCATTACCCCTTAGTATAAATAAGTCAATTCTACGTATGTCATTTCATTTTCATCCAAATGCTGAATTTGTGTCGCAAACGCTGAATGTTTACAGCTGTTACGTTAAGCAAGTGGTATTATACCAAAAGCTAGAGTAGAATGTTAGCGTCGGCTGCTAGACTTTTTTAAATTTAAATCTTAATTTCTAAAAAACTAAAACCCTAAACTAAAGTTATGGCTTCGACATTCCCTAGTTCTTAAAATTATCTTTCTTTTGACACAAAAATCATGAAAATCCGTCAAGTAGTTGATTCAGAATCGTGAAATAAAAAAAAACCTTGTCACGTTTTAAAATTATGTTAACTACTAGTTTTGAACAATCAAATGCAGATACTAAAGATAACATAAAATTTTACGAACATGTTTAGTTTAGCCAAATACTTAAAAGCCGATTTATCATAGCCTACATACTAGGTCTAGTCAAATGATCTAACCAAATTTAAAAATATACCCCGAAAGGACCCTTAAGACCCTGTCACACGGGGCTTGTTCCAGCAGCTCTGGTTGCTGGTTCTCCAGTGTGCTAGAAGTCATGTCAGACGGAGCTGGGAAACTAACGTTACAACTTATAAGTCTAACACATTACAACTAACAATACACAAATGCCCAACCTAAGTTGGAATACACAACAGAAGGTAACAGTAAAAAAAAATATTCACTGTATAGCAGTCAAGTCATGATACAACATGCAAATAATAACCAATCACAAAACACTATAATCTATAAAAGGTGTAACGTAAAAAAGCTCACACAATGGAACACTAATAGCACCGTTCGCAATGACTCCACCAATGCGACTGATGCAACATGGCCGACCAATCGGAAACACGGAGACAACCGAAAAGGCTTCCGGTCCCTGGAAAAGTAAAACCAACAAAAACGTTAAAAGTAAATCCCAACTGCAGTGGGTGATCGTGGATGTTGCTGCGATCTTGGAAGATCTTCTAATTTTGGTGTGATCGTAACAGAGGTTTAACTTACAGATGTAGCTAAACTCGCTTTTCCAATGTGTCACTTTTGGTTTATCTACATACATTTTGACAACGATATCAGTACTTTTCCTACTTAGGAAGTAAAACTACAAACGTCCAAAACCCCAGATTTGTGTGTTTTTTGTCACATTTCCTCCGAATGTTTGCTAGATATATGTACCGATTATCGTTTAGAGATTACGTAATCTCTTAAATAAGAAACCTTTGTTTCGACAAAGGTGGTTTCTTCAAAGTGTCATTAATATGTTAACATTAAAAGTTGTTTACAAATAATGCTATTAACCCTCCGAGTGTCCATAGTTTAGGCCTTAATGTCCACCTATTTTTGGCCCCTTTGCAAGGTTTTATTAAAACGGATCTGAGAAGCTTAAAACAATGTTAATTCTAATGTTCTATATACCATTTTGTTTGGAAAATCATGGGCTTCAATATTATATATAAAACATAAGGAACATTTTTTCAAAAAAAAATTTTTAGGTAAAAAAAAAATATAATTTCGAAAATTTTCAAAAAAAAAATAAGTTCGCGCTCAATGAAATTGTATAAATTATAGGCCTATAAATATTTGAAAATAGCCACTTTGTTCTAAATTTAATGAGGATTACAAATATATAATCATATAGCGAGGTAAGTTATCAAATAAATAAGTTATGAGCGAAAAACGGATTTCAGTACATAGCGTTTAGCTAAGAATGCATAGCCTAACCATAGCTAGGAATCTGGCTGATAATTTACATCAATATCACTACCTACTTCTTCAGGATCATCAACCAGCACTTCAAAACCACTTAAATCTTCTTATAATGCACCACGTATATCACTACTTTTGATTTTTAACACTAAAACAATGATAAACGTAATAAAACACATCAGTCATCGGTCCGGGGGAACCTAGCTGTTTACAAATACACGCACGTCAGCTGTCTGCTACAATATTTTCGGAACTAAAATGACTAGCGCTTAGAGACAGACCTCTTTAGAAAGCTTAGAATATTACGGAAAGAACGATACCTAACTCGATCCAGTTCAATCCGATTCAGTCAGTCATAGAGCCTTCGCCGTAAACGATGTTTGTGCGTCTTAAAAGCGACGCGTGACCCTACACAAAGTGTGTTGTGCGTCGTTTTTATGACGCGTGACACTCGGAGGGTTAATGAGAAATAACTTAGATTTTCAAAAACTTAAAAAAAATGTAAAACCAAGGAAGATTAATAACTTCGGTTCTGCACCACATCAAGTGAAAGTGTTTTTTTTTTTTTAGCAAACCTTGTTAACGTTACATGTTACATGTTTTGTGGCCTGTGTATTTATTTACTAATATATTTGCCAACGGATTAACACCTATAATACAGTTTGATTAGAAGGACAGTTTGAATTGGTCGTAAGTATTATAGTTCTTTTCTTAAAAGTAAACGTTGGTTTTTGGTACTGCTACTTTTCCTTAGAACCGGTGGTAGCAGTAAGAATCATTTTTACGTACAAACACATCACCATTTACAACTATAGCTATCGCTATGCTGCACCTTATTTCTTATTAAATTTAATTGATGTCTTACTGTATAATTTTTGCGTTTTCTGTTTGGACTCCAAAATGTTAGTTTATGCTCTGAAAATGATGAAACATTAGTGAAAGATTTTTTAGCAAACCATCATTAATTTTTAAAGCTTGGCGTTGTTAACGTGTAAATGTTTTGTGGACTGTGTATTTATTTAGTTATTTATATATTTACCAACGGATTTACACCAATTTTACAGTTTGATTAGGCCTAAAAACTATTATCATAAAATTTGATGACACTATCAAAACTTTCAAATAATTATTTTGTTTGTAATTTGCTTTGGTTGAAGCGTAGCTAATCCCCTAATTCAATTCTGTATTTGTGTGAGTATGTCTGTTGGTAACGCATTAATGTCCTTATTTCTCAGTGTTTGGTGGAAAAGACAAGAGCACCTTTGTTAATGAAAATTTCAACCCGAATACAGTGTGCAGTAGTAAGGTTGAGGTAGTATTTTAACTACTTTTAACAAGTGCAAAAAGTAACTTTCAATTACAGACCTACCTTAGGGCTATGCTTCATAGATCTATAAAGCAATTCCTTTTATCATTAGATATAAAATATGGACTAACACGATTGGGTGACATTTAATTGCGAAGCATTCGATTTGGCTTTGAAACTGTCAGATATTGTATTTGGGAAGGTTTATATGTATTCCTATACATTAATAGTTTTGCCAGCATATCTGGAAAAATGCACACTAAATATGCAAACCAACTCCTGTTCTGAATATAAGGTTCAACTACGTAGAACGGGCAAACAGCTAGTGTTAAAATATAAACACTATTATTATGTACCTACTATGGGCTTGTAAGTTAACAAATAAAAAACAAATAAGTGCTGGTAGGCCTATCACAAAAGTTCTTTATCTTTTACCAACACAAAAACACATTAATTTATTTCATATGTGAGATGTAACAATTGTGACAAGAATAAAATAATAACAATAAATACAAATAAATTGTCAAAATATAAAGTTTAAAATTTGTTCTTGATTAATACAAATTATTATTAATTCAATTAAAACTATTTCTTATTGCGAGAACTAGCATCATACTGTTGGCCCCTGTCAGACGAAGCTGGAATGACGCTAGAGACCAAAGCTGCGTGGTCACGTGACCTGCTCATTCAAGTGCTTGGAATATTAAACTGTTTGAACACTCCAGCGGATAGTGGTACTAGCTTGTGCGAGTGTTTCTATCCCCTGGAGAATCATTTACTCGATGCTGGGTTTCTAATGGTTCTAGCTGCTTGTTACTAGCGGTGTAAAACCAGCTCCGTGTCACAGGGGCTTCAGAGAAAAACATTCCCACATTTAAAAGCTAAATGACACGAGTTTAGAAAATTAAAACTACTGCTACTATTTATTTCTGTGTGAAAAAATATTTCATCTTACCTCAAATATAACTTATCTAACATAAGAAATGTTTCTCTGTTGATAGCTGCCTTCTTTTGCCTTGTTTATATTAGAATAATCAATGTATTTGAGTAATAATTTTACGAAGCATTATTTTGTGGTGTGTTTACCGTTGACTTTCTGATATCTTGAAATACCACTGAATATCTCTGTCAATAACTTCACCTGTGCTATAAGCTTCTTAAAACAATTATCTACATTTTCTCTCACATTTTTCAAGTTATTTTGCACTACTGTAACTAATAAACTAATATGCTATGTTTGCAGAACTACCGTTTCACTTAGGTAAGTGTCAAGGGTTATCTAAGCAGGCATGCTTAGTTCAATTGTGAATGTGCATGAGCTGTTTGTAAAGTTTGCATTACAGTAGTCATAATATTTTTTAGCAAAAAAAAAAAAAATTAAACATTAGATACTCTTAACATTGACTTTTCTTGTGGTTGGTTAGCAAAGTGCTAACATGATTGCTTCATAAACCTAAGTTACGGACAGTTTTTTACCCAGACCTGGTCATTTTGCATTTAGGCAGGAAATCTGATGTATAAAAAAAAATTGCAAAGCTTATGACAGCTAGCCTGACCATACTACCGGACCGAATTACTCGCGGGTTGTACCAAAAGAAAAGTTATCGGTCCTATATGTGCAGGATTTATTTGTATTTTGAGAATATTTATGTTAATTGGGTCAAAAATGGAAATTCAACTTCCCCTATGGAGATTTAACATGGGACTAATTATTGAGCGGAGCGAACGGAGCTCTTTGAGATCGGACCTTATGCAAACTATGTAATCAATTATATTTTTAATAGAAGTGACATGTTTCGGACATAAGTCCATTTTCAAACTTCAAATAATATTAAATATTTAACTTTTGTTTATATTGTTTGTTTGTATATAAATAAAAATAATTTAGATTATAAAGATGATTTATAGAATTAGACAGGATTTAGAAAACATTTTGTTACTGATTATTTAATTCTAAAATTTTGGAAAGTATCTCTCTCCCAATATTACTATTGCTATGATCGTCTCTGGCTTGCTCTAGATTCGACAAGACACTTATCATCCACAATATTTGGAAAATAATCAATGAACTGGTTACAAATCAATAAAGGATCAGAGCAAACACCATAATTTATTTTTAAATTTATATTTTCAGAATTTACAGAGCTAGTTTCCACTTCAGAATTAATAATCATCCAAGATGTTTTATTAACATTACTAGAATTACTAATTTTCTTTTTGTAATATTTTTTTTTAAGATTTTAGTTTTTTTTTGTAATGTTTGTTTTTTTAGCTTTATCCAACAAAACTTTGGATTTATTATCTCTCCCTGTTCGACTTAAATAAATAATTTCCTGTCTTTCTGTCTCAAGTTTCTTTGAAATCCATTTATTTTTAGTGCACTGTCTTGAAAGAGTTTTAGGGAAGCATTTATTAAAATGACCAATGAAAGTTTTATAAAATGTGTCATACTTATTTTCAACCGGTGATAAGAAAAGATCTAACCAAGTTTCTTACAACAAACATATAAACAACACACAGCACGTTACAAATGTATAAACCTACGTTTATTAGAATGAGTTCGCAAACCAGCATGATCGGACTATGGGAACAGGGGTTTATGGGGTAAAACTTTTTGACCCTAAAAACATAAAATATAGCAACCTCTATCCAAACCATTTTGTAGAGCTTAAAAAAACAAATAATTTAGTTGTTTGAAGCGTTATTATGTGCCTAATTACTATGGAGAAAATTAAAAAAAAAATTGTAAATTTAAGATTCCTATGTTATTCTTATGGAAAAAATTTTAAACAGTTGTAGTTTGCTTATTTATAAGCATATTTTGATCAAATTTGGAAAATGCTTTCATTTCATCCTAAACTATTAACATTTTACAAAAAAACACCTTTTTACACTCCCTGTTGCAGCTAACCTAAGTACTCGTTAAATCACTGCTATTTAAATAGGGAATAAATGTGATATTTTGAAGGAGACATTTTAGTGTAAATCCAATAAGGCAAATGGAAATTAAGTGTAGGTTCGCTGCGTCGGGGGTATATTTGTTTTTTTTTTCATTTTCAATATGAAAGCTTTTTTTGATTTCAAATTAGATGAACCTATAATAATATAAGTACACAAATGGAATAAATATTTAATTAAAGTAGTGGTCGTCCAGTGGTCGAAAACTCAACCAAAAATATGTACAGGCTTCTCTATTCCCCCCCCCCCACACCATAAATAAAACATGTAATTGTAATTTCTTCCATTTTCTCTGATTTTAGCGAATTTCCATATAGGGAAGTAGCTATTACCGTAGGTCTCATGGTAAGACCTAGGCCCGGGACTGATTTACTTTTTCATTTGATGTCCCCAGAGACCAAAAACACCATTCGTTCAAATTTTTATATAAGTATATAGATTGAAAAATAAATAAAAAGTGAAAAACAGAAAAGAATAGAAGTAGAAGAACAAGAAAATGAAAATAAATAATTTATATGTATTCCATTCAGCTCATCCTTAAACAAAACCTTAAGAAAAACATTACCGAACTCAAAATTTAATCTAAGTTTTAAAACAAGGAATAACGCTTTTAACATAATTCAAAGAAGAACAAATACGAGACCCAACCCCCCAAATGTATATAAGAAATCGGGAATTTACAAATTATCATGTAACAACTGTGAAAAGTACTATATTGGTCAAACAGATCGAACATTCAAAGTCTGGTACAAAGAGCATGTACAGGCAATAAGATCAAATAACATGACAACACAAAAACACAAAAATCCTCATACGCCGAACATATACATCAGACCGACATACATGCTCAGAAATGAATATGCACATTCTAGATGTTGAAAATAAAGGCGAAAAAATGAATGCAAAAGAAGACTTTTATATTTATACACATCATATTAATGACAAAGACAATTTACTAAACTTGACACAAATTCAAAATCAAAACGTAATATTCAATGAAATTATAAATCTTAAAGAAAAACACCTCCTTCCCTTAACATAAAAATTATCACCTGTTCTTTAACAAGAAATATCTAATAATGTTTGTAAATAAAATAAATTAATAGGTTATGTACTATACTGTGATCATGGCATTAATGTCCGAAACATGTAAGTAATATAAAATGAAATGTTTTTAGGGTACTGTGATATTTTGATTTACTTAGTAATATACTAGCAGAGTACCCGTCCTTCGTACGGGGTTGGCATATAAGTTTAAATTGCTTATTGCAGTTATACTCAAGCTTTGCGTTTGCAATGGGGGAGGACAAAGTTTAAAAAAATTTGCTTCTTTAAATTGACGGTATACTATGGTATTACACGTCTACCATAGCCATAATGTTCTACCTCTTCACCTAAACAATAAAGAAAAATAAAGTATTACAAATTTAAAAAATCACAAATTATTCATGACATTAAAAACATAAACATAACTGTAAACAATCCTACTTTGACAGTTCTCATTGCGTATCACAGTTGTTTGTTGCTGCTTAGTTCAAATTAGCTGTTTACATAAATGCAAAAAAAAAAAAATATAGTGCTGCACCCTGTTGGTAAATCTTATAACTTTTTAATGCTTTTGTATATCATAGAACCAACTTTTTTGGTTGAAACAGCTGACTAAATTCTTTAATTCCCTTAAATATGAATACTCATAAGGTTAACATGAGGAACTACAGAGCCACTGGGGCGGAGCCCGAAGGGATTTTTGAGATAAGAATATGCCTATATGTTAATCGGGAATGTGAGCTATCATCATGCCAAATTTGAGCCCAATCCATCCTGTGGTTTATGAGTGATTGACCTTCAAACAAACAAACACAAACTTTCACATTTATAATATTAGTAAGATACTAGCTGACCCGGCGAACTTCGTATCGCCTAAGTTATAGGTTTCCCCTAAGACAGACCGATGGAAAGAAAGTACCGTTACGTTTAATTTTCAAGATGGTCTCGTTCGCATCGCTCAATCACGTCCTGGTTGAAGTTCGTTCGCTACGCTCACTCACCTTTGGGTTGGAGCTCGTTCGCTACGCTCACTCACCTTTAGGTTGGAGCTCGTTCGCTGCGCTCACTTGCCTTCAGGTTAGCTCGTTCGCTACGCTAACTCGCCTCCAGGTTGAAGTTCGTTCGCTACGCTCACTCATCTTTTGGTTGCAAATTAGCTGTTGTCATAAATGTAAAAGAAATAATAGTGCTGCACCCTGTTGGTAATCCTTGTAACTTTAATGCTATTGAACATCATAGAACAGAACCAACTTGTTTAATTGAAACAGCTGTTAAGATTCATTAATTCCATTTCTCATAAGGTTAACATGGGAAACTCCAGAGCCACTGGGGCAGAGCCCTTTTAAGAATTTCAAAACGGGAAATAGTTTACGTCCGATTCGCATACCTACAAAATTTACACACCAAATTTCATAACGATCGGTGAAGTCGTTCCGGAGGAGTTTGCAGACAAACACTGTGACACGAGAATTTTATATATTAGATATATATATATATACATACAATCCAATTTTGATGAAATTTGGTTTGAAAATGTAAGGCGGGATAAACTTGAATGAGTTCGCAAACTAGCATGATCGGATGGGAACGTGGTTTAACGGGGGTTTTGTTTTGTTTTATGGGGTGAAAATTGGTTTTTCTCATTTTTGACCCTCAAAACAAAAGATTTCCCAATTTCTCTATAGACCTTCTTAAAGAGCTTAAAAGAACAAATAATTAAGTATATCAAAGTGTTTTTGTACGGTTATTCGTTACGGAGAAATCTCAAAAAATTTTAAATTCCCATGTTATTCTAATGGAGAATATTGTAAATTGTTGTAATTTGCTAGTTTATGGATATATTTTGATCAAACTTGGCAAATTTATTGATTTTATACCAAGCTATAATTATTTTACTTAAAACACACTTTTTTATTTTCCTTGTAGCAGCAAACCTAGGTACTCGTTAAACCTAATGTTATAAATAGATTAATTGAAAATCAATTCAGGCAAATGGAAATTCGCTTAGACGGCAGGTTTGCTGTGGCAGGGGAATTATGTTTATATTTTGTTGTTATTTCGTCACCAGCATGGCAACCCATAAGGCCCATGCAAATTTATTTATTTATTTCAAATTCATTTTTTACGCTTATTTTTGAGCCTATTTTAATTGAAAAAGGGATTTTGTACATCTACAGGAAAATATATTTCTAACAGTACGCATAGAATATCCCAGCGATGCACACGAGCTGAGAAAAAAGGTCTTAAAGAAACATGCTTGCCTATTAATATATAGATGTTCAAATCATCGTTTATGAATGTCTAGCTCATGCATGGTTTGACAAACACCTTAAACCCATTTTTAAAAGTTGTCTGCCAAATTTCCTTGATAAACCTTCAGATTGTCTGAGCTTTTCTGACTCTAAGGTGTACAGTTTTTTTTTGTATAGCATACAATTATATTTTTTTATAGCAGGTAGTTATTTTCAATTTTGTTTTGTTTGCTTTTGATGTGTTCTTTAGTTTTAATCACTATCTTTTGTTTTCTGAACGTTAGGGTACTATGTGTTCTTAAGCCATTGCATGCATTCTAAATAACTTAAAAGACTATGTGAAGACCATTTTTGGTGGAATTTTGGGGTAGGAGACAACATTAAATAACTATGGTTATATTTCTGTAATGAGAATGGTTTTGTCAAACCAAAACAGTCACACCTGAAATTTTACCAGATAACCCAATCACAACGATGAGATAGCTGAGGGTTGACCAAGTTTGTAAAATATTTATTGTCTCTAGATGGGAGTGTTGCTGAAAGTCAAATGTTCGTTAGGACAAATAATTTATGATTGTGCCAATAGGTAAATAACGACAATGTTTGCAGTGTCAGTAGGTCAAAATCACATTGAGTCACTAGAATAAAGTCAGAAAACGTAGTCTCTGGTAAAGCGATTGACACTTTGGGATATTGACCTAATGTAATAGCAGTTTTTATATGACAAAATGCAATATAATACAAGTTCTGTTTCACTAATTCAACAGTGCCAGAAGGTAAAAAAAGTAACGTTTGGTGTGTGGAAAGTATACCTCCTGCAACGCTTGCTACCAACAAAACACGCTTCTAATTACCTCGTGTTTTGTCATGATTAGAATAGAGCTAAAAGTATCATATTTGGTACATAGCTTATCTATTAATGTTTCTTGCCAACTGTTTGGTTAAAACTGTAAATAGGTTTTTTATCTTTCAAAATAAAATTAACGTATTTTGTTAAAATTTGTGTCATGAAAAAGTTAGTATGCAAAAAAATTTTTTTTTCAGAGATGTTTAGTCAGTGACAAAATTGTTGCTAATAAGTTTATGCCTAACATATGTTTTTGAGAATATTTTTGGAACATTAGTTGGATAGGTATTTCACGCTAAAGATGAGGTAATACTCACCTTGACGTTGCGATCAAGACGAGCATCTCAATTTTCCCGGTGATCATTATATACGTGTGTAAAAATTGAAAACCAAGGCTCATCTACCACGGGCTATTCGAGCAGTACATCTCATATTCAATCATTTTACGGGACTCATCCATCAAGAAGAACTTGGAAGTAATCTTGGTCTGGCAAAGAAAATCAAAAAGAAACATCCTGAGTATGCCACCGGATGCCAGTTGCAGAGATGCATTCATCTAGCTTGGACTCTTGACTGTTCCATGCATTTTGAATATACGAAGCAGTAGTTTACATAAAATCACAACACAGTTATTACAGGCATTTTTTTAAAAAGACATAATTTCCGAAGACTTTAAAAGATTAGACTCAAAGATTTTGGAAATACTCACAATGTACATATAACAGTTTGATATAATCAACATTTCTTGTAAATATCTTATCATTTTTCAAAAGCTGATCTTGTTTTTTTAGTGTCTTGTTTCACACTCATAGCCGCATTAGGTTGTCCATAATACCTATTATTAATTCTAAAAAAAAAAAATATATATTTCTATTTCTTCTACTTGGTGGTTTTCTATGACTTTCCTATGTTTCTATAAATTGAAACATATATTTTGTAGCACATGTTTCCTTAAATTGCAACTAAAATATTAACAGCAATTAAATTATCCAGCTGATCATAATGTAAACAAATATGTTCTTCACAAGGATAACATGGGCACTTTAAGTCCACTGAGACAGAGCCCAAGGGACTTTTTCAAAAATGTAAGTTCAGTTTGCAAATCTACACACCTAGACAAACATTTTGGTATATAATATGTGGGGTTAAATTTTAAAACAAAAAAAGCCTCGTTGTTAACAAAGTTTCATGTCTCGTATTAATATAGATATATGTGTTACGGATCAAACTATTGGCTACAACTTTGCCACAGACGAAACCTCTCTGTCCAAAAAATTAAAAAACTTTCTCACATGCTATAACTTTTTATGTCTCAAATGACAAATTAAAACTACTTTTACCATACATACAGTATAAATTTTTAGGTCTATAAATTCTTTTAGATTGCAAAAAAACAGTCAGCAAATAGTACTAACCAAGAACCTCTGTGCCAATAAAAAAAAAAAAAAAAAAAAAAAACACAATTTTAAGTATGCCAAAACACAAAATTATTGAAGTCGTGTGTCAAGAAGACTATCGTCGTTTTGAACAGACTATCGCTACTTTTGACCTTCAGTTTTTAATTTTGACACATTGTTGACTTTCTACAACACATCCAAACAGAACGTTTGATCAAATGTTTGTTCTTCGTAGGAACTGTTCACTAGGTCAAAATCCCATTAGGTCAAACTCATATACACAGCCTACGTTTTTAGTACTGACTTTACTTGTTGACCAAATGGGACTGTTGACCTAACGCTACAGCAAAATATATTGTTTTTGATCTAATGGTACAAGATTAAATTATTTGACCTTCTGGCACAGTAGACTTTTTGCAGCACATCCCTTCCGATTAATGGTTCAGAGTCAGAATATTAATTACAAATAATGATTGTAAAAGCTAAGTTAAGCTTCAGAGGGTGAACATAATCACCAATAAAGATAATGGTGATAATTAAGATAGATGGGGCCAAATTTCGAATTTGGAAAAATGCTCACGTATAAATTAATAACGATCCATATGAAGGGGAATGAAATCAGAATCGTTTAGAGTACTTGGTAATCACAAAGTCTTGCGCAAAACAAAATCTATGCTTATATTTAAAATTTTAAAAACTCGTAAAAATAATAAATAATCCGCTTCAACTTATGAGAGGATGAAACAGTATGTAAATGGGATACTCTACTCTTACCAGTGCTTGCATCGTTTTTGCATTTTTAGTTTCATCCTATCATCAGATATTGCTCTGATGGGGATTCTTTAGCGTATGTTTGGTGGCTAACGGACAAGTGATGATGTTCTGTAATGAAATAAAAAGGATTCATTCATTCATTCATTCATTCAAGTCATCTTGTCAACAAGTCAACTCGGAGCACTTTTCGAGCAGGCTTCTCATATTGCTTCTGGTGTCGGGCTACAGAATTATCATAGCCTTCTCTAATACAAGCAGGGGGGGTTGGTGTGTGGCAACGTCGGTCCAGGATGGCTATTGCCATGGTAACACTGTAAAAGGAATAAAAAAACTTGTAAACATAAACATTGCTCATACCCTCCATTATAAATTAGTGTAACAGCAGTTTTTACAATGGCAAACTGCGGCTTTGACACTTTTGTCTTGCCTTGTATTACATGTGGAACTATGGCCATCCTCATGATAGTGTCAAATCCATGTTCAGCGCTCATCAGTCACCTTGAGAGATTATGATTGATCATTATGAGAGAAGCTGACCCCGCAAACAATGTGCCTGCTTTAAAAGCTGATCTTAAATTTATTGGTATTTAATTTAATGGTAGGCTGAGAGAGTAGCGTTTTTTGATAATCGCATTGTTAATGCTGACGCTCCCTCTTATGCCAACCAAGAATGGGGAACAATATCCGAAACCATGCCGTTCAGAAACACAATAAATATGACAAAGCAGCCGAAGACATCAGAGGAAGCTTCACACCATTAATATGTTCCACGGAAGGAGTCCCCCACAAAGAATATGAAGCGTTTCAGAGGAGAACAAGCAAAGGCCTGGCTGTAAAATGGAGAAAACCATACTCCCAAATTATCGGATGGTTGAGGATCCAAAGCCAGCTTTCCATCATTCGAGCAGTTTCGCTTAGGCTACGGGGAACTAGACGTAAAATTCGAAGCATTCAATTCGAAGATGGTGCCGCAATTCCCCCAGTGCTCTATTGAGCTTTCATTTTATTTCTTTATACATCCCAAGTAGCTAGTATTTTAAAATTAAAATCTTTTCTCAGTCACCTTGCGCTTACTAAATTATGTTTTTGGGGATGATAGTTATAAGATTATTCCCTATTAAATTTTGCACTGTTACAGCTCATTTAACAAATAATATGGTTGGTTAAAAATTGTGTTAGTAATAAACCTTGTTGTAAACCTCATCTGCACTATTCAGTGTTTTATGCAAGATGTGTCGTCAGTAGTTTGAGTCATTTTTATCGAATTTCCCATAGAGGGAATAAGCTATTCCCGTACTACTCATGGTAAGACCTAGTCCCGGGAACCCGGCTGCGCTCACTTGCCTTCAGGTTAGCTCGTTCGCTACGCTAACTCGCCTCCAGGTTGAAGTTCGTTCGCTACGCTCACTCACCTTTTGGTTGCAAATTAGCTGTTGTCATAAATTAAAAAAATAATAGTTCTGTACCGATTTGGTAAACCTATTAACTTTTTCATGCTATTGAACACCACGGAATCCAATTGTTTAGTTGAACCAGCTGTTAAGATTCTGTAATTCCATTTAAATATGACTACTCATAAGGTTAACATGGGAAACTCCAGAGCCACTGGGGCGGAGCCCTTTTGACGGATCTGCACCAAGCTTCACACAAACCATCCTTAATTAATGCTTAATAATGCCTGAAAGTTTCATTACAATCTGTCGAGCGGTTTCGGAGTCCATAAAGGACAAACAAACAAACAAACATACATTGGATTTTATATATATAGATATACAGTACAGTAGACTCTTGATAATTCGAAATTGGTGGGCCAAGCATATAAATTTGAATTATCAAGAGTTTTGAATTATCAAGAGTTCGATTTATCAGGAGAAAAATAAACCATTCGAATTACAGAGAGTTCATTTGTTTAATATATACAAAGGTACAGCACGTTAGAATAAAACATCATACCGCATTTTAGTACACTTTTAAACAATCAACGGCTTGTTTTTCAGTTACTCTAGTTGCAAAGAAATCTGTTATTTAGCGCTATATATTTCGCCAATAGCTGAACTATCAGCTGTCGACAACTACGTTTGTGCTCAAGGAGATGTCGCGCAATCTAGAGATCGGATTGCCAACTTAAACAAGCCAGCGAACTCAGACTAATGCTCTAACTAAACAAACATCAAAACGTCCAACACTAGCCTACCATGGGAACAGGATGTACTGTACTGTATAGTTTCCTGTTATAACAGGAAGAGATCACTTCGAATTATAGAGTGTTTTGCCGACTAAACTTCGAATTACTGCGTGACTTTGATTTATAGAGTGTTTTTTCGACGAAACTTCGAATTACAGCATGACTTCGAATTATAGAGTGTTAACCGACGAAACTTCGAATTACTGAGTTACTTCGAATTATAGAGTGTTTTTCCGACAAAACTTCGAATTACTGCGTGTTACAAATTGACTTGCCCTCTATTTGGACTTTGAAATACCGAGTGTATCAAAATGCATGGTAAAAATTTGAAATATTGAGAGATTCTCTAGGGACTGAGCCTTCATTTTGAATTATCGAAAGTTTTGAATTATCAAGTGTTTGAATTACCAAGAGTGGACTGTATATGTGTGTCCGTTAGAGCAACAAAATTCAAGCAAAAATGATCCGATTTTGATGAAATTTGGTACAAACGTGTTAACCTACCTTTATTCAAACGAGTTCGCGAACCAGCATAATCGGACCATGGGAACAGGGGTTTATGGGGTGTTTTATGGGGTAAAAAATGGGGTTTTCCCATTTTCGACCCTAAATCAACAAATTTTGGAATTTTTTTGTAAACCGTTTTGTAGAGCTTAAAAAAATAAATAATTTTGTATATTGAAGCGCTGTTGTATGCATAACTGTCATGGAGAAAATTCAAAAATAGTGTAATTTAAAATTCCCATGTTATTCCTATGGAGAAAATGAAAACTGTTGTAGTTTACTTGTTTATGGATATATATTGATAAAATTGGCAAATTTATTTATTTCATACGATACTATTGACGTATGGTCAAAAACACTTTTTACCTTCCCCGTAGCAGCAAACCTAAACACTCATTAAATCTAATGTTATTTAAATTGGGAATAAATATGTCTTATTTATAGAAATATTTTAGTAAAAACTAGCTGTAACCCGCGGGCTTCGCCCCGTTTAACTTCTTAATTTTCAAGATGATCTCGTTCGCATGGCTCAATCACGTCCTGGTTGAACCAATCACTACGCTCACTCACCTTTAGGTTGGAGCTCGTTTGCTACGCTCACTCACCTTTAGGTTGGATCTCGTTCGCTGCGCTCACTTGCCTTCAGGTTAGCACGTTCGCTACACTCACTTGCCTTCAGGTTAGCTCGTTCGCTACGCTAACTCGCCTCCAGGTTGAAGTTCGTTCGCTACGCTCACTCACCTTTTCTTTGCAAATTAGCTGTTGTCATAAATGTAAAAGAAATAATAGTGCTGCACCCTGTTGGTAATCCTTGTAACTTTAATGCTATTGAACATCATAGAACAGAACCAAATTGTTTAATTGAAACAGCTGTTAAGATTTATTAATTCCATTTCTCATAAGGTTAACATGGGAAACTCCAGAGCCACTGGGGCGGAGCCGATTGGACGGATCACGGAATTGATGGTGTATAAACCTATTCCATGAAATTCTACACGTATGTACCAAGTTTCGTGGCAATCGGTTCAGTGGTGTCTGAGTTTATCACTGCCAAACATATATATATCTTACTAATATTATAAATGTGAAAGTTTGTGTGTTTGTTTGTTTGTTTGTTTGTTTGAAGTTCAATCACGCATTAACTACTGGACGGATTGGGCTGAAATTTTGCATGATGATACCTCATATTCCCGATTAACATATAGGCATATTCTTATCTCAAAAACCCTATCGGGCTCCGCCCCAGTGGCTCTGAAGTTCCCCATGTTAACCTTATGAGTATTCATATTTAAAGGGAATTAAAGAATTTAGTCAGCTGTTTCAACTAAAAAAGTTGGTTCTATGATATGGAAAGTATTAAAAAGTTATGAGATTTACCAACAGGGTGCAGCACTATTATTTTTTTGCATTTATGAAAACAGCTTATTTGAACTAAGTAGCAACAAAAAACAGTGATTGGCAATGAGAACTAACTGTCAAAGTAGGATTGTTTACTGTTATGTTTATGTTTTTAATTGCATGAATAATTTGTGATGTTTTGCAAAGTTTTAATTATTTATTTTTCTCTATTGTTTAGGTGCAGTGGTAGAACATTATGGCTATGGTAGATGTGTAATACTATAGTATAGCGTAAATTTTATTATAGTAAACAGTTTTGTTCAAATGTGTCCTACCCCATTGCAAAAGCTAAGTTAGAGTATAACACTGCAATAAACATTTTGCACTTATATGCCAACCCCGTACGAAGGACGGGTACTCAGCTAGTATATATATATATATACAAACATCCTCTTTTATACTTATAGATTGGGCACGGTTTTAGGTGTTATAAATGGAGTTTATCACTGCCAAACAAATATATATATATATACAAACATCCTCTTTTATACTTATAGATGTAATCAGAAAAGTTGAAATTCGCTTAGTCTGCAGGTTTGCTGCGGCGGGGGTATTTAATTGAGTAACTATTTAGCTAACATAAAGATAGTTAGTTACTATTGCAAAGGCCTGTTTACGAGAGAAACAGGCTTAAACATATACTTTATTAGTATATATTTCATAACAAGAGTAGAAAGTGAGTCATTACATATTTAAGACCATTATGTTTAAGTGCAAGACTTATCAAGCACTTAAATATGGTAAAGAATACGTAAAATTACCCACTTTCACTCATGTTTTGAACGTTTTTTCTCGCTAAACTACAAAGACTAATAAAAAAAAAATTAAAATAGACATTGGAATATATTTCTATTGCAGTTGGGAACATGTTAAAACTAATAGAATTTTGTAGGCTATGCCTTCTAAAGCCTCGTTCACACGGGGCGAGTTTACAAGCTACTGGCCAGCGTGTAAGAAGCCGGCAAGTCGACGAGTGTGCTTGTATTCGTTCACACGCAGCTTTTCCACTCACCAACTCGACGTGTAGATAGACATCGCGGCGAGTGCGCTTGAAGTCGTTCGTACGATACTTTTTCCACTCGCTCAGTAGCTGGCTTGAACCAAATCCTCCGACATCTTTGAATAACATGCCCACAAGCAACTGTGTTCACACTGGGCTACTTTACACGCCTTCTCTTTCAAATGCTGGCGAGTTGGCGTGCAAAGTAGCCACAAGGTCCATAAAGGACAAACAAACAAACAAACATACATACATACAAACAAACATACATTGGATTTTATATATATAGATATATGAATTTGAACGGACGGTGTTTTTGGCCTCTAGGGACCTCAAAACGTAAAAGTAAATCGGTCCCGGGTCCAGGTCTTATTCTCTATATGGGAAATTCGCTAAAAACTAAAACTTGTCACCAATCATCCTAACATAAAATAAAAGTCTTCCTCCCACAACAGTGCTAATTAATTGTTACAATTGTTCTTACTGTATTTGTATATGGATTCGGCCACAATAAGAAGAAAATGGATAGATTTTTAATCACTTTAGAATGTCAAAAACAACAACTTGATGGGAATAAAACTATGTCTAAAAAATAAATTGTAACTATCTGTAGAAAGGAAAATAGTTGTTGCATTTACAATCTGTTTTCATTCTAGCCCAGAACGTGTCTGTTTAAAAAGTGGTTTATCATTTAAAATCATGCTACTTTCAAATACAGTTATTGTATTTCATTTTCACATTTTTATAAACATTTTTTGTAAAGAAAACAAAAATCTGTTTTTGGAAATATTATTGTGTCTAATCATACACAAACGAGACAATAGGTTACATATTTTAGGCTTATAAAACTATTTTACTATCCTTGTAATCACTCTCTAAAATCACTTTATGGTACCGTAGTATTTAAACATAATTTATACTATTCAAATATCTTTAGTAAGAGTCCATATATTGAGTGTTTGTGCTGTGTTGTGTACAGTACACAAGGCCCACAGAGAGGAGCTGGAGGCAGTGTTGTTGATGCTAGACAAGATCCTCATCTTCTGTCCAGAACTTGTCTCCCGCAGATGGCAACTTCACAGTCTCACTCGCATCCTCACTAAACTGCTGCATCCGGGCAATTCATGGAAACTGCGACGGGAAGCGATCAGGTACAACTCATAATCACATACTTGGGTTGGTATATAATGAGTTTGGAACATCAGCATATTTCATAGTCAATGCTGAGGCTCATGTAACAGGAATTTCTGCTCAGTGGCGTAGCAGCCGTGGAGCGGGTGGAGTAGTCGCTCCAGGACAAAAATTAAAGTACAATCTTACTTCTTCTCTTTCAATCCTTGAACCTCATTGGTCTGTTACCGGTGTTGATATGAGTAAAACGATGCCATTTTGAAAGTAAATAATGCTGTTATGAGAAACTTTTCAATTCTAAGAACTGTATGAAACGGCTACTTAAAAAAACTGTCGTAGGTAAATTATTTAACAGCTGACTGATGTACAGTATTGTTATTTTATTGATTTTTCTTTGTTTGCATGTTGTCTTTCACAATTTTCATTTGTGGTTTAAGTGTGTTCCTTATGTTATGTGTGTGATTATAAAATTATGTGCTTAATATGTACCATTTATATTAATGAGTAATGTGGTGTATGTATTTCATAACCATTATTTTACTAGAGACCGTTGTATACAACCATAATGGCCTCTGTTGCTAGTTATTATAATAAACTATAAATATCTATGCAATTATAACATTTGTCGTAAATCATTATTCGTTGATGTCAATGCTGTGCTCACTACAGTCTAGAAGCGTATCGGCGACGCATGCAAAGATTATTAATTGCGGCACACTGTGTGCTGGGGTTTGCTTGTCCTATGAACTACAAATGATCCCACATTAAGTTATAATAAGCCTTGTTTATGAGTGGCTAGTTACTTAAGTATTGCAATTGAATTCATTGGACTTATTGTTAAACTGTGATTTGAAATTAGGAAAGGAATGTTTCTGGCTTTCAGGTAACATCCTACATAAACAATTTATAAACCAGAAAAAATCATAATACAATTTAAAAGATACAAAAAAATATTTTCTTTTACTTCAAAATATACTTTTTGATTTTTTATATTTGAAATATAGTTGTTGAGAGTTTTGTACAACTATTTTCCCCGGGGATTGGGTGAAGATTTTGGTCACACTTGTGAAATTTGCCATTTTTTGTTTTTGGGTCATAACTTTCTAAAAAAAATTGTACCGGTCATTGATTTTTTTTTACATTTCCATATAGGGAAATAAATTCCAAACATCAAACATTTTTGGTTCATGCAGGAAAATTTTACTTTCAAAATTTCAAAATAAAAAAAACAGTTTTTATTTTATTTTTCTACCATTATGTCAATACATACCGGTACTGTTCTAATTATTTATTCTGCGGTCATTTTTAAATTCAAGTATGTGGTTTAATAGGTTTGCTTTATTGGTTTAATTTATATGAATTTGTGAAAATAAGACTGCAAAATCATCATTAATGAATTTTTTTTTTCATCAGGCATATTAACCACTATTTTAATACTTAAATTAGTTAACAAACTATTAAGCTGGATTCACTTCAGGCCAAACTTTACATGTTATCTCATATTATTTGTTAAGATTTTTTTCAGCATTGTACAATATTTCTGTTATTTTCATATAAGGCTTATTTATAGGATATGTTCATTCCTTAGATTTTTCCTTCTCTGGTACCAAGCACTAGGAGACAACAGTCCGGACTCTGTTCATGCCATGTTTGCCACCTTGGTGCCTGGCTTCCCGAGCTGCTTTCCGGAACATCCAGGATTGTCTGGCCTCTCCAGCCTTTCCTCAGCCACGGTGTTTCATGATGTTGCTCAGGGTAAGTAACAACATTGCACACACTTAAATTGTAAAGATCTATACGTGATAAGGTTTTTTTTTAAAGATTTATTGTTCATATCTGATATTCCAAAGCAAACATAAAAAACATTTATCAACATAGCCTGTTCTATAACCTTTTAGAAAAGGTTTATATTATTTGCAATGTGTTTGCAGATAATTCATTAGAAGCTTAATCCAATTCAAAATCTATCAGTCACAGGACAAGATCACAATCGCTGAAGATTCACTATTTATGTTTGACAATTTCATTTTGAATTTAACGAATTTACTATTTAGGAAAAATACTTTTACCATAGGTCTTATGGTAAGTAAGACCTGGACTCGGGACCAATTTACCTTTTTGTTTTTTGTCTTCAAAGGCCAAAAACACCTTCCAGTGAAATTCATATATTAAATATGTGTGTGTGTGTGTGTGTGTGTGTGTGTGTGTGTGTGCCTCATAATTAACACAATAACTCGAGTAAAAATAACTTAATTTATATCAAATTTGGACAAATGTTAAACATGTTCGCTATCGATCTTTGTATATATGCAACACTGCGGTCACTGCCATTGACCGAGGTATACATTTGAATATTACACATAGACCTGTCACTTGATTAACAGTACACGCAGACCACGAGCCAGTGATGCAGCAAAGTAAAATACCCCCACCGCAGCAAACCTGCAGTCTAAGTGAATTTCCATTAGCCTGATTGGATTTACACTAAAATATCTCCTTAAAAATATCACATTTATTCTCTATTTAAATATAATTATTTTAACAAGTACTTAGGTTTGCTGCAACAGGGAGGGTAAATAAGTGATTTTTTTTTTTGTAAAATGTTAATAGTTTAGTAAGAAATGAATGTCTTTCTCCCATGAATACGGGAAGTATTCATGATTTTGCCGCGATCTTGGAAGACGACGATGACGCCTTGGGAGATGCCGTGCCATCGTGCCAAGCTTAAGTGCAAGTTTAGGCGGTAATACATGCGATAATGTTTTTGCAGATTATTGGAAGATGGGGCCCGGCAAACAAACTTGCAGGGGGGGGGGCCTGCGGGCTCTTATCACCGCCACTGAAACTTATAACTGGTGATAGTTCCTTCAATCAAGGTTGCTGTCATTTTTTTAATCGTCAGTCTGGTTCCGTTGTACAGCTTGCGTGGATTTAAGTTTCACATTAGTATTATTCCTTCTTTTAATGTGGTGGGTTAATGACAAATTGGGAGGCATTTGAATACAGTAGAACCTCTTTAATCCGAACTAATTGGGAACGGGGATAGTTCGGACTACTGAATAGTTCGGATTACAGAACATATTGTTGTTTTTACATAACAATAGCTTTTGATAATTTTCCTAAATGGTAAAATGGTATTTGCAATCTGAGTGACGTCAGCATATGACAGGAATAGCACTTCCTTCCACCATGATTTGGACTTATTCAAAAGTAAAATAGTTTTCTGTGCTCCATTCTGTGGAAACATTGTGGCACTATTTCAATTCATGACTAATACAAGATTAGCCTATTATCGTCTGCCGTGATTGCAAAAACACCTATGACATCATCAGATAACAACATCATTGTCTCCCGTGTTCACGGCCCAATCCCTAATATATCCTGCGGTCCATGGTGACGGTGAAATAATTTTTTCTGCAATCACGGCAAAATTCTAGATACGGTAACGTCCCACAAACTCGGCGTAATCTGGACTGGATGGGTGCCGAGTTTGTGAAATGCCGGGTTATCGGGAACAAGGTTCAAAAATAAGAAAATTACAGTTTTTAAGCTTTTTAACCGCCTTTTTAATTTATATTTATATTACAAGTCAGTATTAAGTCATCAGATATGGTACAACAAATCCTTAGTACCAGTTGCGAATAATTTGACTTAAGCTGGCTTGAGTCCATGATATTAATTTGGACTTAAAAATTACAAATTTTCTGAGCCAGGCGATGGCCGAGTTATTCAGACTGCCGGGTTATCGAGTGCCGAGTTTGCGGGACTCTACTGTATATAAACACATCAATGATAACTATACATACACAACTATCACCAAAACAAACTATATTTAAGCTGGGATATATCCCTCGCGGAAAAAGAAACGTCATTATCGTCTTCCGTAATCACGGCAAAATATTAAACATCTCCTGCGGCAGCCGACCGCGGAGACATTGTCATTTTCACCCGCGGAGAATAGATCTCGTTGATATCCGCGATCACAGTAAAAGCGTAGTGTTGAGATAAAAAATGATTTACTCAGTCAGTTACAGCTGTATATGAAATTCTTATTATTGTAATGTTTGTTATGTTTAAGTTGTTATGTAAACAAACTATTAGTCTATTAAATGGTTCTTTAACAGTTCTTACTTTTCTTTTATCCCACTAGCAAAATCAGTTTATTACAACAGGTTATGGTGGCCCAGACTCCCAAATAACTGTGTTTATTTATTGGATTTGTTAGTAGGATGTATGTGAAAGAAACTGTGATTGATTGTTATTTGTCTTTTTGAAAAATCTTGTTCAGTTGTCTTCAAGTGTTTTGTCTACCATGGAAGTTTCTAAAGTTTATGTAGTTGATAAACTGGAGGGTCAATCCAATTGGATAGATTGGAAATTTCAAGTAGTCATACAGTTTCGAGTTCATGGTATAATGGAAGCTGTTGAAGGAAAGCTTGTATACCCTGAGAAACCAGGTGAAGATGAAGATGCTTCAAAGATGGACAAATATCAGAAACAGGTTGCTGTACTTGAAAAGAAAGAATTTTCGGCACAGAATATTATTGTTTCATCTGTTAGCAGTCAAGTAAGGCAGCTTATAAATATGTGTTCAACTGCACAGGAAATGTGGGGGAAACTTTTGAGTATTTTTGAACAGAGAACTGAACAGAGACAAGACCGTCTGTTTAATGAATTCTTTGGAATTAAGGAAAAGGACTCACATGACAGTGTAGCGAAACACATAGCAAAGCTGGAAAAACTTTGGGTTGAGCTACAGGACGAAACTTGGAAAGAAGATAAAGTTAAGCTTCCTGATTCATTATTCCCAAATAGGGTGTTGAATACGTTGCCCTGTGAATATAGTGAATTCATTAACGCTTGGGAGTCTGTAACGAAGGATCAGAGGACACTGTCATTACTGAGAGAGAGACTGTGTACGGTTGAAATGAGAATGAAGGAGCGAGAAGTTGGAGGTGTAAAGGAGTCTAATGCTGCATTTTACACTGGTTCAAAACATAAAACTTTCTCACAAACTAACTCTAACCGTGTGAAATCAACATCAAGCATAATTACCGTCAGTGATGTTGGAGCTGAAAATAAGAAAAAGAAATGGAGGCCTAAATGCTTTTTATGTAACCAGCTTGGTCACATAAAGAGGGATTGCCCTAATGTCAAACAGTCACTAAAACCTGGAAGTGCTTTTGTTGGACATTGTGATCGCTCACAAGAATGCATCGAAGAATGTAATTGGATTGCAGATTCTGGAGCTACGCAGCACATGACAATGAACAGATCATGGTTTGTGACGTACGAGGCATTTTCAACAGTTAAGCATGTTGGAGTTGGAAATGGTCAAACCATGGAAGCACTCGGCAAGGGAAACATAATTGTAGAGATGATTGTGGGAGGAAAATGCCAGAGAAATCATTTGGAAGATGTTTGGTATGTTCCTGAAGTAGGCAAGAACTTATTTTCAATTTCCTCTACGTTGGACAAAGGTATAATTCCTACTTTCAGCAAGGACAAATGTAATTTTTTCAAGAATGGTGTTTTGGTTGCTCAATCACATAGAAAGAATGGATTTTTCATTATGAATATGAAAGTTATTCATATTAAAGATGCTGAAGTTCAAGTTGCTTTGAGAGATGATTTACAACTGTGGCATGAGAGATTAGGGCATCAAAATAAGCGTTATGTTTTGACAAACCTGAAGAAAAATGGTATTGAATTCTCATATTCAGGTACTAAGTCTGAGATATGCGACGCTTGTATTGTTGGAAAAATGTCTATCATTTTATTGGAAAATCGGTTGAGTTTTGGTACTCGCAAAGAACTTGTTAATCAACCTGGTGATTGCATAAATGCTGATGTTTGTGGCTCAATGCCTGTGTTATCAGTTGGTGGCGATCGATATTTTGTTGACTTCAAGGAGCCTGTGGAACAAAACAAAAAGTTTCCTACAAGTGAAACCAACTCTTCAACAACTGCAAGTTTATGTGACGAAGAAGGACAGAGGTATAGTTTCAGAGACAGATCAAAATTGAAGCCTCTTGTGAAACCTGCTGATTGTGCCCTTCTGACATGTGTTGCAGAACCTACTAAGTGCAAGGAAGCGGTGACATGCAAGGATTCTCATCATTGGATCAAGGCGATGGATGACGAAATAAAGGTGCTTAGTCCAGTGTTCTGGTGTAGTAAACGTCAGAAATGTGTAGCTTTGTCAACTACAGAATTTGAGTTGATTGCTGCAGATTGCTGCAAGTTTGGCTGTAGGGGAAGCAGTGTGGCTCAAGAGAATACTTCGAGATGTAAGGATACATGAGCAGCAGTTTTCTTGTCTGAGTAAAGTGTCATTTTTTAGGGGAAGTGTTGAGATAAAAAATGATTTACTCAGTCAGTTACAGCTGTATATGAAATTCTTATTATTGTAATGTTTGTTATGTTTAAGTTGTTATGTAAACAAACTATTAGTCTATTAAATGGTTCTTTAACAGTTCGTACTTTTCTTTTATCCCACTAGCAAAATCAGTTTATTACAACACGTAGGCTTAATCTTTCAATTTCGTGAGCGTGATCCTTGCGGACATAAAATCTTTTACTTTTAATTTGGGCATTATTGTATTTAGTACTGAGAAAAACGGCTCAAGCTTGATTTTCTGACTTAGTTCTTGATCTCTCAAGCTTGTAGGCCAGGCTCTGCTCGGCTCGAAAAAATAAATGATATAAAAATAACAACAAGTAAACTCAACAAGTAAAATCTTTTACCTGAATCGAAGTAAACAAATTTAAAGTGCAGCCTTCAATAGTACAAAATTAAATGAAATGTAAATTCTTCTTTAGCATAAATGAGAGAATGGAATTATTTATTAGCTAGTGCCCTACTAGCCACCCAAGTTAATTCGCCGATTTGATTGTAAAAAAATTGTAAAAGTTCATTTAGTTGAATCAGCATATAGGGCCCTCTCTGGTGTGACCTGCCGAGCCTAGGAGGATTAACATTAATGTTTTATCCTTCTAGGCCGAGATCCACATTGGTTCTAAATACAGCTCTATTATAGCGCCTTCATACAGTCACGAGGACAGTTGATGCAACCTGCAAGACTGATGACAATTCTTTTACTTAGGTTGGTAGAGAATTGATATTGATCGGTCAAGTAATAGTGTCAGTTTAGCTGTTGTACGTGCTCGTTAGTTGTAAACTACGTCACTACTTGTCCTATTGCTCTTACAGGTTTTTAACAAATTTTCGTCATAAAAAAACGTATGGTAATTCTCATATAAATGTTGTTATGATAGGTGTGGCTGAGCCTGTCGCACAATCGCGGGCCCAAAATCCCGGTCAATGCTCACGGGCTCCCCTAGCTCGCGGGCCCCACCGCACCGCATGATAAATTTATTGGAGAAATAATCTTAATCCCAAGAATACCGATGATTTCATCCGAATTACCCTTTGAATTCAAACAAATACAATTCCTTGCTTTCGCAATCACCATTATAAGGCACAAGAGCAATCCCTGACTATAGCCGGTTTAAATTTAGAAAATTCATGCTTTTCACACAGACGGTTCTATGATATTCAATGGCATTAAAAAGTTATAAGGCTTACCAACAGGTTGCAGCACTATTAATCTTTTTGCTTTTATGACAACATCTAATTTGAACCAAGCAGCAAAAAAAAACTGTGAGAACTTTACTTTTGTCTATTGTTTAGGTGCAGTGAATGTGGTATAACATTATGGCTATGGTAGATGTGCTATACCATAGTATACCTAAATTAATACCCCCGACGCAGCAAACCTGCAGACTTAGCGAATTTCCATTTGCCTGATTGGATTTAAACTAAAATGTCTCCTTAAAAATATCACATTTATTCCCTATTTAAACAGAATTATTTTAACAGGTTTGCTGCAACAGGGAGGGTAAAAAAGTATTTTTTATGTAAAATATTAAAAGGAATGTTAAAAAAGGTACTGTGGTTTAGTAAGAAATTAATGTATTTTCCAAATTTGATCAAAATATGTTCATAAACAAGCAAACTACAACAGTTGACTTATTCTCCATAAGAATAATGGGAAATTTAAAATTAAAATTTTTTTGAATTTTCTCCGTAACAGTTAGGCGCATAACGCTCCAATATACTAAATTATTTGTTTTTTTAAGCTCTACTAAATGGTTTAAAATGAAATTGTGAAATTTTGTGTTTATAGGGTCAAAAATGGGAAAAACCTATTTTTACCCCATAAAACCCCCCATAAACCGATCGTGCTGGTTCGCAAACTCATTCAAGTTTATCCCACCTTTTACATAACATTTTACTACAAAATTTTTTCTTAACATAAACATGCCTTTTTTTACAGTAGACTCAATCTTATCTGGATTCCTCGGGACTGAGGCCAGTTCGGATAACGGTTTTTCTGGTTGAACCGACGTCCCCAAAATCTTGTTAAAACGGACTGTTTAAATGCGTACTGCTTACAGTATTTGACTTAAATTTAAGAGAGCATTGTTTTAGCGAATTTCCCTATAGGGAAGTAGCTATTACCGTAGGTGGCACGGTAAGACCTAGACCCGGGACCGATTTACTTTTTCATTTTGATGTCCCCAGAGGCCAAAAACACCATTCGTTCAAATTTTTATATATGTATATACTGTATATATATATATATATAGACTTATATATCATATACTAGCTGTAACCCGCGGGCTTTGCCCCGTTTAACTTCTTAATTTTCAAGATTATCTCGTTCGCATGGCTCATTCACGTCCTGGTTGAAGTTTGTTCGCTACGCTCACTCACCTTTAGGTTGGAGCTCGTTCGCTACGCTCACTCACCTTTAGGTTGGAGCTCGTTCGCTGCGCTCACTTGCCTTCAGGTTAGCTCGTTCGCTACGCTAACTCGCCTCCAGGTTGAAGTTCGTTTGCTACGCTCACTCACCTTTTGGTTGCAAATTAGCTGTTGCCATAAATGTAAAAGAAATAATAGTGCTGCACCCTGTTGGTAATCCTTGTAACTTTAATGCTATTGAACATCATAGAACAGAACCAACTTGTTTAATTGAAACAGCTGTTAAGATTCAATAATTCCATTTGTCATAAGGTTAACATGGGAAACTCCAAAGCCACTGGGGCGGAGCCCAAAAGGATTTTTGAAATAAGAATATGCCTATATGTTAATCGGGAATGTGAGCTATCATCATGCCAAATTTCAGCCCAATCCGACCAGTATTTTTCGTGTTCACTTGTCACAAACATACATCCATCTATACATCCATACATCCAAACTTTCTCATTTATAATATTATTAGTAGGATATATATATATATATACGTCCCTGAACTTGAGTAATTTTTGTCCGATTTTGATGAAATTTGGTTTAAAGGTGTAAAGCGGGATAAACTTGAATGAGTTCGCAAACCAGCACGATCGGACCATGGGAACGGGGCTTTACGGGGGGTTTTATGGGAAAAATTTGATTTTTCTCACTTTTGACCCTCAAAACACAAAATTTCTCGATTTCTCTTTAGACCTTTTTAAAGAGCTTAAAAAAACAAATAATTTAGTATATAAAAGAATTTTTGTTCGATTATTAGTAACGGAGAAAATTTAAAAAATTTTAAATTTAAAATTCCCATGTTATTCTTATGGAGAATATTGTAAAATGTTGTAGTTTGCTTGTTTATGGATATATTTTGATCAAACTTGGCAAATTTATTTATTTTGTTCTTAGCTATCAATATTTTCCTCAAAAACACACTTTATTAGTTTCATTAAGCTGACCCGGCGAACTTCGTATCGCCTAAGTTATAGGTTTCCCCTAAGACAGACCGAGGGAAAGAAAGTACCGTTACGTTTAATTTTCAAGATGATCTCGTTCGCATCGCTCAATCACGTCCTGGTTGAAGCTCGTTCACTACGCTCACTCACCTTTGGGTTGGAGCTCGTTTGCTACGCTCACTCACCTTTAGGTTGGAGCTCGTTCGCTGCGCTCACTTGCCTTCAGGTTAGCTCGTTCGTTCGCTACGCTCACTCACCTTTGGGTTGGAGCTCGTTCGCTACGCTCACTCACCTTTAGGTTGGAGCTCGTTCGCTGCGCTCACTTGCCTTCAGGTTAGCTCGTTCGCTACGCTAACTCGCCTCCAGGTAGAAGTTCGTTTGCTACGCTCACTCACCTTTTGGTTGCAAATTAGCTGTTGTCATAAATGTAAAAGAAATAATAGTGCTGCACCCTGTTGGTAATCCTTGTAACTTTAATGCTATTGAACATCATAGAACAGAACCAACTTGTTTAATTGAAACAGCTGTTAAGATTCATTAATTACATTTCTCATAAGGTTAACATGGGAAACTCCAGAGCCACTGGGGCAGAGCCCTTTTAAGAATTTCGAAACGGGAAATAGTTTTGTTAAAGTATTGATTCAGTGGGAGCTAAGCCTCGACGGGGAATGTTGTGTCGCTCGCCGTCTTTTATGCCAGTTTTATGTTTCAATCTGGTATAATTTGTTTTTTGATCCGACATTTTCATCGGTGGTGGGGACTGAACCAAATTTAGTGTAGTGTGAGGTTTTGTCTTAGATTTAGTGAAATTCAATAGAATAACAAATTACTGTAGTATAGCATTGTGGAAGGAATCTAACCTCAAAATTGTTCTTTACGCCTTTTTAATGGTATTTTTTTATGGCTTATACGGGGTTTTCGCCCTTGCTTTTTCCCTCCATTTAGCAATACTGGGGGTCCTGCTAGCAGTTTAGTAATGCTGCTATCTATTGGGTTAATGTAAAACTACGTCCACAACAACAGGAACATAGTACATGCTACAATATGACTCTCCTTTGGATTAAACCCATTTTAAATGTTTTCGCACACTCAACCACACACCGCATCAGCCACCGGCCGCTGCTGTCATCACGCAACTGCACTGTACGTGTTAATAGCCTTCAGTACTCATAATACCTTGAGTATAATCCTGCATCCACAAATAGAAAAATGTAACAAATTCAATGCTTTGGGGATCAATAAAATAAATTGCAACAAATTGTGATAGCTTTTACATTGGACAAACTGCAAACTTAATTAAATGTTTCAAAAACCTAAGCCAATATCATCTGCATTGAAAAGAAACAAACCGGAAGAATCAAATGTCACACAAGACTTGTTACAAAATAGCCACTCATTGGGGAAAATGGAAGATTATCTATTTATTTTAATGAATAAGAAAGGAATTGTGATTAATTTTTGTGAAGAATTGTATATTTATAAGGAAAATGTAAAGATATAAATAAGCTGATTAATTTCAAAGATGAGAAAATAAAGTTACTTATTAAATTATTATTATTATTATTATTATCATGATTATTATTATATCATAGGTATTTATATTATTATTATTACTTATTATTTACTAATTTCAAATTTTTGTTAGAAACTATTTACATTGTTATTACTCTTATTAAACAAGTGGTTCTCTTCTGTAGGTCCCATCAGCCCTGCAGAGATCCAGCCTATATTTCTCCCTCAAGGTGGAGAGAAACAACCAGAAGAACATATGAAATTTTTCCTGGACGCTCTATTAGAATTTATGGTTACACAAGTAAGTACATATTAAAAGATATATTTTAAACTGCTACATTTTAGCAGGTAGAGTTCTTATATCTTCCTTCTTTTTCAGATGAAAGTAAATACAGGGGTTGAAAAAAAGAACCCTTCAGGACTTGGGGATATGGATGGACCCTCATTCCAAAATAAAGAAAAATGTTTGTGTGAACGTATGTCTGAAAATGCTGAACCACGCCCTCGTGCCTGCACCCAGGCTAACGACTTGGAAGCGTGATCCATGCGCAGGCCCGAGGAGCGGCTCACAAAACTTTACTTAACAACATGAGAAAATGGGAAACTAGCTACCAAAATTGTCCAACGATCCTGATACTAGGTTCCAGACCCAGTGCAACATGTGCTTACGGCACATTTAACCTAAGTTTCATAAAATGGTCCAAAACTTACCCATCATGGTGCCGGTGGCACGAGAGACTACTCCATCATTTAAAAGGTATCCACAGCAATTTAAAAATCATCAAAAAACAAGTAATTGAAAATACAAAACTTGGATGATAGTGGATAAAAGTAGACGGACGATGTAGTCAGAAACACGGTCACGCAACCTATGACACTTGATGGTGGGAGTAAGAAGAACATGACACACAGCCTCCTTGAGGGTCGTTGGAACAGTAAACAAGGCGAACAACTAAACTACTATACAAAAAACACTTTGACCGTGGATTATGATTCGTGACATTCGCCGGTGGAAATTAGTCACGGCTCAATGCATATTTACCCAGATATCCGTATTTTTTTTGTACACAAACATTTTTATCTTTAAAGTTTTTCAAACGATAGTTATGAAATTTGGTATGCACATGACAGTTAAAAAAACCCTATTTTAGGAAAAAAAATTACTTTGGTCTAATTTGAAATTTTAAAATGGCGGCAAAATATATCTTAATAACTTAAACTAGGCTACAAAAAACTGTATTTTATGAAAAAATATCAAGAATGATTTTATTTAGCATTTAAAATTCTGTAATAAACGACACCAAGATCAAAAATGGAATGACAAATACCTGAAATATCACGTTTTTTAGTTGTAGCCTTATCTTAGGCCTTATAGTTGTAGCCCAACTTCATTTGTCCTTACTTATTTTACAGCCTTATTTTACACCAAAAACTGTTGGATTTCAAATATTCGTCATTCGATCTTTTTAGTCTTGGTGTCTTTGATTAATAGAGAATTTTAAATGCTAAATAAAAAATCCTTTAAATTTTTTCATAAAATTGTCCGTTTTTTAATAGTTTATGTTATAAAAAACTAAAATGGTCGCCATTTTCAAATTACAAATTAGACCAAAGTAATTTTGTTTCATAACTTAGGCTTTTTTTACTAACATACCAAGTATCATAAATATCAGTTGAAACATTTTAAAGATAAAAATATTTATGTATGAAAAACAAAATGGATATCTGGGTAAATGCATTTTTGGACGTACCTTCACATGAACTTTTTTCTTTATTTTGGTATGAGGATCCACACCCCCAAGTCCTGAAGGGGTTTCAACACCCTGTTTAACGCTCCGAGTGTCATGCGTCGCTGCAGCGACGCGTAACACACTTTGGGTAGTGTCATGCGTCGCTGCAGCGACTCACGAGCACTGTTTACAGCGAAGGCTCTATGACTGACAAAATCGGATTGAACTGGATCGAGTTAGGTATCGTTCTTTTCGTTATATTCTAAGCTTTCTCCAGAGGTCTGTCTCTAAGCGCTTTATGTTCTCCGAGCCGATCGTAATTGTAGCAGACAGCTGACGTGCGTATTTGTAAACAGGTTAGTTAACCTCGGACCGATGACTGATGTGTTTTATTATGTTTATCATTGTTTTAGTGTTAAAAATCAAAAGTAGTGATATACGTGGTGCATTATAAGAAGATTTAAGTGATTTTGAAGGACTGGTTGATGATCCTGAAGAAGTAGGTAGTGATATTGATGTAAATTATTAGCCAGATTCCTAGCTATGGTTAGGCTATGCATTCTTAGCTAAACGCTATGTACCAAAATTGGTTTTTTGCCCATAACTTATTTATTTGATAACTTACCTCACTATATGATTATATATTTGTAATCCTCATAAAATTTAGAACAAAGTGGCTATTTTCAAATATTTATAGGCCTATAATTTATACAATTTCGTTGAGCGCAAACTTATTTTTTTTTTCAATTTTTCCAAAATAATTTTTATTTTTACCTAAAAAAAATTTTTTGAAACAAATATTCCTTAGGTTTTATGTATGATATTGAAGCCCATGATTTTCCAAACAAAATGGTATATAGAACAGTAGAATTAACATTGTTTTAAGCTTTTCAGATCCGTTTTAATAAAACCTTGCAAATGCGCCAAAAATAGGCGGAAATTAAGGCCTAAACTATGAACACTCGGAGGGATATATACTAGATATAATTTACTAGATATTTCTTACCTTCACATGAACTTTTTTTATTTTGGTATGAGGATCCACATCCCCAAGTCCTGAAGAGGTTTCAACACCCTGTATATATACTAGATATAATTTACTAGATATTTTTTGTTACCACAGCCTGAGGATCTGGGCTTGAAGCTGTGAAGCTGTCTTTATCAAACAAAGTATTAATTGTTTACTTACCTCGTGAAGTTAATGCACTATCATGAGTTATTAAGATTACCAGGATTACCCATTTTTTGTTTGTGTCAAAAAAGTAAATTATTTGTAAGTACCGTAAGCAAACAAAAAACCGAAGAAGAATAGACTCAAGGAAACTCATGTTTGTGTCCAGGTTTCAAGACTAGAGTGGCGAGACAAAGTCTACAAGCAACATAAATGCTTTATGTTTTTGTTTGAGCGTTTCAAGATGTATTACCTGCCTCATATGTTCCCCACATTTTCATCGGCAACTAGTCTCTACAAGCCTGTTCTAGGTTTGTATTTAGCAACACCTCATTGAATTTGTATTAAATTATGCAACCTCCACCCTCTACAAACTAATATAAGTAGGGATCTTCAAACTTGTTGAGTGTAACTTGGGGAGGTTTTGCAGATATAAGGATTGATTTATGTATGATTTAACTCTACTTTTCTAGCTATCAATGAAATCATGCTATTGTTTTTTTAGGATTATTTGTTGTGGTTATTGAGTAGCCTATCAGAAGTCTAAAAATTCGCTAATTACAAAAAAAACAAAAAACATCCTCTTATTGTCCTGGATGACTTCCATAGCAATAACTATCAATATTAGTTTCACACACTTACAAATTCCTACAAGGGTACAAACTGTGTACTCACTGATGATAGTGTCGTACTATTTGTACTCTGAAAATCAGGGATGGACGAGCTTGAATTTTTAGTTCAGAATGGGACAGGATTTTTCCGTCAACATATCTTGCGGTCACTGCGCAAGATGTCTCGCGGTCACGGCGACAACATTAACAAGACTTTCACAACTGTCTCCTTGGTTTGGGAAACTATTGTGAAAATTGCTCACAATTGCGGGGACATCATCATTGTCACCAGCAATTGCAAAGATGTCATCATCCTCATTTGCAGAATGGCGAAATTGCTGAGGACTCGAACAAATCCCGTCCCGAAAAGTCCTGAATCATCCTACTAATATTATAAATGAGAAAGTTTGGATGTATGTTTGTGACAAGTAAACGCGAAAAATACTGGTCGGATTGAGCTGAAATTTGGTGTGATGATAGCTTATATTCCCGGTTAACATATAGACGCATTCTTATCTCAAAAGTCCTTTCGGGCTCCGCCCCAGTGGCTCTGGAGTTTCCCATGTTAATCTTATAAGTAATCATATTTGAAAGGAATTAAATAATTTCGTCAGCTGTTTCAAATCACAAGTTGGTTCTATGATATTAAATAGTATTAAAAAGTTATAAGGTTTACCAACAGGGTGCAGTACTATTAAATTTAATATAAAACTTCAGTAGGCTATAGAATATTACAACAAATGTTAAGATCAAAATGTTTCTATTTTGTGTCCTCTCCCCGTTGCAAGGCAGGGGTACAACAGCTAGTATATAATATAATCTTTAGTAATATGACAGATGCTAAAGATACGCTGATTGCTAAAATGCACTTTTTTGAATTTAGCTATGAAATCACTACCTGGATTCGATCTTATCTCATCGACCGACTGCAGGTTACTAGACTTGGAAATGAGACATCAGAACCCCTCGTCAAACAACGGGTTGTTCCTCAAGGCAGCTGCTTGGGCCCTGTTCTCTATACACTTTATACAGCTGACTTCCCTAGCTGTGTACAATACTCTTTGGCACATTTGTATGCAGACGATTCTCAGTTGCACTTGCCTTTTGAGCCTGTTTTCATGAAATAAGCAATTGGCAAATTCAATGCTGGCCTGGAGAGCATCTCCAAGTGGTCATTTGTCAATGGGCTCAAACTGAACCCTGATAAAGACCCTGTCTTGCATACAGCGCCTCTGGACCAAGTGCAGACCTTGAGAGATGCTGGAGTGTCTGTCTGTCTTGACGGCCGGAGTCAGGTAGTGTGTGAGAAGGCAAAGACTCTTGGCGTTGTGATTGACAGAGACCTGAATTTCTCAGATCATGTCACCTTTGTTTCCCAGCACGCCTTTGGGAGACTAAGAGGTTTGTATAGGTTCAGAGGCTTGTTGCCTGAGGCTGCAAAACTTCAGCTCGTGCAGTCACTAATACGGTCAGTATTCTACTACTGCTTCCCTGCATATGGCAACAGCATTTCTCGGGAAGACATGTATCGGTTGCAATGTCTGCAAAACTGCACAATCCGTTTCATTTTCTGTTTGAAAAATTTTGATCATGTCTCTCCCTTTCAAGAAGTTCAAACATCTTCAAGTGAAAGCAACTCACATTTCAATAAAAAATAAAACTTATAACGACAAAACACCGAAACTAAACAAACACAACGCGAAATAAACAACAACAGACGCTGGTAATAAGCGATTGCTTCATCATGACAATGTCGTCAGCTGATGCTTTATTATTTATAGAGTTTTAAGTTTTCCCAAAGGCGTCCAAATAGTTTAAATGCACATCAATTGACAGATTATTAATTTCTGAACCAAATAAATTCTATATTAAGTGAAATTTGTTTTATTTTCGTGCAAAAATCTGCGATTTCCGTTACTGGGCGCTGCCATTTCGGCCACGGCGTAAATCGCCCGATATCGGGCGCATGCCAGCTCGAGGGTTAAAAAAAACTTAAGGATATGTTTTTAAAAAATTTGTAATTTGAAATTTGTAAAATTTGTAAGCCTAAGTGTATAACGGCCAAATAGTAGAATAAGATATTTAGCATAGTGACGAAGTTGTTCTGAAAAGCTGGTGTACCAGAGAAACGCTTGATAAAGACATTTTTTATTTATTTATTTATTTATAATACCGGCTCGATGATCAAAAATATATTTTCCCCAAAAATTTCTCCAAAATTTTAGGATCCATATCAACCGAAAATCTAACAGCAGCATTCCAATTCTATTCTTAAAAGAAAAAAGAAGCCTACAGTATAACATTTTAAATTTACTCTAAACCAGATAAAGCTAATAATTATTAAAGATGAGTTTGCAGAAAGTATTACAAATAGGATGGTCATTTAGTTTTGCTATTAAAGTCTGCTATACCTGTTAATTAATTTATTTTTATTTTTGTGTTTTTTAACAATCTAATTTTACAGTAGCAACAAATCAAAAAGCCTAAAATTAATTTTTAAGAGCAATCTGACACATACTTTCTCCCATTAGCTTGTGAACAACATTTATCATGAATAAGCGGTGGGAGTAACTATGATATTTTATAGGAAAAATATCAAAAGTTGCAATGACATTCAAACCGTAATTTTTTTAGCAATGGGGGGTTGGACTATTTTTTTTTAATTTTTAAAGACCATAACATATTAATTGCAATTAAAACCGGCTTTTTCCCTAAAATCTATTTTTCTTGTTTTACCGAATTTCCTATATAGGCAATAAGCTATTACCGTAGTAACCCGTTCTACGTACGGGAATCCTGTAGTAAGTTGAACCTTATATTCGGAACAGGAGTTGGTTTGCATTAGTGTGCATTTTTCCAGATATGCTAGCAAAACTATTACTGTATAGGAATACATATAAACCTTCGTAAATACAATATCTGACAGTTTCAAAGCCAAAACGAATGCTTCGCAACTAAACGTCACCTGATCGTGTTAGTCCATATTTTATATCTAATGATAAAAAGAATTGCTTTATAGATCTATGAGGCATAGCCCTAAGGTAGGCCTGTAATTGAAAGTTACTTTTCACACTGGTTAAAAGTAGTTAAAATACTACCTCAACCTCACTACTGCACACTTTATTCGGGTTGAAATTTTCATTAACAAAGGTGCTCTGGTGCTCTTGTCTTTTCCACGAAACACTGAGAAATAAGGACATTAATGTGTTACCAACAGACATACACACACAAATACAGAATTGAATTGGGGAATTTGCTACGCTTTAACCAAAGTAAATGACAAACAAAATAACTATTTGAAAGTTTTGATAGTGTCATCAAGTTTTATGAAAATAGTTTTTAGGCCTAATCAAACTGTAAAATTGGTGTAATTCCGTTGGCAAATATATAAATAAGTAAATAAATACACAGTCCACAAAACATTGATACGTTAACAACGTAAAGCTTTAAAAATTCATGGTTTGCTAAAAAAATATTTCACTAATGTTTTATCATTTTCATAGCATAAATTAACATTTTGGAGTCCAGACAGAAAACGCAAAAATTATACAGTTAGACATCAATTAATTTTAATAAGAAATAAGGTGCAGCACTAATGATAAATATAGTTGTAAATAGTGATGTGTTTGTACGTAAAAATCAAACTGTCCTTCTAATCAAACTGTATTTTAGGTGTTAATCCGTTGGTAATTATATAAATAAATAAATACACGGGCCACAAAACATGTAACATGTAACGTTAACAACGTAAAGCTTTAAAAACTCACTATGGTTTCTAAAAAAAACTTTCACTTGATGTGGTGCAGTACCGAAGTTATTAATCTCCCTTGGTTTCAATTTTTTTTTTCGAAAATCAAAGTTATTTCCCATTAATAGTATTATTTGTAAGCAACTTTAAATGTTAACATATTAATGACAGTTTGAAGAAACCACCTTTATCAAAATAAAGGTTTCTTAAGATTACGTAGTCTCTAAACGACAATCGGTACATAAATCTAGCGAACATTCGGAAGAAATGTGACAAAAAACGCACAAATCTGGGGTTTTGGATGTTTGTAGTTTTACTTCCTAAGTAGGAAAAGTACCGATATTGTTGTCGAAATGTAAGTAATTAGAAACCAAAAGTGACACATTGGAAAAGCGAGTTTAGCTACATCTGTAAGTTAAACCTCTGTTACGATCACAGCGAAATCAGAAAGATCTTCCAAGTTCGCAGCAACATCCACGATCACCCACTACAGTTGTGATTTTTTACTTTGCACTTTACGACACAACTGTCCTTGAAGCGCCGTCAATGAGTGGAAACCTTTTTTGTAAGCTATTAATGACAATGATTAAAAAAATGTAAGTTTCTCAGCATTACTACAACACTGATTCATGGTATTTTCCCCGGTTATCAAAACTCAAGAACAATCGTTGCACTTGCGATTAATTAAACCGGTTAAGTAAGGCACAACGTTTTTAATCTCACTTTGTTTGGATGTGCTTACAAAACTTGATCGGAAATGGTTGCGGTATTTGTAAACAACTCTTAATGCAAACATATCAGTGACAGCTAGAAGTGAGAACTAATCCAAACAGCTGATCGTTATTTCATAAAATGTAATGGTAAACATTGGGAAAAATTTGACAAAAATCTAACAAAATTGGGTTTTTGATGGTTCGTTATTTTCAAAGAAGCGAGGCCATGTTTTTGTAGCCAAAGACACTCGCCAATCCAGTTAATACAGAAAAATGATTAGAACCTTGATCGGTACTCTAGTTTTCTAGGAGTAGGCCGCGTAAAATGACATTTTGGCATCACAGACGGGATGACAGAATGGACAAACAGACAAACAGACAGAAATTTAGATAAGACTCGTTTCGGTTCTCTTAGGCTACAAAACGTAAAAATAACCAAAAACTGCATGATTCTAAGCAATGTACAGACAAATTATATATATATATATACATGTGTGTGTGTGTGTGTGTGTCCGTTAGCATGATATCTCGAGCAAAAACGATCTGATTTTGATGAAATTTGGTATAAACGTGTAAACCTACATTTATTCTAACGAGTTCACGAACCAGCATGGTCGGACCATGGAAACAGGGATTTATGGGGGTTTTATGGGATAAAAATTGGTTTTTCTAATTTTTAACCCTAAAAACATTAAATTTAGCAATTTCTTTTCAAACCATTTTGTAGAGCTTAAAAAAACAAATAATTTAGTATATAGAGCGTTGTTCTGTGCCTAATGGTTACGGGGAAAATTCCAAAAAAATTCAAATCTAAAATTCCCATGTTGATCTTATGGAGAATAAGTAAACTGTTGTTGTTTGCTTGTTTATGAGCATATTTTGATCAAATTTGGAAAGTGCATTTATTTCATAAAAAACTATTAACATTTTGCAAAAAAAACTTTTTTACCCTCCCTCTTGCTGAAAACCTAGAGTACTCGTTAAACTAATGCTATTTAAATAGGGAATAGGCTACATGTGATATTTTTAAGTAGAAATTTTAGTGTAAATCCAATTAGGCAAATGGAAATTTGCTAAGTCTTCAGGTTTGCTGCAGTGAAGGTATTTTATGGGGTTTTTATAGGAAAATAACATAAGTTACAATAACTTTTGAAACATAGTTTAACGGAAATGGTACAGTATTTTTACCATTTTGTAAAAATGTTGTTTTTTTTTATTCAAAGGACCATAACTTAATAATTTTAATCAAAACCAACTTTTTTCAAAAATCAGATTTTTTAAAATTTTATAGTTTTTAAATGGAAAAATAACATAAGTTACAAAAACTTTTGAACCGTTATGTTTATGGAAATGGGATTTTTACAATTTTGTTCAAAGGACTAAAACATACAACATTTTTTCAAAATCGTCCAGACCATTTTTGAGAAAATCTAATATTTTCGTTATTTAATGGGTTTTTACAAGAAAATTACCATTAAAAATTCAAATGAAAGAAAAAACTCCTGGAGATACCATGGAGCACCCACAAACCAAATTTTATCAAAATCAAACTACAGGTGTATAGTGACCGTACACATCCACTCACACGGTCAGACATCACTTTGAAAACCACTTTTTGGGTTCAGGGGTCCCAAAACAGATATATCTACTCAAAACTCAAACTCAAAAATTTTGATGAAAATAATTAAGCCTATAAAAATAATACGTTAAGCCGAATTTTGTAAACAGAACTCCTCCCTTATTTTTGGACCGATTTTGACGATTAAAGTGTCAAAAGAAATGGCCCTGATTTGTAGTTTTGCAAAGTGTTTTTCATTTCTTTAAATCTTTATTAGTTTGGGCAGGATCTTCCATCAAAGTTAGGTTTTCTCCCATAAGATTAACATGGGGCAATCTAAATATTTAATTGGAAATTTCGTATCCACTAACTTGAGTAGATGTGTCCAAAGAAAGGTCTCGGTCTGTAGATGAGCCATCAAAAGAAAAACAAAGTAAATTCCCTTTAGGGCTCTGCCCCAGAAGCCTTTAAAGTTCCCTTCCCAGATTTGTTTACATTATTGTCTTGTGGATAATTTCTTAATACTTTTTAATGAAACAGTTGTTAATATTTAAATTGTATTTTAAACAACACCTACTATACAGGGTGGCTGAAAAGTAACTTGCACCCCCCTTTAACTTTTCAACCATTTGAGATATTTGAAATCGGTTTGCGGCAACCTTCTTAGATATGAGAGGCCACAATATTTATGGTCAATTTTGAAAATTTTGCCCTTAGGGGTAGCGGGGGTAGAGGGTTGCTCAAAATTTTCAAATAGTCGAGTTTGGTATCATTTTGTAGGTCTTAATGAAACATAACAATAACACAAAGAAAATAGAAATCGGACCATTAATAACAAAATGGCAGCGCAAAATTACTTTGAATAACCATTGTCTTAATCATTTTTAGCTGTCATTTTGTTATTAATGGTCCGATTTCTATTTTCTTTGTGTTAATTGTTATGTTTCGTCAAGACCTACAAAATGATACCAAACTCGACTACAGTTGCTATTTGAAAATTTTGAGCTACCCCCTACCCCCGCTACCCCTAAGGGCAAAATTTTCAAAACTGACCGTGATTATTGTAGCCCTTCATTTCCAAAGAAGTTGCCGCAAACCGATTTCCAATATCTCAAATAGTTACAAAAGTTAAAGAGGGTGCAAGTTAATTTGTTTGCCACCCTCATGGTTATTTGGATTTGAAACGTTTTAGGGCGCCTTTTTGTTATTAGTGAGCCGATTTTGGTTTTCTTTATGTCAATGTTCATGTTTCGTCAAAACCTGTAAAATGATACCAAACTCGACTATACTTGTTATTTGAAAATTTTGAGCTACCCCCTACCCTGCTACCCCTAAGGGCAAAATTTTCAAAATTGACCACAATTATTGTAGCCCCTCATATCTAAGAAGGTTGCCGCAAACCGATTTCAAATATCTCAAATGGTTGAAAAGTTAAGTGGGGGTGCAAGTTACTTTTCAGCTACCCTGTATAAGGAGTTACTGAGTTTGTCAAAAAGAAGTATTTGCAATGTAATTTTCTGATTTAAAAATATATTTTGTTCTGCATCATCTCATGTTTTGCAATATAACGTTCCATTACGAAATCATTGGAAAATCTTAATATTACAGTAACTCTTAAAATGATTTCTTATCGAATTATCTTATATCTATTGTACCTTTGCATGTATTGATGTCTGCCTTTTTTACCACTTTTGCCGATATTTTGTCATATTATTGAAGACAGATAATCATAGGTTCATGAGATTATTTTCATACATGTTTTCAATTATTGGAAAAGATTTTGATTGTGTAATACAATAACAAATAATACAAGTGCAGAAGCCCCCGTACTGCTGAAGCCGTAAGTTGCCCGTATGAGCCGTGTCCATATTTTGTTAAATTAATAGTAGTTTACAGCAACTGGATAATTTTTTAAATAATTTTTATGAAGATATTAAGTAAAGTTATTAACAAGAACTGTATAAAACTAAATTTATTCATTTCATAATGTAAACATTGAACTGAACAAAAACATTGAATTCAACATTCATAATAACAATTAATTCTGAACATCTGTCAATCTTATTAACATATGTAACAGTGGTCCCCCCCCTTAAAGTTTTGTGCGTAGCATCTGGTCCACGTATCGTCTCCAAGTTTTCCATCATCCATCATCCATTCTAACGTAATAATGAAGATGACCATCTTTAATTTCAACTGTTCCCAAGGCCCACTTGTCTCTTCCTGAATAATTTCTGACTTGTACGCGGTCCCCAGGATTGAATCTTCGCATTATGCCTGTAAGACTTGTAGGTTCGTGTTTTCCCCCAGGCTTTAAAATGTAATAAGTGTAAAATAGAAACGTAGAAATAATTAATTGTCCTCGTCGCCAATTATTAAATACTATTATTAACAAGAACTGTATAAAACTAAATTTATTCATTTCATAATGTAAACATTGAACTGAACAAAAACATTGAATTCAACATACATAATAACAATTAATTCTGAACATCTGTCAATCTTATTAACATATGTAACAGTGGTATTAATGACTTTCTAAATCATGCACATATATACTTTTACATATGAACAGTATATATGTGCATGATTTAGAAAGTCATTAATCTGCAAAATTGCAATTTATTGCAGACTTTTTAGAGATGTTACTTTGATGTATTCATTCAGCTTAGTGAAAACACAATAGAGCATTTGGATGTTATTAAACTACAAAAAGGGTTGTACATGTATACTAGCGCTACTCAGCAACAAAAACCATTTAATTTTATCTCTAATAGAAATTTCTCAAAGTGCACCGGTAACTTACCCAGATAGTAACATAAACAAAATGCCTAAACTCAATACTACAAAAATAATCAGGCCAGAGCCATTTTAATGCACTTGGATTGTGACATTTATTAATTTGGCTTATATTTCTCTTAACCAACGGATTATTCATATTTAGGGTGGGTCTCCCTTTGAAGTAAGAACATGCCTTCTCAACAAACAGGTATTAAAAAAAATCACAGATTTAATCTGCGTAACACTGATGAAATCACAGAAGTGTGTACTACAAAAGATCCACCAATATGATTTTAACCTAGCGATGAGTTACCATGGGAGTAGCGGATTTTTATCCCCCTGGAATTTTACCCCCTGGGCAAACGTGACGTCACAAACCAGAGGGGTAAAATTCCGGCCGCGAACTTTTAAAGTTTCGCAACATCATTTTGATCGATTAAACGCGGAATTAAACGTTTATTTTCACGGTTGTGAATTTAATCAGAACACGTCAAATTATAAAACCTAGAGTGTACGGGCTGGAATTTTACCCCCTGGCCAGATATTATAAATTAGTGATAGTGGTTAATTCTCTTCATTCAATTTTAATTGAATAGTAAACCTTTATTGTTAAGAAGCCTATCTTAATTTATTTGTAACATCAACTAATCGGAACAGGTTTTTAATTTTAATTTTTAGATTTGAGTATCAGGATTTGATCTTTGAAGCCAACTGTTGGTTAATATGATGTATAAACAAACATCAGAATGGTAATTGATTCGAAGATTTCTTTAATGATTTATTATACAACCGTGGTAAAACAATGTTTTTTGTTTGTATTGTAACAATAACAAAATATGCCTCATTGTTTCTTTACGAAGAAATTTTCACCCTATTATCATTTAAATGAGCTACTCTGTTTACTTAGTCGAGATTACAAAGTAAATAGATAAAAATAGGCTACTTAATAATAAAATGTTTACAATTAAATAAAATTAGAAATAGGAAAATCAACCATTCTTAATCATTTCTATATCCGGCCAGGGGGTAAAATTCCGGGGGGTAAAAATCCGGAGGTAAAATTCCGGGGGTAAAATTCCTGCGGTAAAATTTGGGGGTTAAAAATCTGGCCCGTACATCTTCAGTTGTCGAAACATGAACAGGGGGTAAAATTCCAATCTTTATTGCTAATCTAATTAATCATGCTCTGTCTATTTTCATTATACTTCCAAATCCACGGGGGTAAAATTCCGCCCGTGAACAAACTTTTGAGTGCTCAGGTTACTACGTCATAATGACGTTAGCTTTGCCCAGGGGGTAAAATTCCAGGGGGATAAAATTCCAGGGACCCTTACCATGTGGATACTTCTAGAGTTAAAGTATTCTTTTGGTCCAAGATTAGACATAGCGTTAAGGTATGCCTACTACAAACAACACTGATACTACTTTCCCTGTACAGCACTTAAACATACCATTAAAAATCAAAATTTCAAAAAAATTAAAAAACGCCTGGAGATACTATGGATTAGTGCCCACATACAAAATTTAATCAAAATTGGACTACAGGTGTTGTCTTTAGCTCCGTACACATCCACACATACATACAGACACACACAGACGTACAGACATCACTTCAAAAACCACTTTTTGGGTTCAGGGGGACCCAAAACGAATATATGCACTCAAAACTCAAACTCAAAAATGTTGATGAAAACAATACTTTCTCCGTATACTATGTATAGGGGGAGAAAGTAAAAATATCCTTTAACCTAGCAATGAGTTACCATGTGGATACTCCAATGTAATCTTGGGTGATCCAGGACAGCTGACGCAATTCTCAGTCAACTTGCCCTCGAACATGGTGTCGAACAGTACCAGTACCCGAATAGGGTCCCACCCTTTTGGTTCCTCAATAGTCTTGACAGTGCTGCTTTCTGGGTGCATAATACAGCTCAAGTGCAAGTGCGGGGTTCATGAAAAGGGTCGTGGATTTGTTTGGGTTCGGTGCAAGGACAACACCTACTACTCTGTCTCACACCTACTTTGTCTCTCGAATTTTTCCACACAAACTAAAAATAGCCAAAGTAATACCAGCTCTAAAAAAAGGTGATCCTAAAAAAATTTCAAATTATAGGCCCTTATCGTTGCTCCCAACTATCTCAAAAATCTATGAAAGAGCCATGCACAAAAGGCTATTGGAATATTTAGAGACGGAGGGTTTTTTAGATGAATCTCAGCATGGTTTCCGCAAAGGGAGATCAACTGGGACTGCAACAGCAGAATTTGTGGAAACCATTCTAAATTCAATAGATAAAGGTGAAACATGTATTGGCGTCTTTATGGACCTTAAAAAAGCATTCGACAGTGTTTGCCACAGTAAGTTGTTGGAAATTCTAAAGAATGTGGGAATTACCAACATTTCTTATAATTGGTTTCAGTCATATATAGAAAACAGAGCTCAATATGTAGAAGTAACATACTCTCACAAAAACAGTACAACAAAAATAACATCAAAACTTGAAAAAATAAAAACAGGTTTACCTCAAGGGTTAATTTTGGGCCCCTTATTGTTCATAATCTACATCAACGGTTTGAACCAAACACTAGTAAATCAAAGGAAGAGCAAAATAATTCTTTATGCAGATGATTCAAACTTAAAGATATTAGGAAAAAAATTGGAGGATATAGAATCTGTGGCAAACTCAGAACTCATTAATATCCAAAGGTTTTTAGTTGAGCATAATTTATTTTTGAATATTTCTAAAACTAATTATATGAACTTTTCCACCAAAAACAAAACAATTGCTTTCCCCAACATAAAAATTGATAATACATCTTTAGAACCTGTTCGACAAACAACCTTTTTAGGCCTAAATATAGACAGCAGTCTCAGTTGGAACTCCCACGTTGAAAAAGTACTGGCAAAAATGAATTCGGGTGTGTCTGCTCTCAGGACATTAACAAATATTTGTGATCTGACAACTCTCAAATTGGTCTATTACAGTATGATTCATTCTCATTTAGCCTACAATATACATGTTTATGGAGCAACCAATATTAATAATCTGAATGAGATATTAAAACTACAAAAGAAATCAATCAGAATAATGCTAAATATGGAACAAACTGACCATGTTAAAGAAAATTTTAAAGAATTAAGAATTATGACGGTATTTAGTCTCTATGTATATGAAACTATTGTTTACTCAAAACAAAATCGAGATCAATTTGAGACTGGTCAGTTGATCCACCATTATAATACAAGAAACAATAAAAAAATAAGGTTGCAAATCCACCGATTAAAAATGTTTGAGAAAAAGCCAAATTATATAGGATCTAAATTTTTAAACAAAATTTCTACCATAATAGACACAAATCAAGAGTTTTCAAAATTTAAGAGAAAATTAAAAGAACACCTAGTTGAGAGAGCATTATACTCACTAGATGAGTTTTTAAATAACTAACGGCCTTAAATTTATTATTTGCCAACAGAAATGATGGTGTTTTTAACATCATTGTATGTATTGACAGAAATTGTAATATAAGGATTAGTTTTAAGAAGTGACGCATGTTCAATGTACTTACGCTACAAAACAATGAATAAAGAATGTTTTGACTTTGACTTTGACTACAGTGTTTACCTCACCCCTAACGAGGCTATCCGTGACTTCCGCGAGAAGATAGAACGCTTGGAAGAGAGCGTGCACGACACCACAGGGCATGTAGTCGTAGCTCGGGATTTCAATGCTAGAGCTGTTGAGTGGGGAATGACCCTCAATAATTCCCGAGGGAAGTACATCCTGGACTTTGCTGCCAGGGCCGGACTCGTTGTCATCAACGAGGGCAACACGCCAACGTTCTGGCGACCCGGGATGAGGGGAACGATCCCATACATAACCCTTGCATCTGAGTATCTTCTGCCGAGGATCACAGCCTGGAGAGTCATGGAGGATTATACGGCCAGCAACCACCAGTACGTTATTTTCTATGTCTTAGATTGTCTCCCGAGACAAGTTGCTGCATCTCGGGAAGTGCCCGTTCAGTGGCACACCAAAAACTGGACTTGGCTAAATTCACCGAGGCCAACCTGCAGGGAGTGCCTGCCAGCGGTGCCTACTGCACCTGGCATGGCTCATGTAGAGGCATCAGTTACATCGATGATGGAGCTGATTACCTCGGCTTGTGATGAATCAATGCCCCGCAAGAGACCCCGTTGGGATAGGAGACCCGTATACTGGTGGACTGCTGGGATCTTGGATTTGCGTCGAGCTGCTTTGAGAGCTAGACGACTCGCTACCAGGGCCAGGGCACCCTTGAATAGACACCATAAGCTGGAGAGCTATAAGGTGGCGAGGAAGTCTCTCCGCCGTGCCATCAAACACAATTGCTGGAAAACACTAAGGGATGATGTTGATTCCGACCCGTGGGGCCTGGGTTACATACTAGTAACCCAAAACTCACCTCCCGCTCGAATTATTTATTTATTTTTATTTATTTCCCAACGAATTGCACCATTTTACAAAATCTGTGTTTACAATATGAGATGGCATTTACAATATTACTAACTAGAAAATTAATAACAAAAGTAATAACAAAGTGATAATAAATAGTAATAGAAAGAAATAAGAAATAGTAATAACAAAGTAATAACAAATAGTAATAACAGAAGAATAAATTAAAAGAGTAATAACAATGAATTTACACAGCAGGTTTCAACGATAACAAGATAAATATGCAGATGTGCTGGGGTGTGGTTACTCAAGTGAGCAGGGAGACCTTCTTCTTGAACGGGAGGGGCTTCTCACAGAAGCGTGTGCCTCTGGGCGTGGTAATGTCAATACTGCTCAGGATGTTGGAGCAATCGATAAACCCGTTAACCAGCTTGTAGAGCAGGATTATGTCGGCATGATAACGTCGGAGTGACAAAGGTAGGTGACAAGATCGAAGGACTTCTCCTCATCGTCAACCGGGGTAGTGCGGTAGGTAAAACCAAGTCTCGGTCCAAGCAACCGTATGAAGCGGGTTTGTATGTTCTCCAGTTGGTTGACGTGGTTCCTCTGGAAGGGAGACCAGATGATAGACCCATACCCCAGCAGCGGGCGTACCAGAGACTTGTAGAGCGTGATCAAGGTGAAGGTGAGTTGAAATTCCTAGTTGATCTGAATATGAAACCAAGCAGAGAGCTAGCTTTGGTTGTAATGTGGGCAATGTGCTCATGAGGGTTGAGCGAAGGGGTCATTGTCACTCCGAGATCTTGTACCCTGTCCACTCTCTTCAGTGTAGATCCATTGAGGATATAATCGTATTAGACTGGGGCTGCACCACGTTTGTAGGAGATGACGACACATTTCAAGACGTTGAGCTCCATGAAGTTCTCCTTGCAGCAGGCGTCGATGTTAGTCAGAGAAAGTTGGAGGCGCTCAAAGTCAGAAGCCAATGACACCAAGCCAAATACCTTAATATCATCGGCAAACATGAGAAATTTGGTAAGGAAGCCATGTTGAGAGGAAGAGATACATTTACAGAGATGAAAATAGAGGTAGTCCAGAACAATGCTCTCGTACACCTAGGCAACAGCAGAGAGAATGACAATAGGCCGATAGTTTTTGACATTTGAACGATCGCCAGATTTGAATATGGGGACGGCAAAGCCACGCTTAAGGGCCGATGAGAAGATTCCAAGTGAGAGCAGGGATGTAAACCAGATAGCCAGATGAGGAGCCAAAACAGGACAGTATTTAAGAACGCACGGAGGAATAGCATCAGGACCAGCTCCCTTATTAGGGTCAAGCGAGGCAAGTTTGAGTTGAACGTCTGAGGCAGTGACGACACATTTAGTGATGGAGAAGTTCCAGCCAAAGTTGAAGACATGCAAGGGAATTTGGTTCTCCGTGAAGACAGAGGAAAAGTAGTTTGAGAACAATTTGCAATTTCCAGCAGCACTCTCAGCCTCTCTACCATAAAACGATAGTTTGGCAGCAGGGGATGGGCTGCTCTTGAGTCTGTTGTCGTGAGACCAAAAAGATTTTATGTTATGAGGAATGTCGTCTTCAATTCTTTTTAAGTAGTCTCGATGACACTTGGTGGCCAAGAACTTACACTGGCTTCTCAAATTGCTAAAACTTTCACGATGACGAAGATTCCCTGAGGTTTTAAGAAGTCGATGGGCTCTCCACCTTCCGTCATGGAGGGGCCACTATGGAGAGGGTTGTCAAATCCCTTTTTCCGGATCATATGCTGTGCCCACTGCGTGAGTTTGGAAGGATGGACGATGTCCCACTCTTCACTCATGAGGAGCTGGAGACTGCCGTTTTATCCCTAAAAAACAACAAGGCTCCTGGACCTGATGGGGTACCTAACGAGGCTCTTAAGAAGTTTTTTTTCAATCAATCTCCTGATTCTTCAGAGCACGTACAACACCTGCCTGGCAGAGGGGGTATTTCCGTTGTGCTGGAAAAAAGCTAGGCTCTTGCTCGTAGGGAAGGGAAATGGAGACCCAGAACTGCCGTCCTCTTACAGACCCCTTTGCATATTGGATACGGCTGAGAAAGTCCTAGATAAGTTGATCCGTTCCCGACTGAATTCAGCCGTGGTTGCTGCGGGGGTCCCTTGCCAATACGGCTTCAGGAAGGAGCGATCAACGGTCGACGCTATTGTGGAGGTGAAGCGAGCCGTGATGAGAGCTGAGGATTTTAATCACTACTCTCGTGGGGTTGTGCTGCTTGTTACACTCAATGTGCAAAAACATTTAATTCTGCAAGATGGTGCGATATGCTGCACGCTCTGAAGAACACCTTCCACATCCCGGCATACCTCATGCGCATTATAGAGGATTACCTCCGGATCTGCCTCCTCATGTATGATACTGCAGAAGGCCCGTAGACCATGAGTGTCTTTTCTGGTGCTGCCCAAGGCTCCATACTCGGCCCGGACCTCTGGATCGTTGCCTACGACAGCCTCCTTAGGTCTGAAATGCCTGAGGAAACTGTTTTAGTTGGGTACACAGATGACATTGCAGCAATAGCTGCTTGTAGTCTTGATTTGGCCCAGCTAAAATTAAACCGAGTCATGCAAACTATAAACGCATAGATGGCAGATCACGGTCTCTCACTCGCTCTGAACAAAACTGAGATCGTGATTCTGACCAAAAAGCGGATTGACACCATTGTGCCGTTGAGGGTGGGGAACGTCAAAGTCCAAACTGTTCGTGCCCGCTAAGTATCTTGGTGTCATGGTGGGCTCTAAACTTAGCTGGCGGGACCAGATATTCCGAACGGTGGTCAAGGCCGCTAAGGTTATTTCTTCTCTTAGCCGGTTAATGGCCAATGTCTGAGTTCCTCGTTCCAGTTGCAGAAGGCTGTTGATATCTGCAGTTCAGTCTGTACCCCTGTACGGTGCGGAAGTATGGGCAGACGCGCTCAATAAGGAGGCGTACAGGATCAGGATGCGGCTCTCATCATGCGTCATGCAGCACTCAGGGTATCATCCGCCTACCGAACAGTTTCTGAACCCGCCACTGTGGTGGTTGCTGGTGTAATCACCGTCAAACTTTTGGCGGCGGAGAGGAAAGCGATTTATCAGCGGCGTGCGGAGGACCTTGCAAAAACGGAGGAGCGCAACCGCACCTACCAGCTCTGGCAGGAGAGCTGGGAATAGGAGACATGGGGACGCTGGACCAGAAGACTGATTCAGCAAGTCCAACCGTTGGTTGACCGACGGTATGGTGAGGTGGACCATTATCTTACCCAGTTTCTGACAGGTCACGGTTTTTTTCCGGTCATACCTGTTCAGGATGGGCAAAGCCGTGTCACCCGATTGCATCTACTGCCCAGGCACTCCCGACGACGCGGAGCACACCTTCTTCCGCTGCCAGCGTTAGGAAGGTTCCGGCCTGGAGGCTCAACAACATGTAGGACAGTTGTCGGCGGACACGGTCATTCCGATGATGACGGAGGGTGAGGACGATTGGACCTGTTTGTCACATTACGTCCAGTATATTCTCCGTGCAAAGAAGCTAGAGCTTGACCGGGATGCAGTCTAGGTCATAAAGAAATTGAATGCCAGAAACGGCGTGAGCCCTGAGGGCTTAGATCACACGTTGACCTGACCTGATTGACCTGAAGTAAAGTGACAAACAATCCCAGGTCTGTGTCCAACAGAGTAGAGGGGGTTTTTCAGTGAGTAGTGTGACAAGCTCAGGAGTCTCACACTACAGGCTGGCTACCTGTGTGCGTAAAAGCATTTTTACCTCCTCTCCCTTAAAAAAAAAAATTCCATACACTTCTGGAGTTAAAGTATTCTTTTGGCCCAAAATTAGACTATGTCATAGGTAAAGGTATGCCTACTAGAAACAACACTAATGCTACTTTCCCTCTGCAGTAATTAAGCATACCATTAAAAAATGCATAATCATAAAAAAACATTCAGGTATAAATCTGTGTTGTTTTAAATATTCTTATTTGACCAAAGATAATGATAATAATGTTGGTTGTTACGAAGTTAAAAACATAACAATTTAGATACCTACGTAACAGAGCATGATACAAGTGTAATTTGTTCCACAGATTTAACTTTGTTAAGACCTCGTTTTACAAGTGAAGAAAGGAAAAGAGTAGAACCATTTATCAACTGCCGAGTGGCATTTATTAAATGGATTGCCAATTTTACTCACTCAACAAAAAAGGATCAGTTGATTCAGCCAGTAGCTCGATCTGCAAGGTAAATTATTTTAGTACCGTACTGCCATTGACTTTAGAATACTGAAGTAGACATCCAATCTGTATGGACCAGTTGTGTAGCCAAATTTTTTTATTCAAATAGAATATCATATACAGAGTGGTTCATAAATAACGAACCATTTTTAAACAAAATCAGCTATTGTTATACGTAGAATTTTCATTGTTGTATTAAACAGCAACTAATGTAAAACGAGGCCATTTGAGTAATCATGGATTGTTGGACAGTACAGCACTGTGCCTTTTCCATTGAAGCCTATTTAAACTATAAGTGACATTATGAGGCGCCCCAGAAGGTTTTCACTTTCAGCTGAAAGAGTGTTTGACAAAACATCAGATGTAATCTAGGGTCACCTTAAATGAGCTTCTGTGCAACAACCAGTTTGTAGGGATGTAATTCAAATCGTCATGCAAAATACAATGCAAACTGGTCCTAGCAACCTAAAGGCAACAGAATGCTTTCTTGCGGATCTTTTGGGAATTTGGACAACAGATTCCCAAACTCTTGCAATGTACGTAATCTCATCTGTACGTTCAGACTTGGATCTCCCCGGAGATTTATTCTTGAAAACAGATCCCTTAGTTCTTAAATCAAACACCCACCTATAGATAGTATTCCTAGAGGGAACCAGACCATGATGATGGACGTCGAAATGATTTTGTAATAACCACTGAGCTACAATCACAAACACTTTTTTTTAAATAGACTTCAATGCATAAGGCACGGGGTTGTACTGTTAAACGATCCATGATTACATAAAAAAATGGCATGACATTTGTTGTTGTTTAATACAGCAATGAAAATTCTACACGTAACAATAGCTGATTGACATTTGTTTACAAATGATCCGTTCTTGTAATCGGACAAAAACTCACGACGACGCCGCCATTTTAGGTTAAACGATAACAAGTGTTCTGTTCTTTCAGCTTTGAAAAATCCAATGCTTCTATTTGTTTGACCAGCCTGACAACATTGAATTCTACAATTGTTTGTCTATGAGAGCATGTATAAAACAACATTCTTGTACTTTTCAAATTATATATTATATGCGTTTCAGATATTGAAAATATTTGCTGATTTCGCCACACTAGCCTTACGTAAAAATTGGCTATTTACAAAAAAATTGTTATTAGCTGTTGGAATGTATTATGACATTATACTTTATACAAAATGAAAGTTTACTTCCTCCTTGTTGCAGTTGTATCACTTGTCTTTGCTAGAAACAAAAACTACGTCTGTTTTTTTTTAATTACTCATCTTTTTACGATTTCACAACAAAACATGGCGGTTGCGAGTTCGTGCGTTATTTTCATTCAAATGTAACTCATGATTAGATCGATGTACTTATCTTATGAGGTTTATTCTTATAATTAAATGAAACTTCAGAATCTCATCTTTCCATTGGTATAAGAGTTATGTCATTTCACCAACTATAACTGTGCGTAAAATGCAGCGAGAAAAAATGTTACGTTAATCGAAAAATTTTTTCGGCTGCCACTTCAGCAACACAGTTTGAGATCATCATTCTTTGTCGATTTGCCACTCGTAGGGTTAAGGAAATATTTTATGAGAAATCTAGCTAGGTAAATGGAAATTCACTGAGTATGCAGGTTTGCTGTGGCGAGGGTATTTTCCTTACTTTTTTAAAAAGCCTATAGAGTTTATTCAGTATTTAAAAGTTGGAGTTAAAGTCAGCTCGAACACATGTGTAACTTTGTTGTCCAAAATGGCACCTAAAAGAAAGTATCGGGTGCAAAGCATTAAGAAAAGGGGCATTTTGAGCTACAGAATCCAAAACATAAACTTGTATCAAACAAAGTGGTACGGTTAAATGTTGTTTCTGAACCTGTTGGTGGATGTGTGGTGGATTTTGTACAATAGATGTAAAGATCAAATTTTTCTCTTTTGCGCCCTCTTCCCGTTGCAAAGCACATGTATAGTAGCTAGTTTATTATGTTATTAAAGTAAAAGTGAAACAGTCAAATTTGTGGTCATTGTTTAAGACATTTAACCGAATAAAAATATAGGTATATGGTACATCAAAATTAAGGTTAAGAGTGTTTAGATTTGCCGAAAATTATTGGTAGGAATGAATTTCCATAGGGCTTTGGCCCACACGCCGATTTTCAATAGGCTACGCCTTAAATGCTTCCAAAGTTTAAATTATTTAATTAATTAAATGAAACAGCTGGTCCATGCAATTTACGGGTATTTGTTTATAGAGTTGAAAGGGGTTGGGGCTTTTTTTACATTGTGGATATTTGTGTGTTGTTTAGGAAGAGGGTCATGTTTGATTAACAAAAGGTAGTGAAAGTTTTATAGAATATTTCTCATAGTTTTCTTTGTAATTTATATAAATAATAAACTACTAGTAAAAAAGCTTGACTGAAATTAAAGAATTAAGGTTAAACATATTTTTCTTGAAACATCAATATCAATCTCTTTTTGCAATTTCTACATTGAGATCCTTGTAAAACATTTTAACTTATTTTCACACGGTTGATTAAGACGTGTATTTGTTTTTTCCAGCATAACCCCCAGTGAAAGTGAAGGAGAGCGTTCACCTAACTCTGAGCTTCGCCGAGTGAGTGTTGGTGCTAACCTGACGCCAGGCAGCAGTGTTGTCACCTCTATGGATGAGTCTTCATCTCTTACACCATTCATACCTCACAGTGATTATTATTTAAGGTAATTATTGTATGACTGTAACAAAGCCAGTTATTGATGTGGTAAGGTCTTTAATTTAGTGAATCTTATTATTTATCACGGTTGTGTACACTTGAATAAAACTATTTTCTTGCCGTTTGATTGTGATACTGTGATCTATTTTCTTAAAGATATATATAAAAAAAAAAACAAAAAAAAACTCTTGATTTCAGTCACAAAATCACAAAGATTTTTCTTATCATACAAAAATGAGGGATTATAAACTTTCAACCTTATATTTAGAGATATTTAGAGGAAATTGAATGCTGTTCTAGAGCAATTTTCTCTAAAAATAATTTAAACACACTCAACTCCCAATTAACTGTAACTGGATTAAACGCAAATCACTGTATCCAGCTCTCTCAATGTCATAAACCTTCTAGAGATGTAAGTTATTGTTGTTTGCCAGCAACGCAACGGCAATGTTTTTCGCCCGCCAATAACAGGTTGCCGAATCCTGTTATTTCAGCCACACTGCCAAGAATTCGTTGTCCAGAGTCCGTTGTCAATGGCTATTGTGTCCCAGCAATAGTTTTTATTTTTATTTTGTGTTGGATGCTACTAAACATAGACTTGTTTGTTATTTCATATTGTTAAGATTGCATAGAATTGATCAAATTTATTTTTGAATGTAGTATTTTACAAAGAATATGTAAATAAATTAGGTATTTTGCTAAACCTTATCTTCTTAATAGGTATTTTAGCTATTGCAACGGCTAAATTAATAAAATATGTAGAAATATTATCATAATTTATAACATAATAATAATTGAAAACCTCAAGTTTAAGTAAAAATTATGACAATAATTTGAAATATGTAAATGTATAAATATCATTATCTACTTAATTAAAAGCATTACTAATTACCAGCAATCACTGGAAAATGTACTGTGGAATGTCGTTTTTTCAAGATGATGCCTAAGATTTGACACGGTCGACTTTTAACTAAATGATTGTCCAACATGTCACGAGCATCACTTTTCTTTCATCGTTCACAATGCTAAAATAACCCCACAGAAAAACTGTTGAGGCCCAATTATTCCCCTTCAATGATATACAGGGTGGAACGAAGTTAGTGTTAAAAAATTTTATGTGTTAAGCTACTAAGTATTGGTGACAAAATGGCACCAATTTAAGTTTCCATACCCTCACAGGTAGGGAATAATAGACAATTTAAGATTTTTTCAAAATATTTGTACTTACTTACATAAAATGGCCATAAGGGCATTAAACATTTTTTTTTCTTCCAAATTCATTGTCATTTTCAGAATCCTCGTTAAATTTCCAATAGTAATAGTACAAATTCATTGAGATTAAACATCAGCATAAGCCCTTATTTGACCATGGAAGTTTGAATTTGTGATTTTGTATAAATAAGTAATAACTTTTTCCAAAGTTTTTCTATACTACACTGGACTGTAGAGAGTGTCAAATATTACTAAAAACTTCTGCAGTTAATAACCTTTAAAATGATGTATAAACATCTACTGTTCCTTTGATTTGTCGTTCTCAAATTTAAGAGTTTCTCATGAAAAACACGGAACGGCTAATGTTTAATTTCCTTTAAAAAAACCATGTATTGGCTTTTATGATATGGCAGCAGCTGCTTTAAAAATCATGTTTAAATGGGTATTTTTGCAATTTTAGAATCCTTGTAATATTCCTAATAAGAATATTGAGGAATTGTTAGGATTAACACCTTATGAACCTATGTTTTGTGATGAATTTTCATTTACGGGGTTTTTTTCTTATTTATTGGAATAAATTAAATATCGTTTACGGTGTTAGTTCTATGGCACATTCAACCGATGTGCGAGATTGATTTAAATTTAAATACACAACTTGAATGATAATGATGGGTCCTATGGTGTGGTTTGCTGGCATGCCAGGTCGCCAGACCCCAGACCTAAGTCCACTAGACTTGCTTTGTGTGTTATGTAGAGTACTTGGTCTACTCATCTTTAGTGGAAGATAATCAGAAAATTAACTACTGGATAATGAATGCAGATGTGCTAGTCAGAGGAACGTTGTATTTTAATGTTACTGTTGGCGCCACGTGCAAAAAGAGCTCGGCTGTGTATCTAAGAGGAGATTAAAAAAAAACTCGAGTAGTTGGCATCAAATAGAATGGAACTATTAAAACGTCAAGGAAGTAAGGAACAGTGTCTTAAGTTTCGAATATTGTGTGTTTTAGAATTAACTTTTATTTTTTTGTATAAATAACTAAAACTAAGTATTTTTTAGGTGTTAACAATTATTTTAGTTAAGAAATATATCACTTGACTGAGTTATTTCCATTAGCATATGTCCTAAGCACTACAATCAATTAATTGGTATACTATACTTAGGTTAATTTTCGGTATTCGGTGAACATATTGACGAAATTGTAAAGTGTAGTATCTACATAATTTTATAGGCTACTCCATTGGAAGTATTTGCTTATGCTTAAAAAAATCTTAAGTTAAATGTACCATGTGTAACTTTAAACAATATTCAATGTATTCAAAAAATAAAAATAAAACTAATTTAACATGTTTTTACAAAACATACGTTTATACGGATGTTAATCCTAATAGATCATTAATAGTCTTACAATAAATCTCACAAGGATTCTAAAACCTACAATAGACCCTATTCAAATATAACTGTTATTGCAGCTATTGCCATATTATTTAAGCAAATACATGTTATTTTAAAGGAAATTAAACATTAGCCGTTCCGTGTTTTTCATGAGAAACTCTTAATTTTGAGAACGACCAATCAAAGGAACAGTAGATGTTTATACATCATTTTAAAGGTTATTAACTGCAGAAGTTTTTAGTAATATTTGACACTCTCTACAGTCCAGTGTAGTATAGAAAAACTTTGGAAAAAGTTATTACTTATTTATAAAAAATCACAAATTCAAACTTCCATGGCCAAATAAGGGCTTATGCAGATGTTTAATCACAATGAATTTGTACCATTACTATTGGAAATTTAATGAGGATTCTGAAAATGAACATGAGTTTGGAATAAAAACAAAGTTTAATGCACTTATGGCCATTTTATGTAAGTAAGTACAAATATTTTGAAAAAATCTTAAATTGTCTGTTATTCCCTACCTGTGAGGGTATGGAAACTTAAATTGGTGCCATTTTGTCACCAATACTTAGTAGTTTAACACATAAAATTTTTTAACACTAACTTCGTTCCACCCTGTATAATCAATAGGGGTGGGCGAGTAGTGATTTTTCAATTTGAGTCGAGTATTTGAGTAAAAACTCGAGTATCGAGTCGAGTCGAGTAGTTGGGCGTTAAGTAGGCCTAGGCCCAGGGTTTAAAGCTGCGGTAGTATTTTTAGCATCTTGCTATTCACAACTTAAAAATGATAAGTTTACTTTGTTTTGCAGGCTAGGCCTATGGCAAATTTTCTACAAATAATATTGAAAGATGTAATGTTCAAACAAATGTAATTAGCCTACTGGAATTTTTGTTTTAAATGCTTAAGTTATTGATTAATATTTTTTCTACAGTTAACTTAAGTTAGTTTTTGGGGTACAGTTTCTTAACTGGGCTACGCTAATATTGATTGAAACTATCGATTCGATTAGTAAACCTTCATGCGATTTTTTCACCATCAGCAAGTTTGGATGGTTAGGTTAGGTTATGATAGTTTAATTTTATAATAGATATATTTTAAAATATCGATTATTAATGAATATTTTCAATTTGATAGTTTCAATCAATATTAGCGTAGCCCAGTTAAGAAACTGTAGGCCTACCCAGTTTTTGTCTTTGCAGAGAGAGTTTGCAGCATTTTGCTGAAACAAATTTCATCCTAGCCTAAACCCTGCCTAGGCCTAAATAGGTACCTAGTTTAAGTACTTATACCAAATTTTCTTAGTTATATGGTTACTAATTATTAGTAGGCCTACCTCCTACCTTAGGCCTAGTAAAAAATTTTGCCTAGACTACTTGTTGGCTGCAGCATTAAATTATTTAGGCCTACACATCACTTGTTATTGTGTGTCCTTCATCACTTCCTACGTCGTGGACCTGTTTCCCTCCCTTCCCATAGCATTTTAGGATTGCCAATACCCTTATCTAATCGTCATAAACAGTTCCCACACTCCGGACTGCTCGCCTTTACTACTTCCTTCCTTGCTAAGTCACGGACAAGTTTCCCTCCCTTCTCATAGCATTTTATGATTGCAAATACCTTAATCTTATCGTCATAAACAGATCCCACACTCCGGGCAACTCTCCTTTACTACTTCCTTCACCACTTCCTACGTCGCGGATCTGTTTCCTTCCCTTCCCATAGCATTTTAGGATTGCAGACCTTAATCTAATCGTCATAAACAGATACCACACTTCCCTATACTTCGCACTGCTAGCCTTTACTAGGCCTACAATGTATCGAGTATTCTTCAGTATAATCTTTGCTCCATAGCAACAAGTGATGTTTTCCCTTTTGTACTGTATTTGTAATTTGCTAGTATACTGTGGGTAGTTGGCTTATTATGAACACATGCTACAACTTTAAGTCTTTGTTTACTTTTTCCTTGTTATTTAATTCAACCAACATGGTTACTTAGCAACCCATAAGACTAATGTTAAAAAAATGTGACTTTCAGTTTCATTTTTCTACGTTATTAGATTTTTGTTGGCAGTTCTAACTGTAGTAAACTCGTTTTTAGGCCAAAAATAATATATTTACAACATTTGAAGAAAATCGTCGGAGCCGTTTTCGAGATCTTGGTACAAGCAAGCAAGCATACATACATACAAGCAAACATTGCTCGTATTAGAGTATAGGATATAATTTTAAATTTTACTTGTTTATTACTTTTAATCAACTATTTGTCATTTTATTAAATCAATAGTCAGCATGCTAATCTGCTTATTGATGTTGTTAAAATTACTTGTATTAAGTGTCGAGTTAAGTTCTTAGAATAATACGTAGGGACACAGATCCTCTCATAACTCAGCAGTCCTGTTGTCTGTGGAGCAAGTTTAATCAAAATGTATAATTGTGTTCCATAGTTTGATTAGTAATGCCTGTGTTTGCTGCAGTGAGGATCCCAATATAACAGCCATCAACATTGTGAGGGACGTACTGTACGGCACCAGAGAGAACGTCAACATGATCCACGAGGTGTACCGTCAGGCGTTCCTGCTCAACTTCACCTACTCCCCAGCCATCAGGAGGGCCATAACAGTCTACAAGGACTGGATACAGATGAATGTGAGGAGCTCAACATTCATACATGTCTCCATGTGTTTGTTTATTTGGTTCAGCCAAGATATTTAAATTATGTAGATAAAAGCAAGGGATGCACTGCATAAGACTAACTTTTAAGTAAAATTTAGGTATTTGATATAAATAGCTTCCACTGAGTAGTAAGTTATATGATTTATTTATACTAAATTATCTTGTCCTAAATATTATCTACTTTGTGACGGAGAATCTCACTTGTAAGTAAGATATTTGTTTACGGTCTATTTCTAAGATGTTACTGTTGTGTTCTGTGTTGTTTTTTTTTTTGAGTTTTTGTTTGTTACTGTTGTTGTGTTGTGGTGGTGTTCAGGTTCCTGAACTGCCACCTTTCATGCTGGAACCTTTGGACAGTCAACGGACTTCTACTGAATACACCAACATGGAGGTAAATACCCTTGCCGCAGCAAACCTGCCGACTAAGCAAATTTCCATTTGTAGGAATTGATTTTCAATTAAATCTATTTAAATAACATTAGGTTTAACGAGTACCTAGGTTTGCTGCTACAAGGAAACTGTTTAAGTGGGGTTTTTAGTAAAATATTAATAGCTTAGTATACAATAATTAAATTTGCCAAGTTTTATCAAAATATATCCATAAACAAGCAAACTACATTTTACAATATTCTCCATAAGATTAACATGGGAATTTTAAATTTACAATTTTGCTTAATTTTATCCGTTACCAATAACCATACAAAAACACTTTGACATACTAAATTATTTGTTTTTTTTTTAAGCTCTTTAAAAAGGTCTAGAGAGAAATTGGAAAATTTTGTGTTTTGAGGGTAAAAAAATGAGAAAACCCATTTTTTACCCCATAAAATCCCCTGTAAAACCCCGTTCTCATGGTCCGATCATGCTGGTTCGCGACCTCATTCAAGTTTATCCTGCCTTACACCTTTAAACCAAATTTCATCAAAATCGGACAAAAATTACTCAAGTTATCGCGTTCACGGACGTATATTTCATATATATAAAAATTTGAACGAATAGTGTTTTTGGCATCTGGGGACATCAAAATGAAAAAGTAAATCGGTCCCGGGCCTAGATCTTACCGTGCCACCTACGGTAATAGGGGGTAGCGGATTTCTACCCCCGGATATTTACCCCCATGAAAAAATGCCTACGTCATTTTGACGTCACGAGGGGCCTATACACGATTGAGAAACAGCCCGCGATTGGAAATCTACCCTCGGACATCTACCCCCAGACATCTACCCCCGGACATCTACCCCCGGAAATCTACCCCTGTGGTCAGCTACGCTACGTATCGGCCAAGATGCATTGTTATAATTGATTTTATAATTTGGTTTATGTAAATAAACGGCTTTTCGGTTATTCATTAGCTTCTAATATCCAGTATAAAGCATGCGATATGTCGTCGTCATGTTTAACATTGCCACGACCTAAACACAGTACAAAGAGAAAAGATTCGAATGATAACTACTAGTCATCGATCTCTATTACTACAGAGATCGATGTCACTAGTTAACATTTAAGTCGAAATTTGGAAACGACCACTGATCGAATAGGTACAGTATTTTACATATTTTATTTACGTTTCTAAATAAGGTTATAACAAATAACATTTATCTTATTTTATTGGGATTAAAACAACTACAAGATTCTGCAGTTTAAAAAAACTAGGTATTCTGAAATCAATATTTTTTTCTAAATATGCTACTATGAATATGCTTTCTTATTATTTACTTTTAAATATTTTTGATGATATCATCATTTTGGTGACACACCTGTTGTGTTGATTGGCATCGACTTGGGGTATAATATTGCCCAGGAAGAATAAAGTATTTTTTGAGCTTTCGTTTTACAAAAAAAAATTTTAATTCGCATAATAAGCTAATGAATAACCAAAGAGCCATTGATTTACATAAACCAATTAATGAAATCAATTACAACAATGCATCTTTACTGATATGTAGCGTAGCTGACCACGGGGGTAGATTTCCGGAGGTAGATTTCCAGTCGTGGGCTGTTTCTCGACCGTGTATAGGCCCCGCCCCTCAAAATGACGTAGGCGTTTTTTCATGGGGGTAAATATCCGGGGGTAGAATTCTTCGACCCAGTAATAGCTACTTCCCTTTAGGGAAATTCGCTAAAAGTAGGCCATTTCAGTAAAGCTACCAAAGAAATTTGTATGGGATATTATTTTTTTCTAAATTAAGAGTATTCAACCTTCAAACTAAAAACCTACTGTAATTCTTCTCTAAATATTCATATTTAGTCTAAAATATTATTATTCACAGTAAACTTAAATGCAATAGCCTCTTAACAAAGCTTTTTTATTGTCAACTATTACATTTGAATACAATATATTGAACTATTGTTAGTTTGTTGGAGTATACCTTACCTGTAAAAAGACCAGAATAGTTAAGCCATCCTGCATACTAAAAATGGTCATTTTATCAAGACCATTAACATATATGACAGATATAATTTCATTTGTGAATTAATTATGTTGGGTCCCGTTAAATTTGATCCAGTGAATGTGATATTAGCCCACAACAAAGAATCATAATTATTTAGCATTAAATAAAGTGCTTTTATGTGCTTTGGAATAGTGATGTTTTCAATGCTTCGGAAAACCATGCCATTTTGTAAATAGTTCATGTTGTTGGATTCAAATTTATTACTGATGATGGAATGATGTAATGGTAATCATTTAGTTATGGAGCTATAATGCATGGAAATGTCTGTTTCAATGTTTTACTTGTAATTTTTATATTCACCAAGCTAAGATATTTCACAAGAGTTAAATTATCATCAATTTACCTTACTTTGCCTTTCCGTTTTAGTCACCAGATGAAGTTGGAAGGCAGAATAGGCTAAGAAATGACTCGTACATTGGAGCGATAAACAAAGAAAATCTTTTGGTGCGAGCTGGTCTACAGGTAATTTAGAAAAAAAATTGTGTTTGATTCCATTCCTTATAAAGAAAACCTACAGACTGAGCGAATTATAATTTGTCTGATTCTATTTTTACTTAATTATTTCCATACACAAGTCAATATTTATTCCCCTTTTAAATAAGCTTAGTTTTATTGAGTACTTATGTAAAGAGTAAACACAAGGTTAGGAAGTACTTAAAAAGGAGAAATGACTCACAGAGTTTTTTTTCCAGGTAGATAAATCATAGACAAAGAGTGTAAATATGCATGTAAAGTTTAAAATAATAAGTTAGTTAGTTAGTTGTATTTAAATACCTATTAGTCTATAAAAAGTATTCAAATCTTCTATATAAATAAAATTAGAGTTTTGTCTGTACATTGCTCAGAATTATATATTTTTAGGTTATTTTTATGTTGTATACATTAAAGAAGCAGAAACAAGTCTTATCTCTATTTCTGTCTGTCTGTCTTTCTGTCTGTCTATAACACTCAAGATGGCATTTTACGCTCTCTTCTCCAGGAAAACGAGAGTACCTATCAAGATCCAAGTCATTTTAATGTATTCACTGGATTGGCGAGAGTGTCTTTAGCCATTAAAATATGGCCTCACTACTTTGTAAATAAAATTACGGACGTTCAAAAATGCAGTTTTGTGCGATTTTTGTCAAGTTTTCGTCCAATTTTTATCACATAATCATCTATGAAATAACGAACAGCTGTTCGGATCAAGATTATTTTTTCTAGCTGTCACTGATATGTTTACAAATGTTGTTTACAAACACCGCAACCATTTCTGATCACGTTTTGAGAGCAAATCCCAATATAGGCCTATCGATGATCCCAACCAAGTGAGATTAAAAACATTTTTCTTTCATAACGGATTTAATTAATCGCAAGTGCAATAATATAGTGTAATCATAATTAAATTAAATAACTATGCATCATTCAGGTCAGGAACCAGAGATTCTTTGTGTGTAAAATTGTTCTTGAGTTTTGATAACCAGAAAGAAGACCTTGAATCAGTGTTGTATAGGGCTGGGAAACTTACATTTATTAAATCATCGTCGCCAATAGCTTACAAACAAGGATTACACTCATTGACATTCAATGTTGGTTGTGTAAAGTGTTAAGTAAAAAATCACAACTGCAGTGGGTGATTGTAACAGAGGTTTACGGATGATGCTAAACTCGCTTTTCCAATGTGTCACTTTCTGTTTCTACTCACTGTGTGATGCAATCGCTGGACCATACAGCCAATAGGCCCATAGCCCATCTCTTGGGTGCGTACGCCTACCTGTATTCCAATTTGATTGATTCAATCATTACCGTACATCATTTTGTCAACCAGAAGAAAGTGTTAAATGGTGAGGTTAAAGTGGTAATTTAAATACTTTTAACCATTGTGGAAAGTAACTTTCAATTATAGGCCTACCTTAAACCGGGTTTTCCTAGACGCGGAAGAAGAGCGCGGAGAGCGGAAAAGCGATTAACATGGCATTCCGCTTCGCTTCTAAGAAAACAGTAACATTAAATTACTTAAGACAAGAGGAGTCGGCTCTCCGCGTTCCTCTCTCTGCACTCCGGCTCCGCGCCTAGAAAACCCCAGCTTTAGGGCTATGCCTCATAGAGATCTATGAAGCATTTTTTAGTGTAATCATTGGATTTAACATATGGACCAACACGATCCGGGTGACATTTAATTGTGAAACATTTGTTTTGGCTTGAAACTGTCAGATACTGTATTTGCGAAGGTTTATATATAATAGTTTTCCCAGCATATCTGAAAATATGCAAACCAACTGCTGTTCTTAATATAAGAAGGTTTCAACTGAATACTATAAGATCCCCGTGAGTAGAACGGGCACACAGCTAGTAATAACATAAAAGAAAATACAAGACGTGATGAGACAGGTAACTAAACTCCAGGAACTTTGGGTGCAAGAGGTGATATACAGGGGCGGTATCTCCGCTACACAATCCTTAATAGAATTTCAACTTAGGGTCAAGGGTAGTGAGGGACGATTTTGACGAGTAAAATGATGTCAAGTCAGTTGCTAGAAAGACTTGTTTACCTAACACAGGTTTAAGTTATGTGACTGCCAACCAGCAAAAACAAATATTTCCACTCAAATTATGTTTTAGGGATGGTCAAGTCTCAAAATTTCGGGAAATTTTAAATCTCGTTACACGAGACGAGATTTCTTTTTAGCCGAGATTTTTATCGAGACGAGAATAAAAAAAAAAAAAAAAATTAAAAACGCCTGCAGAAAGTCAATGCAATACCCGGAATACAGGAGCGTGTTGTAGTTGCGTTTCCTTTGCGAAGGCGTTCTTATTTAATTAATTCCTTAAATGTAAATATTACTTTAATTATTTTAATAATATTACTTTTATAACATTTGAGAAGTTTTGTTAAGTGTAAGCAGTGTGAGGAATGTTTTATTACTATAAAAAGTCAAAACAAGTAACTATTTTATAAAAACTAATAATATTAGTTTTTATAAAATAGTTACTTGTTTTGACTTTTATTGCTATTATATTGATATTATTGCTTTTATTTTATGATTTATTTTATTTTAGGATAAGTTGAACTCTATCCTAACTGATATCACTATGTTTCCTAATCGTAGGCATTTTAATAAGTTAAGCGGGATTAATAAAAAAATGTTATGCTGATGTTTTTTAATAAAAGATTGTAAATATTCTCGCCTATTATCATTATTTTTGTATTTAAACAGTCATCTAACAATGTTACAAAATCAGGTAAAAATTTTGAACGTGCATTTCCCGTTGTGTATGAGAAGGGAAATCCCGTCTCGATCTCGTCTCGAAATTTTATGAGAAATAAAAAATCTCGTCTCGTCTCGTCTCGAACTAAAAATCCAATCTCGTCCATCCCTATTATGTTTGGAAATTTATTTGTTATAAATATAGCCATCTCACAAAAATATCAAAAAGCACAATTTTTTTAAGAAATCATAATTAAAAAAAAAATATTTGTTTTCTATAATGTAGATGGATTTATAAAACAATTACCCCCGCTGCAGCAAACGTGAAAACTAAGCAAATTTCAATTTTAATAAAATACGCAAAAGTTTGAAATTTATCCTCCAATAATTTTGAAATTATTGGAAGCATTCACAATGTAATGTGAAACATGAAAACATTATATAAATCAACAAAGCTTAATAGAAAATGTAATGAAACTAATAATTTGCAGAACGTTCTCCAAGTATTCATCACTCATGCCGCTAATGTGTTCTTGCTGGAGATTAGCCAAGAGTTCCCTGTGCTACTGGAGGAGCAGGTGGACACTTGCAAGAGGGTCCTCAACATCTACCGCTACATGGTCATGCATACTCACATGGAGGCCAAGACTTGGTACAGTATCTAGCCAACCTTCTGTGTTGTTTAACCATATCCCTATAGATGATCAAGTACTGTCCGTGTGATACGACTTTACACCATAGTGGGAGTGTCAAGACAGTTCCTTTGCCACCCCTGACTGTACTCAGAAAATACCACGAATCCTAGAAAAATACCGGTATGGATCATAAACATAAACAAATGACGTTGTTGGCCCGAATCCTATACTAACAGCATTAGTATATGTTTTGGCAGTTCCATTTAAGCAATGTTAAATATTGTTTATTTTCGGGCCAAAAACGTCATTTGTTTATGTTTATGATCCATACCGGGTCTTTTCTAGTATTCGTGGAAAATACTCTGTCCGACACAAAACCAAGCATTCTAGTCTTGACTGAACACGGACTGAAAAAAACAGAGCTAGAAGCTACAAAAATTCCCGGCTACTCTTTAATTACCCACTTTAGTAGAGAAGAACATAAACTTGGAGGTGTTGCAATATATTCCAAGGAATCCCTTGCTGATACAGTATCAGCTATTAACATATCAAACACATGCCAGGAGTTAATTTTCGAAGCAGCAATGATTCGCATGCAGACAACAAAGAAAAAGGATATCTACATCCTGGGAATCTATAGACCACCGATCGAAAATGCAAGAATTGCCCTTGACCTCCTATCAGACACGCTAGAACTACAAGAAGTACACAAGAAAAATCTCATACTCATCGGTGACATAAATATTGACAGGCTCACCCAAGATTCCAAAAACACCATGCTGGAAGAAGAGTTAACCACACAAAACATCTGGAGATTTCCTCTAGAGGCCACCAGAATAACCCATGACACAGCCACTTCAATAGACTGTATATGCTCAAACATACCATATGCGTATATTACTGGACAAGTTGTGCATACTGGTCTATCTGACCACACTGCGCAGCTGTGCCTGCTGAAAACACACCAAGAAGACACTTCCCAAAGATTTGTAATGAAAAGAAGCCTAAACAACACAAACCTAAACAATCTAAAGGCTCACCTCCATTTACAAAATTGGGAACATGTTTACTCTTCACCGAATCTTGAAACCTCCTACAACAAATTTCATAATATTCTTCAAACAGCACTGGATTATACATGCCCATTAAAGAAAACTAAAATTAGTACAAACAAAAAACATATGAAGTACTACGATCCTGAAGCAAAATACCTTAAAGAGAACTTTTTGAAAGCTCTGCAAAAGTTTGAGTTAACGAACAGAAATGAAGACAAATTAGAAATGATTAATAGAAAAAGGATATACGACATGAAACTAAGAAACCTAAAAATGTCCTCATGGCAAGTTATAAACAAGGAAAGGAAAGGAAAATGTGAAGAGAAAACCCTTACAGAATTAGAAATAAATGGCAAACTCACAAACGACACAAAAGAAATGGCCGAACACTTCAACACATTCTTCTCAAATATAGCAGAAAATACCCTTGACCAAAACAGAGCAATTGTTATAGACCCTGAAACAGTGCTGAATGGAGAGGAACCAGTCTGCCCAATACACCTTACCCTAACTTCAACATCCTATAAAGAAGTTAAAACGATAATAAACTCCCTAAAAGCCAAAACATCAAGTGGAATAGATGAGTTTTCCTCTAAGATGATAAAGCACTGCTCTCAAGAACTCAACTCTCCTCTGGTTTATCTTATAAATAAATCATTTAAAGAAGGCAAATTCCCATCCACCATAAAAGTCAGTAAAATATACCCCAAACATAAAAAAGGACCAACTGAAAATGCTCAAAACTACAGGCCCATCCCTCTCATCTCCAGTTTCTCTAAAATCATAGAAAAAATTGCTCTGGCTAGATTAATGGCACATGTTAATCATAACAAACTCTTAACTGACAGCCAACATGGCTTTCGGAAGAATAAATCTACATCCTCAGCTATAACAGCACTAATTGAGTACGTCCTAGACCAGATAGAAAACGAACAATACATTTCCGCCATCTTCCTTGATTACAGTAAGGCTTTTGACTGCCTGGGCCACGACCTGATATGCAAGAAACTCGAAAGACTCGGTATAAGAAACTCTGCGCTAGAATGGTTCAAAAGCTACCTAACGGGACGTTCACAAGTCGTGGAACTGAAAAACTCATCAAATGAAGTCACAGAAAGTTTCAAATCTTCAAAAAGCAAGCTGACGAGAGGAGTTCCACAAGGCTCTGTATTAGGCCCGATTCTATTCATCTTATTGACTAATGACTTCCCCAAACAAATTGAGAGTGAAAATGCTGTTGCAATCATGTATGCAGATGACACAACCATTTTGATCAAGGACAACACAGCCCAAAACCTTTACCTTAATTCAAAATCGATCCTAAATAAAGCTATCCTCTACTCAAAGAACAATGACTTAGCAATAAACCCCATAAAAACTACAACTCTGAATTTCGGTAAGAAAAAAGACATAGTCCCTCAATTAGAGGATGTAACAATAGAAAATCACACAAAATTTCTCGGTGTTATCCTTGATAACAAACTAACATGGAAAGAGCACATCAACCACTTAAGCAAAAAAATCAGTACTGGAATATATGTCGTCAGAAGAATAAACTACATAGGCGGACAAAAACTCCGTGGCCAAAACAGCTTACTTCGCACTGGTAGAGTCGCATCTTAGATATGGCTTGACAGTGTGGGGAGGAACTTCAACAAAAAATATGAATCGAATTCTTGTCCATCAAAAGAAAGCCATAAGAGCCCTCGCCAACCTTGTCCCACCACAGACTTGCAGACTAGCATTCGCAAACCTAGGAATCCTCACAGTGGTGTCTCTCTACATACTTGAATCTATAAAGTATGTGAATGAAATAAACCCCCCAAGAAACCGAGACCTGCACCACTACAACACCCATCATGGCTCCAAATTTGCACTACCAGTTCACCGAACAACTCTTTGGGAGAAAAAACCTTCCTACACCGGCTGCAAGCTGAGGAACCATCTACCTGACTACCTGAGAGACCTGACTGGCAACAAGCTACACCAGGAGTTCAAGAAGTGGCTAATCGCAAGACCCTTCTACTCAATAAAGGAATTTAATGAAAATTAACATGTACAATTCACTATTGTATTGACACTATTGTAATTCTTGACGAATTAACAATAAAGAATATTGTATTGTATTGTATTGTATTGTAAAAACAATTTTTACGTTTTAATTCCTCTTGGCAGCTTTCTGTTGACAATAAATGTTTGACTTCTTAAACTTTTTTGGATTAGGCCTGGAAATATTGATGTTATCAAACAAGGAGATCAAGGATAATAAGGAATCAAGGTTTTAAATTTGTACTCACAAACCCCTGACGGGTTTTATCCAGGGATAAACAGATGGGTGACATAGATTAAACACAATGCTGTCATAGACCTAGGATACTGCAAGTAGAATTACTATCCTTTTGTAAAATCTAAAAAGAAAAAGTTGTTTGTGTTACGTTTGGATGCGCTGATATAGGCAAAATATCACTTTTATTTCTACTAAATTCTGTATCTTATCGTTTGAATAAATGAATATGGAAAATTACGATGTACATATATTCAATGAAGGTGGTTAATCATCACGGATATTAGAACGGATAACGGTATGGATAATAAACATGGAAAAATTAGGCCACTAGCTTACTAGCGTGTTTACTTTTTTAAATTCCTTCTACAGGTGACAAATGTTCTTTTTCCAAATAAATGCTATTTAACTTTACAGCTGTTTTAAAATAAACTATATGTTATTATTTTTACTTTTCTTTGTTTACTAATTTATTTAGCAATTACTGCAGTGAAATTGATATAAAGGGTAAGTATGGACGATTTATTTAATGATATCAGGACTATGTCGACATATCAAATTTTTTGTTGGTAATGCAAATGTCAATTTCTGTATTAGATCTCTAAAAGACTGTCCAATAAGCTGTAGGGTGTCAGTATAATCAAAATCTGATTCATACCATATACCATATTATCCCAGTTTAGTACTGTATGGTTCAGAAACTTGGGCCCTGACCAAAGTACTGAAAAACCTTATTGCTGGGTTTGAGAATAGAGAACAGATCAAATATACAGACTATAGCAAGATAATGGTGGCTTAATGGTGGTTGGGATACGAAAGAACAGACATCTAAGACGAATCTTTGAACACCCAGATATATGGGTGCTTTCCAGAAGTAAAAGGCTCGGATGGATAGGCTATGCGTGGAGGAGAGGAGATACATCAACTTTAAAAAATTTATTCCAAGGAGTACCACAAGTAAGACGACCACTTGGAGGACCAAGCAATGAAAGACTTCTCCAGACTGGGACCAACATTAGAAGAGGCAAGGGAAGAAGAGAATGGGAGGCCAAAATCCTCTTAAGGTTTCAAAGTGCTTTTTTTTTGCTAGCTTGTAGGTAGGCTTAATCTATGTTCATCTTGCTTTACTATATACACTATTTACATATATACAGACAGTGGCCACTGAGGTAAGATAAGTACTCTTTAAGTGAAAGTATGCAAAAGGTTATAGAACAATGCAATAGGACCGCCAATCCAACTTCAAGGCTTTTCAAATCAATACAATCGCTGTTTTATTGTAAAATTATCGGATTTAAAATGCATATTGTATAGGCCTAATAATCGCATGAAAGAAATAGGTGGACATGTCATATTTGATTACAATATAATTTTCAATTTTCTCTATTAAAACTGCCATAATTTTTCTTTTTGCCTGTAAACTAGCTGTTCTGAGGTATACTCAGTTTTAATCGACTTCTTGATTCTCGTACGTACAACAGCTAGTTATGTTTAGTTTGGGTCTCCCTAAAAGTAGAGAGGTTTCTATGGACCCAGCATGCTATTTCCAAAATGTAGTGATCGTAAAAAGTTAGAACTTGAAAAATTTGAAACAGTTTTTTACTAGGGGTTCTAGGGGGAACTTTGCCAATAATTCGTACTACTTTTTTTGCAATTTAAAAATCTTTTATGAATGAAGAAAGTTACCCCAGATCAAAATACCATATGTCAATAATGATGAGAAATATGCATGATATATTATTAGCTGGGTTTCTAGACGCGTTACTTGTGAGATTATTCTTATTGAAAAAATGCAAGAGACTAATTTTTTTCAATTTGGGGTGCCCAGTTAAGATTTTTATTCAAAATTAATCCGAGGAAGTTTACATTTTGTTGTGGAGATAATTGATGATTTGATAGTATAATGTGATTTGAATCATCTTCCCTGTAGTTAGCCAAAAAGTTTATGATTTGTGTTTTTTTCCACATTTAGGGCCAGACAATATTGACCCTTTGTGGCACACCGCATTGCACTTTATCCCAAGATGAATTTACTTGTTGAACATTTTTGCTGATTTTAGTTCTCTGATATCTATTAATTAAATAGGAAGAAAACCATAGTTTTTGTTTTTCTACAGCTCCAAATTTACCTAGCTTTTCAATTAAAATATTGTGGTTAACACAGTCAAAAGCGCTGGATGGTCGCACAGCACACCCGCAGCCTTCTGCGGCTCATCCAGCGACCCACCTATATGATTAACCATTTATGTTATTGATGTTTTGGTACTAAGTTCTTTTCTGGATCCAAATTGTGATATATTAAATATATTATTGTTTTCCATATAATTTGTTAGTTGTACTTCAAATGCCTTCTCATATATCTTAGAAAAAACACGGCAGTAAAGCTACCGGACGATAATTCTTCAAATCATTAACACAATTTACTTGTCAGTAAGTTATTGATTTTTCTACAATAGTAATCACAAATAATTATATCTTCTATATATTTCAGGGAACAACTGCTCTTAGTTCTTCTACAGATCACATCTTTAATTCTAAGCAAAGCCCCACCAAAAAGGAAGGAAGAAACTCTTGGAGGCAAATTGGCTCCTGCCATTTTTCAGGTGTGTAATGATAAATCTCGTATTTTCTTATATAAATTTCTCTGAAAGAATTATCGTACCAAGAAAAATTCAAAGTTTGTTGTGTGTTTTGCACCAAGTTTATGATATTTTATATATATTTTTCTTTTATCCTGTAGCATAGTATAGTAGTGTACAGTTGAATTAACATGTGTTGTTTGTGGCTGCAATTTAAAGTCAAATCTTTGTTCTTCAGACCCTGATAGTGACTTGGATTAAGGCCAACTTGAACGTGGTTATCTCTTCCGAGTTGTGGGACCAGTTTCTGGCTGTACTCAGCTCTCTAACTCAGTGGGAAGAACTAATTAGAGAATGGGCTGTGAGTATATCTAGACTGGCTGCTACCAGTGCTTCGCAACAAGTTTAACATGTAAACTAAACATATCTTGTAACAGATCTGTCAACCTGGGAGGAATTACAGGCGGGAGTGACCCCCCAGTTGCAGAACATTTTTGAAAATTTAAGCCTGAAAAACAGGTTTTTAACCATTTTTACTAACGTATGAATAGTTTAAATTATTAATTTTTCCATTTCATATCATCCAAACACGTACATAAGTTATTGAAAATAGCAAATTTGTAAGCACACTAGGATAGTGAAATAAAACTACATTTGTTTTCATTAAATTTACATTATTTTCATTACTGAACAATAAAACAAAACACCAGTGTTATATACTGTAAGTGTAAAATATTAATGAAAATACCCCCGCCACAGCAAACCTGCAGACTAAGCGAATTTCCATTCGCCTGATTGGATTTACACTAAAATGTCTACTTAAAAATATAACATTTATTTCCTATTTAAAAAGAATCAGTTTAACAAGTACTTAGGTTTGCTGCATCAGGGAGGGTAAAACTGTTTTTTTTTTTTTTTGTAAAATGTTAATAGTTAGTAAGAAATAAAAACATTTTCCAAATTTGATCAAATTGTGTTCATAAACAAGCAAACTACAACAGTTTACTTGTTCTCCATAAGAATAACATGGGAATTTAAAATTAAATTTTTTTTAAATTTTCTCCGTAACCATTAGGCGCATAACAACACTTCAATATACTAAATTATTTGTTTTTTTAAGCTCTACAAAATGGTTTGGAAAGAAATTGCTAAATTTTATGTTTTTTGGGTCGAAAATGGGAAAGACCTATTTTTACCCCATAAAACCCCCAGTAAACCCCCGTTCCCATAGTCTGATCATGCTGGTTCGCGAACTCGTTCAAGTTTATCCCGCCTTACACCTTCATACCAAATTTTATCAAAATCGGATAAAAATTACTCAAGTTATCGTGCGGATGGACACATATACAGGGTGATCAACTCAAGGAGGCCACCATTGGGATATCGGAAACGGTAAGAATTAGAGAAAACTTTAAATGGGGGATATTCCTTTATTTTTTGTGGCAGTTAAAAATATGATTTTATTTTTTTTAAATTCAGCCGCCATTTTGGAAAATGGCGGACAACTTTGAAATTTCTTATGGAACACCCTATATTTTATCATGTTTTCGGATAGAACAGGCAATTTAAAAACTTTTTTATTCTTGACATTTTTTCGATAAACCCACTCGTTTAGGAGTTACAGCCTATGGAAAAATGACTTCCGGTGTACATTTTACATCATGTAGCTCCTAAACAAGTAGGTTTATAGCGAAAATTCGAAAAGTAAATAAGTCAAATAAGTCTTAAAATTGCATCCACATTCCAAAAAGACCATAAAATTCGTTAAAACTATTAATTCTATTATTTTAAAAATGGCGGCCATTTTCCAAAATGGCGGCAAACTTGAAAAGTGGAAAACTGTGTATTTTATGGTCTTTATGGAATGTGGATGCAGTATTAAGACTTCTTTGACTTATTTACTCATCGCATTTTCGCTATAAACCTACTTGTTTAGGAGCTACATGATGTAAAATGTACACCGGAAGTCATTTTTCCATAGGCTGTAACTCTTAAACGAGTGGGTTTATCGAAAAAATGTCAAGAATAAAAAAGTTTTTAAATTGCCTGTTCTATCCGAAAACATGATAAAATATAGGGTGTTACATAAGAAATTTCAAAGTTGTCCGCCATTTTCCAAAATGGCGGCTGAATTTCAAAAAAATAAAATCATATTTTTAACTGCCACAAAAAATAAAGGAATGTCCCCCATTTAAAGTTTTCTCTAATTCTTACCGTTTTCGATATCCCAATGGTGGCCTCCTTGAGTTGATCACCCTGTATATATATATATATAAAACTCTATATATAGATATATATATACATATATAAACATTTGAACGAATGGTGTTTTTGGCCTCTGGGGACATCAAAATGGAAAAGTAAATCGGTCCCGGGCCTAGGTCTTACCATGAGACCTGTGGTAATAGCTACTTCCCTATAGGGAAATTCGCTAAAAAGGAGTTTCAAATTGAAAAATTAATTTTAGTTCTTAAAACACAAACTGAACACATTTGTATAGGCTAAAATAAACGTATAAAACACCAGACATTTCCTTTTTTTGGAAAACTAACCTCCTCAGGAATTGTTTGGGTAAGCAAAAGGTAAAAAATAATACATTATTATTACATTTTCTGTATTTATAAAACTAGCAACTGTGCTGTCTTTGAAAAAAAAAAAAAAAACTTTGGTTAGGTAATTAGTTGTAAAACAAAAATAATAAAACAAACGTATACTATAAATAAGTCTTGGGTTTGGTTCTCAAAACTAAACAAATAAAACAAAAAACATAGCCTATATTAACATATTTATTTACTACATGTTATATGAGACTAGGATCTGAAATTGCACAGTCTTAAAAAAATACCTTGGTTTTGCTGATAACTAAATAAAACCTAAATACTGTACTAAATATTTTACAGTGATGAGATTTGTTCAATGGTAAACACAAAGATTAATTTACATCATAAAGTCTCACACTACTAAACAAATCTAAGCCTAATTATTACGAATGTTTATCATTCACTTAGACTTATGTTGGTCATTCTACTGCTCAGTGGAACGTTTGGCTGCCTTTAGAAGTTCAGGTGGGGGATTGAAACTTAGATTTTGTTCTGAAGCCAGTTTCACTGCAATGATAGAAGTTAAAGTCCCTTCAAGACTCAAAATTGCTCTGAATGATGTTTGGTTTTCTCTAATCATTGAGGGAACTCTCTCTTTAGATGCGTTGGAGTGGTGCAGCACTAAAACTGCTTCTGCTACTTTGCTAAGATTCTTAAAAGTTTTGGAAGAATCAGCATTTTGTTTATTCATCAAAGAACCCCAAACCACGCCCATTCTAACAAATCCTACCTTGTCTGTGGCTTCCATCCAGACAGATTCATGTACATCGTTGTCTCCAAGCAGTTGATAAGTTTAAAACTCAACAGGGGTAAATGCCCAGTTTCTCAATCAAAGTTGTTATGGTTTCAAAGTTTTAATTCAGTCTGTCTTTGAAGTCAACAAACTTTGAACAACTGGATACCTCGTCATCCAGAGGGAGCGTTCTCAAAGAATAAGAAACCGGTTTGGTGTAAAACTATCTCACAGCTCCAAAAAATGTCGTGACATCTTGCTCTGAAACTTCACCATTTTTAAGTAAATACTTAATTTTCTGTTTCGTAGTGAATTCAACAAACAAAGCATCATTTGGTACCTACTTGATTTTCAGGGTCGACTGACTTACCAAGTCATTGTCTTTGACACACTCCTTAACAGTAGCAACTCGTACAAACTTAGTAGTTAACTTCTTTAAACAAGAATGCATAGACAAAAAAAAGAAGGTAAAGACAGGGTTTTTCTAGTTGTAAGAACTTGTTGAAGTTTGTAAATAATGGCAAAGACGCCTGTGTTAACAATAGGGGTGTGCGAGTACTCGAACCTTCGAGCTTTTTGGTGGAGCTTTTTATTATTCGGCTCGGCTCGAGGCATATTGAAAAAGCTTGAAGTTCGAGCCGAGCTTTTAATACTAAGTCAAAACTAAAAAAACACTCTCAGTATTTTCCTGTACTCAACATCACACAATGAGCAAAATTCTTCCAGATATCCTTTTCTTTTTGTGCTTTGCTCAAACCAATAGAACAAATCGACACAAAAATCTTCAATGTCAAAATCACAGATAGAGCCAAGTTCTGACATAGCTTTGGAAGCCGTGCTATGGACGAGGCAAGGGCATCCCATAACAAACACGGTTTTATTTTTTTGTATACTCTTGTTTTTATTGAGTTTGATTTACCAATGTTTACATTAGTGTTGTCAACTGAAACCCCCTTACAACAATTTTCCCAACGAATTTCATGTTTAGTCAAACACTCATCGATTTTGTTTAATATTGCTTCAGCTGTACCAGCTTCAGGTCCTTTAGTCAATCACATGTCAAGGAGTTCTGTAACAACACGTGATCTATTTATGTCAAAAAGACGAACGGTGATAGGGTTCATCTTCTCCAATCCCAGATCGTTAGAACTGTCCGTAGCAAATGAGAAAAAGTTATTTTTCATTCTATTGATTAAACTTTCGGTAAAAAAGGTGCTATGGCACCATTCAAAATGCATGCTGTTTTAGTTTTTGCACAAGCATAGTTTTGTGCAATTTTGCTGTCGGGAAAGTTTTGTTTGATTGCAGGGCTCAAGTGGTCTGCTAGAGGTATGTTCTGCTGAACCATCAAGTGTGTAAACTTTACCTCAGTTTTTATAACTGTATCATCTTGTGATTGAAAAAAAAACAACTTGGGCTGCCGCTTTATTGCAACAGCTAACTTCCCTTGTGTTGAACTCTGAATATGTCGTTCTTCATCTTTTTTGCCCTGGTGAGCACAGCTTACCTCTATTCGCCATACCGTGCAGGGAAAATACTGTCTTTACCCGGTGCTGATCTAATAAAGGGCCATTCAACAGTCCATTCATTTTTATATCTTGTTTTGTATTTGAAAGATCCACTATACTTAGTTGCTTTACCTTTGAATCCAGTTTCGTCAGAATCACTCTCCATCACACACTTAACTTACTACTGGTACTCTACTTCTCAACCGACAAAATACAATTTAAATAAATACCAACGTACTACACACTTGGCTATTTTGCCCCTGAATTCAATGTTTAAAGTTTATGTGACAGAACCACAGACGAGTGAGACGACAGTCCCGCCCGGGCAGACTCCGAGTCTCGCAGAGCGACCAACATAACGTTAACTAACGGGATGAAAAATTCCCGATTTTCCAAAAAATACCCTATTGTGAGTATAGTATCAGATATGCGGGAGTTTTCTACTGAAAGCGGGAGAGCAGGAGTGGACATCGGAATGCGGGAGAGTTGGAAGGTCTGCTAGTAACTAGTAACCTTTACATTTATTGAGGTTAAATTTTTTTTTTATGACTTATACGTTGCAATAAGTAAACTTTACTTAAGATTACTCTAAACTACATACTAGTATAAACTACACATTTATCAATCTTAATTAATAAAAAGCACATTTTTTAGACACATTCAAGGAAGCAGTATCGCCAACACAACAACAAACTATAATCAGAAAAAGATCAGGTCAATATCACAGCATAAAAAAACATATGGTTATGGCCTATTAGGAGAGTATTATGGCAAATTTATTACAATATTGCTTCAACAAAATGTTACGACTTTGTCCAAAAATATTCATCCATGCCAAACTCTGCCAAGCTGTTTTATTAATGTGATATGTACTGTAATAAATAGTTTTAAAAGAATAACTTAAACGTAGTGTTTTTTATAATAATGTAATAATGTAATAATATATGTAATATGTTTCATATTGACTCATTGATTTGTGTTCTTTAATATGTTTAATTTATGCCTGCCTTCTTTATTTTAATTGAACTAACACATGTTTTATTATTATTATTACTTTGTAAATAATGTCCAATAAATAAATACACATCTATTTTTGTCAAGTCTAAAAGTCTTGTCTGTCTTTAATATTTTTTACATTTGGTGCCGAAACCCGACTTTATCATGTCAATAAGGAGATCAGAGAGGGAAAGACACCCTCCAGATAGATATACTCCAGCAATTGGGAATAACGACGACAAAACTGTTAATCCAAAGCCAAGTAATGACCAACCATCAGTATCTGCCAAATCTAGTACTTCTTCTAGTAGACGACGATTAATGGAAGTGGAGTTGAAGAAGCTGGAAGAAATACAGAAATTGGAAAGAGCCCATGAGGAAAGAGAAATGGAGCGACAACGACAAGTTGAAGAAATGGAGCGACAACGACGAATGGAAGCTAGAGAACTAGAACGACAGAAGCAACTGCTGACAGCGAGAGCTGAGCTTGAGTCTGCTTCAGTGTGTGGCAGTCAACAGTCAAGCCACCCTAGTAATCGATCTGAAACCAAGGTAGGACTTAGCATAAATCTTGATGATGAGGAAGAACCGCAAAGCAAGGTTGAAAGGTGGTTGAATGAAAAAGAACCGACAGTTCTTAAGTCCTCATCAGCCATCATGACCTCAGCCGTGCAAAAGCTTGCGGATACCTTCCAAAAAGCTATACAGCCTTTTTTATTTCGTCAAAAACTTCCAAGCTTCAGTGGCAAGCCTGATGAATGGCCGATATTTTTTTCGGCGTATGAAAAAACTGCCTATCTTTTTAGTGAGGATGACAACCTCATAAGAGTAAGGAATTGCCTAGAGGGAGAAGCATTTAGAATGGTTAAGCCTCTTTTTTGTCTCAAGTCAAAATCTTAAGTCAATTATCAAGACCTTACAGATGCGTTTTGGTAGACCAGAACTCATTTTGGAGTCAATGTTAAAAAAGACTCGTAGGCTACCTTCTGTCAAGGAAGACGACACTACAAGTCTTGTTGAGTTTTCGACAAATATTTTGAATTTTACTGCTACAGCAGAGTCATTACATCTAGAAAATTATGTATTAAATCCTTACTTACTAAATGAATGTCTCAACAAACTTCCCTATAGTTTAAAATACAGGTGGGCTGAACATGTAAGTAATAATGCTCTAAGCAGTCCCGACTTGAAGGAGTTTTCCACTTGGTTGGAAAAACAATGCTCAATCCTGAGTATTTACTTTCGTCCTACAGAAGAGAAACTCTGGCAGAAGAAAACTGACATAAAGCCGGTTTATACCAGTTCTACCGAAGACAAACAGTTTAACTGTATGTTTTGTCTCGACAGCCACGAAAGTGAACGATGTGGAGTTTTCAGGAAGGCAGATGTATCGCAGAGATGGAAAATGATTGTCGAAAAGAAACTATGTTTCTTCTGCTTTCGACATCACCAGCTCCAAAAATGTAAAGTAAAAAAGGTTTGTGGGATAAATGGGTGCAGGTTGTTTCACCATCGTCTTCTGCATACTGACAAAATTGAGAGGTTTCCCAAACAGGACAGCGAACCACAAAATAAAGAAATTATTAGCAGTCATGTTGTTAATAACCGTGTTCTACTAAGAGTATGTCAAGTGACATTATATGGCCCAAGTTGTCAGATCAACACTTACGCACTCTTAGATGACGGGTCAACAGTATCCTTGTTGGATTCAGCTACAGCCGATAAATTAGGCGTCAACGGTAGTATTGAACCCCTCACGACTTGCTGGTCCAATGCAACCCAACATTTCGACCCAACATCCATGACTGTGAAAGTTAAAATTAAAGGGTTATATGAGGACGAAGTATTTACATTAAACAATGTACGAACCCAGTCACCATTGGACTTACCAAAACAAATGGTGGATACTGTCAAACTGAAAAAGAAGTGGTCTCACTTACTTTCAATTGGTTAACCTTTACCGTCAGCAAATTTGAAACCTACAATACTTATAGGTCAAGACAACTGTGACCTTATTCTAGCAAGGAAAATAATTGAAGGTCCTCCCAACTCTCCAGTCTTGTCTTGGAGCCGTTTAGGCTGGACATTGCACGGTAAATGTCATGAACACATTGGGAGAGTAGATAGTCAATTCACTTTAACGTCTTTTGAAAGTGAAAAACTTCATGATATTATCAAAGATTCTTTTGAAATCGAGAATTATGGCGTGTCCCTAGTAGAAGATGACAATGTGAAATCAGTTGAAGACGAAAAAGCCCTCAAGATTTTAGAAGATACTACCAAAAAAGTAGGGGATAGGTATGAATCCGGCCTACTATGGAAGTCAGAAGACTTTAAATATCCACCGAGCTATGAAAATGCGCTGAAAAGGCTTAAGGGTATTGAAAGGAAGATGGCAAGAGACAAAAACTTTCATAACAAATACAAAGCCAAGATCACTGACTATGAAGAAAAAGGTTACATCAGAAAACTACGTGATGACGAAGCTAATGTTATAAATGACCGGACTTATTATCTGCCTCATTTTGGGGTAATAAATCCAAACAAACCTGACAAACTAAGGTTAGTATTTGACGCAGCTGCTAAAGCGAATGGTGTGTCATTCAATGATGGTGTTGGTTTTTTGATCTAACTTAGTGGTCCTGACCTTTTGAACCCTCTGCCAGCAGTACTTCTCAAATTCAGATTAAGAAAATTTGCGATCGCAGGTGACATACAAGAAATGTTTCATCAAGTACGTATCAGAAAAGAAGATGTCGATTCGCAAAGGTTTCTATGGAGAGAAGATCCGAACAACAAACCAGATACCTATATCATGGAAGCAATGATATTTGGATCAACGTGTTCCCCGAGTACTGCCTTGTATGTAGTAAACAGCAACGCCAAGAGGTTTCTACAAATTTACCCAGAAGCAAGTAAAGCGATCCTCTGCAGTGAATACATGGACGATCTACTAGACTCTACTGATACAGAAGAAGAAGCTAGAATTAGAATACAACAGATAACAGAAATTCACAAGTCCGGAGGTTTTAAAATCTGTAACTGGTTGTCAAATTCAAAAGAAATTTTACTTGAAATACCGGAAGATTTGAAGACAAACTCTACAAAACAACTGCAACCTGAAAGTCGTCTACCTACAGAACGTATCCTCGGAATGTGGTGGGATGCTGAAACTGACCACTTTTCATTTCACCGGAACGCCGAAAAGGTACAGTTAGTTGAAACAAGGTATCCGACCAAACGAGAAGTTTTAAGAGGAGCTATGTCCATTTTTGATCCATTGGGATTAGTTGTACCTACTACTATAAAAGGGAGAATGCTTGTTCAGGACATTTGGCGAACAAAAATAACGTGGGACGAAGTTCTTTCGATAGAACTTAGTAAAAAATGGCAAGACTGGCTACAAGAAGTAAAATGTCTGCAGAGCTTCACCATACCTCGATGCTATTTTAACGTCAAAACAATTGAAGAAGTTGAACTCCATACGTTTGTTGATGCATAGCGGCCTATGCAGCAGTTTCATATCTACGCCATGGATGTGCCAGAGGTACTTACAAGACCATGCTTGTTATGGCACGTGCCAAAGTAGCACCACTCAAACAAACAACCATTTCCCGACTAGAACTCCAAGCAGCTGTTCTTGGATGCAGAATAGCTTGTAGCATCATAAAAGACATTGACTTAACTATTTCTCGTCAGATATTTTGGTCAGATTCTGTAACAGTTTTGCACTGGCTGAAATCCGACCCTAGACAATTCAAACAGTATGTTTCCAATAGAATTGGAGAAATTCAAGATTTGTCTAAACCTGAAGAATGGAGATGGGTTCCATCAAAACAGAATCCGGCAGATGTTGCAACTAGAAGTAACAAAAAGTTTACATCAGCCATGCATTCTGAATGGATTCACGGACCCTCATTTCTAATGCGAGAATCGAGTGACTGGCCAATACAACCGTCCACACTACAAGTCAAGGATAACGAAGAAACAAAGAAGAAATTCGTCGGAGTTGTAAACAGTAATGAAAACCCTCCTCTTTTGACAGTTGAAAACTTTTCTTCTTGGGAAAAAGTGACACGTGTATTAGCATGGGTACACAGATTTATTAGCATGCTAAGGTCCCATACTACCGCCACCACGAAAAAAAAACTGAAAAGTAGATTTTGGAAATATACCAGAACTTCAACCAGAGGAAATTCAAAAAGCTGAACAGAACTTGATATCAATGTCTCAAAAGGCAAGCTTCAATGAAGAAAAAAATTTACTGCTGAAGAACAAACCGCTACCAAAGTCCAGTAGAATATTCTCTTTAAATCCCTTCATTGATCAGTCTCTAATAAGAATGTCGAGTAGAATACATAGTTCACCAGAAATAAGCGAAGAACAAAAGCATCCTATCATTTTAGACGGCAAAAGTCATACGGCTAAACTAATCGTAAAAATGTTTCACGAGAAATGTTTCCATCAGGGCATCGAGACTGTTATCAATATGACTAGACAACAGTTCTGGATCTTAAACGTACGATCAGTCGCCAAGAAAGTTCAAAGGAGCTGCATGAGGTGTAGCATAGACAATGCCAAACCTTATCCTCCTCAGATGGCTGCACTACCACAGTTAAGGACCTCAAAAGTGCAACATCCGTTCTTCTACACTGGAGTGGATTATTTCGGACCTATCGAAGTTACTGTTGGCCGCAGACATGAAAAAAGATATGGTGTCCTATTTACCTGTTTATCGACTCGAGCAATTCACATCGAAACGGCTCATTCTCTTAACACAGAGAATTGTATAATGGCGATTCAACGATTCATCAGCCGAAGACCAGTTCCCTCAGAACTATATTCTGACAATGGCACAAACTTTGTAGCTGCAGATAGGGAACTTAGAAACGCTGTAAAGTCACTCAAACATGAAAAGATCCAAAAAGACGTGGTGAACTACGGGATAAAGTGGAATTTCATTTGCCCGCGAGCACCACATATGGGAGGCTGCTGGGAAAGACTTGTTAGGTCTGTAAAGACCGCATTAAGGAGTGTTATGCGCTGCCAGTACCCAAAAGACGAAGAGCTTCAGACATTCATGGTTCGCGTTGAATTTATAATAAATTCTCGCCCACTCACACATGTTTCTCTGGATCCCAATGACCCCGAACCAATCACACCAAACCATTTTCTAAGAGAAGCTTACAAAATCAACCTAAACGAAGACCAACTGTGTAAACGACAATTAGCTCGTGTTAGATCACTCCTAGACAGCTTCTGGAAGAGATGGGTGCATGAGTACCTTCCATGCCTTTCAAGACGGTGCAAATGGCACAAGAAATTGGACCCACCAAAGATTGACGATCTTGCAATAATAATTGAGGAAAACTGTCCAAGAAATACTTGGCCCCTTGGCCGAATCTCGGCTGTCTACCCAGGTCATGATGGCCAAGTACGAATAGTAGACATAACAACATCAAAAGGAACTTATCGCCGGCCTCTGACTAAAGTTGCAGTCCTTACCGTTGGAGGGGAAAAGATGTAATATGTTTCATATTGACTCATTGATTTGTGTTCTTTAATATGTTTAATTTATGCCTGCCTTCTTTATTTTAATTGAACTAACACATGTTTTATTATTATTATTACTTTGTAAATAATGTCCAATAAATAAATACACATCTATTTTTGTCAAGTCTAAAAGTCTTGTCTGTCTTTAATATTTTTTACAATATACCTTACCTTATTTATAAGGCCACTCAAACATCAGAAGGTTTTTGGAGCCTCTGCCCCAAATCTTCTCAAGTCCTTTTCCACTTGGTCCTTCCAGCGAAGTCGTGGTCGTCCCAAGGGCCGCTTTCCTCTTGGTAGTTGTTCATTTATCGCTTTAATTGTTGCATTTTGTTCTCTTCTTGCGATATGGCCTGCCCACCTGAGTCTTCTGCTTTTGATTTGGGCTATTATGTCCGGGTCTCTGTGTAGCTCTCGAAGCTCTTTATTAGTGCATGTTCTCCATATTCCATCTTCATTTATGGGACCATATGCGATATATGCACCTTAAAATTTTGTTTTCAAACACCATCAGCTTTTTTTCAGTCTGTTTTGACATTGTCCATACCTCTGACCCATACAATACTACAGGTTGTATGATGGTTTTATAGACCCGTAACTTGGTCTTTCTTGAGAGTAGTTTGCTTTTTAAAAGCCCTTTTAAAGCTCAATAACATCTGTTGGCATTTATTATTCTTGTGTTGATTCAGACATATCGTGCTAATGGACACACATATATATATATATGAATTTGAACGGATGGTGTTTTTGGCCTCTAGGGACCTCAAAACAAAAAATTAAATCGGTCCCGGGTCCAGGTTTTACTATGAGTACTACGGGTAATAGCTTATTCCCTATATGGGAAATTTGTTAAAATGAATAATTAACAACAATTACAGTCACAAATCCAAACCTTTGACTCCTCCTAACATGATTATATGTCAAGAAAGAAAAGTTAAGATAAAGGCTTAACCTATTTTACTACTAAGATAGGTCATAGCCATAATAAAGTAGTTGAAAATTAGGTTAAGAATTTTCAGGAATAAACATGTTTGTAGCAACAGTTTGACAAGATATTGTAACACAACTGGTTACTTTTTTCTAACCAACACAATAACAGGTGTTTAATTTAAAATTTAAAAACATATAAGTGCATTCAGTACAAACAAAGACAGTCGTAGTTGCCAGCTGTTACCATTCAACAGACGACAATGGAAGACTGGAGGTTGGGGTTATGATGAAGTAAAGTCAAAGAGGAAAAACTCAAAACATCAAAATTTAAATAGTCTATAATAATATCAATATCAATTGCAAATGTTCCACGATTTCTATAATAATAATGTTTTGGTTTTAAACTAATTGTTATTACTAAAAGTATTGTAGCAAAAATGTTTATATCTGAACTAAACTGAATACACTGTTATTCCATTTAAAAAGAATTATATTACACAACTCCCATTAACGTAATTGGATTAACCGTGTTGCTGGGACCTTTTCAGGAAATTAAGTGAAATTAAATGCAGAAAAACAATGTTTTAAACTGCAAGTCAATGTTTTTGAAACTGCATGGTATTTTTCTCAGAAGGAAGGGCAGTATGAGTAGTGTTGTCGTAAGTTAAATTAAATATATTTTTAACAAGACAAATACTTTTTCCTACAGTCACCCGACAAAGTTGGCTTCCTTGTACTGTTTATAGTACAGAAAGCTGCTAATTGCTGCATATTTATACTTTGCCGTACGGTTTATACTTTGCCGTACGGTTTATACTTTGCCGCACATCAGGATTCCAACGAAACAACACAAAACAGCGTGGTTCCATTATGCACGTAATCCGTGTATGCTTGGAAATAGGTTGGCAACACTTAAAGATAATTATACTATGAGCAGCTGATTGACTATTATAACTACGATTTAACCTGTCATTTCGTGTTTATCGTTTCGGTATTTCTGAACTTTCTGGACTTTTCTTTTAAACGTTTTTAAAACCTTCCTACGATCTTAATAAACAAGAAAATACCTTTTAAGCATTTTTTAGGCGCGGAAACCACTTCAAATTACAAAAACATACGGAACTATATTCTCAAAACGCGGAGCACATTTCTTGCCGAGGAAAAATAGCGGAGTGATATGGACCGCGGGTACTACGTTCTCTAGGGCACCATTTGTGTTGCCAGCTGAACCTAAAAACGTGTTGCATAGTGTTTGAAAGACTAATTATTTATATGCTTTATAGTGACTGTAGGAAAAATATAATGTGTAACACGAGTGAAAAAGGCCTTTGCTGCACTCGAGATCATTCCACACTCGCCTGCGGCTCGTGCGTAAACATTGCTCTCGTGTGCAGCAAAGTGCCACTTTCACCACTAGTTACACAAATAACTATATTAGGTAGCTTTAACAATAAATTAACATTCAAAATGTTTACCAACAAAAACTAAATAAATAATATTCTAACACCACATGTTGTCAAACACATATGACTAACAACACATCTCCCCTTAAAGATCGAACCTCCGGGTGGGTTTGAATTGTCTTGCTGATCTTCTTAGATTCGCTAAAGGATTTGTCTGCGACGCCATTGGAGGATGATCGAAAGGTGCTGATCTTCTCAGGTGTTCTGAAGGACTGGTCTGCAGTGCTGGTTGAGAGTAATCAGAAGGTAATAGTAGTGCTAAATCTTTGCAGTGATCTTCTGTTCCTTTGCAAACAACCATCTTGTGTTTGAATTATATAAGATCGAGGTGCAGGATGTTTGTTTAATATAGTTCCTTCTTGATTCCTGTCCTTTATATGGACTTGAGCTCCATCAGGTATAGTAGGCAATTCTGTGGCTCTATGTCTTTTGTCAAAATAAATCTTTTGACGATCAATTCTTGCTTCTTCCTTTTCCCTTAACTTTTCAGCGTCTACCAGATAGGGTCTTTGTTGATCAGACATTATTGGAACATAAGTGTGGATCCTTCTCCCGAAAAGTAATTCCGCTGGACTTTTCCCATTTTCTAGAGGGGTTGCTCTTTAACTAATTTAAATCTATAGTCCACAGTCTGCTCTCACTGTCTCAGGTACACCATGACGTGCGAAGATGGACTTTGTATATGTCACAATTAGCGATGGACGGGATTGAATTTTTAGTTCGGGACGGGACGGGATTTTTTCCTGTGAATAAAAAGAAAGTCTTAAGTATTGCAGTTACCAAAAAAGAAAATTAAATTTTACCGTTTGTGGCACTGATCTATAAAAACTAAAAAATGGGTAACAATTTACAGGTACCTATAGAAACTTGTGACTCACGGTCGAAATGACTCGCGGTCACGTTGCTATCGTCAACATGACTCACGGTCACGGGGTGATCGTCGGTATGACTCGCGGTCACGGCATCATCGTCGGTATGACTCACGGTCATGGCGTGATCGTCGGTATGAGTCTGCGATCGTAAATATGACTCACGATCACAGCATTGAATGAATGAATGAATTGAATGAATGAATGAATGAATGAATGAATTATGAATTTATTCCACCACATATATAAAAATTACACAACCAAATGTACAAAAGAAAAAAGGGCTTTATGCAAAACTAAACTAACTAACTATAACTAATTAACTATATACATGTGTAAAAGGTTGTTCCTATCTAATTTACATTGGTTTGACTCCGCGGTCACAGCGCGATCGTCGGTATGACAGCGCGATCGTCAGTATGACTCTGCGGTCACGGGGTGATCGTCGGTATGACTCGCGGTCACGGGGTGATCGTCGGTATGACTCCGCGGTCACGGCGCGATCGTCTGTATGAGTCCGCGATCACGGCGCTATCTTCGGTATGACTCCGCGGTCAAGGCGCGATCGTCGGAATGAGTCCGTGGTCACAGCGTGATCGTCGGTATGACTCTGCGGTCACAGCGTGATCGTCGAAATGACTTCGCTTCCTGCGTTCGCGGAACTATCGTGAACATCTCTCGCGATAGCGGCGTCATCGTCACGTGCAAAGCGGCAAAATCGCCGACGATCGGACCAAATCCCGTCCCGAAAAATTCCCGAATAAAATGTAATCCCGTCCCAAAAATCGGGAATATTTTTTTCCCGAAAATTTTCCGAAATTTCAGGACCCGTCCATCCCTAGTCACAATAGTGCCCATTTTCAAGTCATCTAGTCTAGCAATCTCCATAAACCTGGAATAATAGTCTGAGATTAAGAGTTACCAGTGACCTTTGCACTTCAGATAAGGGGTTGGTATTAACGGCTCTGCTCTCGTAGCGTGATTTTCTGCACATATCTTGAAATTTTTTACCAGTTCTTTGATTTGTTGAGAAAGACGAGGCCACCACACAGTCAATTTTGCAAAAGAACTACATTTGGTTATGCCTTGATGGCCTTCCTGTCCTTTCGTTCCTGGAACAAATTTAAGGGAGAGATTAGCCAGAGGTGATCCAGGCATAAAAAAATTGGATGCTGCATGCAAAAACCACGATATAGCATACTAAAGATCGAAGGATAGTAAAAGATACACAGATACTCTTTTGGTGGTCATACAAACTTGGCACAATGTTTCATTTTATTATTTTGAAAATGTTTAGTGTCCCCCAAAAATGAGGGATTTTGGGCTCAAGTGGAGATTATTCTATATATAAGATATTTTAACCTTTAAACATTACCAATTTAATTTTAAACAGTATGATTTAAATTGGCATTCTGTTAATATTACGTTTGTTTAATCCACCTTTATGACATGGTGTATCTGAATCCGGATCCGAAGATCCGAATCCGAATTTTTTAAGATCCGGATCCGGTACCGACATTTTCTTGGATCTGCCCATCACTAATAGTTATGTCATCTTAATGGCAAAAAACACCTTGAAGCCCTTCAAGTGATTCAGACATTTGACACTGGAATACTTCTGAACCAGTGGAAATCTCAAAAGGAAGTCGTGAGCCTTCCAAAAGGTGTGATGAAAGTAGTAAAATATGAAGCTTCTTCTGTTATGGGTATTTGCCAATAACCCGAGTTAGCATCTAGTTTCGAGAACACCTTAGCACCATCTAATTGTCCCAGAGTGTAGTCTACAGAAGGCACAGGATATAAAGATGCAGTGAAAAAAGAACTGGATGCAATGTTGGATAAAGGTGTTATCGTGAGAGTAGACACTCCGACTGACTGGTGTCCTCCTCTTGTCATTGTCCCTAAAAAGGACAATTCAATAAGACTTAGCGTAGATTTTACTTAGAGAGGTAAGATTGGTTCTATTATGACAACATCTATGCTATAAAGGCCATAAAGGTTAAATTTTGTTTTTAAAAGCCTTATGTGTAACTATTTTATCAACAGATGTAAAGATCAAAATGTTTCAATTTCGTGTTCTTTTCCCGTTGCAAAGCACGGGTACAACAGCTAGTATTAACTAAGCTAAGAGAATGTATTTAAAAGTTATACAAATAGATATCTGTCTGAGAAACTAATACAAACTAAATTGATGCTAAATATAGGCTATTGTTAATTAATCAAATTAGAATGGTTGAAAGGCTTATGTTTCCATGCCGGTAGGTTGCAGTAAGCCTATCATATTGGAGCATTGTAAACTAGGCAGCTGAGCGGAGTAATTTTAATAATGAATGACACAACACAATTTTTGTCCTTGAAAATGGTTGAATAGACTTTAGAGTTAAGGAAGATATCATAATATGCTGAAGTTGCCGTTGTGATTTTATAATACGAAGCATGAAATGTTGGGATGAAATAAAACAACACAATACCATGATTTATTTGTTTGAAATTATTAGAGATTGTTTCTAGGTTTGTTTACTATTCGAATGTTCGAATATACTCATTAAGATCGAGTCGGGCTCAAATACTTAAGTATTCGTTCAACTAATCGAACTTTTGAATATTCGCACACCCCTAGTATCGAGTCGAGTCAAGTAGTTGCGCGTAAAGTAGGCCTAGGCCTAAATAGGTACTTTAAGTATAGCCTACACCAAATTTTCTGAGCTATATGGTTACTAATTATTAGTATTAGGCAGAGTAGTATTCTGCTTCTGCTTTGTATTCCCATCAAACAGATGTTTTGCAGGGCTGACGTTGCCGTTTTTATCATTACATCATTATGGTGAATGTCGGCATGATTATCATAAAATTGCTATAGCTTTTAATTTGTAAACAAAAGTTAATAGTTTGGCTAATTTAAATCATGTTTATGTAAACTAATAAGAAAATGATACTTATACTTTGTTTACGCCACCATCACAGTTGTAAAAGTACAAAAATTATTATTGCCCATCTGGCAACACTTCAATCACACTGAAGTGGAACTGATTCTTTCTGGCTTTCTGCCAAGACTCAATGAGATTGTGTCATTCCGATGCATCGATGTTCCTTGCAGTAACTTATCGGCTTCGAAAACTACACCAATACCGATGAAAGTGAAAAAATACAATGCAATAATAGTTTATTTTTATTTGTTGTTTAATATATTTTAGTAAAAAATATTTTGATGGCAATTTAAACTTTATCTAATACTGTACTTTATAATATCTTCAAGAATCATCTGCCTATGATTTACTAATCACGAGACTCCCTTGTTGACTATCGACTACTGTAACTCGATAGATGACAGATTCATCCAATTCTTTATTTGGTGTCACTTACCGTATCGTTATCGAGAAGTATTGTTGGCTGTTGGAGGAAAGTAGTTAGTCCTCTTGTTAGCTCTGCCGAATGACGATATGGATGGTTGTTTGTTGAACATTTGATTTACTAGTCTATATATTAAGATAAATGGTCGTTTTTTTTTAGGAATGGGGATTAAATAAGACATCAATACAAAAAAAATATCATTTATTAAATACGGGCCGTAGAAAATCTTGAAGTGGCACTTTTTATAACTTATTTTATAACTCGGCTCGAATGTTCTAGTAGTATTTACTCCTCGACTCGAGGTCGAGTATTTGGAAAAAGTCGAGCAATTACTTGAAATTCGAGTACTCGCCCATCCCTAAAAGTGTCACAATTGCTTTATTGCTATGTCACAAACTTAAATACTTAAAGGTTAATAATAGTTATTTGTGCAACTAGTGAGCAATTGCACTTTGCACTCAAGTTGCACATTATATTTTTTCTACAGTTACCATAAAACAAATAAATTGGTAAAGAAACCTAACATATTTTTACACAGAAGTGAACTTTTAATATGACATTTAATGATACAACAGTACGACAGCTGACCAGCTGATTTACAGCCAGTGCTGCCAACGTATTTCGCGCGCATACGACCTTGTCTGCATGTTACGCGCTCACTATTTTGTGCCTTCACGTTGCAAATCTGGAGTGAGACAAAGTAATTAGAGTGAATTGATTGATTGAAGTGATGAGCGAATTGGCCACTTTGCTATCTCAAATCATTGAGAGAACATGCACATTGTTAGGTAACTGTAGGAAAATAAAATTGTCATTATTTTCCATGTAATTCAATTGATATTTCATTGTTTCAGAAAACTCTGGACACGTTGACAAGAGTTCTTGCCCGTCATGTTTACAACCTGGACCTCAATGACTTGCCACTGGATAGACTGAGTGAACAGAAGACCAAGCGGCAGAGACGAAGTGGCTCAGGTCCTCGAGGCTCTGCAGGCCAGCCTCGAGATACAGAGCAACACAAGCACACCACCAACACCGACACTGACACCACCACAGACTCAGGTACAATCTCAAAGTCAACCCTGCATATGCCATCTGTAGAGTGGACTGTAGTTATAGCGGTGGTCACCTTCTATAGGAGTTGAGGTTTGTGTGGTGGACAATGTCTATAAACCGGGTTTTGATACATTTTGACATAAATTACAAATACCTCTGCAGCAGCAAACCTGCAGACTAAGCGAATTTCCATTTGCCTAATTGGATTTACACTAAAATGTCTCCTTTAAAATATCACATTTATTCCTTATTTAAATATAATTAGTTTAACGAGTACTTAGGTTTGCTGCAACAGGGTAAAATTGTTTTTTATGTTAATAGTTTAGTAAGAAATAAATGCATTTTCCAAATTTGATCAAAATATGTTCATAAACAAACTAACATCAGTTTACTTATTCTCCATAAGAATAACATAGGAATTTTAAATTTAAAATTTTTTGAAATTTTATCCGTAACCATTAGGCGCATAATAACGCTTCGATATACTAGAATTTTTTTTTAAGCTCTACAAAATGGTTTGGAAAGAAATTGCTAAATTTTATGTTTTTTGGGTCAAGAATTGGAAAAACCAATCTTTATCCCCCACAAACCCCAGTTCCCATAGTCCGATCATGCTGGTTCGCGAACTCATTCGAATAAATGTAGGTATACACGTTTATACCAAATTTCATCAAAATCAGATCATTTTTGCTTGAGTTATCATGCTAACGGACACACAAACACACACACACACACACACATACGGGGTTTTACCGAATACTCGCAAACACCTAATTGTGGCATCTTTCAAACTGCGGCCAACAGTGGATGAAGGAAGGTGGTAGAAATCGGTATATATCAACAGTGTGTGGACAGGATGCCACTAATGCGTTGTAGCGCTTGAGCGGTGTGTTCGCACCCCCTACTTCTCGCGTGCGCTGTTGCCAGTTCTCCGTTCTAGTTCCTTCATTCCGTTCTGTATTCATGTGGCTATGTCCTAGCCGCTGTAGCTCATTGCGATTGCCCGCGCTCCTCACGTCGTCTTTTATTAGTGTAACAATTTTTTTTTACATGCAGTTTTTTCCAAGCTCCAATAATTTTGACAATTAATGGATTTAACGTCAATGGACCAAATGCTATGTCGTTGATATTTTATCGTCACATTATATGTATGGTTTACGAACTTAGATACTTGGATTAAAGGCCTTAATGTGCTGGGTAAATTATCAGTTTCATGGGAATATACAAGAAATTTACATAAAAATACACAATAAGTATGACTCCTTTTTTTCTGTATGCATATAATTAATTCATGGTAATGTAAAAGTATGTGTAACGAATTTTTCACCACACTATGATGTTTTAGCTGTTTTACATACGTTAATTGGTGGCTGAATGTTATGTTTTGCTGGCCATGCCAGTTGTCATCGTCATATAGGGGCCGAGCAGGCTTTTACATCCCTAGGGCCGCAAAATCACTTGTTCGCTTATTTACTTAAAACATTAATGTATATTAAATGCACAAGCTGTATCCATGGCATTGCAATAGACTTGTTTTTTTGTCACAGCTGTCTAGACAACTATTTATTGTTATTTTTGATTTTGCTGATTCCTCAAAATATTTCACATAAATAAGAGGGACGTTATATTGCAAAACATACTTGGGTGAAAAATAGCGTTCGTACCACGAGCCAAAATGGGTTTGCAGCTCTCGGTCGTTTCACGTTCACAACTTCGTCTCAAACTTAAAACCCGATCTCAAGTCGGCAAAACGTCACTTTTGGCCCTAGGTACGAAATATACTATTTTTTACGGTGGATTTAGAGACCCAAAGATTCTCACCCCGTTGCGAAGCACGGGCAGAAACACTATAGTTAATTATAAGGTTACTGTCTTTACTGTTTTGCCTGTACATTGCGTAGACTCATGAAGTGTTTGGTTATTTCTACGTGTTATATAATAAGAAAGCCGAACCGAGTCTTATGTCAATATCTGTACGTTTGTTTGATTGTTTCTGTCATTGTGTCTGTAACGCCAAAATTCCAATTCACGTGTCCTACCTTTAGAAAACTAGAGTACCGTTGATGATCCAAATAGTTTGCTGACTCGACAACGCTGGAAAAAGACGTGTTTGTAGATGCGTGAAGTCTTAAAAGTTCAAACTGCCATTTATCATTGTTAATTCCAAGGATGAACTGATCCCTTAAGCGTTCATCCAGACCATCACCAAAAGCACAGTGTCCGGCTAGAGACCTTAAGGCTAGTTCAAACTGGTTTACAGATTCACCTTCCTGTCTGAATCTACATGAAAAGATGACTCTTTGTGAAAGAGGAGCGTTTTGTTTGGTGTAGTATTTATTTTTCTAAGATTGCTATGGCCTCATTAAATCCAATATTACTTACTTACAGGTGTAGGATGCACTGAGTCGAATACTATTTTGAAAGGTTGTGGCCTAAGTGTCCTAGTAAAATGTCTCGTTTCTTGTCTTCCTTCTTGATGTTTTTGTTTCTTTATCTGATCTTCAAACATTCAAACCAGTAAATCCAATCTTCGGTCGTCCCGTCAAATGAGCTATACTTAATCAATATTTTTCGACTGCGCCATTGTAGTGTTGTGGTTTATTATATTATAAGAAAAAACTGTTTAGACATATTTTGAGAAATTGATGTGTATTTCATTTGACTAAACAAACAACTGAACTGTAAACATCTCGACAATTGATTAATATTATTAAAACATATGATAATAACACCAGCTAGTACACTACATTCGTCTTCTGGGACCTCTGCAAAATCTAAAATATTTTCCTCAATTACGGAAACATTATGGTCGTCTTTCGCGATCGCAGAAAACTCATGAACATCTCCTGCGACTGTGTAGTCATCATCATCATCAACTCCCGTGGTCACGAAAACATCGTCGTCAAAGTCATGAACTTATCCCTCGGCCGTGAAAACGTCACCATAATCTCCCGCTTCCATGGCAAAATCATTAATCATCTTTGACTCTGGCAGTCCTGAAAACGTCATTGTCGTTGTCCACGATGGGGCAAAATCATGAAAACCAGCCTTGGTCGTGCAGACGTCATTATCATCTCCCACGGTCATGGGAACGTCATCGACATCGTCCGCGATCACAGCAAAATCATGAATGTCACCCGCAGTCGCGGGAACATCATTGTCCCTGATCGTGGCAAAATCATGAACATCTCCCGCGGCTGTGTGGACGTCAGACGTCATCATCGTCTACTGCGGTCAAGGAAACTTAATCGTCATTTTGCGCTATCGCAGAAATAGCGGAATTTTCCGATCGTGCAGTCCTGACCAATCGATTCTTAATACCGATACCAACGGTCAAGTAACGGACAGTGGTATTGAGAATCGACACATTCATAATTATAAGATAACGATTTTTACTTTTATAGCTGATTGTAATGCATGAGGGTTGTGTTGTGTTCAGGGAATGTGTCAGTGACAATGAAGAGCTGTGAGTCTTGGCCTGTGTTGCGGAGGACGTGTAGTGAGTCAACCATCAGCTGGGCTAGGAGACGACGGTCCTGCAGACGACACCATCACCATCACCACTCCTCCAACACCAACACCACTCATATCCCAGGTAACTTAACATTAAATAATCTCTACAAGTGCCTATGTATTGATCAAACTTTACCATTTTGTCTTGTGTTTATCATATTTTTGAGTGTAAATGTTTGTTCAAATTTCTCAGTATTATCATTGGGAGTGGAACAAGAAGTGGCAAGAATCATTGCTGGAGCCAGACCAAGATCAAAGTTAAATGGAAGATCACGTTCCATGGACTCCATCATGCACCTTTCAGGTGAAATTTAGTTTTAGTTACTTGTTGAATTGATATACCTCCGTGGGAGGAAGAATCTTCTAGTTTGACCAATGTACCAAAAGTTGTGTTTCTTAAAATTATTTTTTGTGGTTAATTCTGATTCATTCAAATGAAAGTGAATCAATCAAATCAAAATACTTTATTTCGTAATTTTACATTATACTTTATAAAACAAGTCTTTATAAAACAAAAAATAACTGTAAAAGATATTCTTCTAGAGCAGCAGTTCCTAAATTATTGGTCGCAAACCACTGGTGGGTGGTGGGACAATTTTTTGGTCGGTCACAAGAAGAGATCAAACATTAATAAGGTTTGTTCTTATCCGGACCCGTAATTTTTCACTAAATTACCATGTGGGTATCAAGATGCTGGGTAGTAGGCATACATCAAAATACTTTCAGCATGTTATGTTCACAATTCAACAAACTAGGCTACCTTTAAACTAGGGATGTTAAAATTCCAAATGTTTGGGTAATTGTTATTTTCGATTTTCACATAGGGATTTGAATAATTTTGGGATTACTTTCGGTGTGAATAAATGCTCTAATATTACGACCTCAGGAAATGTCTGCTAAGTTTTTGCAACCAAAAATTCACAATATTGCCACAATCAGCAAATGGCAAATCTAGCCTATTTGTTTGTGGACTAATCTTTTTACGACATGAAAAAACCTATGATGTTACCTCAAATATAGGTGATGATTACGACGTCACCTTGATCATTGGAGATGGTCACGTTAGTGCGCAATTTCAGATTATAGTCGGGTTGGATTTGCGATAAATGTACAATAGGCTATACTAAATTAAATTCTGAATGTATGAAACGTGCTTTTAAACCTCTAGTTTTTTAATCATGAGTGTTTGTATTAAAATGAACAGGTAGACCTTATTATAATGCAAACAACTAACTTCCAGTTAAATATTTATGACAGTGTTTGAATATAAGGAGTTTCTGAAATTAATTACAATGTCAATATTTCTGTCTTTAAGAGTTTCTAAGAAAGTGTTATTTTTATCTATAATGAAAGCTTTTCAACTATAACTATATTTTCCTGAAAGTACAAAAATACGTCAAATAACACTTTGTAATAATATATTTACACTTATACTGTTTACTCACAAGTCGGTAAATACATATAAGATGATAATTAGTGATCGATTTTGATTGGACACTCCAATCAATACAAGTGTTATGACATATTTTTGTACTTTCAGGTAATTTAATAACACCTAAGATTCTGATCAAGAAGTTATTTAACTATATTTTATAAATACTAAATATTGAATACTGTTCATTTTCCAATGTTTCTAATAATCCACTCAAGGTAGGCTATATTTGTTACATCACTTTCCCAAAAAACTTCTGCCGACCCTTCTACTTTGCTTAAACCAAACAAAAATTGAATACATTTAATAAGACATGTCATTTTTCAACTTTTCACTACAAAAGTAAAAAAAAATTATGAAGGATAGCTTTACATAAAAAAGTGTTAACAATGCTCCAGACTATTGGAATTAGTTAGAATTTGAACTATTGTCTTCTGTAAAAGTAATACATTTTCTATGCTTACTCCGTTACTCCAGACAATAAGACCATATAACAGAATGCTTTCAAAAAAGAAAATTTAGCAGTTCTACCAATTAGTCAGGGGTGCCCATCCCCCCCTAGACTCATGACGCACCCCCCCCCCCAATTGAGCAACAGCCCCCCCCCCCACCATAAATGATGTACACAACAAATGAGAAACATTATTCCCCCGCCCAGCACATTTGTAAAACTATAAAAGAAGTTTTATAATTTTTTTTAGATATTTAAAATTCAAACCCAGTTAATCTATATAAATAAAGTTATAGTTTAGTCTGTACACTGCTCAGAATTATACATATTTTGGGTTATTTATGTTCTATACATTGAAGAAGTTGAAACATGTCTTATCTCAATTTATGTCCGTCTGTCACGGCCCAGAAGGCCTTTTATGCAGTCTACTCTAAAGAAAACTAAAGTACCGATTACAATTCTAATGGTTTAATTGAATCCACAGGATTGGCGAGAGAGTCCTTATAGCCATTAAAATATGGCCTCACTATTTTGGAAATAAAATAACGGACGATCAAAAACACAATTTTGTGTGATTTTTCTAGTTTATTTTCTCCATGTTTACTACATACGTCATTAATTAATGAAATACTAATAATCTGTTAAGAGAACACGTCATATATGATATTACGAACAGCCGTTTTGATAAAGATTCCTTTTCCTAGCTGAACTGATATGTTTACATAAATGTTGTTTACGAATACTGTGTAGGCCCTAACCATTTCCGATCACGTTTGTAACCATTTCCGATCACGTTTGTAAGCAAATCCAAAACCAAGTGATATTAATAACCGTGTGGCTTTGGCTTACACAACGGGTTTCATTTATCACGGGTACTAATATGTAACTGTAAATTAAATTAAATAACTAGCCATCATCCAGGTCGGGAACCGGAGATTCTGTGTGTATCAAGTTGTACTTGAATTTTGATTACAGGGAAAAGACCGTGATTTAGTGTTGTACAGGACTGGAAAATTTATCTTTCTATATAAATAAAATTAGAGTTTTATAAGTCACCTCAATTTAAGGAATTCTTTATTGCCAGAATATCCATATAGCGTTCGTAACCTCTGCTTAACGAATTGTCAGCGTCTTTCTCGATATAACGATGCCCTCTCCCTCCCTTTAGAAACATCACAAGCTCCTTTGATGAAAATTAAATGGAAACAACGCTTGCGCCAATAATCGTCTGCTCCGTTTTATGTCTGCTGTGCGCTATGTTACAACAGATTTGAGATACAACAGCTGGGGAATGAATGATGACGATATAATCATAGATAAATCATAATGCTTAGTTAACTGTGATTGAGTGAAATATTAGTAACCATGGTAACTTAAGTAAGGTTGTGATTGGCCGATGAGTAGGCCTAAATATGGCGACTTGTTGAATTTGTGTATGAATTGAAGAGAAACCAATTAAAGAACAGAAGAACAAAGAAAAAGAATTACGAGATTGTTCTCGTTACATTCTTTTAGCGAATTTCCCTATAGGGAAGTAGCTATTACCGTAGGTCTCATGGTAAGACTTAGGCCCGGGACCGATTTACTTTTTCATTTTAATGTCCCCAGAGGCCAAAAACACCATTCATTCAAATTTTTATATATGTATATATATATATATATATATATAGATTTATATATATATATATATATGTGTCCGTGAACACGATAACTTGAGTAATTTTTATCCGATTTTGATGAAATTTGGTTTGAAGGTGTAAGGCGGGATAAACTTGAATGAGTTCGCGATCCAGCATGATCGGACCATGGGAACAGGGTTTTATGGGGGGTTTTATGGGGTAAAAATTGGTTTTTCTCACTTTTTACCCTCAAAACACAAAATTTCCCAATTTTTCTCTAAACCTTCTTAAAGAGCTTAAAAAAACAAACAATTCAGTATATCAAAGTGTTTTTGTACGGTTATTGGTTACGGAGAAAACTAAAAAAATGGTAAATTTAAAATTCCCATGTTATTCTTATGGAGAATATTGTAAAATGTTGTAGTTTGCTTGTTTATGGATATATTTTGATCAAACTTGGCAAATTTATTTATTTTATAGTAAGCTATCAATATTTTACTAAAAACACACTACTTTATTAGTTTCCTTGTAGCAGCAAACCTAGGTACTCGTTAAACCTAATGTTATTTAAATAGATCAATTGAAAATCAATTCGGCCAAATGGAAATTCGCTTAGACGGCAGGTTTGCTGCGGCGGGGGTATTTTAAGAGTGTTTTAATTATCTCTAAATATAATTTTACACTTTTTTTATTACTTATCTGTCAATTCCTATGCTGTGATACAGCACCTATCGGTAGCCTATCTGTCTATCACGAGCAGTACCTTATAACACTTTCTAAAGGTTCCTTTAATATTTACGTTTTTTATAGCAACGCAATGTTTGGCTAGTGATTAGTTGAGTTTGAGTTAGCTAAAATGTTAAACGTTGCCGTTTGTACAACTGAACCAAGATAAATGATTTGAAATTTACAATAATAATGTTATTGCACAATAATAATGATTATGCAATAGGCTATTGAATTTCGTTTATAAAAAAGCAAATCGTGACGTTAATGGCTGTTTGCTGTTTACAGCGTTTTAATGAGTTTGTCATCTGTTTTTATTGGATTAACCGTATTTTTCATTACCCCCCCCCTCTCCCTATTAACTCAGGTAATCGAGTATCTACACAATATTGTTAAGTATTGTAGCCTATGCTACTTGATTGTACGTATTTTAACGAGCTTTATGTCAACAAAGCGTTCTGTACATCCCGTGCGCTCCCTCTAGATCTCACGTCTTGCTAATCTTAAATAATAACTTTCTACACGAATTCTAAACTATCCTAAAATCCTATTTTAACTAATTTAATTCAATAATATAACTATTGTCATTAATTAATCCACTTTCTATCTGGTGACTGTGTAATATATTTTTGATTGTCGTCACGTTGAACACTGTTGCAATTAGCTTTAGCCACCCCCCCCCCATTTGAATTTTTTGAGCCCCCCCCAAGAATTTCAATGACGCAGTCTGCGTCACAGCCCCCCCTTGTGGGCACCCCTGAATTAGTACAGTGATTCCAGAAGTAGTAACATCATCTGTTACTTGTTTCTTTACATTTTATTTAAGGAACTTTAGTGGTCCAAATACAAATGACAAAATACTTAAAAAAATAGAAACATATTAAAATCTGAGTTTGAATGCATGTTTGTTAACTAGCAGGTGACGCAAGTGGCTTCTTTGATGGAGAGTTGAGCAGATCTCCCTCTCCAGCCCCCTCTAGTGGTGTGGAGAGCAACTCTTTCAAGGAATCACCAATGCAGATAGATATGCTGAACTCAGATAGCACTAACATGGGTAAGTCAAATGTTCAACCACTTCTTCAGGTTATTTTATAATGTAAATTTTTTTGAACTTTTTAGCTGACAGGACCCTAGAAAAAATACTAGAATTGCTAAGAAGTCATGTTTTTTATGGATGAAGTGCTTAAGTGTCAAGTTACTGCTTAGTTTTTACGAGAACTCAAGGTCGAGCCGTTTGAAAATGTATCATGGCAAGATTGGTTTTGCTTCTGTTCCATACAGATTTTTTGTCAGGAACATTAAATTCGCCACTGGCCACTGCCTACTACTATAAAACTTATTATAACAGTTTCTTATTATTCTTTGAAGTAATCTGTAGTCATATTTATAACTTGATATGTTTGTCTATTGACTGCTAATCAGTAAAGTTGTTTGCAGGCCTTGTGGATGTGGCTGTGGTGTTGTGGCACCTGGAACTTTAAAAGACATTAACTATAAGAGCTTCGAATCTGCAAGCTCACTAATCAGCTTATCAGTCAAGTTGTTTGCAGACCTGGTGGATGTGGCTGTGGTGTTGTGGCACAGAATGTTGGAACTTTAAAAGACAGCGACGCTACTTTCTCGCACTGGGAAAAATTAAAAGTGCAGTCGCAATCGTTTGCCGGTGATAGCTCAGCCTACTATGGCTGGGTAAAGTTCCAGGGTCTGCAATAAGGTCAGGGAAACCACTAGGCCAATAGCCGGGTCTAACCGGTATAGGACTGGCCCATACACGGGCACTGTGAACAAGTTGATAACAAGTCACCAAAACAGACGTGCAATAATCACCACCAGGCCTACACCGATTCTCCACTCACCTAGGGGGTCGTTGCTGACTACTCAACTCGGGCTTCGTCCTAACTATCCAATAGTTAAGCCCAGATTCCCTAAAACACAGTAAGTTACACGACGACTTGCCAATAAAACCACAACGCGAGTTATCACCAGGTGGGGTCTACTAGGCCACTATAATCCAATACAAAATTCTCATACCAAGCTAAACAAAGCAAAACTAGATGTCAATTGCACTACTATTAAATTATTGAGCTACTTAGTAGCAGATAAATAAATATTAAATACGTTCCAAACACTAGATAAATATATTATCTGATAGCCGGTACTCCGCTACCCAAGCTACCGAGATAACGTGTTGGATTACTAAACAAGCTGTTCAGGTTAAATTAAGATAATCAAATGATTAATCAACAACAACCCTACTACTGCTACTGCCACTGTTACTACCAACTTTACGTTACTTAGCTGGGCTTCTGTTAATGGGCTAATAATATTAGCTACTAGCCTACTGGACACGTGCTTCCAACAACGCACGCTAAATCGTGCAGCCTAGGTTTGTCGGGCCTCAGAGTTATTAGTAATGTAACTAACTCTTGGTACAACGCAAAATAATATCTACTACAGTCAATAAAATATATTATTTGCGCTTTAGCACCTGCCCAGAACCGTCAGGAATATACCTTAATATTATTCCTGACTAATAAATAAATCCTAACTACCGTCAGGCTTTGACCAGCACGGTTACAACTCTAACTCTCGCAATAAAATCAGATATTAATATTATCAAACTAATAATATCAACTCCTTAACCAAAATCAAAAGAACGTCGTCCACTCACCAGTAGTGGGTCTCAACACCCAACTTAACACCGACACTCACTGTCACTCGTATCACTGTACTCCGATGTCACCCAAATCACTGGACGTTTCACTAGACACACGCCAACCCTTCGGCATCCACGACTTGAATGTCCTTCTCCGCTATCCGGTAGTCCCAGGATACCCAAGCTAATCCGAACTGATAAGCCGGGTCAAAGGGCGCTAGCCAGGTTCGCCGCCGCCGCTTGTTGACGCCAACTATAGGTGCGCGGCCAAATAGCAAATATTTACCCCCCTAGGAAAAATAACTCGTTACATCCCCCACTTGCATCGGGGTGAAAAAAAGAAAACGGCCAAAAGAAAAAAAATCTTTGAACTCCGGCCAAAACAAAATACTCCAGCCCCTAACCCAATGGCGAATCCTACACCATAGGTCTCAAACTCAAAACAAAGAAAAACTCTTCTACTAGCCACTACCAGCCAACATGGTGCTGAATGATTTGGCATAAGGAACCAGACAGGGATTTCCTTTGCAAGGGCCTTCGGGGTCTTCGTCACCAATCTTGACACTGTCTATGCGGCCACTTTGGCCAGAGCAGTCATCACCCACGCCCATTTTTACTACCTCTGTCCCACATGTCACCAATCCGAGGTCTCGTATGACATCCATACTCAGAATCATGTCTATGTTGAGAGTGGGGGTACAAGGCATCTCCCATCCACCGTCTTCCCGCAGCTTCTCCTGCTAGCCGAAACGAATACTCGGCTCCAATCGACCGTGACCAATCTGCCATCCTTAATCTCCCATCCACCGTCTTCCCGCAGCTTCTCCTGCTAGCCGAAACGAATACTCGGCTCCAATCGACCGTGACCAATCTGCCATCCTTAGAGGAGTGGGTTTCTTAACAGGCTCTACCCCCTGGCGTTGAAGATGATTGGCGACTTTGCGCCCAACCAGGTTAACTACGGACCCAGTGTACAATAACGCCTTATAAACGCTGCCCATCAGCACAACATCAACAAAGGGCCTTGACTCCGAAATCAGCCGGTCCTCATCCACTCCACCAACCAAGCTGTCTAGTTTTCCGAGCCACTCGGACCACTCTTCTGAGGTCGTTCGTTTTCGGTGGCCTTGCCCAGTTGACCTCCTGATGTCTGAGCTGGCCTGCCGTTTCCCGCCCGACATCCACACTGATTCACCGTCAAACCGGGGTTGCCACATCCAAAACAGGAGACGGTCCTCAGTTTGCCACAGCCTCTGGCAAAGTGACCAATCTCCTGGCTCCTAAAACACCATGCATCCTTTGCACCATCTGCCACTTTCCTAGTCATTACGGGCCTTTGTTCACGGACCCGGTTAGAGTCAAAATCTACTCGCTGCCCAATTGACTTAGCCTCAAGAGATGGTCTCTGAAAATTATGTCTTTCAACCGCGGCCGTTTCAAAACACTTCTCAGCCTTCTTCTTGGGAACATAGGCGGTTTCTAAAACCAGCGCTACGTTGGGTGAAGGTGGAGGTCGGAAGGCTGCCTTCTCTCGCAGATAGGCCTCGTAATCTTCAGCCAACTCCACCATCTCGGCAAGGTTGCTGAAGTCACGCCAGCGTACCATCAGCTTGTACTCTGGACGCATGTTGCTGTAGATCAGGTCCAATCTACCAAGCTCCGACAAAGTCCCGCTACGCCTAAGCAAGGTACTTATGGCAACAACGTAGTCCTGGAAGTGCTCGCCTTCACCCTGTGTCCTTTTCCGGATCTCCTCATCCAAGTTCCTCCAATATCCTGGTGGGAAGAACTGGATTTCAAACTGACGTCGGAAAGCTTCAAAAGAATACAGGAGCTCCTTGCAGTTCCTGTACCAAAGAAGTGCTGAACCTTGCAGCAGCTCCGGTAGCGCTCTGAGCAGGTCCTCTGATGATACGGAGTAGGACACCATCAGCTCTTCTAGGCGCTCCAGGAATGACACTGGGTCTCGTCGGCCATCAAACCTCAAACCCCACTTCCGTACCGTGTAAATACTTTGGAGCAGTCCTTCGGCTCCACCCTGATGGCCTCATTCGAGAGCCTATCCGATCCACGTGGCACCACCACGCTAGAAGGACGGACTGGTCTCTCCGAATGATCACTAGGTCGCTGCCATCCCTCGGGTCTACTTGGTAACCCAAAGGTAGGCATGGGAGCAGCCTCAACAGGGGACGTAGGGTTGGCGGGTCTTTCGAACCCATAGCCGACCTCATTACTCGGCAAGCCTCTCGCCTGTCGCACCACCGATGCCAGATATTCTCGAAGAGTCCGGGTATCAGTCTCCAAAGACAACCCAAGAATCTCTTTGACCGCCTCCAACTCCCTGCTAAGTCCCACTATCTCTATTTGGCCAGAATCAGTACTACCCAGTACCTGAGGTATGGTTCTCGGGGGGTCAGGAAACCCCACAGTTGTAGTAGCCGGCAGTAAATATGTCGGCACAGTAGCCCCAGCCGTACATAGCCTATCATCGCTGTACCGACGGGCATTCTGCTTCTTCCAAAACGATGAGAATCTCTGCCGTAATTCTGCAGAAGTCCCAGTGGTCAAAAAACCATACTGGTCCATCGTCCTCATGACCTCCCCTTTTGAGAGGTCATAAATCCAACCCACACGACCGTCCCGGGGCTGCGACTCCAAGGACATAGTCGCTGGCGCGGAATATGTCAACGAAGTTGTCACCGTCGTAGCCAGTACCGATGAAATAGTCGGCCAAACGGGCGAAGACGCCGGCCACAATGACGATGTCGTCAACACCGACAGTTTGGAGCTAACTCCAGAACTAGTCGTAGCGATAGCAGACGTGATAGGCGTACCGCCCAGCACAGACGTCGTACTTGTAGTAACAACCATATTAAAAACTCAAACACCACGACAAATCCGCAAAAATAATAGCGAAACCAATTAAAATGTATTTAACACCGTACTATTAAATCAAACCAATTATAGGTGTGAAAGTCAAACCACAAATACACAATAAGGGTTCTTACTCAAATAATATTCAACACTAAAGCTCAATTAATTAGCAAAATAATATTACTAACTAAAATCTATCCATACAACCACTAAATAAATTAGGGTTCTTAACACACCACGCTGTAATAGAAAACAGGTTAGGCCTACCCAACCGACTATAAAATCACAGCAGGTCTGCCTAAATTCTGCTCAACAGCTCAGGTCCGCAGCAAATCTGCACAAATAAAATTATTTTGTTCGGGCGCCGTTAATACGTCAGCAACTCAGCACCACTGCCAACCTCAGTCCCTGTTCGGGCGCCATCTTGCAACGCTACTTTCTCGCACTGGAAAAAAAATTAAAAGTGCAGTCGCAATCGTTTGCCGGGAATAGCTCAGCCTACTATGGCTGGGTAAAGTTCCAGGGTCTGCGATAAGGTCAGGGAAACCACTATGCCAATAGCCGGGTCTAACCGGTATAGGAATGGCTCATACACGGGCACTGTGAACAAGTCGATAACAAGTCACTAAAACAGACGTGCAATAATCACCACCAGGCCTATGCCGATTCTCCACTCTCCTAGGGGGTCGTTGCTAACTACTCAACTCGGGCTTCGTCCTAACTATCCAATAGTTAAGCCCAGATTGCCTAAAACACAGTGAGTTACACGACGACTTGCCAATAAAACCACAACGCGAGTTATCACCAGGCGGGGTCTACTAAACCACTATAATCCAATACAAAATTCTCATGCCCAAGCTAACCACCAAAACAGTTCACTCAATAATAATACCATATAATAATATACAAGTATACTATAGGCAGAGTGACTACACCTCTAGTTGCTGGTCTCAATAAATACCAAGCTAAACAAGCAAAACTAGATGTCAATTGCACTACTATTAAATTATTGAGCTACTTATTGATAGCCGGTACTCCGCTACCCAAGCTACCGAGATAACGTGTTGGATTACTAAACAAGCTGTTCATGTTAAATTAAGATGATCAAATGATTAATCAACAACAACCCTATTACTGCTACTGCCACTGTTACTACCAACTTTACGTTACTTAGCTGGGCTTCTGTTAATAGGCTAATAATATTAGCTACTAGCCTACTGGACATGGGCTTCCAACGACGCACGCTAAATTGTGCAGCCTAGGTTTGTCGGGCCTCAGAGTTATTAGTAATGTAACTAACTCTTGGTACAACGCAAAATAATATCTACTACAGTCAATAAAATATATTATTTGCGCTTTAGCACCTGCCCAGAACCGTCAGGAATATACCCTAATATTATTCCTGACTAATAAATAAATCCTAACTACAGTCAGGCTTTGACCAGCACGGTTACAACTCTTACTCTCGCAATAAAATCAGATATTAATATTATCAAACTAATAATATCAACTCCTTAACCAAAATCAAAAGAACGTCGTCAACTCACCAGTAGTGGGTCTCAACAAACAACTTAACACCGACACTCACTGTCACTCGTATCACTGTACTCCGATGTCACCCAAATCTCTGGACGTCTCCTAGACACACGCCAACCCTTCGGCATCCACGACTTGAATGTCCTTCTCCGCTATCCGGTAGTCCCAGGATACCCAAGTTAATCCGAACTGATAAGCCGGGTCAAAGGGCGCTAGCCAGGTTCGCCGCCGCCACTTGTTGATGCCAACAATAGGTGCACAGCCAAATAGCAAATATTTACCCCCCTAGGATAAATAACTCGTTACAAGACATCAACTATAAGAGCTCCGAATCTGCAAGCTCACTAATCAGCTAATCAGTCAAGTTGTTTGCAGACCTGGTGGATGTGGCTGTGGTGTTGTGGCACAGAATGTTGGAACTTTAAAAGACATTAACTATAAGAGCTTCGAATCTGCAAGCTCACTAATCAGCTAATCAGTCAAGTTGTTTGCAGACCTGGTGGATGTGGCTGTGGTGTTGTGGCACAGAATGTTGGAACTTTAAAAGACATTAACTAAAAGAGCTCCGAATCTGCACGCTCACTAATCAGCTAATCAGTCAAGTTGTTTGCAGACCTGGTGGATGTGGCTGTGGTGTTGTGGCACAGAATGTTGGAACTTTAAAAGACATTAACTATAAGAGCTTTGAATCTGCAAGCTCACTAATCAGCTAATCAGTCAATATAATAAATAGGTTACATACCTTATAAATCCGACAAACAGCTCATTTTGTAAAGAAGGTTGTTTACATGTTTCGGCTTGTATCGGCCATTGTCAAAACATCGCAGTTGGATGGTGAAATCCTTGTCATTGTTTCTTACTAAAAGTACATACACAAACACACACACACACACCGACGGGACGAAAACATTACGAAAACGAACATACTTTTAATAGGCCTATTATATAGAACACGGGCAGGACGCACGCACACCGTTGTCAAGGTCAGGATGCAGACTGAACTATTTGTGCATTGTCGGTCTTGTCTTATCAGCTGATGTGGACATCTTAATCATCTTAAAACAAAGGCAGAGCTCAACGCCCATTGGTCAGCAGTCCACATCAGCTGATAAGACAAGACCGACAATGCACAACTAGTTCAGTCTGCATCCTGACCTTGACAACGGTGTGCGTGCGTCCTGCCAGTGTTCTATATAATAGGCCTATTAAAAGTATTTTCGTGTTCGTAATGTTTTCGTCCCGTCGGTGTGTGTGTGTGTTTGTGTATGTACTTTTAGTAAGAAACAATGACAAGGATTTCACCATCCAACTGCGATGTTTTGACAATGGCCGATACAAGCCGAAACATGTAAACAACCTTCTTTACAAAATGAGCTGTTTGTCGGATTTATAAGGTATGTAACCTATTTATTATATTGAATACAACAGCTCAGGAGCTAGAATGGAAATTAATTTTAATCAGTCAAGTTGTTTGCAGACCTGGTGGATGGAGACAGACGCTCAGTAATGTCTGGTGGCTCGGTGAGAGGTTGGCTGCCTGATGTGGCTGTAGTGTTGTGGCGCAGAATGTTGGGGGCTTTGGGGGACATTAACTCCATCAGAGATCCAAACCTACACGCTCAGGTCTTCCAATACCTAGTTGAGCTTGTCGACACTCTGGCTAAGGTACTTTACTGGTTATCTACATTATGGAAATGATTCATTGAAATTACCATACCAACACAAGTTATGGATTTGCCAGGGATCATGATTAAACCACTAATTCTACATGATACGCTACACACAGTTACTATTTTTTGTTGTTTTGTATTTTTTGTTATCTATTTTTTGTTCAATAAATTAATGAAAACCATTTTTTTTAATACCTGAATTATGTTATTTTAGCGAATTTCCCTATAGGGAAGTATTTAGCGAATTTCCCTATAGGGAAGTAGCTATTACCATAGGTGGCACGGTAAGACTTAGACCCGGGACCGATTTACTTTTTCATTTTGATGTCTCCAGAGGCCAAAAACACCACTCATTCAAATTTATATATATATATATATATATATATATATATATATATATATATATATATATATATATACGTCCGTAAACGCGATAACTTGAGTAATTGTTGTCCGATTTTGATGAAATTTGGTTTAAAGGTCTAAAGCGGGATAAACTTGAATGAGTTCGCGAACCAGCATGATCGGACCATGGGAACTGGGCTTTACGGGGGGTTTTATGGGGTAAAAAATTGGTTTTTCTCACTTTTGACCCTCAAAACACAAAATTTCCCAATTTTTTTTAGACCTTTTTAAAGAGCTTAAAAAAACAAATAATTTAGTATATAAAAGTATTTTTGTTCGATTATTGGTAACGGAGAAAATTAAAAAAAATTTAAATTTAAAATTCCCATGTTATTCTTATGGAGAATATTGTAAAATGTTGCAGTTTGCTTGTTTATGGATATATTTTGATCAAACTTGGCAAATTTATTTATTTTATACTAAGCTATCAATATCTTACTAAAAAACACACATTATTAGTTTCCTTGTAGCAGCAAACCTAGGTACTCGTTAAACCTAATGTTGTTTAGATATATTTAATTAAAAATCAATTCAGACAAATGGAAATTCGCTTAGTCGGCAGGTTTGCTGCGGCGGGGGTATTAATGTTCTGTATCTGTTTGTTGTTTCAGTTTTTTAACAAACGTCAGCTCATACGCAGGTGTACAGCCCTTTATTCGTTGTTAAGTAATTGATTATGTCAATTATGATGAAAATTATATTTAAATTATTTGAGCTTTAAAAATGTTAATTTAGTCAACTTAATAAAAGTGCTCATTGGGGTTTTCAATCCACTTTGAAATGCAAAGCTGATGTTTTGTTGTTGTATTAACTAGATAAAGCTGAACCAAGGTGTCCCGGGGGACAACCAGACGACTCCCCCTCTACCTGAGCTGGTCCCCCCCATCACTCTGATTGCCCCATGGTGCTTTCAGGTAAACATACGAAGAATGCACATTGCACAAGTTAGTAGCCTTGTTGCTAGAGTTGTTAATGTGTTACTGACTAATATAAGCTTATTGTTGTGTCAACATTACTGGTTTGTATCTACTAGTTGTATGTAGATTGATGACTGCTGGGTTCTTATTTTCATATTAAAATGTCTATATTTTTCTCAGATACTTACTGGTTTGGAAATACTCTGCTAGCATTTTATTAGCATTGTTTTATTTATCATCAAGAATTTTTCTATAGAACAGGCATGAAAATTAATCAAGCGATATAAAATGTTGTCGTGAATCTTTGGGTTTTCATAGAAGTCAAAGTCAAAGTCAAAACATTCTTTATTCATTGTTTTGTAGCGTAAGTACATTGAACATGCGTCACTTCTTAAAACTAATCCTTATATTACAATTTCTGTCAATACATACAATGATGTTAAAAACACCATCTGTTGGCAAATATTAAATTTAAGGCCGTTAATTATTTAAAAACTCATCTAGTGAGTATAATGCTCTCTCAACTAGGTGTTCTTTTAATTTTCTCTTAAATTTTGAAAACTCTTGATTTGTGTCTATTATGGTAGAAATTTTGTTTAAAAATTTAGATCCCATATAATTTGGCTTTTTCTCAAACATTTTTAATCGGTGACTTTGCAACCTTATTTTTTTATTGTTTCTTGTATTATAATGGTGGATCAACTGACCAGTCTCAAATTGCTCTTGATTTTGTTTTGAGTAAACAATAGTTTCATATACATAGAGACTAAATACCGTCATAATTCTTAATTCTTTAAAATTTTCTTTAACATGGTCAGTTTGTTCCATATTTAGCATTATTCTGATTGATTTCTTTTGTAGTTTTAATATCTCATTCAGATTATTAATATTGGTTGCTCCATAAACATGTATATTGTAGGCTAAATGAGAATGAATCATACCGTAATAGACCAATTTGAGAGTTGTCAGATCACAAATATTTGTTAATGTCCTGAGAGCAGACACACCCGAATTCATTTTTGCCAGTACTTTTTCAACATGGGAGTTCCAACTGAGACTTCTGTCTATATTTAGGCCTAAAAAGGTTGTTTGTCGAACAGGTTCTAAAGATGTATTATCAATTTTTATGTTGGGGAAAGCAATTGTTTTGTTTTTGGTGGAAAAGTTCATATAATTAGTTTTAGAAATATTCAAAAATAAATTATGCTCAATTAAAAACCTTTGGATATTAATGAGTTCTGAGTTTGCCACGGATTCTATATCCTCCAATCTTTTTCCTGATATCTTTAAGTTTGAATCATCTGCATAAAGAATTATTTTGCTCTCCCTTTGATTTACTAGTGTTTGGTTCAAACCGTTGATGTAGATTATGAACAATAAGGGCCCCAAAATTGACCCTTGAGGTAAACCTGTTTTTATTTTTTCAAGTTTTGATGTTATTTTTGTTGTACTGTTTTTGTGAGAGTGTGTTACTTCTACATATTGAGCTCTGTTTTCTATATATGACTGAAACCAATTATAAGAAATGTTGGTAATTCCCACATTCTTTAGAATTTCCAACAACTTACTGTGGCAAACACTGTCAAATGCTTTTTTAAGGTCCATAAAGATGCCAATACATGTTTCACCTTTATCTATTGAATTTAGAATGGTTTCCACAAATTCTGCTGTTGCAGTCCCAGTTGATCTCCCTTTGCGGAAACCATGCTGAGATTCATCTAAAAAACCCTCCGTCTCTAAATATTCCAATAGCCTTTTGTGCATGGCTCTTTCATAGATTTTTGAGAAAGTTGGGAGCAACGATAAGGGCCTATAATTTGAAATTTGTTTAGGATCACCTTTTTTTAGAGCTGGTATTACTTTGGCTATTTTTAGTTTGTGTGGAAAAATTCCAGAGACAAAGGATGAATTGATCAGATGTACCATCACCTTGCATATTGCTGGGCCAATAAACTTGACCACTTTTATTGGTACTTCATCGTACCCACAGAAAAACTTATTTTTTAAGCTATCAATTATTGCCATACATTCTTTATTATCTATTGGTTCAATCTTAAAACTGTTTGGGCCTACCAGTCTAGAAATGATGCTGTCTTTATCCAACTGATCACTCTGTTTACATGTATTAGTACTACAAATATTTGAACTGTTACTACTGCTAACATCATTCATAGATTCTATAAAATATTTATTAAATTCAGTAGCTATTTCATATGGGTTTCCTAGCTTATTATTATTTACAACCAGTTTTATATTCTCATTAATTTTTCCCTTGTCCTTCCCTGTCTCTGATTTAATTATTCCCCAAGTTGTTTTTCCAATACAGGTTGATTTAGAAATTTTGTTCTTCAAAAAAATCTTTTTTGTTTCAGTTAACCTTGATTTAAATTTTTTATTTTCTTGTTTAGCTTTATTACTTAAATTTTTGTTTTTTGTTTGCCTTGCTATTTTAAATAAATTTATTACTTCTTTTCTTTCTTCTTTTAGAGAATCTGTGATCCAATTGTTATTATTGTAAGTTTTTATTCTAGTTTTTGTCTTAGGAAATATAAGATTGAAATAATACATAAAAGTTTTGAAGAAAGCATTGAACTTATCCTCAACATTTGCATAATAGACATCATACCAGTCTTCCATTCCCAAATAGTTTTTGAATATTTCCAGATTTTTTTGTGAAAAGGTCCGTTTGTACTTTATAGTAAAGTTATTATGTTTCTTACTATTTTCATCTACTAATATATTTAGTATTTGCCCGTCATGGTCAGAGAGAGCAGTCACAATTCCCTCAACTACTACTCTATCACAGTTTATATTAGTTATTACATTGTCAATACCTGTGCTGGTCTCTTCTGTTACCCGAGTGGGAAAGTTGACGTAGTACCTCAGACCATACTGTTTTAACACATTTACAAATTCCCTCTTAGGTTTCCCACTCTCCAAAATGTTAATATTAAAATCCCCCGCTATGGTTACATTTTTATGATTTTTAAGAACTATTTGAATTGCTAAGTCCACCCTATCATTAAATTCTAAATAGCTACAGCATGGTGATCTGTATATACCCATTAAAACAAATTTTAACTTTTTACATTTCACTAAAGCTAGGCAACACTCAAACATCTTGTCCAGACATAAATCATGTAACTGTTGAATTACCAACGGTCTCCACTTAAAACTCCCATCAGACAGTATTGCAACTCCACCCCCAATAGTTGATTTTCTGGAATAGTAATTACAGACATTGTAGTTATTCAACTTTAAGTTATTAAATTCTACTTCTGACATATGGTGTTCTGTTAACACAATTAAATTTGGTTTAATTTCTTCTAATGTTATTTCCATGGATTCTATTTTAGATTGTAAGCCCCTTATAATCCACTTGCTAGGGGGGTTCCTGTGTGCATTTTATGTATAGAAAAACACCCTAAGGGATCATGTAGGTACTATGTGGGTTATCATTTTTCACGTGGGTGCCAGCTTGGCAGAGTGGGCATAACCTCAGAATCCGCCATTTTAAAAATGGCGGCGGCATTTATTACATGAAACTCATTAGGAGCTTATATCTCGAAAACGGTAATATATAGCGAGTTACTTTTATAACAATAAATGTTGCTTACACAATAAGGAAAAACTTTTGTATTTACAAAAATGCCCTAAATATAACTATTTAGGAGTAGTTGAGCAATTTATGTTAATTCAACCTATAAATATTTACTTTGTTTGACAAAAAATTCTAATATCTTTAAAAAACTGTTCCTTTTTAATTTTGCACATAGCACTTATTTCTCTTTATATTTAAGGTCAAAATACCCCCACCGAAGCAAACCTGCAGACTAAGCAAACATTTACCTGGCTGCATCTATATAAATAAAATTAGAGTTTTGTCTGTACATTGCTTAGAATAATGAACTTTTTGGTTATTTTTACATTTCATAGGTCAGAGAAACCGAATCAAACCTTATCTCAATTTCTATCTGTCTGTCTGTCTGTCTGTCTGTCTGTCTATCTGTCATTCTCTTGGTAACGCTAAAATACGCACTTTATTACAACTACTCCTCAATAACTATAGCACTGTCCCGCCTGAAACTTATTTTCCAAATACTATACATATATGAGATGGTTTTAGACGTATTTCATCGAATATGAGACAGTTAGATATTTAACAGTAAGCCCTTGAAAATCAAGTTTTTGTCGATTTTTGACGTGGAATTTCTGGAAGCCCATGTTAACCTTATGAGAAATGAAATTATTGAATCTTAACAGCTGTTTCAATTAAACAAGTTGGTTCTGTTCTGTGATGTTCAATAGCATTAAAGTTACAAGGATTACCAACAGGGTGCAGCACTAGCACTATTATTTCTTTTACATTTATGACAACAGCTAATTTGCAACCTGGAGGCGAGTGAGCGTAGCGAACGAGCTAACCTGAAGGCAAGTGAGCGTAGCGAACGAGCTAACCTGAAGGAAAGTGAGCGCAGCGAACGAGCTCCAACATACAGGTGAGTGAGCGTAGCGAACGAACTTCAACCAGGACGTGATTGAGCCATGCAAACGAGATCAGATAGTAAAAATAAAAGTAAGCCTACCGTTATAGGATCGACCGGCAGACACAGAGGTAATTTAACCTTTTATTGATTGTCATACCGATCCGGAACAACAAAAAACAACATAAAATGAAGCTATGTATAATAGTTTGGCCAGCATATCTTAAAATATGCAAACCAACTGCTGTTCTTTATATAAGAAGGTTTCAACTGAATATTATAAGATCCCCGTGCGTAGAACGGGTACACAGCTAGTTTCTACTAAAATATTAAAATTGTCATATTCATAGTATTTAACCTATACATTTGATCTCTGTTGCCAAAAAAATCAAATAATTATAAAAAAAGCTGTTATTTTGTAATTTGGCACATAGCAAAAATTATTTCTTCGCATTTAGGGTAAAAAACCTGCAAAAAGCATTCGAGAAGCTTCTGGCAGATATATAAGCTATTAAAATAATATAACATATTTTTAAATTAATTTTTTGTTATTAAATGACGCATACAAATATAAAAATAAATATAAACCTTTCTATATACTGAATTTTTATTATTACAAATAATAATAAATCTACGGATGTAATAGAAATTATTATTATAATTCATAACATTTATTATTAAAACGGCGATGGAGCGGGAACGGGACCGGCGGCTAAGTTGGTGCATCGGCCAAGCATTGACGTCGCGTTAACACAACCAGTACCTTGACATTGTCCTTGGTGGTAGGCTGCTTTGGACTGATTGTATTGATATTGAACTAGTTTCGTGGATCATAAAATTTGAGCGCAGTTATTGGATCTAAATTATAAGCCTTTTGGGTTAAGAGGAATTATATCTGTTCCCTTTTATAGTCATCAGAAAAATTAAACTGTTCACAATATACTTGTGAGCATTGCGGCAAAGAGTAACCACCATCACTGTGTCCAAAACTCAAAGGATCGAGTTGAAAAACGTGTTCTTCCATGCAATGGATTTGGATGTATGTAGGCTACAATAAAAAGCACGTAAGATATGCTGTATAGTAGCTCTACCAGACAGAAAATCTTTACGAGCTAAGGATATTCTTTGTACAGTGACAGTGTAAGTATATCCAGTGTCTTAGATCAATCATAGTTTCACACTGAGTATCCTTTTTTTTAATGTGAACTAGATACTTCACTGTGTTTTTCAAACTTTATTCTATCTCTTCCTCCTCATCTTTTCCAAAGTCCATTAGCAAAGTACTGTACTTGGATTACATTTTAGGGTAGCACGCTTTGTTCCAAATTTGCTGGCAAAGTCACAGCCCGTTAAAATATGGAGTGCTGAGAGAACTGAGCAAAGGTTACTTCCAAGCCTGTTTGCTATAATGTATATCATGAAGTTCTGGCTGTACCAAGTCGCATCCACAAATCCTGCAAACCTTCCGAAGTGAATCCATTCATAAAGTGTAAAGCCAACACTACGACATCTGTATCCGAAGACAGAACTACGACTTAATTTGATAACTCGAGCAAAAATGATCCAATTTCGATTAAATTTATCACAAACGTGTAAACCTACGTTTTCAGACGAATTCGGACTATTATACCAGCACGATCGGACTATGGGAACGGGGGTTTATGGGGAGTTTAATGGGGTAAAAATGGATTTTTCCGATTTTCGACCCTAAAAACACGACATTTTATAATGAACGAAAACATTTTGTAGAGCTCAAAAAATAAATAACTTTGTATATTGAAGCGTTGTATGCCCAAAAGTTACGGAAATAATTTTAAAAAAATTTTAAGTTTAAAATTCCCATGTTATTCTTATGGAGAATAAATAAACTGTTTTAGTTTGCTTGTTTATGGATATATTATAGTCAAATTTCAAAAATTTTGTTTCATTCATACTAAGGTATCAACATTTCAATAAAAATATATAAAAAACACCTAAATACCTTCCCTGAAGCAGCAAACGTAAGTACTCATTACAAATCAATGTCATTTAAATAGGAAATCAATCGATCAATTTTAATATTTTAGTAGAAATGCAGCCAGGTAAATGTTTGCTGATTCTGCAGGTTTGCTGCGACGGGGGTATTTAGACCTTAGATGTAAAGAGCAATTAGTGCTATGTGCCAAATTTAAAAAACAGTTTTTTTATTTTTTTAAAGATATTAGAATTTTTTTTCAAACAGAGTAAAAATGTATAGATCAAATTAACATAAATTGCTCAATTACTCCTAAATAGTTATATTTAGGGCATTTTTGTAAATACAAAAGTTTTTCCTTATTGTGTAAGCTACATTTATTGTTATAAAAGTAACTCGCTATATATTACCGTTTTCGAGATATAAGCTCCTAATGAGTTTCATGTAATAAATGCCGCCGCCATTTTTAAAATGGCGGATTCTGAGGTTATGCCCACTCTGCCAAGCTGGCACCCACGTGAAAAATGATAACCCACATAGTACCTACATGATCCCTTAGGGTGTTTTTCTATACATAAAATGCACACAGGAACCCCCCTAGCAAGTGGATTATTATGTTCTGGTGATATATTGAAAGAATAGCCCCTTTACTGTTTATTATATTGGATCTCTTACAACTGTCTGCTGGGAGTTTAAACCCTTCGCGGACGGGTGACGGATATATCCGCCTAAGTCTTTGGCGATAAAGGACGGGTGACGGATATATCCGCATATGGTTTTTGATGTTCCGGACGGGAAGCGGTTATATCCGCCTTCTCTTCAGACAGACTGGCAGGTGCTTGAGCAGTAACCAGAAGTTTCGCGGTACCAAGGCACCACTTTCCTGCTCTTTCCATGACTGCGCTCTCCCCCGCACTCCCCCTCTCTCCCGCGCCAACCCCTCTCCTGCGCCTCACCCCCTCCCGCGCACCTACCACCACTCCTACGCTCCCCCCCTCGACGTTTCGCGCTCAACATTACGTTGTCTTTATTTATTGCTTACATATTGTTCTTTATTCATTGCCTAACGTTGTCATGGTCATATCTTCAAAGACGGGTGGCGGATATATCCGCTGCATTTCTACTCATCTGCGGACGGGTAGCGGATATATCCGCATAATTAAAAACGAGTAAAAAAATTATTTTGACAGTATAATGTGTTCCACTGTGTTTATTTTATGTATACATGTATAACAAAACATAAATATGAAAAATTAATTTTTATTTTTTCCTCTAATTTTTTCCCGTCCTATGTCATGATTTCGCCCGTCCGGGAAGGGTTAAAGCCCCAACCTCCTGATTAATATTTTGAGCAACTTCAGATATGGCGCTCGCTGATGGTTTCCCTTTAACAACACTTTTAGCACTCTCACTTTTACTCTGCTTTAGCGCCTCACAAAACGTGAGGTCGCCGGGCACTACACTTATAACTTCTCCATTCTGTGGTTCCTCCATTGATGTCAGTGTAGGCTGGACAGACAGAGTCGCAGTGTCGTCCGTAGGTTCCGAGGCAGGAGAGGTACAGGTTGCCATCATAGGTGGTGTGACAGTGTCACAGTTTTCTTTCCTTGCATCAGACGAGCTGTTCATTGTCTCTTTCTCTTGATTCAGTTGATGCCCATGGATAAAAGTCTTTATTTGGTTGTTAAATTCATCGTGTGATAAACCTTTTCTTAACTTTTTCAATGACTTTTGGAAGTACGACACAATGGTGACTTTTGCTCCTGTTTCATTTTGAAAAGTTGTTAGGTTTTTTAGGAAATCCTCCAAGCATATATTATCCTTTGTTTGAAGTTCATTGTTGGTGATGGTGAGTTAATGTTGTTCAAAGGTTCATTGCGGACATTTTCCATCACGAAAGTAAAAAACAATACACAACGTTTCGGGATCTGGAATCTGATCCCGTCTTCAGGTGAAAAAACTTAACTAACACATTACAACTAACAATACACAAACGCCCAACCTAAGTTGGAATACACTACCGAGGGTAGTAGTCAAAAAATATGCACTGTATAGCAGTCAAGTCATGATACAACATGCAATTAATAACAAATCACAAAACACTATAATCTATAAAAGGTTTACGTACAAAAAACTCACACAATGGAACACTAACAACACCGTACGCTATGACTCCACCAATGAAACTTGCTGCTCCACATATAGTTACTGCTCAAGTACCTGCCAGTCTGTCTGAAGAGAAAGCGGATATATCCGCTTCCCATCCGGAACATCAAAAACCATAAGCGGATATGTCCGCCACCTGTCCTTTATCGCCAAAGACTTAGGCGGATATATCCGTCATCCGTCGGTGAAGGGTTAAGTGTACAAAAATATATTTCCTACTTCTTAAACACTAACAAATTTGGCTTATAACCATTTCGTTATCGAGACGTATTGTTTAACTGTTGTAGTAAAGTAAAAGTAGTGGTAGTCCTCTTGCTAGCTCTGCCGAATGACGATGGTTGTTTGTTGAACATTTGGTTTACGCTGAACTAGCCTATATATGAAGAGTAGTTTTTTGTAGGAATAGGGATTAAATAATAAGACATAAACACAAAAACAAATATCATTTATTAAATACAGACGTAAAAAATCATGAAGTTGCACTTTTTATAACTACTCGTCTCGAGGTCGAGTATTTTTTAAAAGTTGAGTAATTACTCGAAAGTCGAGTAGCCCTACTCGTCCAACCCTAATGCTCACTCCGCTCAATTGGCATACCTAGTATTTTTAGCGATATAGCTCAACTAGCCTACCTTGGAAATTTTTAACCCAGGGGCTTCCAGATACGTACGATAAAAGATCATATAACAAAGCACTGGTATCATCCTAGAATAAGAATTTTGAAAAGAGAAGATTGTAAAAATAGTTTTTCTTCAATCGACTTTCTAAAGAAGTCCTACACTAGGATCAAATATAAGTGTTATGTTGTTTGATTTTATATTGCAAATCTATAAGCCCTTGGCAAGCTATATTTCCCGGAACAGCTTACTAATCTATACCCTCAGAAAAAAAAAAACAGTTTTCAGGCATTTGGCTAAAATATGACCTAATCGAGGGTTTAGACTATTTTAATGGTAAAATAATTAAAAAGATAAAGAGGTAGCCTAATTAGGCCTACTTAAATCTGATAGGTTAACTCAAATAAATCAACATTAAATAATCAAGATATATTCATTCCTGTTTGATCAGAATTCATTATTGTTTCACAAAGTATTTACAGAAATTACACGGAGTGTATTTAGATAAACTAAGATTAAGGTGGGTAAGTAAATTGTTACACACTACTTGTACTTAGATATTTAATCAATTCATCCCTAGGTCAAAGACCTGATTAGGATGCTCTATTCCGGCATTTACATATACAAAGATAGAATAACCGACAAATTGTTTTTGTGATGGTATGAAGTATTTTCAGTTTTTCTTTGTGATATTATTTTTTTTTGTAGTTTTTATAAGATAAGAAAAGTTGTTTTATTTTCCAGGCATTAACTCTACCAGATGCCTTCAATAGAGGGAAGCTGTTTGCCTACAGACTATTGTGTAACATGGTGTTGTCTAGCCATGATCTACCACTGCCCCCTGGGCTACTAACTCAGTTCTACAGAGTCATACACCTAGCACTCACCTGTAGTGATCAGGTAAAACTGTTTGCCTACTGACTATTGTGTAACATGGTGTTGTCTAGCCATGATGTACCACTGCCTCCTGGGCTACTAACTCAAATCTACAGAGTCATACACATAGCCCTCATTTTCAGTGTTCAGGTAAACTGTTTGCCTACTGACTATTGTGGAATATGGTGTTGTCTACCCATGATCTACCACTGCCTCCTGGGCTTCTAACTCAAATCTACAGAGTCATACGCATAGCACTCATTTTCAGTGTTCAGGTAAACTGTTTGCCTACTGACTATTGTGTAACATGGTGCTGTCTAGCCATGATCTACCACTGCCCCCTGGGCTACTGACTCAAATCTACAGAGTCATACACATAGCACTCATCTTCAGTGATCAGGTAAACTGTTTGCCTACAGACAATTGTGTAACATGGTGTTGTCTAGCCATGATGTACCACTGCCTCCTGGGCTACTAACTCAAATCTACAGAGTGATACACCTAGCACTCACCTGCAGTGATCAGGTAAAACTGATTGCCTTCTGACTATTGTGTAACATGGTGTTGTCTAGCCATGATGTACCACTGCCTCCTGGGCTACTGACTCAAATCTTCAGAGTGATACACCTAGCACTCACCTGCAGTGATCAGGTAAAACTGATTGCCTTTTGACTATTGTGTAACATGGTGTTGTCTAGCCATGATGTACCACTGCCTCCTGGGCTACTAACTCAGTTCTACAGAGTCATACACATAGCACTCACCTGCAGTGATCAGGTAAAACTACAGAGTGACTTCATCGTCCCAAGATTGCAACTTGCTTTAGTGTGATCTTCTTGCCGTAGAGGACTGGTGTATTTCTAATGGAGTGAAGCTCAACATCGAAAAATTTACCAGTGTAACCTTTCACAGGAAGACGTCGCCAGTCCTATTTGACTATCAGCTCAATGGAATCAAAAATGGCAATTAGCTCCTTTTCTTCCATTGGCGTACATCTACAATTTGGAATATGACCATCAAAACCATTATCATTATCATGACAACCATCCTGTGCTGGTGTCATTTCTTTTATTGACATTTGCTGAAACGATGAGAGGAGACTCATCTGGTTGAGTGATGTCTGGAGATAGCTCGGTTGTGATGTCTGTCTGTGGAGGTGTTGAAAATTCTTCGGTGGTGATCAGCTTTATCAACTTTGTGACAAACTCCACTTGGGGAATCCTACGCCTCAGAACTCTCTTTGCTGTAGGTTGATCAGAGGTTACGATGCAGATAGTAGCACCGGTAGCACGATGGAAGTCCACAATCCTTTTGGCAAAGTGTTCCGGCAAGATGAGGTCTCTTATACATCCCATTGGTGAGCATATGAGAGTCTTAAGTTCTTTCTTGAAAAAATCTTCTTTTAATTGATCGAAAGCTTCATCGTAAACTTTTGTATCTGGTTTCCTCGAATATTCAGCCTTGGTAATCAGGCTATACACTGTGGCCCCATTACTGTTTTTTTGGCAAGCCAGTCTTTCTGTGATGCAGTCACTTCGTTGCGGCTGTCCAAACTTTCTCCTGAAAACCACTGCCACTCCCACAGACATGTGGCGAATGTTTTCAAAGTCGTTGGATATTGTTTGGGAAAATTAATTTCCCGTGTCGGCATCGACAACCTGAATCTCACCATTACTTGGAACTATGTCTGTCTTTGGTGCAATGATCTGGCGTCTAGGACTGTTTCTTTTGTTGTCATTAAGCAATAACTTTGTAATCATCTCTACTACTTTATTTTTTCCTCTTCTGTTTAGGTGCTGTCCATGTTGCGTAAAATAGTGTTGAGGAAGTTCATGGAGAGGGAGGATTTTAAAACTGTGGCTGGATTTTGTGGCAAGCCTCTCCAACTCTGCATTAATTCTTGAGATTTTGTAATCCAGTTCAGGTTTATCATGCCTCATTGGCAGGGTGGCCAGGATAAGGTTTGTATTGTTGACTTTCTTCTTCAGTTCTTCAAATTGAAGTATTATACGATTGACTCCTGTAATCCCAACATTATTAGATCCACCAATGACTAAAAGATGGTCTTCGGTTGACAGGTTTCTCCCCAGGTTTGAGACTTCTTCGACCACCTGGTTGAAATTAGCTCCGGGTCTAACAATTGCAGAGACATTTGCAGAGGATCTTTGCTCAATAAGGCAATTTAGATTTTTCCCATGGCTATCTGCCAGAATTAGAAGCTGAGGCCGTTTTATTTTTTTGTTATAGTTTTGTGGAGCAGGGGGAATTTATCTTCTGTTGGATTTGTTTTGTTTTTGCCGCCTTTGTAGATCCATTTCGTTGACTTCGATTTCCTCATCGCTACTTTCACTAAGGTATGACAAAACAGAGTAGATATTTGAGCAATCAACACCTCGAGAGGCAATGGCATTGCTCCTACCTCTTGGCTTTGTTTCCAGCATCCATTGATTTTTATTTTGGGCCTTTAGTGGAGGAAAGCATTTGCCACATCCTTGACCAATTCTTCTTTTTGCACAATTCAGTTCTTTTGATAAACTTTCATTATTTGTTTGAAGCTCATTAATGACCAAATTTAGACTTGCAATTTCACTTTTTGCAGCATTAAGCTCTTGCATTAATATTTGTGTGTAAGTCCTAGTAATTACTTCCTTTCCGATCTTGGTCATTGTTGGATGATTCATGAGTCAGAGGTTCTTTTCTTTTTCTGTACGATTCAGTGACACACAAGGCGTAGAACTCTTCGAAGTATCCCCATCATCCGGAGTTACATTATTTGAATTAGTGTTTTGTTTAGCTAAAGGAGTTTTTTGTTTATTTAAAGCTGGGCTCATTGACTTGGTGCAGGTTTTGAGATTTGCTTCCTCTCTGGCTATGCTAGATAAAGCTAAACTGTAAAGTTCTTTATGTTTTAAAGCAACACTTTCTACATGGTACAAAAGTTTATTCTCACTGTAAGAACGTAAATCTCTTTTATTAAGAATAGCAGTTTCATGGGTTGCAAAAAACTTTACTTTATACTTAGTAGCTAATGATAAGCATTTTCATTAATGGATTAATGTTCTCATTGTTGTTTGTTAGCGTTTGTCTCATTGTTATTTTTGTTAAGTTTGTTATGATTATTGTACCTCAACTCTAGTCCTTGCTTGTCATCATTCTATTTATTTCTAGTCTGTTTTATATATACACATATTATTAATATTTCAGTAGTACTAGTCAGCACGTTTTCTAAGTTAGTCTCACTGTATTAACTAGACGTCTCTGACACAATTTTGATCTTATTACAAATATTATATAAATTATTACAATGTATACCTTGTAAAAAAATGGATTTTCCGTCGATAATTATATAAATAAGTCTGCTTTTAAATGCTGGCTCCCTGCTAACTGTGTTTATACTTTGCTTCTGCTGTTTTCCCAAGGTATAAACTTCCGGCTTGCCCTTAGTCACATGGTTTTCCAACCTATAATTTACGTCAGAAGTACTTATTAACATCTCCTTAATTTCTTAATTGTCTTTAGTTAGAGTCTCTACGATGGAAAATAATTTCCCAAAAGATTCATTATGGTTGCAATGTTGCAATAGTCATCAATACTCAAATTGTAGGTATATCTATATATTAATAGGCAAGCATGTTTCTTTAAAACCTTTTTTCTCAGCTCGTGTGCATCACAGGGAAAATCTACGCATACTGTTAGAAAGATATTTTCCTGTAGAAGTGCAGAATCCTTTTCAAAACTAAAATAGACTCAAATATAAGAAAAATACAGAAATATATTACGTCTAATAACACTTGCAATAATATATTTACACTTATACTGTTGACTTACAAGACGGTAAATACATGTAAAAGTTGGTAAGTGGTGATCGATTTAGATTGGACACTCCAATCATCATCAGACCCAATAGGCGAATGTATTAATGTAATTAAGTGTTATTATTAGACGTACAGTAGACCCCCTCTTAACCGACCTCGTATTAACCGATAATCGGATTATCCGCCTTCGATCGTAAAATAATACAGTTTGTTTTAACCGACCTTGATTTGAGAGCAGCTCGGTTTAACCGCCGCTTTCTAGGAATCTCGGCATTTCCGCTCCCACGCTGGGCGATGAGAACTGAACCATACGCTTATCTCCACAGGATATGACTAACAATAAGCTATTTTGTGTTTAGCACAAAAAATATAGCATAGCCTATTGTCAGTTTGTCATCATCGTTCGTAGCTCGAGCACATCTGATCTGATTTGTTATCTGTGCGGCAAATTTATAACATCATAAAGTGCGTTACGATTTTGAGAACTGATTATCTTATCGCCAGAGTAAACAAACAACGCAACTTGTAAGGAAGGCAGGGAAAGGGGGTTAACAACTCCAAGGTCAAGATAGTTTTTGTGCCTGGAGCCTCCAGTGAGAGGCTATAAATAAATGTCCTGTTTTGTAACAAAACGGTCGCTTGTATCTTTAATGTCGACAAAAGGTTCTGTACTGTATTACGATGTATTTGGAAAGCATCAATTAATACATTACAGTATTAAAGTTATTAAAATAGGAATTTTATTGACTCTTGCCTAGTATTATAATAATATATTCCACTGAAAGTAGGCCTATTTGACTCAACTGTGTTTTTGTTTATTTGTGACTTTTCTATCAATATGAAAAAGGAGATAAGAGTAGTTTATTTTATAAATAATGCAAGTATGACTTCAAAATAATGATTATATAATTCCAAATGAATAGCACTTCATTATGTTATGAGGGATTGCCCGTTTTATCCGACCTTTTGAGTTATCCGACCTAGGTCTGGTCCCATTAGAGTCGGTTAAGAGGGGGTCTACTGTAATATATTTCTGTATTTTTCAGGTAATTAATAACACGTACGATGCTAATCAAGAAGTTATTCAAATATAAGCACAAATAAACGGTATCAGCATTCTGACACATACTTTCTCCCATAAGTTTGTCAACAAACTTTATCATGTGTAAGCGGTGAGAGTAAATATACTAAAATGGGATTTGTACAATTTTGTTCAGAATTTAAAGGACTACATACTAAATTATTATCAAAATCGTTCGGGCCATTTTTGTGAAAATCAGATTTTTCTGTTATTTTATGGGGTTTTTATGGGAAAATAACATAATTTACAATAACTTTTGAACCATAATTTTTACAGAAATGGGATTTGTACCATTTTGTTCAGAATATAAAGGACTATAACATCAACATTTTTATCAAAATCGTTCGGGCCCTTTTTGGGAAAATCCTATTTTTCCGTTATTTTATGGGGTTTTATGGGAAAATTCTCATTAAAAATGAACATTTTTAAAAAATGAAAAAAACTATCAAAACTTTAAGGACCATAACATACTATGTTAAAATAAAACCGGATTTTTTTCTTAAATCCTATTTTTCATTTTTTATGGGGTTTTTATGGGAAAATAACATAATTTACCATAACTTTTGAACCGTAATTTTTACAGAAATGGGATTTGTACAATTTTGTTCAGAATTTAAAGGGCTACAACATACTAAATTTTTATCAAAATCGTTTAAGCCATTTTTGAGAAAATCCGATTTTTCCGGTTTTTTATGGGTTTTTATGGGAAAATCCCCATTAAAAATCAAAATTCCAAAAAAATGAAAAAAAACTCCTGGAGATACCATGAATTAGAACCTACATACCAAATTTCATCGAAATCGGACCACAAGTGTAGTCCCTAGCTCTGTACACATCCAGACACACACACACACACAGACATCACTTCGAAAACCACTTTTTTGGGTCCAGGGGGGCCCAAAACGAATATATCCACTCAAAACTCAAACTCGAAAATTTTGACGAAAACAATACTTTCTCCATATACTATGGTATAAGGGGAGAAAGTAAAAATGAATTTTTAATTTTTTAAATTTAACTAGGGCTTTAAGGGTTGCCATGCTGGTGACGAAATAACAACGGAATATAAACAGAAAATAAAAACAAATATAAGAAATTCCAATCACATGTTTTATTTACAGCGTGGGGTGAAAATAGAGAAGCCTGAACCTTTACACTCCATACAAGGCCACAAAAAAAAGTGTTTTTTTTAGTGTGGCCTTGCTCCATCCCCATGTTAAAGTTGTCACCAGTTTTTAATTCAATTTGTCGTAGTTGATGTGAGCCACCAACAGATCATTGATCTAAATGATTAAATTTCTGTCGAATACACAATGTTTGTTCAAACTTTTTTAATGAGCTATAGCAACTGTTATGGCCCATCAACTTTGTCAACAACAAATAAGGTAGAAAATAGAATTTAAGACACGCTTTCGGTGAATGGCTCCCACAACTACATGGTTTTTAATAAAATACCCCCGCCGCAGCAAACCTGCAGACTAAGCGAATTTCCATTTCCCTGAATGGATTTACACTAAAATGTCTCCTTAAAAATATCACATTTATTCCCTATTTAAATAGAATCAGTTTAAAACATACTTAGGTTTGCTGCAACAGGGAGGGTAAAAGTGTTTTTCATGTAAAATGTTAATAGTTAGTAAGAAATAAAAACATTTTCCAAATTTGGGCAAAATATGTTTATAAACAAGCAAACTACAACAGTTTACTTATTCTCCATAAGAATAACATGGGAATTTTAAATTTACAATTTTTTGGAATTTTCTCCGTAACCATTAGGCGCATTATAACGCTTCAATATACTAAATTATTTGTTTTTTTAAGCTCTGCAAAATAGTTTCGAAAGAAATTGCAAAATTTTATGTTTTTTGGGTCAAAAATGGGAAAAACCCATTTTTACCCCATAAAAGCCCCCATAAACCCCCGTTCCCATGGTCCGATCATGCTGGTTCGCGAACTCGTTCGAATAAACGTAGGTTTACACGTTTGTACCAAATTTAATCAAAATCGGATCACTTTTGCTCGAGTTATCGCGCTAACGGACACACATATATATATATATATATATAAATATATATATATATATGAATTTGAACGGATGGTGTTTTTGACCTCTAAGGACCTCAAAACGAAAAAAAAATTGGTCACGGGTCCAGGTCTTACCGTGAGTACTACGGTAATAGCTTATTCCCTATATGGGAAATTCGCTAAAAAGATTGTGACATATGATCCATATAGATGGGATGTCTACTTCAGTATCCAATAGTCAATACGTATACATAACATGTATTTGGTTGAGTTTTCAACCACTGGACAACCACTAGTTCAAATTATTTTTCATCATAATTAAAAAAAAAATCTTAGGGTTCCTATACTCCCAATGCACTCACAAGAAATCCATCTTGTAAATCCTCCTAGGTCCTGGATGGTTTTATATTTGTCACTTTCCAATCCCACACATGTTGGGTGGATTAATTTATTGCATAATCCTGCACACTGAATACTCGGATTAGACTTATTTGTGATCTTAAGACACAAACCGCACAGATTTCCTACAGATCTCTTTGACATCTTGACCACTTGACCGGAAGATCTGGGTTTTACTAGTGCAATTGAATTATTCTACCATTAAGTTCTGCTGTAGAGTTAACTATAACTTACTTATATTACCCATTGCTGTCTAAATTACTCGATTACAAAAGTATAGAAGCTATTAGAAAGAAGGTTTATTTTATTTTAGTGACGCCTTAAACTGTTATTCCTTTCACAACTAAACCTTGTTTCTGCTTTATTGCAGCATACCTTGAACACTGTTGTTCGCTACTGTGGTCCACGGTTCTTTTCACTGCAACTCCCAGGATTTTCCTTACTTTTATTGGATTTCATCCATGCTTGCAATGCTGTAATTTGCTGTCCGGATCTGAGAACGGTATGTGTCTGTCATGTACAAAAAAATTACTTTTCTTTGTTACTGTACTTCTTTCACAATATTTATGCGGTTTTAGGGGAAGAAATCTATTCTCTACACTTAACCCTTACCTTTCAAATAATAGCTCAAAAGCGGATTAAGCAATATACATTAAAACAAAAAGGGGATATTCCCCTCAAACTGCCTAAATCTTGTGAACGAAGTATAACTTTGACTGTTTTATTTTTCATTTATCAACTATTTCAAAGATGATACTACATAATTTATTACCGTAGATATAATAGCATGGAAAGAACAGAATTTACATCAGAGACAATAATAAATGAGTTAGAACATTGACTTCAAATAAATGCACTATTACTGAATGCTGACAAGACAAATATAATTCACTATTATTTAGGGATGGGCCGATTCCGATTCTCGATACCTCGATACCTTCGATACCAGTGGTATCGAAAAATCGCCGATACTCAATACTTCGCTTCATTGTACTCGATACCGATTTTGAAAAGTGAGGTTAATTATGATGCTAAACTCAACTGATGTTGAAGGTTGTAAAGAGTGACACATCATAGTTTATTTGGAATACTCTGAAGTCAGCTAATATAAATAATTCCAAGTTCATTATCTCACATTCGTATTAGTTTTATAATCCAAAATAGCTTGCCTTTGCATTTCACAACATGACGTGTTCAACTGACAACTAGTAGAACAGAACTCTAGTTGAATGATAGAGGCACTTGCCGCCATATTGTCAGATCGAGGGCAAAGTTGCCAGTTGGTACAAGCATTGAATATATAAATATAATACACATAAAGTATGTGTAGTCAATGGTACTAGTATAACTCACGTTTTGCCGCCATGTTGTCAGATCGCAGGCAATGTTGCCAAATGGTACAAGCATTGGATATATAAATATAATACACATAAAGTGTGTATAGTCAATGGTACTAGTATAACTCACGTTTTCTAACTCGTGATAGGGTTTATGTGAGACGTAGGAATTGGCTTACTCTGGAACTCGCTAACTCGGTCGTGTGTCGGAACTGGCTAACCGTCCCAGTCAGGAATTGGCTAACTCCGGAACCCGCTAACTCGATTTTGTCCCGCGGCGGAATTCGCTAACTCTGGAAGTCGCTAACCCGGCCGCGCCCACTGCACGGAGCGTTGCCAACCTTGCACGACGAAATAGTCGTAATCTGCCGTAATTCAAAACGTCAGTGTCAATAAAGATAATTGTTACGGTATTGGTTTCTATTATCAAATCCATTAGGGGGAATATAATAGCTACGTAGCTCAAAGCAATTAAAAGGCAATTATAACATCATTAAGAAGTTATTTATTATGTTGGTTCATGAAAACTTTGCAAACGCTAATTGAATGGCATTGGCTCTATATGATGACAACCCAAGTTTGGAGGTTAAAACAAAATTTAGCGTGGTGCTAGTCACAGCAGCCATATACACTTGGACTTGGACATGGAGGTACATTAAATAAATAAAATAGATAATCTGGCGGCATGGTTAAAAAATGTAAGATACACCATTTTTGAACACTATGATATTACATTTTTTATATGATACCAGGAACAGAATGAGCATAAATTAATGAAGGACGAGTGTTGTGAATGAAGTACTGAACAGTATTTATTTGTGCAACTAGTGAGCAATTGCACTTTGCACTCGAGCTGCACATTTTATTTTTCCTACAGTTACCATAAAAAAAATAAATTGGTAAATAAACGTGACATATTTTTACACAGAAGTGAACTTTTAATATTACATTTAATTATACAACAGCTGACCAGCTGATTTACAGCCAGTGCTGTCAATGTCGCTGCCAATGCACAGTAAGTATATTTTAAATATATGTTTATTTATTTGTAAATAGTAGTTTTGTAAGGACTTTGACGCTATATATCCGGCACAGGCTGGTCAACGATGAAGAGGAGTTATTCTGCAGGTATTTAGGTAATGTACGTCGCGCGCATACGACCTTGTCTGTATGTTACGCGCTCACTATTTCGTGCCTTCACGTTGCAAATCTGGAGTGAGTGAGACAATGATAACATTGTCTCACTGATGAGCGAATTGGTCACTTTGCTTTCTCAAATCAGTGAGGGAACATATAGCCTACATTGATAGGTAACTGTAGGAAAACGTAATAGCTTTGTTGTTGGAAACAATCAGCTGTCTCTTTATCTATAACCACCACTCATACAAATTGTAACAAACAGGAACATCTGGGTCAATTTTTAGAATCACAACAATTCTTAAAAATACTGAAATACACAATTCATACTGAATAAACCAAAAACACGTAAGACATAAGATCAATTTCTTTCCTTTATAACTTTAGAATACATAAGTCATTGGAAAACGTCTAATTCTTCTAGTACATTATGAAATATACGTTAAAAAAATTTATAGAGAACAACCCGTTCAAATAGCCTACGGGACGGGTTAACTTTCTGCAGGCTGAGTAAGCAAAAAGACTGCAATCCTGTCCTTGGAATCAGGCTACAACCATCTGGACAAGAACACAAAGTCACTCCCTCTCAGGAATTCTAAAAAGAAAGTCGAGGAACTTCTCAAGGCACGGCCTCTCTATTCCAGAATATTTTATAGAGGAAAGTGATAAATGGATCTCATGACCTACTGCCATGTTAACTTGTTTACATTATAAAGTATTATAAAACTTGAAACTTTTTGACGAAATCTATCCAGTCATTACTGGTCAGCGATGGATGTTTGGTATAAGAGGTATATGATAATAGGAATTTACTAATATTTAATGCACTCCATATACATTACCACTTTATTGATTACTCTTCATCTAAAATTCATTGGCTATATTAGGGAAATAGAAGATGCTGAAAAGTTTCAATCTAAGCTTAAAGAATATATAACAACTAGGTCTTAACTCAGAAGAATTTTTAAATCAAAATAGGCCAAAACTTTGACGATCGGCACCCATGCTACTAAATGGGAAGCCTGCAAAAAAAATTTTTTAAGTATATTTATTAACACTTAATAAAATACATTTCTGTAGTGACGTTTAGACCTAACACACTTAAAGTAGATCGGCAGTTTAATCCTCAAAATTCTAGGCATAGCAGGTCTACGGCAATTACCGGAGCATTATTTTAATATATGATACAACATATAAAAGTAGAATTATAATTTATCCAACTGTAAGGTTTGAAATATCAACAAATCAACCCTAAGAAGTAGATGAAGAAAAGAGGAAAATTTATGCAGGCCTAAATGTGAAAATTATTCAAGAAACGAATATAATCTAAATTGTATATCAGTAATTAGCATAATGATTGGTGAAAGAGCTAGGGACTATTTTACAATATTTTTTACGAATTAAAAAAAATATATTCTTCCATCAAAATTAAAAAATGAAATAGTCATAAAAGTGTTAAACGGATCATGTAAAATCATTTAAAAACATTTATGTGGAAAACAATAAATCTACGCTACGTATTATTTATATCATAAATTTAAGTGTATTGATACTGTGTCTATAATAGGCAAAGTTTATTATAATAAACTCAGTATTAATAATTAATAATATTTTTACAGTTGCTAATTGTTGGTTGACTTGAACAGGAGACACTATTATAGGCCTAATACTGCTTCAATTTATGGTAAATGAATTATGTTACATTTTTCCAGCAACATAAATAATGTAACAACATTTAAATTCCTTTGTTAGACTAAAGTAAAGACGAAATATTGTCATAAACTGTTCCACGTTTCAGGTTTAAATTATTAATATTAATGTTACTAAGTATATCATCTACCTATACAAATACCGAGCCTATTTTATTTTTGATTAACATTACGACTCGAAACTATTTGGGTAATCATACAGTATAACCACGAATACTAGAAAAATACGTGATAACAAAAACCATAACCCGCATGACAGACATAAAATAGACCTTTAAAGAGCCATATTATAGCCTATCAAGGAAAATCATTCACGGCTGCAAACCCGGTCTACCAAATACGAACTTGATAATTTTATTTGCAGCATTTCATATATTTAATGCAATTTATTTGAAAAGGAGCAAATTACGGCCTATGAAAATAAATATTTCATCAACAAAATAACCGAACGAACTATCTTTTTACAAACGAATAAACAACAATTAAAATAAGAATATAATATTGCATTTTCCACGCTAGGTAATAATAATCATAACAATAATAATAAACATAGCCTACTTCTCAATATACTTATTTAACATCAACCACATTGCTCTTACTGCGAATTATTCATTGGATACGATATTATGGTACCGATACGATCGTAGGTACTACACTTTCGGCAACACTGGCCAACAATCTTCGTGCTTTGCTCCTATTGGCCGGCGCGCGACGCTTGTGATTGGAAGTTAGCGAGTTCCGCCGAGGGACCGAGTTAGCGAATTCTGTCCTAGTACGGAAGTCACTAACCCGGCTCTGGAGCGGGTTAGCGGGTTCCGGAGTTAGCCAATTCCGAAACCGAACAAGTTAGCGAGTTCCTCTCATCGACCAAATTTTAAGATAGGGCATTTAACATGGGGTTAGCGAGTTCCATAGTTAGCCAATTCCGCGGACCCGTTTATGTACATTTCATTTGTGACGTAATTTTCCTGAAGACGAAACGTGGGAAATTACGCCACCTGTACGATAAACAAAGTCCCAGGAATCGCACGAGTCGGGTTGCGGGGATTTTCCCAGGAGTCGATAGTGATTAGGATAGCCTCATTTTGATAGCCTTGGTTATCGGAGCTCGGGGCGAACGTAGCGGGTTACCAGACACCACGCTTATAATCATCACTCTAATTAGGGGAGCTTGTGGGGAATCGATAATTTTGACGTGACTCTGTGGGCAATAACTACTTGACACTCTACTAGCTTAGCTACTTAACTAGACAACTAGTAAACTAAGTAGTCACCCCGCTTACCTACGGAGTTAAGGTATGAGTGTTAACCTGAAACAGACAAAGGTTAGCTTAAGATAGGCCTAGCCTAGCCTAAGTCTCACAGAGTCTGAATTTACTACAAAAAAAATAAGTTGACTTAAGTTGCCTGTGAGAAACTAAACGAGAAAAATTAAAACGAAAAATAAAACTGCTCCTTGAGCTTAAAACGAAAACGAAAACTTGCACTTACTCACATGGTCAACTTAACCAAACTTCGGCAAAACTAGTCCAGCAGAAACCTGTCTGCTGGGCCAAACTTGTATTATCATCAAGCTTATTTGATGTATTTCCCAGTGACAAGAACTAGAATATTTGTTTATTGAACTATGTTACCTTATTGCCTTTGTTCTTGTAGAAAGATGTTAAATCCTCCAATATATTTCGCCACAGTGTGTGGCATCATCAGGGAGATGAGAAGATCTATTTACATTACATACAAGATCTATTTACCACACACAGTGGCGAAATATATTGGAGGATTTAACATCTTTCTACAAGAACAAAGGCAATAAGGTAACATTCGTTCAATAAACAAATGTATTATTATCGTTATTATGTTGTTTCTCTCTGACTGAACAAAACAGCTGTCGTGAGTTTGCAAATAGCAAATTAATTGTTAAACTTGTGTTTTCGTTTTGTTGTTTGTTTGCTGTGCGTGCGTAGTGAGTTGTTCAATATGGGTTATGATCTCCGTTCCAGTGATGTGACGAACCCTATGACTTTTATGTGATTCTTTTAGTAGTTTAAGTGATATTGATGATGACAATATTGAAGATGACTTTGATATTGACTTTGAATCTATAACTCAAGCAATATGGAACATTCATTGTATGCCTAGATGTACAAATTCCTATGCAAACAAAAAACTCAGAGAACATTTAGGCCTACCATAACTGGTGATTGTTGTCTCAATTTAATTTAATAAAATATGTTAAATATATGTCTTCTTGAAGTATCTTATTATCCTTATAGGCTAACCTAATCTATGTAACCTTAATCAATAGCAATGCAGTTATCTTTTCGTATAAAGATTAAATAAAAATAACATGCTCCTTTATTTATAGGAATAGCGAGAAGCACACATAAGTTATATGTGTTATTAAATGAATTTTTAACAGGTATCGGTATCGAGTGCGGAATCGACCAATTCAGGAATCGGCCCATCACTACTATTATTATTTCAACAGCATCTTTTCTTATACGTTGACCTATTCTAGGAGTATCTTCCAAAGATATTGTACAACTTTTTTGACATTCATGCTCTGAAAAGATTTCTTATTGTATAAAGTATGAAGTTAGATCTGGTTGATAATCCCATGCTAGGTTATCAATTGGTCAACATTTTGCCAGTTGATGGGCTGTTTATGTTTTTAATTACAACAGATTATTATTTTTCAGATGAGTTCAAAAACCTTAATGTTCATAGTTACAACTCAATGCAAATGTTCTTTATTGTGCCTAGAACAACAAATAAATATTCTAAAAGAACAAGGGAATATTTAGTTCCATTATTGTTAAACAGTTTACAGTTTACCGGTACAGCTGATGAATATATGTTACTGTAGAGTTTTAAAGAAGATGTTAAAGAATTTATATCTAGATCTGAGTTAAAGATAACTGTGTTTCATATTTTATTATTGTTGTTCACAATTCCAAATGTTTATTATTGTTACTTTTTTTAATAGTTTATTCACTGTTCAGTGTTCACTGTTCCAAATGTTTATTATTGTTACTTTTTAATGGTTTTAAATCCATTTATTACTGTTACTTTTTTCATTGTTTATTAATTAATAATTGTTAAAATCCGACTACTTTAAATTCTATGATTGGTTTGATATATTATTGAATTCTTACAGAAAAACAAGGGAAACAAAAGACTGATTGAATAACAAAGACTGATTGAATAAAAAAGCACTGTGAAATAACAAAATTAGAATAATTGCTGCAGACAAGCCATATTGGCTTTTGTGGCTTGGAAATTTTTGTTGTGGCTTTTGTATGTGTTTTGAAATTTGTATTTTTTGAAAAAATAAATAAATAATAGATAAACAACTGCACATTTGGCGACCATAGTATGGATTCACCTGCTTTCTTTATTACATTTTTTTACTAAAGAATAGGCTTATATATATATTTTTTAAAGATATCTGGTAACCTTCTTGAGTTATTTTGCAAATAGATTTAAATCTGTTGGATGTTTTTTTATAATATTCAAGTATCGTAATTATCTAACTCTGTTCCTTAATTTAAATGTTGCTTGATAACCTAACAATAATATATTGTAGTTAATTAATTTGGTTGTTATCTAATGACCATGAAAACTGGTTAATGTTTCATAATCAGGTTCTGTTTACATATGTTCTCTACACAGAACCTCATACTTGAAAATTAATTAAAATACAATATTATGATTTCTGCAGACTCCCAGAACAGAAGCAATGTCTATCCTGGGGTCATTCTTGAGTTTTCCTCAAGTACTTTTTCAAATGCCAATGCTTCAACCAACAGCCAAAGATTTCACTGCTAGACCAGCTACCGATGCAAAGGTAAGTTGATGTCAGGTAAAATGTGTAACCAACAAGGAGTAATCAGAGGTGAAATAACTACTTCACTTAAGTTCCTACTTCAATAATTTTAACTGTTCTAGTATATAGTATGTTTAATCTTGTCTTATTGATATTTGCTATACAATATATTGTTATTGGTACCACTTTTTCAAAGTCGGTACCGGTACCGGTTCCTAGCCACAAGCGATTCTTGGTTCCGGTACCATCGGTACCTAATTTTATATTTTTAGGATTTTTACATTATTTTGCCTTAGTATAGGTTGGTACAAAACTTAAGGATTAAGAAAATTTAACTTATTTGTACAAAAAAAAACACACCTAAATAACCAAACACATTTTAAGTATTTTTGGGATAGGCTATTAGAGGGGTTTTCAAGTAAAAAAATGTATGCAGCAATGAAACATTCTAACTAGCCAATTTCCAAGTCAAACCCTTCTTATCACATCAAATAACTACCATATTTCAGGTACTATATAGAGGTGTTCCAGCCTGGTATTTTTAGTCCGGCCATACTCAAAGTAATACTGTGATAATCGATGTATTCTGAGATCACTGCAAAATCCTAAATATCTTTCTCAATTACTGAAACATCATCACGGTTATTCACGGTCGCGGCAAGATCATGAACATCTCCTGCGGCCGTGTAGACATCATCATGAACTCCAGAGGTCACATAAACGTCTTTGTCGTCGTCTACGATAGCGGCAAAATCATGAACATCTCTTGCGGCCATGTAGACGTCATCATCGTCTCCCGGTATCGCAGTAACGTCATCGTCGTTGTCGCCCGCGATCGCAATCGCAGCAAAATCATCTTCTGCGGCCCTGTAAACATCATCATAGACTCTGGCAGTCATGGAAACGTCATCGTGTGGACGTCCCACGATCGCGGTTAAATCATGAACATCTCCCCCGATGGCGGAAAAATCATGAACATCTCTTGCGGCCATGTAGACGTCATCATCGTCTCCTGGTATTGCAGTAACGTCATCGTCATCGCGATCAAATCATCTTCCGCGGCCATGTTAACATCATCATTGACTCCCGCAGTCACGGAAATGTAATCGTGTAGATGTCATCATCGTCTCCCGCGATCTCGGCAAAATCATGAACATCTCTTGCGGCCATGTAGACGTCATAATCATCTCCCGGGATCGCGGTAACATCATTGTCTTCATCCGCGATCGCGGCAATATCGGTACCGAAGGTACCGGTACCAACATTTCACCATCGGTTCTCGGTTCCGGTTCTGTTACCAAGAACCGGTGGAACTGACATTTGATGTGAAGTACCAACCCATCACTAATGTCAACCGCTGTAGTAGGTCTTTAGAAAACTGTCCAATAAGCTGCAGGGTGTCAGTAGAATCCAAAATCTATTTGTACCATACCGTAACTACCACAGTAGAACTGTATTGTTCAGAAACTTGCGCACTGACAAGAAAAACCAAATAGTAACCGTACTGCTGGGTTTGAAAATAGAGTGCAGAGAAAATATATGGTAGTATGTAATGGAAGGTGGTATGTAGCTATTGTACCCAAAACCAGTGTGTGTGAATTGGCCGCCAATCTCACTTCAAGGCTTTTCAAAACAACACAATTGCTGTTTTATTGTAAAACTATCGGATTTAAAATGCTTATTATATAGGCCTGTAATTGGATGAAACAAATAGGTGGTCACGTGACATTTGTTTACAAGATGATTTTCCCTATTTAAACTGCTCAAATTTGTCCTTATACGTGTAAACTAGCTGTTCTGAATTATATTAAGTATTAATAAATGCTCAATTCCCCTATCTGGGATGGGCCAAATGCTCGTATATTTAAAGATATTAACATTGTTGCTGCACCAGAGTTTTTATTTAAAAAATCTTACCCCCATTATTTAAACATGGAATTAGCCCCTTGAAATTTCGTAGTTCAATTCATTAAGTTAAGGTTCATTTGTAGGAGAGCATAAATATGTATGGTTGTGTGTGGCAGGAACACGTTGTGAAGATGTTACTGCGCAGTGGCAAGACAGAGAGCGCTGGAGTCGCTCGGTGTATTGCGTTTTCAAGCCTTGGTATCTTCGTATACAAGCAACTGTGTCAGATTACCTCCTCTCCAGCCCATCACAAGATAAAGGAAGCCATCAACACGCTACTTCTAGCCTTGAGGGTAAATACATGCACAACATATCCTTAGTATAGGCCATTGTAACCATTGCTGTCCATGGGCATCCACCAAAATGGGCTACGGTGGGCTCACCCCCTCCAATAAAACTCCAAGTTAACCACATTCCTTAGATTGTCCAGTAAGATCATAAAAGTTAATAGTTAAAGCATATTACCGAGGTGTTTAATAAAATAAATTTGTAGCCTAAAATCAAAAATTGTGTACCTAAACTTTAACTATTTTCTGGGAGAGGCCACCCAGACCCCCCTCTTTAATGGGAGTTATTCTAAACCCCTCTGACCTTCCAGCCCAAGTTAGATGGACATCCATGTCGCTATTTATTACAATAAGTAAATCAGCAGTCAAGAATACCTGATTAGTCTAATGACCATCTGATTTATAAATCCTAAATGAGGCTCTTCAGGCTATACAGGTAGATTTTTTAAAACATTTTTTTAGTTTTTTTTTTATTGATCCAGAAGTTATTGAAAATTATGTAATAGAAATAAGTACTTCCACAATTTATATTCATTGAAAAAAGTAGTTATTAAAATCGGGTTTCTATTTGATAAGAAGAGTTTTTGGAAAGCCATCAACTAGTTTCACTCAATTCCCCACATAGGGAATAACCTCTTACCTCTCATGGTAAGACTTGGACTCGACGACGATTTACTTTTTCAATTTGATGTCCCCAGAGGCCAAAAACACCATCCATTCAAATACATATATTTAATATTTATATACGTGTATCTATTAGTATTATAACTTGAGCAAAAATGATTGGGCTTTGATTAATTTGTTATTAACGTGTAAACATACGATATTCAAATGAGCTCACATACCACCATTATCCGATGATGGGAACGATTTATATGAGATTTTATTGAGTGAAAAATAAAAATTTGTTTTTACAATTTTTGATCTTAAAAAACATACAGTTTTGCAATTCCCTTCTAAATTATTTTGTAGAGCTTAAAAAAATAAAAAATAAAACTCTAGATGGACCAGTTTGTATTTTTGGTTTGAGACAAGACAAGGCAGGATTTTTTATTTCTCATAACATTTCTAGAAGGGATTTCCCTTCTCATAGACTACATAACGGAAAATGTACGTTCTACATTTTTACCTGATTTTGTAACATTCTTAAATATCTACTGATTTATAACATATGACTGGTTAGTCACAAAAATAATAATAATAGGCAAGAATATTTAAAATGTATAATCAACAAACACCAATAAAAACATCAGTATGAAAAAAAATTAATTAGGTTTACCTTATTTAAAATAACTCTTACGCATAGGAAACATGGTGATATCGGTTAGGATAGGCCTGTAGTTCAACTTTGAAAATTACCAAATTTTTTAGTCTAAATCTAAAACATCAGTCTAAGAAATTAAAAAACATACAATTTTGCAATTTCCTTCTAAATTATTGTAGAGCTTAAAAAAAATAAAACTCTGGATGGACGAGATTGGATTTTTAGTTCGAGACAAGGCGAGACGGGATTTTTTATTTCTCATAACATTTCGAGTTGAGATTTCCCTTCACATACATAACCGGAAATGTATTTGTTAAATATATCATCAGTAAAAATATCATCTGTTCTATAATAATCAAAATATTAAAAAATGTTCACTCCAAATTATTTAAAGATTTTTTTTTAAATTTTCAGTTTGTTACTAGCTTTATGGTATGTTTTTATTTTACCAAAAAGTTATTTCCAAATTTGAATTATGTGAATTACCGTTATCTTTAAGAAGAATGGAAAAATATGAGAGGTAAATTTTATCCTAACCTATAAACAATCCAGTAAGAATAATCATGAAGAAAACATTTTTGTTAATAAGAGTTTTTCTTTTAAATCTTCTTTGTGTATTGGATTCCTTGTATTCTTGTGAAGCTAAAGAGGCATTAAGTAATTTCCATAGTATGAACTGTGTGATGATGATATCTAATTTTAATCAACAGTCAATACATTATGACATTAGTTTGGAAAGGATTTTGTATGGAAAACACAAACTAATTTGGAAACTAATTCATAAAACTAAATACAGAAATGTTAATTACACATTTGCAATACTAATTACTTTATTACTCCTTTGTGTGGATGTTGAATCAAATCCCAGACCATGGCAAGACCCTAATTCTGATTGTTCAATAGTTAGAGGGACAAGACCTGACATTCCAAGCACGTCCACCGGTTTATATCAGACAACGATGGGCAGAGACAAGACATACATGAGACCTTGTTTCCAGTGGCAAGGTGACAGCAGCAGTTTTTTTTAGTGAGTCACTGTGCCCTGAAGAAGATGTGCCCTTATGAGAAGTACAAGTGACACCAGAATTTACAGATGCTATAACAGAAATGTCACAATTATCTGTCGAACCTTCTCCTTTGCCTCTGTTTGACATAGATAGATATGATTTTTGTCCCAATTGTGAAAAGAAATATACTAATAGAGCCTTTAAAATTCATAGTTAAAATTGTAAAGGCACTGGTAAAGCTGAAGATTATGTAACAAATACTGACAATCCAAAAGTTGATAATGCAATTAAAATTAAAAAGCATAAGAGAAGCTATTTCATTAACATACCCATTCTCCTAAAACACCTTGTCCTTTAAAAAATTCTGAAACATTATATCAACCAAAGCTTTTACAGTTGGATAACTTGGGTGAATGTAAAATTTTAGTAGAATCTTTCAACACAAATAGTTCTATAGAAGAACATCAAATTACCTCAGATTGGAAGTCTCGTTGGGAAAAAGTCATACATCTCAATAGATTACAATACAACCTACCCTGTGGCTCTATAGGTGACGGATTTGTGAAAATGTTGGCTGAAGACATTTTACTTTTAGCCAATGGTCAAGAATGTTCCGAGCGATTCATATGTTTCATTGCTGTTATATTACAAAAGAAAACATGGTAAGACAGGTGGAAGATATTAGAAAATTCATTGAAAGAAGACTTGATAAGTGGACTAATAGATGTTATGATGAATTAATAGATGAAGCGATTCGATGTAGTAGGTCCCTAAAATCAAAGAGTAAAGCCAAATACAATGATAATGAAGAGTTCATTAAAACTAAATTCAATAGATTAGTCCAAAGAGGAAAAATAAAAGAAGCATCTCAGATTATTAGTCAAGACAATAAAGGAGGCATATTAAGTCCTGATACTATAATAGATGGTGATAGACGCGCAGTATTTGATGTATTGAAAGAAAAACATCCAAATGGCACAATACCTCATCCGGAATTGCTAAAACTACCACATGAAAGTCACATGAAAGAAATGCCTAGATTGGAGTCAGTTGAGATTGAGGCTGAACATGTAGAAAAAGTTGCAAGAAAATTGCATGGGAGTGGAGGGCCAGGAGGGAGTATTTCTGAACAATGGGCAGATTTTTTACTAAGGCGTGGTAGAAAAGTGCTTTTTTAAGAGCGTCAATTGCTGAATTAGCAATGAAGTTAAATGAAGAAATCATACCTTGGTCAAAAATACAAGCTCTTATGGCTAATCGGTTGGTTGCAATCGACAAATGCCCTGGTGTTAAACCGGTGGGTATAGGAGAAGAGCTTCACCGTATCTTAACAAAATACATAATTCTTGCAGCTGGTGATGAAGTTATTGACATATGTGGCACTGATCAACTCTGTGTAGGATTAAAAGCAGGAATAGAAGGTGCAATACATTTTGTGAGAGACCAATATGAAGAAAAATGTCAAACTGAAGAAGACAGCTGTATGATAATGGTTGATGCTGACAATGCCTTCAACAAGATAAACAGAGTTCACGCGTTATGGCAGGCAAGAACTAGATGGCCAAGGGCTGCAAGAGTCATTTTCAACACATGCCAGAGTAAGGCTGCATTAATTATGCCAGGAAGTAAAAAACAGCTGTATAGCAGGGAAGGTGTTACTCAGAAAGACCCACAATCTATAATATTGTATGGATTAGCCACTTTGCCTTTAATTTATGAATTAAAAACCATCCCAGATACAAACCAAGTATGGTATGCAGATGACTCATCATGCCAAGGAAAACTTTCTAATGTGATGAAGTGGTGGGAGAAATTACAAGAAATTGGGCCTAAATATGGTTACAACCCACTAGCTCACAAAACCCGTTTGATTGTTGGATCTGAACCATCAACATTAGACCTAGCTAACATATCAGGATTAGAGGTTGTTACTTGGAGTAGTTTTTAGGAGGATTTGTTGGATGTGACAAAACAGAAAAAGACGTCTTTATTAAAAAGAAGGTAGAAAAGTGGACTAGTCATTTGGTAAGTCTGGTGAATGTAGCTGAAAAATATCCACAATCTGCACATGCTGTTGCCACAAAATCCATACAAGCTGAATGGAATTTTTTTCAAAGAGTTGTTGAAAGTGAAGACATTAATTTTAATCTGATAAAAAACTCATTAGAACAAAACCTATTTCCTGCTTTATTTGGCTCTCATGTAAACCAAGATGAACAAAAAATATTACATCTGCAAGTAAAAAAATGGAGGAATTGGTTTAGTTGATCCTACTGCTCAGGGAAAAGCATTGTTCCGAGCTTCAAGGAAATGTTGTAAATTCATTATAGACTCCCTAAAAACTAAGAGTAAATTTAGTATTCAAGAACATAAAGAACACTTAGTTGTTACAAAAAAGAACTTGAAAGAGGAGAGAAGATTAGAGAAGAAAACATTTTGAAATCAACCATTCAAAATCTTCCTCTAAAAAAACAAAGAACTATATTGCAAGGAGCAAATAATAAAGCGAAACACAGTGGATGGTTGTCATGTGTTCCATTAAAAAACTAAACTAAGATCTTCCTCCTTTGGAGTTCAGAGATGCTCTTGCACTAAGATATGGAAAAACTCCTATACACCTCCCCTCTTCATGTGATGGCTGTGGCAATAACTTCAGTATGGAACATGACCTTAACTGTCGCACAGGTGGGTTGATAAAAAGAAGACGTAATGAGGTAAGGAATACTCTTGGAAGCTTGATGGAGCTAGCATGGGGAAACTGTGTTCGAGAACCAATTATCTATGAGCAAGGGTCATTGGATGCTGCAGCACTGAAAGCAGACTTGGCTTGTAGGGGTGTATGGGAGGTTCAGACGGAAGCATTATTCGATGTACGTGTCGTTGACACTGATGCTCCATCGTACTTGAACCTCCCATACGAAAAAGTTTTGGAGAATGCAGAAAGAGAGAAGAAGAGAAAATACTTAACACTAACGGAAACAAGAAATGCTTCTTTCACCCCACTAGTCACGTCTGTGGACGGAATGCTAGGCAAAGAGTTTCAGACCTTGCTCTGAGCAGTGGTAGAACGCCTAACAGAAAAATTGAAGAAACCTTGCAGTTTAGTGATGAACTGGATGAGGGTAAAAACCATCTGTGCGACATTAAGGGCCAGCAGCATGTGTCTAAGGAGGACAAGAAAGAAGTGGAGGACCCTTAGAGAATTTGAAGATGGGGCTGGAGTACCAGATTTTATTACTTTAAATATCAAATGTTTATTATTTTTCCATGTTCGAATTGTACAATTACCTATTATATTAAAATCTTTTTTGCTCAGTCTAAGTAGTTAAAGTATCAAGTAAAAATTTTTCAGTCTTAATGTTACTTTTAGAATGATTTTGGAGTGACTTGTTTTGGCCAGTAGTAAAACATGTCTCACACTGCTTACACTTAACAAAGCTTCTCATCATTTGCGATGTCAAAAAAATTATAAAAGAATTAAAGCAATATTTACATGTAAAGATTTCATTAAATAAGAACACCTTTACGAAGCAAACACAACACGCTCCTGTATTGCGGGTATTGCATTGCCTTTTGCAGGCATTTTTATTATAATCTGGTCTCAAAAAAACCTGGATCAAAATAAAATCTCATCTTTTAGGACAAAATTTTAAATTTCCCGGAAATTTCCCAATATTTTGAGACCTGTCCATCCCTAAAAAACACAAATAATTTAGCATACTGAAGCGTTGTTATGTGCTAAATGGTTAAAGAGAAAATTATTTTTTAAATCAATAATTTAAAATTCCTCTGTTATTCTTATGGAGGTTAAGTTACCATTGCAGTTTGCTGGTTTATGAACATATTTTGGTCAAAATTGTAAAAACTATCCATTTCATACTAAACTATTAACATTTTACTATAAAAAACATGCTCAGCAAATCACTGTCTAGTCATGTAGTAGTACTATCCCTTAAGGTATATAATAAAGTAATTAATCTTAGTAAGAAATATACTGTTAAAGTTTTTAAGAACAAATTTTATGAGTGGTTATCTAAAAATCCTTTCTATTCAATTAGTGTATTTTTCTTATTAAAACAGATAGAATTTTAATGTTTGAAATCTGTTATGTATAGTTTTTGATTCTTGTAAAGTTCCTATGAATTGTATATTTCTATGATATGTGATATTACCTTTAGGCCTAATTATTAGTATAGAGACTTGGCATTTCTGCTGTAAATTTGACATTGTTAATGCTTATGTAGCCTGAAAGACAATAAACATATTCTTATTCTTATTCTATTACCTTCCCCGTTGCAGAAAACCAACGTACTCAGTAAACCGAGAGAAATCAAAAGCTTTAAGGTGGTTCAAAACTGGACCCAGCCTGTTTCTGATCATTGGGCTTAAATATGTGGCGTCAACTTAGCCACAGCTGTGTTGCCTTTGGTCTATGCTTTGTTTTCATATTTGTTGTGTAACAGCTGTTGCTTGTTTTTGTAAAAAATGTTCAGTTTTGATTATGTTATGATTCAACACACAACTTAATTCATTTGTAAATAAATCATTATTAAATACTCGTTCATATAGTGGTGAATTTAATTCATACAGATTATCCACACTATATATTGGTGACCCCGAATAACGACAACAAGAAGCACGACATTCCTACATCAATATTACCAATGTCGCTAGAAGAAATCGAAGCTCAATTGGCAAATCTACAGGAGCAACGAAATGAACTTTCCACCAACGTTCAGCAACGCAACGACCCTGGTAATGTATCAGTAAATCGAGTTGCAGTAAAGCTTCCACCATTCTGGGCCGATCGACCTAGTCTATGGTTTGCTCAGGTAGATTCCCAGTTCACCATCTCAGGCATCACAAGCGATGACACTCGGTTCCACTACGTCGTTTCTCAGCTTGAAACACGTTACGCAGTGGAAGTAGAGGACATAATCACAAATTCGCCTGCAACAAATCGTTACGCGGTACTTCGTTCGAAGCTAATTGAAAGGCTCTCTAATAGTGAAGAAGAATGTGTTCGCCAGTTGATAAGCGACGAAGATATCGGAGATCGCAAGCCATCGCAGTTCTTACGCCACCTACGTTCTCTGCTCGGTCCAGCCCAACTACAGGACAGCATCCTTCGAGCACTCTGGCTACGCCGTCTCCCTGTTAACATTCAAGCGATTCTCACTGCTCAAAATGAACTTCCACTCGATAAACTTGCAGATATAGCCGATAAAATCATTGAAGTTTCTACAAGAACACCATAAGTATCGGTAAATGCTACTACATCTCGTGAACACACACAGTCTTTTTTTTTATGGGGAGGAGGTAAAAATGCATTTACGCACACTGAGGTGCTCAATGGCCACTCAGTAGTGCCGGACTCCCGCGGGCTCATTGTCCCCGGACTACCGGCTAAAAAACCCCCTCGTCTCCTAGGACACTAGCCTGGAACTGTTTCGCACATTACTTCAGGCTAGGCCTTTTTTACTACGCCCCTAGGGCTTTCCTTCTGGTTTCCTCAGAAAACTAAGGCCGATCGAGGTCGACCTTCTTATCCCGAAGTATGGCTTCGACGAACTGCTTTACACAGTTCCAGTTTCCTTCCCCCTGTATCATAGCTCCAACGATGTTGTCGGGAGTAATGTCGACGCCGATCTCGGAGATCAAGGAGGCTCGGCGGACATGCCACCTGTCGCAGAAGAAGAACACACACAGTCTAATGACGATCTCACTGCTGTTGTTGCGAGACTGACAGAAAGGATTGATGCACTCGAAGTATCCCTCCGGCACGATCGTTCGACCAATCATGTCAAGAAAACATCAAAGAACCCGAATCAAGATCAGAACAAATCTACAAGCCAAATTTGCTGGTATCATGCCAAATTTGGTGAACAAGCTTCAAAATGTACTTCTCCTTGCTCTTACGCGGGAAACTCCAAAGACGGCCAGTAACAGCGGCGGCTGACTGTCAAGCACCCAGCCGCAGAATTTTTGTTTCGGATCAAAAGTCAGGACTCTGGTTCTTGATCGACATCGGCTCTGACGTATCATGTTATCCAAAACGTCTTCTACGAGACCGTCGCACATCTACAGACTTTGAAATTAGTGCCGCCAACGGTAGTACAATCAAGACTTACGGAACCTGTTCTATGACATTGGACCTTGGCCTTCGCCGTAGTTTTGCATGGCGGTTCGCAGTTGCAAATGTCAGTGTTCCAATCATTGGCTCGGACTTCCTCAGTTACTACCATTTGCTTCCTGACTGTCGTTTGTTGCGACTTCACGATGCCAAAACTGGACTTATTACAGGAGGACAACTTTCCGTTACGACTCAAAGTAGCGTAAAACCCGTAGTCACTACTTCTCCCCTCTCTAAAATCTTACATGAATTTCCTGAAATTACTCGCCCTCCAGGATTGCCTCGAGAAGTAAAGCACCAGACAGTACATCACATACACACGACTCCAGGACCCCCTGTATTCTGCCGACCACGGCGACTGGCCCCTGAAAAGCTCAGCATTGCAAAGAGTGAATTTGCCGAGATGGTAAAATGTTGTACAGCACCACGTCCATCAGACAGTCTGTGGGCTTCACCCCTGCATCTGGCGCCGAAAGGAGAAAATGGATGGAGACCGTGTGGAGACTACCGTGCATTGAATGCATGCACCACTCCTGACAGGTATCCTGTTCGACACATTCATGATTTTTCAAATAATCTTTCAGGCTGTAACGTATTTTCTGTCATAGATCTAGTAAAAGCATACCAACAAATCCCTGTACACCCAGATGACATATGCAAAACCGCTATCACAACTCCATTCGGCCTTTTCGAGTTTCCATTCATGACTTTTGGGTTACGTAATGCTGGCCAAACATGCCAGCGTTTCATAGATGAAGTAACACAAAACCTATATTTTACGTTCAGCTACATTGATGATATTTTAGTGTTTTCCCGATCAATTGAAGAACATGAGCAACATCTTAGGACTTTTTCAAAAGACTCCATTCCTATGGCGTTATTGTAAACTCGGCCAAGTGTGTTTTTGCAATGCCTGAAGTGACGTTTTTAGGGTACAAAGTTTCAGCATCAGGTGTCTACCCTCCACAAGACCAATATCTGCTCTTCAGGAGTACCAACTACCTGAAATGCGTGGAATACGTGAAATGTCCTGAAATGTAATGCGTGGTCTTCGACGGTTCCTAGGTATGTTCAATTTCTATCGTAGATTCTTACCTAAAGCCGCAGAACTCCAAGCACCTTTACACTCTCTGCTTGGTGGTGCAAATAGCAAGGGATCACTTCCTGTGCCTTGGACCCCGGAAACTGAGGAAGCGTTTCAAGCTTGCAAGTCTGGTTTGTCGTCGGTGACACTCCTATTTCATCCGAAACACGACGCCCCTCTTGGACTGTTTACAGACGCCTCTGACGTTAGCGTAGGAGCTTGCCTTCAACAATTTGTTGAAAATTCCTGGCAGCCACTTGGATTCTTCTCTAAGAAACTTTCACCAAAGCAAAGCTCTTGGCCGGCGTACTACCGTGATCTTCTTGCTGTGTATGAAGCAGTACAGCATTTTCGTCATTTTTTGGAAACCACGGCATTTACCATTTTTACGGATCATAAGCCACTCATCTCTGCTTTTCATCAACGTCGTGAGAAACTTCCACCTGATCAACTACGCCAGCTTTCATTCATATCCGAGTTTTCTACTGACATAAAACACATCGGAGGTTCAGAAAACATTGTTGCCGATGCGTTATCACGTGTAGAGGCTATTTCATGTTCATTGGATCCTGAGTCAATTGAAAAAGCACAAAGCTCAGATGACGAACTCATCAACCTCATAAACAACAACAATTCGTCTCTCAAAATACAGAAGATCCAAATCCCTGGAACAAACTCATTCATCTTTTGTGACACTTCCACAGGGACCCAAAGACCTTATATTCCAGTTGAACTACGGAAGAGGGTATTTCATTCGCTACATGACCTCAGCCACCCAGGCATTAAAGCTACTGCAAAACTTGTAGCAGATCGATTTTTCTGGCCAAGTATTCAAAAAGATTGTCGTAACTGGGCTCGTACTTGTGAGCGATGCCAACGTTGCAAGGTAACACGACACGTTCATACTCCTCTAGGAACATTTTCTTTGCCATCATCACGTTTTGAGCACATCCATGCTGACATAATTGGACCTTTACCACCAGCAGGACCATACAAATACTGTCTTACAGTCATAGACCGTTACACTAGGTGGCCTGAGGTTCATCCTTTAAAGGGGATTACTGCAGAAGAAGTCGCTGAAGGTCTAGTCTCGTGCTGGTTTTCTCGTTATGGTGCTCCTTCAAGAATAACTACTGATCAAGGCCGCCAATTCGAATCATCCCTCTTCAAGTCCCTTGGAAGAACTTTCGGCTCTGAAAGAATCAGGACTTGCAGTTACCATCCCTGTGCAAATGGATTGGTGGAGAGATTCCATCGTCATCTCAAAGCTTCACTGATGTGTCATCACGATTCATCCTGGCTGGAAGCTCTTCCGATTGTCCTCCTAGGTATAAGAAGTGCGTACCGCGAGGATATTCAAGCATCAACGGCAGAAATTGTTTTCGGACAACAGTTGAGACTTCCAGGAGAATTGTTTGATCTCCCTGTTGACGGATCCAGGCATGAAGATCCTTCTGATTATGTTGTACGACTCCGTCAACACATGTCTTCGATCAAACCTGTCGAAGCTTCACGCCATGTCAAACCCAAAACTTTTATATTTCAGGATCTTAGAAAGTGCACCGATATTTTCCTAAGAGATGACTGTGAAACGTGCTCTACAGCCTCGCTACAACGGACCATATCCTGTAATTTCTCGTGATGAAAAATCCGTAGTAATATCACAGAATGGCAAACAAGTGCGAGTGAGCATAGACAGGGTGAAGCCTGCATATATGTTACCCGAAAAGTGTAATCACCCAACAATCAAAGAGCCTCAAAATATACAACCTCCAAACACATCCCTCAACCCTCCAAACCCAGCATCATTCAGAAGCTATACAACTCGGTATGGACGAAATGTTAAGCTCAAGCTTCCTGGACTTCCAGTCTCTGTGGGGGGCTGATGTTGCGTCAACTTAGCCACAGCTGTGTTGCCTTTGGTCTATGCTTTGTTTTCATATTTGTTGTGTAACAGCTGTTGCTTGTGTTTTGATTATGTTATGATTCAACACACAACTTAATTCATTTGTAAATAAATCATTATTAAATACTCGTTCATATAGTGGTGAATTTAATTCATACAGATTATCCACACTATAAATACATGATCCTGACTGATGAAACAGCTTATCTTAGTCAATAACAAAGCTACACAGATTATCTCACACTATTCTACACTCATCCTTCACTCATATTTCGGTCAAAAATGCACCTAGGTTGCGTATGAATTTAACCATCGCAGTGAATTGTTAATTGAACTAATGTTATTTTATTAGAGGATAAATATTACATTTTAAAATAGATATTTTAGTGAAAATCCAATCAGGCATATAGAAATTCCCTTAGCTGCTGGAGGTTTGCAGCAAGGGGGGTATTTTGTTCTAGCTATTGAACTTTTTTAGTTTTGACCTGTAATTTCTTTTGATTTACTTAAATCCTCATTCATAAATAAAGACTGAAGGTTCCAACAAATGCTTTATGTACTTATTAATGTGGATTTGTTTTATTTTCAGTTCAATCACAAGACAGTGGCCCAAGTTGCATCAGACGTTCTACTGCTGCTCACTGACCATTCTCAAGTGCTACTCAAATACTACCCAGAAATACCACCTCGGATTGTTGAGGTACTAATAGCTATACACTTTTAAAACAAGGTGCTTAACCTATTTATTACTCTGACGCTTGCAGATATTTTTCTTGCTGTTTTACTTCAATATGTCCCCAAGATTTTGGAGCAAACAGATCAATTTATATTGGTGTTAAATAGCAGTGGAAGTTTAATTTTATTCTGTTGTGAATTTGATTCTATTGTGATTCTGACAGTGTTTTAAAGAATCTTTTGACATACCACAATGTAAAAACCCTTTCCACTCAAATTAACGGGAGGCCCATTTACTCACCAGCTCCATTTAATTTTAGCCAAATTTGCACACTTCATTTATTTGCCAAAAAAACAAATACTGTCTTTATTTGTAGAATGCTGGTAATTTTTTTCCTAATTCTGTATGAACCAAAGATCATATTTAGGATATAGAAACCAGTATATATATTTAAAAAAATTATTATACATTACTCATAAAAAAAAAAAAAAAAATTTTTTGAGAAAATAAAAAAATTGGAATAACAAGATTTTTTACAATTTTTTTTATAGAAATAAGAGTATAAAAGTGTTTTATTTACATTGTGTATGTCCTTATATATATATATATTGAAGTGATTTCATAGCTAAAAGACACAATTTTATGCGAAAAAAAAAAATATATTGAAAAATATGAAATTTTGCAAAAAAAAGTTTTTCTGAAAATATCAGTTTTTGTAGCGACTAATATCTTTTTAGGCAATATTAATTTTGCTGTTGCTTAGAAACCAAATATTTATGATGTAAAGAGAAAAAGTATTTTTTCTTCAAAACTGTATTAGCTGAAAAACATAAATAAAACAAGAACTAGGCCTAAATATTTTATCTCGCTTGTACGCTACTCCGCTTCAATCACAAGCAAGAATAGGCCTAAAATAATAATAACATAAAATAAACACAAGTTATATAAGAATTTAAACAGTGTTTTTGTCAAAGAACTAGACATACCTCATTACATCTTATAGTTTTTCAGGGTATGGTAGCGTTCAAAGCACTGCCCTGGGTGAAGGCCTGGTTTTCTTGCACATGTAGCACAGAAATACACTGTTTCTCTTCTCTGTCCAGCTTTCCTGTTGCTGCAAACAGCACAGTCCTTGCTGTTGCTTTTTTCATTGGCATAAATAAAATGAGGTTTTTTATCTAGCCTATCTTCTTGGTCAGCTGAAGAAGGACGACCTCGCTGTGAATAAGATTTGTTACGTACACCAGAAACAAGTTCAGTGATCAGCATTTCCCAAAATCTCTTCGAATCAATGGGAGTTTTCCCCTTATTCTGTAAGTCCATGTTGTATAGAAGGAGACTGTTGACAACACATACTTCCATAAGCCAGAACCACAGTTTTCTCCACCACACTTTAGATTTCCGAACAAACATGTAGGACGAAATGTAATGGTCGGCAGTGTCGACTCCTCCCATTCTCTCGTTGTAATCACATACAACAACTGGTTTGGAGACAATTTCATCTTCTTTTCTTCCTTTTTCTCTTCTTTTTACTAATTGCATATCCGAGTTATGATACGAACTCATCATGATTACATGTCTCTGGTCCCGCCACACTAACACCAAGACATTGTCTTTGTGACGGTAGGCTGCTGTCTCATGTTTCTTCAAAAGACCCTTTAGCCTTTTCTTATTTACATTACTGGGATTACCTTGTCGATTTGAATTAACTGTACCAGTGAGATGCATTTTCATCTTTAGCAACTCTTGAGCTAATGACAAACTTGTATACAATCGGTCAGTATATATGTGGAAACCGCAATCTGGCCCACATACTTGCTTCACTCTTAGTGCCAACAGCAAAACAATTCTGGTAGTGAATTGCAAGTCAGGATAAGGTAATATCTGAGATGTAGCTGAGCCATAGTATGGCTCAAACGTGAAAATGTATCCTGACGTGGCATCAGATACAACAAAAACCTTTAGACCCCATTTAATCGGTTTTTTGGGGTTGTACTGCTTGAAGTACACTTTTCCTTTGAACGAAATTGTACTTTCATCCATAGAAATCTCATATGGAGGGACAAAGTACTCTGTAAACTTAGTCTGAAGGTAAGCAATTATATTTTTTAGCTTGTCCCCTCGTGATCGGGCTGGTTGGGTACCACCAGTACTCGAACAGTGTAAAGTTCAAAATATTTGAAAAAATATTGTTCTAGAAAATACACGGCTAAAGAATGGCTGATTATAAAGCCAATCTTGAGCAAAGTAGTCTTGCAGCGAGGGTTTAGTATTGAGTCCCATGTTTAGAACCACTCCGATGAATGCTCTTATCTCCTCTAACGTTACATCCGTCCACGAGTGCCAGATTGAATTTTTTTGCAACGGCCTCTTATTAGAAATGACAACCTTAGCATGTTTATTTGTCTCAGTAACAATAGTTTCTAAAAGTTCATCTGTCATAAACAATTGAAAAAACTGTAATGGGCTATTAGGTTTGTAGCCTATTGGGGGTTTGTAGCCAGATTCCAAAGTGTAAGGGAAGTGGGGGAAATCTTGGTCAGTATTTGTGTAAGTCCTATAGTTATGATCTTCATTAGGCTTGTTCTTGGTTTGGATAGGCCTAGGCCGAGCCTTTTTACCCTGTGTGCTAAGACTAGACTTCTTTTTGGTTTTTGAGACTTTAGTTTTTCTCGATCCGCGCAAATGTCTACCTGTTGTAAGTTTGGTTGATTGTGAAGAAGGTCCTGATTCAGTACAAACTGGGATAGAGCTAGGTCTCGGTCTGTCAAGTTTTAGTCTTTTTGATTGACTCAAAATATTGGAACAGCTTGGTTCAGTAATTACAGGTAATTCGGTATGCCCACCGATACTTACATTATGTATTCCCAGTATTTCATCTAATGTCCCAAAGTTTACATCATCTTGTTGAAAAAAATGATCATCAATAGGCCTATGTTCAACAGGCAAATCGGTACTTACATTATGTATTCCAGGTATATCATCTAATGTCCCAAAGTTAACATCATCTTGAAGATAAAATGGATCAATATGTTCAATCGGCAAATCGGGATCACTATTATTATCACCATCTTCATCACTATTTTCGTCGTCGTCTAATTCTGGATCGGTTGGATCTGAACTGCTATTTGATAATAAATCGTCTTCAAATAACAAACCAGCTATATCAGAATCACTTATATTACTTGTTCCATCAGCAATTTTGCGATTTAGCAACGAATCATCGCCGTCTTCATCCATTTTATGGGCTTACGTAACAAGAACTAACTAACTAACTAACTCAAATCATAACAGTTCAGTCAAACACGAAAATAAACAACTAACTGAAAATATCTGATTGTATGTAAACAATAATAAAAAGTAAAAGTAAAGCACGCAATTCGATAATAACAACCCAACTACATGCGGCAGTAAACAAACTAAGCAACATTTAGTAAACAGCTGCCGTGCAGTCAGTCAGCTGCCGCTACAGACAGCAGTTCAGTTAACGAGTGAAGACGACTAACATAAGCTCTAAGATTTAATATTGAGCATTGAATATTTGTTCAAACGGTTCTGAAAAAATTCCCCAGATGGCAGCAGATGTCAAACATCAACCCTAGTGGCGAAATAAATAACTATGTATGTCCAAATAAAAGTACAGTACGTTGTCATAGCGACGGCGGGCCTGGCCCAACATTAGAGTTCGTGCGGCCATGACGCACGGCGGGGCTCCCCCGCCGCTTGAGCGGAAAGGGTTAATACATTGATGATGTGGTTGCATACAATGACCTGACAATGTTCTAAGGAACGAAACTAGTTGTCATACCAGCAACTGTGGTTGGATAAGGTAATTCTTATATTTTATCAATTATATATTTCAACCAAGGGTCACAATGAATAACATTTAATTTGATATCTTTAGAAGGTAGAATAGCATTTTGTTTCCAAAAAATAAAGAAAACCTTCTGACTTTGACTATAAGACCTCCCGATATGATGTTCTAAATGTTGTATTGCGGTTTGAAGGTGTTGGCCAGCACACTGTCACACCTGATGCCTGTGGGAGACTCAGATATGCTGACATCACTGGTATTTTGTTTGGGAGAGTGGACCATTAGGCGTCTCAAAATGATGTTCCAAATGTTGTATTGTTGTATTGCTGCACTGGTGTTTTGTGTGTTGTTATTCATATGTGTTTGAGAACATATGGTATTAGAATATTATTTGTTTATTTTTTGTTGGTAAACATTCTGAATCTTGGTTTATTGTAAAAGCTACCTAATAAAGTATTTGTCTTATTAAAACTATATTTTAATTTAACTTACGGTAACACTACATGGTGGCAGCGGGTTTTTTATTGTTTTAGCAATACAGTACATAAAGATGAAAGGTTTTAGTGTTCCTTCCCAGAACATTTTGATTTTAAAGGAGAAAACTGGTCTAAATGGAAAACCCGTTTCTTGCGCTTTCATGCGGTATCTGGGCTCACAAATGAAGACGAACCATATCAGGTAAACACCTTACTATATATGATGGGCGAAAAGGCCGACAGCATATTTGAATCATTTAATTTGACATCTGAGGAAAGTAAAAGTTTCAAAACTGTTTAAAAAAAAATTTGATACATATTTCGCTCCTTCTAAAAATGTAATCTTTGAGAGGTACATGTTTCATACTAGGATTCAACATGAGGAAGAGCGTGTTGAGAGTTTGATTCATGATCTGCATGATATGGCTTCTAGATGCGATTTTCCTGCTTCTTATAAAGATGAGGCTATACGAGATCAACTTGTTGTAGCGATTAGAGACAAAAGTTTATCTGAAAAACTACAAATGAATGCAGATCTAACACTTGATTCTACTGTCTCAAATGTTAAGCAAGCCGAATCGGTTAAAATGCAACAATCATTGATGAGGTCCAGGTCTTCTGAACATGCACTAACTGCAGATAAAGGCACTTCAAGGACTTGGGGCACTAAATTTTCTCAGAAACCTCCAGTTGATTCCAATGCGTCCAGTACCAATTACTACAATCAATGCCAGTGGTGTGGTAACGCTCAACATGAACGACCAAAATGTCCTGCCCGGAATATTTTCTGTCGAAACTGTAACAGGAAGGGCCAGTTTGCTAAATGTTGCCAGTTCAAAAAATGTCAAGGAAATAAATTCAAATCCTCTTCAAGATGAAGTTATTAAGAGTGACAAGTTTGTGGGGTCTATTAATCCTCAAAAGAATCCTAAAGCAAAATGGTCTGCTGAAGTTAAACTAAATGGAGTATGTATTCAAGCTAAGATAGACACTGGAGCTGACGTTTGTGTCTTGCCCCAATCACTTTATAAGTTGAAATTATTTATGTACCCACTAAATTCAAGTAACAAAGTTTTAATTGGGCCTAACGGATCTGTCCTTAATATCTTGGGTGTATTTGAGGGTACAATCCAGTACAAGAATCAATATTGTAAGTCTCAGTTTTATGTAATATCTGGTGCTGATAGAACCCTGTTGAGCAATGAAGTTAGTGAAAAATTGGGTCTAGTTAAAAGGATGTTTCAAGTCAACTCAACTGGTTCATTTGATCCCTCTACATCATATCCTAAACTTCTCAACGGTCTTGGTGATACACAAGCTCATTATAATATAAAATTAAAGCCAAACGCTAAACCGTACTCTCTCAAAGTTCCAAGGCGTGTTCCCCTACCCTATAAAGATGCTGTAAAAAGAGAACTGGATGCAATGTTGGATAAAGGTGTTATTGTGAGAGTAGACACTCCAACTGACTGGTGTTCACCTCTTGTCATTGTCCCTAAAAAGGACAATTCAATAAGACTTTGCGTAGATTTTACTAAACTTAATGAGAGTCTTAAACGAGAACTATATCCTGTGCCCTCTGTAGACTACACACTGGGACAATTAGATGGTGCTAAGGTGTTCTCAAAACTAGATGCTAACTCGGGTTATTGGCAAATACCCATAACAGAAGAAGCTTCATATTTGACTACTTTCATCACACCTTTTGGAAGGTTCAGATTTTTACGACTCCCTTTCGGGATTTCCACTGGTTCAGACTTCAGAAGTATTCCAGCGTCAAATGTCTGAATCACTTGAAGGCCTTCAAGGTGTTGTTTGCCATTCCGATGACATAACTATATACGGGAAAGATATGGAAGAACATGACAAAAATTTACATAGTGTTTTGTGTAGGCTACAGGAAAAGGGCTGGACACTTAACAGATCAAAATGTGTGTTCCGGCATGACAGTATCAGTTTACTAGGCCACCTTGTAACTAAAAATGGTATTAAGCCAGATCCCTCTCGTGTTGAGGCTATCCAAAAACTCAAGACGCCAACTAATGTTAAAGAACTAAGGAGAATTCTAGGTGTTGTCAATTACGTAGCAAAGTTTATTCATAATTTGTCGACCATAGTTCATCCACTACATGCTTTACTGCAAAGAAATACAGAATTTGTTTGGGGGCCTGATCAAGACCCCCCAACAACCTAATCTTTAACTAAATGTTAAATCTACTAGATGTTAACTAGATGTTTAATCTTTGGAAAAGATTAAACTGTCATTGATGTCCGAACCGTGTCTCGCTTTATACAGCATGTCTAAAGAAACGTTCCTCTCAGCGGATTCCTCGTCATACGGTATTGGAGTTGCACTACTTCAGCTTCAAGAAGATGGAACTAAACGTCCTGTGGCCTATGCTTCGAGAAGTTTGTCATCAGCCGAACGTAGTTGGGCTCAAATAGAAGCTCTAGCGATTGCATGGGGGTGTGAACGATTTGAACACTTCATATTAGGGTTGCATTTGCTATTGAGACAGACCATAAGCCCTTGCTATCCATATTCAAGATAAAAGACTTGGACAATATTACTCCCAGGCTTCAGAGAATACAACTCCGACTGATGAGATATACATATGATATTACCTACACGCCCGGAAACAGTTGATTTTGGCTGATGCACTGTCTCGAGACACAGAGAACTCTGAAGAGGAATGGGAACTTACAGAGGAAATCCTTGCTTATATACAAAATATTGACACTACTCTACCATCAGTTTCGGATGAAAGGTTGCGAGTAATAAATCAAGAAACTATGAAAGATGAAACTCTAAAACATGTGTCTCAGTATTGTGTGAAAGGTTGGCCAGAAAAATCTAAGATTCCAGAGGACGTATTGCCCTACTGGTATCATAGAGAAGATATAAGTGAGCAAAATGGCATACTTCTCTTTGGAAGTCGTATTATAATACCAAATTCTTTACCAAATTACCAAATTTACCAAATTACCAAATTTGATTTGATTTGATTTAGTAGTGCTAAATCTTTGCAGTGATCTTCTGTTCCTCCGCAAACAACCATCTTGCGTTTGAATGATATAGGATCGAGGTGCAGGATGTTTGTTTAATATAGTTCCTTCTTGATTCCTGTCCTTTATATGGACTTGAGCTCCAACAGGTAGAGTAGGCAATTCTGTGGCTCTATGTCTTTTGTCAAAATAAATCTTATGACGATCAATTCTTGCTTCTTCCTTTTCCCTTAACTTTTCAGCGTCTACCAGATAGGGTCTTAGTTGATCAGACATTATTGGAACATAAGTGCGGATCCTTCTCCCGAAAAGTAATTCCGCTGGACTTTTCCCATTTTCTAGAGGGGTTGCTCTTAACATAAGTAGCATTTTGTAGGGATCATCACTTTTTTCTAAGTGGTACTTATTGCTACTTTGACTGACTTGTAAAACAAACTATAAAGGTAACCTGAAAAGCGGTTAGACACGACTAGCAAATTAGAGCAAAGAATAGTAGTGGCCGGCTTTACCTTTAGCATGTAGACGAGTGGGCTTTGTGTTATATTATCTGGTGTTGTTGGATGTATCAATTCCTTGACTTCCGCTGGTTGTTGGCTATTGTTATCATGTTGTAAGCATGTTGAGGTTACTACTGTAGTTTCTTGTTGTTTCATTGGTGATTTCACCGGACTGTTACAAATCCGTTGAGGTGAAACTATTGTTGGATTAGGAATTGTCGCATTTTCTTCTAAGACGCACTCATTCACCCTTAAGTGGTCAGCATGAGCAAAACGGTAGCGACCTCCCACCAAAACAGTATAAGTCATGGGACTTATGACTTTCTTTACAACCCCCGGCAACCATTTTAGTTGTTCTTGACGCACACTTTTTACAAACACCTAATCACCTTCATTAAAATGGCGTGCACACCCTCTTCTGGTGTTAGTAGATTTCTCAATCTTGTGATATTTGTCTTCAATATTCTTGTCCAGGTGCGGTTTGAGTAAGTCAAGACTAATTCTGGGTTTAAATTTAAACATCATTTCAGCAGGTGTAACACCTGTAGTAGAGTGAGGTGTGTTTCTATACATGGAAAGGAAATTATCAATTCGGTGTTGCAACGTTCTATGTGATCCTGATTTTTCATCTTGTAACAATTGTTTGATAAATGCATTCTTGCTCGTCTGCACGGCACGCTCGGCCAATCCATTGGACACTGGATGGTATGGTGGAGAAACTACATGAGTTATACCATTAGCTTTCAAAAAGTCATTGAATTCCTTCGATGTGAGTTGAGGACCGCCATCCGTAACGACCGTGCATGGTAATCCAAATGTAGCAAAGCAAGTTCGAAGTTTCTCAATTGTTCGCTGAGAAGTAGTAGAAGTCGTATGCAACACATCAATCCATTTTGAGTGATTGTCAACCACAATCAGGAATTTTTGATTTTTAAATGTGGCGAAATCTATGTGGAGCCGTTGCCACGGGTGTTTAGGCCAAGACCAGTGTTGTAGAGGTGCTAGAGGTATGGCGTTACGTGTTGACTGACAAATAAGGCAGGACTTTGTCAGATCTTCAATGTCTCTATCTAGGTTCGGCCACCAAACATAACTACGTGCCAGATTCTTCATACAAGAAACACCTGGATGCTCAGAATGTAAAATTTGCAATATTTCCTTCCTGTGAAGTTCTGGGATGATTACTCTTCTGCCCCACAACAAACAACCACTATCAACAGATAGCTCCAGAGCTCGAGCAAAATATGGTTTCAAATTTTCTTGACCAACATGATTAGGCCATCCATTCAAGGTGTAATCTGTAGCTTTAGACAAAACTGGGTCATATCTAGTGGAAATGCTGATTTCTTTGTGAGTTATCGGTAACTCTGACGTGGCGGAGAAAAATGAGATGTCACCGTCATCTACAGTCTCATTCGTGCTTGGCAGACGGGACAGAGCATCGGTGTCATACGCAGACAAAATTATCGCCCATCTTTGGATTCTAGCTGCAGCTAATGTAGGGATTCCCTTGTTGGGTCCAAGTAGGAAAGTTAACGGCCGGTGATCAGTAGCCAGCAAAAAACGTTTTCCATACAGAAACACATGAAATTTCTTGACAGCAAACACCAAAGCAAGTGCTTCCTTTTCCAGTTGGGAATACTTCTCTTCAGCCGGGGTCAATGTATGGGAACCAAAGGCGATCGGCCTTTCAGAGTCATCAGGCATCTGGTGAGAAATCACAGCCCCAACACCATACGGGCTCGCATCGGCTGCAACAACAATGTCCAATCTAGGGTCGAAAGGCACAAGTATCGCACTTCCAAGCAAAAGATTTTTGCTTTGAACAAATGCATTCTCACATTGGGATGTCCATTCCCATTTAGAACCTTTATTTAACAAACGATACATTGGATGTAACAAAGTAGCTAGGTTGGGTAAAAATTTCCCATAGTAGTTCAAAAGTCCTAAGTATGCTCTCAATTGTGTTATATTTGTAGGCTGAGGAGTTTTAACAATACTCTCCATTAATTCTTCGCTAGGATAAATGCCGTTAGCATCAAGTCGGTGACCAAGAAAAGTTAGGCTACTTTTAAGGAATTCACTTTTATCACCGTTTACTTTCACACCATATCTCAATAGCCTATCTAGGACTAGTTCTAAATTTTTGTGCATTTCGGAAGTGGTACGTGCAATCACTAAAATATCGTCTAGATAGCAAAAAACATTCTTCAAATTAGCTAGGATCTTATCCATGGTTGACTGGAATATGGTACCAGCGCTGGTTATTCCAAAAGGCAAACTTTTGTACCTAAATAACCCTTAAGGCCCCGGCCACACGAGGCGGTTTAACCGCGCGAAGTTAAGCCGCGCGAAGTTAAGGGCTTCGACAACACATTGAATCAAATGAGAGTGGCCACACGAGGCGAAGTTTAGCCGCATAACAATAAAAGGTTTAAATTACCTGTATCCGTCAAGTGATCCTGGTTTGTAGTTGATTGACTACAGCCGTTTCATGTTGTAAAAACACATCTTCAGGTCAAACGTATATACATTGATTTAATCCATGGAATGGTCGTCAAGGTTTAAAGTTCACAAAAATAACACATACACGTACACGAAAACATTAACATAAATTGGCCAACACAAAAATACGAAAAACGCGTGATAGGCATCGGACACGTACGGCGCCGCTAGAAGGTAGGTCATGACTGTCGTGTGCCGGAAGTGATAGCCCCCCACTATCAGCTGTTATCTATTGTGGTCTAAGATGCGTATGGCGGCATTGTAAACAATGTTCGACTCGAATGAGAGTTTTTCATTTAAGATGTTATCAGGCTGTTTTTTTGAAGCACGATAAATTTCAAATTCTTCTAATGTGTCCATGTATTTTCCTTTGTTACATAAATGGAGAACGTTGAGATTATTGTTTATATCTGTATAGTTGTGGTTGGAGTTAATCAAATGGTTGGAAAATGCCGACTTAGAGGAAATTTTAGGCAGGTGTTCTTTGAATCGGGTGGTAAATGATCGTGACGTCTGGCCTATGTAGAAGCTCGGGCAGTCGTTGCAAGACAATTTATAGACTCCGGTTTTATTGAACTTGTTGTCTGCCCCTTCTCGTTGGTATCTTGATTTTAGCATCGAGTCAAGTCTATTTGACGTCTTGAATGCTACAACGATGTTACTTTTTGTCATCTCGCTTCTTAAGGTGTTATTAAGAACAACGCCATACTCAGCACTGACGTATTTTTTATTATTTTCCCCATCCAAACTCGGTCTGGTTGTGTTGGAGTGTTTTTTAATGAGTTTGTCAATTAAGGAAGGTTTGTAACCGTTGGATACAGCAATGTACTTTAATATGCAAACCTCATTCTTGTAATCAGTATTGTTGAGGGGAATGGACAATAGGCGGTGGACAAAACTATTATAAGCGGCAATCTTGTGGCTGTATGGATGGTGTGAAGATGCGTGTATTGTCTGATCAGTCGTGGTCGGTTTCCGGTATATCTTAAATTGCAAACTATTTTCGTTCTTTGTAATAGTGACGTCCAAGAAATTTATTGAATTGTTGTTTTCGGTTTCTAGAGTGAAGCTTATGTTGGGATGGATACTGTTTAAGAATGTTCCAAATAGTTTTAACTGTCTCTCGTTGCCATCAAACAAGATCAAAGTGTCATCGACATATCGGCAGTAAAATGACAACTTGTTTTTATGCCGGTTATTATCTGACCATAGGTGCTGATTTTCGAAATGGTTCAAAAATATCTCAGACATGATGCTGGAAAGGGGGGAGCCCATTGCCAAACCTTTATTTTGAATGTAATAACTGTTCTCGAACATAAAATAGTTTTGTTTTAATACACAGCTGACTAGATTCATTAATTCATTTTTGGCTTCTTTCTGTAATTTAGAATGCTTCTCTAAATTATTTCTTAGAATATTTATTGTTTCATCAACAGGTACATTAGTGTATAAATTCACTATGTCAAACGATGCAATAGTATGTGATTTTTTAAGCCTGATATTTTGAACTCTTTGTACTAGATCAACTGTATTTTTGATGCTGTGATTATTTTCAAGGACTATTTCATTTCTAATGATTTTTTCTAATTTCTTAGCGATGTTGTAGGCAGGGGAAGGTCTAAAATTGACTAACGGTCTCACAGGAACATTGGGTTTATGTATTTTTGGTAACCCTCGTAAAATTGGTGGTTGGGGGTTAGTGACCTTTGCATATCTTATTTCGTCTTTGGACAATAGATTAATAGATAGAGAAATTAATTTATTTATTTCCTTAGAGAATGATGTAGTGGGATCGTGGCGTAGTTCATCAATATTATTATTTGTAATAAAGTCGTGGACTTTGTTTACATAGTCATCTTTAGTAAGGAAGACTAAACAGTTCCCCTTATCGGCTTTTGTGATAAGAGCGTTGCTTTGTTGCAGCTTGTCCCTTATGTTTGCTGCAACTTGTTTCAATGACCTGTACTTAGAAAAATACTTTATTCTAGATGTTGGGTTGTTGATTGTTTTCTTTACTTTATTGGAAATCATCACTCTAGTTGTGTCTCGTGCTTCGGTTGTTTTTAAATATTTTATTGCTGTTTCGGCATTGAATAATTCGGATATTAGGCTATTTTTACGGTCATTTGGGAAGTTAAAATTTGGGCGAGATGACAAAAAGTAACATCGTTGTAGCATTCAAGACGTCAAATAGACTTGACTCGATGCTAAAATCAAGATACCAACGAGAAGGGGCAGACAACAAGTTCAATAAAACCGGAGTCTATAAATTGTCTTGCAACGACTGCCCGAGCTTCTACATAGGCCAGACGTCACGATCATTTACCACCCGATTCAAAGAACACCTGCCTAAAATTTCCTCTAAGTCGGCATTTTCCAACCATTTGATTAACTCCAACCACAACTATACAGATATAAACAATAATCTCAACGTTCTCCATTTATGTAACAAAGGAAAATACATGGACACATTAGAAGAATTTGAAATTTATCGTGCTTCAAAAAAACAGCCTGATAACATCTTAAATGAAAAACTCTCATTCGAGTCGAACATTGTTTACAATGCCGCCATACGCATCTTAGACCACAATAGATAACAGCTGATAGTGGGGGGCTATCACTTCCGGCACACGACAGTCATGACCTACCTTCTAGCGGCGCCGTACGTGTCCGATGCCTATCACGCGTTTTTCGTATTTTTGTGTTGGCCAATTTATGTTAATGTTTTCGTGTACGTGTATGTGTTATTTTTGTGAACTTTAAACCTTGACGACCATTCCATGGATTAAATCAATGTATATACGTTTGACCTGAAGATGTGTTTTTACAACATGAAACGGCTGTAGTCAATCAACTACAAACCAGGATCACTTGACGGATACAGGTAATTTAAACCTTTTATTGTTATGCGGCTAAACTTCGCCTCGTGTGGCCACTCTCATTTGATTCAATGTGTTGTCGAAGCCCTTAACTTCGCGCGGCTTAACTTCGCGCGGTTAAACCGCCTCGTGTGGCCGGGGCCTTAAGGGTTATTTAGGTACAAAAGTTTGCCTTTTGGAATAACCAGCGCTGGTACCATATTCCAGTCAACCATGGATAAGATCCTAGCTAATTTGAAGAATGTTTTTTTAACAGTTCTAACTGTGTCTCTTCCCGTAGCATGCTCACCTTTACTACTTAAGAGGGGCCCCAACACCGACCCCTGCGGAACTCCATGGCGGACCATCTGCATCTGTGAATTAAACTTTTGGATGTAATTATATTTACTTGAGAAATCTGATTTATAATGTTCTATCTCAACATATTGTTGCCTAAGAAATAGGTAGGATTTAAACCAATATAATTCTTTGTCATGAATACCTAATTTTGATAAAGTGTCGATAAGATTTTCATGCGATACACTATCAAATGCCCTTGTTAAATCAAGAAAAATGCCAATTACTTTTTCTCTCTTATCCACTGCATTTATTATACTTTCAATAAATTCAATAACTGCAGTGACTGTCGATTTGCCTGCTTGAAATCCATGTTGTTCTGAATCCATTAAGTTATGTTCATTTAAAAAATCCATCAATTGTATAAAAACAACTTTTTCTAAGATTTTTGAAAAAACTGGAAGAAGTGAAATTGGTCGGTAACAGAAAACATCGTTTGGTTCCCCTTTTTTGAAAACTGGAATAATTTTTGCTATATTGAGTTTATTAGGAAAGATGCCTGAAATGAGAGAAGAATTTACTATATGTAAAAGAGGTTTTAAAATAGCAGGAAGAACTTTTTTAACAGTAATAATTGAAACATCATCATAGCCAGTAGAATATTTGTTTTCAAAAGATAATATTAATTTTTCAAGATCTTTCTCATCAATTTGCTTGAATTTGAATTTATTAATGGAAATTAAATGCTGAGAATGCACCACACTACCTTTTCCTTGAAGAATTTTAGGAAGAACAGAATTATCAACCACAGACACAAAGAAATCATTGAAACTATTACTGACCTGGAGAGGATCAGTAATAAATATACCATCTCTCAAAATATCAATGTTACATTTTGAAATCTTTTTGTTGTTTACCTCTGAGTTAATTAATTTCCAAGTTTGTTTTGCTTTATTCTTTGCATTATTTACTTTTCTATCAAAAAACATTTTTTTTCCTTGTCAATGCATTGCTTTAGTTCAGCTTTCAACTTTTTAATGGTTATTTTAAGACTTTCATTCTTACTTAATCTAAATAAAATTTATAATTCTTTAATCTGTCTTTTTTTTGCATATTATTTCTTCAGTAATCCAATTACTTTTTTTGAAACAATTTATCGCTGTTAAAGTTTTAGGGAAAAATACATTAAAATAATGATTAAATATACTATAAAAAACATCATATTTCTTATCTATAGGCGCCTGATAGACTTCTAACCAAGTTTCTGTCAATAACTCTTTCTCAAAAAAATCATAATTATTTGTTGAAAATTTCCTTATTAGTTTTTTTGTTATTTTTTTACTGTTTTTGTTTGAGCATGAAACTTCAAAGAGTTGAGCATCATGGTCCGAAATACAAGTTACAATACCTGTAATTTTACAATCTCTATTCTCTATATTACTTATAATGTTATCAATAGCACTCTGTGAATTTAAATTTACATCTATCCTTGTTGGAAAATTTACCCAGTATGACAAATTATATATCTTTAAGATATTAACAAAATCTTTGTATGTTCTATCTTTATTTAACACATTTATGTTAAAATCCCCTGCTAAAATTATATTTGAAAAACGTTTACTTAAAATACTACACAAACTTTCAAATTTATTCAGAAAATTTTTAATCAAACATTTTTTGGGAGACCTATATATACAAGCTATTACACAATTTAAATCAGCGAAAGAGACCTCAGCAAGACAACACTCAAATTCTTTCTCTTCTAATAGAGATTCAACAGCAGGTATTAGGATTTTTTTACTTTTAATGTTATCTTTTATCATGATCATTACTCCACCTCCCACTTTTATAGATCTAGCAAAATATGAACAAACTTTGTAATCTGGAATACTAAAAACTGATATTTCTGGTTCTGTCATTTTGTGTTCAGATATTGCCAAAACAGTAGGTTGGATTTCTGTGAGATTAATTTTTAAGATGTCTAATCTGGATGATAGGTGCTGTACATTTTGATGAAATAACAGTAGATTTGAAAAACTTTTAGCTATTTTGGGTCTGTCTGATGACTTACTTGAGAGTTTAAAAGGGATTTTTCTAGTAGGTCTGTTATTGTAGTTATCTAATGGTCTAAAAAAACATTACTATTTACAAGCTGTGTGATTTCAACATTAGTATTTACAAGGCTTACATCTAAATCAATACTAGTATCACTAGACTCTGTGTTACCAATGATCTGGACTACACTCTCACTATTGCTCTGCTTTTTTTCACACACTTTCACTATTTCACTATAGGCAAGATGACCAGGAACTACAGTGGACTGCAAACATGATTGGTCATCAGATGTGAGGTCAACTACAACTGTTACAGTTGGCTGGTGGTGGGTAGTGCCAGGTGCAGGTTGTGGGTTGGTTGGAGCAGGTCCTGGTTGAGCATTAGGTGTTGTAGGAGACTCCTCAGCAGCTGAAGTCAGGGGCAAGTGTGAAGATGAAATTATTAGGTCTCGGAGACACTGTACAAAAACTGGGTGTGTCAGTCCATTACGTAAATTTCCTGTTGAGGTTTCATCAAATGTGACAATTAAGATGGATGCACCAGTTCTGCTGCAGAATTTTTTAAGATTAGCAATAAAGTGATGAGGAGGTATGCGATCCCGCACACATCCCATAGGAGAACAAATTAATTTCTTGAAGTTTTTGTTTTTGAAATCTTGTTCTAACTGTTTGAAGGCTTGGTTGTAGTTATTAAGATAGTTGCTGTAGTTCCCTGAGTTAAGAAAATATTTAGGTTTCGTTACCAATCCATAAATTGCTGCTCCATTTTTAGTTTTCTGAAATGTTAGATCTTTAGCACAGAAATCTTTTTCACATGGTTTTCCAAATTTAGCTTTGAAGACTTTGGCTACTCCTTGACTCATTTGCTTTCCATCACTGAAATCAGCAGATATGCAGTGTGCAAAGGCCACCTGTGGTGTGAGTAGCCTCCGGATTGCGAATAATAATTATGATAGTGGTTTAAATACCTTATTCTTGCAATCCAATTGTTGTCTTCACAACTAGTTTCAATGATAAAGCTTCATAAATTATATTTTATTTATTGGTACTGAACACTGGTTTTTAATAGAACTCACCATGAAAACTCCAAAACTAACATAAACACAACAAACAATAATAATAATAAATATTACATCATCTGATTTAAGACAGAATAAATGTCACATGTCACATGTCCTTTTTTTCAATTTCAATCTTTTTTCTTTTCCATTTTAAATTGTCTCAGTTGGCACCGGTTTCTTCTGAAAACTGCTCCGCTGTCCATTTGTACCAAATAGGAATTCGGACTTTTGTGTTTCTTGACAACTTTTCCTTTTGCCCATTCTCGAGTTCCCTTTTGGACATAAACTTCTTCGCCCTCCTTTAATTCTGGAAGTGGATGAGCCGATCTGTCATAATATGTTTTTTGTTTTTCTTGGGCTTGCTTCAAATTTAGAACTGTTTCATTGGTAGGGAAGAGTGGTTTCATGGAATCTTTAGTAGCAGGAAGAACAGTCTTTAGTAGTCTTCCCATTAGCATTTGAGCAGGTGCTCTGAGATTAGCTTTAGGAGTATTATTGTAATCGATTATGGCCAGGTTTGGATCTCCCTTGGTCTTTAGCGTTTTAGACAGCATTGACTTTAAAGTTTGTATAGCCCTCTCCACCATCCCGTTAGATTTTGGGTAGTACGGAGACGAAGTTATATGCTCAATTTTATACCTTTCTGTGAACGTGGAAAACTTGTGGCTATCGAACGGAGGGCCATTATCGGAGTGTAATTTCTTAGGCAGGCCATGAGATCTAAATATCTGTGTCAATCCTGCAGTTACTGAATCAGCTGTTGTTCTACTCATCTTCTTTACTTCCACAAATTTGGAATGATAGTCAATCACTAGCATGTGATTGGTATTGTTAATTTTGAAGAAATCAACTCCAATTTCTTCCCATGGGATTTCTGGCACTGGATATGGTTTAAGAGGTTCTTTTGGGTTTGATCTTTGGTATTCCTGGCATGTTGTACATTGGTCTACTGTGTTTTTTATGTCTCTCATCATTCCTGGCCAGTACCAAGCCATCTGTGCTCTGTTTTGGCACGAATTAATTCCTTGGTGTGAAGCGTGTAGTTGCCTCAGCATGTCGGGTCGCAGCTCACTCGGAATAACAAGTCGGTCTTCCATATATATCAGATCATCGTATAAATGTAATTGATACCTTTTTTCCCAAAAAGGGTGAGCTTTGTCATCACAATTTTGTTTGTGCTCAGGCCATCCATGTTCTATGTAAAAACGTACTTGCTTTAGTGCGGCATCCCTTTCTGTAGCATATTTATGTCTATTTACTACATCGTCATTAGCAAAAACTGCAAGAGAGTAAACTACCTCAGCTCCGTTGTCCAGATAACTTGTGTTTAAATGTTCATCTATTGGAGCTCTCGACAGGGAGTCTGCAATGAACATTTTTTTCCCCGGTACGTGAACTAATTTAAAATTGTATCTCATCAGTTCCATCATCATTCTCTGAAGCCGTGGTGATAGACTTGCTATAGGTTTGTTTATAAGACCAAGTAGAGGTTTGTGATCTGTCTCTATTGTGAAGTCTGTTCCATATAGGTAATAGTGGAACTTTTTACAACCATTTACTACTGCCAGAAGCTCTTTTTCAATCTGGCTGTACCTTTGCTGAGTTGCTGTTAAAGCTGAAGAGCTGTAGCCGATAGGATGGTCATTTTGAAAAACAACGGCCCCGAGGCCAAATTTGCTAGCATCTACAGACAAAGTAGACTTCTTTCTTCCATCAAAATAGGCCAAAACAGGAACCTTTGTTATCTCCTCCTTTAATGCTTCAAAACATTTTTGTTCTATACTTGTCCATATAAAAGACTTGTTTTTGCTCATCAGTAATCGTAGTGGTCCTGTTTTATCAGATAGATTATCAATGAACCTTCCTACATATGTAATCATTCCCAAAAATCTTTGGAGGTCATTTTTATCCCTAGGGCTCGGGTAGTCCTGAATAGCCTTCAGTTTGCATTCGGTTATTGAAATACCTTGTGGAGTAAGTTTGTGACCTAGATATTGGACACTTTCACGGCCAATCTGGCTTTTTTCTTTAGACAGCTTAAGTCCAAAATATCTTGCCTTTTCTAAGAAAGCAGCCAGTCTTTCATCATGTTCTTCTTTTGAGTTACCAAACACTAGGACGTCATCTATGTATGCACTCACTCCCTCCAATCCACAGGTTACATGGTCCATTGCTTTTTGGAAAATCTCTGGGGAACTATTCAATCCGAAAGGTAGTCTACAATAACTAAATCGGCCAAAAGGAGTAGCAATGGTGCATAACCGAAAACTATTCTCTGATAACGGTATCTGTAGAAATGCTGAAGAAGCATCCAGTACACTGAAGTATCTTGCACCATCCAACTGTGAGAAAATTTCTTGGAGCGTCGCCATTTTGTAGTGTTCCCTTTTAATATACTTATTAAGAGTTCTTGGATCAATACAAATTCTAACTTTACCATTTGGCTTCTTTGCTATTACAATCGGATGTACCCAATCAGTAGGTTCGCTTACCTCTCTTAAAATACCGTCTTTGACCATTTTATTTATCTCTTCCCTAACTGTATCATTTAAAGCTTTAGGGATAGCTCTGGCAGGAATAACTTTAGGAACTGCGGTATCTTCAAGTTTTATATCATAAACGAATGGTAATTTTCCTAGCTCATCACAAAATACATCATAAAATCTATCGTACACACTTTCACTTGGTTTAGTTATTTCATTTACTCTAGAAATGAGATTCAGTTCTTGGCATGTTTTAAGCCCTAATATGGGACAGGCATCTTCATTCACAATGTAGAATTCTGCTAAAAAATTTCTTTTAGAACCCCCCAGTGTACAATTTAGAAGGCAAGTACCTACAACTTTGATGTCATGCCCACTATAAGACTTGAGGCGTTTACCTGGAGTCGTCATGTTAGCGTCAGGAGCTATTTGTTGATAAAGCTTGTAAGGAATAACATTGACGTCGGCGCCAGTATCGAGCTTAAAAGATATGTCAACCCCATTTACGGTAATATTCTGACACCAACTATGTTTTGAGTCTACAGTGTTGACAACAATAGTTTCAATACTTAAGTCCTGACTCTCGCCACTAATTCCCATTTCATTAGGTTCAATGTCCTCATTAGATTCAATGTTATGAATGTTTTGGGCCTTACAGGCGTTTGCAAAATGATTAAATTTCTTGCATTTTATACATTTCTTTCCCCAAGCAGGACAATTTCTGTAATTGTGAGTTTTTAAACATTTAGAGCAGACTTTAACTTGTCTTTTATTTGTAATGTTACTCGAATTTGGTAAAGTAATGTTATGAATTTTAGATCCTACATTAGTTGTTTCGTCAAGTTGTGAATCAAGTTTCATTAGTTGCACTTGTTTTTTACTCTCCTCCCTAGCCGTGCAGTAGTGAATTGCTTTATCAAGTTTCAAATCACTCGTCATCAACAACCTTTCTTTACACGCTTCATCTTTAGTCCCTATTATCAATAGATCTCTTACAAGGCTTTCTTCCTGATCCCCGAACTGACATTTTTTTGCCTGATTTTTTAGACTAATTACAAATGACTGAACTGATTCGTCGGACTTTTGCCTGAGGTTAAAGAAAGTATACCTATTAATAACAGTGTTTACTTTAGGCTCAAAGTATTCGTCAAAACATTTAATTACAGTGTCTAAATTGTCTTTTTCCCCATCATCCAATTCAAAGGTGTTGAAAATGTCTAGGCAACCATCCCCCATTAAACATAGCAGTAAAGCAACTTTGATTTTCCCCGACTTTTTAGATTTTTCAGTTGCTTCCAGGTACAACAGAAATTTTTGCTTGAACTTAGTCCATTCATTTAATGTGTTGCTATTTAAATCAATAGCTGACGGAGGTTTTAAAAGGTCCATTATTCTATATAAGTTTGTATAGTACCTATACCGCTGCCACCAATGATAAAGCTTCATAAATTATATTTTATTTATTGGTACTGAACACTGGTTTTTAATAGAACTCACCATGAAAACTCCAAAACTAACATAAACACAACAAACAATAATAATAATAAATATTACATCATCTGATTTAAGACAGAATAAATGTCACATGTCACAGTTTCAACCTGCTAGGAGGTCATCATCAGGTGAGTACAAGGATGATATTACTTCATATGAAGGTCGTCAGTAACAGTTTTTTCACATTCACACAAACACACGACGAATAAACACATAGTGCGCACACATATACGGTCGATAAAAACATTGAACTCGACAAGCGGACCCGTGTTGATAATGCGGAAGTTGCGTCTAGACTGTAGGGTAAACAGCTGGTCAAGCATCACACGCATTTTCTTATCGCTCGTCGGTTCCATTCCCATTGTCTCTGCCCTCCCCTTCCCTCTCCAGTATTTCTATTGCAGTGTTGTACATGACGTTTGAATTAAAATAAAGTTGGTCGTTTAAAACATTATCCATGTCTGATTTGACGGCTCTATATATCTCGAATTCTTCCAGGGTGTTAATTTTAAACTTGTCCTGTGACGTATGTAAAATTTCCATGTTTTCATTAATGCTGCTGTAATTATGCTGATGAGTAATTAAATGTTCAGCAAAGGTTGAAGTTTGTTTTGAGGTGGTCTTCTTTGGTATGTGCTCCTTAAAGCGTTTGGAGAAAGAGCGGGAAGTTTGGCCTATGTAATACTTATTACAATCTGAACAGTTGATACAATCCTAAAATCCTATGGGAAGGGATGGAAAGAGGTCCGCGACGTAGGAAGTGGTGAAGGAAGTAGTAAAGGCGAGCAGTCTGGAGTGTGAAAACTGTTTATGACGATTAGATTAAGGAATCTGCAATCCTAAAATGCTATGGGAAGGGAGGGAAACAGGTTCACAACGTAGGAAGTGGTGAAGGAAGTAGTAAATGTGAGCAGTCCGGAGTGTGGGAACTGTTAATAACGATTAGATTAAGGTATCTACAATCCTAAAATGCTATGGGAATGGAGGGAAACAGGTCTGCGACGTAGGAAGAGGTGAAGGAAGTAGTAAAGGCAAGCAGCCCGGAGTGTTGGAACTGTTAATGACGATTAGATTAGGGTATCTGCAATCCTAAAATGCCATTGGAAGGGGGAGAAACAGGTCCGCGACGTAGGAAGTGGTAAAGGAAGTAGTAAAGGCGAGCAGACTGGAGCCTGGGAACTGTTTATGGGTACTACATTAAGGTATCTACAATCCTAAAATGCTACGAGAAGGGAGGAGAGGAAAACAGGTCCATGACGTAGGAAATGGTGTAGGAAGTAGTAATGCTAGCAGTGCAGAGTGTGGGAACTGTCTGTGGCATTTATGTATCTGCAATTCTAAAATGGTATAGGGAAGGAGGGCAAACAGGTCCACGACGTAGGGAGTGGTGAAGTAAGTAGTGAAGGTAAGCAGTGTGGAGATTGGGAGTGGATTAATGTATCTGCAATACTTTTCAGAGTAAAGTAATTATTTTCCCCGAGCAAAGCTCGGTCCCCAGGTACTTAGAATATTATTTGTTTAGTTTTTGTTGGTAAACATTCTGAATCTTGATTTATTGTAAAAGCTACCTAATAAAGTATTTGTCTTATTAAAACTATATTTTAATTTAACTTACGGTAACACTACATTTTGTTTGGGAGAGTAGACCATAAGGCCTCTCAAAATTATGTTCTAAATGTTGTATTGCGGTTTGAAGGTGTTGGCCAGCACACTGTCACACCTGATGTCTGTGGGAGACTCAGACATGCTGACATCACTGGTGTTTTGTTTGGGAGAGTAGACCATGAGGCTGGCCTCTCAAATGTTGTATTGCTGTTTGAAGGTGTTGGCCAGCACACTGTCACACCTGATGTCTGTGGGAGACTCAGACATGCTGACATCACTGGTATTTTGTTTGGAAGAGTAGACCATGAGGCTGGCCTCTCAAATGTTGTATTGCTGTTTCTAGGTGTTGGCCAGCACACTGTCACACCTGATGTCTGTGGGAGACTCAGACATGCTGACATCACTGGTGTTTTGTTTGGAAGAGTAGACCATGAGGCTGGCCTCTCAAATGTTGTATTGCTGTTTCTAGGTGTTGGCCAGCACACTGTCACACCTGATGTCTGTGGGAGACTCAGACATGCTGACATCACTGGTGTTTTGTTTGGAAGAGTAGACCATGAGGCTGGCCTCTCAAATGTTGTATTGCTGTTTCTAGGTGTTGGCCAGCACACTGTCACACCTGATGTCTGTGGGAGACTCAGACATGCTGACATCACTGGTGTTTTGTTTGGGAGAGTAGACCATGAGGCTGGCCTCTCAAATGTTGTATTGCTGTTCCTAGGTGTTGGCCAGCACACTGTCACACCTGATGTCTGTGGGAGACTCAGACATGCTGACATCACTGGTGTTTTGTTTGGAAGAGTAGACCATGAGGCTGGCCTCTCAAATGTTGTATTGCTGTTCCTAGGTGTTGGCCAGCACACTGTCACACCTGATGCCTGTGGGAGACTCAGACAAGCGGTTGTTGACGTCACTGGTGTTTTGTTTGGAAGAGTAGACCATGAGGCTGGCCTCTCAAATGTTGTATTGCTGTTTTTAGGTGTTGGCCAGCACACTGTCACACCTGATGCCTGTGGGAGACTCAGACAAGCGGTTGTTGACGTCACTGGTGTTTTGTTTGGAAGAGTAGACCATGAGGCTGGCCTCTCAAATGTTGTATTGCTGTTTTTAGGTGTTGGCCAGCACACTGTCACACCTGATGCCTGTGGGAGACTCAGACAAGCGGTTGTTGACGTCACTGGCGTTTTGTTTGGAAGAGTAGACCATGAGGCTGGCCTCTCAAATGTTGTATTGCTGTTTTTAGGTGTTGGCCAGCACACTGTCACACCTGATGCCTGTGGGAGACTCAGACAAGCGGTTGTTGACGTCACTGGCGTTTAGTTTGGAAGAGTAGACCATGAGGCTGGCCTCTCAAATGTTGTATTGCTGTTTTTAGGTGTTGGCCAGCACACTGTCACACCTGATGCCTGTGGGAGACTCAGACAAGCGGTTGTTGACGTCACTGGTGTTTTGTTTGGGAGAGTGGACCATGAGGCTGTCTCCTCAAACCCTGCTCACAACCAAAAATAACTCTTGCCTTCTGCTATCCATATTTAAGGTATGTAGGGTGCCTGTACCAGTGAATGACCGTATTGTGTAAGAAATTTTATACAAGATTTCTGGTTTGTCTTGTGAACCACGCCCTCGCAGGTGCCTTAGAAGGTGGCAAATTAGAAGAATATGTCAAAATTCTAATTTATGAAAAAAAGGGTGAAAAAATGGATATAAAAGAAGAGCTGCAAATATACCTACACTAAAAAGAATACGGCGACCAAATTCTCAATGTAATGCAAAAACAAAAGCAAAATCCAATACATGAAAAAATCAGACAAATCAGGGAAGAATCTTGCACATTTACATGTTAAAAAATACACCTAACCATTTAATCAAAAATTAATATGAATTCAAAACATATGTTATTAACTATTTATTTATTTTATTTGTTTACATACTTTTATATAGCTCGTACTGTGATCATGGCCTTAGTGCCAAAATACGTATCAGTTTAAATAAAAATGAATTTCAGGGTACTCTGGTTTTTATTATTTCGCTTATTAATATATATTTAATATATATTTATATATGTGTGTCCGTTAGCGCGATAACTCGAGCAAAAATGATCCGATTTTGATGAAATTTGGTACAAGCGTGTAAACCTACGTTTATTCGACCGAGTTCGCGATCCAGCATAATCGGACCATGGAAACGGGGGTTTATAGGGGGTTTTATGGGGTAAAAATGGGTTTTTCCCATTTTTGACCCCAAAAAACAAAAAGATTTTGCAATTTCTTTCGAAACCATTTTGTAGAGCTTAAAAAAAGAAATTATTTAGTATATTGAAGTGCTGTTGTATGCCTAACGGTCACGGAGAAAATTCAAAAAAAGTGTAATTTAAAATTCTCATGTTATTATTATGGAGAAAATGAAACTTGTTGTAGTTTACTTGTTTATGGATATACATTGATAAAATTTAGCAAATTATTTATTTCATCCTATACTATTGACATATGGTCATAAAACACTTTTTTTACCTTCCCCGTAGCAGCAAACCTAAGCACTCGTTAAATCTAATGTTATTTAAATAAGGGAATAAATATGTCTTATTTATGGAAATATTTTAGTAAAAATGTAATCAGACAAGTTGAAATTCGCTTAGTCTGAAGGTTTGCTGTGGCGGGGGTATTTTCCTTTTTGTTGGTAAAAAAAAAAAAAAAAACAATAATATACAGATTTACATTAGAATCATAAATGTTGCTTACAAAACAAAGTCAGGTTGTCGTTGAGGTTATTCCACTTCATACAAAATATTGATTAAACACAAAATTTTTTTTTTGTTGTTATTTAGGCCTACTTTACAATCTGTTCTATTATATATTGAACAATAAGTAAATACTTTGTAATTCGAAAAATTGACTTTGGAACATTAAAAATAGCTGTTAACCACTCTCAACAACAAATTTTTCAATAAAAACTCTTTACAAAAATCTGAAGGGCAGGTCCAGAATTGATGGCCTCTTAAGTCTGTAAATTGTATCCATGTTGTTTAATAAGTTAAGAGCTAAATGATTTTGATGAGATTCCAATTTCGTAATATATTGTTCACTTATGGTCATGATTTCGTCCTTAACTGTAGGCATCTTAAGGTCTTGATGTAACACTAAAATAAATCTCAAATTTTAAAGTGTTAGTAAATATACAAAAAAGTGTATAGTAAATATTTAACATATGTTTTGAAATCAAAACGAAGCAGAAGTTTACCTCTTAATCTTGAATAATTTATTCGTTTATCAAAGAAGTTATTAGTCAGTGAGGTTATTTCATGTTCCTTCAAAACAACAATAACCTTCAAATTAGAAGAAAAAACTTCATGATTTTTTCAGTCATTGTAAGTTAAATTCCTTTGATTTGAGCCATCTCCTATGATTCTACTACTTATCGTACGCTTAACTAATTAACTTAAAAATACTGTTTCTTCATAATATTGCCAAACGGCTAAATCATTTTCCAAAATAAACTTATCACACACTTTTTAAATAAGTTCTATATTTCGGCATAAGCCTTCTTCAGGAACAAACAAACAATCATTAACATTGTTTGTTTGTTCATGAAGAAGGCTTATGCTGAAATACAGAACTTATTTAAAAAGCGTGTGATAAGTTTATTTTGGAAAATTACTTAAAAATACATGAGTTTGCGAATTTCATAGTAAAATAATTGATTTCAACATTCTAAGGTAACATTATCCCTAGTTTTATATAGTATACAGCACATTGCAGAATTGACTGGCAAATGAGTTTAATCCAAATGTAATACAGTAGACTCCCTCTTATACAGACTCCTCTGGACCGAGGCCAGTCCGAATAACGGTTTTTCCGGTTAAACCGACATCCCCAAACACCCGTTAAAACGGACCGTTTGAACGCATACTGTATACAGTATTTGACTTAAATTTAGGAGATCATTGTATTTAGATACGTGATCAGTGGTCTCAAATCTTTCCTACGAGAACAGTCGATTCAGTACCGCCCACTTCCTGCCGATCTAGTCCGGTTAAACCGATGTGCTGATAGAAATTGTCCGGTTAAAGAGATGTCATTTCCCCCGAATGTAGTCCGGTTAAACCGATGTCCGGATAAGAGGGAGCCTACTGTACAATATTGCTTACTGGTTTGACGATAAATCACAATCAGCTGTATTGAAGTAAAAAAATCAGCAGTAAATGGCTTCTAATGCTATCCTTATGGAGAACATTTTATGTTATATCTAATTTTGTGTTAACATTTTGGGAATTTCACTATTTTTCCTGCCGTCGTGGGATCGAGACATTTAATTTGAGCCCTCCCCCGTCGTTCTACTACTTCCCAGTTGCCCAGAATTTTGACGCAAAGAATCGGCTTACGTAATTAATATATAGATACCAAATCAATTAACACAATGAAACTCTCAGCTGTCCTTGAAATTCGGATCACATCATTTGTCCGAGTTTTCAGTTGTCCCAGGTTCATTTGTACGAGGTTTGCTTAAATAAATAATTATATTTGGCTATTTCAACTGTCCGAGCTTTCATTAGTCCGAGTTTTCAAGTGTACGAGTATCATCAGCGCCAAAAGTAACTCTGCCGCCGAGCCGCTAAGACAGTCCGCGCAAGAAGCAATCATACCGCCACCGTGCTCGCCATCGCACAGACAGGATAGGTTAGGTAAGGTTTTGTTAGGTAAGGTAAGGTTAGGTTAGGTTAGGTTATATTAGGAGTCCTACTGTTTTAATGTAATATAAATATTATATAATATTATCATAAAATTAACCACTAAACGTGCTGCGTAATTGAAATACCTGCTTTAATTACCGTTAAACCAACCTCGGACAACTGATTTTGTAATAACCTTGGACAAATGAAAACTCGGAGAGTTGATTTAATTAAATATTATTAGTTATTTATCAAACCTCAGACAAATGAACCTCGGACAACTGATTTTCTTAATATTTTGCAATTTTTATCAAACTTGGACAACTGAAAACTCAGACAAATGAACTCTACCTTGAAATTTACCAGTTCAGAAAATTTCTAAAATTTACCTTTCTAAGTGCATTTAATATAGATTTACATTTGTAATAATTACCAAGTTAGGGGCCACCTAAAAGAATAAATTTATAACAAATAATAAATGTTGTGCTTAAAAATAGTTAATAATGATAAATCTTATAGTCCTTGGTGGCAACAGAAATGAAAATAGATTAATAAATATAAATATATCAGCGGCTTGTTGGGACAGAAGTCCCTAAAAAGCTCAAATGTAAAACAAATTATTGTAATATTTAAACAAACTAAGAATCAAATAGTGGCGGCTAGTGTGTATGTTCACAGGTTCAGTGAACGCATGGATGATAAAACAAACAAAAATAAGCAAGTAGTGCATAAAACCACTAACATGTTGATTTTTTACAAAATAATCCACCAAAACTATTTTTGAAATCGGGAATAAAGCTTTGGCATCGAGCGTCATGGCGAGGTTCTCACACGCAGTGTGAACCTTCCTAGCAGGCAAGGGGGGAGTGGGGTGAGGAGAGGGGCTTGTTTAAACTAAAAGGCAGAATCGCAAACTTTGATTGCTAATGCGTCGCCGAGCTCTGGCGATGTTTCCCAAACACTCCCGATCGGAACAGTAGTTCTATAATAAGTCGCTTAACCATTTAGCAGCACCGTACGGCTAGATTGTCTGAACTGTCACTGTCAGCCATTGCACGCCACTATATTATTTATGATTTATATCGAAGTATAGGTTATGTTCGTTGCAGTATTCTAATTGTTATTTGGAACTGTGGTAATGCTTTAAAATTTGATTATAAGTGTTTGCAGAAATGAACAAGGTTAAATTCTTATTGAAAAACAACTTTTCAACTCTTTCGCTGGAAGACAAGTGTTCCATTAAAGAACTTGGAAGACCAAAACCTGTGTTAAACTTGGCCCAAAAACAAAAAGTTAAAGGTTGTGAGTACACTTGAAGTTTTAATACTGTAGTTAGATTTATAATAGAAATTCTTGGATTTGTGGTTGTGATGTCTTGAACAAAATTGTTTGCTTTCCTTGTATCTTGTTTTCTCAAGGGAAAGATACTACCTGGACAAAAAATGGAGTCGATGATTTATGCCACCTCACTAAAAATCTAAAAGCACATAGAATCTCCCATTCATACAAATGCATGTCTTAATCTTTCCATTCTAGGCCGTACAGAAATAAGACAACAGCTAAATGAGGCTTATAAAACAAATATTGGCAAACAAAATGACATAGTTAGAAAAAATCGTTACGTTTTATCAAAAATAATAGATTGTATTCGATTTTGTGGTGAATTTGAACTTGCTCTTCGTGGCCATGATGAGAAATCAGATTCATCAAATCCAGGAATATCATGGCTTAGTGCACTTTTCTGCTACCCTTGACAGTATCATTAAAGAGCATCTTCAAACTGCTACTGTTTTTAAGGGCACCTCCAAAGAAATTCAAAATGACCTTTTAGAGTGTATGTTGCATGTTTGCCAGGAAAATATCCTGCCAGAGATTCGTGCTGCAGATTATATTGCAGTGATGGCAGACGAAACCATTGATGTATCAACAAAAGCCCAAATGGTTGTGGTTTTCCGGTATATCCTTGGTAATGGATATCCAGTGGAGCGGTTTTGGACTTTCCTCAATCCACCGCAGGCTGATGCAGAATCCCTGTCTAACTGCATAAAGCAAGTTTTGGCCAACGTTATTGGGGATGATAAAGAAAAACTTGTTTGCCAAAGTTATGATGGAGCCAATACTATGAGTGGCCAGCATTCTGGGGTCCAAACATGAATAAAATAAGATTATCAAAATTCACATTTTGTCCACTGTTATGGCCACCAGCTGAACCTCATGACACGAGCTGCAAATCGAAACCGCGAAGTCAGAATATTCTTTGCTAACGTACAAGAGATTTTTACTTTTTTTCTCATTCATCTCAGAGAACGAATGTGTTACAGGAAATTGTAGGCAAAAACAAACAAATACAAACAAATGTTGTTTTTGGCTTCCTTCCGGCTCATCCACTAGATGGAATTATAATATTAGATCTGTATCCACTATACAGGGTGACCCAGACCACCCAGCCGGCTTCTATAGCTCCAATATGAAAGTAAATAGAAACCTAATTGCAACTGGAACCCCCTATTTTGACCCCAAGGAATTCAGCTAAATTATTTTCAAACCCAAAAAATCACCCCAAAGGGCATATTTTGGGGGGTGGAGGTGGTTTTTGGGAAATTTTCAAATATAAAGGGGAGCCGTGTTATATCTCAAATTAAAGCTCTTTGAGTCCTGAGTATTTTAGTGGAAAAAGTTTTAAAATATTTTCATTCCTATTTACAGGGTGTTCAAAAACGTACAGAAAATAGACCTTTGAACTACTTTTCATTGCAAGGAGGTGGAATTTTGTGGGGGTTCAAATTTTGATAACACTTTAATTACTAAATGAGCTTTCAAAAAACTCTGGTTTCAACCCTTTCCCTAATTTTTTACTTATGTTATGCACTTTCAAACTTTTTGAAGTTTCAAAAGCTATTATCTCAAAAACTTAAAATGGCAACATGGTTTTCATTACAAACCACATTGTAGCCCTTAAAATGAGCTACAATTTTTGTATTTAATGTTTTGTTGAAGTATTGTCAAACTCCAGCAACAAACACATTGCAGATGACACGGGAGCGTTTTTGAAGTGTTCACTACGCATGTGCTAGGCCATGGATGTTTGGGAAAAATATATCTCGGACGTGTGGTGTGAACGGTCTCATTTGATAGCATGGGCAGCGATTTGTTTAAACTAAAACGTATCAAACGTCCAAGACGCAGGTGTGAAAAGGCCTTTTGGATAACTCTTTGTCCACTGATCAATACGATACCACAATAGACTTGCCACATGATAGAGACAACTGGAACATATTAAAATATGTAACGGACTTCCGCAAACACGCAATCTACAATGTTCAAACTTAATTTTTCTGGTTGATTTCTTCCTCCTTAAAAGATAATCTAGATAATTGACGATCTCGATGATTGGAGTTTGAGCAATCGGAGTAACGCTAAACACAAATATTTAAACTTTATATTTTTGTTTACTTTTCAGTGTTTCTGATGAACAATATTGTGTCTAATGTTACAGGTTTTGACTGATCTGTCAGAGGGAGGTCGCAATAGGACAAGTAGTGTAGTCGGAGGTTCCTTCCACCCAGACTTGGTACAAGAGTTCAACCCGAACATACAGCTAGACAATCTCAAACAAGATGAACACATGGTGAAGATGGGCCGACGAACATTTACCAACTCTCCTCCTCATATCAACTCTCCAGCTCATTCCATTCAGCTGGCAGCCAAGATGGTAATATACACAACCGTCTTCTGAGAATGAAAATATGCCTGATAATGATTTCTATTTAGTATTTAGTGAATGTTATCAGTTATCAAATCACATCAAATCAAAACATCTTTATTTTCCTTACATGCACATGGGTACAAAAATAGTGTCAAGTATAAAGTACTAAACTAGCTTAAAGATATAAATACATTTTAAGTATGAATAGGTATTTATTCAATGAGTTCCTCCATTGTATAAGGCGCCTTTTCTATTAAATGTTTTTTTTTTTTATTTAGATTTAAATAATTTATAATTTGATTCCTCCTTTATAGAGGCAGGCAATTTCCTTAGAATTAGTGATCCAGCAAAAGTTGGTTTTTTTTTTAGAATTCCAGCTTATAGGTTGAAGTTACAATATCCTTTTTATGTCTTGTATTGTAACTATGTGGCACAACTGGCTCATATTTTAGGCTGTCTCTTTTAGCTATACATGCTATTTCAAAAGTATACGCTGCAAAAACTGTTAAAATATTTAGATTTTTAAAGTGAGATTTAACTGATTCATCTTTTTTAAGGTGTAACATAGTTCTAATGGCTTTTTCTTGCATGATTAGAATTTTATTTAAATTTTTAATCGTAGTTGCCACATATAGTCCAATGCCATAGTTTATGTGAGAATGAATATGGGCAAAATATATTTTTTTAAGTGCATCTAAATTGCACAAATAAGACATTCTTTTCAATGCGTACACTCCAGAATTAAGCTTTTTTAATAATTTTTCAACGCGTTTATTCCAACTTAGATGTTCATCTACATAGAGACCTAAAAGTTTGGCTTCAGAAAGTTGTTCTATTGATTCTGAATCAATGATCAAATTGGGTTCAAGTTTCTGTTTACTTTGTTTAGTCGAAAAGGACATAAAGTTTGTTTTTGTTGTATTAAGATTCAAATTATTATTTTTTAGAAATTGTTGTATATTATACAATTCTACAAAGGCCGAAATTTCCAACTCCTCTTCACTTTTCCCCGCCACTGTTAAATTTGAATCATCTGCATATAAACAAATCTTACTCTTTTGAGGATTAACAATACTTTTAGGCAATTCTTTTATATAACGTAAAAACAAAATTGGTCCCAAAATTGAACCCTGTGGCACCCCCCACTTAATTCTACGTTTATGAGAGTTAAATGTAGTTAAATAATTGTTTTTGTTTGATTTTATTTCAACAAATTGCATCCGACCATCCAAATAAGATTGAAACCATTTTAAGGGGACTCCCATTATTCCAAGACTTTCCAGTTTCTCTAGCAAAATTGAACGACAAACACTATCAAATGCTTTACAGAGATCCATGTATATCCCTAGAACATTTTCACCGTTTTCAATTGATTCTACGATGGACTCAATGAAGTCAGTAGCTGCTGTTATTACTGATCTTCCATTTCTGAAACCATGTTGAGAATTATCAAATAACTTATTTGATTCAAGATAACAGGGGTGCCCACAAGGGGGGGCCGTGACGCAGACTGCGTCATTGAAATTCTTGGGGGGGGCTCAAAAAATTCAAATGGGGGGGGTCGGCTAAAGTTAATTGCAACAGTGTTCAACATGACGACAATCCAAAATACATTACGAAATCGCCAGATACAAAGTGGATAATTAATGACAATAGTTATATTATTGAATTAAATTAGTTAGGATTTTAGGATAGTTTAGGATTCGTGTAGAAAGTTATTATTTAAGATTAGCAAGACGTGAGATCTAAGAGAGGGAGCGCACGGGATGGCTTAACTGCTGTGATAGATAAAAGATAACGCGTGGTACAGACACATCCAGCTACACCGCGACTTAAGCACAGCAGAACGCTTTGTTGACATAAAGCTCGTTAAAATACAATCAAGTAGCAAGTAGCATAGGCTACAATACTTTACACTATTGTGTATACTCGATTACCTGAGTTATTAGGGAGAGGGGGGAATGAAAAATACGGTTAATCCAATATAGTATAAAAACATATGACAAACTCATTAAAACGCTGTAAACAGCCAATAAGTCACGATTTACATTTTTATAAACGAAATTCAATATTGCACAATCATTATTATTGTAAATTTCAAATTATTTATCTTGGTTCAGTTGTACAAACGGCAACGTTTAAAATTGTAGCTAACTCAAACTCAACTAATCACTGGCCAAACATTACATTGCTATAAATAACGTAAATATTAAAGGAACCTTTCGAAAGTGTTATAAGGTACTGCTCATGATAAACAGATAGGCTACCGATAGGTGCTGTGTCACAGCATAGGAATTGATAGATAAGTAATAAAAAAGTGTAAAATTATATTTAGAGATAATTAAAACACTCTTAAAAAAGAATGTAAAGAGAACAATCTTGTTATTCTCTTTCTTTGTTCTTCTGTTCATTAATAGGTTTCTCTTCAATTCATGCACACATTAAACAAGTCGCCATATTTAGGCCTACTCATTGGCCAATCACAGCTTTACTAAGTTACCATGGTTATCACTCAATCACAGTTTACTAAGCATTATATCGTCATCATTCCCCAGCTGTTGTATCTGAAATCTGTTGTAACATAGCGCACAGCAGACAGAAGTGTATAACGGAGCAGACGATCGTTGGCGCAAGCCTTGTTTCCATTTCATTTTCATCAAAGGAGCTCTGATGTTTCTAAAGGGAGGGAGAGGGGATCGTTATATCGAGAAAGACGCTGACAATTCGTTATGGATATTCTGGTAATAAAAGATTCCTTAAAATGAGGTGACTTATAATACTCTAATTTTATTTATATAGAAAGATAAGTTTTCCAGTCCTGTACAACACTGATTCACGGTCTTTTCCCGGTAATCAAAATTCAAGTACAACTTGATAAACACAGAATCTCCGGTTCCCGACCTGGATGATGGCTAGTTATTTAATTTAATTTACAGTTACATATTAGTACTCGTGATAAATCAAACCCGTTATGTAAGCCAAAGCCACACGGTTATTAATCTCACTTGGTTTTGGATTTGCTTACAAACGTGATCGGAAATGGTCAGGGCCTACACAGTATTCTTAAAGAACATTTATGTAAACATATCAGTGACAGCTAGGAAAAGGAATCTTTATCAAAACAGCTGTTCGTAATTTCATATGACGTGTTCTCTTAACAGATGATTAGTATTTCATAAATTAATGACGTATGTAGTAAACATGGAGAAAATAAACTAGAAAAATCACACAAAATTGTATTTTTGATCGTCCGTTATTTTATTTCCAAAATAGTGAGGCCATATTTTAATGGCTATAAGGACTCTCTCGCCAATCCTGTGGATACACTTAAACCATTAGAATCATAATCGGTACTCTAGTTTCTCTAGTTTTCTTCAGAGTAGGCCATGAGTAGGCTAAATAAAATGCCTTCTGGGCCGTGACAGACGGACATAAATGGAGATAAGACATGTTTCAATAACTCAATAACTCATTTATTTAGCTAGATTAACATTACAAATGCATAAGCCAAGTCAAATTCACAAAAAATAACTATTTAACTAACTTCAAAATCAACATTTTAACTTCAGTTTCAGTTAACAGTTTCAACTTCTTCAATGTATAAAACATAAATAACCCAAAATATGTATAATTCTGAGCAATGTACAGACAAAACTATAACTTTATTGATATAGATTAACTGGGTTTGAATTTTAAATATAAAAACAAAAATATAAAACTTCTTTTATAGTTTTACAAATAGTGCTGGGCGGGGGAATAATGTTTCTCATTTGTTGTGTACATCATTTATGGGGGGGGGGCCTGTTGCTCAATTGGGGGGGGGGTGCGTCATGAGTCTAGGGGGGGATGGGCACCCCTGAAGATAATCTACCAATCTAATGTACATTGCTTTCTCGTATACTTTTGATACAGCAGGGAGCAATGAAACAGGTCTATAGTTAGATATTTCAGTAACTTCGTTTTTTTTATGTAAAGGAATTACCTTTGCAATTTTTAGTTGATGCGGAAATAAGCCAGACACAAAAGAGGAATTCACCAAATGTACAAGTGGCTTTACTAAAAGGTTCCCTACATATTTTAATAATTTAGTTGGTATATCATCATAACCACTAGACATTTTATTCTTAAGTGAACCAATAATTCTTTCCATTTCCTTATCATCTACAGGAGTGCACTTAAATATCCTACTTTCAAAAAGCCCTTTTGTTTTATTTACATCGCTAACTTGATTAGTTGTTCCTCCATTTTTATCTAAAGGTTGCCTAACACTAAAGCTATCTACAACATCTATAAAGTAATTATTAAACATGTTTGCAACATAAGTAGGATTTTCAATTAGTTCATCATTCAGTCGAAGACTAATATTCTCTGAGTAAGTGTTTTTTTGTTTGAAACTTCATTATTAATTATTCTCCATGTGGTTTTGTTAATGTTACTTGAATTATGAATTTGGAAATCAAAAAACTTCTTTTTACCCTCAGTAATTTTTTTATTTAATATTTTTTTTCTTTTATTTAGTTTAGAGAAAGTACATTTATTTTGTACTTTTCTAGCTATTCTACTCATTTTTATATTTTCCTGTTTTTCTTGTTTAATTTCTGGATTTATCCAGGATTTCTTTGTGTTGTAAATTTTGATAAGTTTATTTTCAAAACATAAATTGAAATAGTAAATTAACGTTTTGTGAAAAATATTGTATTTTTCTGTTACCGGTGCTAAATAAACATCATTCCAGTTTTCCTTTTCCAGCATTTGATAAAATTGGAGCTTATTTTCTTCTGAGAATTGTCGGGATTTTTTAAAAATGTAATTGTTTTTTATACATTTATCTAAAATATTTATTTCTAAGATTTGTCCATCGTGATCTGAAAGCTCAGTTATGACTCCTGTGGTCTTTAATTCATGGGTTGGAATGTTTGTTAGAATGTTATCAATAGCCGTTACTGAGTTAGCTGTGACCATTGTTGGAAAATTTACTAAAAATTTCAAACCGTGAGATTTTAACAAATTATCAAAATCCTTGCTTTGTTTGCTGTTTACTAAAACATTTATATTAAAATCTCCTACTATTACCACCTTTTTGTTTTTTGATAACACATAGTCACATAGAATACCTAATCGACTTAAAAATGCATTAACACTACTTGCAGGTGATCTATATATACCAACCAAAAGAATTTCATCCCCTACAAAAAAATATTTTGAACAACAGAACTCAAACACTTTTTCTTCCCTTAACACTTCAATATTAGCATAGTTCACCTGCTTCCACTTTAAACCAAGCTTAGATAATATCAAAACACCTCCACTTTTAAATTTTTCCCGAGTGTAATCTGAATTTATCATAAAACCGTTTAAATTAAATCTGCTCAGCTCATCAGATTTCATGTTATGCTCTGATAAAACTAAAATGTCAGGTTTAATCTCATCTAGAACTATCTCTAACCCCTCTACTCTTGATACCAAATTCTGAATGTTTTGGTGAAAAATTGTAATTTTTTTATTTTTTACCATGACCGAATTATGCTTATTGTTCCCACCTAAGTGAACATCTCTACGCCTTAAGTTTCCCGAGAAGCCCCCCCCAAACCTAAGTTTAAAGCCAAAGCAGGTGTTCTTCTCTGCTCCTTAAGACTACTTGTACACTGGCTTTCTATAAAATTTACAATTTGATTATTTTGCTTATCCCCCCCCCCCTCACTCACGACCCCGTTACTCTGCTTTTCACCCCCCTCACTCACAACCCCGTTACTCTGATTTTCACCCCCCTCACTCACAACCCCGTTACTCTGCTTTTCACCCCCCTCACTCACACCGATTTCTTTTCCACTTCCATGAACACCAATGCTAAGGAGCTCTGTGTTGTCAGGCAGAAGTAGAGGCCGAGACATAGGAGTCACCGCTTTCACTGAACTTGTTTGACTGGCAGGCAGGATCTGCGATGTGGTTTGCAAGTGTTGGTGGGCAATCAGATTACTTCTCACCTTGAATCCAAATATTTGTAGTCAGCTGTGTCAATTTTTCAAATTCTATTAAAAACTAGGACTGTGATTAGAAACTTCATTGGAAATCTTTTCATTTAACAAATTTCAAATATAATTACTTTATCTTAAGGTAACTAATTTTAAATACCACAACGAAATATCCATGTACTGTGATGCTGCAGGTGGTGATGCACCTGTTGAACCACCTAGGCCACTTCCCTCTGGCCATCGGAGCTGCTCGGCTCAGCTCTCTGGTGGTGGAGCATGATGACGTGCCAGCCATGGCTGCTGATCAACTGTCTGCTCAGGTCTTCTCTGCCCCCAACATACAGGTAGGCCAAAAGACACTAGTCCCCATTAGTACAAATATTATTTAAGGTTATTAAAAGTGAAAATTGTCTAAATAACAATTAGGAAATTAGTACCTCCACTGTTGATACTGCAGATTGTGAGTGCTTTAGAGTAGAATGTGAGATCCTCTAGTGCAAGGGTCTCCAACCTACAGCCTAGGGACCGGACATGGCCTGCGGGTTGTAGAAGATTTTATCCGGCCAGCAGAAAGCCAGCACAGGCTACCCAAAAAATTCTTTTTGATAGCAAATACCGGTGATCTTCTTCCAGGATCACCTAAACACCTTTGTTCTGGCGGTCTCAGCGATACCATGATCGTTTCCCAGCTTCCCTCAATCAAGACAACACTTGTCTTGTAAGCATATCTTAGGACCTCAGCAATAACGTGACCTAGAGACCCGTGATTACGGCAACACTCGTCACCAGTGATCGTTAGAACACAGAATAGACTTCTTGTACACAGACACAGGGTATTTTACCTGTAGAACTTCACATACCCGGCTATCAGTACTGTGGACCTGGATTGAATTTAAGGAATAGATTAACAAGAGGTGATCCAGGCATAAATAAATTGGATGCTGCATGCAAAAACCACGATATAGCATACTCAAGATCGAACTATAGTAAAATATACACAGATACCCTTTTGGTGGTTGTGCAAACTTAGTGCATTTTATGATTTTGAAAATTGTTAGTGTCCCCAAAAAATGAGGGATTATGGGCTCAACTGGAGATTACTCTATATATAAGATATGTTAACCTTTAAACATTTACATTACTAATTTAATTTTGAATAGTATGATTTAAATTGGCATTCTGTTAATTACATTTTTTTTACCCGCCCTTATGATAGTGTGTATCTGGATCCGGATCCGGATCCGGTACCGACATTTTCTTGGATCCGCCCATCACTAATATATAAATATATACTTTTGCACCCACCCGGAGTGGCAGTCACTGCGCTGGTAATTTACTCGGTGTGGCAGTCACCCGCCCGAAAGCCAGTCAGCTCTCCCATAAGCCAGTCAGGTATGGCTTCCCGTGCACTTTATACGTATGAAAACAGCTTAACCGGTGCTGCTGCCTGTGTCGATAAGCGTAACTGCAATACCAATGTGGAGACTGTCTCATCGTGTGTTCTATCGTGGAGTAGTGTAGCCAAGTACAGCACCCTCCTTGCCTACTTTGTAGCGGTAACACCCAGCGGTCTGTAACCTTCGTTTACTCCTTGTTACTATTTATGTTGGGATAGTGATTAACTACGTGTTAATGTTTATTTAAACATGTTCATATTCCAAATAAATATGATGCACCTCTAATAAGGAACGTTGAATATTAATTAATTATAAATGGTTGAATCTTGATCCTACCCATTATAGTCTTAGTCATAGTCATAGTTCTTTATTCATTTTTTTTGTACATAGTTTGTACAGTAAATAAATAGCGTCATATATAATACAATACTAAATCTAATTAAAATCTAATATTTACAATTTACCAAGCAAAAATGAAAAGTAATAACAAAAATATTTATATCTACAGTAGGTTATATCTGGGAGGTGGAAAATTCTTCTATGGAGTAAGGGGCCAGTTGTATCAAATATTCTTTCAGCAATTTCCTGAACTTATTTAAATTATTTTCTCTCCTTGTGTTTTCTGGAATATATTTAAGAAAAGTATATCCCATGTAGGTTGGTTTCTTTTCAAAAAACTTTAATCTATGTGGCAGGATAACCTCATTTCTCTTCCTAGTATTATACGAATGAGCTGGGGACTTAAAATTGATAGTTGTACAATTCTTTGCAATGAGAGTAGTTTCAATAATATATTGCCCGTAAACAGTTAAAATATTTAGATTTTTGAAATGTTCTTTTGCTGATGCATCAGGGAGCCTACCAGTAGACCGACAAGATACTTGGTCGTCTGGCCACTAGACCGTCTTTTTTAATTAAATAGATAAATACTGAAAACCAGTATGTCGACAAGTTATTTCATCGTCATTCCAGTTGACCGGCCTGTAAAACTAAATTATTATATACGAGAAACCAACTTGTCGTCAATCGACCCGACCGACTTACCACTTGCTCGTCTTTTAGGTGGGGATAGGGGGCAGAGTGGGAGGAGCTAACCGGGGATTACCCAGGAGTTTGAGGCGCTTCTCATGGTTGAACCACCTCGCTCGAGGCTAGAAGCCAGTATTGCCAACTGAAAGTACTATAGCTCTGTCGAACACTACACACGCGGCGTGTTTATTGTACAGTCTGGCGTTTAGTTGACGTTGGCGCGCAATTCTGATAGTTTCGTCGTTTCTATAGCAACCGTGACGTGACCTCGTTCTCGCACATTCCTCTGCCTTTGTATTATTTAATCTGCATCGAAAGATAAGACTTGCTTATATGCATTGACTATTGAGTCAAATAACAATTTCATTCGGGGTTTTTGATCGTTTGTTTGGATAAAACTACGTACCGTATATTGTAGAATCAAATTTGTAGTGTAGTAATATCAATATGGTACCTGTGTATAAATATGGGTATCATGGAGGTCAATTTACCTCGTGTATATCAACAAAGTTTAATATCTTAAATTAATCCGAACGATTCATAGTAGCCAACAGGCACAAAGTAGTGTATTATGCAAGATTTAAATTTCAAACATGTGCAAGAGTAAAGTAAGAAATATTCGCAAGTTTACTGCAACAGTAGTTCATTAGGATTGTCTATTTAAGAAAGTTATATTACGTGTATAAGCCGTTCATCAAGCGTCATGAGAAAGAAAATCTTTTATAGAAGTGAAAGTGTATATAAAATATCTATAAATAAAATTAGAGTTTTCTCTGTGCATTGTTCAGGATTATGTATTTTTCGGTTATGTTTGAGTTTATACTTTAAAAAGCTTTTAATGTGTTATCTCACTTCCTGTCTGTCTGTTTGTCATGGCCCAGAAGGCATTTTACGTAGTCTTTGCATGTAAAAATGAACAAGAGTTCTTCTCCTGAAATACGAATACGAAATACGATAGGGATTTAAATAGTTTTTTTGTGTTCACTGAATTGGCAAGAGTGTATTTAGCCATTAAAACATGCATCGCTACTTTTGAAATAACCTGACTGATGACGTTCAAAACCCAATTTTGTGGATTTTTGTCAAGTTTTCTCCCCATGTCTACCACATACGTCTTTACCAAATACTAATCATCTGTTTGGAGAATACGACATCTATGAAATAACGAACATCTGTTTGGATGGATTATTTTTTTCTAGCTGTCACTGATATGTGTGATATGTAGATATCCAATATGATATGTGGATATCACATTGGTGGATATCCACCAAGATCCATTGGTGGATATCCACCAAGATCCATTGGTGGATATCCACCAAGATCCATTGGTGGATCTTGCCTCAGATGCCTCTCTCTTTCCTCGATGGTGTATCTTGCCTCAGTTTACCTCCTCTTTCCTCATTGTTGTATCTTAGCCTCTCTCTTTCGTCTTTCCTCGTTGGTGTATCTTGCCTCGGATAGTTCCAGACACCGGGCGCTTGGAGCGCTGAAATAGTTTCTTTCCGTAGTAAGTCAACGTCGTGTCGGCCGCTACGGCGCTACGGCAGTGTGTGAGAGGCTGCTAAAGTGACAGCATGTCGCTCCCATCGATATGTAACACAATGGATCGCGCTAAGTGAGCCAAAACGTGGACGCCCAGACACCATAGTCCGGTCAACCACTCGGGCTGCCGACGTATATCTGTACGTCGTCAGCACGGGTGTGTGGTTTGAACTGGTGTTTTTTGCAATGGTGCTGTTTAGTTTATATTTTTTATAATGAATTGAGTATATACGTGGGACATGCCATGCAAGTGTGTTCTACTTCTACGATCTGTATTTGTCAGAACAGCTAAAACTATAACGAAGTTAGTTTGTTTTTAGTGAATTTACCATATATGGAATATGCTATTACCGTAGTACTCATGGTAAGACCTAGACCCGGGACAGATTTATTATTTTGTTTTGAGGTCCCTAGAGACCAAAAACACCATCCGTTCAAATGCATATGTATATATATGTGTGTGTGTCCGTTAGCGCGATAACTCGAGCAAAAATGATTCGATTTTGGTGAAGTTTTGTACAATTGTGTAAACCTACGTTTATTCGTACGAGTTCGCGATCCAGCATAATCTGACCATGGGAACGGGGGTTTATGGGGGGCTTTATGGGGTAAAAATGGGGTTTTCCATTTTTTTACCCTAAAAACAAAAAAATTTGCAATTTCTTTTCAAACCGTTTTGAAGAGCTTAAAAAATTAATAATTTGGTATATTGAAGCGCTGTTGTATGCCTAACGGTTACGGAGAAAATTTAAAAATAGTATAATTTAAAATTCTTATGTTATTCTTATGGAGAAAATGAAAACTGTTGTAGTTTACTTGTCTATGGGTATATATTGATAAAATTTGGCAAATTAATTATTTCATCCTATACTATTGACATACATGGTCCAAACACACTTTTTACCTTCCCCGTAGCAGCAAACCTAAGCACTCGTTAAATCTAATGATATTTAAATTTTGAATAAATATGTCTTATTTATAGAAATATTTTAGTAAAAATGTAATCAGACAAGTTGAAATTCGCTTAGTGTGCAGGTTTGCTGCGGTGGGGGTATTAAACATATGTGCTGATAAAGAATCGATGTACGGTACACATTGTGTTAGGCCTATATACGTTATATGTTATGTTATGTTATATATATGGTCGCTCTCCGGTTGAATGAATTTGATACTTTCCAAATTTCTTCATTTGGAGTAAAACAAGTAGACTTCTTACCCCATTGTAAATCTTGAAGCTCGTTTTCGTGTCTAGTTCATGTACGGTGACACTGGGCGCTAGTGTCAACAAAATTGTGTTTCTATTATATCTTGATTTGTGCTTTCCTGTTTAGTTATATAAATAGGAGACGAGTTATTGTTTATGATTAGATTGTATTATTTGGTTAAATGATGTTTTAAATAACTGAAATAACAAGAAACCAATTGTGAACAAAACACGGCCTCTGCAGTACCGTACAGAACTATAGCCGAATACAGGATTAGGCAAAAGCCTGGAACCCCCCAGTTAATCTTTTAACGCGTTGCAGTAGAAAAACCAAACTCGGCATATATTTACAACATAAGAAATGGCACTTTTTCATCTAAGTTACAACTTTGCCCCAGTTTTTACAATGCAGCCCCGAATTTTCAAAAGTAAACACCTATCATGTGAACCCTAATTTTAAAGGGTTTATCAAGACAAATCGAATGGTGCAAACCAGAGGTCAATATCGCACCCGTAATCAAAATGGCAGCCCAAGATAAAGCCTGGACACCCCCTTAACTTTATAACGCGTGGTAGTGGGAAAACCAAACTCGGCACATGTTTAAAACATAAAAATGGGATTTTTCATTTAAGTTAGAACTTGTACCCGGCCCCCAAAATGGGGTAATTTGGGGGCAGCACCAAAGTTTCAAATGTAAACACCTATCATGTGACCCCTCATTTCAAAGGGTTTCTCAAAACAAATTAAATGGCGCAAACTAGAGGTCAATATCGCACCCCTAATCAAAATGGCAGTCATTTTGAAATATCCCTTATTAACTTTTTAACAGGTTACAGCAGGAAAACTAAACTCAGCATACCTGATATGTTTGGCCATACTCTCATAATACGGACTATTGCGTAGTATGAGAATTTGATAGAAGTTGGTCAACTTCGCTTTGATAGTGTAAGTGAGCTACAACCAATCTTATATAGTGCTTAGGTTTCTCATCAACATGATAATAGAGTTCTTTTTAGCGTGGGTTAATGAGGTAACTAACCTAAGGGGCTTAAAAACTCGAATGCATACAACAGAGCGTTCTACGTCCCTTGGTAAATAACCGAATCCAAAACTGATAAATGCCGTTTCCTGTCGGTAACGAAATCAACACAACATAACCATTCATTGAAACCTGTTGTAAAGAAGAAATAAGAGGTGATATTATTTGAAGATGGGCTTGTTAAATATATATAGAATAGTTGGTAGGTATGTAAAAATGAAGATTAAAGGTTAAATAAATAAATATTCGTTTGTTTGATAAATATAACTGAAAAAGTTGTACATTTTAAACAATCAGCCGTAATAACCTACAATCATGTGTCCACTCATAACGGTGTTTCATTTGGCTCTCTTTTTAACGTCTTCGCGTCAAGTAAAAATAATGATTGTGGAGGGTTTCACAAATGTAGCTAAGGTCACGGGAGATTTTACAATGTCATCGTGATCTTCATGGATGTTCACGGATGCTGCTGAAATTGTTTCGCTATATTTTGTGTTTTAGACTTCGCTTTATATGCAAACTTCCACTAATGAGTGAGTCTGCCTCCGTGCCGTGACCGGTTAATAGTTGGCCTACATTAAATTTTAAATGTTTTGCGTACGTTGTGTTTGTGTATTTATTTAAATGTTTTTTAGACGACTATATCATGTATTTTTTTCTTGAAATGTATTGAATGTGTTTATGTTTCATTACATAAAAATTGTATTTCGGAAAAATAAATTTACAACAAAACGCATTAAGGAATATTTGCAAAAGTCAAATAAGAAAACCAATAATCCTACACCTTGAAAGGTGAGTTGCCTAAAGTAAACATGTCAATTTAAAAAGCTGGCTATAGTGCAGCGTCACAATTAAGTTAAAATTTGTATTTTGGTTTAATCAGACTAAAAATGTTTTAAAAGGGCAATACAACAAAAGGGCCTATTGCCATACAACAATAGCATTTTTTGTATTACCTAGGTTTATTCAGAAAACCCGATCTTTGGTGTTTTAAAAAACATTGATGCAATTAAAAAAGTAGCCATCTTGGATAAAATTAATAACTTCACCCTGCAGATCGATATAACTAAAATTTCAATGGTGGCAAGAAAAGCCTCTAACGTGAATATGCAACTCAGAACGTACCAGTCGAAGGTAGACAGAAGTTTTGTTATAATATCACCCGGGCATTGTTAAAGCTAATTCCCTGATTTATGGCCCTCCCCGGCACATTAGGGGTGCCAATCAGTCGATGGTTCCGAATGGGGGAGGAAGTGAAAGTAGTCTCGGTGAGAAAGCGCGAACTGCTCCGATGTTCCTAGAAGGATATGGATGAAGTAGGCCTACTACACAGGGTGAATCACGTCAGGTGCCCACAATTGATTTCAGACAAACCGTTTGTTCCACAGTCATGAAATAAAAATTTTCCCACAAAAGAAAAAACTCAACTATAACTTCAAAATATTTTAAATGTTTTTTATACAGAATGTACCAAACCCAGAGGTTATCCCGTTCAAAATATCACAATTATTGTCAAATGGGTGTAGCAAAATGTTTTATTTTTGGTTCTCTTTTTGGCCCTAAACAGGTGGGTCAACATTGTCTACAATATTTTCACCAAGCGGAATTTACACACATAAATAAAAGTGGCTTTTTTGAAATACCGAGTGAAAAAGAATGATTAATCCTCGATATTATGCATACATTTCACTACGAAAAAGCATAAATAACTTATTCCTTGTATAGGAAATTCACTAAAAGCAATACCTATAAAATATCTGACAGTTTCAAGCTAAAACAAATGCTTCGCAATTAATGTTACCCGGATCATGTTTGTCCATATGCTATATCCAATGATTAAACTAAAAAAAATGATTTATAGATCTATGAGGCATAGCCCGTATAGCTGTTGGTAAATCTTATAACTTTTTATTGCTTTTGCATATCATAGAACCAAGTTTTTAAGAACCAACAGCTGACTAAATTCTTTAATTCCCTTTAAAAATGAATACTCATAAGGTTAACATGGGGAACTACAGAGCCACTGGGGCGAAGCCCGAAAGGATTTTTGAGAAAAGAATATGCCTATATGTAATTCGGGAATTTGAGCTATCATCATGCCAAATTTCAGCCAAATCCATCTAGTAGTTAATGCGTGATTGAACTTCAAACAAACAAACAAACACACAAACTTTCACATTTATAATATTAGTAAGACAGGCTGGGCTGTTGGCCCGTCCTACGTACGGGAATCGAGCAGTCCATAAAAACTGTATATAGTTATATCATTATATTGTCTATTCCTAATTCAAGCTTAGTTTAAGCAGTTCAAAATTCATTGTAAAGAAAAAGCTGCCAAGATTAATTATAACTTGTGATCGTGGTTACTTTCCCAACTCCATCCTCTATTCAACTCTTTCCTCAAAAATTCGAGTAGTAATACTATTTCCATAAGCTTTCTTTTGAAGACTCGTGAGCTTCAATTCGTATACATCAATGGTTATAGAATCTTACTTAATTCCTATAATCAATGACAAAATCACAGAGTAAATAAACTAACCTCATAGGTCTTAGAATATTTTTTATTCAACCAGCTGTTAGGCTAGTTATAACAAATTATATTGCACTAAAACAAACTGAAGATTTTATAGACTGTTCAAAAAAATAAATTAGAACATCTAGTATTTTACTACTGTATGTATATTTAAATTATCTCTCATCCTCTTACCGAATAAATGATCGTATCAATGATTATAGCATTACACATAGTATAAATAAATAAGTCAACCCTACGTATGTCATTTCATTTTCATCCAAATGCTTAATTTGTGTCGAAAAATCTGAATGTTTACAGCTGTTACGTTAAGCAAATGGAATTATATCAAAAGCTAGAGTAAAATGTTAGCGTCGGCTGCTAGACTTTTTAAAATTCAAAACTTAATTATCAAAAAACTGAAACCCTAAACTAAAATTATGGCTTCGACATTCCCTAGTTCTGAAAATTATCTTTTTTTCAACACAAAAATCATGAAAATCCGTCAAGTGGTTGATTCAGAATCTTGAAAAAAACCCTGTCACGTTTTAATATTATACACGAGGTGTTAGCCCGTCCTACGTACGGGAATTCAGTACTCAGTTAAAACCGTGTACAATTCAGATCATCTAGTTTACACATATAAAGACAAAGTTTCTTGCAGTTTTAATGTGAAAAATCATCTTGTAAACAAATGTTGTGTGACCAAATATGTTTTTATTCCATCATAGGCCTAATAGGATATGCATTTTAAATCCGATAATTTTACAATAAAACAGCAATTCTGCAATTTTTACGATGTGAAAAGCGTTGAAGTGAGATTTGCAGCCGATTCGCACAGACGCACACTGATTATAAGTTGCCTACAGTAGAGAGAGAAATAGTCAATTGAGAAGTGTATAGACCTAGTCAACGATACCACCTTCCATAGCATATCTGCCTCTTCCATAATTATCATCACCACAATACAACTACTATACACAATTTCCAGTAGGTCTGATTAGAAACGACCTAAAATAAAACGATAATATCCATTAAAATTCACAGTACACGTAATTTAAGTGTCCTAACATCAAAATTAATCATCACACCTATCCTTTATATCAATTTCACCGCATTAATTGCTAAATAAATAAGTGTAAACAAAAAAAAGTAAAAACAATAACAGTTTGCTTTGAAACAGCTGTTTGGTTAAAATAACATTCATTTAAAAAAAGAACTGGTCACATGTAGCAGGAGCTGTTTGGTTAAAATAACATTCATTTAAAAAAAAGAACTGGTCACATGTAGCAGGAATATAAAAAGTAAACACGCTAGTAAAGCTAATGACGTAATTGTCAATGTTTATTATCCATACCGTTATCAGTTCTGTCCTTGATAATTACCCACCCTCATAGAATAAATGTACATCGTAATTTCCCATATTAGTTAATTTAAACTACAATATATTCATAGTTGAAATAAAAGTGATATTTTCACGTTTGGGGGCGCTGATATAGGCACCCCCAAATGTAACCACAACTGAACACGATTTCATAAAAGGATGGTTTGTCTAATTGCAGTATCCTAGGGGACGTTGTGTTCAATCATAAACTAAAATAAGAAGAACTAAAATTACAAGTTTAGTAGTTTACAAGAATAAACTAAAATTATGGCTTCGGCATTCCCTAGTTCTCAAAATTGTCTTTCTTTCAACACAAAAATCATGAAAATCCGTCGAGTGGTTGATTCAGAATCGTGAAATAAAAAAAAACACTGTTTCGTTTTAATATTATAGATAATTGGCAAATAGGTCCTTTCAATGATTTAATTTTTAAGGATTTAATTTTTATATGACGCATTTCTTTGAATTGCAGCTTAAATATTACCAGCAATATAATACCCAGCTGATCATAATGAAAACAAATATGTTCTTCATAAGGATAACATGGGAACTTTAAAAGCCAATGAGGCGGAGCCCAAGTGGCTTTAAAAAAAATGTAAGGTCAGTTTGCAAATCTACGCAACACGCTCTTTCTAATGAGACGTCAATAGATAAAATCGTTTAAGAAATGGCGGAGGAGTTCAACCGACTAAATTAATATAGGCATATTTATATTCACTGTGCTGTATATAAACAAATATCGATTGAGAAACAAACAATTATTACACGTAATAAAAAACCTCACTAGTCCGCTGCATTGTGATAGCTGGAAATCGTCGGAATAAAAACCGCCGCTACAAGATACAGAAGTTGGTACGCCTACAGCGCCCTCCACAGCTGCGCGCGCCACTGGCATTGCTGCTCAACACATCCCCACCTAAAAGACGAGCAAGTGGTATGTCGGCCGGGTCGATTGATGACAAGTTGGTTTTGTCGTATATAATAATTTAGTTTTACAGGCCGGTCAACTGGACTGACGATGAAATAATTTGTCGACGTACTGGTTTTCAGTATTTATCTATTTAATTAATAAAGACGGTCTAGTGGCAAACAACCAAGTATCTTGTCGGTCAACTGGTGGCCCCCCGATGCATCATACTCTAACTTAAGCATGATCCTGATTGCTCGTTTTTGCTGTTTTAATATTTTTTCTAAATTTAACTTTTTTGTTGAACCATACAGCGCTATGCAGAACAATGTATGAGAGTGAACATGGGCAAAATAAATATTTTTTAATGTTTTCAGATCACAGTAATAAGACATTTTAGATAATGTGTGAATTCCTGAATTAATTTTAACCAAAATTTTATGCACATGTTCGTTCCAATTCAGATTCTGATCAACTGTCAGACCTAAAAAATTTATACTTTTTTCGTGTTCAATGTTATGGTTATCATGTATTATTAAAGGTTCTGGTAGTAGTTTACTTTGAGCTGTCTTGAACATTACAAATTTAGTTTTTTGTGGATTTAAAAGTAAATTGTGATTTCTCAAATAGTTCCCAAGGTTTTCCAATTCAATGTAAGAACACACTTCAGTTTCTTCTTGTGAGGCAGTTGATAAAACGAGATTTGAATCATCAGCGTAAAGACACAACTTACTATTAAGCTTATAGATTAATGCGCTGTTTACTCCTCTCAGGTAGCAAAGAAAAAGCAAAGGCCCTAGAATTGATCCTTGAGGTACTCAAAACCTGATTGGCTTACAATTTGATGATATTTTAGTAATTTTATTATCTTTAGTTAAGTGGGAAATTTCTACATACTGAAATCTGTCATGGAGGTAAGAACTGAACCAATTTAAAGCATTTTGAGAGAGACCAAGAATCTGAAGTTTTTCTATTAGCTTTGAATGTTTAACACTATCAAAAGCTTTTGGAAGGTCTATATAAGGTAAATATTCCTGTTGTAAAATTTCCTTTGTCTACTGAGTATATAACAGACTCAATTAAAGATACAGCAGCACTAACAACTGACCTACCATGCCTGAACCCATGCTGGTTATCATCCAATAAATTATTTGTTTCCAAAAATTCAGATAACTGCAAATGCACTGCTTTCTCAAATATCTTAGAGATATTATGATAGTACAGATATTGGTCGGTAGTTTAAAACGTCTACTGTATCATTCTTTTTGTGTAAAGGAATTATTTTTGCAAGCTTTAATTGTTTTGGAAATATGCCTGATACAAAGGACGAATTTATTAGATGACATAAGACTTTACTTAATTTACTTTTAACAGCTTTAATTACTGTCACTGGCAATTCATCATGACCATAAGAATTTTTATTTTTTAAAGATTCTATAATTTTTTCCACCTTCCTTTCATTTAATTGTTTAAATCTAAACTTAGGTTTTACAGTCAGATGACAGGTTGAGTTAATGATTACATCTTCCTTGACAAAGCTACTGTCACTACTTTTGTCTACGTCTGTTACACTATTAATGAAATGATCATTAAAGGTATTCGAGATTAAGTGTGGGTCAGAAATTGTTTCAGTACCTACTTTAAGATTAAAATTAGAAAATTGTTTGTCCTGCTTATCCCCAATTTCACAGTTAATTATACTCCACACTGTTTTTTGTATGTTTGAAGAATTATTAATTTTACTGTTGAAAAAATCTGCTTTTGTTTGTATAAGTTTAGTCTTATAATCTTTCTTTTCCTGGTCTAACTAATATTTCAATCTACTATTTTTATTCTTGCGATACTCCTTGATTAGTTTTATTATATTAGTTCGTTTGGTTTTTAAGTCCTCTGATATCCAAACTTGTTTTTTATTATTTTTTTTTATTAACGTTCTTGGAAAAGCTAGATCAAAATAATAAAATAATAATTTGTGAAAGTTATCATATTTATCCTCCACAGCAGCATTATATACATCAGTCCATGTTTCTTTAGACAAAAAATAAGAAAAAAGGTCTATGTTTACTGGTGAAAACTTGCGTATTTCTTGTTTTTTAGGACGCCCAGTATTTTTTTTTAATTATTTGATTTAATTTCTAGTAACTGACCGTCATGATCAGATAAAAAGGTTATTAGACCTTCTACCTTAATTTTAGATGAATCTATATTTTTTACTAAAAAGTTATCAATAGCTGTTTTTGTGTTTTCTGTAACCCTTGTAGGAAAATCAACTAGGTATTTCATATTATGGCTTTTTAACATTTCTTTAAATAATTTGTGTTTGTTATCATTTTTAAGTACATTAATATTAAAATCCCCTGCTACAACCAATTTGTCACATTTCTTATCCAAATACTCAATAAGAATACTTAGCCTATCTAAAAATATGCTTACAATTGAATTGAGCCAACAGTCATCATCTCATTTATTTTTTTCACCTTCAGTAGAAATTTTAGTCAATTTCTCCTTTATTGACGTACAATATTTACAGTGTGTCCATGGACCGGGAAGATCGGGAATTATACGGATTTTCTTTATCTCGGGAAATATACGTGAATCTTGTCCTAATATACGTTGGAAATATACGTCTTGTCTTGAGATACGGGAACTGTTTTTTTTACGCTATTGCGTGACGCGAAGGAGGAACTATTACATATGGCAACGATATTATTCTATCTGATAAGAATAACCACGAAACTACACTCGATAGATAAAAGATTTTTATAATAATTTTTATTTTAGAAACAAACTATTACAGGAATTCTATTTTGGTACAGATGAAAGATAAGGAAGCAACGGGGGGGGGGGGGGGGGGTTCAATATGACAAACTCCTGAAATTATTATTTGTTTACTTTTCAGATTCCTTATCAAATCTCTCTCTCTCTCTCTAACGATGTACAGTTTGTGGACTTTACTATTTAAGTTTCCCTGCAATTATTTCAGTTCAATCCCATACCTATCCTTATGGTTTCCTTTCTATTGTTTTTCAAAATAAATAGTAAAGCTGGTTAAACTATTTTTTTTATTTTTTTCTTGAAACCAAACACTCTTTACCATCCGGTATTCTGCAGGGTAAAATGTTTAACACTGTGTTTATAAAAGTTGAATGGCCACACAATTTCGTGCTTTATTTTTTTACAAAAATAATGTACAAATTTTATCAGATTGTTCAATATAATACAACATGGAGTATTCAGTAATTATTATTAACAGTAAAATCTATGCAAAAACAAAATCTGTAAACCTTGTTTTGTTGTAGTTTATTGCTGATTTCTCACTGGTTTATATCAATAATAGTATTGAATAGCATATTATTCGAAAGATTATTAAATGGCCAAGTTTTTTATGCATTTCAACATTGCATAGATGCAGGTTCAGGGCCGGATTTCCCAATAGGCCCGGCAGGCCCGGGCCTATGGGCGCAAGGTCCCAGAGGGCGCACGGCCGAGAGTATTTTTTTTATACCTAGGCTATCTAAAAATAAAAAAATAAATAGTCACAGTTGATAAAAAAAAAACTACACAGCATTGTGATTCTGAAGTTCATAAGAAGAAATAATTGTTAGGAAATCTAAACTATTTTTCAGAATTACGCATCAATTTCGTTACAAAATTTGTAACGAACATTGGTTATACGGGAGTAGGCTGTAGGAATGTTGACGTTGACGAGCGCCCAAGGGGTACGCATCGTATTGCCACTGCACTGCCACTATGCTGGTTTGGGCTCGGCACTACTGATCAGAGTGATTAGGGGCGCATGCGTGCTAGACATTGTTACTACCCTCACCTCACAAAACAAAAGTTATTAACTAATCTTTTGACTTTTGATTAGTTTACAACAATCTGCAGGATCAAGTTAATAAGTTGTGTTGAATATTAAAACAACGATGAATTTACCTTTAAAATTAACCAAAAAATATTAATCTCAGTGTGCAATAGGTTTTAGAAAAATTCAATACCCTCCAAAGCACCAATAATGCTGTCATTTTCTCCTCAGACCTAAGGATCGACGGTTGGCCAGAATATTTCTCTGTTTTGCTTTGGAAATATATAACCTAGATGCAGTACGACCATAGATTAAATATAACTCAAGTCGACTTCTTATGACATTGTTAATTCAAAATTTTTTCATGTCTAGTTCATGTTGGTGACACTGGACGTTAGTTTTGACGTAATTTTGTTTCCATTATTTTAGGGTTAGTTCTATGATGTGTGTTTCAATTTCTTGTAATATAACCAGGAGACGACCTATTGTTGATGATTAGATCGTTTTATTTTGGATAAACTAGGTTTAAACATAGATCAAACATACTAGGTACTATCATAGATAAAACATACTCCTATTAAATAACAAGAATTGTTTTCAGCTAATCCGAAATGATGACAAATCTACTAAAGGAATATGTTTAATCTATGGTATCACGTACTGTATGGAGTTCATGTTTTTTGGCCTGGAATTGGAATCAATGGCCATGTTTTTTTTTCTCAGGAATGCTCGGTGGGTTCAGTTGTTTTGTTTCAGTCCCACGGCCACAAACGTGAGCATTTATTAAAAGCATAAAATTGCTAAAAGTGTTTAAGACGGCATTTTGTTAACTCTATAAACAAGTCAATTCTTAAAAAAAACTTGCAATGATTCCAACGTGGAGTGGTATTCAAGCAATTAACTTAGGTCAATGGGCATGATATAGTTTTTAATAAAGGTTTGAAGGAAAGTAACTGTGACCAGACTAGGGGGCGGAAAATTATTTGGGCCTAGGGGCGCAAAAATGCTAAATCCGGCCCTGTGCAGGTTTATGTATCAAAGTGGGCTCATGAAAATTATCCTAATTAATTAGTTTAATGCAATTTTTACTTTATTTTGGATATAACGTGGACTATGTAATGGTATAATTGTTGAACTAAACCTTTGATTTATAGCAAATTTAATATTCTTTCCAATGATTTCAACTATATAACTCTCTAAAGTAATTAGTTAAGTTTTTATTACATAAATTGTGGAGCAAAGTCTAATAAAATAAGAAAAACACAAAATCCCCTATTACAGCCAAACTGTTGAAATTCGGACAGGGGTTTATACTAACTTTTTTGTTCCTTTTAGTGAGTAGAACCTACTGGCGAAGTTAACACGGTCAGTAGAAACTCACCCTGTATATATATATTTATAAATATATATACTACCTATATATGTACTACTATATATATGAATTTGAACGGATGGTGTTTTTGGCCTCTAGGGACCTCAAAACGAAAAAAAAAATCGGTCCCGGGTCCAGGTCTTACCATGAGTCCTACGGTAATAGCTTATTCCCTATATGGGAAATTCACTAAATAGCTGACATTTTAAGTAGCAAATTCAATATTCCCACAAAAAAATATTATTCTTTTTATGCTTTACACCTGTTGTCAACTCCTGTATTGTGAGGTTTCAGTATCGCCAATACAATAATTAAAAGTCCAATAAAGTAAATTTTATAGTAGAAAGGATTTATGACATACTGTGTGTAGGGAATTATTAATAAGTCAGATTAATAACTCCAGGTAGATTTGACTTGGCTATTTTATTTGCAATCGTGAATCATGGATAAAACATTCCAAATAACAATCAATTAAACCATATGTTATAAAACAAAATATGTACAGAATATAGATAGTCAAGTAAAGAAATAGCCAAGAAAAACTCATTTTCAGTAACACTGTGTTTGTTATTATAGTGTTTGTTGACTGGGACGGGTGTAATCCAGCTACTAGGAGGTCACGAATTGTGGATATTTATAGGCATGCACTGTGGATGCGATACTCCCTGGTGTGGATTAACGTCCGCACGAGTGAGTACTAAGACTACCCGCAGTGCTATCCTTATTAGACCAATTCGTATATACCAAGGCAAAAAAATGTGGTTCGGATTCCACTATAAACTGTAGGTCCCTTAGTTGCCATTAGCTGTATGGGCTATTAATTAACAGCTGTGTCTAAGGAATGTCGGCCTTAGTCACTAACAAGACTACAAGATCGCGGCACTCATCCTACACTCATATCCATTCATACTTGGCTTAAAATACCTACTATGTATGGTCGCCATTTCATAAAAAAGTATAAAGTTAAAGTTATTAGGTATATCTGAAATTTTAGTCAGCCAACAAAATATATACATGTATAAGGTAAAATATCAAATAAAAATAAAGTATAAAAATCTCAAAAACCATTTGTTAAAAAATTTTTAACGACTTGGTGGGTTTGAGGGGGGTAGGGTAAATTTTCTGTACCAAAATATGACTATTTCATCCTTCCCTCCACAAAAAAGTTGGAGACCCCTGCTCTAGTGTACATGAATATCATCCATGCATGTTTCAATTAAACTTAACAATGATATGATGAGCCTGACCTATCGAATGATTCATAAACACATAAAAGGGATGCACGAATACGGAATCAAAATCTACTCGCTCAATGGAGGGCCTGCAATTCTGTTTCCTCGTCTACACAGGGAAAACCAATCTATATTAAGGCAAAGGCCATACGATTAAAATATAGCTGCAATTATCTAAGACTTTTTGGAAAAAGGCTATTCCTATTTATGGACAATATCTATATCAGCTACAATTTGTCCTGCAAGCTTTTACGTACGTTGACACTTACCACTGGTACACTGCGCAAGGACTGAAAACATACTTCAAAAGCTGTAAAGTCAGCTCAGTTATATCTAGGGGTGACTGTGGCTAATGTTATGATAGAAAAGTGGAAGGATAAAAGAACAGTAACCTACATCTGACCTAGTCGACAACGAGATGGTCACTAACCAAAATATACGACAGTAGGTGAAGATCAGGTTCAAGCCTCTGATGCACTATAATGTAAGTTATATAAAATGAAGGGAGTTGATAGTTTTAACCAGATGATGTCATATTGTCCCTGAGAATGGAAGATGCTGAGATGCCACAAGAAAATATTTGTCCACTTCAAGTAGGTGATAATGTTAAATGTGCAAGTTATTACCTGAATAACATGAACAACCTAGTACAACTTCAGGGAAAAGGTTCTGAAACAGCTGCTGTCCCCCAAACCGAAAGTGATGTTTCAAAATTGGTCTAAAACAGCCCTCTAGACAACTCCTGATAACTTTTTAGGAACAATGAAACACTTCAGTTGGTAAGTAGAAGACAACAATATTTTAGCCATTAGAGTACCGGTATGCAATTACGAATTATTTAATTTATTTAACAAAAATCAGTCAAAAAGTGCATTATTGTCAAAATCCTGCAGTTAACATCGTGCAGTTTTACAAACTTTTACATGGATCATTAGAACAATGGTCAAGGACTGTATAGCCTTTACAAATGCATTGCTGCAGCATGCATTGCAAGTGCTTTACAAATTACAAATGCACCAAATAATTAGTAATGCTTCTAAAACTTAATTTATTGACTTGCGTATGCAAAACCAGAAAAGCTGTCGGTGTGAAACTACACATTCTAGAAACCTACTCTCGCCCTGATATGACTTGAGATTTCGTCCTTAAAACTCCTTGTTTAGATTAATGAGGCTCTAGATGAACAATCGGTAATGATTTGTGTGTTGCAGCTGTTTGTGTTGAGCACCAACCTGTTGATGTCTCTGGTACAACTTCCCACTCTGGAGGTGCCAGGAGGAGGAGTGACAGCAGGACTGGTCACTGCCACTTCCCAGGTCAGAGTCATCCTGAGAGACCTTGCGGGCAAGGCCTCCTGGGACGCCTCCATCCTCTACTGCACTCCCGAACAGTTGAAACTATCTGGTAAACTATTTGAAACTATTTGACTCTCTTTCATTGTTGTTTAACTAAAAACCAAAGCGATTTAGTTTACTTTTGCTTAGGTTAATTGGTTTGAATAAAGTTCATTTTTTTGTGATGGTTAGTTTATGAAAAATTCCGTTATAATCTTTACATGACAAATATAATTCGTTCCTCCCTCAAACCTAACCAACAATTCAAGCTATCAGAATAATAAATACCCCCACCGCAGCAAACCTGCAGACTAAGCGAATTTCAACTTGTCTGATTACATTTTTACTAAAATATTACCATAAATAAGACATATTCCCTATTTAAATAACATTAGATTTAACGTGTGCTTAGGTTTGCTGCTACGGGGAAGGTAAAAAGTGTTTTTTGACCATACGTCAATAGTATAGGATGAAATAAATAAATTTGTAAATTTTATCAATATATAGGGTATATCCATAAAGAAGTAAACTACAACAATTTTCATTTTCTCCATAAGAATAACATGGGAATTTTAAATTACACTATTTTTGAATTTTCTCCGTGACCGTTAGGCATACAACAGCGCTTCAATATACTAAATTATTTCTTTTTTTAAGCTCTACAAAACAGTTTAGAAAGAAATTGCAAAATTTTTTGTTTTTAGGGTCAAAAATGGGAAAACCCCATTTTTACCCCATAAAACCCCCCATAAACCCCCGTTCCCGTGTTGATGATTGCTTGATTTTGTTGTTGTAATACTCTTTTTTTGCATTTAAGAGATCTGATTTGTAGTTTTTCTTTAAGATATTAAGATCGTTAAATATGGATTGTTTTAATAATCTAGCTTTCTTACTTAAATTAACAATAACATCCCTCTTTAGCTTTAAATCATAATTCATCCATTTTTTCTTATTACTACCAGTTTTTAAATTTATTACTGGAAAACACTCAATAAAATATTGATAAAATAAATTGTTAAATATGGAATATTTGCATTCTGTAGCATATAAACATCCATCCAGTTTTCACTCTGCAACTTAAATTTAAACATCTCGATGTCCTCTAAACTGTAATTTCGGCAAGATTTAGTTTTGACTTTATCCTTTGGTTTTAATTTACTACCAGCAATGTCAAGCTCTAATACTTGTCCATCATGGTCTGATAAGAAAGTAATTAGACCATAAACATATAACTTTACATTTGTGACATTTGTTAAAAAATTATCTATTGCCGATTGACAGTCGTTTACTACCCTTGAGGGGAAAATTTATTAAATATCGCATATTGTGACTTTTTAACATGCTCGGTAGTTCTTTAAACTTGTTATCTTTTACCATTACATTAATATTTATGTCTCCTGCTACTATAATATTTTTACAAAAATTTGAAACGCTATTAACTACAAAACTAAGATTATCCAGAAATAAATTAACATCGGCACTTGGAGATCGATACACACCTATTGTTATATATGCTGTGTTGGTTTAACCTATAGTCAATGGTTGAACTTACTGGTAATTGCCAGCTGTTGTCAATGTTAATATTGTATGCTTACTAATAATTAAAACACATGTTATTAATTTAAAGGAGAGATTGTAAACAAAAGAGTTGAGTTTTATGTTGGCTTATAAAGAAGATGTTAGTAAAATGGTTCAAATAAATTATTGTCACTACTTTCACTGAGTACTCATTGTTTTTTTGTCAGTTCCATTCGTAACACCTATCAATACGAACTCATACCCATTAGTACAGCACTTCACAGCACAGCATTCAAAAACCTTCTCCTGACAAAGTCTCTCTATTATTTTAGGTGATATTTTCTTTACTGTTACATTATTTTTAGCAAATATTGCTACTCCTCCTTTAGAAAACTTACTTCGACAAAAATAATTTTTTACAGTGAAGTCATCAATATTAATCTTTTGAATTGCATAATCTTTCATATTGTGTTCAGTAATTACAAGTGTGTGGTTTAATTTCATCAATGATTACTTCTAAGCCAATGTTCCAAGATTCTAGATGTTCAATATTTTGGTGTAGTATGATTAATTTGTTTCTAAAATTTGCTGATTCATCCCGCTTGTTACCGATTTTATGTGTTGGTGAATTATGTTGTGAAATGCTGTTTTCATTGTTGTTGTTATTATTATTACTGTGATTATTGATATTTTCAGAGTCCAAAGATTTTCCTGAAGTTTTATTAGAATCATTAAAACCAAAAGATGGATCATTTGTTGCGAAATTATGTTTCTTGTCATTATTGATTAGTTTAAATGCGGAATTGCTTTGTCAATTACACTGTCAAAATTTGTGGTACTCTGTGATGAAATATCAATCATTTCAGTTGTACAATTAAAATTTCCCTCTAATTGATCACAAACACTTAACTCGTCGGAGGACACAGATAGGCACTCATCACTAGCACTACACACTGCTGGGATGGGTTGAGGTAGGTCGTCTCTAGACTCTGCATGGCTGTGCTCCACAACTGGCTCGGCTCCGTCACTTCCACATGGAAGCTGATTGGAAGATCTCACTGCAGACTCCTTTACCATTATTTTTGCCACTTGAGTACTAAGAAGGTAGTCGGTTCGGCCCTGATAATATTCAGGATCTATTTGGGTTTAAATAGGCTCAGCTGCCTATTTTGCTATTGACTGCATCTTGGTAATAACATAGAAAAAAAGAATTAAATATAGACCGTCAGCTGTGCTGTGGTTACCATAGGTTCTGGCGCACACCGCTGGGATCGCCACTGTAGTTACAGCGTACACGCTACGTAAACTACAGCGGTGTGCGCCGGAACTTATGGTAACCATGGTAACCGCAGCACGGCTGACAGTCTATATTTCATTCTTTTTGTCTATGGTAATAATAATAAAAAATAATTAAATACCCCCGCCGCAGCAAACCTGCAGACTAAGCGAATTTCAACTTGTCTGATTACATTTTTACTCAAATATTTCCATAAATAAGACATATTTATTCCCTATTTAAATAACATTAGATTTAACGTGTGCTTAGGTTTGCTGCTACGGGGAGGTTAAAAAGTTTTTTGACCATATGTCAATACTATATAATGAAATAAATAAATTTGCCAAATTTTATCAATATATATCCATAAACAAGTAAACTACAACAATTTTCATTTTCTCCATAAGAATAACATGGGAATTTTAAATTACACTATTTTTTAATTTTCTCCGTGACCGTTAGGCATACAACAGCGCTCATTATACAAAATGATTTATTTTGTTTAAGCTCTACAAAACGGTTTAAAAAGAAATTGCAAATTTTTTTGTTTTTAGGGTAAAAATGGGAAAACCCCATCATTTTTACCCCATAAAACCCCCCATAAACCCCCGTTCCCATGGTCCGATTATGCTGGATCGCCAACTCGTTTGAATAAATGTAGGTGTTCACGTTTGTACCAAATTTAATCAAAATCGGATCATTTTTGTTCAAGTTATCGCGCTAACGGACACATATATATGAATTTGAACGGATGGTGTTTTTGGCCTTGAGGGACCTCAAAATGAAAAATTAAATCGGTCCTGGGTCCAGGTCTTACCATGAGTACTACGGTAATAGCTTATATTCCCTATATGGAAAATTCGCTAAAATGAGTTTAAATTTAGTTTAAGGGATGATAGATATACACTTTTGAGTGGTTTGTCTATAAAAGAAAGTACAGTGGAATCTCAATAAATCAACCTCAATAGTTCAAAATCCTTTATAAATCGAATTTTGTTTATTCCCTTTGTACTTCCCTACCGTTTGCAATGTTTATTTTACCTCTAAAATTCGAATAGTTCATGAGGAACACCTTGATAAATCAAAGTTTTATGGAATTTTCCGTCCCTAAAAGTACCTCTATAAATCTGAAGTTTTAGTCCAAAATCCTCTATAATTTCAACTCTTAACTCTCGAAATTGTGCAACTGTCACAGCTCTACTAGACGAAGTAGTAGCAAGAAACCCTCTATTAATCAAAGTTCTATGAAATTTGTTATGATTCAAAAGATTGACACTGTATTTTACTGCGTCGTGTTTTGACAGGAAATACCAACCCATTATTCTGTCCAACTTCCGCTCCTGTTGTGATCTCCTGGGCTCATTTCTGCCGATGACTCATATGTTTGTTTACTTCATTCCCTTCTCTGTAACGTTCCCACTGAAAAATGGCCATGAGCAGTTGTGTATGGATTCAACAAAGAAGCAGTTTGAAATTAAAACTAACTACAGTATTCTTTCCATTTTAACACGTTCACTGCGGACCACTTACAGGTGAATGCTCTAGTTCCTTCCTGCCAGGCTGAACGCTCACCGGTGAGTGCCGGCATCGCATACATTCCATTCAATTTCTACGCAGCAGCACACCGGGAAGAACGGGTATTTTTATGTCTGCGTTTAGCTAGGAATGGGTGCTTTATTTTGGTGTAGGTTGGTGGTAAATTTCCCCATAAAATACCCTTCTGGCAAGCTTAGAAATCAACTTGTTGTCCCGGCTTTCTCCCTGCAATTGGCAATACAATGGAACCATCTAGTTTCGGACAGTGCTGCTATCTGTGAGTGCTTTAGCAAACTACGTCGACTCTCGTTGTAACGCATGACATCACCGCACGTCTTTTGCTATTCATCAGACCGAAATATTTGAAAGCCAAACAGGTTCACTCGACTCTAGACCTGCTATTGGTGGGCTGCAGCAAACCTGTTAAAGTATTACATTTTTTAATTTCATTATTATCCATTCCAATAATATAGTTTATTTAGGAAACAATCATTGTTGAAGGAATACAATGCGCGTCGACATTATGAAACAAAACATTTAAAAATAGATGGGTGAAATTACAGGGCCGGTAAGAGCAGAAAAAGTTTTATCACTGAAAAAAGTTTTGCACTCAAACTCTCTTTTTCAGATTACAAGAGATTAAACTTTTTCTTTGTCAGATTGCTTAAAATGTCGACTTTGCAAGAATAATTTTTCACAAATTTCCCCTGGACCCCCCTCCCGCAATGGGGGGTATTCCAAACCCCCCAGTAGTCGTGGCCATGCTGGCCTAGAATTAGAATACCCCAACACCACCGATAGAATGGCCCCCACCTAAAATTAGCCCTGGAACCACCCTTGTTTCATTGTAGCTGTACTTGTAGCTAGCTACTTTTTCTTTTACTGTAGCTGTAGCTAAGCTACTTTTTTTTAATGTAGCAGTAGTTGTAGCTAGCTACATTTTAAAAGTAGCTTCCCCAACACTGTAGCACCCGGTTTTTTGTGTTGAGCTGACAGATGACTTGAGACACGGAGATGAGGTTCAGGTTTCCCAAAGTGACTTTTGAATTTGATTAAGGTTGTTTGATTTGTCTGATGGCAGGTGAAGACCTGGTGTTGGAGACATGGAGCCAGGAGAGGACACTAGAAGAGACCATGTTGAACTCTTGTGTAATGGCTCCATCTGTGCCTCAACACACTTTGAGACACAGACTGCCCAGTGTGCTGCCTACTTATGAGAACTCTGCTGATGATTTGGACAACCTGGATGATGTAATATATTTATTGTACATTGTAATATTTTATCATGTATCATACTATATGAAAGTGAAACCAAATCTATCTAACGTGTCAGTCTATCATATACTTAACCCTAGCAGTGGCCGATCGTCGTCTGGTGACGATCTGACGTTGATGCTTAGAATGGCCAAAGTCGTCAGGTGACGATGTGGGCCGAAATTCTTTTAGCGGTAAAAAAACACGTATAATCAACTCAGATGAGAATAATATACAGGGTGAGTTTTAATTGTCCCCCCCCCAACTTTTTTCTACATTTTTTCAAATATCAATCCCAGACCACTTCCAAACATTGTTGGGTAGTAAGTACTTCATTTTGACAAGGTGGTCATTTCCGGCCGCCATCTTGGATCCGCCATATTGGATGCAAAATATTTTTTTCAGATGTAAAGGTGGGGTTGTGACCCATTATTTCGAACTAGATTTTTACCCTAATTGCAATGCCATAGACCGTTTTTAAAAATATTGATCCATTCCAAAGTTATGAGGCCTTTTTAAAACTTTATTTTTAGCCCATTTTAACATTGTGCATGTACAAACTAAGACCATAATCTCAAAATAGTGCTAGATAAAGATAAGTATACACTACCATTCATTGTCGACTTATTTTCACTTGGTTATGACGGATTTATTTTTTCGGCCGCCATCTTGGATCCGCCATTTTGAAATGTGATCAATTATTTTAAATATGAAGGGGGTGTTGTGACCCATCATTTCGAACTACTTTTTTAAGCTAAACTCAATGCCGCAATCCGTTTTTTGTTATCATGTTTTGATTTTGAAATATTGACATTTTTAACAAAAAAGTTGCAATATTTCATAAATGAAACTTGATAACAAAAAAAGGATTAGAACAAGGAAGGATTATTGACAACAACAACTAACTGATCTTGTTTAGGCTAAAATAGTCTATATGGATTAAGAAATGAAACTGTTCTAAGCTAACCAACCAAACTTGCTGTACCATTTAAAACTTCCGTTTGGATTTGATAATAGAAACGGCAAGTTAAACACGGAATTTTTAAATGTTACAGCAAGTTTGGTTAGTTATGTTAGGTTATTTTTTTAGAACGGTTTCATATACTGAACAATATTTATCGTAGTTGTCAGCTGATATGTTTAAATTTGTTAATATCGATATATCGAAAAAAATTATCGATAATAATGAATGTTCCCTTTAACAGGAAAGTACCGAAGTTTGTGTGTGTGTATAACAGTAATCTTCATGCATAAATATTACTGAATTGTGTGAAATAGTGTTCATAAAAGGTTGTATTTTGTTAGCATCATGTCCTAAAATGACGATGATTCTGACATTCAGAGATTGTTGTACGAGACGGACCTTAGTTCGCCATGCTATATAATGATATACCCAAGGTGTTATACATTTTTATAAAGGTAAATGAATACACTACAACATGTTTATAATGGTTTGGGGGTAAACAATTTTGTAAAAAAGTTATAGCCTATACTAAATACTGTATTTTGTTAGCATCATGTCCAAAAATGACGATTCTGACATTCAGAGGTGCTATATATGCTATATAATGATTTACCCATGGTGTTATACATTTTTATAAAGGCAAATGAATACACTACAACATGTTTATATTGGTTTGGGTGTAAAAAATTTGGTAAAAAAATTATATAGGCTACTAAATACTGTACACTCCATTTTCTCGAAATGCACAAAAAATTCAAAACGTTCTCAAATTGATACATAATCATAGGTGAAAATAACTTTTCACCACACTATGATGTTTTTGGCTGTATTACATACGTTAATTGGTGGCTGAAAGTTACGTTTTGCTGGCCATGCCAGCTGTCATCGTAATTTGGGGACCGAGCAGGTTTTTACAGCCCGGGGCCGCAAAATCAGCTGTCCGCTTACTTACTTAAAACATGAAAATCAAAATCCATAGCATTGCAATAGAATTGTGTTATTGTCACCGTTGCCTAGCAACTATTTATTTTTATTTTTGCTGATTCCTCAAACTTTCTTCACATAACCTTAAAGTCGTAGTTGTGTTGACTATCAGTGTGCATTATTATACTGGTGAATAGTGGTAATAGGGTATAGTGTGGTGAAAAATAGCGTTCGTACCACGGACCGAAATGGTTTTGCAGCTCTCGATCGATTTAAGTTCTCGACTTCGTCTCGAACTTAAAAACTATCTCGAGCCGGCAAAACCTCATTTTCGGCCCTAGGTACGAAATATACTATTTTACCATCATACTTATGACTTTTTTGGATTCCTTACTTCATTAGCTTTACAAATATGTAGGCTACATATCATCAGCCTACATAATGTTTCACAACACAAACAAACACTGTAGGCTATAGTTTACACTTATTTGCGGTTTTGCGGTTATTGTATTATTATGTCCCTATTACGTACCTACCTACAAAAAAAATATTTCTAACATGTTATACATTTTTATGTAGGTAATTGAATACACTACAAGATTATTATGTTGGTTTGAAGTAAACAAATTTGGTACAAAAGTTGTATACTAAATACTGTGAATTTTTTTTCTCGAGAAATCGCTAAAATATAAAAACATTATTTTATATACGTATGTTTATAGGTAAAAAATTATTTTTACCATAAAGTTTATGACTTTTTTTGATTCCTTACTTCATTAGCTTTACAAACATGTATATATCATTATTACTATACACATATATGATAGAACTTTTTACAACATAAACTAACACTGTACGGTTTTCAATTTTTTCGGTTCTCCATTTGTCATTATATTTCGCCCCAAAAACTTATAAAAAAAAATATTTTCCTAACATGTTATATATTTCTATGTAGGGAATGAGATTGTCTACAAAATGTATATAATGAATTTCCCATAAAAAAATCCATAGAAAAAAAATACCAAGGCCGCTTTTGAAATAAAAAAAAAATTCAAGTTTTTTTATTTTTTTCACTTTACCGATAAAATACACTGTCTAAATAATTATGATATTACTATTTCTTTCGACCAAACTTAAGAAAGTATTTCTTTCCGAACAAAATGAATATGAGGTTGGCTAGGTTAACTTGTACGGTTGAATTTTTACGAATTTTCAAAAAAAAGGACTGCAAAATCGCCAAAATGGGTTGGCCATTCCCCACTTCTAACATTGGCCACTGCTAGGGTTAATTCAATAATGAGTTTACTTGAATACTTGAATACTTATGATGCAGCAGAGTGACAAATTGTAACTAAATAGGTAATTCCCTATAGGGCTTCGTCCCCCTAGTGTTTGATTAATTTTTAGACTTAGATCCTTGTGTATATATATAATACGTGAAGCCGATTTCTACAAAACACTACTCCTCCGTTAATAATGGACCGATTTTTACAAACGACGTGTCAAAATAAAGTATTTATTGTGTAGACGCCCCCTTTCAATAATTCCTGTAATAAAAATCCTCGGGCTTTGTCCCACAGGCCATCAAAGTTGGGAGTTTCTCCCATAAGGTTAACATGGGGGAATCTAAATATTTAACTGGAAACTTTGTCCCCACTAATTTGAGAGAACGGCTGGGCGTAGAAACTTGGTAGATGTGTCCAAAGAAAGGTCTTGGTCTGTAGATGAGTTATCAAAAGAAAAACTAAGCAAAATCCCTTAGGACTCTGCCCCAGAAGCCTTTAAAGATCCCTCCACAGAGCTGTTTACATTTTGGCCATGTGAATAATACTTTTTAATGAAACAGCTGTTCATTTTTAAATTGTATTTCAAACACACTTATTGGGAGTTACTGAATTCTACCAAATAAGTATTTGCAATGTTATTTTCTTATTTTAAAATAGATTTTCTTCTTAATCATGTCATGTTTTGCAATATCTCAAACGTTCCATTATGAAATCAGTGGAAAATCCTTTTATCAAAGCAATTCTTAAATCATTTCTTATTGAACTATCTTATATCTATTGTACGGGTTGGTGTCTGCCTCTTTCACCACTTTTGCCTACATTTTATCATATTATTCTACACATATCAAATATTTATGTAGAAATATCTGCTCTTATCGTGTCTGATAAAATCCAAACATAGAAACCTTGCCTAAAATGGTACCCATCTTGACAAATTATTTGCACCTGCCTATATTACGGACTTTGGCGGGGTTTTGTGGTCAGGTTGGTAACGTTATTAAAAATAACACAAAATTTTGGCTGTAAAATATGATACAAAAGAGAAAATACTATTTAAGCAGCTACTATCATGACAGAAAGGCCATATTCCTTTTAAACTAGATCACATAATCCTTTATAAGATACGGTGATTAACAATATGTAAACGTCAATATATACGTAACAGCCAATTTACAGTATTTTTGCTTTTTGGAAATGTCCCATTGCTATGTCATTTGCATTATTTGTTGCCAATGAAGCCGCCAAGACCATATGAACTAGGAGGCCCCTAACAGTTCAAGAATAAAAGCCAACTTCACTTCAAGTATTCCACTACACCTAACATTCCGTAGAGAGATTATATTGACAACTTTATGTTATTGATAAGGCTGAGACAACTAACTGACATCCCCCATGTCAAGGAATTCCACCTTCAACAGTAACCCCACAATCAATTTCTCAAAAACTATGCTAGAGGGTTCATTCATTGGCACAGAAGTACGATATGAACTGACACGACGTGACGAAGGAAAAATCAAAATTACACTGTAACAGATATAACTCCCTTTGAAGTTAGAATATGTCTTCCCAAAAAATATTTCCTTTTCAAATAAAATCATATTACACTGATGAAATCACGGAAGTGTTTAACTACAAAAGATCCACCAATACGATTTTAATACTATTTAAAGGTTCTTCCAAAGGAAGAGATACCATATAACATACTAATAATAACTCCGATGACGTACAGTATAGAAAATATTTTAATCATTGAATGATCAACCAAATTTGGCAACTAACGCAATTAATACAATTATCGTTTTTACACTTATTACTCTTTAAACAATGCTCAAAATATGTATATGTCACCCAATTTATCGCAGTTAGATGAATTAACGTAAGCCTTGAAAGTAACCGTCGATGTCGACGGGTTTCACCTAGTTTTGAAAGATTCTATGATGCTGATTGACTTAATAAATAACAGATTTAAATGTGATTTTAATTTTAAAGCTGACTCTACAAGTTAATGTTTAACACATTCACTACTGACGACTACGATCGAAGTCATGCCGTACTGTATGACTCTGGTCGGAGTCACGGTGTAGTATAATACAAGTTGGTCTACTGTGACCTCGCATTTATCGGGAATCAACTAAACTATGTCAGCATGATTTGCTGGTCCTATACTTTAATTTGGTGTAGGTTAAGTTTGGTTTGGTAAAAAAAATTCACAGAAAATCCCGTTTGGCAACGCTTTTTGTCGCGATTTTAGGGATTTTTCTCTCTTTGAGCCACATTACAAAGACAATGGCTACGGATCCAGGCAGTGCTGCTATCTGTGAGTTTTTAAGTGAACTACGTCCACTATCGGGCACCATCAGCTCCGCTGTTAAGACTGAAATATTTTAATGCCTATTGCGTTTGCTGATTCACTGGCGCACAGAGGCTGCATTTCTGACCGCCCCACCAATGGGATTCTCGCAGCGAACTGGCTACTTTTATTTGTGATTATAACCTGATTGAGATACCCAAAACACTCTTTATGGTATAGATCTACTGTCAAGAAATTTTATTATTGTAAATTAGTAGTTTTGTTTGCCTAAAAACTGTCACCATCTTTGAAATACAAAAGGGTATTGTTTTTTGTTTCGCCTTACAAACAAGTTTTGAACCCTATTGATATGTCCAATTTATGGTTGTCCCTCAATAACCTGACACCTTGTAATTCAACATACCTAGCAAGTCTGACCCCTTGCAAGTAATCTTATTTTTTTGGCAGCAGTTCTATAAAATCTAGTTACAAACCATCTAGTTAACAATGTTTAGCTAGTTGATGTTTTTGCGGTTGTTTAGTTGCTGCAGTACATCGGAGAGACTAGCCCAGAGTGTCTGGAGAGTTTAGAAACTCCTCGCAACATACCAGCTCCTCCCCCCCACCCACATCCTGAGCTGGAGCAGGAGGCAATGGGCTCTGTGGTAGGCCAACGGTTCCTGGAGCAAGACTACGTCTCTCGTAGCGACAACTTGCCCTTGTAAGTGCTCTTCAGCTTCATCCTTCATCAAACATTTTTATTTTTTAACATTATCAGACACGTCAGTAACGTATGGACACATCACTAGTGTTAAATATGGTATTAAGAGGTAAAATTGTGAGAAATACCTTTAGATCCTAAAACTTAAGATCCATTCAGTTGAAAGATAATGTTTAAAGATGACTGTTGTTGTGTAGTATGTAATTCTTCACTGATTTTAATTAAAACTCTTCTTCATTCATAAAAAGAAAGCAATTGTCTACTCATGATTATTCTTTACTGATCTTATATGTCTTCCCTCCAAATGGTTTTAATCGGTCTAATTCATCTACAGCGATGTCTCTCAATAGTCTGTCAATTATTGTAAGGGCTGGTGCTGGCATCATACTGGCTTCATCAAGAATAATTAGTTTAACAGTATTCAAATACTGAGCATGAATACTATTAGGCTTTATCTGTGAGACTGAAGTTGCATTCAATGGAAGTTTGAATGTGTTATGAAGTGTTCTTTCACCATTTACCAAACTGGCAGCCCTGGCAGCTATTCCTTTGAACGCAACAGAATGCAATTCCTCTGCTTCTCAAATATGCCATTATTGTCCTACCTTATACAAAGGCCCTCCACCATTATGTCCTTCAATTTTAGCTCGAGTGCTGACCATTGCGAGCGAAGAGTTGTACGATCTAATGTTCTCTTTGTAGTTTCTGCTCAAATGATTTGCTCCATTAAGTAGGCTCTGGATATAACAGCTTTCTCGGTATGGTGGTAGATTCACTTTTCCTTTATGGCAGCAGGAAGAAAATCCTTCGCCTTATCCTCTTTGTTCTTCTTTAAAATGTAGCGCACCACATTCCTGACATTTTAATGCCATCTCGCTATGTGAATAAATGTTTTTAAAGCGATTTTGTAAAAGATGCATTTATCTTTAATCATCATTAGGGGTCTGCGGTACAGAAAATTTAAGGTCGGTACAGTTCGGGAGGGATCAATATTTTGTACCTCGGTTCTCGGTACAAAATCGGTACGGTACGCGGCTACCCGTATTTTTGCGGTTTTCTGCTCAGAACTGTATTTAAACCATTATTTTTAACTTTTATACATTGACATAACTATGAAAATGGATAGTATCCTACATTCATGGTTTTCTAACAACAATTACTGTACCACACAATATTAAAACAAAACCTTTTACTACTACAAGGATTGTGTCAAGAAAAATCACAGTTAAGATAAAATTTTTTTCCGAAACCAAAATTTGGTGTCAAAAGAAGTATTGTAGGTCAAGTCTAATAAAAAGACGTCCATCTCGTTCTACATATTTAATACAAGAGAGTGAGCTAAGCTAACTTACAAATCATAGAGACATCGTCTCAACAAGGAGTAAACATACATCAGCATAGAGTTATTAAATCAATGTCTCTTTATGATGAGTACTATATGACATTTGGATTATCATTGCAAACGCTTGTTCCTGTTCGAAAGACCACTGAAATTCCGCATTTTTTTTTCAAAATTGCTCTCAAAGGAGATGTTAGCTCTGACACATTAGGTATGAATTTACTTATGTAGGTCACCATACCAAGAAATCTTTCTAATGACTTTTTGTCCCTAGGACACTGCATCTCAGTGATCGCTTTGACTTTTTCATCGTCTACAGAAATACCTTTGTGTGAAAAACAATGGCCTAAATACCTGATTTCATCTACCCCTATTTTACATTTACTTACAGTAGGTTAAGTTTAATGTTTTCTGAATACATTTTTTCCAAAACTAACCTGAGTCTATTGTCATGTTCATCTTTGTCACGACCCCATATTATGAGATCATCTATGTACACTTCAACACCTTATATGGATTTAAAGATTTGTTTCATGCGTTGCTGAAAAACTTCAGAGGCTGAACAAACCCCATATGGCAAACGCAAAAATTTGTACCTGCCAAATGGAGTGTTGAATGTGCAAAGGTCCGAGGATCTTTCTGTTAATTTAATGTGCCAAAAACCACTTTTTGTATCTAAAGTACTAAACACTTTTGCTCCTGTCATCTTAGACGATATTTCTTCGAATGAAGGGATTTGATAATGAGGCCGCAAAATTGCCTCGTTCAGATCTTTAGGATCAATGCACAGTCTTAACTCTCCATTTGGTTTGTTAACAACAACTAACGAGTTTACCCACTCTGTAGGTTTTGTGACCTTTTCTACTATTTTAAGCTTTTCAAGTTTGTCTAGTTCATCTTTAAGTTTACTTCTAACTGTGATAGGGATTTTTCTTGGTGCATGCACCTTAGGTACAACATTTTCTCTTAATTTAATGTCATACTCTCCTTCCAAACAACCAATACCAGTTACCAAATCTTTGTATTTACTTAAAATAAGATCTTTACCATTTGTATCTAGATTAGGCTTAGGAGTTGTAGGCCTAATCATTTTTAAAGAATCAACTTTTTTGATTAGATTTAGCTCAACACATGAATTAAGCCCTAGTATACAAGGAGCTTTTGAATTCACAACAAAAAATTCTAAAACATGCTTAGAACCTTTGTAAGTAACATTAAGTAAACATTTACCTGCTACTTTCAAGTTTTGTCCTGTGTAGGAAGTTAGTTTTGTGTCTGTCACTAACAAATCATCTAGGCCTACATCTAAGGAATCAAATACATTTCTTGAAATAATGTTCACTTCCGCACCTGAGTCTAGTTTGAAGTTGACCGTACCATTTTCAACTTGAAGATCAGCGTGCCATTGTTTGTGTTTACCCGAACCTTTGTATTTAGTAGATACTACATGAACGCTACCGATAAATAAAGAATTATTAGGTGCGCTAGTTTCATCTTCTTCCTGCTCGACAATATTTACAGTTTTACTTGCTTTACATGCCTTAGCAAAATGATTGAGTCTATTACAATTTAAACACCGCTTGCCAAAAGCTGGACATTTGTAGTACTCATGGAATGTATTACACTTTGAACAAGGAGATTTCCTGCCAGTCATTGCATAGCTTTTACTTGGATTGTTATATTTAAAAGTACGACCTTTAACTGGATGACTAGAAAAACCACTAGGCCTATTATTATTTCTATTAGAACTGCCACTGGCACTGGGTAGGCCTACACTTTGAGCTGCTCGCTTCTTGTGTTGTTGATTTTTACCTAGGCCTACGCCTATTTTGTTGACTTCCTTACCTTCAGAGTTCGAACAAATATCTTCTAATTGAGATTTGGTTCTCTCCGCAGAACGGCAGACTTCAATTGCTTGGCTTAAAGATAAATCTTTAATCCTAAGTAGCCTATCTTTGACTGATCTGTCCTTGGTACCTAGGACTAGCCTATCTTTAATAAGAGAATCATTTAATGTGCCAAAGTCGCATGTGGAAGACAAATCTCTCAAATCAGTGACATAGGTGTCCACCGATTCATCAGGCCTTTGCTCCCTGAGAAAAAAAATGTGTCTCTCGTAGGTTACGTTTTTATCAGGAACAAAATACTCTTGAAACTTTAATAAAACTGTTTCAATGTCATCACCCTTTTGATCCTCAGTAAATGTGAAGTTATTATATATTTTAAGTGCTCGATCACCAATGGTGCTTAACAAAAGTGCAACTTGATATTCTGAAGGCTCTGATTTGCTTTTACTTGCTAACAAATAAATATTGAATTTCTGTTTGAAGAAAATCCAATTTTCTGCCATATTTCCGGTCCAGTTTAGTTCTGATGGAATTTTAATGTTCGAATTTGAAATTGAACAAGACATAGTTGTAGGTGTACTACCTGATCCTGCAGGCTTGGCCATCGGAGTTTCAATTTTACCTTTCTTCTCCTCGTCTTCATCTCCAGCCATTATATTTCTGCTTCTTGTATTTCAGTTAATTTGCATTTTACATTAAATTGCAACATCATTCAACTTTATAACATACTGATTCACTTTAAACATATAACTTTAAAATTTTAGCTTGGACTGCGCCATGTCAAAAGAAGTATTGTAGGTCAAGTCTAATAAAAAGACGTCCATCTCGTTCTGCATATTTAATACAAGAGAGTGAGCTAAGCTAACTTACAAATCATAGAGACATTGTCTCAACAAGGAGTAAACATACATCAGCATAGAGTTATTAAATCAATGTCTCTTTATGATGAGTACTATATGACATTTGGATTATCATTGAGTAAGATTATTGTCTTTTAATTTACAAAGTTAACATCCACAATATCAATCATTAGTTTATCTTAGGCTCAATCCAATTTTCTTAGTATATTTTAAAGCTCTTCCAAAGAATTAAAAGACCCAGGCCTAGACCTAATTATTTAGGAGGGCCTATATATAAATTGATTAGGTTACAATGAGGGTAGCAAAATCACTATCTAGTTCATAAGATTTAGATTGCATAAAGTACCTTCAACACAACACAAAAATACAGGAAACAAAAAAACATGTTAAGCCTTAAACAGCCACATCTATCAATATAAGACAAGATACAGAACATGTAATGACATAATTTGAGACCGAGTAGGCTTGAATAACGAAAACAAAAATTATGCAAACAACAACAACTATGCTTTTGGTTGTCAATAGAAAGATAAAATATCTATAACAAATATTTTAACTTATAAAATCAGATTGTATATTAGTTACATGTTTAATATGTACCCATAAACAGTTTTTTTGGCCATTTTAAATTTCACCGTTTTAAGTTTTAATATAAAATTAAAAAAATTACATAATTCACTAAATTTAAATAATTGTGGAAATACATGTGTTGGCATGAGAGAACGGATCAATTGAAAGATAAAAATGTGTAACATAGAAAATTCATAATTATACTGATTTAATATATTTAGAACATTATTTTATATTTTTGGATGCTGATAACAATGTCACAAAAATATAATGGTTATAGAAAATTTTTAAACTATTTATTGTAGAGAAGAAATAATGTTATAACATACATATTAGTTGATGGCGGAAACTGTAGATGTATATATATATATGTGTGTGTCTGTTAGCACGATAACTCGAGCAAAAATGATCCGATTTTGATGAAATTTGGTATAAACGTGTAAACCTACATTTATTCGAACGAGTTCGCGAACCAGCATGATCGGACTATGAGAACGGGGGTTTATGGGGAGCTTTATGGGGTAAAAATAGGTTTTTCCCATTTTTCACCCTAAAAAAAAACAAATTTTAAATTTTTTTTCCAAACCATTTTGTAGAGCAATAATTTAGTATATTGAAGCGTTATTATGCGCCTAATGGTTACAGAGAAAATTCCAAAAAATTATAAATTTAAAATTCCCATGTTATTCTTATGGAGAATAAGTCAACTGTTGTACTTTGCTTGTTTATGAACATATTTTGATCAAATTTGGAAAATATACATTAATTTATACTAAACTATTAACATTTTACAACAAAAAACACTTTTTTTCCTCCCTGTTGCAGCAAACCTAAGTACTCGTTAAACTAATTATATTTTAATAGGGAATAAATGTGATATTTTTAAGAAAGATTTTTAGTGTAAATCCAACCAGACAAATGGAAATTCGCTTAGTCTGCAGGTTTGCTGCGGCAGGGGGTATTTCTGTTTTGTCACGTCCAACAAATCCTCCTAAAAAACTACTCCAAGTAACAACCTCTAATCCTGATATGTTGGCTAGGTCTAATGTTGATGGTTCAGATCCAACAATCAAACGGGTTTTGTGAGCTAGTGGGTTGTAACCATATTTAGGCCCAATTTCTTGTAATTTCTCCCACCACTTCATCACATTAGAAAGTTTTCCTTGGCATGATGAGTCATCTGCTTACCATACTTGGTTTGTATCTGGGATGGTTTTTAATTCATAAATTAAAGGGTCCATACAATATCATAGATAGTGGGTCTCCCTGAGTAACACCTTCCCTGCTATACAGCTGTTTTTTACTTCCTGGCATAATTAATGCAGCCTTACTCTGGCATGTGTTGAAAATGACTCTTGCAGCCCTTGGCCATCTAGTTCTTGCCTGCCATAACGCGTGAACTCTGTTTATCTTGTTGAAGGCATTGTCAGCATCAACCATTATCATACAGCTGTCTTCTTCAGTTTGACATTTTTCTTCATATTGGTCTCTCACGAAATGTATTGCACCTTCTATTCCTGCTTTTAATCCTACACAGAGTTGATCAGTGCCACATATGTCAATAACTTCATCACCAGCTGCAAGAATTATGTATTTCGTTAAGATACGGTGAAGCTCTTCTCCTATACCCACCGGTTTAACACCAGGGCATTTGTCGATTGCAACCAACCGATTAGCCATAAGAGCTTGTATTTTTGACCAAGGTATGATTTCTTCATTTAACTTCATTGCTAATTCAGCAATTGACGCTCTTAAAAAAGCACTTTCTACAATTCCTTGGTAAAAAAACTGTCTATTGTTCAGAAATACTCCCTCCTGGCCCTCCACTACCATGCAATTTTCTTGCAACTTTTTCTACATGTTCAACTTCAATCTCAACTGACTCCAATCTAGGCATTTCTTTCACGTAACTTTCATGTGGTAGTTTTAGCAATTCCAGATGAGGTATTGTGCCATTTAGATGTTTTTCTTACAATACACCCAAAGGTCTATCACCATCTTTATAGTATCAGGACTTAATATGCCTCCTTTATTGTCTTGATTAATAATCTGAGATGCTTCTTTTATTTTTCCTCTTTGGACTAATCTATTGAATTTAGTTTTAATGAACTCTTCATTATCATTGTATTCGGCTTTACTCTTTGATTTTAGGGACCTACTACATCGAATCGCTTCATCTATTAATTAGGGGTCTGCGGTACAGAAAATTTAAGGTCGGTACAGTTCGGTACGGAACAATATTTTGTACCTCGGTTCTCGGTACAAAATCGGTACGGTACGCGGCTACCCATATTTTTGCGGTTTTCTGCTCAGAACTGTATTTAAACCATTATTTTTAACTTTAATACATTGACATAACTATGGAAATGGATAGTATCCTACATTCATGGTTTTCTAACAGCAATTACTGTACCACACAATGTTAAAACAAAACCTTTTACTACTACAAGGATTGTGTCAAGAAAAACCACAGTTAAGATAAAATGTTTTTCTGAAACTAAAATTTGGATTATCATAGAGTAAGATTATTGTCTTTTAATTTACAAAGTTAACATCCACAATATCAATCATTAGTTTATCTTAGGCTCAATCCAATTTTCTTAGTATATTTTAAAGCTCTTCCAAAGAATTAAAAGACCCAGGCCTAGACCTAATTATTTAGGAGGGCCTATATATAAATTGATTAGGTTACAATGAGGGTAGCAAAATCACTATCTAGTTCATAAGATTTAGATTGCATAAAGTACCTTCAACACAACACAAAAATACAGGAAACAAAAAAACATGTTAAGCCTTAAACAGCCACATCTAACAATATAAGACAAGATACAGAACATGCAATGACATAATTTGAGACCGAGTAGGCTTGAATAACGAAAAAAAAAATTATGCAAACAACAACAACTATGCTTGTGGTTGACAATAGAAAGCTAAAATAGCTATAACAAATATTTTAACTTATAAAATAAGATTGTAGATTAGTTACATGTTTAATATGTAGCCATAAACAGTTTTATGGCAGTAGGCAATGGCCAGCGGCAAATTGAATATCAACAAAAATACTGACTGAGTTAGAGATAACATTTAACAGTCATCATAAAACTATTATTTTTATGATAAAATAGAATTGGAGAAGGTCGTAAAGAAATAAAAGTGATAAAACTCAACAGTTCTTGGAAGTACTTGAATACAACAATTATTGTCGTGATAAAATGTTAATGGATTTGGGACTGCTAATGGGTTTTTATTGCATCATCACCCTAGTAATAAATTATGAAGATCGTAAACAAACATCTGATAAGACTTTTATGTGCTTGGAACCAACTGTCGTTGACTACAGTAAACTGAAAGTAATTTGTTATTATAATAAGGCTGTACCGTGTAAAATGCTGTACCGAACCGATGACGGTAATTAAGCTTGTACCTTACCGACTTTTTCGGTGCACCGCAGACCCCTAATCATCATTGATTAGTTTTAATACAAAATACATTTAATTCAAACATTTAAAACATCCTAATCTATTATTCGTGCGAATTCGCACAGGTTCACCTAGTCTTCTTGGATCCTTGCTTGACACTTGGTACTAAAGACTTTAAATTACAATTTAAATGAGAAATAATGCAATTGTTGTGGTATGAGAGAGAGAAAGATTAAAATATTTAATATGAGCAAAACCAAAAGGTAAGCACTATGTGAGAGGTGAGTCTAAACTGAACTGACTGTGGCGGAAGTGGCCAGCAGTGAACTTTGGACTTGTCATCATATCAGCTGTTGAATCCTTTCAATAACTGAACTAAAACACTTTACTTGAATGTTAATACTACTTGATTAATTGTTTATAACTATTTGACTAGGTTAAACCCGTCAAAATTGACGGTTACTTTATAGGCTTTGTCACGTCACTCCTCTCTAAAGGGGTGCGGGGGGGTTTCGCTTGGATGAGAGGTCTATAAAACAACACGCAACAATTAACAGACCAACGAACTATTTATTTAAAATCAAAACGAACTTCCCTATCTTAAACACTAACAAAACCATAAATACTATTCCCTGATCTAAGACCAAGGCTCCGACCGACCCCTAACACCGACCGCGTGACGACGCGTCTTCTGACCCTCTCGGTCCCGTGTCTCGCAGCTCACTGCCTCTGTCGTCGTCCAAGCACCAAGGCTCGAGGATGCTGTCTCAGCAGTCTGCCCCAGCATCCCCCTCGACTTGCGTGGGATATGGGCCCCACGTCACACTCCCCCTGCTTGAAGATCTGCTAGGGGTGGCTGCAGATCTCTCTCTGAAGAAGTCCTCGTCTCGTCCTGGTAGAACATGACAGCTCTGGGTGTGTAAACGTGGCAGTCTTTCTAGAACATCAGGGTGACATGTCTCTGTAAGCTGCTTCAAAAGGCAGTTTCATCTGCACTACACTTCACTAACTCCTCCTCCCTGTTCATAACACTGCAGAACTGGTGTGGTCTTGAAGTCTTTGGCTATCTGCTAGTGAGGTATGCATCATGTCCTTGGACGGGAACAGAATTGTTTATGGCTTCACATCACTTGGCGTGTATATTTTTCATTTGGAGACACACTCTGGCATTCACTTAAATTGTCTGTAGTAACAGCAACTCGATGATTCACGAACGCTCGGGGTATCGGAATCTGCGGGACCTTGCCTAGCTAAATTACAAAGTATTTCCAAGGGTTGAGCTAAATAACATTTATCAACTGCACCATTATAAAGCAAATAGAAATAAACAATCATATAAGGTCTAGTCTAGCTGACCAGTTCAATAATTACAAGTTAGATTATGAATATATACATGGTGCAGGTCCTATCGGGGCCTACTCTACCTACTATAACTTGCCTAACCCTCAACAGCAAAACCGGATATAGGAGCATAAAAGGCGGATAAAGATATACTGATAATTTGGTACATGGTCCCTTATTACAAACATAATTCATTAAGGTTCAATTAGTAAAGATCATGTTTAAAAGTATAAGTTACATACAAAAGACAACAATATCATATTTTATAGTTAACATATGCATACACTCTCGTAAATATATTCAATTCCTAACACTAGAGTAACATTGATCATGAAACATCAGAAATCTATAATCTCATATAACAAAAAAAAACAATATATCAGTGCCATATACATAACCTACAACAGATGTCATGTTACAACACCCAAGAGTAATTTTCTGCATAATATAACGAGTTACTAGTTATCCGCTGTGTCGCAGTTATCACGATGCAACGTGACTTCTGCTGTTTTCTATTTTCTAGATATGATGTAAACCATGCAAGCTATTTTCCATAGATTCCCATTTCTTTGAGTGAAGTCAACAATATACTATGTGACACGCTATCAAATGCCCTACTAAGATCCAAAAAGATTCCTACAACATTTTCTCCTCTGTCAGCAGCATTTATTATAGATTCTCTGAATTCAATACCAGCTGTGTGTGTGTTGATTTGCCCTGCCGAAAGCCATGTTGTTCTTTATCAAATAGTTGATTATTTTCCAGATATTTATAGACCTAAATGTAAACAATGCGTTCAAAATTTTTTGAAAAAACAGGTAAGAGAGAGATAGGGCGGTAACAGGAGGGATCAGTTTTATTACCTTTTTTTAAAAATGGGGATTACTTTAGCCAATTTTAACTTTGATGGAAAGATTCCTGAAATTAGAGAAGAGTTTATGATATGTGTAAGTGGTTTCTGGATAATGTGTATTGATTTTTTAACTATGGTGATTGGAATTTCATCAACACCTGCAGAGTACTTGTTTTCAAAGGAAAGGACCACTTTAGTGAGGTGTTCTTCCGTTATTGTGTGAAACTTAAATGACTTATCTGTACCTTAACATACACACCAAGTGTCATAAAGATCTGATCGGTTGATAAAATTCCTATCCAAGATAAAAATGTTTATGTAAAAAATACAAAATGGCAGATATCTTGGTTAACGAAGCGATTTTGGAAAAATGTTTTTTGTTTTATTCTTTATTTTGACCCAAGGAATCACTAGGTAAAATATGTCCCCACCTTTTTTGAACATCCTGTATATGGTATTAAATCAGTATTCATATGCAAAGTTATCTATATAATTAATACGCTACATGAAACTTTGTCGGTTGAACTCCTCCGCCATTTCTTAACCGATTTTATCGATTGACGGCTTATTGGAAAGAGCGTGTCGCGTAGATTTGCAAACTGGCCTTACATTTTTGAAAAGGTCCCTTGGGCTCTGCCCCAGTGGCTTTGAAAGTTCCCATGTTGTCCTTATGTAGAACATAATTGTTTACATTTTGATCAGCTGTATTATTTAATTGCTGTTATTTATTTTTAAATTCAATGAAACCCATTGAGTACATTTATTTACTATTTGAGTTTGTGTAAACATAACCCCCAAGATGGATCATGTTGGTATGGTTGTATCTTAAATTTGTGTATTTATCGTTTTTTTGTGTCACTATGACGAATTGTGTTAGCATGATTTGTGCATTTATAATTTTTAACTTATAATTTAGAAATTATATATTTTTTTAAATTTATAAGTTTGTTTTGTGTAGCTATAATTTGTTTATTTGTTGTTTTTTATTTTATTTTAAATACCTCCGACGCGACGACAACGAAACATAGACAGGAGGCGTAATCGTGATAACGACCGCAGCTACAGAACAGTGGCGCGTAACTTTTACTCATCACAGTCAGCACCTGACCCTGGACAATCTCAAATATTAGGTTACAAATGCGCCCTAACACTACCCCAAAACGACTTTTCGTTCTCAATTGGCCCTCTATCAATGACCTGTGTTGCCTGTACAGCGAGGCATTTTGAGAAGGAGAAAACCGGCCGGAATGCTTTAGGTTTATCAATAACGAAGATAAACATGGTCTGAGTTACACACCGGTAATCTTTGAGCTGACTCTTTTCAACTCATTGTAAATATGACTGTTATTCGTTTTGAAATAACTCCTGTAATACTTTGCAATTGCTCGAATTCGAGCAACATGTACACTAGTTGACATTAATTATATAAGTTATTCACTGAGACATTGCTTAGCCATACAAGTTATGTATAATTTGTAGTTCTGATTATTTTATCAATGTAAACCAATTGAAAGATTCAGTATCTATATTATTAAAAGAATTTGTTGGATTTTTGTGTGCAGCAAATCGACCACTAAATATTTATTTGTATAGGCATATTGGGTATCAATTTAAAGCTCTTATCCTCTAGATGTGCCTTTTGCTGGTTTGGATGATATTCCGTAAAAGCCCTTTGTCCTATAGGCTTTTAAAATTTCAGAGTTTGTGCTGAATTCTATTGTCAATCACCTGGTGAAGTTTTTCAAGTTTACATTTTGTTTACATCAAAACAGATGGCCATGATTCAATTTTGATTACATCCATACGAAAATGGGGTTATCGGTACAGTTGGTGATGTTTTAGTGAATTCAAGTAAAACATTGTAAAGTTATTTGTTAACTGTTGTTTGTGTCAACAGTTTTGATTTAGATTGTAATATTCTGTTTATTTCTTATGTTCTTATGTCAGATGGTTATGGCAGGCAAAGCTGTGGGTACAAGCTAGTAAATCTTACAAAGTTTATTATTTGTCTACACCAAAACATATCTTTATTTGTAAAATCAATAATATAAAATAGGTAGCATGCTTAACAATATGATGCCGCAATTAAAGATTATGAAATAGGCAAGCAGCTCTCTGACATTTCCAGCAATACTGGTTCTTCTCATATGATTTAAAACAAATACTTAACTCCATTGGCAAATATGAATAGAAAAATGCCATGTTGTTTGAAATCGAGTTGTATCGATTTGATTTGAAAATTTTTTGGATCAAATTGTTGCTTTGAATTCAAAATTTGTTGCTGCTTCAGACACCCCTACATTTGATACGGGATTTTCTCGGTAAGTGATTTGTTCCGATCGTTGGTGATCTTGCCGCGTCGCGAGTGACAACATATGTTGACAAAGGTACCGTGGGAAAACGGTGTAGTAACATGGAGAATGGACCAAGTTTTTGCTCGGGATTTTAAAAAATATGGTAATCAAAAGTCAAGAAAAAATCAATGATATGTTTTGAACATTGTTTAAATTATATGTATAATAGAATGATTTTATGGAAATCTTAATCATCATATCTGAATCAGGACTCGACCGACATGGACTCTGGATTGTCGTCTGCGTTATCAACAGCTGATATTGGACTATTGTAGTGACGGAGGAGAATGTTGAAAATGTAATTAAATTTATAATTGAGTTTTTCATTCATAATTTGTGTGCTGTCCCTAGTTTTTATTTCTTTATATATATCAAACTTCCAAAGTAATTAATAAATTTTCTTTTCCCGCAGTAATTTTGAATTTCGTGACCATCATTTATATCCAGCATATCATGGTTATTGTGAATAATTTTGAGTGAAAAATTTGTCTAAGAAACGGCTGCATGCGCCGAGGGGAGATAGGAACTGTCCCAGGTAGCTGATAGGCCCTTGCACCACCCTACTGTATACACACTATAAATACTTGAAATGTTCGTTTTATGTGTTAAATCGCCAAGTAAATTGGTGGGGGGAGGTTTAAATAGAGGGCAGTGTAAAATGGGGGAGAACTGCTCCTCTAGCTTGGGGGGGGGGGGAATCGCGCCTCTGGATTTGGGGGGGGGAATGGGCACCTCTAGTGTTCTCAACTGAACTTGACAGGCTGAAAGCTTACTGATTATAATATCTGATATACAGAATGCAGGCTGAGAGATGTAGAAGGCTGGAGAGTCGTCTGCCCAAGTCTCCGTTCCAACACTGCCGCTTGCTGTTCTCTCAACTGGGCTTGGCAGGCTGGGAGCGTCGAGCACAACTGTACTTGCTGGAGAAGAGTGAAAAATTGCTTAGAGAGCTAAGGAATCTTGATACCCAAGTAAGACATAAGGAAAATTGTACTTAAATAAAGTATTATTTTAAAATCCCAAGTGGGTACAAAAAATTATATGTTTGAAGTTGAATGGTTAATTCCAAAGCGACCTTATGTTGCTTTAATCAGTCAAATTAGACCAAAAATTGTCGTGCTCCATAAAAAATCTTCTAAAGCTGGAAAGTGTTTTAATACCTTTATGGAGTCCTAAATAATAGTCCTGCGATTTTGTGACGGATTCCGACGTCTGCTTAAGTTTTGGGAGTTGAAAAACTATGAAAACCGTGCACTTTTTAGTTTTTCACTTGTAACTCTTAAACGATACATCATACAGACATTTGTGTTTCATTGTTTCTTAAGCGCAGTAAATTATGTGTTGACTGGTGTTAGAATATGTTAAAATCGGCTTAGCTGTTTGGCCGCAGTAGCTTTTCAAAAGTGGGCAATTTCCTCCAACATGGCTAATCTTTTTCCTGGATAGTCTTCCACGGTCACTTAAAGTAGAATCGTGGTCTTCTGGCGACGACCGTGTCAAAAACGACAAAACACTAACACTCACTGACGTTTCGGCCTCGAAACAGAGTGCCATTATCAGGGCGACTTGACTCCGCACAGATGAAAAATCAAGTGGTGCTTACAGATAGGCAAGGTTGCAGGTTATATCTGGGGGGGTGGGGATTAGACATCCCAGGAATGTGTAGAGGGGCTGACCTGTTTACTGCCCGCGTGTTTTCCCCGGCGTTTGCTGACCGCTGTAACCCTCGTGCCTCAATACTTCCAGAACTTTCATGAACACACTTTACTTTTATTTGGCTTAAAATTGGCATCCAATTGTTACTAAGATCAAGTCCTTGGTCTTTGTTGAAATTGTCTGTGTGTTTTCTAATTTCAATTCTAACTCTTCATTTGACTGCTACAATGGAAAACTAAGTGGACTGGACAAGTCGTCGGCAGAACATAAACAATAGCAGTGTCGGTCAGTCTTCTGCATTTCTATGTTTTGATGCAGACATAAGTTATAGATCAGGTCAAATTTAAAAAATATAATTTTATGCCTTCTAAACCAGAAAGATCCACCTTAGTGTTTTGTTTTAAATAATGTAGTGTTTTGGTTTATAATAATTCTAATAATAGGCCACTGTGTTAAAAGTTATTCAAGACAATTGAAAAAGTGTTGAACATGTTTGTTGTGTCATTTTTTTCTTTAACAATTCTACGTTAGTTGGAAAAAAGTTTACATCAAAATTACATTATTATCATTTCTCTTTTATCATTCGCTATGTGTTGTTTAAAGATATTTTTAACAGGTATTTGACTTCATAATAAGTTACCGAAACTCTATCCTCAAAATCTACACCACCTCCAAGTTATCCGAGGTTTTTGGTAACCGAGGTAGTCTCGGTCCCAACAACCTCGGTTAATTGGGAATGTACTGTTGTGAAAATTGGTGGGCGAGGACATTATCTCCTGGCAATTCCAAGAAGTGATGAGACCCATGTTCTCTATTGTTTCCATGCCTGAATACCCTAGTAATTTGTGCTACCTTTGTACTGTAATTTTTTCAATAGTAACAACATTTCATGATCTATATAATAAGTATTTTGTTATCCAGTTGTCCTTGGCATCTCTAAAAATCAAACATTTTTCAGAGGTGTCGGGAAACCCACAAAATTGCTGTCATCTACATAGCTCCTGGCCAGGAGGATAAAAACTCTATATTGAGTAATACTGGAGGCAGTCAAGCATATGAGGACTTCATAGCTGCTCTTGCGTGGGAGGTCAGTCTAGGACAAAATAATGTTTATTGGGGTGATACATAAAAAAATACCCCTGTTGCAGCAAACCTGCAGACTAAGCGAACTTAAATTTGCCTAATTGGTTGGAGTTTTATTTAAGTATCTACATAATAAAGCTATATGGATCAAAAACTTTTGAGAGAACTGCAAGTCAAACACCTATCAGCAAACTTGAACGAAAGTTCTTGATTTAAAATCCCCCCAACAAATTTTGTTAGCCTCAATTAAAGGGACCCCTCCAATGGTTTTAACCCTTTGGGTGCCGCAGTGTCATGCCTATTTCTTATGCATAGATAGATTGCCGAGCTAATTTCAAAGGAAAATTCAGTAGTTTATATAAAATATCATATCAAATACATAAATTTAAGAGGTATCCATGTACTTTTTAAATTTTGTGCATGAATGGATTCTCTATAAAATGGTATACTGTACAGTAAGATTTAAAAATTTTCAAAATAAATTGGGACCAACAAAATTATTTTTGAAGAAAAATAAATTATTTTTTAAACTTAAACTTTGTTTTAAACTTTTTTTTACTTTGACTTACTATAACTTAAGCTAAACAATTTTATAATTTTTATTCAACATAGCAGTCAAAAAGAGCAGTAAATGGAGATCAAAATTGATGTATAGGCCTAGATCATCAATATGAGTTCAAAACAAGTGTGAATAAATTAAATGGAAATATAGTACAACTAGCACCCGTCCTTCGTACGGGGTTGGCGTTTAAGCCGGGTTTTCCTAGGCGCGGAGTCGGCCAGCGGAGAGAGGAACGCGGAGAGCGGACTCAGCTTGTCTTAGGTAATTTAATGTTACTGTTTTCCTAGCAGCGGAGCGGAATGCCATGTTAATTTCAATTCCGCTCTCCGCGTTCCTCTCTCCGCTGGCCGACTCTGCGTCTAGGAAAACCCAGCTTTAAGTATAAAAAATTCTTATTGCAGTTATACTTGTGCTTTCCGTTTGCAATGGGAGAGGACACGGCTTAAGAAATTTGGTTCTTTAAATTTACGCTATGCTACAGTATAGCCCATCTACCATAGCTATAATGTTCTACCAATGCCCCTAAACAAAAAAAAAGTGAAATCGTCATTTTTCACAGCTTTTTGTTGCTAGTTGGTTCAAATTAGATGTTGTCAAATGCATAAAAAATAAATAGTGCTACCCTGTTGGTAAACCTTACAACATTTTAATACTATTTTACCTAACCCGCCATGTTAAACTTCCCTATCCCAAGCGTGATACAACTTCCTTACTTCTCGAGTGATGTAAAGTTGAAAAAAACTCACTCGGTGATGTAATGAAACCCATTTAAATAACATTGAGTGCTTAACTTAAAAAAATATACCTCTATGGAGGCATCAACGTTCAACGCTAGAAATCAGCTGTGCGCTTGAATGTTATTGTATTGTTATGCTTTAAAGTATTTTCCTAACCTAGCTTTTGTTTGTAAAAGAACGTTACTGTTAGACGATGAGTGAAATGGATAATAAAAAATTTTGTACGTAAACCCATGTATATTGTCGGGTCAGGTAAAATCTTGTACGTTACACGTTGCGCAAGAGCGTGTTTACATCTCTTAGGTGAATTATGCAACTCGCTTCCGCTCGTTGCACAACATTCACCTGCATGATGTAAAAACGCTCTTACTACACTTGTAATGTAAATAGCTATAATATCAGAACCAACTTGTGTAGTTGAAACAGCTGACAAAATTCTTTTATTCCATTTATATATAAATACATAAGGTTAACATGTGAAACTCCAGAACCACTGGGGCAGAGCTCGAAAGGATTTTTTAGATAAGAATGTGTCTATATGTTAATCGGGAATATGAGCTATCATCACACCAAATTTCAGCCCAATCCGACCAGTATTTTTCGCGTTTACTTCTCACAAACATCCATCCATCCAGACATCCTAACTTTCTCACTTATAAAATTACTAGCAGAGTACCCGTCCTTCGTTCAGGGTTGGCATATAAGTATAAAATGTCTTTTGCAGTTATGGGAGAAGACACGGTTTAAGAAAATTTGGTTCTTTTAAACTATATGGTATGTTATAGTATAGCACATTACCATAGCCATAATGTTCTACAACTGCACCTAAACCATAGAAAAATGTAAAGTTCTCATTGTGTACCACAGCTTTTTGTTGCTATTTGGTTCAAATTAGCTGTGTCATAAATAATCCGGCACCTTCTATAGAAGAATATTTTCAAATGAAAAAATTTATTAGCTTGAGACCGAGTGAAAACTATTCCAACTTTCTGCACCAATTCCTACTAACATTCAATCATGTGTTTCCTCAAAAATCTTTGAAAAAAACTCGTAAATGTAAGCCAACAGTTTTGAATTGGGTGACACAAGGGATTAAAATATCTAGTGTGAGGAAAAGGGAACTCCACTTGCAAGCTATGTATGATAAAGATAGACGGTTTTTAATGTATGTTAAACAGTACAAAAAACTCTTTTAAAAAGTAGTAAAAAAGGTAAAAATAATTGCAAATGGTGAATACATAGCAAAGTCTGAAAATAAGTCTAAAGCTGATTGGCAAGTTGTTAATAAAGAACTTGGTCACATGAAAAACAAAATTGATGGCAAAACTTTTTTAATTAATAACGATAAAGATATATGTAACCCTCAGGATGTAACTGGAGCATTTAACACTTTCTTTGCCAAAACAGCTTTGAACATTAATGTACCAAAGGCCACCGTGCAAAGTTCATGAATCTGTTCGACTGAGACTATTGTAGAGATGGAGGAATTTAGTTGAGTAATCTGCAGCAGATTAGTATGTGCGAAGTGAAAAACTTCTTTCCCTAAATAACAAAATTTCTGTGGGTTGGGAACAAATTAATTAAAGCTGCTGTCAATTTCATTTCTGAACCCTTATCTATTATCATAAATCAGTGTTTGACAAATGGAATCTTCCCAGACAAACTTAAATACTCACAAATAACTCCAATTTTCAAAAAAGCCTCTAGGTCAGATATCAACAATTACCGTCCAATATCAGTTTTAAGCAAATTTTCTAAAGTCTTTGAAAAAGTTATAAATAATCAATTAGTTTGTTTCTTTGAAAATAATAATCTGCTTTATCAAAATCAATTTGGTTTAAGGAAAACCCTTGGAACAAATACATCTCTTGTAGGCCTACACTTTATTAATGAGGTATCGGAGGCTATGGATGGGTCACAGACTGCAGCTGGTGTCTTCTGTGATCTATCCAAGGCGTTGATTGTATCAATCATTTACTATTGCTTCAAAAACTACATGACTATGGAATTTCAGGAAGTTGTCTTTCCTTTATTAGATCATACCTTTCAGATCGGAAGAAATAAACTGTAATTTCTGATGGAGGAACCAGGCATTTCTCGCATTGGGAATGTATAAAGCTTGGGGTGCCTCAAGGCTCTATTTTAGGTCCCCTTTTCTTTTTAATTTACATAAATTACCTCCCTAAAGCTTTTAATAGAGATCTGATTCTGTTTGCAGACGATACTACTGCAATCATAAAAAAAATAGTAGATAAAAGTTTTTTACATCCCTCACAGAAGTTATGAAAAAAATGGAAAATTTGTTTAAAATAAATGGCTTTAAACTCAATATTGACAAAACCCAAGTTAGACAATTTTCAGCCAGAAATGAAAGAGAATTAAATAGTTTTTCCAATTTAGCCCATTCAAATAAATTCCTAGGTATTCATCTAGATGGAAATATTAACTGAGAGGTGCATCATGATGTTATGCAGACAAAATTAGATCCACATCATCTGTCTCTGTCCACTTGAGAGTATGTGTCACCATTGAAGTACTTAAAATTTATGTAAAACGTATGTAGAATCCATCTTGAAGTATGGTGTGATTTTGTGGGGACAGGCAACTGCAACAAAAACTATTTTCAGACTTCAGAAAAGAATCCTCCGAATTATCACTAATTCCCACCCCAGAAGTCCTTGTAAATAACTTTTTTCTAAATTTAAAAATCCAAACATTCACAGGACTTATACATATACGAATTATTAAATTACATAAAATTACATTTTCTTAAACTATTAACATTATTTGGCTAGGTTTTTTTTCTGTTACTTTGTACTTTGCATTTTTCTAGTCAAGGCTCAATTTTAACAATGCACCTGTTCTATATGTTATCACATGTAAAAGAATGTTATGTGCAAATAAATAATGTCTAATGTCTAATATGTCTATATGTTAATTGGGAATGTGAACTATCATCATACTAAATTTCAACACTGTCGGTTTAGTATTTTTCGCATTTACTTGTTACAAACATCCATCCATCCATCCATACATCCAAACTTTCTCACTTATAATATTAGTAGGATTAGTAGGACTATCAATAGAGCCCGTTGTGAAATACAATGGACTCTAGGAAAATAATGGTTATGAAATTTGCAAACACCATTATACTCACTAATAATTATCAGCACACAACTTTAGATTTAGAAACACACCTAATATAAGGAACACACTTTAAACACAAATGTAAATTTTGAACATGTAAACAAAGAACAAATCAATGAAATAACAATACAACAATCAGCTGCTAAATTATTATCTTAGTAATCATTGAATCATTCATATAACACCCGAAGACAAGACATTTTTCAATACCCCACTCACAATTAAAAAAATATGAAACAAGACCTCTCTATATGGGTTAAAAATTTACAATAAGATTCCAAATGCGTTAAAGCAATTAAACTTAGAACAATTTACAGATAAAATAAAAATAGTTTTAGCAGAAAACGCATATTACAGTCTTGAGGAATTTTTCAACGACTCTTGGTAACAGACACCCATTCTCTTATCTACTTACACAAACAGTTACACTGTGCTGTAGTTTTTTGTTAGGGGTACCTTACTGGCTAAATCTTAGCTTATTTATATGAATTCTTTATTTATTAGAAACCTTGACAATGTACCTGTCTGTGTATTACGTTTGTAATAATTGTAACAGATGTTATGTGCAATAAAGAATTGTCATTTACTCATTTGTCAATAGGGAATAAATATGACATCTTTTAGGAGATATTTTAGTGAAAATCCAATCAGGAAAATGGAAATTCGCTTAGACTGCAGTCTGCAGGTTTACTGCGGCGGGGATATTTTTATAAGCGCTAGGCCTACATAATGGCTCCAATAAAAATCAGGCATTTTGGTGTTTTAGAGGTAAAAATTTGAAAAAGTATTCTTTAACCCCATACAACCCTTTTCCAATTACAATTATATAAATTATTATATCAATTATTTAAGATGGGGACGCCATTATGTGCGTATTATAACCCAAATATGAGTGAAGGATGAGTGTAGGATAAGTGGTGATACCTGATAAGATAGGATTACCCCTTCTTACTGGTTTGCTAACTCAATCAAGTTTCTCCAGCCCTTCATGTTCATGCAAAATTTCATTAAAATCAAATCGGACTACAATGACTAGAGTTATCAGTTTGTGTCTGTATGGAGACATACAGTATGTGTGGATTCTCGATACCAGTTCTTGATACGACCGTTTCTTGGACATTGGTATCGGTATTCTGAAAAGTCTATGCCAATACCGATACCAGAAACGTCAGCAAAGATTATGCAATCAAAAATTTAATGCTTTTGCTACAATTTTGCCTGATGACAATGACGCTTCTATGACTGGGGGAGATGATGATGTCTACATGCCTTTTATGAATAACACCTTTTATGAGTGTCTACATGCGTGCAGGAGATGTTTAGTATCTTGCCATTATTGCGGGAGACAATAAAGATGTCTACAAGACTGCGGGAGATGATCAAAATTTTGCTGCGATTGCCGTAGATGATGACAATGTCCACAATCCATATGACCATGGGAGATTGATCTTTTTACTGGAGGAAATGACCTGAAACATTAAAATATAACCAACCTCGAACCTGCAAATTTTGAGTTTTTCGGGATAGGATGGTAAAGTACATAATTTCACTAATGGTCCGGAATGACATTGGTATTTCCTTTATTTGCACTGCACTGCACTTGTATTGTTAGATGAAAATCAAAAACACTTACAGTAATTACAATATTACAAATATAACAATCACAGTATCAATAAATTATACAGCACGGTTTTAATGCATAAAAAAATAAATTGTTAAAAACTGATCTATCTGCCTTATCATTGTCAAATATTACCAAGAATGACATATTTAAAACAGTTTTTATATGAGTACATATATGTATATAGCTTGTCTTTTTATATATTTTTTGCAGTGTTGTGTATTCCCAGTTTTAATGATAATTCCAAGTAACTCTATGTTAACCAGGTGGAGTTGGAGTCGCATACTGGTTTCATGGGAGGTCTTCAAAGGAACAAGACCACAGGCTCCACTGCTCCGTATTATGCAACATCTTTCACAGAAGTTATATTCCATGTCTCCACTCGGATGCCTTCATCTAACCACGAAGCCCTCCTACAAAAGGTACAAGTATTATGCTTTTGTACATTCTTTTATATCATAAGGATATTTACTAGCCGCCATACCTTCGCAACGACAAGTGAAAGAGGAAGAGAATAATTATGCTCTATACATAGATAATAGGCAATAGAAAAAGCTTTATTGTACATAACGCCTGAACACAATAATTACAAAAGAAATTCCCAACCAGGGGCCCTATTTTTGAAATGGTTGAGAGTTGAGTCAATCGTCAACACTCAACTCAACCAACAACAGGATTTGGAATTTTTGAAATCCAACTGTTGAGAAGTGAGTTGGTAGTCACTAGTTGAGTGGCTCGTTTGGAAATGAAAGCAGCAACACCGCACAAAATACAGATGACATCATTTTGAACCAATAACAGTGCAGAGCGGCTTGCGAGCTTCAACTAACCTCTAACTCTAAATTATTCTGGATCCTTTTCTCAGCAAATAAATCTGAATCTCAACTCAACCTACCCTATTTCAGGAACTGAGGTAAACTGAAATAGCTCCATCCGTAGAGATTGAGGTTACGTCCTATATCTTAGTGATTGCAAAGGCACCTTGTTTAAGTATTCGAAATAAAGTTAACATAAGTTTAATATAAGTTAAGGCTTTTATTAGGCTACACCTCAATATAATTAAACCCGTATGATAAATTATTTGCTTTCTTGGTCTCTGTTTAAGAACAAATCACCTTATTTTTCCCTTCATCGTTTTGTTTCTTGTTATTTTTAATTGTGTTTGATGTTTAAGTTAAAGCTATATTTTCCAATGCACTGAAAGCATACAGTAACTTAAATAAATTTGATCCCTATATTAGGTGTATTTTAGTTGTATATTCCACTATATAATCCTTATTCATAAATGTTCTATCAGACAAGACACCTGGGCAACGATGAGGTACACATTGTTTGGTCGGAACACTCAAGAGACTACCGCAGAGGCATCATACCCACAGAGTTCTGTGATGTGCTGATAGTGGTGTACCCTCGGCCTCACAGGATGTTCAGAGTACAAGTGTCACGCAAGCCTGAGGTTCCTTACTTTGGACCTCTCTTCAACGAGGTGGTTGTGTCAGAACACGCCCTAGCAGGTCTGGTCCGTGCCACTGCTATCAGTGCCTCCCGGGCAAAGCGCAGCGATATACCTTTTCATCAGCATTAGTGAGTAGTTTTATTATAACTGGTCGTTGTTTATTGTATAGGTGTATTTTACTAATTTTATGTGTGTTAAGGAAATATCAGTGAGTTTAAACAGATATTAATAAATTATCCGGTAGAAAAATCCATCTATTCCCTTAATTAATTCGTTTTCACCTTCCATAGACAAAGCAATCTATTTCTATTTGTATTTAATTTTTTATGAAAACAGATTGCTTATTTTTAGCAAATATCCTTATATGGAAGACTATCCTCTTAGGTGGTACAGCAAACCCTAGACTTGGGACCAATTTACTTTTTATTTTTGATTGTCCCCAGCGGTCAAAAAGTAAAAGACTATTGGTTCAAAATTGTATAAATTTCAAACAACTGTGAACCCTAGATTAGTTTATTTTCTAGAAGTCAATATATTTCCTAGAAAATATATTAATTTCAGGGTGCCCAGTACATGATAACTTGATTAATATTGGTCCGATTTTTATTAAATTTAGCATGAACAAGTAGAGATGATTACAATTGGAGTTCGCGAACCAACTAGATTGAGTCTTGGAATGTTATGGGGTTTTTAAATGTTAACCCTTAAAACATAAACAAAGATTTTCATTTAAACCAGAGCTTAAAAAAAAACTAATAATTAGAAATAAAAGTAAAGGCTACGAATAAAATTTTAAAAACTCCATTTAAAATTACCATGTTATTTTTATAAGGAAAAAGTAAACAGTTGTAAATTGCTTGTTTATGGATATATTTTGATCAAATTTTGTAAATATATAAAATTTATTTCATACTATCTATAATGCTACAAACATTATCTTTGAGAAACACTTTTTCCTTCCCTGTAGCGGCAAATCTAGGTACTAGTGAAATTATTGTTTTTTTTGTTTTTTTTTAATAGGGACAAAATCTGACAAGTTAAGGGAATTATTTGAGAAAAAATCCAATCAGACAACTACAAATTTGCTAAGTCCGAAAGTTTGATGCAGTGGGGGTATTTGATTTGTTTAATCTCCATACTTGTAAAAGCAAGTTTGTTCTTTTTTTCCTTGGTCTTATAGACTTAATCTTCATCTCCTGCAGTCAAGGCTAATCTTAATCGTCCTCCGTGATAGAGGCAAAAGCATGAATTTTTTGGTCATGAAATATTTGTAGATACGCTGAATCTCGGTAAAAATCACAAATTTTTTACCATCTAAATGGGATACGGTCCCAATTGATTCGGATAAGTGGAGTTCTAATGTAGCTATTTCATTTTTTTTAATTAAGTCTTTAGAGCTGAAACACTAGTTGGTTGGCTCAAGTAATTTGTATGTTTATATAGCTTACTTACTTTTTCAGTTATGAGGAACGTTCTCGCTCATTAGAAACGGTGATGAAGAACCACAAGAACTCCACAACGTTCGAGGAGTTTGCTGCTCAGGTGTATTCTCCCATTCAGACCCCATCACCATTCTGTCCTGGGCCTACACGAGCTTCAGGTTTGAGCATGCGCACTGTAGAGCAGCAGATACCTTCGTCTAACAGTTCTAACCTGGCTGCTGCTTTGATAGACTCCCATCCTCGGGGACCTACGGAGCCATACAGGATGAAAGGTGGTAAACCTCAGTTATGAACAGTATGTTTAGTAGTTTTTGACTGATTTAATGTTGCTGTTGAACTGTGCCAATTTATACACAATTCAACACTCTGGTATATATATAACTACATCACACAGTCACAAAGCGTCATATTTACCCACTTTACCTCTTAAATCATATTACCCATGTCAGTAGAAAGAGAGAGTGCCTACATATACATTTTGTGGAAAAAAGGAAGTTGTTTATTTTTTAACAAGTATCTTCACCCCTAAGTTTATGGGACTGTTGTAGGCTTGGAAGGAGCCAAGGTGTGGTTCGCCGGAGGAGATGGTGACCACTCTCATCAACATGGCATCTCTCCTCGGCCACTCAAGAAGCTGGTGTTGAAGAGTGGAGTAAAGCGTCACCCCCTCACTCCTCCTGATAGTCCTACGTCCCGCAGGTCAAAGTAACCAAACATACTCTACTAAGTCGAAAAGTATTTGGAAAATAGTTTAGTATTTTCATCTCATAAGAAATATATAAATATTTTATTTATATAGAACTTAGAACTATATAGTACAGTATTACACTTAACGTTGAAAAATACACAATCATTTAATTATTTATAATGAGTAGTCACTATGTTATTTTTGAGTATATTTAGTACTTTTTGTTATTTTTGCCACACAGGTATTAGCCAACAGCTTTAAACTATGTCTTGATGTAATACATCTCAGATGTTTTAGTTTTGTGTTTCAACACTCAATTGTGAGCATTTAATAACCTTATCTGAAACAAAAATAATCGTGTTGGGTAGACTTATGATAAAGATATACCGTACTATTCTTTTAACTTAAACAACAAAACACATTTCAAAAATCTTGCTAATAAATTATAACTTCCACTTTGAATAAATAACATTAAACTTAGTACTAATTCTCCATTATGACAGTTCAGTGTTACTTGGATGAGTAAGATCCCAAGAAGATCAGAAAAGTTAAACTCTTTGAATATTTGAAATACTGATCTTAGTGATCTTTGAACTAAGTTTCCACTTTCAATAACGGGTTTATAGTTGTTCCAACATAAAATGAGGTAGTGACAACACTATAAAATTAAAAAGAACAATACAGTTTTTCTATCAATAATGAATTGCCGCTGTAGCGATTGTAATGGCATGTCTTAAATAGGTAATAAACATCAGGGAAAATATTTGTTCTGTGGTTTAAGAAAGTGTGTCTAATTTTATAGACAGAGAACAGTTCAGTGAGGGTAACTTAATAACTTAATTATTTTATTTTCGAATATTATCTAAGTTGACCCCTTTACATTATTTAAAATAAAACGTTTTAGAACATACTTGTAGAGTGGAAGTTAGTTGTTAATTTTCCAAAATATTACTGTTATAATGTTTTTGTTTATTCTCTTAGAATACCTAACATAAACCTAATACTAGTCTTGCCGCAGTGATAAGGAGTACTTAAGCAAGTATTACCACAGTTGTATTAATAAAGTGGATACAAATTAATCATCTTTTTAAATAATGAAATAGGCTAATCAATGCAGTATTCCATGAAAAATTTTGTTTAATGAATTAATGGTGCGTAATAATAATAATGCCAAGCTAATTCTTGGTTCCTGAATGTGGTTTGTTATTTTACTTTATTGTTATTATTGGGAAAGTCCTGTTTATTCTCACAGTATTATGGCTGTATAAAATAAAGTTAAGGGATATTTTTTATATCTATTGGGTATATTATTATTGCATCAGCTTATTTTTTTAAGTTATTATTTGGCCTTAGGTGTTATATACATTGTAGAGAGATCAGCGAGAGCCTGGAACATGGCTAGTTCTCAACATTTGTTGTGGCAGGGATGTAGCATGCTCAGGCTCTTTTTTTTGGAATGGTTGGGTTTAAAACTCCCTCTGGCCAATTATTGAATCCTTAGACATTTCAACTAACTTTGGTATCGATGTCACATAAAGAAGATCCTTTCAATCAGCACAAAATCTACCTAGCTACCACATTATTGATGTAGGTGTAAATTTAAAATAATATCCCCTTGTTAATATTCAAGTTTGATAAGATTAGTTTTAATTGAAGTTTAAAGAAAATTTGGTATGTCATATTTTGATCTTTGAAAATGTTTAATTCCTCACCCAGTACTTAGCGATATATTGGAAATTGAAAGCATTTTTAAAAAGGTATGTGTACAATTTATCAATATACAGTTTACTTTTACGGTGAGCTATCATTCTTCTTGCTAGATGACTTTTAGAAGTTTTTCTCACCAAAGAATGCAAAGGAGTTAATTGGAGGCTATACTAGTAGGAAACAATCAGTGACCTGGTCAAGTTTGGGCTTGGAACTTATACATGGCATAATTATTGTTTTTCATAGTTCTGTTATTTTTTTTTTTTTTTTTTTTGTATGTTATAAACAAATGTGTTATAAACCAAGTGTATTGAATACAAGATATATTTTTTTGAAGCTGGTCTTCAAATGGAAGCAGTACAATCTCAATATGTAATATTGTAACATTTGTAACATTTCTTGACATTTAATCTTTATTATTAATCTTATACTGTCTAACTTAAAAATATAATGTAAATAAACTAATGTATATATTTTAGAAATAGACTTTGTACAGGAACCGTCCAATAAATTGTTTGTATAGATGAAGAGAGATTAACTTATTATGGTGATGGTAATAAACATTAATGTACAGTATATATAACATTGTAATTCCACAATTACTGCATTTATTTGTCATTAAATTTTGCATTCCAGATTATGAGATTTTTGTCAGCTTATTCTAAACAACAGTTCTGTAAAAAAATATACCGGGTGTCCCACGAAGGGGTTTAAACGTTTGATTTTATATTACGCGCCCATTCATGCACCGAACTTTTTCAAACTTTACACAGTTTACAAAGTAGGTTCGAAAAATATTCTGGAAAAATTTCAACTCCCTAACCTTAGTAGAAACAAAATGGTGGCATATTGACAAACTTACCTATGTGCTTTCTATAAAAACTACTTTCATAATTATTATTAGTTATTTATTTATTATTATTATTTATTAGATATTTGATTTATTTATAGTTTTCCATTAGGCTATGTTCTATTTTTTTTTTATTTAAAAGTCATATTGCCCTGGAAAGTAACAATAAAAATATTTTATAAAACCAAAAATACCTTTTTAATGTTTTTAAAGTATTGTTTTTCAATATGCCGCCATTTTGTTTCTACTAAGGTTAGGGAGTTGAAATTTTTCCAGAATATTTTTAGAACCTACTTTGTAAACTGTGTAAAGTTTAAAAAAGTTCGGTGCATGAATGGGCGCGTAATATAAAATCAAACGTTTAAACCCCTTCGTGGGACACCCTATATAAAAAAGTAAGTGGGAACTAGTTATTTTTTATATTTGTTAACATCCTACTGATTAATGACAATATTGAACAATTTGTTTGCCAAAGCTGTGTTGACACTTTATTTATTTTAACTTAACAGGTAATTTATTTAGTTAATTATCCTAGTTGGTTTTATTGTTGCACATTTATTTTTGATGCTTATACAAATCAAAATAGCACTAAAATAACGTATTCTAACCACTCACTGGGTTGAAGCATTTACACTCTGTATAGTCAATGGTTTAAGGAAAAGTTGGAAAATGCATTTTGATTTTGTTGTTGCAGTATTATATTTAGTATTGTCAAGCTATTATTAAAAAGTGGATGACCTTTCAAAATTATAATTATAAATTACCATTCAGGGGTCAGTTTCTGGTTTTATATCTACGTCGCTGTCAGCTAAACTTTCAACTAAGAACTGACATAGTTTGAAATTTTCACTTGGTGCTACATGTCACAAAAATATTTTACTTTTAAACCTCAGATCTATTGCTTGAAAGATAACATTTTTTAGGATACAGTTTATTATTTGTACAACCGAATAGGTACTGCCAGTCTCTGCTTTATGGTCTGATGATTATGGTTGACTAGAATACCTTAACGATAAAGTAGTAACATAATATTCAATTCAATTCAAACATTCTTTATTTCGTAATTGTACATGAAATTAGTACATAGAATTGCGTCAAAAATATTTTCATAAGACTACATTAAAAACTAAACATACTAAAATTCTTCCAATAAATACAGTGGTCTTGAAATTAAATAATTCTTTAGAAATTTTTCAAACTAAATAATACTAACCTCTTTTTTAATGTTTTTGGGTAAATTATTATACAATTTTCCTCTATTAAACTATTAATTATTAAACTATAAAACTATTAAATACTCTGTACAAGCTTAGTTTGTGAATAGGCATTGATATGTTTTGCCTGTTTCTAGTATTGTAAGAATGACTTTCCCCTAGTAAGCCCAATTGATCAAAGTGAAGCTTACAATTCATGATCACTTCATAAATGTACAAACTATAAACAGTCATGATGCCAAAACTTTTGAAATGCTCTTTGAGAGTATCTCGCCATTTTATATTACTCATTATTCATAAAGCTCTTTTTTGTAAAATCAGAATACGATCTAAATTACTTTTAGTCGTTGCTCCATACTTGCAGATTCCAAAATTGATGTTTGTATTGCATGTATGTATGCATAATAAACAATTTTTAATGTTTTTAGATTGCATACTTTTGATAGCTTGTACAGAGCAAATAATCCCGATATAACCTTTTAGCCACTTTTCAATGTGGTGATCCCAACTCAAATTACTATCAATTGTTAAACCAAGAAACTTAGTATTTTCAATTTTGGTAATTTCATAGTTATTTAGACCAACTGATACTGATTAAAAATTTAAATTATTAATTTTATGTTGTTTTGTACCAAACTGAATAAGACTGGTTTTGGTAGTGTTAAGCAATAACTGATGATATCAAAAGTAATTATTTTGGTCGATTACAAATTTTTAAGTTTGCATCATCTGCATACAGGCAGAGCTTGTTTTGTTTGTTCCCAGACACCAATTTTGGCAAAATTATATATTATATGCAATGTGGACTGGTACTTGCCAGCTGATTACGTACCAACCATCCCAGGTGACCAATACAACTAATATACACACTCCATTCTACAAATTACCGACATAAAAATTTGTTCATTTATGTATGTCACCAGATAGTCGTAGAATTTCTTATCATAATTTACTCCTCCTAATTTGCTTTTTACATAAGCAAAAATCAAAGTTAAATATTGTTGTATTTAAAATTCAGCTGACTAAGAGACTGTGTGTGTCATATTTTCATAATACTCTGAAATTTATCAATTAATGAGATCATCCACAGGCTTTTGATAAAGTGCAATATGTGATAAACATGTTTATTTGTAACCATTGTACTTAATTTGTGATAAATATATATTACGATATAAATTGCTTACTTTTTTGCCCTGTTTAGTGATTTTATTTTAAAAGTTATTCACTGAGAAACTCAAGTTATTTACAACTGATAAAAAAAAATGTTTCACCAATCTGTCAGAGAAAACTATAAATTCTTTAAGCATTGGAGACCAAGTTAGGGTGTTGGGTGCAACAGCCGAGCCAAGAGTCTTTACCTGAGATCTGTCTGTGGCAGATCTTGGGCCGATTGTTAGTGAGTTTCACCTTTGATCAGACAGGACCTTAGACTTATTGTGAGGATGTTTACAAAAAACTATATTCATCAGAAATTCGAATTATATTATTGTAAGGTGACTTTTAAATTACCACAATTTATTAATTACATCAATTGTATCAGACCTTAAAATAGAATTGTTGTTTTTACAAACAAAGAATTAAATGGACATTTTTATATATTTGAAAAAACTTATGTTTATACCATTTGCTATGTTATAGACCTACAATTTTGTTATCAAACTTTACCTTTTTACTACTATTACAAATGCTGATGGTTTTACCCAAAGATAGATACTGCTTATATTTTCATCTATAATTGACTTTGAATAATGTAACCAGGACCTTGGAAGGAGTCTACACTTAGCCTCCTACTGCAAAATCTAAATACAATCTATACAAAATCTAAATCCAAGCCATAAGTCATAAGTATTTTATTGCAATTACAAATAAGGCAATGGTGAACAGATGCATGGTCAATCAATAAGTTATAAAAACTAAAACTAAAAAGTTACAACAAAGTACAACAAGAACAGCACAGTTGAGAGAAAGTTACCAATTGAAACAAGTTAGAAAAAAGACAAATTTAAATGAAGATCTTGAAGCAATATCAGAGAAAAAAACAATTAAAAACATTCTGTGTCATATTTTTTTCTTAAACTAATGGTCAATTAATGCCACGGTCATTTAGGGATTCTGCTAGAATCATATTACTGATTTCTCCACCAATAATGCTTTAGTCCAATTTTTAAATTTTGTGGTGTATAGGATTTCATTTTTGAGGGGATCTTATTATATAGACAAATCCCCATTTAGATGGGGTTTTTTTCAAAATGAGAGTGTTTATGAATTGGATAATTTAGCAGATATGGGTTTCGGGTATTATAACTATGAGTGGGTCTAAATTCATCAAAAAGTGTATTATTTAAATGAACAAAATTTACTGTTTCTGTTTCATAGATGTACAAAGAAGTCAATGGCATTATTGTCAATTCCTTAAAAGAACGACAACAGCTTGATCCATATTCTGCCCCTATCATCACTCTAATAATACTTTTTTGGACTTTAAAAAACTTTGCTAATATTCCCTGAGTTTCCCCACAGAACAATTCCATAACAAAACAGAGAGTGTATATAAGCATAATAAATAATTTTTAATGTTGCTAGTGACACTGAATTTTGAATACATTTAATTTCAAACCAAAAAGAAGTAAATTTACTAACCAAATATTGAATGTGCGATTTCCAATTGAAACTTTGATCTATATTAATCCCAAGAAATTTATATTTATCAAATGACATTAAAATCCGTTCCATTGAGTTTGTGGTTATTGTTAATTCTGATGTGGGATTGCATAATGTTAGATTTGCATTCATTTAGTAAAAGTCCATTTGATTCAAACCATCTCTTCAGATCTTTAGTGTTAATTTCAAAGTGTTTTCTAATGCAGACAGGTTTTTTTGCTGAACTATTACACTTGTATCATCAGCAAATAGTACGAACCTTATGGAAATATGTGCTGGTAGGTCATTTATATACAGGGTGATCAACTCAAGGAGGCCACCATTGGGATATCGGAAACGGTAAGAATTAGAGAAAACTTTAAATGGGGGACATTCCTTTATTTTTTGTGGCAGTTAAAAATATGATTTTATTTTTTCGAAATTCAGCCGCCATTTTCCAAAATGGCGGCCAACTTTGAAATTTCTTACGGAACACCCTATATTTTATCATGTTTTCGGATAGAACAGGCAATTTAAAAACTTTTTTTTCTTGACATTTTTTCGATAAACCCACTTGTTTAGGAGTTACAGCCTATGGAAAAATGACTTCCGGTGTACATTTTACATCATGTAGCTCCTAAACAAGTAGGTTTATAGCAAAAATGCGAAGAGTAAATAAGTCAAAGAAGTCTTAATATTGCATCCACATTCCATAAAGACCATAAAATACACAGTTTTCCACTTTTCAAGTTTGCCGCCATTTTGGAAAATGGCCGCCATTTTTAAAATAATAGATTTAATAGTTTTAACGAATTTTATGGTCTTTTTGTACTATAAAATGATTGCCAACTGATTTCGTAATGGAACGTTTTATTGCAAAACATGGCATGATACAGAAGAAAATCTATATTAAAATCAGCAAATAACACTGCAAATACTTCTTTTGGACAATTCAATTACTCCCAATAAACGTGTGTTGTTTAAAATACAATTTAAGAATTAACAGCTGTTTAATTCAGAAGTATTATCTATTTGATCAAAATGTAAACAAATCTGTGGATGGATCTTTAAGGGATTCTGGGGCAGAGCCCCAACGGGATTCTTTTCGTTTTTCTTTTGATAACTCATCTAGAGACCAAGACCTTTCTTTGGACACCTCTACCAAGTTTCTATGCCCAGCCGTTCTCTCAAATTAGTGGAGACAAAGTTTCCAATTAAATATTTGGATTCCCCCATGTTAATCTTATGGGAGAAAACCCAACTTTGATGGATGATCCTGCTCAAACTAATAGATTTCAAAAAATGAAACTACAGATCAGGGCCATTATTTTGACTTTTTAACCATTAAAATCCTTCCTAAAATGAGGGAGGAGTTCTGTTCACAAAAATCAGCTTAGCGTATTATATATATAGATTACTAGCAGGAGTGCCCGTTCTGTTGGCATATAAGTTTAAAATGCTTATTGCAGTGTGCTCAAGGTTTGCGTTTGCAATGGGGGGGACACAGTTTGATAAAATTTGGTTTTAATTGTAGTGTAAAATAACTACAACAGTTTACTTGTTCTCCATAAGAATAACATGGGAATTTTAAATTTAAATTTTTTTGGAATTTTCTCCGTAACCATTAGGCGCATACTGTAATAACACTTCAATATACTGGTATTTGTTTTTTTAAGCTCTACAAAATGGTTTGGAAAGAAATTGCTAAATTTTATGTTTTATGAGTCAAAAATGGGAAAAACCTATTTTTACCCCATAAAACCCCCAGTAAACCCCCGTTCCCATAGTCCGATCATGCTGGTTCGCGATCTCGTTCAAGTTTATCCCGCCTTACACCTTCAAACCAAATTTTATCAAAATCAGACAAAAATTACTCAAGTTATCATGCGGATGGACACACATATAGTACCCTTTTTTTTAATTAAAAAAAGGGTAGGTACTCATGTTATTTCATATATTATCTATATATTTAATACGCTAGGCATATTTTTGTCATAATTGTTTTAGAGCGGTGGTGCTACCGATCACCATGTCCAAGGTGTCGTTAGAAAGGTCTTAGCATGTAGTTTTGCCATCAAACAAAAAAACTTGGGAATTCCATCAGGGCTCTGCCCCAGTGGCCTTCAAAGTTCCCATGTTATTCTTAGGGAGAAAATGTTTGTTTACATTTGAACAGATGATTACTTGAAAATTGACACTAATATTTGAAACAGCTGGTTATACTAAAATTGGAGACATGTGCTATAAGGATCTCTTATATTAATTGTGAGGTCTGTTTTTTTAACCGACTTCCCCACTACCAACAAAAGGAGGAGGTTCTCAATTTGTCTGTGGCAATGTTTTTTTTTTTCTATGTATGTTCACCAATTTTTCTGTGATTCTTTTACCGATCAGCGTGGTTCCACCACCAAAATAACCAGGAGAGTTTCTATTTGGTACCATATATAGCATTATGTTTAAGAAAAATATTTGTTTTGTGAAAAATGTTGAAAACCTCAAATATTCAACATTTATTTGTTACATTTTTGCAGAGAAGGCAATAAATAATAATAAAATTCCTACAGCTGTTAGAACCATTTAAATGAAGCTATAGACAGTTTCTTCATGAAACAGTTGCTTCATATTGATTAATAAACTATTTCTTGCCATGGAGCCTAAATAAGTTACATTGAAAAAATGCATTTTGTTTTGGTGACTATAAAAAAGGTATTTCAACGTTTGACCTGATTTGTGTATGATTCTGTTTTGAGTATTGAATGTTCTGACTTATAAAAACATAGTGAATAGGTGTATGATATTGACAATTTAAGGTGTATTGTGAAAACCAAAGCATTTGTAAAAGAGGTCTAAACATAAATTAGATGCAATTATTCCTTAAACGATATAAGAGGTGTGAGATTGCATAATCGTCAATCGTCTTGAAAGTGTTAAATATTTTAATTACTAAACATGCATTTGAAGATGTGGAATGTTTATTAATATTCTTCACTGTCAATAATATTATGCCTGCTTCGGAAATGGGAAGCTGATTTGCAATTTCGACTACATCTTGAGCAAACAAAACCACCTTACACCACTTTTAGCTGAACCAATCTTTCATATATGTATTTTTCAAAGGTAATATACGTGATAACAACCAATTTTCTACTTTTAAGAGATTTTTAGTGCTGGTGGCTGAGGAATAACTTTCTATTTGTTCCAAAAGGCTTGAGACCTTACTGTATTTTGTTTTATAATGTAGAAGTACACCAATTGCAGGAAACAATGATGTCTGGCATTTCAATGTCTCTAGGAAAGACTTTCTTTTTTCATTAGGCCTAATGTAATGGACAACTCTTTGTTTTTTTAAAGGAAAATCAAAAAATGTTAATTTTTATACCCATTGATTATGTAAACTGAACAGGTGGCTCAAGCAGTTTAAAAATAATGATTGTTCTGTGGCACTTTTGATTGTTTCAAACAGTTTAGCTTATCAAAAAACTTAAAGTAATTAATATATAACAAATTATACAGTCACTAAAAATCATGAAATAATTTATTTTTGTAAAAAAATACAACCGACTTCAAAATGCTCTAAAAAGAATGAAATAATTTCAATAAAGTAAACTTTTATATTAGTCAAGCTTACGTATTTCAAGTCGGCGCGGCTCTAACTGCAAATATGAATAAAATAAAAAATATTGAGAGTGTATTTTGAAAATCAATAAATAGTAGTTGGATAACATAAATATATAAAAAAACATACTGAACTGTTTTGTTTATATACCGGGTGTCCGAAAAATAACTCCCTAGTTTTGATAAACGATTGTTTATTGTAGAGAATACATATTCTTATATCTAATACATGAAATTAAAGAGGGTTTACTCAAGTTTATTTTGACATTAGTACACCTCGATATGTGACCCATTTGTAGCTCTACAGATATCTAACCGGTATTCGATCTCTCTCCAAGTGTTAGTTAACATATCAGGTGTCACTGATTCTACTGCAGCTACGATTCTTTGACGAAGATGGTCAATGTCACGTATCTTTTCTGAATAAACCAAGTTCTTAACGTAACCCCACAGGAAAAAATCCAGTGGTGTTATGTCTGGGCTACGCTCGTTTCCCGGCAAGATGGATGGGGAGAGCTGGCCCGATCGCGTGGCCTCCAAGAAGCCCAGACATAACACCACTGGATTTTTTCCTGTGGGGTTACGTTAAGAACTTGGTTTATTCAGAAAAGATACGTGACATTGACCATCTTCGTCAAAGAATCGTAGCTGCAGTAGAATCAGTGACACCTGATATGTTAACTAACACTTGGAGAGAGATCGAATACCGGTTAGATATCTGTAGAGCTACAAATGGGTCACATATCGAGGTGTACTAATGTCAAAATAAACTTGAGTAAACCCTCTTTAATTTCATGTATTAGATATAAGAATATGTATTCTCTACAATAAACAATCGTTTATCAAAACTAGGGAGTTATTTTTCGGACACCCGGTATATCAAAGGAAGTATTTTCTTGTATTTTATGTTTACTTCAGAATGATTGCATAATGAAAATAACACTCACTAATGTTCTATATGAATAGAAAAATAATTTATTTTGATATTATGATAGGGAAAAGAAGCTAGTTTAAAATTAAAACGTTACTTTTCCAAGTTAGAAATATCTAAATACATTATAATCTTTTTAAAGATACTCGTTAATATCACTATAAGATTATAATCACCTTTAGTTATAGATAGTCACCTGTAATGTGGACATCCTCTTTAAATTTTGTATCAAAAATCATCATAGAGCCGCGCCGACTTAAAATACGTGAGCTTGACTAATACAAAAGTTTACTTTATTGAAATTATTTCATTCTTTTTAGAGCATTTTGAAGTCGGTTGTATTTTTTTACAAAAATAAATTATTGTGAACAAAACTCCTCTGTTATTTCTGGATCGATTTTAACGTTTGAGGTGTCAAATAATTTGTCTCAATTCGTAGTTTTGCATAAAGGTTTTATAATTTAAAAACTCTTACCCTTAAGGGCACGAGACACTCTCAAAAGTCGCATTTTCCCCATAAGAATTACATTGAAATCAAATTTTAAAACAAAATCAGATGTAGGTATATAAAAAGAAACTCACCAGCTTTTGGGAGTAAATATTGATGTTTGTAATATTTAGGAGGTTATAAACAAATCTAAACAGTCAATCAGTTTTGTTGGAAGAACAGACAATTTCTTGAGTTTAAAGGAGAAATATTGAAAACAGGAGAATGAGACAAAAGGAAATCTTATACGTATGAGAAGAGTAGAGGAGAGGTCTGGTCGGGATCACATCATTTGTCCGAGTTTTCAACTGTCCGAGTTTATTAAAAATTACAAAATATTTGAAAAATCATTTGTCCGAGTTTTCAACTGTCCGAGTTTTGATAAATAACTAATAATAATTAGATAAATCAACTGTCCGAGTTTTCATTTGTCCGAGTTTTTAAATTATAAAAAAAATATCAAAATATCATTTGTCCGAGTTTTCAACTGTCCGAGTAGGGGCAACATTAAAATGTGACACTGCGTGCCGAGACTATAGCGTGTCTAAAGCGCCTGTTCAGAAGTCGATGTGAACATTGTGAACCCCTTCTGTGAAGGAGTCGGGCATCGTGCGAGCCGCGAGAGCCCCTCACGTCGAATTAAGAAAAATTATTTTATTTTTATATAAGACTAATTTTACAATTATTAATTATAAAATTAAACTCTTATCACCTAACACAACCAACCAAACTTGCTGATAATATAAAATACCCCCGCCATTATTATATTATCAGCAAGTTTGGTTGGTTGTGTTTGGTGATGACAGTTTAATTTTATAATTAAAAATTGTAAAATTAGTCTTATAATAAAAATAATATAATTTTTCTTAAGTCGACGTGAGGGCCTCTCGCGGCTCGCACAATGCCTGACTCCTTCACAGAAGGGGTTCACATCGACTTCTGAACAGGCTTTAGACACGCTAGTCTCGGCACGCATTGTCACATTTTGATGTTGCCCCTACTCGAACAGTTGAAAACTCGGACAAATGATATTTTGATATTTTTTTTATAATTTTAAAACTCGGACAAATGAAAACTCGGACAGTTGATTTAACGAAATATTATTATTATTTAAACCATACTCGGACAGTTGAAAACTCGGACAAATGATTTTTCAAATATTTTGTATTTTTTAACAAACTCGGACAAATGAACCTCACCCGTCTGGTCTCATAGTAAGGAATCCAGGTACACAATCACTTGGGGAGATGAATCATTTTTGCCAGTTATGCTAAGCAACTTTTTGAAAGTAAAAAAAAAAACCATGAAGAATATGGACACTTCATGTTGTCACAGTGGTAAAGTAAACCTACCTAAAGTCAGATCAAATAAAAACATGCAAGAAATGTTTACTGGTAATAGCTTTAAGTAGGGAAACATTTGTAAAAAACACTAAAAAATAAGGTCGGGTCCAAAAAATTCTAAAATATTTTTACAAGAAGCGTTTATTATTTCAAAGCGCTATTAAATAGCGTGAGTATTTCAATTAGTTACATAAGTATTTAGTATGGTCTTTAAAACTCATCGAAAATTATGACCGTTATTACTGTAGTTTTAAAATAACTTCTGTATAATACCGGTACTTGAAAATTGCTCGATTTCGAGCAACAGGTACACTAGTTTATTAATATATCTCTATATATAGATATATATATACATATATAAAAAATTGAACGAATGGTGTTTTTGGCCTCTGGGGACATCAAAATGAAAAAGTAAATTGGTCCTGGGCCTAGGTCTTTACCATGAGACCTACGGTAATAACTACTTCCCTATAGGGAAATTCGCTAAAAACAAAGATACACAGTTGAATGTTGTATCTAAAATCAATAGTAGATGTTTAAAACATTTCATACCAACTGTAATCTATATACTTATTTAATACGCAAGCAGGATTTTTGTGACAATTACTCCTCCAAAACTACTGAACCAATTGACATGTTTTTGGTGTCATTGGAAAGAGCGTAACGTTAAGTTGTGCAGGAAACTTTCTTTTTAGGTAAATAATTAGAGAGTGAGGCCCTGGGGCCCTTTAAAGTTTCGTATTTCTCCATAAGAATAACATGGGAAACAAACATTGTTTTGAAACTCCAGCTGTTGTCAGAAATTAAAGTGATAATTGGTCTCCATGGAAGAATGAAAAAATTCACAATGTTTACATTAGCTTTGACATTTAAATCTAAACAACCAGAACTGTCAAATGCCTATTTCACAATTTCAGACAGCTGATCCAAAAAAAAAATTAACTTTTCATCTTAAACTTTATGGTAGATTATTTTATTATAAATCTATTTCAATGATTATGAAACCGATTTTTACCGCTGCGAAGCAAAAATTGAAAGTGAGAAGAAGAACATATATGCTAATTGCAAACATGCAATGTGTAAATAATCTATGTTGTATTAAAAATGTGTATAGTTATGGATGTTGGTTTGTGTTTAATGATATAAGTTATTAATTATAGAATTTTTATTTTAAGGATTTGGCATATGAGTAAGCCATAAATAACACCATTTCAGAGTTCTGCCAGTTTTTGCCTAACCACTGTAGAGTTTAAAGTAGCCTACACCTTATTGTCTACTAAATTGGCTAAATAACTTAGGTACGGTACATTATAAAAGCTGGCAGCCTTTTTACGTTGACTTAAATTGTAAACTTACCTTTTCCCGTCCATGGGCAGTTTGATAGTTAAAAATTAACCTTTTAAACTGGAATAGCAATGTTATGTAAATTGTGAGTATTTCCATTAGTTAATAATCTTTCAGTCAACTTTTTTAAAATCATCGGAAATTATGACTGTTGTTAGTTTTAAACAAGTTATTTGTTTATAAATAACTCCTGTACTTCTTTGCAATTGCTCGATTTCGAGCAACATGTACACTAGTACATAAAAAAGTCCTTTTCAAACTCTTCCCCCGCTGCAAGCGCAAAGCACGGGCAAACTAATAAGCAAGCACGTTACAATATATATACGCCAACCCTGTACAAAGGATGGATACCGGTACTCTGTTAGTATTAGACCAAAGTTAGACCAATATTTTTTTATAATTTCAAATGACATTTCTTTTTACTTGTAGTCTGTTTAAAATTTAATTTAATGATAGTTTTAATTTTAATAATTTTCAGTAATATATTTCATGTATTTTTATTGGAGTTCCGAGGATGATGTTGGATGATGTTACCATTATTGTAATCCCTCTAACTGGTTCTACAACTTATCAAGTGTTCCAGTTCACTGTGATGTTTTTGTTTGTCTCAGTAGAGTGGGACAGAACATAATTATCTGTGCTGCTTATCAGTGTTGACTATGTTTGCTGCTAGCTCAGTTCAGTTTTAGCAAAACAATCAAGCTGTAAAGTAAGTCAAGTCCAGCAGAAGAAATGAGCTTTGGGATGAGTTTAAGGCTTTTAAGTAAAAAGGTAAATATTTCAACTAGATTTCATTATCTGAAATGTAAGTATAAGAACCTGTTGCCATTTGAATAACTCAAAAATACAAAATCCTATTTTATTCACTTGTAACTTAAAATCATTAATGTGACATGATTAATTGCTGAACAGTTGCAAATACCTGGTTGTTTTGAACTTACTCTTTAAATAATTGAATATTTCTTCTATGCAATTTTGACCCTGTCAATTATTAAGTTGGTTTATTGATTGAATAACAATTTTTATACTAATGTGTTTTAGTTTATTATCCAGCTTTCATAAAGTTGTTCATTGATAATGGATGAAATTGTCTTTTTTTTGTAGTGATTTAATATTTAATTTCATAAAAAATTATTACTAATCTGCAAAACTGTTTTTACTTAAGACTATTATTCATAAATATTTTGTAGATAGCTAAACTCAACCCTAAGTTAGCTACCTTACATAAGATCATATTGAAAAGTGAATATGAAGCATGATGCGGTTGATTTACTCCATTCATACTTGGCTTAAAATACCTACTTTGTTTGGTCGCCATTTCATAAAGTACCTATAAAGTATTAATTGAAAATAATACACAAGAAAAGCACCCAGATTGCTTGAAGGAAATTTCTGCTCAGTTATCTTTTTGTTGTATGATTACATAAGTGTTAAGTTCTTGTTTGATTATTACATAAGTCAGAAGGAAAATAACAAACATTTATAATTATTTGGCTGCCAAGCAAAACTGAATATTGTCATCAGTATAATAATACAATTATTGACTATATAAACAAATCAATAAAAAAATGTATGAATTTACTTTTTGTGTTCATTTTATATATAGAAAGTAATTAGCCGAACTCCGGGAAATGGTTCTATGGGTCAAAATAAAAAGAAAATCTAGAATAACATTTTTTCGTTAATCAGATATCTGCCATTGTGTTTTTTCCACATAAATATTTTAATCTTTAAGTTTTTCAACTGATCATTATGAAACTTGGCATGTATGTTAAGGTAAAACAGATCCACGTCATAAAAAAAATTATCTCAATCCATACAAATTTTAAAATGGCAGGCATTTTAGTTTTTATATTGAAATTGCTAAAAATTGGCTAATTTTATGACAAAATGTCAAGAACACTTTTATTTAGCATTTCAAAATTCCTATCAAAAGGCACCAACTTCAAAAATATTGAATAAAAAATTACTGAAATATCATGAGTTTTAGTTGTTAAATGAGGCAAACTGACTAGCTTAGCCTTGTTCAACATCATTTAACAACTCAGGCTATGATCACATTGGACGCACGCTTGAGCAAGTAATTTGGTGGCGCATGGGCGTAAGCGTGCGTCTGGAATCAAATTCTACTGAGATCAACAGAAATAAGTGGTGACTTGTTCATTGCTGCTCACACTGTCCGCCACCAGCAAGTGCACGCTTGTGTAAGTAATATAAAATTAAATGTTTTTAGGGTACTTTGGTATTTTAATTTACTTAGTAATATAAATAAATAAATAAATATATATATATATATAGGCCTATATATATATATATAAATGTATATATATATACTGTATAAATATATATATATATGAATTTTAACGGATGGTGTTTTTGGCCATTGGGGACCTCAAAACGAAAAAGTAAATCAGTCTCGGGTCTAGGTCCTACCATGAGACCTACAGTAATAGCTTATTCCCTAAATGGGAAATTCATTAAAAACCACCAAAGATATTGCATTACCGTGGACATTTTATGAAACTTCAAATGTCAATAAAATAAAATAAATAAAAAACATTTTGAAAAAAAATTAAAATAATTTGTAAAGTGCTTTTTTTGAAAACGTACGTTTTTAAATTTTCACTTCTATACTACGCAGTTCAGGGGATACAAAATGGAATTAAATTCTGGTTTATAATAATTAACTAGCAACTGCTTGCATTCAGTGTGAGTACATGGCTGTTCAAACAAGCTTGCCTACGCATGCCCCATCATAAATTACTTGTGCAAATCTGCGTCCAATGTGATCGTAGCCTAAAAATTGTGATATTTCAGTTATTTTCTATTCGGTCTTTTTGAAGTTGGAAAAAATTTGATTATTGATTTTCTCTTTATTTTGACCCATAGAACCATTTCCCGGAGTTTGGCTGTTTACTTAAGCCTAGTCCACACATGCAGACTTAGCCGGCCGACTGTCCGCCGACTGTGTGCGGACAGTCGGCGGACAGTTGACAGACAGTCGGCCGATCATCTGCCGACACTCTGTCATCACAGTTTCGGATACAAGTTTCCGATGTGTTTTGCGTCCTCACTAGCCAGCCAGTGTTTCTGTGTTTGTTGGTATGACAACCGAGGAGGACGTAATTATATCCTGTGCGGGCTTCATACTTCTGAACCATGGGGCTAATGAATGAAGAGACGATGATGACCCAACATTTTCTCGAGCAAGGTTGGTACTATTGGTCACAATCTTCTAATAGACCTTCAGATTAGGTGAAGGATTTAGGAACTTTTCTTAGGCTTTGTTCGGCCTAAGATTTGAAACTTAAAGAGATGAACAATTAAATAAAATGTCATATAATAATACAAATTATTGAAATCTAATTCCAAAACTTTCAAGAAATTTAATCCAGCTCTTTTAATAGGTACCGTCTAAAAATCGTAATATTACCGCTTTGCAGTCCAACTAAATGGGCTGAATGTTGAACACCTTCGGCTTGTATCCAGTCTTCTGTCTCCAGACACGTCCACACATGCAGACTTGAGACAAAAGTTTTTTATCTCAGTCTCCGTGTTACCCATTCGAATGGGAAACAGAAAACACTTTATTTTGTCTTCAGAAACACAGAAATTTCTCAGCCGACTAACTGGAGACATCGCTGGATACAAATGGCAACACTACGGAGACAGTCGGCCGACAATGTTTCCACAGACAAATCGCCATATGTGGAAGAGGCTTTACGGGACACTCTGCATATTCTATTAGGTACAGTATAAAATGTTTAGGTCAAGCCACATAATAATTACCAAATCTCCTTGGCCCAGGTATGCAAGGAGCTGAGATCAGTTGGGAGGTCCGAGGTTCGAGCCCTCAGCTACTCTACCCCTCGCCACTGTGAGACGGGGCTCCCTCCCCCCCTCACACAGTTCACAGATGAGGAGGTTATGATGAAAGAATCAGGTACACCTGCCTTTTGAATAGAAAATTATTGAACTTCCTACTTGTTTATTTACTATGAACCATAATTGTATAATAAATCATCTGCGTTGTTAATTTTGAAATTTAAAATATTGCTAGTTGTTTTATTGATTGTTGGCGGGGCTGTATTTAGTTGGGTTTATGGTACAGCATTGACGAAAATCATAACCAATTATTAAAATGTGATGTCAGGAATAATCAAAAAATATGATTCAAAGCCACAAGAGGCTTTAATCAACAAATTTTAAAAATTGGGCGATCAAATCATGTCGAAAAATATGAATGATCATATCATGGCAAAAATAAATATTTGATGATAATTATTGATCCCTTTGAAGGTTTTAAACTAATTTTTTTGAGATAAGTTGGAACAAAACTGTAATCAAAAGCTTGTTTACCAAAACATTCTTGGGAAGAAAAGTGCATGAGAGTATCAAAAAGTTTGCTTTTGCAATAGATCTTGGGTATACACAGATCGAGGGGTGTCTAATCATGTTTACACTGTGCAAGTTGAAATTAGAAATACTACAATAACTTATAAACAAAGTAGGAACATACCAACTCGTCTTTGACTCGCTCTTGTGTTCAATCCATGTAAGCCAGGCTTACATGGCCTTTTTAAATATTATATGTTAGTGTTACCATTGACTATACACAAGTTACCCATCGTGCGTTGCTGTGCTTAACAACTATTATTTTAAAGTGTAATCTGTGGTTTACGATAAATTCAAAAAAATATACCAAGAACAAAAATATAATATTTTATATTTACTTGAATGCCGGTGCATGATTAATGTTTTTTCTTTTATCATTAGGTGTATTATCAAGTTTTAGGCCTACCAATTCTAGAGCGTGCAACATACAGTGTCCGTGTGAAAAGCATGCATTTTCTTAATTTAAACTGGCGATTAGGGATGCCCTGGTGTCTTAATGGTGATTGCGATAGCTGGACGCAGAGGAAATTGTAGCTGCTTGAATTCAAAGGATAATTTGGAAGAAATCGTTGGTATTCTTGGGATTAAAAGTATTTTTCTTAGGGTTGCCATAATCCCGGATTTCCCCGGAGATTACCGGATTTTTAGGTTCAAAATTTAGTTCCAGGGGATTTCTGCAAATAGTGAGAAATCTCCTCTTTTTTTACTCTCTATTATTTAAAATACATTTTATAACGGCACTTTTGGAATAAAATAAATGTTTGTGTTTGCAAATATTGTTATGCAATGACTGAAAAATGCAACTCTTGTACTCTACTACTGTTTTTTTTATTCCTTGTTAGTTTCACTTTGGCCAGCAACGTCCTTAGTTTATCGTCTGTTTCATTGCTCCCAGTCCTTTAAATCGCGTCTGCCGGCCAGTCCGAAATCCGAAAGTATCCGTGTTCACTACCAAAGCCGAACCAAATCTAGCAGACAGAGAGCTTTTTGTTTACGTTATTTGTTATTTTTAGTGGGATGTAACAAACAAGATGCAAATTTTATTGCTTACCATATTTGAATATTGACATTGTAGCACAAATATTGAACAGAAACAGTATGGATTAATTAACAGAAACAAATGACGTCACTGACCCCAATGTCAATGAGCCTACTAATAGCCAGTACCGGTAACAACTGGTTTGGACGTTTTTTGATCAGTACCGGTAACAACTGGTTTGGACGTTTTTTGATAGTTCCATTTAAATATTTAAAAAAACATGTTTACTTTCGGGCCTGTGACATATTTCTTTCATCTGTATGACCCATACCGTTTCTGTTATAATATTTGTGCTATGTAGGTATACAATTTTGCTAGCCCCTATACTTTTTATTTACTGGAGTGGAGGCCGCCAGCCAAAATCTCCTCTTTTTTACAAATTACCATATGGCAATCCTAATTATTCTCCTTTGAACTGACCACTGATGATTGTTGCTTCAATCAAGTTTCGTATCCTTTTTTATATCGTCAGTCTGGTTTTGGTTGCACAGCTTGGGTGGATTTAAGTTTTGCATTAGTATTATTGGAGTTCCTTATTTTAATGACAGAAAGTGTGGTGGCATTCCTGGTGGCTTTGTTGAGTTTAGAAATTCAATGGGATGGTTGACAGCTTGCTCCTCATCCATTACACTGTGTCAATTGATCTATATCCTACCACAGATAATAGAACACCATTGGTTCCTAAGTCTATGATTCTACTAACTCTCCCAGCAATTTTAATTGAATTTGTTGATTTAGCTTGTTAACATCATCATTTTTAGGGGTCAAAATTGCATGTTCGCAAAGCCACTCTAGATCTTTAAAATTTTTTTATAAACCTGGGAATGAATTTTCTATAACAGATTGAATATTTGGTTGCATTTTACAGAAGTTTGAAGAAAACAAAATCTCTTTTGTGGTTTGGTCTATTTAAATTTTTCCATGCCCAATGCCCAATAGTTGTTTAGAAAATTATTCTGCAACTGTTTCTTTCAGTAAATGCACAGAGATGTTCGTTGAAACAGTAATTTTTCAACATAGTACCATAAATAAGATGCTTATATGCATGGGTTAAGCTTGTCAGCAAGGGTTCATAGTACATGAAAATATGCCACTAAAGGTAGACCAACATCTTAATAGTTCAGTCAAAATATATAAATTAATGACCAAACCTCAAAAAAATTTCCGAAAGTTTTTTCTAGGTATTCACATATTTCTAGGCACTTAGGGAAGATTATACCAAAAGTCCCCATGAATATGAGGCAAGCTCTAGTGGCTATTAGCAAAAACAGGGCCCATTATTTTGTTTTTGAATAAAATCTCGAGAACCGTTTGTTGGAGCTAAAAGTGACCATATACCAAATAAAGGATTATTAAATGTCCATCAAAAATGATATTTACACTTTTATTTTATTTATTATTTATTTATTTATTTATTTTATTTATTATTATTTAGTCACTAACAAGACTACAAGATCGCGCCACTCATCCTACACTCATCTTCATTCATACTTGGCTTAAAATACCTACTATGTATGGTCGCCATTTCATTGAACAGTATTAACAGTATTATTCCTATTGGTTACCAAGTTATATCGCACTAAAATACGGCGTTTTTTCTCAAACTGTCTGTACTTTAGTTTGCACCATTGTTCGTACCCCGACAGTTCTTACTATACACTCTTATTAACTTTATAATTATTACTAACCCTCTGGGATGGATCCCTTTTGATGGATCTGCATATTTAATAGTGGAGCATTTAAAAGCTGCTGAATGTACAGGTGTGCTGAAATTGTGGTTTATTTGGACCAATCCAAAAGTAAGATAGTTTTCTGTACTCTATTCTGAGGTAACAGAGTGGCACTATATTTAAAATCATGACTAATCATGCAGAATGCTGTGATTATTCACAACTACAAAACAGAAGGTGAAAGTAAACATCTGCTTTTAAATTATATTTATTTGTAAACATTGTAGTTCCAAAATTATGACATTAGACCCCTTAAAACCCTCTGGGACGGAGTCCTTTTGACGGATCTACACCAAACTTCACACAAACCATCCTAGAATAATGCCTAAAAGTTTCATTACAATCTGTCGAGCGGTTTTGGAGGCCATAGGCAACATACATATCGATTATCTATACACACTTCCTCTTTTATAGATTTAGATGAATAAATATACCTACTGTAGGTAGGATAAAAGTTTGCTTTAGAAATATAATCAGTTCGATATTATTTGTTTTTGTTACTATATTTATCATTATTTAAGGTTCAGTTGAGGTAAGTGCCTTACATAAATTTACTTTACCTAACCTGCCATGTTAAACTTCCCTATCCCAAGCGTGATGTATACAACTTCTTTACTTCACTAGTGAACTTAAAAACTACTCAACTAAAACTCAACTCAACTACAACTCAACTCAAAAACTCAACAAAAAAAACTCAACTCAACTTAAAAAATTACAAGCTGCTATACCCGTGCTTTGCAACGGAAAGAACATGTGACCTAGAGAGCTATTAAAGTGGTGCTGATGTTTTAAAATACAGCAACTCTATGATTTAGTTTGAAAATATAAACTGATTTAAAAGCGTAAACCTACTTACTTTCAAACCCCTACTTTTGATGTTAATAGATCCTTTAGAATACGACAACATACCTTAGTGTAGCAATAGCATCAATTATTGCTTCATATTGATGCTTTATGAATAACATGTTTTACCATTTTCTTCAATTTTATTCAAGCCTCTTCACATGTAGCATACTATAGGCTATAAATAAATAAATGAAACTTTGAGCAATACTTTACAAAACGTATACAACCTCACTTTAAAACCAAACATAGCCCTCCTCGATCTACATAAAGCGTCACAAACATCTTATTCAAGTAAATAAACAAACACCAGTTCATTGTACTGACCAGCTGTTTCATTAACTAAATTAAATTAAATCATGTAAACATTGGAAGTATGCCAGGCGTAGCCCTTTGGAAATCAGCCTGTGGGGCAGAGCCCTGAGGAAATCCGTCCATATCAATACTTTTTGGCAAATCTACACACTCTAAGCTTCATTTTGGTGTGCCATATGCCTATATTTTTATTCGGTAAATGACCTTAACTTTTTACATAAAATTTGATTGTATCACTTTAATAATATAATAGATACCTCTATGGAGCCAACGTTTAAAGCTAGAAATCAGCTGTGCACTTGAATTTTATTGTTATGCTTTAAAGAATTTTCCTAACCTATAGCTTTTGTTTGTAAAAGAACGTAACTGTTACAAGATGAGTGAAATGGATAATGAAAAATATTGTACCCAACCCCCTGTATATTGTCGGGTCAGGTAAAATCTTGTATGTTACAGTTACGCAAGAGCGTGTTTAAATCACTTAGGTGAATTATGCTACTCGCTTCCGCTCGTTGCACAACATTCACCTGCTTGATGTAAAAACGCTCTTACTACTCTTGTAAGGTAAATAGCTATTACCCAACCCGCCATGTTAAACTTCCCTACCCCAAGCGTGATGTAAACAACTTCTTTACTTCACTCGGTGAAGTAAGGAAACCCATTCAAATAACATTGAGTGCTCAACTTAATAAAATATACCTGTAATCAATAAAAACAGTTCACTTAAAAACAAACCAGTTTATATATTGTGTAGATTAACTTATTTACCCCGTCCTGTATATTGTGGGGACATGAAACATATTGTACCCCCTGTATATTGTCGGGTTGGGTAAAATCTTGTACGTTACATGTTACGCAAGAGCATGTTTACATCACTTAGGTGAATTATGCAACTCGCTTCACTTGATTGAATTAAGTAATTAAGTAAACTTAAATAAAATCAAATTAAGTAAACTCAAGTAATAAGATAGATAGAATCTTATTATACCGTAAATAATTTCAAACATTCTTGTCCGTTTCAGACACAAGTATGTCCTCATTTCATACTTTTAATCCTGATACTTTGCTTATAGTTGCCAAACTAGCAAATGAAGTGATTGCTCCTCTCGTCAAAAAGATGGATGATGATCATAAATTTGATCCGAAAGTAGTGGAAGCTCTATTTGAAAATGGGGTAAGTCCCATCCTACACAGCTGTTGGAAAATAGAATTTATCCATAAAACATTCTAACAGTTAACCCATTGGCGCCGACTTACGAGCGTTACTCGTACGGCCGCTGCAGGCCCGGAGGCCGACTTACGAGAGCCGCTCGTGTCACTGCTAGGCAGCGCCATCTTTTATTTAGTTATTATTATTTTTCGCCCTTTTTGTTTCTTCTTACTATTATAATGTTTATTACTATCTTGCTTCTTGATTTGCGTATTTACACATTTATTTTAGCGAATAACAAACAATTTTGTGTTGCCATGGAAACCAAATATCACCAAAAATCAGCTGCGGTAAGGTAAACAAACAATTTTTTTTTAATGTTACTACTTATAAAAGTACACAACTTTTGATTTTTCTACGTAGGGAATCGATTGACCTTTATAATAGTAGTGTTATTTGGTGTCTGGATTAATCTTGGAATTTGTATATCAAGTTTACTTTCTAAATATTGTTTTTAAAATTTTTATTTTTATAATCTTTATATTATATATTTTTTTTGTTTAGAACTTTGACTATCCAATTAATACTTTTCTGTAGACAATTTTACTGTGAACAAAATGGTGAAAGAATTATTAATTTATTACCTAAGGTTTTCTTTCTATAGCAGTTAGAGTAAAAGTCTACAAATTCGGTAAAATTAATTGCCGCCAGAGGGTGCTGCAGGTAGCGGATTAATTCCTTCCCCAATGGGTTAAACAGCCTCTAGTAAGATATAGGCATTTCGATTTTTAAGTTTATTCTATGTATTTTGCATGTAGCATATATATTTTAAAAAACATGTTTTACATTTTACTTTAGTCAACATTAGCAAACATTATTGATACAAGAACGGAAAGTAAATAGAATCAATAATCAAGAGTTTTATTGCCGTTGCATTTTACAAGAAATAGACATAGTCAACAGAAATAAAAACTAAAACTATAAAAACGATAATAAATTCAATAAGTAAACTTTTCATTATCATTACAGCATTTAAAATTTTTTTAAAGAATATTCATGTGTTGCCGCCTATAAATACATAAACTTGTATTTCTTACTGTTGTTTTTTCTTTTAACAACACTTACTTGTGGCATGAACCTGTGTCGTAACACTCACTAAGAAGTTACTATAATCTCAAATTAATTAAATAAAGACCATCTCGTGCTGAAATGGCAGTGCTTTTCAGGAGTAATCTTCATTATTTACCATTACTAGTATCAATTCCCTAATTCCCAATTATTAATACAAATCCCTATAGAATAAATGTATTATGTACCTACTTTAATTTTTCTGTCTTTCTTTACCTGCTTTTGAGTCATACAAAAAAACCTTTACATTCTTATAGGATTACTATAAAACACAAAACTACTAAAGTATTTTCATTATCTCCACAAAATGTAACAATACAGAGAAAATATATGTTTTGTCAAAACCAATGTACCTAAATAGAGCTATATTCTTTCAATATACCTCATAACTTGTGATTTTTGTTTGCAGTTGATGGGGCTTGAAGTTCCGACGGAATATGAGGGTACAGGAACTGGTTTTCTTGCATCAATGCTTGTGGTTGAAGAACTGGCAAAAGTAGATCCTTCAGTCAGTGCTTTAGTTGACATCCACAATACATTAGTAAATGCACTGATTATTAAAGTTGGATCTGAGGAGCAGAAGAAGAAGTATTTACCCTTATTGTCAAGGAAATATGTGAGTCTATAATTGTAAACATATTTTATCACAACTAGCTTAGTACCGGTAAACAAAGTCAAATTAAAGACATATCCCACTTACCTTGATGGTTAAAACTGTAAAAGAATTCTAATTTATGCAATAAAAGTACATGAGGAAGATTAAATTCTTAAAAAAAAATCGTTTTTGACCTCTTTTTCCAAGTATGAGTATTTTTTTAAATCTTTTCCAAAGTATGATTTCAAATATCCAAAAGATCTGGTGTCTGTTTGTTTATTAAACACAGTCTACAAAGGAATACATTTGAGGGAGGAACTTTTTTTACATGTGACTTTGATGAGGACTAAGCAACAAACTGTATATCTTTTTGTAATAATTTAGCTTTTAATTTAAACTGTTGTGAGCAAAGTAATAACGGGTTGTGCTTGTACAAGGTGGCGCAGATAGATCGGATGGTTTTGAAGTGTACTGTACGTCTGGAGGGGGAAGCCAGGTGTTTGGCGGTATTCGTCCTATGGTGGGGGGGATGGGAAGTTTCAGTTGCAGTCAGTCACGATGGCTACATGGTCCGTTGAGCATCGTGTTTTCGCAGTGGAAGAGTTTATACGCAATAACAAATCAATTGTTGCTGACGCGTGCCTTTTCATCGGCGTTTCAACATCCCACCTAGCGGTAGTGTTCCCAAGCGAGATACAATATTGAGTTGGGTATGGTTGGGTGCATAATTTCTGCACTACTGGTTCATGTGCTGCAAAATGGACGCCTAGACCTCGAACCGTAAGAACGCCTGAGAACGTGGAGCAGTCTAGAGAATTCTAATTTATGCAATAAAAGTACATGAGGAAGATTAAATTCTTAAAAAAAAATCGTTTTTGACCTCTTTTTCCAAGTATGAGTATTTTTTTAAATCTTTTCCAAAGTATGATTTCAAATATCCAAAAGATCTGGTGTCTGTTTGTTTATTAAACACAGTCTACAAAGGAATACATTTGAGGGAGGAACTTTTTTTACATGTGACTTTGATGAGGACTAAGCAACAAACTGTATATCTTTTTGTAATAATTTAGCTTTTAATTTAAACTGTTGTGAGCAAAGTAATAACGGGTTGTGCTTGTACAAGGTGGCGCAGATAGATCGGATGGTTTTGAAGTGTACTGTACGTCTGGAGGGGGAAGCCAGGTGTTTGGCGGTATTCGTCCTATGGTGGGGGGGATGGGAAGTTTCAGTTGCAGTCAGTCACGATGGCTACATGGTCCGTTGAGCATCGTGTTTTCGCAGTGGAAGAGTTTATACGCAATAACAAATCAATTGTTGCTGACGCGTGCCTTTTCATCGGCGTTTCAACATCCCACCTAGCGGTAGTGTTCCCAAGCGAGATACAATATTGAGTTGGGTATGGTTGGGTGCATAATTTCTGCACTACTGGTTCATGTGCTGCAAAATGGACGCCTAGACCTCGAACCGTAAGAACGCCTGAGAACGTGGAGCGTGTGAGACGCAATGTCAATACGAGCCCATGTCGACCAACAAGAAGTCATCCTCAAGCTCTTGGAATGTCACGTCGGAGCCTTCAAGGATTCTTAACATGTGTTGTTCCTCAGGGGTCGATACTGGGCCGTTCATAATCTATGTTAATGACCTACCTCATGTCTCAAATATGGAACTCTTTCAGTATGCCGCCGATACAATGGTGCTATGTACGGCCCCCAGTATCGACTCCCTGCGGCACACACTCGACAGGGAGGTACAAGCTCTCAGAGACTGGTTCCAGGCGAATGGGTTGGTTATGAATGATGATAAAACTCAGCTTATAGAGTTTAGTTCTAATAATAATCAATATAAAACAGATAAAATTACATCAAAATCTAAATTGCCACTGCAGCAAAATATGAATTTTTTAGGTATTACTGTTAATGAAAATCTTAACTGGAAATCACAAGTTGTTAATTTGATCAAACGATTAAACCGCTGTATCTTCTCTCTTCGCACAATCAGACAAGCTGTTAACTTGAAGACTCAGCTTAGTTATCATGCTTATTTTTTTTCAATAATGACATATGGTATTCTGGTTTGGGGAAACTTATGCCAAACTTATGCCACTCCAACAAAATATTCAAACTTCAACAAAAAGCAATTAGAATTAATGGGCGAGTTCCTCGTAGAACTCCTTTTAAAACTATTTTTCAAACATTTTCAGTTTTAACATTTTATGATCACTATATTTTAGAAATTTCAAATTGGGTTAAAGACAATCTGTCCTCAATCATGACCCAACCCTTTCATTCCCATCACACTAGATTTAAGAGTTATATTAACCCTGAAACCCATAGATTAGATAAATTTCATTCGTCTCTTCAATAGGCCCACAAGTTTCAAATAAGTTACTGCTCCACATAAAAAATAAAAAATATTGATAGTAATACACAGTTCAGATCCCCCCTGAAGACCTGGTTAAAAACAAAAATTTTTTCTATTGAATGTTATTTAAATAAGTTAGATTAATAATTTAGTAAGACATTTTTTGTTATTTCTTAGTTTTAGTTATTATCCTGTATATGACACTATGTCCTGTTAAATGATGTAATTACTGTACATGTAATGAATAAATTAAAAATAAATATATATATATTAAACAAAGAACTGAAATTCCACCCCTATAAAATCATGGTGGTGCAGAAGATTCTCCCAAAAGACCATCTTCAAAGGCTTCAGTTTAGCCAACGGATGTTGGAGTTATTAGAAGATGAAAACCTGATTATCATGATGTCTGATGAGGCTCACTTTCACGTTAACGGCTATGTCAACAAGCAAAATTTCCATTACTGGGCCGACACTAACCCAAGAGACCTACTCCAACGGCCTCCATAGTGACGAAGTGACGGTATGGTGTGGGGTTTCTAAGGTAGGGATAATTGGGCCTTACTTTTTTGAAAATGAAAGGGAGGGGTTACTGTTAGTTTGCAGCGTTATGTGAACATGATTGAAGAATTTCTTCTCCCACAACTTAAAGAGAACAATTACGACATGGACAATATGTGGTTCCAACAAGACGGGGCAACTGCACATACCGCTAGGATCTATCTATATATTAATAGGCAAGCATGTTTCTTTAAAACCTTTTTTCTCAGCTCGTGTGCATCGCAGGGAAAATCTACGCATACTGTTGGAAAGATATTTTCCTGTAGATGTGCAGAATGCTTTTAAAAATTAAAATAGGCTAACAAATTAGAACAAAAAATGAATTTGAAAACTCCAAAAAATTAACATGGACCATATGGGTTGCCATGATGGTGACGAAATAACAACAAAATGTAAACAGAAAATCAAAACAAATGGAAGAAATTCCAATCACATGTTTTATTTACAGTGTGGGGAGAAAATAGAGAAGTCTGTACATTAATTATTTTTGGTTGAGTTTCGACCACAGGACGACCACTAGTATAAATAAATACGCGCTCTGTTCCCTGGCTGTTTGATTTCCCATAATGGAGATTTCCATTGGCCCCCTCGCTCACCGGACCTCATGGTATGTGACTTTTTCTTATGGGGCTATTTAAAAGCAAGGGTCTACATTAACAAACCACGGACCATTCAGAAGTTGAAGGCTTCAATTCACAACAAAATCACATCAATTCCTGGTGATGTGCTTGAGCGGGCAATGGGGAACCTTAAGGACCAACTCCAAGAATGCGTCGCTCGAGAAGGAGGGCATTTGATGGATGTAATTTATAAAAACTAACTTCACACATTTTTTTTTAATAAACTACACGTTTTGCACTTTTATTTCAATCCAATACCTTTAAAATTGACAGTTTGACAAGTATGTTAAAAGTTAAAACCACCCGATCCATGTGCGCCACCCTGTATAAAAAAAAACAAACAAAAACTACAAACTTTTTAACTCTTACCGTCTCCCCATAAAGCCGACACTCAAAATGGTGTAGTTTTTTACCACTTTTGTTTGGAGTCTAAAGTTAACTTTTACTTTGAATGTTGGGGTTTGGTTGTTTTTGGTTAATTGCTCCATACTGACCACCACTTTGCTATCAAATAGTAATGGTTATTATTGATTACCACAGCATTGGTACACATTTCATATCATACCTGCTGGTAGAAGTAATTAATTATAAGTGAATGTATTCAGTTTAAAATGTTCTAACCAGATTTTAAAAATATGAGACTTTTTATTTCTGCAAATATAACAGGATCAGGCTGACTGGCGTGAGTTATTGCAATACAGTAACACCATACCACCACCCAAACAGAGCTTAAACACATACACAGCTAAAAATACTTAACACAATTATGAAACACAACTGGAATGAGATTTGTTTGGACCCTGTTATAAACCAAACCCTCTTTTCTCTTTGGACTAAAAATTAATATTTGAGAGAGTGGCACCTATGTTCTATCTACTTTTATCTTTATATGTGTGATAATTTTAGCCTGGCAGTTTCTGTCTCTCCGAGCCAACCTCTGGGTCAGATGCATTTGCATTAAAAACTGTTGCCAAAAAAGATGGAAGCGATTACCTTATTACTGGATCAAAAATGTGGATATCAAACTCTGATCTCGCTGGAGTTTTTCTTGTGTTTGCTAACGCCAATCCTGCTGTAGTGAGTATTATGTTACCTTAAATATTGGTCCTTCTATTCCAATAAAAAACTGTTCTCAACATATATTGGTTTTTTAGATTTTGTAAAAATAACTTTTTCTAAAATAACTTTTTTTTTATACAAAAAGGTCAGTAAAACCATGATGACCTTTAGATACTAACACACGGACCCACATGAACTTCGGAGTTTACAATCGAGACTGAACTTTCCTTGGTTTTTATCTTAATCTTATTGTAAAGTCAACATAGACCATTAAAATAAGATTGAAAAAATTAGTGTTTTGCTTAAAAATATAGTTTAAAGTAACTCTACCTGTAAAATCTCGCAGAGTTCATTAACTGTAGTGTTAGGCTACTATCTTTTTTAGCGAATTTCCTTAGGGAAGTAGCTATTACCGTAGGTGGCACAGTAAGACCTAGGCCCGGGACCGATTTACTTTTTCATTTTGATGTCCCCAGAGGCCAGAAACACCATTCGTTCAAATTTATATATATATACTGTATATATATCCATGAACTCGATAACTTGAGTATTTTTTTATGAAATTTGGTTTAAAGGTACAACCAAACTACACTACTACCTACTACTACTGGTTTAAAGGGCAGGATAAACTTGAATGAGATTGCGAACTAGCATGATCGGAACATGGGAACGGGGCTTTACGGGGGGTTTAATGGGGTAAAAATTTATTTTTCTCATCTTTGGCCCTCAAAACACAATGTTTCTTAATTTCTCTCTAGACCTTTTTAAAGAGCTTAAAGAACAAATAATTGAGTATATCAAATGCATTTTTGTACGGTTATTGGTAACGGAGAAAATTTAAAAAAATTTAAATTAAGATACCCCCGCTGCAGCAAACCTGCAGACTAAGCGAATTTCCATTTGCCTGATTGGATTTACACTAAAATGTCTCCTTAAAAATATCACATTTATTCCCTATTTAAATAGAATCAGTTTAACACATACTTAGGTTTGCTGCAACAGGGGGGTAAAAGTCTTTTTTTATGTAAATTGTTAATAGTTAGAAAGAAATAAAAACATTTTCCAAATTCGGGCAAAATATGTTAAAAACAAGCAAACTACCTACAACAGTTTACTTATTCTCCATAAGAATAACATGAGAATTTTAAATTTAAAATTTTTTGGAATTTTCTCCGTAACCATTAGGCGCATTATAACGCTTCAATATACTAAATTATTTGTTTTTTAAGATCTACAAAATTGTTTGAAAAGTAATTGCAAAATTTTATGTTTTTTGGGTCAAAAATGGGAAAAACCCATTTTTACCCCATAAAAGCCCCCATAAATCCCCGTTCCCATGGTCCGATCATGCTGGTTCGCGAACTCGTTTGAATAAACGTAGGTTTACACGTTTGTACCAAATTTTATCATAATCGGATTATTTTTGCTCGAGTTATCGCGCTAACGGACACACACATATATATATATAGGTATATATAAATATATCTCTATATCTATAAAAGAGGAACTATGTATGTATGTGTGTGTGTGTATATACGTTATGGACTCCGAAACCGCTCGACAGAGTGTAATGAAACTTTCAGGCATTATTAAGCATCTTTCAAGGATGGTTCGAGTGAAGTTTGGTGCAGATCCGTCAAAAGGGCTCAGCCCCAAAGGGTTTTAAGTGGGCCAATGTCAGACTTTTTGATCTACAATGTTTAAAAATAAATATAATTTAAAAGCAGATGTTTACTTTCACCAACTGTTTTGTAGGTTTGAATAATCACAACATTCTGTATTAGCATTAGTCATGATTTGAAATAGTGCCACAGTGTTTCTACAGATTGCAGAACAGAAAACTATTTTACTTTTGAATAAGTCCAAATGTATTAAACCCCAATCGCAGCACACCTGTGCACTTAACAACGTTTAAATTCTCTAATGTTAAATATTAAAACATAAAAACCATTATCAAAGTACTGTATTATAAACAATAAAAGGTATGACTTTTTTAAATTTATGACAACGGCTAATTTGCAACCAAAAGGTGAGTGAGCGTAGCGAACGAACATCAAACTGGAGGCGAGTTGGCGTAGCGAACGAGCTAACCTGAAAACAAGTGAGCGCAGCGAACGATTTCCAACCTTAAGGTGAGTGAGCGTAGCGAACGAACTTCAACCAGGACGTGATTGAGCCATGCGAATACTTATGAAGTTAAGCGGGGCAAAGCCCGCGGGTACAGCTAGTATATATATAAATTTGAACGGATGGTGTTTTTGGCTTCTAGGGACCTCAAAACAAACAAAAAATCGGTCCCGGGTCCAGGTCTTACCATGAGTACTACGGTAATAGCTTACTCCCTATATGGGAAATTCGCTAATATTCCCTATATGGGAAATTCGCTAAAATCCCATGTTATTCTTATAGAGAATGTTTATGGATATATTTTTTTGATCAAACTTGGCAAATTTATTTATTTTGTACTAAGCTATTAATGTTTTACTAAAAACACACTTTATTAGTTTTCTTGCAGCAGCAAACCTAGGTACTTGTTAAACCTAAAATTATTTAAATAGAATTGAAAATCAAATCAGACAAATGGAAATTCGCTTAGTCGCAGGGCCGCGTTAAGGGTCAGTGGCGCCCTGGGCAAACCCAAAAGCAGCGCCCCCTTATATATATCAGCAGTGTAGGGAGAGGAAGAGGGAAGGGGGGTTGGCTCATCAGTTCGCCTAAATTCACAGCTGGTGGGTTGGGGATTGGGATGAGTGCAATGAACTTGACAGTAGTTGCTATGCGAATGCCTCTTGTCCTGCGCCAATAGCTTATTGCACTACGCAGTGATTTGATTACTGTTCAGTACAGTACAGTGTGCTGAGTATGTTTTTCCATGGTTCCTACTATAGGCCCGTGCATATTATATATAGGCTACATTAGCGTGTTTTTTACCAGTTTTGTTTCGAGAGGGAGTTTTCAATTCCGTATCAATGGAAATACTGGTTAATACATTTCACTTTCTTTAAAACTACTTCTTGATTTTGTTTTCTTTGAGCCAACAGCTTGCGGCTCTCGGCTCCACTAGATTTTTATGCATTTTTCACTTTTTATAGGCCTACTTACTCGTATCAACACTTCTCTAGGCCTATTTATTTATTACTGGTTCACTAACTGCAGCGTGAGTGTCAACACTAACTAGTGGCTGTCACAGTTTAGGTTGTGTTGTGACTGATTTTACGACTGTGCAGCAGGCACAACACGAACACAACCTATACTCCGCGCCAAAGCTGGTGGCGGCTGAGGGATTAGGACCGCCAGGTAGGACTACATAGGTCGGACCTGCTCACCGACCTGGCCGTCCTAATCCCTCAGCCGCCACCAGCTTTGGCGCGGAGTATAGGGGAGGAGTACTGGACTCGGACTGGCGCCGCGCGGTAGTTGGTAGTTGTGACTTGTGGGGATGGGAGTGGGACTTGGAGGGAGAGGAGGGGCACGTCAACCGTAGGCATGTAGACTACAGCTGGCCTAGGTGCTATTCCCGTAATTTGCTGACGTCACCCAAATTGCAAACAAAAAAATCAGCTGATGTATTGCTATATAAGTATATATTTGTTTTGATTTGATTTTTATTGTTTTTATAATTTTTCCCAATGGTAAAATGGTGTTTGAAATCTGAGTAACGTCAGCATACGACAGGAATAGCACACCTATGTATTTTCCTTCCTCCATGCAGGCCTACCGCCCTGCCTCTGATAGTATAGTGAGTGCGCCCGGTTCACACTGCTGTCTGCCTTTCCCTGACTACTTGAGGTAGGCCTATAACCTGAAGGTCGAGTATTTTCAATTTTGTTGTACTGTATTTATTTACTTTTGTAATGAGGGAAAATCACTTAACTACAAGTTGAAATCACCCATTTTATTTTTGAGATCCCGGTTGATAAAACCCTATTTTTCCTAGTGCGGCGGTGGTTCAGGACGCCCCTCGGGCGCCCCCCACACCACCGGCGCCCCTGGGCATATGCCCAGTCTGCCCGTTTATAAAAGTGGGCCTGCTTAGTCGGCAGGTTTGCTGCGGCGGGGTATTTAACTTATAGCTATAATTATAATATAATTTTCAACCAGAGATAAAATTAAATAAAAGATTTCAACTTAAATATTTTTTAATTTATGATCAACATATTAAAAGAAGTAGAAACAATCAAATTCCTAGAAATTATTATAGACCAAAATTTAAATTTCAACTCACATATTGAGCACTTATGTAAAAAACTTTCCCAAATTATTTTTATACTAAGACGATTGTCTATGTTCTGTAGTGAAGACACATTAATTACTTAATGTATATGATTCATTAATTATTTCCAGCATTAGATATGCAACTAGAGAACCCGTGCAGCTCAATGAGCCGCATAGTATGAAACATAACTCCGAGGAAAACGTTATGCTTAAATTTGAGTAATTCTAGTTACGTCTTAGAGTTGTTTAAACACTTGTTAGAAACTAATTTTAAATATCTCTATTTGCGTCGTAAAAGGTTCATCTACGTTATTTCTGCTCACAATGGGCTCGTTGGTTTTAACTGATAAATTCTAATGAATGCTAAACGATCTGCTTTAATTCGAATTAACATGTTACAACAAAGTTTTTCCAGCATTGAGAATTGAAGAAAACTGTTGCCTTACTGATAGCCTGTGTTAAGTAATTTAAGTTTGGGTCATTTTATTTCTTTGATTTGAGACTTCCCTCTAATCAAATATTATTCATCCCACCAAGTGAATTTGTATCTGGATGGGTATCTGTTAGACCAGGCCTCTCTTTTTCTATTCTCCTCATACGCATAAGATATCTTATTATTAATTGTCTCCTCCTCACGTTTTCAATATTTCTTCTTTGAACTTGAGGCATTTTCTGTTTTTCCAACAAAACTGATTAACTGTTTAACTTGGTCTTAACCTACTCAATATTACAAACATTAATATTTACTCTCAAAAAGCTAATGAGTTTCTTTTTATAAACAGCTGTTTTTTTGTTTTTAAATTTGTTCCGTGTATTTCTTATGGGGAAACCCCGACCTTTGAGAGGGTCTCACGCCCTTAAGAGTAGGAGTTTTAAAATTTTGGAACCTTATTGCAAAACTACTTTTTGAAACGAATCTTTTGACACCTTAAAAGTTGAAATTGGTCCACAAATAAGGGAGGAGTTGCGTTAAAAAAAAACGGCTTCACGTATTATATCTATATAGATATAGATACCTATTTAGAGCTCAACTTCATTCATCAAAAACTAAACAAATGGTTAAATTACAAAAGTTTGCATTAAGAATTATTTTTAAATTTAAACCACACCAATCCTGTAAAAAAATTACCAGTTTATGACCTTTTACTCAATATATATTTACGAAACATTACTATTTTTAAAGAACAATTTTGAGAAATTCTGGAAAAATGATGAATTCCCATGTAGCACAGTTGGTTGGGCCAACGTTGGTAAATTGTGGAGCCACACAGTTGGCCAACGGTAGAAATGTCACCTCTTTAAACTGTTTTCCAACCAACCATTGTCAAACAATGGCCCAACCATCCAAAAATACTGATGGCCAACTAACCATAACACAACTGATATCCAACCAACCATTTTATTTCACACAAAAAAATAAAGATTTAGTATGAAAAGCATAATTATTAGTTGAGAAAATTGATTAAATAGTTCATAAAAACAAATTTTGAAAAAAAGCTAGAACAAAATTTTTTTGCCCAGACGGGTCTCGAACCCGGGTCCTTCGACTTATGAGCCTCTTACTTTGTCACTGAGCTATATGTGATTATTGATATCGAGAGTTTTCAAGTGCTCAAAGAGTAGCCGACAGTTGCAATGGTCGCAATACTTAAAACATTTTTGATACTACAGTATATAATATGATTCTGTTAATCTGTTTATGCATCAAGTGTAGTTGATATTTTTTTTGGAGTAAGAGAGGATACTGGTATTTGAATATAGGCAAGATTATTTAACTACCGTTAGATTATTAATGTTATTATAATTGACTGTTATATGATTAATTAATCTTTCCCCTTAAATTGTTGCAAATAAGTTAAAGAATATTAATTAAAAAATATTTGCATTATTATAATTATGTTGTGAAAGCTAGATCCAGAGAATGAAAGTCGTGTAAACTCAACTATGGACCATCGTTGGTCCAACAAAAGTATCTTTTGTTGGTCCAACGGAGTGAAAAACGGTTGGACAACGGTTGGCTTGATGTATATGATACCCAGCAATGCATATTAATGTATTTAATTAACAATGAACCAATGTTGGTCCACAGTTGTAAATATTGGTTGGCCCAACTACGAGATATACAGTTGGACAACGGTTGGTTGGTTGTGGAAGCTCCAACCAACCATCGACCAACTGTCCCACAGTTGGCCAACGTTGGCCCAACCATCTGTGCTACATGGGTTATGTGAAAAGAATTATGATTTGAGAAAATTATAAATATTTTCTTCTACTTTCCACAAAACAAAGGTTTATGACAAACATCTCTATTACAAATGGAAGAAAATTATTTAACAAATTACCAAATAATATTCAAAACTTAAAATTAAAAGAATACAAAAATACCCCCGCCGCAGCAAACCTGCAGACTAAGCGAATTTCCATTTGACTGATTGTATTTACACTGAAATGTCTACTTAAAAATATAACATTTATTCCCTATTTAAATAGAATTAGTCAATTAGTTTACCAAGTACTTAGGTTTGCTACATCAGGGAGGGTAAAACTGTTTTTTTTTGTAAAATTTTAATATTTAGTAAGAAATAAAAACATTTTCCAAATTTGATAAAAATATGTTCATAAACAAGCAAACTACAACAGTTTACTTATTCTCCATAAGAATAACATGGGAATTTTAAATTTACAATTTTTTGGAATTTTCTCCGTAACCATTAGGCGCATAATAATGCTTCAATATACTAAATTATTTGTTTTTTAAGCTCTACAAAATGGTTTGGAAAGAAATTGCTAAATTTTATGTTTTTTGGTTCAAAAATGGGAAAACCCTATTTTTACCCCATAAAACCCCCCGTAAACCCCCATTCCAATGGTCCGATCATGCTGGATCGCGAACTCGTTCAAATAAACGTAGGTTTACACGTTTGTACCAAATTTCATCAAAATCGGATCATTTTTGCTTGAGTTATCGTGCTGACGGACACATATATGTGTATATATATATATAAATAAATATATATATATATGAATTTGAACGGATGATGTTTTTGGCCTCTAGGGACCTCAAAACGAAAAAAAAATCGGTCCCGCGTCCAGGTCTTACCATGAGTACTACGGTAATAGCTTATTCCCTATATGGGAAATTCGCTAAAATGAAAACAAATCCTTACTCAAGATCCGATCTATTCTATTGAAGACTTCAATGAAAAATGCATCAAAATTTTTAAATGAAATTATAAAGAGTTAAACTTAAGTAAAAAATTAATTAATTCCCAGACGGCACAAGATATCTACCAGATATCTATTTGATATCCAAAAATATCTAAATGGATATCCAGGAAAATCCATCAGATATCCGTAGATATTTTATGGATATCCATGGGATAGATAGCTGTCACAAACATATCCAAATTACGGATATGTTTGGACATCTCATGGATATCCAAACATATCTCAACATATTCTTGGATATTGTACGGCTATACAATTGATATCTATTTGCTTTATTAACATATCCAAACACATCCACAAGGCCACACTAAAAAAACAGGCCGTAATGCTCATCAAGCATGACGTCACGATAGAAGACGGCAATGACGTAATTTTGCCGTTTGTGATCAGCTGCTTGTTTTAATCTTTCATTGGAAAATAAATAAATAAATAAATACTTATACGTCATAGCCGTCTTCTATCGTGACGTCATGCTTGACGAGCATTACGGCCTGTTTTTTTTAGTGTAGCCTTGCACATCCACCTTGTCCCAATTATATCCCATGAATATTTTTGGATATCTATTGGCTTTGTACTGTTGATTCAATGTATATTGTCAAAAGACAATAAAGTATTTATTTATTTATATTGAATGCAGGTATTTACACAAAAATGTATACCTAGGAGTCGGGACCACGTAAGTTTGCAGGTGAGGGAGGAGCCTATTTACTATATGATTTTTAATTAACCAATGAGAACCGTGCGGTGTTGCCAAATCTAATAATACCAGCTGAGTTGAAAATATTGCTTAGTATTTTAATTAGTGTTGTAAACGGGCGATGTGGCAACGTTACACTAGCCTTATCTTGTGATTGGCTGCCACCAACTGCAAACTTACGTGGTCCCGACATGTTTATTTTCACATGTTTATTTTTGCTCTACTTAATCTATACTATTAAGCTATATAAAAATCTAATGGTGTCTGTATGTGTATTACTAATAGGCGCAAAAACTACTAAACTTAAGACTGGGCTTAAATTTTACAAAAATATATCTACCATACCAAGAATGGTAATATGACTATTCACACTTCAATACTGACCATGGATTTTGCTCCTTTGGCTTTAAAAGTTCTGAGGTGAGGATTTAAAAAATAAATATTGATTGGTCTCAATGGTTGCAATAAGAATACTCAGAATTTGCTTCGACAGTTTCAATTTAAACAAGAAGAACTGCCAAATTGTATTTTCCACAATTTCAGACTGCTGATCCATTGAAATTAAATATAATACAAGTGGGATTATAGATAAATATATGCCGATGCTTGATGGCAAATCTGTGCGTGCATACCTTCAATTCGAGACCTCAATCTTGAAAATCGGTAGGGTAAAAGAGCCAAACAAACTCGGCAAAGAAAAACCAAATTTAACCCATTAAGAAATACATGGGGAGCGAATTTCGTTTACCTATACACCGAGTGGGATTATGGATAAATATATGCCGATGCTTGATGGCAAATCTTTGCGTGCATGCCTTCAATTTGAGACCTCAATCATGAAAATCGGTCGGGTAGAAAAGCCAAAAGAACTCGGAAAAGAAAAACCAAATTTAACTACCATAAGAAATACATGGGGAGCAAATTTCGTTTACAAATAAGCCGTGTGGGATTATAGATAAATATGCCGATGCTTGATGGCAAATCCGTGCGTACATACCTTCAATTCGAGACCCCAATCATGAAAATCGTTCGGGTAGAAGAGCCAAATAAACTCGGAAAAGAAAAACAAAATTTTTTTAATACCTAAGATTTTACACAATTATGCGGTTGGTATAACTTTATCATAGATCATTAATTCTAAAACTAGGCCTATGTCAATGATTGTGAAAATAAAAAAAGATTCTATAAACATTGCTGTATCCACTCAGGCTCCTGCTTTCAATTTTTTTCAAGTTATGAAAATAATGTTATTGATATATTTTGATGCAAACAGTAAGAAAATTACAATATATAGATGTTTTGTATGAATTTGGAAGCTACTTTTTATAAATTTGAAACTGATGTTTTGCTTATTTCTTTAGCTGTCACTTATCCTTTTCAAAACTGAACTTTTTTAATGTAAGACATTATTATAGACAAATGAGCTTCAACAAAGAAATCTGTTGGTTGATTTTATGGAAGATCTCAAAATAACTTTTTATGATTAAGTGTAATGCGAATTTTCCAAAAATAAATATCCCAATAAATTTTGGAACTGAGACCAACGTTTTTTGTTACTATGTAATATAATAGATAACCGGCAAATGATAACTTTTGATAACCTTTATCTGACTATCTTAGTTCTGATTTTCACAGTGAGATAGTCCAGTCCAGACTTTATTGCAAAATAAAATATCAGACCTGTCAAAATATGTTTTTAAAAGGATTAAACTTGTTTATATTGTACAACTTATCAACCTTTTATTTCATTGTTTACAAAAATATTGTTTTCTGTTAATTGTTTTAAGCCTATTGTGATGAAGCTCTATAGAAGGCCTATTGTTTCCCTAGTGTAGTAGTTGTTGTGCCTTTAATAATTACTAGTGTCCCTGTTGCTCGAATTTGAGCAATTGCTAAATATTACAGGCGTTATTTTAAAACGAATAACAGTAATAATTTCTGATGACTTTAAAAGATTCAACTCAAAAGGTTATGGAAATACTCAAGATGTTATAACAGATCGATATAATCAACATTTCTTGTAAATATCTTATCATTTTTCAAAAGCTAATCTTGTTTTTTAATGTTTTCTACAACCTTACTCATTACAACCTTACTAAGCCGCATTAGGTTGTCCATAATAACAATTGTAAATAAAAAATAAAAAAATATTTCTATTTCTTTTCCTTGGTGGTGTTCCATAGAACATAGTCATAACTTTCCTATGTTTCCAGGGGTGCCCAGAAGAGGTGCATGGTGCAACTTGCGCCATCAGAATTTTTGGGGGGGCATGACTTTTTGGGTGGGATTTTTATTTTTGTTAAAGATTTTATTCCAGCAAAAACTTACAGGAAAATTAAAAAACAATTAGTTATTAGAATCATACGCAACAATACTGTTTATTTAAATTTAAGCCCCTTTAATCAGGATTACCAACGTCAAGTTTGCTGTTTAGACCAACACCATAATTTTCACGTCAATCCGTAAATGTATTGCTCTGGTTATGAGGATGGTTGGTAGGCCTAAAGGCTCAACTGGCAGCCCTGTCTTGTCACAGCCATTAGTAGATTATGAGTAAGACAACATTCTTCTGAATCGTGTCTTTATTACATTGTACCTTATAATATTTTGCATGAATCACGATTAATTAATTAACTATTTAGTTACTCATTGCTTTTGACAATTATTACATTGTGTAGCATAGTTATTTTAATACTTACAGTAGGCCTACAAAAGGTTACTTAGTTTTTATCAAATGACACTGTATATAAAACTACTTAGATAGAGCCAAAGTTTGTTCCAAAGTTTAATGATGCAAGACCCCGACATTATAGTATATTTAAGTTAACGCTAAGTTTTTATAATTTCACAATTAATTTATTTAGGCCTGTAATGATAAACACCTCAGATTAATAAGGTTTTAATCAACTAAAACTGTACTACAACAAGTATCCTAACATTTTGTGTTTTGACTAAATGTAAACAAAGATTAAATCATATGTTTTACAATACAATAGTTTTGAACAAATTAAACATGGAACAGAAAGAAGTCAAAATATTATGACATTCTTCCCGGCTTCATTTTGACAAATCAGACGATGTAGAAGTCAGGTGGTCTGCGTTCTCGACAAGGTCGCCGCTTTTGAGCCGTTTGTATACTTCCATTTGATTGAGAGGTTGATTGATTTGATGGATCATCAGGTTCTCGAACTTGATCAATATCTGTTTCATGATCTATGGGCGATCCGTTATCCTTCCCGTAAGGAGCCAGGTGCCTCAAGGAAACGGTTGATTCTCTGCCATCTCTTGAACAGATTCTGGCGTATTGAGGACCGGCATTGACTAGATCCACAACTTCTACTGCAGGTGAATACTTGCTGACATGGTTGAACTTGCCACATGGGTAAGGATTGGCCATAAAAGGATTTCCTCATGTGGTTGAACATCCTCTCATGTGGAGTAGTGTTTGTGGCAGTACAAAGCAAACTGCGTATGGAGTGCAGCACCTCTTCTAACACTTTTTCCCATTGACTAACATGCAAACTGTGAGTTGTCAAAGCAAGGTTCACTGTCTTCCATATGATGCCGTTATACCTCTCAGCCTGTCCATTTCCTCTGGGGTTGTAGGGCGTTGTACGACTGGATACGATTCCACAGGAGTTAAGAAATTGTTGAACCTCTTGAGACAGGAAAGAGGTTCCTCTATCGAAGTGAACATAAGAAGGCATTCCAAATAGATAAAAGAGACTTTGTAAGTGTTTGATTACTGTCGATGAAGCCATGTCAGCACAAGGAAAAGCGAACGGGAATTGAGAAAATTCATCTACAACAGTTAGTATGTACTTGTTTCTAGTTGAAGATGGCAAAGGGCCCTTGAAGTCAATATTCAGTCTTTCAAAAGGTGCTGTTGCTTTGATTAATTGCCCTTGAAACTTACAGAATCTCGGTTTCAACTTGGCACACACCGTACAAGATGAAGTCACCTTCCTAATATCGTCAAGTGAAAATGGGAGATTTTTTGTTCTAACCCAGTGATGGAGTCTCGTGACACCCGGATGACACAGTGAATTGTGAATGTCTATGAGACTAAGGGTTCCTGTAACAGAACAAACACGAGAGAGAGTATCGGCAGTTGAGTTCTCTACACCCGGTCTGTATACTATATTGTATTTGTAACACGAAAGTTCCATGCGCCATCTTTGGTTTTTTTCATTTTTTATTTTTCCAGAGGCCTTGTTGTCAAACATGTAAGCAACCGACTTTTGGTCTATGATTAACTGAAAAACCCTTCCTACAAGATAATACCATAGATAAAACATACTCCCCCAAGTAGATTTCTCATCCTTATGCAACAGCTGAAGACAATTTTATTGTTAGTTCTGTACGGTTTATGTAGAGGTCGTGTTTTGTTTACAATTTGTTTCCAGTTATTACAGTCATTTAAAACCTCGTTTAACAAAATAATACGATCCAATCATAAACAATAACTTGTCTCCTAGTTATATAACCAAACAGTAAAGCACAAATCAAGAAATTAACCATAAAATAATAGAAACAAAATTTTGTCAACACTAGCGCCCAGTGTCACCGTACATGAGCTAGACACGAAAAACGTGCTTCAAAATTTACAATGGGATGACAAGTCTACTTGTGTTGGTTAGTCTATGATAATACCTCCAGTGCTTTAATGACTCCACAATTGCTTGAGCTTCTTTTTCTACTATGGGATGTTTCCGTTCGGTTGGTGTCAAACTTTTGGAGAAAAAGGTAACGGGTCTTCCCCCTGGGATAGAGTCGCGCTCAGGGCGTGGTCAGAGGCATCTGTTTCCACAGTGAACTGTTCTTCATCATCGATTGGTGACTTGACTGCTTCTGATATATCTGATTTCAGTTTGCGAAAGGCTTGGATGGATTCTGGTGGTAAAGGAAGGCTTTGATTATTACTGAATGCTTGTATTTTCTCCGAAAACTTAGGAATGAGATTTGCGTGGTGAGCAAACATCCCCATGGCTCGTTGAAGAGCTGCTATGTCCTGTTGAGCCGTGACTATTTCCACCGAGCGAATGTCACGACTCATGATCAATGGTCAAAGTGTTTTTTTTTATAGTAGGCTAGTTCAGTGTTTCGTTTGTTACTTCCACGACCCCGAACAAGGCTGTGGATTTTTGTTCTTATTACTCCCACCGCCAAGCACTTCAGAGGTTGTGTGGCTGTTCAATACTTCGGTCGGCATATTTTGTTATCCTGTTCCATCTTAATTTTGTGGCATGTTTTTAATGTTATTCGCCACATTTTTGTTCAAGAGGATACTTATGTCAATCATGGAGTAACTATTCGTGCCACCGGCACCTTGATGGGGCCCGTGAGGAGGAACATGGAGTACCGGTAGTCTGCATCAGCCTTGGCGGAGTGGGAATTACAACTCTTGGCCACCCTTGGATCTTGGCCCCCCTCTTCCGTCATGCCTGCTTCCCCCTCCGGTGCTGCTTGCCCAGAAACATGAACTAGTACCGCAAATTCCGCAAGTTTTAGCCCTAATTAATTATTGCTAACCACCGTCCTGGACTTGGAGATTTTGTTATTTGTTAATTTGTGCACAGAAATTTATTAATTGTTATTCTTTTTAAATTTTAAATTCTTTAGGCTACTTGTTGATTTTTTTTAAATTTTATAATTTTATTAAATATTCTATTAAATTCTAATTTGGGGCCCCTAAATTTTCTATAGTTACCAGATGAAATGAATTTTTTTTAAAAGAGTCATTATATATCATTGTTGTAATTTGTTAATTTAAAAGTTTTTTTTGAAAGGTAAAAGCTAGTAAGGTCCTTTGGCCTATGTTGAATAATAAGAGAAATAACTGTAAGTCAGCAGCTTAGATGGGTGATCAAATCCTTTAAAGTTATTTGAGAGTATCATGTATTATTGTTGATGTTTTGTTGTGGTTGTTTATTTATATGGTTAATTACAGCTCGTTTCTTTCAAATGGCGTGTTGTTCTTGAACCTCCATCCATGGTTCTCATTTTGTCAAGTAAGGTTTTGTGAGCCGCTCCTCGGGCCTGCGCATGGATCACGCTTCCATTTCGTTAGTCTGGGTGCAGGCACGAGGGCATGGTTCATCTGGTAGCAGAGCGTGGTTTGCTGGTTGCGTCCTGGGTGCCTTGTCGTGAAACTTGGTTTCACGACTTGGATACTTAGAGACCTGATCACTGTCCACGTTCTGTTTTTTTTTTTTTTTTTTTAAGAGCCGTGGATGGATTGGTTTCTTGGAAATGTTCTGGCCTGGCAGTTTTGGAAAAAGGTCTTGTTGTTGTTGTGGTGGGGCGTAAACACATTTTATTCGGAGCTCGCCCTTGTGCCGAGGCACCGGGTGGAATTGGTCGTAATTACTTGCATCCTTCGGGAGCAAGAGTGTCAAAAGCATGGTCATATTAAAAAAAAAAAAAAAAAAAAAAAAAAAAAAAAAAGTTTGTGTGTACACCCCATCACACAAGTGTTAGGTGTTGTCTAGTGTATGTATCGGTGTATGTTTGTGTGTGTGTACGTTCGTGGGTCATTTGTTGTTGTTTTTTCTTGCGGTACTTGCGGTATGAATGGGCAGGTTATTCTTTTGGGCCCCATCAGGTGCGTAGGCATCAACGTCCAGAAGCCTTAGGAATTAAATTTCTGTGTTTGTTTTGTGAACAAATTTTTGTTGGCTGTTGTTTTGAGTCAAGTACTGGTTGAGACTCGGTATGGCGTCAATTGTGCCGGAATATTTGAGGAAGCCGGAGCTGGTGTACGAGGTGCGGTCCTGGGGGGAGACTCCTGGAACTGATGTATGCACTTTGCGTACACAGTTCAGACAAATTGCTAGCATGCCTCAAGCTTGGGTTGAGTCTCTTAGTTTGAATGAGGAACTGGAGGCATGTAAAGAGAGGATGGAAGAGCTAAGTGGGGAAATTGCTAGTTGGAGTAGTTTGCCTATGGGCTCAGCTAAGGGTTCGGCCATCACACAGCTGACACACTGGCGTAAGCGTCTACTCTTGGTTTCAGGGCAACCTGAAATCCAGGATGAAGACAAGAGTTGGGTGGAGGCCAGAGCCCAGAATCCTTGAGCTGGAAGGTATTTTGCAGAGTATTAAGGCAGGAAAGTCTGTCAAAGAGAAAGTTGAAATTTTTGAAGACAACCGTTCTTCGGAAATTTCAAACGAAGTACCAAAGTCTGTTGTTGAAGTTGTGGCTCCAGTGGGTACCCCCCATGCTCCGCCTACGCCGAGTACACTGCTCCAGTTGCCTGTAAATGTTCAAATGTCAAATGCAAATGTCACACCATCCCCCTCTCACACGTCCACCTTGGCTGCGGCTACGCTGAATGTCCAGTCCCCATCTCCCTTTCCTTCTCAAGTCCATAGTTCCCCTTCCATCTCTAACTCCTTTGGCAAACTCCCCCATCCCCTTGCTTCTGTCCTGAGTGGTTTCCAGCCGGTGGACGGGTTAGATGTGAATGGTCTTTGTTTTTTTCTGGAGAGTGTTTTGCGCATGCGTGAATACCCTGGCATGTCAGACGCAACTTTGATGGAACTCATTGCTCCATACTGTCTGAAACCGTTGGGGGACAGATTGCTTGATTGCTTGCGCAGAGGCGTCAGCTTTGATGTTTTTCATCAAGAGGTTTTGGAGCTTTTCATGCCCCGTCGGGTCATGGAAAAGCTGAAAGTTGAGAGAGTTTTTCGTCCTCAGCAGCCAGCCGAGTCTCTCAGCCAGTACGTGGGGGACATTCGCACGGTGGAAAGGGTCTTGCGTTTGGGGATCAGTGAGCTTGAGCTCATTGACATTGTGCTTCAGGGGTTGAAGCCTGAGGAACGCTCCCGTTTGGTTTTTGCGCCACGACCTTCATCTTTTGCGGATCTGGACAGACTCTCCATCCTTTCGAGATCTGTACAGGACGCTGATTTTCAGAGAGACCAAGCAGCGGGGCATCTTCCCTTGCTGGTCATCATGCTGTCGTAGCACCCGTGGGGTTGGGTCCCGAACCGCCGCAGTGGCAGAGGCAGCCCGTTGTTTGTTCTGGTTGTGGGCAACCAGGTCACATTCAGCGGCATTGCCGTCAAGGTGGAAATTTTGGACGTGGTCCAAAAAACTAGTTTGCTCACAGGAGGAAAATTTGCCCAATCCTTCCTGTGAGGTTGTTGGTGATAAAGTAAAGGGCAATAATTTGAAAATTTTCTCAAGTAAGTCAAAGTCAAAGCCTATTAATGTTCCTGTTGCCTCCCCTTCTGAGAGTGTTGTGCCTGTGACTGAGCCTCTGCTGCGGGGGATTGCGGGCCTTGCTTCCATGGGCGTGAAAGCGGCGCGCTCAACTTGCCCACGTCTCAACATCTTCATAGGTTCCACGGTGCAGAAGGCCCTAGTGGATTCTGGGTCAGCCCGTTGCCTCATTTCCTTGTCCCTTTTTGAAAAACTTGAATCGTCTGGGCTTATCAAGCAAGTTGAGCGAAAAACCCCTATCTGCTGGACTGCGTCAAATTCACCCCTTCCCATCATCTATGAAGCCCGTTTCAAGTTCAAAATTGAACATTTTTCTTGGGTTTGGAGTTTTTGGGTGGCAAAGGACCTTTGTTTCCCTGTCATTTTGGGAGCGGATTTTATCAAACACACTGGCCTAATTTTGGATTTAGGCAGAGGTCAGTGTTTTTTCCGATTTGCGAGACGGGTATTGATATCTTTTGCTGATGAAATTGGTGGTGGTGCTGCGGTAGTTGAGCCTGAGATACCCAGCAAGCCAACAATTGATCCGTTAGGGCATCTGACTACTTGCGAGGCTGAAGCCATCAGAACCTTGTGTTCTCGTTTCCCAGATGTGCTGACGCCAAAGCTTGGAGTCACTAACCTGTTAGAGTACGAGATTCGTCTGACAGATACCCGTCCCGTTCGCTCTCACCCATACAAATTAGCTCCACCCAAAATGGAAACACTCAGAAAAATCATTGACGAACTTCTGGAAAATGGTGTCATTCAACCTTCCCGTTCGAGCTACGCTATTATATCCTGTACATACAATCAGCTGATAATATTAAATTAAATGCTCTTTGTTTATTATGAATGAAAAACAAACAGAATAAGACTTCAGTTAGAGTTACTACATCTTTACATTATGAATCCTTGTTAAACTTGTTAATAAATAACTGTTATTAAATTTGGTGTTTAATATACAATAATGGCGACGAGTCAAAGAGAAATAAATCAAGCATTACTGTTATTTCTACAAGAGAAGTTTAGTGAAGAAAAGGAACAAAAGATTCGTCCCCCACTTCAAAAGTTGGAACCTTATGATGAAGGTAATGAAACATTTACAACCTACTTACTTAGGCTCACTAACTATCTTGAATTGAATGGATTAGGGGGAGATGATGATGACAAAACACGCGTGCAGGTGTTAATTAGCTGCCTCAGTCCAAAGAATTTTCAACTCTTAAATGATTTATGCGCCCCAGACTTACCACATACTAAATTGTATAATGAACTGGTCAAGCTACTCAAAGATTACCTTTGTCCAACTCCAAATGAAGTTGCTGAACAACATAAGTTTTACACGCGTTCACAACAATCGGGTGAATCTATTGCCACATACATGAAAGAACTTCGTAGCATGACTCTACACTGTAATTTTTCCTGTACAAAATGCAAATCCAGTACGATTGACACCCACTTACGCACCCAGTTCATTAGAGGTTTGTACAGCAAAGAGATAAGAGAGAGGCTTCTACAAGAAGATTCCTTGACTTTACAAAGGGCGTATGAGTTAGCCTTATCTTTCGAGATATCGAAACAAGGTAACAATGAAATGTCATCACCAGCTATTGTAAATAAAATTAGTAAAACCATAAAAAAACAATCAAAATCCGACAGCTTTGTATCAATAGATGATTTGAAAGGCAAGTGTTTTAGGTGTGGTAAATCTAACCATAAAGCAAATGAATGCAAGCTACGCAATGCCACTTGTTTTACATGCAATGGTAAGGGTCATACTGCTGCTGTTTGTTTGAAGGCGAGTAAAATGAACAAAGGTAAGGCATTTAAAAAACAAATGGACTCTACGGAAAAAGATTATTCCAGTGAAAATGAAGAATTAGATGGTACAAGTAATTCTTTCACTATCACTGAAGAGCTACAACTCAATTCTTTGTCATCCAAATTCAATGACAAATACTTAGTAACACCGCTTCTAGATGGAGTACAATGCTCAATGGACTATGATACGGGAGCTGCTGTATCATCTATGTCATTAAGTACCTTCAAACGATTATTCCCACACAAGAAAATTACAGAAGTCCCAAATGTTAAGCTAAAAACCTACACAGGGGAATCGATTAAGTTAAGTGGAACAAGTGAAGTTTAAGTTCAGTTAGGTTCGAAAACAATGGTAGGTAGAATTTTTGTTGTACAAAATAATGTTGATAATATATTTGGGCGTGAATGGATTCGTAACTTTGACATATCTATTCATGACGTAAATCACATGGCGAGTCCTAGTTCTTACAAGCAAAACGTCCTAAAGGAAAATGATATAAAACAAGACATTTTTGACACATATGAATCCCTATTTACAAAAGAAGTAGGAATTGCACCAGATAAACAAGTCAATCTTCCATTAAAGCCTGATTCAAGACCCATTTTTATTAAATACCGTGTCCCTCCTGTTGCGTTAAAAACTAAAATAGAAGACGAATTGTGCTTACTGGAAGAAAAGGGCATCATTTCAAAGGTAACCAATTCAGAATGGGGAACACCCATAGTACCTATATTGAAAGAAGATGGAACAGTAAGAATATGTGCTGATTATAAAGTAACTGTAAATTCCCAACTGCAAAATGATCACTATCCTATTCCCAGGATTGAAGAGATATTTGACAAGTTAAATGGAGGACAATACTTTACAACCTTGGACTTACATAAGGCGTATTTACACCTTCAAATGGACGATGAAAGTGCCAACCTTCAAGCTATAAGTACCCATATGGGAGTTTTTAAGGTAAATAGACTTATGTTTGGAATAAAAACAGCTCCAAACATATGGCAACGCTACATGGACTCAGTTTTAAATGGACTGGAAGGTACTGCTGTTTTCTTTGATGATATAATAGTTCAAGGAAGGAGTATTGAAGAAACAAAACTACGAACGATCAAGGTGTTGGAACGTTTGAAGGAAAACAACTTGCACATAAACAAGAATAAAAGTAAATTTTTTCAAGAGTCTGTGAACTACTTAGGATACAAAATTGATGGAAAAGGATTGCATAAGAGCCATGATAAGATAGAAGCTGTTTTGAAATGTCCCATACCCACTAACGTTACTGAATTGAAGCAGTTTCTTGGGCTTGTAAACTATTATCACAGGTTTCTACCCAACCTCGCAACTAAGATACATCCATTATATGAGCTGCTACATAAGAAGAAAACCTATACATGGACAAAACAATGTAATGATGCTTTTGAGGGCATTAAGAAGGAAATCACAACAGAGAGGGTTGTTACGACATTTTCACCAAACCTACCACTGATACTGGCAACGGACGCTTCGCCTCATGGACTATCTGCTGTTTTATCTCACAAGATGCCGGATGGAACAGAACGACCTATAGCTTTTGCTTCAAGGACATTAAGTAAAGCAGAACAAAATTACAGCCACATTATTAAGGAAGCGACTGCGATCTACTGGGGTGTTCATAAGTTTTTCCATTACTGCTATGGTCGAAAGTTTACACTTATAACCGACAACAAACCATTGTCTTCTATTTTCCATCCCTCAAAATGCCTACCACCCTTAACCGCCACTCGAATGTTACACTACGCTGTATTTCTGTCAGGTTTTGACTACGAAATACAGTATCGTAAAGCATCGAATCATGTCAACGCAGATTTCTTGTCAAGGTTTCCTGTTAACAATACATGTGATCATCAAGAAACTTTAGATGAAACAGTATCAGACAAATACCTTTTACAAGTACAACTGAATTCCCTTCCTGTCACAAGTAATGAAGTAAGAAGGGAAACTATGAACGACCCAGAATTAAAGTTGGTATACAATGCACTAATGACATCCTCTTACATTACGAAGCCTGAACAATACAAAGGTTTAGAGGGAGAACTGTCAATTGAAAATGGATGTTTATTTAGAGGAGTTCGAGTTGTAATTCCATGTGCTTTACGAAAAACTATTCTGAAAGAACTACATGAAGCTCACACAGGCATAACAAAAATGAAAGAGCTAGCCAGGCAGTATTGTTGGTGGCCTACAGTGAATTCTGATATAGAAAACTATGTAAATTCATGTAAACCATGTGCATTGAATAAAAACGTTCCTCCAAAGTACCATGAACCATGGCCAAACTCCAATATTCCTTGGGAAAGGGTGCACATAGATCATGCAGGACCATTCAGAGGTACATACTTTTTCATAGCAGTAGATTCATATACAAAGTGGTTGGAAGTAGAGGAAACAAAAAGCATATCTAGTTTCTCTACTATAAGAATCTTAAGAGAAATGTTTGCAAGATTCGGCATTCCAAGTACAATTGTTAGTGATAATGGTCCTGCGTTCATTTCACATGAATTTAAACATTTTATGGAATCCAATGGTATTCAACATAAACTGATGGCACCATATCACCCAGCTTCAAATGGACAAGGGGAACGTTATGTACAAACTCTAAAAAGGAAACTAAGTGCAATGGCTGAAGAATCTGGAGACATCCATACAAACCTATGTAGATTCCTTCTACAAACCCGTAAAGTTATGAACATAAGCACAGGAAGAAGCCCTGTGGAGATGATGTTCAAACGGAGTATACGTACGAGAATTGATCTGCTAAATTCGAAAAGGATCTCTGACACAGAAGGCGTTGGTGCCTTGAGATGTTTTAGCACCGGCGATAACGTTCAAGTTCGAGACTACAGAAGTAATCATCCTAAATGGAAATTTGGTAAGGTGGTCAAAATCTTAGGAAACTGCCATTATGAAGTTGAAGTTGAAGGTTTAATGGTTAAATGCCATGTTGATCAAATGCGCTCTACACTAGTATCTTCAAATGAACAGTCCGATGAAGCCTCAGAGTCTGAGTCACAGAAACATGCACAAGTGGTAAACAAACCAAATGACTCTCCTCAAGCATCACACAGGACAAAGAATTTTTATCCATCATCTGTAATAAGAAGATCTCAGAGAATACTGAAGAGGCAATAAGCTGATTCTTTTCCAGGGAAGATTATTATATCCTGTACATACAATCAGCTGATAATATTAAATTAAATGCTCTTTGTTTATTATGAATGAAAAACAAACAGAATAAGACTTCAGTTAGAGTTACTACATCTTTACATTATGAATCCTTGTTAAACTTGTTAATAAATAACTGTTATTAAATTTGGTGTTTAATATACAATATACGCTAGTCCAGCTTTTCTCGTCCCAAAACCCAATGGCAATTCCCGAATGGTTCTGGACTATCGCAAATTGAATGCGCAAATTGAAATCGACTCTGTGCCTCTCCCCGATTTGCATTCTGCTTTTGATTGGTTCGGTAAGGCCAAGTATTTTTCCGTTTTTGATCTGAATCAGGCCTATCATCAGATTCCTTTGAAACCTGAGTCTCGACCTCTCACTGCTTTCTGCGTTCCGTGGAATTTGTATCAGTTCACAAGAGTTCCGATGGGTCTTGCTGTGGGGGCCCAGACTCTCACCAGACTCCTTGATTCCATCTTTCATGATGTCAAGTTCAAGTTTGTGTTCAATTACCTCGACGATCTCTTGGTGTACAGTGAGAGTTTCGAAGATCACCTGATTCATCTTGAAGAAGTCATGAGTAGATTGAATAGGGCTGGCCTTACCGTGAATCCTGACAAGGTTAGTTTTGCAAAGCCGGAAATTTCGTTCCTTGGTCATCTTATTTCTCATAGAGGCGTCTGCATCGACCCCGCTAGAACCCAGGCTATCAGGGAGTTTCCTCCTCCCAGAGATGTCAAGGGTATTGCTAGGTTCATCGGCATGGTAGGTTTTTACTGACGCTTCATCCCCAATGTTGCTGAATTGGCGGCTCCTCTCAATGAGCTTTGGAAGAAGGGCGCCAAGTTTGTCTGGGGTGAAGCGCAGCAGACGTCTTTTGACCTTCTCAAGGAGGCTATCATGCAGCCCCCTGTTTTGGCGATGCCGGATTTCAATCAAAACTTTGTCCTGCAAATGGATGCTTCCTCCGTCGCAATTGCAGCTGTGTTGTCACAAGAGGTGGATGGTGTTAGGCAGCCAATTGCGTACGCCTCACGCACTTTGAGTCCCTGCGAAAAGAAAAGCTCTTCTGTGTATGAACTCGAGTGTTTGGCTGTCGTGTTTGGAGTCAATAAATTCAGACGCTTTTTGGAGCACAAAGAGTTTTTATTGGAAACCGACAACCAGGCACTCTCGTGGCTTCTTGCACATCCACGCCAGCTTGGGAAAATTGGTCGTTGGGTTGTCCAAATATCGTCCCTTAAGTTCCAAGTGCAACACGTTCGAGGCACTCAGAATGTGATTGCGGACACACTATCTAGGATGTACCATTCACCCGACGATCATCCTTCTGTGCTCTTGGATTTTCCGCTCGCTTTTTCTGATTTCATTCCCCATCAGCTGAAGGATCCTGAGCTGGCAAAGATCATTGGTGAGCTTCAAAATGGGGGAGCCCACCCCCCCATATTTTCTGTCCCAGGGTGCCCTTTGCTGTCGCGCTCGACAGCAAGGGAAACCTAAAGTTGTGCTGCCTAGTCTTCTTATCCCAATGGTCTTTGAGTATTTTCATTCTTCTCCTGTGGGTGGGCATCTAGGTATCCACAAGACCATTGCGAAGGTTAGGGAAATGTTCATCTGGAAGGGTATGGATCGGGATCTTGCTGCTAGGGTGCGTTCTTGTCAAACGTGCTCACTGAGCAAGCCCGCTCAAAACACTAAGTTTGGTTTGTTGTCATCTGAGGTGGCGGAAAGACCTTTGGAGAAGGTTTTCATTGACTATGTAGGGTCTCTCCCGCGTAGCAAGTCAGGAAATAAGTTCCTGCTTGTTTGTGTGGATGCCTTTTCCAAGTTTTGTTGGCTTTTCCCCTTAAGGAATGCCACTGCACAGCTCACCGTGCAGGTACTTCGAATCCGCCATGTGACTACTTCCCCTTACTATCCACAGCCTTCTCATGCTGAAAGGTTCAATCGCAATCTTCGCTCCGCTCTCATAGCTTTCCATGCTGACAAGCAGACCACCTGGGATCAGGAACTCCCTTGGCTTCAGTTTGCTTTCAATACTGCTCACCATGAGAGTCACAAGGCGGTCCCTTTCGAGCTGTTTCTAGGCTATCCGCCTAACAACCCGTTAGCGAATGTGTGGGGAATTGGCGACCTTCTGCCACCTCCTGGTGCGGCTGATGTCAAGGCAACTTGGCAAGCGGCCAGGAGAAACTTGATCAGAGCTAGGGAATTGGTCCGGAGGAAGCACAATCGTGGTAGAATAGACAACCCTTTCCAGGTGGGGGATTTGGTGTTTTGTAAAGCTCATCCGGCCAGTTCGGCTGTGGACAAGAGAGCTGCCAAGTTGTGTCATCGGTGGTCAGGTCCCCACCGCATCCTGAGGTTTTTGACGCCTGTCACGGCGGAGCTTGGTGATCCGCGGACTGGAAAAGTGTTCCGGAGGGCGCACATTTCTCATCTCAAGCCCTTCCGCGGAACTCTTCCGTAGGCAATTTTCTTTCCTCTTGTGTCTTGGTGGGAAGTGCACTGGGCCAGAGAACCTGATCACTTCTCCTGTCCCCTGTGTTCTGCGAAGGAATTTCCCTCACAAAATTTTCCAGCTCTGGCCAGAGCAAACCCTGGGGGTGAGTTTTCCCCTCAGTTTGGAAGTCCCTTGGCGTTCCCCACCACAGACACTTGAGTTGTCTTTCAGGTCAATCTCTTTTCAGGAAGTGGGGGAGAGGCTTGTTTATTTGTCCCTTTTGGAGAGGAGTGTCCTCTTTTGGGGAGGGAGGTTGAGCCGTGACTATTTCCACCGAGCGAATGTCACGACTCATGATCAATGGTCAAAGTGTTTTTTTATAGTAGGCTAGTTCAGTGTTTCGTTTGTTACTTCCATGACCCCGAACAAGGCTGTGGATTTTTGTTCTTATTACTCCCACCGCCAAGCACTTCAGAGGTTGTGTGGCTGTTCAATACTTCGGTCGGCATATTTTGTTATCCTGTTCCATCTTAATTTTGTGGCATGTTTTTAATGTTATTCGCCACATTTTTGTTCAAGAGGATACTTATGTCAATCATGGAGTAACTATTCGTGCCACCGGCACCTTGATGGGGCCCGTGAGGAGGAACATGGAGTACCGGTAGTCTGCATCAGCCTTGGCGGAGTGGGAATTACAACTCTTGGCCACCCCTGGATCTTGGCCCCCCTCTTCCGTCATGCCTGCTTCCCCCTCCGGTGCTGCTCGCCCAGAAACATGAACTAGTACCGCAAATTCCGCAAGTTTTAGCCCTAATTAATTATTGCTAACCACCGTCCTGGACTTGGAAATTTTGTTATTTGTTAATTTGTGCACAGAAATTTATTAATTGTTATTCTTTTTAAATTTTAAATTCTTTAGGCTACTTGTTGATTTTTTTTTAATTTTATAATTTTATTAAATATTCTATTAAATTCTAATTTGGGGCCCCTAAATTTTCTATAGTTACCAGATGAAATGATTTTTTTTAAAAAGAGTCATTATATATATCATTGTTGTAATTTGTTAATTTAAAAGTTTTTTTTGAAAGGTAAAAGCTAGTAAGGTCCTTTGGCCTATGTTGAATAATAAGAGAAATAACTGTAAGTCAGCAGCTTAGATGGGTGACCAAATCCTTTAAAGTTATTTGAGAGTATCATGTATTATTGTTGATGTTTTGTTGTGGTTGTTTATTTATATGGTTAATTACAGCTCGTTTCTCTCAAATGGCGTGTTGTTCTTGAACCTCCATCCATGGTTCTCATTTTGTCAAGTAAGGTTTTGTGAGCCGCTCCTCGGGCCTGCGCATGGATCACGCTTCCATTTCGTTAGTCTGGGTGCAGGCACAAGGGCATGGTTCACTTTGGTACTGGGAGTTCCATGAGTGGTCGGAGACGTTCAGGATCAGGTTTGGTGGAACGATAAGATATCAAGTACCCAAGTAAGTTTATTGACTTCTGGCGAAACTTACTTTTTTCATTGTTAATCGTCAAATTATACTTGTGGGAAACCGCTAGGAGGGCTTCAAGGTTCCGATCATGTTCTTCTTCACTGTCTCCCCCAATAGTAATGTCATCTAAATAAGCCTTGGTTTTTACTAGTTTTTCCTGTGATATGATTCCGTTAATGACTCTTTGGAAAGCAGGCACTCCGTTAGTTACACCGAACGGGATTTGTTTGAATTGGAATAATCGACCATCTGCCTCAAAGGCGGTGTATGGTTTCTCACCTTCCACAATTGGTATTAGATGATACGCTGAGCTCAGATCTATGGTGCTATAAAATTTGTACTTAGCCACCTCGTTGACAATTGTTTCAATTTTCGGCAAAGGATATGCGTCTAGCTCAGTGAATCTATTGATAGTTTGGGAGTAATCAATAACCATCCTCTTCTTCTTGGATTCTCCCTTAACAACCAGAACTTGTGCTCTCCAAGGTGATTGACTCTCTTCTATGATACCCTCTTGTTGCATTCTATTAACTTCAGATTTTACGAACTCACTATCTTCAGGTGAAAACTGTCTCGACTTAATTGCGATAGGTTTACAGTTGGGAGTTAAATTTGTGAACAACTGAATCGGTTCAATTCCAGCTTGAGCAAGGCCACATATCTTGAGAGGAGCACTGTTTCCACCAAATGTCCTTTCAAGACTTGAGTGATTTTGTAAGATATCGTGGCCAATTATAAAGTCAGCACACAGATTTTTCATGACATACAATTTTACGTCCTCATAAACGTGACCTGAAAGTTCTAAGGCTGCACTTTACTTTAGGTCCTACACTCATTCGAATGAAAATATCAATTATTCGATTGTTTCATTCGATATATTGTTTGGTTAGTTAGGTTAGGTTAATCTTACCTAACTAACCAAACGATATATAAAACGAAACAACCGATTAATCGATACATCGATCGATATTTTAATTCGAATGAGTGTAGGACCTAAAGTAAAGTGCAGCCAGTTCTAACTTTGCCAAACAGACCTCATTTATTTCAGAATAAAGTGATGTGGATGCCATAGCTACACTAAGTTTTCCAGGACGACATGGCAAGTTGTGATGTTGAACAAACTGTTTGCTGACAAAACTCTCAGAACTTCCTGTATCAATCAAAGCATCAGCCAGAGTAGAGTTTACCTTTACTGATAATGTAGCTTTAGATAAGACCGGAGGGGATGAAGCACAAACACTTTTTGAATTATTATTTGACGGTGCACAAATACTAGCGGAATTTCCCCCCAGGGTTTAGGTCTATCTACATTATCTTTCTTTGATCTACAGACGCGGCTGAAATGGCCAATTTTATTGCAATTATAGCATTTGAAGTTTTTTGCAGGACAAACATCACCACGCTCATGTCTTTTTTCTCCACAGAAATAACACTTCTGAGACGGCACTGCAGCTGAAAACAAAGTATTGTCCCCCAAATTTGCTTCGTTAGGTGATTGGCTTGAGTTCGCACTATAGCTCTCTGCGCGATTTGACTGTGTGATTTGAGTGGTGACATTTAATCTACTGTTTAAGTACGACTCTGCTTGAACTTGAGCTACTTCGATACTCCTTGCTTGGTCAAAAGCCTCTTCAAGCGACAGTGTTGATTTCTCTAACAATCTTTGTCGTATATAATTTGATCGAAGCCCAGTGATAAAAGCATCTCTGATATTTTCACTGCGATTCAGTTCCGCCGTAACTGATTGAAAGTTACGAGTGAAAATTTAAAAACGTACGTTTTCAGGAAAAGCACTTTGCAAATTTTTTTCCCCTTTTTTCAAAACTTTTATTATTTTTTTTATTTTATTAACATTTGAAGTTTCATAAAATGTCCATGGTAACGCAATATCTTTGGTAGTTTTTATTTTAAAGAGCATCTTTAGTGGAAAAACACAAAATCCTGTCACGACCATAACGGACGTTTAAATGAATATTAAAAATGGTTAATATTATTTTTATAACTATGTTTTGCTATAAACTAATTTACTTTTATGACCATTATACAATAAAAAGGTCACTGAGCTTTTGGCATATTTGGTCTTTCTAGAAAAAAATAAAAAAACTCAAAAAATTGAAAATAAGCCAATAAAATCTTTTTAAGTTTGTATAACTCCAAAAAAACTTACCTGAGACCCGAAAAATGATTATGTTTGTATAGAGGTGTGCTTTTTTTGTGTATAAAACTTTGAAATATGACGATATTTTAATTTTTGAAATTTTTATGATACAAATCATAAACGTGATGGTCAGGGACAAGCGGTACGGTCGTGAATTGTCTGGAATAATCTAAATCTTTCTAAACAATCCTTCAATTATACTGTTAGTTATAATAAAAATATGTGTTTCAATTGAACTAAACCGTCCAATTTACAATTATATTAAAGTTATTGTCACGACCAAACACACTATAATCCATAAGGCTGGATTGGTCGTGAAAAAACCCGCGATGGTCGTGAAACTTTGGTCGTGAAATTACGTGTTATTTGGCTGTGTTCTGGCGGTAGCCCTGCACCTCATGTTCGAGGATACAAAGTGGACTTCTAGGTTAATCTAGCAATTGAAATATCTAATAAACAAAAAATAACACCATGTCTACTACATCGAATGACTACGTACGGTCATGGACACACCAAAATTACAAAAAACACAATCTTTCCTTTATTAATCTTGTAATTCCTCCTTTCAACTCGAAACGACCGGCACTACAATCCTGACATACACCCCGAACTAGTCTCTAAAACCAACTAAATCCATCGACGCCAGGCTTGCCACTGTCGTGCTCCAAAGTTGAAAATTGTTCCCAAATGGTCGTGACGCCAAATCGAGGGACAGACTTATTTTGTCATGGTAGTCAGTTTGCAATGCCAATAAAATTATAATATGCCCCTTTTATGTAAATTTAATAATCATTGATGACATAAAAATATGGCTTTATATATTTCGGCATGAATAATTAGTCTAAAAACAGCGTGAAAGTTGGAAAATGTGCCCTAGGGACACGTCATGGTCGTGAATTTCGAGACTTTAAAAATACGAAAAAAATACCTAGAACCTATTTAAAACCAAATAAATGTGTGTAACATGTTGCCCCCGTCCCAAAAAATATTAAAACACATAATAATAAACTACAAATCCAGTATCTACGAAGTAAAAGGCCAGGGACATGAAAACGTACGTTTTTAAATTTTCACTCTTACATTCTTTACTAGTGATTTTCAATGCTTGGAAAAATTCATCTAATGATTCCTCAGCCCCCTGCATTCGCGTGGCAAGTCGATGCCGGGCATAAATTTCATTCTTAGGCTTTACATATAAATGTTTCAAAATTTCAATTGCTTCTTGATATTTTTTGCATTCTGATATGAAGCCGTAAACGTTTGGTCCAACAAAGTTTACGAGAAAATTGAGTTTCATCTTGTCATTTGGTGCAGGCGTCAATGAATCAATGAAATTGCCAAATGTTCTGTACCAGTGTATCCACTCTTCTTGTGCATTGTTGGTATTAGGGTCAATATTAAGTTTCCCGGGCTTCAGAAGTTTATCCATTGTCTTCAGTTTGTTGTTGAGTTAGTTGATTAAATTGTAATGATAAACACCTCAGATTAATAAGGTTTTAATCAACTAAAACTGTACTACAACAAGTATTCTAACATTTTGTGTTTTGACTAAATGTAAACAAAGATTAAATCATATGTTTTACAATACAATAGTTTTGAACAAATTAAACAAGGAACAGAAGGAGGGCAAAATATTATGACAAGGCCTAATGCAAAACATCTGATTTCAGTATAAAATATAACCCCCGTCATCATTGAAAGAATATTAAATCAATGCATTACCTACCAAACTTTGTAAAATAAGGATACACATGTCGTTTTAGGTTTGCTAAGTGCCGTCGCAAGGTGTTTTTTGTCAGACTTGCGAGAGTAATGTTGGCGCCCCCTGATATATAAACCCACTCCTATTTATATGAATCCTATCATTGGGTGAGGTTCATAATGTCCAAATTTCACAAACTCCAACGTCTAAAATATTAAATAAACAGTGCGTTTCATAACCTCCAAACTTCATAAACTACAAAACTATAACTTTCAAATAAGCACAGTTTCACAATGTCCAAATTTCACAAACTCCAACTTTTAAATATCAAATAAACAGAGCGGTTCATAACCTCTAAGTTTCATAAGCTCCAACGGTACAGTCTCTGCCAGAAGTCGCTGCAGAGGTTGCCGTGGTTCGGTATGTAGGCGCTACACGTTCTACTGTTGTAGCGGCGTGACACGAAGCATCATTGTTGCTCCGTAATTGCTTTCTTAAGAGTGTAAAGTATTGGTATTAATACCCCTTCCGCAGCAAACCTGCAGACTAATCGAATTTCCATTTTCCTTATTAATATGTTCTAATAAAAAGTGAAAGCTAAACCAAAATAGTTTATTATTTCAAATAGTAAGAAGACCTGGAACAATTAGGAATAATTTTTGTATACCATACAGGCAAGAAGAAATGGTTTTTCAGAGAAGAAAATTGAACTTGGTAATCCCCATCTAATTATTTTAGACTAGCCTATTTAGGTGTTGGAAATTTGTGAACATTACATCTGAGGTGGATCGAGTAGCCTCATAGTTGTTAAAACCTATATAAAATCTTTGATTCAAGTAAAAACTTTTAGTGAAATTAGAAACAAAAAGACATTAAAATTAGGCTATAAGCCATGTGCTTGAGAGACTAAATGTATCATTTTTTTTTAACAATCCTATCTAAATTTAATATAACATTTGGTAAAGAAAATAATCAAAAGGCTATCACTTTAGTATCACAAAAAAAGTCTCATAAATTAAAAGATTAGCAAGGAAATTGGACAATAAAGAGAGTTCCTAGCACTAACCCTAAACCCTGAGGTTGCACCCCAATGCAGCTGTCTTGGGCCTGTTCTATTCAATTTGTACACAGCAGACCTTCCTAGCTGTGCGCAACATTGTACAGTTAAATTGTATGCCAATGACTCACAGCTGCACTTGTCCTATGAGCCATCCCAGACTCATCAAGCAGTCCACTTAGAAGCTCTCAAGCTTCACTCAATTTCATTAACTCTGACCTACAAAAAATCCTTTTGTGGTCAGAGGCAAATGGTTGAAACTCAATACTGGCAAGTGTACTGTGATGCATACAACGCCACATGACTTGGTGCAGTCCCTCAGTGAGAGAGGAGTGAGTGTTGTGCTCAACGGGGAATCTGACTTTGTGTGACAAGTCAAAGACTCTTGGCGCTGTGCTTGATAGCAGCCTCACCTTCTCTGACCATGTCACACATGCTTCGCAGTGCGCGTTAGGAAGGCTGAGAGGTCTGTACAGGTTCAGAAGTCTGCTGCTAGCATCTGCGAAGCTGCGCCTCATGCAGTCACTAGTCCTGTCGGTGTTTACATATTGTCTCCCTGCTTATGGAAACAGCATCTCTGTAGAAGACATGAACCGAATGCAAAAACTGCAAAATTCTGCTATTCGATTCAATTTTTGCCTCAAAAAATTTGAACACATCACTCCATTTAGAGCTGTAGCGGGGATGACAACAGTAGACACTGTTTGCAGGATCATGACGTGCTGCATGGTGCACAAGGCTCTTGTCGTACAGGAGCCACAGTACCTTCTTGAGAGGCTCTCTTTCCGGGAGGAGGTCTCTCAGCGCAGTACCTGCCATGGAAGTCTCCAGCTTCACCTTCCAAGAGTGAGGCTTGAGTTTGGAAGGAGAAGCTTCTTGTAATTCGGCCCTAAGTTGTACAATGACCTCCCCTCTGGCCTAAAAAAATATGCTTTGTCATCCTTTAGAGTTAAGATAAAAGAATTGTACGCCGATGGTTGATTATTGTTATTTATATGGTATTGTTTCTGTTTTGTTACTGTTCTATTTATTTATTCGTTAGTTTAATTATTGTTGTTGAGGAAAGTTGTTCTGAAAAGCAGTTGTACTGAGAAACGCTTGATAAATAAAGGAATTTTTATTTATTTCTTTATATATATACGGTATATACAAATTTGAACGAATGGTGTCGTTGGCCACTGGGGATATGAAAATGAAACAGTAAATTGGTCCCGGGCCTAGGTCTTACACGATGCCACCTATGGTAATAGCTTCTGTATGGAGTGATGAAATAGCAATTATCTCATTTACGATTTGAATGATTTAAGAATGACTGTAAAAATGCACTTAAAATATAAAGGATATATTTGATATCTAAAATAAAAATAGAAATACTATGTAACTATTAATACCCAACCTTAAGCTTAGTATTTTTATTTTAGTTCTTTTTTTTTGCTGCTTTATTTAGTCTATGGGAGCACAGAGAAGTAAGATACAGATGATACATTAAATATGGTACCTACACTTAAGTGGTGTTTAGCATCAGTTGCTGGTGTCAAGAGCAAATTCTATTTGTCATCCCTTCCTCTCTCCTTTCCCTTAGTATATAAAGTATGTAGTATATATATATTACAGTGCTCATGCTGTAGGAAGACCCTATGCGCTACAACTGCTATACAAAAATAATACGTGGTCATCGCCGTTCAGGCTTTCTTGCTCGTTACAAGTAGCCTACATACCAGAGCTAAAAGCGCACGGTTGTCCCATAAGCTTGTATCCTCTGTATCTTACTTCTGTGTGATGAGAGTAGCTAGTAGGGTTTAAGAATTTAAACTGCCTTCTTACACTGTAAAACCAGTAGGGCATGCTTATGTTTTGAATATAAACTTATAATAACCATAACTAATAAGATAGCTCAATCAACTATAACAACTTTGTGAAACTCCTCCAGGTCAATTTGAGTAATAATTGTCTTAATCCAACATAATAACTACTTAACTGTATTATTTGCCAATGATGAACTCCTATAGACAACTTTGTTACTGTGGTGAAAGTCTTTGCAAACTTTGGCTGCACTCACTATTTACTCACTGCACTCAATCAATTTAGTGCCTGTACTATTTATTACCTTTTAAAAAATAGTTGATCTTCTATCTTAAGATGTGTGTCTGGTGCCAATAGGTTTGGTGTTTAGGTAGATATTTTATTTTACATAAACTTAAAAAATAAGGCTCCTGCTGATAATAATGGTAACTAGGGACATAGACTAACCAATCTACTAATGGAGTCTGTTTTATTTATGCTGGGGGTTTGTAGATTCATAACCCAATAATATGGCCTTATCAGACTAATTCTTCTCTTGTATTAAGTTTTCTCTTAATGTCTAGGGATACAAGGGGATTACATGTTTTGCTGTGGAGAGGGATGCACCTGGTTTTGAAGTTGGAAAGAAAGAAATGAAACTTGGTATCAGAGCTTCAGGAACATGTACCCTCCACTTTGATAGCGTCAGGGTAAGTTGTTTTGTTGTCTTTGTATACAACATCAACATGGTTTTTTAGAGTTTTAAATAAAAATTTACTTTTATTCCTTAATAAGTACTGGTAACACTATTTAAAAAACGTATATGTTGACAAGACCTATTTGATTGAGCATAACTTTAAAGATGCTTCAAAACTCTATGACACTTTGAGTGTGTGTCCATGGTGGAAGGAAAAACATCTAGGTGTGATACTCCCGTCATAGGCTGATTTCACCTAGTTTGAAAACTGAATATCACTGATTATAACTGCCATATAAGTAAATATTTGTTTTGATTTGTTAGTTATTTTTTTTATAAATTTTTCTAAATAGTGAAATGGCGTTTCCAATAAGGGTGACGTCAGCAAATGACGGGAATATCAGAGCTATGTTTTTTCTTTTCACCATGGTTTGTGTCAATCACTCTCTTGTGATTTCTGTGACCCGGGTCAATCACTCTCTAGGGATGAAGGCGGTGAAATATCTGATGTTTTTATTTACACAATTTACACAAAAAATTACCAAAAACTAGGTGTTTGTTGGTAAACTTTACATAGTGAATATAAATTTCGATTCAATTTTTGTAAAAGAATGGATTAGAGAAGTCAAACTCTGGATCGGGCAGAGCTGAAAGCAGTTAGTAGCAATACTGCATCTACTGCACTGGAAGATCTTTTGAATTACCTAATTCAGAGAGTTATTTGAACCAGGAGTAGGACTAATACCTCACAACAAATGACACTTACAGCGGTTTAAGGGACAAGACCCATGTTTGTGAAAGCTCGCCCAGTCCCATATGCACTAACTGAAAAAGTATGCATTCTTTCATTGTCACTTAGTTTATGGGGTAATTTTGTGGGGCAGTAGTAGTGGGTCAGTTAACGTTAAAAAAAAAACAGAAAAAACAATCCGTATCCTAGCTGGTATAAAAAGTAGTTAGTTGTAAGACCTTTTTCCCTGAATACAAAATTCTCATTTTACCAAGTGTGTACATTTTGCAGAATATCATGTTTGTAAAATCAAATATTGAACAATTCTCATCTTGCTCATTAACTCACAATCATTACACCAGACTAAGGAATAATTTAGAGTTACCATCATTAAGACTGGCCTCAACACAGCGCAGCTATAAATATTTACAACTCAAACTTTTCAATGCCCTCCCTTCGAAACTGTACGCATCTTGCCTATTAAGTCATCACTGAAAAATGTATTGACCGATTTTTTAAACAGGAAGGCTATCTACTATATCAAGGAATTTTTATCTTTCAAACATGATGATTTTCAGTAAAATTCTATTTGTCAGTAGGACATTGTTTCTAAAGTATGCAACAATGGTTTCATGAACTTTGGTATAATAGTTCATAATAATGTTATTACTGTCAACTTTATTTTAAAAAATGTATTGTCATTTAGTTTTAAGCTGTATCTCACTGCCAATTTTAGCCCTAATTATTTTAATATAGGCACTTACCCAACTTGTTTGCTTGACTATAAACAGTATTATTGCCATCATTATCAATACATCTCAATTGGGAATAAGGGCAAGGGAGAACCAGATCTGCCATCCTCTTACAGACCTCTGTGTATGTTGGATACGGCTGGCAAAGTCCTCGAGAAATTGATCCGTTACCGGCTCAACTCAGCCATTGTTGCTGAGGGGGACCTCTCCCCTCGTCAATATGGATTCAGGATGGGGCGATCAACAATTGATGGATTGAGGAGGTGAAGCAAGCCGTGATGAGAGCTGAGGATTTTAACCACTACTCTCGTAGGGTTGTGCTGCTCGTAACGCTCGATGTGCGAAATGCATTTAATTCGGCGAGGTGGTGCGATATGCTGGGTGGAGAACACCTTCCACGTGCCGGCATACCTTATGCGCATCATAGAGGATTATCTCCGGTTCCGCCTCCTCACGTATGACACTACAGAAGGCCCGCGGACGATGAGTGTCACTTTCTGGTGCTGCCCAAGGTTCCATACTCGGCCCAGACCTCTGGAATGTCGCTTATGACAGCCTTCTGAGGTCTGAAATGCCTGAGGAAACTGTTTTGGTTGGGTACGCAGGCAGCGTTGAGCTGGCTCAGCTAGAGCTAAACCGAGTTATGCATACCATAAACGCATGGATGGCAGACCACGGTCTCTCGCTTGCTTTGAGCAAAACCGAGATCGTGATTTTGACAAAAAACGGATTGACACCATCGTGCCACGGGGGGGTTAAAACCATTTGTTCTGCCAAGTATCTTGGGGTCATAGTAGACAGCAAGCTTAGCTGGCGGGATCAGATCTTCCGTACAGCGGACAAGGCCGCTAGGCTGTTAATGTCTTCGGTCCAGTCCGTACTCTTGTACGGTGCGGAGGTGTGGGCAGACACACTAAATAAGGAGGCATACAGGTTGCGGCTCGCCCGAGTGCAACGTCAGGCAGCACTGAGGGTAGCATCTGCCTACCGAACAGTGTCCGAGCCCGCCGTCCTGGTGGTTGCTGGAGTCATCCCCGTCAAACTTTTGGCGGCAGAGAGAAAGGCAATTTACCGGCGCCGGGGAGGACGAGGCACGAACAGAGGAACGCACCCGCACCTACCAGCTGTGGCAGGAGGGCTGGGAACAGGAGACACGGGGACGCTGGACCAGGCGACGGATACAGCAAGTCCAACCTTTGGTTAATCGGCGGTACGGAGAGGTGGACTTCTACCTCACCCAATATCTGACGGGACACGGCTTTTTTCGGTCGTACCTGTTCAGGATGGGCAAAGCCGTGTCACCCGATTGCATATACTGCCCAGGCATTCTCGATGACGTGGAACATACATTTTTCCACTGCCAGCGCTGGGAAAGGCCCCGCCTGGAGGCTCAACAGTTAGTAGGACTGCTGTCGGTAGACACGGTCATACTGATGATGACGGATGGTGAGGACAATTGGACCTGTGTGTCACATTACATCCAGGGTATTCTCCGCGCCAAGAAGCTCGACCTTGACCGGGATGCGGTGTAGATCATAAAGAATCTAAATGCCAGAAACGGTACGAGCCCTGAGGGCTTAGGTCACATGTTGGCCTTACTTGCAGTAATGTGACAAACAATTCCAGGTCTGTGTCCAACAGAGTAGAGGGGTGTTATGTATTGTAAGTTTATATATTGAAATGAATAGTTAAATAAATGTAAGTTGAAAAATGAGCCTTATTTTGTAACTGGTTTATTTACATTAATTGAATCACATTTTTTTTTAATAATAGATGATTAAATTATTAAATGCATAGCTAATTAAACATAGAGATACAACAGTTTCTTCCCCACTAAATTTGATTCATAAGTCCAGTCTTTTCCGTTGCTTTCTTGTTCTGGCTGATTTGCGAGGAACATCTGTTGAAGCATTGTCATCTGTTTGAGGATTATTATGTTCACTGTGTTGAAGCCTGATTTCTTCATTTTCAAGTTGATCATTGTTATCTTCTCTGCGTTGAAGCCTGATTTCTATATTTTCCAGATCATTGTCCTTGAATGTCACGTTCTGTTGTTGCAAACTGGTATTTTCTTTAGGAGATGAGCTGAAGTGTGTTTTGTCTGTTTGTGTTTGTTGTTTCTGGCACTGATGTTCTCTTCAACTGATCGATGTGTCTCTTGCCAATGTAACCGTTGTCCAGTTTGACTTTGTAGTGCAGAGCTCCAAGTTGAAAAATAACCTTTCCGAACTTCCAGCCGTCTAAGGAATGTACTAATATTCTCTCCCCCACTTTAAATGAGCGGCTTACTTGTTGAAAACCTGGATGTAATGATGTGTTTTTCTTAGGAGGTTTGAGAGCATCTAGTTTTGTTCTGATCTTTTGATTCAAATACAGTTCAGCCAGTGATTGTCCGCATTGTAGAGGTACAGCTCGGTAGCGAAACAGTATGTCTTGAATTTGTGATTTAATATTCTTTCGAGGATCTTCAGCACAATTTTTCAAAGATGTCTTTAGTGTTTGCACATAGTGTTCCGCTAATCCATTGGTTGCTGGGTTGTCCTGGGGCGATAAATTTTTGAAATATGCCTCTTTGTTGGCAAAAATCTGTAAATTCTTGACTAGTGAAAATTGTGGCATTATCAGAAACTAGTACAGCAGGATATCCATGTGTAGAGAATATATCATTTAGAAATTCTATTGTCGTAGCCGTGGATGGTGCGTTTTTGGTTATTCGAACTTCAGGCCATTTAGATTTAGCATCAATCACTACTAGGAAAATAGTGTCCATTAAATGGTCCTGCGTAGTCCATGTGAACTCTTTCAAAGTTTTCCTTAGGGATTTCCCAAGGGTGAAAAACTTTTGTTGGCTGTTTTGACTGTAAAGCGCAAGCTGCACATGATCGAACTTTATTTTCAATGTCTTTGTCAATTCCGGGCCAATAACAGTGGAGTCTTGCGAGTCGTTTCATTCTTACCATTCCTATGTGTGTTGCATGAAGCTCTTCTAAAACATGAGAGCGTAGTGATCTTGGAATGTAGACACGTTCTCCTCTGAATACAATCCTTGATTGGTTGAGTAAATTGGATCATTTGCACCTTCTTTTATTTGTTTCATAAGATCTTTCATTCCTGGATCGTACGCAGTTTCTTTTGAAATTTAATCACTCGTGATGTTGATTGATGAGATTTGAAGGATTGAATTCTGCTCTATTTCATCTTCTTCTTTATTCAATGCTGTGTCGATACCACGAAGTTCCGTTGTTTGAAAAGTCCTGGATAGAAAGTCTACATTTTGGTGTTGTTCTGCTTTCCGATGTTTGATGTTGTATTCAAATCCTCTGAGGAAAACTGCATAGCGTAAAAGTCGACCATCTGTCATTGGAGGAACATTCTTTGGGTGAAATATTCGTGTGAGTGGTTGATTATCTGTTATTAATTCAAACTTTCTTCCATAGAGGTAGTTGACAAATTTTCCAATAGAAAATACAATAGCGAGTGCTTCGCGATCAAGTTGGCTGTATTGGGACCCTGATTTTGAAAGTGAGCGGGAGACAAATGCAATGGGCCTTTCTTCTCCATTGATAATGTGTGATAGTACTCCTGAGATCCCATGTGGGCTTGCATCGTAGGCTACGGATACTGGAAGGTCTGGGTCAAAAGGAACTACCACTCTATCTGAGTCTATTTCCTTCTTGATGTTGATGAAAATCAACTTCTCAAAATCAGCTTTCTCAAAATCTTTTGTCCAATTGAATGGTTTATTCTTGATGAGTAACTGGCGTAGAGGGCAAGTTATGGTAGAATCTGCTGGAATGAATTTTGAATAATAAGTTACAAGTCCTAGAAACTTTCTCACTTCCTCTACTGAATTTGGTCTTTGAATATTGAGGATATTTGACACTTTTACTGGAGACTTGGATATCTTGTTGTTTTCAATAACATATCCTAAGTATGTGATGCTTTCTTGGAAGAATGTGCATTTATTTCTGTTTGAGGTGAAGATTGTTGGTTTGAAGTCGCTCCAGACAAGCTACAAGGTTGTTGAAATATTCATCCAAAGTTGACCCGTAGACAATTATGTCGTCAAAGTAAGAGCTGACACCTGGGAGGTCTTGTAGAACTTGTTCCATTACTTTTTGAAATATGCTGGGTGCAGTCTTGATTCCAAAAGACAATCCGTTGACTTTGTAAGTACCTTTATGGGTTGATATTGTTTGAACACAAGCACTTTCTTCATCAAAACCTATGTGTAGGTAAGCTTTAAAGAGGTCGAGAGTACAGAAAAACTTGGCGTTTCTCAGTTTGTGGAGTGTTTCGTCAATCCTAAGAATTGGATAGTGTGAATCGTACAGTTGAGGGTTGACCGTGACTTTATAGTCTGCGCATAGCCTAAGTGTACCATCAGGCATAGGCACTACAACTAAGGGTGAACCCCAGTCGCACGATTCAATTTTAGTGATGATTTTGTCTTGTTCGAGTTTGTCAAGATCATGTCCCACTCTATCCCGGAGTGCATACGGTAAAGGTCTAGGTTTGAAAAATACTGGTTTGGATTGAGGTCTTAACTTTAGAGAGCAGGTGACATTTGGAATATGTCCTATTGCTGGTGAAAATATTTCTGGAAATTTTGATTCTACTGCAGTAACTAGTTTGTCTGTGTTACTGGAAACTAAGTTTACATAAGTACCGGTATATTTTGGTCTCTGGGTGTCAAGATCGTTCAAGTGGACTCCAAGTTGTCTTATCCAAGTCCTACCTAGTAGAGGGCTGTACATGTCAGGTACTACAAACAACTGCTGTGTAGATGAGCGTCCATTGTATTCAACCTGAACATTAACTAAGCCTAAGGGTTGGAAAACCTCATTTGTGTAAGAACGAAACCTTCTATTTGTACTCTGGATTGTGTTTTGAGGAAGATTAAGTCTATCAAATTAAGCCTTTGGTAGAAGGGTATGAGCTGCGCCTGAATGTACCTCAAACTTTTGTGGTTTCCCATTGATTAGAATAGTTGTGAAAAATTTTTTTGTGTCTGATGAATTGTAGTCAGTTACATTGAGAATTTGAAGTTGCCCTATTCCATAAAGTGAGTTAAGTCCTGTGAATCATTTGGAGTAGTACTTATTGTATTAACTGTAGGCCTGGATTTCTTAGAGATTAGAGATACAGACCTTGGCGTGTCCATCCTTGTTACAGCTTTGGCAGTGAAGGTGTGATAAGTTGGTTTTACATTCCCTGGACGTGTGATTTGCTTTACCACATCTTAAACACAAGTTTCCGATTCCAAGTGTTGCCAAATCAACCTTATTTCGTTTTGTGGAAGGGTGATTTAGTCTGTTGTTAGATCTGTTTTTGAGGTAGGCTGTCGTTCTTGGTGTGTAATTCTGGTGTGTTGGTCTTGTCAATAATTTGTTGACTTCTGCCTGGGACGATGTTTGAGGACTAATAATTTATTTTTGTAAAAAATACAACCGACTTCAAAACGCTCTAAAAAGAATGAAATAATTTTAATAAAGTAAACTTTTGTATAAGGCAAGCTCACGTATTTTAAGTCGGCGCGGCTCTATGATGATTTTTGATACAAAATTGAAAGAGGGTGTCCATATTGCAGGTGACTATCTATAACTAAAGTTGTTAATCTGCATGTATTTTTCATAGTTATGCGTTAAGTGTTATTTTATTACCGTAATCAGAGATCGGCATTATAGTGGTATTAACGAGTATCTTTAAAAAGATTATAACGCATTTAAATGTTTTTAACTTGGAAAAGTAACGTTTTAATACTAAACTAGCTGCTTTTCCCTATCATAATATCAAACTAAATTGTTTTCCTATTCATATAGAACATTTGTGTGTGTTATTTTCATAATGCATTTATTCTGAAGTAAACATAAAATACAAGAAAATATTTCCTTTAATATATATACAAAACAGTTCAATATGTTTTTTATATATTTATATTATCCAGCTACAATTTATTGATTTTCAAAATACACACACAATATTTAATTTCAATCATATTTGCAGTTTGAGCAGCGCCGACTTGAAATATGTGAGCTTGCCTAATACAAAAGTTTACTTTATTAAAATTATTTCATTCTTTTTAGAGCGTTTTGAAGTCAGTTGTATTTTTTACAAAAATAAATTATTTCATGATTTTTAAAACTGCTTGAGTCACCTGTTCAGGTTACATAATCAATGGGTATGAAAATAAACATTTTTAGATATTCCTTAAGAAAGAAAGAGTTGTCCATTACATTAGGCCTAATGAAAAACTAATTGTCTTTTCTAGATACATTGAAATGTCAGACATCATCGTTTCCTGCAATCGGTGTACTTCTACATTATAAAACGAAATACAGTAACGTCTCAAGCCTTTTGGAACAATATGAAAGTTATTCCCCAGCCACCAGCACTAAAAAATCTCTCAAAAGTGGAAAATTGGTCGTTAACACATATAGTACCTTTGGAAAATATTATATGAAAGATTGGTTCAGCTAAAAGTGGTGTAAGTCATGCAGGGGGGTTTTGTTTGCTCAAGATGTAGCCTAGTCGAAATTGCAAATCATCTTCCTCTAGGACTTCCCGAAGCAGGCATAATAGTATTGATATGTTATAGTAACTGGGTAGAGAATATTAATACACATTCCACATCTGCAAATGAAATATGTACTGTATAAGAAAGATTGGTTCAGCTAAAATTGTGCAAGCCATGTAGGTGGTTTTGTTTGATCAAGATATAGCCTAGTCGAAATTGCAAATCGTCTTCCTCTAGGACTTTCCGAAGCAGGCATAATAGTATTGATATGATATAGTAACTGGGTAGAGAATATCAATAAACATTCCACCTCTGCAAATGCCTGTTTAGTAATTAAAATATTTAACACTTTTAAGACAATTGACGATTATGTACTGTCACACTTCTTAGGTCGTGTAAGGAATAATTGCATTTAATTTATATTTAGACCTGTTTTACGAATGCTTTGGTTTTCACAATACACCTTTATTTGTCAATATCATACAGCTATTCACTGAAACATATATGTTTTTGTAAGTCAGAATATTCAATACTAAAAACAGAATTAATGTATACTCAAATCAGGTCAAACGTTAAAATACATTTTTTATAGTAACCAAAACAAAATGCATTTTTCTTAATGTAATTCATTTAGGCTCCATGGCAAAAAATAGTTTATTGATCAATATGAAGCAACTGTTTCATGAAGAATTGTCTGTAGCTTAATTTTAAATGGTTTCAACTAACAGCTGTAGGAATGTTATTATTATTTATTGCCTTCTCTGCACAAATGTAAACAATCTGCACAAATGTAAACAAAATAAATGTTGAATATTTAAGGTTTTCAGAATTTTTCACCGAAACAAATATTATACTTAAACATAATTTAAAAGGTACCAAATAGAAACTCTCCTGGTTATTTTGGTGGTGGAACCACACTGATCGGTAAAAGAATCACAGAGAAATTGGTGAACATAAATAGAAAAAAAAATCGCCACAAACAAATTGAGAACCTCCTCCTTTTGTTGGTAGTGGGGAAGTCGGTTAAAAAAGTTGTTCAGAGTTGCACTGTCTATTTTCGAAGCTTCAATTGCTATTGCCTTTTCTATGGCAATGTCAAATGTTAAGTCCTTGGTTTAGATTAATTGTTCTCTAATTAAAGAGTCATGAATTCCCCTGATAAACTGTGATCTTAAGAATAAGTCAGATACAGATGCTTCACATGATGTACAGGTAAGTTTGCAAGTTGCAATTTGTTTCCTAAGAGCTGTTACATAGTCTGTTATTGATTCATTTTGTGCCCGGATTCTGGATAAAAACTTATGTTGTTCTACAATTTCGTTGGTTTTTGGAAAGTAATTGTCTAATAATTTTGTAATTTCATCATAGGTTTGCTTATTAATACTTTTTGGAGCTGAGAGTGAAGACAAAAGGTCATATGTTTTAGAACCTATACTATCGAGAAAAAGCTGGGCACAAATAGTTTTATCATCAAAAGCATTCTTTATCTTTATAGACCATGAGCCACCAATATGAAACCCTCCCCCCCCATGGGAATTTAAGACTTATACTTTTTTTTGTTGGTATTACCTACCAGATAGGGAATTCAGTTGTTTGCCTCTTTTAAGCGTATTCCGGAAAATAAAGAAAAACTGTTAAATTTAAAAACTGTTTTATTTAAATTACAAAAGGGTAGCCTGTGTTAATTACTGGTGCAATATTTGTTATGGACTTCTTCAGTACCTATGTATTCAAAGGCTTCAAATGAAAATAAAAAAGTTAATAAAATATGCCCGCTGCAGCAAACCTGCAGGCAATGCGGATTCCAAATTGGCCTGAATTGATTTTCAATTAAATCTATTTAAATAGGCCTAACATTAGATTTAACGAGTAGCCTACCTCTAGGAAAGAGATTTTAAGAGATTCTATTTAAATTAAACTAGGTGGCGTTCGCAGAGGCATCCACAAAATTGAGCGGAGTCATCAAGGGTTCATATTATATGGTTTTTGTCATACTGCAGTAAAAACAGTCGTTTTTAATGCATGCGTTGCGAGTCTAAAGTAGCATTTTTACTCTTTAAGGAGTAAAAATCGTTTTTAGCCTCTATGGAGTAAAAATCAGCTGTTGTCTACTCAGTTGTAAATTTCTATTGTAAACGATTGCATGTATCGAAATATGTATCGATTCGTGCTTCGTAATCATTTTAACCTACAGTCTACAGTCTCTTCCCATAGCATTTTAGCATTGCAGATACATTAATCCATTCTCACACTCAACACTGCTCACCTTTACTACTTCCATCACCACCCCCTACGTCGTGGACCTGTTTCCCTCTCTTGCTATAGCATTTTAGGATTGCAGATACATTAATGTAATTATCAAAGACAGTTACCACACTCTGTACTGCAAGCCTTACTACTTCCTTCACCATTTCCTACGTCATAGACCTGTTTCCTTCCCTTCTCATAGCATTTAAGTATTAGATACATTTATCTAACTGCCTTTTTTAAACGGCCCCCTACTCTGCACTGCCAGTCTTTACTACTTCCTTCACCACTTCTTACGACGTGGGGCCTGTTTACTTCCCTTCTCATAGCATTTTAGGATTGAAGATACATTAATCCAACTGCCACCGACCATTCTCACACTATGCTCATACTTTACTACTTCCTAAGCCACTTCCAACATCGTGGACCTGTTTTCATCACTTTCCATAGCATTTTAGTATTTTAGATACGTTAATCTAATTGCCACAAACATTGCCCACACTCCGCACTGCTAGCTTTTACTACTTCTTTCACCATTTTCTATGTCGTAGGCATGCTTCCATCCCTTCTCATAGCATTTTAGCATTGCAGATACATTAATCTAACTGCTACAAACGGTTTCCAGTTCCCACACTCCACACTGCTCACCTTACCACTTCCTTTTAACCTCTTCTTACGTCGCGGACATGTTTCCCTCTCTTCCCATAGAATTTTAAAATTGTAGATACCTTAATATAATCGTCATAAACCATTCCCACACTCCGGACAACTCGCATTGACTACTTCCTTCACCACCTCCTACGTCTCGGACCTGTTTCCCTCCCTTCCCTTAGCATTATTGGATTGCAAATACCTTAATATATTGGTCATAAACAGATCCCACACTTCGGACAGCTCGCCTTTACTACTTCCTTCACCGCTTCCTACGTCACGGACCTGTTTCCCTCCCTTTCCATAGCATTTTAGGATTGCAGATACATTAATCTAATCGTCATAAACCGTTCCCACACTCCGAACAACTTGCTTTTACTACTTCCTTCACCACTTCCTACGTCACGGACCTGTTACCCTCCCTTTCCATAGCATTTTAGGATTGCAGATACCTTAATCTCATCGTCATAAACAATTCCCACACTCCGAACAACTCGCCTTTACTACTACCTTCATCACTTCCTACGTCACGCACCTGTTTACCTCCCTTCCCATAGCATCATAGGGCTGCAAATACCTTAATCTAATGGTCATAAACAGATCCCATACCCCGAACAGCCTTAACTACTTCCTTCACCACTTCCTACGTCGCGGAACTGGTTCCTTCCCTTCCAATAGCATTTTAGGATTGCAGATACCTTTATCTAATCGTCATAAATAGTTCCCACACTCCGAACAACTCGCCTTTACTACTTCCTTCATCACTGCCTACGTCACGGACCTGTTTACCTCCCTTCCCATAGAATTTTAGGAATGCAGATACCTAAATCTAATCGTCATAAACAGTTTCCACACTCCAGACTGCTCACCCTTACTACTTCCTTCAACACTTCTTACGTCACGGACCTCAAGCTGGTGTCGTCATTTGATTATATTTATGATCCATACCGTTTCTGTTCTAATATCTGTGGAATAATGCTATCAGCTATTTCTTTATCTACTGCATCAAAAAGTCAACAGCTGATCATATGTCTTTGTTTATGTGTCAAATACTGCTTTCATAAGGATAACATTGAAACTTTGAAACCCAGTGGGGCGGAATCCTGAGAGACTTTTTTAACGCCATATAGATGTTGGCACTCACCGATATGGTCTTTATCACCAGGCAAAATTTGAAAACGATTGATTCAGCCGTCTAGGAGGAGTTTGCGTATTACGAAATGCACAAGAGTCGACGTATAAGAGCTTCGCTCGCTCCGCTCAATAAATTTTATTGAGAAATTTTAGACGTAAATTTTACTGGAATGTAGGCTAAGGTTCTAGTAAAATTAACGTCTAAAACTTTGTTTTCCTCATATCAAAATCGGATTTGCGACAGTAATTTTCTTTTTTAAATCTCTTTAAAATAATGGCTGATTGATATGGGTTGCCTTTAAAAAAATTTAAGTTACTCTTAGCAACCCTGTTTGTGGGTGGGGGGTGAATCTCTAAATATCACCAAAAAGAACCTTACATGACCCTTGAAACGTGTATTGAAGCTTGTTTGAATTTATGCATATTTGTGCTGAGACCATTCACTATTTAGCAGGTTAACCTGTTGTTCCTTATTTTTACCATTAGCTAGGATTTTTTTCCAATCCCGTGGGATCTTGATTTTGGACCTCTCATTAAAAACGTTTCTCCAAATCCCCTTCTCTCTTTCAATGTTTTTAATAGATACATCTAAATTGGTATCCGTAATAAAGTATATCCTGCTGAATTTCGGAAAATGGCTGAAGGCAATCTGTGCTAGTTCACCAGAGGTTTCTGGAATATTAGTAAAAACCTAAAAGTAAGCCATACCGTCAATTACATACATACATTCTTCAATCTTGGAAGGCTCGTCTACTACATACCCTTGTTCTCCAAAGCATGGAGCAGTTTGGCCTTTTCTGTTTTTGTTGGGCATCCATCGGCAGTGGCTAATGCCCATGGTCCTGGATCTAATGGGTATGTCATCAGCTTCTCAAGGTTAATATCACGTTCCTGGGACAGCAGTAAAACTCCAGAAAAATATTTCTTTTAGCTCTTATCTCAACTAATCTGTTTGCATGCAGCTTTCCCTAGATTATCTACATTAAGTAAATTGTCTTCCACCGATTCGGGTACAGGTCTTCCAGCTGATAAACAGACCATCTAGGAATTCTGATCACGGTTTTCAACTTCAAGCAGAATAATGCATTGTTCAAAAGCATCAAGTACAGTACTTGCAAAATACTTTGCTCACTTTCAATTCATTTTATTTGCTTGCATGTCACTGTGAGAACAATCTGATGACTTCACCATACTTGCATTTTCAAATTCTAACTAGAGGACCCATGCTGCTCTGCAGCGTTAACATAAATATAATATCCGAGAAAATATCAAATTCCTGATTTTTGATTGAGCAATACAGTATCTTGAGCTTAACTGATTCAAACGATCAATAGCTCAAATTAAAGCCTATAATTGACTGATATTTTGAGTCTAAAACATATAAAAAACGTAAACAATACTGGAGCTATTGATATTCATTCATAGAAAAACCTTATAATTTTTTTTTTATGTTGGATGTTCACCTTGCGTTTGCTTGAAACCCGTCCGATTTGAATAACTAATATCTTAAATGCAAGCCGGTATTTCACCGAAGGTTCTTAGACCAAAATATATCGGGTTATGCAATTATAAATGGTAAAATACCGTACAATTTAAATTGAAATACGAATTAAAAAATATATCAAATCTATGTTTTTTGGTCGAGTAATAAAGTATATAAATATACAATGATGCTTGATGTGAAATATATGTGTGCATACTACCAATTTAAGACCTCAATCATGAAGATCGGACGTGTAGAAGAGTCAAAGAAACTTGGAAAAGAAAAAAAACAAATTTACCTCCCTTTAGAAATACATGGGGGACAAATTTCATTTACGTATAAGCCGAGTGGGACTGTCGATAAATATACTGATGCTTTATGTGAAATCTGTGCGTGCATACCTTCAATTTGAGACCTCAATAATGAAAATCGGGTGGGTAGAAGCGCCAAACGAACTCGGAAAAGAAAAACCAAATTTAACTCCCATAAGAAATACATGGGGAGAAAATGTCGTTTACGTATAAGCCGAGTGGGACTGTAGACAAATATATGCCGATGCTTGATGTGCAATCTGTACGTTAATACCTTCAATTTGAGACCTCAATCATGAAAATCGGTCGGGTAAAAGAGGCAAACGAAATCGGAAAAGAAAAACAATTTTTTTTTATGTATATATATTCTAACTATCATGATATTTTCGTGTTTTCTGGAACGTGCTGTAATTCACAAGTGGCAAACACCTAAAATCTTAAAGTACGTGTCAATACGAGCACAAAAATGTATATTTCAAAAATTCCCACCAGGGGGGGGGAGGGGGGGTATAGACCAGCCTCCGCTCTATTAGGTAATTTTCAAATCTTTCTTTGTATAGTTGAAAAGTTTCTTTGTTTGAGTCAAATTGTTCGAAATTGGAAATTAAAGTGATGTTGGATTGTTGAGTCTTTGACATACCTTGAATAGCTGAAGACAAGGTCTTGATTAATATTTCAAATTGTTCTTGGTTCATTTTGAAAATATATATATATAAAATAAACTTTAAAACAAATAGAAAACACACGTTAGGCTCTTCTCATCACCATTTCTGTTATGTATTGTAAGTTTATATATTGAAATGAATAGTTAAATAAATGTAAGTTGAAAAATGAGCCTTATTTTGTCACTGGTTTATTTACATTAATTGAATCACATTTTTTTTTAAATAACAGATGATTAAATTATTAAATGCATAGCAAATTAAACATAGAGATACAACAAGGGGTTTTTTTAGTGAGTAGTCTGATAATTTCAGGAGTCTCACACTGGCTACCTGTGTGCGTAAAAGCATTTTCCCTCCTCTCCCTAAAAAAAACATCTCAAATACTTTTGTATAAAAACCAGTAGGCCTACTATTAGTTCATTAGTAGGTTCATCTATTTACAACTAACTCAGTACATTGTACTTTGAATTGTATATTATCTCCATTGACCTGGCCTATTTTATGACATGTATGTATGTAATGGCAATAAACTATTTGAATTTGAATTTGAAGTATAACTCGAGTTGAATTGCTCGGAAGAAGCTGGAATTATTTCCAAACCGACAAGTCTGATTGAATGGTAACCTACGAATTTGCACTGATTACAAGGTTACAGAAAATAAACAAATCAAAGAAGAACACCATCCAACACACTTCGGATCAAAGATATTTTTCACCACACTGTGATGTTTTTAGCTGTTTTACATACGTTAATTGGTGGCTGAAAGTTACGTCTTGCTGGCCATGCCAGCTGTCATCGTCATTTGGGGACCGGCGATCATGAGAATATAACTTCGATTTCGAAAATTGCAATTCTAACAGATTGTTATATTATAACAGCAAAATTTATCATCCCAGAGAAAAAACATTTTTTTGAGACCCAAGTGAGGCCCTTTCCTAAGCCAAGGCCCTCGGCAATCTCTGTGTCCACCGTTAGGGAAATACGGCCCTGATTTGGGGGCCTATATTTGTGTGGGGCCTGGGTCAGACGGCCCCCCTCCCCCCCCTGTATGGATAAGATGGCATTGGAGGATAGTAAATCACATTGCTAATGGAAAGTAAACCAACTGCTGTGGTTATTAAAGCTTTAAAAATCTAATATTTTGAAAATATTGTAAACCAACTTATAAGGTTAGTACAGTAGAACTTTGATAACAAGATCTTCGATAACAAGTCACCCTTGATAAAAAGGGTCATTTTTAAATCCCCTTAAACCTATTTTACCCCTAATCACATGTTATTGCAAACCTCGATAAGAAGTCAACCTTGATAACAAGTCTTATTTTATAATCCCTATGAGAGTCTTGTTATCGAGGTTCTACATTGTATTACAAATTTTAAACAGCATAAAATTGTAACATAATTAAGGATTAAAACAAAATTTTTTCACACAAATATCCCCGGATACATTGAGTAACTTCCTAAATGTTTATGGCGATCGGATGAGTGGTTTAACAAGGCATAAAAGACAGATGGACATAAATTCATTTTTAAACAGCCTAAATAATTAAATTATAGAAATCATTTCTGGTTTAGGCTAAAGCAAAAATATTTTTCCTCAATGCTTTGTGCAGAGCTGTTATTTTGATTTGCTTCTCAGGTGCCTGAAAGTGCTATAGTAGGAGAGTATGGACACGGTTACAAATATGCTGCTGGATTCTTAAATGAAGGAAGAATAGGAATTGGAGCTCAAATGATTGGAACGGCCCAGGGGGCTCTGAATCACACTATTCCTTACACTTTGGAAAGAAAACAATTTGGACAGGATATATTTTCCTTTCAGGTAACTTCGTTTTTTTTTAACTACCGGTATGCTTTTTGTGGATGGCATTTTTGTATTAACGTTTTTTATTTCTTCTGTATTTACCACCATTTAAAATGTCAAGTGTTTTTTGTTTTGATTTTTAGCCAAATTCAACATTAAGTTACTACTATCTACTAAATATTTCAGGTATAGTTGCACTACAGACGAATCGTAAATATGTATACTTTTATCCAATACAATGCATGTTCACAAATTCAAGGAATACATCAAGATCATACATTGGCCTTTATACAAAGTTAATCACTTATTGGCATTTGCTCTCCAACCTTCCAATGAAATATTCAACAATAAATAAATAAATTTGAATCTTTTTGCTTAAAAGCAGACGTTATAAAAGTTAGGTATGTCAGTGGTTTATGTTACTTAAATGCTGAGGGCAGCTCCGTTGACCCGACTGGTAAATAAAACTCTATCAGTGCCAGCTCGTTTCCAATGCTGTACTCTGGGTGCAATCCTCTTTATCGAATTGATGGTTTGAACTTCTGTGGACAAGACAGGGAGTTTCAATGATAGCATTCACTGGATTGACGTTTTTTCTCTGAAATGTAGTATGCAATCCCTGTTTCATCTTCTCAGAGACAATGTGAATAAAAAAATTGTGACCATTCTTGTAGTAGCGATTTAAAACGGACAAAGAATACCCAATCGTACTTTGATAATTCTTCTCTTAAAATGTTTACCACCCATCTCACTCACAAGCATTTTTCCTACCTTCATCGGACAGCCTACACACCTTCAACATAACCTTCAATAAGCTGCCGGTGAGGTGAATTGGGTGAATGAGCAGAACAAATATTTTTTCAATTAAAAAACTGAATGATGGCCAATTATTCATAATCAACTCATTATTACTACGATATTTTTAGGGATTACTAAAGTATATGCTTTAAAGTGCATCTATTTGATCAAAATCTGATATGTATGTACATGATTCAGTCGATGCAGCATCAGATAGCCCAGGTGGTTACTCAGTTGGAGGCAGCTCGCTTGATGGTCTACAACGCTGCTCGTCTAAGAGAGGCCGGACTGCCCTTCCTCAAGGAGGCTGCCATGGCCAAGTATTACGCTTCAGGTTAGTCGTACTTTCACCAAACACAAGCCTTTATGTGCATGCGTAGTAAAAACCATCAGCACCTTGTGAAATCTAGAACCAACCAAAAAAGTTTGAACCAATACCATGGAGGAGTATATTGATTTTCATAAAATTCACTATGTGTAGGCCTATATATACATACAAGTTTCAACCGTTTCTTGCATTTAGGTGGTGCACTTGTTGTGCATTTTACAGGTAACTCATTCTTACTGTGCCATTGCATTTAAGGAAAAGAAATTGATATTTCATACGATGCGAAGAAGAATACGGTATACAACAACAGTATTTTGGAGTATGGTTGGTTATTTGAATTTTACTAGCAAAACATACTTGACATCAGTGGTGGTTCCAAGGGGGGAGGGCTATAGGGGCTAAAGCCCCCCCCTTGGACCCTGGAAAAATAAATTTAAACGTAAATTTCGTCCTTAAAACACGCAATGTTATAAAACAGACATCATCAATGTAGTTTTTATTAAACTTAATAAGTGATGGCAGAGTAGTATTAAGTTCCACATAGGTAAACTTTGTGGACAATAGCACAACGAATAAAACAATATTACGCTATGGAAAGTAGTACGAATCATCCAATTTTTACATCAGTCAGCTGTTGATATGCAACGGCAAAGGCGAGCGAGCGAGGACTGGGATACAGGTGATTTCCTGATGTTTCATAGTTAGTTGACAAATTGTCTACTAGCCATTAACTTTACACAGGTATCAATCAGCAATCAGTGGTAGCACCAGTAGCCTATTACCATTGACTATATAAACACTAGTGTTAAAGTTTATATAGTCAATGCTATTCCTGAATTTGATACTATACATATTATGACAGATCTATGAAATGGAGAAAAACGTAAGGTTAAAAAACGTGCCTACTTGCTTGCATGGCATATAACAGGTGAAATGGAAGGTTTTAGGACAATTGGGCACAGTTCTAGCCGTTAGAAATGGCTTTATAAAGTCACCATATGGCTTTTAGGAGATATGGCTTCGTAGTCTACAGTGTGCATATGTTTTGAAATTCATGAATGCATAGTTCGTCATAGTTTGATTTTTAAAATGACTACTTGCTCATAACAAAGACGAAATAACAGGTGAAATGGGAGGTGTTTGGACAGTTGGACAAAGATATAGACATTAATAATGGCTTTAGAAAGCCAGTAAAAAGCTTTTAGGAGGATATGGCCGTAGCCTACAATATGTTTTGAGAATTATGAATGCAATCGTCATAGTTGGTTTAAAAAAATGTCTACTTATTCATGACAAATAAATGAGGAAATGGGAGGTTTTGCACACAGTTCTAGACGTTAAAACTGGCTGTAGAAAGTCACCTAACGGCTTTTAGGAGGATATGGCCGTAGTCTACAATATGTTTTGAAATTCATGAATGCAATCGTCATAGTTTAATTTTTAAAATGTCAATTTGCTCATGACAAACAACAGGTGAAATAGGAGTTTATGAACAACTAGCTGTAACCCGCGGGCTTTGCCCCGTTTAACTTCTTAATTTTCAAGATGATCTCGTTCGCATGGCTCAATCACGTCCTGGTTGAAGTTCGTTCGCTACGCTCACTCACCTTTAGGTTGGAGCTCGTTCGCTACGCTCACTCACCTTTAGGTTGGAGCTCGTTCGCTGCGCTCACGTGCCTTCAGGTTGGCTCGTTCGCTACGCTCACTTGCCTTCAGGTTAGCTCGTTCGCTACGCTAACTCGCCTCCAGGTTGAAGTTCGTTCGCTACGCTCACTCACATTTGGTTGCAAATTAGCTGTTGTCATAAATGTAAAAGAAATAATAGTGCTGCACCCTGTTGGTAATCCTTGTAACTTTAATGCTATTGAACATCATAGAACAGAACCAACTTGTTTAATTGAAACAGCTGTTAAGATTCATTAATTCCATTTCTCATAAGGTTAACATGGGAAACTCCAGAGCCACTGGGGCGGAGCCGATTGGACGGATCACGAAATTGATGGTGTATAAACCTATTCCATGAAATTCTACACGTAAGGTATGTACCAAGTTTCGTGGCAATCGGTTCAGCGGTGTCTGAGTTTATCACTGCCAAACAAATATATATATATATATATATATACACAAACATCCTCTTTTATACTTATAGATTGGGCACGGTTTCAGGTGTTATAAATGGCTTTAGAAAGTCACCAAACGGCTTTGAAAATTCCACATTTTCCCGAGGGAGGACCCCGGACCCCCCTGCTTTGTTGGGGGGTGCTCCACACACCCCAAGCCCCCCCCCTGACAAGGCGCTAGAACCGCCACTACTTGACATGGATAGTTTTATCCAATGATACCTATTGAAATCAACTGAAGGACTCAAGAAATGCAAGAATATTCAGGACATTATTATCAGTTATTTAAGATGGGGACGCCACTATGTGCGTATTTTAACCCAAATATGAGTGAAGGATGAGTGGCGCGATCTAGTAGTCTTGTTAGTGACTAAGGCCGACATGTTCCTTAGACACAGCTGTTAATTAATAGCCCATACACCTAACGGCAACTAAGGGACCTACAGTTAATTGTGGAATCCGAGGCACATTTTTTCCTCGTAATTAACGAATTGGTCTAATTATTAGGATATTACTGCAGATAGTCGTAGTACTCACTAGTGCGGACGTTAATCCACACCAGGGAGCATCGCATCCACGGTGCATCCCTATAATTATCCACAATTCGTGACCTCCTAGTAGCTGGATTACAGGACGACGCCACCCGGTCTGGTTGCAGGTCAAAAACCTGGAAGCAAGGTCCACTCAATGTTTTTTAGTGTTTTCTGTTTCTTCAATACCTACATAATTAAAATAGGAAGGGTGCCACTTTATCACCCTTGAGCAAATTGAAATATTCAAGATGGCGGCCAAGATGGCTTAAAATCTGTATATCTGCTACGTATCTTTCCCTATAGAAGGGACAGGATAATCATTTTGTGCCTAATTTGATGTTTTATTTGGAAAATTACCCAAAATAATCCATCAATATAAGTTTTTAATAATTTCCACATTAATTTGTTGCCAAGTTCCCTTATCAACAATGTTACCTAGTATTTACTTGTCTAAAAACATTATAAATCAATGGTTTCTGAGGATAAGTGCAACATTCAAACAACACGGTCATCAAATTGGTTAACTTACAAGCAGTTCTCTTCATTGATGCTTGTGCTGTAAATTACTGTGCACAGTGCATTATACTTCTTCAGCAACTGTGAATGACTTTATCAACTGCTTTTGAAATTATAGTTTTCTTGAATTTTGAAAAAAAAAACACTGTTCTTTAGGCTAGTCGAAATACGGTCCAACATCAAACTTAAGGTAAAATAAATCAAATATATGGGATTTTGTCAACAAAGGGGTTAAGAAATATTATACTAAAAATCGAGAAAAATCTAAGTGGCAGAAAAGCCGCTATTTTGGAAAAAGCTTCCGCCATATTGGATTTATGTAAGCTTTTAGTAAAACATCAATAGTTTGACAACTAGGCGTCTCAAAAATGTGCGGTTTGTCTTAATAGCTTCCTCATCAAGTTTACTTTAAGATAATAACAACTTTTATACCATTTAAATATTGATTTATTTTAAAGAGACAGCTTTAAATAGAAACAACATCAAATTTCAAAGATTTTTTTAGTGAAACCTTTAAATGTTTGCAAATACAAACTCAGGTGATAAGAACAATCATATTTTGTGGCTCTTAAAAGAATCTGCATTCAATTTTGAACAATAATCATCATCATATCAGTTTGTATATTGCTTTGAAGATATATTATGGGATATATTTGTTAATTAGTCTTCAACTTGGAACGCGTGCTGCACCACAGTTTGGTTAAAATACACTTTGAGGTGGGAAAAATTGCTTTGAGAACATTTAAGCAATATTTTGGAATCATACATATAGGGCAATAGTAGTAGGGAAAAGCCGGTTCTGGACCAACCCCTACAGACCAGAGATTCATCATCTTTTTACTCTTCCATCCACTCATCGAAAAGCCGTTTCTGGACCAGCCCCCAACAGACTAGATTATGTCACTCCCCCCACTCCTAGTAGAGTATATATGTTTGTCCTACTCTGGGATCTAATATAGGCTGTTATGGGAGTCAAAATCGGGAGGTAACGAAGACCCACCACCACTTTCCCTAGTAGTATATATATCTGTGTCCTACTGGGGGAGTTTATATGGGCTCTTATGGGAATACCTCCCCACAAAATCCGGAGGTGTCCTCCAACCCCACGCATGGAGTATGTATGTTTGTCCTGTGCTGGGGTTTAACATAGACCTTATGGGGACAAATTCAACCCTTGCCTCATTACTCAAGGGCAAAAATAATATTTTTTTGTTTTTTATTTTCTTACAGTGATCTCCTAGAAATTGTTTACAGTTGTCTAATGATGTTTATGGAAATGTCATAACTGAATCCAGTTTCAGAAACTACGACTCCGTATGCTGTTGTTCCGGCATCGCCTTGCGCGGTCGCGATAGCATTTACGAAATCTAACTCAATCTGGATGTCACTTCTCGAACGATCTGTGCTCATGGGTGGAGATGAGTGTCTATCACCAACAGTGGATAATCATTCTTGAACTCTGAAGGAGATACAAACAGATTGGTGTCTCCAAAGTTCACCAGACGTTATCTGACCAACTGTTCGTACAACAGTCTCCATTTGCCTTCAGAGATGTGTATGTTCTGCATTTCTTGAGGATAACGTTCTCCGTTTATTTTCACAGCGACATTTTTTATGTTGCAACTATCAAAACGGGAGGGAATTTTCTTCTGGTCATTCCAACGGCTGGTCATCCCACAATGACAAATTTCGGGTTGTATACATTTCTATAAACGTTTGTGATATCGAAGTTGAACGAGGCCCAGAAAACACTTTTTTTCTCAATACACTGCCACTGGTAATAGTTGTATACCAATTTGCTATGATCACTCAAACGGGTCAACCCATCGATCAATTGAATCTTGCTGGTGGCCGTATACTTGACTAACGGAACTCGAAGAACGAAAGATTTGATTTCGACTTTTCCATCCTCTGGTATCGTGTCTGTTGTGGCTGATCCTTTCCAAACGAATAGTGCATCGTTATCTTCAGCACGGGTGAATACGACTTCGAATCCACCTTTGTACATAGCATACCGTAGATGATCGAAGAAGCCGAGACCGAGGTGGGCAAGGGTACCGATTACTTCGAAATTGCCTCCACCAGTGAACGTGGATACAAAACCACAATTTCCTAGAGAGTTCTTGTTTGAACTGGAATAGTTGAGGATTCCCTTGACTGTGCTTGTGACACCAGGATAGTCGACAGTGTCGATTGTGGTGTTGAATTTCTTGAGTTCAATTCGAGTAAACAGAAACGGTACGAAATTGTCTATGAGTTTAATGTTTGTTTTATCGGCATAAGCAGCCCCGTCAGATTTCTTGACGACTAAACCACAAATGTGAAATTGTATTCCTGAACCGTAAAACGTGTCACCGTGATCGAGTTTTAAAACCGTGTAATTATTTGGAGTGTTGAAATTGGGTTCAGACACCAGCATGACAGAGCGGTATTCGCTCTTCACCACACCGCTTGAAAACTGATTGTATGTAGCATCCATTTGTGTTGGTTACTTAATAATGGTTGAAAAAAATATACTATGTTAACATTACGATTTTACTCTTTAGACCTTATCCTCAGTAGCGAACTCAAGAGCAGTGTATTAAATCCGTGGTTACGTTCGTGTTCTTCGAGGAAATCCTTAGACACGTTTTGATACTTAATGATGTAGTACCAATCTACGTTTCCTGCAAAATCGTGTATGAATGATTCAGACAGTGTTTGGTATTTGCTGACCACATACCAGCACTCGTTAAAGTTGATAGCCATTTCCCGGAGGAAGCTCTCATCGAACTTTGTCCTCTTCAGTATGGCATACCAGTTTACGCGATGGAAATACGTGCATAACATGTCGATGCTGAAATCGTAGTTTTCGGATAGGAGACCCTAGTCGAGCTCCTTAGCGTACTTCATAATGAACTCGTCTGTGAGAACGCCCTTAGGTGCTTTCGCTTCCCGAGAAAGAATCTTCCACGCGTTTTCCATGTTGTACTCTTTCTCTCACTTATATACATACGGACGTTACTAGTCCGAGACCGAGTTTGCGCTTCATCCACATAGCGCCGGTCGTACCGAGTGCGCCAGCGCGTTCGTTCAGATCGGCGTCAGAAGACGTGACCCTTTTCCAAGCAGTGTCTTGCAATTTCTTATCTGCCACCCATCGGTCTTCCGCAAGCCTATGATCCCAATACCACATGTCATGTTTCTTGCACGCCTCGTCTAAGGGGTTAACTCCTTTGTCACCACGAGCCAGCCGATCAGATAGCTTCGTACCAGGTCCACAATCAGGGCCGGTTTAACCCATACGCGAACTAAGCGGCCGCATATGGCGCCACGAAAAATTGGCGCCGTGGCGCCAGCGGAACAATTTTTTTTTTTGTGAACAACGTAATTTTGTTTATTTTTGCTCAGAGTTCAAGTATTCAATGCACCACAATAAAGGCATTTATTCTGTTTGTACCAACAGAATATAAAAAATGCGTATTTGTACAGCGCTACAACTCAAGGACTCAATGCCATTTTTTGTAGTTTCGATTTGTAGTGAGCTGACGCTCGGCAGTCGGCAGTCGGCAGCGTACTACAGCGCGGCGCCTGTGGGTTTCATTTCATGACTCATGTTCTGAACCACATTCTGATGTTCTGAACCAGATTGATACCAACTCTGCAATTAAAGAATTTGCCAAGATCAAAGCTAGGAAAATTAATTTTTAACTGCTAAGAGCTTTTGAACTGTTTTGTATTCTTTTTGTCAAGGTAATAAATTTGGTTTTTCATGTTTTCTTCATGTTTAATGTGTTCAATTAAAAATTCCTCTCTTGTCATCTATCTACACCTGTTTTTCATTGTAATAGGCTTTAACTTATATTGTATCCAAGTTATCCTGTAATAGTATATTACGTTACTAGTCCTGAAAATAAGTGTTTACCGGACGAGTGTGGTCGTTCCCGTGGGAGACGGTCGAGTACGGGATTACCATACGAGTCTGGTTAACACATTTTGGACAAGTTACGTACGATAGTTTACGCCATACTACTAAATCTGTACAAATCCTTACATATTACCATCAACTAAAGGACTAAAAATCACTAGTCATAACCTTTAAGAGAGGTTATGTTTTTGTTTGTAACCACTCATTGTCACCCAGATACAGTGTAATCAGCTGATTTGTGTCCGGTAAAACTCATTACAGTACAGTAGTACGCAATGAAACCCCATTTGATTAAGCTGGCGGCAAACAGCTGTTTTCTGGACTAAATCCTTGTGTGGGAAGTTCGTCAAAATAGTGTAGTGTGGCGTAAAAATTGTTTTCACATTTAGAAATAAATTGTTAACTTAGGCCGTGATACTCGTCAAGCATGACGTCACGATAGAAGACGGCAATGACGTAGGTATTTATTTATTTATTTTCCAAGGAAAGATTAAAACAAGCAGCTGATCACAAACGGCAAACATTACGTCATTACCGTCTTCTATCGTGACGTCATGCTTGACGAGCATTACGGCCTGTTTTTTTTAGTGTAGCCTTGGTTTTGCTAAAGTTTATACGATGAGTAAAAGTGTAAAAATGTTAAATTCCTGGGAATAATAAACAGTCTTTTATTGCAAGTATTCTTCTAACCTAAACTTATAAAAAAGTTCTTCCCAAAATCTTTGGGAAAAAATTCACAAATAGAGTTAAGTGGTAATGTTCATGGGTTGAGGGTGGGTGGTGGGGGGGATTCTAAGTGGCGCTGATTCGGGTGTTCGCTTAACTCTGAAAAATTCCTAGAACCGGCCCTATCCACAATAATTGTACGCATCGAGATTCCAACTACGTGGAGCGTGTAGCTTAAACGGTAAACTGTTGATTAAGTTGTTCAACAACCCCGATCCTTGAATAGCATGTTCAGGTAACGCTGACAGACAGCGTATGAGATACTTAAATCCGTTTGGTCGTTCGATTAGCTCCTGCATACGGTCGTATATAAATTTCACGACTGATAGCTTCTCGTTGTAAAAGTTATTGTTTCCAGCAGCCTCCTCAGCGTGTATGAATTTGAGCCGACTGATCAATTCGTTTAAATCCTTTATGTACCGATATTCGATTGGTGTTTTGTCATCGTACCGTTTCAACCCAGACCCAACTGTCTCTGTGGGTGTTGATGAAGTTGGGGTTGCTGGTTTATTCATCTCGTCCCAAATGGGTTTGATCATCTGTTTCCACTTTTGACCCTGACTTGATTTCGGTCGTCTAGTCGAGGGATCGTTCTTTTGATACAACGAGTTGCATGTCACCAGAATTTCCTTATACGAATTCCAATCGTCAGATGTGCACTCGTCAGACTTAACAAAACCTTTATTCATCAAGAGTTTCCAAAGACCTTCGCTGCCAACAAAACTTTTACCTGACATCACTATATCATCATAATTAAAGGTGATTGGTTCTGATCCAATTTTCAAGCGTTCACCCGACACATCATAATAAATACCGAACTGTGAATCGCTTGCACGAGGTAAGTATCTTGCACCGACACTGCCCAAATTGATTACATTTGAGTCCACCAACTAACTGATTGATTTGTTCAGAACGTTTTCAGTTTCCACTTCATCTTCGTTATCGAAGGGAATTTGTTTACAATCTGGGTACTGTATACTCTTGGTCTAAAGCAAGCAACCATTTGATTGTATTTTTGCTTTTTCAACCACTCCTTTGTCTTCTGTTCTAATAAATCATCTTTTTCCTTTTTCTCTTTTATTGCATCGGTAATGGCTTGATATTTCTTTTCCCTTTCTCGTTGTTCCTCTCTTTCTAAAATGTGTACGTTAGCAAATTGTTGTTGAAGTCTATTTTTGACATTTTCTAGTTGCTTTGCCTTGGTGACAGTCAAAGGTTGTTTTTGGACATCTCTTGTAATAATTGTGGTGGATGGACTTTTTGTTGAAGACGATACAACTGATATCTCTTTAAGTTTTTGTTCACGTTGTTTTTGCTCTTCCCATTCAGCGTCATGAAACTTTTTCATCAGGTTACTCTCAATAGCTTCAAGTCGTATAGCAGCTTTTGCATCCATCATAACCTGTGTTCACTTATATAATACGTCAGAAAAAACGTGATATAACGTTTCTAGTCTAAAAACGACATATCGATCGAAAAACAACATTTCAATAAAAAAACGTGATATAACGTTTCTAGTATAAAAACAACATATCCATCGAAAAACGACTTTTCAATCAAAAAACGTGATATAACGTTTCTAGTCTAAAATCGACATATCGTCGAAAAACGACTTTTCAATCAAAAAACGTTATATCGTTTCTAGCTTAAGATGTGACATTTCACATTGAGGTTGTAAACATCGTTTTCTTCAGCATGCATTTATATTTTCCAGAGTGTGCTTTTTAGTGGTATTGATGGTTACAAATCCATGTTGTTCCTGCCAACACCGACGACAGAGCTTTTCAAACTCGGATAACGATATATCGGAACCGACAAAATCCTCATGAATACGTGTCAAGTAATGCTTGTTCTGTTGAAACACACACAGCAGATTTAGGTTGTTACGGATTACTTGCATATCGACACGACCATAGCTCTGACTCAGGTATATGCATGATATATTTTTGTGACGACCTCTGATGTAATAGTCTTTGATTTTTGATTGCTCATCAAGTAAACAGTCATCAAATACAACCAGTGAATTTTGTTTGCATTCATCCAATGGAACCAAGTCGGAACAATCAGAGAAGAAGAACGCTATTTTACAACCGAGGATTTTCTGAACTCTTTCATAGTGCTTTTATTAAATCAAGATACGCTGGTTGTTCTATTGATCGACTGAACACGTAGAGATGTTTAAAAGCTATACCATCGTTGTTGTATATGAGGTTAAGCAGTAAATTGGTTTTTCCACATCCTGATGGACCAACAATCAAGCAACGAAGTGGTTTTGGGAAAACGCCACCTCCAGCCCTTTCACCATCTCTACAGTAGACGTTTATTTCCATTGTCTTTACTTATAACACCACTCTGTCTTCATAGGAAACTCCTTGACAGCCTAATGTCTCACTCTATTGATTTAAACACCAAGTGTGTTTGCGTCAGTCGTACTGATCATAGTCTCGACTCTGTGTAGACGTTTAGACAGCTCTGAGAATTCAACTCCGTTAATTGCGTCATATGCACTGTTGCTGCGACTGATGCCACAGATCTTTCTACCTCCTTTGATCTGAATACAGTCTTTTGTGACTTCGAGACCTTTCAAAATACCATCAACTTTATCATTTACTTCTTGAAGCTGTTCTTTAACAACCACATCAGTCTTATCTATAGCTTTTGCAACTTTCACTATCCTTTTGTTCTTGGCACTAATATAATGTTTCTCGAACCTGACTTGTTTGTTTACTTTGGAGGTCAGATCCATTTTTACCTTATCAAACATGTTATCTACCTGAGAAATAAATTCTCTTTTCATGTTACTGATCTTTGAACCTGTATCGTGCTTGCAAGTGAATTCCAACGATGAAAGTTTTTCATTTACTTTATCTGTTGAAATGCTACTTTGGTTAGCACTGCTGTCAGTCAGTTCTTCTCCGAACCGATCGAATTTAAATATAGACATCATGATGCTCTTATAATGATACCAAGTACACCAGGTTTTCAACATTACTATTGAGTATCGGGTTGTTATCTTGATCAAGTTGATTGTTATGCAGTGAATTGTCCTCAACCCAGGTTTCAAATCGACATATAACCTTTCCTTTGGTTGTTCAGATATCTTATACCCATGTGGAACTTGAGGGAAGAAAGTGTATAGCAGTTCAGTTGAATGTCATCTAAATTATTCGAACCTTTAAGTTATTATTCAAATTTATCTTTTATTTCATTTTAATTTCAACTCCACACACCATTGTCAATCCTTTCATTGTAACTTTAAGCCTTTTCTCATTGCATGTTTATTAATTTGTTTAAATAAAACACCTTTTGTAATTCATATATCTTTGTTAATTTATTAACTTTAAACATTTGTAGAATAGGCCTAGCCTAAATTAATATTGTGAGGTGAGTTTACACTAGCCGCTATACCCGTGCCTTGCAACGGGGTTAAGATGCAGCAGAGACAATTTTGGTTCCTTGAAAATAATATCAAGCAGCTTGAGAACGCTAAATATAGAACAATTATTATGTTCCCTAGATCTGCTGTATATAGATAGAATTTTATTGATTTACTATTAGTATTAACTGGCTACATAAACATAACTGTAAAAAATCCATCCATTCCTTGTATCACAGCTTTTTGTTTCTGCTTGGTACAAAATCAGCTGTTGTCATAAATTTAAACAATTAATAGTGCTGCACCCTGTTGGTATTAACTGTTTAATGCTATTGAACATCACAGAATCAAATTGTTTAGTTGAAACAGTTGTTATGATTCTTTAATTCCATTTAAATATATAAGTACTCATAAGGTAAACATGGAGAAACTCAAAAGCCACTGAGGGCCGTTTGGACGGATCACGGAATTGATGGTGTATAAACCATCACCATTAAAAAAAGTCAAACATGACAGATACTCTCAAAAATCACCCCACTTTTTAAATCAGGTGATGCACAAATTGCTTCTAACTACAGGCCGCTATCTTTACTGTCATCCTTTTCCAAATTGTATGAGAGAGTCGTTGCACAGCAATTGACAAAATACTTGGAGTCTCACGAGATTATTTCCAATGAGCAACATGGCTTTAGACAAAACAAATCAGTCATAAGTGCAAGCACAGATTTCATAGAATCAGTCATTGATTCTATAGATAAAGGCGAGCAAACCGTAGGAATTTTCATCGACCTCAGCAAGGCATTTGATAGTGTTTGTCATACCAAATTATTAAGTATTCTTTCAAATTTTGGAATAAAAAATAAAGCTTATGATTGGATCAAATCTTATTTATGTAATCGAACTACTTTTGTTGAACTGAAATACGTAAACAAATATAATCAACTTATATCTTGCCGTTCCAGTAACAGTCCGTTGAAATATGATGTACATTCACTATTGTATTGACACTATTGTAGTTCTTGACGAATTAACAATAAAGAATATTGTATTGTATTGTATTGTATTGTATTGTACCACAAGGATCTATATTGGGACCTTTATTCTTTTTATGTTACATCAATAGCTTAGCTAATTTCAGTGATCAAAGTAAAATCACTTTATATGCAGATGATGTAAATATAAAACTATCCGGATACCATGCAAATGATATAGAAATATCTTCTTTTATAAAACTTAATGCAATCCAACAACATTTAGCTGATTTAAACCTTTTATTAAATAAACAAAGAACTAAATATATTAATTTTTCCGCTTCAAATAGGAAAAGTGGGTCTGTGGTAAAGAATGGTCTTAATGATTCCTTTATTGATGAAGTTAAGGAAACAAAATTCCTTGGTTTAACTGTTGATAGACTTCTTAGCTGGAACACTCATGTATCTCAAGTTTGTAAAAAAATGTCAACAGGTATTTTCATCCTTAGAAAATTATCACCATTTTGTGATATTAAAACCCTTAAAGCAGTTTATTTTGCTTTTGTGCACTCTCATGTCTCTTTTGGTTTGTCGGTTTATGGTAACACCTCTAATGAAAATTTAAACATGATACTTATATAAAAAAAAAGCAATAAGAATAATAATGAAACTTAAGTGGTTTGAGTCAGCCAGAGAACATTTTTCAAATTTAGGAATAATGACAGTTTACAGCCAATTAATCTATGATCTGATTCTGTGGATTAAAAAAAATCAAAATAGTCATTGTATGCTAGGTTTTAACCACAGATATGAAACAAGAAATAAGAATAATTTTTGTTTTAATAGACATAAGCTAACATTTTATGAGAAGAAGCCAACATATTCAGGCATCAAATTTTATAATTCATTACCAGACAACATAAAATGTATAACTGATGTTGGGTCCTTCAAAAAGAAATTGAAGTCATTTATTATTGTTAAACCTTTGTACAGTTTTAATGAATTTTTTTAAGCATATGTCGTCTGTAACAGTAAATTTAATTTCTTACAGTGATTATAATTTTAATTTATTATTGTATTATATATACTTGTACATTACTAGTTTATAATAGTACTTGTTGACGCCATTCTGTACTCTATGTGTACATAATGAATAAAGAAAATTTTGATTTGATTTTATTTGATTTGATATTTTACAACAAAAATTTCTCGGAGTGATCATTGACCAAAAACTAAATTGGAAGGAACATTAACTATTTGTTAAACAAATTAAGATTCAAATTCAAATTCAAATAATCTTTATTTGTTAGTAGTATACAATACATACATAAATAGTGTCAAATATACAGGTATTGAAAAATGAAAAACAAAGGTTTCTTAGAATTAACAATATATGCAAAAATTGACATTACCTCCTACAACTCATCGAAAGAATATATAGCTTTGCTGATGAGGTACTGCTTCAATTTAATTTTGAATTTTTTGGTTGACACCTCATCTGTTATGCTTTTTGGAATTTTGTTATAAAATTTTGAACCAGCATATTTAGGTTTCTTTTTGAAAAGTTCCAGAGTGTTATAGCTCATTGCGATACAGCCCCGATTTCTGGTGTTATATTCATGATTGTTACCGATTAGCTCCAATTCCTGAAATCTATTTTTTATGGATAAAACTGTTTCAAAAACATACATTCCATAAACAGTCATTATGTTTTCTAATTTAAAATAATCTTTAACTGAAGTTCCTGGTTGTAAATTACGAATAATTCTAATGGCTTTTTTTTGCATTATCAAGATAGAGTTTAAGTTTTCTTTAGTAGTTGCACCATAAAGAGATAGCCCAAATGATATCACTGAATGGATGTAAGAGACATAAACAACTTTTAGAGATTCTTTTTCACAAAAATTTTTCAACCTAACCAATGCATAAAGGCCAGAAGAAATTTTAGTGAGTAATTGTTCAACATGACGGTTCCATTTAAGTGTACTTTCTATTTCTAATCCTAAAAATTTTATGCTGTCTTCAATAAAAAACCTCAATTTTTTTTATCAAATATGATAACATTAGGTTGAGTTATATTTTGAGCTGATCGAGTTTTAAAACAAATAATATTAGTTTTTCAGGATTTAAAAGCAAATTGTTGGCATTAAAATTTTTTTTAAGAGAGTTAGTTCGGAATTAATTTTAATTTCTAATTCAGCAACGGTTGATGCAGTGATTTTCAAATTGGTGTCATCAGCATAAAGACAAAGTTTACTGAAATCAGAAAGCTGAGGGAAGTCTCTTAAATAGCAAATAAATAAAAGGGGACCTAAAATGGATCCCTGTGGCACCCCATATTTAACTGCTGTAATATCGGAACGATAAGGGATTTTATAATTTTTGTTGTTATGGTAAATAATTTCAACAAACTGTTTTCTATCATGAAGGTAAGATTTTAGCCAGTTTAAAGTATTGTTTTTAATTCCTAATTTACTCAATTTCAAAATTAATAAATCATGTGATATTGAATCAAAGGCTTTGCTAATGTCCATGAATAGACCCGCAACTTTACCTTTATTGTCTAGACTATCTATAACAGATTCAATGAAGTCTGTGGCAGCTGTAATAACAGATCGACCATAGCGGAAGCCATGTTGACAGTCCTCAAATAGATGATTTTTTCCAAAAAATTTACCAGTTGATTATAAACTACTTTTTCATAAATTTTTGAGATAGCTGGTAACAATGCTATAGGGCGATAGTTTGATACAATTTTCTTGTCTCCTTTTTTGAAGAGTGGTTTTAATTTTGTAATCTTAAGTTTGTTGGGGAAAATACCTGAAATTAAGGAAGAATTTATAAGATGAGTAATAGGTTTTAGTAAGACTGATTTAGCTTTTTTTAGAAGTACCACAGGGACATCATCATACCCCATACTGAAAGAATTTTTTAGGCTGCAGATCTATGTCCTTCTCATCAACAAAGCTAAAACCAAATTTCCTGTCACATGGAAGTATCTCACTCCCAGTATTACTACTGCTATGATCATCTCTGGCTTGCTCTAGATTCGACAAGACACTGTCAACCACAATATTTGCAAAATAATCAATGAACTGATACAAATCAATAAAGGATCAGAACAAACATCATAATTTATTTTTAAATTTATATTTTCAGTTTTTAAAGAGCCAGTTCCTACTTCAGAATTAATTATCATCCAAGATGTTTTATTAACATTACTAGAATTACTAATTTTCTTTTTGTAATATTCTTTTTTTGAAGATTTTAATTTTTCTTTATAATGTTTGTTCATTTTTTTAACTTTGTCCAACAAAACTTTGGATTAAATATCTCTCGCTGTTTTACTTAAATCAATAATTTCCTGTCTTTCTGTCTTAAGTTCCTTTGAAATCCATTTCTTTTTAGTGTGCTGTCTTGAAAGAGTTTTAGGGAAGCATTCATTAAAATGACCAATGAAAGTTTTATGAAATGTGTCATACTTATTTTCAACCGGTGATAAGAAAAGATCTAACCAAGTTTCATTTTGTAAAATATTAATAAACTGTTCAATATTAGAGTCGCTGAATTTTCTTTTGTATTCATAATACAATTGAGAAGAATTATTTAACATTTGATTTTTATGTTTATTTATAATTTCTAGAATTTGTCCATCGTGGTCTGAAAGTTGTGTGTTAATACCGACTAATTTATAAAATTGGCTGTCTAAATTTGTAAAAACATGATCTATTGATGTTTCAGTTGATTCAGTAATCCTGGTTGGAAAATCAACCAGAGACTTAAATCCATTTGCTACTACAATGTTTAATAACATTTTTCTATTACTATTATTAGATTGTAATAAGTCAATATTAATATCCCCCATGAAAACCACGTGTTTATATTTAAAATTCAAAACTTCAAGCATTATATTAAGTCTGCAAACAAATTCTGCTTCGTTATGTTTTTAGGATTCCTGTAACAACCAATAATGAGTAATTTACCTCCTTTAATTACCTTATCTACCTCTATCATACAACATTCAAAAATATTTTCAGATATAAGGTCTTGGATTTCAGACAAAACAATTTCTTTGCAATGAATACTCATATATGGTTTTGATAAAATTACAACCCCGCCACCTCTAGACTTTTTGCGACCAAAACTGGCAACGAGGTTATAGCCATTAATATTTAGTCTTGGGAATGTTGAAGTTAACATTTTGTGCTCAGTCAAGACAACTATACTAGGATCAAGTTCGGTTAAAGATACATCTAACGGTTCTAATGATGACACTATACCTCTAATATTTTGGTGGTAAATACTTAAAGCTAATTTGTTTGCATTACATTTTGGTTGGGTTGAGCTAAAGCTAAAAAAGACTCCTTTTGTTCTGAGGTTGGTCTGGATATATCTGCTTCCATCTTATCACTAACCACTGCACTCCCCAGATTGGCTTTATTCCCCCCCACATCACTCACTGCTCGAGGCTTCAGAGGTGTAGAGCTTTGTGTAGATTCATTACTGATGTCATGAGTCCCGGGGCTGCTGCAGATGTAATCAGTTTGTGGAGAAGCAAGATGACTGGATTGTTGACTCTCACAATAATCACTAGAATCTTGCGCTGCTGCTTCAGCATATGTGAGATGTCCTGGTGAGACTCGTGGCTGGCTAGGGCTGTTCTGTGGTGGTGGCAGAGGTGTAACTGTGGTGGTGGTGGAGGCTGATGTTTGTATGGTGTCCTGCATCTGTCTGTTGTGTTCAGCGGAGATAGCAGCCCTGAGTTGTTTCACAAACATATCTTGAGACAGTCCATTCCTCAAGGCTCTGTAAGAGTTTTGGTTGTATGTTACTATGATGACTTTTGCTTTTGTTTTAAGTTGGAAGTTGGCAATATTTGAGGCGAATAAGTCTATTGAAATGTTGTCTCTTATGCAACCCATTGGCGAGCATACTAATGTCGTTAAGTTTCTCTTTCGAAAATCCATGATGAGCTCTTGAAATGCCGCATTATACTCATTCCTATCTGGCTTTGAGAAATACACAGGCTTAGTCACCAGGCTGTAAACTGACCCTTTAGGTGTTTCTTGAAATGTCAGGTGCTTGTCACAGTAGTTTCCATAGTCTGGCTTACCAAAATAGCTCTTGAATTTGACAGCCACTCCAGCACTCATATGTCTGTCTGATGTAAAGTCTGCCGAGATACAGTGGGAAAATGCTGCATTCTTGTCTTCACCATACTTTTTAAAAACTTCAGTCATTCCACATTCAATAATTTGTATGCCCAATTTTTCTTCAGGTACCGTAATGTTATTATGATATGTGTCAGGTGATTGAGTGTCAATTTTTATTGCTTTAACAATTTGTTCACACAACAGTTTTTTCCCAGTCCCATTAAGGTGCTGTCCATGTTGTGTAAAATGGTGTCGACGTAACAAAGAGCAGTCTACCAATTTGAAGTTCTTGGTTTTTAAAATATGGTTTACTCGTCAAATTTCTCTATTAACAATATGCTGAGGAAAGAGGTCGAATCTGTGGAACAGAGGAACAAAAAGGATTCTTGTGTGACTATGTTTTTTTATGAAATTTTCAAATTGTTCTGGAATTTCTTTCGATGGATTAAGATTTGCATTTAACATTTTTTCAACATTGTTTGCTCCAGCAATTATTACAGCAGTGTCTTTGCTGCATTGGTTTTTAATATTACCATCAGCGTTTTGAAGAATGTACTCCACAGGTGCTCCTGGGTTTGTGTTGACAAACAGTTTTGAGTTCAAATTGAGATTTGGTTGTAAAGTCTCATATAGTTTTCTACCATGACTGTCAGCATAAATATTAAGCCCCACCAACTGGATACCCTGTGGGGTACAGGCTTCAGGTGTTACTTTATTCTCATCGATATTATTATCATCTTGGCCAGCAATCTTAGACTTTTTTTACTTCCACTGACATCTTTCTGTGTTCTCACATAACTAGCGTTACCACTCTTTTTGAGTGTGAGTGATTTTTCTTGAGTTTGGGTGTTTTTATCATGTTTGGCAACTTGTTTATGAGTAAGGTTTGTGTATTCTGTTATTAGCTCATACAATAGTCCGTCTGTCAAGAAGACATGATTCATTAGAACGTATGCTAGTACTGATCTTTTATTTATGAGTTCTAACTCACTAACCAGTACTTTTCCAACAGTCTGAAAATTTGGTGATGTTTTACTCATGAGATGATAGAGAATATTTTCAACAAAAAGACAAATGTAAATCCCACAGTCGTATGAATTTATTTGTCTTGATGATTCTATCGGTGTGAAATCACTTGGCGTTAGCTTGAGGTAGGCAGATATCTTATGAGCTATGACCTGGGCATGAGCAATATTTGCATTCGATAAGGAGTCGTAATAGTAGAAAGCATTTGTATTCTTGTACCATACCATTACACTCCAATGTCCTCCTTCAAAAGAGCTTTCAATAGCATCATTCACTGGAATTACTATAAGGTTTTGATTGTGAAGCTGCATTGGATCTAAAAAATGAGAATAATCTTCTAGGCTTTTTATAGCATGACTTATCAATGGGTTCAGGATGATACATGACTTAGATAGTAAAAAACGATTATTTAGTAGCTCGAAATACTGATTTAGAGATTGGTCTGTGAGAATGTTCATCAGCTAGCAAAGTGCTATTGTAGTCACTAGATGTTTGTGTTTGAACAGAGTTTACGGTACTTTCCTGTTAAAGGGAACATTCATTATTATCGATGATTTTTAATCGATATATCGATATTTTTGTTTCCCTTTACGATCCATTACAAATTAATTGACAACTGATCTTGTTCAGGCTAAAATCTAGCCTATTATGGATTAAAACTGTTCTAAGCTAACCCAACATAACCAACCAAACTTGCTGTACCATTTTAAAAATTCCGTTTGATTACAGAAAAGGCATGTGGGGAATATTAAACGGAATTTTTAAATGTTACAGCAAGTTTGGTTAGTTTTGTTAGGTTGGTTTGGAACAGTTTCATTTAAATTATTTATTGATACTGAATAATATTTATTCATCGTAGTTGTCAGCTGATAAGTTTTAATTCGTTAATATCGATATATCGATTGAAAATCATCGATAGTAATGAATGTTCCCTTTAACAGGAAAGTACCGAGTTTACTTGAAAACTTCCTCCTTGTATCTTTTCTTGTTCACTGACATTATATGTTTCATCCCCATCTGTAGGATCAGTACTTACAATACTACTATTTATTGAGTTTAGAGTTGCATTGGAATCTGACACACTAGAATTTAGTATTACAGATTCACTCTGTTGCTTATTATTTTTATTCAATATACTAAAATTGAAGTCATTAATATTAACTGATAGGTTGTGAGCTTGAATATATTTTGACAATTCAGCTTTTGATCTTATTAACTTTCCTTATGGAGAGTAAAAATATACATCTTTCTTCCCTGCTGTAGCTCCTTTTTTGCGTAGAACTTCCTTCCTAGACCATCCTTGAGGAAGAAAATCATTTTGAGAACTCATCTTCTATCATTCAATTAGTAAAAATAAAAAATAAATATTGGTATACTTTAAAAAATAAATATTGGTATACAAATCTACAGATGAATTAATAAAATAAAATAATTAATTTCCTGATATCTGGCTTGCATATTTTCCACTTCAAATATTTTAGATTGCAAGTATAAATTATATTATTATATGCAGATGAATTATAAAATTATTTTATTCAGATATTTTAGGAAATTGGTAGCTGTAGCTAAAATGAAATACTAAGAAAAATTAAATAAAATAAGTGACACCTGCTCAAAACAAAGATTGTAAACAAGCTGATAACAGTAGTTGACAGACTGCATGGATAGCTACTATGACTCAAGTGAGCCTGGTTATCTTGGGTGCAAGGGTCAGGACTCCTTATCGCTGGACCGGCTGTCTGTGTTCTGACAAATAATCTTGCAATTCCAGGAAAAAGTTTTGTTAAATCTTCAATTTGCTCTTTAAATATTTTAAAATAGTAACTTCTACTCACATACTTTTATACCCAAAAATAAACTTAACACTTTGGTATAAAACTTATCTCAAACAAACTATAAAAAACCACTTTTTTATGGAAAAAATTGAAGAGCACACTTGCACCTGTTCAATCACTCAGGGGTCTTCCCCCACTCTCATTTAATACAGGCCTGATCATTCTTTTTTGCTTTTTCAGTTGGTTCTTTCTCAGTGTGCATCAAAAAATGTTACCAGAATAGTTTATTTTTCCCATGTAGAATTGATTTTGAGGTATGGCATTACCTTATGGGGAAATTCAACAAATAGTAAAAAGATATTTTCAATGCAAAAAAGATTCATTAGAAACTAGTCTTAAACCAAATGTAAATTGTCAAGAATTGTATTTTATTTGAAATCTTGTTAGTCACTTTCGTGCTGAATTTGTGACACAAAAGCTGAATGTTTACAGCTGTTATGTTAAGCAAATTATTTTATGCCAAAAGCTAGTTTAGAATCTTAGCGTCGGCTGCTAGACTTTTTGAAAATTAAAACTTAATTTCTAAAAAACTGGGACCCTAAACTAAAATTATGGCTTCGACATTCCCTAGTTCTCAAAATTATCTTTCTTTCAACACAATCAACACAAAAATCATGAAAATCCGTCGAGTGGTTGATTCAGAATCGTGAAATAAAAAAACACTGTTTCGTTTTAATATTATAGATATGGCAAACGCTAAATTTAGGGCTTACTGTAAAAAACATTTAAAAAATCAGTCCATATTAACTTTCCCCAGCCTGTTCATTTATGAAAGTCTTAATTATGTCCATGAAAATAAAAAAAAATTTGAAAAGTTCTTAATAAAAAATAAATACAACACTAGAAACAAGAACCTTTACAGTTACCCAATCCATCGGACAACAAAATTTGAAAAATGTCCTTTTATACAGGCCTGAAGCTGTACAACCATTTGCCGAATAAATTTAAACAATTGGCAGTAAATGTTTTTTAAGTTAAAATTAAAGAAATTCTACTGGATAAGGTTTATTATTCCATCTCAGACTTTTTAGCAGACACCTCTCCTTGGGTTAGTCATTGTACATTTTTATTGTTATTGTAATTTTCTATGTTTTGTGTCAAATGTTTTTTCCATTGTATTTTACTATTAAGATTTATGTAATTGACAAGACACCAGTTACTGCTATAAGCACCTAATGTAATGTTATTTGTATCAATAAATTGATTTTATTTGAACCTATTCCATGAAACTATACACGTATGTACCAAGTTTCAACTTGCCATCTCACAATTTCCTTGATCATTAACTCTCTCTTTTGTGGACTATACCTCCCCAACTGGCTCTAGGCCATATGCCCAGTTTAATGTATCATAGTTTCAATGATGTGAACGAAAGCACTTGTTGCAGAGGTAGCCCAGCTGGTCACAATCAAGTGCATTGATTGGATGGGAGGTGTTGGCTTCACCCAAGATTACCCGCAAGAGAAGTTCTATAGAGATGTCAAAATTGGAGCCATTTACGAGGGAACTACAAACATGCAGTTGAGCACAATTGCCAAAGCAATTAGAAAAGAATACAGTTGATAAAATCTCAAAATGTTTTCCATATACAGGGTGTCACAAAAAAGTGTGATGGGCTATACAGGACCTAATTCTACACGCAAAAATAAGTCAAAAATGAAGAATAATATTTATTGGATTTCGGCTTAGTTTAGCCGTAATCCGCCATTTTGTTTTTTGGGGAAAATATTTATTATTTCAAAATCCCTTTGAGATATTTTTACGAAACTTGGCAAAATTTTTTACACTATAGTAAGTAACATTTATAAAAAAAAATTATTATTTTAACTTTCCAAATTTCAAAATGGCGGCCGTTTGAATTTTTTAATGCCAAATTTCATGAAAACCGGTACCTAAATCAAAATTTTGTAAGACACAAAAGTTTTAGTATTTATTATGACAAATCCAACAAAACAAAAATCAATAAAATCGGTTCATAAATAAAGAAGCTGTATTTATTTTAGTAATTTAGACTGAAATTATTAATATTAAAATGTATTAAATGTAATGTAATAGTTTATGTAACGTATTAAGTAATTTCAGTCTAAATTACTAAAATAAACACAGCTTCTTTATTTATGAACCGATTTTATTCATTTTTGTTTTGTTGGATTTGTCATAATAAATACTAAAACTTTTGTGTCTTACAAAATTTTGATTTAGGTACCGGTTTTCATGAAATTTGGCATTAAAAAATTCAAACGGCTCCATTTTGAAATTTGGGAAGTTAAAATAATAATTTTTTTTATAAATGTTACTTACTATAATTTAAACAATTTTGCCAAGTTTCGTAAAAATATCTCAAAGGGATTTTGAAATAATAAATAGTTTCCCCAAAAAACAAAATGGCGGATTACGACTAAACTAAGCCGAAATCCAAAAAATTTTATTCTTCATTTTTGACTTATTTTTGCATGTAGAATCAGGTCCTGTATAGCCCATCACACTTTTTTGTGACACCCTGTATTTAAGAGTACCACTGCCAATCGGGAAATGATTTCCATTACAATAAAAAATATTATTTATGGATATACTAAATTTGTTTACATTTGCAGATATTTCAGCGATTATTAGTTTAAGAGTCGGTAGGACCGCCGGTCGTCTTGGATTTTCTGCCCATAACGGAAATGTTAATGATTAAAGCATATTATGGCATTATTATTAAGATAAAAAGTTGCAAAATATCTAATTTAAAGCTATTGAAACCGTGGATGTGATTTCCTACCTACTTTTTAATATTATTTGTTATTATTTTTTCAAACTACATAAATATATTGACTTAAACTGTTATTTTTTTCAACCTCTAAAACAAAAGTTTTAAAAATCCAAAAAACAATTCACACAGAATTTTTTTAACAATAACATAACTTTTTTGCTCGTTAATTAACCTTACAGTGCATGATTAATATGCTTCAAAGTGAACGCATGTTTTGGCTGATCGGCGCTCGGACAACCACTGTTTTGCCTGGCATCTGACGGTCAACAACAATGCAAAATTATTGACTCCATCCGACTCTTAAGGATACCATACTTAAAATTACTTGCACTACAGTGCACTGGAAAAAATAAAGTACTGAAAATAAATACAAATACTACAAACCTTGTGATTGCTGATGTGATGTTTACGTACTTTTCTTTTATTGAATACTGTGTATTGTATAGGAACTTTACAAAAACACTATTTGATGTATGAATTAATAAAAATGTTTTATAGTAGCTCAGTGTGTTTCCATTATAACATGTTAGGTTATGGTGTGGTCGCGTTATAATCCTTTTGGCAACATCGAGCACTGTGTTTTGAAAGTAGGCCTACAGAAACAGAGCTAATGTATAAACAATTGGAAAACCTATATAAACAATTAAACGTTTAAACACTCTAAGTATTATATTCACCCACACCACAAAAAACATAACTTCTCTGTTCATGGTGTAATATAGAAAAATCTATGATAATAATCAAAAGGTTAACTTATTAAAAATATAAACAAACAATTATAAATCAAAAACAAATGTAACAGCTCAAGTTAAAGTTAATAAACATTGGTTAAATTGTCTCTCTAAGTTGTATTAATAGTTTGTGTTTTTATAAAGTTATTTTCGGTAATATGCATGTAACACAACAATGAAGCAGGATGTAAGTTTCTTGAACTGTAACATCCGTTGAAGTATTTTATTGGCTTATAGCATAGATAAAACATACTCCCTTAGTAGATTTGTCATCCTTATGGAACAGCTGAAGCCAATTTTATTGTTAGTTCTGTATCTGAAAAAAACAAAAATATATACGTCTAATAACACTTATAATAATATATTCACACTTATGCTGTTGACTTACAAGACGGTAAATACATTTAAAAGTTGGTAAGTGGTGATCGATTTTGATTGGACACTCCAATCATCAGATCCAATAGGCGAATGACAAGAATCAAAATGGCGTTCCCTTATATATTCCCTTATTTTGATTCTTATCATTCGCCTATTTGGTCTGATGATGATTGGAGTGTCCAATCAAAATCGATCACCACTTATTAACTATTAAATGTATTTACCGTTTTCTAAGTCAACAGTATAAGTGTAAATATATTATTACAAGTGTTATTAGACGTATATATTTTTGTTTTTTCAGGTAATTTAATAACACGTACGATGCTGATCAAGAAATTATTCATTAGTTCTGTACGTCAAACTGCTGAGGCCGTGTTTTGTTTAGAATTAGTTTCTCCTTATTTCAGTAATTTAAAACCTCATATAACCAAATAAAACGATATAATCATAAACAATGACTGGTCTCCTAGTTCAATTTAACCAAATAGTAAAGCACAAATCATGAAAAACTCCCTAAAATAATAGAAACAAAATTTCGTCGACACAAGCCTCCTGTGTCACCGGACATGAAATAGACACGAAAAATAAAGCTTCAACATTTACATTGGGATGAGGAGTCTACTTGTGTTGCTTAGTCTATGCTTATAGCATCCATCGATCTCTATTATTACAACTGGATCGCGCGCTGTACTGCTCAGAGATACACACGTATCGGTTCGCCGCTCCCCCACCACGTAAGGTATTTACTGTCTCTCTCTTATTCATTACGTCTTATGGCATTTCCGCGTTTGCGCTCACAAAATACGCTATTTCTCTGTTCATAGTGGCTCGATTGTCAATTTGTTTACACAGTTGTAATCTGCATGAAATTGCGGAGATTATGGTGTATGTTTTATATTAAAATAATTATTTTTTAGATTATATTAATTCTTGAATCTACTAAATATGGTTTGTCATTGCCACTTTTAAATTAATTATAAAGCTGTTATCATGGCTAATGATTAATTAACTTAATTTAGCATACACACTTATTAAAGTTTAATCTTATGTTTTTTATGCATTTAATGTGTAGGAGAGGACCCATGCTGATCCGCAGCTTTAAAATAAATATATTATTAAAGAAAATCAAATTTATGATTTTTGATTGAGTAATACAGTATCTTGAGCTTAACTGATTCAAATGATCAATAAATCAAGTTAAAGCCTATACCAGTACATTACTGATTATTGAAGATCAACACGGATAACCTAATACTATAAGTGGCTATAAGTGGGAAACATTCAAAAAACCAGATCAGCTTTTGAAAAATTATAAAATATTTACAAAAAATGTTGATTATATGGAACTGTTAGGTACGTAATCTATGAGTCTTTTGAACTCATCGGAAATTATGATGACTTTTATTTGTTTTTAAAAAACTACTTTACTTATTTGCAATTGCTTGATTTCGAGCAACGTGTACACTAGTTTTCATTATTCTTTGAATATTAAACAAACAAAACAATAAACTGGTGCAAAGTACGAGCCATAAGCAAGTTTGCAGTTTAAAAACTTTACTTTGTAGCTAATATTGTGTTGTGGTATGGACAACACAGTTTTAGGCACGTCACACACTGAGTCCGCTCAGTTCAGTCCGTTCAGCAAATTTCAAAAACCATGTATTCAAATGTAGAGCCGCACACTGGGTCCGCTCCGTCTCACCCAGTTATCGGTAAGCGAGCGATTTGGACGGAAGCGACGGAAGGAACGGAGGTGCCGCGCATGTGCAATGCAGAGTAAACAGCAGTCAGTGTTGTGCAACTGAACTCGGGTGGTGACACATCTTCGTAGTAGGCCTTTTGTGTGACATTTATTAAATATGAGTTTTGACGAACGACTGATTTCAGTAGTACTGACGTATCCATTGTTGTACGACCTGCCACACAAGGATTACTACAACATTACAATGAAGAAGGCCGCGTGGGAGGAATTATCATTGATACATTGAAAAGACATTGATGTGAACCCATAATTGCCTCTTTTTCCTTACAATTTTATCTTACAGCATTTGCAGCTAGTGCAAATGCGATTACAGCAATTTCTTCGTCACTACTGCTGGAACTCATAACAACTAGGAAATCTCGACACAAATAATTTATTTGTGAACAATGTCAGTGTATGTCGTCCACTGGCGTTTGGCGCTCAAAAACGACTGAACTAAGCGGACCGAACTGATGCAGTGTGTGGGAAAGCTGCTGGAACTGAGCTGACTGACCTGAGCTGAGCTGAGCGGACTGAACTGAGAGGACTCAGTGTGCGACATGCCTTAACGTAAAACCGATCTTTGTATTCGGCTTGGAAAAATCAATATTGATTCATTAATACATTACTAGTAAAATTAATCGCATAATCACTATTAATTAAGCACTTGAGAAACCACAATTTGGTCAACTACGAGGGTCGTCACAAAAGTAAGTTACACCTATTTCCAAAATAAATAAAAAAGCCAAATTTGATTTGAAAAGGGTATATTTTAAAAGATACATACATAGACAATTTTTCTACGTAGTCGCCATCTTTTTCAAGGCATTTTTGATAACGTGGCAACAGTTTTTTTGGTCCAGCATCATACCTTTCTGCCACCATTTTGGTTAGCCATTGTTCCACCTCCTGTTTCAGTTCGTCTTCGTTTTCGAAGCGCTTCCCGCCTAAATGCCGCTTCAACTCCGGGAAGAGATGAAAATCACTCGGCGCCAAGTCAGGAGAGTAAGGTGGATGGCCGAAAACATCCCATCGGAAGGATTCCAAAAGGTCTTGTGTTTGACGGGCGGTGTGTGGGCGAGCATTGTCGTGAAACAAAAACACTGTTTTGGTCAACTTCCCCCTCCTTTTGTTCTGTATCGCCCTTCTCAGCTTACGTAGCACTTCACAATAACGTTCAGCTGTAATTGTTTCCCCCCTTGGCAGGTAATCAATTAACAATACTCCCTTAGAGTCCCAAAAGATCGTTGCCATGACCTTGCCAGCTGATTCGGCGACTTTTGCCTTTTTTGGAGTAGGCTCGTCCTTTCCCTTCCACACCATGCTCTGCCGCTTGCTTTCGGGCGTCCAAATGTGCACCCAAGTCTCGTCCCCGGTTACTATCCTGTTGAATAGGCCATCTCCCTCATCATCAAAAAATTGTTGGAACTGGAGAGCAGCATCAACCCTCTGCTCCTTATGCCTTTCTGAAAGAAGGCGTGGCACCCATCTTGCACAGACTTTTGACAAACTGAGACCGTTCAGATCGTCCGAAATGATTCTGTGAAGCGACGCACGACTAATTTCAACATTTGGGGGAAGCTGTGTGATGATTTCATCCAATGTCAAGCGCCGGTCGGTGTCAATTACCTTGCGGACATCTTCAACAACAGTCAAAGCGCGGGAAGTGGACGGGCGGCCCACACAAGGATTACTACAACATTACAATGAAGAAGGCCGCGTGGGAGGAATTATCATTGATACATTGATCATCGTGTCACGATTTTTGTTCATCAATAAACGATTGACGCCAGCGGGAAACCATTGGTCTAGACATCACATTTTCACCATAAACACTGCACAATTCTCGATGAATTTCACTTGCATTTTAGCGAATTTCCCATATAGGGAATAAGCTATTACCGTAGTACTCACGGTAAGACCTGGACCCGGGACCGATTTTTTTTTTCGTTTTGAGGTCCCTAGAGGTCAAAAACACCATCCGTTCAAATTCATATATATATATATATATGTGTCCGTTAGCGCGATAACTCGAGCAAAAATGATCCAATTTTGATGAAATTTGGTACAAACGTGTAAACCTACGTTTTTTCGAACGAGTTCGCAAACCAGCATGATCGGACCATGGGAACGGGGGTTTATGGGGGCTTTTATGGGGAAAAAATGGGTTTTTCCCATTTTTGACCCAAAAAACATAAAATTTTGCAATTTCTTTTGTAACTATTTTGTAGAGCTTAAAAAAACAAATAATTTAGTATATTGAAGCGTTATAATGCGCCTAATGGTTACGGAGAAAATTCCAAAAAATTGTAAATTTAAAATTCCCATGTTATTCTTATGGAGAATAAGTAAACTGTTGTAGTTTGCTTGTTTATAAACATATTTTGCCCAAATTTGGAAAATGTTTTTATTTCTTACTAACTATTAACATTTTACTTAAAAAACACTTTTACCCTCCCTGTTGCAGCAAACCTAAGTATGTTTTAAACTGATTCTATTTAAATAGGGAATAAATGTGATAATTTTAAGGAGACATTTTAGTGTAAATCCATTCAGGGAAATGGAAATTCGCTTAGTCTGCAGGTTTGCTGCGGCGGGGGTATTTATTCTTTGCAGTCAAAAATCTAATTACTGCACGGATTTCACAATCGGCGGTGGGAACAAGTGGTGTCTCCATGATGGCCGGAGCGATACTGGAGGGGCGCGTGCCGTAGGCGGCCGCGACGTTTACAGTGTTGCCACTACATCCAGACGAAAATTCCCCGCGACTCCCAGCTTTCTAGCGCTCGACGCTGTGATTTAAAACAAATGTGTAACTTACTTTTGAGACGACCCTCGTACAATGACCTAAAATCTCCCACCAGTATATTTGGCTCTAAACCCAATAATTATTTTTGAATGGTCTACGGTAGCAGATTCAGAGCTCAACGCAGAGCGTGTTCGTCCACACCATGCACGGCTGCGGCTGTCTCCCCCAACCTAAGTAATTCCCTCCACGAAGTCACTTCCCCTCACGTGCCTGGCTGAGGAGCACTCCAAGTGGCTGTCGGTTGAACTGTAATGTGATTTTGCCGTGTAGGTAGGGAGCTATGTATGGTTAATGATCATCAGCTTTGTTTTGTCTTGAATTAGTTTTAGCCCATTCATTACTTGCTACTGCCCACTCAATTCTGTTAATATAATCATTCATTGATATAATTGTTTTGTTCGCCTCACTGAAATTGAGATGAGCATAGATTTGCAAGTCATCACCATAGGAATAAAACTTGGTGTGTTATAATACTGAACTTACACTGTTTATATAGTTAGAAAAATTTAAAGGTCCAAATTTTAATCCTTGAGGAAATCCAACTTAGATGAATATTGCACTGTTTAAAGCAGGCCTACAGCACTGATGCAAAGGTATGAATCAAAATCAAAGACTTACAAGACTGTACAATGTTCAAGGCCAAGCTATAATGATAGTGTGCTAATAAGTGGCAAGCAATCATAAAATGATTTGTTTGTAGCCTTTACCATCCAACTTTATTTATCTGATGAATTAAATTGGTAATGATAAACAAAAGGTTAAAATTATCACAGGACTTATTATTTATTTGACTTATATTTTAACAATCTGAGCAGAGATATGAGATGCAGGACTCCAAGTGTCATCATCAGATGGAGGTTCAATCTCCAGCCTAGCGAAGGTACCCCCTCCGGCACCCTTGACAAGATGCTCAGGGTTCACAACAAGGCAACCATGTAAATGCTTGATAAAATATCTGCAAACATTGAACAATGTCACAAGAATGTAAATGGGGAATTCAAAATAAGTCAAGGATAGTTTGAATTCCTATCTAAAAACTCATGATTTATGATGAGTGAACTATCTCAGTAGCGACAGTCAACAATGGAATAAAATATCTCTTTATTTTTGAGGTCAAGTCAGGACTGGCAATTTCTCTTTACCACTTAAACACTTAACTATGCCAATAGAAAAATACTCCCGCCACAGCAAACCTGCAGAGAAAGCAAATTTACATTTGCCTAGTTGGATTTTCACTAAAATATCTCCATTAATTGTCAGATGTATTCTCTATTTAAATAAGTTCAACAAGTACATAGGTTTGATGCTACAGGGGAGGTTATAAAGTGTGGGGTTTTTATTTAAATGTTTATAGCTTAGTGCATAGTTGGGAAAGTTAGTCAGATATTCTAACTTTTAAAAAGTTATTAGTAAGTCCCGTAAAAAGTAACTACTGATAGAAGTTATTAGTTAAAAAATGTAACTGATAGAAGTTATTAGTTAGTTCGTCAAAAAAGTAACTGATAGAAGTTATTAGTTAGTTCGTCAAAAAAGTAACTGATAGAAGTTATTAGTTAGTTCGTCAAAAAAGTAACTGATAGAAGTTATTAGTTAATTAAAAAACTAACTGATATAAAATAAAGTTAGTTTTCAGAGAAGTTTGCTGTTTGTTGGGAAGTTGTTTTAAAGGATTTCATATAAAATTAAATAATGACACATCTTGGTAACTAATTGTGTTATTAATAATTAAACATTGTCACATGACCTTAATAACTTATTAAAACTATTACTTAACTATCACTTAAATATAACAACTAAGAAAGCTTAAAGCATGTACACTCAACCGTGACACGTTCCAGGAAAAATAAGTAAAATTAAATACAAATAGACGGTCTTAATTACCAACACAAGTCAATGTTTTTGAAACCGCAGTGTTTTTTCTGGGTTGGAAGGGCAGTTAGGATGTAAACATACCAATAAATAATAAATCACCAGCCAGGCCCAGGCCCACTCAAGGTCATAGTCCCTTCCCTCTTAACCAGTTTGGAATACAATGCTCCAATTATTGCAGAAAAAATTGTGTCGCTGCCAGCCCGACCAAATGCGTGCACACACCATGACGGTTATTGGTAAAATAAATGTTATATCTTTTTACGTGTGTTCTGTGTTTTCTATTTTAAGTTTGTGACGAACATGAGAAGAGGATAAACCTGATGATGTGGCAGTTGCCAAGAAACATGAAGTTTACTAACATCAAACAAGGATATTGTAAGGTAACAAAATAATTTTATAAAAAATTGTGGAAAAAACATGAAAGTAGAGTAAAAACTACATTTCTTTGTTTAAAAACAGAAAACTGTTACAGATAATTTTCAAAGAAATTAATTCACGGTATTTTGTGTCTTGTAAATATTATATTTGATCTTAAAGACCAGATCTTCTTCGTATTTACAAGTGTCATTGTGATCAAATAGGTGTGTTATTCATTGTGATTTTTGTCAAATATAACATTCACATTCAGTTAAGTTTTAGTGCAATATAAACATGTTAATTAACACTAAATAGTATTTTACGTATCCAGGAAGCCTCATATCAACCCTATTTTATCCTGGTTAATCAGGAATTGAGTAATACAGAGGATAAGGTTGCTATGCTACCACAAAAAAAAAAAATTACTTCTCACACTTGTCAGAGAATGGTCATCAACTTAAGACAATGTTTTGAGATGACAAAAAATCACCAAAAAAACATTCGCCCTTCCAACCCCTCGGTGTTGTCAAGTGGCTGCCCCTGCCCCCCCCCATGGTCAAAATGCATACCAAATTCCAAAGCAACTGGACTTTCCCTTTCCCTACCCCCGCGTTGATTGTCAACAAGGGCACTGACCCTCACGGCCGCACGCAACCCTCACCGATCTTGCAAAAAACTCGTTTTTAGAAGTACTTCCGCCTGACCAAAAATCTAATGATTTAAAACTCCAGAACTAACGAATATATTATCTATTTGTTATCTAGAATCTAACTGAGTAGAAGTTATTTCCAGTACTTTTTAAAAACTAACGAATATGACTAATCGTTAGAATATCTATTAGTTATTCCAAAGTATGCTTAGTAGTATTAAATAAATTAATTTAAAAAATTTGAAAATCAATTTGAGTTTTAATTTGGATATTTAATTTGATCAAAACTTATCCATGAAAAAGCAAACTACAACAGTTTATTTATTAACCATAAAAATAACATATAATTTTTAAATTAGTTTTTTTCCTCCCTAAAAATAAGACATACAACATTTCAACGTTCTTAATCTGTTTTTAATCTCTTTACAATGGTTTAGGAAAAAATTGCAAATTATTATGTTTTTAGGGTCAAAAATGGGAAAACCCATTTTGACCCAACCCGTTGCCATAGTCTGAACATTCTGATTTATGAACTTGTTCAAATAACCGTAGGTTTACATGTTGTGCCAAAATCACATAACTTTAACTCTAGTTATTATCCTATCAGATATATACAGGGTGATTGATATAAGAGGGCCAGCTATTTTATTCAAAAGTTATAAGAGATATAAAAAAAATTTAAATTGTAACTGCCTTGGATTTTTATTTAACAATTTTGGTAAAATTTATAAAATAATTGTAGCCGCCATTTTCCTAATATGGCCGCCAACTTTGATTTGTCTTATGGAAGACCCTATATTTTATGATTTGTTTATGAAGTAAATGCAATTTTAAAACATTTTTATGGCATTTTTTCTCTTAAGCTACACATTTATTATTTATTATTTATTTATTATTTATTATTATTATATACAGTCTGGCTCTAGCCGCCGAGCAGATAAGCCGCACTACAGATAAGATCCGCAGTGACAGGGTTACGTGTTTGGTCGTGACTGTCGCGACATATTCCTAACGAGTTAATTAGATAATCCTATGTGTATTTCGCTGTGTGCATCGTTTAATTAATGATGTCGCCGTTTTGTGGTATCTGCAATCAAGAAGTCGTTACTGAAGAAAGTGATTGTGTTAAATGTGTTGGTGGGTGCAACAAGTTATTCCACGCGCTGTGTGTTAAGGACGATGTTCAAGGCATGAAAACGCGTTCTAATCGAGATTGGAAGTGTAAAGATTGTCGCGAGTTATTGCCCGGTACCAACACTGATTCCTACAATAAAGAATCGATTGCTAAAATGCTGAACGATTTTAAAACAGACTTTTTTCAAGAGTTGAAAACCTTCAAGAGTGAATTGTGCGAACTAACAAAGAGTGTTAGTTTTATTTCAGACAAACTTGATGAATCCATACGTGGCATGAAAGAAGTAAAGACCGAGTTTGCTGTTTTAAAAGAGGAAAACGAAGAGCTCCGTATTAAAAACATCACTCTTACAAGCAAAGTAGAGAAGCTGAATGACAAAGTGAGAAACTTGGAACAATATTCAAGAAAGAACAATGTGGAAATCAGCGGTCTTCCAGTCACCCCCAAGGAAAATGTCTTCGAGCTCGTTAAAGACGTTGGATCAGCCCTAGGGATGGAGATCGACGAGAAGGACATCTCAGCTGCCCACAGAGTACCCTCATTCAGTAAGGACCGCCATCAGCCAGTTATTGTGCAGTTTGTAAGCAGATTGACTCGGGACAACATGATTGGCAAGTTCAGAGACAAGAAAAAGATGATAGCCCATGAAGTCGAAGCGTCCTTCCCCAAAGACAGCATGTACGTGAATGAGCACCTATCTCTTGACAACAAGGTATTCCTAAAAAGTTTGAAAAATAAATGTAAGGAAATAGGTTATGAATATGCATGGTGTAGGGACGGCAAGTTTTTTGTGCGAAAGTGTCAGGATGCGAAATGCAAGAAAATCAACAATTATGATGAACTACTCAAGCTCCAATAGACCCTGTTATATTGTCATTTGCTTCAAAGTATCTATGTTACATCAGATACATTTATTTTTATTTTTTTTGTAGTTCAGCAGAATTTCCCTAACTCATAATGTTAAGTAGTGAAAATTTAGATATGAATGTTTTTTTCGACCCACAAAGTAAAAGCAATAGTTTGAATTTAATTTGTATGAATATAAGAAGTATGCGCAAAAATTTCAATAGTTTTATAGCAGAAATAAATAGTATAAATAATAGAATCCATTGTATAATACTTAGTGAAATTTGGATAGGTTCAGACGAAATTCACTTATATAACATTCCAGGCTACAAGATGTTTGCTCAGTGTAATGATACATACAGGTCGGGAGGTGTTATATGTTAAAAACTTTAATTTATTCACAAATAGACAAAATTTAATTCTTACATTAATTTTACAAATAAAATATTGATGAAAGGTCGTCGTTTGTGGGTGTGGAACCAATTATGCTGGCGGCATTTCCTTTCTGTATGGCCATGGCAATTCATTGTATTAAGTGGCTCCTTGCTTTATGGTCGCCTGTTTTTTCTATTAGCTTGCGGCCTATTTGATTTACCCAGTTCTTGCCTTCCTTGCACCATGGCCCAGCAGTTTCCACACCCAGAACGATTAATTGGTATCCTTTTGATGTAATATTAGAGTATTTTGTATGTTTTCTCTGGGTGGCCATTTCAGCTGCTGCTCCGGATTGCTTTTTTGTTTGATTTATATAACTTACTGCGTAAGTATCAGAGCAAGTGAAATCCCAGATTAGACATTGGCCCTTGCTCCAGGGGATGATTGTGGCTCCATCTGGCCGCTTCCCATCATTTCGGTCAAGACCTGTGGGTTCCAGTTGGGCTGGGATGTCAGCACACACCAAAGCTTTTTTTATCAGATTGTTAACTTCAGCGTGTCGGAAAAATCTTCCAGAACTGTTGATACAGGATAACGGGTGTAAACCTCTCTTGTCTACGATTTCACCACAGACACACTGAAATTCTCGGCAGAGATTACAACCTAATCTAAGTCCAATACTGATTTGGAAGCTTTTGTCATCCATAAACATACCAATGTTTTTTTATGGAAAGGCATGTAACCATGCTCCAGACTCTTTTTCTTTAATGGCATTCATTCTTGCTAAATCTTAAACGTTTTCAAATTTTAAATTTTCTTCTTTCTTCTTCATTACTATGTTGTCCCGCATTTATGCTGTAAGATTAGGTTTGAAGGCAGTTCATTGTAATTTTTTAAAAACTCTTCGATTCCATTAGTACAGAAAGATAACGCCAATTCGTCAACTGGTATATCAAGTATGTTGGAGACGAGTGGTGTTACTCCTGCACATGATGAAAGAAAAGTGGGCAAACTTAAATCAATGAGACTTCGTATACCAATGCCACCACGGCTTATAGGGAGACTTGCTTGTTCCATTTGCTTGGGTGTAATATTTAGGTTTAAAATATCCTTCAGGGATGAAATGATTGTATCGTCCAGAGTACTTAAAGCTTGTTGAAATAGAAATGTTGTTACACTTCTAAGTGTGTAAAGCATTTTGGGTATACCGAGGCAATTTTTCAACAAAAAATAGGCAATGTGTTTGGGTAGTGATTTAAGCCTTTCGACCATGATCTTCAAAGATTCTAAATGTTTATTCAATGGATTTTGAAATCCTTCAACACACGAAGGAGAACCTAAAAGATATAATTCTGAGGAATGTACTGTTTGAATGCCTGGAAGAACAGTTCTGAAATGTGTTTCTATGTCAGGGTCAATGATGTTTGATGTGAAAAATAACTCACACTTTTTAGGATTAATTGTTAATCCTATTTTTCTTGATTCATTTATCAGTATGTTGATGTCCTCCCATACAGTTTTCGGATCACCAGCCAATGTACCATCGTCTAAATAAAACAGTTTTAGTTTCAATTTGAGCTTGAGCAAAATTGGATGAATGGCTAGACTAAAGGTGAGTGAGCTTGTTGGATCGCCTTGTTGACAACCAACACGTGATTCAATAATTTTGTTTCCAAAAAATAATGTAGATGACAAACTGTAACATTGCCACAAAAATGGGTAAAGTTCGGGAACATTTTCTTTAATCTCTTTTAGTAAAATGTCTCTTTCAACAGAATTGAATGCATTTTTATAGTCAATTTTAACCAAAACCTTGTTGGACTCTTTTTCATTCTCAAGAAATGTTCGTGTTGCATGAATAATGGTCTCACAACCTTGCTTAGTTGCAAAACCTAATTGATAAGGTTGAAAATAGTTTTTACACTTTTCTTGAACAGCTTGACAGCATATTTTAGCTGTGAGTCTTCTAAATACACATCCAACAGCAATTGGTCTTAATCCACCATCTTTCTTGTTCAATGCACAAAGATTAGCACCATAAATAAATTTTAAAATTGAACTGTTGACCTTTCTTTCAAGCATAAAATTAACAAAATCTGTAATGCTTTTCAGCAGTTTCCCCCCCTGGTCATTTGCAGATTTAGATGTTAAGTCTTTCAAATGTTGAGGTGAAATACCATCAAAACCAGAAGAAGAACCATTAGGAAAAGAGGAGATTGAACTTTTTACTTGGGATTCTTTTGTTTTAAAAAAAAAATAGATGTTTCATTTGGAGGATCAGGTATTTGGAGGTCTCGAGACGGAGTAGGATGCATGGAAAGCAATTTGTCGTGATTTTGAGCCGTTACATCAGCAACTGTGTCATTAGAAGAAATTATTCTTACTGCTCCTTTCGTGTCGAAATCCTCAATCTTTTTCATAACTTTGTGTTCTATTGTACTTTTCTTGAATTTATTTTCTTTTATTATTGGTAGTTTTTCGTGTGATATATTTTCTTTTACTAGAAGTGTTAATGATTTTGTGTTTTGTTTTTCTGGTATTCTTAAACACTCGTATGAAAATAACATAAGGCTTAACCAAGCAGATTGTGAGTTAGTTTTGATGCACGTTGTAATACGACGTGATAATTTGTCTGCTGCCATTGGTCTTGCTCCTTTCGGGATGCGCTTCAATATGGGAACGTTTTTCTTCAGATTTGTAACTAGATTTGAAAATGCATTAAGGTCCAAATTTTCACCTATACCAGGAGTTAACCGTTCTGTTTGACTACATAGAAGGTTGGAATTTGTATTTGATGATTCATTGTTAGGGGGCAAATTAGTTATCGGTGTTAATTTGGTGGCCTCTGTTCTTCTTAAACAGTGGATTTTGTGAAGCTTTAAACCTTTCTCAGTTTTTAGGGCCTTTACACAGATATTGCAGATAAATCCTTTTTGACTTTCACATGAAGAATGAGTATTGTATAGATTTTTGGTTTGCGTAAGTACAGAGTCTGTCGACGAGTCATGAGATGTGTATGTGGGTCTGAAATATCTGGGATCTCTGTTTGTGGGGATGGAATTTGATACACCTGATGAGGTCAATTGTGACATTTTATAAAAGATTTCCAATTCAAAGAAAAGAAAAATTGAGGTTATTATAAGGTAAACATGAGCTCTGGTCTTTGCATGAAGAAGGCTGGTTCAGCTGATAAAAGAATTTTAAATAAAAATAAACCAATAATATTATTTTGAAAACAAATAAAATGAATATTTGGGGTTAGAGGTTAGATGAGTTTAAGTTGTGAGAATTATTAATGATATAGAAGTATAATGTATAAAATACTTATTAGTATAAAACCTGTCTTCTTAAAGATCTTTTTGAAACACTGTTTAAAAGCTAATTTAAAAATTATTCACTAATAATCACTGAAAATTGAAGAGCAAAATGTTTATCAACTTTATAAATTTACATCAGCTGGTTCATTCATTGGTGTTATATGTTATTTAGACAATAGTATAGATTGTAAGAAATTACAAATAAATATGACTTCAGCTGATGCCTTATTGTTACATGTTACCGTAAATAAATTTTACTTTAAGCTATTTTGCCTATATAGGCTCCAAAACATTTCAGAAAATTTGTTTATAACAGAATTAACTGATGTAATTAAAAATATGCATAACAATGTAGTCTATTTAGGCGACATCAACATAAATATTTTAGACAATAAACCTGTTGTAAATAGCTACCTCAATATACTTCATAATCAAGGTTTCACATCATTAGTTAACACCCCAACCAGAATTACTGTTACATCTAAAATTTGTATAGATCACATCTTTATTAGAAGCAAAGACATTAATAACTTTAATAGTGCAGTTTTTGATCATGGCATTACAGATCATTGTATTCTAGGACTTGTCCATAGACTGTGGTTTTCATGGAAATCTCACAGTAGTGTAACAAGCATACCTAAGTTTGATAACGATAGTATTCAAATTGATTTTGATTTAGTAAAAGATAAATTGAAAGTAGGGATGGACGGGTCCCGAAATTTCGGGAATTTTTCGGGAAAAAAATATTCCCGATTATTGGGACGGGATTACATTTGACTCGGGAATTTTTCAGGACGAGATTTGGTCCGATCGTCGGCGATTTTTCCGCTTCGCGAGTACCGATAACGCCGTTATTGCTAGCGATAGGTCCGCGAACGCAGGAGACGAAGTCATTTTGACGATTACGCCGTGACCGCGGAGTCATAACGACGATCGCGCCGTGGCCGCGATTATTGGACCGACGATCGCACCGTGACCGCGAGTCATAACGACGATCGGGCTGTGACCGCGGAGTCATACCGACAGTCACGCCGTGACCGAGGAGTCATAACGACGATCGCGCCGTGACCGCAAAGTCCTACCGACGATCACGCTGTGACCACGAGTCATACCGACGATCACGCCGTGACCGCGAGTCATACCGACGATCGCGCCGTGACCGCGGAGTCCTACCGACGATCGCGCCGTTACCGCGGAGTCATACTGACGATCATGCCGTGATGGCGGAGTCATACTGACAATCATGCCGTGATGGCGGAGTCATGCTGACGATCGAGCCGTGACCGCGAGTCATGCTGACGATCGCGCCGTGACCGCGAGTCATACCGACGATCGCGCCCGTGACCGCGAGTCATGACAACGATCGCACCGTGACCGTGGAGTCATACCGACGATAACCCCGTGACCGCGGAGTCATACCGACAATCGCGCCGTGACCGTGAGTCATACAGATGATCACCCCGTGACCCGCGAGTCACAAGTTTCTATAAGTACCTGTAAATTGTTACCCATTTTTTGGTTTTTATAGATCAGTGCCACAAATGGTAAAAATTGATTTCGTATGTCTTTTTTGGTAACTGCAGTACAGTACTTTCTCTTTATGCACAGAAAAAAATCCCATCCCGTCCCGTCCCGAAAATCGGGAAGGAAATAAAAATCCCGTCCCGTCCCGAACTAAAAATTTAATCCCGTCCATCCCTAATTGAAAGTGATTAACTGGGACATAGTATATAATGATGAAGATGTAAATAGCTGTTACTGTAAGTTTAATGATGTACTGTGCTCAGTTGTAACAAGTTGTAAAAAGGTCAACAGGCAAAGTAGAGTGCAAAAAGCTAAATCATTGAGCCCATGGATAACTCTCGATATTTTGAATGGCATTAATAGGCGCAAAAAGCTTTATAGAATTAGTAAGCGACGTTTATATGACACAACTTTCAGAAATTTCTATACTAAATTTTGTAATAATTTGAATGAGAAAATATGTATTGCAAAACAACAATATTATTCTAAACTATTATTAAACAATAACATATCACAACAATGGAAAATAATAAATAGTTTGACAGGGCAAGTGTCAGATAGGAATATTAAGAAGGTTGAATTATCAGATGGAACTTATGCAACCGACCCATCCGTTATCGTAGAGGAGATAAACAATTACCTTATCTCTGTACAAGCTGACCGTCCTAGAAGAGTTTCGACCACAAATATGCTTCCACTACGCACCTCACAACAATCATTTTTTATCGCACCAACCTCAGAAGACGAAATAAAGTTAGTAGTCAAAAGTCTAAAAAATAAAAAATCTTCAGGATATGATAATATTTCTACGCAACTACTAAAATTTGTTATAGATGACATAGTGCCAGTACTAACACATATTGTCAATAAGAGTTTTAGTCTGGGCATATTTCCCGAAAGCCTGAAATTGAGTTCCGTCGTACCAATTTTAAAAGATAAAAATTCTTCAAAACTAGACAATATAAGACCAATTAGTTTACTTTCAGTTTTTTCTAAATTATCTGAGAAGTTAATGATGTTAAGGTTGAATAAGTATTTGATGAAAATTAACTTTCTTAGCGGTAATCAATTTGGTTTTGTAAGGGGTAAATCAACTGAAGATGCTTTATTAAATGTCACAGAACAAATATTCAATAGCCTAAACTCAAATTGTAAAACATCAGGACTTTTTATTGATTTCAAAAAAGCGTTTGATTTAGTTGATCATGATATTCTCTTAGGTAAATTGGAAGCGTTGGGTATTAAGGGAACTGAGTTGTGTTGGTTCAGAAGTTTCTTAGTAGGAAGGAAACAAAAAGTAAAATGTTTAAATCATTACAGCTCTGCGAAAACAGTTGAGTCAGGTGTTCCGCAAGGGTCAGTGACCTCTGGTATTTTATTTCTAATTTTTATAAATGATTTATTGGAACTTAATTTTAAGGGGAATGTCAGTGCTTTTGCGGACGACATAGCAATATTTTACTGCAATAAAGATTCTGTAATACTTGGTGAGTCAATCAATCACGATCTCTTGTTGTTAAGACAAAGGTGCCTCCAAAACAGAATGCAAATAAATGCAAATAAAACAAAATATGTCAATTTTGATCTTTCAGGTTTTGAAATACCTTTTCCTCTCACGTATCATTCTGCTTCATGTAATTTAGTAGTCTGCGACTGCCAACCTTTAGAAAGAGTAAACAAATTTAAATATCTAGGAATTATTTTGGACGAAAAAATGAGTTTTGATCAACATATACTTAGTTTACATGCAAAATTAAGGTCTTCCATTAGAACATTTTATTTTTTAAGGAATATTTGTAGTATTGATTTGTTACGATCACTGTATTTTGCATTAATAAACTCTAGATTACAATATGGATTAATATGTTGGGGCAGAACTTATAAATATTTGATAGATAAACTGAGAACCACCCAAAACTACTTTTTACGTATAATTTTAAACAAATTCAAAACCGAATCTTCTTTCCCTCTTTATAAGCATTTAAATATTAAACCTATTCAACATCTTTTTGTTTTCAAGGTCCAGAGATTATTTTTTATAAGGAGTGGAAATGTGGTTAGTGACAATGTGTATTACAATACTAGGTATGTACGTCTAAATAATTTCAGACTACCCAAAGTCAATAAATCAATTTTTCGCCATTCCTTTGAGTATTTAGGACCGAAGTATTTTAATCAAGTTCCTTCAAACATTAAAAATCTCGCAAATCTAAAATCATTCTCCAAACAATTGAATCTCTGGCTTACTGCACAACAAAACATCGATTATTTAAGCAATGTTATCTCATAGATATGGTACCAAAGGCAAATGTAGGTCAATAGTTGCCTGTAAGAATGAAATGACTATCTACCTTTCGTTAAGTTTCCACTATTATTGTTGTTTTATTATTTATTACCTATAATTATTGTTGTTTTGTTATTTATTACCTATAATTATTGTTATTTATTATTTATAATTAGTTATTTAAGATGTTATTTAAGTGTTATTAAAGTGTGCTAGTATAATTTACAACACTTACATTGTTATTTATTTATATTTTAATTTAGTAGATACCCAAATGGCGGCATGAGAGTATTTTTAATGCATGATGCTAGACTCAAAATATGTTATAATTTATTGTATTTATTTTTCTAACTGACCGCACTACTTGAAAAGCGGCCAGTCAATTTCCAAATACTGTAAATACATGTAATAAGTTTGTTCTCAATGGAAATAAATTCATTTATTCATTATTCATTTAGGAGTTACAGCGAGTCACAACTAAGGACAAATGATTTGTGGTATACATTCTGTGTCAAGTAGCTCCTAAATTTAGTAGGTTTAGAGAGAAAATAATGAGTCTAAATAGATCATAAAATACATACAAAATATTGATTTCATTTTCCATAATGACAGATTTGAAAATAGAAAAACTGTGTATTTTATGCCTTTTTAGTATGTAGATGCAATTTTAAGACTTATTTACTCTTAGCATTTTCGCCCTAAACTTACTTGTTTAGGAGCTACATAATGCAGGATGTACAGCGCAAGTAATTTTTTTCTTAGTTGTAACACGCTGTTAATCCTAAACGAGTAGCTTTAAAAATATTCAATAAAATATATTCAAAATATTCAATGAGCTGAACTGATTGAAACACGATGGACCTGTCCAAACCTTAAATTTGATGGCACGACCAGCACATGAGGGGTTACAGGGAAACAAGCATGGATATCCCATAGCTCGGAGTCAACAGTCAGGTCCTCGCAAGGGGGTTGGAGAGGGTAGAAGCTCTGTTGCTGCAGTAGATGTGACGCCAATCGACCCAATCTATCACTGCCTCCTGGTGGACTGGAACACAACAAGGAATGTTGGATAGATATTTATCATCACAGAGAAATTGATAGCATTTCGCAAAGGAGATTACAAATAAATCATCACTATCTCCCACAACCATAACAAAATCATATGTATCCTCTGCAATTTCGAAAACATCATCATTGATGCCCACTACTGCGAGGAATTTTTCAACATCCCTGCAATTGCTAAGGTATCATCGTCTTCCACAAAGTTAAAAGAATCTGGATGACGTCAAACAAATTTCGGAAGCTATTTAGGGCCTATAGCCTTACAGCCTTATATAGGCCTGGGACCTCTACGAATGCCCACTAGCAGACCTGTTCAGTCGGCCCCCAAACATGTGCATTTTCTAATATTTCCTTAAAGCTAGAGTTCATTCTCGATTTACTGTGATTTTTGGGACCGAGACTACCTCGGTTACTGAGAATCTTGGGTAACACGGAGGTCTTTTATATTTAGTGGTTAGGGGTTATGGTACTTTATTGGGATGTGAAATGCGTGTAAAATATATGTTTTAACAATGAGTTGGAGTTATTAAAGAAAACAATAAAGCTAAAAAATGCTTAAGACGTCTTAAATCGCCTTGAAAACCATTAATTACAGTTTCATTAGATTTATGCAATGCCAACACACAGCTATATTAAATAATAAATATGGATCTTTCTAGTTTATAAAGTACTAGCAGTTACCCGTCGCGCATTGTGTAGATAAACAATGTTTTTTTGTTTTTTTCATTAAGTGTATTAATATATAAATTTTTAGACCTACCTACCAACCACCATGCACCATGCAACATACAGCAGTCCGTGTGAAAAGCATGCATTTTCTAAATTTAAACTGGCGATAGTCAGGAATTGCCCTTGTGCCGCATAATGGTGATTGCGAAAGCAAGACGCAAAGGAAATAGTCACTTGAATGCAAAGGGTAATTCGGATTAAATCATCGGTATTCTTGGGATTAAGACTATTTCTCCTTTAAACTTATCACTGATGATTGTTGCTTTGATCAAGTTTGGTGTCACTTTTTTAATCGTCAGGCTGGTTCCATTGCACAGCTTGGGTGGATTTCAGTTTCGCATTAGTATTATTGGAGATCGTTCTTTAACCTTCCAGAGGTCGCATCACGGAAGTAACCTCCAGGGATGTTTTATTTTTCACGATTATATTATTTTGAGTGGTGTCGGCAGTGTGAGTGTCACTGTACCTCACGCACCTCATTCCTGGAATCGAGTGAAGGTCAAAACTCACCCCTACTATTTTATATTTGTTAGTTTTGTAAGAGGCTGGAAGTAGCTTCCGTGTGCGCCCTGTCGATTCTCGTACAGCCTGGAGGCAACTTCCGTGTGCATTTAGTGTGTGCGTTGATTATTGCGTGTAAATAATTTCTGTAAATAATTATTTGTTTACGATTCATGACATTATTTAGTAAATATAAAGTTTTTAAACCATGAGTGAAGAAGTTAAATTTCGAATTGCAACACTCTTAGCCAGTGCTGTAAGGAAGATTCACGAATGACTTATGTACAGAGTCATTTAGTATTAAGATACCCATTATGTTAAATTACTTAAAACATCAGGTATTGTGAGTGCTATTATCTAGAACCGCATTATAGAACATTGTGGTGAAAATTAAAATTAACTTCTTGAATATATTCGTGTAAAAGATTTCTTCATATACTTTTATCAAATCAAATCAAATTACTTTTATTCCAAAAATTAAACAGTACAATAATAGAACAATATATTACATGGAATTATTCCCCCGGATAGACTGTTGATCTGTGATCGGGGGAAGAGTTCTTCTAAACCATTGTTAAGCAATATACAAAGTATTTAAAATTTGTTCGATGCTATTACCTACATCTACTAGAAATTAAAAAAGACAAACACATTTATAAATTGAATATTAGAAAGGAAACCCCTAATTTGATTTAACAAATACGAGAGTCTATAGTAATACATTAAAAAAAAAATTATAAAATGGATCCTACTAAACTAGAAGTTACTGAAAAACGGTAACAAAAACATGGTTGAATTCTGCATCAGCCGTGGCGAAAACATCTTTTTCAGTTAATGGAAAATAATTATACTGTGTAAACTGACTGTATCAGCGCCTCTGCAGCTGCCCTGTTTATGTTAGAACATTTGATAGAATAATAGTTTTATTTTATATTTATATTTTATATTTATAGATGTTAAACACAAATAACATCATGCAATATACAAGATAATCAGTTCACACAGCTTACAATGAGAGCTCTTCCTTGCTGAGGTGCATCAAGGAGTCAGTAGCAGTTACACCAAGGACAAGTCCGCTAATGTTGAGGAGGGCGGGGTCAGCCACCATGTGGAGGGGAGACGAGCTGGTAGGTCGCACACTGAGAGAGGGAGGTGTGGGGAATATGGGCAGACACGCAGCATCATGGGCACTCGATACCACAACTACCTGCGTCCATGTCCTGCAAAAAATATGATAAGCCAGACTGACAAATACCTAATCAAACAACTAGAACTGGAAGGGAACTGAACTAAAATACAAGGGCGTAGGTTTACAAGATTTATGTTGGGATAGCAAAGTAAGTGAATGGAAAGAGTTCATCCTGGCTTAAGAAACTCAACAACAATGTGCTACACTATTGTGTAATAAGTTAAACTATACAAAGGAATTCAAATGTTTTATGTATAGGTAAAATACCTATATATTAAAATTGTAGCAGTATTGTATTTTATAGTATTTCCTTGTCGAGACAGCCATGAATTGGATAGTCATAATCTAAAAATAACGATTTCCAATAATTGCCGTAGATCTATGCCTAGAATGTTGAAGACTATAAAGCAAATTTATACATTAGCCCTTTGCGATCGGAAGGCCAGCAGGAGTGGCCACAACGCAGAAGAGATAAAACAGTTTTATTGTAGGCCTAACTATTATAAAAGTGTAGCGTGTTTACGTAGTAAATGTACAAATGTTCTTTTAATGAACTTAAATGTAGGCCTACATTTAAACTTGATTAAAACTACAAATAAACATAAATCTGTCTATAGAGGAAATCACCAAAACTCAATTGTAAAACTGAACCAAAACAACAGGTGTTATGACAGCACTTGTGCCAAAACAACAGGTGTTTATTTTTGTTGTCGCCACCACAAATTTTGATAATTGATTGAAACATGAATTAATTTAGTGACTAAAATAGATTGAAGAAAAATAGTTATAGAATTGTAACAAGTGGACTGTATTTTGTTGTGTTTACATGAAAGGAATCACTTACTGTTATTTCTCAATTCTTCTTGAAATGGAATACAATATAATGTTATAATGAATTTTCTTGAATTTTGTTTGACACTTTCTTCCTACATCTTCTCTTAGTTCATTCTCATTTTGTCTTCATTTGTTTATCTTCATTCACACAGTCACATGTTTTGTTTTTAAATTTTAATTGTTGGACATCTAGTAGTTAAACTGCTTGCATTTACAGTGTTGCCAATTTTAATTAAATATTATTTTTAGATACAATGTGAATATAATTTGATAACATATGATAATTAGTAAATATTGAAATGAATTGTAATTTAAACTAATAATAATAAATTGTAAACCTAAACATTGGTTAGTGAATTTTGATTGAGTTAATAATTTAAATATGAATGAAATAAAGAAAACTGATAAATACTTAACATCTCGGCCCCCTTGAACTATTTAGTTCAACAATACATGGTAACAAATTAAACTCAAAAACAGAACTAAAATCAATGTAACTATTGAGTAACAAAAACTGAGAATAAAAAAAAATCATTAAATAACTGTTAAATAAAACTAAAGAAAAAAGATAAAGGGTTTTGAAGCTTACTTAACTTAATCTACAGGAAGAGGGGAAAGCTTCACTATAGGGCGAGTTATAAGTCCTGATCTTGTGTTAACTTCAGCAACTCTGACTATGTTGTCTTTGCCTGGGAAGACTTTGGTGATACGGCCAAGTTTCCATTGCAGAGGTGGGAGATTGTCTTCATGTATCAAAACTAAGTCGTTCACTTCTAAGTTCTTGTGAGACTTTGTCCATTTAGTGCGCTGCTGCAATGTGTATAAATATTCTTTGTGCCATCTCTTCCATATTCGTTGGGTGAAGGACTTGACTAGTTGCCATCTCTAAGCGGTTTGTTGGTATATCAGCTACATCAGTTTCAGGTAATGTTACTAAGGGTCCGCCGACAAGAAAGTGTCCCGGTGTAAGCTTCAAGTTCACCAGGCTCAGAAGAAAGTGGTGTCAGGGGTCTACTATTAAGGATAGCTTCTACTTGGCAGAGTAAGGTTGTGAATTCTTCATAGCTCAATAGACTATCACCAATTACTCTACGAAGATGTTTCTTTACACTTTGAATTGCTCGTTCCCAAAGACCTCCAAAATGGGGTGCACGAGGAGGAATAAAATGAAACTCAATGTGCTGGTCAGATAGGAATCTTTTTGTTGAATCTTGCAGAGTTAACTTGTGAAAGTTTTCTTGAAGCTGACGAGAAGCACCGATGAAGTTTCTGCCGTTGTCTGAATAGAGATGGTTGATCATTCCTCTGCGAGAGACAATCCTTTTCAATGCCGCAATGAAAGCATCAGATGTAAGATCCGTTACCATTTCAATGTGAACAGCCTTAGTGGACATGCAGATAAACAGGCATATGTAGACCTTTATCGACTGAAGTCTTCTTAGATTATGTACTTTAATGTTGATTGGACCAGCGTAATCAACAGCAGATGTAGAAAACGGTTTAGTGGGAACTACTCTGCTAGCTGGCAAGTCGCCCATGACTGAAGTTGACAGCTTAGGTTTTGTCTTATAGCATTGGACACAATGAAAAATTCGTGACTTAATAGCACTTCGAGCTGATAGTATCCAATACTTTTGGCTCAAGAGTGACTGTAATTGCAATGCACCACAGTGTAAGTATGAAATGTGATAGTGTTCTATTATAAGTCTTGTAACAAAATGACTCTTAGGTAGTAAAATCGGATGTTTGGCATTGTAGCTTATAGCTGCATGTTTTAATCTTCCTCCAAGGCGTATGAGACCAGATGAATCCAAAAATGGTGACAGCTTCTGTAGACGACTTGAAGGTGGCTTCTTATTTTGAAGAGCAACAATATCACAAGAGAAGGTTTCCTGTTGTACAAGCAAAATTATGCGATTCTTAGCTTTTTCTAGTTCCTTTAGAGAAGGTTCGGTAACTTTACTATTGAGTGAACTTTCTGATGACAACTGCTGATTGTAACATCCTTTTGAAGTCAAGATTTTAGATCTACAGCAATGATAGAACCTTAAAATCAGAGCAACAACATGTACAAGTTTTGTCCAAGAAGAATACTTTGTTAAAATCTCACAAGCTGGTACTGTGGTAATGACCAAGGAATCTACTGAAGCAGGTTTTACTTCCGGTAAAGATTCAGTTGAAGGTACTGAGAAAGAAGATTGAGGCCATTGAGTTTGTGGAGTGTTGAGCCACAAGGGTCCTGTCCACCATAGATTGTGATTGATTAGCTGGGGTGCAAGTAATCCTCCAGAACCACAATCTGCAGGATTTTGATGAGAAGCAATGTGTGACCAGATGATGGGAGTGGTAGCTTCTTGAATTTGAGCTACTCTATTTGCAACATAAGTTTTGAGTCTATATGCAGGGGTTTTGATCCAAGACAATACTATTGTAGCTTCGCACCATGCGAAAACCTGTTCAATTTTGAAATGTTTCAATAACTGAGAACAAGCAAAATCCAAAAGCTTGGAAAGCATGTGTGCACCACATAACTCAAGCCTAGGTAAGGATACATTTTTTAATGGCGCAACACAAGATTTAGCTATTAATAAGTGTACATTCACGTTTTCGTTAATTGGTAACTCTTAAATACACTACAGCACAATATCCACTTTCACTAGCATCAGAAAATCCATGTAGCTGTAACTGACTACTTGAATTAGTGTTCATATATCGAGGGATATGAATCTGTTCAACTGCAACTAATTCTCGAGTGTAATCAGACCACTTTGACTCTAACTCTGTTGGAAGTGGATCATCCCACTGGGTTCCTTTAGTCCATAGTAGTTGCATAAATGTTTTGGCCCAGAAAATGACAGGTGTAAGCCAGCCCAGCGGATCATACAAACGAGCAATAGTAGATAAAACTGATCTCTTTGTGGATGGAGTAGTAGTGGGACTGACTACATAGACAAATGCATCCATATCAGAGAGCCATTTCAAACCTAAGACGTTACAAAGTGGTTGATCTTGCGCACAAAATTGTATAGGAGTTCCATGATGTTCTTTTGGAATTGCATCTAGTATATGGTGATTATTGGAAGACCATTTGCGTAGAGAAAATCCTCCTTTTGCCATAAGATCAATAACATCTTGTTGCAGAAGAAGTGCTTCTTCTACAGTATCTGATCCTAAAAGGGCGTCATCTACGTATATCTGATCTCTTAAGGCAGCAGCTGCAAGGGGATGATGCTGACCTTCATCCTCTATGAGTTGTTGGACAACACGGTTTGCAAGAAATGGTGAAGAGGCCCATAAGTACCAATACAGTACCAATACTGTTACCATAAGTAACAGTACAAAGTTTAAATATTTGCAACGGTTTAGAAGGATCATCTCGCCAATAGATTAGCTGCAAGTTCCTATCATCTGGATGAAGCCAAATATTTCGAAACATTTGTTTTATGTCACAGGTGAAGACGATGCGTTGTCGACGAAATCCAAAGATGATGCTAGGGATGTCGTTATGAAGCTTTGGACCTGTATGTAAGATACTGTTGAGTGAGGTCCCTGATGTAGTAACAGAAGAAGCGTTGAACACAATTCTTATTTTTCCATCTTTGAAGACTTCGTGATGTGGTAGGAATAAATGAGAATCTGTTGGTCTTGAGGAACAGAGGACCATATGTCCAGAAGATTCATAATCTTGCATGAATTCAGTGTAGCTTTGCTTGAGTTTGACACTTCGGTTGAGACGATTTTCCAAAGATCTAAAAATACTATAAGCTGACTTGGCTGAATCTCCTAGAGCTGTAGGTTTCTGCTTCAATGGTAGTCGAACTTGATATTTCCCATCGGGAAGACGAGAGTGTGTTTTTATACTTTAAGTGCAATGATCACTTTGATCATTGCACTTTACATCATCAGGAGAAAGCTTTGAAGCTGTTGGTACTACTTCTGATGCCCAGAAATTTTGAACAGCACTATGTAAATCAAAATCTGAAATTGTGAGGAGATTCACTGTTGTGTTGGTACTAGGGCGCGTATTGTCAAACTGGACAGGAGCATGGCCTAATAAAACATAACCAAAGATGGTGTTAAGAGCAGTAGGCATATTATGCCCCAAGTGTATTGGTTCACCACAGAGGGTATAAGCGAATAGGTCTGCACCAAGTAGCATATCTACAGGAGCAGGTACATCGAAAGTCGGATCAGCGAGGATTAGATTGTGCATTCGTTTCTTTACGTCTTTTGAAATATGACATCTGGGCATGTTGCTGGTTATTTTGTCTAGTATAATGACTGGATGGTGTTTAGCAAGGAGTTGACCACTTAGAGAACTTATATTTAACTGACCTAAAGCTTTTGATTGAACAAAGGTTGAAGAAATGCCAATGATATTTCTTTTTTCTGAAGACTTGCAGGTAAGACCCAAATTATGTGCACAGTTTTCAGTAATAAATGTTTGCTGTGCAGCACTGTCCAATATAGCTCTCACAACTATTGTTTTACCATTTGCACTTAATTTTACCAAAGCAGTACCTAGAAGTACAACATTATCATTGTCTTGTGCTAAACCAACAAGAGCTGATGTTGATTCATTTGAAGATTTTTCAACTGTAGTCCTTCCAATATTTGTTGGCTCTTTAGATTGATGTTGAAACTGGTTTATGAATGAAGATTTTCTTTTATCCGCATGATAAGGATAAGATTTAGGATTTGTTGTGTTAGGATTGTCTTGCTTTGATGATTCTAGATGTAATAAAGTGTGATGGCGATGCTTACATATTCTACAAGATCCAGATGAAGCACAGTTTCTGACTGTATGATTGCTACTCAAACAGTTGTTACATAGTGATTTGTTTTTAACAGCGGTCAATCGTTTGTCAGGAGTAAGTTTAACAAATTCATCACACTTGTAAATAGTATGACCACTTTTATTACAATGTACACAAGTCTGCTGATCCATATTTGTGGAAAAAAGAACAGTTTTAGTCTGTGAAGTTGTCAACTGTGAGTTATGGGATTGATTTGACTTAGGATTGAATTTTGAGTAACCAGAGAAACTTTTGGCAGTTGTGTGGGCTAAGTTTGCTGCCTCTAACTCAGTGCATTCCTTTTCAATAAAACCGAGAAGTTCTTTAATTGTAGGTGGTGTTTGTAAGTCTGTCATTTAAAGAAGGCAAATTCCCATCCGCCATAAAAGTCAGTAAAATATACCCCAAACATAAAAAAGGACCAACTGAAAATGCTCAAAACTACAGGCCCATTTCTCTCATCTCCAGTTTCTCTAAAATCATAGAAAAAATTGCTCTGGCTAGATTAATGGCACATCTTAATCATAACAAACTCTTAACTGACAACCAACATGGCTTTCGGAAGAATAAATCTACATCCTCAGCTATAACAGCACTAATTGAGTACACCCTAGACCAGATAGAAAACGAACAATACATTTCCGCCATCTTCCTTGATTACAGTAAGGCTTTTGACTGCCTGGGCCACGACCTGATATGCAAGAAACTTGAAAGACTCGGTATAAGAAACTCTGCGCTAGAATGGTTCAAAAGCTACCTAACGTTCACAAGTCGTGGAACTGAAAAACTCATCAAATGAAGTCACAGAAAGTTTCAAATCTTCAAAAAGCAAGCTGACGAGAGGAGTTCCACAAGGCTCTGTATTAGGCCCGATTCTATTCATCTTATTGACTAATGACTTTCCCAAACAAATTGAGAGTGAAAATGCTGTTGCAATCATGTATGCAGATGACACAACCATTTTGATCAAGGACAACACAGCCCAAAGCCTTTACCTTAATTCAAAATCGATCTTAAATAAAGCTATCCTCTACTCAAAGAACAATGACTTAGCAATAAACCCCACAAAAACTACAACTCTGAATTTCAGTAAGAAAAAAGACATAGTCCCTCAATTAGAGGATGTAACAATAAAACTACACAAAATTTCTCGGTGTTATCCTTGATAACAAACTAACATGGAAAGAGCACATCAACCACCTAAGCAAAAAAATCAGTACTGGAATATATGTCGTCAGAAGGATAAACTACATAGGCGGACTCTCTGTGGCCAAAACAGCTTACTTCGCACTGGTAGAGTCGCATCTTAGATATGGCTTGACAGTGTGGGGAGGAACTTCAACAAAAAATATGAATCGAATTCTTGTCCTTCAAAAGAAAGCCATAAGAGCCCTCGCCAACCTTGTACCACCACAGACTTGCAGACTAGCATTCGTAAACCTAGGAATCCTCACAGTGGTGTCTCTCTACATACTTGAAACCATTAAGTATGTGAATGAAATAAACCCCCCAAGAAACCAAGACCTGCACCACTACAACACCCGTCATGGCTCCAAATTTGCACTACCAGTTCACCGAACAACTCTTTGGGAGAAAAAACCTTCCTACACCGGCTGCAAGCTGAGGAACCATCTACCTGACTACCTGAGAGACCTGACTGGCAACAAGCTACACCAGGAGCTGAAGAAGTGGCTAATCGCAAGACCCTTCTACTCAATAAAGGAATTTTATGAAAATTAACATGTACAATTCACTATTGTATTGACACTATTGTAATTCTTGACGAATTAACAATAAAGAATATTGTATTGTATTGTATTGTATTGTTCGGCTATGCTCAAATTTCTTCCTAAAGTCATAATCAAATTTACGTAGAAGATTAATCGTTAATATAAGACTTTCAGACATGATGTCATGGTTTAAGGCACAAAGGGCATTAGCATTTTCTTGAAACGTTGACACAAAGGTTCGGAGCTGCTTAACAGAACAACCGTGCATTGAGGGAAGATCTAAAATGTTGTTGACATGTAGGGTAATTAGCAACCTTGAATTATTGTAACGTTGATGGAGTTGCTCCCAAGCAATGTGACAGTTGGCTGTGGTAACTGGTAACCCCTTGATTAGGTTTAGAGGTTCACCACTGAGACATGACAATAAATAGGTGAATTTTTCTACATCGGTAATGTTTGAGTTCTTATGTATGGAATTTTCAAATAAGTTACAAAAGGAAATCCATTTTTCGGGTTGACCAGAAAAGGTACCAAGATCAATTCGAGGGAGACGAAGACCAGAAGTGGCTATTTCAGAAGTAGTGTTACTGGTTTGGGATTGTTCTAAATTGGAATTACTGACCGGAGCAAGTACAGTACATACACTGTGAATTCTCAAAAATAAATCATTGATTTCATCTTGCAATTGGATGACTTGATCATCATCGATGTCTTCAGATATGGGGTCTGAATTAAAAAGTCTAGTTATGGTAGATTCAAACTCAGTATTTTTCCTAGTGGCGGTTTCTTTAATAGCCCTAATTTTTTCAATTTGAACTTCGGTTAATTCTTTGGAACCAATTACTTGAAGCGCATTAACTTGAGATTCCAGCTGAGTTAAACGAGCTTTTGTGAGTTTGGCTTGTTTGGTAAATGTAGAATACCTGATTGAAGACATAGTGTACGTTGAGAATAAAGAATATCTTTGTGTAGTTGTTTGTAAAAACTCAAGTAGCCTAGCCTAACTTACTTTAAAATGAAAACAAGTAGACCTATACTGACATGAATTAAAGTTAGTTATTCTTCAGTGGAATATGATAACAATGAGAAGGTAGGCCAATCAGTTTAAGTAACATAAACATGAACAAAGGTAGCATAATAGAAAAAAAACAAGGAAAGAATACTTTGAAGTAATGAATTACAAACAGAATGAACACAATAGCCTAAACTACCTATAATGAGGTCAAAAAGTTGTTAACAATAAAATAAATCCAAGCAGTTAGTATAGCCTACCAATAGAATCAATTAAACTAGGCCTAAACTTAATATTGTAATAATGACAAGTATTTAATTGAGCCTAGCCTATTTGTCTATTTAAAAAGGATGCAAGCAGTTTATTTTTGTTTGAACAATATTGGTTCAGTTGAGAATATGTGCATACTGGCACTATTTAGTTGAAAATGTGCATTACTGGCACTGTTTAGTTGAACATGTGCATACTGGCACTGTTAATGTCAATGTTTGTTTTCACAATGGAAATTACACAGTTCATAAGATAGGCTATTGACTTCAATTAGTTCATGCAGCATGCAACAGGGGTACATTCACAAATTGGGATGTAGGTGTTGAATTGCAAACATTTAAAATGTTGAAAATTAGACTATAGGTCTTTTTAAAGGTATTGCTTGAATGTTCTTAGAAACACTTTTAAACACAAGTTAAATCCATGGACCAGAAACAAGATCTGGCTGTTGAAGGACCAATTTATAATGTCATGAAATTTTGATAATTGATTGAAACATGAATTAATTTAGTGACTAAAATAGATTGAAGAAAAATAGTTATAGAATTGTAAAAAGTGGACTGTATTTTGTTGTGTTTACATGAAAGGAATCACTTACTGTTATTTCTCAATTCTTCTTGAAATGGAATACAATATAATGTTATAATGAATTTTCTTGAATTTTGTTTGACACTTTCTTCCTACATCTTCTCTTAGTTCATTCTTCCATTTTTAGTTGCGAATGAGTTTAATAACTATTTTCTAAATGTGGTGGATAGTTTGGATCTCAGTAAGAGAACTTCAAATTAATTTTCCTCTTTGCACTACAAAAACTACTTTCCGAGGAAAAGTGAAACAAAATCAATATTTTTGGAGTATATTTTTCCTAACGAACTACTAGAAATTATTAAATCATTAAAGAATAATATTTCTCCAGGGTTTGACGGTATAAGTACAACATTAATTAAAAATATTGCTCAACAGATACTTGACGTTTTGGTGTACATAGTAAATTTTAGCTTTGAAAGTGGAGTTTTTCCAACAAAACTAAAAACAGCAGTAGTGATACCACTTTATAAAAATGGATCAAGATTGAACTGTAACAACTACAGACCTATATCACTTCTGTCTTGTTTTTCTAAGATTTTTGAGAAATTAATGAAAAAAAGACTTTTAAAGTTCTTGGAAGTAACAGAGTTTTTCAGCGAGAAACAGTTTGGATTCAGGCTAGGGCTAAATACTGAAAACGCACTTTTTAATTTTATGTCAGATATCTATGATGGATTGAATAGTAAAAAATGTGTAAGTGGCCTGTTTTTGGACATAAAAAAGGCATTCGACACAGTTGATCATGATATTTTACTAGTCAAATTGTTTGATTGTGGAGTTCGAGGAGTAGCATTAAATTGGTTTGAAAGTTATTTATTAGGTCGTAGTCAATGTGTAAAAATTAATTCGGTTACAAGTCATATGGGTACAATAAAAAATGGGGTACCACAGGGTTCCGTATTGGGAGCAATACTGTTCATTATTTATATAAACGATCTTTGTGAGGGTAGGTTTGCAGGTAATTTAACATCATTTGCTGATGATACGGCTATTTCCTATGTAGAATCAAGTTGGAGTGCAGTAAAAATTTCTATGAACAAAGATTTAGAAGCGTTGCAGTGGTGGTTTTCCAAAAATAATATGTTACTCAGCCCAGAAAAAACTCAATATATTAATTTTAATTTAAGAAATACAATATCATTTGATCGCCAAATTCATTATAAGTGTGTAGAGTGTCTAGGAAAACAAGCTGCTTGTGTCAGATCGAAATGTGCTGTTGTTGATGGGGCTTCCAGTTTAAAGTATTTAGGAGTATATGTAGATAATGAAGTTAGTTGGAAAGTACACATTGGCAAGCTCAGAGAAAAAATTAATGGAGTCCTTCGCTGTTTCTACTTTTTAAAAAGGTTGAGTTCTAAAGACATTTTGCGTTTGTTGTATTTCGCTCTCATTCAAAGTAGAATAGAATATGGTATAGTGGTGTGGGGAAGTACTTTTGAAACCTATTTAAATGTAATCTTTCTTCAACAAAAACATGCAATGAGACTTATCAACCATAAAGATAGATTTGAACACTCAAAGCCTTTATTTGATTCGGAAAGGATTTTGCCATTAAAATATCTCTTTGTATTTAAAGTTTTAAAAATGTTTTATGGTACAAGTATTCCTCTAGAAGATACCAATTTGTATAAGCAGAAGTTAAGAAATGTTGAAAACTATAGAGTACCAAAACCTAACAATACTTTTTATACACGGTCTTACAATTTTATAGCTCCTCGAATGTTAAATAAATTACCAGAAAGTATCAAAAGAATAAACTCCAAAAAGATATTTGCAATCAAACTTAAAACATGGCTATTCACCTTACAGAATGTTGATTTTATGTTTAGTATTCAAAAGTAGTAAAATTGAATTTCTATTCTTTTCTAATTGTAATAAATAATTATAGTTCGTTATGGGTTTGAATATTTTTTTCTATTACTATGAAGAGTAACATATTAATTACTGTTTATTTTGTTAACATAGTTGCCCATATATGTGTGTATGTGTATATATGTATGTATAGATATATATCTATATATATACCTATATTAGTTATGTATAGTTATGATGTGAGTTTTCCTCCAAAAAGATACCATAAATAATTTTAATTTTTAAGTGTGTGTGTATTTGGACAATGTCAAGTGCGCCAGTGGTTGTGTATTAAAATAAGAAACCAGCATAATCTAAAAGACCGATAATATTCAGTTTAATTTTGTTATCTCTGGATTGCTGACAAAATATTTTTAGATAGAGATTAAAGGAACCTCTAATCAGGCATTGCCTTAGAGGCCCAATATTTTCTCGGTTGCAGTTTAAATGTTTTTTTTATTTCTAACAAGTATTATAGAGTTATGAAATTTTCTGTCTTTTGTGTTTTGTAAATATTAGTTTAAGAATATATATGTTAGGCCTATATGCATACGAGATGTTTTATTCACTGTATACAAGACAGGTATATTATTAGGGTATGTATATAGGTTAAATTTGTTGTTTAAAAGAAAATACAAACAACTCTGTGCTGTATACAAAACTGTAATTTGAGGAAATAAATGAATTTGAATTGAATTGAATTGAATTCTCATTTTGTCTTCATTTGTTTATCTTCATTCACACAGTCACATGTTTTGTTTTTAAATTTTAATTGTTGGACATCTAGTAGTTAAACTGCTTGCATTTACAGTGTTGCCAATTTTAATGAAATATTATTTTTAGATACAATGTGAATATAATTTGATAACATATGATAATTAGTAAATATTGAAATGAATTGTAATTTAAACTAATAATAATAAATTGTAAACCCAAACATTGGTTAGTGAATTTTGATTGAGTTAATAATTTAAATATGAATGAAATAAAGAAAACTGATAAATACTTAACATCAGGCTTCAACCCAGTGAACATAATAATCCTCAAACAGATGACAATGCTTCAACAGATGTTCCTCGCAAATCAGCCAGAACGAGAAAGCAACGGAAAAGACTGGACTTGTGAATCAAATTTAGTGGGGAAGAAACGAAACTGTTGTATCTCTATGTTTCAAATGCTATGCATTTAATTATTTAATCATATGTTTTTTTCAAAAATGTGATTCAATTGATATAAATAAACTAGTGACAAAATAAGGCTCATTTTTCATCCTACATTTATTTAACTATTTATTTCAAATATAAACTTACAATACACAACAGCCTGCTGATCGGTTAGTTTATTAACCCTTTCAGTGCTATGAAACGATATATCGTTGTTTTAAAAAATCTCTAAGGGATATAGAGAGGAAGGTTATTTTAACAAAAAATAGCAAAACGGCCATTGGTGACCTGCATGTTCATAGGATACACTATCAACCACTTAGCTAAAAGATTCGCCCAATCCGATGATTTCGAGGTGTATGTCTAAACCAAGGATTATGAACACCTCACTATGCCCCAGTGGTTGTAGTTTATCGCTACAAACACACAGGTCACCAATTATTTGCCACACAGGACGGGATTCGAACCCGAGCAGACGAATGCCACTGGCCAAGTGACACACGCCCTAGCCTTCTCGGCTATCTGTGCTTGAAGACTGGGGAGTCAAAACCCGGTATTTAAGCTGTCGCCACCGATTGCGAACAGATGGCGCTGCAGATGGTTGTTCAATGCTTTACTAGGTAGCAGCACCAGTTAGTCACGGACTATTTAGATGCAATCTTTTAGTTTAAACACAACAGTGATCATAAACGTGTTCCTGAGACTTTGCTGCAAAAACATTAGTTTCCCTAAAATTGCTATATTACGATAACCTCATTCAACTAAATCAAGGTTAAATTCAATATTACATTGTAAACTATATGTCTTTTGATTTTATGAGATTTTGGTTTCAAATAATGCTATCAGAACATAAAAATTTATAGGAAAACCAGGAAAATTACAACAAAAACTAAGTTTTATTTAATGTTTACTACAAATAGCGGGATTTATCTTTCTTATATATTTTCTTATTGTGTTATTATTCAAAATTAGCCTAATTAATAAAATAGTGACAACATGACAGTTAAAATTCAACAACAGGTAATGGAATTAAAAGGCAAACAAAAGTCTTACAAAATATGAATTATTGGCCTAGCATTGAAAGGGTTAATTCCTCACTAGATTGCAGCACTCTACAGGCATCATAACACAGTTTAGAATATTACAAACAAAAACAATGTTGTTGGCCAGTCCTGCTGGATGCCCGAGTGTTCGTTGGATTTCATGTTGCCGATCGATCGCAAAGGACAACTGCTGTGGAAATAAGTCCGACTTCCGCGCGCTAATGGCGTCGGCCAGTAGAGCTGGCTGCGCGACCGCTGAGGAATGACGGCAAATATTCATTCCAATCGCAAAGGGTTAAAAGTTACCAGAGAGAAAAGTAAATAATAATAGATAAGAGTTAAAAATTTCAAAATATAAATTTATTGAAATTAAACAAACATAGGCCTACCTATACAGCATAACCTATACAGGGGTAAAGCTTTTATAGTGTAACAGAGAAACGCAATCATTGTCTCCTGCGATAGCGACAAATATCTCCATCGGTCACGTAAACTTCATAACATAGCTTATCCGATCCAGGCCGATTAATTTGGCATGATTCGCCCTGGCACAACGTTAGGTTCTCGACTACTTTTGAATAAAAATTTTTAATGCATATTGTTACTCAATTCTTAGTACAAAATCAAGGTATGGTTAGCGGCTATTAATAAGCAATAAGCACAGAGTAAGATTATTGTATTTTCATTTGCAAAGTTAATATCGACACATAGCAATCATTAGTTGTTTATCTTAGGCTCAATTACATTTTCTTAATATATTTTACAGCTCTTTCAAGAATCAAAATACCCAGGCCTAGACCTAATTATTTAGGAGGGCCTATATAAACTGAGTAACAAACAATGAGGTTATAATAGCAGCAAAGTCACTATCATCATTCTTGTTCATAAGATTTAGATTGCTTAAAGCATACAACTCAATAAATAAATATATGGGAAACAAAAACATTGAAACCTGAATAGCCAACAATATAAGACAAAGATACAGAAAATGCAATGACATAATTTGAAACCAAGCAGGCCTACATAGTGATAAAACATTAACACGTTCGCTGCGGGCCATCAAACAGCAGGCGTAGCCCCAGTGCGGCGCAGCCCGCAGCGTCGAACAAACCCGATTGCCGGGTTATTGGATCTCATATTTCGGTATGGCGAATAGCAAATAACGTGCGGTGATGTCCTGCTTTATAACAAGAGTCGACATGGTTCGCTAAACACTCACAGATAGCAGCACTGCTTGGAACGTAGCCGGTCCCATAGTATTGCCAATTTGAGGGAGAAAGACGGGACAACAAGTTGATTTTTAAGTTTGCCAGACAGGGATTTTATGGGGAAATTTTACTACCAACCTACAACACAAGAAAAAGCAAGTCACCCACTACACGCTAACGTGGTATAGGTCCGCCTTCGACCGACGCTAGAGCAAAAACTATGATATACGAAAGGCATTGCCGAGCGTATCCCATCGGTTACGGTAGCACCTGAACAGCGCTCGGCCCGTATCCGATCGGATACGCCCGCAGTGAACGTGTTAATGCAAACAACAATGCTTGTGGTTTTGTCAATTGAAAGATAAAATGTCCATAAAAAAGGGGTTAACTTACAAAATAAGACTGTAGATTATTTACATGTTTAATATGAATTACCATAAACAGTTTTATGGCACTAGGCACTGGCCGCGGCAAATTGAATCTTCAAGCCGAAAGTACAAGTAAGAAGTGGAATTTAACAGACATTATAAAGCTATTATTTTCACAATAAAATAGGTTTGGGATCTAATAATAATTACCCTAGTAATAAAAAAAGAAGTTGTAAAGGAATAAAAGTGATACAACTTTTATGAGTTAGCTGCTGAGTCAACAGTTCTTGGAAGTACTTGACTTGACACTTGATTGTCGTGATAAAATAGTAATGGGTTTGAGATTGCTAATGGGATTTTTATTGCAAAATTACTCTAGTAATAAATTATGAAAATGTAAACAAACATCTGATAAACCTTTTATGTGCTCCTAACCAACTAGCGATCAATAAAATTATGGCCCATTAAAAATTTAAGGACATAGTCTGGCATTTAAGGACAATTCCCGTACATTTCATGGCCAGTAAAAATTTAAGTACAATTCCCGGATTTCCCGGTTGGTAGACACCCTGCACGTAGTCGCTGTCCCCATGGGAATTCTAAATTTACTATTTTTTTAATTTTCTCTGTTACCAATAACCGTACAAAAACACTTTGATATACTAAATTATTTGTTTTTTTAAGCTCTTTTAAAAGGTCTAGAGAGAAATTGGGAAATTTTGTGTTTTTGAGGGTAAAAAATGAGAAAAACTATTATTTACCCCATAAAACCCCCCGTAAAACCCCGTTCTCATGGTCCGATCATGCAGGTTCGCGAACTCCCGCCTTACACCTTTAAACCAAATTTCATCAAAATCTAACAAAAATTATTCAAGTTATCACGTTCACGGAAGTATATATATATATATACATATATAAAAATTTGAACGAATGGTGTTTTTGGCCTCTGGGGACATCAAAATGAAAAAGTAAATCAGTTCCGGGCCTAGGTCTTACCGTGCCACCTACGGTAATAGCTACTTCCCTATAGGGAAATTCGCTATAATAAATACGGATTAATTAATTAATTGTTAAGTAACTAAAAAAATTGTGTTTTCCTTTACTGTATTTCAATCTCACTTTGATATTCCTATTATAGTTTCAAGAGTTATTTGAACAATATTAGCGATATTTTATTACCACAAATTGGACAAACTATATAGCCTACCTTTTATTATATTTGAAAAGGCAATGGTCATTATTATTATTTATTATTATTATTATTTGTCGAAGGAGCCAAGGCCCCCCAACGGCCACCCGGTACCCATAATTAAACATCATTAAACGGTCATTATACCTGACATATTTTAATTACCGCAGTATACAACAATTTTAACTTACAACGATAAATACAACATATTTGTAGTCACAGATTTTAGGGCCAATAAACTGAACAGTAAATTACAAGAAAATTAACACCACACTTCATAGGCTAAGTCTACTACGAAAAGTTCAAGCTTTAAGTACAGTATTGTACTTAACCTAAATGAGTGGAGGTGCTACCTACCTGCTGGATAAATCACGTCACAAATCATAGCTCAAGCAGGACTATTCGATACATGTGAATAACTTAACAGGCCCAACTAGAAAGGAGAAGAAGGATTTGTATTGATTTTTTTTTATTTGGCGTTTTCTCCTTTCTTGGTTTTGATGGTTAAAGGCCTAATTGAGTTCGCAGTTTACCTGCCGTTTTTGCAGTTTCTTTTGTGAAAGTCAGTAAATGATTCTCCTTTAATTAATTTATGATAACCTAAATGATAAACCAAACCCTCTCGTTCCGACCAACACCTTTGGCTGAAGTCTGGGGACTTATTTGCCAGGTCCCGTGATAAATCTTCTTCCTTTTAGGAAACTCCCTCCACCACCTCTGGCTGATGTCTGGGACTTATTTGCCGTGAAAACTCTTCTTTCCATACTCATATGTTTACTTTAAAATCTTTCAATCCTAACATCCTTACCCTAGAACTTGCATCCGTAAAGCATTGTTGGCTAAACACCCTTTGTACAGCGGCATCATAAATGCTTTCCAGTCATGCTTCTATTTTCTCTGGCATGTCCTGATAATTTCACGAAGACTCCTTTAATTTTTTTTTTGTACATATCCTCCACGTGTTTCAAAAGTGATTTCTTTACCTTCCTTAATCAAGTCTGACGACATATCAAGATTCCTGTTTAACACAATAATGGTGTTTTCCAGAATATTTTGGACCCACCCTTCCTAACTTCCGATATAATCAAATATTCTTTTTGGAGGTGAAAAACATGTTTATAACTAATATCAATAACTTCAGATCATTATTCTTGTACACTTATCATAAATACAGAATAATGTATATGCCATCTCTTACAATATATACAATTACATAAAATATATTGTTCCTTGGATATTGATATTCTCCACTCATTAAATATAATCCTTTTATTTAGTTTCTGTAAAACAAAGATCTTAAAAATCACAATAATTACTTGAACTGCTGTACTGTCAGTTCACTTTAAAATTCACTGAACCCTAATAAAGTGTTTTGCAGTAAAACACCAATTATTGTTTAGAAAAAAAAAAAAAAAAAACTGTGTACATTTTTATCTCTTCAAAATCTTTCTCATGTTTCCATTAAATGCAATTTGAGTATAACCAGCTGTTTCAAATATTAGTGTAAATTCAAAGTATTCATCTGTTCAATTGTAAACAAATATTTTCTCCACAAGGATATTAACATGGGAACTTTGAAGGCCACTGGGGCAGAGCCCTGATGGAATTTCAAAGATTTTATGATAGATGGCAAATCTACGTGCCACACCCTATCCAACGACACCTCAAACTTGGTGATCGTATGCATAGCAGTTTCAAAACAATTATGACAAAAATATGCCTAGCGTATTAAATATATATATTAATAGACGAGGATTATATTTGAAATGAGATTCGAAAAGACAAATTTTATGTAACTTAAGTTCATAAAGGTCTGATTATTATTTTGCAATTTCAACATAATTTCAATCATCTGGATCCACTTGTTAAACTATGTTATTCGACAGGGAGCAACATAAATGCTTATAATACCCGCGATCAACATAAGAGCAGAAAACTCTAGATAAACTTAATGTGATTGTGTTTCTGACGGATATACAGTAGCCGCGTATATGAGGGCATTTAAATGTATAATTGTATATTAACGTAAACACACCCCTTGTATATATATATATACAGGGTGAATCTTCTAAGCTGTCCTAAACAGATTACAGACGAACGGCTTGACATACAGAGATGAAACAAAACTTTTCCCCACTAATTCATACCCAAGGAACAACGTAAAAATATTTATACCATTTTTAAATACAGGGTGTTCAAGAAACTGGGGGTCATGGGTTCGAATCTCAGAGTTTTCAAATGTAAACATATGTCATGTTATGCATCATTTTAAAGCTCTAGACTAGACAAACAGTTTAGTGAAAACAGAACTCATTTATTTTTGTCCGTTTCAAAATGGCGGCCATTTTTATAGAAAATATTGATAAGAATAAGAATAAGAACTTTATTCAGCCAGAAAATATTTCATGCAAATACATTGGCACGTCAATTTTATAAATAAATAATATTCAACAGAAGTCCTTAACAGTCCATTGTCTTGACATATACTCTTCTATAGAATAAAAGGATCCTTTACATAGAAAATAATTTAATTTAGTTTTAAAATCCTTATCACTAAGCAGTCTTATATCTAATGGTAACTTATTGTACAACTTAATTGCAATCATCATTGGTCTTTTATCTGTCTTGGCTAGTCTTACTTTTGGAAAATTAATGTTATTACAAAAACGAGTATTATAACTGTGCACATCTTTTCTACAGTCTAATAAATGAATATTGGCTCTAATATAAAGTAGACATTGTTGTATAAATAAAGAAAACAAAGTCAAAATTTTAAACTCCTTGAATAGATTTTTACAACTATGACACATATCTACACCAGCAATGACTCTAAGAACTTTTTTTGCATAATAAAAACTTCATTTGCATGAGGAGAAGATCCCCAAACAATCAAACCATACCTTAAATGGCTATGAAATAGTCCATAATAAGCCTGTATTAAAGAATTCTGATTCAATTCACCACACAAACATTTCATAGCAAATATACTCGAACTAAGTCTTGCCTTTACTAAGTGAACATGATATTGCCAATTTAGAGTAGTATCAAAAGTTAGTCCCAAAAACTTTGGATGCAGATTTTCATTTGGCATCCCAGGAATTTCTCAAAGACTAAATACTACAGTTGATGTTTTATCTTTATTTAGAATTAAATTATTTGCTGTGAGCCAGTTCTCAACAACATTTTTATTCAACTCACAGTTTTCTAAAAGTTGACTATAGTCAGAACTCCTGGTGATTACCGTGGTGTCGTCTGCGTATAAAACAATATCTGTAGGGACATTTACACTTAAGTCATTGACCACTATCAAGAACAATAATGGCCCAAGTACCAAACCCCTGAGGAACTCCACAGGTTACAGGTTTACATTGAGACAGGTTATTTCCTAATGCCACATACTGAGATCTATTTTGCAGATAAGACCTAAATAAATCTAAAGCCACACCTTTGATATTGTAGTGCTTTAATTTTTCTAACAGTACTGTATGTGAAACTCGATCGAAGGCTTTACTTAGATCACAGAAAGTGATTGCAGCAAAGTCCTTTTTTTCAAAACAATCTAGCACCTTATCAACCAAAGAAATAATTGCTTGAGTTGTTGATAAACCTTTTCGGAAACCAAACTGTTGTTTGCATATCAAATCATGGGATTCCAAATATTCCATCAATTGTGTACCAACTACTAGTTCCACTATCTTAGATAAAACAGGTACAATCGCAACAGGCCTATAGTTACCTTTATCCTCTTTTTTTACCTTTCTTATAAATAGGAAGCACTTTTGTGATCTTTAAAACATCAGGAAATATTCCCTGTCCTAAACAACTATTAATGAGAACTGTCAGTGGAGACACAAAACTGGTAATGGCTTCCTTAATCAAAGCATTAGTCAAACCATTGTGATCTCGACTTTTTTTAGGAGCTAATTGCTTAACTACATCTATAATATTCTTTTCTGTTACAAACTTAAAACTAAATTCACTAATATTATCAGGTACAATCAGGTTACTTAAATATAAATTGAAATCACAGTTACTATTTACACAAGAACTAGGGCTAATCGAATCTTTGGCAACATTAATAAAAAAGTCATTAAATTCATCTGGTATAAAATAATTATTTTTGCTACTATTTACAATACCTTTTTTATTTTTATTTACAATACTCCATAACGCTTTTGTTTTATTTTTTGCATTATTAATAAAGCTAACGTTTGCCTGTTTTTTTGCCTCTTTAATCTTACGCCTATACACAATCTTGAGTTCCTTATATTCATTTTTATAACAAGTAATATTTGTAGATTTTGAGAGGTCATACAGCAAATCTAATCTGCCTTTAATTTTTTTTAGCTCTAAATTATACCATTGACATTTTGATTGGGCTTTCTTATACCTTACTTTTTTATTAGTTATGGTAGTTACAAAACAAACACTAAAATAATATTTCAAAGTATCTATAAAATTTCTAAAACTAACATGAATGTCATTTGTTTGAAAAACATCCTCCCAACATTCTTTTCCTAAATAGAATTTGAATTCTCTAATCCCTTCATCAGTTATCTTTGTTATTGTTTTAAAGTTTTCTGTAGAACAATTTTCAGGTACATTGTCAAAATTACATTTAAAAACCTGTCCAAGGTGATCACTAACATGTCTATTTACTACATTGATTGTAAAGTTGTCATTTAAAGATGTAAATACATTATCTAAGCATCTTTTCCCTCTAGTAGGCTCAGTAACTTTCATCTGTAAACCATACATATTAAAGAGATTTACAAGGTTCACAGGAACTTTTTCAATACTAAGAAAATCCATGTTGAAGTCATCACATATAACTGACTGCTTATTTAACCAACTAATGTGACTTAGCAATTTTTCTATGACATTAAAAAAAATTTCAACATTTCCATCAGGACTGCGATAAATGGTAACTATCACTAACTTAAAATTTAATATTTCAATGCATGCAATTTCACAATCCAATTCAACAGAAAGTCTGTTAATGTCATCCATTACTTTAATAAACGATGGATCAATCCTAGTGAAAATTGCTGATCCCCCATGAATCATGGTAGTACGACAATAATTTGCAATTGGTTTTAGCTCATTGATAGAATATTTACTGATTTCATTGCTTACCATCCAGTGCTCCGTTACACACAAAACATCTAAATCAAATTCACATGAAATGTTTTCCAGAATTCCAATTTTATTAGTTAGGCTTTGACAGTTCTGGTGAAAGATTGTTAAATTTAACTTATCACTGTTTTTTTTATTATTTTGAATAGGCCTACTATTATTTTCATAGATATTTGCATCGTTTTTTTCTGACAAGCTGTAGAAACTAACATTATCTAACCTGTGTACAATTGGTGATCTACTTAAAGTACTTACAGCTATGGGTCCATTAGTGGTTGTTGATGACGATGCACAAAACTGGGTTGTCCTGGAGGGGTGTAGTTTTCCAACAGCGACTCAGTTCCCGGAGGAGTCGGCTGATCTTCAACGCCCCGCAGACATCTTCTTGCAACAGATGATGTTGATGCAATTTCCTTGGTTATGAGATTAGCTAACCATATCTTGCCGTGCTGATTGAGGTGCTGCCCATGTTGTGTATGCAAATGTCTCAGTGCTCCACTTGCCTTAACCACCGTCACATTATGATAGTTCTCACTTAGTTCTTCAAGGCGCTTATTAGTTCTTCTAACTTCATTATTTACACATGACCAATTTGTTAAATCGTGTCTCATTGGTAAATCTACTAACATAACATTTGTACTTTTTACTTTAGGCAGGATATTTGTTAAAGTTGCAAAAACCTTGTCAGATTCATTCTTAGCCACATCATTACTTCCACAAACAATTACAAGAACATCCTCTTTCTTCAGGTTTTCTTCTGTTTCTTTCATTAATTATCTGTTCTGTAAGTCCACCAGGCCTTATGAAACCTACTGCTTCATGAGTTTGCTGAGCTTTGTTCACAAACCAAGCCAAATCTTTTCCATGACTGTCGGCACAAATAAGTATTTTTCTCTTCTTTTTGATTATTGGCTGGGTTGTAGTGCTTTCTTCTTTTTCTTCTTCTTTGTCATTTGAACCACAAACAGAGACAATTACATCCGAGTCGACATCCTCCAAAACATCTTGTAGCACCTGAAACTGATTCTTTGTAACAAAGCTAGTTGTCATGTCACTCCCTTTGGTATTTATTTTATTACGATGCGAGGTTGCAGTCACCTCATGCCATTTATCAGGTGCGGGGAGGGTTTGAAGTTTACCATTATCATTAGTGTTCTTGAGTGGGGGAAAGCATTTTAAACATACGGGTTTTGCTGTTCCTAATGTATTTATTTGTTTTTGTTTTTCTAAACACTCCTTTTCCAGTAGTTTTGCTATATTCTCTAAGCTACGTATAGTGTCCAACATTTTTCTAGATTCTTCTTTATAAATAACACAGCTATCACAATTCTTATTTTGTATATGATTATGTGTAAAAGATTGTCTTGACTCCTCCTCAACCTGTACTATAATACTCTCCCTGGCTTCTTTTTGCTGTTTCAACTGCCGCTCTAAATACTCGATCTTCTTCTGCATATCCTTTTCATTCTCATAAAACAGTTTTTCCCGAGATTCAAACTTTTCTTCATATTCCTTTAACTTATCTTCCAGTTCCAATACATAGAAAGAGCTATTGTTCTTTGCCAAATGAAGCTCATTTTTTAATTCTTCATTTTCATTGAGAATTGATTTATTTAACTCTTCAAATAGTGTTGAGTGATTAAACTGCTCTTCCTTGTGACTTGTCTTAACATTAACAACAATTCCTTCATTTAATACCACATTTTCATTAACCTCAATGTTGAGAGAACATTTGGAACATTTCCAGTTCCTCACCAAATCCCCCTCCTTCATGTTTTTAATATCAGAGGGGCTCAGCTGCACACATTTAAAATGATGCCATTTGCAACATGAACCTGTACAATAAATAGCAGACGTGCCGGCATTTTTCTCACACACCCCACAGGGATATCTGGCCATATTTGGGTAGAGTAATTTATATTTAATAATGTAATAATAAATTACATGCAATAATAAATTCACAAATTAAAGAGTCCTTTTTGTAATAAATTTTCAAAACAAGTGTTTACCAGCACTCATACAAAATCTACTGAGTTCATCTTAAATAAATGCTTGTATTGTAAATACTGAATATAATTGTAAGCATTTGCCAAAATAAACAGTCCCTAATGGCTATTTAGTCAACTTAATTAATGTGAAGTTTGTTTGTAAACAACAGTGCCACTATCAGTGATATCGTTGAGCAAATCCCAATTTGTTATCTACAGTCCAGAGGTCAAACCTGCTTATCTCTGATCCCTCCTTATCTGTGTCACTACTAAAAATACCTGTAATTCCAGGAAATACTTTTGCTAAAAACCTTTATGTTTTAATGTGTGAATCAAAACTTTTCAAGTGACTTGCATACATTTAAGCACAGTAGAAAACACTATAATTTGGTATGAAACACTACTTTTACAGTTTTAAAAAACCCACTAAAACTTCACAAAAACTGAAGAGCACATCAACACCAGCTTACTCAGTCAGAGTCTAGCCCACATGCTATCTACATGATACTTACAGAATACACTGTATCTTGACAACTACTAAAGTTATTTTTGTTCTGTTTAAAAATTCTTAATCCTCGTAGGTTCAGCTTTAATTTGATATACGACAAGTCAACATTTTAAAAACTAAATATTTTTTCTATGATTTCAATTTTTTTAAAGTTGGTAGCCTTGTAAATGAAAATTTTTAAATGGCAACATATGTAAAATTCTGTATCATTTTCAAGGTCTTGTAAAAAGAAACAACTTTTAAATTTAAACCTACCGTCTATCTTTGGTCGTTTTCTAGTAATCAACCAAAAACTCCAATTGCCCATATAAAACCCATGTTAAACGTGCAGTACTGAAGATTAGTGGATGCAGAAGCACTATTCCCATGATACTGTGCGTTTAACATGAGTTTTATATGGGCAATTGGAGTTTTGGGTTAATTAATAGAAAACGACCAAAGATAGGCGGTAGGTTTAAATTTAAAAGTTGTTTGTTTTTACAAGACCTTAAAAATGATACAGAATTTTACATATGTTGCCATTTAAAAATTTTCATTTACAAGGCTACCAACTTTAAAAAAAATTGAAATTATAGAAAAAATATTTAGTTTTTAAAATGTTGACTTGTCGTACATCAAATTAAAGCTGAACCTACGAGGATTAAGAATTTTCAAACAGAACGAAAATAAGTTTAGTGGTTGTCAAGATACAGGATATTCTGTAAGTATCAATAGTTTCTATAAAAATGGCCGCCATTTTGAAACGGAAAAAAATAAATGAGCTCTGTTTTCACTAAATTGTTTGTCTAGTCTAGAGCTTTAAAATGATGCATAACATGACATATGTTTACATTTGAAAACTCTGAGATTCGAACCCATGACCCCCAGTTTCTTGAACACCCTGTATTTTAAAAATGGTAAAAATATTTTTACGTTGTTCCTTGGGTATGAATTAGTGGGGAAAAGTTTTGTTTCATCTCTGTATATCAAGCCATTCGTCTGTAATCTGTTTAGGACAGCTTAGAAGATTCACCCTGTATATATACATATATAAAAATTTGAACAAATAGTGTTTTTGGCCTCTGGGGACATCAAAATGAAAAAGTAAATCGGTCCCGGGCCTAGGACTTACCATGAGACCTACGGTAGCTACTTCCCTATAGGGAAATTCACTAAAAGAGTTGAAAAAAGCAGCAATTAACAATTAAATCATAAATAAAAACAACAAATAAAAATTAGAGTACTACAGGATGCATAATGTCTTAGCCTCCTCTAGTGTAAGGCTGCAGCGAGACAAAAGTAGCAGCACAGTAGGCTCACCAAATCAGCTGATGCACTAATTTATAATGGAGCTTCTGGGTAATGTTTATGTTTACACTTGTTATTGCCGTGGAAATAAGCTGGCCGGTGTGACGTTGTCACACACCAACCACAGATTGTGGTTTAGTTGGGGCTCTCTTGTAGGCCGTGGCCTTGTATTAGAAGAGGATATGAAATGTACACAGCAAGCCACTTTTTCCAAAGTGTTAACAACACACTGTAACTCCTTAATGAGCAGCTTCGGAGAACAAATCACAAGAATAAAAACATTTTGAATTGTCTTTACATTCTAAAACAATCATCAAATATAAGATGTTCCATAGTAAATTTTAAAGTTAGCCGCATTATTGGGAAATGGAAGCCATGCTGTGCAACAATGTTTATGTACAGTAGATAAAGTAATTATTCACACGCCACATGCAACGTGAGCTGTTCTGTTACTTTACAGTACTCGCAAGCAGCACCAAATCAGGGGACCAAACACTGAACTCACACATGCGAACCTCTCACAACAAAACAGAAAACAATGTCAAGGTCAGCTATCAAGTTTTCAGCTTACAGATCATTCAGCTATCAACTTTAGTTCTCTAAAATTTACTAATTAGACTAACCAATTATGGTCTTCTCTTATTCAATAATTTAAATTATCTCTCGATAAGACAGGCTTTCCCAAAATCTAGCATACTGGCCGCCAGTTCAAGCTAGATCATCGAACAACTACTGTATGAAAAAAAAATTAGATCAAACAAACCAAAAATGTTTAAAGTTACTTCAAAAACTTAATCTAATATAGAAAATAGTTATTCTACCCTTTAAGTTTATCCATCAAGCCACTGATGATTTTGTCAGTAAAGGCATCGTAGCTTTCAGCAATGGAACCATCAATTAGCTGGCTTTGTCGCAAATCTACCAGTGGGCCAATGAGTATCAACACATGAGGTCGGTGAGTGCTTACATATGTCATCAGGTCCTGCAACGGCTCATACTGTACAGAGTCTGACTGAGTGAATGGTCCTGCTGCTATCACTACCTCCATTACACCTGCAGACATGACAATCAGAACCATCAAATGAGGCAAAAGAGAGTTGAAACAACTATGTCCAATTAGTCCCATTTTTAAGTTATGCAATAGTCCGTAGCAGTTGGTTTACCAAATAGTTCCTTAAATACCACAGCCACTCCTGAAATCATTTTTTTCGTGCTCAAGGTCTGCTGATATGTAATGAGCAGTAGCGTAGCCAGGATTATGTCAAGGGGGGGGGGGGGTTTCACATAGCTCATAGCTGATCCGGAGGGGAGGGGTTTGAGGGCCACAGTCGTAACCTTAGAAAAGAAATAATAAGATTTGTTTAGGGGCATTAAAAAAATAACTAATCGCCATAAAAAAACAAGTGTAAGATGTGATCTAACAATGTAAGCACAGTAGTTGATTTGCTATGTATACCCTCTAGTACATTTGATTTTTATTTGACAAAAATAAAATGAAAGCATAACAAAACAAAGAATCGGCTGATAACTTCAAGGTCAATTACACTATGCGCTTGCACTGACAGTCGTCTGCTCCTTACACATCTGTCTGTCTGCTGTGCACTATGTCACAGACCACACTTATTATGTCCTAAAACAGCACGTAGCAGTAGCCTATGACTCGCAGTAAGCCTTACTAGACTATCTATTTTTCTGTTCTTTACGTGATCTGCATTCATACTTGGCTTAAAATACCTACTTTGTATGGTCGCCATTTCATTGAAAAGTATTTAAGTATTAAAAGTATTCATTTCTGTACAGTACAGTGTTTGGAAAATCTTTTGTTTGAGTAAAACTTTGAGTTAGCTATGATTTTAAACGTTGCAGTTTTTATTACTGAACCAAGAGTTAATGACAACTTATTATCATTGCGCAATACCACTGTAATTATTGTCTTTTAATTGTGAAAAGCAAATTAATCATCACAATATGTCCATTTATACAGTATTAGGAGTTTTTATGATTTTTTATGGGCAAAATCCTTTTGTCAAGGGGGTGGGGTTGTGACCCCCAAAACCCCCCCCCCCTTGGCTACGCCACTGGTAATGAGCAAATGCTATGGCTTTGTTATTCAAATGTAGTTTGATTACTTGTTTCATGTCAGCTTCTAGTACTTTAATACAGCTAGTAGATTTTTTACAGCTGGATCTCCTGCAGCTATTGTATTGTTTAAACTAGAAAGGACCATTGCTGATGTGCTAGGGTTAATTTATATTTTTCTTTGTTAGCATTTGTGTTGATAAGTGTTTCATTGTGTTGCGGTGCCAGACTGTTATGGCATCAGTAATAAAAATCACTGCCACCTTTAATTAAGATGCAATACAAGTCTTGTGAAGTAAAACTCTTATAAAACATCCAAGTCAAACTTGAATAGATTATTAGCATGCAATTTCCAGAAAAATAGTTGTTCATTAGTAATAAATCTATTGTTGGCAGGGTGACTCAGGGGCATGTCGTTTCTAGTTAGTTGGTATTGTACATAGAAATACTGGTCTGACTTTGCAAATTTCTGATAGTTTGTCCTCCAGATACTAGGACAGATACTCGGCAATGCACAGTTTGGACTATCATTAGTTCCACCCAAGATGATCAAGGGGCTCTCTTTATCAATGGATGTTGAGTCCAATACTTGTAGAAGGGTAGTATTTGCCCTGACATAGCCAAAAGTATTGATTTTTCTAGAGCTATAGTTTTCAATTTTTCAAGCTAAGTGTTTGTCTTGACTGCCAGCACAAAATGTTGCCTTTGAGTGTGGACAAGAGCTATTTGCTTAATTTTTTCTGTGTTTTATTATCACTGTTTATGGTCTGCTTGTGTTTACACTTAGGTCAATGGAAAGCATGTTTTTACAGTTAGCTACTAAGATTTTCATTACCGGTATTTAGATTAAGATTTTGTATTTATATAACAATACTGTAACATATTTTGTTTTTTAAGAAAGGAAAGAAACTGACAACAGTCACAATAAAATCATAACTTACCAGAGAATCTGGGAAGAAAAGTGGGGGAAGGCAGGAGTGCTTGATGGTAGAGCTTTGTGACATGAAGGCGTTTCCCTGTAGGATTGGTCCCGACCACAGCCACTATTTGTCCAGGGAACAGAGAGTAGTGGGATACCTGGGACAGGTCCAGTGCCACTGTATGTCCTAGACAGGTGCTCTGGCTACCCTCTAGCAGTACAGAGCTGGCGTTGAGGCGGTCGTTAGAGTCACAACAGATGCGGCCCAGGCATACGATCTCTGTCTGCAGATACAACACAGTCATAGAGCCAGTATAAATTTTACTTGAATCATTAATGTTATTGGATAATGGATATTCACAACTTATTCAATTAACCCATTCGATGCTAGAATTTTTTTGAAATTTTCCGAAAATGCTTTAGTTACCATTATAAGACAGTGATTATTAATCAGTTATCTGGACGGATCTCGTCATATTTAAAATAGAATATACTAAAAGTGTAATATTTCATTGTATTCATTCATTATTTAGTATTAAGTTTCTTAAAATATGTTAACTTTTGTTCATAAACCTTTGTTATTAATCACTCCTGATAAAGGCTGACCTAGTATTCATCAAATTTATTTATAATTATTTATTAAATATGTAAGAGAACTGCAATACATCAAAATTTCTTATAATATCATTTCAAAATTAGTTTTTAAGGAATCAAAATTCAAGTAAGCACTGCAGTGATCTATGTGTTCAACAATAGACCTATGTTAACATTGAGATGGAGAGGAGAAGGGAAGCCATAGTTGAAAGTTGAAACTGTTTAAAGAAGGAGTCCAGATTTTATCTCAGTAAAATTAATTAATATCATCAAGAAAAAACCAGTTTAAATTCAAGTTATATTACAGTCAACCTCAAGAGGACTAACTCCAACATTATTTTTCAAAAATTAAGTATAAACTTTTCTTTTAAACTCTTTTAAATTCAGTGCTAAGCTAATTGGACTTACCTTTTGGACAACCTTTAAAATTTAATTTTCATTGTTGGGATTTTGTAAGTTTAAAACATTAATTATTTGGACACTATTTAATTTATTAATTCTTAGCATTCAAGCCAGCACGACACCCTACCCTGAGATATAGCACATCTAAATTTATACTAGGCCCTATTGTAAATTTGAACCTTTATTTAAAACTTATCTTCTATTTTATTTTAATTTCAGCCCACACTCCATTGTCAGTCCATTCATTATAATGTAACTTAACTTAGCCTTTTAAATTCCATTGCATGTTTGTTTATTTGTTTCAATAAAATACCTTTTGTAATTCGTATATCTTTTTTAACTTATTAACTTTAAATATTTATAGAATAGGCCTAGCCTAAAATGAATATTGTGAGGTGAGTTTACAAAAGGTAATAAAAACCAATATTTACATTACTAACTACGATGACGGCCAGTATCACACCCTAAAGTCCATACTGTCCTTAAGATACTTCTCTATGGAGTAAAAACATTTTCTCAGTAACCAGTCCTTCATTACTTTTTTTTTAAATTGTTAAGTTCAGCTCCCGCATATTGACTGGCAGCTTGTTAAAAAAATATTTACTTCTTTCATCCGAAGTGCTAGGATTGCCACAGACAAGAAGTCTAGTGGGCGAGAAAATAAATTGGTAAAAATAAAAATTTGCATCTCAAAAGTGCTAAGAAACAATATAAGAAAGTCGCGCCGGCACGATATATCGTCGATTAATTTTTTTTAGATAAAACTCGAACAAGGAAATATCGTTCCTTAGCCTTTTGTCGGGAAAAAGACGCACAACGATATATTGTCACATAGCACTGAAAGGGTTAAGTTTTTATATTAAGCGTCAACAGCTAATTTTTGTACATTAGAATTACAAGGTCTCAAGAGCTTACACAGAGCGTTTACAATCTTCCAGAGCTTATCAACAATTGCTTCTTTTCTGAACACAGTGAATGGATAAAAACTCAACAGGTAGGCTGACTGAGTAATATACTTGTTTCGTAACACTTACCGGACTGACTTCATGATTATTTGAAGGATCTTGTAGGCCATTAAGTTCTATTAAATAGCTTCCAATCCTCTCTATTACATCATTTAGGACTGCAGCCTTTTCCATCAGAGTTTCCATCATCACTCTACACTGTGATGATAATATTTTGTCTCTGTAAGGGCCAACTGAGAGATGAATTTTGTTCTTTCCAATCCAATCTCCTGATGATCTCTCCAAAAAGTCAAATACAGCTTCCCCTGCATTAACCCTGGCTGAATACTTCCCTGAAGGTGTAGTGCTGCAAAGTTACAAAGAATATTTTTATATGTATACTATTATAAATATGTTTTCTAATCAAATATAATCAGAAGTTTCAATCTTTTATAATTTTTCAATGAACAACGCTTTCAATGCAAATGATTCTTTACTAACATGGCTGGCTGCCTCCTCTCCAATAAACTAATAGATTGTGACGGATATGAGTGTTCAGTTCTTTTACCTTAAATTTTTATTTAGCCTGTTTACAATTAATTACAACAGCTGATGATTTTTAAATAACTCATAATATTGTACAAATAAACATGATTCAATTTCTGGTTCTTCTTGTTAACAGGACTTACTCATTTTTCTCTCATAATTTTCATTTATTACTCACAAACACTCTACATTATTTAATGGTCCTTCGAGCCGGATATTACTTAAGCGATTTGGAATTACACCATCCACTAGAACTCTTCTTATATTACTATTTCCTCATTTTACTCATTGTTTTCTGTGCCTCTGAACTCTTACCCAACTGAACTCTTATTTCCATATTGGAACTCTTATTGGTCAACCCTCTCATTTACAATTTGTGAATTTTTTGACATTTATCTCCTCATATTTATTTGTACAATGGCATCTCCAAAAAGTGATTTTAAAATTGAAACTAATACTCGACTCACATCTTTTATTAAAACTCGTCTCAAGAAAATAAGAAACATCGTAGATCAACTTGTTGAACAAGAAGAGTCATTATCAGTTGTGCAACAGGAAGCCTTAAAGACTCTTATGCAAGAAGCCCATAAGAAGAAAGAAGACTTTGATTCTTATTTTCATCAAATTGTAAGTCCGTCAATTGAAGATGATTTGAACATTGAAACTTTAGCTGAAGATGAAGACCAAATCAGTGAACTATTCATCCACATCACCAGCTACATTAAAGTGCTGCTTTCAGAAATTGGTCTATAACAAACTTTTGTTAATGTGTTTTGTTCTAAACTAACTGTTGAAGTGAGGACACTTCAAGGCCGGGAGTATGTTCAGTTCTTTTACCTTAAATTTTTCTTTAGACTGTTCACAATTAATTACAACCGCTGAGGATTTTTAAATAATTCATAATATTGTACAAATAAACATGATTCTATTTCTGGTTCTTCTTGTTAACATGACTTACTCATTTTTCTCTCATAATTTTCATTTATTACACACAGACACTCTACAATGGACGCGTTGCAGAAAGTCAACAGTCCCGGAAGGTCAAATAATTTATACCTGTGCCGCTAGGTCAAAAACTACAATGTTTGCAGTGTCTGTAGATCAAAAATCCTAGTAAGTCAAATGATACAGTCCGTGCTAAAAACGTAGTCTATGTTAAAGCAATTGACTTATTGGGAATTTGACCTAATGCAACAGCAGTTTTAATATAACGAAATAAGATAAAATATAAGTTCAGTTTCGCTGAGTCAACAGTGCCTGAAGGTCAAAAGTATGATCTGTATCCTCATGACTTCAATAATTTCGTGTTTTGGTGTACTTAAAGTTGTGCTAAAATTTTGAAAATTGGCACAGAGCTTCTTGGTTAGTCATACTCGATGACTATTTTGTTGGAACTTTAAACTATTTACTGATCTAATTAATAAAAATTGATATGTATGGTGAAATAGTTGTAAATCATGATTTCTAACGTGAAAAAGTTAGCATGCGAGATTTTTGTTTGTTTTTGGGTTAGAGAGGTTTTGTCTGTGGCAAAGTTGTAGCCAAAAGTGTGATGCGTAAAATATATTTTTTTTTGATTTTTTACAATCAGTGGTTCAATAGATAACTTGGGTTGAAGAGGACGGCAAATTTAGCATTTCGCAACGCATGGAAAGAACTACATCCTACGATGCGACTGCTGAGTGGACTTTTAATTTACAGTTCTAAGGACAAGAAAAAGATGAATATACAGATCACCAGTACATTCATATTATTTATAAAACATCTTTCTGTATTACCAGCTTACATTTTTCACTTATAAGAATACATCATAAACATGGTGTTAAAAATAAGCGGGGAGATACTTTACCTAGTAATACCTTAGGTCAAAATAAACAGAAAATCAAGGCTAACATTTTTTCCAAAATCGTTTTGTTAACCAGATATCCACCATTTTGTATTTTTTACATACAAATATTTATCTTTGCACTTTTCCAACCGATATTTATGAAACTTGGTATGTATGTTAAGGTAGGAGAGACCCATGTTATAAAAAAATATTCATCTCGATTCACCCTAAAATTTCAAAATTTAACACTAAACTACAATATAATATACTTTATTACACCACAATATTTACGTATCACCATAAATCTTTAACAAAATAAAACGTTAACATTTTAAAAATCCAAAGTAAATGAATATAATCTTTCTTTCTTGAAAAATATATTTAAAAAAGGCGATGGTAAAATAACAACAGGCGAGTTTCGATCTGGGTGTTTCAGGTTTGAATCTAGGAGGATTTAACATTAATTAACATTAATGTTTAATCCTCCTAGGTTTGAACTGATTGAGAGGAATACATGAAACCGAAGGGGGGAGGTAGCAACAAGTGCACTAGTACTTACTAGTGTCCAATTACGATTTGATGGATTTAACCAAAACCTTTTCTATTTCACTTATTTTCAGCTGTTAAATTTCAAACGATACGTTTTGGCGACATCATTAACGTTATTATCATCATCATCGTTTGAGTTTGGGTTTGCGGCAATGTATTTTTATGAATAAAACCTTTAATTGGATACCAAACTTGACCTCTGCTGCTATTAATTGACTGTATGCACTATTAATTAACAGCTGTGTCTAAGGATTATGTCGGCCTTAGTCACAAACAGGACAACAAGATCGCTCCACTCATCCCACACTCATCTCCATTCATACTTGGCTTAAAATGCATACATTTGTATGGTCGCCATTTCAAAGCACATGGCTACATTCATTCGATCATAGATATTATAACCATTATGAATTAGCATTATTAGGTGTATAGTTTGAGACCATTGTCTTTAAATTTCAAGACAAAAAAATTTTCCTTTAATAAATAGTTTAGTTTGTCCGCATTTTTCCGTCTACCGGATCAATGAGGTTTGGGAATGAATTCCTTAACTATAATTAACTATAATAACTATTATTAATCAGCATTGTTTGGCGGAGGGTTTGAGACCGTTGTCTTTAAATTTCAACACAAAAAAGTTTTGTTCATAAATAGTTTAGTTTGTCCGTATTTTTCCGCCTACAGCCTAAACGGTACATTTTCGAAAGTTTGAAAATGACAAAATCAGATTCCTCACATACTAAAACATACATTTTGACATACGGATCAATGGGGTTTGGGAATCAATTCCTCAATAAAAACAGTATATTTGAAAAATGGTCGCGCTCAATATACTTATTTTTATTGACCTTATGACTACATTATTGATCATAGTTGTAATAACCATTATGAATCAGCATAATATGGTGTAGGGTTTGAGACTATTATATTAAAATTTCAACACAAAAAGATTTGTTTAAATAAATTGTTTAGTTTGTCCACATTTCTCTGTCTACAGCCTAAACGGTGCATTATCGGAAGTTTGGAAATGTCAAAATCGGATTCCTCACATACTAATATATACATTTTTACATGAATATCAATAGGGTTATGATAATCATCCTTAAAACAAAAACCTGTATTCTCGGATAATAGTCGCGCTCAACATACTAATTTTTATCGACCTTTTGGCTACATTCTCGATCATCGTTGTTATAACCTTTATTAATCAGCATTAATATGGTGCAGGGTTTGAAAATATTATATTTGAATATTAACAACATTTATTTTGACAAACAAATAGATTTTGACAATTGGTTATTTAGGCTAGTAACAATACTTAATGTAGGCATTAGTTTACGTGATTCTATATTTAAATGTGTTTTTACCGGAAAGCTCGCACTTAGCCCTCACTGTGCATCTATTGAATTATTAAACCAAATAATTATAAAGAATAAAGAGTTTTGTTAAGATAGTGTTTTTGCATACATAGGGTCTAAATCTAAAGCAAAGCACAATACTAGTGATTTTTGTATAAAAAATAAAGATAATAAAGCTAGTGAGCCATTGATGAATTTTATTCCTCATAGTTATTGTTTGCTTTAAAGCAAAGATGAATACAACAAAGCTCAAGGCTGTAATAATGACATGATCCAATTATAGTCCGTAAGGTATCTTCATGGATAGGCTTCCATGTTCGTCACTTATATATATATACAGTCTTGGTCTTCGGGGTTCGACCGCGTCCTTTGGTTATGTACACTATGTACAGAAACTACCGACGTTTCGGCCACATAACAGTCAGCCATCTTCAGGGCGAGCGAGCACTATCATTGTAGTCAACAGAACTCAACTCTCTCCGTAAGGTAGCACTCGCTAGCAGGGCCCTACAGTGTCCGGAAAGATGGGGACAAGGAATCTTAGGGACACGGAAACTTGGGGACAGATCGGGTCGTTAGCCGAGGGGGAGGCAAACGGAGGCTGACTAAGCTATGAGATCGACTCATTAAATCGACTCGTTCTCTTTGTATCTCACCATCAATTTGTCACCGTGTTTAAATGTACTTTTATAGAGCGTAGGGACAACAGATTTAGAACATTGAAGTGTTTTTGTCGGGTTATTTTATTAGTCACGGAGTAAACTCAAATAATAATTGTAAATGATTATTCAAGCATACATTTATTTAATCAAAATGCACTTGAATACTGTATTTCCAAACAATAGCTTCAACTTCGTGTAGATTTCATAGCCTCCGATTTATGACCGTGAATATGGGCGAATTTCTCTCGTATGTATTAGAACAATAACACAATATACCTTTTTGTTAATTCAGGAACAACCCTTGACTAGCTATTTACTGAGTAAGATTAAAGAAACGCCTGTTGTCAAATTTAGTCGAAGGCATCTTGTACAAAGTATTCCACCTATTGTTTAATCCAAGCAAACCCATAAACATTCAGTACTTGGAAAGGTAAAGGAAATGAGGGAATAGAATACAGCGATGTCCCGTTAATCTCCTTGCATGTTTCTCCTAATGGACTTCATTTGCAATCTCTTGGATTTTCCTTTCAAACTGGCCAGTTATTGGGATGTCGGGTCACTCGGGTCAATTTACTTTTGTGTAGTTGCGAGTTTGTGATTGACCTACAATTTCCAACTAAAATATTGTTTTGGGTTTTACGTGTTAATCGTAAAAGAGGAACTCTGAGGTTCAGCCGTTGATAAAACTATTTTTCTGAATTCTTAAAAGTGGTGGTAATTTAGGCCAAATTTTTTCGTCACCAGTTAATACTTACTGACATATTTTTATACAAAACTATCCAAAACACTGTTTTGTATGATATTGGACACGTTTTCTTAAATTCTTTACTGCAAACGTCACACCAATTACCAATAATGTTACGAGACAACATTTAGTCTGAAAACAAATGCTGATCTGTTTAGAAATGTGTTCTTCTTACAAACTTTTACTTGTATCTTTAAGTTATAAGTTATTTACAGTAAGTGACGTGTTTTGGAATCACATCCAGTACAATTAATTTAGTGAACAATTTTACACATTCGATATCGATATAGGTTTTTGAAAAAAAAAATATTCTCGGTTCAAAGTACCAGTACAAGCGGTACATAACTAAACAAATAAACAAAATACAAAAGTAACCAAATACACCTATAATCCGACGCAATGTGCAAACAAAATACTTTAATGTCATAAAGAATCATATCGAATTTCAGTCTCCTAGGTAAATGGGAAGTGGGAGAATTATTGATGATGAGTGAGTGAGAGTGAGTGTGACAGTGAGGGCTTTGCCTTTTATAAGTATACATAGCACATTCAACCAGCTGTTAGTTAAAACAAATTATATTGGACTAAAACAAATCGATGATTACAAAGAATACTTTAAAAAATAATTTGAACATCCTACTACTGTATTTTACTATGCATATTTAATTAATCTGCCATCCTCGTACCGAAGAATTAAATGTATCAATGGTCAGCATTACACATAGTATAAATAAGTCAACCATAAGTACGTATTTGAATTTTCTTCCAAATGCTGAATTTGTGTCACAAATGCTGAATGTTACAGCTGTTATGTTAAGCAAATTATATTGTACTAAAAGCTACATAGACTGTAGAAGCATTGACTATTGGAGAAGGTTAGCACCGGCTGCTAGACTTTTTAAAAACTAAAACTTAATTTATAAAAAACTGGGACACTAATTTTAAATTATGGCTTTGAAATTCCCTAGTTCTCAAAATTGTCTTTCTTTCAACACAAAACTAATGAAAATCCATCGACTGGTTGATTCAGAATCGTGAAAAAACCCCATTTACGTTTTAATAATATGTATATATGATAGTTTGGACAGGTTTCAACCATTCCGAGGCGTAATACATTTACATAGTTTATATGTAGACTACATTATAACTCATAAAATAGTTCTACAATTAAATGGATCTCCTTTTACAAATGTATATAATAACCAGAAATTTTCAGATCGTCCTTGCGTGTATTTTATGCCACAAATTTTGACGAAAGGCTTTTCATTACATAAACTATACCTATTTACAGTGTTGACCAAACAGTTGGCAAGAAGCATTAATAGATAAGCTATGTACCAAATATGATAATTTTAGCTCTATTCTAATTATGACAAAACACAAAGTAACTAAAAGCGAGTTTTGTTGGTGTAGTAAGCGTTGCAGGAGGTCTACTTTATACTGAATCGACGTTCACTTTTAATTGCTTTTGATCTTCCAGCACTCTTGACTCAGCGAAACTGAACTATTAAAACTGCTGTTGCATTAGATCAAATTCCCAATGTGTCAATCGTTTTAACATGGACCACGTTTTTAGCTCGGACTGTATTATTTGACTTACTGGGACTTTTGATCTACAGACACTGCAAACATTGTAGTTTTTGACCTAGCGGCACAGGTATAAATTATTTGATCTTCCGGCACTGTTGACTTCCAGCAACATTCCCTCTACAATGAGTTTGTAAAATATTTATCCTGCTTCTTTAATGACACAGTCAAAACAGAGTGATATACATTTACTGGACATTGAGATAAATATTTGTCCAAGAGAATCAAAGAGTAATTATGTTAATATGTAATATCTAAGTTGTCACGAGTTTGTTTTTTATTGCGAAAACTAAAAAGACTGTGTATCAAATCACACACTTCTTTCTGTTTACCATAGTTTATTTCACACGCACTTATTATATAGAAATACTAGCAGAGTACCCGTCCTTCGTACGGGGTTGGAATTTGAGTTTAAAATGCTTATTGCAGTTATACTCAAGCTTTGCGTTTGCAATGGGGGAGGACAAAGTTTGATAAAATTTGCTTCTTTAAATTGACGGTATACTATGGTACATCTAACACTTAATGTTCTAATACTTCACCTTAACAATAAAAAATAAATTATTACAAATTCACAAATTATTCATGGCAGTAAAAACATAAACATAACTGTAAACAATCCTACTTTTGACAGTTCTCATTGCGTATCACAGTTTTTTGTTGCTGCTTAGTTCAAATTAGCTGTTTACATAAATGCAACAAAAATTATAGTGCTGCACCCTGTTGGTAAATCTTATAACTTTTTAATGCTTTTGTATTCATAGAACCAACTTTTTTAGTTGAAACAGCTGACTAAATTCTTTAATTCCCTTTAAATACGAATACTCAGAAGAAGGTGAACATGGGGAACTACAGAGCCACTGGGGCGGAGCCCGAAAGGATTTTTGAGATTATAATATGTCTATATGTTAATCGGGAATGTGAGCTATCATCATGCCAAATTTCAGTCCAATCCGTCCAGTGGTTTATGCGTGATTGAACTTCAAACAAACAAACAAACAAACAAACACACAAACTTTCACATTTATAATATTAGTAAGATTCTCTGGGGAAATAGCTGTGGGGCCAGCAGGCTGTTTACTTGGCAAAGAAAAGCCCTGCGGATCATGTTTGATATACCAAAAAATAAAGTCAACTGCAAACCTTTCTTTATATATAACTAGCTGTTTGCCCGTTCTACGTACGAGAATCTTGTAGTAAGTTGAAACCTTATATTCAGAACAGGAGTTGGTTTTCATATTTAGTGTGCATTTTCCAGATATGCTAGCAAAACTATTACTGTATAGGAATACATATAAACCTTCGCAAATACAATATCTGACAGTTTCAAAGCCAAAACGAATGCTTCGCAATTAAATGTCACCCGATCGTGTTAGTCCATATCTAATGATAAAAGGAATTGCTTTATTGAGGCATAGCCCTAAGGTAGGCCTGTAATTGAAAGTTACTTTTCACACTGGTTAACAATAGTTAAAAAAAACTGTGGTTAATGATGATGTACAATGATTAATAAAATAATATAATTAGGCCTAGTATTTTAGAGGATTTATTGTCTGGACAAAAAGTACAAGATCAAAAGAAAGAAAAAGGTAAACAAGAAAAGTAAATATTAGTTAACAATAATTGCTAACATGTGTTTTAAGTTCAAATCAATTGAATACTGAAAGATGGTTAGGTACAGCCACATACTCCCCTCCCAGTGACAGCGCAAAGTTTCATGTGAGGTATTTGGAAGAGAACCTCACAACACGTCCCGAGCGGGTTTTTCGTTCAGGGACAAGTCCAGAAGGTCCAGGTTGGGCTGCAGGCTGTTGAGTCTTGATGTTTCTAGGTCTCGTTGGTGGTGAGTCTGTTTCAGGTTGTTTCACCAGTTCATTATCTGACTCCATTGTTTTATCCATCTGAGACTGTGTAGGTTGAAGATGATTTTGAAGAATAAATGCTGGTTTCAGCCGATCAATAGAAACGGTATCTTCACCCCAGGGCAATAATATGTTAAAATACTTGTCACCTCTTGAAACAACTTTGAAAGGCCCTTCGTATGTTGGTTGAAGAGGCTTTCTTATTGCGTCATGACGAATAAAGACATGAGATGAGGTCATGTTGAAGAATAAAGATTGTTTGCCTTGAATGAGTAGGCTTTATTTAACACAATTCAAGTAATGGAATTCATAAGTAAGAGTTAAATCTAGAGAATGAAATAATGATTACAAACATTCAACATAAACAAATAAAATAACAATGTCCAACAACAGCTGAGAATATTTTCTATCACATTCTTCCCCGCTAATATAATTTAAAGTCTTTAAGGTGAGAAGGTAGTTTCTTCTGTCTTGAGCTTCGTCTCTGTGATTGTGTTTCATCAGTCCTTAAGGTTTGTAGAGGCTCTTGAGTTGCAGATTTTTCTATCACCTCTGCATCGGGATGAGACACATCCTGGGTCTCGTCTACTAAGTTTACATCGCTATTAAGTTCCATTGTGTGGTTCTCCGGTGTTGATTCATCATCAAAATCTGTTCTCTCAGCTTGTTTTCCACAAGGAGCTAAGTTGCGTGTAGACACTGTTGTCTCACGCCCATCTGGCAATCGTACATGAGCGTAATCAGAGTTTCCTTCCAGCAATGTCACCTCCTGCACTATTGGTTCATACTTAGAGTTTCTGATAGGACGTCTCATCAACACTTTTCCAGGAGTCATCAACCAGGTTGGTGTGGAAACACCATTTTGTGATCTTCTGGGATGTCCAAACATTCGTTCATGTGGCGTACAATTCGTGGCAGTACAAAGCAAGGATCGGATAGAGTGAAGAGCTTCATCCAGAACTAATTCCCACTTTGTCACGTCAAGTTGATAGTTCTTAAGGGCAAGTTCTACTGTTCTCCAGATTATACCATTATATCTCTCAACCTGGCCATTACACTGAGGGTTGTAAGCAGTAGTCCGACTAGAAGCAATGTCGTTTAAAGCGAGAAACTCCTTTAGTTCTTTTGAAAGAAAAGAAGATCCCTGATCGGAGTGAATGTAGCTAGGAGTACCGAACAATGAAAATAACTGTTTCAGTTTGCAAATAACAGTCGAAGAGGACATATCAGGACAGGGGTACGCAAATGGAAATCGTGAGTACTCATCAATGATTGTTAGCATATACCGATTTCTTGTAGAAGAGGGAAGAGGACCCTTAAAATCCAGGCTAAGACGTTCAAACGGTGATGTTGCTTTTATTAATTTTCCATCATGTTTGAAGAATCTTGGTTTTACTTCAGAACATACCTTACAGGAAGCAGTCATTCTTCTTACCTCATCAAGGGAGTATGGTAAATTTTTGCTTCTTATCCAATGATACATACGAGTTTCACCAGGATGACACATTCTTTCATGATATTGATGAAGTCTGTTCATTTTGTCGCTCATTGAGCACACTCGTGATAGAGAGTCAGCAGCTACATTCAGTTTACCAGGTCTATAAACAATATCATAACTATAGCTTGATAGTTCTAGTCTCCACCTCATGATTTTGTCATTCTTAATTTTCCCCGATATCTTAGAGTTGAACATGAAAGAGACAGACTTCTGGTCTGTTATTAGTTTGAAATGTCTGCCTAGCAAATAGTGTCTCCATTTTCGTACTGACTCCACGATTGCATATGCTTCCTTTTCAACCGAACTGTGCTTTAGTTCACTATGAGACAGACCTCTTGAGAAAAAGGCTACAGGTTTTCCTTCCTGGGTCAGTGTTGCTGCTATTACAGTGTCAGATGCATCAGTCTCAACAGTGAAGGGTAGATCAGGATTTATGGGACTCATTGAGGCATTTTCAATCTCTTGTTTCAGTTCATTAAATGCCTTTATAGCCGTTGCGGATAAAGGGAAAGAGCTGGATGTCAGAACTTTAATCTTTTCAGAAAATCGTGGGACATATCTTGAGAAATGGGAAAACATTCCTACTGCCCTTCTTAGGGATGATGCGTTTGTGGGCAAGGGGAAATTCTTTAGAGGTAAAAGCCGATCAGAATCTGGCTTAATGGTTTTGTTGCTTATTGTATATCCAAGGAGACTAATAGATTTAATTGAAAAAGAACATTTATTTTCATTAATAGTCAAGTTATACTTGCTAGCAGCGTTCATCAGCCTGTTTAGGTTCCTATCATGCTCCTCTTGTGTTTTACCACATACTGTTATGTCATCTAAATAAGCAAAGGTGTCATTAAGATTTTCTGTCCTGATTATGCCATCAATAACTCTCTGGAATGCAGCAACTCCATTTGTCACCCCAAAAGGAATTCTGGTAAATTGATACAGCTGACCACATGCTTCAAAAGCTGTAAAAGGCTTATCTTCAGCCTTGATCGGTATTTGATGGTAAGCGCTTTTTAAATCAATGGCACTAAACACTTCATAGTTAGCAACTTTATTGACAATTTCTTCAAGATTTGGGATTGGATAAGCATCGAGACTTGTAAATCTGTTTATAGTGTTAGAGTCCGACTAGAATCAATGTCGTTTAAAGCGAGAAACTCCTTTAGTTCTTTTGAAAGAAAAGAAGATCCCTGATCGGAGTGAATGTAGCTAGGAGTACCGAACATAAAGATTGTTTGCCTTGAATGAGTAGGTTTACATAAAGACCACCTAAGCTGACTAAATTCTAAATTTCTAAATGAGTTTGAAAAACAACACAGAACACAGCCCTGTACAGCCACATACTCCCCTCCCAGTGACAGCCCGGACACATCTGTGGAGTTTGAGGTGTTTGGTGTTGCTAAGAAGTTGGGGGGGGGGGGGGGGGGTTGTTGTTGTGCACTTTCCAAACACCGGGCCTGTTCATAAGCATCTTGAAGAGGCAGCTTAAAGTTCTCTAGCAGTCTCTGGCGAATGTGTGGAGCAATCAGACCATTTACAATGGGTTGAAGCAATTCTGATATTATTTCCAGTTTCTATGGTCGCGTAGATGTTCAAATGCGTTTTTGTCTCAGTTTGCTGGTAATGTGTCCGTGTTATGCACGGACGGTATGGTTATCTTGAGTGTGGGGGGTTCTTCCCGGAACCTCAATTGAGTCAAGGGTGTCGCCACCTCTGGTGGATAGGTTCATCCGGGTGGGTCCCACTTCTATACCTGCCTCCTTTTGGGAAACCCTGATGGCCTGGCAGTGATGTTGGGTCTGACGGGCAAACGAAGTAGATCGGGTGCTGGGTCCGAGCCCGCCAGGGGTATCTGGGGATCTATCGCTCTGGTTATCTCTGGTTTCCCAGCAACTGGGTAAGGCCTCGATCAGGTAGTGGTGTAAATGGGAGGTTGGGGTTCCCCCCGTCAGCGTGCTGACGGTCCCCTTCCTTCTGGCTATTGATGGCGGGTTTGCCTGTCAGGGATTAGATAGGTCCCGAGTGTTGCTTGCACTAAATGCGTCGGGGCGCTCCATTATGGTCCTCTAGGTCCCGACCTAGTGGAACCCAGATGGAGTGACGCTTAAACAAGCAGCCGGAATCCCTGGTTAGGATTGAGGGGCAACCCTCTTTCCGAAGGGTCTGCTTCGGCAGCCGGCGAGCCTGATGACCTTAAGTCATCCGCCCATGATGTGCTAAAGGTTGATGCGTAAGCTTCGGCCTACATCATGGGGCCCGGGTAAGTCTCACGACAGGTACCGGGTACGTAGTCAGGGGGCTTCGGCTCTCATGACAAATAATGTAATAATAGTAATAAAAATAGTGTTAGAGTAGTCTATTACCATACGCTTCTTATGGTTTTCGGAGCTGGTAACAAAAGCTTGAGCTCTCCATGGAGATATACTTGGTTCTATTACCCCTTCATGCAATAGTGAGCGAATTTCTTCTGAAATAAACTGATAATCTGTTACTGTATGACGGCGAGATTTCCCAGAAATAGGGTGACAATCATGTGAAATATGCTCAAATAGTGAAGCTTGTGGTACATTTGCAGCAGCTACAGATACTATAGCAAGAGGAGATTCGGGTCCGCCTAATGTGAGTTCTAATTTAGAATGGCGACTGAGTAAATCATGACCTATTATCAAATCACAACAGAGGTTGGGTAAAATGCACAAAATCACATTATTGTATGAGTTACCAAGAATCTTCAAATTAACTTTGCATTCACCTTTAGTTTTAGAAGTTAACTCAGAAGCCGCCATTGATACTTGACTGATTTTAGAAGGATAGCCTAGGTTTTTATTTTCAGCTGATTTACTAAGTCACTACTCAGGAAACTAGTGGTACTACCAGTGTCAATTAGGGCTTGAGCTGCTTTACCATTTACATTAACTGGGACAATAGCTTTTGAAAGACCTAGGGGATAACTTGAAGAACAACTTATGTGGCTTATGACAGATGAAGTTGTATGTTTAATTTTTGAGTTTTGACCAAAACTTGATTTATCTATTTGAGAGGAAGACTTACATACCTTAACAAAATGACCCTTTTTACCACAACCTTTACAGTAAGAATTTCTTGCGGGACAGTCATTTCTTGGATGTCTATTGAATCCACAGAAGAAACATCTATTATTACTCCCAGAAGTAGCGGCTATGGTTGGATTATTTGTATCATCGTCTTGAACGATTGAGTTTTCTTGTTTTAAAACTGAATTGAGATTTGAGCTGGGTTGATATAGGAGGGCTTGTTGTTGTGCACTTTCCAAACAACGGGCCTGTTCATAAGCATCTTGAAGAGGCAGCTTAAAGTTCTCTAGCAGTCTCTGGCGAATGTGTGGAGCAATCAGACCATTTACAAATGCATCTCTAATGCAGTCATCTCTATTTTCTTCTGCAGAAGTAGCTTTAAAATTGCAGTCTTTGCTGAGTATCTTTAAAGCTTCTAGATATTGGTCAACTGATTCTCCTGGTTGTTGCTGACGAGTAGATCAACTTATGGCGAGCAAATACTTCGTTCACTGGCTTACAATATAGATTTTGAAGATTACCAATTGCATCTTTAAAATTCAAACATTCACTGATATAAGTATATACTGAAGGCACCACATAGTTGATTAGAAGTTTCAATTTCTCAGATTCATTTGCTTCTGTCACTTCAATAAAATTTGTAAATGTCCTGAGCCAGTGATTCCATTCCATTGCTGCTGTTGAAGAGTTTGGATCTATTGAAAGTTTTGCTGGAGCAAAATGTTTTTCCATGATTGCAGATATTGTGTTAAATAAATTGTTGAAGAATAAAGATTGTTTGCCTTGAATGAGTAGGCTTTATTTAACACAATTCAAGTAATGGAATTCATAAGTAAGAGTTAAATATAGAGAATGAAATAATGATTACAAACATTCAACATAAACAAATAAAATAACAATGTCCAACAACAGCTGGGAATATTTTCTATCACAGGTCATGAGATCAGGATGGATGAAAATAGATCGTTTGTGATGATGGCGAAATGGTACAGGACGAATTGATTTGACATGGTCTTGAAGTCGAGCAAGTAGTTTAGGGATGTCATTCGGCAGCTTGGAGTCTTCAAAGAAATCAACAGGGGGGGTGATTGGTTCTCCGTAGACGAGCTGTGCAGGTGAAACTCCTATTTCTGGTATTATGTTTGAATGAAGTCCAAGCAGAACTGATGGAAGTTTGGAAACCCAGTCTGCTGTTAGTTGTGCTTTGAGAGCCGATTTTAAGGAGCGATGCCACCTTTCAATAGCTCCATTTGCAGCAGGATGGTAAGCTGTAGTTTTTATGTGATTTATGCCAAGCATGGCTGTCAATGATGAAAACAATTCACAATCAAACTGCCTTCCCCTATCAGTAGTAATAAAACGAGGAACACCGAAGCGAGATATCCATGAGTGCAAAATACTGGAAGAAACTTCTTCTGCGGTGATGCATGAGATTGGTATCGCTTCAGTCCATCTTGAAAACCTATCGATGATGGTTAACAGGTACTGATATCCTCTTGAAGGAGGTAAGGGTCCAACAATATCAACATTCAAATGAGAGAATCGTTTTTCGGCAGTAGGGTAGGCACCGAGTTCACTAGAAGTGTGCCGCCATGTTTTACAGCGTTGGCAAGGAATACAAGTTTTGGCCCACAATGAAACATCACATTTCAGCGAAGGCCAGCAGAATCTCTCTTGAAGTAGTTTGAAATAGTCATGAGGGATGAAAGGTCGTAGAGTTCCAGTCGAAGAATCGCAAATCAATTGAAGTCCATTATCAAGAATCATAGTTTTGAATGTAAATGATAAGTTGGATTGTTGGATGTGTTTGAGTTCATTACATACTTCTTGAGCATGAGCGATGTCTGTAAGTGATACAGTTGATGACAGTTCAATTTCTGTAATCCTAGAGCATGCATCTGCAGAAAAATTTTGTTTTCCGGGAATGTAACGGATATCAGTAGTGAATTGACTAATGTAGTCAAGATGTCTTTGCTGCCTAGGGGTCGCCTTTTCAGGGCGCTGTTCAAATGCGTAGCTGAGAGGCTTGTGATCCGTCAGAATAGTAAAGTGACGGCCTTCTAGGTAATGTTTGAAGTACTTGACTGCTTCATATGCGGCCAGAAGTTCATGGTCATAAGTGCTATAGTTCTGTTGAGTTTTAGTGAGGATTTTAGAAAAGAAACCTATTGGTTCTGGAGTATTTCCTCTCATTTGCTGGACAGAAGCCCCGATCGCGAAATTTGAAGCGTCAACTGAGAGGATGATGGGAAGATTGCTGGAAGGATGGTAAATCAGAGTAGCATTAGCCAGTTCTGTTTTCAACCTGTTGAAAGACTCTTTGGCGCTATCGTTCCATTGTATTTTGCTTTTGTCCTTTCGTTTGGGCGATGAACAAAGGTCGTACAGGGTCTTTTGTGTTGTTGCTGAGTTTGGTAGTGATCTCCTATAGAAGTTAACGATTCCTAAAAATCGTCTCAGTTGATCAACTGTGTCAGGAAGAGGATAGTTTAGTATCGTTTGAACACGTTCAGGTAATGGAAATATTCCACTTTTGTTGATTCGATAGCCTAGGAATGAAATCTCTGAGACAGAAAACTCACATTTTGATGCGTTAATGCAGAGGCCGTGTTTGGATAGACATTCAAAAAGAAGGCGAACATGTTGCTCGTGTTCCTGTTCAGACTCAGAAGCAATTAAGATGTCATCCAGATACGAATATGCAAACGTAAGGTCTCGTAAAACATGGTGAATGAAGCGTTGGAAGGTTTGACCTGCGTTCTTTAATCCAAATGGCATGCGTAAAAACTCAAACAAACCAAAAGGAGTAATAACAGCTGTTTTAGGTATGTCATCTGGATGAACAGGAATGTGGTGGTAGGCTTTGACAAGATCTATTTTAGAAAATATTGTCTTGCCTTCAAGCTGTGAGTTGAAGTCTTGTACATTAGGTATCGGATACTTATCCGGAACGGTAATGTAGTTAAGAGCTCGGTAGTCACCGCATGGTCTCCAGGTGCCGTCCTTCTTTGGTACCATGTGCAACGGACTTGACCAAGAACTCTTAGAAGGTCTACAGATACCTAAATCAATCATTTTCTGAAACTCTAATTTAGCCTGAGAGAGTTTGTCAGGAGCTAACCGTCTGGCTTTAGAGGTAACAGGTGGTCCATTGGTACTGATTGTATGGAAGAATTCAATGTCTGGTGTTTTATGTCCAGGTATGTCTTTCAGTAATTCAGGAAATTCATGTAATAGGTGTGAGTATTTACTATTTGGGTCAATCAGATAAATCTCAGAAGATACTGACGGTGATGGTGTTGAGCCACATTGAAAGAGGTTCGTTTTGTTGTCTATTAACTTTTTATTTTTGATGTCAATTAAAAGGCCAAATTCTGCTAGGAAGTCTGCACCAATTATTGGTTGTTGGACGTCTGCAATAGTGAAAGGCCAACAAAATGATCTGCGGAGACCTAGGTCAAGTTGTAAAAGTTTCTCGCCAAACGTGGGGATATTTGAACCATTAGCTGCATAAAGTAATTTGGCAGATGGTTTTGGCTTTTGTTTGCTATGTGCAGGTAACACAGAAATGTCAGCACCTGAATCGACAAGAAATTTTGTATTAGTCAGCCGATCGTAAACAAAAAGACGGCGAGGTTGATGTTTTGCGCTATCTCCCGCCGAATCAAGATAGTGCTGAGTTAGTTTTCCGAATTTTTGGACGGGGAAGAATGGTAGTTGCATGGAGTTGTGCATCTTGTAGCGTTTTTACTGAAGTTTCTATGGTACCAGCAGACAGATTTATTACGTTGAGGAGTTGCGTCACGGTTCTGATATTGGTAAAGTCGAGAACCAGATTTCGAACGGGAGCGTAAAGATGAAATTTGGTTGGTTAGTTCGGTGATTTGGTTTTCTAGGCGAGATAATCTATCAGGTTGTGAGCTTGTTGATGTTTCGCCTTTCAAGGAATACATGTGCTGAGAATGTGTGGGAGAGTACTCCATGATTTTATCAGCCATGGTTGCTAGATTGTCTAGAGAGTCGGAGCTAGATGCTAATATTGAGCTGATCTGAGGGGGAAGACGTTTAAAAAATAATGTTTTTAGGAAATCGTCTTTAACTTGGGAACCTGCAAGAGTACGCATTTCCCTAAGAAACTGGGAAGGTTTTTTCGAACCAATTTCTAGTTCGTCAACCAGTTTAGTGAATTTTCTGCTCTCTGATTCTTCGAATTCAGAGATCAGGCGATTACAAAGGTCTTGATAAGGTGTTTGGCTAAGTGGTTTCTCTAAAAGATCTGAAAGCAATTCGGCAACATCGGTATCAAGATTTTCAAGAATGTGGTAATATTTTGTTCGTTCTTGAGTGATATTTTTTACAATGAATTGTGCCTCAACTTGACGTAACCAGACCTTGACATTTTTCCTCCAAAAGGGCGGAATTTTGACTGTTAATTTCGAGAGATTATTTGAATTGGTTGGTAAATTGGGATCAGTGACATTTTCTTCAGTGTCTGACATTTTTAGGTCTAAACTAACCTGGTTTTGTTCTGACTGACGAAAGTTGAGGTTTCTTGGAGATGCTGTCCTGTCCTTGAAGGATTTACTTTTATGTTGCTTCAATTATCACGTCGTTGGTCACCAGTGTGGTTAATGATGATGTACAATGATTAATAAAATAATATAATTAGTATTTTAGAGGATTTATTGTCTGGACAAAAAGTACAAGATCAAAAGAAAGAAAAAGGTAAACAAGAAAAGTAAATATTAGTTAACAATAATTGCTAACATGTGTTTTAAGTTCAAATCAATTGAATACTGACAGATGGTTAGGTACAGCCACAAAACTACCTCAACCTCACTACTGCACACTTTATTCGGGTTGAAATGTTCAATGACAAAGGTGCTCTTGTCTTTTCCAAGAAACACTGAGAAATAAGGACATTAATGCGTTACCAACAGACATACACACACAATAGCAGAATTGAATTAGGGGATTTGCTACGCTTTAACCAAAGCAAATTACAAACAAAATAATTATTTGAAAGTTTTGATAGTGTCATCAAATGTTATGATAATCGTTTTAGGCCTAATCAAACTGTAAAATTTGTGTAAATCCGTTGGTAAATATATAAATAAGTAAATAAATACACAGTCCACAAAAAATTTATTCGTTAACAACGCCAAGCTTTAAAAATTCATGATGGTTTGCAAAAAAATCTTTCAATAGGCTAATGTTTTATCATTTCATAGCATAAACTAACATTTTGGAGTCCAGACAGAAAACGCAAAAATTATACAGTAGGACATCAATTAAATTTAATCGATTTAATTTAATTGAGTGCAGCAATAACGATAACTATAGTTGTAAATAGTGATGTGTTTCTACATAAAAATGATTCTTACTGCTACCACCGGTTCTAAGGAAAAGTAGCAGTACCATAAACCAACGTTTACATTTAAGAAAAGAACTATAGTACTTACAACCAATTCAAACTGTCCTTCTAATCAAACTGTTTTATATAGATGTTAATCCGTTGACAAATATAAAAATAAATAAATACACAGGCCACAAAACATATAACATGTAACGTTAACAACGTAAAGCATTAAAACTCACTATGGTTTGCTAAAAAAAACTTTCACTTGATGTGGTGCAGTACCGAAGTTATTAATCTCCCTTGGTTTTAAATGTTTTTTAAGTTTTCGAGAATCAAAGCTATTTCCCAATAATAGCATTATTTGTAAGCAACTTTCAATGTTAACATATTAATGACAGTTTGAAGAAACCACCTTTATCCAAACAAAGGTTTCTTATGTAAAAGATTACGTAATCTCTCTCTAAACGATAATTGGTACATATATCTAGCAAACATTCGGAGGAAATGCGACAAAAAACGCACAAATCTGGGGGTTTGGACGTTTGTAGTTTTACTTCCTAAGTAGGAAAAGTACCGATATCGTTGTCGAAATGTAAGTAGTAAAAACCAAAAGTGACACATTGGAAAAGCGAGTTTAGCTACATCTGTAAGTTAAACCTCTGTTACGATCGCAGCAAAATCAGAAAGATCTTCCAAGATCGCAGCAACATCCACGATCACCCAGTCACCCACTGCAGTTGTGATTTTTTACTTTGCACTTACCACAACTGTCCTTGAAGCGCCGTCAATGAGTGGAAACCTTTTTTGTATGGCACAACGTTTTTAATCTCACTTGGTTTGGATGTGCTAATAAAACTTTATCGGAAATGGTTGCGGTATTTGTAAACAAATTTTACTGTAAACACTGAAGAAGTAGGTTCTTCTTTAACTATTTTTGTTACTTTTATGATAAAATTATTCAACTGATAGAAAATAGAATTTAATAAGCATGACAAAAACATAAGTGTATGAATTATAAAAACCAGGAATGAACTAATTTGGTAACTATGGAAACTTATTAAAGTAAACAAAAACAAAATTTAAACTATTTAAAAAAAAACAAATCATTGTCCAGCTGGTTGTGAACAGTCAGGTGCACTCACCACATCAGTGACAGCTAGAAGTGATAACTAATCCAAACAGCTGATCGTTATTTCATCAAATGTAATAGTAAACATTAGGAGAAAATTTGACAAAAATCGAACAAAATTGGGTTTTTGATAACACGTTATTTTGTTTACAAAGAAGCGAGGCCAGGTTTTTATAGCCAAAGACACTCTCACCAATCCAGTAAATACAGACAAATGATTAGAACCTTGATCGGTACTCTAGTTTTCTAGGAGTAGGCCGCGTAAAATGACATTTTGGCGTTACAGACGCAACCACAGAATGGACAAACAGACAAACAGACAGACATACAGACAGAAATTGAGATAAGACTCGTTTCTGCTTTCTTAGGCTATGAAACGTAAAAATAACCAAAAACTGCATGATTCTAAGCAATGTACAGACAAAACTGTAATTTTATTTATATAGATAATATAATGACACTTTCAAGTATTTATATTTTTAATAATTTAGTCTATGTTAAACAAAACATTACAAATTTTACTAAATGTCACTGGATACATAACCACTCAACTAGACAATCAAACAACATGTACATCCCACCAGTTAGACTTTCAAAATTCACAAAAAGGCATAAATATTTACAACTACAACTTTTCAATAAACTTCCCATTCCATTTAGAGAAATTGATAACATAACCCTTTTCAAATCAACATTATCAAGATGGCTAATTAGCAAAGCCTTTTTTTCTATAGACGATTTTTTAAACACAAATAATTACTCTTAACACTATTGGCCACTAGGAGGCAGCCTGCATGACCAAAAATCTTTTTACAAGTTTCCTGAATATTTACAAATTGTTTAGTTTTGAAGTATTATTTACTTAAGTTTTTTATAAATTTGTGTAAGAGCATTCAATCTTAGAATTTTAAATTTAAATATTAGGCCTGTAAGTACAGTTTATGCAACAAAATGTTCAATGCTTCATAAGATGATATAGATTTAAGCATGATGTCATAATTGTGTCCTGACTTCTGACGTTGTCTCTTGTAATTTTATGTTGCTGAATGACAATAAAGATTATTATTATTATTATTATTATTATTATTAATCCAATCCTATTGGATTTTAAAGGTTACTTTAATTATTAAATTGCTGGAAAGGCCCTACAATTAGTTTGTAAGAAAATACTTGATCTGAGAGGAAATTTACAAAAGTTTCTTAGTTTCAATAGATTAACATTGTTCTTTAAAACAACTTTGTGTTAAATTCTATCCTAGACAATATTGAAACCATTTGCATAATTTCTTGTAGTAAATACCCCCGCCGCAGCAAACCTGCAGACTAAGCAAATTTCCGTTTACCCGTCTTGATTTTTAGTAAAATATTCCCTAAAAATGGTCAGATTTATTTCCTTAATAAAATTAATTTTAGTGAGTACTTAGGTTTTATGCTACAAGAAAGATATTGAGATGTGTTTTTTAATAGAAGTATTGATAGCTTAGTATGAAATAAACAAAAGTGCCAAATTTGATTAAAATATATCCATATAAACAAGCAAGCTACAACAGTTTATTTATTCTCCATAAGAATAATATGGGAATTTTAAATTTACAATTTTTAAAATTATCTACATAACCGTTGGGCAAAAAACAACGCTTCAAAATACAAAATTATTTCTTTTTTTAAGCTCTACACATTGGTTTGGAGAGAAATTATGAAATTTTGTGTTTTTAGGGTGAAAAATGGGAAAAATCAATTTTGATGCCATTAAACTCCCCATAAACCCCCGTTCCCATAGTCCGATAATGCTGGTTCGTGAACTCGTTCGAATAAACAAACGTTTACACGTTTCGACGTTTTAACATGTTTCATCAAAATCGGATCATTTTTGCTCGAGTTATTGCGCTAACGCACATAATATATATATATATAGATATATATGAATTTGAACGGATGGTGTTTTTGGCCTCTGGATACCTCAAAACGAAAAAGTAAATCGGTCCCAGGTCTAGGTATTACCATGAGACCTACGGTAATAGCTTATTCCCTATATAAAAAATTCTCTAGAATGAAAAAACCGAGCAAACCATTAAACAAATTGACTCAAAATTGTTACACACAAATTTACAGTTTAATCTACAGATTTTTTTCAAAATAACTTACGAAGCAGGAGAGAAACTCGCAGGGGAAAACGTCCCTCGAGATACAGGTGTAGACAACATCCTTGCCAGGAATCCATCACCAGTTCCCTGCAACATACAGAGCTGTGAGAATAACGTTAGAGAGTGAACACTGGCTAAGTATGAAGTGACCTAACCAAGCAACACTGGTTTCTCATACGTCTTACAACAAGTGTCGGGTCAGGTTCATAATGTTGGCTCACACCATTTAAGCATACGGAAACGTCAAAAATGGTACCAATAGTTAGTGAAAAAAAATCCCCATCATTAGTTTTATTTTGGTTCAAAAGTGTTATTATTAAAATACCCCCGCCGCAGCAAACCTGCAGACTTTGTGAATTTCAACTTGTCTGATTACATTTTGACTCAAATATTTCCATGAAAAAGATAAATTTATTCCCAATTTAAATAACATTACATTTAACAATTGCTTAGGTTTGCTGTTACGAGGAAGGTAAAAAGTGTTTTTTGACCATAGGTAGTACGTAGGATACGAAGATAACAGTATAGGATGAAATAAATAAATTTGCCAAATTTGATCAACATATATCCATAAACAAGTAAACTACAACAGTTTTAATTTTCTCCTTAAGAATAACATAGGAATTTTAAATTACACTTTTTTAGAATTTTCTCCGTGACCGTCAGGCATACAACAGAGCTTCAATATAGGCCTACTAAATTATTTCTTTTTTTAAGCTCTATAAAATGGTTGAGAAAGAAATTGCAAATTTTTTTTGTTTTTAGGGTTAAAATGGGAAAACCCCATTTTTACCCCATAAGACCCCCCTGGTCCGATTATGCCGGTACGCGAACTCGTTCGAATAAACATATGTTTACACGTTTGTACCAAATTTCATCAAAATCGGATAATTTTTGCTCGAGTTATCGCGCTAACGGACACACACACACACACATATATATATCTATATAAATAAAATTATAGTTTTGTCTGTACATTGCTCGGAATCGTGAATTTTTAGGTTATTTTTACGTTTTATACAATAAAGAAGCTGAAACAAGTCTCATCTCAATTTCTGTCTGTCTGTTACGGCCCAAGAGCCATTTTACGCGGCTTTCTCCTGAAAAACTAGAGTACCTATCAAGATCCAAATCATTTTAATATAATAATTGGATTGGCAAAAGTGTCTTTAGCTATTAAAGTATGGCCTCACTACTTTTTAAATAAAATTACGGACGTTTAAAAGCCCAATTTTGTGAGATTTTTGTCAAGTTTTCTCCCAATGTGCATCACATAATCATCTATGAAATAACGAACAGCTGTTCGGATCAAGATTACTTTTTCTAACTGTCACTGATATGTTTACATTGAATGTTGTTTGCAAATACCGCAACCATTTCCGATCACGTTTTGAAAGCAAATCCAAACCAAGTGAGATTAAAAACGTTTTTCCTTACATAACGGATTTAATTAATCGCAAGTGCAATAATGTGTAGGGTAACCGTAAATGAAAATAGAGATTCTTTGTGTATAAAATTGTTCTTGAGTTTTGATAACCGGGAAAAAGACCTTGAATCAGTAAATGTATATGGCTGGGAAACTTACATTTTTTAAATAAGCGTTACCAATAGCTTACAAAAAAGGTTTCAACTCATTGACGGCACTTCAATGGCGGTTGTGTAAAGTGTAAAGTGACAACTGCAGTGGGTGATTGTAACAGAGGTTTACGGATTATGCTCAACTCGCTTTTCCAATGTGTCTTCTCTCCGCTATGTGCTGCAATCGCTGGACCATACAGCCAATAGGATAGTTGCCCATCTCTTGAGTTCTTAGGCCTAAACAATTATTCATAACCAAATTTTGACGACGATCCTTGATACCGGTACTTTTACTTAGAATACATGGCCTACCTACTTGTTTACAAATAATGCAAATAATAGGAGAGAAATAACTTTGATTTTCGCTAACTTTTTGTGAGATAATCCAAGGCCAATAGAGATCAATAACCTCGGGACTTGATTTACGCATTTAGTTGGTCGGATGTACTATAGTTCTTAACTGTAAACCTTGGTTTTTGGTAGGCCTACTGGTTCTTTTCCTTAGAACTGGTGGTAGCAGCACGACTAATTTTGACGTACCAACACATCACTATTTTACAAATTAGTTATCGTTGGTGTTGCACCTTATTTATTACTTATAATAAATTTTATATTATTTATAAAAGCATTGGTGAATTTCCCAACTAGAATTTTCAAAACAAAGAAGAGTGCAATTGATTGAGCGGAGCGAAGCGAATCGAGCGAAGCTCTTATACTACACTCCTGCTTTTGTTTTACAAATACTCCTACTAAACGGCTGAAGCGATCTGCATGAAATTTAGCACAGTCATAGTAATCAACCATGGGAAGGTATAAATCTGAAATGGTACAAATCGGACCACAGGGCTTTTCCCTATGTGAATTTAAGCTTTTAGAAATTTAACATGGGCTTTATGGGTTAATTGGTTGCCATGACAGTATTTGCAAGATAACAATAAAAAGGTAAACAAAAGTTGTAACATGTTTACCAATAAATCATCTAAACTAGCACATTTGCAAAATAGAGAACAAAAGGGAAGAACAATCGGATTAATACCGTTGAGCATTATTTGCTACGAAATGTATAACCAATAAGGATTATGAACCATTGGCTTTTGATGTTACAAGTAGACATTTTTCATTTACGTGAACCAGGCGTACAATTTACTTTGAATACTGCACATACTGTACATAAGGATACCAAATTATGTGAACCAAATATATCATAAACTTTGGATACATCAATTAGACATTACATTAACGTCAACCAGATGCATTATTGACTTTAGATACTGGAAGTATAGATATCCCATTTACAAGAAACAGAGACATTGACTTTGGATACTTCAAGTAGACATTTAATATATGTAAACCAGATGAACTGTTGACTTTGATACTGCAAGTAGACATCCGATTTACGTGAACCAAATGTATCATTAACTTTGGATAGGTACTGCAAGTAGACATTCCATTAACTTGAACCAGACGTGAATTGACTTTAGATACTGCAAGTAGACATGTAATTTATGAGAACCAGAAGAACGATTGACTTTAGATACTGCAAGTAGACATTTCATTTACGTGAACCAAATGTACCATTGACTTTGGATACTGCAAGTAGACATTCCATTTACTTGAACCAAATGTGCCATTTGCATTGGATACATCAATAGACATTTAATTTATAAGAACAGAAAGACCATTGACTTTAGATACTGCAAGTAGACATCTCATTAAAGTGAACCAACTGTACCATTGACTTTGGATACTGCAAGTAGACTAGACATCCCGTTTACGTGATATAAATGCATCATTGGCATTGGATTGAATTTGGACACTGTAAGTATACTTCCCCTTTACGTATAACAAATGTAGCATTAACATTGGGTTCTGCAAGTAAACATTCCATTATTTATGTGAACCAAACGTACCATTGATTAAGGATTCGACCAGGAGACGTCTCATTCACGTGAACTAGATTTAGCATTGACTTTGAATACAGTAAGTAGACATTCCAATTACATATAACAGACGTAGCATTGACTTTGTTGAAATTGATTAATATACTTTTGCTCCGCTCAATATTGCAAGCATACAACTGCATTGCACACCTAGTAATGTTTTTACTAATATAGCCAAGAGCAAAATACAAGTTTCAGGAATAATTACTGAATTGTCTGACCATGATGCTCAGCTGTGTGTAATTACTGATAACAGTATAGTGGTTTCAAAAACCCCAAAAATAATTGTAACATACCGTAGGAAATTTACTGATGATAGCATTGCTCAGTTTTGTAAACTCTTAGAAAGTGAAAACTGGATCAATGTGTTTAATGCACCTGTTAATAATAAGTTTGACATTTTCTTTGATATAATTAATTATGATTTTGATGTTTGTTTTCCTAAGCTTAAAAGTAGATTAACCAGAGGAAATAGTAATTGGATTACAGATGATATTATAAATAAAATAATAGATGTTTTAGATTTGAGTAATACTGGAATGTTAAAGATAAATCATTTCAAAATATTCTGATAAAAAAAAGAAAGAACTAAAAAAAGAAGTCATTGAAACTAAATGTAATTATTATCATAACTTATTGGAAAAATCACGAAATGTCAGTAAAACTACATGGGATATTGTAAATAGTAGAAGTTGGAGCAAATCATAAATCAAGCCATGTTGAAAGTTTAAGCTTACCATCCATATATTAAAGCCAATAAATGCAGAGACGTTAAAGATGTCTGTCATCTCTTCAATGATTACTATACAATGATGGTTGAAATTGACATATTGCCCAAACCAAAGATTACTTATGCTACGCAAAATAGATATTGCACCTTACGGCAATTTTGTGCCAAGTCGTTTTTGGATGGGGCCACCTTCACGTAGTTGGATGGTCCCTTGACAGAGGCGCTGTGTCAAGTCTTGATCTGCATTACCATTCAAGTTCGGTTAACGCGCTCGCCGACCCGTCGTCATCGTATCTTTAGTTTGAAAGCGCACAGCTGTCATTAATTAATGTAGGCCCTACCTTAATTAATGCACCTTGTCCTTTTACAAAAATGGCAGTTATTTAATTTAAAATTAAAGTGACCACGTAACAAAGAGCTTAAGGATAGTAAAGGTTTACTGATATAAATATGAATTAATAAAACTCTTCAAAATTGCAGTCACAGTGATATAATAAGCTTACAATGTTATACTAGTTTTTCTGCATTGAATTTTAACGTACATTTAAAGAACTCTTTAACAATTTAGAAATTTATAAATCTTACAAGTTTTAATAATTCGTGACTATTTGTGAGTTCGTCGACTTTTCTGTTTTTGGAATTTTATCCACAAAGTTTGCTTCCAGATTTCTAGACTCACGCAATATCTTGCTACTATAGTGGAATAGATTACAGAATAGGACTGGCATTTGAAGAGGTAGGGGATGCGACGTTGCCACTTTGTTCTTGGCCGGTGAGCTGACTTTCACCTAGAGCCCGGCACCCCCCTCTATCGTCCCACTTGTAGGGTAGTTCAGTTCAACACTACAAATTAATAATTTATTTGTTCTTGGTGGTATTGGTTAGTATTGTTATATTTTTATATCATATATCAATTTTTTATATCAATTTCTTAACCAAACAAGAGGATATACATGCTCGAAACGCACAGGTCGGCTGTCGGGCAAGGCAAAGACTGAGTGCGTGGCACAACTTGGCAACAGTGGACAGTTTTCTGAAAGCTTATTGGATACCGCTTGCTGTCACCCCACCCGACTCGAACTGGTTCCGGTCCTATTCTGTAATCTATTCCACTATAACTGAGGAATGTGTGGTTAGTCAACTACTACCTCACTATTCACTGGCTATTTGACCTTTTTAAACATAGCAATATACACATAGTTTGTAGGAAGAACATTTATCTACACAGATCGGCATTTGTTTTCAAACTACGTATTATGTTAATCTTGATTTGTTGGCTACTAATCATATAAATAAATTTATACACAATTTACAAAAAAATGTGTAGGTATATTTCGAGTTTACTTCTAAACCCATCCCCTCTGTTAACAACATAAGTAAATAAACTATGATTACTAATGTTGTTAACAGAGGCTGACGATGGGTTTGAAATGAAATGAAATGTTTATTTGTCACATAAGTTTACAAGATTGTGATTTTCACATATAAACATATGAAATGTCAATACACTTTACTATCTAATAATACCTTATGCTAAATTCTTTGTTTTTATCAATCCATAAAACCTAAAGCTAAGTTTTTATAAAATCATCTAGGGAATAAGGTTTAGAAGTAAACTCAAAATATACCTACACATTTTTTTGTAAATTGTGTATAAATTTATTTATATGATGAGTAGCCAACAAATCAAGATTAACATAAATAATACCATCAAGAAAAAAACATACCGGAATGAACTACGTATTATCTCGTCACATTATTGGTGTTTTGTAAGTTTTGCAACAGAGCTTTGAAGAAAATGTAGAGCATAAGATATAAAATATAGATTTTAGATTTGAAATGTTTTATTATTATTATTATTTATTTCCAAAAAATACAAATTTACAAAACTCATAAAATTCCACAAAAGCCAATATGGCTTGTCTGCAGCAATTATTCTAATTTTGTTATTTCACAGTGCTTTTTTTACAATCAGTCTTTGTTACACAATCAGTCTTTTGTTTCCCTTGTTTTTCTGTAAGAATTCAATAATATACCAAACCAATCATAGAATTTAAAGTAGTCAGATTTTAACAATTATTAATAAACAATGAAAAAAAGTAACAGCAATAAACGGATTTAAAACTATTAAAAAAGTAACAATAATAAACATTTGGAACATTGAACAGTGAATAATCTATTAAAAAAGTAACAATAATAAACATTTGGAACAGTGAACAACAATGATAAAATATGAAACACAGTTATCTTTAACTCAGATCTAGATATAAATTATTTAACTTCTTCTTTAAAACTCCACAGTAACATATATTCCTCAGCTGTACTGGTAAACTGTTTAACAAGAATGGAACTAAATATTCCCTTGTTCTTTTAGAATATTTATTTGTTGTTCTAGGCACAATAAAGAACATTTGCCTTGAGTTGTAACTATGAACATTATGGTTTTTGGAACTCATCTGAAAAATAATAATCTGTTGTAATTAAAAACTTAAACAGCCCATCAACTGGCAAAACGTTGACCAATTGATAACCTAGCATGGGATTTTCAACCAGATCAGCAGAATCAAGCTTAGTCATTGTTTTGATTATCCTGCTTTGCACGGGTTTTTAGTTGCATAATGGCTGTGTTTGATGCTGCTCCCCATGACCTTACACCATATCTAAGCAATGATTCACACAGACTTGAGTAAATCAATTTCATTGTTTTTAGTGGCAGGTATTGTCTTATATGGTAAAACTTAAATAAGCATAATCTTAATTTATCAGTTAGTTGTTTCAAGTGCAAGTCCCATTTCATGTTATGGTCAATTATGATTCCCAGATATTTATAACTTAAAACATACTCCAAATTCATACACTGACACATGTTTTCATAGCTCTTCCGATGCAGACAATCGTGTGAATGAAATTTTACTGCTAGCTCTGTGCATTGGTACCAAGGCGAATGAATATGCATAATCTTTGATTTACTGCCATTTATAATCAATCCATTGTCATGGCACCACATTGTCAGCTTCAAAAAATCTGCTTCAATCTTAGTTTTTGCCACGTTTATATTTTTATCGGATATGGCTAGGGCTGTATCATCTGCGTACATAAAGATTCTACAGAATTGTATAGCATCTGGCATCTCATTTACATAAATTAGGTACATCAAAGGCCCTAATATACTTCCTTGCGGTACACCGTATTCTAGTTCTTTTTCTTCACTAAATTTATCGTTTAATCTTACTTTAATTTTTCTGTTTTTCAAATAGTTTATAAACCAGTCTTTACATGGACCTCTAATTCCTGCTTTTTCTAAAGCCACTGCAATTTTTTTGTGTTCTAGGGTATCAAAAGCTTTACTAAAATCAATAAAAATCACCAATACGTGCTTTCCCTGGCCCAATTGACTGTTTACATAGTCTGAAAATTCTAACAACAGCTAATTATATAACAAATCTTTCAACTGACGACTATATAAAATAAATTTAAGAACACATAGTTTATCAACAGCGGAACCTTAGTTACACATAAATTAAAGAGGTTATCTTTACCACGTAAAAACAATATTTAGGTTGGAAATAGGAGGTCAGTCACACTCTCGCAATCACACGAAAGTGAACCAACCCGAGTGACCAAACATCCCAATTTATTAAACAATAGGTCGAATACTTTGTACCCGAAGCCTGTAACTATATTTTACAACAGGCATTTGTAAACCACCCTACCTAATTTACTATTTATTTGTAGCCTACCCAGTATAGCTATTCATGGTAAGTTCCTGAATCAACATTAAGGCATTAGCCAGGTTTGGATTGGAGCGCCCTGGAGCAGAAATTGCCTAACCACCCCTCTCCAAAATTGAACCCCATAAATATATAGCCTAGGATACTTTATTTCCCTCTTAGTGGTCTTCGTTGATAAACACTTAAACCACAACGTTCAACGTAAGTCTCTTTTCAATTGACAATAAATTACAAATTATTCCATAATATTATGATAAAGGTACCGTAGTTAATAATATATTTAGGAACTCTATTGTAACTGTTTTTAGGCAGTCTCCAAAGATAATGAGACATTGACAGTAGAAATACTGGTGAATTTATCGCGATGTGACGAAGGGTCTGCCGCGAGACGGTGGTGATCGTCTGTAGAGGCAGTAATGAGTGCAGACTGCTGAGTGACAACTGGTGTACATCCATAGTTTGTTAGTACATAACTAGTCATGTTGGTACAGCTTCCATTTTACTTCTCATATTATTTATAAAGCAGTTAGGTTCAAAATGCAGTTCACACACTAAACGTGAATGTAAAGCAGTGTCGGGAAGGCCTTTCCGTTTTTTGATTGCCGTGTTTGCCATTTATCACATACACTCGTCTTAATATCTGGTATTGTTCATGAAAATACCCACATCATAATACAATTGTAATTCACTACACATAATACTAACACTTCTTCACTCTTGCTAATCCATCTTCTAATAAACCTCCTGTTACTCACATAAGCAAACAAAAACAAATTAAGGTTAACCATAACAATAAACAAGAACAAAAAATACGTAAATAACAACTGGTCATGTCGGCAATGAAGTCTTAGGTTGTGAAGACATTCGCTAGGCTTCGCATGGAAATTGATATCACAAAAAAGGCTTGGCTGCAATATCTATTTTGCGTAGCATATGTAATCTTTGCCCAAACTAATATCTTCTACTGGTTCAAAAAATATTATTTCACCCTCCAAAAAATTGATATCAAAATTTAGTCTTTCACCAATTACTTATGAAGAGCTGGACAAAATTATAACTTCTTTTGATAGTAAATTTTCTACTGGCAGGGATGAAATACCAATGCCAATAATTAAACAGGCTCGTCTATATATATTATTACCATTACTACATGTTATAAACTCCTCTTTCATCTCTGGAATTTTTCCCGAAAAACTAAAAAAATCTAAAATTAAACCTTGCTATAAGAATGGTAGCCCAGAAGAAATGTGTAATTACAGACCTATCTCATTGTTATGCTCATTTTCCAAAATTTTTGAGCGAGTTGTGCATATACAACTTTCAAAATACTTAGAGGAAAATAATTTATTAGATAAGGAACAATATGGTTTTAGAGAAGGAAGGTCTGTGATTGGCGCAGGAGTCAATTTCTGTGAATCTATAATTAATTCAATTGATTCAAAGGAAAAAGTAGTTGGAATATTCTTGGACTTAACAAAAGCCTTTGATAGTGTCTCACATGATTTACTTCTTGAAAAACTTAAATATAACGGTGTAAAAGGGAGAGCTTGGCGTTGGTTTGAATCTTATCTTACAGGCAGGCAGCAGTATGTAACAATTGATCACATAAATAGCCATAACCAATTAATTACTTACACTTCTTCAATAAAAATTGTTAAGTATGGTGTCCCTCAAGGATCAATATTGGGGCCCCTATTATTCTTAATTTACTTGACTGACTTCCTCTCATTGATAGAATCTCCCAATCGTGTTTGTTTATTTGCTGATGACATCAATATAAAAATATCCGGAAATTCAAATTCTAATCTGGAAGTCTCTTCTTTTGTTGAGCTTACCAAATGTAACCAATATTTAAATGAAAACAATTTATTACCAAATCCAATAAAAACTAATTGTTATTCATTGTGACCCTTGGTTGGAAATATAATTGATAAAATGGAAGAATTACCTTATCCAACCACAGTTGCTAGTATGACAACTAGTTTCGTTCCTTAGAACATCGTCAGGTCTTTGTATGCAACCACATCTTCAATGGATGTTATGTACATTGTGGTATGTCAAAAGATTCTTTAAAAACACTGTCAGAATCACAATAGTAAAAACTAATACACCAACATACCAATTGACGAGACCATAACAATCATTCAGAACAATTTGAAACAACAAAATAAATTAAACATAAAAGAGATTGATGAAATCACGGATCTTTTCAAGTTGGTTCTACACCAGAACTATTTTGAATTTGAGAACAAATTTTATATCCAGAACGAAGGACTAGCAATGGGCAATCCATTATCAGGCTTCATAGCTGACATTTTCCTCAACCACATTGAAAATGCACATATACTCACAACCGACAATCGAACACTTGCTAAAATATCAACTTACCACCGATATGTTGATGACATTTTCGCCATTGTAGATGGTAATAGAAGACAGGCTCAGTCAATATTATCCCAACTCAATAACATCCATAGCAACCTAAAGTTCACTTTAAAATTAGAAGAAAACGAGGCAATCAACTTTCTTGATATTACAATCAAGAAATTAAACAACAATTTTGACTTTGAAATATACCGAAAGCCAACTGCAACAGACCACACGATTCATAAAACATCAAACCACCCTTGGTCACACAAACTCGCAGCATATAACTCCATGGTCCATAGACTATTATCATACCCTTTGAGCCAAGAAGCTTATAACAAGGAATACTTCACTATCAAGCATATCGCCAGAGTAAACAGTTACAAACCTCAAATGATTGATTCCATAATACAAAAGAAAAAGCGGAACATGAACATCAACAAAGAAAAGTCAGAGAAGAAATACATTAAAATACAGTACTATGGAAAAATCAACGGCATCACCAAAATATTTAATAGAAACAATACGACTGTTGCACATTCCGTAAACAATACACTCCAAAAGTTTTTCCACGCCAAGCCTGTTGCCACAGACAACTATGAAAAATCAGGCATTTATAGAATTAACTGTGACGACTGTCCAAAGTACTACATCGGCCAAACTGGAAGATCTTTCAAACAAAGATTTAAAGAACATATACCTAAAAGATCACAACATCAGCTATCCAGTTATGCCGAACATTTAATATCAGAATCACACAACTACACATCTATTGATAAGAACATGGAAATAGTTGAAGTATTACCAAAAAGTTTTAAACTTGATGTCAAAGAAGAATTCACCATCTACAAAGCTAAAAAACTGACCTATTCAACATTTTAAATGATCAGACTTCCTTCCAGTCAAATATTATATTTGATACATATATTGACAAGCCACAAATCAAAGAAGTATCAAATAAGAAGAACAAAACAAACTGAAATACAGGTGGCACTGGAGAGATGAAGATGAAGACACCTCATGATTCAGTCAGTTTTATTTAGTCAGTGTCAGTGATAAGAGAGTGCTGGCCAGCCTTTACAGTTTTAACCAGTTTTATCACTTTTTATTCAATTTTAATAGTTTGATCAACATGACTAGTTTTTACTATTGTGATTCTGACAGTGTTTTTAAAGAATCTTTTGACATACCACAATGTACATACATACATTGAAGATGTGGTTGCATACAATGACCTGACGATGTTCTAAGGAACGAAACTAGTTGTCATACTAGCAACTGTGGTTCAATAAGGTAATTCTTCCATTTTATCAAAAACTAATTATATAAATTTTTCTTCAACGAGCAAAAATACACCTGATTTTAATATTTTTATGGATACAACTTTACTAAATGAAGTTAAAACAATAAATTTTCTTGGATTGCATATAGATGATAAATTCAACTGGGACAGTCATGTTGAAAATGTTTGTAATAAAGTCAACTCAGGCATACATGCATTAAGACAGATGTCAAAATTTAGTAGTTTAAAAACCTTAAAAATAGTATATCATTCCCTGATTGAATCACACATTTCTTTTGGGTTGTGTCTTTATGGTGGCACATAAAATTTTAACCTAAACAGCATTCTGGAACTTCAGAAATAAACGGTATCAGAATTCTGACACATACTTTCTCCCATAAGTTTGTCAAAAACCTTTATCATATGTAAGTGGTGAGAGTAAATATACGCAAATGGGATTTGTATTGTGGGAAGGACTATAACATGCTAAATTTTTATCAAAATCGTTCTGGCCATTTTTGGGAAAATCCGATTTTTCTGTTATTTTATGGGGGTTTTATGGGGAAATGACATAATTTACAATAACTTTTGAACCGTAATTTTTACAGAAATGGGATTTGTACCATTTTGTTCAGAATATAAAGGACTATAAAGGAATATAAAGGAAATCCAATTTTTCTGTTATTTTATGGGGTTTTATGGGAAAATCCCCATTAAAAATAAAAATTTCTAAAAAAATTAAAAAAAAAAAACTATCAAAACTGTTAAGACTATAACATACTACGTTAAATCAAAAACGGATTTTTATTTTTCGTTTTTTATGGGGTTTTTATGGGAAAATAACATATTTTACCATAACTTTTGAACCATAATTTTTACAGATATGGGATTTGTACCATTTTATTCAGAATTTAAAGGGCTACAACATACTAGATTTTTCTCAAAATCGTTCGGGCCATTTTCGAGAAAATCCAATTTTTCCGGTTTTTTATGGGTTTTTATGGGAAAATCCCCATTAAAAATAAAAATTTCCAAAAAATTAATAAAACGCCTGGAGATACCATGGATTAGAACCTACATACCAAATTTCATCGAAATCGGACCACAGGTGTGGTCTCTAGCTCTGTACACATCCAGACACACAGACACACACACACACACACACACACATACGGGGTTTTACCGAATACTCGCAAACACCTAATTGTGGCATCTTTCAACCTGCGGCCACCAGTGGATGAAGGAAGGTGGTAGAAACATGTCTGCATCGATATTTTTAATGAACACTCCATTTTAACATCTAACATTCCAGTTTTTAAATTGTGGCACCATGCCACAAATCGGTATATATCAACAGTGTGTGGACAGGATGCCACTAATGCGTTGTAGTGCTTGAGCGGTGTGTGCGCCCCCCCTACTTCTCGCGTGCGCTGTTGCCAGTTCTCCGTTCTAGTTCCTTCATTCCGTTCTGTATTCATGTGGCTATGCCCTAGCCGCTGTAGCTCATTTCCCGAACTCATGACGTCGTCTTTTATTAGTGTAAGGATTTTATATGAAGTTTTTTTCAAAGCTCCAATAATTTTTACAATTATTGGATTTAAAGTCAATGGACCAAATGAAATGTCGTGATGATTACATAAAACTACATGCTATTTTGTTGATATTTTATCGTCACATTGTATGTATGGTTTACGAACTGAGATACTTGGAATAAAGGCCTTAATGTGCTGGGTAAATTATCAGTTTCATGGGAATATACAAGAAATCTATTCTATCTATATATTAATTACGTAAGCCGATTCTTTGCGTCAAAATTGTGGGCGACTGGGAAGTCGTAGAACGACGTGAGAGGGCTCAAATTAAAGGTCTTTATCCCGTGACGGCGGGAAAAATAGTGAAATTCCCAAAATCTTAACACAAAATTAGATATAACGTACAATGTTCTCTATAAGAATAGCATTAGAAGGCATTTACTGCTGATTTTTGTTTACTTCAATCCAGCTGATCGTGATTTTATCATTAGCAAGTAAGCTTACATTTGGATTACTCATTTGCCAGTCAATTCTGCAATGTAATGTATACTATATAAAACCAATTATACAGTATAAAGGGAAAACGTTACCTTCAATAATCAAGACTTTTTAGTTATGTCAAAGTTGAAATAAATTGTTTTCAAGATTTAAGAAACGATTCAAGATTAAAAGAAGATCTTCTTTGTTTTTATTTCAAAACATATGTAAAAGATTTATTCCAATTTTTTTTTAAATTTACTAACATTTATATTTGAGATTTATTGTAGTGTTTAAGCAATATTTTGTATGAAGTGGAATAACCTCAACGGTTACTCTTAGAAAACAATTTGGGAATAGAGATGAAGTAGGTTCGTACAGGTATTTAAACGAACCAAAAATATTTATGTCGTGATTAGTTTCGATAACTGGGTAATGGAACCCTAACTAGCCGCAAAATAGTTAGTAGTTAGACGTTGACTAGGCCCTTTTTTGGTAGAATATGTAAATCAATCGCACCTTTAGGAGGATTAACACCACATACTTACACTAGGCTAATAGTGGTTTTTTAATGTTGATCACAAACAAATTTAGATCCAAGTTCTGTCAATGGGATGCCTTTACTTAAGAATAATTTTGTTAAACCTTTACAAAATGAGCATAGACTTAGAAATAATAACTGGGTAGGGTATCTCAACACACCATTTTTTGCCTTTTCTTATTTGACGAAGACAATTTCCAATACTGTATTTCAATCGGGGAAGCCTTGTTATCAGCATTAACCAAAAAACCAAAGCTACCTTAATAAACCAATATTTATTCATAAACATGTTTGCTGCATTTAGCAGTTAAACCTCTGGAATCATTCAAATTCTTTATTGAACATAACGTTATCAACAAAAGCAAACAAAGACAAACAACAAACTGTTTTGTTTTTTTGGACAAAAGATATGTTGTAGTGGGATATCTAGGCCTATCCTGACATATAGATAATTTGATTCTGAGTTTGTTTAAATATTCCAACAATAATTCCTTTTCCGTAGCTTTTTAGGGACTATGTCCCTACAAGCCACTAGTTTACATTAAAATACGCAATAAGTATGACTCCGTTTTTTCTGTATGCATATAATTAATTCATGGTAATGTAAAAGTATGCGTAACGAATTTTTCACCTCACTATGATGTTTTTAGCTGTTTTACATACATTTAGCTGGTTTATATTGGTGGCTGAAAGTTACGTTTTGCTGGCTATGCCAGCTGTCATCATCATATGGGGACCGAGCAGGGGTTTACATCCCTAGGGCCGCAAAATCACTTGTTCGCCTATTTACTTAAAACATTAATGTATATTAAATGCACAAGCTGTATCCATGGCATTGCAATAGACTTGTTTTTTGTCACAGCTGCCCAGACAACTATTTATTGTTATTTTTGATTTTGCTGATTCCTCAAAATATTTTACATAAATAAGAGGGACGTTATATTGCAAAACATACTTGGGTGAAAAGTAGCGCTCGTACCACGAGCCAAAATGGGTTTGCAGCTCTCGATCGTTTCACGTTCTCGACTTCGTCCCGAACTTAAAACCCGATATCGATTCGGCAAAACCTCACTGTACGAAATATACAATTTTTTTTACGGTGGATTTAGAGACCCAAAGATTCTCACCCCGTTGCGAAGCATGGGCAGATAGTTAGTTATAAGATTATAAAGTCTTTACTGTTTTGTCTGTACATTGCATGAAGTGTTTGGTTATTTCTACGTTGTATATAATAAGAAAGCCGAAACGAGTCTTGTGTCAATATCTGTACGTTTGTTTGATTGTTACTGTCATTGTGCCTGTAACGCCAAAATTCCAATTCACGTGTCCTACATTGGGAAAACTAGAGTACCGTTCATGATCCAAATAGTTTTGTAATTGTTTGAATAAATTTGCCAAGTTTGATCAAAATATACCCATAAACAAGCAAACTACAACATTTTACAATATTCTTTATATGAATAACAAGGGAATTTTAAATTTACAATTTTTGAATTTGTCCTGTTACCAATAACCGTACAAAAACACTTTGATATACTAAATTATTTGTTTTCTAAGCTATTTAAAAAGGTCTGGATATAAATTGGGAAATTTTGTATTTTTAAGGTAACGTTTTTCTCCATTTCATATATTAGTAACAATATGTATAGTATCAAATTCAGTAATAACATTGACTACTGTATTTAAACCTTAACACAAGTGTTTATATATTCATTGAGGCTACTGGTGCTACCGCTGATGGCTTATTCATTCATAGTAGAACATTATATACTTTAAGTAAACCAACAGAAAAAGATTGTTTAAAATTTTCAAGTTCATTTTAGAACAAACTGTTTGCTCCGCCTCCCAGTTAACTGAGAATTTCAAGAAGTAGAAACATATTAAATAAATAATAAGTGAAGTTAAATATATCCCACAGTGATTTTAAAAAACATTACACAAACTTCACGGATGCCAATAAACTTCTAATAACCTTACTAGGAATTTCCTAAAACTGATATTGTACGTTGAAATAGGTTTATCTATCTATCTATTCTATTATATATTCTATTCTATTCTATACTATTATAAAGAAGATGAGGTGTCTGTGTGTGTGTTTGTATGAGCTAATCTAAAAAAATACTGATCCGACTACGCTCAAATTGCACATAAATGAAGCTACAGCTCCGAGGATACATATAGAACTATTGCCGCTTCGATATTCACCTAGGGCTTTGCCCCGTGGGCTTTCAAAAATCTGATATGAGAGATTTAAAAGTAAATATTGATTGATGGTATCCATGGTAACAAAGAACAAACCTAGTAAGTTTAAAAATGTAAACAAGCAGAACTAACTAACTGTCAAATTGATTTTGATTTCACAATTCAACACAGCTGGTTTAAACCTAACTGCACGAATATTAGAACAGAGAGGGTAAGGATTATAAATTTAAAATAATGATGTCACTAGCCTGAATGTAAACATTATTTAACATTACCTAAAGGAGCTGCCAAACCATATGTAAATGTAATTTCATTATTATAGGATTGTTTCGGTAACAGTACTTCATTTGTTTATGATCTAACTATACTGAGTCTGTTTGTTAATTATACTTAAATATACTTAATTTTGTGAAATGTTGTAATAATATTTATTTATTTTTATAATAATTCATTGTAAAAGAAATCATTTGATGGATATAGGAAATAATCAACATTCTATATTGCCTTATCAACCTAGGCCCTTATCCTGAGTTATGAGGTATATTCTTTTGATTTATTTGTTTGTAAACAGTAATATAATCCCCCTGCCCCAGCAAACCTAGACTGAGCGAATTCCCGTTTGCCTGATTATAATTTCACTAAAATATGTTAGAAAATTGCCCTATTAACATGTTTGGAACTATTGTGATAGGTTTTCGTTTACAGTGCAAACCATTAAACACATTCTTTTATTATAGGTATATGTGTGCTACACTATAGGATACCGTATAAATTAAAAGACCATATTTTCTTAATCCGTTTCCTCTCCCATCACTGCAATGATCATGTTCTACTTATATGCCAACCCCGTACGAAGGACGGGTATTCTACTAGTTATTAATAAAGTTGAGAATACTAAAGGTTCTACAAAACAAAACATTGAATAATAAAAATACATTTGTATGAAAGTAACAGATAGATTGACAAAATTGTAAAACGATCGTATAATATCTAACAATATCAAATTATTTACAGTATCACGGTTACAACTTTTAAACTACTTTTGTTATGACTCAATGTTAACCTCTTTAGGACCTTTCATTTTATGCTTTTGTTAGTGGGGACTGGTTAAAACACCACAGTAGGTTTTACAAATATGATTGTGAGATGATATTATAATCTGAACTAGATTATGCGTGTTGATAATAATATGTATTTTAATTTAAGTACTTTAATTGATTCGGTTATATGTTTACCTCATATAACATTTGAACATGGATTGAAACATTAGATGTCTTTGGAATACTCTGAGAGTGAGAAGCAAAACATAACTTTCAGCAATGATGCATCGAAATATCTACCTTTACAGACTGATTCAGAAATGTAATTGCAAAATATTTTGTCAACATGACTAAAATGTTAAAAAAATAGATGTATCAGTACGAAATAATTTAAATTATTATTTACTACACAAATTATTTGTAATGTAAAACATTGTTCACCACTCGGAGCAAAAGTATTTTATTTATGGTACTTAAATTGTTTTATAGTACGTGGCAGTATAGTATTATTAGTTTATTAGTTGCTTGTTGCACTGTTCTACACACAGCTCAAGCTCTACAACTCATTAAGTGGCATCCTGTCCACACACTGTTGATATATACTGAATTGTGGCATGGTGCCACTATTTCGAGTGTAGGCTGGCGCGAGAATTGGCAACGTAGCATTAGGAAAGTTATAGTTCCGGCGGACGGCGCGAGGCGCGCTAGCTACCTGTATGGTTTCGTGTTCCACAATTCGGTGTGTACCTGCGCTACTTAAACTCACATCAACGAGTTCAAAAATACTCAATTGTGGCATGTGATGTTTAAACGACGTAATAATGCTGGAAAACCTAAAAAATGATCGAATTAGCTGTGGCACCCTGAAAAAGGTGCCACAATTTTTGAAGGTGCCACAGTACGGCCGTGTGCCTGTGAAGGATGCCACTATTCGGTGAATACAAACACACACACACACACACACACAGACATCACTTCGAAAACCACTTTTTTGGGTCCAGGGGGACCCAAAACGAATATATCCACTCAAAACTCAAACTCGAAAATTTTGACGAAAACAATACTTTCTCCATATACTATGGTATAGGGGGAGAAAGTAAAAAGCAATTCGCATCATGCTAAAACTAAAATCAAAAGAATCCGCAAAAGAGCACTTTAAAGAAATAGGAATTATGACTGTTTTTAGCTTATACATTTATCAAATAGCCCTTTATATTAAATCAAACCATGAAAGATTGTCAAAATTGAACTCTTTTCATATGTATTCAACCAGAAAAGGTAATGAATTGGCATTTAACAGACACAATTTATCGGTTTACGAAAAAATCCCATCTTAGTGGTGTTAAATATTTCAATAGCTTGCCTGACAATTTAAAAAATATAACTAATTTTAATTCATTTAAAAAATGTTTGAAGTTATTTCTCACCAACAGACCCTTTTATAAATTAGAAGATTTTTTCCAACTTCCTGAAATTTGATTTTTTGATAGTAACAATATTCTCTGTAAGTAGTCTTAAGTTTAATATTGTGTTTTTATAACTGACTCCATTCTGTACAAAATGTGCAATATGAATAAAGTTATTTTGATTGATTGATTGATTACAGTCGTAGGCCTATTCAATTTAATTGATGTCTTACTGTTTAAGTTTTGCTTTTTCTGTCTGGATTCCAAAATGTTAGTTTGTGCTAAGAAAATTATAACGCATTTGAGTAAAACATTTGTTGAGCAAACCATCATGAAATGTTTACGCTTTATGTTGTTTATGTATCAATAGTTCGTGACGTTCGTCATATAGTAGGCCGTCATTTCGTGTCATCTTCGGACTAAGCAAATATAAATTGTTATGATAAAGTTAAGTGACACTAAAGTATATGTACTTTGCTTTGGTTAAAGCGTAGCAAATTCCCTAATTAAATTCTGCTTTTTTGTGTGTATGTCTGTTGGTAGCGCATATTACTCAATGTTGCGTACGGACAGGACAAGAGCACCTTTGATAGTGAAAATTTCAACCAGAATGTTTAATGGTTTTGAGGTAGTATTTTAACTACTTTTAACCATTGTGGAAAGTAGCTTTCAATTATAGGCCTACTTTAGGGCTATTCCTCATACATAGATCTATAAAGCTTTTTTTTACTTGAATCTGTCAGATACTGTATTTGTTTGTTCATAATAGTTTGGCCAGCATATCTGAAAATATGCAAATTAACTATTGTTCTTTATATGAAATTGAAATAGCCAGCTCATTTGTTTATGTATGATTAGCATGATTCTGCCATTGATTCGTTTGCTAATAAGAAATCCAGAAAATTGTTATGCTTTGCTATATTCGTATATTGTAATCCAAGTTTGTAGTAAATAAGTACAGAATATATGGTTTTATTATTTTACCCATATCACATTAGGTCGTTTATTTTTTGTTTAACTAACATCACATAATTTTAATTTTATTTTGTTATAATGGCAGTCAACAAAGTGGGTAGGGGCTGCCAACAAGGGTAGTCCTAGACTTATCTTCGGGGGGGGGGGGGGGGGGGTCACAGGGGAGCCTGGGGGGTATGGAATGACTTACTTGACTTAATTCCTGTTTTCCCATGAGGGACATAGGGCCGCCACAAACGCCTTGCACCGTACACAGTTCTGTGCAATCAGCTTGCGGCCTTCCTCTTTTCCTATTCCCCTGAGGATTCCATTGGAGGGCTTGGCGACTAATGGTGTTGTTTGGCCGTCTTCGCGTATGGCCAATCCAGCCAAAGTTTCTTTTCTTGATGGTCTCATTTACTGGGCTTTGGTTTGTCACTCGCAGTAATTCTTCATTGGTAATTCTTTGAGGCCAATGAATGTTCAATATCCTTTGAAGGCATTTATTGATAAAAATGCAAATTGGTGGTTATAGTCTTTGTTACTTTCCATGTTCGGCAACCACATAAGAGTACAGACTTTACATTTGTTTCAAATATTTTTAATTAAGTTTTTCTTCTTATTTGGCTTGAGCGCCAAACAGGTGCAAAGTGTGCAAAAGCTCCTGTGTGCTTTCTTTATTCTTATTGCAACATCCTCGTCCGTCCCCCTGCCTGACACAATGCTTCGGTCAACTTGTTCAATCATTTTGTCGTTCACAACTATGGGTTGGTTGTTCCAAGGGTTTATTCTCATGTCTTTTGTTCTTTCAAAATTTATTTTAAGACCTACACTAATCCCTTGGGTATGGAGATCCTCAAGTTTCTTCTTCACGTCTAAGGCTTTGTGTCATCAATCATATATATCGTCTGCAAAATCTATGTACATGAGTCTCAAGATAAGAAATAGTATCGGTGACAATAGCCATCCTTGCCTGACACCAACCCCAATTTCGAATGGATCTGAGAGTTTCCCTTAAAGTATCAACTGGAATCTGTAGCCTCTGTTAATTTCTTTAATTAAATTTTTGATCTTCTCTGGTGTTACAAAACTCTGTATTGATCTCCATATTGTTAACTCTAATTTTGATGGAGTTGAAAGCTTTTTTGAAGTCTACAATGCTTAGATAAACTGGTGCCTGGTACTCTGAGTACTGTTTAACTATTATTCTTAGAGTGTTGATAATATACAGGGTGAATAAAAAGTCAAGAACCCCCCTCTTATATTTTTCTAAATAAATATACAAAGATATCCTTTTGGTGGTCGTGCAATCTTAGAAACTTTAGGTTTTTTAAACTTTAGAGTGTTCCCCCGAAAGGATGGAATTGGGGGCAACTCCAGTGGCGGCTAGCCCATAAGGACTCTCGGACCCTCCCAACAATACATAAATAAATTACATTTTAATATTGTTCAGTTAAATTTAATTAAAATTACTTTAACGTCTACTTCAAACAATATACAACATAAATATATCAAATAATTGGATAATTCAATTCAGTAAAGACTAAATTTTGATCGTCGCTTGCTTGTCCCAATCCCAATACACAAGTCTTATGGCAGAACAACCAAACAGCGCTGAGGGTGCCATGACGTCATTCCAATGCTTTAGTATGGGCGCTTTGGGGGCAGAGTCTAAAGTTTCGCGCACACTCTTAAATCAGGGCAGCCACCACAATCTGGATATTCTGTATGACAAGCTACCCTTATGATGGGTAGAACTGATGTTGGCAAACCTGTTTGTCATAACTCAAACCATCTAATTTCTAAAACTACAAAACAACTGAGCTCAGCTAAACTCAAAATGTTATTTTGGTTTGGTGTTGATGTTTAGTGATAAATGAATAGGGATGTAGAAGTGCTGTTCGTGGGTGTTAAGTAAAATACTTAGCATTTTAAGTAAATATGAAGTGCTGGACATTCATATTTTATGTCCAGGGCTTGCTATGGCATTATTTCTTAGGGCAGCTCTCCGATCATAGATGGGGTTTTTATTCTTCAAAAAAAGGCCATAAGAGTTTTAACTGACACTGCACCTCGTACTTCTTGTCGTCCTCTGTTTGTACATTTGAAACTATTAACAATTCATGCTGTGTATATATATCAACTATGTATATTTGTTAAAAAACACTTGACCTCATTCTCATCAAAAAATCACCAACATCCATATAACACTCAACATAGAAATACTCTTCAGTTCCCTATCCATAGAACAGTTATTTATGAGAAAGCTCCTTTGTATATGGGTAGGAAGCTATTCAACCACCTCCCTAACCAAATCAAATCGACAGAAAAGATGGATATTTTTAAAAAACTACTTAGGGAACATTTGGAACTACTCTGTCCTTATTCATTTGATGAATTTTTTTTGTAACAAACTCTTTTTGTTATATTTTTATCTTCTGACCTTATTTTTTAATATATTACTAACTACAATGAAATAAAATATATAATATCATGTATTTTGTTGTGAAAAACTGACGTGTCATATGTTTACTGGTGATGTATCACAATTAAATGTAAATTCTATGTGACAAATCAACATTTCATTTCATTTCATAACACTGTATACTTTATTAAATTGACTTCACATCCAGTTTAGTTAAAGGTAGGCCCTGCATTTCTGGTTGATTAATATAATTGAAGTACAATATGTTTTTAGGTTACTGGTATAAGTTTAAATGTTTTCGTAAGCTGTTTTACTTTTTTGGCCTTCTATTCCTTAATACCTTTACCTTATATATTTGACTAGCTGTACCCGCGGGCTTTGCCCCGTTTAACTTCATAAGTGAGCTCGTTCGCATGGCTCAATTACGTCCTGGTTGAAGTTCGTTCGCTACGCTCACTCACCTATAGGTTGGAGCTCGTTCGCTGCGCTCACTTGCCTTCAGGTTAGCTCGTTTGCTACGCTAACTCGCCTCCAGGTTGAAGTTCGTTCGCTACGCTCACTCACCTTTTGTTTGCTAATTAGCTGTAGTCATAAATTTAAAAAATAGTGCTGCACCCTGTTGGTAATCCTTGTAACTTAAATGCTATTGCACATCATAGAAAAGAACCAACTTGTTTAATTGAAACAGCTGTTAATATTCATTAATTCCATTTAAATATGAGTACTCATAAGGTTAACATGGGAAACTCCAGAGCCACTGGGGCGGAGCCCGAGAGTCCGATCAGAATAAAAATAGCTTAGTTTTCCTATTTAATTCCTAAAGAATCAGTGTACCAAATTTCAGCCTCCTAGGTAAATGGGAAGTGGGAGAATTAGTGATGAGTGAGTGAGTGAGTGAGTGTGTCAGTGAGGGCTTTGCCTTTTATATATTTAGATAGAATATTATCATTATTTTGGTAATGATATTTTCAGGACAGACCCATTTGCAGACACTGTAATTAAGTTAAATACAATAGGAGCCTTGGAAACAAGTTTAAATATAACTTTTTGGGGGACACTCAAAATTTTCAAAATCATAAAATGAAACTTCCTGTCAAGGCTGCATGACCATCCAAAGGATAACTCTGTAATATTGACTTAGGAACAAATTAGAGGGAGGGAAATTACTTTTTATAACACAAGAAAATAAATTAACAGTAACGTCATGGAACTTTTGACGGACTACCATTTTGGATAGAGAAGAGATAGCGAACTCTGGTTTTCACCATTCTTTAAGTTTTTGTAGAGGTGTCACTTGATGGGGGTTTACATTTAACATTTTTGAGTTGCCCCCCAATTCCCCTTTTTTGGGGGGACACTCAAAAATAAAATCATAAAATGAAACTTCCTGCTAAGATTGCATGACCACCAGAAGGATATCTCTGTATATTCTACTTAGAAAAATATTAGAGAGTGGGGTCTTGACTTTTTATTCACCTGTATAAACAAGAATTATCTTTTCTGATCCCTCTTTGTTCTCTCCAAAGAATACAGAATACCCCCCCATATATGAGGGGGTCCGGGGTTAAAAATATGAAAACAATGTGCTTAAATGATCAATCTTTAAGCTACTTTGAGACATACAAAATTAAATCCACCTAGCTTAGTGTGTACCAGCTTCCCAGTTTATTTCAAGGTTGAAGAAATGTTGAAAAAAATAATATGCAACATGAAGTTTTTGCATTATTAAGACTTCTGGAATTTTATTAACTTGTGGTTTTAACAACGAAGTACCACAAAAATACAACACATTCAGTTATTTTTTTTTTAATCATAGAATTAATGTTTTTGTAATGGACTGTTGCATCAAGGTTCTACCTATTTCCCAAGCATTTTTGATTTGCTAAAATACCATTTCAACTGGTGCCAATATGCATTGCAAACGGAAAATGTATTCCAAAATCAGACCAAGATTTTGCACCAGAACTTATTTAATCGAAGAAGTGTTTTAGAACTAGTACCCAAAACTGCTGCATTATACAGGGTGGAGCAGAGAAACGGGGAATTTTGAAGTTGTTGGTACACCTGTAAGTCTCATAGGAATGGGATACGGAAGTCATGACGCCAAGTAGTAACGGAGATTTAGTTGAGATGGAGCAGTGGAGTGGTGCGGAGTGTGTAGTTGCCTTGAGAGCGTACTACAAAAATGGCGACAGTGCAACAGCTGCACGAGTGTTACGACGTTATTATATTCCTCCCCGTGGTTGAGTTCCTTGTTCACATGCAATATCAACATGGGTTCAGAATTTTGAAGAGACTGGTTTGGCCTTAAAGAGAAACCTGGGCGTAGTGACTGTCTGAAACCCAGAAAACGTTGATGCAGTGCGAGTCGCAGTTGGAAAGGGGTCTGTCGTTCTGTACAAAAAATTGCCACATCATTGCAACTTGAACGAGTGTGCAAAGAATATTGCACTTTCATCCTTACAAGCTTCAGATTGTTCTAGTTCTAAAATCAAATGACGGTGAGTTACGCTTAGCTTTTCGTCAACAGCTAATGACTAAAATCAATGACAACACAAACTTCCTTGAAAATGTTTGGATGATCTTTCCCTTGTTTTATTTAGGTTTGAGTTTGTATTCATTCTACCATTTACACCAAGTGTAGCGTATGGACTTCGATAAATTTGTTTGTACAAATTAAAATACAAATTGTTTAAGTTCCCTTCTAATACATAATAGTTTATCTGTAAAAAAACTATTTTTGGGGGGGAGGTCACGACCCCCTTGACAGCTAACTAGGTTCTTGCCTCCCCGCACCCTAGGAAAATCTCTAGATACGGCACAGAACAGTACAAGCTGAAGCAATGGCGACCATACAAAGTAGGTATTTTAAGCCAAGTATGAATGGAGATGAGTTGTGCGATCTTGTAGTCTTGTTAGTGACTAAGGCCGACATATTCCTTAGACACAGCTGTTAATCAATAGCCCATACAGCTAATGGCAACTAAGGGACCTACAGTTTATAGTGGAATCCGAACCACATTTTTGCCTTGGTATATACGAATTGGTCAATTATGAGGATAGTACTGCGGATAGTCGTAGTTCTCACTCGTGCGGACGTTAATCCACACCAGGGAGTATTGCATCCACAGTGCATGCCTATATATATCCACAATTCGTGACCTACTAGTAGCTGGATTACAGGACGACGCCACCCGTCCCAGTCACATCAAAATACTGTAGCCGATTGAGGCTTTGGCACGGACAGTGTTTATGTCCCTAAAGCTATTTAGTTTCAAACTATGAATACTTCATTCGACCATTCTTACAGTAATGGCCACCAAAATCAAATTTGGTAAGTACAGCATTAAACTTTCTGAGGTCTGAGGTAAACTAAATTCAAAAGATAGACTATGAAGCGTGGCTCGTGTGAACAGGTATTCCCTTTACCACCCATTCGGGCTCCGCCCTATTGGCTCAGGAGTTTCCCATGTTTACCTTATGAGTACTCATATTTAAAAGGCAATAAAGGATCTTAACAGCGGTTTCAACTAAATAAGTTGATTCTAAGATGTTCAATAAGCATAAAAACTTTACAAGGTTTACCAACATGGGTGCAGCACTATAATTGTTTTGTTTGAATTTATGACAGCAGCTAATTTGAACCAAGCAGAAACAAAAAAGCTGTGATACACAATGAACTGTCAAAGTAGGATTCTTTTATGTGTAAATTATAAACATGTGCCGAGTTTGGTTTTCTCACTGCCACAAGTTATAAAGTTAACTGGGGGTGTCCAGAATTTATCTTGCTTACTCATCTTAAATAATTAAAATGGCTGCCATTTTGATTAGGGGTGTGATATTGACCTCTAGATTGCGCCATTCAATTTCTCTTGATAAACCCTTTAAAATGAGGGGTCTTATGATAGGTGTTTACATTTGAAATTTGGGGCTGACCCCAAAATACCCCATTTTTGGGTCTGGGGCAAAGCTGTAACTTTGATGAAAAAGTGCAATTTCTTATGTTGTAAATATGTGCCAAGTTTGGTTTTCCTACTGCAACGCGTTAAAAAGTAAACTGGGGGGTTCCAGACTTTTGCCTAACTCTGTATGATGAGTTGGGATTATTTCATTTTTATGTTTGTTTCCTAATACACGATACAATATTTTGCAGATTGTGCAATCATTTTAAAAAAAACTTTATTCACTCGACGTATTGCAAAATCTAATTTTTGTTTTTAATACCGTATAGCTAGCCCATGAGCTCAGTATTATTGTGCATTGTGAAAAATTGTGCATTAATATTGTTGTGTATGGGAACAGGGTGCACAGTGTTCCGTCAAAATAAAAGTTAAGGACAGTTTCAGGTTTTCTAGGTTCAACATTCATACAAAAATCTTGCTGCTCAAAACAGTTAAACCTTATACCTGCTAGTACTTACTAAAAACCCTTCGGCGAATATTCTGAAAATTTCTCACATTCGCAGTGAAATTTGTGATTATATCTTTCAATCAAGACAAAATTTAGAATGATTTCCCAAGGTTGCGGCAAATCCGTGTTGATTTCCTGTGATCTAGCAACATGTGTGATTATTACCCGCGATCGCGGCAACACCCTTGTCGCGATGTCGAATATATGTGATCGTCACCGATAATGAACCATTGTCACATATCTTTCATCCAGGACGTGCCTGCCTTGAATGACATCATCTCGCTTATTGTGTTATTCTTCATTCCTCAGTGGTCTTGACTATACAGTTCAATGCAAGGAAGGGAAAGACAATGAAAACATAGACTGTTTGTCTCGAAGCCCAGTTCACTCATAAATTTAATCTGAACTAACATTTGACAAAGAAGTAAACACAATCAATGCAGAAACCTTACTTCAAATCTTCAGCACAGTGATAACCGCAGAAACAATCAAAGAAGAAAATACCCCCGCTGCAGCAAACCTGCTGACTAAGCGAATTTCCATTTGTCTGAATTGATTTTCAGGTAAATATATTTTAATAACATTAGGTTTAACGAGTACCTAGGTTTGCTGCTACAAGGAAACTAATAAAGTGTGTTTTTGAGTAAAATATTGATAGCTTAGTACAAAATAAATAAATTTGCCAAGTTTGGTCAAAATATATCCATAAACAAGCAAACTACATTTGACAATATTATCCATATAAATAACATGGGAATTTTAAATTTACAATTTTTTTAATTTCTCCGTTAATAATAATTGAACGAAAATACTTTTATATACTAAATTATTTGTTTTTTAAAGCTCTATAAAAAGGTCAAAAGAGAAATTGGGAAATTTTGAGTTTTGAGGGTCAAAAGTGAGAAAAACCAATTTTTACCCCATAAAACCCCCCGTAAAGCCCCGTTCCCATGGTCCGATCATGCTGGTTCGCGAACTCATTCAAGTTTATCCCACTTTACACCTTTAAGGGGAGCAGTGTGCGAATACCACTCCCATGTTATTCTTATGGGAAAACATGTGATTAGATAGGTACATTTATTTTTAAAACCGTTAGAGATATTGACTTAAATTTTTTTATATTCATTCCTTAGATTGTTTTCTATGATTTCATGCTATATAAACAAGAAATTAGGTATAGTTTTTAAAATATAAAATTTAATAAAAATTACTAATTTTTAATTGTTTTTTTTTTATAATAAACAATTTATTTTTAAAGTAAAATTAATGGTAACATTCTAAAAATGCATAAAATTATTCACCATGGTAACAGGAAGTATTGTGTAAAATTTGGGCTTGATTAGTTAAGTAGTTTTCTTTAGAATGGTACCTAAACTTATTAAAACTAACTTTCGGAAATTCACATTTGAACCCTTGAAGGGCAGGCTCGGTAAAATCCAGAAGGGCCCTCTTTCAAAAATCCGGGAAAATTATTTTTATTTACAATATTAGACTATGGGTACTCAAATTGTTCAGTTTTTTATCCTAAATGCAAATATGCAGTTTGATTGAAGATAATACTATGACAAGCTTAGTAAATCAGGAAAACCCGGGAAAATGGGTAGTTTCCTTAATTTATCTTAAAGGAGGATTAAAGATTCCTTCTTATGTAAGAAAATATCCAAGTATAAAGTGTTATATATTTTCTTAAACAGCACAAAATACACAATATTTTGTCATCATTTAATAAAAGTTAATTTTTTGAGCATTTTCACGCACTGCTCCCCTTAAACCAAATTTCATCAAAATCAAACAAAAATTACTCAAGTTATCGCGTTCACGGACGTATATATATAAATAAATCTATATATATATATATATTTACATATATAAAAATTTGAACGCATGGTGTTTTTGGCCTCTGGGGACATCAAAATGAAAAAGTAAATCGGTCCCGGGTCTAGGTCTTACCGTGCCACCTACGGTAATAGCTACTTCCCTATAGGGAAATTCGCTAAAACAAAAGACCCTGAGCTACAAGTTCTGTTGCATGAACTGAAAAATAGTAGCAAAGATAGCCCTTTAAACATGATCTCAGACAACATACTTTTCAGATCAGATTGAGTCGTAATTCCCAAACGTCTTCGAAATCTAATTCTATATGAGCTTCATGAATCACACCTCGGGATTACTAAAATGAAACAGCTAGCTAGAAAATATGTATATTGGGAAGGTATGGACAAAGAAATAGAAAGACTAGTGAAAAGCTGTGAAGCTTGTGCTAAAGTTCGTCACAACCCACCAAAAGCTCTGGTACATCCGTGGGATCAGCCCGATGATAACTGGGAAAGAGTGCATATTGATTATGCCGGTCCATTGGATGGAAATTATTTCCTCATGTGTGTAGATGCAAAATCAAAGTGGGCAGAAGTTCGCATTCTTCGAAATACTCCTTCCTCAGCAACGACGATGAACCTACTTGAACACATTTTCTCGGTCCATAGGTACCCCTCGTTCTTGGTCTCGGACAAGAACGAAAAAAAGATTTACTGCTCCTAACCATCCTGCAACAAATAGCCTGGTGGAACGAAACATACAAACTTTAAAGAGAAGACTTATTGCTGCTGCCGATGATCCAACCCCAATTACCACAAAGCTACAAAACATAATGTTCAGATATCAAGCAACACTTTTGGCATAAGGCAAGACTTTAGCAGAGTTGTATTTGAACAGGAAGATTCGGATTAGACTTGACACACTTCTCCCTAAACCAAAGGCAAAACTTCCATCAAAATCAGTTGCTCCTCTTCGCATTCGCTCTCTTAAAGTGGGGGGAGAGGATTCAAGCAAGAGTTCATTTGGGAAATAAAGACATATGGCAGTTTGGTACAGTCAAGAGAAAATTAGGACAATACCATTACATTGTTAAATTGGATTCTGGACGAAGTTTAAAACGTGTACCGATGGTAGTTAGTTTTAATTTGAAATAAACAAAACAAAATCAAATTATTTAACCATTGGCTAGATTAAGATTAAGAAAGAGTGTCCAGCAGTTTAAAAGATTTAGTTTGTAGGGTTGGTAGTGGTGATTGATAACCCATTTCAAGTTTTGTCAGTTAAGTTCACTGGAAATATGGTCTACAAATATGTGGTTGCTGTAGAAATTGTAAGTAGATTTAATATTGTTTAAAAATAAGATTTTAGGAGATTTATTGTATATAGCCTTTGTAGAAATCATTTTTGGGTAAAAGATGTAAAGTAAAGAATAGTTTTCAAATCAATTTTAATGCATTTTACAAGAAAAGAAAACAAGTAAGGTTTATACAGACCTGTTGAGTTTTGTTCTAGGAGAAGCACATTTTCACAAGGAGTTGTAAGGATCTTAAATCCACTTTTAATTATTAGAATTTGTAGAGAATAGTTTTTATCTGTTTTGTGTGTTGTTTTCAGACAGATATCAACCACTTCTTGTTCACCTTCTTATGATTGGTCCAGTAGCTTATGTACCACTTCTAGTTGCTTTGCATGGTATCTGCTAGTGCCAGTTCTGACCATTAAACCAGTGTCTCTGTTTAAAGTAAGATCTTTCCAGTATTTTTATTATTTAGTACAAGTTTTGGAAGTAATAAGAGTATATTTGATTTTATTGGGAAAGTGTATTTTGTGATATTTGAGAACCATAAAATATATATATTTTTGCCCTATTTAGTCTTTTAATTTATCTCACTTCTACTACCAGCATAAATTAGATTCATCCTAAATTGAAGTATACTACCTAATTGGCTATATGTTTGGGGTATAAACGGCACATAAGTCAACTGATTTCGACTCTTGTATCCAAGAAGAAAGTTACCTTTACTACACACAACGAACAAGATAGTTCTGTTGTTCCAAGACGGATACCTATTATAGACTGTCAAGCACCACCACAAAAGATCCATCAAGAATCTGAATCTGATACTAATCATCCAAAAGAATTAGATAATAATCTAAGAGAAGAAAATCTAACCATCAAGCTACAGAACCAGGCAAACAAAAAATAAATAAATCAACTCGTCCTTCCAGACAACGCAAGGTTCCATCCTATTTTAAGGACTTTGCTCACCAGTGATTAAGTGGGGGAGAATGTTATGAAACATATGAAGCTAATTGTCACCATAGCAACCTGTTATGTTTATTATTCAATGATGTTTACTTTCTATTCTGTATTAACCCTTAGAGTGCCAGGCGAGAAATAAAAGTAACGCTCAAAAAATGCCGATGATTTTTCCCGAAGGTCGCGCTAAAAATGCCTAGCGCGATCTGGCGATTCTTAGGTTAAAATTTTGTAAAAATCAAATTTTCGATATTTCGACCAACGAAAATCGATGTATCGCATCTAGTAACTTTCAACTCAATGTTAATATATGGGTTAAAAGAATCCGAGTATCCATTCGGTTGTTATGACAACTGTTCGATCATTACGAAACGTCCGGTCAGCCGGACGTTGGCACTTTTGGCTCGTTCTAAAAACGTCCGGTCGGCCGGACGTCGGCACTTTTGGCTCGTTTTAAAAACGTCCGGTTCCCCGGACGTTGGCACTCAAAGGGTTAATACAACATAGTTTACTTTTATATCAACACTCTGTCTTTAACTATTCAAATATTCCAATCGAGTCATCTCAGAAACCATCCTTAAAGAGCCTGTTAAGATTCCTGGTGCCATATTGGGGCAGTCTCATTATAGCTTTTCCACATCAAGAATCAAGAAGTTAATTACAACAAAACATCCCCAATCAGTACAACATTTATTTACTTTCTCTACCTAAAAAAATAACAAAAATAGGGAGTGTTGCATGACGTCCAAGTGCCACGACATCCAAAACATAATTTTTTAGTTAGTTGTTGCACGACATCCAATACAAAATATTTGACTGTTGCACAATGTCCAAGTGCCACAACGTCTAAAAGTACAGTAACTTCAAAAAATATAGTCTATCTATAAGCTTTGGACGTCATGAGATTGGATGTTGTGCAACTTATACACTTATACTTAAGTATGCACTTTATACTTTTGAAAAACTTATCATTAGCACCAAGGCAAAAGCTCTGTTAAGCCAGTTGCATGACGTCCAATAACTCAGCACTGTAGCATGACGTCCAAAGCTCCTGCATACGGAGCATGGTTAGATTAGGTTAGTATCCAATAAAGACGGTAAAACAGTACTCACAGTGTGCATGCGCTTTGGACGTTGTGCAACTGCTACTTTTTTCAAAGAATATAAAGTGTACTGTTACACGACGACCAATCCCATAACGTCCAATGCTTGTAGAAAGACTATGTTTTTTGCAGTTACTGTACGTTTGGACGTCGTGCAACAGCTCAAAAACTATATTTTGGACGTCGTGACACTGAATAACATTATTGGACGTCGTGGCACTTGGACACCATGCAATGCATCCCAAAAATATCACCCTACCAAACCACAGCTAAACAATAGTTCAAGCTCCAATACCTGTAGTATTGATGTGTCTGACTTAAAATTATTAAAGTTCAAGTTTTGGTTTTGAGTTTCAATTGGTCAAAGGCCTTCTGTCATTAGTTGTATATTTTAAATAAAATGTCAAATTTCTGTTTAGCTGACGGCTTTTTTAGGGAGAGATCAGAGGGAGATTCCTGTATTTCAATTCACAACTCTCTATCATTTATTGTTCGAGATGATCTCGCTGTATTTAACAAAGAATTCTTGTTTGAGGGCTCCTTTGTACAAATAATCTCATTAAATCTACTAATTGTTTCAGTCTACAGGATTCTACGGAATAAAATTTTCAAATGATTTTTTTAAAAATTAGACAGCTTTTTGAGGTTTGTAGCATTAAAAAATAAAAACCTAAAAATTGTATTAGCCTCTGATTTTAATGTAAATTTACTAAAAAAGGATACAAATTCAAGTAGGTTTTGTAACATTGTAAAAAAATATGGTTTTTATATTCACTGCAAAGAGGCAACTAGAATTACTCCCAACACAGCTATTTGCATTGACAATTTTCTTACGAGCAAAAACTTCTATGGGTCCTTGATTCACAATATTAAGCATGATCTTTCGGACCATAATGTTCTAATTATGTCTCTTCCTAAATTCCCTAATAAAGTAAAAGCTCCCAGAATTTATAGAAGATTTTTTTCAACAGACAACTCAGAGAAATTTTTGAACATACTACAGTAGAACCTTGATAACAAGACTCTCATGGGGATTATAAAATAAGTCTGGTTATCAAGGTTGACTTCTTATTGAGGTTTGCAATAACATGTGTTTAGAGGTAGATAAATTCAAGGGATTTGAAAAATACACTTGTTATCAAGAAAGACTTGTTATCGAGGGTCTTCTTATCGAGGTTCCACTGTACATCAAAAGCTATATAGTTTTACACTTTTAGAATCATGCAATAGTAGTTATGATGGTTTTCTAAATTTATTTCTGACATCCATGCATGAGTGTTTTCCATTAAAACTATTCATAGAAAGGAAAGAATCCAAGGCTTTATGGGTCAACGATGAAATAATGAGGTTAGCTCATAAGAAGAGGCTATTACATGTTAAATTTAAGGAATTTAATGATGAAAATTCAAAGTTAAAATACAAAAAAATGTATGAATGTGTGAATTTAAAGCTTTAGTAAATAAGAGTAAAAGAACAGAAAACAATAATTTCATTGTCAATGCAAGAAATAGAATGAGGGCCACCTGGTCTGTAGTCAAGAAAGAAATAGGAATTGAAAAAGACAACAAATTTGTAGATGTGCAATTAGAAGTTGAGGGTAGTTTGTTAGATGATCCAGGGGTCATAGCATCTTGCTTCAACAATCACTTTATAAACACAGTAGATATTTTAAATGTCCCGGCCCCGTCTTTCACAGACATCAAATCCCCATCAGCTTTGTCATTTCCAGTGTTGATGCACCTTTGCCCAACACAGGGCTCAGAAATAGGCAAAATTATACAGAGCCTAAGCAATTCTGGCTCTGTTGGTTGGGATGAGGCTCCAAGGAGGTTAATTAAACTGTCCCAACACTTAATAGCCCCGGTCATTAGCTTAATATTTAACCAATGTTTTTTGTCAGGTCAATTTCCTGATAAACATAAACTATCAGAAGTAAAACCAATTTTTAAGAAAGGAAAAAGAACAGATATTAATAATTACAGACCAATCTATATTTTAAGCAACTTTGCAAAAATCTTTGAAAAAGCAAGTAATTTCCGCTTGACAAATTACCGGTACTTAGAACAGAACAATCTATATTCACAATCACAATTTGGATTCAGGAAAAATAAATCAACCACAAAGGCATTAACTAAATTTGTCAACATGGTCTCTGAGGCGCTGGATGAGGGGCAGAGTACTGCTGGGGTGTTCTGTGACTTATCCAGGGCATTCGACTGTGTTGACCACAAACTAATTATTGGCAAACTGAAGAAAGTAGGGATTGTTGGTCAGGTATTGCAACTTCTTTCAAACTACCTAGCAAATAGAAAGCAACGCACAGTAGTTTATAAAGATGGCCACAAGTTCTTGTCCGGATGGAATAACATCAGGTACGGTATTCCTCAAGGTTCCATCCTGGGGCCAACACTAGCCTATTCTTAATATTTTTTAATGATATAGACTGTAATATATCAGGCGAACTCTTCTTGTATGCAGATGACCCAAATGTTAAAAAGCCCCAAAAATACATCAATTGGAAATCATTGTTCAGAAATCAATAAAAGAACTAGAGGAATGGTTCTCTCAAAATGGACTACTGTTAAATAATTCAAAAACACAAATTATGCAATTTAAGGGGGACAACTCTTCAAATTCATTAAATAGCAGCCTATTAATCCCGACAGATTCACACAAAGTATTAGGAATACATATTGATTCAAAATTAAATTGGGGAGATCATATTCAATATCTAACAAAAAGAATACTTTCTTTTCGCTATGCAATAAGTGTTACAATTTATGCAACATCTCTGGAAGTATGTAAATTAGTATATTGTGCCTATATTGATTCTATAATAAGGTATGGTATAGTACTCTGGGGATCCAGTCCCAAAATAAAAAAAAAACGTCTTAACCTCATTTTAAAAGATTAGGGATTTTAACCATCACAAGTATGTACATTTTTGAAATTATTAAGCTATTAATTAACAACAAGCTGCTATACCCGTGAGCAACGGGAAGAAAATGTGACCTAGAGAGCTATTAAAGTAATTCTGATGTGTTTTAAAATACGGCAACTCTATGATTTAGTTTGAAAATATAAACCGATTTAAAAGTTTAAAACTGACCTACTTACTTTCAAACTCCTACTTTTTATGTTAATAGTTCCAAAGGTATATGACAACATACCTTAGTGTAGCAACAGCATCAATTGCTTCATATTGATGCTTCACGAATGACATGTTTTACCATTATTCTTCAACTTTAGTCAAGCCTCTTTACATGTAGCTTACTATATAAATTACAAAATGAAACTTTGAGCAATACTTTACAAAACGTATACAACCTTTCTTTAAAACCAAACATAACCCTCCTAAATCTACATAAAGCAAACAAATCACAAACATCTTTTTCGAGTAAATAAACAAACACCAGTTCATTGTACTGACCAGCTGTTTCATTAACTAAATTAAATTAAATCATGTAAACTTTGGAAGCATGCCAGGCGTAGCCCTTTGGAAATCAGCCTGTGGGCAGAGCCCTTAGGAAATTCGTCCATATCAATACTTTTCGGCAAATCTACACACTCTAAGCTTCATTTTGATGTGACATATGCCTATATTATTATTTGGTAAATGGCCTTAACCGTTTACATAAAATTTTATTTCATCACTTTAATAATATAATAGATATAGATAATTTCGAAGAGTTCAAATATACACATAATTATTCCACACGTCAGAAACATTTATATCAATTCCCAATACATAGACTAACTCTTTTTGAACGTACACCGAAATACATGGCTATAAAAATTTTTAATAAACTACCAAAAAGAATCACCAACAATCCAAAACACATACTCCTAGAAAAATTACACCAGTTATTAATTGAAAAGGCATGTTATAAAATAGAAGATTTCTATTCTGATGTTTTCTAAACGGACAAGAATTATTTTAATTTTGTAAACTAAATTCACGTTGAATACATACCTGATGGCTTTCATTAATTTTAGCAGGATTTTATCTTATTTGTTGTTTTTTATAATGGTAACTTTTACTTGATGTCAGTACATAGTAATAATTTTGAGTTGTGTGAATTTATTAGTTATAGTATTTTTTAAATTTTTATTATGACGACACTCCTATCTTTGTACGTTGTACTTTGTAAGATTTTATGAGTGAATAAAGAATTTGAATTTGTCTATCTTTACAAGTGATGTTATACAGTAAATACAAACACCATTAATTTACTTTTTCCCTTTCTGCTCTCAAAATACTACAAATATCCATCAATCTTCTTATAAGAAAACAAGTGCAACACATTTGGTATTCTATTACAGAATTCGTTAAGATAAATTACCATTTTAATTTCAATTTAAACCCTCCATTACACGCACAGCAAACTCAGAGTCCGCATATTCAAAAAAGAGCACCGAAATAAGTGAATCCGCGAGCCAATTACATGGCGCGCCATCTACCTTCCACCACTACTTTTCCAAGGGCAATAGCCGTCTTAGCGTCAGTTGGCCCTGAGCTACAAGGGTGTAAAGTTAGGTGCGGACTCTCACACCGCAGTACGTGTTCTGTGAAGAGCGGATTATTACTTCGCGACGTCGATTTGTCGAACACACATTGCTGACTACTGCATTATGTAAGTATTTTATTTTTATATATATAAAACTGTAAATATTTTTAATATGAGTAGAAGTATTATAAATCCCCTTTTTATCTAAAAGAGATAAATCTAAAACAAGTGAATTAACCCTTTAACAAAAATTCTTTGTTTGTATAAAATAATAAACTGTATGATAAAAAATAAATAAAATAATTCATAAATTGAAATATATATGTAAATTTTGTGTTTAAAAATATTTGATTTGGCTAGCAGTCAACCAGCTGATTTTTTCAGAGGCAAAGTTAAACGACAATGTTTATACACAACATTTGTAGTTGTAAACATGAATAAAATGTCTATTTATTTGGCTAAACCTACAAGTAGGTCGAAATAGACATGGGCGTCCAACCTTCCTAAGGGGGGGGGGGGCTGAGGGAGGGGTACAGAATAAACCCCAGTAAAAATGGTGGTCTTAAGAGTACTCCAAAAATATAATGCAAATTTTGATTAATATGTTTGTTTATACGCTTTTTTAAACCTTTGTCAATTTATATTTGTTGCATTGTTTTTAAAATTTAAAAACATACTACAGTGGCCACTGGGATAGTGTGAATTGTTTAACGTTTATGTATTGCTTCACAATCTGAAAAAATCTGTTATTTTGGACAGAACTCCTGGAAAAATTCACTAATTTTTCAGAAAAAAATGGCTTTCCTGGTTGTGATTCCTAGTCCCCAAGTGTACCTTGTACTGGGAGTCTGCCAAAAGCCTACTCCATATTTTTGGGTCTGGTCAGACCAACAGTTGGCACGAGAGATCAGTATGGGAAGAAAATGTTTGTCGGGCCAAGCTTGGATCGAGTCAAGCAGAACTGAGAACAAAAGTCTGTGACCACGGAGAGCGATTATGAAGATGTATGATCAAAAATTAACGATTTTACCGTGATCGTGGGAGACGATGTCCAAGATTTTTTACCTTGGAAGATTGGCATGATTTTGTCAAGACCGCAGATGATGTTCCTGATTTCACCGTGACCACTGAAGACGCTCATGATTTCCCCAAGGCAAGTGAAGATGTACAAAATTTTTGCAGTGACAGCAGAAGATGTTCTTGATTTTACTGTGGCCGTGGAAGATGTTTACTGTTTCTCCGAGATCGTGGATTATTTTCATAATTTCCCTATGACCACGGAAGATGTTCTCGATGTTGCTGTGACTTTGGAAGATGTTCTTGATTTTCTTGTGACCTCGGAAATTGTTAACAATTTTGCCGTGACCACTGATGGTGTTTAATTTTACTGTGACCGCAAATTAAAACAGGTTTCCCAGTGCAAGTTAAAAATGACCGCGTAGTTCCTGATTCAACATACAGTACTTACACAAACTTCCCGGAATTCTCAGTCTGTCTGTATGGTCACCCTGGTAGGGTCTCAAAGGGGGGGCTTGAGCCCATTCATGCGCATATGGATGGACGCCCACTAAAATAGAAATTATTTTAGTTTGCCCTAGTAGAGTTATTTTTAGCAATAATAGGCCTACTGCCCCACAGGTTAGTGATAGTCAAAACGAGACATTTAGAAACTTGTAACCACAACCTTAAAAATCAAGTTGAGAATCTCCAATTTCAAAACCTAAACGCAAAACTATTATTTAGCTTGGTTTTGTTTAGGTTAGGGCCACACTTGGCGACTTTACGCAGCGACAATGAATGAAAGTGTGTAACATTAAATTAAACAGAGGCGGCCACACTAAGCGACTTGTGACCAGCGACCACCGGCGACAGAATAAACGTGACTAGGTGTGCGGTCTCTGGTCCGCCAATTGAGCAGAGTGAACAACAAGGAGGTTTGAAAATACCCCCACTGCAGCAAACCTGTAGACTAGGAGTTATGACTCGGGTTAAATCACAAGAACTTTTACAATAATTAACAAACTGATTAATTCTGATAGTTTACTATTAAACTATTAATATTTTGAACATTTCATTTTCTTTATCAAAATTAATGTGTACAGTAATTTTATTTAACCCAACCATAGACAAAAAGAATTAAATATAGACTGTCAGCCGTGCTGTGGTTACCATAGGTTCTGGCACACACCGCTGGGAGCGCCGTGTAGTTACTTAGCACGTAGGCCGTAACTACATGGCGCTCCCAGCGGTGTGCACCAGAATCTATGGTAACCACAGCACAGCTGACAAATTCTTTGTGTCTATGATTCAACTGACTGACTGGTTCTTCTTATTGTTTTAAAGAAAATAAATAATTAAAACATCTGTTTACAACAACACAAAGGTAACATAATTAATTACGAGTTCTAATAATTAATGATTAATTTTAAGTGTACTATATTTTTTTTTTTTATAGAAGAGGTTGGCGGCCACTTTTAACCTTGCATTTGCCCATCCACATAGACTATTTGCCTGTGTGTGGAATATATCACACAAAGCAATGAGTGAGCCGGCACATTACAAAGGTGAACTGTACTGATAAAATTTTTGTGGCAGTGACCAGGATCCGAACCCACAACATTGTTGCCTTGGGCCGAAGTCTGTGACGCTACCAACTAACCACTCTAAAACATTACTCAATTTATAATATCCCTCCTAACTGTTATAAAATTTTTGAACAAAACTATTATTTACATATTTCTTTGAAGTTTATACGTCTAATTAACTTAATTTTTCTGATTGATTTAAATATATTTTTTCCCTTTGAGGCGATCGGAGTTTTCATAATTTAATTCTTTACTAACTTCCAATTTATTCCTAACTTATAGTCCAACCTTAATTCATTAACTTTATCAAAGTAACACTCAGTGAGTAGAAGGTATACATTACTTCTCATACGGATTGTCCAAATGTGCAGGAGCAAGTGTCCAGGAATGATGTTCTTGTAGTTGTATCAAGTGAGCTGTAGACTAGGGCACAACTCTGTAGACGAGTATGGATCTAGTCACAGTGTTGATGTGCTACTAGTGCCATACTCGTCCACTGGGAGAGCCACATCAGCCAACTCTGCTGCTTCTCAATCCGCAGCCTCTGACCTAGCTCTATTGTTGAGTGTGGATCTAGTCATGACCAAAAACACATGCACTGAAACCCACACCCAACCACAGCTCTGGGTCGACTTTGTAGACAACATTCTACCTTGTACCAAGCTTATTGGCCTACAGCTTGGTCTATAAAGAAATTACAAAACTCAAAACATAACTATTCTGATACAACAAAACTCCAACTATCCGGATCAACTGGAACTGGACTCAATAAAAAAATCTGAATGATTGCATTTTGTAGAAAAAATATAACAAGACAGTGGCACTAGGCAGATGATTCACTGGCCGCCTATCGGTACGACACTGCAATAAAATTGCCATGTGATGGAAACAATTGGCACTCGTGTAGGTAATGGTCTACCTACTGCAAACTGCAAATACCCACGCCACAGCAACCTGCAGACTAAGAGAATTTCCATTTGCCTGATTGAATTTACCCTTAAATGCCTCCTTAAAAATATTACATTTATTCCCTATTTAAATAGAATTAGTTTAACGAGTACATTTTCAAAATCTAATCAAAATATGTTCATAAACATGCAAACAACAACACAGTTGACTTATTCTCCATAAGAATAACATGGGAATTTTAAATTTACAATTATTTTGAATTTTCCCTGTAACCATTAGGGGCATAATAACGCTTCAATATACTAAATTAGGCTATTTGTTATTTTATGCTCTACAAAATAGTTAGAAAGAAATTGTGAAATTTTGTGTTTTTAGGGTCAAAAATGGGAAAAACCTATTTTTACCCCATAAACCCCCGTTCCCATAGCCCGATCATTCTGGTTCGCGAACTCGTTTGAATAAATGTAGGTTTACAGGTTTGTACCAAATTTAATCAAAATCGGGTCAGTAAGAAAGCAATTACGGAGCAACAATGATGCTTCGTGTTGCGCCGCTACAACATAGAACGTGTAGCGCCTACATACCGAACCACGGCAACCTCTGCAGCGACTTCTGGCAGAGACTGTACCGTTTGAGCTTATGAAATTTGGAGGTTATGAAACGCACTGTTTATTTAATATATTAACGTTGGAGTTTGTGAAATTTGGACATTGTGAAACGGTGCTTATTTGAAAGTTATAGTTTTGGAGTTTATGAAATTTGGAGGTTATGAAACGCACTGTTTATTTAATATTTTAGACGTTGGAGTTTGTGAAATTTGGACATTATGAACCTCACCCATTTCATACTATGCGGCTCAAGAGCCGCACGGGTTCTCTAATGTGTATATATATATATATATATAATGAAAACTGTAGTGATTAGGGCTACTATTTTGATATCAAAATACATTATTTGAACCTAAGTACCCTTTAAAAAAATAATTTTACTGAACAAAGACTAGTCTTGACAATTATGTCATGGGAACTTAAAGTTGAATTCACAACAATGGGGCCCCTAGGTCAATAGATGATTCCTGGGAACTGCACATTTCTATCTATTGCGGTTTTTACATAAATAAAGAAGTAATAAAAAAACACACTGTATATTGTTTACACTATGATTGTAGGTAACTATATTAAAAATGATTATATATATGTGTATTTAAGAATTTAATAAACTGAGAGGAGAGGCCGCTATTAATATTGCTTGAGTGGGTCTGTGGTATTAATAACTAAACGATTCGTTCAATTAGGCTTTAATTAAATTAAAAAGATACAAATTAGCCTAATTCATTGCTTTAATAGCAGCTAACTTATTACAATTTTGGCGAATGGGAAATGCATCTTTGTTGATTAAGTCAAGGTATTATTTGAGAAAAATAGATAAGTTTAAATTAGTTAAGAATTTGTTTGTATTGTAGAAATGGTTAACGTGTGAACATACTAACTTTTAACTAATGTAGACATAACTTAATAGCATTTCGTGTTTTCATCCATTCCAGCGCCTTCACGCGGACCTCGAGGACAGTTGATGCAACCTGCATGACTGCAGACAATATTTTTGACTTAAGTGATTAGAGAATTTCTACCTATCAGTCAAGTGCCAGCTTAGCTGGAACTACCTGCACATACCAACTTGATGCGGCTCTCACCACAAGACTTAGACTTTAGTGACACTTCACTACTTCCATAAATATATAGTACAGAGAAACCACTCAATAGGCCTCAACAAACCTTATAGTCTGATTTTTACCGGAGGGCGGCTGGAGCTCAGCCCTACCTGCGAGGGACCCGACTCACGCACGCACACTCACCACCGTCCTAATTGCCTGAAAGCCCCGATACCCTATTCACTAAGTAGAAATATAACATCTGTTGTATGATACCTCAAAATTACAATTCATTTGATGTTAGATATACAGTAAAATGGTTAGTGTTAATAAATTTGTTGTTTAATTCAATGAAAAATGAGTCCAAACACGAAATGATTATGATGAGTAGCTAGCTAATAAAAACGTGTTAAAATATTTGTAGCTTTTACACTTGTAAGCAAAATATATATTGTTTGGTATCATTTTACTAAGCATTTTGAGCTGAATTCAAAAGCTTTACCAGATTTTATGACAAACGTAAAATTAAAAATTTGATAGTTTAATTTCCGTGAGCCAGCGATGACTCGAGTGGCAGGTCAATGGTCCGTCCCACGTCCGTCCTAATCCCTTGCGTCTGTGTGTGTGAGGCCTGCGTGTGTGTGAGTAGGGTCGACCCTTCAGCCAGCCGCTTTCCGTCAACAATCACACTATAGTGCCTATATTAAAATACTTGACAGATTCAAATCCCCATAACTCTCCTAAAGAATCAATGTAAATTTCACCTTTAGGCCTTTATAACAAATAACAGGGTTGCCACCATAATAGGATGATAAAATTCATGCAGAATTCATGGTTTTCATTGGTAGTTTAAAAAAATTCATGGTCGATGCGCTTATACAATATCAACACAATTGAGTTTTGCTGATTTCATAAACTGGTGTTAAAGAGGCAGTTTCTTTTGAATAACCTTTCATACTTAATATAGAACTTTTTTAGAGTGATTTATAAACATTCAAAACAAAGTTGAAAACAAAACAGATCCAGCTATACTATATGAGATATTGGAGAATAATTGTAAAATATATTAAGTCTAGGTCTAACTCAGTCTTTCCACCGGAATAAAACAAAGATCCCACTCACCCGGCCAAAAAAGTCCTGTTTTATCCCCTTCAAGAATATCATAAAAATGTGCATTCTGGTTTATCTTATTCCACAATTTACTAAGATATGATGGTTTTATCCAAAAAGCCAAGAAAATCAGGTGCCAGAGTCAGAAATACTGTTTTATTGCGCACCCTGTTTCAATTCCGTGCATGTAAACTTCTGTTTTAGCGAATTTCCCATATAGGGAATAAGCTATTACCGTAGGTCTCATGGTAAGACCTAGACCCGGGACCGATTTACTTTTTCGTTTTGAGGTCCCCAGAGGCCAAAAACACCATCCGTTCAAATTCATATATATATATATATATATTTATATATATATATATATATATATTTATATATATATATATATATATTTATTTATATATGTGTCCGTTAGCGCGATAACTCGAGCAAAATTGATCCGATTTTGATGAAATTTGGTACAAACGTGTAAACCTACATTTATTCGAACGAGTTCGCAAACCAGCATAATCGGACCATGGGATCAGGGGTTTATGGGGGGTTTTATGGGGTAAAAATGGGTTTTTCTCATTTTTGACCCTAAAAACTTTAAATTTCTAAATTTCTCTCTAGACCATTTTGAAGAGCTTAAAAAAACAAATAATTTAGTATATTGAAGTTTTTTTTAAATGTTCATTGACTACGGAGAAAATTAAAGAAATTGTAAATTTAAAATTCCCATGTTATTCTTATGGAGAATAAATAAACTGTTCTAGTTTGCTTGTTTATGGATATATTTTAATCAAATTTGGCAATTTGGCTTATTTCATACTAAGCTATCAATATTTCAATTGAAAAAACACACCTCAACATCTTTCCCGTAGCAGCAAACCTAACTACTCACTAAAATTAATGTTATTTAAATAGGAAATAAATCTGAAAATTTATAGGGAATATTTTAGTAGAAATCGAGCCTGGTGAATGGAAATTCGCTTAGTATGCAGGTTTGCTGCGACGGGGGTATTTGTGATTTAAGTCCCCATTCCCCTTTTTCATACGCGGGGGTTAATGATTTTTCAAACCATAATACAGTCCTCAGGAAGTCTCACCTGACATCAGCATCTTTGGATGACTTTGAATGAACTAAGCAATTATTTCTGATCGTGGAACATGTCCAATAATCATCCCCACGTAGTATTTTAATTGTGTTCGTTTTGATGAACTGATTTCAAATATGAAATATTTTTTATTTGGAATTTAATGGCACTGGTTGAATAATTGTTCCTGATTTTGAAAATTCATGGTCCGTTGGAGAAATCCATGCATAATCCATGCCTTTTTTCATGGTCACAAGAATTCATGTATAATTCAAGCTTTTCAAGGTTTTCATGGCTGGTGGCAACCCTGAATAAACAGTAGGCTTACATACGACCTTAATAAAACCGATTTTTATTAACTTCAGTAAAAATAAATGAACCCCGGTGTAGAGAATTTATCTTATAGTCCTCGCCACCCTAACTTGAGGCAGCCCAAGGCCGCACTAGATATAGGAGGCCTTGGGCTGCCTCAAGTTAGGGTGGCGAGGACTATAGTTAAAACCTTTATTTAGTGAATTTTGCCTCTATATAAACAAATTCCTACAAATTTATCTCATCAGAGTTACCCTCATATCTGGCCAAAATGGAACCGAGCCCTGGCCGGTTAACAATTTCACCGGACAAACCAACCTATTAAGACATTATTTAATATGTGTTAGTTAAATAGAAACCTGCACATGTTTGTAAAACCAATCCATATAGGTATACATACAGTAAATGCATTAAGGGTTTAATCAGTAACGTCCCTTATCGAGCCCGTCCTACAAAAACCGATATTTACAATTTTATTTATGTGTCATTTTAAAGATAATAATAGATAATCTAGCGGAGGGAAGAATGGTATCTAAAATGGTTATTTCATTTTGGACATCACCACCCAAGCATTTGTTGAGTTTGCTTAAAAAAGATCTAGTAATACTGACCAACTCCTCTTTATTTATCTACCATCAAACAATTTTACTTAGCCTATTGTTACTTAATTATAGACTGTTCACAAAATTTAGGTGGTTTAAAGGGAAGGTTTGCAGGGTTCGCCCATCATCACTTTTTCGCAAAAGTTAATGTAATTCAGCTGATCAGTTGTCGGCCGTTGTTTCAATGTTTCCCCTCTTAAACCGACTAAATTTGGGAATGGCGAGTGTAGTACGTTATTGCTGATTATTTTTTATTGCTGATTTGAGGTTATAGCACTTGATTGCTGCCCTTAACAAATAATCTTTGGTAGGTAAAAGGTTAATAATGCATTTACACGTTGACTGCGGCCTACTGCTACAGCAGTAGCGCGGCACTGGCACTGCTCGCGGCCTACTGCTATATCAGTAGTGTGCTCGCCTGCCAAATATTGCGTCTGTTTGAGCCCAGCACTCGGCCGGCGACAATGTGATTGTTGCCAGGCTATAGCTTAGAATCCGAGCTTTATTTTGGTGTAGGTTAGTACTAAACATTCCCGTAAAATCCTGTCTGGCAATGCTTTTGTCACATTTCCGGGGGTTTTCTCTATTCGAGCCATATTACAAAGACTCTGGTTATTGATCCAGACAGTGCTGCTCCCTTTGGGCGTTTCAGAGAACTACATCCACTTTTGGGGTAACGCAGAACAATCACCACTGCTCTTTTGTGATTCGTCTTACTCAAATATTTCAATGCCAATAGCGATCGCTGATTCAGTAGCGCGCGGGGGCTCTGCCCGCAGTTTAGGGAGCGCCATTTTAAAGGTTTTCAGCAGCCTACGTGTTAAAGTTTATTCGTTTTGCCCCGGAAAAAAGCTTTGAACTCTATTAAATGCACAGTACTTTTTCCTGTTCAAGGGAACATTCATTATTATCAAAGTTTTTTTTGACATAACAAAATTTTACTTTTTTATCCAATATATCGATTATCCTTCTGTTTTAATATCTTCAAACGTATTTAATTTACAAATTGACAACTAATCTTGTATAGGCCTAGGTAAAAATACTAAGATAGGATTAAGAAATTTAACAGTTCTAAACTGACCTAACATAACTAACCAAATTTGCTGTACCATTTCCAAATTTTGTTTGATAACACAAAAGGCATGAGGGGAATATCATTTGGAATGTTTAAATGTTAAGTAACAGCATTGACTATTGGATACAGAAGTTGTTGTATTAATAGTCAAAGGTAACAGCAAGTTTAGTTGTGTTAGGTTAGTTAAGAGCAGTTTCATTTCAATACTTAAATAATATACAGCCTACATAACTAATACTGTATAGGCTACCTATAACAAAATCATATATATATATATATATATACCATGATTTTTTTTTATATTGTTCATGTTGATACTGAACAATAAGTTTTTTTTAATTAAAAATCATCGATAATAATGAATATTTCCTTTAGCCTAACAGGAAAGTACCAAATACACTACATGTGCAGGACTCATCTCAAAGAAAATTTATTTAAAAGTGGTAGTAAATAGCTAATATAACCATATTATAAACTAATGGTGATTGCCTTTAGTCATTCATTTAGTGTTTGATACTGTTAACTTTCTACTGTAGCCACGTTAAGTTTATTTTACACATTTTACACTGCACTAGGCTACTGTCCATAAAAACGGCAACACAAGTAAACATACAAAACAACACTTGAAAAATATAAGTTACTGTAACTGCTCTAAGTTACTAAATAGCCTAACTATTCAACGTATGTTCCTGTCAGTCACTTCAAGCCCGATCGTACTGTGAGAAATTCACACTACTCCCGCACTATCACTTCAAAACATTTTTTGGGAGAGGCTCGGAAGCCTGTGGGGGTCCCCTGGGCACATTTTCTCAAAAGAATCTAGGAATAAAAACCAACAGGATCTTAAAAATAGCTCACCAGAATGTTAGGAGCTTACTTAACAAACTTGATATTCTAGACATATTTATTGATGACGAAACCCCAGATGTTTTATGCATATCTGAGCACTTTTTAAAACGACATGAAATTGAGAACCTAGTTATACAATATTTTGACTATGTCTCATCTTTCTGCAGAACAGAAACGAATGGTGGAGGTGTTGCGATTTGGTGCAGCCCACACCTGAAATACCAACCCCTTGACACTGTCAAATTGAGTGTGGAAGGAGAATGTGAATTATCGGCAATGTCAGTCGAAATCGGTTGCGATGAAAAGTTGCTAGTCGTAGCCAGGTTTAGACCACCGTCGGGATCATATGAAATCTTCTTGGAGAATATTGAAGACTGCTTAGATAAATACGCGTCTTCACACTCTAAAATAGTATTAATAGGAGATTTCAACATTGACCTGTCCACTGACAGTTTTAATGCTAGTAAGTTTACTGCGACCTTATCTTCATATGATTTGCACAATGTCATAAGATCATACACAAGAGAAGCGTTAGGTTCACGTATCCTCATAGACCATATATTCACGAATGACAGTAACAGCCCCGAAAGCGATGTTGTCAAATCATTTTTATCTGACCATTACGCTCAAACTTTAAAGCTTGAAATATCTCCATCCAATAAGGACGCAGGGGCGAAGTTTCGGTACTGTAGAAAATTTAGTGTATCAAACATGGAATCTTTTAAATATTTACTTGGACGAGAGAGCTGGGTCGATTTATACAAAGCAGAAAGAACGCAGGAAAAGTACAATATATTTAACAGCACACTTGGCCATTACTTTGAAATTTCATTTCCGAAAAATAAATAAAATAATTCAGAATAAACCCAAGAAACGAATCAAACTTTCTCCAGAACTGCTTCATCTGAAAGAACAGTGTTTCCAGTATTATGAAAAGACAAAAGACTTGCACTCTGATCATTTCCTGAGACAGTACTATTTGAGACTGAAACTCCGATACAGAAACTTGATAAGAGATGTTAAAGCACAATCAGTACTAAATACAATTGAAAAGTTGAGCAATAAAACAGTAGGAACTTGGAAGGTAATAAATGATATTAGACCAAAACGGAAAAGGGAACAGGAAGGCATTTCTCTTAAAAACAACAACGGTAATGTGGTGGTAAAACCAGAGGAGGTATGTGAGGCCTTCAATGAGCATTTTGTTAAGTGGGGAAGCAAGGTTTTTTGAAAAAAAGAAACACTCCCTCTTTCAGTTCAAATAAAAAACAAATAAATCCCTCATTTTTTCTGAGTCCCGTTACCCAGGAAGAAATTTTAAAAGTATAATTAACGGATTAAAAAATTAAAAAGTCTGCTGGAATTGACGAAATATCCCCGAATTTGCTCAAATATATATCAGATGTAGTTACAAAACCTCTATGCCACTTGATAAACACTTCCTTCGTCAAGGGAAGATTTCCTAGCAACCTTAAAGCATCACTAATAAGACCTATATTTAAGAATGGAGATAGAATGTGCTGCAACAACTACCGCCCTATAAGCCTAGTCTCGACCTTCTCCAAAGTTTTTGAGAAGGCAGTGCTGAGTAGATTGTGGATATTCCTTGAGAAACACAGCATACTATTTAAAAGTCAGCACGGGTTTGTTAAAAACAAATCAACGACAAGCGCAATTCTCAGTCTCATAAACGGAATTGTAAAAGATATGGATTCTAGACTAGCAGCAGCTGGGATGTTTTTTTGATTTCAGTAAGGCCTTTGACCTCGTAAACCATAGACTTCTCCTTAGTAAAATGAATGACAGGGGCATTAGAGGCACAGCTCTCGACTGGTTTTCGTCCTATCTTGAAGGTAGAAGGCAGACTGTAATCATACCTGCAGATGATAACACTGGCTATCTACGGAACCATGTCTCTTCTGAGGCTGTAGTGAAGAGGGGTGTGCCACAGGGGTCCGTCCTGGGGCCGATCCTTTTCCTTCTGTTCATTAATGACCTGCCATCTAGAGTAAATGAGGCAAATGTATGCCTATTCGCGGACGAAACTTCCCTAACTGTGTCCAGACCGAGTATGGAGGAACTGGAACTTGTCACCTTTCTGGAATCAAACTCCCTTCTTCAGTGGTGTGAAGAAAATGGCCTAATCTTGAACGCCCAAAAAACCCAAATAGTCCAATTTGTCATTTCTAACCGGTCAAAAAGGTCCCACTATGACTTGAACATTCTCCTCGACGATACCACCATCTCCCCTTCTTCAGAAGTAAAATTCCTTGGTCTTGTCCTTGATGAAAACCTCAAATTCCACAGCCACATTGAGCACGTCAGCAAGAAAGTATCGGTGGGTATATTTATGCTGAGAGTTCTCAGCCAATCAGCCACCACTGATGTCCTATTATCAGCCTATTATGGGCTTGTTTACCCTCATCTGACTTATGCGGTTCCTGTTTGGGGGTGCGAAAGTGAGAGGACTAGGTTCTTGTTTAGGCTTCAGAGAAGGCCAATTCGACTTGTGTTTTCTATTTCCAAACAACAATTATGCAGAGATTATTTCAGAGAATTTAAAATTTTAACTTTCCCATCTATTTACATCCTCGAAACTCTATCTTTCCATAGCAAAAATAATTCCTTTTTCTCATCTGCAAAAAATTCCAGGTATCCATTGCGCAATATTTTAAATCTACCAATTCCCCGGCATTCCACTTCTTTCTTTCAAAGAAACTTTCATTATAATTCCGTAAAACTATTTAATAGACTTCCACCTCAACTGAAGGCCGAACAAGATCCAAAAAGTTTAGAAGACGTCTAAAGTCCATGTTGTTAGACAGATCATTTTACAGCGTCCGTGAATACCTACTTTAGTGGTCATTCACAAAGTCATGTGCGCATGTTAGTTATTTAGTTATACACTTTTTTCAGTAGGCCTAATGAATTTTTGTTATTAAGATGTACTAAATTTATTTTTCCTTGTATTGACTTGGCTAATGCAAGTATTGTCAGTTTGGCCCAATAAATGACTTATTGCCTACACTGAAAATAACCACACAACTGTTTAGAGGTTAGGACTATTACTAGCTCAACTGAGTAGTGAGAACACAAAATATGATAAACTGATTAATAGTGTGAGTGCCTAGTTTCAGGACTACATGCAACTCGCAAGTTGTTGTGGGCAATAAGTTATGTTAAATGACATTGGCTTACAAGAAGTTCGGCCAGTAAACAAAGACCAGATAACTTAAGGGGTTCTAACTGTAGGCCTAGTAATTAGTATTTGTCGATTTGACATGAAATGACACATTTTGCAACTGTTTTTGATGGGTTATACCTGCATAAATTGACGTAATATTAAGTTAAATAGCCTAGGCCTATGGATAAATGTTAAGCATACAAATTTTTAAATGTCGTTAGGCTTATGCTTCTGTCCTGACAATTGCTATATTTGGCCTCTGGGGCCTTATCTTAGGCCTTTAAATACTAACGTTAATTGACTTTGAATGGTGCTCAAGTAGCCTAAGTCAGACATCCGATGCTAAAATTGAAGGGTTCACTTCCATATCTGTTGGCCCAAACAACCAAATGAGTAACTTAATATTGATTATTTGATTGTTTAACTTAATTCGATATATCGTTTGATTAGTTAGGTTAGGTTAACCTTGCCTAACAAACCAAACGATATATCGAATAATCGATATATCGACTGATATTTTAATTTGGTTGTTTGTGCCAACAGATATGGAAGTGTAAGTTACCCAAATTGAAGTCTTTTTATGTTTAGATGCGAGTGTCATGATGGTAATGTTTACTTAGAGTAGGCTGATGCTCTTTTAAGTTTATTTATTTTTAAGTAAATCAAGTTTTTAATCTATGGTAGCTTAACTTACTTAAAATAGCCGTAAGTTATGTCGAGCTGAGTTAGCTAGTATAACCCCTATACTTACACTAACTTAATTTGACGATAAAATAAAGCAGTTGTCGGATAAATATTTGTAGCCTAAGTTTAAGTTAGCCTTATAATAGCAAAATGACTTGCTGTAACTTAAGTTAGGGTTTTTAGGGCTAATCGATCCTTTCCCTTAAAGGTCTGGACTTTGCCTAACTTAAGTTAATAAAATTACCTTCTGGTGGACTAAGTTTAAGTAAATCCTCTACTTAATGTGGTCTAGCCTAGTAACTTAACATTTTTTTTTTTTTTTAGAAAATCCCAGTGTTAAATTATTTATACATCCAGGTTAGGAATAGGATGCTGTAAGTAGAGGTTAGGTTAACCCAACGCAACAGAAGAGGTTGACGAAATATAAACTCTCAAATAGCTAAGTTTTAGCCTAAGTTTATGTATAATAATTAGTAGGCTAACTTAAGTTATGCTACCTCAATGTGACTCTTCCACAAAACAATAAAAAATGATTACTAAAAACACCAAGGTAAACTTAATGAGATTCAGGCAACATTACTAATAAAAGCAACAGGTTGTAGGAAGTCTAACCCTGAATTTGAATCGTACTGTAATAATAAAAGCCATCAATCTTGTCACTATTCAAATAACTTAAGCATTCATTCTAGACCTTGCCTTACGATAAAATTAATTGGAGTTACTAAGATCTAATAGCATGTAAGTAACACACAAAATTATTGATGATGAGAGCTGAATAAAATTGCCAAGTCAACGACTAAAAAGATTATGTATGATTAAACTTGGCTTGACGTTGAAGTGAAGATGAATAGCGCTTGCGCTACACTCACGCTGCTTTTATTTTAATTAATTAAAACAAACTGAAAAGAAAACCGAATGACGTACTAGTAGCCAGCAAAAAAACGAAATCAACTTGGCAGTGAGTGAATAGAATACTCAACCAAACCACTCTCATTTTAATATTCTCCTCAACTACTACTGTGTCGTTCAACACAAAGTGTGGCAAAATATGGTATACATCACAAATTAATACTTAATTTTGCATAGCCTAATAGCCTAGTAAAAAACTATTGTATTGCGAAATGGTTAGGTATTACAATGTTATTGCTAGTACATAAAAATACAAAATCCCTACGAAACGAACCGCCGACAAGAAAAGGCGTCTTGAAATTATGAGTGTAACAATGCCTCTTTTTAATGACGTGAATTTACAGAGTATGAAAAATTAATTATAAACGTTTACCTATAATCAATAAAATTTATTATAACACATTCACACTATGCAAAAACAATAAGAAGATCTAGAATAACAATATCTTATTAGTACTTATTACATTGTGAAATCGCTTGGCACATACGCGGTCTCAACATCAACCTCCTCATCTTGGCCTTGGAAACACTCAAGAAAGTTTGGATTGGAAGTAGGAGGGGGAACTCTCTGATCATGTTGCGGGGGGGGGGCATAGTGTCATGGCGGGATCCGCGGGAAGATTTAAACTCCGACCAAAAAGATAACTGATTATAATGCCTCCATCCATGTCCAGTTTCTCGATTCCTTTTCCTTATTGCTTATATTGTTTTTAACAGTTTTTCTGATGACTGGAAATTCGTGAGTAGCCTACAGCAAAACTATAAGTTAATCATTGACTATACACAGCATAGTCTGTGAATGAATAGTCAATGCTATAATCAATCAATTTCCTGATTTACAGAAATTAATCATGATGAATGTACAAATACAATAAATTTACAAAATTAATACCTTGAGAAATAGTAGCTAGCAAGAATCATACATTAAGTTTTAAAGATAATGAATAAAATGCTTTTGTTCAGTAGATTTTTAATTTTGAAGCACACAGTGGAAATATTAAGGAAGCTAAGAAAATCTGAGATATAGTATAAAAATTATACTTCACCCCTGTTTAAGTGACAGAATCTCTAAATACGGATTTGTATGCATTTCACTTCTAATAAAATCTATCACATAGTAATTTCATTAATACATATTATCGTTACTCTGCTCTTGGAATCGTCAGCAAGACACACCTTTATAAATACTTGCGGTATAAAAATGCTCTGTGTAAAAAATAAGTTGTTGATGAGTGGTATAGCCAAGAAAATCAGTTATCGCCATAATATACATACCTACAATACAAACTTTCAAAAATTTAACATGGGTCTTATGGGATGCCATGCCGCCATGACAGTCAGTGGCGTAATAGAAGGGCCCGCAATGCGGTGTGGGGGGGGGTGGGGCCCAAGAGCCGAGGGGGCCCGCGAACCAGTGAGCAGAGAGGCCCGTAAGACGAGTGGGGCCGAAAAATTGGAGTAAATTCTTATTGAAATGTATTATCAATCATTCAATAATTGTACAGTATAACATTAATGTTATTACTAGTGGCTTGCAGGGACATAAGTCCCTAAAAAGCTCAAAAATGTCAAACAAACTATTCTAATATTTAAACATAGTGTACTCAGAAGTATATTATCCATGTGTCAGATTAGATACCTATCCCTGTACACCATGTCTTTTGTGTAAAAAAAGTTTGTCGTTTGTCTTTGTTTGCTTTTGTTGATATTATTTTCAATAAATAATTTGAATCGCTCCATAGGTTTATCCCTGCTAAATGCAGCAAACATATAATTGTTTGTGAATAAATAACTGGTTTATTAAGGTAGCCTTGGTCTTGTGGTTAATGGTGATAAAAAAGGTGTCCCTGATTGGAATTTTGGAAATTGTCTTCATCAAATATGATAAGGCAAATAAAGTTGTGTCAAGGTAAGCTTAGTTCTACGTCAAAACAGCTAAATTAGCATCCCTACCTAGTTAATATTTCTAAGTTTATACTCCTTTTGTAAAGTTTTAACAAAATTAGTGTAAAGTAAAGGCATCCCGTTGACCAAACCTAACCCTAGATTTGTTTCTGATCAACATAAAAAAAACTACCATTGGCGTAAGTTTATGTGGTTGTATTCTCCTAAAGGTTTGATTGACCATATTGACACATATTCTATCAAAATAGGCACAACCATAGGCTGATTCCTAAATCTTTTGTGAATGGTTAGGATTCCAAATGATTCAAATGATTCAAATGATTTATTTGGCCATTCAGTTCATATACAGGACAATAGGCTACGTCAACAATACAATAAATAATAAATAACATGCCAAGCTTCTTCTAGCATTCTTGACTGACAAAATTAAATTAAAAGCTGAAAAAAAACACATGCAGGATCTCAAAAACATGCAAAGCAATGCATGCAACTAAAAATACAAATAAAATGAAAACCACATGCTGCAAGCCATGCAAGACAGAGAAAAATAAATTTCTAGATTTATAAATAATAACAATAAATTAGATTTTATTTGTTCCAACACAGTTATCGAAACCAATAGGCCTAACAAAATTACTTTTCATCAGTATTGAGTCGCATATTTTTGGTTAGTTTAAGCAACGTAAAGAAATGGAAACTATCTCTAGGTTTTACTGTTATATACGGATCATGTTAAACATTCCTTCAAACACAACAATAACCTTTAATAGAAAGTTTATTCAGCTATTAGTTCTAAATTAAATTCAATAAATACTAATAGTACACAGACAGTAACAGTAAACAGTATACAGATGAATGACATAGATTAAACACAACGTCATCATTGACCTAGGCTACTGCAATTAGACTAACCATCCTTTTATGAAATCTAAAAAGTTGTTTGGCGTGTGTTTAGTTGTGGTTACGTTTGGAGGCGCTGAATATTTTATAGTAAAAAAAATGAATATGGGGAATTACGATGAACATTGATTCAATGAGGGTGGTTTAATTATCAAGGATATTAGAACTGATAACGGTATGGATAATAAGACAATTAATTACGTCACTAGCTTTACTAGCGTGTTTACGTTTTAAATTCCTTCAACATGTGACCAGTTCTTTTTTTTATGAATATTATTTTATTTTTGACTCAGCTGTTTACAAAACAAACTATATGTTGTTGTTTTTACTTTTCTTTGTTTACACTTATTTATTTAGCAATTGATGCAGTGAAATTGATATAAAGGATATGTGTGGACGATTAGTTTAATGATGTCAGGACACTAACGTTATAATTATGTGTACTGTGAATTTTATTGGATGTTTTCATTTTATTTTAGGAAGTTTCTATTCAGACCCACTGGAAATTGTGTATACAGTAATAGATGAGTGAACGAAGTGAACGAATCTATGTATCGTGTATAGCGGAGTCGGAGAAAAGTTGTCCGCTTGTCTGTGAGTGAGTCTGTGTGTTCGCACCAAAAACTCAAGAACCGTCGCACTTATAGCGTTCAAATTTTGCACAAATAATTATGACACCAGTGGGAAGACCTCATTAAAATTCTAGACGATTCCGCTCAGTAGTAATTATATAACCCTTAAAAAACATTTTTAAATTTGTCCCATAAGAATAATATTAGGAGCTACCTTCTTCTTCTTTTTATTTGTTTACGTTTTGCGACCAACAATTTTGTTGTCTACTTAAGACAGAGAGAACGACATTTACTCTAAGCTCTTTCATTCATGGAGTAAACAGTTTGGCGTCTATGAATATATTATTATAATTTCACAGGTTTCAGAATAATGTTGTTGTTAATGAAATTTCACAACTTTCTGAATAATAAATTAAACTTTACAATATTAATCGGCAGTTATGTTCGGACTGTTTATGTTCAGTATTAAAATTCACCTTTAAACTAAAAATATATATATGTATATATTTAGAACAAAGCAGCTTTTACATTATTCAATTTAATGTTGGCATTGAATATTAAATATTCAAAGATGTTAGTAATACTAAAATGCTATGCGAGGGGGGGGGGAAACAGGTCCACGACGTAGAGAGTGGTAAAGGAAGCGGAAAGGTGTGCGGAGTGTGGAAATACTTTGTGACTGTTAAATTAATATATCTGTAATACTTAAATGCTATGGAAAGAGAGGGAAACAGGTCTATGATGTAGGAAGTAGTAGTGAAGGAAGTAGTCAAGGCGAACGCTTCGGAGTGTGGAAAGCCTTTGTGACAGTTATAATAATGTATATCTACAATTCTAAAAACCTTTGGGAAGGGAGAGAAATAGGTCCACGACGTAGGAAGTGGTGAAGGAAGTAGTCGAGGCGACCATTTCGGAGCGTGGGAACTCTTTGTGACAGTTAGAATAATGTATCTGCAATTCTAAAAATGCTATGGGAAGGGAGAGAAACAAGTCCACAACGTAGGAAGTGGTGAAGTAAGTAGTCAAGGCGAGCAGTCCGGAGTGTGGGAACCATTTGTGACAGTTATATTAATGGATCTGCAATAATAAAATGCTAAAGGAAGGGAGGGAAACAGGTCCACGACGTAGGAAGTGGTGAAGGAAGTAGTCAAGGCAAGCAGTCCGGAGTGTGGGAACCCGTTGTGACAGTTAGATTAATGGATCTGTAATAAAAAAATGCTAAAGGAAGGGAGTAAAACAGGTCCACGACGTAGGAAGTGGTGAAGGAAGTAGTCAAGGCGAGCAGTCCGGAGTGTGGGAACCCTTTGTGACAGTTACATAAATGTATCTGCAATAAAAAAATGCTAAAGGAATGGAGGGAAACAGGTTCACGACGTAGGAAGTGGTGAAGGAAGTAGTCAAGGCGAGCAGTCCGGAGGGTGGGAACCCGTTGTGACAGTTAGATTAATGTATCTGCAATAATAGAATGCTAAAGGAAGAGAGGGAAACATGTTTACGACGTAGGAAGTGGTGATGGAAGTAGTCAAGGCTAGCAGTCCGGAGTATGGGAACCCTTTGTGACAGTTATATTAATCTATCGGCAATAATAAAATGTTAAAGGAAGGGAGGGAAACAGGTCCACGACGTAGGAAGTGGTGAAGGAAGTAGTCAAGGCGAGCAGTCCGGATTGTGGAAACCCATTGTGACAGTTAGATTAATGGATCCGTAATAAAAAAATGCTAAAGGAAGAGAGGGAAACAGGTCCACGACGTAGGAAGTGGTGAGGGAAGAAGTCAAGGCGAGCAGTCCGGAGGGTGGGAACCCGTTGTGACAGTTAGATTAATAGATCTGCAATAATAAAATGCTAAAGGAAGAGAGGGAAACAGGTCCACGACGTAGGAAGCGGTGAAGGAAGTAGTCAAGGCGAGCAGTCCGGAATGTGGGAACCCTTTGTGACAATTAGATTAATGTTTCTGCAATAATAAAATGCTAAAGGAAGGGAAGGAAACAGGTCCACGACGTAGGAAGTGGTGAAGGAAGTAGTCAAGGCGAGCAGTCCGGATTGTGGAAACCCATTGTGACAGTTAGATTAATGGATCCGTAATAAAAAAATGCTAAAGGAAGAGAGGGAAACAGGTCCACGACGTAGGAAGTAGTGAGGGAAGAAGTCAAGGCGAGCAGTCCGGAGGGTGGGAACCCGTTGTGACAGTTAGATTAATAGATCTGCAATAATAAAATGCTAAAGGAAGAGAGGGAAACAGGTCCACGACGTAGGAAGTGGTGAAGTAAGTAGTCAAGGCGAGCAGTCCGGAATGTGGGAACCCTTTGTGACAATTAGATTAATGTTTCTGCAATAATAAAATGCTAAAGGAAGGGAGGGAAACAGGTCCACGACGTAGGAAGTGGTGAAGGAAGTAGTCAAGGCGAGCAGTCCGGATTGTGGAAACCCATTGTGACAGTTAGATTAATGGATCCGTAATAAAAAATGCTAAAGGAAGAGAGGGAAACAGGTCCACGACGTAGGAAGGGGTGAGGGAAGAAGTCAAGGCGAGCAGTCCGGAGGGTGGGAACCCGTTGTGACAGTTAGATTAATAGATCTGCAATAATAAAATGCTAAAGGAAGAGAGGGAAACAGGTCCACGAAGTAGGAAGTGGTGAAGGAAGTAGTCAAGGCGAGCAGTCCGGAGTGTAGGGACCCGTTGTGACAGTTAGATTAATGGATCTGCAATAAAAAAATGCTAAAGGAAGGGAGGGAAACATGTTAACGACGTAGGAAGTTGTGATGGAAGTAGTTGAGGCGAGCAGTCCGGAGTGTTGGGACCCTTTGTGACAGTTAGGTTTTTTTTTTTTTTTTTCTGTCCTAGGACGCTAGGCACGAGCCTGGGATTGTTTTTCACATTACTTCAGGCTAGACCTAGGGGTTACGGCATTATCACTTAGATTTGTGACAGTTAGGTTAATGTACCTGCAATACTAAAATGCCATAGGAAGGGAGGGAAACATGTTTACGACGTAGGAAGTGGTGGTGGAAGTAGTTGAGGCGAGCAGTCCGGAGTGTGGGAACCCTTCATTAGTTAGATAAACATGTATTGGATTTTTAATCATTTTTAGATGATATAATTACGATATCGTTTTAAATTATCATTGTAAGCCATACAATATTTTTAGGAGATTCCTTATATCGTGCTTTGGCAATTAGGTTAAGTTAGATTAGTTCAGTTTGGCTTAGTTTTGTTTATATGATAGGCCTCATAACAAATATGGAAATAGGCATCATTTAATCAAAAGACATGTTGTACATGAAAGATGGATTTACCTCCTATCGATAACTGTTGGAAATCCATTACGTACGAGTATATTACCAATGACGTTGGTTAATTAATGGATGAGAGGTTAGGATTGTTGTTGACTAAGATTTCGTTGATTTGCCAATACAAATAACATTGTGTTCAACAGTGACACCGGTAAGTAGGCTAGGTGTGAGCGGACTCTTTCATTACTGTGCTCATGTTCACTCATACCGTTACGCGCAGAATAAGCGTACCACTAGTTATGTATGAGTAATTGTATTGTGGTGATATTGATTAAGGAAGAGGCAGGTATGCGATGGAATTGGAAGGTGATATCGTTGACTAAGCCTATACACTTCTCAATTGATAATTACTCTTTCTACTGTAGGCTGCAATAAAATTTGTTTTTATGCGAGTAAGCTAGCTGTTCTGAATTATACACAGTTTTAACTGACTACTCCCGTACGTAGGACGGGCTAACACCTCGTTACCCATTATGATGAATCTGTTTGATCATTGTATCGGTGGTCCAAAAATAACAAGTGGGAGGGCGTTTGATTATGTTGTATCAGTGGTCTAAAAATAACTCAAGAGAGGGGGCTCAAAAAATAAATTTGCAGGGGGTCGGAAAAAATTTGCTACGCTGTGTTTGTAAATATGTTTACCGGGTGTGGAGTTAGTGAGGTTTTACCGTATTCCCTATTGTAATGCATCTTCTAAGATAGTAAATGATCTCAAAACTCATCACGATGGCACTAGTAATTGCAATGCCGCCGCTGACACGACACCGCAAGAATGACTCCAGTCAGCTACTTGCTCAAGTGCGGATAAGTGTGTAGAACAGGCCTGTTTCGTTAAAAAACCCCAGTTTAAGTTTTTGTATATTAACGACGCCATAAAAGCTGAACGTCAGATGATGGCACGGAGATGCTGAAACAGCCGTAACATTTGTTACACTACTATGAGCTGATTGACTCATAAAACTCTTGTCTCAGAACTTAAAAAGCCCGTGGGGCAGAGTCCTAGGTCAATTCTGAAGTGGAAATACAGTGGAACCTTGATAAGAAGACCCTCGATAACAAGTCCCCCTTGATAACAAATGTCATTTTCAAATTCCCTTAAAATTATTTTACCCCTAATCACATGTTATTACAAACCTCGATAAGAAGTCAACCTTAATAACAAGTCTTATTTTACAATCCCCATGAGAGTCTTGTAATCAAGGTTCTACTGTATTTCTATATGTATCCTCGGAGCAGTAGCTTTATTTTTGTCCAATTTGAGCCCGGTACTAAGTCAGTTCGGTAGTTTTTGAGTTTATCTCATACAAACACACACAGACACAGATAGACACCACCTGGATATAAATCTTTGGCCGCCATATTGGATACAAAAAAATTATTTTAAAATGTAAAGGTGGGGTTGTGACCCATCGTTTCAAACTAGATTTTTACGCTGAATACAATGCTGCAATCCGTTTTTCAAAATCTTAATCCGTTAAAAAGTTACTAGAAATTTTTGAAAATAATTTTTGTATAAATTTTATTGGTCAAAAATTAATAATTTGTTAAAATGAAGTCAATTTGACCTTACCAGAGTCTTAACACTTAATCTTGGTTTTTTTTCTAGAAAATTTAGGAGTTTAGGGGTAAATTCTAACATTGTGTCATATAAAAATGTATACAAAAATTATTTTTTAATAATCCTTATAACTTTTTAACGAATTAGAATTGCAGCATCGTATTCAGCGTAAAAATCTGGTTTGAAACAATGGATCAAAACCCCACCTTTACATTTGAAAATAATTTTTGTATCCAATATGGCGGCTGAAAATATCAAATTCGTCAAAAAGAAGAAGATATGACCCGAAAATGTTGAGTGGTAGATTTATTTCCTTTTCTAGCAAATTATTGAGACTAGGGGCATATTTTAACATTAAGTTATAAACAAACTGGTTCAAAAATGGTTTTTTGAAAATTCGTTATAACTTTTCAACGGATCAATATTTTGAAAAACGGATTGCGGCATTGTACTCAGCGTAAAATTCTAGTTTGGAATAAAGGGTCACAACCCTACCTTTATATTTGAAAATAAACATTTGTATCCAATATGGCGGATCCAAGATGGCGGCTAAAAACTTATACCCAGTCAAAATGAAGTACTTACTACTCTACAATGACCTGACGTGGTCCGGAGTTGATATATTAAGAAATGTAGAAAAAAGTAGGGGGGAACTCATTTAAAACTCACCCTGTACAATAGTATAGATAGATAGATTACCTAAATTAATTTGATTAGTGTTGAAGTAATGTTACCAATAAAAACAAACATTTTAAGAACAAACTTTACAGTTTATTTAAACAAGATATCTAAACGTCAGCAATTTGTACGTATACTAAACTTGACACTTCTTATGTATTTATTTTTACTGTAACACTTCTGAACAATAAATTTACATAACGGTAAATTAACAGTACAAAATTCAGATTTATCTTATTTGCGATCGTATTCAACCTAGGGTGACCAAATCAATTTTTGAAGTCTTCTATGAATGAAAGATCAAAACTAGGAGTTGGTCAAATGTTTTGTTACTAGAACATCTGTTACAGTTACAGACAGAGTTTAAGCTGCATTTTTAACATTTCGTTATACACAACTTAAAAATGCTACACTGTTTTTGCAGGCTATAGTAATTTTGCTACAAATAAAATTGAAGATGTAATTTTCAAACATTTAATATTACTGGAATTTTTTTAATGCTTAAAGAATAATATTTTTGCTACAGTTGTCTGAGTGTGTGTAGCATTTTTGCTAAAACAAATTTCATCCCAGTCTATACCCTGGTTCCAGACCAATGATAAACCATAAATCATTTTAACTGATAATATGCATATTTTTACCTAAAAGACTGTTTATAAAATAACTTTATTATTTTGGCACTTTGGGAAAAAATTTATTTTAAGTGTGTTGTCGTAACGATCTTGAAACCCCCCCCCCCCCCCACCCTCATCAAAACGCTGCCTAACCAGGGGCGTATATAAGGGGGGGGGGAAATCCAAATAATGGATATGAACAAAAAATAGGTAAAATAGTTATCTTGAATCATGCGCGAATTCATCGCCGTGGCAGACAGTGATAGTTTGTGCGGGTTCAGGTTGCGTCAGACACAAGCGTCTACAGGTTGACTGATCACTTATTGCAAGTGAAAAAAAAACTGGCTACTGAAAAAGAAGAACCTTTCCTGGTTGGATGACCTGTGGCCTGTCGTCTGCTACATCAGCATAAAGAGACGGAATCCCAATAACCTCAAATCTCATGTATGCTATACTTTTAAAGAGGGATAATTCTAAGGAGAGTATTTGATAGGAAAATTGTTTTGGAATTGAGATATTCTTCTCGGCCAGGGGTCCATCAGGCCTAACTTAACTTTCGGGTTTATTAATTTATAGCTGAACATTAAACCAAACTGAACATTCAACAAAAAACCTTTTTTAAATTACACAGTAAATTGGTGATAGGCTCCTACCTTCCAAAGATAAGTAAGTCATTAGCAAAAGACTATAAAAAATTAAAATATAACAGTAAAAAGTCAACAAAATAGTTTTTCCATCGCCTACCCAAATGACTATCATGGTCATGTTTCTTGACTTATTTTTTAGATAGACAGTTAAGTTGTGCTTGTAACTGTTCACAGCACTGTGTTTACCACACTGTTCACAGCAAAAACCAAAGTCCTTTTGATCTTTTTTAATTTCCTACCAGATACATTATTAATACAATTAATGTAATTTACCACAAGAAATTCAGATCTTCTTTTTAAAAACATTTCAGGAACAAAATAGTAAACAAAACTTAAGCTAGGTCTAATCAATCAGCTAAGAGAACTGAAACAAAATAGGACTCGGGACGGGAGCGGGAGAGCTAAACAAAACAGATGACAGATCGCATAGTCACCAAGAAAAACTAACTTAGTTCTTCTTTATCAGTGATGGCCAGTCTTTTAGTTTGCAAGTATTGTTATTGTTTGTTACCGTACTTAAATCTGTGCGACGTTGTACTGAAATGGTAACGTTTTGCAGTTAGCACAAAAGAATACTTATACAGTAGTTAGAACTCCTCTGAATATGAGAGTCACAATCGCGTATTTGACTCCTTAGGTTCGGATAAGTGTTTACAAATGGAATGACACACTGTTAAATCTTGATCAGTGTTTTAGCGAATTTCCCATATAGGGAATAAGCTATTACCGTAGTACTCATGATAAGACCTGGACCTGGAACCGATTTTTTTTGGTTTTGAGGTCCCTAGAGGCCAAAAACACCATCCGTTCAAATTCATATATATATATTTATATATGTGTCCGTTAGCGCGATAACTCGAGCAAAAATGATTTGATTTTGATGAAATTTGGTACAAACGTGTAAACCTACGTTATTCGAACGAGTTCGTGAACCAGCATGATCGGACCATGGGAACGGGGGTTTATTGGGGGTTTTATGGGGTAAAAATGGGTTTTACCCATTTTTGACTCAAAATACATAAAACTAGAGAACCCGTGCGGCTCAATGAGCCGCATAGTATGAAACATAACGCCGATGAAAACTTTATGCTTAAATTCGAGTAATTGTAGCTACATCTTAGAGTTGTTTAAACACTTGTTAGAAACTAATTTTAAATATCTCTGTTTGAGTCGTCAAGGTTCACCTACATTATTTCTGCTCTCAGTTTTAATTGATAACTTCTAATGAATGCTAAACGATCTGCTTTAATTCGAGTTAACATGTTGCAACTTAGTTTTTTCCAGAATTGGGAATTGAAGAAAACTGTTGCCTTAGGCCTACTGATAACCTGTGTTTAGTAATTTAAGTTGGGTCATTTTATTTCTTTGAGACATCCCCCTAATCAAGCAAATTTTCTTCGTGGAGAACCCTGAAAAGTTAGGTGATATCAACCATTTCATGTGGTCCATTTTTCGCCAACTTAACTGTCATAATCTGCTTTGAATTAGCTAAAGCAGCAACACCATTGAAAGTTGGTTAACATATTTTAACGTGTTGTCTGTCAGTCTCACGTTTTTCAGTGGAGTTTCTCTAAATACCTGTCCCAACGTTTTGAAAGTATGGATTCATTTGTTGAAATAGGTTGGACAACTCTTGTAGCTATACGATTTGGATAGCAATTTTCGTATTCTCTTTTTGAACAGCGTATATTATTTGCCTTTCCTAAAACATAAAAATAAACTTGACTCGTAACAACTTGATCGTTGAATACTTAAACACCAATTCCTTCCCTAATGTTTGGTCTAATATTGCCACTAAAACTTTCAATAGCAAATGAGTTGTTGAAACTTCTTATTTTTGACTTGAAATGTCTGGATTGTGTTGGTAAATTCAGTCAATAGACCTTGTATAAGTTTTCCCTAGGAACTGGAAACATAACCTAGAAGTAAACAATCCATTTGTGTTTTTTCTCAATTGAAGTAGAGCGAGTAATACAAAAGTTTACAATAAAGATATAAGGTCCGCCAAGATTTGGTAAAATCTTACTACTTGAACTAATCATAGTCAAGGCATTAAATATAGTTTATACTAAATGTTTTGAAATATCTTGTTTTGTCATTGTCAGAAGTAAACATTTCTTGCATGCATTCATTTGATCTGACATTAGGCAAGTTTACTTTACCACCGTGACAACACTATGTGCTTCGTACATTTTTTCACTTCTAAAGTGAGTTGCTGAGCAGAACCATCGATGTATAGCAGAACTGGCAAATATTATACATATCACCAAGTGAATGTGTATCTGGATGGTTGTCTGTTAGACCAGGCCTCTCTATTTCTACTCTCCTCATACGCATAAGATATCTTAATTGTCTCCTACCCACGTTTTCAATATTTCTTCTTTGAACTTGAGGCATTTTCTGTTCTTCCTACAAAACTGATTACCGGTTTAACTTGGTCTTAACCTACTGAATATTACAAACATTAATATTTACTCCCAAAAAGCTAATGAGTTTCTTTTTATAAACAGCTGTTTTTGGTTTTTAAATTTCTCCAATGTATTTCTTATGGGGAAAACCCGACCTTTGAGAGGGTCTCACGCTCTTCAGAGTAGGAATTTTAAACTTCTAAAACCTTATTGCAAAACTACATATTGAGACGAATCTTTTGACACCTTAAACGTTGAAATTGGTTTACAAATAAGGGAGGAGTTGCGTTAACAAAAAACGGCTTCACGTATTATATACTTACTTACTTACTGCCGTGGCTCTTGGTACCCAAGGAGGTACTTTGCCTCGCCAACACACTGCCTCCAGCCTGCACGATCCATTGCTTCATCCTCTCTTCTTCCCATTCTTCTCAGATCTCTTCTCACTTGATCTCTCCACCTCAACTTGGGCCTTCCAGGAGGTCTTCTACCCTCGGGATTGTTGTTTAGGGCGTTTCTCACTAAGGATCCCTCTTCCTTTCTTAACACATGGCCTGCCCATCTCAATCTCCTACTTCTCACCTCAGCCACAATATCTGGGTCCCTGTACAACTCTCTCAACTCCCTGTTGTGCTTAACTCTCCATTCTCCGTTTTCAAAGGTTGGTCCAAAGATTTTCCTTAGAATCTTGTTTTCGAACACTATAAGTCGTTTCTCAGTTCTCTTGCTTATCACCCAATTCTCTGAGCCATATAGTAATACTGGTCTTATTATAGTTTTGTATATACGGATTTTAGTTTTCTGTGAGAGTAGGCGAGAACTCAACAATTTGTGGCATGCCGATAAACTTTTATGAGCTGCATTTAATCTTTGCTGAATTTCAGAGTCTTCCTCATTATTATCTGTCAGCATTACTCCTAGGTAAGAGAAATTGTTTACTTTATAAAATTTGTGTCCTTCTATTTCTACATGATTCTTATTATTTAATTGGATAGCTCTTCCACATTCCATTATCTTGGTTTTGTCTACATTGATATTTAAGCCAACTTTTTTAGTGTGGTTTATGAGTTTTGAGACCATAACTTTTAGTTCTTCTTCGTTTTTGGCCACAAGTGCCACATCATCTGCAAATGCCAGGATATTAATGTTGGTTCCCATAGTAATTCCAGCTTCTAGCTTTTGTAATTCTTGTAGAGAGTCTTCCAGAGCTAGGTTGAATAACAATGGGGACACATATTATATATACACATAAAATTTTGCAATTTCTTTCCAAACTAATTTGTAGAGCTTAAAAAAACAAATAATTTAGTATATTGAAGCGTTATAATGCACCAAATGGTTACGGAGAAAATTCCAAAAAATTGTAAATTTAAAATTCCCATGTTATTCTTATGGAGAATAAGTCAACTGTTGTAGTTTGCATGTTTATTAACATATTTTGCCCAAATTTGGAAAATGTTTTTATTTGTTACTAACTATTAACATAAAAAAAAAACAAAAACAGTTTTACCCTCCCTGATGCAGCAAACCTAAGTATGTGTTAAACTGATTCTATTTAAATAAGGAATGTGATATTTTTAAGGAGACATTTTAGTGTAAATCCAATCAGGCAAATGGAAATTCGCTTAGTCTGCAGGTTTGCTGCGGCGGGGGTATTTTTTTGATTTAGTAATAATTGAGATATTTTCTTCATTAGGCTTGAATAAATACATTTAATGGACAAAATTTAATGGACCAATTTAATGATACAGCGTTATCTTGGTAAAGTAAAGGTCACATTTAGCGCAAATTATCGCTGAAAAACTAAAATAAAGACATGGCGTGTCTAATTTAAATTACTTAACCTAACCTTAAATAAATCTCAGCCCCCTCCAAAAAATTATTCTCCACTGTGCCTAACACTAAGCCGAACCCCTCCCCTGGTCCTTAAGGGTTACGTAATATGTGGAAGACGGTGGTAACCATATAACAATTGTAAAATATTTCCAGCTTTTATTTAATTTCAAACTAAGAACAAATTTTCCATTTGAAAAATAAACGGTATCAGCATTCTGACACATACTTTCTCCCATAAGTTTGTCAACAACCTTTATCATGTGTAAGCGGTGAGAGTAAATATACGGAAATGGGATTTGTACAATTTTGTTCAGAATTAAAGATATTCTTCTTCTTGGACCAGGAGTGACGCTACAGATAAAACTAGGATCCTTGGATGATGTACAAAAACAGCTTGAATTGATGTCGTTTAGCTCTAAAAGGTTTGTCTTTCTATGTGTGAATGACAATTTGGAACTGCAATATCCTGACTCCGGATCACATTGGAGTCTCCTCTTATATGAAAGTCGAGCCTCCAAAGCTTATCACTGGGACTCAATAAGTTGATATAACAAAGCTGCTGCTGCAAGAATAGCCCATCGTCTAGGTGTTAGTGAGCAGCATGTCCAAGAAGTGTCTTGCAACCAACAAAAAAACTCATTTGAGTGCGGCCTAAATGTGTTGGTGAATGCAAAACTTGCTTTGCTAAACATTCTTAAACACGATAGTATATTTCCACCTACTAATAGACTACGGGGACAGACTGCAAGTGATGCTACGAGAACTGATGTACAGTAGACTCCCTCTAGTTCGGCTTCGGTTGGATCGGCCGCCGGATGGTCCGGCCCGGTCTCAGGGGGACAAGTCATATCGTCACGGGCGAATGGCCTTCAACAGGATTCAACTTGAATGTTTAGTTTCCGGCCATTGAAGTAAACAATTCATGTCAGTTTAGTTGACGGGTGCTTCTATGGGCGAATTGTTGCACATTACCCATGTAAAACTATGTTCCATAACCTCAAAAATACCAAGAAAATTTTATAAATAGTTTTTCTTCAGTCTAATATGTTGAAACGCAGTGTATAATTAAATATTTCGGACCATTTTTTTATGTGGTAGGTTCCCCCATTATTGTTTTTGAAACACGGTGGTTTATTTGACAAAAATAAATTAAAGCAAAACAAATAAAAAGTCATCGTTAGCTTCAAGGTCAAGCTATCCGCTGCTTGCACTGACAATCGTCTGCTCTTTACACAACTGATGTCTGCTGTGCGCTTGCTATCTCACAACAGTTTGTGATTGGGTGATTACTGATTAGTAACCATGGCAACTTATTGAATGTGTGGATGAAGAGAAACCAAGAATAGAAGAAAAAAGAAGAAAGAATAAGCGGTGTTTTACGTCATCCATTGTTATCTTCATCCTATTTTACGACTGTCGTTATTATCTTTAGGACTAAGTAGGTACTATGATTTTATGCTGTTTTATGAGTTATCTGATGTTTTTATCAACATTCTTATGTTCTGAAACAACATGTAGTAGTAGCCTATGCTGACTACGGTAGCAGTAGCTTGCAGTACTAGACTTTCTATTGTTATGTTCTTTACGTGATTTATTGCTGTACGTGCAGTGTTGTGTAATTTTTGTTTTGCTTGAGTAAGCGTGATTTTAAACGTCACAGTTTTTATTACTGAACCAAGATTAATGACTTGACATATCACGATTGCGCAATACTATTATTTGTATTTTGATTATGTAAAATGTACTGCATCCGGTTAGTCCGGCCATTTTGTAGTCCGGCCAGTGGTCCGGTCCCGATGTGGCCGAACTAGAGGGAGTCTACTGTAGATGGTCTTAAGGAGAAGAATAGTCAGCAGATGGCAAAAACCAAAGAATGCGCTGTACAATCCGACACTAGTACTTGTTCTATTTCTGCGAAAGCAAATAATGACCTAGGAATTAAAAGTCTCAGTCAATGGCCGTGTTTACCCCCTGTAACTACAATTAACAGATTTGAACCTCTCTCTGAATCAAGTAAAGGTACTAGAATTCACCAATCTGAAGAAGAGAATGGTAAAACAGAAACTACTACAGATGAGGAGTTATCAAATGTCTCTGCAAATATGCCATCAAAAGGCCTACCGATTGAATTGGTTAAAACTGATCCCATATATCTTAAAAGGAAACAAAACAACTGTCTTATAAATTCAGAAACAAAAAGTGTCAATAATAAGTCCCTGAAAAAATACAAATCATAGGGGACAGTCATGCAAGAGGTCTAGCTAAAATGACAATGGAGTCATTTTCTGGAGAGTACAGAGTATGTGGCTTTACATGTCCAAATGCTAAAATTGACAAACTTTTTATGAACTCTGACAGATGGAATGACAATGATTTAACAATATTACTAGCTGGTGCTAATAATATATATAACAATGATCTTAAAACCTTATACGCCACCCTTCGTGCTAAACTACCCAACATGAAAACTCCGTTTTTTCTCATTACTGTACCTTTCCGCCGAGATGTATCTCTATCAGAAATGGTCAATTTTGATATATTAGAATACAACATTTTTTTAAATGATGTGCCTCATTCAAATAAAAATGTATTTATTATTGATGGTTCTTCACTGTGTGAAAAATTCTATTCAAGGGATGGTATACATTTGAACAAAAAAGGGAAAAAATAACTCTGCAGAAGCATAAAATTAAAATATGATAAAGTCATCAACAACTTTAATGATCAGAGAACCAAGAGAATCTCATCCCTGGACAATTCTAACATAATACTGAACAATGAAACTCAGTCTGTAAGAATGTCACTCAAGGAAATTAAGCGTGATCTGTTTTCAGCTCCCGACGATCATGCTCTGGCTCACTGTGTTGCTAAGGATTTGAGAATGGGAAAAGGCATTGCTGCTAAATTTAAAAGCAAATACAAAAGAATCGAAGATCTAAAGTCCCAAAACGTGGATGTTGGTGGTTGTGCTACACTGAAGGTTGGCCTGCAGTACATCTTCTACTTAGTAACAAAAGACTTTAGTTACAGTAAGCCCACATATCACACTCTCCAACAGTCGCTCAATAGTCTAAAGGCAAATTGTATCCAACAAAATATCACTAAGTTGGCGATGCCACGTATCGGTTGTGGGCTGGATGGACTTGATTGGGGAACTGTTAAGGGGATGATCACCAAAACCTTCAATGACCTAGACATCATGATTAGTATTTATGAATTCAATGCAGAAGGCTTGCCTGAGTGGAAGATGAACAAAACTAACCCCCATCCCTTAACGTCACTCAAAGTTTCATCCTCAGTAATCAACAGAAGTGTCAATGTAAATAAACTGACATCTCAAACTACCAACTGTAAACCTTCCACGTCTAATTCCATCGAAAGTCAACCTGAACAGCTCAAACCTACGGATCTACCTGCAAAAGCGATCGAAACTCAGGATGCTGCTTCTTCGATGTCCAATGCAATTGATCAAGACACACAAGTAACAACTCCAGACTCTTCACTCCACTGTGACCTCAACACACCACATAGAAATGGAGATGAAATACCCAAGACCTTGACTTCTGTAGAATATGAATCCACTGTAGTTGATAAAAGCTTTAGTAATGTAAATAGTAAGCAAGGTAATATGAAATATTTTTTAAGGAAAAGAAAAGTCGTGCAAAAAAATGTATAAGAACAAACTCTAAGACCAATTCCTCAAACGTAAGCACTGCTGACACACAAGCACTTAAATACCTCAACATCGTGCACTGTAATATTCAAGGGATAACCCAGAGCAACAAAATTGATTAAATAAATCTTTACATTAATTCCTTTTCCACAAAACCAGATATAGTTTGTTTCTCCGAACACTGGGTTCCTTATTCATGCCAAATACCATTGTTCCAATTCGATGAATATCAATTGGGCGGTTCTTATTGCAGAGATAAACAAAAAAGAGGAGGTGTTTGTGTGTTGGTAAATAATAATTTCAAAATTAAAATTAGGCCTGATCTTGGAAAATTTACAGTTGACTCATATTTTCAATGTTGTGGTGTTCAGATCACTTATCCGCTTGATTTAATTGTGCTCTGTGTCTACAGACCTACCGTTTATACCAGAATTGCATATGATACTTTTTTTGATGACTTGCGTTCTCTATTACAATACTCTATTTTGAAGAATCCTAAATCCTTTATTGTACTAACGGGAGATTTTAACATTAATATTTTAAAAACTAATGCTCAAACTGAAGAATTCCTTTCATTATTAAATTCTTTCAAACTTTTCGCAACAATAAAGGTCCCCACTCGGGTTTCAACTCTCTCCAGTACATGTCTTGATAATATTATTACCGATTTCAGCCCTAATATATGTATGTCTTATGTTGTACAAAATGGTTTATCTGACCACCTTACTCAGTATCTTAATGTGAATTGTGAGTCTATCATTAGAAAACATAAGGAACCTGTTATTAACAAAAAAACAATATTTGTGAGACATTTTTCTAAGGTAAATATTTCCAACTTCCTTAATGTTTTAAAATCAGAGGATTGGTCTTACTTCTATCAGAATCTGTATTTAACATCTGATGTAAATATTCTTTATAAGAGTTTTCTACATATGTTTAAACTACATTTTGATGCTTGTTTTCCATTTGTTAAGTCTAGAGATAGTGTTAGTCAGAATAAGGATAAAGGTTGGTTAACAATTGGGATAAGAAAATCCAGTAAACGCAAACGAGAGCTCTATGATCTTAGTAAACACTCTTCAAGCACTCCTTTAAAAATTATGTAAAAAATACAGCAAAGTTCTAAGTAAATGTATAAAATTAGCTAAAATTTCATACCACAGAAATAAAATTAAAACATCTTCAAATAAGACTAAAACTGCCTGGCAGATTGTGAAAAAAGAAACAAATACTGCTGCTAGTAACAAGAACAGATTTCCTTTTTTGTCTCAATCTATAAATATTAAGGATCAGTTAAATATAGTCAATAAATTCTTTATAGAGACTTGTAAGCTTTTAAACATAAGTTCTAATGCTGATAAGTCAATCAAATTTTTAGAACAAGGAATCCATCCTGAATCCATGTTAATATAATTTAAAATGATAGATCCTCAAGAAGTTCAGCAAATAATTAATGATTTAAAACCTTCTAAATCTTCAGGATGGGACGAAATATCACCTTTTATCTTAAAACAATGCTCATCTTTCATCTCAACACCTCTTGCTCATTTAATTAACACTTCTCTTTATACAGGTGTGTTCCCAGATTTATTAAAGCTGTCAAACGTAATACCAATTTTAAAAAAAGGAGATCTAAAAGATTTAGCTAATTATAGGCCAATTTCATTACTGCCGGCATTTTCCAAAATTTTTGAAAAGGTAGTTTATAATAGGTTATATGATTACTTTAACAATTGTCAACTTTTTAACATAAATCAGTATGGATTCATGAAAGGTAAAAGCACTGTAGATGCCATATTTAGCTTTGTATCTGAGGTAGCGGATGCTCTTGACAGTTCGCAGAATGTAGCTGGTCTCTTCTGTGACCTGTCAAGAGCATTTGATTGTGTAAATCATGATATCCTGATCCGTAAGTTGCAGTTTTATGGTATATCGGGCAGGACTATTAAATTGTTGGTTTCTTTTTTATCACATAGAAAACAGTGTATAAGGCTGCAGTCACTGGGGCTTAAGTCCGATTATGAATTCATCACAGAAGGTGATTTTATGTTCCGCAAGGGTCTATTCTTGGACCCTTGCTCTTTTTGATTTACATAAATGACTTGCCTATGACCTTAGATTCCAAATTAGTAATGTTTGCTGACGACGCTTCTGCAATATTTACCCATCCTGACAAATCAAGGTTTCCACAACTGATAAAACAAGAATTCTATAAGCTAGAAATTTGGTTTCAAGCTATTATTGAATCACTCTAAGTCACTTTTAATCAACTTTAAAAAAAAATACCACAATACAAATTTCCAATATGATAACACCACTATACCATGCTGTTTTTCTGAATGTACCAAATTTTAGGGATAACTTTAAACAATAAATTAACCTGGAAAACTCACGTGGCAGAAGTTATAAAAAAGTTGAACAAAGCATATTTTTCAATTCTTATTTTATCTAGATCAGTAGATGTCTCCACTCTTATGATGGTGTACTATGGGTATGTTTATCCTATTCTTAATTATGGAATCATTTTTTGGGGCAATTCTGACAAAAAGAAAAAGGTATTTAAATTGCAAAAACGAATCATTAGAATAATTTATTCTCTCAAAAGTAGAGATTCATGTGAAGATATATTTAAAATCAATAACATTCTTACTTTTCCTAGCCTTTACATCTATAATTTACTAATTTTCATGAAACAAAACATCTCTAAATTTTCTGTTAGTTCAGACAACCACAATTATGACACCAGACACAAAGACTGCCTTACATATCCCAAACACAAATCTTCTACCTTTGAACTTTCGCCCCACTACTCTGGTATTAAATTTTATAACAACCTGCCTGATTGCATTAAGTCTGCATCTTCCCTCAGGTCATTTAAAAAAAGTTTATTTAAGTTTTTATGTAACAAGTGTTGCTATAAGCTCAATGACTTTTTCCGATGAGTGTTGTACGGCTTATTTATTTATATTATTTTTATGTTGGTATTCTTAGGAATTGACACTATTCATGTATATTTTGTACATAATGAATAAAGGATGTTTTGATTTGATTTGAATTTAAAGGACATGCTAAATTTTTATCAAAATCGTTCGGGCCATTTTTGGGAAAATCCGATTTTTCTGTTATTTTATGGGGTTTTATGGGAAAATCCTTATTAAAAAAAATTGTGCGAATCCCACTTATTGAGGTATAAAAATACAGTTAATCTTGCATAGTTGATTTCAGTTATAGATGTGGGTTTAAATTTTAGATAATCAACCTTTTCAAAATATAATGTTATAGTAGTTTACGCAACGATTGCGTAAAGATGGTGCTAAAGTAACATGGTTGCCTAAGTAGAAAATTTAAGGTAGAGCCTTGGTGAGTGCCTTAAAACTTCTACAAGTGTCGTTAACACTGTTAACGCGAGTTGCAGTTGCGTACACTACTTTACCTACGTCAGTGTTTTAATTACAAAAAATCCTTAACGTAAATCACGAAGGTAAATATTTACGTATTTACATGTTTACAGAACCTTTTTGAACACTATGTTGGCCATATATGATTTTTGTTTTCATGGCCTTATTTTTACACAGACATAGTTTTTACTGAAAAAGCGCACCCTTGACCAAGCCACAAAAACTGATATTTAAAAAACAGGGTCTGGTTTGTGCAATCCTTCCCTTGTTAGCATCTGTTCATGTGCCTTAATTAAAGTCATGGCTAAGGTAACTTTTAAGGGAAATTCCTTCTTAGTCAGTTTAAAAGGATTACGGACTATTGCCGTTAATAGACCGTTTTTACAAAAAAACTACTGAAAACTGAGTGATTTTTCTGGTGAAGTGGGTAAAAAAGCTTTAAAATGACACCTTATTTATGAAAATTGGTAAAGAAATGAGGTACAGATACACCAAATAAATTTATTTAAAAAAATCTACAACTCCTACACTATTTTTTGACATAACTCCCGTGATTTATAAGGCATTTTTCATAGTGTGGTACATGTTTGAGGATACCCTCCTCATAGAATGTTTCCGAATAATGCCAACCGTGAGGTAAAAGGATCTTTTCAACTCTTCATCACTGTTTAACCGCTGACCGCAAAGAAAATACTTCAGATGCAGAAACAAATGAAAATCGCTTGGAACGAGATCAGGGCTGTACCAGGGATGGTCCAACACGTCCCAGCCAAAGCCCTGAAGACGTGTATTCGTCACATTTGCGGTGTGTGGTCGAGCATTGTCGTGAATGAAAACCACTCGTTTCGTGAGTGGTCCTTGGTGTGTATTCTGTATTGTGTGGTCCAGTTTCCTGAGCGTTTCGCAATTAACATCTTTAATGATTGACCTCAAGGCAAAAACTCAATGAGAAAAATTGCAAGGGACGTAGTGTGCCTCCATTCCATTGATTGACGTTTGGTTTCAGGTGTATCATAAGAAACCTAAGTTTCGTCTCCTGTGACTATCTGCGATAACAATTTATCGTCATAACGAGTCAAGAAATCAATCTATTATATTAATAAGAAAGCTCATTAAATACTGATTTTTTTTTAACTATCGAAAGATATGAAGCAACTGCACAAAGCATCTCACTTCATACTGCATCATCATTCAATTTTGTCAAATGTTTATGAAGAGAATGTGTGATAGGTAGAATCATGTGCTTCCGTCTTTTATTGCAATTGTATGAGAAAATTACTGAATCGTGAAAACTAAATCTTTTCACACTCTACCTTTGGTTAATCCATTACGTTTACATCCATTACATCTCTTCATTGGAATCTTAAAATATTCTGTCAATGCTATTTCATACCACTCTATTTATAACTTTTTAATTCTTTGGTCGTCATCACTTTACGATTACCCGTGCGGTACCGGGTTAGAATAGGACCGCAGCCTTCTCGGGCTTGTCGTAAGAGGCGACTAAAAGGTTGACTGACGAACTCACTGGGAGTCCCTGGGAGTGCCCCTGTTGTGTTGCAGGGTTTGATGTGTGCTCTGCACTGCCGATGGGTATTCTCAGTGGGTCGTGAGAAACCAGCCACTTTGGTCCTTGGCCAGGGAGTGCGGCATGGAAGTAAAGATCGGGCTCTGCATTGCGACGGGCGACCCCCGGCACGTCAGGTATCCGGAGCTGGGCAAACGGAGGTCGGGCCCCGGTGAACTGGGGTAGGGGTTTTTTGTTCCCGAGGGTATACCCGTTCCTGACTGATTCCGGGCTGCTCCTTGCCGCACAATGCGCTGGAGAAAACACGATGAGTTTTAATAAAAATCCTACAAACACATCATTGAATAGGAGCTCCAATGAGCAAGAAGAAACGTTTGAAGTGGAGCAGAACGCCTTTGTTTGAAGCTCCAAGCTTAAGAGTTGACCACCACCGAAAAACGTGAGGACATCTCCGCCACCTGCACCTTTCAAGTGCTCTACGTTCCCCCCGTTAGGATCTCCTTCGGCCAGTGGAGCTGGGAACGGTGCAGAAAATGTTGGCGATGTAGACGTCGAACTAGCATTGCCGGGAACTCTGCTGCCGAGAATTTCTGATGTAGGGATGCCGAAGGAAACCTTCACAGTGACATCGCGGTCGGAAAGCTCTGAGATTGTGCTTCAGCGTCAGTAATATCTTGACGCAGATAGTAACATTGAAACCCGGCTCCGTGACATGGAAGAGACAATTAAGGCTATGCTGGACACCTTCCGGACCCAGAAAGCCGTAAATCAAGTGGTCAAACCTTGCCTTCGTCTTTGCCTGCCGTCTGGTAAGCAAGGCGGCCATGGAAAAGATTGCCGAAAAGGTGGTGTCCCTGACGGTGAAAGAGCGCTGCCTTCTAAGAAACGTCGGAGGCCTTCCACATCGGAGAGTCCTCCAAAAAGAGAAGAAGACCCCTCCAACCAAAAGAGAAGGAGACCAAAAAGACCACGGTAAAGGCCAAGGCGACTCAGACGGACCTCTCGTCTGCTGTGCCTAGATCCTTTTCGGACGTAGCTGCAGCTCCAGCGAGGCGCCTACAGCCACAGCAACCCACGACCCCCCTTCAGGGAAGTTCCCGAAAGGGGTCAGTGGTGGAGACACCTGGGGCTGTGTGGGAAAAACGCCTTTCCAAAAAGGAGAAGAGGCAATCGAGGCGGGCGGAGGTCGCCTCCATGAAGAATGAGGCAGTGAAGGCACAGCCAACCGTTGTGGCCCAAACTGAGTCCGGCTCGGTCCCTGCTCCGAAAAGGTCGCGGCCAAAAAAGCCCAGGACGGAGGCAATCCTTGTCAAACCCTCAGAAGGAGATCTTTCGCCGAGATCTTGGGTGTAATAAAGGCCAAAGCTAAACCGGAGCAGACCGATACGGTTGTACGGTCGATTAGACAAACCCGTGACGGGGACGTTCTCCTTGAACTGGGTAAGTCGAAAGACAAGGCTGCTTTTACTGCGGAACTGAAGGCAGTTGTTGAAGGCCTGGCACCGTCCATGCTCTTGAGCCTAAGACATCAATCAAGGTTTGAGACATTGATTGTGTGTCGACGGAGAGTGGCCATTCCTCCCGAAACTGCAAGGGCCACGACCGAAGCAATAACTGCCTTTGATGCGGGGAGGTGGGTCACATCCGTAAGAACTGCCAAGTCGAGTCCTGTTTCCTTTGCAAAGAAAATGGGCTCGCTGACAAACACGTAAAGCATATAGCTGGGTCTGGGCAGTGAAGTGTATTTAAAACTGCACTACAGCAAGCGAAATCTCCCACGAAGATGAGAATCCTTCAGTGCAATCTTGAGCGATCCAGGACTGCTGACGCTCTTAATCAGCAAACAATACCAGTATCGAGATAGGGACCCATCTTTATGGTTCCATGATAGTCTTGGTATTGCTGCATTCTGGGCTTGTAATGCAGCTAAAGTACAAGTGCGGGGTCACGCGAATGGCCGAGGTTTTGTTTGGGTTCGGTGCAGGGAAGTCACTTACTTCAGTACCTTACTCCCAACGAGACCATCCCTGACTTTCGTGAGAAGATAGACCGCCTGGAAGAGAGCGTTCGCGATACCACCCGACACGTCGGACTTTAATAATAGGGCTGTCGACTGAGGAATGACCCTCACCAACTCCCGGGGCAAGTACATTCTAGACTTTGCTGCCAGAGCTGGACTCGTTGTCAACGAGAGCAACACGCCAACTTTCCGCCGCCCTGGGATGCGGGGGACGATCCCAGACATTACCCTTGCATCCGAGTCCCTTTTGCCAAGGATCATATCCTGGAGAGTCCTGGAGGAGACCAGTGACCACCAGTACATAATTTTTGACGTCCTGGATGGTCATCAGAGACAAGTGGCTGTGTTTCGTCAAGTGCCCGTTCGATGGAACATTAAAAAACTGGACGTGGCAAAATTCAATGGAGCCATCCTACGAAGAACGCCAGTGGTTCATCCCGCAACTGGCGTGGCTCACGCAGAGGCGTTAGTTACATCCATGATGGAACTGATTGTCTCGGCCTGCGATGAGTCTATGCCTCGCAGGAGATACCGGTGCAATAAGCATCCTGTGTACTGGTGGACTGCCGAGATTGCGGAATTGCGTCGAGCAGCATTGAGAGCCAGAAGACTTGCTACCAGGGCTAGAGAACCCCTAGACAGACGTCGCAAGTCGGATGCTTATAGGGTGGCTAGGAGGTCTCTTCGACGAGCCATCAAACGGAGTAAACGCAGTTGCTGGGAGAAATTAAGGGACGATGTTGATTCCAACCCTTGGGGCCTGGGTTACAAAATTGTAACCAAGAAACTTGGAACCTGCTCTCTACCTTCCGTCATGGATCACTATGGAGAGGATAGTCGAGTCCCTTTTCCCGGCTCACACGTTGCGCCCACTGCGGGATTTTGGAAGGGTGGACGACGTCCCACTTTTCAGCCCTGAAGAACTGGTGGCGGCCGTCCCATCCCTGAAGAACAACAAGGCTCCTGGTCACGATGGACAGCTAGGCTTGTGCTTGTTGGGAAGGGCAAGGGAGACCCAGATCTGCCATCCTCTTACAGACCTCTGTGTATGTTGAATACGGCTGGCAAAGTCCTCGAGAAATTTATCCCTCCCGGCTGAATTCAGCCGTTGTCGCTGCGGGGGACCTCTCCCCTCGTCAGTATGATTCAGGATGGGGCGATCAACGAGTGATGAGATTGAGGAGGTGAAGCAAGCCGTGATGAGAGCTGAAGATTATAACCACTACTCTCGTAGGGTTGTGCTGCTCGTAACGCTCGATGTGCGAAATGCATTTCATCCCGCGAGGTGGTGCGATATGATGGACGCTCTGGAGAACACCTTCCACGTGCCGGCATACCTCATGCGCATCATAGAGGATTATCTCCGGTTCCGCCTCCTCATGTATGACACTACGGAGGGCCCACGGACGATGAGTGTCACTTCTGGTGCTGCCCAAGGTTCCATACTCGGCCCAGACCTCTGGAATGTCGCTTATGACAGCCTTCTGAGGTCTGAAATGCCTGAGGAAACTGTTTTGGTTGGGTACGCATAAGACGTTGCAGCTTTGATAGCTGCACGCAGCGTTGAGCTGACTCAGCTAAAGCTAAACCGAGTTATGCGTACCATAAACGCATGGATGGCAGACCACGGTCTCTCGCTTGCTTTGAGCAAAACCGAGATCGTGATTTTGACAAAAAAACGGATTGACACCATCGTGCCGTTGAGGGTGGGAGCTGTCGAGGTTCAAACCGTTCGTTCTGCCAAGTTCTTGAGGTCATGGTAGACAGCAAGCAGCTGGCGGGACAAGGCCGCTAGGGTGGTTTCTTCTCTTAGCCGGTTGATGGCTAATGTTGGAAGGCCTCGGTCCAGTTGTAACGAGTCAAATGGGTAGGGGGGTAAAAATATAACGATCTAGACCACGAACATTAAACAGCTAAACATAAGCTGTTGAGTAAGCCTAGTCGCGACACTAAACTGACATCGTACCTAACCTCAAATTCCAAGACCGCAGACGACGTTGGTGTCAGTTTGGTTGTTTGGCTGTTCGACTGCGTCTGAGGGCGGGCTACGGGAGAGAAGATGAGCAGCGGGGTCGCCTTTTGAGCGAGGCAGCTTTAAAGCATGTTAAAGCTGCCATGCGCCTGCCTTCGCTGCCAGTTTTTTTCTGTTTCTGTAACTCGTTGACCAATCAGCGAGTGTTTTAACCTTCGTCTCGAATTGGGAGGGAGGTGAACTGAGAAGAGAAGAGATTTGTCATTCGTACTCCCGGCCTTGAGTAGTTCGTTTTGAAGAGTTTTCGTTTCGTTAAACTTCGTCTAAAAGTTACATTTCGTCTTCGTCAAGCTCGGAAAGTTTGTCAAGAAGTGGACTTTTAAAGTTTCGTGGTGCGCGAAAAATCATTTTGCAGTGCTATTACTTCGCTTGGTTGACGATTTAACTCCGTAGGTAAGCGGAGTGACTATTTAGCTTACTTGTTGATTCGTTGAGTTAGCTATTAGTGTGTCCTTTAGATATTTGCCCACAGAGTCAAGTCAAAATTATTTATTTCCCCACAAGCCCACAAGGGTGTTTAGTAACCCGCAACGTTCGTCTAGAGCTCTGACAACCAGGGCTATCAAATTTAGGCTATCCGAATCACTATCGACTCCTGGGAAACTCCCCGCGACCAGACTAGGGTGAATCCTGGGATCTTCGTTTTATTACCGGTGGCGTAATTTCCCACTTGCTAGCCTAGGCCTATTGGTGTTTAGCGTTAAATATTTTAGCCTATTTGTGTGATAGCCTATTTATTTTAGGTAAAACGTTTACTTTATAGTAGCCTATTGCATTTTAGCCTTTTTATTATTGGATTTTGGAGCAGTTTGGACTTGGTCCTATTTTAACAAATTTTCTGGGTTTTGAGTACCTAGTTGGGACTTAGGCTGGAAAAAAAAATAAATTTTTTTTTAAGTTGTCTCGTTTGGACTTACTTAGTGCTGTGTGACGTCAGGCTTGAATTTAAATAGGTTTATTGTGGATTTTTCATAATTGTTGATCAATTTCAGCCTTTTAAATTATTGTGGCAATTTGTTTGTTTTGTTGTGCACTAATACTTTGCAGCTATGCCTAACTCACTCCCTGAAGTCTCGACGCCAGGAGTTTTAACCACGGCTGGTGCAGTGGTGACTACGCCTTCCGTTATCCCGACCTGCTCGTGCGCATCGACGGTTACTACCACGTCAACGGTGTACACACGACCGGTGACCTCAACCGGCTATACCGCTCCGCTCCAACCCACGGAAGATCCTCGTGTTGGCTGGATACACGAGCTGTCCAAGCAACAGTTGATGGTGGAGACGGCGCGACACCATTTGCCGTCCCATGGTACAGTGGCGGAACTGCGCAAACGTCTCTGCACGTACTGGTGATTCAACGCTGGTACATCGTCTTCTCCAACCTCCCAGGAGGAGGTGTTCACGACTGGCCAGGTGTTAGATAACCAGGCCCGGAGTTCGCTGCATGAGCCTACTCCACGCCTTTCGCCTTTCGACTACCGAACGGGGTCAACGCATCAACCTACTGCTTGGAGACCACCTGGTACCTATGGCCTAATAGGCCTACCGAGGGCTACGTTCCAACGTCAGAGCCCACCTGCTGCGGTCACCTCGGCATCACATGAACCCTCACTCGCAGGACTAGAGAACTTGACTGACGATCGACATGCCTTCGACTTCGCTCAGAGGTCTTCGCTCCCGGAAAATTCTGATGCCGATCCGGTACGTCACACTTTGGACCGCATGCGGCAGATGCTCGGCCTATCGCCCAATGCTGACATGCGCAGCCTAGAGCACACGTTAGCCGAGGTGTTGAACCTCGAACAGCGGGGCTCACGACGTGGGGAGGACTACGCCGAGCTTCCAGTCCACGGGATCGACCCGCTAACCTCCCGATACACAGTCCCGTCTCGGCCAAGGGATGGATATGGAGGTGTCCGATCCGAAATGTCCTACGGAGTGATGACCGACCTGATGACGTTGCTAAAACGTCGTCCGCCCTCTGTGACAAGGTCCGGAAGTGGAACTTGCGCTTCGACGGCAGACGAGATGCGGTTTCGTTCCTGGAGCGTCTAGAGGAGCTGCGCGAGGCCTACTCTCTGTCGCCAGAGGACGTTTTGAAGGCTTTGCCTTCACTTCTACATGGCCAAGCTCTCCTCTGGTACAGGAACAACAGAATGATGTGGCATTCCTTCCACGACTTTAGGCGGGCATTCGAGGTCCAGTTCTTCCCTGCTGGCTATCATCGCCACTTGGATGACGAGATACGGAAGCGCACTCAGGGTGAAACAGAGGCATTTAAAGATTTTGTGATTGCTCTGACAACCCTGATCCGACGGAGCGGCACTTTCTCTAACCAGGAAACTATCGACCTGGTGTACTTGAACATGAGGCCGGAATACAAGTTCATGATACGACGTCATGACTTTGTCACGCTACCCGACCTCATCGAGCGAGCCGACGAATACGAGGAGCTGCTACGGGAGCGCAAGCTGTTCCGACCACCCCCTCCAGTCGCTCAAGCATTGGTACCTGAGACTGCCTACACGCCCAGGCGTCGAATGGACCGTTTCGTCGATGTTGCGGTGATGGAATATCCGTCGCCTGACCGTAAACCGCAACCTTCCTCGCCTAAGACTGGCCGCACTGGTGATTACCCTGCAAGGAGTGGGGGTAACCAGGCAAGGCACATGACGCCCCCCGTCCCTAACAATATGCGCCGGAGCCTACCGTCTACGAGCCCACCACGATCATCGAGTAACCGCAACCCTCCAGTCTGCTGGAACTGTGATGCACGCGGACATGTCTTCCGAGATTGCACTCAGCCGAAGGTGTTGCGGTGCTACTACTGCAAGCAAGTCGGAGTGGCCACTACAAGCTGCGGTTGTCGCGCGGGAAACGCCAGACTGACTCAGGCCGCCGGAGGTCGCCTGAGCCCACGTCCCGTGGCCGCACTACCTCCGAAGAATGGAGCTCATGGCTCCAGTACATAACGGCCTTCACTGAATCGGGTTCAGGCATCGTGAAGTCACTTGAGCCCGCAGCGCAGCCATAGATAACCCTCGTCTGGGGGGGGGACGTATCATCGTGAGCAGCTCTTAACCGCGCGTCCGAGACTCCGAGCCTGCCGTGCTACCCTACCTTCGTCAACCCCACCATCTTCGGTTTTCCTTCGCCCCGAGTCATTTTCGTTTAGACCTCTGAGGCAACCCGGCTTCGTTCGCTTTTCGTCGTCAACACCCTGGAGCAGCCGGACTAACGGGGTCCGGCATCAGCTTCTGTCAACTTTTCTTGACCACGATCCTACTGTGGTGTCATCTACAGGAAAGTTCAACAGTTTTTTTTTTCTTTTCTCGGTTTTCTTTTTTTTCATTCCGAAGTGTGGAGGGGGTGTAACGAGTCAAATGGGTAGGGGGGTAAAAATATAACGATCTAGACCACGAACATTAAACAGCTAAACATAAGCTGTTGAGTAAGCCTAGTCGCGACACTAAACTGACATCGTACCTAACCTCAAATTCCAAGACCGCAGACGACGTTGGTGTCAGTTTGGTTGTTTGGCTGTTCGACTGCGTCTGAGGGCGGGCTACGGGAGAGAAGATGAGCAGTGGGGTCGCCTTTTGAGCGAGGCAGCTTTAAAGCATGTTAAAGCTGCCATGCGCCTGCCTTCGCTGCCAGTTTATTTCTGTTTCTGTAACTCGTTGACCAATCAGCGAGTGTTTTAACCTTCGTCTCGAATTGGGAGGGAGGTGAACTGAGAAGAGAAGAGATTTGTCATTCGTACTCCCGGCCTTGAGTAGTTCGTTTTGAAGAGTTTTCGTTTTGTTAAACTTCGTCTAAAAGTTACATTTTGTCTTCGTCAAGCTCGGAAAGTTTGTCAAGAAGTGGACTTTTTAAGTTTCGTGGTACGCGAAAAATCGTTTTGCAGTGCTATTACTTCGCTTGGTTGACGACTTAACTCCGTAGGTAAGCGGAGTGACTATTTAGCTTACTTGTTGATTCGTTGAGTTAGCTATTAGTGTGTCCTTTAGATATTTGCCCACAGAGTCAAGTCAAAATTATTTATTTCCCCACAAGCCCTAGGCTAGAGTGGTGATTTCGAGTAGGGTGTTTAGTATCCCGCAACGTTCGTCTAGAGCTCTGACAACCAGGGCTATCAAATTTAGGCTATCCGAATCACTATCGACTCCTGGGAAACTCCCCGCGACCAGACTAGGGCGAATCCTGGGATCTTCGTTTTATTACCGGTGGCGTAATTTCCCACTTGTCGTCCACCAGGAAAATTACGTCACACAGTCATAGAAGGCTATTAATGTCTTTGGTCTAGTCCGTACTGTTGTACGATGCGGAGGTGTGGACAGACGCACTAAATAAGGAGGCATACAGGATGCGGCTCGCCCGAGTGCAGTGTCAGGCAGCACTAAGGGTAGCATCTGCCTACCGAACAGTGTCCGAGCCCGCTGTCCTGGTGGTTGCTGGAGTCATCCCCAAACTTTTGGCGGCAGAGAGAAAGGCAATTTACCGGCGCCGTGGGGAGGACCAGGCACAAACAGAGGAACGCACACGCACCTACCAGCTGTGGCAGGAGAGCTGGGAACAGGAGGCACGGGGACGCTGGACAAGGCGACTGATACAGCAAGTCCAACCTTGGGGCTCCTGCAATAGTACGAAATTTTGCATTCACATGGACCAGCGACGCACATGGACCAGCGACGCACATATGCAACGGCCGGTTTCCACACATAGACTGCCGTCGCTCATATGCGACGGCTAGTCACATTAAAATAGACTGCCGTCGCATATTTGCGTCAGGGTTCTAGTGTTATTAAAATGCTTATATCTTTGTAATGGTCTATTTGAAGCCACTGAATTCCCTGCAGTGGTCTACAGAGATGTCTGACGCACTACTGCGTCGCTTGGTCTGTGGATATGATGATAGGGGAGCGTTTCATAAACTCCAAATTTCACAAACTCCAACGCTTAAAATATTAAATGAACAGCGCGTTTCATAATGTCCAAATTTCATAAGCTCCAAAACTATAACATTCAAATAATCACTGTTTCACAATGTCCAAGTTTCACAAACTCCAACGTTTAAATATTAAATAAACAGAGCGGTTCATAACCTCCAAATTTCATAAGCTCCAAATCTATAACATTCATTTGAATTATTTACGTAACAAAATTAGGTCGATATCATCTTTATTCATACATTTAAGGGACTGTGTTTCTATTGAGACACTTAAAGTAGTTTATCATGCTTATGTGGAGTCAGTGTTAAGATATGGCATAATTTTATGGGGTCAAGCTACTGGTATTAAAACTTTATTCAGGTTACAAAAACGTATTATTCGTATTATTACCAACTCTCATCCACGCAGTTCTTGTAAGAAACATTTTCAAAATTTAAGAATTCATACATTAACGGGGTTGTATATACTAGAATTATTAAATTACATACATTCAGTTAAAAATGAGCTACCAGAAACAATACATTTTAATCACAGGTATGAAACCCGAAATGAAAATATATTTAGACTCCCCAGACACCGTTTGACCCTATATGAAAAATCTCCATTGTACGCTGGGCTGAGATTGTACAATGTGCTTCCGCCATGCTATAAGTCACTAAGCAAAACCAAATTTAAAGATACAATAGATAATTTTCTTATTGACAAGGCTTTTTACTTAATTGAAGATTTTTACAGAACTACAATTTAGAATTTTTTTTTTTTTTAAGTGTTTAGTTTTAAGTTAAAAGTTTTAATTTTAAATATTTTATGTATGGATTTAATTTTGACAATGCACCTATTCTAAATGTTATGACATGTATGGAATGTTTTGTGCAAATAAAGTCTATGTCTATGTCTATGTCTATGTCTATTCAAATAATCACTGTTTCACAATGTCCAAGTTTCACAAACTCCAACGTTTAGATACCAAATAAACAAAGCGGTTCATAATGTCCAAATTTCATAACCTCCAACGGTACAGTCTGGGCCAGAAGTCTCTCTAGTGGTTGCCACAGTCAGATAGCAGGCACCGTTCGCCAGCGCTCAACTACTGATTATACGTACATTTTAATGATTGAAGAACACTCAGCTGTGTGACTCAAATATGTGTTAGCACACACTGTGCAAATCAAATTTACATTTTAGCGAATTTCCCCTATAGGGAACAAGCTATTACCGTAGTACTCATGGTAAGACCTGGTCCAGGGACCGATTTACTTTTTCGTTTTGAGGTCCCTAGAGACCAAAAACACCATCAGTTCAAATTCATATATATATAATATATGTTTATATTTATGTGTGTGTCCGTTAGCGCGATAACTCGAGCAAAAATCATCCGATTTTGATTAAATTTGGTACAAACGTGTAAACCTACGTTTCTTCGAACGAGTTCGCGAACCAGCTTGATCGGACTATGGGAACTCTTATATACTTATACTCTTAAGAAAGCAATTACAGAGCAACAATGATGCTTCGTGTTGCGCCGCTACAACACTAGAACGTGTAGTGCCTACATACCGAACCACGGCAACCTCTGCAGCGACTTCTGGCAGAGACTGTACCGTTGGAGCTTATGAAACTTGGAGGTTATGAACCGCTTTGTTTATTTGATATTTAAACGTTGGAGTTTGTGAAATTTGGACATTGTGAATCGGTGATTATTTGAAAGTTATAGTTTTGGAGTTTATGAAATTTGGAGGTTATGAAACGCACTGTTTATTTATATATTAACGTTGGAGTTTGTGAAATTTGGACATTGTGAAACGGTGCTTATTTGAAAGTTATAGTTTTGGAGTTTATGAAATTTGGAGGTTATGAAACGCACTGTTTATTTAATATTTTAGACGTTGGAGTTTGTGAAATTTGGACATTATGAACCTCACCCGATGATTGGTGACGTCATATGATAGTTGGAAAAACTTGCCTTTACTTTTCTGCATCACTGTATGTATGTATGCAGTATGTATGCTGCATTATCCTATGTAGCTTTTATATTTGTTAAGTTATAAACTGTTCTTGAATATTCTGTTTTATTTAATTACTTTCACCTCAAAACAAAAACAAAAATGAGCTGTCGCATATATGCGACGTTTGGTCTATTTCAAGAAAACTATGATAGTTTTCACTATTGTCTTCGCTGTAGACCGGGCGTCGCAAATATGCGACATTACAAAAGGTTATATAAAATACAAAAAATTAAGAATAAATTATTTACAAACACGATTGTAGCGTATTAAGATGTAAATGATCACTGTTTTACAGGTTTTCGCCCGTGGTCTGTGTGTACTGTTATCCAAGTGACAGCCGGTCCATGTGTAAGATTCAAATGTATACCTCGGTCTGTGGCAATGACCGCGGCGTCGCATATATGCGACGCTCAGTAGCGAACGTGTTGATGCTTTTCCATATCATAGAACCAACTTTTTTAGTTGAAACAGCTGAATAAATTCTTTAATTCCCTTAAAATATGAATAATCATAAAGTTAACATGGGGAATTACAGAGCCACTGGGGCGGAGCCCGAAAGGATTTTTGAGATAAGAATATGCCTCTAAGTTATGTTAATCGGGAATGTAAGCTATCATCATGCCAAATTTCAGCCCAATCCGTCCAGTGGTTTATGCGTGATTGAACTTCAAACACACAAACACACAAACTTTCACATTTATAATATTAGTAAGATTATTTTGAAGTCATACTTGCATTATTTTATTTATAAAGTAAACTACTCTTATCTCCTTTTTCGTATTGACAGAAAAGTCACAAATAAACACAAAACACGGTTAAGTCAAATAGGCCTACTTTCAGTGGAATATATTATAATACTAGGCAAGAGTCAATAAAAATTCCTATTTTAATAACATTAGTACTGTACTATAATGTATTAATTGATGCTTTCCAAATTCATCGTAATACAGTACAAAACCTTTATTGTCGAAATTAAAGATACAAGCAACCATTTTGTTACAAGACAGGATGTTTATTTATAGCCTCTCACTGGAGGCTCGAGGCACAAAAACTATCTTGACCTTGGAGTTGTTAACCCCTCTTCCCTGCCCTCCCTACAAGTTGCGTTGTTTGTTTACTCCAGCGATAAGATAATCAGTTCTCAAAATCGTAACGCACTTTATGATGTTATAAATTTGCCGCGCAGATAACAAATCAGATTAGATGTGCTCGCGCTATGAATGATGATGACAAACTGACAATGTGAACAATACAAAATAACTTATTCTTGGTCATATCCTGTGGAGATAAGCGTATGGTTCAGTTCTCATCGCCCAGCGTGGGAGCGGGAATGCCGAGATTTCTAGAAAGCGGCGGTTTAACCGAACTGCTCTCAAAGCAAGGTCGGTTAAAACAAACTGTTTTTTTTACAATCGAAGGCGGATAATCTGATTATCGGTTAATACGAGGTCGGTTAAGAGGGGGTCTACTGTTTTAGTGAAAAGATCCTCATTTAAATAGGATAAATACTTTAAATAAAAGTCAAGAGGTTTCCACTAAATATTATTGTTTAATTTATCATACTTTTACAAGTAATATAACAATTAATTGTTTAGAGCAAATAAAAATGAACCACTTTGGTTGAAAAGCCTAAAAGAATGTCTCTTTGTTTATTTTTCTTTTTTTTAGCAACCCAAAATTCAATAAACTATTTAAAACATCTGTCAGCTGATAAATCTGTCAGTTCACTACAGGAGCCCCCTACCAAGACTGGAAGTCCATGGAGTTTTGGAGGGTTCCAAAAGTAAAAAAAAAAACAAATAACAAAAAAAAATAATAACAGCAAGGACAAAGGCGATTTCCATCAAACTGAAATTGGATTCTTGAATGTCACTTTTCTTCCAGACTTTGTCGTATATGACTTTTGAAAATCCACATCCTTTGAAGTTTGAGATACAGTTGAGGGCTTAACTTCATCATTCTGAAGGACATAGGCCGGTTTAACTCTGTCAAGACTAACTTTAACAATAGAACCATTCACTTTTATTGTGATAGTTTTACTGTCTTTCTTGATCACTGGATGAGGTCCTGTGTATGGATGTTGTAAAGATTTTCTCACAGCATCTACTCTCAGAAAAACGTGCAAACATGTGTCCAAATCACGAAAAATGAAGCTTCGGTTAATGCCGTGTCTCTTGATATTTGTTGGTTTTAATGATGAAATCTTGAGTCGTAATCAAGACACAAAATTAGTCGGATCCTCTAAGGGTGCTAGCTGGGTTGTTGGCATAAAATACTCGCCAGGGAGGCGTAAAACCTCTCCAAAAACCATTTCAGCAGACGAGGTGTTCAGATCCACACGGAAAGCATTTCTTATTCCAAGAAGCACTGTGGGTAAGGATTCGACCCACGTGGAGGCGGAGTGGCACATGATGGCTGCCTTGAGTTGTCTGTGGAAACGTTCCACCATGCCAGTTGCGCACGGGTGGTAACTTGTTGTCCTTAATCTTGAAAATCCACACAATTTTCCCAACTCAGCAAAGAGTGCAGATTCAAATTGTTTACCCTGGTCCGTTGTTATTCGCAAGGGAACACCATACCTTGATATCCAAAAATTGAAAAGAGCTGACGAGACTTCTTCGGCAGAGATACCTTGCAAGGGGTGTGCTTCCGGCCATCTGGTGAACCTATCTACTACTGTAAGACAGTAACGAAGATTTCCAACTTGGGGTAATGGGCCGATGATATCCACATGAATATGTTCAAATCTACAATTTGGCAAAGGGAAATCGTTGATAGGTGTTTGAACATGACGAGTAATTTTTGAACGTTGACACTCTCGACAGGACAAGGTCCACTCTTTACAATCACGATTTATTGAAGGCCAAACATATCTTGAAGTTAACATTTTATTCATGGATTTTATCCCAGGGTGACTTAAGTTATGGATTGAATTAAACGCCTCTCTGCGTAAACATTTGGGGATATACAATCGTTCACTACCGTTCTTTGTATCGCAGTAGACAAAAACATCAGAGCCAGGAACTGGAACTGGTTGAAGACAAAGTGAAGTACTGTTTTCGAGAATAGACTTAAGTTCCCCATCATTAGATTGAGAATCTGCCAAGAGATGCAGATCAATTTTACTAGTCTTGTTGGCAGAAATAGATTCTATCCTAGAAAAACTGTCTGCTACTATGTTTGAAGCACCAGAAACATGTTGAATGTCAGTCGTGAACTGTGAGATAAATGAGAGATGGTTAGTTTGAACAGGAGGTAGTTTGTCCTTCTTTTGTTGAAAAACGAAAATGATGGGCTTGTGATCAGTATAGACAGTACAGGAGTTAGCTTCTAATATATGTCTGAAATGTTTAACAGACGAATAGATGGCAAACAATTCCCTATAATAAGCGGGCCAACTGGCTTGCTTAGGTGTTAGTTTTTGGGAAAAGAAGGACAGAGGTTCCCATATTCCATCTTGATTCAATTGTTGTAGTACTAATCCTACTGCAGTATTCGATGCATCACAAAAAAGTGCTAATTTACCATTAGCGTTGGGGTGACAAAGTAATGTAGCTTCGGCTAAATGATCCTTCCATTTACTGAATTTTTCAGTCAATACATCGGTCCAAGAGACTTTCTGATTCCCTTTTAATGACGAAAGGACAGTGTGGAGAGGGGCTTGAAATTCTGCAGCGTGAGGAATAAACCTGCGGTAAAAGTTCAACATTCCCAAAAATCGCCTAAGACCTTTGGCAGTTTGTGGCAAAGGATAATTCTGAAGGGCGTCAATGCGATCAGGCACAGGCCTGGTTCCGTCAGCGGTTACTTGATATCCCAAAAAAACTACTGAGTCAGTGTTAAATACAGATTTCTTCACATTTATAAGGACGCCATATTTGACTAACCTCTTGAACAGAATACGGAGGTGTTCTTCGTGCTCGACAGGATCTTTTGAGAAAACAAGGATATCGTCAATGTAGGGGAAACAAAAACTTAGTCCCTCTACGACTTCATCAATAAACCTTTGAAAAGTTTGACCAGCATTCCTCAAACCGAAAGACATGAACGGGAACTCAAAGAGACCGAATGGGGTCGTTATTGCAGTCTTGGGCACGTCTTCTTTATTAACCGGGATTTGGGTATATGCCTTTACAAGATCTATCACAGTGAAAACTTTACTACCGTGTAAACAATTTGAGAAATCATGGATATGTCGAACAGGGTAAGAATCTGGAATAGTGCGGGCATTCAATGCTCGGTAATCGCCACATGGTCGCCACTCATCATTCTTTTTAGGTACCATATGAAGTGGTGATGACCATGGGCTTTTGGAACGACACGCAGTTCCATTTGCTACCATGGATTCAAACTCTAATTTGGCAATTTTATATTTATCTGGAGCTAACCTTCTTGGTCTTGATGAGACTGGTGGGCCAGGAGTCGTATTTATGTAATGCACTGTGTTATGAGGAATAAATCTTGGTACTCCTAAAGGTTTTGTGATTTCTGGAAATTCCAATAACAGTAGATAGTTTGATGGGTCGGAAGTAATTAATTTAATACTATATTGCTGAGTATTCATGAACTGACATTTACTTTTTAATTGTGTAATGTTGTCAATTAAGAAACCGTTACTACAATCAGGTAATAAAGAATAGTGAGCTAGGAAGTCAGAACCAATGATTGGAGTGCTTACTTTAGCTATTATGAAATTCCAGACTAGAGTTCTTTGTAGACCAATATTTAAGTTGAGACATAAACTACCATAAGTGGGTATTTCAGAGTTATTTGCAGCTCTGAGTTCTATCCCGGATGGTTTTAAGGGTCTTTTGACTAAATTTAGTGGTATACAACTTACGTCTGAACCTGTGTCTATCAGAAACTTATAGCCTGAATTGTTATCAATTACTTGTAACCTGTTGCTGTGGTTGCTGTCAACTCCGGGTGATTCATGAGTTTGGCGTCTAGGCACATGACAACTAGTCGACACCGCATCTAGTTGCCTAGCTCGTTTTTTGTAGAAGGATAAGTGCAAGGAGTCACACATTTGGTGGCTCGTGATCCATAAGGTTTATGATACTAGCAGTAGATGTCATTGTGGGGTGAGGTACTATGCTGTTTACTGGGCTGGCTCTGACTTTGCGATCTGAACTTACTATTTTTATATGTCATCAAGTCATCTGAAAGACGGTTAACTTTCTCCTCCAGCATTGAAAGTTTCTCCAAAATTGCCTCAAAACCTCCTCCTTGATTGAGATTGTTGTGACTATGTGGGGTCTGAGAAAAGGTATTCGTTGGCTTACCTCGCTTTGACAAAATAGCGTCACAGCATATTGCAGGTGAACTCAAAGGTTGAACCTCCTGAATCTTGTCCGCTGTAACTGCCAATGATTCGGTACTGACCCCAGCACCTAACTGGGTTTGCAGGATGCCTTGAATATGCGCAGGAAGTCGCTGCATCCAGATGATTCTCAGCAAGTCATCTTGAACGCTGCTGCCAGCTAACGATTTCAGTCTTCTGAGAAAGTGGGATGGTGTATCTGTCCCGAGTTCTTCTTCTACGAGTAACTGCTTAATCCTCTTATGTTCTGAGACTGATAATCTTCTTATCAGTTCTTCTTTCAGGCTCGTGTAAGGGTTTTCCAGATTTGGAATTGAGAGTAAATCCTCTATTTCGGAAGCAGTCATCTCATCTAAGTGTGTCACAACGTGTGTGAAACGAAGGTTCTCATAAAAAATGTGCCATAAAGAGAAAATTGCCTCAATCTGTATGAACCAAAGTGCTGGTTTCTCATGCCAAAAATGGGGAAATTTTAATTGTGGAGATTGAATTGAAGTTATGTTTTCAGACGGTCTTGGATTTACTGAATTGTTTCGTTCTTGAGTTTTCTGATTCATTGGATTAACCAAAAGATCTTCTTCTGAATCATGATTTATTCTTGAATGTTCAGAGTCAACTCCAATTACATCATTAAGTTGTTTTCTGAGATTTTGGTTTTGCTCTTCCATCAGTTTTAGTCTTGCCAATACATTGATTTCCATTATGTGTTCTTGATGTGTTCAAATCGGGGTCACCAATTTTAGTGAAAAGATCCTCATTTAAATAGGATAAATACTTTAAATAAAAGTCAAGAGGTTTCCACTAAATATTATTGTTTAATTTATCATACTTTTACAAGTAATATAACAATTAATTGTTTAGAGCAAATAAAAATGAACCACTTTGGTTGAAAAGCCTAAAAGAATGTCTCTTTGTTTATTTTTATTTTTTTTAGCAACCCAAAATTCAATAAGCTATTTAAAACATCTGTCAGCTGATAAATCTGTCAGTTCACTACACTGTATTTCAAATATTTGTTTTTGTCTTTTCTTAATAAATTATTTAATGAAAGGGTTAATTAATGACCATTAAATTATTAAGTGGAGAGAAATGGCAAAACTAAAATCTTCACTCCCTATAGGACCACTAAACCTTAATTTTAACACCTAAATCATTATTTTATTTTATCACAACACATTTTTTAGAAATTCTGTTACAAAGTTAACATTTCTTATGGGACTAAAATCCAATATGGCTACCAATGGTGAAGACTTATGAAAGTTGGATGTTCATTTTTTGAGGTTAATAATAGATAAGAGGATTATCTTTTGTGTAAACCTCACGCAGAAATTATCTAACCTTAATAGTAAAAAATAATATTTGTGTGTAGGTGTGCCATAGTGGTAGGTAGTAAACGGTAAACATATTTGTTTCATTTCAAAGCCAATAGCACATATCTCAAGTGGATCTGACTAAAAGTGTTCAATGAAAAGCGTTATAAAAACCCTTGTATACAGACGGTACTGAGTGTCATTTCACGCCGCAAAATGTGATTATAATGATTGGATAAAAAAAGTTGCATTCCGTGTATCCAAGTCAGAATCAAGTTTTGCATAAAAACTGTGCAGAAAAAACGTCCCTTAAAAGGGCTCAAAAAAGTTATTAAATTTGTTGATGCAGCATGCAATATTACCAGTAATTTTTCTACAAAATCAGCTGACAGGGCATGTATTGGCCATTGGGGTGATATTAGCAGTGAGGTCGGGGAGTGAGCTTGACAAGTTGAGTGGGGGGGGGGCAAACTTCGTTGCCTAGAGGCAGCAGATACTTAAATACGTCCCTGCTACAATGGAGGTTAGTATTGTATCAGAGGCACTATCATGTTATACAGTCACTCACACTCAGGTAGAGTTACTAGGGTCCAGATAAATCAGAGCTGTTATAACCTTACTAACCTTACTAAACAATTTGATAGAGTTGTATTTTGAAAGTAAAAATCTTATAGGCTATGGAGTTTAGCTACGTTTTTAGAATCCATTATAAATTCATCAGAGCAAAGTAAACTTACCTTGGGTGTTGTATTGAGCTCATTACGGCCATTTCCAGTAGAGCTTTATTATAAATGTTAAAGAAAAATTTGTCTTAATCACTAGGAACACTATAAGATGAATTTTTATAAACACGGCATTCCTCAGTACCAAGTCTTACAATAAAATATATGCTAAAAATAAGAATAAGGAGTATGAGGAAAATGTTGATAGACAAAAATGTGCTTCGGAAATTGGTATATTTGTGTTCACACTAGCCTCTACTATTTCAACTTTCTACACTTAAAAATGAATTATTTCTCCCCTAAAATTTAAAAAATTAGTAATGTTCAACTGAACCTCCTTCCCTACAAGGATACCTTACTCAAAAATAAAGCTTATCAATAGGTTTTTAGACTCTGTGATAACTTATGAAGCTATTAGTGAGAGAATTATGCTCTATATGACTTAAGGGAAAGTTTACAAATATTCCGATGATGAGTTCCCATGCCCCAACAGAATAAAGCAAAGATGATGAAAAAGTTTCATTCCATGCACAACTAGAAGAAATTTTTACCAAGTTACCAAATTACGATACCAAACTGGTGTTGGAGATGCTAATGCAAAGATAGGGAAAGCAAACTATATGCAATGTTTCAGGGCAGCACGGGTTTCACAATACTTCTAATGACAATAAATAAATAATAATTAAAAATGCCTTTATTTGCGAGCGTCTTTCAGTACAAGAACTGTTTTACAAAGTAACTCATGTTAATATAACTAACTTAAAAATATACAAAACACTGTGTATGCCAAAACAAAATTATAAGCTATTTACAATATTTTACATTTTTTTCACTTTTCTTTGAAAGCCAGGACCCCCAGCTGTTTTAGGTCCAAGGGGAGATCATTGTACATCTTTGGGCCAGAGTAAGAGAACCCTTTTTTACCACCTTCTAGGCTTACTTTTGGAATGTGGAGCAAGGCATTTTGCCGGGTCACACGTTGAGTCACCTCCCCACGTGCCACAAGCCTCTCCACCAAGTACTTAGGTTCTTGCTGAACCAAGACCCGGTGGATGAGGCTACAAGTCTGCGCCCTGCACACGGCACCCATTGACAGCAACCCCGCAGCATCCCGGAATGGGGATACGCGTTCCCGCTTACGGATACCGTAAACAAAACGAATTGCGGAGTTCTGCACTTTTTGCAATCGGGACATCTCTTCCCTAGAGATGCTGTTGCCGTATGCAGGAAAACAGTAATGGAGCACTGACAACACTAGTGACTGTACCAGCTGCAGCTTAGCTGTCTCTGGCAGGATGTTTTTGTACCGGTACAGACCACGCAGCCTTCCCAAAGCCACCTGGGAGACATAAGTGATGTGGTCCGAGAAAGTGAGGCCACTGTCGAGTACCACACCCAAGGTCTTGACGGTATCCCTCGCCATTAGAGGTTTTCCTGCGATTTGAACGTGCATGTCTCTATTTGCAACTCTGTGAAGAGTAGTGGGTGTAGCAATATGAAGAATCATGCATTTTTCAGAGTTCAATTTTAAACCATGTTTGCGTGACCACTCACTTATTCTCACCAGATGCTGACTACGGTAGCAGTGGCTTGCAGTACTAGACTTTCTATTGTTCTGTTCTTTACGTGATTTATTGCTCTACGTACAGTGTTGTGTAATTTTTGTTTTGCTTGAGTAGGCTTGATTTTAAACGTTATAGTTTTTATTACTGAACCAAGGTTATTGAATTAACATATCACGATTGCGCAATAGTATTATTTGTATTTTGATTATGTAAAATGCACTACATCCGGTTAGTCCGGCCGTTTTGTAGTTCGGCCAGTGGTCCGGTCCCGAGGTGGCCTAACTAGAGGGAGTCTACTGTATGGGAAATTTGCTAAAAGAGGATTATGAATTAAGCAACAGAAAACATTTGTTTGGATGAGAGGAAAAAAAGTAGTTTCAAGTAAATTTGCCAACAGGTTGGATGCCCTAGCGTAGAGATAAATTAAATATTGGGGGAGACGTGGACATGGCGGAGGACAGAGGAGTCTGGAGGCAACTTGTTGGCGAGGCCAAAAACCAACTTGTAACCTATTTCAGTAGTGTCAGGAGTAAATTAGTAAGAGAGTAGCCTAATTGAAAATCTGAAGAAAAAAAGTTAAAAAATAAGCTACACCAATACATAGAGTGGTGGGAATTGGGAGCTACAAAATAGGGACACATCACATCAATAGTTGTAAAGGATACGTTTTGCTACCCGTTGGTGTTCTATAAGCGGTGGATTTGAATGGAGTGGTGACTTGACGGGAGTTAGAACTAACATTATTTTTTCCCAACTCTTTTCTTTCAAACTGTGACAGTGCTTCCTCGGTGGGTGCAGCTCCATCAAGATTGGTGACGGAGTAGGCTGCCCACGATTCAACAAATTCTTCATCATCTATGTTGTGTAGAACACACATTTCAACACCTATTGGAAGAAAAAATCAAGTTAGCCTAAATCAGTCAGCCAAAGATAAATCTATATCTTACACATTCTTTAGTTTTTCAGAGTACCTATCTACAAAGGTTGTCCCTAAATTGAGCTCTCCAGTGAGCTTTTATCGCCACCGAGCGTCATGTTTATTACTTCTTCCACTAATGTACAAGGCCCATTTGTTTCTACCCCCATGTGACAAAAAGAGGTAGCCAAAAACAAGGTGAAGGAAAATCACCTTCTGTGATTAGATTTCTGTGGTTTAAGTCATCAACCGCTATTAAAGTCAATTAGTAATGAACATGAATGAAGTGAAGTGGTTGGACAAGGAACATTTGCGTAAAGAGTAGTGATGTGCGATTCTGATTTGATAGGCTGTATAATAATTAAGTAGCAGGAGACCGAGCATTGCTCATGGTGCTTAAATTTTTTAAGACGTTAAAAAAGTAACATAAACAATGTTTTTGACATTAAATACAGTCTAAAATATGTAATAAAACAAATGGTAATACATAAGATTTTATAATAATCAGATTCTGATTTGATAGGCTGTATAATCTTATCTTACTAATATTCAATCTTATGAGTATTCATATTCAAAAGGAACAAGAGGTTCTACCCGCGAATTCACTGGTGTACAGAAGCCACCATTAAATTAATTTAATCAACTTTGACTTTATATTTCATTTAAAGGGCCCAAGTTCAAAAAAACTTTCATCTGAAAGGATGTTAAAAGCAGTGGAACCTTCATACCTTACGTCCTAAGGTGGCCGAGGTGGGTACGGTTGTACCTAAACTCGCCGCTCTTTCACAACGTCTTTAATACTTTTCAATGAAATGGCGACCCGTTAAAGATCGGCGACAACCTCTTGGAACGAACAACATACATGGTTTGTTAATCTCATATTTATTGTGTTTTAAACACCTTTAATCACTCACTTGTATTAAACAGCTAGAAATACCTTCACTATCCATTCACCGCACCTCTTTTAAGATCATAAAAGTAAATAATAAAATAAGTAAACAAAAATGTAAACAAACAAACTATACATTGTCAATTGCATTGGCCAGCTGTTGTTCACTAAATTAATCAAATAACGTTAACTTCCAAAACATGCAAGGCCCTTTGGAAATTAGCCTGTGGGGCAGAGCCCTAAGGGAGTTTGTCCATATCAATACTTTTCGGCAAATCTACACACTCTTAGCTTCATTTTCATATGCCATATGCCTATATTTTTATCTGGTAAATGTCCTAAACCGTTTACATAAAATTTGATTGTATCACTTTAATAATATAAGTAGGTAATAGATTAAAGAATTTAGTCAGCTGTTTCAACTTTACAAGTTGGTTCTATAATATGCAATAGCATTTAAATGTTATAAGGTTCCCCAACAGGGTGCAGCACTATTATTATTTTGTTTTTATTATGGCAACAGCTAATTTGAACGCAGCGACAAAAAGCTGTGATACACAATGAGAACTGTCAAAATAGGATTGTTTACAGTTAGGCCTATGTTTATGTTTTTAATTTAATGAATAATTCGTGATATTGTGCTAATGTTCGGTCATTTATTTTTCTCTAATGTCTAGGTGCAGGGGTAGAAATTTCTATTTTAACTTACTATAAGTAAACTTTAATTTCTTGGGGGGGGAACACTGAGTAGAGTTAAAGTTTAGCAAAATAAACAAAGTTACTGGTACCTAACTTAAGATAAGATTGACACCTGATGAGGTATGGGCTATCTAGCCCTGAGACCGAAACAGATGATATCGTTATGCGTATAATCGCACCTTTTACGTTGCAAGAGTGATTCCGCCACTAGGGCGTCTTTTCGCACGTATAACCCCAAGAACGAGTTTCGTGACCAATACATCTAACCTGCAAAATTAATTTAGAATTTTAGAAGGTTGCGAAGCCAAACACTTGCACCTAATGTTACAAGTCACTCAAAATTATTAATTGGTTAAAGTGATTGTGACAGGTGATGTAGTTGCAAATCCAGCGGAGCTGGTCAGTCTTCTCAATCAGACTGCAATTTTAGAATCACTGATATCATCAAACAGTAGCACGTTTAGGCTCGTGGACACAATTCGTGTATGGCGGCATCTGCCTGACCGGCGATCGTGAGGGTTCCCACAGCGTTAAGCTTTATGTGGTTGATAGCTGCAATTAAGATCAGCGTTGCCCTACGTCTCTTAACCCGGATACGCGTGATATTGTTCCCGTTCTGACTAGCGCTCAATTACAGGTTATCATTTTAGAAGGTAAATGGGGACGAACCCCTTGCCAATTTAAGAATTACATTCACTCAGAATGTATCTTTTAAATCTCAATACCAAATCCCGACCTCTCCGAGCATCGGAATCGTCACACATACCGTCTCGGGTGTGACCGATCCATGTGTAGTGTGTGGTTTGAGGATTCAAAATTTGATTGAGCCTGCGCTAAGTCAAATACGACTATCCGCCTTTAAGGATAGAAGTGTGCTCTGTTGTTTCGACTTTGTTTAGTCTCTTCAGTGGTAGATAGGTCCGAAGACCACTACCAGACAACAGTAATTGTGATTTGCGTGGAACGTGTTCATTACGAGATTCCAGCATTCACTGGGCAGTACGAGCGTTCGACTCGCTTTTACAAACTCTGTGTGACAGTGGAAGAATTTAGCAATCCACAATGTCAAGAGTGCCCTACTTTTCAAGATTTCACAGAGACTATGTATATTATTAATTATACCTCAATTAAGTTTAAAATGACTTTGATTAGTCATATCGAAATTCAGAAATGTCTACTAGAGACAGCTGAAATTGGGTTCCAGATTCCAGGAACCAATCAGCATGCGATGACAGATTTCAGTCATCCAAAGGCACTGGACGTGAAAACAAATAAACATCAAAATTGATGAGTCCGTCCACAATAATTTAAGAACAATGAGTAAATACTCAGGTGTGCCTGGTCAACTCTAAGTTGACAATTTCATCTTTTCAAAATTTAGAAACATCAAAATTCAAAATTTCAGTTGGACGATGAAAAATTTAATCTGTCCTTAACACATTATAATTCAATCTGTCGTGCACTAAAGTGTGCACCTGATGAGGTATGGGCTATCTAGCCCTGAGACCGAAACAGATGATATCGTTATGCGTATAATCGCACCTTTTACGTTGCAAGAGTGATTCCGCCACTAGGGCGTCTTTTCGCACGTATAACCCCAAGAACGAGTTTCGTGACCAATACATCTAACCTGCAAAATTAATTTAGAATTTTAGAAGGTTGCGAAGCCAAACACTTGCACCTAATGTTACAAGTCACTCAAAATTATTAATTGGTTAAAGTGATTGTGACAGGTGATGTAGTTGCAAATCCAGCGGAGCTGGTCAGTCTTCTCAATCAGACTGCAATTTTAGAATCACTGATATCATCAAACAGTAGCACGTTTAGGCTCGTGGACACAATTCGTGTATGGCGGCATCTGCCTGACCGGCGATCGTGAGGGTTCCCACAGCGTTAAGCTTTATGTGGTTGATAGCTGCAATTAAGATCAGCGTTGCCCTACGTCTCTTAACCCGGATACGCGTGATATTGTTCCCGTTCTGACTAGCGCTCAATTACAGGTTATCATTTTAGAAGGTAAATGGGGACGAACCCCTTGCCAATTTAAGAATTACATTCACTCAGAATGTATCTTTTAAATCTCAATACCAAATCCCGACCTCTCCGAGCATCGGAATCGTCACACATACCGTCTCGGGTGTGACCGATCCATGTGTAGTGTGTGGTTTGAGGATTCAAAATTTGATTGAGCCTGCGCTAAGTCAAATACGACTATCCGCCTTTAAGGATAGAAGTGTGCTCTGTTGTTTCGACTTTGTTTAGTCTCTTCAGTGGTAGATAGGTCCGAAGACCACTACCAGACAACAGTAATTGTGATTTGCGTGGAACGTGTTCATTACGAGATTCCAGCATTCACTGGGCAGTACGAGCGTTCGACTCGCTTTTACAAACTCTGTGTGACAGTGGAAGAATTTAGCAATCCACAATGTCAAGAGTGCCCTACTTTTCAAGATTTCACAGAGACTATGTATATTATTAATTATACCTCAATTAAGTTTAAAATGACTTTGATTAGTCATATCGAAATTCAGAAATGTCTACTAGAGACAGCTGAAATTGGGTTCCAGATTCCAGGAACCAATCAGCATGCGATGACAGATTTCAGTCATCCAAAGGCACTGGACGTGAAAACAAATAAACATCAAAATTGATGAGTCCGTCCACAATAATTTAAGAACAATGAGTAAATACTCAGGTGTGCCTGGTCAACTCTAAGTTGACAATTTCATCTTTTCAAAATTTAGAAACATCAAAATTCAAAATTTCAGTTGGACGATGAAAAATTTAATCTGTCCTTAACACATTATAATTCAATCTGTCGTGCACTAAAGTGTGCACCTGATGAGGTATGGGCTATCTAGCCCTGAGACCGAAACAGATGATATCGTTATGCGTATAATCGCACCTTTTACGTTGCAAGAGTGATTCCGCCACTAGGGCGTCTTTTCGCACGTATAACCCCAAGAACGAGTTTCGTGACCAATACATCTAACCTGCAAAATTAATTTAGAATTTTAGAAGGTTGCGAAGCCAAACACTTGCACCTAATGTTACAAGTCACTCAAAATTATTAATTGGTTAAAGTGATTGTGACAGGTGATGTAGTTGCAAATCCAGCGGAGCTGGTCAGTCTTCTCAATCAGACTGCAATTTTAGAATCACTGATATCATCAAACAGTAGCACGTTTAGGCTCGTGGACACAATTCGTGTATGGCGGCATCTGCCTGACCGGCGATCGTGAGGGTTCCCACAGCGTTAAGCTTTATGTGGTTGATAGCTGCAATTAAGATCAGCGTTGCCCTACGTCTCTTAACCCGGATACGCGTGATATTGTTCCCGTTCTGACTAGCGCTCAATTACAGGTTATCATTTTAGAAGGTAAATGGGGACGAACCCCTTGCCAATTTAAGAATTACATTCACTCAGAATGTATCTTTTAAATCTCAATACCAAATCCCGACCTCTCCGAGCATCGGAATCGTCACACATACCGTCTCGGGTGTGACCGATCCATGTGTAGTGTGTGGTTTGAGGATTCAAAATTTGATTGAGCCTGCGCTAAGTCAAATACGACTATCCGCCTTTAAGGATAGAAGTGTGCTCTGTTGTTTCGACTTTGTTTAGTCTCTTCAGTGGTAGATAGGTCCGAAGACCACTACCAGACAACAGTAATTGTGATTTGCGTGGAACGTGTTCATTACGAGATTCCAGCATTCACTGGGCAGTACGAGCGTTCGACTCGCTTTTACAAACTCTGTGTGACAGTGGAAGAATTTAGCAATCCACAATGTCAAGAGTGCCCTACTTTTCAAGATTTCACAGAGACTATGTATATTATTAATTATACCTCAATTAAGTTTAAAATGACTTTGATTAGTCATATCGAAATTCAGAAATGTCTACTAGAGACAGCTGAAATTGGGTTCCAGATTCCAGGAACCAATCAGCATGCGATGACAGATTTCAGTCATCCAAAGGCACTGGACGTGAAAACAAATAAACATCAAAATTGATGAGTCCGTCCACAATAATTTAAGAACAATAAGTTAATGAACGTTCCCTTTAACAGGAAAGTACCTTAAGTTAAGTCCTGTACCTAAATCTTAAAACAGCGACTTAGGATATGCTAGAATAAGGGAGGCAGGTACAGTTTCTTAACTCAGGGGCTAAACTTACGCTGCTAATATTGATTGAAACTATCGACTTCATGCGATTTTTTCACCATCAGCAAGTTTGGTTGGTTAGGTTAGGTTATGATAGTTTAATTTTATAACAGACTAGCTGTACCCGCGGGCTTTGCCCCGTTTAACTTCATATTGGTGTGAACCTGGCAATAACTCCAGCCATAAGTAGTGCACACGCCCGAAAAAATCTATTGCTGGCCGATTTGCAGCAAAATACAGCCGTGTAACATATTACCGATGATATCACCAGATAGAGGACACTTTAACGGACACGACAGTATCAATATCATGTACCTGGGGGATAAGAAAGGGGGGGTAAAGTAAGCCATAAGTAGTGTGCGCGACACCTTACGACTAGACTGGTTGACGATCCTTTTGTATCACCAACTTTTACTATATTCAAATTCAAATAATCTTTATTTGTTAGTAGTTTACAATACATACATAAATAGTGTCAAATATACAGGTATTGAAAAATGAAAAACAAAGGTTTCTTAGAATTAACAATCTATGCAAAAATTGACATTACCTCCTACAACTCATCGAAAGAATATATAGCTTTGTTGATGAGGTACTGCTTCAATTTAATTTTGAATTTTTTGGTTGACACCTCATCTGTTATGCTTTTTGGAATTTTGTTATAAAATTTTGAACCAGCATATTTAGGTTTCTTTTTGAAAAGTTCCAGAGTGTGATAGCTCATTGCGATACAGCCCCGATTTCTGGTGTTATATTCATGATTGTTACCGATTAGCTCCAATTCCTGAAATCTATTTTTTATGGATAAAACTGTTTCAAAAACATACATTCCATAAACAGTCATTATGTTTTCTAATTTAAAATAATCTTTAACTGAAGTTCTGGGTTGTAAATTATGAATAATTCTAATGGCTTTTTTTTGCATTATCAAGATAGAGTTTAAGTTTTCTTTAGTAGTTGCACCATAAAGAGATAGCCCAAATGATATCACTGAATGGATGTAAGAGAAATAAACAACTTTTAGAGATTCTTTTTCACAAAAATTTTTCAGCCTATCCAATGCATAAAGGCCAGAAGAAATTTTAGTGAGTAATTGTTCAACATGACGGTTCCATTTAAGTGTACTTTCTATTTCTAATCCTAAAAATTTTATGCTGTCTTTAACCTCAATTTTTTTATCAAATATGGTAACATTAGGTTGAGTTATATTTTGAGCTGATCGAGTTTTAAAACAAATAATATTAGTTTTTTCAGGATTTAAAAGCAAATTGTTGGCATTAAAAATTTTTTTTAAGAGAGTTAGGCCGGAATTAATTTTAATTTCTAATTCAGCAACGGTTGATGCAGTGATTTTCAAATTGGTGTCATCAGCATAAAGACAAAGTTTACTGAAATCAGAAAGCTGAGGGAATTCTCTTAAATAGCAAATAAATAAAAGTGGACCTAAAATGGATCCCTGTGGCACCCCATATTTAACTGCTGTAATATCGGAACGATAAAGGATTTTATAATTTTTGTTGTTATGGTAAATAATTTTGACAAACTGTTTTCTATCATGAAGGTAAGATGATTTAGCCAGTTTAAAGTATTGTTTTTAATTCCTAATTTACTCAATTTCAAAATTAATAAATCATGTGATATTGAATCAAAGGCTTTGCTAATGTCCATGAATAGACCCGCAACTTTACCTTTATTGTCTAGACTATCTATAACAGATTCAATGAAGTCTGTGGCAGCTGTAATAACAGATCGACCATAGCGGAAGCCATGTTGACAGTCCTCAAATAGATGATTTTTTTCCAAAAAATTTACCAGTTGATTATAAACTACTTTTTCATAAATTTTTGAGATAGCTGGTAACAATGCTATAGGGCGATAGTTTGATACAATTTTCTTGTCTCCTTTTTTGAAGAGTGGTTTTAATTTTGTAATCTTAAGTTTGTTGGGGAAAATACCTGAAATTAAGGAAGAATTTATAAGATGAGTAATAGGTTTTAGTAAGACTGATTTAGCTGTTTTTAGAAGTACCACAGGGACATCATCATACCCCATACTGAAAGAATTTTTTAGGCTGCAGATAATAGCATCTATGTCCTTCTCATCAACAAAGCTAAAACCAAATTTCCTGTCACATGGAAGTATCTCACTCCCAGTATTACTACTGCAATTATCATCTCTGGCTTGCTCTAGATTCGACATGACACTGTCATCCACAATATTTGCAAAATAATCAATGAACTGTTTACAAATCAATAAAGGATCAGAACAAACATCATCATTTATTTTTAAATTTATATTTTCAGTTTTTAAAGAGCCAGTTCCTACTTCAGAATTAATTATCATCCAAGATGTTTTATTAACATTACTAGAATTACTAATTTTCTTTTTGTAATATTCTTTTTTTGAAGATTTTAATTTTTCTTTATAATGTTTTTTCATTTTTTTAACTTTATCCAACAAAACTTTGGATTTAATATCTCTTGCTGTTTTACTTAAATCAATAATTTCCTGTCTTTCTGTCTTAAGTTCCTTTGAAATCCATTTCTTTTTAGTGTGCTGTCTTGAAAGAGTTTTAGGGAAGCATTCATTAAAATGACCAATTTGAATGTTTTATAAAATGTGTCATACTTATTTTCAACCGGTGATAAGAAAAGATCTAACCAAGTTTCATTTTGTAAAATATTAATAAATTGTTCAATATTAGAGTCGCTGAATTTTCTTTTGTATTCATAATAAAATTGAGAAGAATTATTTAACATTTGATTTTTATGTTTGTTTATAATTTCTAGAATTTGTCCATCGTGGTCTGAAAGTTGTGTGTTAATTCCGACTAATTTATAAAATTGGCTGTCTAAATTTGTAAAAACATGATCTATTGCTGTTTCAGTTGATTCAGTAATCCTGGTTGGAAAATCAACCAGAGACTTAAATGCTACAATAAATGCTCAATAAATGCTTAAATGCTTATTTGCTACTACAATGTTTAATAACATTTTACTATTACTACTAGCTGTGTGCCCGTTCTACGCACGGGGATCTTATCATAGTCAGTTAAAACCTTCTTATATAAAGCACAGCAGTTGGTTTGCATACTTTCAGATATGCTGACAAAACTATTCCTTCGCAAATACAGTATCTGACAGTTTCAAGCCAAAACTAATGCTTCGCAATTAAATGTCACCCGGATCTTGTTGGTCCATATGTTATATCCAATGATTAAACTAAATAAATGGTATCAGCATTCTGACACATACTTTCTCCCATAAGTTCGTCAACAACCTTTATCATGTGTAAGCAGTGAGAGTAAATATACGGAAAAGGGATTTGTACAATTTTGTTCAGAATTTAAAGAACTATAACATAATGGTTAAAAGTATTTAAGGTACTACAGGGTGTCCACAAAAAATTTGTCATTAATTTCCATGACTTTCCATGACTATCCATGAGCATTTACCATTGATTTCCATGACTCACAAACTTTACACGCAAATTATAATATAATATACATACACAAATAATACTGCCTGGACATGTTATTTTGCAGAAAATACTGAAATATGTAATAACAGATAACAATGGAGTACAATAGGTACAACAATAAACTAAAACAAACCGAAAACTCATAAAATAATACAACTGTAATAAATTGAATTGTCGAACATCTTTGAAAAATCCTGAAAAATGATACAACAGTCCGGGTTACAGCTGACTAGAGCATTGAATGGTCCCCTCAAATCCATCCATAATTGGAAATTTCCATGACTTTCCATGACTTCTTGCCTATTTCCCTGACTTTCCATGACCAAAATTTTTTTCCATGACTTTCCATGACTATCCCTGACTTTCCAGAATGTGGACACCCTGGTACTACCTCAACCTCTTAATTTAACACTTTATTCGGGTTGACATTTTCATTATCGAGGCGCTCTTGTCCTTTCCGTGAAACATTGAGGAACAAGGACATTAATGCGTTACCATCATACATACACACAAAAATACCGAACTTAATTATGGAATCTGCTACGCTTTAAGCATAAAAAGGTACATATAAAATTAGTACTTGAAATCTTTGTTAATGCCATAAAATTTGATCATAACAATTTATATTTGCTTGAACCGGAGATGACTCGAAATTCTGTCGAAATGCTAACTGAATCGGTTTGCTATATGAAATGAAGTACAGTAGGCCTACTATAGACGATTTAGATTGGTAATTTGTAATAAAAATTACCAAAATAGGCCACGAACTATTGATACATAACCAACGTTCAAAGTGTTTGAACAATTCATGATGGTTTGCTGAATAAATGTTTTACTAAAATGCGTTATAGTTTTCTTAGCATAACATTTTGGAATCCAGACAGAAAAAGCAAAAATTATACAGTTAAGACATCAATTAAATTGAATAGGCCTACGCCTGTAATAAATAAGGTGCAACACCAACGATAACTAATTTGTAAATTACTTTGATTTGTTGATACGTAAAAATGATTCTTGCTGCTACTAAAGGTTAAAAGGAAAAGAACCAGTACCGTACCAAAAACCAACGTTTACAGTTAAGAACTGTAGTACAGCCGACCAATTATATGCGTTAATCAAGGTTATTGATCTCTTGGTTTTGGAATTTCTCGTAAAAAGTTATCGGCAATCAAAGTTATTTCCCATTAATTTCTTTATTTGTACACAACTCTTAATGTAAACTTATCGGTGTCAGTTTGAAAAAAAACCTTATACAACATAACTTTCTGTTATTTAATAGATTACATATTCTCTAAACAATGGTTGCTGGTATATATATTAACATTATAAGGAAATGTGACAAAAATCACACAACGTTGGGTTTTTGGACGTTTATAATTTTATTTCTTAAGTACCTAGGTAGGCCGTGTATTCTATGGAAAAGTACCGGTATCAAGGATCGTTGTCGAAAGGGTTGTTATAAATAATTGGGTAAGCATACGTACCACACGTACCCAAGAGAAGGGCTATGGGCCTATTGGCTGTATGGTCCAGCGATTGCATCACATGGTGAGTAGGAACTATTGACTTTATATAGTCAATGGTAGGAACAGAAAGTGACACATTGGAAAATCGAGTTCAGCATCATCCGTAAACCTCTGTTACAATCACCCACTGCAGTTGTAATTTTTTGCTTTACACTTTACACAACCGCCATTGAAGAGCCGTCAATGAGTGGAACATTGTTTCTAAGCTATTGGCGACGGTCATTAGTAAATTTAAGTTTCCCAGCCGTATACAACACTGATTCAATCTTGATTCAATGTCTTCTTTCTGGTTATCAAAACTCCCAAAACAATTTTATACACATATTTCTGGTTCCTGACCTGGATGATCCCTAGTTATTTAATTTACGGTTACACTATATTATTCCACTTGCGATTAATTAAATCCTTTATGTAATAAAAACGTTTTTAATCTCACTTGGATGGGATTTGCCTTCAAAACGTGATCGGAAATGGTTGTGGTGTTTGTAAACAACATTTGTAAACATTTCAGTGACAGCTAGAAAAAATAATCTTGATCAGAACAGCTGTTCGTTGTTTCATAGATGATTATGTGTTACAAATTGGAAGAAAACTTGACAAAAATCGCACAAAACTGCATTTTTGAACGGCCTAAATTTTAATTACAAAGTAGTGAGACCATATTTTAATGGCTAAAGACACTCTCGCCAATCCAGTGAATACATTAAAATGACTTGGGTCTAGATAGGTACTCTTGTTTTCCTGGAGAAGATTGCGTAAAATGCCATCTTGAGTGTGTCAGACAGACAGACAGACAGGCAGAAATTTAGATGAGACTTGTTTCGGCTTCTTTAATGTATAAAACGTAAAAATAACCTAAAAATGTATGATTCTGAGCAATGTACAGACAAAACTCTAATTTTATTTATATAGATTATTAAATTGTAATAAGTCAATATTTATATCCCCCATGAAAACCACGTTTTTATATTTAAAATTCAAAACTTCAAGCATTATATTTAGTCTGCGAATAAATTCTGCTTCGTTATGTTTAATAGGATTCCTGTAACAACCAATAATGAGTAATTTACTGCCTTTAATTACCTTATCTACCTCTATCATACAACATTCAAAAATATTTTCAGATATAAGGTCTTGGATTTCAGACAAAACAATTTCTTTGCAATGAATATATGGTTTTGATAAAATTACAACCCCGCCACTTCTAGACTTTTTGCGACTAAAACTGGCAAAAAGGTTATAGCCATTAATATTTAGTCTCGGGAATGTTGAAGTTAACATTTTGTGCTCAGTCAAGACAACTATACTAGGATCAAGTTCGGTTAAAGTTACATCTAACGGTTCTAATGATGACACTATAGGTACCTCTAATATTTTGGTGGTAAATACTTAAAGCTAATTTGTTTGCATTACATTTTGGTTGGGTTGAACTAAAGCTAAAAAAGACTCCTTTTGTTCTGAGGTTGGTCTGGATGTATCTGCTTCCATCACATCACTAACCACTGCACTCCCCAGATTGGCTTTATCCCCCCCCCCCACATCACTCACTGCTAGAGGCTTCAGAGGTGTAGAGATTTGTGTAGATTCATTACTGATGCCATGAGTCCCGGGGCTGCTGCAGATGTAATCAGTTAGTGGGGAAGCAAGATGACTGGATTGTTGACTCTCACAATACTGTAAACGGGAGTAGACTGTAGAATTATCTTGCTGCTGTGGAACTTGCAGTTTTGAGGGATCAGATGGAAGACCATTACTTTGCTCGGCAGCTGGTAAGCTAGTGGGTTTTGTCAGTCGAATTAATTGTTCGAGTCGATGCTGAAATTCTTCATGTGACAAACCGTTTCTTAGTTGTCGGAGTGATTTTTGATAGTATGACACAATAGTAACAGTTGCATTAGTTTCCTGCTGAAAGTTTTTTAGGTTGGTAATAAAGTGATAGAGTTCAATCATGTCTCGCACACATCCAATGGGTGAACAAATTAAGTGATTTAGACCTTTTCTTTTAAAATCCAGGGTCAAATTTTTAAAAGCCGTATCGTAATCAAAAATGTTGGGTTTACCGTAGTATTTGCCTTTAGTGATGAGGCTGTATATGAAAGCACCTTGATTTTCTTGTAAAGCTAGGTGTTCAGTTAGACGTTGGTCAGGACTAGGTTTACCAAAATGTTTTTTGAAAACTACAGCCACTCCAGCAGACATATGGCGAGGATCGCTAAAGTCAGCTTTACCCCCCCTAACTTACCCCCCCAGGTACATTATATTGATACTGTCGTGTCCGTTAATGTGTCCTCTAACTGGTGACACTCTCGGTAATAACCTACGTGGCCGTATTTTTCCGCAAAACGGCCAGCAATAGATTTTATAAGGCGCGCGCACTACTTATTGCCAAGTTATTGCCAGGTTCACACAAGTTAACTTCATAAGTATTCGCATGGCTCAATCACGTCCTGGTCGAAGTTCGTTCGCTACGCTCACTCACCTTTGGGTTGGAGCTTGTTCGCTGCGCTCACTTGCCTTCAGATTACTCTAGGTTGAACTAGACTAACTTAGGTTGAGAATGCTAGACTATTTTATAATAGATAACTTATCATTTTAAAATATCGATTATTGATCAATATTTTAAATTTGATCAATAGGACCTATTAGCGTAGCCCAGTTACAAATGCTGTACCAAAGGAGACTAAGGATGGTACCTACCACAACTCAGCAAGAACCAAGACAAATCTTCCCACAATTTGAGAGATTCAGATTAGTGGATGATCTAGAATAGTAGGGTTAAACTTAAAACCTAAGTTAGGCCCACTATGTTAAGACCCTAAGGTCTGGTTAAGACAGAACATATAGGCTAAACTAACTAGGACTATGTTAAACTAACTGCCGTAAATTTGGTTTAACCAAGCTGGGGCCACTTTTATTTCTAGCAAGTTAGGTCTAGACCTAATCTATCTAACATAGATCTAATCTATCTGGAAATAATGTTGTTCATGTAAAAAAATGAGCAAGTTAGGTAAAATAGGCTATATAAAACAATTTTGAAATTAACCTACCCCTATTCGTGTTATACTTACACTTGTCGAGAATATTATCAAGAACTTCAAACCCCAGTGCACTAAATTGTGATTTCAAGCCTTCCCTTAAAGCCATGTTAGAACTCCTCAAGTAACTTATATACCTAGGCCTACTTGTCCTTTTAACATAAGAAAAGAAGACTCGAATACTATTTGCCAATCACGATAAGATTTTTTTCACAGTAGTTAAACACACTTTGGAAACCTTTTAAAATCCATATCTGTCACACAAAGCACAAAGCACAATTACAACTTTTTTATCCACAACTTTTTATGACTGCCAATAAGAAGTAGGCCCTAACTACCTTACCTCCTAACCTAGTAAAGTAAGTGCCAAATAACGCATGAAGGGGTTGATGGCGTTGACGCTGATTCGATTTCCCGCCAATTTAAACAAAAGAAAATAACAAACTTTTTTTGAAAAAAAAATCTGAGACAAGAGGTAGTAGAGCACGAATATACGACGGCCCTGAAGGGACATTCCAGTTTCTTTTTGTCGGTATTTACTCAGGGGAGGTACGGAAGAGGCTACGATGACAGCTGTGGGCTTCTTATTAGCTGAGGGAACGCTATTACCGTAACAATACGGTATGTGGACAACGGCTTCGGTGGTCTAGTGGTTAGCGTGCCGGGCTGGCGTGCCAAAGATCCCGGGTTCGAATCTCGCTGGTTGCATTAACTTTTTGTCTCAGATTTTTTCATTATCAGCAAGTTTGGTTGGTTTGGTTCGGTTATGACAGTTTAATTTTATTATTAAGTCATTATAACATTTTAATTGAGCAATTTCTAGTTTTATTTAATAAACATAATTATTTTTTTCTATTACTAATCTTTTTTATATGATTTAATTATCAGCAAGTTTGGTTAGTTCGGTTAGGTTATGATAGTTTAATTTTATAATTAAAAAATTATAAAATTGAATTTGAGGCATTTATAATTTTATTTTATGAACAGAACTATTTTTGCGAATAGTAAACCTTCATTGACAAAGTGCTCTCTACTACAGCGCTGTTCGCGGAGGAATTTTGAACTAAATGCCTCATTCGTACCTCCCCTAAGTCAGACCCCTTTTTGTCTTTCATTCACTTCGACTTTTATCTCGAAGTACTTCGACTTTATTCTCGAAGTACTTCGACATTATTCTCGCTCGAAGTACTTCGACTTTATTCTCGAAGTACTTCGACTTTAATCTCGAAGTACTTCGACTTTATTCTCGAATGTGCTTATTATAGTTTGTTATAATTTTACGGCAACCACAACCCAACTAACTGTTGATGTAGGGGTGTTTCTGCTGTAGACATATTTTTGATAAGAATTGGCAGATAGAAAGAGGGGTTTGAGCTTTAGGCTTTAGGACACATAATGGAATATGACATTAATGAACTGATTGAACAATATTTTAGTTTAGGCCTTCAACAGCATGAAATGCTTGCAATTTTTTATTGAAGCATAACATTTGCATAAGTGAGCGGACACTTAAAAGGTATACCAAGAAGCTCGGACTTCATAGAAGGAAACACTTTTCTGATATTGACTCTGTCAAGGATTTTATTAGGTCTGAGTGCGACAGAGACGAGAGACAGTGGAGACAGCAGACAGATAAAGAATCAGAAACGGAAACAGAATAGGGAATGACCGTATTCGTATTGAAGTTGAGTTGAAGTAAAACTAGAACTAGACTAGATAGAAATGTCGAAGTACTTCGAGAAAAAAGTCGAACTACTTCGAGAAAAAAGTCGAAGTAAAATGAAAGACAAAAAGAAACTGAGTGTCCCTTCAGGGCCGTCGTACCGAATACTTGAACAGAAACAGTTTTTTTTATTTTAGGGAGAGGATGGAATAGTATAATATTACGTTACTAGTCCTGAAAATAAGTGTTTACCTGACGAGTGTGAGTGTGGTCGTTCCCGTGTGAGAAGAAGTCGAGTACGGGATTACCATACGAGTCCGGTACACACATTTTGGACTAGTTACGTACGATAGTTTACGCCATACTACTTAATCCGTACAAATCCTTATATTTCCACCAACTAAAGGACTAATAATCACTAGTCATAACCTATGTTTTTGTTTATAACCTTTAATTGCCACGAAAATACAGTATAATCAGCTCATTGGTGTCTGGTAATAGTATATTACGTTACTAGTCCTGAAAATAAGTGTTTACCGGACGAGTGTGGTCGTTCCCGTGCGAGACGAAGTCGAGTACGGGATTACCATACGAGTCCGGTACACACATTTTGGACGAGTTACGTACGATAGTTTACGCCATACTACTTAATCCGTACAAATCCAAATCCTTATATATTTCCACCAACTAAAGGACTAATAAACACTAGTCATAACCTCTGAGAGAGGTTATGTTTTTGTTTATAACCACTAATTGCCACGAAAATACAGTATAATCAGCTGATTGGTGTCCGGTAAAACTCATTGCAGAACAGTATTACGCAATGAAACCCCATTTGAATAAGCTGGCGGCAAACAGCTGTTTTCTGGACTAAATCCTTGCGTGGAAAGTTCATCAAAATAATGTAGTGTGGCGTAAAAATCATTGCAGAACAGTATTACGCAAAAAAAACCCATTTGAATAAGCTGGTGGCAAACAGCTGTTTTCTGGACTAAATCCTTGCGTGGAAAGTTCATCAAAATAATGTAGTGTGGCGTAATAGTATATTTCGTACCTAGACTAGAGCCGAAAATGAGGTTTTGCCGGCTCGAGATAGTTTTAAGTTCGAGACGAAGTCGAGAACTTAAATCGATCGAGAGCTGCAAAACCATTTCGGTCCGTGGTACGAACGCTATTCTTCACCACACTTAAGGTCGATTCACACACATCAGTTCAGTCACAGTTCCGATACAGTCCAGTTACAGTTCAGTCTCAGTTGCATCCGCTCCGCATTTTCCCAGTCAATTGTCCGTCAGTTGGTTTCAGTCAGTCTTCCGTCTCTAATATTTACAGTAATTTACAATATTTTTTTTCCTGTTAAACCTTCATTTGATTTTTCATTATTAGCAAGTCTGGTTAGTTTGGTTAGGTTATGATAGTTTAATTTTATAATAAAAAAATTTTAAAATAGGATTTGAGGCATTTATAATTTTATTTTTATGAACAGAACTATTTTTTCGATTAATAAGTAAACCTTCATTCGATTTTTTCATTGTCAGCACGTTTGGTTGGTTTGGTTAGGTTATGACGGTTTAATTTCATAATAAAAAAATATAAAATTGAATTTGAGGCACTTATAATTTTATTCTATGAACAAAAATAATTTTTAATTACTAAACCTTCGTTTTAGTCAATCAGAAGCCTCTAAATGACACTGTTGGCAAAATTAATCCTGAAAAACAAATTGTGCGTTACAAACAGTACTCAAAATATAAACACAACCATTTAAATAACAATAACACTATTTTCTAACCTCAAACAGTTCCGTCAGGCGTCAATGAGAATGAGAGAATGAATGAGAATGAGAATGATTTATTTCCTGAAAGCATAATATGTACAAGGAAACGTCAATACATCAAAATCTTAGCCTAAGCCTGCAACATATCATGCAGAAAATTGAAAAACAAAAACAAAACTTATTTATCATCACACATTTTGGCACTCATTAGCTAAAAAAACTTGATTGGCCAGGTGAAATTTCCAAATACTCTTTGAATGAGTAAATCGGATTTGCCAACAGAAGAGATTCTATCCCCATTTTGAATTTTGCTTCCAGCAGGTTCCGAGCTGTACAAGGGAGTTTGTTAAAAAACTTATACCTCTGTATACAATAGCTAGATTGGACCTTTCTTAATCTAACATAGGGTACATTCAAGTCGTCCTTCCTCCTAGTATTGTGAGGGTGGATATCACTTCGGAGTTCGAGAGAGCCTGACTCCTACACAGAAGAGATTGGTAAATATATAAGCTGTACACTACGGATTCAGAAATAAAAATAGGTTTGCAGTGGTCTAGAAAATCAGCACCTGCCAAGATTCTGACTGCCGCCTCCCGGAGTGCCACCCCAAAGTCTTAAACCATTATGCTCTGAAAAAAGGCAAGGTAGGCAGTTCTTAGCCATTCAGTGGGTACAGAGTTCTTCAAGTTCCTGAGCAAGTGAATCACCCTGGAAAGTCTACTGCATACAAAAGCTATAAAGCACAAGATCTAAATAACCATAGATTAATTATTCATCCAATATATATATATATATATATATATATATATATATATATATAAAATCCAATGTATGTTTGTTTGTATGTATGTTTGTTTGTTTGTCCATTATGGACTCCGAAACCACTCGACAGATTGTAATGAAACTTTCAGGCATTATTAAGCATTATTCAAGGATGGTTTGTGTGAAGTTTGGTGCAGATCCGTCAAAAGGGCTCCGCCCCAGTGGCTCTGGAGTTACCCATGTTAACCTTATGAGTACTCATATTTAAATGGTATTAAAGAATCTTAACAGCTGGTTCACCCAAACAATTTGATTCTGTGATGTTCAACAGAATTAAAAAGTTAATAGGTTTGTTTACCAACAGGGTACAGCAAAATTTTTTTTTTTTATGTATGACAATGGCTAATTTGCAACCAAAAGGTGAGTGAGCGTAGCGAACGAACTTCAACCTGGAGGCGAGTCAGCGTAGCGAACGAGCTAACCTGAAGGCAAGTGAGCGCAGCGAACGAGCTCCAACCTAAAGCACAACCTAAGTGAGCGTAGCGAACGAACTTCAACCAGGACGTGTTTGAGCCATGCGAACGAGCTTATCTTGAAAATAAACGAACATTTGACATAAAACCACATTAGGACAGGACGACACATCTGTCGGAGCAGCTAGTAATATTATATTTCTAACATACCTGGCGCATGGAATCGTGGGCAATCTAGACACTAGACATAGGACAAGGATTTGTATTTATCTATTTTATTTTGCGTTTTCATTTTTCTTGGTTTTGTTGTCAAATGTGGAGATGGTTAAAGGTCTAATTGAGTTCGCAGTTTACGTGCCATTTTTGCATATTTTGTGTGAAAGTAATTATAGTATTCTTTTTTATTAATCGACGAAAACCTAAATGATAAACCAAAGTCCCTCGTTCCCACCGCACCACCCCTGGTTTAGCCTGGGACTGATTTGCCAGGCCAATTCCCCGTGAAAATCTTCTTCCTTCTCAGGCTTCGGCCACTTTCAATCATAGTCTAGACAAATATGTGTCCAAAAGCCTAACAACACGACTCCCTTTATCCTACCCTCATTAGCTATAGGGATCATTGGAATTTTCTGTAACCTTACCTCTCCCCTTCATAGAAAAGTTGTCATTCCTTTTCTTCTTGGTTTTTGTTTGTTTCTTTTTTAAATTTAAAAGCAAGTGTATGTTATTTTCACACCTTTATGGAATATCAAATTATTTTACAGGTGAGAATAGATTTTGCATTTGATGAGAATGATTAAGTAAGTAATCTTTTTTATTTTCTTCCTTTACAGTAGCTAAGTGTATCCCTGTTTCTTACTATTTCCCTAGCTACTGTAAAGGAAGAAAATAAAAAAGATTACTTACTTAATCATTCTCATCAAATGCAAAATCTATTCTCACCTGTAAAATAATTTGATATTCCATAAAGGTGTGAAAATAACAAAAAGTTGCCCCCAGGGCCCTGTTTCATAAAAATACTAGTCTAGTAATTACTAGACTAATGAATTTAATTTACTTTAAATTGAACTAATGAGGACATAATCACATAGCTGCGCAGTGGAATAAAAGATGTTAAGTGTGGGCCCTTGTAAATAAATACCTCAAGAGTCCCTGGGGGATCGGAGAGATCTGGCAGACGTCCTCCTTCACACCTTCCTGAGCTTAATTCTAACACTTTTAATGTCTAATAGATGTGTTTATTTGAACACTCTATGGATGAAATGTTTGCTCTGATGAAAGATTGTGATATGAATTGATTACTCTGTAAAACTGAAGTATTGCAAACTAGCAACAGAGCCCGCTTGTGGTTAAATACAACGGTCTCTAGTAAAATAATGGTTCTGAAATCCATACACCACTTTACTCACTAATAATAATGGTACAGATTAAGCACATAACATTAGAATCACATACTCACTTGAAACACAAATGCAAATTGTTAACAACAACATTTAATCAAAGAAATAGTTACCGTATTTGTGCAACTAGTGAGAAAAGTGAGCAATTGACTCACTCGAGAGAAATCCTTACTCACGAGGAATGGTTTCTCGAGTGAGGCAATTGTACTTTGAACTCGAGTTGCACATTATACTTTTCCTACAGTTACCATAAAACAAATAAATTGGTGAAGAAACATAACCTATTTTTACACAGAAGTGAACTTTTAATATAACACTAGTGTACATGTTGCTCGAAATCGAGCAATTGCAAAGAAGTATAGGAGTTATTTATAAACAAATAACTTGTTTAAAAACTAATAACAGTCATAATTTCTGATGATGACGGGAAAATGTAAGCTTGCAATTTAAGTCAACGTAAAAAGGCTGTCAGCTTTTATAAAGTACCGTACCTAAGCTATTTAGCAAATTTTTAGACAATAAGGATTAGGCTACTTTAAACTCTACAGGACAGAGTTAGGCAAAAACTGGCAGAACTCTGAAATGGTGTTATTTATCATAGGCTTACTCATATGCCAAATCCTTAAAATAAAAATTCTATAATTAATAACTTATATCATTAAACACAAACCAACATCCAAAACTATACACATTTTTAATACAACATAGATAATTTACACATTGACTGTTTACAATTAATACATGTTCTTCTTCTCACTTTTAATTTTTGCTTCGCAAAGGGAAAACATTTGTTTCATAATCATTGAGATAGATTCATAATAAAAAATCAATCATAAAGGTTTAAATAAACCTACCACATAGTTGTTTTATTTTTTTGGATCAGCTGTCTGAAATTGTGAAATAGACATTTGACAGTTCTCGTTGTTTACATTTAAATGTCAAAGCAAATGTAAACATTGTGAATGTTCTCTTGCTTCCATGGATACCAATTATTAATATTTAATTTCTGACAGCTGGAGTTTCAAAACAATGTCTGTTTCCCATGTTAATCTTATGGAGAAATACAAAACTTTAAAGGGCCCCAGGACCTCACTCTCTAACTATTTACCAAAAAAGAAAGTTTCCTGCACAACTTCACGTTACGCTCTTTCCAACGACACCAAAAACATGTCAATCGATTCAGTAGTTTTGGAGGAGTAATTGTCACAAAAATCCTGCTTGCGTATTAAATAAGTAATATAGATTTAATGTGAAGTGACAAATACAACAGTACAACAGCTGACCAGCTGATTTACAGCCGGTGCTGCCAACGTATTTCGCGCGGCGCATACGACGTTGCCTGCATGTTACGCGCTCACTATTTCGTGCCAAATCTGGAGTGAGACAAAGTAATTAAAACTGATAAGCGAATTGGCCACTTTGCTTTCTCAAATCAGTGAGAGAACATGTACATTGTTAGGTAACTGTAGGAAAAATCAATTAAATAACAATATAAAAATAAGCTGTTAAATTATTAACACATGTTTCGTATGTTTAGATTATGCATACTGGTAAACCTATTATTGTAATCTATAAAAATTATTGGTTTTTCTTTTCCAAGTCGGGTTAAAGGTCTTCTACCCGACCGATTTTCATAATTTTGGCCTTAAACTAAAGGTATATACGCACCACAGATATGCCATCAATTAATCATCGGCATTCATTTTGACGAATATTTCGAGTTATGCACAAAGTGCGTCCCTGTACATTTCTTATGGGAGTTAAATTTGGTTATTTCTCGAGTTCGTTTGGCTCTTCTACCAGTCCGATTTTAATAATTTTGGTCTTAAAATGAAGGTATGCAAGCACATATTTGTCATCAAGCATCATTAATTTATCTAATGTATTACTCAACGAAAAATATAAATTTGATTTTTTTATGTTTTACTTCAATTTAAGATGTATTCTAATTAGAACTGCTAGTTACATTACCATATATTTTGGTCTAAAAACTTTTAGTGAAATACCAGCTTTCATTTGAGCTATTGATTATTAAGATTCCGATCTTAATAATCCTACCTAAAGCACACTGCTAAATCACGAATCAACAATAATAATCGTTTTAGAGTGAAAATTTAAAAACGTACGTTTTCAGGAAAAGCACATTGCAAATTTTTTTCCCCTTTTTTCAAAACTTTTATTATTTTTTTTATTTCATTAACATTTTAAGTTTCATAAAATGTCCATGGTAACGCAATATCTTTGATTGTTTTTTTTTTTAAGAGCATCTTTAGTGGAAAAACACAAAATCTTGTCACGACCATAACAGACGTTTAAATGAATATTAAAAATTGTTAATATTATTTTTATAACTATGTTCTGCTATAAACTAATTTACTTTTATGACCATTATACAATAAAAAGGTCACTGAGCTTTTGGTATATTTGGTCTTTCTAGAAAAAAATAAAAAAAACTCAAAAATTGAAAAAAAGCCAATAAAATCTTTTTCAGTTTGTATAACTACGAAAAAACTTACCTGAGACCCAAAAAATCGTTATATTTGTATAGAGGTGTGCTTCTTTTGTGTAAAAAACATTGAAATATGACGATATTTTAATTTTTGAAATTTTTATGATAGAAATCATAAACGTGATGGTCAGGGACAAGCGGTACGGTCGTGAATTTTCTGAAATAATCTAAATCTTTCTAAACAATCTTTCAATTATACTGTTAGTTATAATAAAAATATGTGTTTCAATTGAACTAAACTGTTCAATTTACAATTATATTAAAGTTATTGTCACGACCAAACACACTATAATCCATAAGGCTGGATTGGTCGTGAAAAAACCCGCGATGGTCGTGAAACTTTGGTCGTGAAATTACGTGTTATTTGGCTCTGTTCTGGCGGTGGCCCTGCACCTCATGTTCAAGGATACAAAGTGGACTTCTAGATTAATCTAGCAATTGAAATATCTTATAAACAAAAATTAACACCATGTCTACTTCATCGAATGACTACGTACGGTCATGGACACACCAAAATTACAAAAAACACAATCTTTCCTTTATCAATCTTGTAATTCCTCCTTTCAACTCGAAACGACCGGCACTACAATCCTGACTTACACCCCGAACTAGTCTCTAAAACCAACTGACTCCATCCGACGCCAGGCTTGCCACAGTCATACTCCAAAGTAGAAAATTTTTCCCAAATGGTCGTGACGCCAAATCGAGGGACAGACTTATTTTGTCATGGTAGTCAGTTTGCAATGACAATAAAATTATAATATGCTCCTTTTTTGTAAGTTTAATAACCATTGATGACATAAAAATATGGCTTTATATATTTCGGCATGAATAAAACACATAAGGTAATTAGTCTAAAAACAGCGTGAAAGTTAGAAAATGTACCCTAGGGACACGTCATGGTCGTGAATTTTGAGACTTTAAAAATACGAAAAAAATACCTAGAACCATTGACTATATATACCTACAGTAGGTATATATAGTCAATGCTAGAACCTATTTAAAACCAAATAAATGTGTGTAACATGTTGCCCCCGTCCCAAAAAATATTAAAACACATAATAATTAACTACAAATCCAGTATCTACGAAGTAAAAGGCCAGGGACATGAAAACGTACGTTTTTAAATTTTCACTCTTTAGTACTTCTCTGCAATCAATGATACGTATAACCCAAATTTTATTTAAGTTATTTTACATGTCTTGGTCTTAAAAAACTTCAAAGGCTTTCACTTGAGATATTTATAGTTTTAATCAGTTAAGTTTAAAGACTGAGACACTCGCTCAATCAGAAAACATAAATTTAATTATATCTTGGATATGTAACTTAGTTTAAGATATATTACTCAATTCTAATTACGTTATTCTATTTGTTCTGACCTAAGAACCTTCGGTGAAATACCAGCTTCCATTTGAATTATTGATTATTAAGATCGGACGTACCTAAAGCACACTGCTAAATCACGAACAACCCAAATTAAAAAAAAAAAAAATTGAGTTATTTATCATCGATTTATAGTCAAACGGTCTAGCTTGCAACCTCAACAGCAACTGTCAGACCTTAACGGGTTTCACCTAGTAAATCTTAAAAAAATAAAAATTTCATAATAGTTTGCAAATCTACACGCTTTCCAATGACCTATTAATTAATACAATCGGTTCAGTAGAACTGTAGATTTAATTGTATAAAGTTTAACAACAAAATCTTTAGTTCAGTATTTTCTCACCATTATAAATTTAGAGGTTGCTTAACGTTTTAGCAAATAACTTTGAAATGGTGAGGAAATCGACCAAAGTGGAAGATGATAATCTGATAGAGAATAAATTTCCTACAAATAACTATTATGTATTTCTGGAAAATCTATCTATCTATCTATCTATACTATTATAAAGAAGAGGTGGTGTCTGTGTGTGTGTGTGTGTGTGTGTGTGTGTGTGTTTGTATGAGGTAATCTCAAAAACTACTGAACCGACTGGGCTCAAATTGCACACAAATGAAGCTACAGCTCCGAGGATACATATAGAACTATTCCCGCTTCGATATTGTCCTAGGGCTCTGCCCCGTGGGCTTTCAAAAATTTGAGGTGAGAGATTTAAAAGTAAATATTGATTGATGGTATCCATGGTAACAAAGAACAAACCTACTCAATTTAAAAATGTAAACAAGCAGAACTAACTGTCACATGAATTTTGATTTCATAATTCCACACAGCTGGTTCAAACATATTAAATACTACACGAATATTAGAACAGAGAGGGTAAGGATTATAAATTTAAAATAATGATGTCACTAGCCCGAATGTAAACATTATTTAACATTACTTAAATGGAGCTGTCAAACCGTATATTAATGTAATTTGAATTTCATTAGTATATGATTCTTTCAGTTACTTCATTTGTTTATGTTTATGATCTATTACTGAGTCTGTTCTAATAGTGTATTTGTGAAATGCTGTAATAATGTTTTACAGGGAATAATTCGTTGTAAAAAAAATTGTTCATGGATATAGGAAATAATTAAGATTCTATAATCATTGCCGTATCAATCTAGGCTCTTATCCTTAGTTGGTTTTATGAGGTTTATTTTTTATTTATTTTTGTGTAAACAGTAATAACCCCCCTGCCGCAGCAAGTCTATAGACTGATCGAATTTCCATTTGCCTATATGGTGGAAGGAATCCACCATGATTTGCCTGATTATAATTTCACTAAAATATGTTATAAAATTACCCTTATTTTCCTATTTTTCGGTACTATTGTGATAGTTTTTCGTTTACAGTGAAAACCATGAAATACATTCTTTTATTATACCTTAAAATCTATCTTTGGTTTTGTATCGTAGGTAGCATATATAAGTATAATCACAGTAAGAGTTAACAAAAACGTACTATTATCAAGTTAAGTACAGTAGTACAGTTAAATTTTGTTTCTAAATTTGGCATTTGGAAAACTATTTGGCATGTTTCTAAGAACCCACATTGTCTCTTTTGCATACTGACCCCGTTGCAAGGCACGGGTATAGCTGCAAGCAAATACGAATAGTAGCGCTGATTTGCAGTAGCTGTTCAAATGGCGCTACTAATTGCACCAACGGGATTGATTTGTTTAGTATCTAATATTAATTAGAGTTAATCATGTACTACCACAAAGTATTCTTTCTACATAAATTACAATTCCATAATACCCCCACCGCAGCAAACCTGCAGCCAAAGCACATTTCCATTTGTGTGACTTTATTTTTCATTAAATCTAATTCAATAACATTAGGTTTAACGAGTACCTAGGTTTTTGCTGACTACAGGGAGGGTAACGAAGTGTGATTTTAAGGAACATATCATTAGCTTACTATGAAATAAATTAATTTGCCAAGTTTGATAAAAATCGATCCATAAACAAGCAATATTACAACAGTTTACTTATCCTACTAATATTATAAGTAAGAAAGTTTGGATGTATGGATGGATGGATGTTTGTGACGAGTAAACGCGAAACATACTAAACCGACAAGGTTGAAATTTAGTATGATGATAGCTGATATTCCCGATTAACATATAAACATATTCTTACCTCAAAAATCCTTTCAGGCTCCGCCCCAGTGGCTCTGGCTCTGGAGTTTCTCATGTAATCCTTATGAGTATTCATATTTAAAGAAATTAAAGAATTTTGTCAGCCCTTTCAACTTCACAAGTTGGTTCTATGATAAATAGCATTAAAAAGGTATAAGGCTCACCAACAGGGTGCAGCACTATTATGTTTTTTGCATTTATGACCACAGCTAATTTTAACCAACTAGCAACAAAAAGTTGTGGTACACAATGAGAACTTAACTTTTTTCATGGTTTTAGGTGCAGTGGTAGAAAATTATGGCTATGGTAGATACTGTAGGACACTATAAGATACCGTATAAATTAAAAGACCAAATTTTCTTAAACCGTGTCCTCCCCCATAACTACAATAAGCATTTATACTTATATGCCAACCCCGTACGAAGGACGGGTACTCTGCTAGTACTCAATAAAGGCAGCCTAAAGTTGACTACAAATATAAACTTGGAAAAAAGGCGTTTTAAATGTATTATTTTTTATTTGTATTGGTTTACCTCAAATGTAATAAAATCGAACTTTCATAATAATTTGCAAATCTACACAAAATAGGTTTTCCAACGACCCATTAAGTAACAAAATCTAGGTAGAAGTCTAGATTTAGTTGTACAAAGTTTAACAAAAATATATCTAATTCAGTATATTCTCACCACTATAAATTTGGAGATCACTTAGATTATTGCCAGTAACTTATAAATGGAGGGGAAATCGACCAAAGTGGATGTGATATTCTGAAAGATAATAAAATTTAATACAAATAACTACTATGTATTTCTTGAAAATGCTTAATAAAGGCAGCCAAAAGCTGGCTACAAATAGAAACTTGAAAACAGAAACTTTAAAAAAAGCCGTTTTTAACATATTTTTGTTTTTTTACTTTTTTACCACAAAGATTTAATAAAATCACACTTTCATAATTATTTGCAAATCTAAATGAGTTGAACTTTCCAATGACCCATTAATTAACAAAATCGGTCCAGTAGAAGTCTAGATTTAGTTGTACAAAGTTTAACAAAAGTATCCCTAACTCAGTATTTTCTCATTACCGGTACCATAAATTCGGAGGTTGCTTAGCTTTTTGCAAATAACTTTTAAATAGTGAAGAAATTTACAGAAGTGGAAGATGATATTCTGAAATAGAATACAATTTCCTACAAATTGATACCATACACTTCTTGGAAACACTCAAAAAAGGCAGACAAAAGTCTCACCCAAATAAAAACTATGAAAAACACCGTTTTCAATACATTTCTTATGGAAAACATGTTTTTTTTCACCATAAATCAAAACAAAAACAAACTTTATTCATAATTATTTGCAAATCTACACAAATTAAGCATTCCAACGACCCATTAGTTAATAAAATCGGTCAAGTAGAACTCTAGATTTAGTTGTACAAAGATTTTTAAAACTAATTCAGTTTTATATATAGAACTAGCCGTTTGCCCGTTCTACGTACGAGAATATTTGATTCGGTTAAGCCGATTACTCTTAAATTCACCACCTTGATATTAAAATTATGAGCTGAACTTGTAAAACTTGCATTGTCGAAATATATGTATATATATAATGTGACCATCAAGATTCTTTGTGCAAACTTTGTATACTTGTTCGGTCAAGCCGATTACCTTTAATATTCATCAATTTGATATTAAAAATACTAGCTGGAACATAGGCAAATGAAAAGATAGAGATTTGTAAAAATACTGTATTGAATAAGTTAATGAGCCATGATACAAATAATGCAGTACCTTTTGTACACAATATATCAATAATTAGAGAGAGTGAGAGAGATGATTGTATGTCCAAATTTGGCGGTTTTTTCATTTAAAAATACAAAGACTCGGTAACCTAGCTTTGATGATTTTATTTATTTATTTTGAGTTACCAGACTCCCCAAAGATGTTGATGTATTTGCCAACTGGCCAGTTGACATAGACATAGACATAGACATAGACATAGACTTTATTTGCACAAAACATTCCATACATGTCATAACATTTAGAATAGGTGCATTGTCAAAATTAAATCCATACATAAAATATTTAAAATTAAAACTTTTAACTTAAAACTAAACACTTAAAAAAAAAAAAACCTAAATTGTAGTTCTGTAAAAATCTTCAATTAAGTAAAAAGCCTTGTCAATAAGAAAATTATCTATTGTATCTTTAAATTTGGTTTTGCTTAGTGACTTATAGCATGGCGGAAGCACATTGTACAATCTCAGCCCAGCGTACAATGGAGATTTTTCATATAGGGTCAAACGGTGTCTGGGGAGTCTAAATATATTTTCATTTCGGGTTTCATACCTGTGATTAAAATGTATTGTTTCTGGTAGCTCATTTTTAACTGAATGTATGTAATTTAATAATTCTAGTATATACAACCCCGTTAATGTATGAATTCTTAAATTTTGAAAATGTTTCTTACAAGAACTGCGTGGATGAGAGTTGGTAATAATACGAATAATACGTTTTTGTAACCTGAATAAAGTTTTAATACCAGTAGCTTGACCCCATAAAATTATGCCATATCTTAACACTGACTCCACATAAGCATGATAAACTACTTTAAGTGTCTCAATAGAAACACAGTCCCTTAAATGTATGAATAAAGATGATATCGACCTAATTTTGTTACGTAAATAATTCAAATGTGAATCCCATTTAACTGCGTCATCTACGTAAACCCCTAAGAATTTATGAGCTTCAACTAAATTAAAGGAACAGTTTTCCATATTTTTGTGTCTAGTAGAAAATTTAATAATATTTGTTTTTTCAACATTAAGTTTTAACCCATTTTCTAAAAACCATTGCTCCATGTCCTTTACCACACTTTGCAGAGAAGAAAACATTTCAGCTGTATTATTATTTTTGATCAAAGCAGTAGTGTCATCGGCAAAAAGAATTAGTTCTTTATTAATAGCTTTTGGAAGATCATTAATGTAAATAAGAAAAAAAAGTGGGCCCAATACTGAGCCTTGGGGAACACCTGTGGATATAATTTCCCATGGTGAATAATGTTTGTTGTTATCTTCTAAAATTAAAGTTCTTTGTTTTCTTTCAGAAAGGTAAGATTGTATTAAAGAAAAGCAACTTCCCCCAATCCCATAATCAATAAGTTTTAGCAACAGGAGTGAGTGATCCACACAATCAAAAGCCTTAGACAGGTCACAGAAAACACCTGCTGTGGCCTGAGACCTGTCCAAGGCCTCTGCAATCTCATTAACAAACTGAGTAAGAGCAGAAACTGTGCTTAAGTTTTTTCGGAAACCAAATTGTTTATTGTAAAATAAATTATTACTTTCAAAATAATTAACTAGTCTATAACTTATTACTTTTTCAAATATTTTAGAAAAATTACTTAATACTGATACTGGACGGTAGTTATTAATATCTGATTTTGAACCTTTCTTAAAAACGGGAGAAATTTGGGAGTACTTGAGTTGATCCGGAAAAATACCATTCTTTAAACACTGATTTATAATAAGAGATAAGGGTTCGGAGATAATGTCAGCAGCAGATTTGATCAATTTAATTGGGATTTCGTCCCAGCCTACCGAAATTTTGTTCTTTAGAGAAAGGATAATCTTTTTTATTTCATCTTTATTAGTGGGGCTAAGATTGCACAATGTAACCCCACCATCACTGCAGTATGATTTTACAGACGAATGAACACCATTGACAGAAGCCTTTTCTACATTCAGATTAATAACTGTATTACAGAAAAAACTGTTAAAAAGCTTAGCTACATCATCAGGATTATCAACAGTGGTTTGGTTTGTATCATCTTTTAAAATAATTTTGTATCTTTGAGTACGGTTTAAACCCAGTTCATTGTTAACAATTTGCCAAGCTGCCTTAGACTTGTTTTCAGATTTTCTAATTAGGTTATTATTTGAGAGAATTTTTGAATTTTTTACAACTTTATTAAATATTTTTTTGTATTGCTTTACATAGGATAAAAACTCTTGGTTTCTACTAAACTTGGCTTCCAAGTGCAATTCTCGTTTCCTCTTACTGGAAATTCTTATACCTTGGGTCACCCAATTCAGAGTAGATTTATTAGTTTTAGCATTCTTTTTTAGTGATTTAACAGGAAATATATGATTGAAAGATAATAAAAAATTTCTCAAAAAACTATTGTAATTTTCATTGGGGTTTAAAGCGGGGTTAAATACAAAATTATTATTAGTGCTCTGTAGATATTTGCAAAATTCATCTGTATTTCTATCAGAGATGATTCTTTTCTTAAAAGAACTAGAAGTATTCTTGATGGTTTTACACTTGGCTAGCTTAGGAAGGTTTATAAATATAGCATTGTGATCAGAAAGACCTAACTCAGTGTTTAACCTGTAATGGCAACTAAACGTTTTGGGTGTGATAAAATTATCCAAACAAGTAAATGAAGTATTTGTTATTCTAGTTGGCTCCTCAAATTGAAAACAAAAACCATTACATTCGACAATTTCTTTAAATCTACTTGTGAATGTGTCATTCGTTAAAATGTCTATGTTAAAATCTCCAGTTACAAAAACAGTATTTTTTTTGAATTTTTTCTGTATTATCAAAAATAGAATTTCAAGTCTATCTAAAAACTGTTTACTTATGTTGAAATTTGGTACTGTATAAATAGAAATTAAAACTGAATTAAAATCCACAAGTTCAATAGCAGAACATTCAAAAATAAAGTCTTCATTTAAATTGGAAAACTGTGTTATTGTTACATATTTACAGTTCTTATCCACTAATATGCAAGATCCGCCCCTACAGCCACTTTCTCTTATATAAGAACTAGCCAATTTAAAATTATTGATTGTATTTAACAGAGAGGCTGAATTATGATCTAACCAATGTTCATTAAAAGATATAGCTTTAATATTCAAATTGGCCTCAGATAAAAATAAATTGAGAGCTGAAATTTTTGTTAAATTTAAACCTTGACAATTGTAATGCATTATTAAATCACAGTTAGTTGAATAAAAAGATTGATTACATAAACCTTTTAGTTCGTTATTTTGAGCCAGTGAATTTGTTTTGTGCAAAGAATTATTTAAGTTACTTAATTTAGCAGGTACAAGGTCATTGTCAGAATGAATCAGTTTAAAATTAAAGGAGAACTATCATCTAAAAAGGAATCTAACTCTAACACTGATGGATCACCCTCAACACTTGACACCACACATTTGCTCTGCTTTTTCACAACACTCGATGGTTTTGACTTAACAACTTCGTTATAGCTGAGACCGCCTGGAACCAACCGGGGGCTGATAAGACCAACAGCAGGAAGTTGTGTTGAAGTTGGTTGTGAGTGATGCTGTGGAGAACTAGATAGTGGTTGTAGTTGCTGCGAAGACGGTTGAGATGAGCAGAGTGTCAGTGGTACAGTTGTTGGTTTGCTTGCCGGGCATAATGTCTGGATGTTCTGTCTCAGCTTAAGGACAAATTCTGAATGGGAGAGTCCATGGTGAAGTATTCTCTGAGCACCAGGTTGTTCTTTTGTTACCACTATGATTGGAATGCCAGTGGTCCTGTGAAACTCCACTATTTTCCTTGAAAAATGTTCAATTCGAACAAAATCTCGCACACAACCCATGGGGGAGCATATCAGCACACTGAATTTCTTAGTCTTGAGTTCATCAGTCAGAGCTCCAAATGCTGAGTCATAACCATCCAGAGTAGGCTTGCCATTAAAGTTGTCCTTTGTTATAAGGCTGTAGACTGCTGCCTCCTTAGGGTTGCTTCTCTGGTAGGCCAAAGATTTAGACAAGCAATCCTTTAATTGGGGTTTCCCAAAATGCCTAGCAAAAGAAACTGCTACACCGGCAGTCATCCTTCTAGGGTGTTGAAAATCACCAGAGATTGTGTGGGCAAAAGCTACTGAGCTGTCATTTTTTAGAGCTTTGATCACCTTGTACATGTCTGCCACCACCACTTTAATTCCTTCAACGTTAGAGATATCTAATACAAACTCATCATTGATCTCCTCAGTAGCCGTTTTTAAGTTACTCTTCTGCTGGTTTGAATTAGTTCCGTAGATGCAATGTTTGATCAATTTAGAAACTTCTTTTTTTCCTGATCGGTTAAAATGCAAACCATGCTTAGTATACATTTGCCTTGGTAAAAGGTTGAGAGGTAGAAATTTGGTATGCTCATTTTGGTTAACTTTTTTTTCAAGTTCTATATTTAAAAATGCGATACGGTTGTTGAGACCAGGCACATCGTGTCTGTAAGGTAATCCTGAAATCATAACATTCGTGTGGGTTGTCTTGTCAATGATATCTTGATATTTACTAATTAGTATTTCATCACCATTTCCAATGTCATTACAACCACCAATGACAATGACAGTGTCAGATTTTGTGAAATTTTTTATCAGTTCACCTAAGTTATTTATTACTCCATTTAGCTTGACAATTTAATTCAACAGGGATTATTATGCAGGTTTGTGAACTACATCACTCCTTGTTGATCAGTGCAACGGGGCCAATCGGCTTCTGAGCCGATTATTTTGATATTTTATTTCATAATGATTCTTTATGAATTTAATGGGAGTTTATCCTCGTAACCCTTTATCAGCCCTAGCCTTCGACCGAGTACTTTGCTTCCCCATTTACTTTACACAACCAAAAACTCTCACTATTAAAAATGTGATACTCTGTTCAAAAATTATTACGATATATGAAATACAAAATGTTATAAACGTACACATGTAGACACATACAACACTCATACAGACGGCGATTCACACACGGACGAAACATTTAAAAACTGACTCGTAGTATTTGTCTGACCAAGCGAAATTTCACGACACGGGTTTTCCGGTGTAGGACTTATCAATTCTTGTTTTCGATCTGGCGTTTATTGATTCAATTGAAAATACCGTCACGACAATCTACGACTCGCTAAGAAACTGACATTTGCTATCGATTTGATGCATGTACGAATTTTCCTCACGAACGCAAACAATCAATCCGGCATCTCAACTTATTACTAACAAAACACACCCCCAATTTTAAGTTCGGCGAAATTTTAACAATTGCGATCATTTGACGCACGTACAATGTTCACCCGAACGCGAATATCCTAGCTACGAATAAGATATTAATAAAATCATCCTATACCGGTGACGACGCGACCATTGCTGTTGACGGCGCTACTACGAGTGAGGAGTGCACACGGTAGGATGGCACAGTTCGAGTCCTTTGCTCCCATATCCCTCCGCGTTACGTCATGGTTGGACTGACTATTTTCCTAAACGTCTCAATTGTTTCCTTTTCCCTCATCAAGTTTTATTTTCTCGTCTCTAGACCTTTCCTATCCAAGACTTCTTCCTGTTCTCTCCTATTTGCCTACTGAAGTCAGCGATTCATTAATACATGTGACTCGTGGTCTTTATTTCTCCGCATCTACATACTTTCTCTTCCACCAGGTGAAATCTCCAAAAATTCGTCTTGAAATCGTCCATGTCCTGTGACAAACTGCGTTTCTTAATGGTCCATGTCCCCATCTCGTTCCAGCCTCTTTCTGATGTTTGGCATATCAGAACGTTTGCCTTTAGGTTTTTAGACCAAAACATATAGGGTAATGTAATTAGAACTGCTGGAATACATTTTTAATTGAAGTAAAAAATACCCCCGCCGCAAACATGCCAACTAAGAGAATTTCCATTTGTCTGAATTGATTTTCAATTTATCTATATATATATATAATACGCTGAGCCGATTTTTGTAAATGGAACTCCTGGAATTTTTGGACCGATTTTGATGATTAAAATGTCAAAAAATGGCCCTGATCTGTAATTTTGCAAAGTGTTTTTCATTTTTTGAACTCTTTATTAATTTGGACAGGATCTTCAATCAAAGTTGGGGGTTTTCCCGTAAGATTAACATGGTGGAATATAAATGTTTAATTGGAAGATTTGTCTCCACTAATTTGAGAGAACAGCTGGGCGTATAAACTTGGTAGAGGTGTCCAAAGAAAGGTCTCGGTCTGTAGATGAGCCATCAAAAGAAAAACAAAGTAAATTCCCTTAGGGCTCTGCCCCAGAAGCCTTTAAAGTCCCCTTAACAGATTTGTTTACATTATCGTCATATGGATAATGTGTCACTACTTTTTTTAATGAAACAGCTGTTAATATTTAAATCCTATATACTGTAATACCAATACGAGCAATGTTTGCTTGTATGTATGTATGTATGCATGTATGTATGTATGTATGCTTGCACCAAGTGTTGTAAGAAAGACTTAGTAAACCAAAAGTATGGCTTTTATTCATTCAAAATTACAACCATGTTTTAGTTAAGAACAAATACAATATTACAAACAAATCAAATAATAAATATTATCAGGTGATAATGTTCACATCACCACATTCTCCCCCACTATTTTTCAAGGTAGGTATAGCATATGTAATCCTTTAGATATGACGGAGGCTTGACATTCCTCTTTGGACGTAGTTCCCCCACAGCCGTCTCTGAAGTTGGGGTCTGAGATACCGTTTCTTGAGTTTCATTTTGAACTTCATTGTGGTCAATGTCTGAATTTATATTTTCAACAATCTCTCTCTCAGTAGTGTTGTCTTCATGAGGTAGATCACCAAGAGGTAGGCCAGCGGGTGCAAGATGTCTCAGGGATACTTGTGATTCTGACCCATCTCTTCTTCTGACGAGAGCGTACTGTGGATTTGATTCCAAAAGTTGAACTGGCTCCACAAGGTCATCATATTTATTAGATCTTACAAACTTTCTAAGCAGGACAGGACCAGGAGCGGATAGCCAAGATGGTAAGGAGTCTCCATTGGTAGATCTTCTGCTATGTATAAAGAATCTTTCGTGCGGTGTGCAGTTTGTCGCAGTGCATAAAAGAGATCTGACTGAGTGAAGAGCCTCCTGTAATACTTCTTCCCATGCAGCAACTGGCAGGTTGTGGTTTTTCAAAGCTAGTAGGATGGTTCGCCATATTGTTCCATTGAAGCTTTCAATCTGAGAGTTCCCTCTAGGGTTATAAGGTGTCGTATGACTTGTAGCTACTCCGTACTTGTGAAGAAAGTCCGTCAGCTCTCGCGACATGAAAGATGAACCTCTATCTGAATGTACAAAGGACGGGGCTCCAAACATAAAAACTAGATTTGAAAAACATCTGATAACTGTTGCTGAACTAATGTCCTTACAGGGGTAAGCAAATACAAAACGAGAATACTCGTCCACCATGGTTAAAAGGTAACGGTTTCTGGTTGTTGATGGAAGAGGGCCCTTAAAGTCAATATTTAGACGTTCAAAGGGAGTGGTTGCCTTTATCAATTTGCCTTGGAATTGGTGAAATCTTGGCTTCACTTCTGCACATGTTTGACAAGCTGACGTCATCCTTTTTACATCATCCAGAGTGTAGTTTAGATTTTTAGTTCTAATCCAATGAAACATTCGAGTGACTCCCGGATGGCAGAGAGATTTGTGTAATTCAAACAACTTGGCATTATCCCAGCGAACCGCACATGCCCGAGAGAGCGTATCTGCTTTTACATTCTCCCTACCAGGTCGGTACACTATTTCATATTGATAAGGTGTTAGCTCTAGTCGCCATCTCATAACTTTATCGTTCTTGATTTTGCTTGTATGCCTCTTGTCAATAAATGATAAAGCTTGCTGATCCGTGTATAATCTGAAGTCTCTTCCGATAAGAAATGATTTCCATTTTCGAAGGGCTTCGACAATGGCAATGGCTTCTTTTTCAACAGCTGAATACAGCTTCTCAGATTTGTTTAGAGTCCGTGAGAAAAAAGCAATTGGCCGATTATCTTGACTCAAAGTTGCTGCCACGGCTATGTCAGATGCGTCAGTCTCCACTACCAGTGGCTCTTGCCTATTCCTAGGAGTAATTACTGAGTTTGCAATGTCAAGTTTGAGGGCTTCAAAATCTGCAACCGCTTCCTATGACAAAGGAAAAGAATTGACTTGTGTCAGGTTTCTTATTTTATCAGAAAACCGATGTATCCATTTTGAATAGTGAGCGAAAAATCCTAGGACTCGCTTTAGTGATTTCCACAACTCTAACAACTCTGAATCTCTTCTGAATGAAATTAACCATCTCATTTCAATCACTAACCACACTAACCTGGTTATTGCAACTTTACCATGGAGATATGACAAGATGGGACTGGACCTAAAAATTGGAGAAATTAACAGGAAATTAGAAGATATTGTTGCCCAGCACCCTAAGGTTTCACTACTGCCGCTGCACTCTCTTCCCCGCCACCTTTTCACACCACATGGATTGCACTTCAATGCCAGGGGTAAGGTAAGGGTAGCTGACATGTTCTTGAAGCTGGTAAGAACAAAGTCCAATAGAGCTTCACGGGTAAAATCTTCTATGATGTTTGACAATGGGAAAATTAATATTGTTGAAGAACACATGAAAACAATGATTGATGAAATGAGGAGTGATAGTTCAGTGGGGTTTGCACACACTATCTCAGCAGATTTTGGAGATCAGAAGCACATGTCTGCAGGTGTTGCCGTGATCTTTAGAAATAAATTTGGGAGACCACAATCTACTGATTATATCTCAAAAAATCTAACAAAGCAGCAATACTTAAATAAGGGAGCAACAGTCTTTAGTCTAGTGACAAAGGAAGTCTTTTGGGGAAAGCCATCGAAGACAGACTACGACAGCGCTTTTAAACAGCTAACAGAAAACTTTAAAACTAGTGGGCTTAAGACTTTGGTGTGCTCACCAATGGGTTGTGTCCGTGACCTAATTGAAGTGGATCATTTTATACAGAAATATATAGGTATAGATTAGTGGAATTCCAGCAGGAAACTGAGGCTACAATAATCATTGTCTCTTATTTCCAAAAATCGATCCGAATTCTGAGGAATGGATTTTCTCACAAAGATTTGTGAGAGCCCTGGAACACTCTGTGGTTAAATGGACTGCTGCCCCCCACACTCAACAGTCATCACCAGCGCAGAATGCAAAGCATCAGCAGCCAACTCCGTCAATGAGAGCCACAGCAGTCGACACTAATATCCAGCAACCACCTCAGCAGCAGCCAACTACATCTTTGAGCTCCCCACCAGTCGACACTACCGACTACCAGCAACTACCTTCATCCACCATCAGCACCAGCACCTCTACACTATTAGCAGAAAGTTCTCCCAAGTGCAGTGTAACCTGTGATGATAAGAAGGAAAGTGAAAGTGTAATGGAAAAAGGTAAAGAAATGTCAAAATCTTTTTTAGATTAATTCAAGTCAACGTATGTTGTTTAAGAAATAAAATTTTACAGTTAGAATATTTATGTAAAGAAAAAGATTTGAATGTAATTTGCTTGTGTGAACACTGGCTGAAAGGTGATCAGATTAATTTGTTTGTTCCTAAAGATTTTGTTCCAGCCAGTGTTATATGTAGGGAATCTAAACTTAATGGCGGAGTGGGAGTTTATATTAAAAATTGTCTGAATTTTTCCGTTATTGATGTTACTGAATTTTATATTGAGTCTGATTTTGAAATTTGCTGCATAAAACTTACGGATGAAACGTTTTGATTGTTAGTATTTATAGAGCTCCAAGTGGAGATGTGAATAATTTTTTTGACTGTTTTGAGCGTTGTATTAAAAAACTATTACTTAAGAACTCCTTAATAATTATTGCGGGTGATTTTAACATTGAAATGGGGAAAAATAATAATGACTTAAATAGCAGTTTCACTAGATTTAGTAATATTTTGAGATCACTTGACCTTTTTTTAACAAATAGACAACCCACACGTATTAATTCCTGCATAGATAACATTATTGTAAATTTCAATAAGAATTTATATCAGACTACACTTGGGGATAGCTATTTTGCTGACCATATTCCTCTATTTTTTGAAATGTGTACAACTAAATATCCACAAAGAAATGAAAACAAGGTGTGTTCCAGTGATTTGTATTTTAGAAAACAAAATGACGAAAATATTGATTTATTTATAACTTACCTAAAACAAGAAAACTGGGATATGATTGGTGATTTTAAACAAAATAAAATAAATGTTGAAGACCTATTTGACGAATTTTTTAAAAGATATATAGATTTGTGGCATTCTTGTTCACCATTAATAAAAGAAAAAAACAAACAAAATATAAAAACCAATAAATTAATCAACTGGTACACACCGGAATTAGAAAAGACAAGAAATGAAATGTTACTGTTATTTTCTATTTATAAGAATCTTCTTTCAATAAGATCAGAACAATCTCAGGCAGCTTACAATGCATATATTCAAATTAAAAGAAGGTACAGAAAAGAATTGGCAGGAGCAAAAAAATTGGCAGTTGAAAAATATATTAACAATGCCCCAAACAAGTGCAGAGCCGCTTGGAAGGTAATTAGAGACGTAAATTCCCCCTCTTTTACCCCGGATGTCAGCCTGGATCCAGATGAATTTAATACATATTTTCAAAACTCAATAAAAGAGTTAAGTGACGGAATTCCTACTACACCTTTTAGTATGGAACACTTTTTGGGAGATAAATCTATCTATCAAGATTCATTCATGTGGCAAAAAGTCTCACCGGTGGACATTATAAAAGTTGTGTCTAAATTTTCAAACTCTAAGGCTATGGATTTTTATTGGTTATCAAATCATATAATCAAACAAACAATTGAATTTATAAGTAAACCTCTTGCTTTTATCTTAAATAACTTCATGCAGGAAGGTTATTTTGCTCAATCACTTAAGGTTTCAAAAGTCACACCAATATTTAAGAAGGGGGACAAAAATATGGTTCAAAATTACCGCCCAGTTTCAATTGTTCCAATTTTATAAAAAATATATGAATCAATTATGTATAATCAACTCAATTACTTTTTTGAATCACATAATATAATTACAAACTGTCAACATGGCTTTCGTAAAAATAAATCAATAACATCAGCAATAATAAATTTAGTAGATTATTCTTTAGATGCTTTTGAGGCGAAAAAATCTGTTTCTCTAGTGCTGTGTGACCTCAGTAAAGCATTTGACAGTGTCCCATTTGATATTCTCCTAAAAAAACTTCAGTTTTACGGTGTGGCGCAAAGCTCCTTGAAACTGATTGAGTCATACCTCTCAAAGAGATTACAATATGTTTCCGTTAGAAATAATTGTTCCAAGATGATTGAAGTCGTATCTGGAGTCCCACAAGGATCAATTCTTGGTCCTTTTTTCTTTACAGTTTATATTAATGATTTGCCCAAAAACTTAAATACCTATTCCATTATTTATGCTGATGATACAACATTACTTTCCAATCATGAAAACTTGATTTATTTACAAGAAATGTCCCGACAAGCAGAGACAATGGCTTATGATTGGTTCTCGACAAATAAACTATCTTGTAATTTGGAAAAAACACAATATATAACATTGAGTTTAAAAAGAGAAGTCAATATGGAATCGGTCAAGCTTTTAGGAATACATATTGACTCAAAATTAAACTGGTCTGATCACATCAAATCTGTTTGTAGCAAAATTTCAAGAGTGACTTGCCTGCTTTGGAACTTAAAAGTTTTGTTAGTCCTGATTATTTGAGACTAGCATACTTTGGCCTCTTTCAGGCACATGTAATATATGGATTGCTTGCATGGGGTCACTCACCACATGTTAATGACATCCTATTGCTTCAAAAAAAAGCTATTCGTAATATGGCAGGAGTCGATCACGTAGCACACTGTAAGCAACTTTTTGTAGAGTTCAAAATTCCTACAGTATTCAATCTATACATCTTTCAAGTTCTGGTTTATGCTAAAAAAAACTTAAATATGTTTCGTACTAGGCAAAATATTCATAATCATAATACCAGGGGGAGGGGGAATTTGGATATAGTACCACATAGGCTTACAAAAACTAAAACTTCTTTTAAACTAAATTGCATTTACTTTTTTAATAAGCTGCCTGAGAATGCAAGAGAGGTTAGTTTAAACAGGTTTAAATCTGTATTGTACACCTGGCTGGTAGAAAATCCCTTTTATGAACTTGAGGAGTTTTTTAATACACAAGTTTGTATTTCTTTTTAATTTAATGTCTTGTTTTATTTTTATTTGCTATATGTTACATTTGTATAACATTGAATAACAAATTGACTTGTCCTATTTCTGTACAAACAGATCAATGGAAATAAAATATTCTTATTCTTATTCTTAGTGAAACTTGGTCTTTGGGCACAGGAAGTGACAGTAGAGATTCTAGCCGATCTGGATCAGGTCGAATAGAGTTATGGGAAACTAAATGTCCCAACAAGGTTATTGAAGACTGGTTGAACTTGCTCTTTTCGTTGTTGATTACAAGTCCATACTTAGTTACAACATCTAAAAATGTTCTTAGATTCTCATCATGATCCTTTTGATCCTTTCCACATACGGTCAAATCATCCAGATAGGCATACACTCCATTCAGTTTTTCTTTTCTAATGATTTGGTCCATGGTCTTTTGAAAACATGCCACCCCGTTGGTTACGCCAAATGGGATTCTTCTGAATTGAAAAAGACGACCAGCAGCCTCAAAAGCAGTGTACTTCTTCTCTTCGTCAGAAATTGGTTTTTGATAGTATGCTTGCTTTAGATCAATGGCACTAAAAACCTTGTTCGTCGCTACAGTGGATACTAGATCATCTATGTTTGGTAAGGGATAGGCATCTAACAGAGTAAATTTGTTTATCGTTTGCGAATAGTCCACACAAAGTCGCTTCTTCCCTTTGTCGTTTGTAACAACCAACACTTGTGCACGCCAAGGTGACGAACTAGGTTCAATGATCTCCTCAGTCTGTAGTCTTTCCATTTCTTGTTTTATAAATTGCATATCTTCATCTGAGTAACGTCGTGATTTTGTGGCTATTGGCTTACAATCTGGAGTTAAATTGCAGAATAGTTTGGGTGCTTCAACTTTGGCACAGGAGCACACCAACAGAGGATGTTTCTTACCTCCAAACCAAACCTGTATATTTGAGTGGAGTTTCATGATATCATGTCCGATAAGCACGTCAGTACAAAGATCTTCAAGAACAGTCAACTTAAAATTGTTGTAATTGTGATTCAACAGATTTAGGTTGATTTTAACAAACCCGTGGACGTTTGATTTCATATTAGAAGCAGCTAGTGATACTTGTCCACTTTCATTATACCACATTTTAATTTTGTTTAACTGAACAAACTTCAAGTTTACAAAGCTTGATGTACTCCCGGTGTCTATTAAGCAATTTGCTCCCAGGCCATTCACTTTAGCTTCAACTGTAGAGTCCTTCAATACAGATGTATTATGTGTTGTTGCTATTAGTGCAGCTGATGTACTAGACATCTTCTGTTTTACTTTAAAATGTTGAGTTGGATTACTTTTACAGACTCTCGCATAATGCCCTGTCTTGTTACATTTCCCACAAGTTGCTTCTCTGGCTGGACAACGATCTCTAGAGTGTCTGTCATGCCCACAAAAATAACACTTGCTATCAACATTTTAATAGCGGAAACAGTCGCTTCTTCCTTTTGTTGTAGTGGGAATTCGTACTGACAAGCTTGCTTTGCCAATTCATTCGTTGCACAAGTTTGCATTCCGTACATAGATTTTGGATAGCTCTCGACTTGAGCTTGAGCCATTTCAAGAGCTCTAGACTGTTCCACTGCTTCAGCTAGGTCTAAAGTTTTATTTTCAAATAGTCTCTGTCGTATGTATGATGAGGCTAAGCCATTGATAAAAGCATCACGAATGTAGTGATCCCTGTATTGAATCGCATTAACAGCTTCAAAAACGCAATCTTGGCTCAAAAGTTTCAGTTCCGACACATATTTGTCAATAGTCTCACCTTGTTGCTGTTTTTTTAGTCATTACTAAATATCTTGAGAATATTTCATTCTTTTGTTTGATGCAAATTGAGTTAAGAACTCTCAAAGCGTCTTGGTAAGTTTCAGATTCCTTGATAAATCTATAAGTAGTAAAAGATAATCGATTAGTTAGTAGTTTCAGTTTGTCCTTGTCTTCAACGAATTCTGTCATGGTTAGAAAGTCTTCGAATGTTTGTAACCAGTGTGTCCATTCCTCTGAGGCAGTTGGAGATTCCGGGTCAATTTGCAATTTGTCTGGTCTAAGGAATTTCTCCATTGTAATGTAGCACTAACTGAGTTTATCAATGAATGAATGAAATTGTTGTAAGAAAGACTTAGTAAACCAAAAGTATGGCTTTTATTCATTCAAAATTACAACCATGTTAAATACAATATTTACAAACAAATCAAATAATAAATATTATCAGGTGATAATGTTCACATCACCACACCAAGATCTCAAAAACGGCTCCGACGATTTTCTTCAAATTTTGTAAATAGTTTATTCCTGGCCCAAAAACGAGTTTACTGCAGTTAGAACTGCCAACAAAAATCTAATTACGTAGAAAAATGAAACTAAAAGTCACATTTTTTTAACATTAGTCTTATGGGTTGCTAAGTAACCATCTTGGCTGAATTAAATAACAAGGAAAAAGTAAACAAAAGACTTGTAAGTTGTCTGTCCACAGTATACTAGCAAATTAAAAATACAGTACAAAAGGAAAAACATCAGTTGTTACTCTTGAGCAAAGATTATACTGAAGATTACTCGATACATTGTAGTCAAGGGTAGCAGTGTGGAGTAAGGGAACTGTTTAGGACGATTAGATTAAGATATCTACAATCCTAAAATGCCATGGGAAGGGAGAGAAACAGGTCCACGACCAGTGGCGTAACAAATTTTTACGGGCCCCCCTGCAAACTTATTTTTTGGGCCCCCCCCACTCATGAGTTATTTTTAGACCACCAATACAACATAATCAAACGCCCTCCCCCTCCCACCAGAGTATTTTGTGGACCACCTATACAATGATCAAGCAGATTAATCATAAAATGAGTGGTAAATAAATTATGAAAAAAAATATTAAATTAAAATATTAAATTGTGAGATATGTTCCATAAAAGGGTATGTGTTAAGTATTTTCAGTCGTGGTTTGATGGAAGTGTTACATCACTACATCATTATATCAGTTTTAGTGTTTGTAAATAGTTTTGAAATCAAATAAAAACCCCTTATTTTCCATCCGTCTATCAGAATGTTTATATCAAGGAGGTTAAAAACTTTACATTTAATTTATCACACATGTTATCCATTTTTATTTCCCTGATAATTAGACTAATTCGTTAATTACAAGGCAAAATGTGGTTCGAATTCCCCTATTAACCACCTTAGGCCCCTTAGTTGCCTTTTGCTGTATTAGCTAATTAATTAACATCTGTGTCTAATGTCTAAGGAATATGTCGGCCTTAGTCCCTTTCAACACTAAAAGGTTGGGCTACTCATCTCCATTAATTCTTGGCTTAAAATACCTACATTGGTATGGTCGCCATTTCAAAGTAAATTATTAAAGTCAATCAATCAATTATTTAAGATGGGGACGCCAATATGTGCGTATTTAAACCCAAATATGACTGAAGGATGAGAAAGTATTAATTTATTAGGTTAGTGTAACTCTTTGGTTATAATTAACTCATACACTAAAAGCTGGTTAGTTTAATAGATTGACGTACTATAATCACAGGCTAAAATAGCCTATTGCATTTTTTATTTTATCTTTGTATGGATTTCAAGCGTCTTATTATGTTGTAAGCGTTTATCTTACAACTAATGTCTTTAGTAATGGTTAATTGTGGGGCTAACAAACACAGTCAGTAGAGTAGCAGTATATTGTATTTAACAAAACACAATCAATATTAGGACAAAGCTAAAATGTAAAATAATACAATATTAAATGCCCCAGCCAACGTTCATGACTCCAGGCTCCAAAGTAACAAAATGATTGCAGACGACATAAGCAGTGTACGAAATCACCGAGAAGTAAAATATTTCTCGGTGACGAAAGTAAGATTGCATAATAATCAAAGACCCACGTTATAACATGTTAAATTTGTTACCCTAGTTCGTTATCACTGAAGAGGCCTAACGAAATTAAACGATAACTGATAACAACATATTATTAATAACATCAATGTTATTACTTGTTCAATACAATTATTGAATGATTATTTATTTAAATGATTATTTATTTGAATGATTACAATTATTAAAAGTCTAAAAAATTCCTATAGTGCTGGCTACGATGGTATTCCTGTGGTTCTTTTTAAAAAAGCGAAATCAGTCCTACTTAAACCAATAACTCATCTCATTAACTCATCTTTGATATCAGGAATTTTCCCTAACAAACTCAAAATAACAAAATTAAAACCGCTATTCAAAAAAGGAAACAGAAAAACAGTATCAAACTATAGACCGATTGCTTTGCTGCCTTCAATTTCAAAAATCTATGGGAAGGTTGTTTATAACCAACTGGTATGCTTCTTTGAAAATAATGGTATATTTTTATTACTGCCAACATGGATTCCGAAGTGGCAGATCTGTCATAACAGCTGCCACAGCTTTCATTGAATCCATCGTTGATAGCTTAGAGAGTAAATCTAAAGTGGTAGGGTTATTCATGGACCTCAGTAAAGCTTTTGATTCAATTTCTCATGAGTTGTTGCTTTCAAAGCTCAGTAGTAGTGGACTAAATAGTACTGCATTGAGCTGGTTCAAGTCATATCTTTTTGATAGAAAACAATACGTAGAACTTAGTCACTGTAATAACAAAAATTATAAAATTTCTTACAATTCTTGTACTCGGGAAGTAAAATATGGGGTGCCCCAAGGATCGATCCTAGGCCCTCTTTTATTCATCTTTTATTTGAGAAATTTTCCTCAACTCAGTGATTTTAGCAAGCTTTGCCTATATGCTGATGATGCAAATTTAAAAATAGCCGCAGGAACCTATGCTGAACTTGAAGCCAAGGCCAATTCTGATATATTATTACTTAACAGTTTTTTTAATTCGAATAATTTGCGTTTGAACACAGATAAAACTAATTTTATGTGTTTCCAAGCAGGAAAAACTAAACCGCAAAATCTGCCAAAAATTGTAGTTAATAACAACATAATTCAAAATAAAGACCACATCAAATTCTTGGGATTAGAAATTGATGAAAATTTGAATTGGAATCATCATATTGATCAGTTACTTTCTAAAATTTCATCTGGCCTTAATGCGCTAACAAGATTAAAACCCCTATGTGAAAAGGAAACTTTAAAAATTATATATTTTTTGTACATCCATTCAATCATATCATTTGGAGTTTCACTTTATGGTGCAGCAAAAAAGAAAAAATTAAAATCAATTCTAAAAAAGCAAAAGAAAGCTATTAGAATTTTGTGCAATTTAAAACGCAGAACTTCAGTCAAAGAATATTTTAAAACTGAGAATATTATGACTGTTTATGGAATGTATGTCTATGAAACAGTATTATCAGTAAAAGACAGATTTAATGAATTACAACTTATTGGAGACTATCACAATTACTTCACTAGAAATCGAGAAAACCTGGCCACAAGCTCACATACTCTGCAACTTTTTATGAAGACACCTAAATATGCCGGTTCCAAATTTTATAATAAACTTCCTAAAGAAATCAAATTAGAAACTTCCAAAAATAAATTTAAATCAAAATTGAAAAAGTTTCTTATCAACAAGGCTATGTACTCCTTTGAAGAGTTTTAGTTCTATAAGTTATTAATTGCTCTGTTTCATATCAATTGAAACTTTTGGTTTTAAAATAATTTTATCTATATTTTTAATTTTGATATTTTCATGTACAAACTTTCATATTGCACTGCTTGTTTTAATTTATTTGATCTGAAAAGCTATTAATATTGATGGTATGTTGTTATGCCATGCATGATAATGATGAGTATTTTAGTTAGTTAGTTAGTTTTATTAAATTACTCTTGACGCCATTCCTGTATCTATATATTGTACTTTAATGAATAAAGTTATATGAAATGAAATGAATGAACTGCAATTTTTCGGCCCCACTCGTCTCACGGGCCTCTCCGCTCACCGTTTCCCGCTCACCGGTTCGCGGGCCCCCTCAGCACCCGGGCCCCCCCGCATCGCGGGCCCTGCGGGCCCTTCTGTTACGCCACTGTCCACGACGTAGGAAGTGATGAAGGAAGTAGTAAAGATGAGCAGTCCGGAGTGTGGGAACTGTTAATGAGGATTAGATTAAGGTATCTTCAATCCAAAAATGCTATGGGAAGAGAGGGAAACAGGTCCGCGACGTAGGAAGTGGTGAATGAAGTAGTAAAGGCAAGCAGTCTGGAGTGTGGGAACTGTTAATGACGATTAGATTAAGGTATCTGCAAACCTAAAATGCCGTGGGAAGGGAGGAAAACAGGTCCGCGACGTAGGAAGTAGTGAGGGAAGTAGTCAAGGCGTGCTGTCCGGAGTGTGGGACCTGTTATAATGAGGATTAGATTAAGGTATCTACAGTCCTAAAATGCTATGGGAAGGGAGGGAGGCAGGTCCGCGACGTAGGAAGTGGTGAAGGAAGTAGTAAAGGCGAGCAGTCCTTTGACGATTAGATTAAAGTATCTCCAATCCTTAAATGCTATGGGAAGGGAAGGAAACAGGTCCGCGACGTAGGAAGTGAAGAAGGAAGTAGTAAAGGTGAGCAGTCTGGAGTGTGGGAACCGTTAATGACGATTAAATTAAGGTATAAGCAAACCTAAAATGCCGTGGGAAGGGAGGGAAACAGGTCCGCGACTTAGGAAGTGGTGAGGGAAGTAGTCAAGGCGTGCTGTCCAGAATGTGAGAACTGTTAATGAGGATTTGATTAAGGTATCAACAGTCCTAAAATGCTATGGGAAGGGAGGGAGGCAGGTCCGCAACGTAGGAAGCGGTGAAGGAAGTAGTAAAGGCGAGCAGTCTGGAGTGTGGGAACAGTATATGACAATTAGATTAAGGTATCTGCAATCATGCAATGGAAAGGGAGGAAAACAGGTCCACGACGTAGGAAGTGGTGAAGGAAGTAGTATAGGCGAGCTGTCCGGAGTGTGGGAACTGTTAATAAGGATTAGATTAAGGTATCTACAATCCTAAAATGCTATTGGAAGGGAGGGAAACAGATCCGCGAAGTAGGAAGTGGTGAAGGAAATAGTAAAGGCAAGCAGTCCGGAGTGTGGGAACTGCTTATGACAATTAGATTAAGGTATCTGCAAACCTAAAATGCCGTGGGAAGGGAGGGAAACAGGTCCGCGTCGTAAGAAGTGGTGAGGGAAGTAGTCAAGGCGTACTGTCCGGGGTGTGGGAACTGTTAATGACGATTAGATTAAGGTTTCTATAATCCTAAAATGCTAAGGGAAGGAAGGGAAACAGGTCCCCGACGTAGGAAATGGTGAAGGAAGTAGTAAGGCTAGCAGTGCAGAGTGTGGGAACTGTCTGTGGCATTTATGTATCTGCAATTCTAAAATGGTATAGGGAAGGACGAAGGAGGGCAAACAGGTCCACGACGTATGGAGTGGTGAAGGAAGTAGTGTAGGTGAGCAGTGTGGAGTTTGGGAGTGGATTAATTTATCTACAATACTAAACTGCTTTCAGAGTAAACTAATTATTTTCCCCGAGCAAAGCTTGGTCCCCAGGTACTTGTATTTTAAACAACAAATATTTTACGTAGTTACTGAGTTTGTCAAAAAGAAGTATTTGCAATGTAATTTTCAGATTTTAAAATTTATTTTATTCCTCACTCTGCTCCCAACACATTTGCCACTCATCTAATGTCTCCATCCTCTCTTCTGACACTCTTGCTTTCCGATGTAGCCCAATCCACCCCCTTGTCTTCCAAACTTATCCTTTCACTCAAATCAGTGTAACTTTTTTTTACATATTGAGGGAAGTGTATTCAACAATTTGGCACTGGTTTGAAACTTTTTTTTTGGATGTCCCGGTTTGCTCTTTTTTTAAGCTAATTGCACTGTACTAAAATCCTTATCCTTTCTTCAATGAGCAGGTCGAGTGGTATGACTCCGGTCAAATAAATCCTAATGATATCATGCGATACTGTGTTGTATGATTTCCCTACTTTCAATAAAACTCTTCTTTGCATACTCCAGTTTCCTTTTCAATAGTATCATCCTAGCATAGAACACTCATCCGTAGCATTTGCTGGCTCAACAAAATGTTTCCAGTCATACCTCTACTGGCTCTGGCCTGTCCTGCTAATTTCACAAAGACTGATTTTTTTACTCCACATGTTTTTCAAAAGTATTTCCTTTACCAACTATCACTCTTCAATCAAGCCTATGACGACATATAAAGATTTCTGATTAACAAATTGCATAACAATGGTGTTTCCTAGCAATTTTGGGACTCACCCACTCTACCTTCCGATTTAATTAAATAATATTCTTTTCTGAGATGATCGAAAAACATGTTTTTAAACTAATATCAATATCACGTCTGATCATTATTCTTGAGCACTTAACATAAGTAATCGTAGAGAAGAATGTATCAGGTGCCATTCCTTTCCCTTAGATAGGTAACGAAACGATAGATGAAACTGGTAAAAAATAACATTTCTTTCAATATTGATATCGTCCACTCATGAAATAATATCCTGTTATTTAGTTCCAGTAAAAACAACGATCTTAAAAATAACAAACTGGATCATCTCATGTTTAAAATATAACGTTCAATTAAAAAATCGTTGGGAAAATCTTAATAATACAGTAACAACTCTTAAAATGATTTCTTATCGAATTATCTTTACATCTATTGCACTCGTTGGTATCTGCCTTTTTTGTCATATTATTCAAGACAGATCATCGTAGGTTCATGAGATTATTGTCATACATGTTTTCAATCATTGGAAAAATTATTGATTGTGTAATACAATACAAAATAATACATGTGCAGAAGGGCACGTTGCCCATATGAGCTTTGTGCATATTTTGTTAAACTACCTAATAGTGGTTTACAGCAAATGGATTAATTTTTTAATAATTGTTATGAAGAAATATGTGCATGATTTAGAAAGTCATTAATCTGCAAAATTGCAATTTATTGCAGTCTTTTTAGAGATGTTACTTCGATGTATTCATTCAGCTTAGTGAAAATACAATAGAGCCTTTGAATGTTATTAAACTAACAAAAAGGGTTTTACATGTTTACTAGTGCTACTCAGCAACAACAAACCATTTAATTTATCTCTAAAAGAAATTTCTCAAAGTGCACCCGGTAACTTACCCAGATAGTAACATAAACAAAATGTCCAAACTCGATACCTACTACAAAAAGTTCAGGCCAGGGCCATTTTAATGCGCTTGGATTGTGACATTTATTAATTCGGCTTATATTTCTCTTAACCAACGGATTATTCATATGCAGAAGAAGTTCATCGTGCTCTTATAGTGTCTAATAACATACAAACACAGACACCTTACCTAAAATAGTACCTATATCTTGACAGATGGTTTGCAGTGGCCTATTACGGACCGCGGCCCACTTGGTTGGCCTTAAGTAAGATTTGTGAAAATAACACTACACTTCGACTGTAAAAGAAATTTCAAAAAAAGTAATTACCATTTAAGCAGTTACTGTCATGACAGAAAGGTCGTGTTCCTTTTGAACTAGATATCCTCATCCTTTCTACGATACGTTGATTAACAAAAATGCATGTAAACGTCACTATTTACGTAATAATTTACAGTATTTGCTTTTTTTTTGGAAATGCAGCATTGCTTTGTCATTTGCATTTTGTTGCCAATGAAGCCGCATGACCATATGAACGAGGTCCCTCATCTATATGCTGTATACAAAATCCAATGTTATGTTTGTCCTTTATGGACTCCGAAACCGCTCGACAGATTGTAATGAAACTTTCAGGCATTATTAAGCATTATTCAAGGATGATTTGTGTGAAGGATGGTTTGGTGCAGATCCGTCAAAAGGGCTCCGCCCCAGTGACAGTGGCTCTGGAGTTTCCCATGTTAACCTTATGAGTACTCATATTTCAATGTAATTAAAGAATCTTAACAGCTCCCTCCCAGCTGGTTCAACTAAACAATTTGATTCTGTGATGTTTAATAGCATTAAGAAGTTAATAGGTTTACCAACACGGTGCAGCACTATTATTTTTAGCGAATTTCCCATATAGGGAATAAGCTATTACCAGATAAGACCTGGACCCGGGACCGATTTAATTTTTCGGTAAAAAAAATAATTTTGTATATTGAAGCGCTGTTGTATGCCTAACGCTCACGGAGAAAATTCAAAAGTAGTGTAATAAAATTCCTATGTTATTCTTATGGAGAAAATTAAAACTGTTGTAGTTTACTTGTTTATGGATATATGTTGATCAAATTTGGCAAATTTATTGATTTCATCCTACACTACGTATCTTCGTATCCTACTATGTATGGTCAAAAAAACACTTTTTACCTTCCCCGTAGCAGCAAACCTAAGCACTCATTAAATCTAATGAAATTTAAATTGGGAATAAATATGTCTTATTTATGGAAATATTTTAGTAAAAATTTAATCAGACAAGTTGAAATTCGCTTAGTCTGCAGGTCTGCTGCGGCGGGGGTAGTTTAATTTTATGACAACAGCTAATTTGCAACCAAAAGGTGAGTGAGCGTAGCGAACGAACTTCAACCTGGAGGCGAGTTAGCGTAGCGAACGAACTTCAACCTGGAGGCGAGTTAGCGTAGCGAACGAGGTAACCCAAAGGAAAGTGAGCGCAGCGAACGAGCTCCAACCTAAAGGTGAGTAAGCGTAGCAAACGAACTTCAACTAGGACGTGATTGAGCCATGTGAATGAGCTCATCTTGAAAATGAACGAGCATTTTGACATAAAACCACATTAGGACAGGACGACGTCTGTCGGACCAGCTAGTTTCAAGAATAAAAACCAGCTTCACTACAAGTATATTCCACTACACCTAACATTACGAAGATACGAGGCATTTTTTTAAGTAAGTGCCGTTTTTAAATTTCTCTGTTCCAGCGCTGTGATTGGAATTTTGACATTTGTGCTAAGTATGTGCAGCTATTGGCAAGCCTGAGCCGGAAATTCGGCTACAATCGGAAGTGTTTACATCCGGTTTCGAGGTTTTGAAATGGTGCCGCCAATTTAAAATGCCGCCGACTGTAAATCGCACGCTGTAATTAGATTTTTAAATGCTAAAGGTGTGAAAACCATTGAAATTCATCGACAGATTAGTGAAGTGTTTGGTGAGAATATTGTGAGTGACGAAATGGTACGCAAGTGGGTAAGGGCATTTAAAGACGGCCGCACTAACGTTCATGATGAGGGACGCATTGGGGACTGGGCAGCCGCCGACCATCTGTCATTACTGATGAATTGATGGGTTGCTCATCATGAACGTTGGTGCGGCCGTCTTTAAATGCCCTTACCCACTTGCGTACCATTCCGTCACTGACAATGTTCTCACCAAACACTTCACTAATCTGTCGTTGAATTCCAATGGCTTTCACACCTTTAGCATTTAAAAATCTAATTACAGCGTGCAATTCACAGTCGGCGGCACCATTTCCATAATCTTCTGGCACTTTGGTGGCCACCAACAAAAAACACTTCCTTCATCGTCATGCTCCAACCATGACTGATGGGCCTGGCACCGCCTCACAGTCATTGCAGTTTAAAAAAATTTATTAATCATATTTTATTAATATTATAAGGATTATAAGACTATAATCTGTGAACGAATGGTGTTTTTGGCCACTGGGAACATCAAAATGAAAAAAAGTAAATCGGTCCTGGGCCTATGTCTTAGCGTGCCACCTACGGTAACGCTCCTTTCACACTATACGATTTCACTCGTATGAGTGTTAATCGTACGGGCAGACGATCGTGGGTCTGTTGCTTTCACACTATACGATTTGTAATCGTACGATTAATAAATCGTAACCCCCCACTCCACCAGAACAGAGTTTATTACTTCAGTGGAAAGTTTTGAGAAGTATGGATTGCGAGCAAATTATTGCTACGTGTACTGGTGAAATTACCTGCTGTCAAGTGATCCTAGTGACCTTGAAAGGCGACCGGTTTCGATCCTCACGGGATCATCTTCAGGCGGACGTCGTCATTGTCGTTTCGTTCTTGTGTTCATTGAGAATAACAGTTTTACAACACTTAAAACACTTAATTCAAAACACGAAAATGGCCAATAACTATTATGGTACCGATCGGTCGAGCGGCGGGTGAACCCGGAAGTCAGCGACGCATTGGGGACTGGGCAGCCGCCGACCATCTGTCATTACTGATGAATTGATGGGTTGCTCATCATGAACGTTGGTGCGGCCGTCTTTAAATGCCCTTACCTTATGAAAATCGGTCGGGTAGGAGAGCTAACCCGACTCGGAAAAGAAAAACCAATAATTTTTACTTTCTCCCCGCTATATGTATATGGAGAAAGTATTGTAATTGGTTTACCAGTATACATAATCTAATCATACGAAACATGTGTTAATAATTTAACAGCTTATTGTTACATTGTTATTTAATTGATTTTTCTTTGATTTAATGTTGTTGTTAACCATTTGCATTTGTGTTTAAAGTGTGTTCCTTATGTTAAGTGTGTGATTCTAAAGTTATGTGCTTAATCTGTACCATTAATATTAGTGTGTAAAATGGTGTATGGATTTCATAAACATTATTTTACTAGAGACTGTTGACCGTTGTATTTAACCACAACGGGCTCTGTTGCTAGTCCATATATAAAGCCCTAAGTATCTATGTACTTTTGAGAAAACTACAAGTCACATTCCCATAAACCACATACTTAAAATGTTCGTCATGACAAGAAACCTTGGGCAAAACTATCAATTATTTCATAAATTGCCCTTTAAGGTCGTAATTGCTTTCCAAAGGGAACTTTCTATATACCTAATGTTAAAAATACCTCAGCTGTACCATGGCCAACTTTAACTCCAGGCAGCGGCCTGGTAGAATTGGCAACGTCGAAAGTAGGGTTGTTTAGTGTCAGACGTCCCATTTAGATAACATGGCAGACAGGTGACATCAGCTCATTAATTCACACTTAATTTATTTAAATTTATGATCATAAATTTATTAAAATATTGAAAATAAAACATACAAAATTGAAAACCAAAACAATATGAATTGAAAATCTATATCTGTACATTTAAATCGGAGTCAATATTTTCATAGTCCAGTAACCAAGCTTTCGTAAATATGTACATAAATACCATTAGCTGCTTCGAAACAAAACAGCTGTTAGGCCGGCCGCACACAGATGCAGCATTTCACCTGAAGCAAGTGTTGCGAGGCAAAATGTTTCGCTGGGTACGAGCACCCCATGTTTTCCATGGGAGGCCGCACACTGATCAAGCAAACGTTGTGAGGCGCCTCGCAACCAGTGAAGCTTAGTGGCTTTCAAAATTTAATCGACCTTTTGTTGTTTAAAAATAACTCTCATTTGAAAAATTAATTTTGAAGTTTCATTAAAACTTAAATTATATTTTTAATTCCCATTGAACTGTTTAATTTTTCTTTCTACCATTTTGATAGTCATACAGCCCATGCAAAGTAGTAAAATTATTAAGAAACTAGCAGAGTACCCCCCCTTCGTACAGGGTTGGCATATAAGTATAAAATGCTTGTTACAGTTATGGGAGAGGACATTGTTTAAGAAAATTTGGTCCTTTAATTTATACGGTATCCTATAGTGCAGCACACATCTACCATAGCCCTAATGTTCTATCACTGCACGTAAACCATGGAAAAAGTTAAGTTCTGATTGTGTACCACAACTTTTTGTAGCTAGTTGGATCAAATTAGCTGTTGTCATAGATGCAAAAAACATAATAGTGCTGCACCCTGTTGGTAAGCCTTATAACTTTTTTATGCTATTTAATATCATAGAACCAACTTGTGTAGTTGAAACGGCTGACAAAATTCTTTTATTCCTTTAAATATGAATACTCATAAAACTCCAGAGGCAGAGCCACTGGGGCGGAGCCTGATAGGATTTTGAGGTAAGAATATGTCTATGTATGTTAATCGGGAATGTCAGCTATCATCATACCAAATTTCAACCTTGTCGGTTTAGTATTTTTCGCGTTTACTTGTCACAAACATCCATCCATCCATCTATCCATGATTCTGATACATCCAGGGCCGATTTACCGAATAGGCACGGTAGGCACGTGCCTAGTGCGCCAGGCAATTGGCTTTTTCTGGGGGGCGCCAAAAATTTGGAAAATAAACAAAAATGGTGGATGTATTTGCATGCGATCGCGGTGAACTTCTGATAATCCCTCGCGGCCGTGTAGACATCGTAATCGTCTCCCGCGTTTGCGGCAAGGTTCTTACTATTTTCCACAGTCGGGTCGTTGAAACATAATTATCATCTTCCATGATCGAGGCAATATATGAACATATCCCGTGGTCGTGAGGAGATTATCATCGTCTACCGCGAATGAGGCAAAATTCTGATCTTTTCCCGCGGTCGTGAGAACATTATCCTCGTCTTGGTCAAATTCTGACCACCCCTCACGGCCGTGAACACATCATTATATCGTCCCCCGCAGTTGTGTGGATATCATCATCGTCTTGAGCGATCGCTGCATAATTGTGATCATCCCACGTGGCCGTGTAGAAATCATTATTGTATCTCCCACTGTCCTGTAGACATCTTAATCATCTCCCACAGTTGGGCCCTTTTGGGGCATTTTTCAAAATTGAAAATAATTTTATTGGATTTGGCATGTCCAAATTAGGGGAAAATGAGAACAAACAAGTGTTAAAAGCTTTACCTTTGCACACAACAGACATGGAAAGTTTTCAAATGAACTTTATTTGTTATTTGTATTATTTGTATATTTAATTTGGAGTATGGGAATCAGTTTGGTTACAACCTGTTTAACATTTATAAAAGGTAATTTTATTCAAACCATATCTCACAACCCATTACAATAATAATTATGGTGTTAATAATCTCTTACTTCTAAAAAAAATACATTAGACGAACATTTAATACACTAATACTGATGAAGCATGTAACTAGTATTCATGTTAGGCCTTAGAGTGTGATCACAATCAAATTGCACTTATACGGATAAAAAATTGGCCATTGAAAGACCACTATGGATAACTATTGATCAACTTTGATTCCTACTTACTTATAGTCTTTTTCATCCCTAAAGACGTTAAACAATCCACTAAATAAAAAGATTAATTGCAAAAACAAATAAATCACATTTTATACTTTAAGAGGTACAAATGATGATACGGTATTTTAATTTGTAGCATTTACATAATGATTAGGGTTTTTCATCATTTGTTCTTTTTAATTACTTAATTAATCTTATTTTTAACTAAAAGATATAAGATATCTATACAGTATAGTGAAGTACAGTCTAACATTACATTATGTACACAACACTATGTAAATATAAAAAATATTCTAAAATTTTATAATAAAAAACTGTATAAACTCCTTTGCAATTGTAAATAAACACTGTCAGTAATACAACAAATTCTAGTATTTAAAAGTTATTAACAAATAACCATTCTTTTTGCAAATTATGACAAGTATTACTTTATAGATACAGTATTATATTTCACATAGAAACAACTTGTACACAGTGTCTTAAAAATGACTACCACATAAACTAGCTTATATTGAGTATGATAAATTGATAAAATTATTGAGCATGATAAATTTACATTTTTACTGTGTTGCTCAAGGCATCCTTGTAAAAAGCTGGGTTTTCTTTTATAGCGGAAAATCAAAATGGTAGATAAGGTGAACAGAAAGCCCTACGTGGAACCTGGTCCTATCTCCATTTCTAACAATCTTAGGCATTGTTTAAGCAATGGCTGTTGAAATATGTAACAATGACTTAACATAGTTTTGTTAACAGACTGCTAAGGATGAAAAATGGAGTAAGTAAAATTTTGTAGGAATAAGGCCTAAGACTCAGTAGGGTGATACTGATAACCCTAAAAAGTCAACTGATCCAAAACAGCTAAAATATTCATGAAAATTATTTAACTATTTTAATATACCACACAGGTATTGTGGGATAAGTTATTTATCACCACTGAATTTTGTTACTAAAGTTGACATCCTACCCACAGATATATGGACTAGCTGTACTCAAAACCTAGTTAAGTGAACTACTACAGTCAAAAATTTTAATTTTTTTCCAAAGTTTTTTGTTTTTGTGACAGCAGATGTAACATGAAAGACCTTAAATGAAATTACCTTTTCCGTTTGGCTTGGTTGAAAAGTTGGTGTAATCAACATAAGTACATCAACACCTACAATCTTATCTGAATTGTGCGTGGCTCAATTCAACTACTGTAGAGTCCCACTATTCTGAACTTACTACGACCGAAACCTGTTCGGATTAGCGGGAATCAGGAATAAGCAGATTTCTGTAATAATTAATCATTGCCATTGCGTATGATGTTCACGGTTTTCCCGCAATCGCGGGGGATGATGACAATGTCTCTGCGATCACAGGAGTTGATAGGGATCTCGCCAAACTGCAAAGATTTTTTCGATTTTACTGTGACCATCCGAAGAACCCACCATTCTAAAAAGAAAGATCCATACTAATGTCTTTAATTTTTAGTTCAGAATAGGCGGATTTTCGGATTAGTGGGATTTGGATAAACGGGAGCTTTTACATGGGAATGAGATGTCTGGTTCTATTCATAGTCAAAAGTTGCACCTTATAAAAAAATGACGAGTAAACAGTATAAAAAATAATAGGCCTATGCTTATGAAGCTTAACCAAGAGATTTTGTTGAAAATATGGGATTCAAAATGTGTTTACATTTTAAGACAGCGGTTTAATCAATATTAATTTTGACGGCGAAGCAACATGAACTACATTCAAACAAAACATGAGGATGAGATAATTATTAAAGTACAGTTTTCTGATTTTATTTCATATGTATCTTAATTTTAAATCAAGTCTATCACATCAAAGCAATTTGGCAACTGAGTTGGGAAAATACAGCAGTTGTTTGAAAACTGGTTAAAAACACATATTCAGAGTTTCAGTTATAAATATTTAACTTATAAACACGAATAATCAATTTAAAAAGTAAATACAGGGAGCGGCAGAAATATCTGACGGTTTTCAAGCGAGTACAGTCCGGCAGCCGAGTGGAGGGGGGTAGTGGGGAGCGGCTCATTCTCAAGGCCAAGTGATGCCATTTCAGTCGCCATGGAGCAGTGGACCAGTATACATCGCGCGTTTGCCGTTGAGGCGTTTTTTTAAAAATGGCGATTCTGTTGTTGGTACGCAACATAAGTTTCGGAGGCATTTTAATGTGGCTCGTGGGGAACCTATCCCACCCCGAAACACCATCAAATTGTAGGTGGATACCTTTAGATCACAGGATCAACTGCAAAACGTAGGCCTACAGGCCGTCCAAGGCCAGTGAGGACGCCTGAGAACGTGGAGCGAGTGCGACAAGCTGCTGCTCTTGGCATGTCTGATCGCTATATTCGACGAATTTTGCACTCAGGCCTTCACTTTCACCCGACGATTGCTATTTTATGTGGGTGAAAGTGAAGGTCTGAGTGCAAAATTCGTCGAATATAGCGATCAGACATGCCAAGAGCAGCAGCTTGTCTACGCGCCGGGCGATGCGGGCTCGTTAGCACAGCTTGTCGCACTCGCTCCACGTTCTCAGGCGTCCTCACTGGCCTTGGACGGCCTGTAGGCCTACGTTTTGCAGTTGATCATGTGATCTAAAGGTATCCACCCACAATTTGATGGTGTTTCGGGATGGGATAGGTTCCCCACGAGCCACATTAAAATGCCTCCGAAACTTATGTTGCGTACCAACAACAGAATCGCCATTTTTTAAAAACGCCTCAACGGCAAACGCGCGATGTATACTGGTCCACTGCTCCATGGCGACTGAAATGGCATCACTTGGCCTTGAGAATGAGCCACTCCCCACCAACCCCCTCCACTCGGCTGCCGGACTGTACTCGCTTGAAAACCGTCAGATATTTCTGCCGCTCCCTGTACATAAAAAAGAACACAGCCAATGAAAATGGATTTTATTAAACCTGTAGACCAATTGAATTTCATACATTGATCAATTAGTTCTCTTTTTAGTTTCATTTCTATATGCTAACAGATTTGACACTAGAATAGTAATAAGCCTAAGTGAATAGATAAAAGGTACCTAAACAATAACTCAATTGAGTTTTCAGAATACATAAATAATAAATAAAAAATATTTATTGACATTAGTAATTACAACTAACACAAATTAAAGTTAACTTGGTTTCAGGAAAAAGGTACAGTACATATTATTTCCTACCTTCTTAGAAAATAAAATGTTTACAACCTGTTTCATAGTAATTTTGGCTTGGTTGTTATTGTTATAGTGTTGTAAAAAACATCATATATGGTGATGTCAAACTCGACAACAATAGCTAAGCTTAGTGGAAGTTTTATCAGTCGTCAACCATTACAAACTAGGACAAATGACAATGCATATGAAGCTCCATTGCTGATGAACTAAATAACTTTAATCAGTCTTACTGTTTTAGAGGAGGAATTCTCCAAATCCTAAAAAAGGAATGTTTACGTCTTTACTGATTTTTCAGACTGAATCATAAATACTCTCTACATAATTTATTCTTTGCTTGTAAATAAAAATACTTATCACCACAGTTTTTAGGCTAAGGTTGGTATCAGTAGCAATATTCATTGAATCTAAATAATTTCATATACTGTATACATTTTAGAAATAGAAAGTTTGAATAACTTAAACCTGCAGCAAACATTTTATTTATCAAGGCATATTTGTTATTTTTGAACTCTTTAAAAAGGTCTAAAGAGAAATTGGGAAATTTTGTGTTTTGAGGGCCAAAAGTGAGAAAACCCAATTTTTCCCCCGTAAAGCCCCGTTCCCATGGTCCGATCATGCTGTTTCGCGAACTCATTCAAGTTTATCTTGCATTACACCTTTAAACCAAATTTCATCAAAATCGGACAAAAATTACTCAAGTTATCGCGTTCACGGACACACACACACACACATATATATATATAAATATATATATATATATATATAAATCTATATATATATATATATATATAAATCTATATATATATATATATATATATATAAATCTATATATATATATATATATAAATCTATATATATATATATAAATCTATATATATATATATATATAAATTTGAACTAATGGTGTTTTTGGCCTCTGGGGACATCAAAATGAAAATGTGTAACGGCAAAAATATCTTTTCACCACACTATGATGTTTTTAGCTGTTTTACATACGTTGATTGGTGGCTGAAAGTTACGTTTTGCTGGCCATGCCAGCTGTCATCATCATTTGGGGACCGAGCAGGTTTTTACAGCCCTAGGGCCGCAAAATCAGCTGCCCGCTTACTTTTTTAAACATGAATGCATATTAAATACACAATCAGTATCCATTGCAATAGAATTATTGTCACCGCTGCCTAGCAACTATTAATTATTATTTTTGCTGATTCCTCAAATTATTTCTTCACATAACCTTAAAGTTGTAGTTGTGTTGACTATCAGTGTGCATTATTATTGTGGTGAATAGTGGTAATAGGGTATAGTGTGGTGAAAAATAGCGTTCCTACCACGGACCGAAATGGTTTTGCAGCTCCCGATCGTTTAAAAAAATATCTCGAGCCGGCAAAATCTCATTTTCGGCCCTAGGTACGAAATACACTTATTATTTCAAGCATGTTAACATATGTGATAAAATATAATGCAACATATTTTATAATAGCACCACAAATCGTTTAGGAATGCATGTAAAAATCAAAACATAAATAATAACTATATTGGAATATAAATGTACATTATAAAATTCATAAAACTTTACATTACATTGATAGGTAATTAAAAATAAACTTTGGAAATGAAATGCTAATGCATTTTTCTAACGTCATAAGGATTTCTCAGCTATATGCAGGACACTACGTAGATTAACCATTAAATCAAGCCACAAACTACATAACATTAAAAAGATTATTTTTTAAGATTTGCATATATACACATAGTAAATATAGTAATTAAAAATATGCTAATCTACTACATAAAAATATGCTAAATTCACAGAACTGAATACAAACAAAAGCAATACTAAAAAGTCTAAAATTTAACATAGGCCCTAGTTGTGAAAATTTATCACATAAGGACATACATCTATTGGATTTCTAAAATTCAAAGTTCTCAAATGTAGAACATATAGCCTACTAAACAAATGAACAAAATCATACTTTTTTGTATAAAAAGAATTATAGTAGCAATGTATGTGTCTTGAAACCAATATTTGTGTAAGCCTTCTGCACTATTCTGGAAAAACGCTATTATTATTTCTTTGCTAGTAGATTAACTGTGGTAATAGACTGTTTTAAACTATGAAGATGATTTGATGGATAATTTGGAGAAATAAATTGGATTGGAAAATTGCTTATTCTCTGTATGAGAAATTATAAAAGATAAAAAATAAAAAATAAACATTTTCAGGCAGAACAGGAGGATTATTGGAAGTAGGTGTAACAACATTCGCAGCACATGTGCAGAGCGGCAAAACAAAATATTCCTTACATATGTCAACAATGGAAAAACATTGTATACAGATTTATTGTTGTGTTGTGTCTTGTCTTGTTGGACAAAGTGTACAGCATCTTTATTTAAACTCATGATATAAACTGTGTGTACTTTATCAGTTGTTTTTTTACAATAAGTGTGTGTCAAATCTGTCAATTGGTTAAAATACACACGTGTAACAACACAAAATTACTATAACAACATGGGTAGTTACAAACAGTATATATCATTGATGATGATTGGAATGCATAAAAAACCCATAAGTTAGTTGTTGATTTTTCTCAGTGTCCTCCATTTCTGTTCAAAACGCACACATTTAATATTATTGTTAAGAAAATTCGCTTCATGTGCATTTGAATGATAGATTATGTTCAGGCAAGTGGAAATGTAAACCTATTGATAATGATTATCAACTAAATTTGTAAGAATTGTAACACTTGTTGACATAAGTTATTCTTGGACTAAAATGATTATTATGTAATTTCTTTTGAGCTTAATTTAAACTTTACATAACAATGAGTTTATTGAACTAGTTTGTGTTAAAAACGTACAAGGACAAAAAAAAAACTATATTAAGGCATATAAAAACTATATTTAACTTATGGCAACCCTGTAGATAAATACTATTGTAAAACAAACAAATAGTACTGCAACAATAAATAAATAATTTCCTTTTTGATCAATTAGACTAATTCGATGTCATGTATCCACTAATAAATTGACAGTAAAGTTAAACTTTTATTCGGGGTTAGGTGAAAGGACAACATACAGAAGTCAGACTACTTATTTTAGTTTATGGTCCAATGCTTAACGGTATAAAAAATAACACAATAAATACCGGTACCTAAATTAAAACTAATTACTATCTAAAACATGAAAAATAGGCCTCTTAAGAGTCATTTTTTGCATACTGCAGCAAAAACGGCTGTTTTCAATACAAGTGTTACAGGGCTAAAGTACACTTGAGTACGGCTAATCCAAACTAATTGCGACTGAATGCTGTTAGTATCAGCTGATTGTTTGGATTAGCCCATGGGCGTCCATCCATATGGCTGTGAGGCCTCACTAACCATTTTTTTCAAAGAAAGAAGGAAGAGGCATGAGTTAGAGATGAACAAATGGATTGTGTTGGGGAGACCAAGTACCACTTGAGGTACCGAAGGCCACAGCAGTAAGTAGTAAGTAAGTCAAGTTTTCAAATTTTAAAAGTGATGGAAAAATCAATAGATTGACAAAGAAAATTTAGTGGCAGTTGTATAACAATTTAGAAAACTACATTTGAACTTATAAGATAAAAGAATTGGAACTTGTAAAATTTCCTCTGGATTTAATCTTCTAAAACATACTTTTACATTAGTGCCAATTATTTTCAAAACATTTTTCTAGAATTTGTTCAGATTATACGGACGTTCCGATTACCCATGTTCGGACGAGCGGGACTCAAGATTAGCTTAAATTTGTTTGCTGATTTCGCTCATGAAAATATTCCCGGTAGACAAATATTAGGGTAGGGATGGACAAGTCTCAAAATTTTGAGAAATTTTTGGGAAATTTTAAATCTTGTTCTTCAAGAGGATTTAATTTTAATCAAGATTTTTTTGTGACAAAATAAAAAAAAAATTAAAAACGCCTGCAGAAAGTCAATGCTATAACGGCAATACAGGAGCGCGTTGTTGTTGCGTTTCCTTTGCGAAGGAGTTTTTATTTAATTAATTCTTTACATGTAAATAAATATAGCTTTAATTGTTTTATATTTTTTTGTTTTTACTTTGCAAATGGTGAGAAGTTTTGTTAAGTGCATGCAGTGTGAGACATGCTTTACTACCGTAAACATAGCAAAAACAAGTCACTCCAAAATCATTCTAAAAATAACACAAGACTGAAAAATTTTTAGGCCTAATAATAGTCTACTTAACTAGTAAGACTGATGTTTCAGACTGATAAATTTGGTATTTTTCAAAGTTGAACTAAATCTTATCCTAACTGATATCACCATGTTTCCTATGCGTCAGAGTTATTTTTAGTAAGGTAGGAGAAATTTTTTTTCTTACTGATGTTTTTTAATAAAAGATTTGAGATTCTTGCTTATTATTATTATTTTTGTATTCAACTAGTCATCTGTTATAAATTATAGTTCGGCCGCTTAGAAAACGACCTGCACGCATATGCTAAACCAATGCTAGAGGAGGTCGCTTTCTAAGCGGCCGAACTATAGTAGGTATTTAACAATGTTACAAAATCAAAATCAGCTTAAAATGTCAAACATTCCGTTATGTATGAGAAGGGAAATCCCGTCTCGATCTCATCTAGAAATTTTATGAGAAATAAAAAATTCCATCTCGTCTCGTCTCAAATTAAAAATCCAATCTCGTCCATCCCTATCAAATATACTATTGTATCATTAAAAAATTGTATTTGTGTTTTATCATTGCATTATATTGTATATTTAAAAACAAATACACCCCTTTTTGACATTTACTAATTGTAATGTAAAAGAAATTCAGCAACAAAACTATGAATTTAGAACTGCGTTTACGAGATAATACAAATAACATCTAAAAGCATTAATTGCTGTTCACATATAATAAAAAAACATGAGGAAAACCATTAAACAAGCTAATTTTTAAAGGTTAACAATGTAGGTATAAAATTTACATTACTGTATTTGAATTTCATTATTTTAGGAAAGGTGCAGCATGAAAAAAAAATATAGTCCATTAAACAGGAACAATTTTTTAACCTAACAGGATTTATTTACCCTAACAGAAAAATATTTTTTTTGTTATTTTTTACCCTTCCTCACATTCTGTTAAACTTGTGCACAGGTTGAAATGAGTCACCTTAGGCCCTAATAACAAAACATTTTTCTTTCATATTTCACATTGCACAGTTAGAAGGTTTTCCAATTAATTATGAAAAAAAGTTAAAATTGTTAACAATACATATTGTATAAAACAATAACGAAGCTATTAGCAAAATATTTACAATACAAGGCATTAAATGCAAGTTATCTATTTTTGTTTAGAAATTACCTAAACATAAATTTTAATACTAGCTTATAAACACGATAACAATAATACAGGTGGTAAATAGTACTAGTTCTACTGAGACAAGTCTTAGTACCGTAATACTAATGTGTACAGCAGTACAGCACATAGCTTGATATGCAAAATACTGATGAGAAAATAACTTTTGGAGATAAGAAGATAGTCAATATTTATACTGTCGATAATGATAGTTAGTTAACTGATGGACAAAAGAGCTACATGGTACTACAAAAATGTTATTGTAACATTTAGAACAATATACTGTAATCAAATTAATACCTCATACTAATTTGGTGATGTTTTAGTTTCTGTTAAATATAATTTGCCCAGTTTATGTAGGCCTACATAGTAACATTTACATCGTTTATACAGAGATTTTTTCATAAGTGTCCCTATCATGTATTTTAGTCATATCGATTATTTGGTATAGAGTGACATTATAATTTTAGTCATAACAATGTTTTATTTTAATGTAACTTACAGCATTCTTTATGCATGTTCAAATATAAGTGTAATGAATAGTTAAAATTTGGATTGATTTATAGATGAATCAATAATTTATGGTGACTACAGTATGTTGGTATTATAAATTAAATGTCCCCAAAGATTCTAGTATTTATAATTTGATTAAAAAACATTAAACAGATGTCATTCTACACATTTTATAGCCTAAAAACTTGAAATCCATACTTAAATATTAATTTAATGATTAAATAATTTATTTTTGGAAAAATAATTCAAATGGCGATTTATTGAGCACAATCTTATGGGAAGTATTGGCAAAGAAGAGTGTTTAGAAATATTTCAATGTGATGCTTGAGATAAATGATTTTCAAGATTTGAACATAGGCTATAATGATATGAGAACCCTAGGCTTGTGAGTGAAAAAACGGCAAAACAGCAAAACAGCAAATGGCTGCCTCAGTCTAACTCAGTCAGTCAAAACTGTTAATAAAAATGTATTTTGCTGAACCTACTTAGGTTCATTTCAAAAGAAAATGGTGATTCCTTTTATCTTAGTCAGAATCTAGTCTTGCCTCAGTTATTATTTTTGGTATCTTATAAATTGTAGATATAAATATAATTCTTTAAAAAAAAAAGATTTAGACTCTAAAATTGATAAGAAAGTTTGGCACGTGATTTAGAGACGGTGGAAGTGTTTGAGCCAACGACGGCCGCGTCAGAGCCGTTGATTGAAATTTTTCTCGAAGGTGCTCCATCGAGCATCGTCTGACTCATGTGTGAGCCACCGCAGACCTGTGGTCTTCTCCAGGTTACGAAGGTCACACCATGTCTGATAGTCCTGCAGAGCCAAACAAAACCAATCGTTTACAAATTTATATTTTTTGTATGATCTGGGGAAATTTGGGAGAGGAAGATAAAAACGTCGTAATACCTTATAAATAGACATTTATGCAGTAGCGGCTGGTGTTCATAGGTGGTGGGAGGGCTCTGCTTATTTTTATATATAAACAAAAACTTAACATCATTCATTTTGTTAAAGGAAAGGCTCTAGGCCAGGATTTTAAATGGTAGAAAAAGGAGGATAGCAGCTAGCTTACCTTGAAAGTGTGGGTAGGCCATAGAACAAGTAGAAAAATATTTTGCACACAATATTTTGTCCCCTAAGGGACTTTGTCAAGTGTAGAGAGAGTTTATAAATTACAAGATGGCTGCTGTCATGGCTGATGGCTGTTGTCAACTATGCAGGGTTGCCACATCTCATTAGTCTATTTACAACTATGTACACAACTTTATATATCTATATATATACTGTGGCCATCCATGCCAACAATCACAACATGGACTTTGATAGTTGCTTCACAACTAAAGTAATAAAATCCCTTCCAAAGGATGAATGCAACCCTTCCATGTTAAGAAGGTGGGAACTGGCATTCCAGTATATAACCAACTCCAGAACTCCCCCCCAACCTTAACCTAAGATAAACCTGTCCAAGCAGCTAGCTAAATACATAATAGGCCTAGTTTGTATATAAAATATTATATGTGGGTGTATATATAAAGTTGTGTACATAGTTGTAAATAGACTAATGAGATGTGGCAACCCTGCATAGTTGACAACAGCCATCAGCCATGACAGCAGCCATCTTGTAATTTATAAACTCTCTCTACACTTGACAAAGTCCCTTAGGGGACGAAATATTGTGTGCAAAATGTTTTTCTACTTGTTCTAATCTATGGCCTACCCACACTTTCAAGGTAAGCTAGCTGCTATCCTCATTTTTCTACCATTTAACATCATTCATGTTTGTCAAAGAATTGAAAACAATTTAAGGCTTAAATTTGTAATACAAACACACATAACCTATGATAAATATCTATTATATTATTAAAGTGATACAATCAAATTTTATGTAAACGATTAAGGTCATTTACCAAATAAAAATATAGGCGTATGCCACATCAAAATGAAGCTTAGAGTGAGTAGATTTGCCGAAAAGTATTGATATGGACGAAAGTTTGAGTTATGACAAACGGGTGCACCAACATCAGTTCTACCCATTATAATGGTAGCTTGCCATACAGAATATCCAGATTGTGGTGGCTTCCCTGATTTCAGAGTGTACTTGCAACTTTGGACTCTGCCCCAAAGCGCCCATGCTAAAGCATTGGAATGACATCATGGCACCCTCAGCGCTGTTCAGTTGTTCTGCCATAAGACTACATGTATTGGGATTGGCATACTTGGGAATAACGAATAGAATTTCTAACGAATAGCAATGTTCGTTAGTTTTTTCGGCTAACTTCTATTTTATTCGTTAGTTTTTTAAAAGTGCTGGAAATTACTTCTACTCAGTTAGATTTATAGCTAACGAATAGATAATATATTCGTTAGTTTTAAATCGTTAGATTTTTGGGCATGGGGAAGTATCTCAAATACGAGTTATTTATTTTATGTGATTATGTGATACCGAAGATAAGTGGGTCTGTGTATTCTCTCGTCCCAGGGAAGCAAGCATTATCCGAGCTGAACATAATTATTATTGTTTGCTTAGGCTAGTGGCTTATTACTGTATTAATTCAACGACCTTAGTTAATTGATCCATTAATTAATCTTTAAAATTTTTCTTTATGAGGATAATTTTAAATCTGCCTTCTTTGGTTTTTTATTTTTGAAATTTAAAATTAATGCATCATTAATGAAATTTTTTATTACTATTAGTGTTAGGTTCTGTTATGAAGTTTCTGCCAAATTTATGTTATACTCGTTTTTATGGAGATTTTTGATATTTGTTTTGTTAATGTTCCTAGCTTTACAATTCAACCACAATTTGCGATTTGTCTTGTTTGGGTAGTTTATTGTATTTTTCTTGTTCTTTTGCTTCGACTTGCTGTTTAGGTTAAATGACTTTTATTAAATTGTGGCAAACTTTATGCCACACTTTGGAGATCTGGTCATGCGATTCAAGATCTTGACCAAATCGTTCTTGTTGGAAACGTTAACTGAATACATTATTTAACACAGAGGAGACAATTTACCGCAATTCACAGGCCCCAAGAGCCAGCTTTGATGAGAGTTTGATTAATTAAGGCATTATAACACTGAAATACGTGGATTGTTCAACATATTGAATATTTAGTATATAAGTCAACTGGACACAACGTGAACTAACATTTGAATTAATAATCAACAATAAATGACGGAATGAATGAAATAGTGAATTTGACTAGATGATCTGAAATTACATATTATTAAAATACTATAACTGCGACACAATACCTCAAGGGGGCGTCCCCCTGTATCCCAACGAATTTAGGCCTCCATTCTTCAAGACAGCAGACACACGACCAAGAGTTGGTTCACTCCTTTTACCCGCCTGCTCGCTGCGCATGCGCGAGCAGCTCTGGGGTTGAGATTAGGCGGGACATTTCAATAGTTGCTGTGCTGTGGAGATTGACTCCACAAAATAGTGTAGTGATTGTATGATGAATGTTAGTGATTTTGGAAACCAGAGTTATGGATGTAATTGGTTAAATTTATGGCATTAACAGGGAAAGGCGATGACGTTAAAGAGTTCAATTATATGTTTGGTTATTTATATGGGTGTTTCGTTTCAAAAATTTGAATTCTTTTTGTACATTTTACGAGGCATTTAAATTGGTCTTTGGTGTGGCCTTGAGCTTGGCTGGACGGATTTTTGTAGCTGAGAACCATAGTATGGAGATTTGAGAGTCCTCAGGTGTGAGGCTCGCTCACTGCTTCCTGCTTTATATCTTGCTGGGGTCAGCAAGGTCTGAGGAGGAGGGGGATGTGACGGCCCCAAAAATTCCCAGACCTATTGCATATCAGTTGGGGAGGTTTTTGCTACACCCTCAAGAAACCCTGTCAGTACCGTCACAAAAGCTTTGCTTTATTTCAAATATAAAAAGAGGGTCTGTAATATTGGACTGTTAACCTCCCAACTTTCTGCGTCAGCCAGTTGCCTCACCATGGAATATTCCGTCAGCCGTGGCTCAGCCCTAGACCAGGCCAATGTTCTCCGAAGTGTTACGCGCATGGCTGGAATTCGCTGAGACAGCTCAGCAGGTTGCTCGATGAAATCAGTTAATGCGCAGCTACAGTTTGCCTAACGCCCTGAGTGATCGTTACGCGGCGGCAGCACTGTCCTGTGCTTGCACTGACGTCACGCGGCATAGCCGCAACGTTATTGGCTGGTTCCCCTCCTCGCCCAACTCTGGGCTATGGGCAGAGAGCACTCAGTTGAGTTAGTCTAAATTCTAAATTCAATTCGGTCGGTCATATAAAGTTGCGTTGTCTTTCTCCATAGCCTCCTCGGGAGGCTATGTTCCCCAATAACTTATTTAAAAAAATAAATAGATAAATTATACAGCAAGTCGGAAGCTACATATTTGTTTTGTCTTTGTCATAAGTATAATAAATTATTTATTCGTAGCGCATTTCATTGTTTCATTCGGCCACCTGTCACAATTGTAAACAAATATTCTGTCAAAATACTCAAAATGTATGTTCAAAATAAAGTTATTAAATAGGCCTACAAGTAGCCTACCTTACTATGTTAAACAGAACAATAATTATTGTAGATTAAACGTTATACTGAATAATGTAATAGGTCCATACAATATTAGTTATAAAACTAAAATGAAACCTATAGACTAGGCCTAATTCACTATAATTCTCCCCAAGAAAGAATGTAAGAACAAGAGAAAGTATAATGATGTTTTTATGTCGTTATCTTTATATCCTTATTAGGAGTGCTATTATTATCTTTATGTGTGTTTTTATACTTTATTTATGATTTGTCTATGTTCTAAAAGTTTACAGAATAATTATTTTAACCACGGGAACATCAATTTATAATTATCGACTTATAACAGATGCTATAAAGGTCAATGACTCAAAACATCATGATTGTGCAATGTTGTATTTTGAGTAAAAATGCAAATCATGACATTAACTCTAATTTGAATAATATTTCTCCTGGTCCCTTGCCGATTGTATTATCAATGCTAAATAATTGTGGTAAATTTAAATTACATTTTTGATGATTCAAATCTCCTAAGCAAAAAGACAAAAGTCAAACCAGGCAAGGAAAAAAACCTGCTATTGTAATTTGTAATCCCCCTACCTGGCCATTTGGGAAGTGGTGAAAGTGTAGTCTAAATATAGTTCAAAGGTCTGACCCTCCCCCTTCCCCCCAAACCCCTACTTCACTCACTGTTGCTATGCCCACTCACTTCAAGGTCGTTGCACAACCCCTCCCTCCATTCTATTGTTTTCCATTGCCATTGCCAGTCAGTCAGTCAGTCGCAGGTGACTGCTTTGAGTTGACCTATTCTGTTGTAACAGCTATAAAAATAGGTTAGGACAACTACCTCTTGCTTATTTCTACACTGTAAAAATATTTGTATTCCTGCAGAATCTACAGTAATAAAAATTATCCAGCATTTTATGTAAACACAAGTTAATGTGATAGAGACTTGAAATTTGGTAGTATTGTAGTATGGGATCTTAAACTAACAGTGAGATTAGAAAAAGCCCCATTTTAAAATGTTTACCCCCCCCCCCCCCCCCCGAAAATTCAAAATGGCGGACATCTAAAAACGTCAAAACAGGTTTTTTAACAAACGGCTTGACATTCTAGCTCTTACCGAAAACGGTAAGAGCTAGAAAATTTTCATGGTCAGTAATTAAATTTTCTACTAAACACTGATAGGCGTTTTTAAAAAATCGCACTCCTTCAGCTTTAAAAAACGCCCTACTTTCAAAATTTGACAGTTTTCACTATTTTTTCATACTTTAATAATTATTTTTTGCAAATATTATTATTGCTTTGTATTCCCCTTAGTAACGGCTATAACTAAAAAACTGTAAGAGCTAGCCAAGATTTGAAAGAATTGTCATGGTCAGGAATAAAATTTTCTACATAACACTTTTTGGCGTTTTCAGAAAATTTCACCCTTTCACCCTAAATTCTTTTAAACTTTTTATGGTTTTAAATATTTTTTTCTACCTTTGCAATTTTTTTTTAACATATTACTTGATCGCGTTTGAACATATTACATAATTCTTTCATCGCGATAAAATCATGATTATCTCCAGGGGAAGTGTAGACTTTATCATCGTCTCCTACGATTACGGAAACGTCATCGTCGTCATGCCAGATCGCGGCAATAGCGGTTTCCAATCGTGCGATTTTCGGAGACGTGTTTTAAGTGCATTTTAAGTATTTTTATTGATAACATTCCAGTAATCTGGCATTTTCACTAATCCAAAAGTACTACGGTCCTATATCTGCCGGATTACTGAGAGTTTACTGTATTGACACATCACTAATTTAAAGGTACAGTATTGGTTATGTATAATCTCCTGCTTCTTCTAAAAATAACAAAACCCCTCCTTAGATATTAATTTATTGCTAACTAATTGTTTGTTTAAAATATTTAAAACATTAAAGTAAATTAATTACCTGTAACCATATGTGGGACAAGGATTTATCCACAGTGTACCTTTTCCGCTGCTTAACTTGCAACAAGTTGTTGATTAAGTCAATAGCTGCAAAAATATATCAATTAAATAACATTTATAATTGTGATTATACAAAGAGTTAAGGATTGCTTGGCCATTAATAATAATAATTTGATAAAATACAGTCTATAATTCAACCAATTTTCTGACCAAAGACATAGTAGGATCACAAAAAAGAAATGATTTATCAAATGGAACTAAATATTGAATGTATTCAACAAAAACACAAGGTTTTAGCGAATTTCCCATATAGGGAATAAGCTATTACCGTAGTACTCATGGTAAGACCTGGATGCGGGACCAATTTTGTTTTGTTTTGAGGTGTCTAGAGCCCAAAAACACCATCCATTCAAATTCATATATATATATATATATATATATATATATATATATATATATTTATATTAAAGAAAGCATACTAACTCAGTACCCTGAAATTATTTTTTATTTTTTAAAACTCTACATGTTTCGGCCTTTAGGCCATTTACAAGAGTAACATATTTAACCTAACTTTAAACACAACAAATTTATTAATAAATAAATATCATGTGATGATCTTGACATGATTTTTCTTTTTCTTAAAATTTATGGTAGGATAATCTTTGGTCATGAAATTTTGTCATATATATATGACAAAAGACAAAAGATTATCCTACCATAAATTTTAAGAAAAAGAAAAATCATGTCAACTTTAAAAATTGCTGTGACACCTACATAGGGAGCACCATTGTAGCGAGGGAAGACACTTCTTCAGTCTCTTATTATGTACATAAGAATCTCACTTGACTCCTCGGAGCTCTCGTCCCTACATAATGTCTGCCACAGTCTTCAAAGATTTGTAAATGGGCATTGTTTGACCCTATTTCCCGCATATTTATTCATTGAATTTTTTGTTTAAATTGTGCTTAATTCTCCTTTGGGTTCTAGTGACATTATTGTACTTACTTATATATCTATGCGTATTCAGGATCATCACCTTCTTGAGAAATTAGAGGACCTACTCGGTGGTAAAATGTGTTATGAACCTTGAAATTGTCGATCCCCTGTGGAATTTTGTCATCTTAATGAGCTTCGGAGCTGGCCGCCATGGTAAAGGCAGAATTGAATTGACAAATTTAATCCAAATAATTTCTAGATATAAGTCTCACAGTCCTTTTTTTAGATTGGGAGTTTCCGATAAAATCTTGAAGGTATCAGAAATGCAAGGTGTGAAATTAAGGTGAATTGCACAAATGAGGTAAACGAACCTTTCATTTATGGCAACAAAGATTAAAAACTTAACTGTCTCGGCCAGTCTTTTCTTGATTAAAATGTAAGCCACTACAATGTAAACATTTAACGTTCATTTGTCCGAGATTGGATGTATTACAACGCTCGTACTACCACTATGTACCCGTCAAATGTGCAATTGAGAGGTGATGCAAGCGGTCATGTTTGCGTTCCCTACAGCCCCTCACAGTTCTTCGTCGTACTGGCAGCATTTGATTTTAAATTGAAATGAAATAAGAAAGTTAACCAAACAACAGAAAACACTATAAAGGAATTGGAATTTTGATACACATTGTAAATTACATGATCATATGGTAATGTAAAGGATAACTGCCCTGTGAAACTCTTTATTATTAACCAGACTTAGTTAATAGATTGAAACAAAATATAATACAATATAATAAACAAATGTAATATAATATATATACTATATATATTATATATACTGGAAGTTTTAAGTCCTGCAGTCTGTGGTTAACCTTAAAAAATATTTAAAACTACGTACATATGTTATTTGTAAACAAAAGGAAATGAGTTTGATCTAATGTCAACAGATAGCGCCGCCTTCCAAACTTAAGCCCTTAAGTGTACTTAAGTGGTGCCCTTTCTTAATATTCTCAGACGTATTTGCACATCTACGTGAAAATACCTTTGATTTGACACCTCAAACTTTAAAATCCATCAAGCCCTTATTGAGTTATGACTGTGAAAAGAAAACTGCTTGCGTATTAATATATAGATAATAGTAGCCCTTTATCCAAACAATTGTATATATACAATTGTATAGCCTATATATTGAGCAAAAATGATCGATTTTGATGAAATTTGGTATAAACGTGTAAACCTACATTTATTTGAACTTGAATTTGAATTTGAATTTGAGTTCGCGAACTAATTCTATTTAAATAGGAAATACATGTTATATTTTTTAGTAGGTAGACATTTTTGTGTAAATCCATTTAGGCAAATGGAAATTCGCTTAGCCTGCAGGTTTGCTGCGGCGAGGGTATTTTTAATTATAACATAAATATTAGAAGGGTGTATTGAGAAAGTCTATAAGGGGTGCAAGGGGTGCAAGGCCTTCCGCACCTTCCCGTCATCCTCCCTATCTGGCATCCCCTCCCCCCTCAATCCTTCATAGCATAAAATTAGTAGTATATAGTGTTGTCAGTCAGTCAGAAAGTGAGATGGACTTGAGGTGGAAGCATCCATTTTCGGCCTTAGTAGCCGGCCCTTCGGGGTCTGGTAAATCACACTTTGTCATGCTTTTTATAGACCATGCTAATAAAATGTGTGATACAGATTTTACTAACATATACTGGCATCATCATCATTCAAGTGATAGTGTGCAGCAGAGCAGCAGCACTAGTATTATTCAGTATAAAAACAGTCTGTCTGCTGTCAGACATGAACGACTTTGATGGTAGTCTGATCTGATCATAATGGACGACATGATGCAAGAAACAAACGAAAGTGTGGTGGATTTGCTGGCTCACATAATAGGACCTTTAGTGTTTTCCTTTATTTCGCAGAATCTATTTCATCAAGGCTGTGGGCAGAGAGACATCTCATTGAACGCTGATTATATTGTTTTAAAGACCCCATAGTTCGAGCTCAGATAAAACATTTAGCCAGTTAAATTTATCCGGTTAATACAAAATTTATAGAGGAAGCTTATGCGGAAGCTATACTTGATCCACACGCATATCTATTGATAGACATGAAACAGTCCACACCGGATGAAATACGCATTCGTTCGACCATCTTTTTGGGACAATCCGATTAATTCTGTGTGTCTACCGAAAAGAAGCAGTATCAGTAGCCATAATAAATACAACAAATCTACAGCAAATGAGTATCAGTCGTCATGTCACAGTGTGAGGAAATATGCAGCTCTACTGGCGGCACTGGTGCACGCTACACCGAAAGAACACAGCTCGCTGTTAAAAGTGTGTAATCTCAGTCGTATACGATCACTGTGGGAGTGTGCAGACAACCTGTTGCGTGGTAACGTTGCCTTATCCAACAAATGCAAAAGCCAATTGAAAAAGTAAATCAACTCTCAGACGATTGGTGAAACAAGGTGAGAGTTGAGCCAAGAAACGCAAGTATCTAGTACAGAAAGGAGGTGGGTTCCTACTACCAATACTGTTGAGCACCGTATTACAAGCCATACATCATGGATCCATTACATAATAATACTAATAACACGATGATGGAGTACGCAAAGAAAATGGTTGTTGAACCGCAAGAATTAATCGAATGGTTAAAAAACAGCGACATCAATACCAACAACAGCATGGATAATAGGAAAGCGTCAACATAGTCTTGTCGATTCTGTGGAGACAGTGGTGATGGTGATAGTATCGATAATCAAGTGCATCGTATATTGATGGATAAATGTTTAAACGATTATGAAAAATTCCTGCATTTCGCCGCCACTAAGAGACAACCAATCAGTATACCTATCATGGAGACTGCTGCAGCATCATCATCATAAGCACGACCACCACCCGGTAGTGGAGGAGATCGAGGAAACGTTTTCTAAAACGTACAAGCCCGACATTGATGAGGGATGGGTAAGGGTGATGAAGGAGGATGGTGAGGGGAGGGAGCAGAAGGCGTTGCACTCCTTGCACCCCCCATAGACTTCATCAATACACCCTACTACTACATGACTATAATTGATAAAATTGTAAAATGTTTTTATTTTATCCAAGGTACTCTCATATTAAGTTTTATTCTTACGATTTTTGACTAGGAATAGGACTTTCCATTGGGTGAGTAATTTGAAATTTGTTTTATTTCCTCAAAAAGAGAATAACATGTTCCTAATTTGCTACTTAGATAAAGAAAAACACATGCGTATTGCTACAAATTGAGAGCCTATGAGTGAACCTATAAATTTAAAAACTATTTTAATCTTTTTACTTTCTCCCCCTATAGCATAGTATATGGAGAAAGTATTGTTTTCGTCAAAATTTTCGAGTTTGAGTTTTGAGTGGATATATTCGTTTTGGGTCCCCCTGGACCCAAAAAAGTGGTTTTCGAAGTGATGTCTGTGTGTGTGTGTGTGTCTGTGTGTGTGGATGTGTACAGAGCTAGGGACTACACCTGTGGTCCGATTTCGATGAAATTTGGTATGTAGGTCCTAATCCATGTTATCTCCAGGAGTTTTTCATTTTTTTGAAATTTTGATTTTTAATGGGGGTTTTCCCATAAAAAACCAGAAAAATCGAATTTTCTCAAAAATGGCCCGAACGATTTTGATGAAAATTTAGTATGTTGTAGCCCTTTAAATTCTGAGCAAAATGGTACAAATCCCATTTCTGTAAACATTACGGTCAAAAGTTATTGAAAATAATACAAATCCCATTTCCGTATATTTACTCTCACCGCTTACACATGATAAAGGTTGTTGACAAACTTATGGGAGAAAGTATGAGTCAGAATGCTGATACCGTTTATTATAAAGAGTGATGGTTTCTTGTTGCTAATCTACTAAAAATGGAATAAAAAGAATATGGGGCACCGTGCATGCAGAGCGATTGAATCATATGTTTCTATTTAAGTTGCCAGACACTGAAACCTACAATAAACAATAAGAAACAAACAGTTTTTTCTTTCTGCTAGTAAGCATGGGGACAGGGAGTTGAATTTTCCATATTTAAATACTCTAAATGTGTGAAAACATTTACTAGTTATAGATTTATTGTTTAATCTATTAACAAGATGATTTTTTTTACCATCAGATGATATCTCTTTCCATGGATTTGGAGGATACATGAAGGCAGCATTTTGTATCTGTTCGTTGATATCTTCGTCCTCATTGAAGGGGAAGGTTCCACTGAGGCTGACGTACACGATGACACCAACACTCCACATGTCCAGAGACCGGTTGTAGCCCTTGTTCCGCAAAACCTCTGGTGCTACAAATGTATTTATAGTTTCTTTCAAACTCTTACCACAAATTTATGTTAAAACGCCAAATTAAATTTACATCCAACCATTCGTCAGGTTTCACATAAAAACAATTGCAAGAACTGAAATTTGATTGGAAAGTTCAATAAATTCTACAGTAACAAGGAAACCCACACTATGACTCAGTTGAAATTTTTGTTTATATTTTATAGTGATGGACAGGACTGTAATTTTGTTTTGGGGCGGGACAGAATTTTCCTCCCCTGTAAAATGATATTCGAGTTTGTTTTAAAATCTTCAGTAAAATTTTTTGGAAATAGCAAAGATGACTGACAAACTCAATTTGCAGTATATACACCAACAGTGGGTAAAAATACATAGGTATCAAAAATGAAAACACAAAGTTTAACTGTTAAAATGTCAGTCATATTAAAAACCACTACTGTAGAGTCCCCTTAGTCCAAAATGGTTGTTACCCAACCCATTTCGGATTAAACTTTTTTTATTTTATTTTTGAAAATTTTAAAAACCATTTTTAATTTTTTAAATATTTTTTTAGGACGCTAGGCACGAGCCCAGGATTGTTTTTAACATTACTTTAGGCTAGACCTGGGGGCTGCAGCATTATCACTGAAATAAAATCCATTTGTGATTTGGTGGGATTGGAACCCGGGACGAAAATGAAAAATGTTAATAAAAAAATGGCGAAATATTTACTAAAATACTCTATAAAACAAGTCTATCTCGCCCGGCCGCTACAGAATACTTTGAAGAGGTACAGCTAACTGTGTTAAAAGTTAAATAAAAAAATCTTTTGGTTTCGGATTAAGCAGACTTTCGGATTACTAAAGTTCGAATTATTGGGACTCCACCTAGCAAATTACACAACGATATGTAGGCAGACTATCTTAAACTATGTTGTTTGATAAAGACTGCAAATAAAACATGTGTTTTATTTAGGATATGATCAGATGTAAACAAATATTGTTTATTTTTTTACTTCTTTCAAAAAGACATGTTTAAATAAAGTCTTATTTAATTTAGTTATTTCCTGATTAAATTATTGTCACGACAACTATCACAGTTGTGATACATGGTGCAGCGTGATGTAAACCTACAAATCCAACAAGAAATTGAAAACACACTTCAAACAAATCAAATCCAGGTCAAGCCTCCAGAAAATGTTTCCTTCAACCCCTATGATTGGAGTGCATGGAAAAACGTTGAAAGGAACAGGTCAGTCAGCGATCTACATAAAGCACCCGAGAAAAGGCAAGTTGACATTCTTTGCTACTGTGTAGGGGATAAGGCTGAGGAAATATTTGATTAATTTAATCTACGCTCTTTTGCAAAATTATGATGTGATTATGGGGAAATTCGGAAACCATTTCGTTCCCAAAACAAACATAATTTATCAGCATGCTAAATTTTTTAGACGAAAGCAGGGATCCTCAGAGTCTGCTGAAAACTTCATCACATACTTACATACTCTTGCAAAACCAAGCAACTGGCGAGATTTAACAGTTGAAATGATTCTAATGCAACTTATCGTTGGAATGAATGATAAAAACCTTAGTGATCGCATAAAGTTACAAAGCTCACTAAAATTAGAAACTGCAGTTGATGCTTTCGGCAGTTCAGAGGCATTAGTTTGGCAAAAACTTGACCTAGCTGATCCCTCCATTAATCGGGTAAAATTAAACGCCACTTTCAAAAAGTCTTTTTCTAAGACAACTGCTTCAAATAACCATGGAAAATCGCCACTTCGCTAAAGTTTGTTCTAAGCAAAAGATTAATGAAGTCACTAGGGAACCTCATATTGTTAATCAATATTGTACAAATTCATCAAATTCTGAAGAATTCATAGGTAAAATTACCGAAAACAGTGATCTAAACCCTGAATGTTGGGGAATTGGGCTCAGGTTTAGTGATGATAAGATTATTAAGTTTAAAATCGATACCGAAGAAGACGTTTCAGTTTTGCCAGCTAATATCAAGCTAAGCAAAAAAGTTCCATTGCAACATGCCTCTAAAAGACTCTCAGGACCGGATGGGACTGAGTTAGCTGTACGCGGGATGGTAAATGTAAGGTTGGACTATAAGAACAAATCTTGTTTTGAGCGTTTTTATGTAGTGGAAAATTGTAAAACACCGCTCCTAGCCATTGAAAAACTTAACATTCTAAAGTTGTCCGAAGTGTGTCTTCGACTTTGACCAACTGGTACGAAAAATATCTAGTTCTTTTCAGTGGTTTAGGTAAAATGAAAAGAGCTTATGAAATAAAATGGAGAGGAATTACAAAGAAAAGTACAAGTGAAATTATGACTCCAGGCATGGTACGAAATTTCTTGGAAGTTTGAAATCTGGAGATAGCGTTTGGATATCTGACTTGGGAAAACCTGGATGGGTTGTAAAACCAGCCACTGAGCCACGATCAAATATTGTCAGGACTGATACAAGAGACATAAGAAAAAACCATTTCCATCTTCTACCATTTCCCGATGACTTAAAAAGTACACCCTCACCAGACAATGTGACAGAACAAAATTCAACAAATGTCTGTACCAGAAGTCCAAAACCATGACAGGACAACTCAAGTTACAAGAATAGACACGGGCGTGAAGTACATCCTCAAAGGAGACTCGATCTTTAAGGAGAGGGATGTTTCATAAAGACTGCAAATAAAACATGTGTTTTATTTAGGATGTTATGATCAGAGGTAAACAAATATTGTTTATTAAAATAAAGTCTTATTCAATTTAGTTCTTTCCCGATTAAATTATTGTCACAATAACTATCACTGTCGTGATACATATGTACCGTTTTAATTGTGTCTGATATAGTTACTAGAAGAAAACCAGTATAGGCTTTAGAAATCACATATTTTGTTGTGTGTTTTTTCACACATGCACCACAGTGACAAAACTGTGGACAATCTCTTGCATTTAAGGTGCTATTATTAACATCTCCCACAATTGCGAAGTGATGGTGAATATTTTCCGAATTCGCAGAGATGTAATCAATCATTGTCACTTTCAATCCCGGCAACAATTCAAACAGTTCCATGACCATTAGAACAAAGCTTATCTAAAATACAATCCTGAATTAATTAGTGTAAAATCAGGAAAATATATTTGTTGTTCCATCAATTTCCCAAGGTGTCAAGATCTGTCCATCATTAATGATTTGTAACATTAAGAGTAGGAAAGGTGACTAACCTAAGTAGGCTGGGGTCCCGACCACTGATCGCCGGAAGGACTTCTCTCCTATGATTCTAGCAAAGCCAAAGTCACAGAGTTTGACTTGAGGAAAGTCAGAGTCAGAGCTCAGTAAGACATTCTCAGGCTTCAGATCACAATGGACTATGTTTTTGCTATGTAAATGTTTTAAGGCAACCAGGATCTAGGAAACAATACAAAACATCAAACGTAGTAAATAGACCAAAAATAACAGCACAAAATTATGAATATTCTATCACTGAGGTAGACTGAGATTTTGTACTTAACTTACAAAATCTTAAAATGAGTGAAATCATGGATAGTTTGAATAAGCTTCAACTAATTAGTTTGGACCTTAACTACCCAACAAGCATTATACTTTCTTAAATGCAAGGAGTATGATTCATCATTTAGAGTTTTAATACATCTGTGACTTTACTAGGGCACTTTAGAATAAGTTTTATATTTTGAGTTATTCAAACAAAATCATCTTTATAAAAGAACATATTTGACTATTGATTCAACTACGGTTAGGCTGTTAAATCTGCAATTCTGTGATTACTAATTATAAAACTTTGCGTAGCCATCTACACAACTGTTGGTTTCCACCTCTCACCTGGGTAATGAGAAACTTTGTGATACGTTCGGAGAGTCGTCCCTTTTCACTACTCAGTATCATCTCCAGCATGTCACCTTTCAGCTTCTCCATGACTACAAATATCCGTTCGGAAGTCTCAAACATTCGCTCGAGGTTGACCACCGCAGGGTGGCTGAGGTTCTGCAGTATTGCCACCTCGTTCTTCAACTGGGCTTCTTGTTTGGTGGGGAACCTCAGCTTGTCTATCACTTTGATGGCTACGGCTCTCCCACTCTTACGGTCCACACCTGCAACGTGGTCAATAAAGTACAATGAACACTTTCACTGTCTAGCTAGTTGTATTCAATATCATTGTATCTAATATGTGACTTTTAAATTTTCTCATTATTTGGATATTTGCTTGTCTATTTTTTATGGAAGTTGTGTGTTATCAACATGACAATTCGCAGTGAGAAATATTCTTCATGATGTTACTAGCAACAGATCCCTGTTGGAGTTAAGTTTTGTTAGAGTTGTGGTTAAATACAAAAAGGTCTCTAGGAAAATAATGGTTACCTAGGGGTGTGCGAATAGTGATTTTCAACCTCGAGCCGAGCCGAGCTTTTTAAAAAATGTTCGAGCTCGAGCTTTTTCGAGCCGAGCTTTTCCTAGCGTAACCTTATCTTAATTATTAAACTTTTTTTCTTAAAAAAGTGCATAATAATAATAATGTTCAGTCAGTTTTTAAATAAACACAATGTTATTTTAATATGTTTAAAAACATTGAGAATTGTCAAGACATCAAATAGTAGATAATCACGATAAGAACTGAACTGAACTAAATGAAGATGCAAGAAATAAAAGGATATCGATTGAAGGCCTGAAGAGATATGCAGTGCAGACTGAGATAATCAGATTGTCTTTCATAACAGACGACAAAACAACTAGCAAGTCGATTACATATGTATATTGTAACTACTATGAATATTTAATTCTATTTTGTATAAATAAATACCAAATAAATTTAAAAACACGTAATTATTCTTGTTGTTTTCCATGCACAAAATATTTTTGTTTTATGAATCCTATTAATCAAAAAAGAACATGGTTGGTTTGGATCCAAAAAGGTGGAGAGCCAAGTTTTACTTATATATTAAAAAATATATAATTGAAATATAGAGGAAATAGACCAAAGCACTAGAATTAATAGAATAACACACAAAGTAAACAAGAAATGAAATGCAGAACACGATGATTTAACACTGTCACTCAGTTTTGTTATCTAGAAGGGTCGGCAAACTAATCAATAAATAGCCAAAACCAGTTTCCTCCCCTTCACACAGTCTCAACGTCTCACCGCCCCCCTCCCCCCCAATCCGGGTGGCCCAACACTTTGTCCTTGAAACACCCTTGCGTCTGAAACAATAAACCCTTACACCCTCGTTGCTGTTTTGACAACAGGTTTATGAATGCGATCACTATTTTTCATTTCCAGAATTAACTATCAATTATTATTATTTGCAAGATACAAATAGGAAACTACATCACATTATGGTATTCAATGACCCATGTACTATCAAAAATTAATAACTCATAACTTATTTTGATAATAAAAAGCACTCATTACAGCACGCGCCACTTATTGATATATATATATATATATATATATATATATAATCCTCAAAGTAACTGTTACTTTATACAAAATAAAATAGGTACAAAATTGTGTGGCCAGTCAAACTTTATAAACAAACATTTTATTCTATAAAATACAGATATGGTAAATAGGTGTTGGTTTAAAGGAAATAAAATACAAAACATATTAATTAATTATTTTGATAAACATTAGAAAGGTAATGGGATTGATTGAACTAAAATAACTGCAGGGAAACTTATAAGTAGAAAAGTCGTCAACCAAACCACAATCTGTTTAATCAGTACATTGTTAGAGAGAGAGAGGGAGAAAGAGAGATAGGAGATAGGGGCGTTTGATAAGGAATCTGAAAAAGTAAACAAACAAGGAACAACGACACGTTTACAGCCTTATTGTCTCGCCCACTACATTTGCACACGTGACCACTTTTTGTTTCTTCCTTATCTTTCATCCGTCCCAAAATAGAATTCCTGAAATAGTTTGTTGGTATAATCTCCCCTCCCACACAAGGCACAGTGCTCAGTGCGCACTGTAGGTTGCCACGGCAACCGTGTGTCGTCATAGCGACTTAGCCAATCACGCACTTGCACTGCGTTGTATATTACGAAACGAATAGTTGTGTTAGAAAGACAGCGCGATAGGTGGTAGTTTCCTCAAAATTACGATCGATAATCATTGCGTCTTGACTGAGCTGAGGTTCGTGCTTATCAAGACACAATTATGAAACGGAGGAGAGTAGATTTAAATGAAAGTTAGTTCCTTATTTATTAATTTAATTTTTATTTGCTAGTTCAATAAGTATTCGGCTCGAACATTTCGAACTTTTTGAAAATCACGAGCCGAGCCGAATATCGTCCTATTCGGCTCGAAAAAGCTCGATGTTCGAATACTCGCACACCCCTAGTTACCATATGCAATTTGCATACACCTGTTTACTCACTAATAATTATTGGTCCAGATTAAGCACATAACTTTAGAAACACACATATCATAAGGAACACACTTAAACTACAAATGCAAATTGTGAACATCATGTAAACAAAGAAAAATTCTTGACAACAACACGACAATCAGCTTTTAAATTATTAACACATGTTTCATATGATCAGATAACGCACAACGGCAAACCCATTACTGCTATAAATCTTTCAAAAAATCAAACTTTAATAATTATTTTCAAATCAACATGAATAAAGATTTCCAATTACCTAAATACCTAATAATTAATAAAATCGGTCCAGTATAACTGTAGATTTATTTGTACAAAGTTGAAGATAAATGTCTCTAATTCCCTAAAAACTATATATTTGGAGTTGCTTAGCTTATTTGCAAATGACGTTTAATTGTAAGGAAATCGACCAAAATGGAAGGTGACATTCTGAAAGAAAACTAATTTTCCTATCAATTAAAACTATTTTATTTCTTGATTATATTCAATAAAGACAGCCTAAAGTTGGCTACAAATAGAAACTTGAAATAAACGGTATCAACATTCTGACACATACTTTCTCTCATAAGCTTGTCAACAACCTTTATAATGGGTAAGCAGTGAGAGTAAATATGATATTTTATAGTTAAAAATCCTAAAAGTTGCAATAACTTTTGAACCATAATTGTTACAGCAATGGGGTGTTGTACTATTTATAGAATTATAAGGACCATAACATATTAATTTTGATGAAAACCAGCTTTTCTCAAAAAATTAGATTTTTTTGGTTATTTTATATGGTTTTTTATGGAAAAATAACATAAGTGATAATAACTTTTGAACCGCAATTTTTACGGAAATGGGATTTGTACAATTTTGTTCAGAATTTAAAGGACTATAACATAGTAAATTTTTATCAAAATTGTTCCGGCGATTTTTGAGAAAATACAATTTTTCTGTTATTTAATGCTGTTCTTATGGAGAACATTTTACGTTATATCTCGTTTTCTGGAATTTTATGGGAATTCTGCTATTTTTCCCGAGTCCCTGGGGTCAAGACCTTTAATTTAAGACCCCTCCCACTTTTCTGTAACTTACCAGACGTCCACAATTTTCTGGTAAAAATGTTGTCTTACAGAATTATATATAAGGATTTTTAGTTTTGTTAAACAATTTGTTGAGATTTAAAATTTGTTCAACGGGAAATTGAAAAAGTCCTAACTATCAACTAAACATAGGTGGTTAGGGTGTCATAAACATGGAGTGTTTTGTAAGCCTACCTCCATAAACAATACCAAACTGGCCGGAGCCAAGGACCTCGTCAGGGAAGATCTGATACAGCTGATTCATATCTGTCACTCTCTCCTCTGGCTCTGATGACATGTCTGCTTCTGTACACAGAATACAACCAATATCAAAACACGGTACTCTTGTCTACCATGATTGTGTGCATATGCAAGTGCTTATGTACAAAGAGGAAGTATGTATGTATATACCCTATTGACTCCGAAACCGCTCAACAGATTGTAATGAAACTTTCAGGCATTATATGCATTATTCAAGGATGGTTTGTGTGAAGTTTGGTGCAGATCCGTCAAAATGGCTCCACCCCAGAGGGTTTTAAGGGGTCCAATGTCAACTTTTGGAACTACAATGTTTACAAATAAATACAATTTAAAAACAGGTGTTTACTTTAACCAACTGTTTTGTAGGTTTGTATAATCACAACATTCTGTATTAGTCATGATTTCAAATAGTGCTACACTGTTTCCACAGAAAGCAGCACAGAAAACTACTTTACTTTTGGATAAGTCCAAATATATCAAACCCCAATCGCAGCACACATGTGCACTCAACAACGTTTAAATTCTCCACTATTAAATATGTAAAAAATAAAAGTAAAAACCTTTATCAAAGTATTATAAAGAATAAAAGGGATGGCAATGCCTTAATATTTTTACCTTTTGTTCCCTACCCACACAATCTAACACAAATTATTATGAAAATGATGATCGTGCGTGTTAGGTATTCATTTAGGTATTCAAATGCCTCCCAATTTGTCACTAACCCACCACATTACTGTCATTAAAAGAAGGAACTCCACTAATACTAATGCGACACTTAAATCCATCCAAGCTGTGCAACGGAACCAGACTGACGATTAAAAAAATGACACCAAACTTGATCGAAGCAACAATCATCAGTGATAAGTTTAAAAGAGAAATAGTCTTAATCCCAAGAATACCGATGATTTCATCCAAATTACACTTTCAATTAAAGGGGCTACAATTTCCTTTGCGTCTTGCTTTTGCAATCACCATTATAAGGTACAAGGGCAATCCCTGGCTATTGCTGGTTTAAATTTAGAAAATAAATGCTTTTCGCACGGACAGCTGTATGTGCGTGCTCACGTGGTGTTAGGTACACCTAAAAACTTATATACAGGGTGGTCGCGAATAAGCGTTAAATTTTTTATTGGGTATAAGAGGAGCATAAATGGAACTCGTAAACGTGATAAAAAAAATATATCTCATACTCACCCCCAGAGATTGGTTTATTGGTTTTCGGGTTATTTTAAAACTTTCATCAACATTTAACAGTACCATCGCGTTCTCCACAAAATTTTGTATAAAAATACATGTATTTCAACTTGGGAAATCTGCATAGCTACTTATTAATTTGAATAGAAATAAAAATTTGTGTTTTTCAAAAAATATTAAAAAATACGTAAACATAAAACTTTAAAAAAAGTTTTAAAGAGCAGCAAATACTTAAAAAAGCAGCTCCATAATCTAAGCTTTCAAACAATACCATCAAACGTAATATTTGATCCCGATAAATGTCCGCTATTCAAGTTTGAATGGTGTAAAACAGGTTATCCAAAACATTTTACTATAAAAAAACAGTTCCATGTATAATATTACAGCCTTGTTCTGTGGACCTAGTACCTCCTGAACTGTGATATCAAACAAAATCACTTTTTCAAGAAGATTTTGTGGACAGATAGAGCTCTGTTTACTATACAAGGTGTGTTTAACTTCCACAACATGCATATGTGGAAAACAGAAAACCCAAACACACTAAGGGAGATGTCCTTCCAAAACAGATTTACCATAAACGTAAGGGCAGCAGTGGTAGGGGATAGATTATTAGGCCCTCCCATTTTTCAGGGAAATCTGAACGGATATGTCTACCTCGACTTCCTACAGCATAATTTGCCTCAAATTCTGGATGCTATTAACCCTGCTCTTCGTCACAAAATTATCTTGTTCGATATCACAGTTCAGGAGGTATCGACAGAAGTCTACCCTAGGGACGTAATCGTTAGGCTCAAGGCCTTGAACCTTAGTGAAGTGATAGGGATGAAAGTTATTTTTCTGCAAAACTTTCAAGACAGTTGTTTTACTTACACCAGTAGCCCTAGCAAGATTCCTACTGCTAATCTCCGGCTCTTCATCCACACGCTCCAGGATATCTTCCTCCACTTAGACTTCCATCCGTGCTCCGCCCTCAGGCTTCTCTCGATGCACAGTTCCCTGTTCTGCCGTTATAGAGACTGGTGAAGTCTGGCGAAAACTTTCATACTCGGGACGCGCTGATCAGGAGAGCAGTAAGGAGGAGAGCATAGCAAAGAGAGTACTCTCGTTGAGACTCACTTGAGTTTGCGTTGCAAGAACCATAGACGAAATGTATTTCTGCATATTCTTAATTGGAAAACATGTTGTGACCACTATTAAAAACCACTCAGAATCGTCTTATGTAGGTCAACATGTGATTTATACACAACGGAGAAACCCCAGATCATTGTTGGGGCCACCAGCTGTTCATTATAATTTAATAATGTATAATAATGAACAAGTCTGTAATATTATATATAAAACGGTTTTTATAGTAAAATGTTTTGGATAACCTGTGTTTTACACCATTCAAGCTTGAATAGCGGACATTTATAGGGATCAAATATTACGTTTAATCGTATTGTTTGAAAGCTTAGATTATGGAGCAGTTTTTAAGAGTATTTTTACTGCTCTTTAAAACCTTTTTTAAAAAAAGTTTTATGTTTACGTATTTTTTAAATATTTTTTTGAAAAACACAAATTTTTATTTCTATTCAATTTAATAAGTAGCTATGCAGATTTAGGCAAGTTGAAGTACATGTATTTTTAAACAAAATTTTGTGGAGAACGCGATGGTACTGTTATATGTTGATGAAAGTTTTAAAATAACCCGAAAAATTCAACATTTTTGCAATTATGCCAGTTTTTGAAAAAAAAACTTAAAACTCATCTCTGGGGGTGTGTATGAGATATATTGTGTTAAACCACGTTTACGAGTTCCATTTATGCTCCTCTTATACCCAATAAATAGTTTAACGCTTATTCGCGACTACCCTGTATTTATACACCTAATAAAAAAAAAACAATAAAACATTGTTTATCCACTGGCAATTAAGTAAAATAAATATTCTATTTGTCATGGAATCTGCGATCTCGTTAACATCTCTTTCGGATTGTCTCAATGACGGGGTGATGGAAGAGATACCCTGGGTCGACGAACAATGAGACGACAATGAGATCACCACAAAGAATGGCTGCTAGAGACCACAAAGGAACTTTTGACAGAGTACTTGACAACTGAAACCACTTCTGAAAACTATTCCCCGGCTTCAGCTCGCCCAAAAAAGAAGAGAGAGAAGAAAAGAACAATCACTTTCCCGAATGGCCAGAAAGTAAAAATACCCCGCCGCTTTTGTCACATGTGAACATTATGAAAAACTATGGAAAAAGAAAACCCAAAAAAGTATAAATAAAATAAATACAAATACAAAAAAAATACAAAAGAAAAAAAACAAAAAAACTTTTATATGTAGGTGTAATTAACAAGAGAAGTTCTGTTTTTTTTCTCCTCAAAGTGGAGGGGGGATGAAATAGCATTTTTCATTCATAACGATTTTTTGTAGCAACCATTTTATTTTTTAGTTTCACATTTTATTAAAGAAGATTTTACAGAAATATTTTTGTAATTATTATTTACAGAACATTTAATTTATTTTGTAGTGAAGACTATAAAAGCTTATTTGCATTGATATTAAATGTAATTTTTCAAAGTAGAAATACGAATTAGAAAGGAGTCGGCAGGCCTACAAAGACCGACGGCGTACAAAGCTGCCTGCACGTTTATTCCTGCTAGCCGCGAAGCATGCGACTAGGATCGTCGATCCTAACAAAACTGCCCTAACTGCGACGCCCTTATATTATTCCGCCCTTTAATATTTTTTAGTAAGATATTTTATGTCGTAAATAATAAGAATATTCTCTGATTTTATTATATTATTCCAACCAAGACCAGTGGTGTTTTATTATTTATTTTAATTAATTAAATTAATTAATTTTAAATTTTAAAGATATATTATTATTTTGATTACTTTAGTTTGTTATTCCTTGGGGTCTTGCTAGTTCCTTCCGAGCGAGAACCATAATTCCTAACGATCCAAAATAAATTAAGTCCTTTGGGATTCCAAACACAGGACATCCATACCTCCTTCATTCCCTAAAATCGGTATTAGGGCAGTAAATTATAATAATCTTATCTTTTCAATTTATAGAATTTAATTAGTTGCAAGAAATCAAGGGGTTATATTTTAGTTTGATAGCAGACTAGTATGATACATAAAGAGAGGGTAACGTTAAGTTAATTCAAGTTTTATTTTGAATACGGCGAAACGAGTTAGGTTAGCTTAGTCAGCTACGAAGGGCTGCCTTGTGACATTTCCTTGGGAACTCATTCATTCCAACCAGGTGAGTTCCAGAGGCCTATCTAACCTACAGTAATTTCATTGGAACAACCCGTACTCATTCCACGGGTAGTCCACCCCGATCCATTCTAACCAATATTACAAGCTAGTCCCGTAAATTCTTTCGGTATTGGATAAATTACCAAAGTATAGTGTTTATTTTTCCTTTTATCGGAGTTGAGCTGCATTAGGTTCGACCTTAGTATATTATAGGAGTAGACACTCCCCGGGCGAGATATTTTGATTTAATATTTAAACTGGTGTTATTGTAGCTGTGCATAGCATCGTTTTTCTAGCTCTTATATTAGCTATAAAACTGTTAGAGTAAGTACCTGTATCGTCATTTATTTTTGTCCATTGCTTTCTTAATGTTAAACCTGCTTGTAGTGTAGTAAGCTTTGAAGCTCTGTTGACACTAGTGTTTGATATTTGTCTGAATTTTCTCGGCATTCTACTCTATAGCTTGATTGTATAAAACCCCTTGTACCTTTTATTAAACCCGCTTTTTCTAAACGTCATGATTTTATTTTTTATTTTATTTTATTTACATGCTTCAATACAGTTTAAAGACCATTTACATTGAAGCAGTTCATGCACTTATAATATTATTGCTTCAGTGGGTTTCTTCTTGTCTTTTCACTTCATTTTTACTTACACTTTCATGCCATGCATTTAATACTAACATAAAAACAAAATTATCAATAACTATAACAACAATGTATATATATTTAAAAAAGATTAACAATGATAAATTATATAAGTATATAAATACTGAGTAGTAAAAATAAATAGAACAATGAAAAATATATAAATTAACATTTACTGATTGATTAATACTGTTTTTAATTTCAATTTGAAATTGTTTATGTTGTCAGAGAAAATATCAATATTATTGCACTTTTTTATTACGTAATTGTAGTCTTTCATTAATCGATAGAGGGGGGAGGAGGCATGGGCAGTGGTGCGGCTGTAGGGCAACGAGAAGAGATGTTTGTTTCTACTATTGAAGCAGGGTACGCGATAAGACAGGCCGGCCAGGCTAGCAGCGTCGTCAACCTCTCCACGCGCCAGTTTGTACAGGAACACCTGACCTATGATCGTTCTCCTCAGATCTAGACTCTGCAGCCCAAACAGTTGTAATAAATCATGGTATGGAACATCGTACGTATAAATATTAAAACATTTGTAAAATAAGAATCTTAAAAACTTTTTCTGGACTTTCTCTAAAGCATCTTTAAACTGTAAATGATATGGATTCCAAATTATGGAACAGGTTTCTAATCTTGATCTGACCAGCGAATGATAAAGCATAATTAATGTTTCAATGTTTCTAAAATTTGTACTTTGTCTAATTATAAACCCCAACATTTTACTTGCAGCAGCAATGCATGTTTCAATATGGAAATTAAAAGATAGTGCAGAATTCATGTGAACACCTAAATCTTTAATTTTGTTTACTCTACTAATTAAAATGCCATTTAAAAAATAGTCATTTTGTAAAAAATTTGTAGTCCTAGTAAAAGTCATTAGTTGACATTTAGAAACATTAAAAGTCATTTTGTTTGAAACACTCCACCTATAAACATTGTCAAGATCTTCTTGTAAGCTATTTGCATCATCAAGACTATTGATATGCTTAAACATTTTTAAATCATCGGCAAATAGAAGTGAATTTGAATTTAAAATACAGTCACTTAGATCATTAATTAGTATTGTAAAAAGACAAGGCCCTAGATTCGAACCCTGGGGAACCCCAGATTGGACATTGAATACAGCAGAGGAAAATCCATGATAGAAAACAAATTGTTTCCTATTAACAATGTAAGATTTGAAAAAATGCAATAAATCATTTGACATGCCATACCAATGCAGTTTCTGCAACAAAATTGAATGGTCAACCTTATCAAACGCTTTGGCCAGATCAAGAAATAACGTGTCTGTCTGAGCCCCAGAATCCAGACCAGAGGAAACGTAACTAGTAAAATTTAATAAATTTGTGTTGACTGATCTTCCTGGGACAAACCCATGCTGGTCATTTGAAATGCATTTTTGAAAATGTCTGAATAAATATTTGTGAATAATAATCTCAAATATCTTCGCCGGTACAGATAACACTGCTACCGGTCTATAATTTAAGACTTTGGATTTTTTTCCACTCTTAAAAATTGGAGTTACTTTGGTTGTTTTCCATCTTTCGGGAAATATATTAGTTTTCAAGCTTAAATTGTATAAAAATTCTAAAGGCCCAACTAAAAATTCAGAACAACCTTTAAATAAATATTGTGGGAGTAGATCTGGACCAGTAGTGCATTTTGATTTTAAATGTTTGATGGCGTCCTGCACATCCTGACAGCTGAGGCGAGGCAGTGTGAGGCAAGACGCGCCGGTCAGACACGGCCCCTCCACCGCGCACTCCACACTAGGCTCTGTAGTGTAACTCTCGTACACAGAACTAAAATATTCCGCGAATGCATTTACAACCGCTCCTCCGTTATCCAGTCTTACTCCATTGTGCTCCATTATCATAATTTTATTTCGTTCAGATTTTTTACTTTGAATAAAATTCCAAAACTTACTGCTATCAACATTTATACTATCTTCCACTCCATTTACATAATTGCGATATGCTAGATCAATTTCATTTTTTACTGCTGTTCTCTGGACTTTAAATAAGTTATAAGCTTCATCAGTGTTTACTTTTTTCCACCTTCTTCTAAGTTTTTCTTTACGTTTTAAATTGTAAATAATAGAAGGAGTAAACCAAAAGGGATATTTTGCTTTTTTATTTTAGGTGAGGTCAATACTTAAGTATGATAAATAGTTTTGGGCATCACTCACCTTATTGAAATCAGGAGAACACAGTCCTTGTCATATCACAGTTCATTGCACATACACACTGATAAAAATAAAAAAATAAAAAAATAAAACTAAATATAAAAATAAAATCACAGACTAAAATACTCATTTCCGACGTTTCGCCGCACCAATAAAAACGTGCGGCGTTTTCAAGGGTATTTTGTCTTCTGAAGACAAAAATATTTATCATACTAACCCCGCTTTACGATACACCTAACATAACTTTCTGACATACAGAGCTACAATATCACTTAACTAACTAACGAACACATATCAATACCGAACAGACCGTCCTTGTGGACAACCAAACTCCCTTCCTTGGTTGTTAAAATTTTCCTTACAAAAAATAAGTAAAGAAAGTAAACAGTACTAAAGTAGAGAAATAGCTTTTGGCCATATATTTAAAGTGATCTTGATATAAATTTCGTGCAACCAATTATTCAGATTAGACTCCTTACCTAAATATCTTACGACCATAGAAAGTAATAAAGTAGATTTTTTTAAATTACGAAATAAACATTAACTTGCTCTGTGGTCTATTTTGTTTTAACTATTTCCTATTTCATATTAGAGTCGTGATGACACATCAAACTGAAACCTGATTGAGTGGTTGGTTTACCTTCCACATATTAATACTCTGAGTGACTCTAATACGCAAGTGGTTCACAAAAAAAAACAAAAAACTTTTGCCTTGTTGACACCTCTCTAGTGTATTTTAATCAGGTGAATGATACTTAGAGAGTTGGACTCTGGAAGTGTATGTACCCGCTCGACTAGCTATCCTTGGCAAATTATTTTTTGTGACGTATTCTAAAGGTTCACATGTTACATATTTTTGTTTTTGGTACACATTTTTATTATTTATTGTAAAGAACAAATTAGGATACAATTTAAAATAATAGTTGTTAGAGCAGCAACGCACGCTGGGTAACTGCTAGTACATAATATTATACCGCTGAACGTTTGTGTGGTTGTTTAGGGCACAATTACACATTAACTACAGGTCGGATTGGGCTGAAATTTGACATGATGATAGCTTATATTCCCCAATGACATAATCCTATTCTTATCTCAAAAATCCTTTTGGGCTCCGCCCCAGTGGCTTTGGAGTTCCTCACGTTTACCTAAAGGGTATTCATATTTAAAAACAATCATATAATCTTGATAACTGTTTCAACTAAACAAATAAATTGGGTTCTATAATGTTCAATGGCATTAAAAAGTTACAAGTTTTAACAAAAGAGTGTAGCATTATTATTATAATTTTTTTTAATTTTTAAAATATAAACAGCAGTAGATACTGACAACACAGAACAGATGTATCAAATCAAATCAAATCAAATCAAATTATCTTTATTCACTTTATATACATGAATAGTGTCAAAGCATACAACATTAGTTATAAAACTTAATCTAAATGGCTTAACCATAAATTTGACAATTATTTTAGAATGGACAGCTAATTCATTTTTGATTTATAAACTCATCTATACTATAGGGAGCCAGATTAATTAAGAATGATTTTAGCTTTTTCAAAAAATTGGGTTTGTTTTGATCTTTTTTTAGTAAGGCAGGCAAAACTTCTTATGAATAAATTGCCAATATACGAAGGCTTCATTTTTGAAAGTTTCAGACGATGATGACTTTTTACAGTAAGATTTTTCCACCTTGTATTGTATTTATGGGATACTTCAGTGTTTTTATCTTTATAAACATGCCGAATAGTTTTAAAAATATACAAACCGTACACTGTAAAAATTTTCATTTCTTTAAAGTACTTTTTCACAGACTTCTTATTCTTAAATTTTTCAATAACTCTAATGGCCTGTTTTTGCAGTTTTAAAACCTTTTTAAAATTTTTTTGTGCTGTCCCACCATAAATTTCGATTCCGTAGCCAATATGACATTCTATAAGCGAGTGGTATATCAATTTTAACACAGCTTTATCACAGAGATAAGCCATTGATCTCAAAACAAACAAGCCTGAATTAATTTTACCAACCAAATATGAATATGTTCATTCCAATTTAGATGTTCATCAATTATCAAGCCTAAAAATTTAGTTGATTTCACTTGATTGATTGGCTTATTATTTAGATTAATTTTAGGGGTTTGATCTTTTTTTATCTTATTTGTATGAAAGAGAACAAAATTTGTTTGGTTTGTATTAAGTGTTAAATTGTTGTTTGTTAAGAATTGTTCAATATTTTTGAGCTCCAATTCAGTAGAATTTTTAATATCAGTAATTGAACTACCCGAAGTTTTAAGATTTATATCATCAGCATATATACTTAATATACTGGCTGACTCAGTCAATGCATTTGGGAGGTTTTTAATGTAGCATATAAATAAAATAGGGCCCAAAATAGAAAATCCTGAAGATATTATACGGGTTGCTAAAAGACTTAGTAATTCAGACAGCAGTGATGTATATAATATGAGTAACAATTGCCTAAAAAGTATTATTCCTAGTATTTCAGTACCCTTGGCATATTGCATAAATTTTTCATTGATTGAGGGAGTCTTTCCAGATCAGTTAAAAATATCCAGGATATGCCCAGTTCATAAGAAGGGCCCAAGGAACGAACCTTTTAGCTACCGCCCAATTTCAATAATTCCAATAATTTCAAAAATATATGAAAATATAGTTCATGATCAAATCCATTCCTTTTTAGAAGACAATAAAATTTTTAATCATTGTCAATTCGGGTTTCGAAGGGACAAATCAACAGTCCCAGCTGTAGACAAACTAGTTCGTGAAATTATTTCTTCCTTTGAGACCAAGTCATATGCCCAGGCCACGTTCTGTGATCTTAGCAAGGCATTTGATTGTGTTGATCCAAATGACCTAATAAAAAAATTAAATTACTATGGAATGACAGGCTCTGCTCTAAAGCTCATAAAATCTGACTTATCCAATCGAAGACAAAGGGTTTACACTGATGGTCTCTGGTCTCAAGAAATATCAATAAATGTGGGTGTGCCCCAGGATTCGGTCCTGGGTCCACTTTTGTTTTTAATATGCATTAATGATCTCCCAAATTCAGTTAATTCCTCAACTATTCTTTATGCAGATGATAGAACCTTTTTCCACAGTAATAATGATTTTGAACAGCTAAATTTATTATAAAAAAATACCCTCACCACATCATCGGACTGGTTCAAAGCAAATGGGTTTCTCTTAAATGAAAGTAAAACACAGAATGTTGTTTTCAGCCTAAGACCCCTCCCTAATAGCGGGACTGATATCAATATCGCAGTTAATTCGGTGAAATTTGTTGGCATAAAAATAGACAGTACTCTTACCTGGGGATCTCACATTGATTATATAACACCAAAACTATCAAGAACAATATTTCTCCTAAGACGCCTGGTTCATTGCTTGGAAACAAATTCTGTTAGAACTATTTTGCCTACTTTCAATCAATAACTAGGTGTACAATGCAGTTGTCTGCTTGCAATATTGAGCGGAGCCAGCATATTCAATATCAATGATTTTTTTTGCATTTTAAATAGAATGCCTATTTGCAGAGGTATCCAAAGTCAATCATAAGTCAGGATTAAGTGAATGAATCGTCTACTTGCAGGAACCGTATTCTATGTTTCATCTAGTTCTCATAAATTAAATGTCTACTTGCAGTATCCAATGCCAATGATATATTTGGTTCGCATAAATGGAATGCCTATTTACAGATTCTAAAGTCAATAGTACGTATGGTTCACGTAGACGGATTGTTTACTTGTAGTATCCAAACCCAATGGTACATGTAAATGAATAGTCTACTTGCAGTATCCTCAATAAATCAATGGTCCATTTATTTTGTTCACATAAATAAAATGCCTAATTGCAGTATCCGAAGTCAATGGTAGGCTTAGGCCTACTTCTGCTTCACTTATATGGGATGTCTATGTGCAGTATTCAAAGTCAATGATACGTCGGGTTCAAGTCAACGAATTGTGTTATATTTGGTTCACATTAGTGGAATTCCTATTTGTAGACTGCAAATAGGAATTGAACATGTTCCAATCAGATAGATATTCAAAGTCTACATTAATTGCACGTCTTGCTCACATAAAATGCTGTAAGTTATTTACAGATTCCAAACGCATAAACGCAATATGGTGCATCAGCCTAATTCCGGCAACCCTTATTATTGGTTTAAGTCCTGTGGTCCGAATATTACCATTTCAGATTTATACCTTCCCATATGGTTGGTTACATGACTGTGCCAAATTTCCTGCAGATCGCTTAAGCCTGTCAGGTGGAGCCTGACCTGTATTTGTAAAACAAAGGCAGTGAGTGTAGTATAAGAGCTTCGCTTCACTCCGCTCAATAATTTCGATACTGCAAATGAATCATGGTAGGCCTAAGCAATACCTGTATTATTAAAAGGCAATAACGATTATTATTATATTATTATTACCCATTGTATGTAGAATTTGCTTTTCTTTATTTTTTTTCAATGTCTTCTTTCTTCATTATTAAAAAAAAGAATCACTTATTTGTACAGAAGACTTATTTGCATTGAACATTCATAAAACTCACCAATTCAATTACCTCAATAACTGTTTACCAGTATTATTGTTGTGAGGGATTGGGGTTAGCCTCACTTAGTATAGGCCTATAACTTAGGTCTAGTTTTATTTTAGCAGTTAAAAGTAAGAAATTGTCGTCAACCACTTTCAAAATTTCCCTATTGTGCAATAAAATTTATCAATACAACTATTTTATTGTCTAAGTTACACCATTTAGTCTTAAACCTTACCTGTAAACCACGTGGTTGTGATTTCATTTCGTAAAACGATTTTGTATTTTTAGCTACAAGAACATTTTTTACAAAGTTTCTTGCAAATCAAGGGCGGTGTGATTTTTGTTGGTATAATTATGTTGTAGTGTTTTTTTAATGACCTCGTTTTATCTTCTCCTTCTCCAAGCAACATAAACTTAGGCCTAATTAGTTAACTATTCATTGTTGTTAAAAAGAACAGAACCATTTTACAATTAAATATAAACGGCATGGAGTTTAATCACTCAATATAGAACTGATTGTTAATCATTTCGTATTACATACAATATACTATAATATGCTCTTTAGTATTATCCAATTTTTTCTTTTGTACTGTATTTATCATGTGGTAGATTTGTTGACTAATGTTGAGGCTCTTGTTTACTTTTTAGTGTTTACTCGCAAATAATGACATGGCGACCAATTAACCCATAAGGCCCATGTTAAATTTCCAAAAGTTTGCATTCATGTAGGGAAAAGTCCTATGGTCCGATTTGTACCGTTTCAGATTTATACCTTCCCATGGTTGGTTACTATGACTGTGTTAAATTTCATGCAGATCGCTTCAGCCGTTCAGGAGGAGTATTTGTAATAAAAAAGCAGGAGTGTAGTATAAGAGCTTCGCTCGCTTCGCTCGCTTCGCTCGCTCCGCTCAATTAGATATGGATTAATTCTATGGGGTAACTGCAATAGAGTGGATGAAATCTTAATTCTCCAAAAAAGAGCCGTTAGGGTTATCGCTGATTCTGAACTTGATGAACATTGTAAACCTCTTTTTGTTTCAATGAAAATTCCTACTATTATTAATCTGTATATCTTTGATTTAACTGCATATGTAATAGATAACACACAAATACTAAAATTCCATGAACACAGATATAATACTAGAAATAAAAATCATACTTCCATTGACTACCACAGGCTCTCAAAATCTATAAACAGCCATGTTGTTGTAGCTCCAAAGGTTTACAATAAACTCATTGGCCTTATCTCAAAATATGATGTCAAACAATTCAAGAGAAAGTTTTATAACTGGTTATTAATAAACCCACTTTATTCACTTAATGAGTTTTTTTCTTGCCAAATTGCTTTCTAGATCGTTCTAAACATTTAAATACAAATCCCCACACTCTATTAATTAATAGTCTCTATAAATTATTCTTCACATTAAAACAATTATTGAAAACTAATCCTCTCTTTTTTATTAAGATATGATGTTATCAGAAATTATTTTATATTTTATCTGTTATTGATGTTCCAGGCCAGCTTGAAGGAGAAATTGTTTGTTTAGTTGTTTTGTTCTATATATTATATAATTTAAGTTTAATTTTATATTCACATCTACTTTAACTTGCTTCATGACAATTTGTAAAATGCAATCTGACCTATCCTATTGTACTTTATTGTACCGAATGGAAATAAATATATTTGATTTGATTTGAGTTACTTTGATGATTATATATATCAATAAGTGCTGCGTGCTGTAATAAATGCTTTTTATTATCAAAATAAGTAATGAATTATTAATTTTTGATAATACATGGGTCATTGAATACCATAATGTTATGTAGTTTCCTATTTTTAACCTACAAATAATAATAATTGATAGTTAATTCTGGAAAATGAAAAATAGTGAATGCATTCATAACCCTGCTGTCAAAACAGCAACGCGGGTGTAAGGGTTTATTGTTTCAGAGGCTAGGGTGTTTCAAGGACAAAGTGCTGGGCCTCCCGGCTCAGGGGGTGAGAGACTGAGAGAGAAGAGGGGGAGGGAACTGGTTTTGGCTATTTATTGATTAGTTCACCGACCCTTCTAGACAACAAAACTGAGTGACAGTGACAGTGTTAAATCGCTGTTCTGTATTTCATTTCTTGTATACTTTGTGTGTTATTCTATTAATTTAGTGTTTTGGTCTATTTCCTCCTAATCCCTTGCAAATTGTATTATCAATGCTAAATAATTGTGGTAAATTCAAATTACCAATATTTTTGATTATTCAAATCTCCTACACAAAAAGAAAACCTGGCTATTGTAATTCCCGTACCCAGCCATTTGAGAAGTGTGGAAGTCGTCTAAATATAGCTCAAAGTCTCACCCTTCCCTTCCCCCCCAACCCCCAACTCAATGTTACTCGAGGTTATTGCACAATTCCTCCCTCCCTTCTATTGTTTTGCCTTTTAAACATAAATTTATTGCTTACAACAGTTCAGTAGTGGAATTTTCTATTGTGAAACAGTAGGCCTACTTTAAAACAAAATCACTACCGATCATGTCATTCTATTCTGTGTCAAGTCAGTATACCATTGCCAGTCAGTCGCCGGCGACTGCTTTGAGTTGACCTATTCTGTCGTTACAGCACTGACAGCTATAAAAATAGGTTAGGACAACTACCTCTTGCTTATTTCTATACTTGTATTACTGTAGAATCTACAGTAATACAAATTATTCATCATTTTATGTAAACACAAGTTACATTTCAACAAATATTGATTATTTACAATTTTAAACCAAACTGGCGAGTTCAAAGATAAGCTCGAATTTCAAGGCCGTACTCTACTGGCTGGAACTTGAAATCTCAAATACTTGCCCCGTTTTGTGTTAATAGTATAAAAAAATCAGATCCATTAAAACCGGATCCAGCCCAAGATCCGATTTTTTGTGGATCCGATCGGGTGTCGGTTCTAGCTCAGATCCGGTGGATCTGGTAGTCCGATATCCGGATCCGACCATCACTACTTTAAACAATACAAAATAGCGGTTACCTCCAAGAGAAGTGACCTCCATAGGTCCGCAGACATCTGTACTGATCACTTCAACCACCACCTCAGGACAAGTTGGACGAGAATGAAATGGACCACGATGAGATTTACCAAGAACACATCCATTACACAGACCCATGTCTCCAGTCACATTAATTCCATTCATCTTAAAAACTTGTTTAACATGGCGTTGATTCTGATGACCTAGCCGTTCGTGCCATAGCTGTAAAGAATCTTTCTTACATGCAAGTTGTACAGTGGGTTGCATAGGACAAATAGCACGCATGTTAAGAAAATATAAATCCCCATGCAAACGTCCAGCCAGTGTAACAATACCATTGAGGGTAAATTTACATCCAAGATTCTCAGCAGAAAAAACATGGTTCTTCTTCGCTGCCTTGCTGACTGACAACAGATGAGCTCTAGAATTAGGTACATACAAAACATTTTCTACAGTCCAGTCGTTTGAATTAGCTCCTTACCAACTTTAGTTTCAACAACAATGAACCCAGATCCCTTGGCATAACACTTTTTATCAGAAGCATTATCACTGAAGCCAGACATAACTTGTGGTTCTGAAAATTGTAAATACCCTGTAAAATAATCTTTACACCACGTTACATGATGAGTAGCACCACAATCCGCAATCCAAACATCCCGATTTGCAAAAGTTAACTCATTCCCGCTCATAAACTATGTTTTGCAGACACATCCTTCTTGTTATCAGATGTAAATCCTGTAGACTTCTTTTTAAGTGGACAATCAGGAACCTTATGCCCTTTTTGTTTACACTTAAAACAAAATATCTTAGTAACCTGCTTTTGATTCTGATTGATTCTGGGTTTTGAAACAAATAAAGCAGTTTAAGTAACTCCACGTTATCACGCTGCTCTATAGTACGAAGCTTTTCAACTACTACTAGGTAGTGTTCTAATTGTTCTATTCTTAGATGGCATAGCTTCCCATACATTTCTGAATTCACGAAAGCTTGGCCCCAAAGTAGATAAAATTCTTGCAATTAAAACTCTATCACTAAGCTTTGATTCCTTTTGTTTCTCAAGTGCATCATTTAAATCGGCAAAATGTTTTTGAAGCTTTGCAATATGGGTAGCTATGTCCTCATTAGGATCCCAATCCCACCTAAAGAACTCTTCTAGCAAACGATCTAGCCTTTGTTCACTAGACTGTTCTTACACAGATATTAAACAATCCCAAACTTCTTTAGAAGTCGAGCAAGTCAAAACCAGTGTAGATGGTTCATCGCCTAGAGATGACATCAGTTATAACATAGCAGAAGCATCTTTTCTGTCCCAATCTGCAATAGCATTTTGCTCAGATCCAGAAATGTTATTAATATGTCTTACTTCATATCCAATTTTGAAATTTAACAAGCCTTGTTGTCTTAACAACAACTGGATAAGCATCTTCCATTTAGTCCAATTACTTGCACCCAAAAGTTTCTCTATACATATCTTTTCATTAGAAGTGGCCATAATGTCTAACCAATTTTATACTTGCTCCAAGAAAAAAAATTCAACAGTTACAATGGCAAAACAATGAAGAAATAGTAGTTTACGCAACGATTGTGTAAAGATAGTGTTAACGACACGAGTAGAAAATTTAAGGTACAAGCCTTGGCGAGTGCCTTAAAAACTTCTACGAGTGTCGTTAACACTATTTACGCGAGTTGCGTACATTACTTTACCTACGACGGTGTTTTAATTACTAAAAATCACTACTCATAACTTCTAAGAGAGGTTATGTTTTTGTTTATAAGCTCTCATTGCCACTGACAGTGATGCAACGAAACATTGTATCAAACACTAATTGCACCAATCATCAATTAAATTGGCCTGAACAGCAGATTAGTTGAATTTCGAATCATTACAATTTTGCTTCTCCTCTCTCAATCCTTGAACCTCATTGTCCGTTACCCGTGTTGTTATGAGTAAAACTCTGTTATGAATGTAAACAATGCTGTTATGAGATACTTTTCAATTCTAGGAACTGTACTGAAACGGCTACTTTAAAAAACGGTCGTAGGTAAAAATATTATATAGCCTCTTTAAAAGTAATTAAAAAAATACCTTGTTTGTAGGATAGCCCATAACCTATTGATACGTACTTGTACGCATTCTTTATGTAAGTGACTTATAAGAATAAACTTTTAAATTAATGAGAAACAAATATATTAAAGAAAGGAATCCACACTTTTATTTAGATCACACAAACATAAACATGAACACATCTAAAAAAAAAAGTAAAACATATGATATTGAAACAATGTACATTTAAACAGTTCAGAGGAAAAATTGTCAATGTTCCAATACCTTTGTAAATACTTCATCTTCTTTCTCTGTCCAGATCCATTTAGATCTGTTGCTAGTAAGTTGATGTAACCTTGAGCACAGCGCATACAACCTAGGGATAAACCTTTCATAATAGTTTATAGATCCTAAAAAAGACCTAAGCTGTTTGACATTTGTAGGTTTAGGTGCTTTTTGTATTGCTTCAATCTTCTCTTTTGTTGGATGGATACCCTGTTCATCGATAATGTGTCCAAGATAGGTGACTGAATTCTGCATGAATCTACATTTTTCTTTCTTCGCTTTTAGCCCTGCGTTACTCATTCATTTTGATACCTCCTTTAAGTTCATGAGGTGTTCTTCTTTGTTTCGGCCCATAATGATTACATCATCTAGAAGTACCCCCACTTGTGGTATGCCTTCAAGGAGCCTCTCCATGTATTCCTGAAAGATACCTGGGCTGGAGGTTATACCAAATAGCAGTCTCTTGTATCTATAGTACCCAACGTGCGTGAATAATATTACCAGATATTTTATGTCTTCCTCCGATACTTCCATTTGGAGATATGCATCTCTCAAGTCGACAACTGAATACTGCTTCCCTCGAGATACTTTATTCGTCAGCTCCTCGAAAGTTGGCAAAAGTGTTGTATGGGTAACGATGTTTGGGTTTAAGGCTACCCAAAAATCTCCACGTATTCTAATTGTGCCATTTTCCTTCCCAACATTTACTGTTAGTGTTGCCCATTCGATAGGAGTTTTGGAATGGTCTACCTTTTCTATAACACCATCACTTACCAGTCTGTTTAGTTCTTGCTCAACACTACTTCTTAGTGGAAAAGGCACTCTGCGAGCAGGAAAACACCTAGGCTCTGAGTCACTCTTAACATGTATCTTCGCCTGATAGCCTTTAATTGTTCCCAATTCTTTCTTAAATACATCACTAAACTCTGAAATAACTTGGTTAATTTCCTCTTCGGTTACTATAGAAGCATTTTCATCCTTATTGGTGTTATCCAACTTACAAATCGTAACACTAGATGGTAATTTCATGTTGAAGGCGAGCATCCATGGTAATCCAAACAAAGGAGATTCGTTTCCATTTACCACAGCACCCTTAAGTTTCCTAATGTGTCCATCAATTTTAACATTAACTTCACACTTTCCTAAAACATCCGTCTTCATAAGCGACAAATTTTGTTTTACATGCCCTCAAATTTGGTGATCCAATTTGTTTCCACAGGGGCGCATCAATCATTGATGCTCTAGCTCCTGAATCAAACTTGGTTGTTGGTACTTCATTTGGGGTAACATTAATTTGTGCTCTTGGGATCTTCCTATTAGGTTTAAGTTCAGAAATTCCTAACTGTACCTCTTCTTCTTCTTTAGATTTTATGTCTGTGTCGTTGATGTGGTTCAAATAGGCCTTTTTTGAACGACAATGTCGCGGAAAATGACCCATCTTTGCACAGAAGTGAGATTGTTTTGTCTTTTTGGTTCTACATTGCCGTGAGAAATGACCTTGCTTTCCACATGAAAAACACTTAGAATTTTGAGCTGGACAAAATTCTCCACCGTGTACTAGTCTACACTGATTACAATCTTCTGTAGAATGGCTGTATGTTTCTTTTGCCAAAGATCTATTTTTCTTATCATAGTTATGTAACTTGTTAACTAGGAGTACGCTCCGAAGTCGCGTATGAGAATGAACGAAGACAATTTCATACATACAAATATGTTATTTAACAGTAGATCAACCACATTCATATCAGTTGATCAGCTGCTCAAGAAGTTTTAACTTAATTAAGGCACTTATCAAATCCATAATACTATAGATGAAACAAACTCCCTAAGGGAGTATGTTAAATCTACAGTATGACAATACTTTTTCACCAAAGCAGTTTCTTTACTGCACTTTGGGCTTGTGTCATTAAAGCAGCTAGGACCAGGAATCAGGGAGATGGTTTATGCATGGAAACTTTGGTCCAAGGTCATAAGACAGGTTTGAGAAAATCCACTAAAAGAACGGGTAAATCTTTCCAAATTCCGTGATGTATAATCAAAGAATGTATTTCAATTTATTACTAAAACCAGCAATATTGCTAGAAAATGCTAAGCAATATAGGTTTGTCAATCTAATAAATAAAATCTCCAACAATTATTATTTGTGATGATTCATTGCTGTAATGTACAGCAGTGTGTAAGAACATCTCTCACATGACCCATAAGAAGAATTACAATCATATCACAATACATGAGAATTTAAAACTTGTGTGGCGAGGTGGAGGAGAAAACACTATTTTGAACCAGCAGAAACTGCTGATTTTGTTGTGCGAGTGATAAAACAAATGTTTTAAAGTTTTAAAACTTCATATTTAGATTCATATTTTAAGTCATTATCATAATAGTTTTAAATGCAAAATTACTATGAAGGAGTAAATATTTTCTAAATATCAAGTATTTTTTTCCCTCCTACAACTTCACACACAATTGGAGAGTACTGTCAAATGTTCGACTCTCTAGAGGACGAGATCCTAAACATCGATGGTGAGGTGACTGTTTGGAGGGATTTTAATGCTAGTGTGGTGGAATGTGAAACAAACACAGGAAGGCGGTATGTTTTAGAGAGGGCAGCCAGGCTAGCTCTCTATATCCTAAACACAGGTGACGTTTCCAACATCCGTCACCCCCGGCATGGAAAGATGGTCCCTGACATCTCTCTGGCATCTGAAGCCCTAGCCCACCGGTCACTGATAGGAGAGTCTCTGAGGACTACTCTGCAAGCGACTTATCTGGCAATTTTCTTCAAGGATATTCCTGAACTTTCCTGAGCTGGGCAAATACACAATATGCCAGCTCAGTTCATCCATCTCAATGTATCTCAGTTGTCTTTGCCAGGGCACATTTCAGGGTTACATAAAAAATTAGCCTGTTGGGGACATTGGAAGTGCCTAATTTCAAGCTACGTTGACAATGCGTTCCACCATCTCCGGCATTTGATCGTTCCATGCCTAGGATTTTTGCCACCGCAGAAAGAAGCCAGTTAACTGGTGGAAACCCAAGATTGTAGAACCCTGGAGAATATGCCTTGAGCTCCAACGAGCAGCGCACCATGCCAGAAACTGGCCTGAAGCTAGATCGGCAGAGCTCAAGGCCGCAATTCAAGATCCCCATATAGTGCTATCAACTGGAGTAACGTCAGGTGCTGGAAGCAACTGTCAAAGCATCCAGAACAATTCTTGAGTGATGGGCTACAAGATTGTAACCCAAATGATAGGGACTTGATCACCAACTACAGTCATGGAACCTGTCACCGTTGCTACTGTCATTGAAGCGTTATTTCCAAAGCATCCACTGCTACCAGCGAGGGAATTTGGAGATTAGGGCGCGTTACCAGCCTTTCGGGAAGAGGGACTTTCCTCCGCTGTCCCATTCCTTAGAAGAGCACCTAGCCCTGATGGCATTCCTGCATAATTTCTACAGCTTGTTGGTGTTCATTAGACTGTTACTTGAGATACAAGTCGCTAACTAATACCTGAAGAATTCAGTACTCAATACAGAACTTGTAGTCATGGATTCTGCTATGCTGTAAGTTAGTTGAAACCAATCTTAAAACTTAAAGTGTGGCCTATCTTTACATTCTAAGTGGTATTGAACTTGGATTTAAATGCAATAATGTCTTGTACATTTTTATTTGGTTGCTTGTTTTTATGAATATTAACTTTAAAATAACCTTTAGAGAGTCCCCATTTTCAAGTTTTACATCGAATGAAAGTTGTTTTTTTTTTATCTGGGACTCTTTTATCTCAAACATTCAGTAAATACCAATTTTCATTAAAAATTACCTCCACCGCAGCAAACCTGCCGACTAAGCGAATTTCTACTTGCCTTATTTGATTTTCACTTCTTATTTGATTTTTGATTGCCTTATTGATATTATATATAATGTATTTTAATAACATTAGGTTTATCGAGTACCTAGGTTTGCTAATACAAGGAGGGTAATAATAAAGTGTAATTTTTGGTAAAATACTTAATAGCTTAGAATAACAAAAAAAAATATATATAACAGGGGAATTTCTTTTAAAATATTTTCTTTTTTCTTTTTTAAATAACCGTACGAAAACATCTCAATGTATTAAGTTTCTTCTGTTTTAAGCTGTTCAAAATGGTTTAGAGAGAAAATATTTAATTTTTATATAGTCCAAAATGAGAAAAACCAAATTTTACCCATAAATCTGTGTTCCCGTAGTTCGATCATGCTCCTGTGCTAACTCGTCCAAACAGGTTTGTATGACATTTCATTGAAATTGGATGGTTTTTACTCGAGTTATCGTGCTTACGGACACAAACACACACACACACACACACACACACATATATATATATTTATATATAAGTCTGAACAGATGGTGTTTTTGGCCACTGGAACATCAAAATTAAATATTAAAGTTGTTTCAGGTCTAGGCCTTACCCAGACCTGAGACAGTAATAGCTTATTCTCTATATATGAGTAATTCACTAAATAGTAGCTAAGAAACCAAACTAAAGAGTCATAGGCCTACAACTATCTATATATTAATAGTTTTAAATAATCCATAAACTTAAAACAAAAAGGGATTTCATGTCACAACCCTTTTCCAGCCTATCAAATTTAAAACTTAGGTAAGTCTCGGATTTTTAATAGTTAGGTGTCATTTTAATGCTAATGATTGCAAATAGTAATTTTTCATAAAGAAATCTTTATTTTTTTCCATACAACATACAAACACAAAGATACATTTACAAAAAAAAAAAAAAAAAAAAAAAACAATAACCATCTTAGGTTTAAATATACACTTTCTTAATTTCCTTTAGGGCTTTACCCCCTCTAAGTTTAATTTATTTCTAGAGTCCATCCAAAGATCCTCGATCTTAAGGTCAGCATATCTGGTATGCTGAGAAACTTTCTTTATTAAGATTGATATGTGAATTGTTATTTACAGTGGCGGTTCTAGGGGCCTTGTTATGGAGGGCTACCAGGGTGTTCCTCACCAGTAGGGGTCTAAGAGCTGTCCCCTGGACAGTTTGCTATTTTTTACGTCACATTTAAGGTCTATAAACTATGTACAAACACAACCGTTACGTATTTACGACAAAAATTAACTTATGTTTGAATTTATACTTCCAGGTCCAATATAAAAACTCCCGTGAGTGGCTTCAGCCTCTGTGCCCCCCCCCCCCCTTTGAATCGCCACTGATTTTAACAGCTGTAATTTAACAGCTGTAACTTTAGGTGAATGTTTAGCCACAGTCAGAATGTAAACAAAAGACTAAGCAGTTTACTTGGTCTGTGGATATGATGATTAGTGGCATCATATAATAGTTGGCTAAACTTGTTTTTTTTTCTTTGCTGCATCACTGGTTCATGGTCTGTGAGTAGGTATTGTGAACCAAAAGACACCAGCTCTAGATGTGTAATATTAAATGTATACCTTGGTTTGTGACAAAGACCGCAGCGTTGCATACGAGGTAAGTTCGGAAAGTAAGATTCCCCTACTCCCTGGGGGAGCATTGCGATCGCATGTTAGCGCATGCGCAGTAGTTACTCTGAGTCTTCCGAAAGGAAATGACGCCATTTGGAACTCGCTTTTTTTGTCGTACACTTCGTAACGCTTGTTCGTAATGCCTGTGTTGATTGAAAATCCAGCCGATTGTGAAATTCGATCAGTGATTTGTTTTTTTTAATACTGTACAAAAAGTTATATAGCAATTGACATTTACCGACAAATCTATTATGGGGACAATGTAATGAGTAATTCAATGGTGAGAAGATGTGTTTGACAGTTCAAAGAGGAGCAAGATACAGTGCATGATGAGGAACAAAGTGGACGTCCATCTGTGGTAAACAATGAAATGATTAGTGCAATTAGTCAATGTGAGATTAAAGAAAACTTTAATTTTACAATATGAGCTCTTGCACGTAAATTTCCTCAAGTTTCAAGAATTGTAATTTACGAGATTGTTACTGAAAAAATTTGACTTTTATAAACTTTGCTCACGTTGGGTGCCTAACATCCTTTCTGAACTGGGCAAAAACCACTAAATGGGCAGTGCACTTAATTTCTTGACTCATTATGACGAGAATGGTTATACATTTTCATTGCAGATAGTCATGGGAGACAAATCTTATTATGGGTTGCTTATGATACCTCTGAAACCAAGCATCAATCAATGGAATAGGGGCACACTAACTTACGTTTTTTGCAAAAATCAAACCAAAGTAATTCTTGCTATCTCAAAAGGTCATGCGCACAGTTTTCTGGGACAGAAAAGGATTTGGCTTACTGATTTTTTGCCAGGAGGCCAAACAATCAATAAAGATGTTTATTGCGAGACACTCAGGAAATTGCGTCGCGCAATACAGAATAAGATCCAAGGAATGCTTACGAAAGGAGTGGTTTTCTTTCATGACAATGCTTGATCACACACAGCAAATATGACGAAGCCACTTCTTTAGATTAAAAGATAATCAGATTACCAAAGCACTATAGACAATTATTTTATGATGCTTGCTGTAAGCATGAAACCACTAAGTGTCTCACAGAGTACCTAGAATATATTATCGCATGAAATGTTTGTTCGATATAAATATTGATTCAAAATATTTCATTCAACGTTATATCAATTTTCCGTTGTTATTATGGGTATATCTAAGAAAGCCCTACTACTACCGGTATTATCTATGGTACCGGTACTATGCTATTAGTAATAAGTATTAGCTTAGGTAATGGTAGGCCTAACTTAATAGGTGACACTTTACTTTAGTAATAGTATCCTATTATCCCATGCGTTAAATACCCACCACAACCACTATGCTATGTAAAGGTAAATTGCCAAGATATTTTATTCCTTAATTGCTTAATATAGGCCTAACGGTAACTTAAGTTGGGAATTTCTTTTACCTTAGTTAGGCCTTAAATGTGTGACCTGTGGGCTAGGAAAGGTCACAAGTTAAGTATGAAATATTTTTAAATTGTTGCTTAGCCTACCTAAGGCATATTATGTTAGAAGCATAATTAATTTAACATCTAGGTCCTACCATTTAAATTCTACAATTCAAGATGGCCTTGGCGTACGCAATATCATAGACTTAACACATTCGCTACTGAGCGTCACATATATGCGACGCCGCGGTCATTGCCACAGACTGAGGTATACATTTGAATCTTACACATAGACCGGCTGTTACTTGGATAACAGTACACACAGACCATGGGCGAAAACCTGTAAACCAGTGATCATTTACATTGTAATACGCTACAATCTTGTTTGTAAATAAATTATTCTTGTTTTTTGTATTTTTTATAACCTTTTGTAATGTCGCATATTTGCGACGCTCGGTCTACAGCGAAGACAATAGTGAAAATTATCATAATTATTCTTGAAATAGACTAAACGTCGCATATATGCGACAGTTCATTTTTTGTGTTTTATGGTGAAAGTAACAAAAAAAACAGATTATTCAAGAACAGTTTATAACTGAACAAATATAAAAGCTACATAGGATGTTGCAGCATACATACTGCATACGTACATACAGTGATGCAGAAAAGTAAAGACCAGTTTTTCCAACTATTATATGACATCACCAATCATCATATCCACAGACCAAGCGACGCAGTTGTACGTCAGACATCTCTGTAGACCACTGCAGGGAATTCAGTGCCTTTAAATAGACCACTACAAAGATATAAGCGTTTTAATAACATTAGAACCCCGACGCAAATATGCGTCGGCAGTCTATTTTATTGTGCCTAGCCGTCGCATATATGCGACTGCAGTCTATGGGTGGTAACCGGCCGTCGCATATGTGCGTCGCTGGTCCATGTGAATGGAAAATTTCGTACTATTGCAGTAGCGAACGTGTTAACTTCATTATGTTAACAATAGGCTATTATAAAAAAAAAAAACACTGCATTGGAGTTGCTTATTTGGATAAAGCCAAGCAAAAAATTGCCCACTTTGACTCATGGCTTATTTTCTCACTCTGTCAACCATTAGTATAAGCCTAGGCCTAACTCGGTGTAGGTAATATTAGAATCAAGCTTATTATGTACTTATTGGTGATGATACTTAAGCTAATTCAAAACAATTTCAAAACTACTTGTATGCCTAGGAGAACACTTCTGCAGAGAACCTGCAATATATTATCGATTTAAATATCAATACAGAGGGCCTATATCGATTTTGGTTCGGTTCGATAAAGCTATTGTTTCTACAATATATATTTTTGTTATTTAAAGAGGAATTGAGTTGTATTGATTTTAAACTCAACCAAAATCAAAATTTATTTTATGAAAGTTAAAAACAAAATAAACAATAACTATCATAATCCAACTTAAACCTTATTATTATAGGCTAACTTAAGTCAATTACCGCATACAGTTAGAAAATTTTTAATTTCTTCCGTTTTTAGTCTAATTTCTTCCGTTTTTAGTCGCTCAAATTTAAAATAATACCTCCCCCGCAGCAAACCTGCAGACTAAGCGAATTTCCATTTGCCTGATTGGTTATTCTCCGTAAGAATAATATAGAAATTTTAAATTTACGATTTTTTGTAACGGTAACCATTAGGCGAATAATAACGCTTCACTAAGAAATTACCGTAGCCTATTTGTTTTTTTAAGCTCAACAAAATAGTTTTTGAAAGAAGTTTTAAAATTTTGTGTTTGTAAGGTTAAATAGGGGAAAAACTTATTTTTACCTTAAGTATAAAAACCCCATAGTTCCCATAATCTGATATTGCTGGTTTGCGAACCCATTAGAATAAATTTAGGTTGACACGTTTACACCAAATTTCATCAAAATTGGATCATTTTTGCTTGTTATTGTTATAGGTTAGACCTAAGTAAGTTTAAGCACAGAAAAAATAGCCTACTACTATAACCCAGAATGCCAACCGCATGGTAAAAAGCGTCAAGTACTTTGAGAGAGCTTTGCCTGTCAATTCGTAGGCAGCGCCACCAGCGTTGCTATGCTGAGTGCATTGCAACGCTGGTGGCGCTGCCTACGAACTGACAGGCAAAGCTCTCTCAAAGTACTTAACGCTTTTTACCATGCGGTTGGCATTCTGGGTTATAGTAGGCTAGTATATTTTCTGTGGTTTAAGTTAAGTTAAGTTATTAAAATTCATCGAACCGAACCATAATCGATATATTATTAATTTGATAAAATATTGCAGGTTTTACCGGCACTGCACCCATGCCTAGGCCTACTAAATGAGAAATTCTGAGGTTAGGGCCTAACTGACTTTTAGAACAATCTGTCACATGAATCAATTTATAGATTCTGATTGAGCTATGAATGCTTCAAGCCTTAGGCTTTAGAACAGTAATTATGGAAACTTTACTGCAAACTGATAAGCCGGAGTTTCCTAAGTTAGGCACAGAAACGGAGTGCAATACATAGACTCCTCTTCATGTTGTATGTTGTTTTCTGAATCACTGATGTTAAAATTTAGAAACATTACCTTGATCGCCAAGTGATCCATGTTAGTCCAAAAATAGGATTACGCGCATTTCGACGTCAAAGTGTCATTGTCAAATCGTACAAAAACTTTCTAAACCATATGGTCACGTCACAGTCTTTCCGACACACACAAAAATCACATTACCGGTACAAAAATACATTTAAAAGTAGGCTTCTAACTAAGCTCGCATGCCGAGGCTCGACTGCCGAGCAACAAAAATACATTTAAAAGTAGGCCTAAGTTACTAACTAATTTGTGGTAATACGACAGATCTGCTCGCAAGCTGAGGCTTCCACAGATCTGTCGCCTTACCACAAATTAGTTAAGTTAGTAGGCCTAAGTTACTTTTAAGTGTATTTTGGTAGGCCTACCGGTATGTGTTTATTGTGTGTGTCGGAAAGACTGTGACCATATGGTTTAGAAAGTTTTTGTACGATTTTACAATGACGCTTGTCGTGTTGTGACGATGTCGAAACGTGCGTAATCCTGTTTTTGGACTTACGGTACATGGATCACTTGGCGATCAAGGTAAAGAAATGTAACCTTATATATAGACTCCTCTTGCCTTAGGTAGGCCTCTTACAGTCATTTAAGTTTAAGTTAATGTTAACTTAACGTTTACCTAGAAGTGCATCGTTGTTAGGTAATTATTAAGCGTTGCTAATCGCTTTTCCACACTCCGCGCCTAGAAAAACCAGGCTTCAGGCCACAGATAGGCTTACTTCTCCAAGTTTAAGTTTATAAGAAATTTATCTATTAACTTAGGCCTAGGTCCTTTTAACTTAAATTAAATAAGACTGTAGAAAAGGCCAAGGTAGGCTATTACCTTTGATTGCAGGCTCTAACTTGATAGGGAACACTCTGTCAGTTACACTTGATAACTTTTAGGCCTAATTTGTTAGTGTATCTAAGTTTACTTAGCTTATAATTAGGCCTAGGCCCTGCCGGATAACGTTAAGTTATATAGGCCTAGTTTCAAAATAACACTTGAAAGATCATATCTCAACAATGACGATTGATATTTTAAACACATAGGCCTAACCAGACACAGTAATTAATTAAAGTTACTTCCTTGCTTAGTCTAACCAATCAATGACCATGCCAGCCTAGATCTAGTGTTTTCCATTGACATGGGTGAACAAAATCGCAAGAAGGTTTACTAATCGAATCGATAGGTAGTTTCAATCAATAATAGCGTAGCCCAGTTAAGAAACTGTACCCCAAAAATCTTCCACTATTTTATATTACAACACCTAGCCAAGAACCAACAGAGAAAACACAACAAACAAAAGAAAACACAACCGAACAACCGAACCGACGACGACGACGTGGGACGTGACGACGATAAGAAAAAAGACACTATGTATGGTTAGAAAAAATGTCTCTTTAAGAAAAATCTGATTGGCATAGGCATTTAATAGTATGCTATAACAATAATATTGAAAATTAATAATATAAAAAGCTCAAGACAATGTTAACACCACTTATTTTTAGAAATCCATCATGCCACCCAAGTGATGAAGTTCGGCCCAAGGACTAAGGTCTTAATTCAAGCCTACTAAACAAACAACATAAACACATGTAAAAAGTTAAAACATGTAAATACCTAAAATATTGTTATCGATTATAATACATTTGAGTGGATATTTTTAAATCCCATATTTATTTCCTCAGATGAATATTTTTTTTTAATAATTATAATTTAAAGATTTATTATGCATATAAAACAATTGGCTAATATAATATACCTGCACTGTCTACTCCATGGATGAAAGAAATAATAGAATTCACTTCGGTCTCTTTGGTCTCTAGAATTCACAACAAAGTTGTTGGTCGTAAAATGTAAACAAAAAAAAAGAAGAAGAAGGTAGCTCCTAATGTTATTCTTATGGGGGAAAATTAAAATGGTTTTTTTAGGATTTTATAATTATTACTGAACAAATAATCTCCAATAACGAACTTAACCAAGATAATATGATAAAGAACCTTTGTGCAAAACATCAACTTCATATACGTAGTCATTCTCGAGTTTTTGGATTTACATGAGATGCATTTTACACCAGTATGAGAATTCACTTCGTTCATTCAATTACAGGCATAGCTTCTTCTAAAATATTCATTTCCCGCTTAGCTCTATCCATCGCTTCAACTAAATCTACCAACTCATTTAAAGTTAAACGTGAACCATCTTTATTTATGCCTTCTGGCCACCTTTGCCTGATTTCAACTTCAAACTGTGGAAAGTTAATACCACCAGCAAATCTATCCCTTACTCTTTCCTCAAAATACCTGTTGCATTTACAGTGGGAGGCCAAGTCTTTTAAACGTACGAAAAATTTGAAAAACTCTCATAATTTCCTCTCACACATTTTTCAAAGTATAGTCTCGCTGCAAAGATTGTTTTACTAGGTTTATAATTATAAACACACCGAAATGTATCAAGCAGTTCAGTCATTGGTATGTCATAAATTTTCCTAGGTAAAAAAAGTTTGATAGGTCCATTTTGAGGGGTACAGGGCCAACATTATGACCTTCTGACCTCCTCAGTTTCATCACTGTCATCACCCGATCCCTTTGCCTTGCACATCAATTGGAAGTGAGCTTCATATTCAATTTTATTTTTCATCATAGGGTTCATCATAGGTAATTTTTCGCGCCGTGACCGTGAGTCATTTCGACGATCACACCAAGACCGCGGAATCATACCGACGATCGCGCCGTGCCCGCGGAATCATACCGACGATCGCGCCGTGCCCGCGGAGTCATACCGACAATCACGCCATGACCGCAAGTCATACCGACGATCACGCCGTGACTGCAGAATCATACCAACGATCGCGCTGTGCCAGCGGAGTTATACCGACGATCACGCCGTGACCGCGGAATCATACCGACGATCGCACCGTTCCGGCGGAATCATACCGACGATCGCACCGTTCCGGCGGAGTCATACCGATGATCAGGCCGTGCCAGCAGAGTTATACCGACGACCACGCCGTGACCGCGGAATCATACCGACGTTCACGCCGTGACCGCAAAATCATACCGATGATCTCACCGTTTCGGCAAAATCATACCGATGATCTCACCGTTCCGGCGGAATCATACCGACGATCGCACCGTTCTGGCGGAGTCATACCGATGATAATGCCGTGAACGCGAGTCATACCGACGAATACGCTGTGACCGTGGAGTCATTCCGTCGACGCGCCATGACCGCGAGTAATACCGACGATCACGCCGTGACAGCGGAGTCAAACCGATGATCACGTCTTGACCGCGAGTCATACCGACGATTACGCCGTGACCGTGGAGTCATACCGAAGGTCACACCATGACTGCGAATCATACCGACGATCACACCGTGACTGTGAATCATACCGACGATTGCGCCATGACTGCGAGTCACAAGTTTCTATACCTGTAAACTTTTACCCAATTTTTTTGTTTATATAGATCAGTGCCACAAATGGTAAAAATTGATTTTCTATGTCTTTTTAGGTAACTGCAATACTCAAGACTTGCTTTTTATGCACAGGAAAAAATCCCGCCCCGTCCCGTCCCGAAAATAGGAAGGCAATAATATTCCCGTCCCGTCCCGAACTAAAAATTCTATCCCGTCCATCTCTACTTTTAGCTTTTTAGTGCTATTAAACAATAAACATCATAGTACAAACTTGTTAACAGCTGAAAAGATTCTTTAATTCCTTTTAAATATGAATACTCATAAGGTTAGCGTGGGAAACTCCAGAGCAACTGGGGCGGAGCCAGAAAGGATTTTTGAGATAAGTATAGGCTTATAGGTTAAACGGGAATGTGAGGTATTATCATGCCAAATTTCAGCCCAATCCGACCAGTAGTTAATGCTCTTATTTCCTGTAAATATAGGATATTCGCTAAAATGGACAGGAAAGCCGTTTAGAGTGACACAACCCAATATTTACAGCCAAAGGACGCTTTATAGAACATTTTCACAAAGTCAAAGAATTGCTACGACTCATGTTAAGAGTTGTAAGGTTACAAGCAGTAACTTACTGGCATTGCTGGCTACAGGCATGAGCGCGTGGCGGATGCTGGTCTCCCAACTCTTGGCAAGATGAGCCCCCACCCCACTGTCTGGTGGAGGTAGCTGTATGTTGGGCACTGAGCGACCGTACAGTGGATCCTCTCCTACAAGGTACTGCACATTGCTGGTGTGGATCTCAAAACAGTGCATCACATCTGCAAATACAGTCACAGGCATACCTAACAAGGAAAACTACTAGTCCAGTAAGTATCATTTTTTAAGTAAGGGCAATTATTGCGTATAAATATATTCGCTTGTACGCCAGAACGTGGCTCTTCGCCACTTATTTGCATTATTTGTGAACATAATGGCACCATTTTCAGCTCTGTAGGTGACAAGTATGCTTCGCTGTGTGTTTTTAAAATCCATCAAATCTCCTGCTGCATGGAAGATAAGGTCAGTTATACATTGTTTTGGTTACAAGAAGCATATCCGTTGCTGAAATTCATCGCTAGATGACTTAAGTTTAAGACCCTAATGCAATGATAGCAGGGAAAGTGCAGAAGTAGGATAGGGAGTTTAAAAATGGCCATGAAAATGTTCATTTCAGAAAGACTTTTGTGGGTACCCAGAAACCAATATACCAAAGGAAAAAGGATTTCACGGCAATTTTTACACTCCATATCCATAACCCATTTCCCCACTTTGTCCTCACTCATTGCATTAAGGCCAAAGCCTTCAGTCATCTGGCGATAAATTTTGGTAGGCTATCAGATATGTTTCTTGTAACAAAAAAAACTTATCACCGACTCGTACGGGGCGGGACATTCGGTGTTCAAACAAATTGTACAAACACACAGCGCACATATCTGTTACAGAGCTGTAATTTGTGTCATTCGGTTCACAAATGGTGATGCCAGTAAGTGGGGAGGAGCCTTGTTGCGGTTTACAAGCGAACTTTTTGAAATTATAGGCAAAAACGTCCTTTAACCCTAGAGCTGGCACTAGTGTAACGCTGTACTGGCATAGGGATATTATTGATTATGTAATCATTTTTAAACCATCATAAAAATGAGAGATAGCAACATAACTATGGATTATCTATATAAATAAAATTATAGTTTTGTCTGTACATTGCTTAGAATCATGCAGTTTTTGGTTATTTTTATATTTCAGAGGCTAAGAAAGCCGAAGCGAGTCTTATCTCAATTTCTGCCTGTCTGTCTGTTTGTCTGTTTGTCCATTCTGTCATTCCGTCTGTGTCGCCAAAATGTAATTTTACGCGGCCTACTCCTAGAAAACTAGAGTACCGATCAAGGTTCTAATCAATTTTCTGTATTTACTGGATTGGTGAGAGTGTTTTTGGCTATAAAAACATGGCCTCGCTTCTTTGAAAACAAAATAACAAACCATTAAAAACCCAATTTTGTTTGATTTTTTTCAAATTTTCTCCCAATGTTTACTATTACAATGAAATAACGATCAGCTGTTTGGATTAGTTCTCACTTCTAGCTGTCACTGATATGTTTACATTAAAAGTTGTTTACAAATACCGCAACCATTTCCGATCAAGTTTTGTTAGCACATCCAAACCAAGTGAGATTTAAAACCTTGTGCCTTATTTAACCGGTTTAATTAATCGCAAGTGCAACGATTGTTCTTGAGTTTTGATAACCGGGGAAAATACCGTGAATCAGTGTTGTATTAGTGCTGGGAAACTTAAATTTTTTTAATCATCGTCACCAATAGCTTAAAAAAAAGGTTTCCACTCATTGACGGCGCTTCAAGGACAGTTGTGTAAAGTGCAAAGTAAAAAATCACAACTGCAGTGGGTGATCATTGATGTTGCTGCGATCTTGAAAGATCTTTCTAATTCGCTGTGATCATAACAGAGGTTTAACTCACAGATGTAGCTAAACTCGCAACTCGCTTTTCCAATGTGTCACTTTTGGTTTCTACTTACTTACATTTCGACAACGATGTCGGTACTTTTCCTACTTAGGAAGTGAAACTACAAACGTCCAAAACCCCAGATTTGTGCGTTTTTTTGTCACATTTCCTCCGAATGTTTGCTAGATATATGTACCGATTATTGTTTAGAGATTACGTAATCTTTTAAATAAGAAACCTTTGTTTGGATAAAGGTGGTTTCTTCAAACTGTCATTAATATGTTAACATTAAAAGTTGCTTACAAATAATGCTATTAATGGGAAACAACTTTGATTTTCGAAAACTTAAAAAAAAATTAAAACCAAGGTAGATTAATAACTTTGGTACTGCACCACATCAAGTGAAAGTTTATTTGAACAAACCATAGTGAGTTTTTAAAGCTTTACGTTGTTAACGTTACATGTTTCATGTTTTGTGGCCTGTGTATTTATTTATTTATATATTTGCCAACGGATTAACACCTATAATACAGTTTGATTAGAAGGTCAGTTTGAATTGGTCGTAAGTACTATAGTTCTTTTCTTAAATGTAAACGTTGGTATTTGGTAATACAACTTTTCCTTAGAACCGGTGGTAGCAGTAAGAATCATTTTTACGTACAAACACATCACTATTTACAACTATAGTTATCGTTAGTGCTGCACCTTATTTCTTATTAAATTTAATTGATGTCTTGCAATATAATTTTTTGCGTTTTCTCTCTGGACTCCACAATGTTAGTTTATGCTATGAAAATGATAAAACATTAGTGAAAGATTTTTTTTGCAAACCATCATGAATTTGTAAAGCTTGGCGTTGTTAACGTATAAATGTTTTGTGGGCTGTGTATTTATTTACTTATTTATATATTTGCCAACGTATTTACACCAATTTTATTGGCCTAAAATAAAATTATTACTAATTAAGGCCTAAAAAACGGTTATATCATAAAATTTGATGACACTATCAAAAGCTTCAAATAATTATTTTGTTTGTGTTGGTTAAAGCGTAGTAAAAACTCCCCTAATTCAATTCTGTATTTGTGTGTGTATGACTGTTGGTAACGCATTAATGTCCTTATTTCTCAGTGTTTCGTGGAAAAGACAAGAGCACCTTTGTTAATGAAAATTTCAACCCGAATACAGTTTGCAGTAGTGAGGTTGAGGTAGTATTTAAACTACTTTTAACCAGTGTGAAAAGTAACTTTCAATTACAGGCCTACCTTAGGGCTATGCCTCATAGATCTATAAGGCAATTCCTTTTATCATTAGATATCAAATATGCACTAACACGTTCGGGTGACATTTAATTGCGAAGCATTCGTTTTGGCTTGAAACTGTCAGATATTGTATTTGCGAAGGTTTATATGTATTCCTATACAGTAATAGAAGAAGTAAGAAGTATACAGTAAGAATGAAATTTCAGTTCACACATGTATCGATTTTAGAAATTAAAAAAAACCACTAGAAATTTAAAAAATAAAAAATCTTCTGGATGGGATGAAATTCCTATTGAATTAATTAAAAATGTCATAAGCCATATTGCAGAGCCTCTGTGTCTAGTAATCAAACAATGTTTTGATGAAGGAATTTTTCCCTATCAATTAATAAATGCTGAGCTGAAACCACTTTTCAAAAAAGGCTCAGTAATGGACCCTGATAACTATCGTCCTATTTCAATACACCCATCTTTGTCTAAAATCTTTGAAAAAATTGCTTACAACCAAATCTATTCATATTTCGAAAATTATGATTTAATTACCAATAAACAATATGGTTTTAGATCTGGGAAAACACTATATCTGCTGTCTCAGATTTCATAAATCAGGTTTTTGATGGCTTGGATGGGTCTCAGAGCACAGCTGCGGTGTTCTGTGATCTATCCAAGGCATTTGATTGTGTAAATTACAATATATTAATGAGTAAACTTAAATGTTATGAATTTTCTGATATGGCTCTGTCTTGGATGCATTCATATTTGACTAACAGACATCAAAGAACAATAATCGTAAAAAATGGTAAAAAATGTATTTGAGTAAAAATTTAAAAACGTTCGTTTTCAGGGAAAGCACTTTTAAAATTTGTTGTTCCATTTTTTGAAACTTTTACCATTTTTTAGCGAATTTCCCATATAGGGAATAAGCTATTACCGTAGTACTCATGGTAAGACCTGGATGCGGGACCGATTTTTTGTTTGTTTTGAGGTCCCTAGAGGCCAAAAACACCATCCGTTCAAATTCATATATATATATATATATATATATATTTATATATATATATGTGTCCGTCAGCACGATAACTCGAGCAAAAATGATCCGATTTTGATGAAATTTGGTACAAACGTGTAAACCTACGTCTATTCGAACGAGTTCGCGATCCAGCATGATCGGACCATGGGAACGGGTGTTTACGGGGGGTTTTATGGGGTAAAAATAGGTTTTTCCCAATTTTGACCCAAAAAACATAAAATTTAGTAATTAATTTCCAAACCATTTTGTAGAGCTTCAAAAAACAAATAATTTAGTATATTGAAGCGTTATTATGCGCCTAATGGTTACGGAGAAAATTCCAAAAAATTGTAAATTTAAAATTCCCATGTTATTCTTATGGAGAATGAGTAAACTGTTGTAGTTTGCTTGTTTATGAACATATTTTGATCAAATTTGGAAAATGTTTTTATTTCTTAATAACTATTAACATTTTACAAAAAAAAAAACAGTTTTACCCTCCCTGATGCAGCAAACCTAAGTACTTGTTAAACTAATTCTATTTAAATCGGGAATAAATGTTATATTTTTAAGTAGACATTTCAGTGTAAATCCAATCAGTCAAATGGAAATTCGCTTAGTCTGCAGGTTTGCTGCGGCGGGGGTATTTTATTTCATTGACATTTGAAGTTTCATAAAATGTCCATGGTAACGCAATATCTTTGGTGATTTTTTATTAATAGAGCATCTTTGATGGAAAGACACGAAATTTTGTCACGACCATCACGGACATAAAACTGAATATTAAAAATAGTTAATATTATATTTGGTCTTTCTAGAAAAAAATAAAAACACTCAACCCGAAAAATCATTGTTTTTATAGGGGTGTGCTTCTTTTGTGTATAAAACATTAAAATATGATGATATTTTAATTTTTGAAATTTTTATGATATAAATCATCAACGTGATGGTCAGGGACAAGCGGTAAGGTCGTGAATTGTCTGGAATAATCTGAATATTTCTAAACAATCCTTTCAATTATATTGTTAGTTATAATAAAAATATGTGTTTCAATTGAACTGAAGTGTTCAATTTAGAATGATATTTAAGTTATTGTCACGACCAAGCACAGTATAATCCATAAGGCTGGATGGGTCGTGAAAAAATCTGCGGCGGTCGTGAAACTTTGGTCGTGACATTACGTGTTATTTGGCTCTGTTCTGGCGGTAGCCCTGCACCTCATGTTCGAGGATACAAAGTGGACTTCTAGGTTAATGTAGCAATTGAAATATCATATCAACAAAAATTAACACCACGTCTATTTCATCAAATGACTACGTACGGTCATGGACACACCAAAATTACAAAAAACACAAACTTACCTTTATTAAACTTATAACTACTTCTTTCAACACAAAACGACTGGCAAAAAAAACTTGACGTACACCCCGAACTAGTCTCTAAAATGAACTGACGCAATCGACGCCAGGGTTGCCACTGTCGTGCTCCAAAGTTGAAAATTTTTCCCAAATGGTCGTGACGCCAAATCGAGGGACGGACTTATTTTGTCATGGTAGTCAGTTTGCAGTGACAATAAAATTATAATATGCTCCTTTTTTGTAAGTTTAATAACTATTAATGACATAAAAATATGGCTTTATATATTTTGGCATGAATAATTAGTCTAAAAACAGCGTGAAAGTTGGAAAATGTACCCTAGGGACACGTCATGGTCGTGAATTTCGAGACTTTAAAAATACGAAAAAAATACCTAGAACCTATTTAAAACCAAATAAATGTGTGTAACATGTTGCCCCTGACCCAAAAAATATTAAAACACATAATAATAAAGTACAAATCCAGTATCTACGAAGTAAAAGGCCAGGGACATGAAAACGTACGTTTTGAAATTTTCACTCATTTCACAGTGGCTTAACACTAAATGTGGGGTTCCTCAAGGGTCAATACTAGGCCCCTTGCTATTTTTAATATTTATTAATGACTTACTTCAAAATGTATCGTCTAACCTTATCTTATGCTGATGACACTAAAGCAATATTTAAATCAAATAGTTTGCAAAATCTTAAACAAGAAATCAGTCTTTCTATTCTTAATTTATCTAATTGGTTTACAGCCAACGGGCTAAAACTTAATAATTCTAAAACACAGGTGATGTTATTTCAAACAATTCAGAATAGGCAAAACTCCACTGTTGAATTATCGTATGATAATAATATTATATCCTTTACTGAAAATGAAAAATTTTTGGGTTTAGATATCTATAAGAATTTAACATGGAAAACACACATAAAAATGGTAGTTGGTAAATTAAATACGGCTTGCTTTCAAATGTATGTTTTGAGAAATGTAATAGATTTAAAAACTAAACTCACAGTGTACTATGCAATGTTCTTTTCTGTCTTGCAATACGGGATTGAATTATGGGGAGCAACTTCTTATTCTAAAGCAGTTTTCAAAATTCAGAAGAAATTTATAAGGATTTTATCATTTATGCCTAAAAGAACCTCATGCAGAGCTTTATTTGCTAAATATGAGATATTAACTTTGCCTTCACTTTATATATTTAAAATGATGGTAAATTTTAAAATTAATTATCAAATGTACAATGATAAACAAATCAGTCATCCGTATCTTACACGCTCAAAAAATTTTCAATATCCAAGACATCGCCTTTGTATATATGAAAGATCTCCTTATTATATGGGATTAAGGCTTTACAACAGTCTACCAACTAATTTCAAAGAAATTAACAGTATTTCAAAATTTAAAAATGATTTCAAACGATACCTTTTACAGAAAAATTATTATAAGATTTCCGATTATTTAAATGATAAGTAAATATATTTTAGTTTAAGCTATGTGGATTTCAGTTTTGTTATGTAACTTAGTGTTTAAGATCTCTGACAATATCACCTGTTTCCAGCTAACGCTGGATCTGTTAAATGTTTTTGTGATAATAAAGTAATATTTCATTTAATTTCATTTCAATAGTTTTGCCAGCATATCTTGGAAAATGCACACTAAATATGCCAACCAACTCCTGTTCTGAATATAAGGTTTCAACTTACTATAAGATTCCCGTACGTAGAACGGGCAAACAGCTAGTTATATATCATTTTGTTCAGAATAAGACAAAGAACAATAATATAGGTGGATTACATGGTTACCAAAAAAATTTTTTTTAGTTTTTCCGAATTGTAGGCATTATTAATTTTTTTATAAAATGTTTTTATATTCCGTCGTGTAGCTAAGTGCAGGTAAGACCAGGGTGTCTACTACATTCTGGATAAAAAATTCATGGACAATTCCCGTACATTTAAGGACACTTTGCCGTAACCTTTGTCGGTGTCATTAGGCCTACCGAATAATTTTCCTGATTTGTCAAACTGTATTAATCTTGTTATTCACTGTAGTTGTACCAGAGAAAAAAGTAAATAATAATAGATAAGAGTTAAAAATTACGAAATAGAAATTTATCGAAAGTAAACAAACATACGCCTACCTATACTTTAGGTAAAGCTTTTATAGTGTAACAGAGAAACGCAATCATTGTCTCCTGCGATAGCGACAAATATCTCCATCCATCACGTAAACTTCATAACATAGCTTATCCGATCCAGGCGGATTAATTTGGCATGATTCGCCCTGGCACAACGTTAGGATCTCGACTACTTTTGAAAAAAAAATCTTTAATGCATATTGTTACTCAATTCTTAGTACAAAATCAATGTACGGTAAGCGGCTATTAATAAGCAATAAGCACAGAGTAAGATTATTGTATTTTCATTTGTAAAGTTAATATCGACACATAGCTATCATTAGTTGTTTATCTTAGGCTCAATTACATTTTCTTAATATATTTTACAGCTCTTTCAAGAATCAAAATACCCAGGCCTAGACCTAATTATTTAGGAGGGCCTATATAAACTGAGTAACAAACAATGAGGTTATAATAGCAGCAAAGTTACTATCATCATTCTAGTTCATAAGATTTTGATTGCTTAAAGCATACAACTCAATAAATAAATATATGGGAAACAAAAAACATTGAAACCTGAATAGCCAACAATATAAGACAAAGATACAGAAAATGCAATGACATAATTTGAAACCAAGCAGGCCTACATAGTGATAAAACATTAATGCAAACAAAATGCTTGTGGTTTTGTCAATTGAAAGATAAAATGTCCATAAAAAAGGGGTTAACTTACATAATAAGACTGTAGATTATTTACATGTTTAATATGAAACCATAAACAGTTTTATGGCACTAGGCACTGGCCGCGGCAAATTGAATCTTCAAGCCGAAAGTACAAGTAAGAAGTTAAATTTAACAGCCATTATAAAGGTATTATTTTCAAGATAAAATAGGTTTGGGATCTAATAATAATTACCCTAGTAATAAAAAAAGAAGTTGTAAAGGAATAAAAGTGATACAACCTTTATGAGCTAGCTGCTGAGTCAACAGTTCTTGGAAGTTCTTGACTTGACACTTGATTGTCGTGATAAAATATTAATGGGTTTGAGATTGTTAATGGGATTTTTATTGCATAATTACTCTAGTAATAAATTATGAAAATGTAAACAAACATCTGATAAACCTTTTATGTGCTCCTAACCAACAATCGATCAATAAAATTATGGCCCATCAAAAATTTAAGGACTTTGTCTGGCATTTAAGGACAATTCCCGTACATTTCATGGCCAGTAAAAATTTAAGTACAATTCCCGGTTTTCCCGGATTTCCCGGTTGGTAGACACCCTGTAAGACTTATCATCATAAGGTAAATTGTAAAGTTGTAGTAAATTTTGTGTTGATTCCAAAAATAACTTATATAGTTTGTATAGCTTATTTTGTGTACCGTATTTTGTTTGATAGCCCTATTATTATGTTGATCGTACCCCCGCGCTAGTACCAAATAATCATCCAACCCAGGTCATGTACAAAACCGTACACCTTATACACTAATATATTACATACAATCACATGCAAAGGGCCTATATCTAAAATTTTATGAAATTAGCTAATGAATAAAAAAGTCATGCAAAAGGTTATTTATTTACTTACACACATAAATACAATGCCTCCAATAACATTATTCTGATTCGCTCGACATCACGCAATTCACTTGAACGATCTCTATAGTTCTTTTCCATATTCAAAAATAGTGCATATTACCCACTAACATGTTAATTCACTTTATTTAAATACTTACTACAAATAATAACACTAATAAACGCATAAAAATAAACAAAACACATCCAAACGTTGCCGATCGACACTGTTTACTGTTTATAGCGGCAGCGGCAGACGACGAAAACAATAACAAGCGATCGCGATCTTTTACATAGAGTTCAAATCACTCCAAAGAGGTATAAAAATTTTAAAAGTATTGTAAATAAGTACTATAACTCATGAATTTTCGTTTGATATGAGTTTTGAGGCGTTTTTAACGGATTTTCGGCCAAAAAAAATGCATAAACATTGACGCCTGCATTGGCGCCACACATCCAACGTTACATCCGGCATTGCCATTTTGGCCGAGGCCGTTCGCGCCGTATATCCGGCGTTTGCCGGCGCTAGGGTTAGTAAAAAAACCGCCCTAATATATTTTATACTTTCTTTTGTTGGTTTAAAAGTTTTAGCTACTACGGCACCGAATTGCCTAAAAGTTGACAATAAGTGCAAATACATTTTATACTAAATTATGAACAGTATGGTTGTAATATGGCGTGTAGTATGATAAAGTTATGGAAAAATTATAATATACCAGTACATACCTCCTTGTTGCATAGTGGCAGGTTCAACTGATAGAATTTCGGCCAAAGGAATCTCCTTATAGTATTTTGACCCCGAATCACTTTGGAATAATGTAATGCATTTTGAATCCAACCGCCAGTAGTGCCTCTTCCTCTGAAAAATAAAGTAAAAATTTGAAAATATTATTTGAAGAAAATGAGATAATTATTATTTTTTTGGTGAGCAGGAAAAAACATTAAGTAAACTGAGGGATCTGTTGGGCACTTAAAAATGGTTCAAAACTTGACTCCAAGACATAGCGAATAATGGAATACCCTTTAACCTTTCATTACTTTGTAGCTAAAAATTTGAAAATTTGCTTGTTTTATGCTTGTTTCTGAATATTCTTTATGTATAGGCCTATTAATTACCATTCTGTCTTTGGTGGTGAAATGAACCATCCACCCTTCCTTGAGCACCTTGGACCCTCTTCTCTTTGTGTGCTTGACTGACTGTACTATCCTCATCAGGGGAATGTTATTGCTAGGGGAAGAACTGTAAAACATATAAAAAAACACATTTCTAATAAGTACAAATTGTAATTTTCAGACCAGTCGGCAAAGTAAATTATACAGTATGTGCACTTTAGTCGTATTGGGTAAAAAATTTAATTTCAGGTACTGACTGAATACGACACATTTTTCATCTTTAACTTTTTAAACAGGTTAATAGCTTCCTAAGAATATCACAGACATCATATTATTTCAAACCTGTGATGGACATAAAAACAAAAATCTTTTGAGTTATCTTTATCTTGAATGGGGTGAACTTGATCCTTGAACTTGAGGTGATCTGTCCATAAAAGAGAGTTGGTTTCCCTGTATATGCAATAAGTTTGCAAATTGAAAAAGATAGGACAAGGATATCATTTTTGATTGTTTAAAACTATCCCTACAGCATTTAGTAATTATTACTATCAAGATTATTTATTAATCTTACAACCTCTTTCTGCAATCAGAGTGATGAGTAGAGGATGGGGCTCCCTCCCCCCGCCAATAATCAGGTTCGATAATCTTTTGCAAAGTTCTTGTATCAGGTTGAACAGGTAGGTCAATGGTAAAATTATCGATTAAATAGAAAGTTTCATCAATATGTTAAAATACTATAGAGATTTTTACTTTTTAAGTTACTGAAGTTCTTATTAGCGAATTTCCCCTATAGGGAATAAGCTATTACCATAGTACTCATGGTAAGACCTGGACCCAGGACCGATTTACTTTTTCGTTTTGAGGTCCCTAGAGACCAAAAACACCACCCGTTCAAATTCATATATATATATATATATATATATATATGTGTGTGTCCGTTAGCGCGATAACTCGAGCAAAAATCATCCGATTTTGATGAAATTTGGTTCAAACGTGTAAACCTACGTTTATTCGAACGAGTTTGCAAACCAGCATGATCGGACTATGGAAACAGGGGTTTATGGGGGGTTTTATGGTGAAAAAATTGGTTTTTCCCATTTTTGACCCTAAATACTTAAAATTAAGCATTTTCTTTCTAAACAATTTTGTAGAGCTTAAAAAAACAAATAATTTTGTATATTGATATTTTTGATATATTGCGTTTATATGCGCCTAATGGTTACGGAGAAAATTCCAAAAATCTGTAAATTTAAAATTCCCATGTTATTCTTATGGAGAATAAGTAAACTGTTGTCCTAGTTTGCTTGTTTATGAACATATTTTGGTCAAATTTAGAAAATGCATTAATTTCATACTAGACTATTACATTTTACAAAAAAAAACACCTTTTTACTCTCCCTGTTGCAGCAAACCTAAGTACTCGTTAAAGAAATGTTATTTAAATAGGGAATAAATGTGATATTTTTAAGGAGAAATTTTAGTGTAAATCCAATCAGGCAAATGGAAATTCGCTTAGTCTGCAGGTTTGCTGCGGCGGGGGTATTTTTATTGTTGTGGAGCAAATTTCACCCAGTTGAAAGAAGTCCAGGATCAATCACATGCAGAGAACAATAGTTTGTTGTCTTTTGAACAGGTTTTGCTTCTATATTTATTTATTAACAAACAATGGGACAAGAAAACAAAAAAGAAAGTGGTCCTGGGTCTAGGTCTTAACATGAGACATTCGGTAATATCTTATTTCATTCATGTTTGTTTTTAGCGAATTTCCCTTATAGGGAATAAGCTATTACCGTAGGTCTCATGGTAAGACCTAGACCCGGGACCGATTTACTTTTTCGTTTTGAAGTCCCCAATCCCCATAGGCCAAAAACACCATCTGTTCAAATTCATCTTAATAAATGTGAAAGTTTGTGTGTTTGATTGTTTGAAGTTCAATCAAGCATTAACTACTGGACATATTGGGCTGAAATTTGGCAGATGATAGATCACATTCCCGATTAACATATAGGCATATTCTTATCTACAAAATCCTGTCGGGCACCGCCCCAGTGGCTCTGCATTTCCCCATCTTAACCTTATGAGTATTCATATTTAAAAGGAATTAAAGAATTTGTAGGACTGGGACGGGTGGCGTCGTCCTGTAATCCAGCTACTAGGAGGTCACGAATTGTGGATATTTATAGGGATTCTCTGTGGATGTGATGCTCCCTGGTGTGGATTAACGTCCGCACTAGTGAGTACTACGACTATCCGTACCAATTCGTAAATTACAAGGAAAAAATGTGGTTCGGATTCCACTATAAACTGTAGGTCCCTTAGTTGCCAAATTAGCTGTATGGGCTATTAATTAACAGCTGTGTCTAAGGAACATGTCTACGTCTACCTTAGTCACTAACAAGACTACAAGATCGCGCCACTCATCTAAAGGTGTACTCATCCTTCTACACTCATCCTTCACTCATATTTGGGTTAAAATGCGCACATAGTGGCGTCCCCATCTTAAATAATTGATAATTGAATTGATAGTCAGCTGTTTCAACTAAAAAAGTTGGTTCTATGATATGCAAAAGCATTAAAAAGTTATAAGATTTACCAACAGTGTGCAGCACTATTATTTGTTTGCATTTATGAAAACAGCTAATTTGAACTGTTGACTGTAAATCCTTCAACGTTTGAACTAAGCGGCAACAAAACACTGTAATACACAATGAGAACTGTCAAAATAGGATTGTTTCCATTTATTTTTATGTTTTTAACTTCATGAATCATTTGTGATATTTTGCAAATTTATTTATTTATTACCATATTTGTTTTGTTATTTTTTTGTTAATTATTGTTATTTATTTGTCTATTGTTTTAGTGAAGTGGTAGAACATTATGGCTATGGTAGACGTGTAATATTATAGTATACCGTAAATGTAAAGAAGGAAATTTTATCAAACTGTGTCCTCCCCCCCCCATTGTAAACGCAAAGCTCGAGTATAACTTCAATAAGCATTTTATACTTACAGTATATGCCAACCCCGTACAAAGGACGGGTACTCTGCTAGTATATATATATATAGTCATATCTACTTATGTATAATCTTTGACTATCAATACAACTTCAGTATTCAATAGTCAATGATATAATTCGGTTTTAAAATCTTTGTACAACTAAATCTAGAGTTCTACTGGACCGATTTTATTAATTAATGGGGTGTTGGAAAGCTTTATTCGTGTAGATTTGTAAATAATTATGAAAGTTTGTTTTTATTATGAAAATGAAAAATGAAAAAAAACATGTTCTTCATAAGAAATACATTGAAAACAATGTTTTAACACTTTATATTTGGTTGCGACTTTTGGCTGCTTTTTTTGAGTATTTCCAAGAAGTGCATGGTATCAATTTGCAGGAAAATATATATTTTTTACAGAATATCACCTTCCACTTTGGTCAATTTCCTCACCATTTACTTTGTACAACTAAATCTAGACTTGTACTGGACCGATTTTGTTAATTAATGGGTCATTGGAAAGCCTAATTCATGTAGATTTGCAAATCATTATGAAAGTGTGATTTTATTAAATATTTGTGGTGAAAAAAAAAACAAAAATACATTAAAAACTGCTTTTTAAGGTTTCTGTTTTCAAGTTTTTATTTGAAGCCAGCTTTTGGCTGCCTTTATTAAGTATTTTCAAAGACCAATCTCCCTTTTGCAAAAGTATTAGAGAATATTGTCTTAAAACAACTAATGTCCCACTTTGAACAGCACCGTCTTCTCACTACCCAACAACATGGTTTACTCAAAGGCCGCTCAACAACCACAGCCATATAACAACGGTTCACAGAGTATTACTGGACCAGCTTGAAGATGGCTCAAAAGCTAGAGCTCGTGCGTTTCCTGTGAAGCCTGGGGGTAGGGTTGAAGCCCCTACAAAACCGGTTCTGAACCACTCTAACCACCTACCCCCAGGCTTCACCAGGAAACGCACGAGCTCTAGCACTCTTTTTTTCCATTTCAGTACAGCTTTTGACTGTCTAAACAATGAACAGCTTCTGAGAAATCTAGAAGCCCTAGTAGTAATTGCAGTATGTGCAATTAGCTTAAAAAAAGAGCAAACCGGGACATAAAAAAAAGTTCCAAACCAGCACCAAATTGTTTAATACACTTCCCTCAATATGTAAAAAAAAGTTACACTCATTTGAGTGTCGGGTTAGGGGGGGAGAGGGTAAAAATAGGACTTTTTTTTACTTTTTTGCAAATTACTCAAAAACGGTGCGTTTTTCTCAAAATTCAATGAATTACAAAAATAATCTCTAATAAATTAAATGAAGGTCAGAAAACCATGGACACCAATAAAAAAAGTTTGTAATGGATGCCAAATCGTTGGTTAAACCTCCCTTAAACATATGTAAAAATGTTACACTGATTTGCGTGCCGTTTTTGGGTAGGAGGGGGTGAAAACGGGGTGGGGAATATTATTTTTAAGTAATTTTGTAAATTTTGTAAGGTAACACTTTTTATTTTCCTTTTTAACACAAATATAACGACAATTTAACTAAATATTACTTACCTATCTGAAAAGACAAACCTACCTAGATACGTGAAAACAGTGAACTTTCTACCGTTTGAATTCTTAAGTGTGTTTTATCATTAATTAGTTAATATCCGTGTTACAATAGTTATTTGTGTAACTAGTGGGTGAAGTGGCACATTGCTGCACACGAGAGAAATGCTTACAATTAAGGTTATCCAATCGTTGAACGAAATGGGAAACACTGCAACAGCTGATTGTAATTGTAATATTTTTAAGTGTTGCAAACCTATTTCTAAGCGAACACAGATTACGCGCATAATGAAAGCACGCTGTTTTGTGTTGTTTGGTTGGAATACTGGTGTGCGACAAAGTAAAAACCGTATGACAACGTACGAACTGTGTGACAAAAGTAAGTAAATGCACCAATTAGCAGCTTGTATAGCCAAACAAAATGGTGAATATCTGGTTAACGAATCAATTTTGGAAAAAATGTTATACTTGATTTACCCTTTATTTTGACTCATAGAACCATTTTCCGGAGTTTGGCTGTATACTTAAGGGACACTCTGTATATATTAGATTTTCTATTTAAAAAAGGGGTACGTATAAGTAAGTTTGAATGAATCAACAATATAAGGTCAAAAAAGTTTATATTTTCCTACAGTCACCCGACAAAGTAGGCTTCCTTGCACAGATCATAGTACAGAAAGCTGCTAATTGTTGCATATACTTACTTTTGTCCCACAGTTTCCAACTAAACAACACAAAACAGCGTGCTTTCATTATGCATGTAATCCGTGTTCGCTTAGAAATAGGTTTGCAACACTTAAAAATATACAGGGTTGCCACCATAGTTGGATGATATAATTCATGCAGAATTCATGGTTTTCATTGGTAGTTTAAAACAATTCATGGTCGATGCGCTTATACAATTTCAACACAATTGAGTTTTGCTGACTTCATAAACTGACGTTAAAGAGGCAGTTTCCTTGTGTGTTACTTTTGAATAACCTTTCATACTTAATATACAACTTTTTTAGAGTGATTTATAAACATTCAAAACAAAATTGACTATTCTAAACTATTGAACATTCAAAACAGGTCTAGCTATTCTATATGAGATATTGGAGAAGGAGAAGAATTGTAAAATATATTAAGTCTAGGTCTAATTCAGTCTTTCCACGGGAATAAAACAAAAATCCCACTCACCTAGCCAGAATAGTCCTTTTTTTATCCACCTACATAATTGTCATAAAATGTGGTTTCTGGTTTATTTTATGAACGTACTAAGATATGATGGTTTTAGAGTATGTTTTATCTATGGTTTTATCCAAAAAGCTAAAAAAAATCAGGCGTCAGAGTCGGAAATTTGGTTTTATTGCGCATCCCGTTTCAATTCTGTGCATGGTCTAAAACTTCTGTTTTTGTGATTTAAGTCCCCATACCCCTTTTTCATTCGCGGGGTTAGGCCTACTAATGACTTTTCGTACCATATACAGTCCTCAGGAAGTCTCAGCTGACATCAGCATCTTTGGATGACTTGGAATGAACTAAGCAGTTGATTCTAATCGTGGAAAATGTTAAATAATCATCTCCACACAGTATTTTCATGGTGTTTGTTTCTAAAAACTGCTTTTTAATATGAAATATTTTTTATTTGGAAAGTATAATGGTTCTGGTTGAATAATTGTTCATGATTTTGAAAATTCATGGTCCATTGGAGAAATCCATGCATAATCCACGCCTTTTTCCATGGTCACAAGAATTCATGGATAATTCAAGCTTTTCAAGGTTTTCATGGCTGGTGGCTACCCTGATATATCAATTACAATCAGCTGTTGCAGTGTTTCCCATTTTGTTTAACGATTGGATAACCTTACCAAAACAGGTGTCATATAGTGTTTGAAAGACTAATTATTTATATTATTTATACTAACTATAGGAAAAATATAACGTGTAACCCGAGTGCAAAGTGCCTTTGCTGCACTCGAGAAACCTTCCACACTCGCCTGCAGCTCATGCGTAAGCATTTCTCTCGTGTGCAGCAAAGTGCCACTTCACCCCCTAGTTACACAAATAACTATTGTAACACGGATATTTTACGTAATAACTAATTAATGATAAAACACACTTAAGAATTCAAATGGTAGAAAGTTCAGTATTCACGTATATAGGTAGGTTTGTCTTTTCAGAAAGGTAAGTCATATTTAGTAAAATTTTTGTTAAATTTGTGTTAAAAAGGAAAATAAAAAGTGTTACTTAACAAAATTTACAAAATTACTTATGAATAAAATTTCCCACCCCGTTTTCACCCCCTCCTATCCAAAAACGGCACGCAAATCCGTGTAACATTTTTACACATGTTTAAGAGAGGTTTACCCAATGATTTGGCATCCATTACAAACTTTTTTATGGGTGTCCATGGTTTTCCTCCATTTAAAAAATAATGTTTTTAGAATTTTTAGAAAAAATCACATTTACCCCTCAATATCACCTGAACCGTTCATAGTAGACAGGTATTGTATGGTATCATCTTGTTCGAAATTAGATGTTAATTATATTTGTAATTCATAATATATCAATGAAAATGCACTGTTTTTGAGATATTTGTAAAATAGTAAAATAAGTCCCATTCCTCTCCATTTTTCTTTAAACCCTCCTTCCCAAATCCGACACTCAAATCAGTGTAATATTTTTACACATATTAAGGGAGGTCTATTAAACAATTTAGCACTCATTAGGAGCTTTTTTTATGGGTGCCTATGGGTTTCCTCCATTTAAAAAAAATTTTTTACAACTTTTTTGGATTTTAAGAAAAAAAAACACATTTACCCGTCAATATCGCCTGAACCATGAACCATTCATAGTAGATAGGTATGGTATCATTTTGTTCGAAATTTAATAGAGAGTATTTTTGTAATTCATTGTATTTTGAGAAAAACGCACCGTTTTTGAGTAATTTTTGAAAAAGTAAAAACAGTCCTATTTTCAATCAATTAATTATCAATTATCAATTATTTAAGATGGGGACGCCACTATGTGCGTATTTTAACCCAAATATGAGTGAAGGATGAGTGTAGGATGAGTGGCGCGATCTTGTAGTCTTGTTAGTGACTAAGGCCGACATGTTCCTTAGACACAGCTGTTAATTAATAGCCCATACAGCTAATGGCAACTAAGGGACCTACAGTTTATAGTGGAATCCGAACCACATTTTTCCTTGTAATTTACGAATTGGTCTAATTATCAGGATAGTACTGCGGATAGTCGTAGTACTCACTAGTGCGGACGTTAATCCACACCAGTGAGCATCGCATCCACAGTGCATTCCTATAAATATTTCACCCCCCTCCCCCCCTAACCCGACACTCAAATGAGTGTAACTTTTTTTATGCAAGAAACTTTCTTCTGCCACTTACATCATCAGAAGGAAATAAAAACAAATAAGTGGAACAGATGCAGCGAAGGTAGCCTAGTTTGCTCTTTTTGAATCTCATCTGAGATATGGCATAGAGGTCTGGGGGGATCCACTGCATGCAACATAGAACATTTTCTCATGCAACAAAAGAGGGCAATCAGGAAGGTGTTTGGTTGGCATTGGACAACAATACAGCTGCCCTGGACCGTTCAAAGGGAAAAAAAAACTAACTGTGGTGTCACTCCACATCCGTCAAACCATCCTACATATAATGGCCACCCAACAAACCAGACATAGGGACCTACACCATCACAACACCAACACCAGAACACCAGACATGTATTAGATTTCACCCTTCCAATCCACAAGCTATCACTTACTGAAATAAAACCATCCTATAAAGGAGCCAAATACTTTAACCTTCTTCTAGAACAACTTAAACAACAGAACAATGGAATAGTTCATCCACTTTCAAGAAAAAACTGACAGACTGGCTACTAGAGAGACCTTTCTACACCGAAAAAGAATTAATCTCATGACCTTAAAATATGAACAGTTTCTGTGACCCACTTGTAAATATGACGGCTGGACTATTCTAAAAAAATATGTTAATAAAGAATATTGTCTATTGTCAAGTGCGTTTTTCTCAAAAAAAAAAAAACCCCTTAGAAGCAGTCCAAAACCAGCAAAGAGTAGAATAGAGTTTCAATATTTTGTTGCTTTTCGGACAACGCACAGCTACAGCCAGAAGATACAAGCTGATTGAAGACGCAAGCGGCACAATTTTAAGAAGAAAAGAGTTGTCAAGACCATTTTTAAGCGTTAAACTGCAGTGCTTAAATATTCACAGTGACCATGCTAGAGAGTAGTATCTATCTATCTATCTATCTATCTATCTATCTATCTATATCTATATATATATAATAGGCTAAGCCGTTTTTTGTTAATCAAACTCCTCTGTTATTATTCGCCCGATTTTGACGTTTGAGGTCTCAAAATAAAGGTTAAAACGTGTAGTTGTGCCCAACGATATTAGATTTTTTATTAAGTCGTTGGTAAGGGCGTCAGAGGCCCTTAAAGTCAGTTTTTTCTCCATAAGGATAACATGGGAGATAATTTTTATTTATAAAAACATATGTTTTTGGTTGAAAATAGTCAAAGTCTACTACATAAGAAATCGGTGTGTATTATACCTGTAAATGTATATTAAGTTTAATCATGTTTTGGATACCTTAAAGTGTACTCATAATGGATCATACTACTTTATTTTAATGTGAAGAATAGTAAAATTTAGTTGAGAATAAGTTACCATGATTTACAAAACTGTACTGTAACATTCAAAATCACAAATCTTTGACAATCATTAATTTGACATGAAACAGCTGATCTACCAGACAATTTATTTATAAATCAAAACAAAACAAATCCTCTACTTCAAGTTTGTTTCTATACAAAAATATGTTTTTTTATTAATTGTTGTGTATCCTAAAAGTGGAACCTTAGAAGATTTGGCTGTACACTCTTCAGGTCTTGATCCAATAGCCTTACACACTGATTGATCGGGCAACTACACACTGGAACACTGTTACACATTTGCAGTTCGCGGCCCACAGGCTATCTGTTAGACTTCAGTATTCTGCTGTTGTGGTAAGGTTACACTTCAATATATAGTTGAAATTTTTATGAGAATTGAAGGTGAACGTCTCGGTTTAGGGAACAGCCAAAACTTCGAGCAGAGCTATATGAACCTTCATGACGCAATACATGCATAAGTAGAAAATAAAAGAGTCAAAATAGGCTAAAGCTAATTGATTCCTTATTTTGCCAGCAAGATTGCTTGGAGTTGGATGCCCTGTTGATTTCATCCACCCAAATGTCGTTGAAAGTATACAAAGTGGTCAAATAAAAGACAAAGCTATTTTAGCTCCAAAAACAGTGTCTGTGGTTTGATCAACAACAAAGTTTTGGATAAATTGCCAGGTGAGCCCAAGGTGTACGAAAGCATTGATAGTTTGCTTGCAGATTATTTAAACACACATCTAGAATGTCCAACAGTTTTAGCGAATTTCCCATATAGGGAATAAGCTATTACCGTAGTACTCATGGTAAGACCTGGACGCGGGACGGATTTTTTTTTTCGTTTTGAGGTCGCTAGAGGCCAAAAACACCATTCGTTCAAATTCATATATATATATATTTATATATTTATATATGAAAAATAGGGCTACTATATATAAATAAAGATTAAACATTAATAAACTTAGTACCCAAGTAAAATTATTTATTAAAATATTTTAATAAATAATTTTACTTGGGTACTAAGTTTATTAATGTTTAATCTTTATATATTTATATATATATATATATATATGTGTCCGTTAGCACGATAACTCGAGCAAAAATGATCCGGTTTTGATGAAATTTGGTACAAACGTGTATACCTACGTTTATTCGAACGAGTTCGCGATCCAGCATGATCGGACCATGGGAACGGGGGTTTATGGGGGGTTTTATGGGGTAAAAATAGGTTTTTCCCATTTTTGACTCAAAAAACATAAAATTTTGCAATTTCTTTCTAAACCATTTTGTAGAGCTTAAAAAAACAAATAATTTAGTATATTGAAGCGTTATTATGCGCCAAATAGTTACGGAGAAAATTCCAAAAAATTGTTAATTTAAAATTCCCATGTTATTCTTATGGAGAATAAGTAAACTGTTGTAGTTTGCTTGTTTATGAACATATTTTGATCAAATTTGGAAAATGTTTTTATTTCTTACTAACTATTAATATTTTACAAAAAAAAAAACAGTTTTACCCTCCCTGATGCAGCAAACCTAAGTACTTTTTAAACTAATTCTATTTAAATCGGGAATAAATGTTATATTTTTAAGTAGACATTTCAGTGTAAATCCAATCAGTCAAATGGAAATTCACTTAGTCTGCAGGTTTGCTGCGGCGGGGGTATTTAAACAATATAGAGGTCAGTGGATTGCCAAGGCACAGATTGATTTTAAACAAGGGGGCAGTGTGGTTTTATTGATGAGGAATATCAATACACCAAAGAGCCTCATTAATGGAACAAGGCTCCAAGTGACCAAAATGGTTACCGGTAACAATTTAATAGAATGTGTGTGTTTGAAAGTCCTAACTAGAACAAGTGCGGGGGGACATATTTTGATTCCGAGAATAAAAATGTGCCCGTCGGAAACAAACTTAACATTTAAAATGGGAAGATGCCAATTTCCATAAGCTTTGTCATTGCACAATAAAGCACAAGGGCAATCACTTAAAAGAGTAGTACTGTTCTTGCCCAGACCAGTTTTCAGTCATGGGCAACTATGTGTTGCTTTAAGTAGGGCTACATATTTGATGGTGTACACATATTCATCACAGAAAATTCTGACCAGGGTAATCTTCCTGAAGGTGATTTCACATATAAAAACTTAGTAAGTTAATTCAAGGAAGTACTGTTGTCAATAAAATAGGTTTTTTTGTGTTTATTTTTAAAAGGGGTTTCTTCAAGAAGCATTTTTATGTTCTTCAAATATGCTACATATTGGTTTTATTAAAATGTTTTATTAAATGTGTTATAAAATCTTAAAATAACTATGAAATAATTGATAGCTTATTAATTTACTAAATATAAGACATTTGGAGCTAGAAAATTGATGGACTGCTTTCCTTCTAAGGCTTCATTCATTACTGTATTTTATTTTCGACTCAGAGTCAATATATGACGGTATGAATTTGTTTTCTAAATTCATGTATGTATTTTTGTGGCGCGTTGAGCCGCACAGGTTCACTAGTTTAGTTTATAATTCAGCTGTACATAATAAAACAATTAATTGTCCTATTATGTAAGGATGGACGTGTCCCAAAATTTAAGGAAATTTTGGGAAAAAAATTTTTCCCAATTTTAGGGATTGGATTAAATTTGATTTGGGAATTTTTTGTGACGGGATTTGATACGATTGTCGTTTAGCAGCTTCCCGAATGACGATTACACCGCTATCGCGAGAGATGTTCACGACAGTTCGAACGCAGTCAGCGCAAGTCATTACAACAATAGCGCCGTGATCGCAGAGTCATTTCAATGATCGCGCCATGACCGCAGAGTCATACCGACGATCACGCCGTGATAGCGAGGCATTTCGACGACCGCGAGTCACAAGTTTCTATACCTGTAAATTTTTACCCATTTTTTTGTTTTTATAGATCAGTGCCATAAACGGTAAAAAATTGATTTTTTTTTTTTTTGTAACTGCAATACTCTAGACTTTTAATACCCCCGCCGCAGCAAACCTGCCAACTAAGCGAATTTCCATTTGTCTTAATTGATTTTAAATTAAATATATTTTAATAACATTAGGTTTAACGAGTACCTAGGTTTGCTGCTACAAGAAACTAATAAAGTGTGTTTTTTTGTAAAATATTGATATTGATAGCCGTCACCGATCACGTGGCTCTCAAATGGTTGTTGCGACATCCCGAGCCAACCGGACGGTTAGCGCGCTGGATAATGGAGTTACAGCAACACGACTTTGAAGCTAAGTACCGCAAGGGGACCCTTAACCGTGTTGCTGATGCCTTATCCCGTCAACCGAACGTCCCGGTAACCCCCGTCGTGAACGTCACGTCAGCCGAAGGTTGAGGCGGTACGGAAGCCTCTAGCAACGCCGCACCCTCTTCACGTGACGACTGGGTAGCCGTCCTGTCGAGTAAAGTTAGGGCGAACCCTACAAAGTACCGGCATTACAATGTTCGAGGGGACAAACTTTACAAAACGAAGACCAATAAGGGCAACGGGGAATTGAGCTGGAAGTTATGTGTTCCAGAAGACCTGCAGGCTGAAGTTCTGCGCGAGACCCACGACCTGGCGATAGCCGGTCATCTCGGGGTCAAGAAAACCTTGGCGCGTGTGAACGAGAGATATTTTTGGCCTGGCTGGAGGAAATCCGTCAAGGCATACGTACGTTCCTGCCGAAAGTGTCAAGCACACAAGGTCCCTCAAGATAAGCCGGCCGGACAGATGTATTACCGTAACCCTAAGGGCCCGTGGCATGTTATTTCCACCGACTTGATGGGCCCGCTGTCTCGAGCGAAGAGCGGAAACACTTTTATTCTGGCTTTCCAAGACGTATTTAGCAAGTGGACGGAGATGTGCCCTATCAGATCAGCTACCGCTAAGAACGTAGCGTCAAAGTTCAGGGAACGAATTCTCCTGCGATACGGGTCTCCAGAAGTCTTACTTTGCGATAACGGGGTCCAGTTTGTGTCGAAAGTGTTTAGAGACTTGGCTGAGGATTGGCGCATCGAATTTTGCAACATGGCGCCGTACTCTCCTCAGTCGAACCCCATCGAGCGCCAGAATCGCGTGATCAAGACCATGGTGTCACAGTACGTGGGCGAAGACCATCGCACTTGGGACACGCATCTGTCCGAGTTTCAGTTCGCGTTAAACTCGGCGATTCATGATTCGACTGGATACTCTCCGGCGGTCCTATTACTGGGCAGACAGCTGCGCCCACCGCGAGCCCTGGCGGATTCCCACCTGGGTCTAGCCGACGCGTCCGTCGACGAGTCGTTGGAGGATATCCACGACCGGCGTCAAGCGCGGTTCCGCCATATCTACGACAAATGCCGTAAGAATCTGGTTCCGTCGTAGGCAAGTTGGCACCAAAATTCCGAGGCCATGTACAATACGAGGGCGGATTGGGGCGAATCTATAATCCGTTTCCGACCCCTCGAGCCGTGCATACGTGACAGTACATGCGAAGGATCTAACCGATGCGCGAGGTGGCTTACTGGTGGGTCCACGGACATTTGATTACTCGTGCCGGCATGCGCCGCGTGTCACGATATGAAGGTAGAGCGCGCGATACTTTTAGGTTACTATGTGTTTCCCTTCCTTAGGTGGGTCATATGGTGGCGGGTGCAGTTCATTAGCTTAGAGTTGACGATGCATGTTTGCTTTCAGGTTGAGATCACCCGCTATCACTTTAGACTGCTTCTGCCTTTTTAGCTAGTGCACGATAAGCTTGATTTTCTCCGCTGTAGTAATTGCATGCTTTCCGCTTTCTATTGACACACAATTTTCTGATTTTTCTTACCCGACCCCGACACCGTTCACCCTTCACCATCATCGTTCTCCCGTTCCATCGTTCTCCGTTTTGTACACGAATTTCCCGCTTGAACCATGTACGCATTCGCTCTACGTCCGAACATCCCAGTCGCCACAGATGAGTTGACGACCCTCTACCCAAACGAGCTGATCTCGGAGGGGGTTATTGATGCGTTCCTTTGCATCGTTGAGCGGCGCAGCACGCTATTGGGCATGGCCTCCGTTTTCGCATTGCGAGTCCGTTTCCGTGCTGCCTTTTTGGGTGGGGGCTATGACGCCGTTCAGAATGAACTGGGACGAACCGACCTTTTTAGCCGCGACATCGTCCTGGTTCCGCTTTTGTTGACTCACATCAGCGACGTTGGTCATTGGTCGCTGATTATCGCCCGGCCTAAAGATAGACTCATCCTGGCCTACGATTCGGCCGACACAAACCTCGATGGCGAGATGCGCTGGGTCCTGGAGTTATTCCGGACTCATGCTCATGACCACCAACGTGAGTTCGTGTCGGCCGAATGGCGTCTGTTAGGGACACCCAAATCGCTTCCCCGCCAGATAGACGACAATTCTTGCGGGATCTACGTTTGCGTTTTCTCGGATTGGGTGGCCCGTGGTCGAAACTTCAACCGTAGTTTTTGCCCACTCGTTGCCCGGAAGACCGTTTTCCGGGTCCTCATCCGTCAGCGGTTCGACAATGAAGACTACGGGATGTTGGAGCCAGAAGACCCCAGGAGGGACAACCGGTTCGCCGGCACGCCACCGCCCGTCCAGCCACCCCGGATTGTTTTGAGTTCTCCAAAGGATGACGTGGTCCTCGGTCCCTTCACCGACCACGACCCGCTGCTCCAGGAGCTAGAAGAGGCTATTAACGCGCCATCATGGACGACCGTCTCACCTTTCTTCCCCCCACTGGTGAAAACCGTGGGTGGAGAGGATGCAGGCCACGTCAGGGTACCGGGACCAGCCACACCATCTGAGGCAACCGCCGGACCCTCCGCCCCGAGGGAGAGGAAAGAGTCATTAACCCAGCCGACAGAGTTCGCCGAAGCGTCCGTAGCAGCTGACGACGACGTTATAAACCTGGACACATCCGACTTGGAAGGCGAGGAGGAAGAGGAACCACCCCGTCGACCCGCGGTTGCAACGGCCGCGCTGGTGGAGGTATCCCCAGCCGACCGTCGCAATACTCCTGCCGATGCACGTCACGCCCCGATCGCCACCGCGTCGTTTAGCCGGCCAGTGCCACGGGAGGTTGGACAGCGCCCTCCTGTCCAACTTGCCATTGGAAGACACGGGGCGGCGCAGGAAGAACCAAAGGATGAAGGTCTTCAGGGAAGACGGTACGTTTTTCCGGGTCCGAACGAAGAAGCTGCGGACGATGAAGGACATCTATTGAGGCGACGCGCCCATTTCGAGACGAGTTTTTAGTTTCCGTTTTCTTTGTTTTCGCTCAAGTAGAGCTTCGCGACAGATGTCGTTAATACCCTAGGTCTGGGTATTCTTTTTTTTATTTTTTTCCGTTTTTCTTTTTTTTCCCTGCGAGGTAAGAAGGGGGTGTAACGACCCAAAAGCCGTCAAGGGGTTAAAAGTCGTTTTTAAGTTTTATTTAGAAGTATTAGTTTTCGTTCGGGGTAAACCGCGCCCGCGTTGACAACGGCATCGAAGGAGCAGGCCTACGTCATCGTAGTGGGGAGGAAATTAGTTAGCTACCCTGCCGCCAGGAGCGATGGGGAAGAAGGGCCAGAGGAGCAGACATCAAGTTCAGTTGTCTACCCGCCTCAGATTGATAAGGACGTTGCTGTTTGGAGCAATCCAACAATTAGTAAAGACCCGAGTCATCCTGGTGAGTTAAATAAAGTTTTCCCCTTGGTGGTGGAGTCCTTAGCTATTGTGTGCTACCGTTATAGAATTTCGTTTAATTTTAGTTGTAGAGAAGTTTAATTTTTATTTTAATTGTGCCGCAATTGCGCGCTGCGCGCGACTTGCACGCTTTTTCCCGCCGTCAGCTCACATACCTTCGGCTCTTACTTGCCACGAAATTTATTCAATTCACCCGAGTAATATCCGTGGGGATTATTCCGTTACCCCGAGCCGTCCTACGCAAATTTGGTTTAAGAAACCCCGGACCGACTCTGGTGATCGACCGAGTTAAATTTTCCCTGACACGTTTACTTTGGTGATTACCAAGTATAACGACCGAGTCTCGTTTTAGTTAAGTTTCTAATTAATTAGGTTATTCGCATTCATCATAGGTTATTCAAAATTCTAAATTTAACTTCACATATTTTTCGAGTGGCTATGATGAGCACTTGTTAAAGGTAAGCTTAACATTGTAAGCATTATTGTTGTATTTAATTCTGAGCCAATAAACTCGAAACGGTAATTAATTAACGAACACGTTAGAGTCCTGGACTATCTCATAGTAGGCTAAGCTATCTGGACAAATTTAAGGTGTGACCTAATTTCAGGTGAGACGACAATCACGTACTATAAAATCTCAATTTTGTCTCTCAACCCGAAATTTTGTCATATAGTACAAAATAAATAAATTTGATCAAAATACCAAATGTATCCATAAACAAGCAAACTACAACATTTGACAATATTCTCCATAAGAATAACATGGGAATTTTAAATTTACAATATTTTTAATTTTCTCCGTTACTATTTCAGGGTGTCTACTACATTCTGGATAAAAAATTCATGGACAATTCCCGTACATTTAAGGACCTTTGTCGGTGTGATTACAGAATAATATTTCTGATTTGTCAAACTGTATTAATCTTGTTCTTCGTAGTTGTTCCAGAGAGAAAAGTAAATAATAATAGACAAGAATTAAATTTCAAAATAGAAAATTATTGAAAGTAAACAAACATATAGGCCCTACTTTAGGTACAGCTTTTATAGTGTAACAGAAAATGCAATCATTGTCTCCTGCAATAGCGACAAAATCCTAAATATCTCCATCGGTCACAGAAACATCATAACATAGCTTATCCGATCCAGGCGGATTAATTTGGCATTATTCGCCCTGGCACAACGTTAGGTTCTCAACTACTTTTGAAAAAAAAATCTTTAATGCATAATGAATATATTGTACAGTAACTCGGTTCTAGGTACAAAATCGGTATGGTAAGCGGCTACCAGTAAGCACAGAGTAAGATTATTGTCTTTTCATCTGCAAAGTTAATATCGACACATAGCAATCATTACTTTATCTTAGGCTCAATTACATTTTCTTAGTATATTTTACAGCACTTTCAAAGAATCAAAATACCCAGGCCTAGACCTAACTATTTAGGAGGGCCTATATTAACTGAGTAACAAACAATGAGGTTATAATATCAGCAAAGTCACTATCATCATTCTAGTTCATAAGATTTATATTGCTTAAAGCATACAACTCAATAAATAAATATGGGAAATAAAAAAATTGAAAACTAACTGCCAACAATGTACAAAGATACAGAAAATGCTATGACGTCATTTGAAACCAAATAGGCCTACGTAGTGATAAAAATTTAATGCAAACAACGATGCTTTTGGTTTTGTCAATTGAAAGATAAAATATCCATAAAAAAGGGTTTAACTTAGTTATGTTTAAGATTAGTTACATGTTTTATATGAAACCATAAACAGTTTTATGGCACTAGGCAATGGCCAGCGGTAAATTGAAGAACAAGTAAGAAGTGAAATTTAACAGCCATTATAAAACTATTATTTCCATGATAAAATATGTTTTGGATCTAATAATGATTACCCTAGTAATAAATAAATGTTGTAAGGGAATAAAAGTGATACAACTTTTATGAGCTAAACTACTACTGAGTCAACAGTTCTTGGAAGTACTTGATTTGACACTTGATTGTCGTGATAAAATATTAATGGGTTTGAGAATGCTAATGGGGTTTTTATTGCATATTTGTTTTTTATTGGGGTTTTTATTACCCTAGTAATAAATTATGAAAATGTAAACAAACATCTGATAAACCTTTTATGTGCTCCTAACCAACTAGCGATCGATAAAATTATGGCCCATTAAAAATTTAAGGACATAGTCTGGCATTTAAGGACAATTCCCGTACATTTCATGGCCAGTAAAAAATTAGGTACAATTCCCGGTTTTCCCGGATTTCCCGGTTGGTAGACACCCTGTATTAACCGAACAAAAACACTTTTATATACTAAATTAATTGTTTTTTTAAGCTCTTTAAAAAGGTCTAAAGAGAAATTGGGAAATTTTGTGTTTTGAGGTTCAAAAGTGAGAAAAACCAATTTTTACCCCATAAAACCCTCTGTAAAGCCCCGTTCCCATGGTTCGATCATGCTGGTTCGCGAACTCATTCAAGTTTATCTCGCTTTACACCTTTAAACCAAATTTCATCAAAATCGGACAAAAATTACTCAAGTTATCGCGTTCACGGACGTATATATATATATATATATCTATATATTTAATACGCGACATGAAACTTTGTGAACAATAAGGATTTTTTGTTTCAAAATTTAACCCCACATATTATATACCAAAATGTTCGTCTAGGTGTGTAGATGTGCAAACTGGATTTAGTTTTTTGAAATATATCTTTTTAAGGGTGTGGGCTGCCCTCAAAGTTCCTTCCATAAGGATAACATTGTGATTGATTTGAGTGTTATTATATTCTGAAACAGATGTAAATACATTAGTTAAAAAAATAAATTCCAGCTGTTTTGTTTGGTTTTGAAATGTAAACAGTAATTAGAAACCCAGCAAGGAAATGTTACCTATAGGACACGACGGGAGAAAAGTTTTACATTTAAGGACCCGACGACAAAGAAATATTGCCGGTCGGACACGGCGAGTCAATATACGGCAAGCAATGCAAAACGTAAGAAGCCCAGACGAGGAGCTGGAACAGTTAGTGGCAACATGTACTTACAAAATTACACTGACAAATACAAGAACTCAGCAGCATTCACTTGGCAAGATGGCATTAAAATGGGGTATGCTACATTTTAAAGAAGAACAAAGAGGACGAGGCGAAGGATTTTCATCCTGCTGCCATAAAGAAAAAGTGAATCTACCACCATACCGAGAGAGGTATTATATCCAGAGCCTACTAAATGGAGCAAATCATTTGAGCAGAAACTACAAAGAGAACATTAGATCGTACAACTCTGCGCTCGCAATGGTCAGCACTCGAGCTAAAATTGAAGAACATAACGTTGGAGGGCCTTTCATGTTTAAGGTGCACGACACAATGTATCACTCAATTGGCACCTTACAACCGTCAGAAGGGGAGCATCCCACATACGCCCAAATTTATATCTACGACGTCGAAACCGCTGTTCGAGCAAGAAAGAATGCTAAACAAAGCTAATGGCTCTTGCAGCACTGAACTCATGCACATTTTGACTCAACATTTGGTTGATATTAATCCACACACGCAAGTATTCAGCATGATGAGCTCCGTTCATCAAAATACTCCTACTGAACAGCAAAAAGAACTTAAAATGAATATAGCCAATGATCGAGCTCAAGACCAACGTCGATACAATGACGCAACTTCTAACGACGTTGCTACAATATACAAATTTATTATTCGTGCGAATTCACACGGGTTCACCTAGTATATATATATATATATAAGTATATATATATATATATATATACATATATAAAAATTTAAACGAATGGTGTTTTTGGCCTCTGGGGACATCAAAATGAAAAAGTAAATCGGTCCCGGGTATAGGTCTTACCGTGCCACCTACAGTAATAGCTACTTCCCTATAGGGAAATTCGCTAAAACAAACCCTTTTTTTGCACAGGAAAAAATCCCGTCCCGAAATAAATCATTGAATCCAGTCTATACCTACTATTATGTGATTAATTCCAAAATGTAATCTACTTTCTGGATATCCCTTGTTTAGTTGAAACTAATGCAACATCATGTTTTTGCTCGAAAAAAATCAAATACATTTATTTTATTGCATTGACATAAATAGAAAGTTAACTAGTTACCTTGTAGGCCTTTTGTTTGAATCTTCGTCATCATAATTAGTAGTGATTACATCCTGAAAAATAACAAAACATAATTAGAGACATTGTTGTATAAACCATTATCACAGAAGGAGCATGGACGTATTTTCAGATATTTAAATATTGTCCAAAAACTGTATAGCCTACTAGTTGTATAATTACAATGATGGTACCATTGAACATGGAACTGCTGGGGATAGAATTACCGTCATTGGAGGTGGGGTAGTTGATCTCACTGTCACTGTTGTCTTCCTTCTTGCTCTCTGCTGATCTCCTTGTCACTTTCAGTGCCTACCCCACTGTATACATGTTGTGTACTTACACTGATGGTGCTTTGGACATAAGACTACTGAGGGCAGAATGGCCGTAAATGAAGAGGGGGGAGTTGATCTCACTTTAATTACTTCTTACTTCTTGGTACGTGCTTCCAGCTTCAAGTGATGCCGACCGCACAATGTCTCTCATACACAGGGCCCGCGAGTTGGCGAGTGTGCTTGTATTTGTTCACATAGAGATTGTCCACTCGCCAACTCGCAAACGTGTAGAAAGACGCCGGCGAGTGTGCTTTTAGTCGTTCACACGATGCTTTTTCCACTCGCTCAGTAGCTAGCTTGAACCAAATCCTCCGACATCTTTGAATAACATGCGCACAAGCACAAGCAACTGTGTTCACACTGGGCTACTTTACACGCCTACTCGCTCAAAAGCTGGCAAGTTGGTGTGTAAAGTAGCGGCAGCGTCAACTTTTTCCAGAGCTTTTTTACAAGCAGCTTTTGAGCGAGTACTTTGTTCACACTGAGCTATTTTACTAGCTGCGTGTAAAAAGTTGGCGTGTAGCTTGTAAACTCGCCCCGTGTTAACGGGGCTTTAGGCTCAGTCAGGATGCTGTTGAGAGAACAGTCAGTTTGAAGTTTTCTCTTCAGCTCATCTCTCCCATCTGACTTACTGGTTCAGTGCAGGAGGGTGTGTTCTACAGTCTCTTCTTCCAATTGACAAACGAGACACAGGGGTGACTCTGTGAGGTTAAATAGAAAGAGATAGGATTGTGTAATTATATGTCCTGTTCTTGCTCTTGAGGCAAACAATGCACTGATTTGGGAAGGTTTTTGTAGATTTCGATGGTGTTGGGTTTTTTGAGGAGGCCATAAAGGTGGCGACCAGTAGGTTCATCGTTCCATCTCTCTACCCACCTGTGTCTCAGAGTTCTGTGAGCTGTGGCTATGCAACTGGAGAGAGTTGGTTGCTTCGGTGGTATTGGATGCATTAAGGAGGCTGCTTTTGCTATTTTATCAGCTTCTTCATTTCCATGCAGTCCACAGTGATCTGGTATCCATTGGAAACAAATATTTTTTCCTGACGCCTAGATTCAGGAGATGAAATATTTTTTGTGTTCTATGATAATAGTTTGAAGCTGTAGTGCGCTTTTTCAATCACTGAGGATGCATATGTTCTCACTCGCCAAACTTATGCAGTGGGCAGCTGCTGCGTTGATGGCAAGAAGCTCAGTTCAGTGCTTGAGCATGAATATGTTAGAACAAAAAAAGAGGTGTTGGAGTGTTCTGCTAAATAGCCAGCTCCAGATTTTGGCTCAGTGGGGTCCAAAAACCCATCAGTGCAGATCTTGTAATAATTGTTTTAGTTTGTGTTTATTATTTCTATGGCCACGGCTCTTTGGGTTTCTGAAGGTTCTTTTTTTGACGTGAATCCTGGAAGGTCTAGTTCAATTTTGGGAGGTCGAAAGCACCAAGTTAGGATTCTGTTGACTGTTGGGTATGGCATTGGATGAATGTTTGGTGTATTTTCTGCTACTAATGTTGTTTGAAGGCTAAATAGGACTTGTGATAAGTCTCTTGTGGGTTTAGTCTTAGAGATAGATTTGATGAAGGGTCTGCAGAAATACTGAGGGACTTGTGCCAGGTTGCTTTTTGTATGCATATGTCAAGAGGTTCGATGTTCAACTAACTCTATTTCCATAGCTTGTACAGGGGTTGTCTTTTTGGGCATCCTAGGCAAGTTCTAACCTAGGGCTGAGTTTTTGATTACATTTAGTTTATTCATATGTGTTTTTGCTACAGAGCCCCAAATTTCTGCTCCATACTTTATCTTAGATCGAATGAATGATATAAATAACTGCCTCAGTATGAGAGTATCTGCTTCCCATGTCCTGCTAGCAACAGCTTTGAGTAGGTTTAGTCTTTATATACACTGCAACGAAATCATAAAAGTTTGGGATCAAGAGTGATTCCAAGTAATGATGGGTTCGGGTTGTGGGGTACTGGTTTGCCTTTACATTGTAGTTCTGGAATAGAGTTCTTAAGAGAGTATTTTCTTGTAAAGAAGGTTGTAGTGTTATGGTTTATTATATTAATAGAATAAACTGTTAAGACATATTTTGAAAATTTATGTGTATTTTATTTGAGTAAACAAACAACTGAACTGTAAACATATCGACAATTAATTAATATTAAAACATATGACAATAACACCAGCTGGTACACTACACATCCCTCCTTCTGCTAAGAGCTGACTGCCATTCGCAAATGATCTGCATGACATCTCCTGTTCATACCAAGATATGAATAGGGTCCAATTACCTTCACTATCTTGCCTCGCTTGAATCCTGATCCAGATGGATTTAACACCCAGACATGGTCATCCTCTTGAAATACTTTTAATTTTGATTCGTGTTTGTCCAATCGTTATCTAACCAATTTTTCATCTAATTTAATGTAATTTAATGGCAGATGCGTCGGAGTTAAGTAGGTCCAGTTTTGTTCGTAGTTTGCGACCAAACATCATAAAAGCTGGTGATTTTCCAGTTGATCTTTTTGGAGATGTTCTGTATGCGAACAAGAAACTTTTAAGCTTTTCTTGGACGGTTCCTACATTGTTCTGTGATGCACACATACGTTCTTTGAATGTTCAAACACACCGTTCTGCTAACCCATTGCTTTTTGAGTGATATGGTGTTATACGGGCGTGCTTGATATCTTTTTGCAGAATATCTGGAACTCATGAGATGTCATCTAAGGAGCGTTGTCACTGAAGATGGTTTTGGGATAGCCTAATCTTGAGAACAATTCTTCAAAGGCATTGATAGTGGCTTTTGTAGTTGTTGTCGACATGGGTATCACTTCTAGCCATTTTGATCGTGCGTCTACAACAATCAACCACATTTTACCTAAGAATGGCCCTGCAAAGTCTATGTGAATTCTTGACCAGACTTCTGTTGGGACGGTCCACGACAAGAGTGGCATCTCCGTGTCTTTAGGCCTGTTCTCTTGACAACAAACACAATGTTTTGTATGTTCTTCCAGATCTTTATCTAGCCCGGGCCAAAACACTTGAAATCTCGCTTTGCCTTTCATGGCGACTATTCCTGGATGTCCCTCGTAGAGTACTTCCATTACTCTTAGCCTCAGTTTTGAAGGTATTACTATGCGACCAAACCAGAGTATTATTCCGTTTAAAAAAAAAAATTCTTCACACTTGTTATGATAAGGTAAAACTTCTTTATTGTTGGTAACATTTTCTGGCCATCCACTTCTAAAGTACAGTAGTTTATTACTTTAGCGAGTATTGTGTCTTGTTTCGTTGCTTTGCTCTTTGAGGTCAATGGTAAATCCTGAGACCTGAGATGGAATAGATGAGATCCGTTGCAATCTCCTAGGCAGTGACGTAGGAATTGGCTAACTCAGGAACTCGCTAACTCGGTCGTGAATCAGAACTGACTAACTCTGGAACTGGCTAACCGTCTCAGTCAGGAATTGGCTAACTCCGGAACCCGCTAACTCGATTTTGTCTCGCGGCGGAATTCGCTAACTATGGAAGTCGCTAACCCGGCCGCGCCCACTCCACGGAGCGTTGCCAACCTTGGACAACAAAATAATCGTACACTGCCGTATTTCAAAATGTCAGTGTTAGATAGTTAAATCTGTAAGTGATTAATTCATCAGCTGATATATTATTATTAAGTTTGTTAGTAAAATGTTCTGTTTAGATTGATGTGTTTAAGAATGAAATAAAATGGTTCTTTTGTATTTTGAATATCATTTAGTCTAATTCTATATTGGCAACGATGAGTAAACGAACCAAAAGAAGAAATAGTTATTTCAACGAAGAAGAGAAGTATGAAACTAAAGAAGACACATTACAATCAAAGATAGAGAAGTTCAAATGTCAAAGCTATGATGAGTCTAGTAGGTGGGATGATTATGAAGCACATTTTCTATTATTATGCAAGGTAAAAGGATTTTGAGAAGACTCTCAGAGAGCAGAGGATGCTCGAAGGGATCTTTTGCTTGCATATGTGGGTCCTGCACCATTAAGAAAGATTTCAAACTTTCTACTGCCTTTGAAAGTACATCAGGCTACGTGGGCAGAACTAGTTAATTGTTTCAGGTCAGTATACAAAGCTAGAAAGACTATATTTTCAGCTAGAATGGAGTTTGAAAAATGCATCAGAGAAGATAGTGAAAGCCTTTCAGAATTTGTAATACGGTTGAAAAATTTAGCAGAATTTTGCAAGTATGAGAATAAGTTTGATGAAAGAATAAGAGACAGATTTGCAGGAGGTATAAATTTTCCAAAGTTTGAAGTAGAAATTAGACAACGATGGCCTGATGGTGTAAAAGAAAATGGTGACAAGTTAACAACTGAAGATATTTTTGAACTGGCCACTTCAATGGAAAGAGCTCGTCATGAGATATTCAAGAATAATGATAAAGAGTTGGAAATCGCAAGTAAGAAGAAACAATAAGGGGTATAAGAGAGAAGTGAAATATAACGAAAAGACAAATCATCCATGTAGTAGATGTGGAACAAAACATGAATTTGGTAAATGCCCAGCCTATCAAAAACAGTGTTTGAATTGTAAAAAAATAGGACATTTTGCAAATGTATGTCGGCAAAAACGAGTGAATAATTTGCATGAAAAATCAGAAGATGAAGAATCTGAATCAGACACTCATGACATGAGGATAAACGATGTTAAAAAGGGAAGAAGACATATTTGTAAAGCACGTATTTATTTAAAGTTAAATAACGAAAGTATTACGTTATTTAAATTAAACGAAAGTAGCGTAAATAAATTCAAAAATAAACTTAAGGGGTTTTTAATTTATAGCGAATTTTATAGTTTAGAAAGTTTTGAACACTGTAACAAAAAAAAAACTGTATGACTAAGCAAGTTGGGAAGTAGGTGAAATCATGTGAAGTAGTTTTAGGTTGATGACACATTCATGTACACTTGTTGTATGTATTGAATAAAGATTTATTGATTGATTGAAAGTTAAATAAGGTTGCTACAAACATGGAATTTGACTCAGGAGCTTGGGCCTCAATGATAGGTAAGCCTCTTTGGGAGAAGATTGGTTCACCACGACTTGACAAGACTAATTCAAAATATGCGGCATATGGAAACAATATTTTAGATATACTTGGTGAATGTTATGTCAATGTTTCAGTAGGTAATGAGACACGTAGATTAAAAGTAGCAGTAGTAAATGGAAATGAGAAACCATTATTTGGTTTACCATGGATATTAGCTTTCAATATGCAACTCCCTCCTGATGTAACTATTAGTAAAGTGAGATGTAAGCAAAATCTAAAACAACAAAAGATGGATGATGTGAGGGTTAAGGAAGTACTAAAAGACTTTGAAGATGTATTCTCTGAAGGACATGGGAAAATCAAGGGTTATAAAGCACAAATTCACGTTCAAGAAGATGCAAACCCCCAACATTTTTCTGCGCGCAGGGTTCCATTTCCCTTGAAAAAACTAATTGAGAGTGAACTTGCAATACTTGTCAATGAGGATATAATTGAAGAGGTAGATCCTGCTACTACAGCTATTCCGTGGGCCACTCCAACAGTCAACGTAGAGAAGGACGATGGTTCAATAAGAATTTGTGGAGATTTTCGAGTCACGTTGAATCCAAATTTGGTCTCAGAAAATGCTATTATTCCAACATTTGAGGAACTAACAAATAAAGTTGCAGGTGGACAAGAGTTTTCCAAGATAGACCTACGAGATGCTTACCTACAAATGGAGGTTGCAGAAGAACACCGAAAGTATTTAGTAATAGCAACGCATAGTGGTTAATATAGATACAAACGTTTACCTTTTGGGATATCATCCATCCCAGGTATTTTCCAGAGATATATGGAAAGACTCTTAGCTGGAATACCAAAGGTTGGAGTTCTTCTGGATGATATTATAATTTATTTATTTATTTATTTATTTTCCAATAATCACATGACATCATATTCAGACAGGTGATTCGTCATTGTTACAATAATTTATAGTCTCTATACTAAAACTATTACTAAAATAAATTTCATATGCTGAGCCTTAACATCTACACACTAGCGTCTAGACTGCCAGTGCAAGTCCGAGGATCGGAGGATCGTGGATCACATCAGTAGATCACCCCCCACCACCGCACCATGTCGTACGCTTCCGAATCATACCGGCGCATCAGCATAGCTTATCTAACTGTTCGCGATAAATTGTTATCTGTATCACTGTCACTGTCAAAACGTATAATTTGTAGATTAAATTTGAATTAAATATAATTAAACTATCATAACCTAACCAAACTTGCTGATAATGATAAACTCGAATGAAGGTTTACTAATCGAAAAATAGCTCTGTTCTAAAAACAAAATTATAAATGTCTCAAATTCAATTTTACAATCTTTTAATTATAAAATTAAACCGTCATAACCTAACCAAACCAACCAAACTTGCTGATATGAAAAAAATTGTTGACAAAAAGTTAGTGCTCCCGGTGGGATTCGAACCCGGCACCTTCATATTATCAGCCCGACACGCTATCCACTACACCACAAAGGCTCATGACTCAGTTCCGTCATAGACAAAAAGAATTAAATATAGACTGTCAGCCGTGCTGCGGTTACCATGGTTACCATAGGTTCCGGCGCACACCGCTGTAGTTTACGTAGCGCGTACGCCGTAAATACATGGCGCTCCAAGCGGTGTGCGCCAGAAGCTATGGTAACCGCAGCACAGCTGATGGTCTATATTTAATTCTTTTTGTCTATGGTTCCGTATCGTTGCAGTAATGGTTGACGTCACGCCATCGGCACTGAGCGGTGGTGGGGGGTTTTTCGATCTGATCCTCGATCCTACCGATCCTAGGAGTTGCACTGGCAGTCTAGATGCTTATCATCTACACAGCTTCCATATATTCCTCCAATGAGAAGAAAGCCTTCTCCAAAAGAAAGTTTTTTAACTTCTTTTTGAATTTAAGGAATGAATCAGTGTCCCTAATTGAAGAAGGTAATTTGTTATATATTTTTGGGCCCATGTACTGAGGAGATAAATGGAATACTTTAAGTCTGTGTTGAACTGGTTTTATATTGTTTTTAAATCTAGTGTTATGAGGATGTTCATGTTGATCTTCCATGAATGTGTCAAAATCACTTTTAACTTTTAACCATTAAAGCCACCATTTATCCACTAATAACTGGAAAGAATAAGAATGAACATCTAAGAAATTTAAGAGAGGTTTTGAAACGAATGAAAGAAGCTGGTATAAAAGCAAAATCTAGCAAATGCAAATTTTTTGAAGAGTCAGTAACTTACTTGGGACATACAATCGACTGAAATGGATTACATCCTACTGAAGAAAAAATAAAAGCCATACGAGAGGCACGGTCACCTACTAATGTCAAGGAACTCCGATCATTTTTAGGTTCTATTAACTACTATGAACGATTTATTCCGGGACTTCATGCCATTTGTAGTGATCTCCATAAGCTGACTGGAACTAACTCTAAATGGAAATGGTCTGAACAAGAAGAGGTGACGTTTAAAAGAGTAAAGGAAATTCTATCAAGTAAAGACACAGTAGTACCATATGAAGAAATGAGACCATTGGTAATGGTCTGTGATGCATCAGAAAATGGATTGGGAAGTGTACTAATGCACAGATTCGAAAATGGACTAGAAAGACCAATTGCTTTTGCAAGTCGCACACTACTGCCTGCTGAAAAACAATATTCAAATATCGACAGAGAAGCACTAGCTATTATCTTTGGACTCAGGAAATTCCATCAATATGTATATGGTCGGAAGTTCATTTTGGTAACCGACCACAAACCTCTACAACGGATATTTGGAAAAATGCGAGATCTCCCAAAAGTAGTAAATAGCCGTTTAGTGAGGTGGGCTCTCCAGTTTAATCAATACAACTATGACATAGAGTACAGAAAAGGAGAAGATAACGTGTGTGCTGATGTTCTATCAAGACTTCCGATTGAAGAAGATCAACCTGAGGAGGCTCACATTGGTTTTTTGAATGTGATAAGGTTAACACTACAGTATCATGTCTTATGGCCTTTTAAAACAAAATTCATTGACAGATAAAGCTATTAGAATGGCAAAAAAAGTCGTACAAATAGAGAAAAGATTAATTGAATGTTGAAGATGATATATTATTGAGGTTTGGAAGAATCGTAGTTCCAGAATGCATGAGAACTGATGTTCTGAAGATATTGCATGCAGGACATCCTGGTATTGCATCAATGAGGTCTGTTGCGCGACACTTCAATGAGGTCTGTTGCGCGACACTATGTGTGGTGGTCCAACATGGATAAAGATATCGAAGTTTATATCAAGAAGTGTACATCTTGTCAAGAGAATAGAGATAATGTGAAATCTTAAATATAAATGCTATCAGTAATATAGGACATTAATAGAATATACAAATTATTAAACATTCAGTTTAATTGGTTCTAAATAATTAAACCTCTACGAAATTAAGCTAAAATAAACGCAAGTTCTCAAACACGGAAAACAAATTTAATCGTAATTTGGTAATAAACCAAAACCATTAATTAATACAGTCATCAACCATCGTAACTGTCATACTAATTCATAGATTTAAAATTAAAGTTACGTCGTTGAATCGTCCAACTTACGTGTAAAAATATGACATAGACTACGTTTAATATCAATTCATAGCTAGAATAGCTGTAGGCCTAAATCTATGCCTAATAGTTTCAGCCAATGCATTGTAGGCCTACTAGTAAATAGTTGCCTAATTCTAAAATGTGTTGAATTTTTTTTGTAATAATGTTACATGTTTTAATAACAGTTTTTAGATTGTACACCTATGCCTCACTACTAAATAATACAAGAATATATAATATTCTCATATTAAAACGTGACAGGGTTATTTTAATTCACGATTCTTAATCAACGACTTGACGGATTTTCCTGATTTTAGTGTTGGGGTTCCTTTATATTGCTTTTACAATCAAAATAAACTATACCAAGCCATTGCTCGGGTCCCCGTTCCCCAGTACTGAGCTACTCAATAGACAATAGCTTTGTTGTTGGATAAGATCAGGTAATTTTAGCTATGGCCACCATTCATAAAAATGGTAACAAACAAGAACGCCTGGATCCATTTAGAACCATAAAAACTCCAGACTTTTTAAAAGTAGTCCTACCGAAATACGTAAAATTAATATTAATTAAACAAAATTATGAGGATGACCCAGGTTAGCCTACGATAACAGAAATTTAAAAATTGTATTTATGCATAGACTAATTTTTAATGAAATCCATTAATACATTACCACTTTAAAATGTATTTAAAAATATATAACTACTACAATATATTTCTGTAATGACGTTTAACAAGTAAATTTAATCGGGCGGGTAGGTAATCCTCAAAATTCTAGGCATAAAGTCTACGGCGATTACTGGAGCTTTTTTAAAAAAAAAATGATTAAACAAAAAGGTAGAGTAGACTGGAACAGTTGTAGTAATCTATATATCAAGTTTGTGTGTTTGAAGTTCAATCACGCACAAACCACTGGACGGATTGGGCTGAAATTTTGCATGATGATAGCTTACATTCCCGATTAACATATAGGCATATTCTTATCTCAAAAATCCTTTCGGGCTCCGCCCCAGTGGCCCTGTAATTCCCCATGTTAACCTTATGAGTATTCATGTTTAAAGGGAATTAAAGAATTTTGTCAGCTGTTTCAACTAAAAAAGATGGTTCTATGATATGGAAAAGCATTAAACAATTTTAAGATTTACCAACAGGGTGCAGCACTATATTTTTTTGCATTTATGAAAACAGCTAATTTGAACTAAGCAGCAACAAAAAACTGTGATTTGCAATGAGAACTGTCAAAGTAGGAATGTTTACAGTTATGTTTATGTTTTTAATTTCATGAATAATTTGTGATATTTTGCGAATTGTTGATCATTTATTTTTCTCTATTGTTTAGGTAAAGTGGTAGAACATTATGGCTATGGTAGATGTGTAATACTATAGAATACTGTAAATTTAAAAAAGCAAATTTTATCAAACTGTGTCCTCCCTTATTGCAAACGCAAAGCTTGAGTATAACTGCAATAAGCATTTTATACTTATATTCCAACCCCATACGAAGGACGGGTACTCTGCTAGTATATATATAAGGCAAAGCCCTCACTGACTCACTCATCACTAATTCTCCCACTTCCCATTTACCTAGGAGGCTGAAATTCGGTACACCGATTCTTTGGACATTAAATAGGAAAACTAAGTAGTTTTTATTCTGATCGGGCTTTCAGGCACCGCCCCAGTGGCTCTGGAGTTTCCCATGTTAACCTTATGAGTACTCATATTTAAATGGAATTAAAGAATCTTAACAGCTAGAGTTAATAGGTTTACCCAAAAGGGTGCAGCACTATTATTTTTTTACATTTATGACAACAGCTTGCAACCAAAAGGTGAGTGAGTGTAGCGAACAAACTTCAACCTGGAGGCGAGTTAGCGTAGCAAACGAGCTAACCTGAAGGCAAGTGAGCGCAGCGAACGAGCTCCAACCTAAAGGTGAGTAAGCGTAGCAAACGAACTTCAATCAGGACGTGATTGAGCCATGCGAACGAGCTCATCTTGAAAATTAAGAAGTTAAATGGGGCAAAGCCCGCGGGTAAAGCTAGCTTACCCTTTTAGTATAAAACAGAAACCCCAATTTTGAAAACCCTTAAGATTGTCTTACCTGGTCCCAAGGCCAAAGGTTTTGGGCCCACCTCCTCCAGCAAGACCCTGACCTCCAGCACACCACAATAACCACCATACACAAAACTGACCCCCTGATCAACTGCACTGGCCTACTTAAAGCAACAGCCTTCTGTAGGCAAGCACAACAAGTTATTATTTAACAATACTTCTAGCCTACTTGCACAACATTGCCAAACACTTCCCCTTCACAATATTTGACCCCTCCTATTACAGTTGTCTTCTTCTTGCTCTCTACTGATATCTCTGTCAGTCTCACTACCTACCCCACTGTCTACTAGTTTTGTACTTACAATGATTGTTCCGTTGGACATAGGACTGCTGGGGATGGACTGGCTGTGGTTGGAGGTGGGGGAGTTGATCTCACTATCACTGTTGTCTTCTTCTTGCTCTCTACTGATGTCTCTGTCTCCCTCACTGCCCATTCCACTATCCGGGTACTCTCCTAAAAGACATTTCAAAGTTGCAATAACAATATTTTTTATAGTGTAACCTACGTACAGGACTGAGCTTTTAGCGATTTTCCCATAAATAAGGAATAAGCTATTATCGTAGGTCTCATGGTAAGACCTAGACCCGGGACCAATTTACTTTTTCGTTTTGAGGTACCCAAAGGCTAATGACACTCTCCGTTCGAATTCATATATATATATATATATGTATACTTTTGTACCCACCCGGAGAGGCAGTCACCGCGCTGGTAATTTACTCGGTGTGGCAGTCACCCGCCCGAAAGCCAGTCAGCTCTCCCAAAAGCCAGTCAGGTATGGCTTCCCGTGCACTTTATACGTTTGAAAACAGCTTAACCGGTGCTGCTGCCTGTGTCGATAAGCGTAACTGCAATACCAATGCGAAGACTGTCTCATCGTGTGTTCTGTCGTGGAGTAGTGTAGCCAGTACGGCACCCTCCTCGCCTACTTTGTAGCGGTAACACCCAGCGGTCGGTAACCTTCGTTTACTCCTTGTTACTATTGATGTTGGGATAGTGATTAAATACGTGTTAATGTTTAAACATGTTCATATTCCAAATGAAGATGATGCACCTCTAATAAGGAACTACGAATATTAATTAATTATAAATGGTTGAATCTTAAAAACCTACCCGGTCATCATCCCAAATTATAAGTTTTATTTTTTTTACCTTCAGTAGAAATTTTAGTCAATATCTCCTTTATTCACGTACAATATTTACAGTGTGTCCACGGACCGGGAAGATCGGGAATTATACGGATTTTACGTGAATCTTCTCCGAGATACGGAAACTGTTTTTTTACGCTATTGCGTAACGCGAAGGAGGAACTATTACATGTGGCAACGATATTATTCTATCTTATAAGAATAACTACGGAACTACACTCGATAGATAAAAGATGTTTATAATAATTTTAATTTTACAAACAAACCATTACAGGAATTCTATTTTGGGAGGGATGAAAGATTAAGGAAGCAACAAAAAGTGGTCACGAGTGCTAATACGGGGGGAGGGGTACACCATGACAAACGCCAGAAACGATTATTTGTTTACTTTTCAGATTCCTTATCAAATCTCTCTCTCTCTCTCTTTCTCTCCCTCCCTCTCTCTCACTCCCCCCCCCTCTCTCTCTCTCTAACGATGTACAGTTTGTGAACTTTACTATTTAAGTTTCCCTGAAATTATTTCAGTTCAATCCTATACCTATCCTTATGGTTTCCTTTCTATTGTTTTTTTTTTTAAATAAATAGTAAAGCTGGCTAGACTATTTTTTTATTTTGTTTTCTTGAAACCAAACACTCTTTACCATCCGGTATTCTGCAGAGTAAAATGTTTAACACTTTGTTTATAAAAATTGAACGGCCTCACAATTTTGTGTTTTATTTTTTTTTTAAGTAATAGTAACTTGGATATTTATATATACCAATAAGTGCTGCAAGCTGTAATGAATGCTTCTGTTTAATATCAAAATAAGCTATGAATTAATTTTTGATAATACATCGGCCATCAAATACCAACTATAAAGTGATGGGGTTTTCTATTTGAAGCTTAAACTTGCAAATACATTAGAACCTCGCTCAACTGGGATCGGATCAACATGATGCCTATATATTATATAACCTCAGAAATCCCAAGAAAATGTTTTATGAATTGTGTTTTTCAGTCTAATATTTCGATATGAACTATATATCTATTTACGGCAATTTTTATCTGCAGTAGGTTCCCCATTAATGAAACATTACAGTTCATTTGACAAAAATAAGAAAACAAAAATAAGGAAGCAAAACGGAGAAATATCGATCAGTAGCTTCAAGGTCAAGCTACACGCTCGCACCTACAGACTGACAATCTTGCACTGACACTGACATACTGACAATCGTCTGCTCCTGTCTGCTGTCACAACACTACAACATTTTGTGGTTGGGTCGTTGGGTGATTAGTAACCATGATGATAACTTGTGGATGGAAAGAAACCAAAGAAAGAATAGAACAAAGAGAAATAATAAAAGGGGTTTTACATCATTGTTATCTTTATCTTATTTTTATCACTGTTGTTATTACCAGAAAGACTTTAAGTACAGTACTATGATTTTATAATGTTTTATGAGTTATTTAATATTTTTATCACCATACTTCTGTTCTGAAACATCATGTAGTAGTAGCATATGATGACTACGGTATCAGTAGTCTACTAGTCTATATTTCCTTTTGTTTTGTTATTTACGTGTTTTATTGCTGTACATTAAGCAAGTTTAGTTTTGTTTGAGTAAGCACACGGTGTAGTTTTTATTACTGAACCAAGTTTAATGACATAACATATCATGGTTGCGCAATACCTATTGTATTTTGACTAAGTAAAATGCAAATTTATAATCACGTTAACGTCCATTTTTACAGAGTGTCCCGGAACGGCATTGTTCCTGAATTATCACATATCTAAATATCATATTTAAATTTTCCAGAAGTCCGTAGTTACTTACACAGCTAAAGATTTTTGGGCCTAAATCATTTGAAACCTGTACATAACATATTTTTGGTCGAGTTTTCGACCACTGGACGACCACTAGTTAAATATAATTGTATTACAACAATCTTTCAATATAAGCTTGAATCGGACTTATCTGCCTTCAGCTAATCCATCATATGATAGTACGTTAGAGAGTATGCCCATGCTGAAGTTTTCTTATACTTGAAGAATGACTTAATTTAGTACTAAGAAATAAATCACACCTCTTTCATACACTGTACTATGCTGTTTTAATGCTTTGTAGCGGACATATTTTGATCCAGTGGTGGGTGTTTGGTGTTTTGAATACGAATACTGAATGGCTCGTTTTAAGATCGTATCATTACGAATCGTATCATTTTAGGATTTTCTTACACGAGAAATGCATTTTCCATTTTTAAATTACTCAGGTACAAATTTTATGAAATAACATTATTGCATTGTTTGACAATAATAATTGTGCTTAGGAACTGAAATAAAATTCAGGAGGTCAGTTATCAAACATACAATAGCCTTAAATAACGTTAAAGTACAGTATTACTAATTGACGTTAAACAAAACCAGTAGTCGATATTTAGGTTTGTTGCACTATATTTAGACACTTTACTTTATTTTGGTAAATTTTAATTACGTTACTGATCAAAAACGCAAACTGCGGACTTGCATTTGCTATTTTATATTCAGGTCGGATTTATTTAAAACTAAACAAATACGAACTCATTCGTGGTCCAAAAATCCCCCTCTTCCAAGTAAGGCTATAACGGCACATTACAAAACGAGAAAGTTGAAATTCTCAGAACTCATCTGAATGTTCGTCTACCTCTTGGCGCATCCCTTGCAGTGATTCAATGGTGTCAGACTCCGACCAGCTTGTCGTGTGTCGAGTGCTCGAAACTGTGCAAATTTGACTAGTAGAGTAGCAGTCATCTTCTATAGAAATAAAATTACAGTTTTGTCTGTCCATTGCGTAGAATCATGCAGTTTTTTGGTTATTTTTACGTTTCATAGCCTAAGAAAGCCGAAACGAGTATCATCTCAATTTCTGTCTGTCTGTCTTTCTGTCATTCTGTATGTACCGACAAAATGTAAATTTACGCTGCCTACTCCGAGAAAACTAGATTACGGTATGCTACAGTATGAACATCTACCATATCCATAATAATGTTCTACCGCTGCATCTAAACAGCAGAAAAAAGTAAATCACCAAAGATTTGCACAATACGACAAATTATTTATAAATAAAAAAACATAAGCATAACTGTAAACAATCCTATTTTGTCACTTCCAATTGTGTATCAAAGGTTTTTGTTGCGGCTTGGTTCAAATTAGCTGTTGTCATAAATGAAAAAAAAAATAATAATAGTGCTGCACTCTATTGGTAAACCCTATAAATCCTTAATGCTTTTGAATATCATAGAACCAACTTGTGTAATTGAAACAACAGGTAAAATTCTTTAATTGATTTCAAATATGAATACTGATAAAGTTAACATGGGAATTCCCAGGGCCACTAGGGTGGAGCCCGAAAGGATCTGAGCCCGAAAGGATCTTTGAGATAAGAGTATGTCTATATGTTAATCTGGAATGTGAGCTATATTCATATCGAATTCCAGCTCAATCTGACCAGTAATTAATGCGTAATTGAACTTCAAACAAACAAACACTCAAACTTTCACATTTATAATGTTAGTAAGGTTAGTAAGATAGGATGTATTAATTATATTGATTACTAGCTGTGTGCCCGTTCTACGCACGAAGATCTTATAGTGGTCAGTTACCTATATAAAGAACAGCAGATGGTTCGCATATTTTCAGATATACTGGCCAAACTATTATACAGGGTGGCTGAAAAGTAACTTGCACCCCCACTTAACTTTTCAACCATTTGAGATATTTGAAATCGGTTTGCGGCAACCTTCTTAAATATGAGGGGCTACAATAATTATAGTCAATTTTGAAAATTTTGCCCATAGGGGTAGCGGGGGTAGGGGGTAGCTCAAAATTTTCAAATGACAAGTATAGTCGAGTTTGGTATCATTTTACAGGTCTTGACAAAACATAAACATTGACATAAAGAAAACTAAAATTGGTTTACTAATAACAAAATGGCGCCCTAAAACGTTTCAAATCCAAATAACCATGAGGGTGGCAAAAAAATTAACTTGCACCCTCTTTAACTTTGTTACTATTTGAGATATTTAAAATCGGTTTGCGGCAACTTGTTTGGATATGAAGGGCTACAATAATAATGGTCAGTTTTGAAAATTTTGCCCTTAGGGGTAGTGGTGGTTAGGGATAGCTCAAAATTTTAAAATAGCAAGTATAGTCGAGTTTGGTATCATTTTTTAGGTCTCGACAAAACATAACAATTAACATAAAGAAAATAGAAATCAGACAATTATTAACAAAATGGCAGTTCAAAATTACTTTAAATAACCATTGCCTAAATCATTTTTAGCTGCCATTTTGTTATTAATGATCCGATTTCTTTTTTCTTTATGTAATTTGTTATGTTTTGTCTAGACCTGTAAAATGATACCATAAACTCGACTATACTTGCTATTTGAAAATTTTGAGCTACCCCCTACCACCACTACCCTTAAGGGCAAAATTTTCAAAACTGACCATAATTATTGTAGCCCTTCATTTCCAAATAAGTTTCCGCAAACCAATTTCAAATATCTCAAATAGTTAAAAGGTTAATGAGGGTGCAAGTTAATTTATTGCCATCCTCATGGTTATTTGGATTTGAAACGTTTTAGGGCGCCATTTTGTTATTAGTGAGCCAATTTTGGTTTTCTTTATGTTATTTGTTATTTTTCGTCAAGACCTGTAAAATGATACCAAATTCGACTATACTTGTCATTTGAAAATTTTGAGCTACCCCCTACCACCACTACCCCTAAGGGCAAAATTTTCAAAATTGACTATAATTATTGTAGCCCCTCATATCTTAGAAGGTTGCCGCAAACCGATTTCAAATATCTCAAATGGTTGAAAAGTTAAGTGGGGGTGCAAGTTACTTTTCAGCCACCCTGTATAGAAACAAATACAGTATCTGACAGTTTCAAGTAAAAAAAATGCGTAATAAGACTCTATGTGGGGTACACTTTTGTATCTGATGGCACAAACAACTAAATGATTATTTGATTGTTTAATTCGATATATCGTTTGGTTAGTTAGGTTAGGCTAACCTTACCTAACTAACCGACATAAAGTTAAAATACTATACCTCAACCTCACATTAAACATTCAGGTTGGAAATTTCACTATCAAAGGTGCTCTTTTCCTGTCTGTACGGAACACTGAGTAATATGCACTACCAACTTATAAATAATTGTTTAGGCCTACGAACCCAAGAGATGGGCAATTGGTCTATTGGCTGTATGGTCCAGCGAGCAGCACATAGCGTTGAGAAGACACATTGGAAAAGCGATTTGAGCATAATCCGTAAACCTCTGTTACAATCACCCACTGCAGTTGTCACTGTACATTTTACACAACCACCATTCAAGTGCCGTCGATGAGTTGAAACCTTTTGTGTAAGCCATTGGTAACGCTTATTTAAAAAATATAAGTTTCTCAGCCATACAGAACACTGATTCAAGGGCTTTTCCCCGGTTATAAAAACTCAATAAAAATGTTATACACAAAGAAGCTCTTTTTTCATTTACAGTTACCCTACACATTATTGCACTTGCGATTAATTAAATCCGTTATGTAAGGAAACACGGTTTTAATCCAACTTGTTTTGGATTTGCTTTTGAAACGTGATCGGAAATAATTTCGGTATTTGTAAACAACATTCAATGTAAACATATTTGTGACAGCTATAGAAAAATAATCTTGATCCGAACAGCTGTTCGCTATTTCATAGATGATTATGTGATAAACATTGTGAGAAAACTTGACAAAAATCACACAAAATTGGGTTTTTAAACGTCCGTAAGTTTTTTTACAAATTAGTGAGGCCATATTTTAATAGCTAATGACACTTTTGCCAATCCAGTGAACACATTAAAATTATTTGAATTTTGAGAGGTACTCTTGTTTTTCAGGAGAAGGCCGTGTAAAATGGCTTTTGGTCCGTGACAGACGGAAGACAGACAGACAGAAATTGAGATGAGACTTGTTTCGGATTCTTGAATGTATAAAACGTAAAAATAACCTAAAAGTACAGACAAAACTCTAATTTTATTTATATAGATTTGTACCTCTGGTGATTTTTATTAGAAGCTTATTGAAGTAAATAAAGAACAATTTACAAACCATCCGACCAGTGTTTTTATTTAAAAAGTACGTAGGCCTATTTGATAGGCTTTGTTTTCTGAACTAAAATATCTATTTTCTGATCTATTTTGAGTTCCTGGTTTCGAAACATAATTTGGCAAAACAATTATTTATTCATTAAACAACTTGATCGGAAAGTAATTTCTTAACATTGGAGGACAATTTTAATCATAAAAAACTTTTGAATTCTAATAAACCTAGCTGCTGTACCCGTGTTTTGCATCGGAGAGGATTTTGAAGAGAAAAAGTATGATACACGTCATATATATCAAATCCCACTCCAAACACGTCATGTTAATACGTTTACATCCTTAAATTAAGAAAGTCACAATCTCCAATTATCAGGCTCGTAGCGAAAATTAAAAGTTTCACAATTCGAATAGTTTCTACCTTTTGGACCGTAAAATCAAAGCACTGCACTTACAGCTGACTTCGTTTAACATTCTGTTATCTACATTCTTCAAAAATGTAAACATTGTGAAACTTTGAAATCCCATGGGGCGTAACTCAAAGAAAACACGTTAAAAGTAATCGGTATATGTGTCAACCAGGTACAGGGCTACCTCTTGAATTTATATAGATAATAAATCGAAAAATAAAGAAAATATAAGTTGATTGATTATTGGCCGTTATAAGTTAAACAATCACGAAACATGATTTGATTAAGTAACCACACATCACTGAGTCTATATCTTCATTCTCATGTAAAAATCGCTTCGATTGTGGCTATATATAATAGGGAAGTAAGATTTCACTGTACAACGAGCTCAGTAAGCTCGAGAACCAGCAATAAGTTGGAAATAACCGGCCGAACCTTTAACCATCCACTGGCTCGCTAGTCGCTACCCCAGGTCGGTTGGTAGCCCATCAATGGAACCCGTTAGGTTCGCCCCTGCCTCTCGCCGCAAGAGAGACAAGAATTTTGCTTGTTCCCCCCGCCTTCGATTGTTTGAGGCGGGAAAACTATCTATGTGCTACGGCCCGCGCAACACAGGATATTGTTTTCGTATTATAACTGTGAACGTTAGCTTTTATGCACTCCCTTGGAGAATAATTCAAAACTGCAAAGAACATTTTATAATCCCACAGTATACTAGATATTTTATCTATAAATACTTTGGTTGTTTGAAAAAATATTTTTGGACGATAAATTTTGCAAATGTTTGAAATTATCCAAGATGGCCGCTTGCCTCCAAGGACTCAACAATAGGCCTACTTGTGCGACTATAAAGCAAATACTCCCCCCCCTTGCGCTTGCTAATTAGCTCGGTACATATTTGTATCCACAGTTGGCAGGACAATAGCCATTACGATGACCAAAGATTACATTGGCATTTAGGTATTTAACCTGTAGAATAGAAATTTTTAAGTAATCTGGAAGACAACTAATTAAAATGAAGTGCGAAAGATTGGTTATGAGAGTGCTCAATGCTTGAAGCATTATCCGTTTGTTTGAGGTGCGGATTTTCAAGCTTGAAGAACAAATAAATATTATACAAAGTAGAAGGGCAGGGGTGAAATTGACTGAAGTGACAGGATACCCGGTGGATTTTCAGTGACTGGATTCCAGTGGTATGCGGTAAAATATATAGTGACTGGCTTAGCAGCACAAATTTTACGTGACTGGCTTTCCCGTGCAAATGCGGTGGTGACTGCATTAGCATAGCAGTTTTTACGTAATTATATTTTAGTATTTTTAAGAAAAAAAGAGATATATACATTCAGAAATGTCTAGGCTAAAGATATTTACCAATATATATTATATATATATCATAGTCTTGAAATATATTGGGGGGTGCAACTGACTGACTTCCAGTGCATATTTCATGTGACTGACTTCCCGGGCGCGGCCGTGTATATATATATATATATATATATATATATATATATATATATACATATATATATTTATACTTTATTATTTTTATAGTCCTGTTTAGAGGTGTGCGGATATCCGAAAAATCGGGTCGGATTCGGTTCGGTTCGGATATCCGTATCCGAACCGAGCCTAAATTTGATATCCGACACTATCCGTTATATATCCGACTTTTTCGGATAGACAACATATTTTGACGTTTAGGACAGAAAACTAACTCTTCATAACCATCATTAGTTTCCCAGGACAAAATTACAGCAATACGTTTCCAACGACAACGTAACAGCAAAGGACAAAGAAGGACAAAGAAGCTGTATGATGCAATTTATAGTCGTTATCAACGTCGTTATCGGCTGTTTTGCTTTGATTAGATTCGTCTGGAACGGCTGTTTTGCTTTGATTAGATTTGTCTGGAACGAACAGACATAAAGCAGAAAAGAACTACCATGGTTAACTCGTGCTTGTCTTCTAATACTAGGGGCGCTATGCATAATAGTTTTTTTTACAGTACTGGTTTAAAGTATAAAAATCTAGCCTACTTCTGTGCTGTTACGTAAACAATAGATTTAATGTTTCCCGAAAAAGTCAGAATATAAACAATAAAAAGGCAACACAATAGAAGGGTGGGAGGGGTTGGGCAATGACCTCGAAAGGAGCCCAGGTAACGGGTAGCAACAATGAGTCGAGTAGGCCTTGAGGGGGGAAGGGGTGGGTACGACCTTGAAGCTATATATAGACTTGCACTACTTCCCTAAATCTAAAGGACTGGCGAGTAGTATTCCAATCACAGGACAAGATACGTTGTTTTTCGGGTATTCATTGCCCGGTTTGGCTTTGGATTGTCTTATTGTGTAGAAACTTTGAATAATCAAAAATAAAATTAGAACTAACCACGATTATTTAGCATTGATTGTGTATATTATATTATAGGGACCAGGGAAAAATACAAACTTTTGTCATGATTTGAATTTCAACATCAAAATACAATATTGCACAATCATGATATTTTAGGTCATTGACCTTTATTATGCATCCGGTATTGCTGTTTCAGAAGAGAAGCACGTTGATAAATTATAAATTGATATTCCCTTGGTTAAAAAGAATTATTTTATAAACCTATAAAACAAAATCATATAATCTTACATAAAAATAATAACAATAACAGCAATTGTAAAAAGGGTATTAAGATAACAACGTCATTATACTTTCTCTTTGTTCTTCTATTTCTTGGGTTTCCCTTCATCACGCATTCAACAAGTTGCCTAGTTGCCATGGTTACTAATCACCCATGACGTTATCAGCTTTTGTGACATAGCGCACAGCAGGGGGTAAAACTTGATGAAAATCAAATTACCAATGTACTTTATTGGTACTGTATTAATAAATTGGCCAATTTTTGTCAAATTTTACACCAAATTTATTGAAATTTCAAGGTGAATATCAAAAAACAATTATTACCAAATATTTTTATTCATTTAAAAGATTGATTTGTGGTATTGGGTTCCCCACTGTGCAGCCGAGCGGCACTAATGAGGGTTGAATCGCCTTGGGGGTGAACAATAGACGGCTTATCCGACCCTCCCCAGTGGTCTGGAGAAAGCTTGTAAAAAAACTATTGCACAAGTGTGACTTGACATTGGGCTGCTTCAACTTTATTTTTTTCAAATGAACTGTGATGTTTAAAATCAAAAACAATAATTTGGGACCATACTGCATAACAATATAATGGACTGCAATAATTGTTGAATATACAATCCATTTTTAACAAACTAAGATTATAGGTACTATTCAAATACAATTTTAAAAACTATCTTGGTATTTACTTGGGGTAATGAAGTAATGTAGGCTAGTGTAATTCTCGGTTCATCAAGGTTCTACTGAATTATGTTTGGCAGTGAATAAGTTTAGAATTAAATTTATAAATTCAGGGATACACACCTTTTACAGAGTTATAAAGCCTAATTGCCCTAATTAACTTGCCCCAACATCAAATCTAGAGCACAGCTTAGTGCATTAGTGGTGTTTTCTAAACTTGGCAAACTCGCAGAATGCCACTTAAGGCCAATAATCCGTTCCAAAAACGTAAGGAAATACAATGTGAAAATAAACTTGAGATAGAACTCCTTGTCTTGTGAGAACCAGGAAACAACATAAAACATAACATCAAGTAAACAAGCCCAAATGTTTTGACATCAGTTCTGCTGAGCTAAAGTGTTGTGTGAAGATTTCGGCTTCTAGTGTACTTAATTCAAGCAACCAACATTTGAAAATAGATGTTGTGAATTGTGATTTTCAAGAGAGAAAAAACTGTGGACGTGGCTAATTTGAAATTCTATGATTCAAAATCGTCATTTAAGATTATTTACACAGCTTTACAGTGTTTTATAGGTTAAAAATGCATATGCAGCTTATTATTAACCGCGCCCAACTATCCGAATCCAAACCTTCCAATATCCGATCCGATCCGAACCGAGCCTCAACTATCCGATCCGAAATGAAATTTCACTATCCGCACACCTCTAGTCCTGTTCACTTTTTACTGCTACTTTTCAATAAATACGTGGAATAATAAAAACTAGAGTACCCTGAAATTCATTTTTTATTAAACTTATATGTATTTTGGCACTAAGACCATGTGTGGCTAAGCCATGAGACTGTATATAACAAATGTTTTTATTTACATCTGATTGAGACAGGTGATTTGTTGTGATTGTAAATAAACTATTAACTTTTTGAAAAAAAAACTAAACTGGAAGAAATAAGTGCATTTTATTCTTTTTACTTAAACTTAACTCAATCCTCAATATATAATTTCGCGTCGTGGTAGCAGAGCGTGGTCATTGAAGTCTCCAAGCCAAACTACTGTGTCACATCACAAAAACATTGAAGCTCCAAGCCAAACTACTGTGTCTGATCACAAGAACATTGACAGTTCCAATCCAAACTACTGTGTCGCAGCCCAAAAACTTTGAAGCTCCAATCCAAACTACTGTGTCGCATCACAAGAACATTGAAGCTTCAATGTAATGTATAAAACATTACAAAAAAAATTTTCTAAAATTTTTGTGGAGTTAACATTTCTCAAAAATTAGGAAATAAATGAAAAAAAAAATTATGTTTGCGCTCAATAAATTTTGATAATTTTAGGTCTACAAATATTTTAAAATAGCCACTTTGTTAAAAATGTTATGAGGATTCCTTTTTTTTCTTTTTTTTCCTAAGGACGCTAGGCACGAGCCTGGGATTGTTTTTCACATTACTTCAGGCTAGACCTAGGGGTTGCGGCATTATCACTTAGATAAAATCCATTGGTGACTTGGCAGGGAAGTAGGTTTGCAAATAAATAAGTTATGGGTGAGAAACAGATTTCATACATTTAGCGTTAGCTAAGAATACATAGCCTAACCATAGCTAGGAATCTGGCGGATAATTTACATCAATATCACTACCTCCTTCTTCAGGATCATCAACCAGCCCTTCAAAATCACTTAAATCTTTTTATAATGCACCACGTATATCACTACTTTTTATTTTTAACACTAAAACAATGATAAACGTAATAAAACACATCAGTCATCGGTGCGAGGTTAACCAAGTTGTTTACAAATACGCACGTCATCTGTCTGCTACAATATTTTCGGAACTAAAATGAAAAGCGTCTAGAAACAGACATCAGGAGAAAGCTTACAATCTGCTGAAAACAACGATACCAATCTCGATCTAGTTCAATCTGATTCAGTCAGTCCCAGAGTCTTCGCCGTAAACGATGTTTGTGTGTCGCAAAAGCGACGCATAACACCACGGCAGGTGTGTTGTGCTTCGATTACACGACGCTTAACACTCGGAGGGTTAAAAAAGAAATAATTTTGTGTGTTGAAGTGTTGTTGTATTGCTAATGGTTACGTAGATAATTAAAAAAATTTAAAATTTAAAATTCCTATGTCATTCTTTTGGGAAATAAATAAACTGTTGTAATTAGCTTGTTTTTGTATATATTTTAATCAAATTTGGAAATTTTATTTATTTCATACTAAACTATCAACATTTCAATAATAAAACACATCTAAATACCTTCCCTGTAGCAGCAAATCTAAGTACTCACTAAAATTAATGTTATTTAAATCTTACTAATATTATAAATGTGAAAGTTTGTGTGTTTGTTTGTTTGAAGTTCAATCACGCATAAACCACTGGACGGATTGCGCTGAAATTTGCATGATGATAGTTTACATTCCCGATTAACATATAGGCATATTCTTATCTCAAAAATCCTTTCGGGCTCCGCCCCAGTGGCTCTGTAATTCCCCATGTTAACCTTATGAGTATTCATATTTAAAGGGAATTAAAGAATTTAGTCAACTGTTTCAACTAAAAAGTTGGTTCTATGATATGGAAAAGCATTAAAAAGTTATAAGATTTACCAACAGGGTGCAGCACTAAATTCTTTTTGCATTTATGAAAACAGCTAATTTGTACTAAGCAGCAACAAAAAACTGTGATTTGCAATGAGAACTGTCAAAGTAGGATTGTTTACAGTTATGTTTATGTTTTTCATTTCATGAATAATTTGTGAAATTTTGTGAATTGTTGATAATTTATTTTTCTCTATTGTTTAGGTGAAGTGGTAGAACATTATGGCTATGGTAGATGTGTAATACTATAGAATACTGTAAATTTAAAAAAGCAAATGTTATCAAACTGTGTCCTCCCTTATTGCAAACGCAAAGCTTGAGTATAACTGCAATAAGCATTTTATACTTATATTCCAACCCCGTACGAAGGACGGATACTCTGCTAGTAGGAAATAAATCTGACAATTGTAAAGGAATATTTTAGAAGAAATCCAGCCAGGTAAATGGAAATTCGCTTAGTCTACAGGTTTGCTGCAGCGGGGGTATTTTGTTTTAGTGTCCCAGAAGCTCAAATTACCATTTGTGTTAACTGTAGTTTACGTATATCTTTACGCGTTATAGCTCTAGTAATAACACTTGGATTTTGATGTAATTTATATCTCATTCATAAAGCTAAATCTAATTCAATAAGATTGTGAACCAGCCCATTTTTATCACAGAATTATTTTAGTTCAATACATCAAAAATATTTTTTGGTTTTTTTTTACTTTTTTTGCCAAAACTGTTAAAAGATTTACCAACCTACTGTTCATAGAAAAGGTTGAGAACTAATTTACAATAAATGTGGCTAGTACCATAGAAAATATATATGATTTTAAAAAATTGAGTTAATCCTTCAACAGTCTCAACAAACCCTGACAATGTAAATTAAGGTAAAGTGGCCTAAACCCCCCAAACTGCTGTAGGAGACATCAGTTGACCGGGATGGTCGGTGAGACACATTGGTGGTTGGATAAAATAATGAATTAGTCTTCGTAAAGAAGTTAGGTGCAGGCTATGAGGCAAGTGTATATGAATAGTAAATACAGGTTTATTTTACAAACCTGGTGGGTTTTCCCCTGTGCAATCCTTTGGTATCTTGTCAATACATTTCTTGTGAGCATTGTAGTTACAGTCTTTGCACTGCAGTCCTTGTTTGAAAAGCCCCTAAAGAAAACGCATTGTAAAGTGTCGTTTAAATGTATTCAACTTAGATTAAACGATTAAAGCTATTTATAGACATTCAAAAACCACAAATAAATTCTGGAATTTCAACAAATGTTCAGGTAACATGTTTGCAAACTCTTATTATTTATGCTAAACAGGCAACACCAAGAATCTACCGGGTTATCACGAAATAGAGATTGTTAAATGACGTTATTTAGATCAAAACCTTCCTTCAAGGTTACTTCTTTGCAAATAACCTTTTTTTATGGACTTTTCTTAACTATCAATAGTTCATTACATGTATAATTATTTATTAAGCAAATTTATGATAAAATTGCTTACATATTATTTTATGTTATAACAAGGTGGTTTACACACTTTGAGAAGTTTCTTGCAGTAACCGCACACTGTAGGTCTAGTGTAGCTGTGTAGTTGGAAGGTGTGAGGTATTTTGATGCGACCAGCCAACTCCTTGTCTACCCAGGCAGGTCGACCACCCAGAGACGGAGACCTGGATGTCTTGGGTACCTGCAGTAGAGGCTGGTTCTGTAACACAAGTAACCACAAGTTACACCAACTGTGGACTCCACACATTCTCACTTCAGATCTTTTAAAGCCAAGGAGGCAAAGCCCACGGTCAGTATGGAAATGTGAATAGTCCTATTATCATTCTTGGTATGGCAGCTATATTTTTGTAAAGTTTAAGCTCTGTCAGTTCAATAGTTTTTACATTAAATAGTAATACACATACAGACAGACACCATTAGATTTTTATACAGGGTGACCATAAAGTCTTAGGACGACTTTATAACTTTTAAACGACAAACGATATCACAACCACATTTGGTATACCGTTACTGGAAATTGTAAGCTACTTTTCTGTGTATATGGTGGTCGGATATCACCTTTGGGGGACGGCCCGTCGGGGGTCAGAAGAAAATCCTTAATGACAGCCTATGTTGAGTTGTACATCATTTTAAAGGTCTACTTCAACTGAAAACAATGCCGCAAACCGGAGTTCAAAAGGTTGATCCAGTCGGAAGAAATCATGTTTCAAAGTTTAAAAATGAAAAATACCATTATTACGTAAGAAATAATCTTACTCTTTCCTGTCGGCCGTCTGACATTGTGCTAAGTGTAATCAGGAAAACCTGCTGTATTAAGAAGTACAATGAAAAGTGAAAGCAGTGCCTCTAGGTCAGGGTTTCCCATCCACTGGACTTCCCCCTTAATGGCTTTTATCTGTCTAACAGTTCACTTATCAGTACCACTCAAGCTACAGTAGTTTTTGCAGCCATATCCTGTTACTATATATAAGATTATAAGTTTTAAAAGATGCCGCTTAGTGAGCGTGAAAGAATTACACTCTTAATGATGCGCGGCTAGGGTGATAATGCAAGACCGTTTGCAGCAGTCACACAATTATTCAATGTTACTTTTCCTGATAGAGCTCCTATTTCTAAATCCACAGCACAGTACACAGTTGCTCGCTTTGTAGACACTGGTACTGTTAAGGATCGTGCCAGACCTGGACGACCAAGTACTGTGACAGACGAAGACGGCTCATTAGACATTCTTCAGTCTTTCGTTGAAAATCCAAAACAATCAGTTAGATCAGCAGCATAATCTCATGGAAGTGGTCGTGAATCAGTTCGCAAAGTATTAAAGAAGTCTGGTTTCAAGGCATACCGGGTTACCCTGTTGCAGGAACTAACCGAAGATGATTTTGATCGCCGGATGGAATTCAGTGAAATCATGATGAATAGAATTGACCAAAGACAAATACTTTCGGACGATATTGTATTCTCAGATGAGTCGACTTTTATGTTGAATGGCCATGTTAACAGGCATAACTGCCGGTATTGGGATAATGTTAACCCACACTGGATGAGTGAGTGTCACACACAACACCCCCAAAAAGTAAACGTATGGGCAGGTATCGTTTACTTTTTAAAATTAAATGGTCTACGTAATTCAATTATAGGACCATTTTTCATCAATGGAAATTTAAATGCCAACAAGTATCAGGATATGCTCCAAAATAAGATTGTTCCTGCCTTACAAGCTACTCTGGGCGCTGACTTCCAATCATGCTTTTTCCAACAAGACGGAGCACCGCCACACTATGGTGTTCAGGTAATGCAATACTTAGATGCAGTATTCCCAGACCGGTGGATTGGAAGACGAGGTGTGATTGAGTGGCCAGCTCGTTCCCCTGACCTAACTCCGCTTGACTACTTCCTATGGGGCTATATCAAGGACAAAGTGTATCGAACTCAGCCTACAGATCTGAACGAACTGGATATCACATGAAGCTCAAGCTATTCCACGAGAATACATACAAAATGCAGTAGCCGCCTTTTATAACCGGTTAGCATATTTCCAGAAGACCGATGGTGGACATTTTGAACACCTACTTTAAAAGACTTTCTGTAAGTATTACCCTTAACTTCTATTAGCTACAGTAATAATGGTATTAAACATTTTTTAAACTTTGAAACGTGATTTCTTCCGACTGGATCAACCTTTTGAAGTCCGGTTTGCGGCATTGTTTTCAGTTGAAGTAGACCTTTAAAATGATGTACAACTCAACATAGGCTGTCATTAAAGATTTTCTTCTGACCCCCGACGGGCCGTCCCCTCCAAGGTGATATCCGACCACCATGTACACAGAAAAGTAGCTTACAATTTCCAGTAACGGTATACCAAGTGTGGTTGTGATATCGTTTGTTGTTTAAAAGTTATAAAGTCGTCCTAAGACTTTATGGTCACCCTGTATAATAGTATAGATATACAGGGTGTCCCTCGAGAGGTGTCTCAAATCGATTACTGGAAAACGGCTTAACGTACAAGGATGAAATAAAATTATTTCCAACTAAATCGACCCCAAGGAATAACGTAAAAATATTTTTAACTTTTTTCAAATACAGGGTGTGCCAAAAACTGAGGGTCACTAGTTCGAATCTCGGAATTTTCAAATGTAAACATATGTCATGTTATACATCATTTTAAAGGTATTTGATAGACAAACATTTTGGCGAAAATCAAAATTAGTTATCTTTTTCCGTTTCAAAATGGCGGCAGTTTTTTTGAAAGAAATCTATATTTTTTTAATACTCTGTATTTCCTATAGGCCTACCAATGCATTTAGCACTTCTCCGGTTGCATTTTCTTACTCGTTATGAAATTAGCTTTACTGTGATATGCAACAAGTAACGGTTTTTTGAAATAATAAAAATTCCAAAAAAATTTATTTTTGAAAATTTACAAATGCTCATTGTTCAAAATTTTCAAATAGCAACATATGTCAAGTGGCACATCATTCTATAGGTTTTTCAATTCCTAACAACTTTGTAATTTACACTTACTTCGTATCTCTTTTAGTTTTTGTGTAAATAACAAAAAACCTAATTTTCCTATATCAAATGCATGTTATTTGGGTTTGACATGGTTCAACACTAAATGAAATGAAGCCTTTAGTGTCAAACCCAAATAACATGCATTTGATATAGGAAAATTAGGTTTTTTGTTATTTACACAAAAACTAAAAGAGATACGAAGTAAGTGTAAGTTACAAAGTTGTTAGGAATTGAAAAACCTATAAAATAATGTGCCACTTGACATATGTTGCTATTTGAAAATTTTGAACAATGAGCATTTGCAAATTTTCTAAAATAAATTTTTTTTGGAATTTTTATTATTTCAAAAAACCGTTACTTGTTGCATATCACAGTAAAGCTAATTTCATAACGAGTAAGAAAATGCAACCGGAGAAGTGCTAAATGCATTGGTATAGGAAATACAGAGTATTAAAAAAATATAGATTTCTTTCAAAAAAACTGCCGCCATTTTGAAACGGAAAAAGATAATTAATTTCTGTTTTCACCAAAATGTTTGTCTATTTAATACCTTTAAAATGATGTATAACATGACATATGTTTACATTTGAAAATTCCGAGATTCGAACAAGTGACCCTCAGTTTTTGGCACACCCTGTATTTGAAAAAAGTTAAAAATATTTTTACGTTTTTCCTCGGGGTTGATTTAGTGGGAAATAATTTTATTTCATCCTTGTACGTTAAGCCGTTATCCCGTAATCAATTTGAGACACCTCTCGTGGGACACCCTGTATATATACAGTAGAACCCCAGTTAACCGAAACGGTTCCATAAATTAATACAGAGGGCTAAAATATAATTACAATATGTAATATCATTGACTATTGGATACTGAAGACTATTAACACATTGTAGTAATAGTCAAAGGTAATATATAAACAGCGAGGTGTAGCGCTAAGCCCCTCTCTCTAGAAAGGGGCTTTTCTGACCCTTTGTAACATTTGTGTAGTTTAAATAAAACATTGTATTATACAGACATTGTTTTAAATTCATTTCTCCTACACACCGTGGTTATACATAGGCAATTTTTAGCATATGCAGGTTAACCGAAAAATTGGTTGTCTGAAACGGCTCTCCCCCTCCTTTATTTTGGTTGGTTGAGTTTGGTCGAAAATTTGGTCTCAGATTTTTTGTTTATTATTCAATTATGATTATAAATTCAAAGTGAGAAATTTTTTTTATGTTAAATATTAAGGGAGATATGGAGCTTGAAAGTAGTAAATTTGTCATATTTACTTACCATTTCACTGGGGGAATGGGTAATGCGATTTGTTTTGATTTTCTGTTTATATTTTGATGTTATTTCGTCACTAGCATAAGGCCCGTATTAATTTGTTTAAATTTTTAATTCATTTTAGCGAATTTCCCATATAGGGAATAAGCTATTACCGTAGGTCTCATGGTAAGACCTACACCCGGGACCGATTTACTTTTTCGTTTTGAGGTCCCCAGAGACCAAAAACACCATCCGTTCAAATTCATATATATATATATATATATATATATATATATATATATATATTTATATATGTGTCCGTAAGCGCGATAACTCGAGCAAAAATGATCCGATTTTGATGAAATTTGGTACAAACATGTAAACCGACGTTTATTCGAACGAGTTCGCGAACCAGCATAATCGGACCATGGGAACAGGGGTTTATGGGGGGTTTTATGGGGTAAAATGGGTTTTTCCCATTTTTTACCCTAAAAACAAAAAATTTTGCAATTTCTTTCACAACCATTTTGTAGAGCTTAAAAAAAGAAATAATTTAGCATATTGAAGCGCTGTTGTATGCCTAATGGTCACGGAGAAAATTAAAAAAAAACCGTGTAATTTAAAATTCCCATGTTATTCTTATGGAGAAAATGAAAACTGTTGTAGTTTACTTGTTTATGGATATATGTTGATAAAATTTGGCAAATTTATTTATTTCATCCTATACTATTGACATATGGCCAAAAAACACTTTTTACCTTCCCCGTAGCAGCAAACCTAAGCACTTGTTAAATCTAATGTTATTTAAATTGGGAATAAATATGTCTTATTTATGGAAATATTTGAGTAAAAATGTAATCAGAGAAGTTGAAATTCGCTTAGTCTGCAGGTTTGCTGTGGCGGGGGTATTTTGTACTTATTTTTTTAGCCTATTTTAATTTATGAAGGGATTCTTCACATCTACAGGTAAATATCTATCCAACAGTATGCGCAGATTTTCCCTGTGATGCACACAAGCTGAGAAAAAATGGTTTTAAAGAAACATTTTTGCCTATTGATATATTGACTAGCAGCAAAATTCGGCTTCGCCCGGGTACAAATAAAATGTACAATCTTCTATATATATAATACGCTAAGCCAATTTTTGTGAACAGAACTCCTCCCTCATTTTTGGACCGATTTTGATTAAAGTGTCAAAAAAATTGCCCTGATCTGTAGTTTTGCAAAGTGTTTTTCATTTTTGGAAATCTTTATTAGTTTGGGCAGGATCTTCCATCAAAGCTGGGTTTTCTCCCATAAGATTAACATGGGGAATCTAAATATTTAATTGGAAACTTTTTCTCCACTAATTTGAGAGAACGGGTGGGCGTAGAAACTTGGTAGAGGTGTAGAAAGAAAGGTCTCGGTCTGTAGATGAGCCATCAAAAGAAAAACTAAGTAAATTCCCTTAGGGGTATGCCCCAGAGGCCTTTAAAGTTCCCTTCCCAGATTTGTTTACATTATCATCATATGGATAATTTTTCACTATTTTTTTATGAAACAGCTGTTAATATTTAAATGTTACTGAGTTTTTCAAATAGAAATATTTGCAGTGTAATTTTCTGATTTTAAAATTTATTTTGTTCTGCATCATCTCATGTTTTGCAGTATAACGTTCCATTACAAAATCATTTGAAAATCTTAATATTACAGTAACTCTTAAAATAATTTCTTATTGAATAATCTTATATCTATTGTACGGATTAATGTCTGCCTTTTTGACCACTTTTGCCAATATATTGTCATATTCAAGACAGATCATCATAGGTTCATGAGATTATTTACATACATGTTTTCAATTATTGGAAAAGATTTCGATTGTGTAATACAATACAAAATAATGCAAGTGCAGAAGGCCACGTTGCCCATATGAGCCGTGTACATAGGTTGTTAAATACAAGTTTACAGCAACTGGAATAAATTTTTAATAATTTTTATGAATGCACCGGTAATTTAACCAGATAGTAACATAAAAAAATTCCCATACTATATACTGGTACTACAAAAAAGGTTCAGGTCAGAGCCATTTTAATGCGCTTGGATTGTGACATTTATTAATTCGGCTTATATTTCTCTTAACCAACGGATTATTCATCTGCAGAAGAAGTTCATTGTGCTCTTATCCTGTCTAATAACATCCAAACACAGAAACCTTGCCTAAAATAGTACTTATATCTTGACAGGTGGTTTGCAGTGGCCTATTACGAACCGTGGCCCACTTAGTTGGCCTTAAGTGAGATTTTTGAAAATAATACTACACTTCGACTGTAAAACAAATATCACAAAGATTAATTACCATTTAAGCAGTTACTGTCATGACAGAAAAGTCGAGTTCCTTTTGAACTAGATCTCCTCATCCTTTCTAAGATACGTTGATTAACTAAAATGCATGTAAACGTCACTACAGTAGAGTCCTGTAAACTTGGCACTCGATAACCCGGCAGTCTGGATAACTCGGCCATCACCTGGCTCAGAAAATTTGTGATTTTTTTAGTCTGAGTTAAATATGGACTAAAGACAGCTCAATTCAAATCATTGGCAACTCATACCAAGGATTTGTTTTACGATATCTGATGACTTAATACTGACTTGTAATATAAATATAAATAGAAAAGGCAGTTAAACAGCTTAAAAATTGTATTGTTCTTATTTTTAACCCTAGTTCCCGATAACCCAGCATTTTACAAACTCGGCACCCTTCCAGTCCACATTACGCCGAGTTTGCGGGGACTCTACTGTATTTACGTAACAATTTACAGTATTTGCTTTTTGGAAATGCAGTATTGCTTTGTCATTTGCATTATGTGTTGCCAATGAAGCCGCATGACCATATGAACGAGGTCCCTCATTTCAAGAATAAAAGCCAGCTTCACTAAGTATATTCCACTTTCCACTACTCCTAACATTCCAAAGAGATATTATATTGCACACTTTATGTAATTGGTAAGGCTGAGACAACTGACATCCGCATGTCATGGAATCAAAAATATGTTAACAAAATTAATATTGCTAAAATTAGAGGGTTATTCATTGGCACAGTAGTACAGTATGATGACTGACGTGACAAAGGAAAAATAAAACTTAGGTACACAGCTTTAGGGTGGGCCTCCCTTTGAAGAACGGGCCTTTCAACAAACAGATATAAAAAAAAAAACACAGATTTAATCTGCATAACACTGATGAAATCGCAGAAGTGTGTACCACAAAAGATCTACCAATACGATTTTATTACTATTTAAAGATTCTTCCATAAGCATTCTTCATTTTATTATATTCATCAAAAAGAAGGGAAACCCTAAAAGAAGGGAAACATAAAAAGTCATAGAACACCACCGAGTAGAAGAAATAGAGATAATATTTTTTAAAGAATTTATTATCGTTACTAGCCCATATAATTAGTTAACATAGAAAAAATAACACCCATGACGGACTGTATAGTAAATATGTTATTCATTGAATGATCAACCATATTTTGTAACTAACGCAATAGTCATTATTGTTTCTACACTAATTTATTACTCATTAAACAATGCTAAATGCTCTTTTTTTAATTTCACTCTGTTGCAGTTAGAAGAATTAATTATCGTAAGCCTTTAAAGCAACCGTCGATTTCGACGGGTTTCACCTAGTAATTGTTATAAAATATCTAAACATATCTCGGTACCATTAAATATAGAAATCTATATAATTAATACACCAACACGAAATTTGTCGGTTGAGCTCCTCCGCCATTTCTTAGCCGATTTTATCCATTGATGTCTCATTGGAAAGAGCGTGTCGCATAGACTTGCAAACTGACCTTACATTTTTGAAAAAGTCCCTTGGACTCTGCCCCAGTGGCTTTTAAAGTTCCCATGTTATCCTTATCAGGAACATATTTGTTTACATTATGATCAGCTGGATATTTAATTGCTGTTAATATTTAAGCTGCAATTCAAAGAAATGCGTCCTACAAAAATTAAATTATTGAAAGAACCCATTTTCAAATTATGGAAACATAAAAAGTCATAGAACACCACCGAGTAGAAGAAATAGAGATAATATTTTTTAAAGAATTTATTATCGTTACTAGCCCATATAATGGAGAACACCTACAAGATTCAAATTCCTACAAATGATGAACGAGGATGTTAGCCGAAGTGCTACAATTTTTAGTAGGAAACATGGACAAAACTTTGTGATCATTGCCACAGAAAACGTACTACTATAACCCAGAATGCCAACTGCATGGTAAAAAGCATTAAGCGGTTTGAGAGAGCTTTGCCTGTCAATCCGTAGGCAGCGCCACCAGCGTTGCCATGCAATAGCATAGCAACGCTGGTGGCGCTGCCTACGGATTGACAGGCAAAGCTCTCTCAAACCGCTTAATGCTTTTTACCATGCGGTTGGCATTCTGGGTTATAGTAGTACGTTTTCTGTTTCATTGCAGAGGAAAGCCCTCTAAGGCCTAATAAATCTGGTACGCCAATGAGATTAATCTATGTTTCCATAAAAGTCAAGTGATTTTAGAATAATAGCCTATGAAAATATCCAAGAAACCCTTACTATCATTTTTATTGAAGGCATTTAATTATCTAAATACATAAAAGGCAAAGCCCTCACTGACTGACTCACTCACTTATCACTAATTCTCCCACTTCCCATTTACCTAGGAGGCTGAAATTCGGTACACCGATTCTTTGGGCATTAAATAGGAAAACTAAGTAGTTTTTATTCTGATTGGGCTTTCGGGCTCCGCCCCAGTGGCTCTGGAGTTTCCCATGTTAACCTTATGATTTTTCATATTTAAAAGGAATTAATGAATCTGGTTCTGTTCTATGATGTTCAATAGCATTAAAGTTACAAGGATTACCAACAGGGTGCAGCACTATTATTATTTTTTAACTTATGACAACAGCTAATTTGCAACCAAAAGGCGAGTTAGCGTAGCGAACGAGCTAACCTGAAGGCAAGTGAACGCAGCGAACGAGCTCCAACCTAAAGGTGAGTGAGCGTAGCGAACGAACTTCAACCAGGACGTGATTGAGCCATGCGAATACTTATGAAGTTAAACGGGGCAAAGCCTGCGGGTACAGCTAGTTATTTATATATAAGGGAAACAAAAACCAACTGAACAACATCAGGTCTTTAACTCTGCATTTTCTCACGTAAATATAATTAACATTATCGTAACTACAGTAGACTCCCTCTAGTTTGGCTTCGGTCGGATTGGCCGCCGGATGGTCCGGCCCGGTCTCAGGGGGACAAGTCATATCGTCACGGACGAATGACAATCAACAGGATTCAACTTGAATGTTTAGTTTCCAGCCATAGAAGTAAACAATTCATGTCAGTTTAGTTGACAGGTGCTGCTATGGGTGAACTGTTGCATATTACCTATGTAAAACTATGTTACATAACCTCAAAAATGCCAAGAAAATTGTATAGTTTTTCTTCAGTCTAATATGTTGAAATGCAGTGTATAGCTACAAGGTCAAGCTATCCGCTTGCACTGACAATCATCTGCTCTTTACACAACTGATGTCTGCTGTGCGCTTGCTATCTCACAACAGTTTGTGATTGGAACTTGTTGAATGTGTGGATAAAGAGAACCCAAAGAAAGAATAGAAGAACAAAGAACAAAGAAGAAAGAATAATCGGTGTTTTACGTCATCAATTGTTATCTTTATCCTATTTTACGACTGTCGTTATTATCTTTAAGGCTAAGTACTATGATTTTATGCTGTTTTATGAGTTATCTAGTGTTTTTATCGACATTCTGATGTTCTGAAACAACATATAGTAGTAGCCTATGCTGACTACGGTAGCTTGCAGTACTAGACTTTCTATTGTTCTGTTCTTTATGTGATTTATTGCTGTACACACGTCGTTCAGTGTTGTGTAGTTTTTTTTTGCTTGAGTAAGAGTGATTTTAAACGTTACAGTTTTTATTACTGAACCAAGGTTAATGACTTAACATATCACGTTTGCGCAATACTATTTGTATTTTGATTATGTAAAATGCTCTACATCCGATTAGTCCGGCCGTTTTGTAGTCTGGCCAGTGGTCCAGTCCCGAGGTGGCCGAACTAGAGGGAGTCTACTGTAAACAAAAATACGCCAATTGTACAAATAAAATTGTGACATACAACAGGAGACACACCGGTAATCTTTGAGTTAACTCTTTTAAACTCATTGTAAATATGACTGTTATTCGTTTTGAAATAACTTCTGTAATACTTTGCAATTGCTCGAATTCGAACAACATGGTACTGTACAATATTATAGACCAACTACTATCGCACATTTTCATATCTTATTTTGAAAGTCATAAAACACGATAGAATATTCTAGATCCCCCTGGAATACTCTGAAATAGTTTTCAACAATATTGAATATTTTCACGCAAGCTCATATTTTATGCCATATTCAGCACAATTTTAAACATTCACTACCTTTTGTCAATGAACTTAACCCTATTGTTAATTAAGACACAATATAAATATACAATTTTTCAAGAGCTGCAGACAAAAACATAGCCTGTGTAAAGGCATAGTCTCACAATTTTAATGCTGAACATCACCTTGTGTACAAATTTTGTGTGGCCACATATTTCTCTAAATACAATTATATTCAGTATGCATTTTAAATCCGACGATTTTACAGTACAACAGCAACTTTGTGTAAAACCCTTGAAGTGAAAATTGGGGGCTAATTTCCACACTGGTTACAAGTAGCTACATACCTACCACCTAACATTGAATACTATTACTAAACTTAACTTACCTCCATTGAAACCTTAAGAGGGTTTTGGCCTCGCCAACTAACAACACATCTCCATTTTTTTCCGTCACCTGTCTCTTCTAATGTAGACCCCAGTTTGGAGACTTCTTTCATTACTTGGTCTTTCCACTTCATTCTTGGTCCTCCAAGAATCTACATTGTACTACTTGCCCTTTGGTTGATCTACCTTGTGGTATTCCTTAAAATACACTTTTGAAAGTTGACGCATCCTGTCTTCACAATGGATAGTCTGCCCATCTGAGCCTTTTTTTACTTTTGGAAAGCACCCATATATCTGGGTGTTTATACATTTCTCTTAGCTCTCTGTACTTTTGTATCTCAACCTCCATTACCTTGAACTGATCCATACATTTTTCTCTGCAGTGTATTCTTAAACGCAATAACAAGGTTTTTTGATGATCAGTCCCCAAAATTTTGAACATTACAGTGCTACTGGGATGGTTATGGTACGGTATTAATTGATTTTGGTGTTACTGACAGCCATCTGCACTTAACCCTCATGTGTGCACGCTCAAAAATGATTATACAAATTTTTTTTTTAGATTTAACTTTTTAAACTTCAAAACTTAATATCTATATTCATTTTCTCATATTGTTACGTAAATTGTATGATCGTACCATGTCCTTTTGGTAGTTTGAAAATAATAGTTTGAACTCTTAATTTTATCATGATGAAATGTTATTATGGTGTTAAATAGGGGAAGATCGTAGTTTAACAAGTTTTTATTGCAAACAAGTATTATTTTAAATTTTAGGCTACAGAAGTACAATATTTGTAAAAACCATGGAAGCAGTCCCATTCGTTATCAGGACGCCGATGAGAGCGGAGCTCGTTATCAGATAAGCCGTCCTAACCTGTCCTGCTATGTTCCTCTGCTAATGCATGTTTAGTAGGCCCAATCAACACAAGTTACGTATAATTTTTAAGTTTTTCGTTGTTTTAATTTAAACATTTTACGGCTACACGATGACTTCCTGTTTAAAGTGCAGTGTTCCCGTGAACCCTAGTTCAAGTGATATCATCAAGTGTACTAAGTGCAGTGAACATTTACATTACTTACGTGCTGGAATCAATCCATCGAAGAAATCTACAAGACAAAGCAGTTTTCGTTGTGCAAAATGTTTGGGGACACTGCAAATAGCAGTGATTCAGAAGAGTTTAGTGGTAACCAACAGGTGCTCAAGGCAATTTCTGGGCTGAAAACAGATCTTCAACAAATACTAGACACGAAGCTTGAGGGTTTGGAAGACAAGATATCAAGTAAGTTGGAGGTTAGCTTAGCTTCTATACGCACAGACATTAACAACGTTAAGTTAACATTTCAAGAGTCTGTTGATACCTTAAAAAAAGATAATGCTGTTTTAAAAGAAAAGTGTAAACAACTAGAAGACAGTTTAGAAAAATCCACGTCTGGTCTTCGAGACTTAAAAAGTCAAATGAGAGATATGCAGCAATACAGCAGACTAAGTAACATAGAGATTGTTGGCGTTCCCCTAACAAAAAATGAAAATATTTATGCTATATTAGAAAAAGTCGCAAATAGCATAGATGTACCATGGCTACGCAGTGATATCTCGGTGGCTCATCGCCTCCCCAGCAGCCAGAAGGACCGTCATCCCAACATCGTTGTGCGCTTTATAAGTAGATCTACACGAGCCGCATGGTTAGCCGCCGCACGAGAGAAGAGGGGACTGGATGCTGTACATCTTAGCTCAGTCTTCATACCTTCGCCGATATTCATCAACGAACACCTCACGGCACACACCAGGGCGGTGCTCAGCGAGGCTAAGAAGATGGTCAGTACACATCAACTCGCCTTCGCCTGGGTGAGAGAAGGATGAGTGCTGGTCAGGGTGACGGAGAAGGGCCGGCCGCGACGTGTTGGTGACGTCGGTGACCTGCAGCTGTTGGTGAGAGGTCCACGGTCCAGCCCCAACAACGGTGCACATGCATCGGTGACTACCGAATGAATTTAAGCACGGACATTCTACTAAAAAACCCAGCTTAGGCGGTAATTGTATTAATTATTTTATTATAGTTTTGTTTTAGATTTTATCTTAAATAATTTAAATTTAAATTGTATAGGATCCACTCTCACAACATTAAATAATCTTGCATATTAAATATTCTTCAAAATAAAATCTTTCTTTTTTCAAAAACTGTAGTGTATACAATAATAATGTACCATAATGTTGCCATTTTTACGATATTTAGATTTGTTTTATAAAGAGTTGGCAATATGTTTTGCATTTGTGTCCTGACTGCGATCAGGCGACTGTGACGTCATATCGTATGATTTCAATAAAGCTCCCGGATTGGCTACAACCCATCACGCCACTATTCCCTCCACGTTTAACCGCCGTTCCAAAAGTTTCCTTGCTGACCAGTCCTCAAGATTCCAGCAAACCGTAACCATGTAGTCGGCCGGGTTTTATTTAATTCCCCAAATGGTGTTTTTATTTCAAGTCATTGCACCCCAAACGTTCCAGTGGCAACGAGGTACGAAAATGACTCAACGCGTAAAAAGTTTTTAAGTGATTTAAGTGACAATTGAAGTGCACCGTAGCAAGGTACGTGTGTTTTTAAAAGTGACAATTGAACTTCTACTGCACCGTAGGAAGGTACGTGTGTTTACAGAAGAATTCGGTCAAGTTAACTTTGAACAGTGCGTGTGAGTGTAAACATTAATGCCGCTTGATGAGAACCTTATTGATAACTTTGGAACTTTATTAAATTTCAAGATGTCGTTCTTTGGTGCGATCGGTCCTTTTGATAATTCAGAAGAAACGTGGGACTCATATATCGAGCGTTTTGAATTGTTTGTTACATGTAACGATATTACCAACGCTAAAAAGGTTAGTACGCTTTTGACGGTTGTCGGAGTGAAAACTTATAACCTGCTTAAAGACCTATGTACACCAGACAAACCTGCTACTAAAAGCTACGAGGATATTGTACGGATCATTAAGGGACATCTTCATCCAAAACCATCTTTTATTGCCGAAAGGTACAAGTTTAGTCTACGAACACAATTGGAGCATGAATCAGTCGCTGATTACATCGTCAACCTGAAGAAACTCTCTGTCAACTGCGAGTTTAAGGACAAACTACCGGATCATCTTCGGGACAGGATCGTAAGTGGGTTGAGGGACGACGCCACCAAGAAGAGGTTGCTGGGCGAAGAAGATCTCACCTACGAGAAGACGGTCCAAATAGCCACGTCGATGGAGTTGGCAGCGAGAGACACCGCGGCCCTGACCTACCACAACACGGGGGGAGGAAGTCGTCTCCACAACGTCGCTTCGAAGCAGCAGCAGCAGCAGCGGAAGCCGTGGCAGCGCTCAAAAAGTGAAGTAAAGTGCTATTGTTGTGGTAAATCTGGTCAATTAAAAAGTGAGTGCCGTTTTAAAAGTTTATCTTGCAATTTTTGTAAGAGGAAAGGCCATTTAGAAAGTGCGTGTCTGATGAAGAAAAACAATGGTGAGTCACAATCTAAATTTGTATTTAATGATAAGCGTAAAGATGGACAAAAGAACTGTACACCTAAGTTTACCTCTGGTAAAAAGTCTCATAAGTATAAGCAAAACTATGTAGAGAACACAGGGGTCAATGACAATGACGATGATTATAGTGATTTAGCTAATTTATTTTCCATAAATGATGAGGCAAGTAAACAGAGGGATAGAATAAAACCTATCACGGTTAATCTTAAAGTAGAACATTCTGTATTGCCATTTGAGGTTGACAGTGGAGCATGCGTGTCAGTAATTTCTGAAAAGTGTTATAACGATAATTTCTCTGATCTCGAATTAATGCCCTTAAATTTGGTTTTGAGCTCTTATACAAACCAGCCAATAAAACCTGTAGGAAAACTTAACGTAAATGTACAGCATGAATCTGAGCATAAAAAGCTAACATTGTATGTTGTGTCTAAAGGGGCTAATCCTCTAATGGGAAGAGACTGGATTAGGGAACTAGAAATATCGATCCGAATCCCTAAAGAAAATGGTTTGAACACGGTTGAAAAGCTAGATCAAAAACCTGTAATCGTCAGTAAACTGTACAGTAAATTTCCTGAGGTATTTACTGATGTATTAGGTTGTTACAAGGGAGAGGCAGCTAGATTAGAGTTTAAGGAAAATGTAATTCCTAAGTTTTTGAAGCCCAGACCTACACCATTTTCGATCAAAAGTAAAGTGGAGTCTGAGATTGATCGATTAGTAAATAATATGAGTTTTTAACTCAAGTTAGCAATAGTGAATGGGGAACTCCAATTGTGCCTATTTTGAAAAAGGACGGAAGTATAAGAATATGTGGCGATTTTAAAGTAACGCTCAACCCCTATTTAGTAGTCAATCGCCACCCAATTCCAAGGATTGAGGACATTTTTAATAATTTACAAAAAGGGGAGACATTTTCAAAAATCGATCTTTCTCAGGCTTACACGCAGGTAAAGTTAGACGAGGAATCAAAGAAATATTGTACAATAAGTACATCGAAAGGATTGTATATTTACAACCGCGTTCCATATGGTGTAGCATCCGCCCCGGGAATATTTCAGAGTATAATGGAACGCATTTTAGCTCACATTCCCGGCGTTGTTTGCTTCCTAGACGATATTTTGGTAACAGGAACTTATGACAAACAGCACCTAGAGAGGTTGATTCAAGTGTGTGAAACTTTAAAGAATCATGGTTTAACAGTAAGTCAAAATAAATGTCAGTTTTTCTGTAAATCTGTTGAGTATTTAGGGTACATTTTAAGTAAACAAGGACTAGGCACATCTCCTAGTAAAATTGAAGCTATTGTAAACGCCCCAGTACCTACCAATGTAACTCAGTTAAAAGCTTTTCTAGGTTTAGTCAATTATTATTCTAAATTTGTGCCAAGTATGTCTATTATTGTATCCCCACTGTATCATTTACTCAGAAAGGACACTCCATTTGAATGGAATTTATCATGTGACAAAGCGTTTCAATTAATTAAGAGCAAATTAGTTTCAGCTCCTATTTTGGCGCATTATGACCCAAATTTACCTTTGAGGTTAGCTACTGATAGTTCTGCCTACGGGGTCGGAAGTGTGTTAAGTCAAATGCAATCAGATGGATCTGAAAAACCTATTTGTTTTGCGTCAAGAACATTGTCTAAAGCCGAATCAAACTACTCTGTAATAGACAAAGAAGCTTTAGCTATTGTGTTTGCTGTTAAAAGATTTAATCAGTATTTGTTTGGTAGAAAATTCACACTAGTAACAGACCACAAACCATTGTTGTCAATTTTTGGCCCTAAAAAGGGACTTCCGGCTTTTGCCGCTAGCAGATTACAGAGGTATGCTTTATTTTTAGCCAGCTATGATTTTGACATACAATATGTTTCCTCTCAGGGAAATGCTTCTGCAGATTGTTTATCTCGCTTACCTTTGCAAGCCAAACATGTTAACGAACAGTATGAGGAAAATCCTTATGTAGGAACCTATTTGCAATTTTTAGCGGAGGGAGATATTCCAATTAACTTTGTTGATATTAAGAGGGAAACACAAAAAGACCACGAGTTAAGTAAGGTATTTGGCTATGTCTTGTATGGCTGGCCTAATGAGGTAAACGAAGAATTACGACCTTATTTCATAAGGCGGAGCGAACTAACTATTGAGCATGGCATATTAATGTGGGGTTATCGGGTTGTCATTCCAAAAATGTATAAAAGGGGACTGTTACAAGAATTGCATTGTGGACATTTAGGGATAGTCAAAATGAAGGCTCTAGCCCTTTCTTATCTATGGTGGCCTTCAATAGATAAAGACATAGAAGAACTTGCCAATAGTTGCTCGCAATGTCTCATGGAACGTCAAAGCCCGTCAAGGTCATATTTACATGTATGGGAATACCCAAAGTCAGCGTGGCAACGATTACACATAGATTTTTTAGGCCCTATTAATTCAAAGTTGTATATGGTTGTAGTTGATGCTTATAGTAAATGGATAGAAGTAGAGGAGGTCAGTTCCACATCTGCCAAAGTAGTCATAAATAAATTGAGACCTATGTTTGCAAGGTTTGGAATTCCGGAACAGTGTGTCACAGACAATGGCCCTCCTTTTACATCCTGTGAATTTAGCAAGTTTCTTAAAGCTAATGGGGTTAGGCACACGCTTACACCACCTTATTTTCCCGCTAGTAATGGCCAGGCGGAAAATGCTGTAAAAACAGTAAAGAAAAGAATAAGAGGGGCTTTGTTTTCAAATGAAAATCCAGACTTAGCTTTAAGTAGATTTTTGTTGGCATATCGAAATGCAGTACATAATACAACCAATGAAACTCCAGCCAAACTAATGTTCGGTAGAGTATTGCGAACTACATTAGATTTGATACGTCCTTCTGTTAGTACAACGGTTTTGTCAAACCAAAACAAACAAATTGTAAACAAAGGGGGCAGTCAAACTAGAGAACTGTCAATAGGACAGCCTGTTTTAGTTCGTGATTACAGGGGAAGAAATAAATGGACACAAGGTTTAGTGATTAAAATGTTAAGTCCTGTATCTTATTTAGTAAAATTAGACTCAGGTATTGTATGGAAGCGCCATATTGACCAGCTGGTCGGGTTAAACACTAAGGTAAATTTAAATGATCAACAGAATGACATTACTAGACAGGTAGTGTTGCCTCCAGCTGAACACATGTTTGACCAGGATGTTGGTAACAATGCTCAGTCAGCTGGTCGGGCTTCACCCATGAGACCGGAAATGCCGAGTACACCTCGTACTCCAGGACGTAGTAAACGTAGTAGTATGCGCTCATCGCTTACTCCACCGGACGTGACCTTTACATCACCTGTACGATCAGCTGATCGACCCAAACAAGCATCGCCATTGAGGCGATCTGCCAGAGAAATAAAACCTCCTGAAAGGTTGAATTTGTAAATATTTATTTCTGCGTTTTGTTTCCAATTTTATCAATGTTGTTTTGTTTTAATGTTTATTGTTTTGTATTATTTGATTGAGTCATACAATATTGTTTTATAAAAGTGTTTTTGTTTTAGGCTATTTAATGATTATTTAATTGGTTTGATGTGTTGATAAAAATTGCGTATTTTAAGAAAAAAATATTTTAAACTTAAAGGGGAGGAAATGTAGTGTATACAATAATAATGTACCATAATGTTGCCATTTTTACGATATTTAGATTTGTTTTATAAAGAGTTGGCAATATGTTTTGCATTTGTGTCCTGACTGCGATCAGGCGACTGTGACGTCATATCGTATGATTTCAATAAAGCTCCCGGATTGGCTACAACCCATCACGCCACTATTCCCTCCACGTATATTCGCCGTTCCAAAAGTTTCCTTGCTGACCAGTCCTCAAGATTCCAGCAAACCGTAACCATGTAGTCGGCCGGGTTTTATTTAATTCCCCAAATGGTGTTTTTATTTCAAGTCATTGCACCCCAAACGTTCACATCAAAACATTTTATGTTCCATTCACTTGCAATTAATTAATAGGTTCCAATCAATTTAATTTTGCATAACCAGTATTTCTAGAGTATAGTGTATGATTTTTGTTAAATTTAATCGAGCTAATCGAAATTAATATTAATTACAAGGAATGCTTTTGTAACGAGCCTTTTTCCTAGGGGGGTAAATATTTGCTATTTGGCCGCGCACCGATTGTTGGGGTAAGCAAGCGGCGGCGGCGAACCTGGCTAGCACCCTTTGACCCGGCTTATCAGTTCGGATAAGCTTGGGTATCCTGGGACTACCGGATAGCCGAGCAGGACATTCTAGTGGTGGATCTCGTAGAGTGAGGAGACGAGTGTTGGTGTCCTGTGTAGACGAGTGGAGTACTTTGGTGACATCGGTGTCGTGGTCGTGGGATATTGGTGCTCAAGGCGTGTTGGTGGCAAGTTGGGTAGTCAGACAGTGACCCACTTGTGGTGAGTGGACGACTTGATATTATTAGAGTTGATAATATTAATCTCTGATTTTATTGCGAGAGTTAGAGTTGTAACCGTGCTGGTCAAAGCCTGACGGTAGTTAGGATTTATATTAGTCAGGAATAATATTAAAGTGTATTCCTGACGGTTCTGGGCAGGTGCTAGAGCGCAAATAATATAATTTATTGACTGTAGTAGATATTATTTTGCGTTGTACCTAGAGTTAGTTATATTACTAATAACTCTGAGGCCCGACAAACCTAGGCTGCACGATTTAGCGTGCGTAGTTAGAAGCACGAGGCCAGTAGGCTAGTAGCTAGTTTTATTAGCCTATTAACAGAAGCCCAGCTAAGCAATATAACGTTGATATAGTAGCAGTAGCAGTAGTAGGGTTGTTATTGTTTATTCATTTGATTATTTTACTTCAACCTGAACAGCTTGCTTAGTAATCCAACACGTTAGCTTGGTAGCTTGGATAACGGAGTACCGGCTATCAGATAATATATTTATCTAGTGTTTGGAACGTATTTAATATTTATTCATCTGCTACTAAGTTGCTCAATAATTTAATAGTAGGCTATCGCAATTTACATATAGTTTTGCTTGTTTAGCTTGGTATTTATTGAGACCAGCTACTAGCGGTGTAGTCACTCTGTCTATAGTATACTTGTATATTATTATATGGTATTAGTATCGAGTGGACTGTTTGATTCTTAGCTTGGGCATTAGAGTTGTGTATTGGATTATAGTGGCCTAGTAGACCCCGCCTGGTGATAACACGCGTTGTGGTTTTTATTAGCAAGTCGTCGTGTAACTCACCGTGTTTTAGGCACTCTGGGCTTAACTATTGGATAGTTAGGACGAAGCCCGAGTTGCGTAGTCAGCAACGACCCCCTAGGAGTGTGGAGAATCGGCGTAGGCCTGGTAGTGATTATTGCACGTTTGTTTTGGTGACTTGTTTTTGACTTGTTCACAGTGCCCGTGTATGAGCCAGTCCTATACCGGTTAGACCCGGCTTTTGGCCTAGTGGTTCCCCTGACCTTGTCGCAGACCCTGGAACTTTACCCAGCCATTGTAGGCTGAGCTATCCCCGGCAAACGGTTGCGACTGCACTTTTAATATTTATTTTTCCAGTGCAGAAAATTTCGTCGCAAGATGGCGCCTGCGAACAGGGACTGAGGTTGGCAGAGGTGCTGAGTTGCTGACATATTAACGGCGCCCGAACAAAATAATTTTATTTGTGCAGATTTGCTGCGGACTTGTGCAGATTGGCTGCGGACCTGAGCTGTTGAGCAGAGTTTTAGGCAGACCTGCTGTGATTTTATAGTCGGTTGGGTAGGCCTAAGCTGTTTTCTGTTACAGCGTGGTGTGTTGTGAACCCTAATTTATTTAGTGGTTGTATACATAGATATTAGTTAGTAATTTAAATTTTGCTAATTAATTGAGCTTTATCATTGAATATTATTTGAGTGAGAACCCTTATTGTGTATTTGTGGTTTGACTTTCACACCCATAATTGGTTTGATTTATTATTTTGCTAATTAATTGAGCTTTATCATTGAATATTATTTGAGTGAGAACCCTTACTGTGCATTTGTGGTTTGACTTTCACACCTATAATTGGTTTGATTTAATAGTACGGTGTTAAATAGATTTTAATCGGTTTCGCTCTTATTTTTGCGGATTAGTCGTGGTATTTGAGTTTTAAATATGGTTGTCACTACGAGTACGACGTCTGTGCTGGGCGGTACGCCTATTACGTCTGCTATTGCTACGACTAGTTCTGGGGTTAGCTCCGAACTGTCGGTGATGACGACATCGTCATTGTGGCCGGCGTCTTCGCCCGTTTGGCCGACAATTTCTTCGGTAGTGGCTACGACGGTGACAACTTCGTTGACCTATTCCGCGCCAGCGACTATGTCCTTGGGGTCGCAGCCCCGGGACGGTCGCTTGGGTATGTCCTTGGGGTCGCAGCCCCGGGACGGTCGCGTGGGTTGGATCTATGACCTCTCGAAAGGGGAGCTCATGAGAACGATGGACCAGTATGGTTTGGTGACCACTGGGACTTCTGCGGAATTACGGCAGAGATTTTCGTCGTTTTGGAAGCAGCGGAATGCCCGTCGGTACAGCGATGATAGGCTGTGTACAGCTGGGGCTGCTGCACCGACATATTTACCGCCCGCTACTACGACTGTGGAGCTTCCTGACCCCCCGAGAACCGTACCTCAGGTACTGGGTAATACGGAATCTAACCAACTTAGCAGGGAGTTAGAGGTGGTCAAAGAGATTCTTGGGTTGTCTTTGGAGACTGATACCCGGACTCTTCGAGAACAACTTGCATTGGTGGTGCGACAGGCGAGGGGCTCGCCGAGTAATGAGGTCGGCTATGGGTTCGGAAGACCCGCCAACCCTACGTCCCCTGTTGTGGCTGCTCCAATGCCAACCTTTGGGTTACCTAGTAGACCCGAGGGATGGCAGCGGCCCAATGATAGTTCTGAGAGACCAGCCCGGCCTTCTAGCTTGGAGCTGCCTCGAGGCTCGGATATGCTCTCAAATGAGGCCAGCAGGGTGGAGCCGAAGAATTGCTCCAAGATATGTGACATGGTCCGAAAGTGGGGTTTGAAGTTTGATGGACGTAGAGACCCTGTGTCATTCCTGGAGCGTCTTGAAGAGCTGATGGTCTCGTACTCTATATCGTCGGAAGACCTGCTCAGAGCGCTACCGGAGCTGCTGCAAGGTTCAGCACTTCTTTGGTATAGGAACTGCAAGGAGCTCCTGTATTCTTTTGAAGCTTTCCGGCATCAATTTGAGATCCAGTTCCTTCCACCTGGTTATCAGAGGAATTTGGATGAGGAGATCCGGAAAAGGACGCAGGGTGAGACCGAACACTTCCGAGATTATGTCGTGGCCATAAGTACCTTGCTTAGGCGTAGCGGTACGTTGTCAGAGCATGGTAGATTGGACTTGATCTACAACAATATGCGTCCTGAGTACAAGCTGATGGTACGCCGGCGTGACTTCAGCAACCTGGCCGAGATGGTGGAGTTGGCTGAAGACTATGAGGCCTATCTGCGAGAGAAGGCAGCCTTCCGACCTCCTCCTTCACCAAACGTAGCGCTGGTTTTGGAAACCGCCTATGTTCCCAAGAAGAAGGCTGGGAAGTGTTTTGAAACGGCCGCGGTCGAAAGACATAATTTTCAGAGACCATCCCTTGAGGCAAAGTCGATTGGGCAGAGAGTAGATTTTGACTCTAACCGGGTCCATGAACAAAGGCCCGTAATGACTAGGGAAGTTGCAGATGGTGCAAAGGATGTGCGTTGTTTTAGGTGCCAGGAGATTGGTCACTTTGCTAGAGGCTGTGGCAAGCCGAGGACCGTCTCCTGTTTTGGGTGTGGGAAACCCGGTCTTACTGTGAACCAGTGTGGATGTCGTGCGGGAAACGGCAGGCCAGCTCAGACATCAGGAGGTCAACTGGGCACGGCCACCGAAAACGAACGACCTCAGAAGAGTGGTCCGAGTGGCTCGGAAAACTGAACAGCCTGGTTGGTGGAGTAGACGAGGACCGGCTAACTTTGGACTCTAGGCCCTTCGTTGAAGTTGTGCTGATGGGCAGCGTTTTTGTGGCGTTACTGGACACTGGGTCCGTCGTCAACTTGGTTGGGCGAGGAGTCGCCGAACATCTTCAACGCCAGGGGATAGAGCCTTACAAGAAACCCGCTCCTCTAAGGATGGCAGATGGGTCACGGTCTAGAGCCGAGTATTCATTCCGATTGGCAGGAGAAGCTGCGAGAAGACGGTGGGTAGGAGATGCCTTGTACGTCCCCACCCTCACCATAGACATGATTCTGGGTATGGATGTCATCCGAGACCTCGGATTGGTGACATGTGGGACAGAGGTAGTAAGAATGGGCGTGGGTGATTACTGTTCTGGCCAAGGTGGCCGCATAGACAGTGTCAAAATTGGTGACGAAGACCCCGAAGGCCCTTGCAATGGAGATCCCCGTCTGGTTCCTGATGCCAAATCATTCAGCACCATGTTGGCTGGTAGTGGCGAGTAGAAGAGTTTTTCTTTGTTTTAAGTTTGAGACCTGTGGTGTAGGGTTCACCATTGGGTTAGGGGTTGGAGTATTTTGTTTTGGCCAGAGTTTAAAGATTTTTTTTCTTTTTGGCCGTTTTCTTTTTTTTCATCCCGATGTAAGTGGGGGATGTAACGAGCCTTTTTCCTAGGGGGGTAAATATTTGCTATTTGGCCGCGCACCGATTGTTGGGGTAAGCAAGCGGCGGCGGCGAACCTGGCTAGCACCCTTTGACCCGGCTTATCAGTTCGGATAAGCTTGGGTATCCTGGGACTACCGGATAGCCGAGCAGGACATTCTAGTGGTGGATCTCGTAGAGTGAGGAGACGAGTGTTGGTGTCCTGTGTAGACGAGTGGAGTACTTTGGTGACATCGGTGTCGTGGTCGTGGGATATTGGTGCTCAAGGCGTGTTGGTGGCAAGTTGGGTAGTCAGACAGTGACCCACTTGTGGTGAGTGGACGACTTGATATTATTAGAGTTGATAATATTAATCTCTGATTTTATTGCGAGAGTTAGAGTTGTAACCGTGCTGGTCAAAGCCTGACGGTAGTTAGGATTTATATTAGTCAGGAATAATATTAAAGTGTATTCCTGACGGTTCTGGGCAGGTGCTAGAGCGCAAATAATATAATTTATTGACTGTAGTAGATATTATTTTGCGTTGTACCTAGAGTTAGTTATATTACTAATAACTCTGAGGCCCGACAAACCTAGGCTGCACGATTTAGCGTGCGTAGTTAGAAGCACGAGGCCAGTAGGCTAGTAGCTAGTTTTATTAGCCTATTAACAGAAGCCCAGCTAAGCAATATAACGTTGATATAGTAGCAGTAGCAGTAGTAGGGTTGTTATTGTTTATTCATTTGATTATTTTACTTCAACCTGAACAGCTTGCTTAGTAATCCAACACGTTAGCTTGGTAGCTTGGATAACGGAGTACCGGCTATCAGATAATATATTTATCTAGTGTTTGGAACGTATTTAATATTTATTCATCTGCTACTAAGTTGCTCAATAATTTAATAGTAGGCTATCGCAATTTACATATAGTTTTGCTTGTTTAGCTTGGTATTTATTGAGACCAGCTACTAGCGGTGTAGTCACTCTGTCTATAGTATACTTGTATATTATTATATGGTATTAGTATCGAGTGGACTGTTTGATTCTTAGCTTGGGCATTAGAGTTGTGTATTGGATTATAGTGGCCTAGTAGACCCCGCCTGGTGATAACACGCGTTGTGGTTTTTATTAGCAAGTCGTCGTGTAACTCACCGTGTTTTAGGCACTCTGGGCTTAACTATTGGATAGTTAGGACGAAGCCCGAGTTGCGTAGTCAGCAACGACCCCCTAGGAGTGTGGAGAATCGGCGTAGGCCTGGTAGTGATTATTGCACGTTTGTTTTGGTGACTTGTTTTTGACTTGTTCACAGTGCCCGTGTATGAGCCAGTCCTATACCGGTTAGACCCGGCTTTTGGCCTAGTGGTTTCCCTTACCTTATCGCAGACCCTGGAATTTTACCCAGCCATTGTAGGCTGAGCTATCCCCGGCAAACGGTCGCGACGACTGCACTTTTTTGATATTATTTTTCCCAGTGCAGAAAATCTCGTCGCACTTTGTACATTGTTCATTTATCATCTTTGATACTGGTTTTTTTTTTTACAAAGTGATGTTAAGATCAATTTATTATTTGTTATTTTTAAGGTTTTAAAACCGTTAAATTTAGTCTTAAATATGCTCTATTATCTTAAAAGATATTTTTGTGATTAAATTATTAGGTTTTGTCTAAGTTCAATTGATTATTTCTAAAAATTGAGGTTTCAATAACATTTTATTTGTCATCCAAAATGTTTCGAGGGTTAAATTTAGTTCTACAATATGTTCTATGTTCTATGTGCAATATGTTCTAAAGGGTCTTTAATTTTAATTTTATTTTATAGTTAATATCACCGTATTGGGTTATCTGAGCTCAGTTGAGTATTAATATATAGATGATGATTCTATAAAACTGTTTATTTGCCATCGTAATAGTTTTGCTCAAGTCTCAAGCTAAGTCTTAGATTTTGTTCTAATAAGGATATATTCATTTATTATTGTTATTTTTTTTATATTATTATTGGAATTGTGTTGATTTGAGTTTAGCTGAGTATTTTAATAACGATATAGTTCATTGGGCATCTTGATTTTTAACTTTCACAGTTAAATTTAATCTAAAATTACGTTCTCAATCAAAGATGTTATTTCTGAATATAAAACTATTAGGGTCATATATAATATCAAATCATTATTTTATTAGACATAAAAAGGTTACGTTGGAGCCATAAAATTATGTACAGTTTGTAACCATTTCTGCTTACTTATTAGATTCATTAAAAAACATGAGGGTTTCTTTTCTAGTTTATAAACGTCGAATTAATGAATGGCTACATTCGATTGGTAGGGACAACACAGAAAACCTAATTTCCTCTATATAGAGACGATAGGCCATCGAGTGTGGGCGTTAGTATGCATGTGTCACTAACTGTCAGTTTGACTCCGTGCTCCAGGGGCCATGGGCCACTCAGGGACAGAGCATCGACGGCCCTGTGTCCAGCAGGGCTACCAGCCGCCTGTTGGTCGTGGTCCGAGCACAACTGTGGTCGAAGGCAGTTGATGAGTGCGTGTGTGTGTGTGTGTGCCTGAGAGAGAGAGAGAGAGAGGGAGCTTGAGTTTGTGCGGTGTATGGTTGTGTATGCGTGTGTATGCGTGTGGGAGAAGGTAAAGTCCAAAGTCTCATTTTGTTTGGACTTTATTAGTCCAAGTTGCACTAATTATCCAAATAAGAAAGCTGTCTTACCAGTATTTTTATATATATTTTTTATTGTAGTTATTCTTGAATTGGCTTTTTCTTTCAGCCAAATTATTACCAATTAACTGTCATGTCATGTTTCATAAATATCTATTCTTTTCTCTCTTCAATTTCTAATATTAATTTCCTGATAGCGGAAATCTCTCACGCACGGGCAGTAGCCTATGTGAGAGGCATTTCATATTAATTACTAAGTCAGTATATTATTATAATCATTACATAACTATAAAATTGATACTGACAAAGTACTGTAATAATGTATTACTTACTGAAATAAAAATGATTTCGATTTGATTTGATTTGATTTAGTAAATATATATCAGGAATTAATATATTTCCCGGTTTCTAGAAAATACTGTATGAAAAATTTAAAAAATTAAAAACTTTCTTCAATAATATATGTTTTTCTTTAAACATCCTTGTCCTGTGGTTGGTTTAGAAGTCCTTTCGACACTTCACAAATATTTTACATTTGTCCCTGGCACATTGTTTTTTTTTTTTTAAGGTTTTTACACTTAAATTTGGTCTTGGCAGACAGCGGGCGCCTTTACACTGGGAGGCAAGATCAGTGGATTATATGGTTGGACATTTCCATCCAATTGGTTTACAGATACTAAGTTTTTACTAAGCTTGCAATAGCCTTTTCAATCAACTAATAATTTGAATGACCCTCCCCCCCCCCCACAACCTGCAGACTAGGTGATAAATACTAAAATATTTCCTTTGAAAAATGTTAGATTCATTCCCTTAAAAAACATCTTACTTACTCTTACTCCCAGGGCCATGCATATCTAAGAAGATATTTGGCCGCACCAACAAAGCCTCTCCATCTTGCTCTATCCTCTGCATCCTCCTCAGTTGCTCCTAGTTGCTCCATGTCTTTCTTTACTTGGCTCCACCATTTTTGTTTTGGCCTTCCTCTCGGTCGTCTTCCTTCGGGATTTCTTAGTAAAACTAATTTTAACTTATTTTGCTCCTCTCTTCGTAAAACATGTCCAGCCCATCTAACTCTTCTACACTTAAATTCACACACCACATCTGGATCTCTGTAGAGTTCTCTCAGTTCTCTGTTGTGTCTCTTCCTCCATTCACCACCTTCATAAATTGGTCCATAATTTTTTCTTAAAATCTTATTTTCGAATGTTATTAACTTCTTTTCTTCTTTTTTATTTGGTTTCCATGTTTCAGCTCCGTATAATAATACTGGGCTGATTATTGTCTTATAAATTCTAACTTTGGTGTTTTTAGACAGTAACTTAGAGGACATCAGTCTGTTACAAGCGTAGAAACATCTGTTTGCCAGATTTAGTCTATTTTGAATTTCTATTTCTTCTTTGTTTTCCCTGGATAAGATAACCCCTAAGTACTTAAAATGTTCTACTTTTTCAAATGTATGGTCATCTACCTGCAGTGGGTCTTGGGCTATACCTTGATTTCTTGAAAATTGCATATATTTGGTTTTCCCATCATTTACTTTTAATCCTAATTGTCCTGTTTTGTCCATAAATATTTTTGTTAGTTGGCGTAGGTCCTCTAAAGTTTCTGCAAAAATGACGACATCATCTGCAAACGCTAATATGTTAATTCTGGAGCCAATTGAAATTCCCTTATCTATTGTTGTCACTTCTTGTAGAGCTTCTTCTATTGCTAAGTTGAAGAGGATTGGGGAGAGCCCATCCCCTTGCCTTACCCCTGCATTCACTGTAAAGGGCTCCGAGACTCTCCCGTTTACTTTTACTGAACATGTGGAATTTGCTACAGTTGTTCTAGCAAGGTTTATAAGTTTGGTTGGGATTCCAAATTTGTCCATCTTTTTCCACAGTTTCTCTCTATTTATGCTATAATACGCTTTTTGGAAATCAATAAATATTGCAAAAAACTCCCTATTATACTCCCAGTACTTCGATATGACTTCTTTAAGGATAAATATTTGATTCATTGTGGACCTCCAATACTTCTTACATCTAAGTATTGGAGAAGACCTTTTCTCAAGTGACAATATCAATACTCTGTGGTCTGGATGCACCGATGTCTAAAACTAAAAAACCTTAAAAAACATCTAGGGAGTAAAAATCAGCTGTTGCCAACTCATTGTAAATTTTGATTGTAGACAATCATGTATTAAAAGTATTTATTGATTGTTAAATCGATTGTAGCTTACTGTTGCCTTATTGAAATAGTTCAACATACCAAAAGTTTAATGTACACTAACACAATCGTAATAGACAAAACGATTGAATGACTTTTTTTTTTTTTTTTTGTCCTAAGGACGCTAGGCACGAGCCTGGGATTGTTTTTCACATTACTTCAGGCTAGACCTAGGGGTTGTGGCATTATCACTTAGATAAATCCATTGGTGACTTGGCGGGGATCGAACCCGGGACCTCAGGGACTGAAGTCCCGCGCTCTAACCACTACGCCAGCTCGCTCCCCAATTGAATTGACTTAAGTACTAGTGAATTAACTTAAGTGATTGAATGACTTAAGTACTATGCAACTGCTTTTTTTCTAATAGCAAAATATTAAATTAAAAACAAGTTACAAGTTTGAGAGGTTATCTTAAAATCAAAACTATTTGAGTTTTGTAACTTAGTTTGTTCAAATACTCAAATAGTTAGTTCACATGGGCAAAAAGTGTCTTTTCAACCCTCACTCATTTTCTGACCTCGGCTTTCACATCTAAGTATTGGAGAAGACCTTTTCTCAAGTGACAATATCAATACTCTGTGGTCTGGATGCACCGATGTCTAAAACTAAAAAACCTTAAAAAAATCAAAATTATCTCCAGGAATTCTATATAAAGACCGAATTCCACTCCTTGACTAAGGACCTTGTTAAATGACCCTTCAAAGCAATATGGTTTATAGTGCAGTAGAAATAATCAAAAATATAGCTTAAGGTGGAACTAATTGCAACACAAATGATTTTTGCTGTGAATGGTAGGTAGTATGCTTCTAATCAACATACTAAAAATATACATCCGTACTGTGGCGCAAAATACGTTTTTTGGCCGCCATCTTGAAAAAAGTGTCAAAATTTTAATATTCGTAAAAATAACTTTTTGGGTATCAAATTATAGGAAATTTAATGCTCAAAATGTTATAATAGTGGTTATAAGCAGTATTTAGAAATACGATCGTAGTACAAAATACCCCCGCCGCAGCAAACCTGCAGACTAAACTAATTTCGATTTGTCTTAATTGATTTTCAATTAAATCTAGTAATTCAGTTAAAAAATCGTTGTACAACTAAATCTAGAGTTCTACTGGACCGATTTTACTAACTAATGGGTCATTGGAAAGCAATTCGTGTAGATTTTCAAATAATTATGAAAGTTTGATTTTTTTAGATTTGCTAGGTGAAACCCGTCAACGTCGACAATTAGCCTAGGTACCGTACTGTTAAGGTTGCAAGCAAGATCTTTTTAACTATAAATCGATGATAGATAACTCCATTTTTAAACAATTTGGGTCGTTTATGATTTAGCAGTGTGCTTTAGGTACGTCCGATCTCAATAATCAATAATTCCAATGGAATCTGGTATTTCACTGAAGATTTTTATATAAAAAACATATAGGATAATGTAACTGCTGGAATACATTTTTAATTGAAGTAAAAATTGAAAAATTCAGTTTAATTGTTTTTGTAGGGTAATATATTTGATAGATTAATGATGACAAATATGTGCTTGCATACCTTTGAGCCCAAATTATGAAAATCGGTCCGGTAGAAGAGCCAAACGAACTCGAATAAAACAAATTTAACTCCTGTAAGTAATGTACAGGGAGGCAGTTTGTGCATAACTCAAAATATACGTCAAAATGAGTGCTGATGCTTAATAGAAAATCTATGGTGCGTCCATAGCTTAAGTTTAAAGCCGGATTTACACTATGTAGCAAAACCTGCTATAAAACTTTTGCTATATAACATTGCTTTATAACTTTTGCTGTATGAAAAATTTACAAACAATTTTAGTGATTCTGGTGCTCGTGCTATATGTTATATGTAGCACAGCCTCATTCGCATTCCGTATCGAAATGTGCGCTGAAGAGACATTGTTCGTGGCAGCTATCGTGGTGATCTTGGAAGTCAGAGAGAGAGAGAGACAGACGGGAGCGAAGATTTTAGCAAGTTTTAGGTTTGACCGCTTCTTGCTTCGAGAAATAAGTACATTGTAGCAGATTTATTACGGGACTTAATGATGACGATCACGAATACGCTGACAATCCATAATTAAAACGCTAAATAAGGCGACGGTAACTTCAAAAACGTTTTACGCATGATCAAAACACGGTTTTACGATTGTCCACGGAACAGTTCAATTAAGTTTATAATATCATCCCGATCCTAGGCACTGTCACTTTCCGTTTCCAGTCCTTCCATTGTAAACAAAGATCGCTGAGCAAAACCGTTCGCACCCAGGAGGCTACAACTGTGAACTGTGTGCACTAAATGCTACATATAGCAGATGCTAGACGAAAATATATGTATATCATTGCTACATATGGCAATGTTAGATGTAGCACGTATTTTTTTTTTATATTTACCGACTCCCGATGGATAGCACAATTTTAGCTATATATAGCAGGATATGCTACATATAGCAGTGTTATATAGGACTTTTGTAAAGTTACTTTTTCTACTTCTAGCAAATGTTATATAACATTGCTAGATGTTACACAAATCTGCTATGTAGCAGGTTTAGCTACATAGTGTAAACCCGGCTTAAGGCCAAAATTATGAAAATCGGTGTGGTAGAAGAGCTAACCCGACTCGGAAAAGAAAAACCAATTATTTGTATAGATGGCAATAATTGATTTACCAGTATGCATTATCTAATCATGCGAAAAATGAGTTAATAATTTAACAGCTTATTGTTATATTGTTATTTAATTGATTTTTCTTTGATTAAATATTGTTGTTAACAATTTGCATTTTTGTTTAAAATGTGTTTCTTGTGTTAAGTGTGTGATTCTAATGTTATGTGTACCAAATATTAGTGAGCAAAGTGGTGTATGGATTTTATACCCATTATTTTACTAGAGACCGTTGTATTTAACCACAATGGGCTCTGTTGCTAGTCTATTAAATAAATAACATTAGGTTTAACGAAATGAGTACCAAGGTTTGCTGCCACAAGGAAACTAATTAAGTGTGTTTTTAGTAAAATATTAATTGTTTAGTATAAAATAAATAAATCTGCAAAGTGTTATCAAAATATATCCATAAACAAGGAAACTACAACTTTTTACTATATTCTCCATAAGAATAACATGGGGATTTTAAATTTCAAATATTTTGAAAATTCCCCGTTACCAATAATCATACAAAAACCCTTTGATACACTTAACTATTTGTTTTTTGAGCTCTTTAAAAAGCTCTAGAGAGAAATTGGGAAATGTTACGTTTTAAGGGTCGAAAATGAAAAAAACAAATTTTGAAAGTATAAAATAACTTATAAATAAAAAAACTTTTCAAATGCCACGTTTTTAAACGCACCTGTTTTCGCCCATAGTGCATCACTGTTAACAGTATATTTTAAATTCAACCATTATATTAATTTCCAGCATGAAAAGTTCTATAATTTGATACCAAGGCAGATTTTTTAACAATAATTTAAAATTTTACACTTTTTTAAATGGCGGCCAAAAAACCGTATTTTGCGTAACAGTACAAATGTATATTTTTAGTATGTTTTTTATAAGTGTATTACCTACCATTTCTAACTGGAATAATTTATGTTGCAATTAGTTCCACCTCAAACACTATTTCTACTGCACTATTATTCAGAAATTTTAAGTGATTTCTAATTTTGAAGCTTACATTTTTATCTATCATTAAACATTGAGCTTCGTCTAGATTGATCAACTCTAGCATAAAAATCAGCAATTTTAAAATCTTTAAGGTGGCCATATGGTAATTTGTAAAAAGAGGAGATTTTAGCTGGCGGCCCCCACTACAGTAAATAAAAATTTACGGGCTGGCAAAATTGTATACCTACAAATATAAAAAAAAATTATGTCACCGGCCCGAAAGTAAACACGTTTTATTAATATTTAAATGGAACTGTCAAAAAACGTCCAAACCAGTTGTTAGAGCTAGGTCTATTGGCAAAAATTGACATACGGTGCCGTCATTTGTTTATGTTTATTAATCCATACAGTTACTGTTCAATATTCGTGCTACAATGCCAATATTCAAATATGTTACGCGAAAGCATAAAAATCACATGTGAATCTTGCTTGTAAAATCTCACTAAAAATAACGAATAACGTAAACAAAATGCTCTCTGTCTGCTAGACTCGGTTCGGCTTTGGAACATGGATAACTTCGGACTGGCCAGCAGACGCATATAGTTCACACATTATGATTATTATTATAGTTATTATTATAGATACTAGCTGTTGTACCCGTGCTTTGCAACGGAAAGAGGACACAAAATAGAAACAATTTAATCTTTACATCTGTTGCATATAATAGTTACACATCCGCCAACGCTTTTAGAAACAAAATTCAACTTTTATGGCCTTAAGAGAAACGTTTAAGTTATGACTTTTAAATCTGGTAAGTAGTGGATACCACCATTTTGGTTTTGATTAATTTTAAATCTTGTGTAGGCTGATATAAGAAAAACTGACCAATCCTTCAAATAAAACTTTGACATACATGATTTACCTTAATCTCCCTTAATTAGGCTACATATCTTTTAATTTATTATTGACAATTTAAATTACAATTTTGAAGCTGCAAAAATACTAATAATTAATTTAAATGAACATTTATTTTTATTTCACTCTTTATATTAAATCACAAATCCTTCCATCTTCAGTTTCTTATAAGCGTCTAGGCAGCCAACTCCAAGGATCGTGGATCAGATCGGAAAACCCCCCACCACCGCTCCGTGCCGATGGCGTAACGACAACCATTACCGCAACGATACGGAATTGAGTCATGAGCCTTGGTGGTGTAGTGGATAGCGTGTCGGGCTGATAATCTGTAGGTGCTGGGTTCAAATCCCTTGGTGGCACTAACTTTTTGTCAACAATTTTTTTCATATTAGCGAGTTTGGTTGGTTTGGTTAGGTTATGACAGTTTAATTTTATTAAAAAAATATCAAATTGAATTCAAGATATTTATAATTTTATTTTTAGAACATAACTATTTTTTTCGATTAGTAGGCCTAAACCTTCATTCGAGTTTTCATTATCAGCAAGTTTGGTTAGTTTGGTTAGGTTATGACAGTTTAATTATATTTAATTTAAATTTAACCTACAAACGATACGTTTTGATAGCGACAGTGATAGAGATAACAATTTTCGGTGAACAGTTAGGCTATGCTGATGCGCCGGTATGATTCGGAAGCGTACGACATGGTGCGGTGGGTGCGGTGGTGGGGGTGTTCTGATCCACGATCCTCGAAGTTGCACTGGCTGCCTAGACGCTTGTCAGTTTCTTCACTCACAATAATAATAAATCATTACCAAAACTAAGTCAGCTGTTATAAACTTTAGAAAATATTGCTGTGCCTAATCAATACAGTCTTTTGAAATATTAAAGAAATTATATCTATGGGTACTATAAAAAAAAATTATTTAGCATTAAAGACAGCAGACAAAACTAATATGATTAACTAATATATTATGTTTCATTGCATCTCTGATTCTACTATACAAAAATATCAACAAACAACTTAATATACAAACCAGTTCTTTTAATCAGTTCCATCGTCTATTGCCTTTACAATTTCACACTTACCATTAAGTAAACATAGTGACAGATATTTCATTGATTTTAGAAACAAAAGAACACTGTGTACTGCTTAGTTATATGATATTTTACTTGGTTTAAATTAATCAGTGGTGTGGCAAAACACAAATAATAAATGTATCAAATAAAGTAAATGTGAACTGAAAGCTATGTTAAGATAAAATAAGAGTATTTTGTATTACCATTTGATAATTAAATATAGTTACACATATACAACAGATTTTAGAAAACAAAAATCAACAACGTACAATTTAGTCATTGATGGTATTCTTTAGTTACTTAAATATCCATATAAAAACAATGTGATGTGCAAGTTATGTTAAGTTCATCACATGTTAAGCAGTTAGAATTTATTTAAAGTAAAATCCAAACTCATACAAAACATCTAAACATTGTAAATTTCATACTGTTTCCATGAAAACATATCAATAACATTATTTTCATAACTTAGACTCTTTAAAAAATCCAAAGCAGAGCCGGAGTTGATACAGCAACGGTTATAGAATCTTTTTTTCTATAATCATTGACAAAGTTTTAGAATAAATAATCCATGATAAAACCTTAGATTAAAATAAACCTACCTCATAGTTATGGAAAATATTATAATTAATTTCTTTGTATCAGCTGTCTGAAATTGTGAAATATGCAGTTTAGCAGTTCTTGTTTACATTTAAATGTAAAAGCAAATGTAAACAAACATTGTTAGTGTTCTCATCGCAGCTATGGAGACCAATCAATATTTACTTTAAAAATGTTCACCTCAGAACTTTTAAAGCCAAAGGAGCAAAGCCTACGGTCAGTATCGAAATGTGAATAGTCCTATAATGGTCCTTGGTATGGTAGCTATATTTTTGTAAAATTTAAGCCCAGTTGGTTCAGTAGTTTTTGCACCTATTAGTAACACACATACAGACAGACACCAATAGATTTTTATATAATAGTATAGATTATAGTTTCACATTATTATAGTTTCACACATTGTTGCGTTTAGTTGACTGGGAGCAATTAAACAGACGATAAACTAACATTGCTGGCCATACTAAAGCGAAACTAGGAATAAAAAAAACTTTAGTAGAGAGTACAAGAATTGCATTTTTCAGTCATTGCATAAAAATATTTGCAAACACAAACATTTATTTTATTCCAAAAGTGCCGTTTACAATGTATTTTAATAGAGAGAAAAAAAAGGAGATTTCTCACTTTTTCCGGAAATCCCCCGGGGCTAAATTTTGAACGTCAAAATCTGGTAATCTCCAGGGAAATAGAGGGATATGGCAACCCTAACTATGCTGGAACTTTTTTCATGATTTTTCTGGTTCGATGTCGAGTTACAATCAAGACATTTCCAGTCCACATTTTCTTCTTTATAAATTTCATTATAATCACTATAAGGCATATTCAAACATTTTGTATGAAACCATTTGTGACAGATTCCTTTTATTGTACAGCTGAAGACCTTAAATACCTTTTACACACACCACATTGGCTCATTTTAAAAAGTAAATTGTTATTATTTTTTTATCTATATATTAATTACGTAAGCAGTTTTCTTTCCACAGTCATAACTTGATAACGGCTGGACAAATTTTAACGTTTGAGGTGTCAAATTAAAGGTATTTTTTTGACGTAGATGTTTTGACGTCTCAAAATATTTGGAAAGGGCATCACTTAAGTGCAGATAAGGGCTTAAGTTTGGGAACGGCGGCGCTATCTGCTGACATCAGATCAAACTCAATTCCCTTTGTTTACAACTCAACATATGTACGTAGTTTGAAATAGTTTTTAAGGTTAACCACAGACTGCAGGACTCATTACTTAATTCTGTTGTGGTGTTTTCTGTTGTTTGGTTAACTTTCGTATTTTATCTATATTTAAAATTAAATGCCACCAGTTAGACGAAGAACTGTGAGTGGCTGGTGGACACGCGAACATGGCCGCTTGCATCAACCACCCAATGGAATATTTGAAGGTTACAGAATGGCAACCACCGTGTGGTGATGCATCTCACCTCGGACAAATGCACGTTAAATGTTTACATAGTGGTGGCATACATTTTAAGCAAAAAAGAGACTGGCCGAGACAGTTCAATTGTTACTCTTTGTTGCCGTAAATGAGAGAACCGTTTACCAGCGTTGCCAACACAACTTGTTCATTTTACCCGCAAAATCCGGTGGCAATCCCAGGAATCACCCAGAATCAAGTTTTGATTACCCGGAAAATCCCCTGAATTATAATTTTAAAGATTTCGGCCAATTTATTGGTAAAAACCACATTGTAATGGTGCATTGAGAGAGTTATGAATATTAATATCATTCTTATATTGAGCAAAACGATGTTAATCGTCCATTTGAAGCTTTTTTAAGGCTACCTTTTTCAGCTGGTCAATTGACCTAATTGACTTTTGGCGCACCTAACCAATATAGAGCTTTGACTAAACTGTAAATACAGCTTATTCAGTATCCAATAGTCAATGTTAATACAGCTAATACTACACTGTAGTAGTTATGATGTTGTACAGTTTTTAAATTTAATGTAGTACATCAAAATAAAACAATTGAATAACTAACTCCATAGATTAAATATTCTCCTAGATTTGTCATCCTTGTACATATAAGAAGCAGAAGACAGTTTAATGTTATGTTAGTTCCATTCGCTACCTGTAGGAGCTAGGAGCATATCTATGTTTACAACTGGACTATTTTTGAATAACTCATTAATAATAAACAAAAATTGTAAACAAACACATCCCTATAAAAAAAAAAAAAAAAAAAAAAAAAAAAAAAAAAAAAATAGCCGTAACTAACAATGAAATTGTCTTTTTGATCCATACCTATGATAACTCGTCAATGTTACCAAAAGAGTGATGTTTAATCCATGCTAAAACTACTAATTTAATTTCATTCAAATTTTCAAAGTTCATAATATTATCCAATAAAACCTTAGACGTTAGGGTACTTTCACAGAATAAGAATACAATCATATCAATAGACGAGACAGCCTAAATATAACATCTTGATCTCAAGTCTTCCATAGTCAAATGAAAAATCAGCAAATCTTTCATTGTGTGTCTGCACTTGTACTCTCGCTGGGGAGTTTCGGAGTTCAGATCTAATCTCTAACCATAGATTTAATTAAACATACTCGTCAATAGTGCTTCTCTTCGCTTTTTATTCAGTGGCTTCAGTTCCAATCCCAGTCTAATATCGTTATCCAATCCTAATCATTGATGATTTGCAAGAAACATATTTTTGTAACTTATTACTGTTTTGGTCACTGTCAAGAGTGTCAACACATGCAACCCAAGTATTGCATTGTAGATTGAAATACTTTTTGTCCAATTTTGTATTAGAAAAAATATTTTTAAAGTTGGTACAATGAAATACCTGGAAAATCCCCGGAACCAGCCCAATCCCCAGAATTTTACCCGGAAGCCCTTTAATTCCCCGGATTCCGGGGAATTCCCTGGAAATCGGCAACGCTGCCGTTTACCTCATCTGCGTCATTCACCATACTTTCAGGAACTTATTGGAAACTCCAAATCTGAAACCGGGAATCTGAGGCTTAGATGTAGAAGTTATTTGGATAACATTTGTCAATTCAATTCCGCCTTTGCCATGGTCAGCTCTGAAGCTCATTTAGATGAGAGGATCACACAGGGGATCTACAATTTCAACATCCATGACACGTTTTACCTCCGAGTAGATAATCTAATTCCTTAAGAATGTCATCCAGAACACGCACAGATGTACATAATAAGAGACCAAATAAGTGACTTTCCTCGCTACAATGATGCAACCTGTATAGAAGTCGCAGCTATTTTTAAAGCTAAAAACAGAGCACCACCAGACCAAATAAATCTTAGTTTCTTTTTTTTTCAAAAACTAAAAATGTTAAACGCAAATCCGTCGTAGATCAGTTGTTAGATCCACTTGCTTGCCCTCTAATGTTCCCACCTGGAGACTTTGGTTGGGGACCCTAATCTAAACACGCCTAAAACAGAACCTATCGTAGAAATAATTTAACAGTGCTATATTACGTGTTGTACTGGTCGACGTCAAAAGAGGGGCTTGCAACATTAGGTCTGAAAAGCTTACTTTACAGTGTGTGGTTGACGTCTACGTTCTCATTGAGGGCATCCGCCTACAATACATAAAGAGATAACCAAAGCAGTATGAAAGCGGATCTATATTTAAGTATTGTAGGTTAGTTATATAATTTATTACAACAAAATATTTTTAATATTTCTATAATTAGTCATAGACTTTAGAATGACTCTTTGTTTGAGGTCTTGCTGTTTATGTTTTTGTTGCTTTTTTTATTACAAGTTGCAGTTTTGCTCGATTTCGAGCAACAGGTTATCTAGTAATAATAATACTACAGTGTTATTTTTATAACAAAATAACCCATTAAATAAAGGATAACAGTGTCAATTTTATTTCATTCAAAAGCCATGTAGAAAATAATCATATCAAAATACTGTAATTGTTATAAGTCCATAAATAAATATATTTGTCTTTATAACTTGACCTAGGTCCTTGGCCAGATAACAAGATTACCGTATGGCCAGTTTTATCAGGTTCCCAGATACGAGCCTGTAGTGAATGAATTTCTGTCGAGTTTTCAGGGATTTATACTTTGAAACAACTTTGTAAAATAAGAAAGGTATGTAAAACTAATATTTAGTGAAACTTTGAAATAAAAATTCTTTAATAAATTTTTCGGGTTTTTCATTTAAAACACAGAGCAGCTGTAAACATGCAAATTAACCATCTGTTCTTGATTCCAATCTAGGCATATATTCTATATTTTATATACAACTAGGTGAACCTGTGCGAATTCGCACGAATAATAAATTAGGATATTATAGCAACGTCGTTGTATCGGCGTTGGTCTTGAGCTCGATCGTTGACTATATGCATTCTAAGTTCTTTTTGCTGTTCAGTAGGGGTATGTTGCAGGACGGAGCTCATCATGTTGAAAACTTGCGCGTATGGATTAATATAAAGTTGAGTCAGTGCTGCAAGAGCCATTAGCTTTGTTTAGCATTCTTTCTTGAACAGCGGTTTCGACGTCCGTAGGTATAAATTTTGGCATATGTGGGATGCTCCCCTTCTGACGGTTGAAAGGTGACAATTGGGTGATAAACTGTGTCTTGCACCTTATACATGAAAGGCCCTCCACCGTTATGCTCTTCAATTTTAGCTCGAGTGCTGACCATTGCGAGCGCAGAGTTGTACGATCTAATGTTCTCTTTGTAGTTTCTGCTCAAATGATTTGCTCCATTAAGTAGGCTCTTAATATAGGTAATAGATTTCTTGGTATGGTGGTAGATTCACTTTTCCTTTATGGCAGCAGGATGAAAATCGTTTGCCTCGTCCTCTTTGTTCTTCTTTAAAATGTAGCGCACCATATTTCTGACATTTTAATGCCATCTCGCCAAGTGAATGCTGCTGAATTCTTGTTCTTGTCGGTGCAATTTTGTAAATACACGTTGCCAATAACTGTTCCAGCTCTTCGTCTGGGCTCCTACGTTTTGCATTGCTTGCCGTATGTTGACTCGCCATGTCCGACCGGCAATATTTCTTTGTCGTCGGGTTCTTGGCATGTTTAAACGAAAATATAATGTAAAACTTTTCTCCCATCGTGTCCTATAGGTAACATTTCTTTACCGGGTTTCTAATTTTTTTTAAAAACCTGCAAACTGTTTACATTTCAAAACCAAACAAAACAGCTGGGATTTAACTTTTTTAAACTAATGTATTGACATCTGTTTCAGAATATAATAACATTCAAATCAATCACAATGTTATCCTTATGGAAGGAACTTTGAGGGCAGCCCACGCCCTTAAAAATATATATTTCAAAAATCTAAAGCCAGTTTGCACATCTACACACATAGACGAACATTTTGGTATATAATATGTGGGGTTAAATCTTAAAATAAAAAAGCCTTATTGTTCACAAAGTTTCATGTCGCGTATTAAATATATAGATATGACAACATGTATACACTTTTAACGAATAGTGTTTTTGACCTCTGGGGACATCAAAATGAAAAAGTAAATCTGTCCTAGGTCTACTCTACGTCTTATCGTGCCCCCTAGGGCTTCTTACTAGGAGCTTTTTCCATGTAGGGAAAAATTGCTAATATGAGATATTGTCAATAAAGTGAAAAAAAGGACGTGAACTTGTTTACTGTGTGCAGAACCACCTAATACATCAAGACTGTGATAGTATTTTGTAGACAAATCTTTAAATTAGGTTCGACAGCAACAAAACTTCAATCCTTTTTTCCTTATATTCATGATATCAATTGATCAGGATATACATACTTCTTATTCAAACTAATTATTTAATACGCAAGCAGGTTTTTTGTGACAATTAATCCTCCGAAACTACTGAACCGATTGACATGTTTTTGGTGACATTGGAAAGAGCGCAACGTGAAGTTGTGAAGGAAACTTTCTTTTTGGGGAAATAATTAGAGAGTGAGGCCCTGGGGCCCTTTAAGTTTCGTATTTCTCCATAACATTAACATGGGAAACAAAAATTGTGATGAAACTCCAGCTGTTGTCAGAAATTAAAAGTGAGAAGAAGAACATATGTTAATTGTAAACAGTCAATAAGTTTGCTAATTTAACAGTTTGCTACAAACATTTACTGACTTGGTTGAAATGAAATATTTACTTTTTGGGTTGGTGTAAATATTACAATGGAAAAAAGCGAGAGAGCCTGGATGAATTGATATACTAAAAAGAAAACTGAATTATCACTGTGCTGCATTTCTGAGTAATCATTGAAAGAGCCAATTTGCAAACTACGGAAAATTAGGAAAGTCATAGAACACCACCAAGGAGCAGAAATAAATATAATGTTTTTTTTAAGAATGTATAATCTTTATTATGGACAACCTAATGCGGCCATGGCTTTGAGTAAGGCTATTCGTGGAGAACACTAAAAAACAAGATCATCTTTTGAAATATAAGACATTCACAAGAAATGTTGATTATATCGATCTGTTATGTACATCTTGAGTATTTCCATAATCTTTGATTCAAATCTTTTAAAGTCATCAGAAATTATTAATGTTATTCGTTTTAAAATAACTCCTGTAATACTTAGCAATTAATTGCTCGAATTCGAGCAACAGGGAAACTAGTTCAAACTAAAGAATGAATTCAATGCTAGTGCAAGATTTCACCCTGGATGCCCATACAGACTATTTACACATTTTGGTTCAAATCTACAGAATCTTTGTTGTCTTTAAACAAAATACACAAGATAAATTGTATGGACAAATGTTTTAATAGGTTTTTCAGGATTTGTATAGTCAGTTTATTTAAATGCATAACACAAACAAGCAATACATACTCTCTGAATAGCCAGTGACCTTGTGAATCAAACTTGTAAAGAAATAAACTTATAAGTAAGAATATATCTTGTTTATCTTACAGAAAAACAAACATAAATTATTAATTGAGAAAACTATACTATCCCAATTTCAAAATTGGAATTGTTTACAAATATATTACAATCCATGGCAAATAAATTATCAGTTAACAACTATTTACTATAAGTGGTTTATAATAGTATATAATAGTTAGACAAACTTTATAGTTATAGTTAGACCAAAAACTCTAATAATGCGTTTCATTTGTTTTTTCAATGTTTGTAAAATATGACTACATACAGAAGAATCAATCCCGTCCTTGTAATACCTGATGGCTCCAAAGTGAATCAAAACTAGTTGCCGAAGCAACAAATCGGATAACCAGCAAGACAGGTATTTTAAACCACTTAGCATACCTATTTTGGCAACCCGGAGGCTTCCCTTCTTGAAAAAAATATACTTCATGCTATGTGAATTTTGATGATAACTTGGTTTATTTTTGGTCCATAAAACAGTAAAGCCATTTAAATATTAATATTCTTAAATATGGATGACATAGAATTTTTTTGTACTGTATATTCCTACTCAGAAAATTATTACACGACCTGTTTGTCATGCAACCAAGAAACAATGCAAAGCAATACATACAAAAAATTATAACACATGCAAACATTGGACAAATTTCAGATCATACAAAATTCTTTACATGTCAGTCAAAAAATGCATTCCCAAAAGCAAAGTAACATTACTTCAGGCAGACTTCCAGCAATACTATGTCTACTGAAAGTGCTTTGCAACAAACAAACTAGCACTGAAATTTTACTTGTTTTACCAAACAGAGTGTAAATTAAGTATGGAAACAAATCTTTATTGTTAAAACCGAAATAGACAGAAATATACTGTTTGTTGCATTGATTGTAAACAAATGTTCATAAAATTTTCACATATAAGATATTTTTTAACCCCCTAAAGGGTAGGGGGTGACTTATTTTTTCCAAATAGCAACCCCTATTGAGCGACACCTCATTTTGTAGGGTTTGTCAGAAGAAACACAAGTACGCAAAAACGAGGTAAATATCTCACCCCTATCCAAAATGGCAGGTATTCCAAAATTTTATTCATGTAAAAAAAATTAATTTCACAAAAATATGGAAACAAGTCTGTATTTTTTAACCGAAATATATAGAAATAATCGGTTTGTGGCATTGATTGTTAACATAGGTTCCGCTATCAAAGAACCTATGATTTTTAACCCCCCTAACAGGTGAAAGACTATACAGGGTGTTTGGTAGTCAGTGTCAAATATTTTAATATAAAAATACGCAATTTGGGTAGTTATATCTCACTCCTACTTCCGGCAACAGCCATTTTTAGAATTTTCCAAATTTCTTGACATTGCCTAATAAAATCTCATATTTCTTAACTTTAAACCTACATAATGATATTTTCAATGGCATTTTTAGAGTCTTCATTACATTTTCTATCAAAATACCTATAACTTACGGAATTAGATATATAGATATGGTACAGCTAAACCCATTTAAAAGTTCTTAAAATTGACTTAAACAACAAATTTTGAAAAATCAATAAAAAGGGCGCTACAACTCGCTTAAGAAAATTTTTCACAAAGTCGTGTTAAAACTGTCAAATAGTATAAAAAACATCTCCACATTTTAAGCTTTAAAATGATATGCAATATGTGACATGTAATGTCAGCCTAAGGGGAGAAATATTGCTTTAAACATAAAATTAATCATTTTTTTCATTAACTGCAATCATTAATTACAAGAACGCATTTATTGAAAGTTATGTGCAAAAGGTATCTGTATAATAAAGTTTACCCCAAGTAAACTTATAAAATCTAATATTTTAGTACATATTGAATACCATAGTACATAGTCAAAGGGCTTTGAATTATTTTATACCAGGTTAATATAGAGAATTTTATAAATGCACAAGTCAGAGGTAATTAAGATAGTAAATAATTAACATGATTTAAAAAAAAAGTTATTTTACAGAATAATTTGAAATACAAGGTAATATTTTTTTATATAATTGAATACAAACAGAAACATGGAAAAGCTGCACCTTAAGAGTTTTAAATATGTGGTTAAAACTACCCGTCTTTGCGTGTTCTTTAGCTTTTCTTTATTGCTTCAACTGTAATCTTATAGGAAAGGGTTCCTCTCAACTTTTGTACAACTACTGTCAATTATAGAGCTTTCTCAAGTCCTCTTCACTGTATACATCTGTAGTATACACTTCACCATTAAGGAATGCCCAAACAAAGAATAAGATAGGCATAAGATCAGAGAATCTGGCTGCCCATGCAAAGGGTCTGTCTCATCACAAGAATCCATATGACTTAGTTTCTTACCTCATTAGTGTAATGAAGAGGAGTGCTATTTTAAAATGTTTTTACTTTTTATTTAAGTTTGACCAAACTCTATGTGATCAAAGACTGAAGATAGGGTGTGTTGCAAAAACCTAGATAGGTTTGTCGATTAAGTTTGTCGAATAAATATATGCCCCATTAAATTAATTGTTTGTAAAATAATTTACGTGTGCAGTAGGCCTATATGCATCAAGAACATGCATCAGACATAACCTGTATTTAAGATTTTTAAGGTGCAGCTTATCCATGATTTTTGTATGTTTCCAATAATAAATATATTAGGCCTCGTATTTGAAAATTTGTTCGGTAGAAATATTCTTAATTACATATGATCAGTATCTTCGTAATCACAACTAACGTGTGTATTTATAAATTTCACTACTTTTACGAGGCATTCAAAGCACTACAACTAGTTTGGACTGTACTATACTACAGAATTAAATTTTACAAGTTTACTTGGGAAATACTTAATTATACAGATACCTTTTGCACACAACTTTTACTAAATGCGTTCTCGTATATAATGAGTGCAGTTAGTGAAAAAATGATTAATTTTATGTTTAATGCAAATTTTTCCCCTTAGGCTGACATTACATGTCACGTATTGCATATCATTTCTTAAAATGTGGAGATGTTTTTTATACTATTTGACAGTTTTTAACACGGCTTGATAAAAAATTTTCTTAAGCGAGTTGTAGCAGCCTTTTTATTGATTTTTCAAAATTTGTTATTTAAGTCAAATTTAAAATTTTAAAATGGGTTTAGCTGTACTATATTATACTTGTTTTGATAGAAAATTTAATGACAATTCTAAAAATGCCATTGAAAATATCATTATGTAGGTTAAAAGTTGAGAAATATGAGATTTTATTAGGCAATGTCAAGAAATTTGGAAACTTCTAAAAATGGCTGTTGCCGGAAGTAGGAGTGAGATATAACTATCCAAATTGCGTATTGTTATAGCAATTTGTGTGCATAATAATGCCTTAAAATATTTGACACTGTCTACCAAACACCCTGTATATAACTTTAGATAACATCCAACAGGGTAGGGGGGTGACTTATTTATTTCAAATAACAACACCTATTGAGTAACCCCTCATTTTGAAGGGTTTGTCATAAAAAATACAATGACGCAAATCCGAGGTAGATATTTGACCCCTAGCCAAAATGGCGGTCCAAAATGTGATTTATGTGAAAAGCATCCAATCCACCAATTCATAATTTGGAATGTCATAGGAGACCAAATTGTGTAACCCTTCATTTTATTTTTTCATATGGAGATTTAACATGGAACAAAATTTTAAGCTTACAACAGCCACCCTGACCATACTACTGGACCGATTTACCCGCAGGTTGTACCAAAAGAAAGGTTATCGGTCCAATATGTGCAGGTTTTATTTGTGTTTTGAGAATATTTATGTTAATTGGGTCAAAAATGGAAATTCAACACTTCTTTTAGAGATTAAACATGGGGCTAATTCTATATATTAACCCTTTGCGGACGGGTACGGATATATCCGGATAATCAAAAATTATTTTGACAGTATGAAGTGTTCCATTGTGTTTATTTTATGTATACTTGTGAAACAAAACACAAATAAGGAAAAATAATTTTTATTTTTTCCTATAATTTTTTCCCGTTCTATGTCACGATTTCGCCTGTCCGGGAAGGGTTAATAGAAAAACATGGTTTATTGATAACCTATTTCCTTAGCTCCTGTGCATCGCAGGGAAAAATCTATGAATACTGTTAGAAAGATATTTGCCTTTAGATATGCATAATCCCTTTTAGCTAATTTCCACATAGTTAAGTTGCAATTACCTTAGGTGGCACGGTAAGACCTAGGCCTGGGACCGATTTAGATTTTTCATTTTGATGTCCCCAGAGGCCAAAAACACCATTCGTTCAAATTTTCACTAATATCATAAATGTGCAAGTTTGTGTGTTTGAAGTTCAATCACGCATTAACTACTGGACGGATTGGGCTGAAATTTGGCATGATGATAGCTCACATTCCCGATTAATATATAGGCATATTCTTATCTCAAAAATCCTTTCGGGCTCCGCCCCAGTGGCTCTGTAGTTCCCCATGTTAACCTTATGAGTATTCATATTTAAACGGAATTAAAGAATTTAGTCAACTGTTTCAACTAAAAATGTTTGTTATAAAAGCATTAAAAAATTATAAGATTTACCAACAGGGTGCAGCACTATTATTTTTTTGCAATTATGAAATCAGCTAATTTGAACTAAGCAGCAACAAAAAACTGTAAACGCAATGAGAACTGTCAAAGTAGGATTGTTTACAGTTATGTTTATATTTTTAATTTCATGAATAATTTGTGATATTTTGTGAATTTTTGATAATTTATCTTTCTCTGTTGTTTAGGTAAATTGGTAGAACATTATGGCTATGGTAGATGTGTAATACTATAGTATACTACTGTAAATTTAAAGAAGCAAATTTGATCAAACTGTGTTCTCCCCCATTGCAAACACAAAGCTTGAGTATAACTGCAATAAGCATTTTATACTTATATGCCAACCCCTTAAAAAGAAAGGTAGCCTACTCTGTTAGTATATATATGATAGCTTTGATTAAATCTATAATATTAAAACGAAACTGTGTTTTTTTATTTCACGATTCTGAATCAACCACTCGACGGATTTTCATGATTTTTGTGTTGAAAGAAAGATAATTTTGAGAACTAGGGAATGTCAAAGCCATAATTTTAGTTTAGGGTTTCAGTTTTTTAGAAATTAAGTTTTAATTTTCAAAAAGTCTAGCAGCCGACGGTAGAGTTAAAGTCGTTTTAGTGGTGGTTTAACTAACAGCTGGTTTCTAACTGTCATTGAAATGTTTATGTTACAAGTTGTTTGTATACAAAAATATTGATCCAGAGTTTGCCTACTCACTATTTCACTTTAAAATGCAGTTTATTACCTACCGTAAAAGATCTATGTTATCAGGAGATTGTGTAATTTTGAACTAAACATTTTAAACGTTTAATCAAGTTTTGTCATAAATGCAATCCGTCTAAGTATAAGTGCTTAATCCTTTAAGATATAAGTGGTTTAAACGTGTTGATAGATCTTTTTCTAGATGTTTGAATATAAGTATGACTGCATACAGTACACATGCCGTGACCGCGCAGTCATACCGACGATCACGCCGTGACCATGGAGTCATAACGACTATCGCACCGCGACCGCGGAGTCAAACAGACTATCACGCTGTGACCGCGGAGTCATACCGAAGATTTTTTGGTTTTTATAGATAGGCCACAAACGGTAAAAATTGATTTTGTTTGACTTTTTGGTAACTGCAATACTCAAGTCTTTCTTTTTAAGTACAGGAAAAAATCCCGTCCCGTCCCGTCCCGAAAATTGGGAAGGAAATAAAAATCCCGTCCTGTCCCGTCCCGAACTAAAAATTCAATCCCGTCCATCCCTATACTATACTATTAACGCTTGGTCAAAAAACACTTTTTACTTTCCCCGTAGCAGCAAACCTAAGCACTCGTTAAATCTAATGCTATTTAAATTGGGAATAAATATATCTTATTTATGGTAATATTTTTGTAAAAATGTAATCAGACAAGTGGAAATTTGCTTAGTCTGCAGGTTTGCTGTAGCGGGGGTATTTTACTTAGTTGTCTTTTTGAGTTTGGGTATTTTTCTCACAAGTAAAACATTTTTGAGGAAAATTTCTAGTACTGGTTAAATTAACATTTTATTTTTGTAGCAAAAATGTATTTACATTAATTTTATACAACATATATTTTATTCACAGAATGTATTTGATAACAATTAGCCTACTCAATACTTGGGAATAGATTGAACGACCACCCGGAAGACCATTTTGTGCGATGATGAAGGAAAAAATTACAAGCACAACTAAACAGTGTTACTATAATACCTACATATATCCAACAACAGAAAACACACATTATATAATTTTATTTGTCAGAAAAATGTGTGGTGAACTTTTTTAAGGCACTGACCAGGGAGTTGTCGTCAGATGCTGAGGCAGAGGCTGAGTTGACAGAGGAAGTAGAGCCTGTGTCTGAGGGACTCCTGGGCACTTGTAGTGTGGACGACCTTCTCCGCTTGCCACTGCCACACAGTGTGTAGGCACAGTTGTTGGGGATCTTCACCACACAGCGCTTGTGGTAGTTCTGTCCACAACCTATACACAAGACAGATTATTATAATGGCCTGAGGGACTCCTGGGCACTTGTGTGTGGACAACCTTCTCCGCTTGCCACTGCCACACAGTGTGTAGGCACAGTTGTTGGGGATCTTCACCACACAGCGCTTGTGGTAGTTCTGTCCACAACCTATACACAAGACAGATTATTATAATGGCCTGAGGGACTCCTGGGCACTTGTGTGTGGACGACCTTCTCCGCTTGCCACTGCCACACAGTGTGTAGGCACAGTTGTTGGGGATCTTCACCACACAGCGCTTGTGGTAGTTCTGTCCACAACCTATACACAAGACAGATTATTATAATGGCCTGAGGGACTCCTGGGCACTTGTGTGTGGACAACCTTCTCCGCTTGCCACTGCCACACAGTGTGTAGGCACAGTTGTTGGGGATCTTCACCACACAGCGCTTGTGGTAGTTCTGTCCACAACCTATACACAAGACAGATTATTATAATGGCCTGAGGGACTCCTGGGCACTTGTGTGTGGACGACCTTCTCCGCTTGCCACTGCCACACAGTGTGTAGGCACAGTTGTTGGGGATCTTCACCACACAGCGCTTGTGGTAGTTCTGTCCACAACCTATACACAAGACAGATTATTATAATGGCCTGAGGGACTCCTGGGCACTTGTGTGTGGACGACCTTCTTCGCTTGCCACTGCCACACAGTGTGTAGGCACAGTTGTTGGGGATCTTCACCACACAGCGCTTGTGGTAGTTCTGTCCACAACCTATACACAAGACAGATTATTATAATGGCCTGAGGGACTCCTGGGCACTTGTGTGTGGACAACCTTCTCCGCTTGCCACTGCCACACAGTGTGTAGGCACAGTTGTTGGGAATCTTCACCACACAGCGCTTGTGGTAGTTCTGTCCACAACCTATACACAAGACAGATTATTATAATGGCCTGAGGGACTCCTGGGCACTTGTGTGTGGACAACCTTCTTCGCTTGCCACTGCCACACAGTGTGTAGGCACAGTTGTTGGGAATCTTCACCACACAGCGCTTGTGGTAGTTCTGTCCACAACCTATACACAAGACAGATTATTATAATGGCCTGAGGGACTCCTGGGCACTTGTGTGTGGACAACCTTCTCCGCTTGCCACTGCCACACAGTGTGTAGGCACAGTTGTTGGGGATCTTCACCACACAGCGCTTGTGGTAGTTCTGTCCACAACCTATACACAAGACAGATTATTATAATGGCCTGAGGGACTCCTGGGCACTTGTGTGTGGACGACCTTCTCCGCTTGCCACTGCCACACAGTGTGTAGGCACAGTTGTTGGGGATCTTCACCACACAGCGCTTGTGGTAGTTCTGTCCACAACCTATACACAAGACAGATTATTATAATGGCCTGAGGGACTCCTGGGCACTTGTGTGTGGACAACCTTCTCCGCTTGCCACTGCCACACAGTGTGTAGGCACAGTTGTTGGGGATCTTCACCACACAGCGCTTGTGGTAGTTCTGTCCACAACCTATACACAAGACAGATTATTATAATGGCCTGAGGGACTCCTGGGCACTTGTGTGTGGACGACCTTCTCCGCTTGCCACTGCCACACAGTGTGTAGGCACAGTTGTTGGGGATCTTCACCACACAGCGCTTGTGGTAGTTCTGTCCACAACCTATACACAAGACAGATTATTATAATGGCCTGAGGGACTCCTGGGCACTTGTGTGTGGACGACCTTCTTCGCTTGCCACTGCCACACAGTGTGTAGGCACAGTTGTTGGGGATCTTCACCACACAGCGCTTGTGGTAGTTCTGTCCACAACCTATACACAAGACAGATTATTATAATGGCCTGAGGGACTCCTGGGCACTTGTGTGTGGACAACCTTCTCCGCTTGCCACTGCCACACAGTGTGTAGGCACAGTTGTTGGGAATCTTCACCACACAGCGCTTGTGGTAGTTCTGTCCACAACCTATACACAAGACAGATTATTATAATGGCCTGAGGGACTCCTGGGCACTTGTGTGTGGACAACCTTCTTCGCTTGCCACTGCCACACAGTGTGTAGGCACAGTTGTTGGGAATCTTCACCACACAGCGCTTGTGGTAGTTCTGTCCACAACCTATACACAAGACAGATTATTATAATGGCCTGAGGGACTCCTGGGCACTTGTGTGTGGACGACCTTCTTCGCTTGCCACTGGCACACAGTGTGTAGGCACAGTTGTTGGGGATCTTCACCACACAGCGCTTGTGGTAGTTCTGTCTACAACCTATACACAAGACAGATTATTATAATGGCCTGAGGGACTCCTGGGCACTTGTGTGTGGACGACCTTCTCCGCTTGCCACTGCCACACAGTGTGTAGGCACAGTTGTTGGGGATCTTCACCACACAGCGCTTGTGGTAGTTCTGTCTACAACCTATACACAAGACAGATTATTATAATGGCCTGAGGGACTCCTGGGCACTTGTGTGTGAATGACCTTCTCCGCTTGCCACTGGCACACAGTGTGTAGGCACAGTTGTTGGGGATCTTCACCACACAGCGCTTGTGGTAGTTCTGTCCACAACCTATACACAAGACAGATTATTATAATGGCCTGAGGGACTCCTGGGCACTTGTGTGTGGACGACCTTCTCCGCTTGCCACTGCCACACAGTGTGTAGACACAGTTGTTGGGGATCTTCACCACACAGCGCTTGTGGTAGTTCTGTCTACAACCTATACACAAGACAGATTATTATAATGGCCTGAGGGACTCCTGGGCACTTGTGTGTGAATGACCTTCTCCGCTTGCCACTGGCACACAGTGTGTAGGCACAGTTGTTGGGGATCTTCACCACACAGCGCTTGTGGTAGTTCTGTCTACAACCTATACACAAGACAGATTATTATAATGGCCTGAGGGACTCCTGGGCACTTGTGTGTGAATGACCTTCTCCGCTTGCCACTGGCACACAGTGTGTAGGCACAGTTGTTGGGGATCTTCACCACACAGCGCTTGTGGTAGTTCTGTCTACAACCTATACACAAGACAGATCATTATAATGGCCTGAGGGCCTCCTGGGCACTTGTGTGTGAATGACCTTCTCCGCTTGCCACTGGCACACAGTGTGTAGGCACAGTTGTTGGGGATCTTCACCACACAGCGCTTGTGGTAGTTCTGTCTACAACCTATACACAAGACAGATTATTATAATGGCCTGAGGGACTCCTGGGCACTTGTGTGTGGACGACCTTCTCCGCTTGCCACTGGCACACAGTGTGTAGGCACAGTTGTTGAGGATCTTCATGACACAGCGCTTGTGATAGTCCTGTCCATAACATGAAGCCAACAGAGTAGACGAGAGTCAACGTCAGACTCGCAGCTTAGTTATATTGGCAGAAGGTCCTTCTCCTTCCGTTTCATTTTTCAAACTGTGTGCTGGATTTTGGCTGTTGAATGGTTGAAGGTAGGGACGTTCCAGGTTTATGGTTGGGTCTTTGTATACAAGTTACATAAAACTATATTTACATAGTAACATAATAAATTGAAGTTACCAATATAAAGTATTTAAATGTTAATATTTACTAATTAATATTTGCTAATTTACAATTATCTTCACCTATTGAACTATTATTATCTATTGCATGTGCCTCACGTTTTTCTTTTAAATCTTACAAGTATGTATTCTTTCCACATATTTAAAAATTATTTTTGACTTTTTAGTGTGTTTAAAAAAGTTGAAATTTTTTTAAGTATTTTTATTTATAAATTATTTTCTACTTTTTAGTCTTTAATGTGTAAATATGTTAAGAGGCATCCTCACCCCTGAAAAAAACGTTCCAACATACGTTGTCTTTTCCCCCATTTCGGACGCCAATTTTTAAGTTAGAACTTTGGTATACGTCTTAACTTGTTCACAAAGAGTATCTGCTTTCATGTATAACCTTAAATTAAGAATTTTTTAGATAGATTTCTTTTAATACAATGTGAAAATAGGTCAATTTTTCTAAAGTTTGGTAACGATTTCGACCGTAATAAAGTTGTAATTTGCTTTTAATAGAAAAAAAATTCAGCCCTTTCTGTAAACAAAGGTAAACATTTCATGTAAAATGGGTGAAAAACAGCGTCCAAAACAGGAGAATAAGAACGCATGTTTTGTAGCCTGAGCGTCACTTGAATCTACCGGTAAACTCGCTACTAGCCATCCTATAAAATTCGATCTGCTTCTCTGACCTACGCAAGGTCGCTCTGCTCACTGTGGTAGTAGAACTTATAACACTTACGTATATAGAGTCTATTTACTGTGCCATTACGGAAGATAGTAACTACAATCTTAACATGTAAATTAGTGGTTCATATTAATTTTACAGTTTCATTCTCTATTTTGTCCCTTGAAAATATTTGTTAAATGGGAAATCGAAATAAAACAAATTTAGGAAGGTACTGAGAAAAATTAAATAAAACTGTTGTCTGTATATTCGTAATCATTTTATTTTATTTCTGTGTTTGATATGATTGTTTGAAATAACGCTGAAACCAAGACCAACCTTAAAAAAACCATCAAATTTCAATGTGTATCTGTCTGTTACGGTTTTGATTATTTTAGTTTCGTTACAACTCAAAATTGTCGAAGATAAATCAGCATATCCTAGTCAAATCAAAGTAACAACAAACAACAATTATTAACAACAATTAATGGATAACAATTTAAATAATAGGGTTGATTATAATTTGTTAACAAGTTACTCTAAACTTACTTAGCAAAGCACCAGTACACGGCTAGTGCAATAAAAAAATGAAAATTTGAGAATTACTATAGTGTTTACGTAAATGGTGTTTATTTAGCCACAAGGGGTCATTTTTTAGTGAATTTTCCAACTAGGGAAGCTATTGTCTTAGGTATCGTGGTAAGACCTCGACCCGGGACCGATTTACTTTTTTGAGGTCCCCAGAGGGCTCCGAGTATTTTAGTAAAAATTAGGGATGGTCAAGTCTCGAAATTTCGGGAAATTTTCGGGAAATTTTAAATCTCGTTACACGAGACGAGATTTCTTTTTGGCCGAGATTTTTATCGAGACAAGAATAAAAAAAAAAAAAAAAAAAAAAAAAAAAAAAAAATTAAAACGCCTGCAGAAAGTCAATGCAATACCCGCAATACAGGAGCGTGTTGTAGTTGCGTTTCCTTTGAGAAGGCGTTCTTATTTAATTAATTCTTTAAATGTAAATATTACTTTAATTATTTTAATAATATTACTTTAATAACATTTGAGAAGTTTTGTTAAGTGTAATCAGTGTGAGGAATGTTTTATTACTGTACTATAAAAAGTCAAAACAAGTAATTATTTTATAAAAATTAATATTGCTTTTATTTTAGGATAAGTTGAACTCTATCCTAACTGATATCACTATGTTTTCTAATCGTAGGCATTTTTAATAAGTTAGGCGTGATTAATAAAAAAATTTTATGCTGATGTTTTTTAATAAAAGATTGTAAATATTCTTGCCTATTATCATTATTTTTGTATTTAAACAGTCATCTAACAATGTTACAAAATCAGGTAAAAATTCCGAACATGCATTTCCCGTTGTATATGAGAAGGGAAATCCCGTCTCGATCTCGTCTCGAAATTTTATGAGAAATAAAAAATCTCGTCTCGTCTCGAACTAAAAATCCAATCTCGTCCATCCCTAGTAAAAATCCAATCAGGAAAATAGAAATTCACTTAGTATGCAGGCGGGGTAGGCCTATTTATGTTTAAAAATCTTGTTCAACCTTGTATCTTGTCCTTTATTTCAGCGTATGTCTAAGGTCCAGCGTTCAATGGATATCGTGGATATGCGAGGGTCGTGATGGTGATGTGAGGTTACATGGATCATATAGAGTGTTGAGTGTTTTGCGTACATTTTTGTCAAATTCTGGGAACAGCGTGGATAGGCCTACGCCCTACAGTGAGTCATCACTGACGGTGCAGTCATTGGCCGTCGGCTACACCTGCACGTCACCTGATCTAGTGATCTAGCGCTAGTAGTCCTGCTAACGGCTTTGATTACTGCATCGTGCGATCCTACCACATTCGCCAGTGTGTGTGGCTAACATTCGCCAGTAAACAGTTTACGTTGTTTCGTATTTTTTCTGTTTACTTGGGTTTCTTCTGCATTATGGGAAGAGTCTCGAAAAAAGGCATCTTATTTTTGAGTGCTAAACGCAAGAAAAGATGTGTCAACGTTGGCCTGATGAAATGGCGCCTTGAAAGAAGGTAAGTCGTAAATCATCCTATCATATCATATCATACTAGTATATAAAAATATAGTGGTGTCTGACTCTTACTCTATCAAAAGAAAACATAAACTACTGAATTGATTAGTCTGGAATTTGACACACAGGTAACTTATACTACATCTAAATTCATAGTTCTATCTTGGTTTTGATATATTACACCATTTCAAGGAGGTAATATATCAGTTACCATATCTGTGGTAAAACCGCAGTTAAAATATTTTTTGGTGAACGAATCTTTATATCAAGCAACATAAAGCATGATACTTTTCGTTTACAGGAACGCAAGGCAGGTTGACGGAGTTCATGATCATGATCATGACCCTCCTGCTCAACTGGAAGTCACCGACCCTTCATTGGGCAATTCTCAACCATCAACGAGGATGGATATCTCACCCCTTAGTGAAAAGTCGTGCGACAGTCAGTTTAGTGCTGGAAACTCTGATCAGTAAGTGCAGGCCTAATGATGAGTGAATTTTGTTTTTATTTTATTAGATTAGAATGGCAAATGGTGGTTACTATTTTGATAATTACCTGATTTTGAGAAAACCGCTGTCAAAACTTTCAAAAATCTACATTTAGAATCCTAACAATTTAGTTGGAACCTTGCTATACAAATCCCAGCTATTTTCATATAATGATTTTTTGTTATCTTATATCGTGTGAACAACTTGTCTACAGGATGCACAAAATTTATTTCAGGCTTATTTTTAGAGGCTTCTGATTTACTATAATGAATGTTTACCAATTGAAAAATAGTTTTGTTCATAACATAAAATTATAAATGCCTCAAATTCAATTTAATTTTTTTTATTATAAAACTAAACTGTCAACCTAACCAAACTAGCCAAACTTGCTGATAATGAAAAATGTAATGAAGGTTTAATCGAACAAATAGTTGATAAAATAAAATAAATACTTGTTCATATAATAAAACTATTAATGGCTTAAATTCAATTTTATAATGTTTTAATTATAAAATTGAACTGTCATAACCTAACCAAACCAACCAACTTGCTGATAATGAAACAAATTTGGACAAAAAGTCAATGCGACCAGCGGGATTCGAACACGGCACCTTCGGATTATCAGTCCGGCACGCTATCCACAAGCCCACCAAGGCTGTTGTCATCTCTTCGTATCAATTCGGTAATGGTGTTCCCACAGCCAATCAGAAGCCTTCAAATGACTGCAAAACTAATCCTGAATCATTTATCAGATTCTGAATTATTTATCATTCATCATTTATCATTTATCCTGAATCATCATCCTGAAATAATTGTTTATAATATATTTTATGTGTTATCATTACAAATTCAAGTGCAGTACCCCAATCCAACCCAGAGCCCGAAGAAAGTTGTGCCTAAGTTCTATAGATATCCACGTTTCTTCCAGTTTAGCTGATGAAGCAACACATGTTGAAGATCAACAAAACATTGATGATAAAATTAGTGTGGACGATTCATCTGACTGTTCTGCAGATGTTGTAGGGAGACGTGTGATAGACGTACGTGGGTTTTTCGAACAAATAAAACAAATGAACGACCACAATGAAGCAATGGGATGCACGTTCGGTAACATGATCCTAAAGAAGGAAACACGATTTGGGCTTAAATCGAACTTATTGTTCAAGTGTAACATGTGCAACTTGGAATTAACACTGTGTACGGACAGCGCGAGTGCCATAATGGAAGTAAACTCGGCAAGCGTGGCTGGGGCCATGGCAATTGGAATCGGACATTCCCAACTCGAGGAGTTTTTTTCTGCCTTAGAGGTCCCATCAATGTCCTACAACACGTACTCAAAGTACCACAACAGTGTGTCAGATGGATGGGAGTCAACTGCTCTACAAGAGATGGAGGAGGCAGCCAAGGAGGAGATTAAATGTGCGCTGGAGGAGGGTAGCGTCACAAAGGACGGAATACCTATCTTGACGGTTGTGGCAGACGGCGGGTGGGCCAAGAGGTCTTACCGCACTAACTACAATTCACTATCGGGAGTGGTAAGATTTTCATCCCACTATTTTTCCCAATGTTTGGGACAAGAATTAGCAAAATATGTTGAAAACTGCGCCTTTTTATAAGCTTTCCAACCATATGCTATAGGCCTACTATTGAGGTTTATATCTGTGATTGTTTTAGTGACTTGGATACTAGAAAACAGGAATTTTTTTTACTGATTCTACTGTTTAAGCTGAAACAAAAATACAAGTTTTTCTGAATACCTACTATCTGTTGGTACCAACATATTTTGCTACCTTCTTGTATACACAGAAGTATATGTTGTAGGGACATTCTATAGACCAATGTTTTTTTTTTTTTTTTGGAATATAATTTTTTAAATATTTGGAACTATTTTCGATGTAGTTTTTACTATTGATCCTCTATAATTTTCTATTACTCCTATTCAAAATTTAATGTTGGACACGAAAATTACATCATTTACTCACACCCACTTACAGGTAATTGAGAAATCACTGTATTGTGTTTAAAAACATGGTTATATTATTTTACAACTTAAAATATTTAGTTGGGATATATATATATATACATGTATACATAGTATATGTACATAATATATATACACTAGCCTATATATTATTACCAAATGAAAAGGAAATTGTTTCCAGGCAGCTATCGTTGGAGCTCACTCAAAGAAGGTGATTTTTCTTGGAGTACACAATAAGTACTGTACTATCTGCGCAAGTGCAACTGAGAAAGGATTACCTGCATCGCCGCATCCATGCTACAAAAACTGGACAGGTTCTTCACCCAGCATGGAAGCTGACATTATTTTCGAAGGTTTTTGTAGGAGTATTGGGGCCGTATGGGGCCATTTACGGGACCGTCCTAGCTGATGGCGATTCAAACGTCTACAATAAACTAATCGAATGTAGGCCATACGAACATTACACAGTCTCTAAGATTGAATATACAAATCACCTACTTCGAAATTATTGCTCAAAACTAAGAGACATAGTACTGGACAAAGGGGCCGGTCCAATAACTCTAAGAAACGTACTTAGAAGCAAGGTTTTAAAACTTAGGTCAGCTGTAACAAAGGCAGCTGACTACAGGCAGATGGAAAACCAAAAAAAAAGACTTTACGTCTACAAAATGACATAAAAAAATTCGCCAAGCCACGTGTTCGGAGAACATCTTAAGTGTGAGGAAATCGGCTACTTCGGATGTAAAGGTAGAAAGGATGGAGAGATAAATTACATCCCTGAGATGAAGGCGAGTGGCATCTACCACAAGGTGATGAGGCACGTGAGCTATCTGTGCGACAATGCCAAAAGCTTGATCATAAAGCAAAACAACAACCCTGCTGAGCATTTCAACTCGAAAGTTGCCAAGTTTGTTGGTGGCAAACGAATAAACTTTGCCAAGAAAAGGTCATACCAGGCGAGATGTTCTGCTGCAGTTGTATCACACAACTCACAAATCGCACTTGAGAGAAAGACAAAGGAGGGAAAAGGTAAGGAGGTCTAAATTGAAATTTAGCAACAAAGATAAAGCCGAAAATCTAAAAGCTATGGACCAAATTCGCAGAAACCAGACCTCCCGAAAGAAGAATACGAACTGAAAAAGGAAGATTCTCTGACATCTCTCAAAAGAAACAGGAATGAACTTACCTTGATTGAAAGAAATACCGTTCTACAGTCGGACAGTGGCCTATGGAAAGAAGAAAGGCGCAAGTTGCTCACCGCATCTAACTTCGGTACGGTCTGTAAACGTCGACCAACAACGGGCTGTGGAAACCTCGTAAAGACACTATTGTATAGTGATATTGATTGTTCAGCGACAAGATATGGAAAAGAAAATGAACTTAATGCCATAACGAAAATTGAAGAAGTATTGGGGATAACTGTTGAAAAGTGCGGATTGTTCATCAACGAAAACATCCAATACTTAGGCACCAGTCCTGACGGTCTAATTGGGAATGATAGCATTGTTGAGGTTAAATGTCCAGAGTCATGCAAAAACCTAACCCCAGAAGAATCAATAAGATCGAAAAAGTTCCCTTTCCTAAGTTTCAATGAGGACAAAATAGAAATAAACAGGAAACACAAGTTCTTTTATCAGATCCAGGGACAACTTCACATATCAAAACGACAAAAATGTTACTTCGCCCTGTGGACACCTCATGGAATCCAAATCGAATTAATCATGAAGGATGACGATTTTTGGCAAAACCAGAAGGAAGAGAAATTGAAAAGGTTTTATTTGGATTGTATATTACCAGAATTAGTAGATCCCCGTCACCCCAGGTCCATGGAAATAAGAAACCCAGTATATATACAAGCTGCCATCAAAGAACAGAAGCAAAAACGAGACCAGAAAAATAAATTGCATTCAACCACTTAGGGACGTCCTGAATAAAGGTGTCAAAAATTATTTTTAACATTGAATGTTTAAAATAATTTAGTGATTAATTTAGTTTTGAAACCTTCATTACTGTGATTTGGACAGATATTGTATAATTTATTCATTATGATTTGATTTTTATATTAATTTATTAACTATTGGTCGTATGTTTAATTTTGTAACTTTAATTAGGTAATCGTTAATCTGTATATATACATCATGGTTATACAAGCTTACCGTAAAATGCGTTAGGATTCAATAATATGTGAAATGCTTTTGTACTGATTTTTTCTTTGAATATATTTCAATACCTGTACATAAATTAATTTACTTGCCATTTTTAATTTTTATATTATTATTATTTGCTGTATTGTAATTTTCTACCTAGATAAATGTATTATTATAATTATTGTCATGACAAAGAGAGTTTTTGTATTACATACATATAGCATATAAAACATTGAAATATTGTTTGTTACCATCAGTGTGTGTGTGTTGTAACTCTGCAAAAAATTAACATAAATATCTTCAGTAACGAAATGGTGGCTATGTTGTTAACTCCTTAAAATATCCTGGTGTGGTACTGTACTGTATTTTGTTCCATTGGAATAAATTTGTTTACTATTTTCTTTTATTTTAGAAGAATAAAAGAACAGAGAATATAAACTTTCATTAAATGGAATCATATCAATGAAACTAGTAATGCGTTTAAAAATAATTTATCACTACCATTTATAATATATAAACTCTCTTCATGTTTAAGCCGTTTAAGGAGGCCGCTAAATATACAGGGTGTCCCGGAACTCTCTACCAATTTTTTAGGGCATTGCTCCTGGGTAAGAAACATAACTAAATATCATATTTAAACTGTCCGGAAGTCCTTAGTTACTCACACAGCCGCCATTTTGTTTTATTCAGTTATTAATTTTTTTCTAAAGAATGGTTAAACATACGAAATGGAAACTTTGCACAAACATTTATGACAACTAGACAAAGCTACCAAAAAAATATCACGATTTTTAAAATTCATAGAACAAAATGGCTGCCATTTAAAATTGTTGTAAAATCAATGGTTTTTGAGTTATTTAAGAAAGAAAATTTTAAATGGCCGCCATTTTGTTTTATGAATTTTAAAAATCGTGATAATTTTTTTTTAGTTTTGTCTAGTTGTCATAAATGTTTGATCTAAGTTTCCATTTCGTATGTTTAACCATTCTTTAGAAAAAAATTTATAACTGAAAAAAACAAAATGGCGGCTGTGTGAGTAACTAAGGACTTCCGGACAGTTTAAATATGATATTTAGATACGTTTCTTACCCAGGATCAATGCCCTAAAATATTGGTAGAGAGTTCCGGGACACCCTGTATAACTTGAACATGTACAGTAGAGTATTCTAAGACCGACGCTAGGCAGGGCAGGGCGATGGTACTGCACGGACTCGTGGCAGTGCGCGTACGGTGACGGCTAAAATAACGATGTTTTTAGAACGGCATGAACATTGACCCCGCACCACTCCCCGCTCACTCTCATCTACCACCAAGTCATCCCCCCCAAATCGTAAACAGAGCAAAAGTGATGATGCCTCTTAAATCTATTTTGTATGGCCTGTTAAAACATAATCAAAACCTTATTATCTGTAATCAGAAGTTTTATCTTTACTTTAGAAAGCTTGTTTTATATTTAGAATCTCTCGGGAACAGAACCTGTAAGTTACCTCTTAACCTATGCTCTTCGAACTGTCAAATTTAAGTATTTACAGCTGACTTCAATTGATTTATAAACATTCTTCCAAAATGTAAACATGTAAAATTTGGGAGCCCATGGGACTTGGCACAAGGGAAATATGAAAATAAAATGATATAGGATGACATTGCCATCCATTTGTGAGCTATGTTTCAAGTTTCAAGTCTCTACTCAACAGGAAGTTAGTTTAAAATCGATATCAACATTTGTACTTGACAAGAAAGCGAGCTAATAAAAACAAGCCCATGGGGCATAGCCCAAGGGAAATATGAAAATTAAATGATACATAGTCCTTGTCACCATAACTTCAGACAGCCCAAGGCAGCATCCCGTATATCTAGTGCGGCCTAGGACTGCCTCAAGTTAGGGTGGCGAGGACTATAGTATTGCATTGTCATCAGTTTGTGAGCAATGTTTCAAGTTTCAAGTCTCTAGCTCATCCGGAAGTTAGTTTGAAATTGATTGCAAAATTTGTACCGGACAAGAAAGCGAGCCAATAAAAACGTTTTAAAAAAGAAGACTACACCAACTCGACAATTTTCTAATTAATATACAACATTGAAACTAACAAAACTAGGAAAACAACAAAAACCGAAGCATCCATTCGTCACCCGTCAAACAGCCCCAGTCCAATAAATTAAAGAGAAGAAGGAGTTCTATTTCATGTAAAAAATTAAACAACCCCTAAATAAAATACAAAGATAAACAGTATTTGTTAATTATTATTTCTTTTATTGCTGACAATATTCCCGTGGCGGAGCACGGCCGGTTTACTAGTATATATAATACGTGAAGCCGTTTTTTGTTAACGCAACTCCTCCCTTATTTGTGGACCAATTTTAACGTTCGAGGTGTCAAAAGATTCGTCTCAATATGTAGTCTTGCAATAAGGTTTTAGAATTTTAAAATTCCTACTCTTAAGGGCGTGAGACCCTCTCAAAGGTCGGGTTTTCCCCATAAGAAATATATAGAACAAATTTAAAAACAAACAACAGCTGTTTATAAAAAGAAACTCATTAGATTTTTGGGGAGTAAATATTGATGTTTGTATATTCAGTAGGTTTAAGACCAAGTTAAACAGTTAATCAGTTTTGTTGAAAGAACAAAAAATGCCTCAAGTTCAAAGAAGAAATATTGGACACGGGAGGAGGACACAATTAATAATAAGATATCTTGTGCGTATGAGGAGAGCAGAACCGGAGATCTCCGGTTCCGCCTCCTCATGTATGACACTACAGAGGGCCCACGGACGATGAGTGTCACTTCTGGTGCTGCCCAAGGTTCCATACTCGGCCCAGAACTCTGGAATGTCGCGTATGACAGCCTCCTGAGGTCTGAAATGCGTGAGGAAACTGATTTGGTTGGGTACGCGGACGACATTGCAGTTTTGATAGCTGCACGTAGCGTTGAGCTGGCTCAGCTAAAGCTGAACCGAGTTATGCGTACTATAACTATAAACGCATGGATGACAGACCACGGTCTCTCGCTTGCTTTGAGCAAAACTGAGATCGTGATATTAACAAAAAAACCGATTGACACCATCGGAGGGTAGGGGCCGTCGAAGTCCAGACCGTTCGTTCTACCAAGTACCTTGGGGTTATGGTGGACAGCGAGTTTAGCTGGCGGGATCAGATTTTCCGTACGGTGGACAAGGCCGCTAGGGTGGTCTCCTCTCTTAGCCGGTTGATGGCCAATGTCAGAGGGCCTCGGTCCAGCCGTAGAAGGCTGTTAATGTCTTCTGTCCAGTCCGTACTCTTGTACGGTGCTGAGGTGTGGGCAGACGCTCTCAATAAGGAGGTATATAGGATGCGGCTCGCCCGAGTGCAGCGTCAGGCAACACTAAGAGTTGCATCCGCCTACCGAATAGTGCCCGAACCCGCTGTCCTGGTGGTTGCTGGAGTCATCCCCGTCAAACTTTTGGCGGCGGAGAGAAAGGCAATTTATCAGCGCCGTGGGGAGGACCAGGCACGAACAGAGGAACACACCCGCACCTACCAGCTGTGGCAGGAGAGCTGGGAACAGGAGACTCGGGGACGCTGGACTAGGCTACTGATACAGCAAGTCCAACTTTGGGTTAATCGGCGGTGTGGAGAGGTGGACTTCTACCTCACCCAATTTCTGACGGGTCACGGCTTTTTCCGGTCGTACCTGTTCAAGATGGGCAAAGCCGTGTCACCCGATTGCATATACTGCCCAGGCATTCCCGATGACGTGGAACATACCTTTTTCCACTGCCAGCGTTGGGAAAGACCCCGCCTGGAGGCTCAACAGTTAGTAGGACTGCTGTCAGTGGACACGGTCATACCGATGATGACAATTGGACCTGTGTGTCACATTACATCCAGGGTATTCTCCGCGCCAAGAAGCTCGACCTTGACCGGGATGCGGTGTAGGTCATGAAGTATCTAAATGCCAAAAACGGCGAGGCTTAGGTCACATGTTGGCCTGACTTGAAGTAATGTGACAAACAATTCCAGGTCTGTGTCCAACAGAGTAGAGGGGGTTTTTTAATGAGTAGTCTGTGATAGATTCAGGAGTCTCACACTACAGGCTAGCTACCTGTGTGCGTAAAAAAGCATTTTCCCTCATCTCCCTAAAAAAAAAAAAAAAAAAAAAAAAAAAAAGAGACGCCTGGTCTAACAGATAACCATGCAGATACACATTCACTTGGTAAGATGAATACAAATTGCCAGTTCTGCTATGCAACTTACTTTGGAAGTGGAAAAATATACGAAGCTCATAGTGTTGTCCCGGTGGGAGAGTAAACTTGCCTAATGTCAGATCAAATGAATGCATGCAAGAAATGTTTACTTCAGACACTGAAAGAGTGAGATATTTCAAAACATTTAGTAGAAACAATAATAATGCCTTGACTATAAAAGTTAAAGTAGTAAGATTATACCAAATCTTGCCGGACCTTATGTTTTTATCTAGAGTAGGGCCGATACCAAAAATTGTTGATACCGATACCGATACCACCAAAGTACTCTCGATACCTATCGATACCGATACTTCCGATACCTATCTTTTTTGCACAGTTTCTTCCACTAATAATATTATAAACTGTTATACCATAAAAAAACACAATATGTATGTGTATCAAACTTATATTTTGGTGTTAAAGGTTAATTATTAATTGCAAAAAACAATTGCAAAAATATGGAACTAAGTGTTTATTTTTAAATAGGCCTACTGTAAATGTGTGAATTTGACTAAAGCATGAGATTTAATAAAGTTTCCTCTAATTTATAAATAGGCTTATATGAGTATTTATCTGTCATTTGTCAGTTTTTGTATTTATTTGAAATTGCATCAATTAATTGTCTTAGTTAGGTAACTCATTAAGCTATAAATTTAAAAAAGATTATGTACATCTTGGCCTACAAATACTCTGTAAGTTTTTTTTCCCTAAGAGAGTAAAAACAAACTTCCTATATAATGACAGTTTCTCACTAGTTGTATGAAAAACAGTTATATATCTTCAAAATTTGTTTAACTATGAAAAAGTCACCAAGTCTAGCTGAAAACACATTCATAAATGAGGATATTTTTGAAATACAGAATAACTAATCAAACAACCTTTTTATTTTTAACACTTTTATTTCTTAACTTTTCTTCCTTGAAAATGTCAACAGTTTTCCACTTTTTTTATAAAGATTATCACTTATAATTTCTCGAAAGAAATCTACGTGTGAGCTATAAAGAGCAGACAAGAGACATACGTCACTGCCACAAAAACTATTCTCTACTGTGAATGAATGAACTGAGTGTTTATTTAGTGTGAAGCCCCGCCCACCGTCTAACGGGACATGGGGTAGGAAAAGAGAAAGTTTGCTCTAAAGCCTGGTTCACATGCCCTCCCTTACCCTCGGCGTCAGTCGCTTGCAGATTTCCATTACACAAACGTTTCTGAGTGTTAATTATTTTAAAACACTGTAAATGTTTGAATTTGACTATGATGAGATATAATAAAGTTTCCTCTAATTTATAAATAGGCTTAGGCCTACAAGTATTAATCTAAGTCATTAGACAGTTTTTGTATTTATTTTTAAAAGCAATTGCAGTTATACTTTTAAAAAACTACGTACATCTTGGACTATAAATACTTTTTGTAAGGAGAGTCTTTTCTCTATAGTGAGCAAAACGATCGTGGTCAAGGAATGACTGTGTTCAAACAGCACACTGTCAATTTTTACAAAAGTATTTTGACTGAAACCTAGTATTTTTTAAAGAGATTGTAGAATAAGTCGACGTATGTGGAGAAAAGTATGGCAATAGATAAGTTTTACTTTTAGCCTACAATAAAGATTATGTTTTGGGACTAGAATCTCCAAGAGTGCTTGTATAAAACATGCCATAGTTTTATTTAGTAACAAAAGTGTTTGACTATGTTCCCGTTCCCGATGATACCAAGGGCCTCCTGGCCAATCAGAACTGTTGTTACATTCTTTTATTGGCAACATTCACCATTCGTTATAACATTACAAAATCTACATGGACTAAGGCTTATGCCATAGTAGCACTTAAAACTTCATTAAACTCTTTAATCAGGTAGATAGTACAGATAAATATGGACCTACTTTTTGGCGCAATATAAAGCAAGCCTAACCATACGACGATGACGATGTTAAAGTTTAATCGTTGAATATAATTTTTCTAATGATGCGTATAATGCAGGGAGGAAACTGAACATTTCGACGTGTTTAGGTTATTTATTTTGTACTAAAAATAAAAATAATACATCTAAATGTCTGACTTAATGATACAGACATTGTTTAGTAGGGATGGTCAAGTCTCGAAATTTCGGGAAATTTTCGGGAAATTTTAAATCTCGTTACACGAGACGAGATTTCTTTTTGGCCGAGATTTTTATCGAGACGAGAAAAAAAAAAAAATAATAAACGCCTGCAGAAAGTCAATGCAATACCCGCAATACAGGAGCGTGTTGTAGTTGCGTTTCCTTTGCGAAGGCGTTCTTATTTAATTTATTCTTCAAATGTAAATATTACTTTAATTATTTAATAACATTTGAGAAGTTTTGTTAAGTGTTAGCAGTGTGAGGAATGTTTTATTACTATAAAAAAAAGGCAAAACAAGTTACTATTTTATCAAAATTAATATTTTATTTTATGATTTATTTTATTTTAGGATAAGTTGAACTCTATCCTAACTGATATCACTATGTTTCCTAATCGTAGGCATTTTTAATAATTTAGGCATGATTAATAAAAAAATGTTATGCTGATGTTTTTTAATAAAAGATTGTAAATATTCTTGCCTATTATCATTATTTTTGTATTTAAACAGTCATCTAACAATGTTACAAAATCAGGTAAAAATTCCGAACGTGCATTTCCCGTTGTGTATGAGAAGGGAAATCCCGTCTCGATCTCGTCTCAAAATTTTATGAGAAATAAAAAATCTCGTCTCGTCTCGAACTAAAAATCCAATCTCGTCCATCCCTATTGTTTAGTATAATTAATTTCGTGTTGGCAGGACATTCGCGCGCCGGTTGTCTCGTGAGTTGAGTCTGACATCTTGAAATGTAGATTGTGTTGTGCAATGAGCTGAAGCTAAACAATGTCACCGGCACCGTCGCTGTTTTGAACTAGATAGTTTCTAAGTTGGCTATGAAAATTGTTAACCGTGATTATAAAACTAATACTGTAGCTATAAAGTTAATAAATGTTAAAATAAAATATTTATCCCTGTCGGGTGTCGGTGTCATCGGAATCGACTTTTGACAATCGAGTCTTGGTACCGAACCGATACCAATGTCCAAGTGGTAACCAATGGATGGTGGTATCGATGACGATAATTGACACATCCCTTTTAGAATCGAATTGAAATTTCAATGCATCACACTCGCTGCACACCACTACCTATCACTATCACCCAGTGTCAGCTGTCGCTGTCAGTGAAATGGATGATGCAAGCGATGTCTAGGTTGCCGATTATTATTAGGCCTAGTATGTCAATATCTAAAGGGGTTAAGGGATTAAATAAAACTCAAACATTTTCCTTTCTTATTATTTACTTGTCAAATATCAATGAAATTGGCTTAACCTCTACTACTCGACTCGAGTTGCGAGTGTGTTTAACTAAGTATAAGCAAACAGCTAGGATTCGTAACGGCAACGGCAATTTACCCGCTTGGCGCTCTGACTGAAGATTCGTAGCATTCAGTGGTTCAGTGTCAGTATCGGTATCGAACCCAAAACAGGCATGTATCGAGTATCGAAGATACCTCGATACCGCTGGTATCGAGAGTATTTTGGTATCGAGTATCGGTATCGGCCCACCTCTATTTTTATCGTAAGCTTTTGTATTACTCGCTCTACTTCAATTCAGAGAAAAAACGTAAATGGATTGTTTACTACTACGTTATGTTGCCAGTTCCTCGGACAAACTTATACAACGTTTTTTGACTGAATTCACCACCACACTCCAGATATTTCAAGTAAACAAAATAAGAAGTTTCAAAAACTCAATTGCTGTTGAAAGTTTTAGTGGCAATATTAGACCATACATAAGTGAAGGAATAAAGCCCGGTTTCCCCAAAATGGTGTAAACTACGTTAATAATAAACTAGTTTATTTTTAAACTCTGTTTAAAATGTGTGTTCGGTTTCTCCAACATTTTACTGGCTTCGTTTAAGATAAACGGCAATTCGAGCTGTTGGCAATCCTGAATGTGTATTTGTAAGGAATCTTCGGTGGGCTTTGGGCTAGTGTTTCGAACAACCACCACAACGCTACGCTACAACTCAGTAGAGCAGACAGCAATGTGTGAATGCAGCTAGAATAACATCACTATTTAAGGTTTAAGGTTATGTTATCAAGTTATTATAAGTTGTTGTCAAATTCAGATTCATTCCATTTATTGAAATGGTCAATTCTGTCCCTTATTTTAGTAGGCCCTCTCTAAGCTAACCCTAAACCAAGCCTATTTTCGTCCAAATGAATTTGTAGTTGCTTCAATTATTATTGTTTTAACACCTACTTTTTGTTTTGATTTGAGGTTATGTTACTGTTGTAACTTACTAATTTGAACTCAGTTTATTTTATCCCTAGTAGTTAAACCAAGTCGAGAGGTGGTTTAGTTTGATCTTAGATTAATACCTAGTTTAAATTTGGGGAAACACAAATCAAAGTTAAACTAAGTTTAAATCGCCGTTTAACTTAAAACTAAGTTTAAATGAGTTGGGGAAACCGGGCCTTAGTGTTTATGTATTGAAAGATCGAGTAGTTATAGTCGAGTTTATTTTTATGATTCAGGATAGGCAAATAATATACGCTGATCAAAAAGAGAAAATTAAAATTTCTATCCGAATATTATAGCTACAAGAGTTATCCAACCTATTTCGAAAAATGTACTCCTATATATAACTTTGGGACAGGTATTAAGAGAAACTGCACTGAACAACGTGAGAACGTTCTGATGCGGGACATATACCATGACTGACAGACAACACGTTAAATTACGTTAACCAACTTTCAATGGTGTTCCTGCTTTAGCCAATTCAAAGCGGATTATGGCTGTCCAGTTGGTAACCCAAAGTTTGTGGGTAAAAATGGAGCACATGAAATGGTTGACATCACCCCAATTTTTAGGTTACTCTATGAAGAAAATTCGTTTGATCAAGGGGATGTCTCAAATCGATGAAATAAAATGACCCAGCTTTAATTACTTAAGACAGGTTATCAGTAAGGTAACAGTGTTCTTCAATTCTCAATGCTGGAAAAACTCTGTTGCAACATGTTGACTCGAATTGAGGCAGATCGTTTAGCATTCATTAGATTTCATCAGAACTGAGAACAGAAATAATGTAGGTGAACCTTGACGACGCCAATAGATATTTAAAATTAGTTTCTAACAAGGTTTCAAACAACTCTAAGATGTCACTAAAGTTACTCGAATTTAAGCATAAGGTTTTCCTCGGCGTTATGTTTCATACTATGAAACATAACGCTATTGTTCTATTGTTCTCTAGTATATATATATTAATATACATTTGAACGGATGGTGTGTTTGGCCTCTGGTGACATCAAAACAAAAAAGTAAATTGGTCCCGGGTCCAGTTCTTACCATGAGACCTATGGTAATAGGTTATTTCCCATATGTAAAATTCACTAAAAGGTATTTCAAAGATTTTGACAATTTTTGCAAACTTTTCCTTCGGTTTACTATCCAAATATAGATAAGAGGAATGTATGTAGAGTAGAAAAACCCGAATCAAATAAGACCCTATCAGGATAGAACAAACTTGAATCATGAAAACATAGCACACAAATTTTTTAGTCCTAATTTACATTTTAATAATGTATTTGATTTATACTTATATCAATTTAAAACTCTCCCTTCCTTAATTTACAATTTAGAACTCTGTTAATAGTAAATTAACAACTGGTCTAGCTCAAATCAGTCAAAATCAACAGTTACCGGTATACTTTTTTAGAAGACTTATAGTCCATAACATAAAGTAGCAATATTTAAAAGGAGAACATAGAGTGATTACTGCTTTACACTGTACCTTCACACTTCAGCCCTTGTCGGACAAGGCCAAAGAGCATTTCACCACAGAAATCACAGAAGGTAGGAGCCTTGTAGGAATGTACAATTAGAGTATGAGGTCGGATTGTCACTTCCTCCGCCAAAACTTGAGCTGTAATAACATGTATTAAATTATTCATTGCTTTCCAGATATAAGATTAAGATTTAACCCTTTCAGTGCTAGGCCAATAATTCATATTTTGTAAGACTTTTTTGTTTGCCTTTTAATTCCATTACCCGTTGTTGAATTTTAACTGTCATGTTGTCACTATTTTATTAATTAGGCTAATTTTGAATAATAACACAATAAGAAAATATATAAGAAAGATAAATCCCGGTATTTGTAGTAAACATCAAATAAAACTTAGTTTTTGTTGTAATTTTCCTGGTTTTCCTATACATTTTTATGTTCTGATAGCATTATTTGAAACCGAAATCTCACAAAATCAAAAGACATATAGTTTACAATGTAATATTGAATTTAACCCTGATTTAGTTGGACGAGGTTATTGTGATATAGCAATTTTAGGGAAACTAATGTTTTGCAGCAAAGTCTCAGGAACACATTTACTACTACTAAAACTAAAAGATTGCATCTAAATAGTCCGTGACTAGCTGGTGCTGCTACCTAGTAACGCATTGAACAACCATCTGCAGCGCCATCTGTTCGCAATCGGTGGCGACAGCTTAAATACCGGGTTTTGACTCCCCAGTCTTCAAGCACAGATAGCCGAGAAGGCTAGGGCGTGTGTCACTTGGCCAGTGGCATTCGTCAGCTCGGGTTCGAATCCCGTCCTGTGTGGCAAATAATTGGTGACCTGTGTGTTTGTAGCGATATACTACAACCACTGGGGCATGGTGAGGCATACATAATCCTTGGTTTAGACATACACCTCAAAATCATCGGATTGGGTGAATCTTTTAGCTAAGTGGTTGGTAGTGTATCCTATGAACATGCAGGTCACCAATGGCCGTTTTGCTATTTTTTTAAAAATAACCTTCCTATCTATATCCCTTAGGGTTTTTTTTTAAACAACGATATATCGTTTCATAGCACTGAAAGGGTTAATTAGCTATGACTAATCTCACAAGACAAGTCAGCTGAAAAAAGCTTTACTGCTAAGTTGTTTTTATGGTCTTCCATCTTTCAAAGAATTACTCTTGATTTTATTTTTATTTTAACTTCAGGTGTACAACTTAGTTAAAACACACCACAATTAGTTAAAACACCAAACTACACTTACACTACACTAATTCTAAACTTTAAAATAATAAATAATAATGTGGTTAGTCTACACTATCATTAGTTAAAAATTAAGATTGCAAGAACTTGGAATAGTAAGTTATAGTTAAGACATAAAATGAAACACAATAAATATATTTCAGAAATGTGGATTTAACTTAAAATAGAAGAGAAGTATTTATTCAATTTTCTAAACAAATTTTAGGGGGTCAAAGCAACATGATTATAGCCTAATGGCGTCTTTGTATTCTTCAGAACTCTGTACAGGAGGATGTACTTAAAATTAGGACACCTAGTCTGTACCTTATTTTACTTGATTAGAGAATATGCCATGCTTGTTAAGATTAAGCTTGATGAAGTTTATAACTGTTCCTACTATTCCCATACTATCCATCCCTACAGTCAGCTTTGTTGAAGCCATCATAAAATAAAACATCTATCTGTATACTAAATTCTACAGTATATTACCAGTGAGAACAATCTCGACCAACGTCTCATCAACAACCTCTGACGCAGAATTGACGAGCTGTAGAATGTTGGAGCAGGAATAGTCATGACGGAACAGCAACAGCCGCTCACTCAGTCTGTTCACTCCGTTTTCAGGGCACTAAAATGAAAAAAATTAAATAGCACATTTTAAATCTAAAGTTCTTACTGTACAAGACTTTATTACTCAAAGTATTCTTTGTGATAATAGCACCTGATATAAATTTGATTATTTTACAACAAAATGTATTTACTAAGTTAGTTACAAAGCATTATTTTAAACTAATGTTTGACAAAATACACTGTGAATTTATTATATTAAAATAGGTTAATTATTCATGACAAACTAAACAACATTGTGAAAATTTACAGCAAAAATTTGTATATTTTCAACTAAAAACTACAACCAATGAAATTTAAGAACACTTCAAGGACAAGTTTATGTTGGTAGGTTAATATATTTGCATATAACGAAACATCGTAAAAAAATCAACTCTTCTATTTGGTGGATTGCCAAAAAAGATTAATGTCACTGTGATTTATAATATGATGGGGCACATGCAATCCTTATATATAATATGTGAAGGTGATTTCTACAAAACACTACTCCTCCGTTAATAATGGACGGATTTTTACAAACGACGTGTCAAAATAAAGTATTTTTTGTGTAGACGCCCCCTTTCACAAATTCCTGTAATAAAAATCATCGGGCTTTGCCCCAAAGGCCATCAAAGTTGGGGTTTCTCCTATAAGATTAACATGGGGGAATCTAAATATTTAATTGGAAACTTTGTCCCCACTAATTTGAGAGAACGGCTGGGCGTAGAAACTTGGTAGAGGTGACCAAAGAAAGGTCTTGGTCTGTAGATGAGTTATCAAAAGAAAAACTAAGCAAAATCGCTTAGGACTCTACCCCAGAAGCCTTTAAAGATCCCTCCACAGAGTTGTTTACATTTTGGCCATGTGAATAACACTTTTTAATGAAACAGCTGTTCATTTTTAAATTGTATTTCAAACAACACACATATTGGGAGTTACTAAATTCTACCAAATAAGTATTTGCAATATTATTTTCTGATTTTAAAATTGGTTTTCTTCTTTATCATGTCATTTTTGCAATAAAACGTTCCATTACGAAATCAGTGGAAAATCCTTTTATCACAGCAATTCTTAAATTATTTCTCATTGAACTATCTTATATCTATTGTACGGGTTGGTGTCTACCTTTTTCACCACTTTTGCCTACATCTATTATATTATTAAAGTGATACAATCAAATTTTATGTAAACGGTTTTTTAAGGCCATTTACCAAATAAAAATATAGTCATATTTCACATCAAAATGAAGCTTACAGTGTGTAGATTTGCCGTAAAGTATTGATATGGACGAATTTCCTAAGGGCGCTGCCCCAGAGGCTGATTTTCAAAGGGCTACGCCTGGCATGCTTCCAAAGTTTACATTATTTAATTAAATTTAGTTAATGAAACAGCTGGTCAGTACAATGAACTGGTGTTTGTTTATTTACTCGAAAAAGATGTTTGTGATTTTATGTAGATTTATTAGGGTTATGTTTGGTTTTAAAGAAAGGTTGTATACGTTTTGTAAAGTATTGCTCAAAGTTTCATTTTGTAATTTATATAGTAAGCTACATGTAAAGAGGCTTGACTAAAGTTGAAGAATTATGGTAAAACATGTAATTCGTAAAGCATCAATATGAAGCAATTGATGCTGTTGCTACACTAAGGTATGTTGTCATATTCTTTTGGATCTATTAACATAAAAAGTAGGGGTTTGAAAGTAAGTAGGTTTACACTTTTTAATATAATACATTTTCAAACTAAATCATAGAGTTGCCGTATTTTAAAACACACATCAGTATTGCTTTAATAGTGCTCTAGGTCACATTTTCTTCCCGTTGCAAAGCACGGGTATAGCAGCTTGTTTTATCATATTATTCTACACATATCAAATATTTATGTAGAAATATTTGCTCTTATCGTGTCTAATAAAATCCAAACATAGAAACCTTGCCTAAAATGGTACCCATCTTGACAAATTATTTGCACCTGCCTCTATTATGAACTTTGGCGCACTGGGTTGGTAACATTATTGATAATAACACAACATTTTGGCTGTAAAAATGGTACAAGATAAAATACTATTTAAGCAGCTACTGTCATGACAGAAAGGTCATATTCCTTTTAAACTAGATCACATAATTCTTTATAAGATAAGTTGATTAGCAATATGTAAACGTAATATATACGTAAAAGCCAATTTACAGCATTTTTGCTGTTTGGAAATGTCCCATTGATATGTCAATTGCATTATTTGTTGCCAATGAAGCTGCAAGACCATATGAACAGACCATATGAGGGGAGGCCCCTAACAGTTAAAGAATAAAAGCCAACTTCACTTTAAATATTCCACTACACCTAACATTCCGTAGAGAGATTATATTGACAACTTTATGTTATTGATAAGGCTGAGACAACTAACTTGACATCCCCCATGTCAAGGAATTCCAGCTTTAACAGTAACCCCACAATCAATTTCTAAAACTATGCTAGAGGGTTCATTCATTGGCACAGAAGTACGATATGAACTGACCCGACGTGGCAAAGGAAAAATCAAACTTACACTGTAACAGATATACCTCCCTTTGAAGTTAGAATATGTCTTCCCAAAAAATATTTTCTTTTTAAATAAAATCATATTACACTGATGAAATCACGGAAGTGTTGAACTACAAAAGATCCACCAATACGATTTTAATACTATTTAAAGGTTCTTCCAAAGGAAGAGATACCATATAACATACTAATAATAACTCCGATGACGTACGGTATGGGGAATATTTTATTCATTGAATGATAAACCAAATTTGGCAACAAATGCAATTAATATCATTATTGTTTTACACTTATTGCTAAATGCTCAAAATATGTATATTTCACCCAATTAATCGCAGTTAGATTAATTAACGTAAGCCTTGAAAGTAACCGTCGATTTCGACGGGTTTCACCTAGTAGATAATAATAGTTCAATAGGTGAAGATAATTGTAAATTAGCATGCGCCCCACGTTTTTCGTTTTAAATCTTACAAGTATTTATTCCCTCCACATATTTATAAACTACTAGCAGAGTACCCGTCCTTCGTACGGGGTTGGCATATAAGTATAAAATGCAGTTATACTCAAGCTTTGCGGATGCAATGGGGAAGGACACAGTTTGATAACATTTTTTGGTTCTTTAAATTTACGGTATATCTATACTTATTTAATACGCAAGCAGGTTTTTTGTGACAATTACTCCTCCGAAACTACTGAACCGATTGATATGTTTTTGGTGTCATTGGAAAGAGCGAAACGTGAAGTTGTGCAGGAAACCTTCTTTTTAGGGAAATAATTAGAGAGTGAGGCCCTGGGGCCCTTTAAAGTTTCGTATTTCTCCATAAGGATAACATGGGAGATCATTTTTATTTACAGAAACATATGTTTGTTACTTGAAAATAGTCAAAGTCTACTAAATAATAATTGCTGTGTATTATGGCTGTTTATGTATACTACATTTCAATCAAGGATTGTGTACCTTAAAGTTTACTCATAATGGATCTCACTACTTTATTTTAATGCTGGGAATAGAAAAATTTAGTTGAGACTAGGTTACCATGATTTAGAAAACTTTACTATAATAATGTATGTAATTAAAATCACAAATCTTTGGAATTATTAATTCATTAGAAACAAAATAGCTGATCGAGAAATCAAATAAACCATCTACTTCATGTGAATAATGTTTTTTCATCACTCCGTAACGAAAGTAACTACTTTCGATAACAGCTGACATCAATGAAAGTAGTCGTTTCCCAAGCTCTAATTCAGGGCGAGGGAAAATCGATCAGCTGATTTTCCCTCGCTCTAAATTTACTTTCCCTCACTCTCAATTAATTCTCTATTTATTCCCTACGCGCGCTAGTGTTTTGTTATGGTTTAATTTAATGATTTGAATCAGCTGTAGGCTATGTATTGTTCAAAGTTGTTTTATTCTTTTATTTTGATATTTAAACAAAATGTATTGAGAAATATACGTAGGTTTCCTTTTAGAAAATTTTATTTTATTTTATTTTGATGTTCAATCAAAATAATTGAGAAATAAAATAGTTGTAATATTACTGAGGTCTGCTATTCTGTGTTTGTGTATTTTTGCGTCATGATGAAAAGTATCGTTCATAACTCGTACCGAAACCATTATTCCCGTCCTCGGCTTCGCCTCGTATGTGAAAATAGCTCTCACATACTTGGCTTCGCCTCGCACGTGAAATTGATGTTCCCTGTGTTCGGCTTCGCCTCACACAAAAACTTGAGCGTGCGACGGAAAATGCCACTTTCGGTCCTAGTAATGAAATATACTATTACACAAACATAGTTTTTTTTTTTAACCAATAACTTGATTCTTTTTTACTTGTGGGTGTATTTTGAGTTTGCAGTTATGAAAGCACCAAGCCAAGTAACTTTTATCTAATTTTCTTTATAAACTAACAGTATTAATGAATTACTTTATGAACTTGATAAGTTAGGTAATTAATTGTCAGTATGCCAAAGGGAAGAAGAGTGGGTCCTCGAAAACAGATGAAAGCGGAGACACCTATCTAGAAAATCCAACTGAGTTTTTAAATAAAAATAGAGTTATTTCGATTTTGAGGATACAAATTTGCCCGTCTGGAACAAACTTACCTTTTAAAATGGAAAGATGCTAATTTCTGTTATCTTTGGCATTTGCAGCACAAGCACTTTAATTAAAGAGTAGCGCTGTTCTTAGCCAGACCAATTTCAGTCATGGAGCAACTATATATATGTTGTTTTAAGTAAGGCTACATCATTTAATAGGATACGCATATTCACTACGGAAAATTCTGGCCAGGGTAATATTCCTGAAGGTAACTTTAAGACTAAAATTGTACAGTAGTAGAATTTTATGACCCTCAAAATATGGTACATAGGCCTATTGGTTTGATATGATAAAATGTTTTGTTAAATGTGTTTTTAAAAATCTTTAAAAAAATAACTACCCTATAACATACTTGAACTTGAACACTTATTAATTTACTAAATATGATACGCATACAGCTAGAAAATGGCTGGACTGCTTCCCTTCTAAGGCATTATTATTACTGTATTTAATTTTCGACGTCGAGTCAATATATAACACGATGAATTTGTTTTCTAAATTCATATGTTTTTTTGCGGGGCATTGAGCCGCACAGGTTCACTAGTAATATAGTATTACACATCTACCGTAGACCATAATGTTCTACCACTGCCCCTAAGCAATAGAAAAAAATTAAATTATCAATCATTCGCACAATATCACAAAGTATTCATTAAATTAAAAACATAAACATAACTTTAAACAATCTTACTTTGACAGTTCTCATTGCCTCTCACAGCTTTTTGTTGCTGCTTAGTTCAAATTAGCTGTTGTCATAAATGCCAACAAATATTAATAGTGCTGCACCCTGATGGGAAACCTTATAATTTTTTAATGCTACTGCATATTATATAACCATCTTGTAAATTGAAACAGCTTAATAAATTCATTAATTCCTTTAAAATATGAATACTCACAAGGTTAACATGGGGAACTACAGAGCCACTGGGGCGGAGCCCGAAAGGATTTTTGAGATAAGAATATGCCTATATGTTAATTAGGGAATGTGAGCTATCATCATGCCAAATTTCAGTCTAATCTGTCCAGTAGTTAATGCGTAACAAACACACACACTTACACATTTATAATATTAGTAAGATTTTCTACTTGTTAGTGTGGCAATTTTAGTGTGGCAAAAACGTGGCATTTTTAAAAAGTATTTTTATTTATAAAATATTACACTAAAAACCCTGTTATGCATAGGGCAAACCTATGTCTAATACCTAGACCTAAAAGTACGAAATAATTTTACAAAATGAAATCACAAAAACTTTTGCTTATAGGTAAGTTTGAAAGATTGAATTGTATAGGCCATAAAATAACAAAAGATTTAACATTAATTGGCAGGTGCACTTGGACGAAAATGAATAACCAATTAAATTAGGCTTATATTGCTGTGTGGCTAAATTCATGATAAGCAACAACGTCGTTTAACAAAAATACTAAGCCTACCACCAATATTTAATATGTAGTACTACACACTATTTTTCAAACATAAACATAGTACAGGTAAGTTGATAGGTTTCAGCTAATAGGAAAAATTAGAGTTGATAAGTAAATCAAACTGCTTACTTTGATGTTGATTGTTTAGATTAAACGTAACCCTTCTTAAAGTTTCACTTCTTCTTTTGAGTGTACAGAATTATCTTAAAGAATATCAAGAATCTCATGCAAACAAAGAGACATTTAAAAGTGGTCAACAATTTATTTTTCCTACAGTCACCCGACAAAGTTGGCTTCCTTGCACTGTTTATAGTACAGAAAGCTGCTAATTGCTGCATTTACTTACTTTGTCGCACGGTTTATACTTCGTCGTACAGTTTATACTTTCAAGCACATCAGGATTCTAACCAAACAACACAAAACAGTGTGGTTTTATCATGCACGTAATCCTTGTACCTACACTTGAAAATAGGTTGGCAACACTTAAAGATAGTAATACTGTGATCAGCTGATTGACTATTATGACTACGATTTAACCTGTTATTTCGTGTTTATAGTTTATATTATATTTTCGTTCAACGCTTGGTTTGAACATAACCTGTAGTGAAGTGTTTGAAAGATGAATTATAAGTGGGCTTGCATGTTTAAAAATACCCCCGCCGCAGCAAACCTGCCGACTAAGCGAATTTCCATTTCTCTGAATGATTTTCAATTAAATCTATTTAAATAGCATCAGGTTTAACGAGTACCTAGGTTTGCTGCCACAAGGAAACTGAAACTAATAAAGTGTATACATGTATAAAAATTTGAGCGAATGGTGTTTTTGGTCTCTGAGGACATCAAAATGAAAAAGTAAATCGATCCCGAGCCTAGGTCATACCGTGCCACCTACGGTAATAGCTAACTTACTTCTCTATAGGGAAATTCGCTAATAATTTACTCGGTGAAAGTGATTGAGAATATAATAGTAGACCAGAAATAGCAGAAACTGAAAACATGTTTCATTAAACCTGTTACCTGAAAAATCAAGAAAGAAGTATGAAAGAGCATACAAACTGTTTTCCTCTTGGCGCGTAAGTAAGAAAGTTACAAAACTGTCAGAAAATGTTTTATTGGCATATTTTGAAGAACAATCTACCTGTTTATTGTGTGTTTATACTGATTATTACTGTTTAAACCTGTACTCTTGAAAATAAGTAACACCTAATTGAATGAACGAAGTGAATTCTCATACTGGTGCGAGATGCATCTTTCTGTTGTCCGAAGACTCGAGAATGACTAAATTTACAAACTTGATGTTTTACACAAAGATTCTATACCACAATATCTTGCGACCATTCGTTGTTGAAAAATATTTGTTCTGTAATTATTATAAAATCTTAAAAAAACATTTTTATTTTTGTTGCATAAGATTAACATTAAGAGCTACCTTCTTCTTCTTTTTATTTGTCTACGTTTTAAGACCTAAAATTTTGTTGTTTACTAGAGACAAAGAGAATAACTTAGCTCCTTAACTATTTCATCCATAGAGTAACAGTTATACCATAGATTAAACATACTGGTAGCATGTTTAATGTATAGTTATACTGTTTTCACATTATAACTCTACAACTTCTGGAATAATAATGTATTTACGAAAATACTGGTAGGGATTAACCAATTATCTACCGAAATGTATTGCAATTGATTGATAAATAAATATTTACATGTTTATTCTACATGCTACGTTTCTTCACGACGCAACGGTCAACGAAGGGGTGGGTAAAAGTCACGTAAAAGTCTACTATTGTTTCCTAACTTGCTGAAAGTCTGAAAGTTAAGTTTTAGCAGTTTTAGCGTTGACCATTGACTGTTGGATACTCTTTGACTAGGCTAATTAATACAACTTCAGTTTTCCATAGTCAATGGTTTTAGGTTATTTTCGTTCTGGTTTGGTTAGTGGTTTTTAGCGAATTTCCCTATAGGGAAGTATTAGCGAATTTCCCTATAGGGAAGTAGCTATTACCGTTGGTCTCATGGTAAGACCTAAGCCCGGGACCGACTTACTTTTTCATTTTGATGTCCCCAGAGGCCAAAAACACCATTCGTTCAAATTTTTATATATCTATATATATATATATATATATATGTGTCCATCTGCACGATAACTTGAGTAATTTTTGTCCGATTTTAATAAAATTTGGTTTGAAGGTGTAAGGCGGGATAAACTTGAATGAGTTCGCGAACCAGCATGATCGGACTATGGGAACGGGGGTTTATGGGGGGTTTTATGGGGTAAAGATAGGTTTTTCCCATTTTTGACCCTAAAAACACAAAAATTCACAATTTCTTTTTAAACCATTTTGTAGACCTTAAAAAAACAAATAATTTAGTATATTGAAGCGTTATTATGCGCCTAATTGTTACGGAGAAAATTCAAAAAAATTGTAATTTTAAAATTCCCATGTTATTCTTATGGAGAATAAGTCAACTGTTGTAGTTTGCTTGTTTATGAACATATTTTGATTGATTTTGGAAAATACTTTTATTTCTTACTAAACTGTTATCATTTTCTAAAAAAAATCTTTTTTAGGTACCCTCCCTGTTGCAGCAAACCTAAGTACTCGTTAAACTAATTCTATTCAAATAGGAAATAAATGTGCTATTTTTATGGAGGCATTTTAGTGTAAATCCAATCAGGTTAATGGAAATTTGCTTAGTCTGCAGGTTTGCTGCGGCGGGGGTATTCTAAAATAAAAATGAGTCGTTGGCTTTATCTATTTAATGTCAATTAGTGATTCAAATTTTGCCCCGGAATATTCTGTTACTGTAGCCTACATTCATATTATTTTTAATCCTAACGATTTAACATACCAAGATTTTTGATCAAATAGGCTAAGGTTTTGTTTCGTTTTAATATAATCTTTCTTTATTTCATCGGTCGTCTGCAACTCACTCACTCACTAACTCAGAATCATGGTAACCTAAGTAGATTTTATAAGTTTGTGAATAAAATCCTATCCATTTATATCACGTAAGTAATTCAATCAAATTGCATTTTCAATTAAACACAAACCTCATAAGTTTAGTTTAACCTAGGCCTCCAACAAGTAAACTCAGTTCAGATGAAACTCAGCCAATGGACATAAGAATATCAATATGAAGGAACTATCCTGAATTTGGCCTGATAAGTGAAAAATTTTAATATTGAACTCTCAGACGACTATGTGCCAGCCGAGCTTATGGTTTCTTCATTAAACAGAAATAGACCAATAAGTTGGAACCTACTGCTTCAAAGAGCTAGCCCACTTATAATAATAATGCTGTTAAGGGCCCATAACAAAGTAGGACTAGGCTTAGATAACCAAGAAAAGAATATAAAGACGTACAACGAGCAGACATCAAATTGGGCTCACAAGTCTTCATTGATTGTACCAAGGCAGTGGAAGAATGGTGAGACAGATATCATGAGGTAGATCATCTTAACTTCAAAAAAATAGCCTATACAGTACATTATAAGCTTTTGAAGGAAGGCTGTAAAGCGAGGAAGTGTAGTGTCATGTGAAGTGTTTGTGTCAAGTGTGTCTGTTAACAAAAATTGCCTAGACGGCCGTGTTCCCTAGCCTAGGTATGGCATGTCAAGTGTTTTGTTATAATCTCTTTTTAATGTCACAGTAAACTTACTTTGTTTATTTGTTCATACAACAATCTGTGCTAAACGTGTTTTTCACTGACAAAGAGTGTAGGCCTAGCTAGCAAGTTCAAACTAACGAAGGTAGGCTTTAATAAGCCTACCTAGACCTAAAAAGGTAATGTATAGGCCTAACTTTCTTCTAGCTACTAGGCCTGTGGCCTTAGTAGGCCTGCTTAGGTTAAGTTTAAGTTACCCATTTTCAGGGGGACAGTTTCGAAGAGAACCTAGCCTACATTTTATAAGATGAAATATTCGTTTGATATTGCCTATACGTTTAGGCTATTACATATTGTAATCAGTTCATTTCTAGGTGATACAACAACTTGCCTTAATCCATTTATCATGTAGGCCTAGGTCTCTTTCAATATTAAACAATTTATGCCTAACATATTTTTTAAGGATGCTCTCTACAGGAGGATGCTTACTGCTCTAGGAGGTGCTACAGGAGGATGCTTTAAGGATGCTCTAAGGATGCTTACTTTGTAGTTTATGATAGGCCTAATAACAAAGGTAGCATTTCGAAAAAAAAAAAAAACAGCATCAATCTTTTGTGTATGATTAGTTTAAGAGATAAATTTAAGAAGACATTGGCTACGGTAAGTTAACTTTGATCTTTTTCATGATTTTATAAAAAGGTAACTTACCTAACTTAAGTTACTGGGTACATTTCTGCAGAGAACTAACAATACTTATTTTATCGGATGCTTAGCTATAAATCGGTTCCATAATAACTTAACTATCGATAAAAGATGTAAATAAAAAATAACAAAAACATTAACGAAGCATTTTATTTTTTTATACTTAGTTGTTTTGATATTAGGTAGGCCTAGGACTATTTTTTTTTTTTTTTTTTTTTAATAGCCCTAACGTATAATTTATTTTTGGTAAATTATAGTCCTAGACAGTAGTTTAACTTATGAAATATAAACAAAAACCAAACAAACCATTAGGCCTAATCAATTTGATGTTTAAAAGGCTATATCGGGGGAAAATAAAGAATATTCTTTAATAAAAAAATTAAATCATCGGATAAATACCGATATGTTATGTTATTCATCCGGAAAAAATTACTTCACGGCAATTATTTTGTATGTCAACATTGGGATATGATGTACTTTTTAGTTGTTTAATTACAGTTTCTTTCACGCTGAATCCAAAAATACAATTGGTTTTTGACGGTGAGATTCCTAAGTGGCTGTAAAACTATTAAATACAATTATTAACAAGAACTGTATAAAACTCAATTTAATCATTTCATAATGTTAGCTTGAACTAACAACAACATTGAATTAAACAAACATAATAATAAATAATTCTGAACATCTGTGAATCTTAATAACATATGTAACAGTGGTCCCCCCCTTAAAGTTTTGTGCGTAGCATCTGGTCGACGTGTCGCCTCCAAGTTTGACCATCATCCATTTTAACGTAATAATGAAGATTATAATCTTCATTATTACGTTAAAATGACAAGTGGGTATACCATCTTTAATTTCAACTGTTCCCAAGGCCCACTTGTCTCTTCCTGAATAATTTCTGACTTGTACGCGGTCCCCAGGATTGAATCTTCGCATTATACCTTTTGGACAGGTAGGTTCGTGTTTTCCCCGAGGCTTTAGTAGACTTAGATAAGTGCGAATCTTTCTATTAAACATGAGGAAATATGAAGAGGTTCCCGTTGAATTAGGAGCTTGGCGGATCTGCATTAGAAATCTATGTAATTTTTCATCGATGGTCCCAGGTTCATTTTCCATACATTTAAGTGATTTCTTTACAGTTTGAACAAAACGTTCAGCCTGCCCATTAGATGAAGGGTGATATGGTGCAGTTGTTTTATGTGTAATTCCACACTGTTCAAGGAAGCTAGTAAACTCTAAGGAAGTAAACTGTCGTCCATTGTCTGACACAAGAAGATCTGGTAATCCAAAAGTAGAAAACATTTTTCGCAACTCCTTTACTGTCCAAGTAGCTGTAGTACATTTCGTAGGCAATACTTCTACCCATTTGGTAAATGCGTCAATGACTAACAGGAAGTAAAGTCCATTTGTAGGGCCAGCAAAATCAATGTGAATCCTTTCCCAAGGTCTAGTAGCTGGTATCCAAGGATGGTTCACTTCTTTTTGTGGTGCATTTTGTTTTTCTCTACACGCTCTGCATGATGCAATCATCTCCTCGATATCTTTGTCTTGTCCTTTCCAATAACAAAAACTTCTGGCTAATGCTTTCGTTTTCAATACACCCATGTGTCCAAAGTGTAATTCATTCAAAACAGTTTTAGTAAGAGACTTCGGAATCATAACCCTCCATCCCTTGAGGATACAACCTTCATGAAGACTCAGTTCACCATCGTGAAATCCAAGTTTTTCAACAGACTGGCCATTTTGTAAAGCGTGTACTATCTTATTCATTTCCGTGTCATGGGAAGTTTCTTTTGCTACCAACTTATGATCCAAACTCATTTGATTGATCTGACTTGTTAGGAAAACATCAATTTGGTCAATGCAGGTACTATTTTGTGTCTCAGTAGGAAATCTAGAGAGAAAATCAGCGTTTCCATGTTCATTTGATCTTCTGAACTCAATGCTGTAATCAAAGCCTGATAAATAATGAGAATAATTGAACAAACGAGTTGCAGACATGGATGGCAGATTTTTTTCTGGGTTGAAGATTGTGACTAGTGGTTTGTGGTCGGTTACGAGGGTGAATTTGCGACCGTAACAATAAGTAAAGAACTTTTTTAGGCCCCAAATAATGCCAGTTGCTTCCTTGTCTATCTGACTATATTTTTCTTCAGGCTTCGTCAACGTTCGAGAGGCAAAAGCAATTGGTTTCTCGGTCCCATCAGGAAAACGGTGTGATATAACAGCGCCTAACCCAACAGGAGATGCGTCTGTAGCTAATACTAGTGGTAGTTCTGGACTGTAGTGGCAAAGAACAGTATCACTGGAGATAACTTTCTTGATTTGTTCAAAACTCTGTTCACATTGTTCATTCCAAACGTATTTGTTCCCTTTCTGTAAAAGTTTATGTAATGGTTTCAGTAGAGTAGCTAGGTCTTTTATGAATCGGTTGTAATAGTTTACCAAACCTAAAAATGTCCGGAGTTCGCTTACATTCTCAGGTTTTCTTGCCTTAGTTAGGGCAGCTACTTTGTCCATACATTTATGTATACCTTTTTCATCAATGACGTGGCCCAAATAATGTATTCTTCTCTGGAGAAACTTGCATTTGTCACGATTGAGTCTTAAACCTTTTTCTCTTAGTTTTCCTAAGACACTTTCCAAACGCAGAAGTAGTTCCTCTTCTGAATTTCCCTGAATGACTATATCGTCAAAGAAGCACTGTATCCCCTCTAGGCCTGCCAACGTCTTGTCCATTGTTTTCTGCCAAATTCCAGGAGCAACTTTAATACCAAACATTAATCTATGTACCCTGTACTGTCCCTTATGCGTGCTTAAGGTTTGAATATTTGCAGTAACACTGTCCATTTCCAAATGAAGGTAAGCATTTCTTAAATCTAGTGTACAAAATAATTTTCCACCATTCATGTTGACAAATATGTCTTCAATTTTGGGAATAGGGTGATGTTCATCTTGGATCTGCTTGTTTACTGTCACTTTGTAATCCGCGCATATTCTCACATCTCCGTTAGGCTTGACTACAGGAACGATTGGTGTTCCCCACTCAGATTCTTGAGTTTTAGAAATTATTCCTGCTTCTTCTAAGCGGTCAAGTTCTTCTTCCACTTTCAGTTTTAATGCGTACGGTACAGGGCTTCTTCTTCGGCTTGGTGAATTTTTGTTCTTGTAGATCCTAAACATACTCTGGCTAAGTGTCCCTGTTTCTTGCATTTATTACATATCTTTGAAGCAAACTCACAGTTATTGGCCCTATGGTTTTGAGAACCACATCTGTAACATTTTCCTTTAAGACTCTCAAAAAGAGGTGAAGGCTTTTTCTGGTTTGACGTCATGTGCGATTTAGTTGATACATTTTTGTATTTATCCTCAATCTGATGTACTGTACTAGGCCTATTAGTTTTAGTTGCATAGTATTCAGATAGATCACTCTCGTGGTTTGCAATTTCCATCGCTGTCGCTGCTTTGACAACATCTTGAAACGATACAAATGAATTATCCTGAAGCAATTTGGCTCTAATATCTTTATTAACTAACCCCCTTATGAACTGCATTCGCAAAAGTGTATTAGCGATTGATTTCTGGCAAGACTCACAGTTAAACTCACAATTAGATGAAAGTTTTTGCAATTCAACTGAATAAATCTTAACTGTTTCATTGGGCTCCTGTACTCTAGACATGAATTTGTGCTGTAAAGCCCAAGTACTTGGCTGTGGATCAACATAATCTGTCAACATTCTCACCAATTCTGTATATGACTTATCCAGAGGTACTTCTGGAGCACATAAATCATAAACCTTCTGATGTAGGCTAGGGGTTAAAGAATGAAGTAATGTGTATACCTTATCTGTAGGATGCATTCCTTGTCCATGTAAGTGAATGAAGACTTCTAGACGTCTTATGAAATTCTTGAATGTCTCGTCATCTTGAAAGGGTGTGAACGAAATTGTTGACGTAAGCGGTCGCAATTTCTGAGTATCAACACTGTATGGTCTGATCTGCTGTAGTTCTTCTGTTTCGTTGACTCTTTCCAATTCACTTAATCGGAGTTGTAATACATCAACTATTTTGAAATACATATCCTCCATGTCGGTCCTGTATGTGATTTCAGTGTCAAGTTCTTTTTCATCTGTTTTTACTTCAATGTTGTGCTGGATTTGCTCGAATCGTTCCCAATAAGCATGTATCACTGAGAGTCTTGTTCTGATACTATCAACTTTAATACCAGACAATTCTTCCAGCATTCTCTCAGCTCTAGTCAACTGACCTTTAACAACAGCCCTTGCTTTCTTCAGTTCACTCAATGTTTCATTTCCTTGTAAGGAGGCCATAATCAATTATTTGTACTAGTAAATGTAATAAGTGTAAAATAGAAACGTAGAAATAATTAATTGTCCTCGTCGCCAATTATTAAATACAATTATTAACAAGAACTGTATAAAACTCAATTTAATCATTTCATAATGTTAGCTTGAACTAACAACAACATTGAATTAAACAAACATAATAATAAATAATTCTGAACATCTGTGAATCTTAATAACATATGTAACAAAAACGAAGGTTAAAATTACAAATCTTAGGATCATTTAGCGGTTCGGATGATAATATGGCGTGGTCTGGACGGGTCCGTATGTGTTATTGTCTGAAAGTTTTGTTGTAATTTGTAATACAAAACCTCAACGAAACTTTAATAGTTCGCTAGCTATAGTAAGTAGTTGTAGCTTAGTAACAACTCTGTTACTAAGCAGAGTAGAGCAATTAATGTTTTTGGTACTGTACAGTAATACATTGAAATACATTCAACTTATTTGGCCATGTATCACACACAATTTGGTTGTGCATCATAGAATTTGTTAGGTTAAAAAATATGTTCATAACTCTTTATTAACTTAAAGAAGTGATACTCAGTCCATGATTTTTAATCACTCTGTCACATGGTTAAAGGACCACCGTGAGGGGGGGGACTAAGGAGGGAAATGCCCAGGGGCACGGGCCCTAGGTTGGACAATTTTTGGTGTCAAACTGGCCCCAGTTACTTTTTGCTTTGGGGCTATAAAAAATATTACCTTGTGAATTAGCAGGTCCAAGGTTTGGATTAACATCCCCATTCAAAAACATAACAAACACGACTGACGTTATAATTTATGATAGACAAAAGTAGAGCTTATGCTATTTATATTCGATTTTTGGATGGATAAATGCGGTATTAGAGTTATGTCTAAAATAACAGAGCATTACGCCCGTAGTACAAAAAATTGCAGTTAGTCTGTCCACTGCCGCCGCACAAACTTGCGGCGCAGCGCCGCAAGGGCAGGGTGAGGGACCAAGGCCAAAGACAGATTATATGTACATGGAATTGTCTTTGTTCATTCATCATACGCGACTTCGGAGCGTACCCCTAGTGATACTACGACTACAATCAGCTGGTGCAGTCCCATTCCGTTGGTGGCTTGGATTTAACCTAACCTAAAAACATGTTGTATAGTGTTTGAAATACTAATTATTTATATGCTTTATAGTGACCGTAGGAAAAATATAATGTGTAACACAAGTGCAAAAGGCCTTTCCTGCACTCGAGATCATTCATCATTGCTCTCGTGTGCAGCAAAGTGCCACTTTGCTCACTAGTTACACAAATACAGTAACTATCTTACTTTTAACATTAAATATTAAAATTGTAGATATTTATAGGCATGCTCTGTGGATGCGATACTCCCTGGTGTGGATTAACGTCCGCACGAGTGAGTACTACGACTACCCGCAGTGCTATTCTGATAATTAGACCAATTCGTATATACCAAGACAAAAAAATTTGGTTCAGATTCTACTATAAACTGTAGGTCCCTTAGTTGCCATTAGCTGTATGGGCTATTAATTAACAGCTGTGTCTAAGGAATGTCGGCCTTAGTCACTAACAAGACTACAAGATCGCGCCACTCATCCTACACTCATCTCCTTTCATACTTGGCTTAAAATACCTACTATGTATGGTCGCCATTTCATAAAAAAGTATTTAAGTATTTATATCAAAATAGACTTAATGTAGGCCCCTTAAATTGAATAATTTAATTACATTTTACAAATTGATTAGCCTTCCTTAAATTTGTTAGGGAAAAAATGTAAAAACAAAGTTAATATTTTGATTTAAAACTATGATCACTATGATGTGTGGATATATGTAGAGTTAAGAATAAATCACATTATAAGCAAAATCTTTGTCAAACAGTTAACGTGGCCTATGGGATTCGATCCGGTAGCCACGTTAACATCAGCCAAGTACTCTAACCACTATACCACGAGCAATTTTTAAGTCTTGGTGACTGCACAGTACAGGTGTTCTGCGATCCCAGTAACTAGCGCGGCAACAACGCTGGTAAATGGATGAAGACAGTTTCCATGATCCCAGTGACTAACACACCATAACAGTAGCCTACTGGTGAACAATTGTTATTATGATGATTGAATTTAATTGTTACCTGAACAGGTATTATATTCTTTGTACAAAAATAATTTTGGAAGTGTATATTATGAAAGGAACAAATACATAAATTTTAATTTTTTTTTTATAATAATGTACATTAAAATAATTATTCTGAGTTCACTCATCCCGTTTCGTTAAAAATTCCTAACATAGTTTAAAATTCCCATGTTATTCTTAAGAATAATAAAACTCGCTTATAGTTTGATGTTTATATACTAGCAGTTACCCGGCGCACGTTGCTGTGCTTAACAACTATTATTTTAAATGGTAATTTGTTCTTTACGATAAATGCTAAAAGTGTATACCAAAAATAAAAATAGAATACTTTACATAATTACCAATGGATAAACAATGTTTTTTGTTTTTTCATTAGGTGTATAAATATTTAAGTTTTTAGGCGTACCTACCACCACGTGAGCACACAACATACAGTTGTCCGTGTGAAAAGCATGAATTTTTTTAAATTTAAACCGACGATAGTCAGGGATTGCCCTAGTTAAGTTGTGTGCTCACGTGGTGGTAGGTACGCCTAAAAACTTAAATATTTATACACCTAATGAAAAAGCAAAAAACATTGTTTATCCACTGGTAATTATGTAAAGTATTCTATTGCGAAAGCAAGACACAAAGGAAATTGTAGTTGCTTAAATTCAGGGGGTAATTTGGATGAAATCATCAGTATTCTTGGGATTAAGACTATTTCTCCTTTAAACTTACCACGAATAATTTTTGCTTCAATCAATTTTGGTGTCTTTTTTTAATCGTCAGTCTGGTAAAGTTGCACAGCTTTGTTGGATTTAAGTTTCACATTAGTATTATTGGAGTTCCTTCTTTTAATGACAGTAATGTGGTGGGATAATGACAAATTGAGAGGCATTTGAATACCTGAGATAGCACGCACAATTATTATTCACTTAATAATTTATATTAGATTGTGTGGATATAGAACAAAAGATAAAAATATTAAGGCATTGCAATCCCTTTTTTTGTTTAATGATTATAATACCTTGATAAAGGTTTTTATGTTTAAATATTTAACATTGGACAATTTAAACGTTGCTGAGTGCACAGGTGTGCTGCGATTGGGATTTAACATATTTGGACTTATTCAAAAGTAAAATAGTTTTCTGTGCTGCACTCTTTGGAAACATTGTGGCACTATTTCAAATCATGACTAATACAGCATGTTGTGATTATTCATACCTACAAAACAGTTGCCGGGTAACAGCTAGTTATATTTATTTGTAAATATTGTAGTTCAAAAAGTCTGACATTGGCCCACTTAAGACCCTCTAGGGCGAAGCCCTTTCGACAGATCTGCACCAAACTTCACACAAACCATCCTTGAATAATGCTTAATATTGCCTGAAAGTTTAATTACAATCTGTTGAGCGGTTTTGGAGTCCATAAGGTACATACATACATACACACATAGTTCCTCTTTTATAGATACAGATTTTTCAAACTTGGCAAATTAATTTATTTTATACTAAGCTATTAATACTTTACTAAAAAGACTTTGTCCCTGTAGCAGCAAACCTGGGTACTTGTTAACCTAATGTGATGTAGATTTAAGTTAAAATCAAATCAAGCAAATGGAATTTTGCTTCGTCAGCTGGTTTGGTGGGGTGGGGTATTTTTGTTATTTTACAATATTTATCTGGCATTTGGATATATATATATAGCCTATATATAATTTTTTTTTGTACAATAACTTAGTTAAGATTTTAAACATTCCTCACCAACAGAAAAAAAAGTGACCAAGTAATGCCTATGAAGTATTGTTAGGAATGACCTTGACTGGGGAAATCCAGTGATCAATACAGATACTTGGGAGTCATTTTATTGTCATTTGCTTGGGGAAACCATTCATTTACTGAAAACACTCAGTCATATTTTCCCGAGGTTCTTAAGTGAATGCTAAACATAGATTTAAATCCAAATACGTTATGTATGGCCTAGAAAAACTAAGATATAAAAAACTAATGCAATAATAAATTTTTTAAATTAAATTTGCTTATAAATTGGCCAATACAAGGACATTGTGAAATTTAGTTCACAGCATGGGCAGATGAATGAACAAAAATTAAACTTAACAATCAATTAAGAACGTCATTGCAAAAACAACTATTCAAACTTAACATAAACAAAACTGAATAGTGTGAGAGTAGTATTAGACTAAACTGTACATGTTAGCAGGAAGGAAAGTAGCCTAGGCTCTCTGCCAACTAGATCAGGGTCATAGTGTCCCTGCATACCCTTTCACTTCCTTCAATCAACCATACTCTATTGTTATCCCACACCACATCCCTTATGCTTCTGCCAAATATATTACTGGGTTTTGACAAATTAATTTAGGCCTACACACTTATCTTGTCTTTAAACTGAATTCTAAAATCTTACTAATATTATAAATGTGAAAGTTTGTGTGTTTTCTTGTTTTTTGGTTTGTTTGAAGTTCCATTAACGACTGGACGGATTGGGCTGAAATTTTGCATGATGATAGCTCACATTCCCGATTAACATATAGGCATATTCTTTTCTCAAAAATCCTTTCGGGCTCCGCCACAGTGGCTCTGCAGTTCCCCATGTTAACCTTATGAGTATTCATATTTAAAAGGAATTAAAGAATTTAAAGGAATTAAAGAATTTAGTCAGCTGTTTTAACTAAAAAAGTTGGTTCTATGATATGCAAAAGCGTTAGAAAGTTATAAGATTTAACAACAGGGTGCAGCACTATTATTTTTTTGCATTTATGATAACAGCTTATTTGAACTATAAGCAGCAACAAATACCCACGCCGCAGCAAACCTGCAGACTAAGCGAATTTCCGTTAGAGTCTGATTGGATTTACACTGAAATGCGTCCTTAAAAACATCACATTTATTCCCTATTTAAATAGAATTAGTTTAACGAGAACTTAGGTTTGCTGCAACAGGGAGGGTAAAAAACAAAAAAGTGTTTTTTGTTTGTAAAATGTTAATAAAAATTAATGTATTTTCCAAATTCGATCAAAATATGTTCATAAACAAGCAAACTGCAACAGTTGACTTATTCTCCATAAGAATAATAACATGGGAATTTTAAATTTACAATTTTTTTTGAATTTGTAACCATTAGGCGCATAATAACGCTTCAATATACTAAATTGTTTGTTTCTTTAAGAACTACAAAAGGGTTTGGAAAGAAGTTGTAAAATTTTGTGTTTTTAGGGTCCAAAATAGGAAAAACCTATTTTTACCCCATAAACCCCCGTTCCCATAGTCCGATCATGCTGGTTTGCGAACTCGTTCGAATAAATGTAGGTTTACACGTTTATACCAAATTTCATCAAAATCGGATCATTTTTGCTCGAGTTATCGTGCTAACGGACACATATATATATAAATATATATGAAAAAAGATTTTTTACCATTGCTGTATCAACTCCGGCTCTGCTCTGGATTTTTTAAAGCGTCATAGAGTAAAATCATAGATGCAATGAAACATTTACCGTATTACTATTACATTTTTTTCATCCTTGATTTTTTGTTAATCATTATTTTTGTCTGCCATTGTAAATTAAATAATACTAGTGGCTTGTAGGGACATAAGTCCCTAAAAAGCTCAAATGGAAAAAAATTATTGTAATATTTAAACGAACTCAGACTCAAATTATCTATGTGTCAGGATAGATATCCCAGTATAACATATCTTTTGTGTAAAAAAAAGTTTGTCTTTGTTTGCTTTTGTTGATGTTATTTTCAATAAAGAATTTGAATGATTCCAGAGGTTTAACTGCTAAAGGCAGCAAACACGTTTATGAATAAATATTAGTTTATTAAGGTAGCTTTGGTTTTTTGGTTAATGTTGATAAAAAGGCTTCCCCGATTGAAATACAGTATTGGAAATTGTCTTCTTTAAATAGGAAAAGGCAAAAAATGGTGTGTTGAAATAAACTTAGTTCTTGGTCAAAACCGCTAAATTAGCATTCCTACCCTACCCAGTTATTATTCCTAAGTCTATGCTCATTTTGTAAATGTTTAACAAAATTAGTCTTAAGTAAAGGCATCCCATTGACAGAACTTAATCCTAAATTTGTTTCTGATCAACATTTAAAAAAACCACTATTAGCCTAGTGTAAGTATATGTGGTGGTAATCCTCCTAAAGGTGCGATTGATTTACATAATCTACCAAAAAAGGGCCTAACCAACGTCTCTATTAACTACTAACTACAGTTGAACCTCGTTTGTACGAACCTCGTTAAAACGAATTCCTCGATAAGACGAATTTTTTTTAATCCCCTTGACACTTTCATATAGGTCAATGCTAAAAACACCTCTATACAACGTAGTAATTAAGTTAAAAACCTCCATAAGACGAATTTGTTTGTGACATGGGCTAGGACTGATTAACCTCTATACAACGAATATTCTTAGCACAAAACCTCTACAAGACGAACGTGACCTCTATAAGACGAATTTATCATAATCTTAACCTCCATAGTACGTAGTTTTCAAAACAAACAGAAGCTTGTCTCAACATGAAACCCCCACCCATCCCTCCTCCTTCCTCAATCATTGTTTGGAAAAACCTTGGAGCAAGGAGAAACCTCTATAAGAAGAATAACAGCAGCATTAAACCTCGATAAAACGACCCTCTTTATTAAGAATACCTCTATTGTACGAATATTTCCCGTACCCCTTGAAATTCGTCTTATAGAGGTTCAACTGTACTAACTATTTTGCGACTGGTTAGGGTTCCATTACCCAGTTATCAAAACTAATCACGACATAAATATTTTTGGTTAGTTTTAAGAAATGGAAATTACCTCATGTTCTACTGTAATAGGTTCTCCCTTTACCGTGCATGCTAGGCTATATTATTTTGAACCTTTTTTGCTTGGAGCAACAAAGCACTTAAGTACTTAATGAACAAATACCTGGACGAACCTACTTCATCTTTATTCCCAAATTGTTTTCTAAGGGTAAACGTTGAGGTTATTCCACTTCATACAAAATATTGATTAAACACTACAATAAATCTCAAATATAAATGTTAGTAAATTTACAGAAAAGTGTGGAATAAATCTTTAACATATGTTTTGAAATCAAAACAAAGAAGATCTTCATTTAATCTGGAATTGTTCCATTAATCTTGAAACTTGAAAACAATTTATTTCAACTTTGACATAACTAAAAAGTCTTGATTATTATGGGTAACGTTTTATATAGTATTAATTACATTGCAGAATTGACTGGCAAATGAGTAATCCAAATGTAATATTGCTTAGTTTCTTAATGATAAATCACGATCAGCTGTATTGTAGTAAACACAAATCAGCAGTAAATGGCTTCTAATGCTAGTCTTATGGAGAACATTTTACGTTATATCTCGTTTTCTGGTAACTTTATGGGAATTTCACTATTTTTCCCGACGTCACGGGGTCGAGACCTTTAATTTGAGCCCTCTCCCGTCATTCTACGACTTCCCAGTCGCCCACAATTTTGACGCAAAGAATCGGCTTACGTAATTAATATATACATAGATAGATGTACTAAAGATATTTAAAACAAATGTGTTAAGGGTGTGGATAGGTTTGTTTACCTTGGGGCAGAGCTGAATAGCAAAAAGCAAGAAATCACAAACTGAATCATTGCTGGTAACAGAGCATATTATGCTAACCATAAGATCCTCAAATCCAAGCTGTTGACCCGCTAGACAAAGATGAAGCTGTACAAAACTCTCATTATGCCTATTGTTAGGTACAGTGCAGAAACCTGGTCCCTTTCCGCATTGAACACAAAGGCCATTGGGTTGAATTTTGTTTGTAAAAGCGTTGGCGGATGTGTATATTTTATCAACAGATGTAAAGATCAAAATGTTTCTATTTCAGGTCCTCTTCCCGTTGCAAAGCACGGGTACAAAAGCCGTGTTAAGGCAGGGAGGTCCATTAACATTCACTATATATATTAGTATATATATAAATATAAGAGTGAATGTTAATGGACTTCCCTGCCTTATGGAATTTGATCCTGGTGCTAGAATTTCTACAATAGGGCAGACATTATGGAAGAAACTCGGTAAGCCCCAGGTTTAACCTCTCTCCGGGTTGACAGGCTATGGTCAAACACCGTTAGCATGTTTAGGCAAATGCTATGTGTCAGTGTGTTTGAATGGGGAAACTAGGAAATTACCAGCGGCAGTAATGGAAAAAGATGACATTCCATTGTTTGGACTTCCGTGGATGGTATCATTTGGAATGAAACTTCCATCTGAAGTTAGTGTAAAATCAAACAATGTAACAAATGATGATGTGAATATTACGGAAGAGGAAGCCCAAGCATTGGTGAAGGAATTTGATAGTGTTTTCTCGGATGGATTGGGTAAAATTGAAGGAGTAAAGGCTAGAATACATGTAAAGAAGGATTTTCCCCCAATTGCACTGAAAGCCAGAAGAGTACCCTTTCCTTTGAAAAATTCCGTGGAGAATGAGCTGAACCGACTAGTTGAGTGCGGTGTCTTAGAGATGGTTGATCCAAGTGAAACAGCAATAGTCTGGTCAACGCCTACTGTAAATGTCAACAAAGGAGGAGGTAGGGTTAGGATTTGTGGAGACTTCAGGGTTACCGTGAACCAGGCGATTGTGCCTTTAGTTTATCAGATGCCTACTTTTGCTGATTTGACAAACAAAATTGCTGGAGGTCGATTATTTACGGTAATTGATTTGAAAGATGCATATTTACAGTTAGAGGTTGCAGAGGAGGATCGAAACTACTTAATAATAGCTACTCATATGGGCTATTTCCGCTACAAACGCCTTGCATTTGGCTTAACTGATGCTCCAGCCAAATTTCAGCGTTTCATGGAAAATCTCCTCAGTGAATGAATGAATGAATGAATGAATGAAAAAGTGCTTTTATTTACAAATATTTGTACAAAAAATAGCTTCTTAGCACTAACTACAACAACAATGGACAAAAAGCCCGTCTGTTGCGGCTGGCGTACCTGGTTAGCATTAATTTGTACAATTGACTAACGTAAACTGTTCAGATTCAGGAAAATCTCCTCAGTGATATCCCTTTGGTTGGGGTGAACATAGACGATTAGTCAGTGGAAGAACCAAAGAAGAGCACCTGGGCAATGTCAGAACAGTGTTGAAACGTCTCGAAGCTGCGGGGATAAAGGCGAAGAAAGAAAAATGTCAGTTAGGTCAAAACAGTGTCTACTATTTGGGGCATAAAATTGATCAAGATGGAATACATCCTAGGGAAGATAAAATAAAGGCATTAAAGGAAGCCAAGACTCCGAGCTTCGAGCGTTTTAACTATTATGAGAAGTTCATCCCTCATCTTCATGGTCTTTGTTCAAGATTACACCGATTAAAAAGTTCTAAGACTTCTTGGGTGTGGAATCACCAAGAACAAGAGGAGTTTGACAGAGCACGCAATCTTATTGCAGAAGATGCAACGGTTGTTCCTTACCGAGATGATTTGCCCATAACAGTATCCTGTGATGCCTCGGAGGTTGGTGTAGCAGCAATTATTCTCCAAACTGATCACGATGGTGTAGAAAGACCAGTTGCCTTTGCTTCGCGTACTTTGCAGGAATCGGAAAAGCGATATTCATCAATTGACAGGGAAGCACTTGCTTGCGTGTTTGGAGTGGTCAAATTCCACCAGTATCTTTGTGGCAGACATTTTACCTTAACTAGTGACCACAAGCCTTTAGAGAGAATTTTTGGTAAACATCGGGATTTGACCAAGACGATGAATAACAGGTTGGTTCGATGGGCTATTTTCTTAAACAACTACAACTTTGATATAAAGTATATAGAAGGTAGGAACAACGTGTTAGCGGATGCACTCTCTAGACTGCCCAGCGAGAGTGACCTCCCATCAAGAGAAGAGTTGTCTGCAAAACTACTGGTTCAAGAAAAGATAGACGATATGGCCCTGACATCAAAGGAACTGCAAGAAGAAACTAGAAAAGATGAGACTTGCAAGCGGGTAATGATGTTTATGGAATCACAATGGCCACAAAAGTTGCCTAATGATCTTTCATATTTGTCTCCATTTTTTCACAGACGGGAAGAACTCTCTTCTGTGAAAGGAATTCTGATGTGGGGAAATAGAATAGTAGTTCCACAGACCCTTCAAAAGAAAACACTACGTGTTTTACATCAGGGACATCCTGGAATTGAAGCTATGAGGAGTTTGTCACGGTTCTATGTGTGGTGGAGCAAGATTGACGAAGACATAGAAACGTATGTGAAGACTTGTAATGGGTGTCAGATGAACCGTCCAAGGGAACCGGAGGTACCTCTGAACTCGTGGAATGTACCAGATGGTCCATGGGAACGGTTACACTTGGATTATGCTGGACCATTTGATGGGTGGTATTGGTTAGTTGGTGTAGATGCATTTTCTAAATGGCCAGAGATATCAATGGTTAGATCTATTACGGCTGCCAGTACAGTAAACAAGTTACGGGAATGGTTTTCTCGCTATGGAGTTCCTAGAATGATAGTCACTGACAATGAGACACAGTTTACGGCAGAGGTATTTGAGAAGTTTTGCAAGGATAACGCAATAAAACATGTCTGCAGTACACCTTATCATCCGAAGACGAATGGCCAAGTTGAACGGTTCATCAAAACATTCAAGTCAAGATATTTGTCCAGCAAAGGTGACAGGCAAGATCAAACACAAAAGTTGGCGAAGCTATTGTTTGCCTACAGAAACACACCACAAAAATCTACGAGCAAACCTCCTTCTGAACTGTTGTTCGGCAAAAGACTTCGATCTCCATTGGACAATTTGAAGCCCACGGTGAAAGACGTGATAGCAGAATCAGTTTTTAAACAAAAGGAGTATCACGATGGCAAAAGTAGACGTAGAGAATTTTCTGAGGGGGAAGAAGTCTGGGTGCAGAGAGAAATAGGTGCCGGCTGGACTCCAGGAGTGATTGCATCAAGAACTGGTGAGCTATCCTACCAAGTTATGGTTGGTGGACTTCTGAAGCGAAAACACGCAGACCAGCTACGTAAGAGATGCGGAGCTTTATCTGAAGGGGGAGAAGTGTGATATTGGATCATATGCTTAATAGTCTATTCTATATTGTCTTGTTAAAAGCATTCCTAGCAGCAAGGCTTCAGCTGCTTGAATGTTAGTTAGATAGGCGTGCTCATCTATTGGTCTTATGTGATTATTGGGTCAAAAACACTTTTTACCTTCCCCGTAGCAGCAAACCTAAGCACTTGTAAAATCTAATAAATTAAGAATAAATACAGGGTTAGGCAAAAGTCTGGAACCCCCCAGTTAACTTTTTAATGCGTTGCAGTAGGAAAACCAAACTCGGCACATATTTACAACATAAGAAATTGCACTTTTTCATCAATGTTACAACTTTACCCCAGCCCCCAAAATGGGGTATTTTGGGGGCAGCCCCGAATTTTCAAATGTAAACACCTATCATGTGACCCCTCATTTTAAAGGGTTTATCAAGAGAAATTGAATGGCGCAAACCAGGGGTTAATACCACACCCCTAATCAAAATGGCAACCATTTTAATTTAAGATGAGCAAGCAAGATAAAGTCTGCACACCCCCAGATAAAGAGGGGTCACATTATAGGTGTTTACATTTGAAAATTTAGGGCTGCGCCCAAAATACCCCATTTTGGGGCTGGGGCAAAGTTATAACTTTGATAAAAAAGTGCAATTTCTTATGTTGTAAATATGTGCCGAGTTTGGTTTTCCTACTGCAACGCGTTAAAAAGTTAACTGGGGGGTTCCAGACTTTTGCCTTACCCTGTATATCTTATGTATGCAAACACTAGCAGATAACCCGTCCTTCGTACGGGGTTGGCGTATAAGTATATAATGCTTATTGCAGTCATACTTGTGCTTTGCGTTTGCAATGAGAGAGGACACGTACGTTATAAGAAAATTTTGTTTACTATAATTTACTGTATACTAAACTGCTTTTACAGCAACTTTCGCAGCGTATAGTATAGCACATCTACCATAGCCATAATGTTCTACCAGTGCACCTAAACAATAGGAAAAAAGTAGTTCTCACCGCTTTTTGTTGCTGCTTGGTTCAAATTATCTGTTGTCATAAATGCAAAAAGAATTAATAGTGCTGTACCCTGATGTATTTTTATGAGTAAACCTTATAACCTTTTTACCTAACCCGCCATGTTAAACTCCCCTATCCCAAGCGTGATGTATACAACTTCTTTACTTCACAAGTGATGTAAAGTTGAAAAAACTCACTCGGTGAGGTAATGAAACCCATTTAAATAACATTGAGTGCTTAACTTAAAAAATATACCTCTATGGAGCCAACGACGTTCAACGCTAGAAATCAGCTGTGCACTTGAATTGTATTTTTATGCTTTGAAGAATTTTCCTAACCTAGCTTTTGTTTGTTAATTAACGTTACTGTTAGAAGATGAGTGAAATGGATAATGAAAAATATTGTTCCTAACCTCCTGTATATTGTCGGGTCAGGTAAAATCTTGTACGTTACATGTTACGCAAGATCTTGTTTACATCACTTAGGAGAATTATTCACAACATTCACCTGTGTGAAGTGAAAACGGTCTTACTACACTTGTAATGTAATAACATTGAGTATAAACCTAACTAGAGAGCCCACCGCTATACTGTTGGTCGGTACCGCTTTTGACGACGTAGTTCGGGCCGCTGACGCTTGGGTCGTGGTAGTCAATGGTAATGCAGTACGCCGCTGAGCTCAGTCTGCGTTGACACACGCTGCGTTAAGGTAGCCTGCACCGCGCTCGCGCGTCAGTCTTCCCCCCCCCCCCCACTCATCGTCACTTCCCACAGCAACCGGCCTCTCCCTCACCGGTCGAGCTGTCTCTACAAAGCGAATGCAATGAACACGAACGGGAAACGGCAACAACTGCCTCTAACACATATAACATAATTTTATCCATACATTACGCAATTAAAAAGTTATTTGTCAATATTGTAATGATACAATTAATTGTATGCTATACAGGAATCCCAATTTTATTTATTTTTTCTGTATATGATTCACTTACTTGAAGGTCTATCATGATTTTAAATTCACATCAAATTACAAAGGTTTGTAAAAAAATGTTGCCTTTCTTTTTACGTACAATACTGATCAACTTTATAGCAAACCATTTTTATCGTTTAACCGATAGTTTATTATATTGATATTACAACTAAGTTTGTTTTATTTCTGTTGTGGGTTTACATATTCTCTACATAATATAATAAACTTAAAACTAAGAACACGTACGATAATGCATATGCACTGCTTATTTAACAAAATTCTATAACATAAATCCTAAATTTCTTTATTACTTTAAGTTTTAACTGAACTGCTTTAAACTACATGTCATATCTTTTAGTCTATCTTGACTACATATGCATTAGTTTATTTCAAATACGGTCAAGACATATGATTATTGTTTTCAATGTTTACATTTTACTTTTATGGTTGATCATTACAATTTATATAAAGGAGATTACTTTTTAGTTATTTTAATAAAAATAGATACATTTTATCCAGTGTGAATATTTATCAGCATTAACAATACCAGGCCACTGTTAGGAATAATTAGGAATATACATATTGATATAACTATATACAGTTTTAATGGAGTGCTCAATTCCCGTACGTATATTTCAAGGCCAGCTAGTCAAAATTTAATTTGCCTACTGTTTTTATGTTATATAAAAAGGCAAATACCATTCACAAACTTATTCACTAATAGTTATTGAATGAGGTTAATGTATCTCAAAACGACTGTAAACAGAAGTTTGCAGGATTATTTGAAGTTTGAATTAATACAGCAATAAATCTATTCTATCTATCTATATATTAATAGGCAAGCATGTTTCTTTAAAACCTTTTTTCTCAGCTCGTGTGCATCGTGGGGTAAATCTACGAATACCGTTAGATAGCTATTTTCCTGTAGGTGTGCAGAATCCCTTTATAAATTTAAATAAGCTCAAAGATAAGCACAAAAAATGAGTTTAAAAATTTGTAAAAATTAACATGGATCTTATGCGTTGCCATGCTGGTGACGAAATAACAACGAAATATAAACAGAAAATCAAAACAAATGGAAGAAACTCCAATCACATGTTTTATTTACAGTGTGGGGTGAAAATAGAGAAGTGAGTAAGTTTACATTACATATTTTTGGTCGAGTTTCGACCACTGGACGACCTCTCGTACTTATTTAATACGCAAGCAGGATTTTTGTGACAATTACTCCTCCGAAACTACTGAACCGATTGACATGTTTTTGGTGTCATTGGAAAGAGCGTAACGTGAAGTTGTGCAGGAAACTTTCTTTTTAGGTAAATAATTAGAGAGTGAGGCCCTGGGGCCCTTTAAAGATTCATATTTCTCCATAAGATTAACATGGGAAACAAACATTGTTTTGAAACTCCAGCTGTTGCTTTGACATTTAAATGTAAACAACCAGAACTGTCAAATGTCTATTTCACAATTTCATACAGCTGATCCAAAAAAATAAAACAACTATGTGGTAGGTTTATGTAATCTTAGACTTTATGGTAGATTATTTATTACAAATCTATTTCAATGATTATGAAACAGATTTTTCCCATTGCGAAGCAAACATTCAAAGTAAAAAGAAGAAGAACATATGTTAATTGTAAACAGTCAATGTGTAAATTATCTATGTTGTATTAAAAATGTGTATAGTTTTGGATGTTGGTTCGTATTTAATGATGTTATATAATTATAGAATTTTTATTTTTAGGATTTGGCATATGAGTAAGCCTATGATAAATAACACCATTTCAGAGTTCTGCCAGTTTTTGCCTAACTCTATTCTGTAGAGTTTAAAGTATTCTACACCTTATTGTCTACAAATTGGCTAAATAGTTAAGGTACGGTACTTTATAAAAGCTGACAACCTTTTTACGTTGACTTAAATTGTAAGCTTACCTTTTCCCATCCATGGGCAGTTTGATTGTTATAAATTTACCCTTTAAACTGGAATAGGACTGTTGTGTAAATTGTGAGTATTTCCATTAGTTAATAATCTTTTAATTGACTCTTTGAAAATCATCGGAAATTATTACTGTTATTAGTTTTTAAACAAGTTATTTGTTTATAAATAACTCCTGTACTTCTTTGCAATTGCTCGATTTCGAGCAACAGGTACACTAGTGTAATTATAACTCTACTCTAGTGGCCTACTGTAGTGGATACATTATACAGGTACCTATGTATAAACCCACTTCGGCATTTCAGCAAAGTATGTTATAGTATTACAGTAAAAACTAAATAACAAGACTCTCATACGGATTGTTAAATAAATCTTATTATGGAGGTTCTTATCGAGGTTTTGCAGTAACATGTGATTAGGGGTCAAATAAATATTAGAAGCTTTGAAAATGACACTTGTCAATGGCGACTTGTTTCAAAAGGTGCACCCATAGGCAGAAAAACCATTTTATGACACAAAAACCATCCAAGAGGGTGTGTTAAGTTGTCAAGTAGTGCCACACTGCCTGCGACCTGTGACGTTTGGAGAAAGTGTAGATTAAGTATTAAGTGTGTTTCAAAAAGTAGCATGGTAACAAAAAGTACATGTTGGAAAAATGACATTGATCCATACACATTTTAAATTAGTAGTTTAAAAATACATAAATGTGTATGAACAGTATAAAGGCAAATTTACGACATGGATTAAATACACTGTTGGTTAGTTATTATTGAGGGGTATTTTTTTATGCCTACGTTTGTTGATTCTATTTTACATGACATTGACAATAAATATTTTCAGTAAATTAATACATTGTCGTTGATTATAGTAAAAGGGTAAAAGAGTAAAGTTAGGATATTGTAACTATCTGAATTTGTTTCTAAGCAGAATACAGATATTCAAATTTGAAATGACACATGAAAAGTGTGAAAGCTTTATTTGAACTTTGTAACATGACGGAAATAAATAATTTCATAACATATATCAATCAAATAGAAATATTAACTATATATTATATTTTAATTGGTTTGATTCGCTAACTCAAAAGGGAAATCAAAATGTTCAAAAATGTTCATGTATTTTCAAAAAGGTTCATTATGGAATTTTACAGCAATAGCATGCTTACAGACTTTCTCAGAGGCGTAAATAAGTAATGTCCAATCTTACAACATAGGTACATTCATGTAAAGTGTAAAAATCATACGCATTATAAAATAAATTACTCTATACGAGTAGTTCAGAATAAAATGTTTACCATCATATATAGAAGTAATTTTTTAAACCATATTGGTTTCGCAAGGAGCACGCTTGAATTATTAGCAAAGCCGACAGCGAGCCCGCAGCAGCGGGATGAGTTGCGTCATTGTTGCGTCTTTCATGGTTACCGGTAGAGCGCACCAGCAACTTGATGTACTGCATTACCGAAGGTCGCGTAGTTCGGGCCGCCGACGCTGCTCAGCCTTGCGCTGCACGGGTAATGCTATGCCCCATTGAGTGGAGACTCTAGTTAGGTTTATACTCAATGGTAATAGCTATAATGCAATTGAATTCATAGAACCAACTTGTGTAGTTGAAACAGCTGACTAAATTCTTTAATTCCTTTAAATTCTTTAATTCCTTTTAAATATGAATACTCATAAGGTTAACATGGGAAATTCTAGAGCCACTGGGGTGGAGCCTGGAAGGATTTTTGAGATAAGAATATGTCTATATGTTAATCACGGATGTGAGCTATCATCATACCAAATTTCAGCCCAATCCGACCAGTAGTTAATGCGTGATTTAACTTCAAACAAACAAACAAACTTTCACATCTATATAATTAATACGCTACATGAAACTTTGTCGGTTGAACTCCTCCGCCATTTCTTAACCAATTTTATCCATTGACGTCTCATTGGAAAGAGCGTGTCGCGTAGATTTGCAAACTGGCCGTACATTTTTTAAAAAGTCCCTTGGGCTCTGCCCCAGTGGCTTTGAACGTTCCCATATTATCTTTATGAAGAACATAATTGCTTACATTTTGATCAGCTGTATAATTTAATTGCTGTTATTTATTTTTCAATTCAATAAAACGCATTGAGTACATTTATTTACTATTTGAGTTTGTGTAAACATAACCCCCAAGACGGATCGTGTTAGTATGGTTGTATCTTAAATTTGTGTATTTATCGTTGTTTTGTGTCACTATGACGGATCGTAGCATGATTGTAACTTAAATTTGTGCATTTATCGTTGTTTTGTGTAGCTATAATTTGTTTATTTGTTGTTTTTTTTTTCTTTTAAATGCCTCCGACGTGACGACAACAAAACATAGACAGGAGGCGTAATTGTGATAAAGACCGCAGCTACAGAACAGTGGCCCAGTCAGCACCCAGAGTTATTATACATCGATGGTCAGCACCTGGCCCGGGACAATCTCAACTATTAGGTTACAAAAGCGCCCTAACACTACCCCAAAAACGACTTTTCGTTCTCAATTGACCCATTATCAATGACCTGTGTTGCCTGTACAGCGAGGCATTTTGAGAAGGAGAAAACCGGCCGGAATGCTTTAGGTTTATCAATAACGAAGATAAACATGGTCTGAGTTACACATTGGTAATCTTTGAGTTGGCTCTTTTAAACTCATTGTAAAAAATATGAATGTTATTCGTTTCGAAATATCTCCTGTAATACTTTGCAATTGCTCGAATTCGAGCAACATGTACACTAGATATTTCACATTTATAATATTAGTATGATATGATTTTAGTAAAAATGTAATCAGACAAGTTAAAATTCGCTTAGACTGCAGGTTTGCTGCGGCGGGGGTATTTTTTTAAAGGCCTGTTTTTATTATGTGTGTATTGCATATATCATTTTTATGCTTTTGTGTTTTAAAGACACCTTATGACAGAAGATAGAGATGCTGAAAAGGACATAACATTATTGTTAAGCCATTTTAGAGCTGGTTGATGAAGGTAATTTATTGACTTATCATTAGCCTATTTTGTTTGTAATTACAGTTAAGTACAACACTAACCTTAGAGTTGATAAAATCACATGCATGGTCTTTTAATGTTTTTAATGTTAGAGTTGACGAATCAACACTAACAGTGTCTCTTGTTAATCCAAATTGGAAAATGAAGGTCACATCAGCATTCTCCATGGTGAATATCTCAATTCTTGTCTGAAAAAAACATACATTGATTAACCTAGATACCACGGCCACATTTAACTCCACGCCGTGGCCTGGTAGAATTGGCAACGTTGCAAGTAGGGTTGTTTAGCGCCAGACAACCATAATATAAAATGGCAGACAGAGACAGGTGACACTAGCTCATTAATTCGCGTATCCATTTAAACTCAAATATGAACATAAATTTATTAAAGGATTGAAAATAAAACATATAGAATTGAAAACCAAATCAATATAGTTTGATCATCTATTTCAGTACATTTAAATTTGAGTCAATACTTTGCATAGGCCAGTTACCAAGCTTTTTTATTATTACAAAAATACACAAATTACCATTAGCTGCATTTAAACAAAACAGCTGTTACAATCCTATTTGCGATGTTGCCACTTCGAAGGCCGTGGCCTGGAGTTGAAGGTGGCCTTGCTAGATACCTATAAGTTAGTAAAAGAAATGTTTATCAAGCTAGGTTACTGCAATTAATTGTATGGTATAAATCTTACATAGCCTAATTGTAAAAATTCTGGAATTATGAAATCTTAAGAGTCAAAATATCAATTTATATTTTTCATTATGATTTCACTGCTGGATAACTTGTTGCAACAGTTGACTCTCGATAATCCAACTCCTAAGGAACTGAGAGGGTGTCAGACTACTAAAATGATCAGGCCTAACTTACTTATAAAACTAAGTTTAACATTAAGCTAAGAAAAAGTTAACTTATGAAGCCTTACAGTAGACCCCCTCTTAACCGACCTCGTATTAACCGATAATCGGGTTATCCGCCTTCGATCGTAAAATAATACAGTTTGTTTTAACCGACCTTGCTTTGAGAGCAGCTCGGTTTAACCGCCGCTTTCAAGGAATCTCGGCATTTCCGCTCCCACGCTGGGCGATGAGAACTGAACCATACGCTTATCTCCACAGGATATGACTAACAATATAAGTTATTTTGTGTTGATCACAAAAAATATTGCATAGCCTATTGTCAGTTTAGTTTGTCATCATCGTTCGTAGCTCAAGCACATCTGATCTGATTTGTTATCTGTGCGGCAAATATATAACATCATAAGTGCGTTACGATTTTGAGAACTGATTATCTTATCGCCGGAGTAAACAAACAACGCAACTTGTAGGGAAGGCAGGGAAGGGGGGTTAACAACTCCAAGGTCAAGATAGTTTTTGTGCCTCGAGCCGGAGAGTGAGAGGATATAAATAAACGTCCTGTCTTGTAACAAAATGGTCGCTTGTGTCTTTAAGGTTGACAAAAGGTTCTGTACTGTATTACCATGTATTTGGAAGTAATCAATTAATACATTACAGTACTAAAGTTATTAAAGTAGGAATTTTATTGACTCTTGCCTAGTATTATAATATATTCCACTGAAAGTAGGCCTATTTGACTTAACCGTGTTTTGTGTTGTGTTTATTTGTGACTTTTCTATCAATATGAAAAAGGAGATAAGAGTAGTTTATTTTATAAATAATGCAAGTATGACTTCAAAATAACGATTATATAATTCCAAATGAATAGTACTTCATTATGTTATGATTTTAGGTATTGCCCGTTTTAACCGACCTTTTGAGTTATCCGACCTAGGTCCAGTCCCATTAGGGTCGGTTAAGAGGGGGTCTACTGTATTTTGTACTCTTCAACTAGGCCTACTAAACTCAATTCCACGTTCATCGTGCATTACAGGTCTTATGGAAGATAGCCTTGCTACTTGCTACCACCATTACTGTTAATTAAATAAATAAATAAATAGTACCTGGGGACCGAGCTTTGCTCGGAAAAAAATCATTAGTTCACTCTGAAAGCAGTCTTAGTATCGGAGATACATAAATCTGTTCCCAAACTCCACACGCTCGCCTTTACAATGTCCTACACCATTTCCTACGTCATGGACCTGTTTCCCTCCATTCCCATAGCACTTTAAGATTGTAGATACCTTAATCTAATCGTTATTAACAGTTCCCACACTCCGGACAGCTCGCCTTGACTACTTCCTTCACCACTTCCAACGTAGCGGACCTGTTTTTCTCCCTTCCCATAGCATTTCAGAATTGCAGATACGTTAATCTAATCGTCATAAACAGTTCCCACACTCCATACTAATCGCCTTTACTACTTCCTTCACCACTTCCTACGTCGCAAACATGTTTCCCTCCCTTCCCATTGCATTTAAAGATTGCAGATACATTAATCTAATCGTCATAAAAAGTTCCCACACTCCGGACAGCTCGCCTTGACTACTTCCTTCACCACATCCTACGTCGCGGACCTGTTTCCCTCCCTTCCCATAGCATTTTAGGATAGCCCATACCCTTATCTAATAGTCATAAACAGTTCCCACACTCCGGACAGCTCGCCTTGACTACTTCCTTCACCACTTCCTACGTCACGGACCTGTTTCCCTCCCTTCCCATAGCATTTTAGGATTGCAGATACCCTAATCTTATCGTCATAAACAGTCCCCACACTCCGGACTGCTCGCATTTACTACTTCCTTCATCACTTCCTACGTCACGGACCTGTTTCCCTCTATTCCCATAGCATTTTATGATTGCCTTTACTACTTCCTTCACTACTTCCTACGTCACGGACCTGTTTCCTTCCCTTCCCATAGCATTTTAGGATTGCAGATACCTTAATGTATTCGTCATAAACAGATCCTAGACTTCGCACTGCTACCCTTGACTACAATGTCTCGAGTAATCTTAAGTATAATCAATCTTTGGTATAATCTTTGCTCAATATTAACAAGTGATGTTTTTCCTTTTGTACTGTATTTGTAATTTGCTAGTATACTGTGGGTAGTTGGTTTATTATGAACACGTGCTACAACTTCAAGTCTTTTGTTTACCTTTTCCTTGTTATTTAATTCAACCAACATGGTTACTTAGCAACCCATAAGACTAATGTTAAAAAAATGTGACTTTCAGTTTCGTTTTTCTACGTAATTAGATTTTTGTTGGCAGTTCTAACTGCATGAAACTTGTTTTTAGGCCAAAAATAAACTATTTACAAGATTTGAAGAAAATCGTCGGAGCCGTTTTCGAGATCTTTCTGCAAGCAAGCAAGCAAGCAAGCATACATACAAGCAAACATTGCTCGTATTAGAGTATAGGATTAATAAAATAAATATTAATTAATAGCCTATCATATTTTCTGCCATGCAGGATGCGTCAAGTCGTTCAGGCCTCACGACTCTCGTGAAGGCGCCAATGTTCATTTTTCTAATTTCTGTGTTTTTATGGTATTTTTCAAGATAGGCTGGTAAAGTGTCTTCGAATACAGTACTAAAAATTATATGATATTCCTTTAAAAATAAAGGATAATTTCAGTTGAATGTTTAACCCCAATCAGTATTGTAGGTACCGGTACCTTGGAATTAAGGATTGAACTCTATTAAAATACACAATTTGCGCATGGGTTGTGAATTAATAGGAATAAGTTAACGATTTAATTCATTTTGAGGGCAGCAACGAATTTTCAAATGTAAACACCTATCATGTGACTCCTCATTTTAAAGGGTTTATCAATGCTTGATATGTTGTTACCAGAGGCTGTTTTGATGAAAACTTGAAATATACCTCCACATTTTTTTTTTTTTTGTAAATTGTGATTAATTTATTTTAGTGATGAGTAGCCGACAACCTAAGAATAAAATTACCGATTTAATTAATAAGGTAGGCCTATTTAAAATACAGTAATAAAGTTATTGTATTAAATTTGTAGTATGGTAAATTCAAGTACCTACAACTATTTTCTTTGAATAATTAGTCTCTGTCCAAGAAATATATACATAATTTAATATGATACAGAAGTATAAATTATATGATAGATGTGGTAGGCTAGTTTATTCAATGTCTTGTCTTTAAATCATATTTAGATTTATATGTCATTATGCAAATGCAACTACTCAGTTAACAGGCTTACATCCGTTGATGATTCCTCTGATGTAAACTTTTTATGACCAATAAAACGATCGCACCCTATATCAATAATCAGTTTGGTGGAAGAAGTGTGTCTATTTGGATGTCTTAAATTTAGAGAAATTTTGTTCGTTTCCACCTCTTATTGTACAAATGTATAATTTTTTTTTATTCTTAGAGTTGCTGTGTAGGTAGTTAATTTGACATTTTTACTGTAAAGTCTCATAGTAAGACTTTGGGTCCGGGACCGATTTACATATTCATTTTGATGTCCCCAGAGGCCAAAACACTATCCGTTCAAAATGTTATGAAAAATATAGCCTATACTGGGTGAATAAAAAGTCAAGACCCCCCTCTCATATTTTTCTAAGTAAATATACAAACATATCCTTTTGGTGGTCGTGCAATCTTAGCCGGAAGTTTCATTTTATGATTTTGAAATATTTGAGGGTCCCCCAAAAGGGGGTATTTAGGGGGCAACTCAAATATTTTAAATGTAAACCCCCTTCAAGTGACAAATCATTTTGAAGTGTTTACAAAAACTTAAAGAATGGTGAAAACCAGAGTTTGCTATCTATTCTCTGTCCAAGATGGTAGCCCGTTAATAGAAGATGTTAATAGCCCCACAATCTTCCAATGAAGAGTGGAGAAGAGCCGTCGAGAACCTCACAAAGGCTAGGCAGCTCAGGCAACAAAAATATGATCTGGACAGATTACCCAACCCTTACAAGATAGGCGACTGGGTAATGTTCAGAGAACACCACCTCAGTAGGGCCGCCGACGCCATCAATCAGAAATTACTCCCTGTCTGGTCCAAACCATGTGTAATTGAAGCTTTCTCTTCTCCCGTCACAGCACGTTTGATCAATCCCTCAACCGGAAAATTTGTTAGGAACGCACATGTGTCACATCTAAAACGATTTTTTCAGCCACAATTTTAAAGAAACAACAAGATCAATCTCTTTACCCAGATCAGAACACTCTGCTAAAGTGATATTAGGTTAAGTCTTCTCAATCTGTCGCTGTCCCCGCCAACGCCCGGGGGAAAGTGAGTCTCGGGGTATCCTTCCTTAGGATGGGCTGCCCTACACGTCTTCCTCCGTGCGTTGTCGGCCAAATCTTTTACCCCTCCCTCTTCGTCTCTCGCACCCTCACTGAGTTCAGTAAAGAATTTTTTTTGATTGAATCACGTTTTTTGTGATTACTTTCCACGGGAGATTTAATTTTATTTTTTATTTTGCTTATTTTTACCCCCGTAGGAAAGGGCTCAGTGATGGCACCTTCTGTGGCGACCTAGCTAGTCGAGTGTTTAGAGACAAACTCTCTTTCTATTCTTTCCTTTACCTCCCTTATTTTCTTTTCTTACTTCTTAGCTTAATTAGTCACTAAGGTAGAGTTAGTTAGATTTAGGGGAGAAATAGTTACCAGTTTAGTTAAGAAACTCAGTACTTTTATTTTTTACAAAAAAAACAAACGAACCGGAAATCTTGCCTCTCAAGGAAATACTTGATAAGGAAACAATCTCCAGAATCCCAAGAAAACCTATTCCCACCTTTTTCTAGCGCTTACCGACGCGCAATTTTCTGCATGCGTAATAATTTGCATGCGAAACGTTCTTTATTAAAAAAAAAAAAAAAAAAAAAAAAAAAAAAAAAAAAAAAGGTTTCAACAAGAACAGTTACTATCCTTCCAAACTCCTTCAACACACAGACCCCAAAACGGTACCCGCGAGTTCCATCAGTCTGGTTTTGAGTAGCTCGGCCCCAACGAACCCATGGTTCACCTTTTGAGTCCGAGCCAACCCGTCAGTGATCGGACCTCCACCTTGCGACCAACCCTTCTTCATTTCCACAACGACAGTCACCTTGAAAATAATTTTTTTACGATCATCTGCGATCTGATTAAATATTCATTTCCCCCAGCATTATTTAATAGACACCAGACAACTGCACAATCAAAGCAAGCAAAAAATAATAAATAGGCCTAAATCAAATGAAAAAGCAAAACTCAATTAACAACTCTACAATTTTCCCGCATACCAATCAATCATGAAATATCGTGCACATCTGTTTTGGACCACAAGAGACATTTATCTTCTACATCCCCCATCATCAGTCAGCGATACTCCGGCCTTGTCCGCATGAGTCATCAGCACACAACATCTCTTTGCCTACACTCAGCATGCTGCCTCAACACTTAGCCCATACCATCAGCACCTCTCAAGACCTGCATCACCAGAAGACACACCAGCTGATCTCAAATTCCCCCACAGTGCACCAGCAATACCTTAGGAAGAGAACCTTATTTAAAAAAAAAAAAAAAACCTTTGTGCGTGCAGTTGTCCGTCCCTTTTTATTTCCAAACAGAAAGCAATTCAATTCCAATTTTTGCCAGGTTAGGGAAACAAACTGTCGTCCCCACAATGCCTTCCTCTTTCCGCAGGGGGGGTGGATCCCGCTCTCTGCCGTGGTTGGTTCGGGAAAGTCCGGTGGTCCGAGGTGCCAGGTTGGAGCAGGTTGGAGGTGGTGCGAGGTGGAGAGGTTGAATAGTTGGAAGATTGTGCGTCAAATGTTGTGGAAAATATATGGTAATATTGGTTCGTAATGGTAATATTGGCTACCATTTTGGATAGAGAAGGGATAGCAAACTCTGGTTTTCACCCTTCTTTAAGTTTTTGTAAACACTTCAAAATGAGGTGTCACTTGAAGGGGGTTTACATTAAAGTTTTTTGAGTTGCCCCTAAAGTCCTCCCTTTTTGGGGGACACTCAAAATTTTCAAAATCATAAAATAAACATTCCTGCCAAGGCTGCATGACCATCCAAAGGATAACTCTGTAATATTTACTTAGGAACAAATTAGAGGGAGGGAAATTACTTTTTATTACACAAGAAAATAAATGTAGGTAACAGTAACGTCATGAAACTTTTGACGGGCTACCATTTTGGATAGAGAAGAGATAGCAAACTTTGGTTTTCACCATTCTTTAAGGTTTTGTAAACTCTTCAAAATGAGGTGTCACTAGATGGGGGTTTACATTTAAAATTTTTGAGTTGCCCCCCAAATTTACCCTTTTGGGGGTCACTCAACAATTTTAAAATCATAAAATGAAACTTTCTGCTAAGATTGCATGACCACCAAAATAATATCTCTGTATATTTACTTTGAAAAATATTAGAGAGGGGGGTCTTGACTTTTTATTCACACTATAGATTGTACTGAATTTGATGTAATAGACATCAAATATGAGTAAATGCGAAGACCTATTCAGATGATTTAGACAATGGACGACGATACCCACAATGCACTATGCACTACGAGTGGTGGGAGAGAGCCTCCAGCTGGGCAGTCACTAGTTGATTGTGTGTCTTCCTGTCCTGTCCTAGTGGTTAGGTGCGCTTAAATTCGAGTCGTGTAAATCAATTCAGTTCGCGGTGTCAGTTGGATTTAAATTCTATTTTCATCAAATCGTAAAGCCTATATCCCGCATGGTGGATATAATTGCCGTATAAAAAACGCAAGCATTTTTGAAATAGCAATTTGTTCAAAGTGTTTTTCTCAGGATTTTAATTTTACAAAAACAGTGTGCAGGCGATATAAACTAACAACTCGATACATTAGGCTAACCTAAATTTTGACTTACCTAATCCAATCTACCTTCAAAGGACTTAATGCAGTCACCAATTCACATAAAGCACAACCTACAACCCTGACATGCCTTTTCTGACGTCAACACGAGTTTGCTTACATTCTAGAGGTTTGGTATGGTTAGGTTATGTTAGAAAAGCACCATTTTATTATGTAATTTCCAAACGGAAAAACATAAATCATTAATAAGAATAAAATAGGTACTGGTAACAATAGTTATTAAATGTGTTTTATTGGTCTTAGAAAGTGAAAAGTGTAACTTAATCAGGTGATTTTCATATTGCAGAATCAGAGTTAGCTAATAAAGTTGTCACTTTCATTTGCTTGACTATTAATCAAAACAATCAGCTGTTGGCTTACTTAACCCATAGTTCATTCCACTTGTAAATGTCATCTATCATACCTTGTTTATTGTAATGTTGTATATCATTACGGCGATATCTTGAGAAATATTCATCAGCAGTGAAAAATAATGGTATCTTAGTATATTTGGATTCAGGAGGTAAAAAACTGTAAAGTAAGATAGCCTATCAAAATTCAAAATTTGTTTGGAGACACCTAGGCAACTGAATGCTGACAAGTGTTAAGTAATGTCATTTGGAAGATCGAAAACTTTGCTGCACTTTGATTACTCTTTAAATGGCTTGATCCTGTGTAGAGTGACAGTGATTAAGGACTTGGGTTTGTATATGACACCATCCTTGGATCCAGGCGTACATATCACTAAGATTTGTGCTAAAGCAAACTCTCTATTAGGGTTCATTGCTCGCGCATCACGGAATGCCCTATCTCCTGCAACATTGAAGACCCTCTATGTGACTTTAGTTCGTCCCATCGTTGAATATGGATCTACTGTGTGGGCCCCACACCAGATTGGGCATTGTGACCACTTAAATAAAGTTCAGAGACGTTTCCTGCGTTTGGTGGGTGTTAGAAGTGGCATCCGTTATCCTGATGTGGATATACAAGAAATTGCAAACCAGCACCATATCCTTCCACTGTCATCTAGACGACTGGCCCTTGACCTTATATTCCTATTCAAGATTGTCAATGGTTATATCAATTGCCCTGAACATCTACGTTGCATAGACCTTCACGTACCTGCTGGAACCCGCCTTCTACAACCTTTCTCCAGGCACTCACATCAGACTGTCTACGCCTACCACAGTGTAATTCCACGTCTGCTGCGCTCTGGAAACTCTGCCCAACAGTTGGATTTCTTTGGTGAATCCCTTCAAAAGTTTCGAAGGCAAGTCTTCTCTTGGGTGGCTGAGCATGGAGGACATTAAGAGGAAGAGCTAATTTTGTTTTTTTTCATGCTAGTCAATTGTTATTCCTGTTCCTTTTCTTGGATTTTTACCTTGTAATTAGGCCTATTTGTCAATTTTTCATAGCGTACACAGTTAGCACAAACTTAGCATGTACAGTAGAATGCACTTTGGCATGTAGTATTTATTGATTTTCATAGCATGTAGCATGAACTATATTATCACTGCGCTTAGATTCACTTTGTTCTATATTGTCTTTGATGCTCTATTTTTGTGTTATTTCTGTGTAAATTAATATTAATTGTACCTACAACCGAATCAACTTAAATTATTGAATCTAATAGTATTATTGCATGTAAGCGGCTTGAAAGAAAAATGTAGGCCTATAATAATATTCTGTACCAATCAAACATATTTTGTAAAATGGCGATTGCTGTATGTACGAATAAATGAATAGGCTATACGGAATAATTACCCCTTTAGCTTCCTAATCTAACCTCACTTCAAAACACTTAATACAGTCACGAATCCGCATAAAACCCGACCTACCTTCCTCACATGCCTAAATAAGAACTGATTATTTGGTTTCAAAACAAATTGATTTCATTTTGCATTAAGTCAGTATAAACAGCTGTTTGCTCTCCTCCTCACTCCTCAGTTCACATAGAGACCCGTCCAGACCACGCCATATTAGCCTACCTTCAGTACCGCTCAATTATCCTTAAGTTAAATTAGATTCGTAATCTTAACCTAGTCGCTTTACGGCCACTTAGGAATCTCTCCAACAAAAACTGATTGCATTTTTGGATTCAGCGTTAAAAAAACTGTAAGTAGACCTAGCCTAGACATATAAAAACTACAAGTTACATCATATCCCAGTGTAGATACCTAACAGAAAATATTTGCCAAAAATACTTTTTACTTAAAGCAAAAATAAGATTTTCAAGCACCTAAAATCGCTGATTTGTAGCATTGGCAAATATTTACTGTGTATTTACTACATTGGGATACTGACAGCTGTTTCCACTCCACAAACCTTCAACCCATTTAGTGTTAGTCGCCACTAGAACTTGGACTCGTCTATACCACAAATATGTTAATAAATCTACAAAACTGAAGCTTATTAATTATTTAACTGTAGGGCCACTTAGGAATCTCTCCGACCAAAACTGATTGCATTTTTGGATTCAGCGTTAAAAATACTGTAAGTAGACATAGGTATAAAAATTACATCATATCCCAGGGCAAATACGGTAAATAATTACCCTAGCATTTTTCTCAATGTCCAAACACGATTTTCAGGGTGAATTAGGCCTAGGTTAGGTAGGTGTTTCCCTCAAAAGTCCCAAAGGTAAAAAGTGCTTAAAATAGACTAATTTTGGTAGGTAGATAAGGCAAAGAAAATACAATATAACATAAGTAGTATAAGTTCAGTAGCCTATTAGGCCTAAGTTACCACCGCCGAATTGCCTATAACCTGTAAATTTCACTGACATAAGTTAGGCTAATTTAACCCTCCGAGTGTCCCTTGTTTTGGCCTTAATGTCTGCCTATTTTTAGCTCATTTGCAAGGTTTTATTAAAACGGATCTGAGAAGCTTAAAAACAATGTTAATTATACTGTTCTATATACCATTTTGTTTGGAAAATCATGGGCTTCAATATATAAAACATAAGGAACATTTGTTTAAAAAAAATTTTTTAGGTAAAAAAAAGGTAATTATTTGGACATAGTGACTACTCGCAAAAGTGAAATTTTTTTTTCAAAATGACCTAAATTTCACGCTGAATCCGAAAATGAGGTTTTTATTTTTCGGAAAATACCGGAAATTCCCGAAAAAAGGGAAAAACGGGAAAAATATCTTTTTACTCAAAATATGTCATGTGGGTACTCAAAATATGCGGAATATTGTGTAGATTAAGAATATGCAAGAATTGTTTTGATCCGATGAAAAACACCGGAGATATGACGAAAAAACTGAATAATCTGTTAGGTTAGGCTTGGTTAGGCTAGGTTAGGTTAGGTTAGGTTAGGTTTGGTTGGGTTTGGTTAGGTTAGGTTAGGTTTGGTTAGGTTAGGTTTGGTTAGGTTTGGTTAGGTTAGGTTAGGTTTGGTTAGGTTAGGTTAGGTTTGGTTAGGTTAGGTTTGGTTAGGTTAGGTTAGTTTAGGTTAAGTTTGGTTAGGTTAGTTTATCAATAACATGAGTATTGTAAGTAAACTAACCTAACCTAACCAAACCAAACTTAACCTAACCTAAACTAACCTAACCAAACCTATCCTTACCTCATCATTAGGTTAGGTTAGGTTTGGTTTGGTTAGGGTAGGTTAGGTTTGGTTGGGTTTGGTTAGGTTTGGTTAGGTTGGGGTTAGGTTTGGTTAGGTTAGGTTAGTTTAAGTTAAGTTTGGTTAGGTTAGTTTATCAATAACATGAGTATTGTAAATAAACTAACCTAACCTAACCTAACCAAACCAAACCTAACCTAATGATGAGGTTAGTTTAGGTTTGGTTAGGTTAGGTTTTGTTAGGTTAGTTTAGGTTAAGCTTGGTTAGGTTAGTTTATCAATAACATGAGTATTGTAAGTAAACTAAACTAACCTAACCAAACCAAACTTTGGTTTGGTTAGGTTAGTTTAGTTTACTTACAATACTAATACTAATACAATACCAAACTTTGGTTTGGTTAGGTTAGGTTAGTTTACTTACAATACTCATGTTATTGATAAACTAACCTAACCAAACTTAACCTAACCAAACCTAACCAAACCTAACTAACCAAACCTAATCAAATCCAATCCAACCTAACCTAACCTAACCTAACCTAACCAAACCTAACCAAACCCAACCAAACCTAACCTAGCCTAACCAAGCCTAACCTAACAGATTATTCAGTTTTTTCGTCATATCTCCGGTGTTTTTCATCGGATCAAAACAATTCTTGTATATTCTTAATCTACACAATATTCCGCATATTTTGAGTACCCACATGACATATTTTGAGTAAAAAAAATATTTTTCCCGTTTTTCCCTTTTTTCGGGAATTTCCGGTATTTTCCGAAAAATAAAAACCTCATTTTCGGATTCAGCGTGAAATTTAGGTCATTATAAAAAAAAAAATTCACTTTTGCGAGTAGTCACTACGTCCAAATAATTAGGCTACCAAGAAAAAAATATTTTGAAAAATTTTCAAAAAAAAAATAAGTTTGCGCTCAATGAAATTGTATAAATTATAGGCCTATAAATATTTGAAAATAGCCACTTTGTTCTAAATTTTATGAGGATTACAAATATATAGGTAATCATATAGTGAGGTAAGTTATCAAATAAATAAGTTATGAGTGAAAAAACAGATTTCAGTACATTGCGTTTAGCTAAGAATGCATAGCCTAACCATAGCTAGGAATCTGGCTGATAGTTTACATCAATATCACTACCTACTTCTTCAGGATCATCAACCAGCCCTTCAAAATCACTTAAATCTTCTTATAATGCACCACGTATATCACTACTTTTGATTTTTAACACTAAAACAATGATAAACGTAATAAAACACATCAGTCATCGGTCCGAGGTTAACCAAGCTGATTACAAATACGCACGTCAGCTGTCTGCTACAATTACGATCGGCTAAGAGAACATACAGCGCTGAGACAGACCTCTGGAGAAAGCTTAAGTTTTAAGGAAAAGAACGATACCTAACTCGATCCAGTTCAATCCGATTCAGTCAGTCATAGAGCCTTTGCCGTAAACAGTGTTTGTGGGTCGAAAAATCGACACAAAACACTACACAAAGTGTGTTATGTGTCGATTTTTCGACACATAACACTCGGAGGGTTAATAATTTTTAAGTTTAGCCTACCTGTCTCAGAAAAAGAAAAAATCGAAATAAACGAGATAGGCTACCTTAAGTTAGGCAATTCAAACTCAATGTGTTAGGTGTTCTAGGCTAGAATTTGTAAAACTTATAGCCTAAGTTAATGTTTTACAATAATTAAACTTAAATCCCTAGCCTAAAAACAGTTCATTTAACCTTTATGTTTAAGGTATTCCTTAAGGTTTTAAAAGAACAAATCAAGAAAAAAGCAAACATGAGAGTTTATAAGTTACTTTTAACATCCCAATTAAATAACAGGCTAGGATTAAACTAACAGTAAAATCATAACAGTAAATCTTACCAGAGAAATCTGTTGTTAAAATCGGTAGGAATAGGTATCACATGAATGTAGCTTGAAGGTGTGTTCTGCAGTTTTCCATTTATGTTATAATTTTGAACATAAAAAGTTGTGTTTTATTATATTCTTCATATTTTAAGTCACTAAATACCAACTAGGCCTAACTAGTAATTCAGTTTTCAGAACAGAGACAGAACGATGAACAATTAACTTGACATTTCACATTCACTAATCACTTCTCTTTCTCTAGTTTAGTTAGTTACTTACAGTAGTTACTTACTATTTTCTTCTTCTTCCTACTTCTCTCTGTTTAGTGTTTTTTTTTTTAGTGAGATGCGCGATTGCGAGATGTTACAATCGAAACGTTTCGATTGTTTGAACTTCTCGAGACGTTTCGATTGTATTTTTGCTTAGCAAGAGCTTTGACGAACAACACTAGTGCACCTGTTGCTCGAATTCGAGCAATTGCGACGCATTACAGGCGTTATTTTAAAACGAATTACAGTCATAATTTCCGATGACTTGAGTCGGCTCAGTGGCTCAAAGATTGTGGAAATACTCACGATGTACACAGCAGTTAGATATAATCATTTTTTTTATATCTAATTTTTTTCAAAAGCTGATCTTGTTTTTTAGTGTTTTCTACAAATGTTTCCCACTCATAGCCGCATTAGGTTGTCTATAATAATGATATTAAAAGAAAAAAAACATTATTCTATTTATATTTCTTCTACTTGGTTATGTTCTATGACTTTTCCTATGTTTTCATTGTTTGCAAAATGCAAATCGGTTCTGTCAATAATTGCTCAAGAAATGTAGCACAGTGTTAATTCAGTTTTATTTTTAGTATGCCAAATTGTCCAGGATTTCTCGCTTTATTCCATTGTAATAATTACACCAACCCAAGTATCGTCTACAGATGCAATACGCCAAAGAATACTGTCTACGTTCAACCACAACACGCCTACGTAAATTGTGTTTTATTTAAAAACCAAATTATACTTCTAAAAACTATAGGCTGTGAGTACACTTACTGTATTCATTGCTATAAGTCTAAATGTTGTACAAGAGAATTTGGTCATAAATCTAATAACAAAAATAAAATTAATACACCATGGAAGTATTGATCACGTTTCTTAGATGACTAACTTACCAAAATATTATTATGTTTCTGTCTGTTGTCAATAATTGCTAGTTTCATTAATTTTCTGTAAATTTAAATAAATTTTACTCATAACTTTGTTTTCATTCGAAGTGCTTTGACAATTAAAATAAGTTTAAACCCCTCTTTTTTCTCTAAAATTGCCAATTATACCCCCAGTGTTCACCCCCCCCCCCCCCCAAGGATTTGGTGAAATGACGCCACTGTGATCAAGTGATTCAGTACTAAGTAAAAGTGTAAAGAAAAAGAACTGACTTTTAACAATATCTAAATATATAAAAGGCAAAGCCCTCACTGACTGACTGACTCACTCACTCATTTACTCACTCATCACTAATTCTCCCACTTCCCATTTACCTAGGAGGCTGAATTCGGTACACCGATTCTTTGGGCATTAAATAGGAAAACTAAGTAGTTTTTATTCTGATCGGGCTTTCGGGCTCCGCCCCAGTGGCTCTGGAGTTTCCCATGTTAACCTTATGATTTTTCATATTTAAAAGGAATTTCTTAACAGCTGTTTCAATTAAACAAGTTGGTTCTGTTCTATGATGTTCAATAGCATTAAAGTTACAAGGATTACCAACAGGGTGCAGCACTATTGATTTTTTAAATTTATGACTACAGCTAATTTGCAAACAAAAGGTGAGTGAGCGTAGCGAACGAACCTCAACGAGGACGTGATTAAGCAATGCGAACGAGCTCACTTGTGAAGTTAAACGGGGCAAAGCCCGCGGGTACAGCTAGTCTATATATAAAGCCAAAAGTACCCATGAACTTTTGAGAAAACTACAAGTCACACCCCCATAAACCATATAGGTACTTAAAATGTTCGTCATGACGAGAAACCTTGCGCAAAATTATCCATTATTTCATAAATTGCCCTTTAAGGCCGTAATTCCTTTCTAAAGGGAACTTTTCATATACCTAATATTACAAATACTTCCATAATACTACTAAAAATAAGCTGTACTTATTTGTTTGTTAATCTTTCAATTTATTACCATATTAAAATCAAGTGTGATTATTTGTTTCTTTTACTGTAATTTGTTTATTTCAGGTTAACTTAACCAATCAATAGTTTTATTAATACTTATGATGTCAAACGGGGTGAAGCCCGTGGGTAACAGCTAGTATATTTAAATATAAATATTCAAATATATTTTTATTGGTAAATACTCTCAAATACCTCTCAACTGACTAGTTCTTTACAAATATTGGTTGCCCCTGGGTTGGAAGAACAAAGTGAACAAAAATATTACAACACAGCGTTGGCAATGGAAGCTTGATGTTAAATAAAAATTGATTGGGCCTTGTGAAATAAAATTATCTCCAGAAGTCCTCAGGGGACGTTCTTGGTACTGTTTAGTTCTTCCAAGGCTGAAAACAATCTTTAGACTGTTGCACCCAAGGTGTATTTTTTGTAGTGGCTTCTTATTGAATATAGTTACTAAGACTCTTTGAATGAACTATATTTATGATAGGATTGAATACTAAACGTTAACGATAATCAGCAGATGAATAACAATTCCATATACAGGGTGATTTGTACTCAGTGTGACAAATTTTTTTTGATGTAAGTACAAAGTAAATGAGATGATGCATATCAAATGTTCCAAGTCTCATAATTAGCGTCCCAAAAAATTATTTTATGTTTTTCAAAAATAACCATGCTTTTAAACTTAATACAGCGATTTCTCAATTACCTGTATATGGTTTTGAGTAGATAATGTCATTTTCGTATTCTACGTTAAATTTTGGACAAGAATAATGGAAAATGACGGAGGATCAGTTGTAAAAACTCCATTGTAAATAGATTCAAAGATAAAAATTAAGATATTTGATAAAAATTTTAAAAACAATTGTCTATTGCATTTTTCACACCCTGTATACAAGAAAGTGTCGGAATATGTTAAAAACTGCGCTATTTTATAAGCTTTCCAACCATATGCTACACTATTTTTTTTTTTTATCATAATTTATTTTACAATCTGTTCAAACTTCAAATATGAGAACAATAAGTAAAACATATATCAAACAATGTCAGGAAGCAAGCACCTGTTCATCAACAAGTCTTGCCAAAAATTTGAAATTAAACCTATCACTGAATTAAATCAGTCATTTAAACATTTACAGAAATCTGTAGCTTAGGTCCAGCACATGCACAACACTTTTTAACCTGGTAATGCACTGACTATTGTCCAGCAGATTAACAGCAAGACTGTTCGGATGATATTCTAATTTTTCTTGATAATTTTTGCTAAGGTCTGTAATTTCTTCTTTCACTGATTTAATTTTGAAGTCATTCCTAATTGTAGTGTTGGATACGAACCAGGGTGCGCCAATAATTCTTCTCAGTGCCTTAGCCTGAAATCGTTCAAGAATTTCGATGTTGGATTTGCTCGAGGTCCCCCAAAGTTAAATTCCGTATGTCCAAATTGGTTTGATCATAACTTTATACAGTAAAATTTTGTTAGCCAATGATAATTTTGAATTCGTACCTAGTATGCTACACTATTGAGGTTTAGATATTCTTTTGCTTGTTTTAGTGGTTTGAATACCAGAAAACAAGGAACTTTTTTACTGTTTTTACTGTTCAAGCTGAATCAAAAATACAACTTTTGCTTTAATACATGCTGACTTTCTATGTTTTAAATGATAAAGACACCATGCTTTGTAGTCTTCAAACCATTAAAGCGTACATAAGCAGACATAAACCTCAATAGTGTAGCATATCGTTGGAAAGCTTATAAAATGGCGCAGTTTTTAACATATTCCGACACTTTCTTGTATACAGGGTGTGAAAAATGCAATAGACAATTGTTTTTAAAGTTTTTATCAAATATCTTAATTTTGATCTTTGAATCTATTTACCATGGAGTTTTTACAACTGATCCTCCGTCATTTTCCATTATTCTTGTTCAAAATTTAATATAGAACACGAAAATGAGATTATCTACTCAAATCCATATACAGGTAATTGAGAAATCACTGTATTAAGTTTAAAAACATGGTTATTTTTGAAAAACATAAAATAATTTTTTGGGAAGCTAATTTTTAGACTTGGAACATTTGATATGCATCATCACACTTCATTTACTTTGTACTTACACCAAAAAAATTTTGTCACACTGAGTACAAATCACCCTGTATTTAAAAGCCATTAATGTTATCAAAACTATATATAGAACACCACGATAAAAGAAGTGATTGGCGCGGTTACAATATAGCCGCGACCACGGCCGCCTTTAATTACAGGCCGCGGCCTAGTAGAATTGGCAACGTCACAAGTGGTGTTGTTTAGTGACAGACTGACAGACGTCCCAAAGATAACACAAAGGAGATCATGGCCAAAGAGAGGAACAACAAGTTCGTAACCTGTCGACCGAGCCAAAAGACGTAGTGCCTGAGAGACGTAGAAATGAAGAACCGAGGCCGTTATACAAGGACCTTTTCACCTTGCCAGTGGAATATGCCTTGGCACACTGCGTAGCAGAAGACCTGAGAGCGTCGCGAGGTATAGCCACAGTCTTCAGGAAAAAGTTTGGAGGGACCGAATATCTTGAGCGGCAGAGCCCCACCATTGGCACGACCCTGGCCGTTGCGCTTCACCTGAAGCGCAACGGCCAGCATTTGTTCTACCTCGTTACGAAGGAAACGTCAAGTAAGAAGCACTCCTACGAATCGATGAAGAAAAGCCTGCAAGACCTGCGAGACAAGCTTCTTCGGATTGGAATCAAAAAGCTTGCTATTCCCAGGCTGGGATGTGGTTATGACGGACTGGAATGGAGGATTGTGAGAAATATGGTGCAGGATCTATTTAAGGACACTGGCATCGAAATTGTGGTCTGCGTATACAACCCATGGGGAACCTCTGGTGGACCAGAAGATCGCAAGCTTCAGGGGAAATCTGTTCTGGGATAGAACAGTCTTAAGGAGGGGGTAGTGTTACAAGTCAGGAGCCCCGCGCAACAATAGCCAGGCGCCGTCTCAAAAGGGTTGTTTGTTTACACGGGTTTCTCCAAGCGCACCAGTGATAGACAATAGACCCATGTCAATTAACGGACTACCTCAATAGGGACCCAGAACATTCTACAGTCCTACGGCGTTAACACCTTTGTCTAGGCTACTAGGGGTCTCCAGAATGTTCCACGGAAAACTTATATAAGGGACCGTCTTCCGGCACACGGCAGTTGAGTTGAGTTGAGCCTTCCGAGAATCGTCGCAGCTAGCGCCCGTCGGTGTTAGTGACCAGTGCTAGTGCTAGTGGCAGTGATAGTGTAGTGACGGTGTAGAGACAGTGTAGTGACACTAGTGACAGTGCTGTAACAGAAGTAGTGATAAATCCTGTAGAGGCTAGCTGTAAGTAGAAACATTGTAAATTAGAATAGGCATTAGCTAGGTTTAGATTGGGTTAGTTAGGTGTTAGGTAATTGCAAATATTGTAAATAGAGAATAATTAGAGTAAATAAACAGTTATCATAAAATCGCCAAGTTTTATTGTAAAGAACCCGTTAAGCCCGCAACAGTATGAAAGATTATTTATTATTTATAGCTAAAGAGTGTTATGGCGGATACGCCTATATTGGAATACACTCCCACTATCTACAATGGCAAGCCAGAATCAAACCTGCAGCCCACTTTGGCTCCGTGTTTAGCCCAGACGTGTTTGACGCGGACACCCTCAAAATGGTGGTTCGCGCGGACGGACGCTTTAGAAATCCCCGCGCCAAGGCCGGGTGGGTAATTTGGCACCTTTCGCCCCCATTATCGAGTAAGGACGCTCGGTGGCGTTTCCCTCACAACACAGGGATTTATAATTATCGTAACCAGAACTGGCGCGTAGCTACCAGTGGGAGAAAAAACTTTTATTTATTATTAATTCCATTCGGATTTCAAAAATGAAACATTATTATTATAAGACCTGTATAATTGCAAGCACGTTGCAATGTGCAACGGAATCTATACTATTATAAATTATAAATATTGGTTCTAGTAATCACTTTTAAATTTAACAATAAAATTTAAAAAAAATTGAAAGTAAAGCCTTTAAATTTTAGTATTACATCAAATATTGCACATGCTTATGAACAACTAACTGTACCCGCGGGCTTTGCCCCGTTTAACTTCATATGTGAGCTCGTTCGCATGGCTCAATCACGTCCTGGTTGATGTTCGTTCGCTACGCTCACTCACCTTTAGGTTGGAGCTTGTTCGCTGCGCTCACACGTCCTGGTTGAAGTTCGTTCGCTACGCTTACTCACCTTTACGGTTGGAGCTCGTTCGCTGCGCTCACTTGCCTTCAGGTTAGCTCGTTCGCTACGCTAACTTGCCTCCGGGTTGAAGTTCGTTCGCTAAGCTCACTCACCTTTTGGTTTCAAATTAGCTGTTGTCAAATATTAAAATAAACGGTATCAGCATTCTGACACATACTTTCTCCCATAAGATTGTCAACAACCTTTCTCATGAGTAAGCGGTGAGAGTAAATATACGGAAATGGGATTTGTACAATTTTCTTCAGAATTTAAAGGACTATGACATACTAAATTTTTATCAAAATCGTTCGGGCCATTTTTGAAAAAATCCGATTTTTCCAGTTTTTTTATGGGTTTTTATGGAAAAATCCCCATAAAAAATCAAAATTAAAAAAATGAAAAAAAGGCCTGGAGATACCACGGATTAGAACCTACATACCAAATGTCATTGAAATCGGACCACAGGTGTAGTCCCTAGCTCTGTACACATCCAGACACACACACAGACACACACACACACACACACACACACACACAGACATCACTTCAAAAACCACTTTTTTGGGTCCAGGGGGACCCAAAACGAATATATCCACTCAAAACTCAAACTCGAAAATTTTGACGAAAACAATACTTTCTCCATATACTATGGTATAGGGGGAGAAAGTAAATAAACGGTATCAGCATTCTGACACATACTTTCTCCCATAAGTTTGTCAACAACCTTTATCATATTGTGTAAGCGGTGAGAGTAAATATACGGAATTGGGATTAGTATAATCTTGTTAAGAATTTAAAGGACTACATACAAAATTTTTATCAAAATCGTTTTGGGCCAGTTTTGTGAAAATCCGATTTTTCCGTTATTTTATGGGGTTTTTTATGGGAAAATAACATAATTTACAATAACTTTTGAACCGTAATTTTTACAGAAATGGGATTTGTACCATTTTCTTTAGAATATAAAGGACTATAACATACCAAATTTTTATCAAAATAGTTTTGACCGTTTTTGGTAAAATCCTATTCTTCCGTTATTTTATGCATATACGTCGTTTACGCCATCTTTAATTTTGGACTTCAGAGACTCCGATTTCTTTACACCGTTTCACTAGTAAATGCACACAATTCTTAGTCAAAATAACCAATCTTTAATTAAGCAATTTTCTTTGGGCTGTCTTACGGATTTACTCGACTATATTCAAATCTTTGAACTATGTTTCAATTGTTTACTTATTAGTTCAGTATATTTTGAATACACAGAAATTTATGTTGATGACTAATGCTGTGAATACAATTCAGTGACATAAGAACCAAAAATCTATGTAAATAATACTCCCGCCGCAACAAACCTGCAGACTTTCCAGAATTTCCATTTACCGGGTTCGATTTTTACAAAAATATTCATAAAAAATTGTAAGCTCTACAAAATGGCTTGGAGGGAAATTATAAAACTTTGTGTTTTTAGGGTCAAAGATAGGAAAAATCAATTTTCACCCCGTAAAACACCCTATCAAAACGAAAAAGTAAATCGGTCCTGGATCTAGTCTTACCATGAGACCTACTGTAATTGCTATATGGAATATATGGGAAATTCGCTAAAATTAGAGTTTTGTCTGTACATGGCTTAGAATGATAAATGTTTCGGTTAGTTTCATCGTATGGAACGAGTCATACGATAGGAAAGCAGAAACGCGTGCTAACTCAATTTCTGCCTGTCTGTCTGTGACGCACAAGATGTTATTTTACGCTCTCTTCGACGGGAAAACGAACAAACAGATCACGATATAACTATTTTGATGTATTCTTTACAAGCTTGAGAAGGCTTTTAATTACTTGAAACGTGCCTATGTCCATTGGAAATAAAAAATACGAACACTAAAAACCCCAGTTTTGCGCGTAAGGCTCATTTTGTTCTAGGTGAAACCATTGACTAACCAACCACTAGTAGACTTATTATCCCATTGTAAATTTTTAAGCTCGTCTTTCGTGTCTAGTTCATGTTCGGCGACACTGCGTGCGTCAGTGTCGACGGATTTTTTTTTATTATTTTAGGGTTAATTTAAGGATTTGTGGTTTACTGTTTGGTTATGCACGGGCTTCAGCTGTTCCATACGGGATGAAAAATCTACTAGGGGAGTATGTTTTATCTATGGCTTTACTTTAATCAAGTCAAGTGATCTATAAATTAAATAATACTAGTGGTCGTCCGGTGGTCGAAAACTCGACCAAAACATGTAATGTACACCGTATTCACTATTGGGTACTGAAGTAAACATCCCATCTATATGGACCAGCTGACGCCATTTTTAACTAAAAAAACATGTAGATGTGTGAGCCAATCACCGAATGTTTGTCTTAAATTCTATTTTCTACCTTATTTTTGGTTGGATTCCACAGCATTTTAGAGTTTCATGATTTGTCTAACCCTTCTAAAATGTTAACATTTAAAATTTGGACGTCCACGGGGAGTAACCAGAGGTGAATAGGCCTACATGTTACTGTAATTGGGTTATTAGAAATCTACTAGGTGAAACCCGTCGAAATCGACGGTTACTTTCTTCAAGGCTTACCTTAATTCATCTAACTGCAATAAATTGGGTGAAATATACATATTTTGAGCATTTAGTATTGTTTAAAGAGTAATAAGTGTAACAACAATAATGATATTAATTGCGTTAGTTGCCAAATTTGGTTGATCATTCAATAACATATTCCCCATACCGTACGTCATCGGTGTTATTATTAGTATGTTATCTCTTTCTTAGGAAGAACTTTTAAACAGTATTAAAATCGTATTGATGGATCTTTTGTAGCTAAACAAGTCCGTGATTTGTAACATGATTTTATTTCAAAAGAAAATAATGTTTGGGAAGACATATTCTAACTTCAGAGGGGTATATCCGTTACAGTGTAAGTTTGATTTTTCCTTCGTCACGTCGCGTCAGTTCATATCGTACTTCTGTGCTAATGAATGAACCCTCTAGCATATTTTTGAGAAATTGATTGTGGGTTACTGCTGGAATTCCTTGACATGGGGGATGTCAGTTAGTTGTCTCAGCCTTATCCATAAAGTTGTCAATATAATCTCTCTACGGAATGTTAGGTGTAGTGGAATACTTGAAGTGAAGTTGGTTTTTATTCTTGAACTGTTAGGGGCCTCCTAGTTCATATGGTCATGCGGCTTCATTGACAACAAAATGCAAATGACATAGCAATGGGGCATTTCCAAAAAGCAAAAATACTGTAAATTGGCTGTTACGTATATATTGACGTTTACATATTGTTAATCAACGTATCTTATAAAGGATTATGTGATCTAGTTTAAAAAGAATATGGCCTTTCTGTCATGAGAGTAGCTGCTTAAATAGTATTTTCTCTTTGTGCCATATTTTACAGCCAAAACGTCGTGTTATTTTCAATAATGTTACCAAACCAGTGTGCCAAAGTCCGTAATAAAGGCAGGTGCAAATATTTTTTCAAGATGGGTACCATTTTAGGCAAGGTTTCAATGTTTGGATTTTATTAGACACGATAAGAGCAGATATTTCCACATAAATATTTGATATGTGTAGAATAATATGATAAAATGTAATGTAGGCAAAAATGGTGAAAAAGCAGACACCTACCCGTACAATAGATATAAGATAGTTCAATAAGAAATAATTTAAGAATATTGCAAGAAAATTGCATGGGAGTGGTGGGCCTGGCGGGAGTACTTCTGAACAATGGACAGATTTTTTAATAAGGCATGGTAAAAAAATGCTTTTTTAAGAGCGTCAATTGCTGAATTAGCAACGAAGTTAAATGAAGAAATCATACCTTGGTCAAAAATACAAGCACTTATGGCTAATCGTTTGGTGGCAATCGACAAATGCCCTGGTGTTAGAGCGGTGGGTATAGGAGAAGTGCTCCGCCGTATCTTAGCAAAATGCATAACTCTTGCAGCTGGTGATGAAGTTATTGACATATGTGGCACTGATCAACTCTGTGTAGGATTAAAAGCAGGAATAGAAGGCGCAATACATTGCATGAGAGACCAATATGAAGAAAAATGTCAAACTGAAGAAGACAGCTGTATGATAATGGTTGATGCTGACAATGCCTTCAACAAGATAAACAGAGTACATGCGTTATGGCAGGCAAGAATTAGATGGCCAAGGGCTGCACGTTTCATTTTCAACACATTAACACATACCAGAGTGAGGCGGCACTAATTATGCCAGGAAGTAAAAAACTACTGTATAGCAGGGAAGGCGTTACTCAGGGAGACCCACTATCTATGATATTGTATGGATTAGCCACTTTGCCTTTAATATATAAATTAAAAACCATCCCAGATACAAACCAAGTATGGTATGCGGATGACTCATCATGCCAAGGAAAACTTTGTAATGTGATGAAGTGGTGGGAGAAATCACAAGAAATTGGGCCTAAATATGGTTACCATCCACAAGCTCACAAAACCCGTTTGATTGTTGGATCTGAACCATCAACATTAGACCTATCCAACATATCAGGATTAGAGGTTGTTACTGGGAGTAGTTTTTTAGGAGGATTTGTTGGATGTGACAAAAAAAAGATGTCTTTATTAAAAAGAAGGTAGAAAAGTGGAAAAGTCATTTGGTAAGTCTGGCGAATGTAGCTGAAAAATATCCACAATCTGCACATGCCGTTGCCACAAAATCCATACAAGCTGAATGGATTTTTTTTCAAAGAGTTGTGGAAAGTGAAGACGTTAATTTTCATCCGATAAAAAACTCAATAGAACAAAACCTATTTCCTGCTTTATTTGGCTCTCATCTAAACCAAGATGAACAAAAAATATTACATCTGCAAGTAAAAAATGGAGGAATTGGTTTAGTTGACCCTACTGCTCAGGGAAAAGCATTGTTCCGAGCTTCAAAGAAATGTTGTAAATTCATTATAGACTCCCTAAAAACTAAGAGGAAAATAAGTATGCAAGACCATGAAGAACACTTAGTTATCACAAAAAAGGACTTGAAAGAGGAGAGAAGATTAGAAGAAGAAAACATTTTTAAATCGACTATTCAAAATCTTCCTCAAAAACAACAAAGAATTATCTTGCGAGGAGCAAATACTAAAGTGAAAAACAGTAGATGGCTGTCATGTGTTCCATTAAAAAAACTTAACTTGGATCTTTCTCCACTGGAGTTCAGAGATGCTCTTGCACTAAGTTATGGGAAAACTCCTGTACACCTACCCTCTTCATGTGATGGCTGTGGCAAAAACTTCAATATGGAACATGCCCTTAACTGTCGCACAGGAGGGTTGATAATAAGAAGACATAATGAGGTAAGGGATACAATTGGAAGTTTGATGGAGCTTGCATGGGGAAACTGTGTTCGAGAACCAATGATCTCTGAGTGCAGCACTGAAAGCAGACTTGGCTTGTAGGGGTGTATGGGAGGTTCAGATGGAAGCATTATTCGATGTACGTGTCGTTGACACTGATGCTCCATCGCACTTGAACCTCCCATACGAAAAAGTTTTGGAAAATGCAGAAAGAGAGAAGAAGAGAAAATATTTAACTATAACAGAAACAAGAAATGCTTCTTTCGCCCCACTAGTCACGTCTGTAGATGGAATGCTAGGCAAAGAATTTCAGACCTTGCCAAGAGCGATGGCAGAACGCCTAACAGAAAAATGGAAGAAACCTTACAGTTTAGTGATGAATTGGATAAGGGTAAAAACCATCTGTGCGACATTAAGGGCCAGCAGCATGTGTCTAAGGAGGACAAGAAAGAAGTGGAGGACCCTTAGAGAGTTTGAAGATGGGGCTGGGGTGCCAGCTTTTTATTAATTTAAATAGCAAATGTTTATTGTTTTCCATATTCAAATTGTATTATTACTTATTTAAGAATTGCTGTGATAAAAGGATTTTCCACTGATTTCGTAATGGAACGTTGCAAAACATGACATGATAAAGAAGAAAATCAATTTTTGTTTAATCAGAAAATAACATTGCAAATACTTATTTGGTAGAATTCAGTAACTCCCAATAAATGTGTGTTGTTTGAAATACGATTTAAAAATGAACAGCTGTTTCATGAAAAAGTACTAAGGGAGTATGTTTTATCTATGGTATTATTCACATGGCCAAAATGTAAACAACTCTGTGGAGGGATCTTTAAAGGCTTCTGGGGCAGAGTACTAAAGGATTTTGCTTAGTTTTTCTTTTGATAACTCATCTACAGACTAAGACCTTTCTTTGGACACCTCTATCAAGTTTCTACGCCGAGCCGTTCTCTCAAATTAGTGGGGACAAAGTTCCCAATTAAATATTTAGATTCACCCATGTTAATCTTATGGGGGAAACTCTAAAAGAGGTGGTGTCTGTGTGTTTGTATGAGATAATCTCAAAAACTACTGATGTCACTAGCCCTATTGTAAACATTATTTAACATTACTTAAATGGAGCTGTCAAACCATAATATGCTAATGTAATTTCATAAGTATATGATTCTTTCAGTTACTTCATTTGTTTATGTTTATGATCTATTATACTGAGTCTGTTCTAATATTTGTGAAATGCTGTAATAATGTTTTACTGGGAAAAATTTGTTGTAAAAAAATCATTTATAGGTACCGGTATAGGAACTAATTAATCTATATATATAAAATCCAATGTATGTTTGTTTGTGTGTTTGTCCTTTATGGACTCCGAACCCGCTTGACAGATTGTAATGAAACTTTCAGGCATTATTAAGCATAATTCAAGGATGGTTTGTGTGAAGTTTGGTGCAGATCCGTCAAGAGGGCTCTGCCCCATTGGCTCTAGAGTTTCCCATGTTAACCTTATGAGTACTTATATTTAAATGGAATTGAAGAATCTTAACAGCTGGTTCAACTAAAAAATTTGATTCTGTGATGTTCAATAGCATTAAAAAGGTAATAGGTTTACCAACAGGGTGCAGCACTATATGTTTCTTCATTTATGACAACAGCTAATTTGCAACCAAAAGGTGAGTGAGGAGGTGAGTTAGCGTAGCGAACGAGCTCCAACCTAAAGGTGAGTGAGCGTAGCGAACGAACTTCAACCAGGACGTGATTGAGCCATGCGAACGAGCTCATCTAGAAAATGAACGAGCATTGACATAAAAACACATTAGGACAGGACGAAGTCTGTAGGGCCAGCTAGTATTCTATAATCATTGCCGTATCAACCTAGGCCCTTATCGTGAGTTTTATGAGGTTTATTTCTTTGAATTATTTTTGTGTAAACCAGTAATATATAATACCCCTGCCGCAGCAAATCTATAGACTGAGCGAATTTCTATTTGCCTGAGTATATTTCCCCAAAAATATGTTAGAAAATTACCCGTAATTTTCCATATTTATTTATATTTTCCTTTTTTTCTATTTTTTGTTTGGAACTATTGTGATAGCTTTTCGTTTACAGTGCAAACCATTAAACACATTCTTTTATTATACCTTTAAATCCATCATTGGTTCCGTATCGTAGGTAGGCCGAGCTTAAATAAGTATTAACAGTATGAGTTAACAAAAACGTACTATTATCAAGTTGAGTAATACAGTTAAATTTTGTTTCTAAATTAAATGGTAGGAGTGAAACCATTTGGCATTTTCAAAGAACCTATGTGCCTCTTTTGCATACTGACCCCGTTGCAAGGCATGGGTATAGCTGCTAGCAAATACGAATAGTAGTGCTGATTTGCAATAGTAGTTCAATAAAATAACAAGCGACCGGCTGACCGGCACAACTAATTGTGACCAACGGGATTGATTTATTTAGTATCGTATATGCATTAGAAATCATGTACTACCACAAAGTTTTCTTTCTACATCAATTACAATTCCATAATACCCCCACCGCAGCAAACCTGCAGCCAAAGCAAATTTCCATTTGTGTGGCTTTATTTTCAATAACGTTAGGTTTAACGAGTACCTAGGTTTGCTGCCTACAGGGAGGGTAACGAAGTGTGATTTTTAGAAAAATATTATTAGCTTAGTATGAAATAAATAAATTTGCCAAGTTTAAAGAAAATCTATTTATAAACGAGCAATATTACAACAGTTTACTTATCCTACTAAATATTATAAGTAAGAAAGTTTGGATGTATATGGATGTATGGATGGATGGATGGACGGATGGATGGATGGATGTTTGTGACAAGTAAACGCGAAGAATACTAAACCGACAAGGTTGAAATTTGGTATGACGATAGCTGACATTCTCGATTAACATATAGACATATTCTTACCTCAAAAATCCTTTCAGGCTCCGCCCCAGTGGCTCTGGCCATGGAGTGTCTCATGTTAACCTTATGAGTATTCATATTTAAAGAAATAAAATAATTTTGTCAGCCTTTTCAACTGCACAAGTTGGTTCTATGATATTAAATAGCATTAAAAAGTTATAAGGCTTGCCAATAGGGTGCAGCACTATTATTTTTTTTGCATTTATGACCACAGCTAATTTGAACCAACTAGCGACAAAAAGTTGTGGTACACAATGAGAACTTTACTTTTTTCCATGGTTTAGGTGCAGTGGTAGAACATTAGGGCTATGGTAGATGTGTGTTACACTATAGGATACCGTATAAATTAAAAGACCAAATTGTCTTAAACCGCGTCTTCTCCCATAACTGCAATACACATTTATACTTATATGCAAACCCCGTACGAAGGACGGGTACTCTGCTAGTTATAGATAAAACATAGTCTCTTAGCTATTAACCTACAAAGAGCTATATTGCTTCGGTAGTTTAGGTGTGGTTGAAAGAACTGGGCGCTGGGAGGCAAAACGCGATAATTCCTCGAACGATTCGGTAACGGGGATATTCCCCGCGAGCCGGGTAGATGCAGGGAGACGTCCGCTCAATTACCCACCCGAACCAGTTTTGTCCGGCTCACGCACTGTCCGCCTCACGCACGTCCGGGGGAAACACGGCACCGCCCACTTCAACCTCCAACTGTATTAAGTTTCCCAATTAATTTCACCATTGGCAGTTATACTCTCGTAACCTATTGATTTGAATAATACTGTGTTATGAGAACAATGTGTTTGCAAATGACGATTATAATACTAACATTTCATTCAAATTACGTTAATATTAACACAAATAATTGAACATTTCTTTATTTTTTTAGAATAATGATAATATCACTGACTATGTATCAATACCAATTAATTAGATCAAAATGGATACAAAATGTACTTATTAATATCTGAATCTGAAAACATGTGCTCAAGAAAAGGAAATGACAAAACATAACATGAAATATAACAGATTGTACGACCCACTAAGAATAATTATAACACTAATAAAATAAATAATTGAGCGGAGCGAGCAAAGCGAGCGAAGCTCTTATACGTCGACTCTTGTGCATTTCGTAATACGCAAACTCCTCCTAGACGGCTGAATCATTCGTTTTCAAATTTTGCATGGTGATAAAGACCATATCGGTGAGTGCCAACATCTATATGGCGTTAAAAAAGTCTCTCAGGAATCCGCCCCACTGGGTCTCAAAGTTTCAATGTAATCCTTATGGAAGCAGTATTTGACACATAAACAAAGGCATATGATCAGCTGTTGACTTTTGAATGCAGTAGTTAAAGAAATAGCTGATAGCATTATTCCACAGATATTAGAACAGAAACGGTATGGAACATAAATATAATCAAATGACGACACTAACTTGAGGTACGTGACGTAGGAAGTGGTGGAGGAAGTAGTAAAGGTGAGCAGTCTGGAATGTGGAAATTGTTTATGACGATTAGATAAACGTATGCATTCCTAAAATTCTATGGAAAGGGGGTAAAACAGGTCCGCGAAGTAGGAAGTGCTGAAGGAAGTAGTCAAGGCGAGCTGTCCGGAGTATGGGAACCGTTTATGACAATTAGATTAAGGTATCTACAATCCTAAAATGCTATTGGAAGGGAAGGAAACAGGTCCGAGACGTAGGAAGTGGTGAAGGAAGTAGTAAAGGCAAGGAGTCCGGACTGGGGGAACTGTTTGTGACGATTAGATTAAAGTATCTGCAATCCAAAAATACTATGGGAAGGTAGTAAAACAGGTCCGCGAAGTTGGAAGTGGTGAAGGAAGTAGTAAAGACGAGCTGTCCGGAGTGTGGAAACTGTTAATGACGATTAGATTAAGGTATCTACAATCCTAAAATGCTATGGGAAGGGTGGAAAACAGGTCCGCGATGTAGGAAGTTGTGAAGGAAGTAGTCAAGGTGAGCTGTCCGGAGTGTGGGAACTTTTTATGACGATTAGATTAAGGTATCTGCTATCCTAAAATGCTATGGAAAGGGAGGGAAACAGGTCCGTGACGTACGAAGTGCTGAAGGAAGTAGTGAATGCGAGCTGTTCGGAGTGTGGTATATCTGTTTATGACCATTAGGTTAAGGTATTTGCAATCCTAAAATGCTATGGGAAGGGAGAAAACAGGTCTGAGACGTAGGAAGTGGTGAAGGAAGTAGTAAATGCAAGCGGTCCGGACTATGGGCACTGTTAATGACGACAAAATTAAGGTATCTACAATCCTAAAATGCTATGGAAAGGCAGGCAAACAGGTCCGTGGCGTAGGAAGTGGTGAAGGCGAGCGGTCCGGAGTGTGGGAAATGTTTATGACGATTAGACTAAGGGATCTGCAATCCTAAAATGCTATGGGAAGGGAGGGAAACAGGTCTGTGACGTAGGAAGTGGTGAAGGAAGTAGTAAAGACAAGTAATCCGGAGTGTGGGAACTTTTTATGAAGATTAGATTAAGGTATCTGCAATCCTAAAATGCCATGGAAAGGGAGGGAAACAGGTCCATGACGTAGGAAGTGGTGAAGGAAGTAGTAAAGGCGAGCAGTCCGGAGTTTGGGAACTTTTTATGGCGATTAGATTAAGGTATCTGCAATCGTAAAATGCTATGGAAAGGGAGGAAAACAGGTCCGTGACGTAGGAAGTGGTGAAGGATGTAGTAAAGGCAAGCAGTCCATGGTTTGGGAAATTTTTTGATGATTAGATTAACGTATCTGCAATCCTAAAATGCTATGGAAAGGGAGGCAAACAGGTCCGTGACGTAGGAAGTGGTGAAGGAAGTAGTAAAGGCAAGCAGTCTGGGGTGTGGGAAATGTTTATGACGATTAGATTAAGGGATCTGCAATCAAAAAATGCTACGGGAAGGGAGGAAAACAGGTCCGTGACGTAGGAAGTGGTGAAGGAAGTAGTAAATGCGAGCGGTCCGGAGTGTGGGAAATGTTTATGGCGATTAGATTAAGGGATCTGCAATCAAAAAATGCTATGGGAAGGGAGGAAAACAGGTCTCTGACGTAGGAAATGGTAAAGGAATTAGTAAGGCTAGCAGTGCAGAGTGTGGGAACTGTCTTTGGCAATTACATTAATATGTATCTGCAATCTTAAAATGCAATGGGAAGAGAAGGAAACAGGTCCACGACGTAGGGTGTGGTGAAGGAAGTAGTAAAGGTGAGCAGTGTTGAGTGTGAGAATGGATTAATGTATCTGCAATGCTAAAATGCTATGGGAAGACTGTAGGACTGTAGTTAAAAATGATTACGAAGCACGAATCGATACATATTTTTGATACATGCAATTGTTTACAATCAACATTTACAACTGAGTTGACAACAGCTGATTTTTACTCCATAGAGGCTAAAAACGATTTTTACTCCCTAAAGAGTAAAAATGCTACTTTAGACCCGCAACGCATTCATTCAAAACGACTGTTTTTACTGCAGTATGACAAAAACAATATAATATGAACCCTTGATGACTCCGCTCAATTTTGTGGATGCCTCTGTGAACGCCACCTAGTATATAGTTACTTACAATTGGACCATTATTGTTTCATTATTTCATAAATTGCCCTTTAAGGCCGTAATTCCTTTAAAGGGAACTTTTCATATACAATACCTAATGTTAAAAATAAAACTACTACTTAAAAATACTATAATACTACTAAAAATAAGCTGTACTTATTTGTTTTTTATTCTTTCAATTTATTACCTTATTAAAATCAGGTGTGATTATTTGTTTCTTTTACTGTAATTTGTTTATTTCAGGTTAACTTAACCAATCAATAGTTTTATTAATACTTATGATGTCAAACGGGGTGAAGCCCGTGGGTAACAGCTAGTATATTTAAATATAAATATTCAAATATATTTTTATTGGTAAATACTCTCAAATACCTCTCAACTGACTAAGTAGTGGTGAACTAGCAATATGACGCCACTTTAGGCACGTTTTTCCCATGTTATTCTTATGGGGATTATTTTTAGCCACCAAATCCAAAATCCTGAACTTTGCCTACATATCCTTATATAACTGTCAAACCTTATTTTTTACTTATTCTCTATATATATATTCGATATTAAGCTAAAAAAGCTAATTATTTCATTTATTGACCCATGCATGTGTATATGTATAGTAGTATAGTTTGTCGAGGACGTTTTTTGAGGCGCGGCATTTTTGGGCCAACTCCCCCCTCCCTCCCCCCTCCAACCCCCTGCACCACGTCTAATTGCTAGTACATCTACCATTCCCCTTTCCAGTTGTTTGATATGTTGATATATTTGTCAAATAAAGAAGTTTTATATTGATTAACAATTTTTATCTTAGGAATAAAATGTTACCAACTGAATTATTTGTAAATACAATACAAAACAATCTCCAGATGATCTTAATAATAACTAAATAAATATTAAAGAACAACAAACATATGACATCTTCTCTTCCCTTTTTTTAAAGACATGTTCTTCTTGGTGGATTTATTTGTCTACCAAATGAGGAAAAACAATTAGGCTCAGTTCCAGGGTCGTCAGATGTTTTGGGTTGTAGTTGTCTTAGCATTACTCCGTTGCGACGTAACATGCCTTCGTTTGTCTTAACTGTGTATGATCTTGGAGCTACTTTATTAACTATCTTCCCACCTTCTCTCCTATCAGGAATATACACGTTGCATCCAATAGTGAATTGCTTTTCATCTCTCACTCCATGCCGTTTATTGAAGTAATCTGCTTGAGTTGCTCTATATAGTTTGTCCAATTCTCTAAATGTCTTGTGATCTACCATTTTAGGCTTGAGATCTTTCGTCAATGACGGTAGTCGGGTTCTTAGTCTTCTTCCCATCAACAATTCCGAAGGGCTGTATCCTGATGGACCTGGTGTTGACCTGTACTCCAGTAATGCAAGAGTGGGGTCTTTGTTCTTTGTAAGCATCTTTTTAAGCGTTTGGACTGCTCTTTCAGCTTCACCGTTTGCCTGATGGTGTAAGGGACTACAACAAATAGTTTTAAACCCAAAATCGGCTGCAAAGGCTCTCCATTCTGAGCTTGTAAACTGTGAGCCAGAATCAGAAATTACGATTTCAGGGATCCCATGTCGAGCAAAACAGGCTTTCATCTTCTTGATTAGTTCATCTACAGTCATTGTGGACACATTTATCATTTCCAAGTACCGTGAATAATAGTCCACAACAGCCAAGTATTTGCCTTTCACAAAGTCAAAGTAATCAACTGCTATTCTTTGCCATGGATAGTCAGGAGTGTCTGATTGAATCATTTTTTCTGACTTTTGGTTTTGGTGTTTAGCACAAGTGTCACAATTTTCAATCAAGTTATGTATCTCTGTTGTAATTCCTGGCCAAAACACAGATTGTTTCGCTCGGAGGACTGTGCGTGTAGACCCGAAATGACCATCGTGCAGTTTATTAATGATATCTTTTCTAAGTTCAAATGGGATAATAATTCTTTCTTTATAACATATCAAGTCTTCTATTATAGATAGGTCGTCTTTAAAGGTATACCACTTTCTCATACTCTCTGGCACATCCTTCTTATATTTAGGCCATCCATTTTCTGTGTATTTCACCAACATCTGACATTCTTCACACAGGATCTGGGCATTCTTTATTTGTTCCAATCTTGACTGTGTTGCTGGAAAGTTTAAAGATATTACCTTAATGTGTGCCTCTACCTCTTTTGTGAACTCATCTGTAGAATCTGGGATCGGCGCTCGGCTTAATGTGTCTGCTGTAAACATTTCTTTTCCGGGAATGTGTTCGATGGAGTAGTCAAATTTCATCAATCGCATTTTGAATCTCTGAATCCTAGCTGGTATTGTGTCTAGGTCTTTGCTTCCAAGGAGCGAAACTAATGGTTTGTGGTCTGTTAGGATTCTAAATTTTTTTCCAACTAAAAACTTAGAAAACTTTTCTGCGGCCCATGCACATGCAAGAGCTTCCTTTTCTATCTGGGCATATCGTCTTTCACAGTCCTGTAAGGTCCTTGAAGCAAACATCACTACTTTGGGAGATTTATCTTCAACCTGAAGTAACATTGCACCCAATCCATATGCTGATGAATCGGCTATAACAATAGCTTCAGCATTTACATCATACTTAGTTAAAGATATTGATTCATTGACGGTCTGTATAATGTCTGAAAGGGCTTCTTGATGTTGACTTGTCCAACAAAATTGTCTATTCTTTCTAGTAAGCTCACGGAATGATTCAGTTTTATCAGCTAAGTTTGGAATGAACTTGTTCAGTTGATTCAACATACCATTTAATCGTCGAACTCCCGCAATATCTTTAGGAGGGGGAAGTTCCTCGAGTGCTCGTATACGATCAGGATCGACCTTGATACCATCACAGTCGATCAGGTTTCCAAGAAACTTCACAGATGTTTGGGAAATAGAACATTTTTCTTTGTTCAGTACAACCTTTGCTTTTTTTTAAGCGATCTAATACTTGAGTGAGCCGGTAATCATGCTCCTCTTGTGTTTGGCCATGTATAAGTATGTCATCCATGTGACATAATACCCCATCGATACCATTTAAAAGTTTAAACATCTGTGTAGTGAAAAACTCTGGTGCGCTTGTAATGCCAAAGGGTAATCTCTTGAAATAAAATCTTCCGAATGGAGTAATAAAAGAAGTTAGTTTAGCTGTGTCAGGTGATATTTTTATCTGCCAAAACCCTGACTGGGCATCTAGTTTTGAAAAGATTTTAGAGCGCCCAATTTGCCCTAGTGTTTCTTCTACATCTGGTAGTATTATCTTTGGCCGTTTAACATTCCTATTAAGTTCAGTGTAATCAACACACAAACGTAGACTACCATTGGGCTTGAGTACTGGTACTATTGGTGCACACCAGTCAGTTGGAGACTCTACTTTTTCTATCACTCCTAAGTCCAACATTCTGTTCAATTCTGTCTCCACTTTTGAACGTAAAGGAATTGATATGTTTCTTGGAGCTCGAACCGAGTGCGGTTGAGCGTTTTCGTTCAATTCAATCTTATAATCTCCTGGAATGCTACCCAGACCAATGAAAAGCTCAGGGTGGCTAGTTAATACAGAGTCTAAGGTAATTGAGTTAATTCCTGCAGTATCAGGTTTTCTGAGGGTTATGAGATTTAAAGATTTAATCGCAGGAATTCCAAGTAAAGGTTCATTTAATCCTGCAACAACATACACCTTTTCTTTTACCATTTTCCCATCGTAAGCTATGTCTGCTATAAACATACCTCTTACATCTAGTTCCCTCTGATCAGCATTCCTAAGTATACGGTCAGATTTCATAAGTTTTGCATGAATTACATTTGAAGGAATGGTTGTAACTTCTGCGCCTGAATCAAGTTTTGCTTTAACTAACTGGTTATTGATAAATATTTCTACATACCAAGAACTGGAGTCATAGCATGAAGCATTCACAGGTCCTAAATATGCTACTGAAGCTTCAGTGTTGTCAGGCTTGTCCAAACGTCTTATTTCGTTGAGTCTCTTCGTGTTGTCCGTTGTTTTAGTCTCTAATAATCTGCTTCTGCAATGTTTGGCAAAGTGACCGATTTTTTGGCAGTAATGGCATGCTAAATCTTTAGCAGGGCATAAGTGCCTAGGGTGCATTGGACCTCCACAGTTCCAACAACATTCTTTCCTAGCTGTCTTTAAATCATGGGTTTTGTTAAATCTTGCACTTTGTTTTTGGTCTGATTTGATTCGGTCAACTTCTGCATGTTTTCCTTGGCATATCATTTCTAGTTCAGCTGCTTGTTTGCTGATAGACTCTTTTTGTTTGCATTTTTGAACTGCTTTTTCCAATGTAAGATTTGAATCTTCTTGTAATTGGGCCGATAAACGTTTATCAGTTATACCCACTACAATTCTATCACGTATTAGTTCTGCTTTAAGGTTCTTGAATGAACAGTGTTCGGCCATTGAGCTTATGTCTGCCAGAAATGTATCAAATAATTCATCTGGTTGTTGTGATCTTGAATTAAACTTTGCTCGTTCGTATATGACATTTCTTTTGCCAGTAAATATGTTGTCAAAGGCTTCTGTTACCGATTCATATGAGGCTTTGTCATCTTCTGAGAGGTGTGCTGTTGATAAGATATCCTCAGAATCAGGCCCATTGTCCAGTCCTGATGCAATTCTATACCTTTCAAATCGCTTAAACCACTTTTCCCATAATTCTGGATATTTGGAATCAAAAGGTTCAGGAGGTTGAAACATGACTGATGTAGTCCTATTTTGCCGCTGTCTTGGTTCTAGAACATTATGTGTTTCTGATGATTGATTTGATTTGTTTCCTCTGATTGATAATCTATTGTTTTTTGGCATTTAAAAAAAAAACTATACCGCTGCCACCATGTCAAATAAAGAAGTTTTATATTGATTAACAATTTTTATCTTAGGAATAAAATGTTACCAACTGAATTATTATACAATACAAAACAATCTCCAGATGATCTTAATAATAACTAAATAAATATTAAAGAACAACAAACATATGACAATATTATATTTCTGTCTTATCATTCTCAAAATCATGTGTGGTTTGCAAGTGAACTCGGCTCATGGAGCGCTCTCGTCCCATGGTCGCGGGCATGCTCCCGACCCCTGCTTCTCATCTCTAGTGGTGACACGGTGAAATGGTGACCCGGGATTATGCGCAAGTCGGATGTGCCCGTATCAATACCAATTAATTAGATCAAAATGGATACAAAATGTACTTATTAATATCTTAATCTGAAAACATGTGCTCAAGAAAAGGAAATGACAAAACATAACATGAAATATAACAGCTTGTACGACCCAAGGCGTATGAAAGAGAATCGCGTACAGTAAAGACGACAGAGTTTAAATTAAATTAGTTGGGTCTATAATTTAATTAATTAATAATAATGTTTTTGATAAATTATTTACCTGTTTTTATGTTTATTTTTTCATGTCTATTGCATGCTTCAATCCATTTGTTTTGCAATTCAGATTCTTTCGGGAACCGGATGAAACTGTACTCCATAGCAGCGGTAAAGATTTTAGTAAATACACTTGTTAGTAAGCGTAATTTTTGAACATAAAATCATAAAGGTCTCCATGTAGTATTTCAATGAGTGCATCGTCATCACTTATACACCATCCTAGGTAGCCTAAATAAGTGTTCACAATCTGAGTTAGCATAACGGACTGTTATCAAGTCAAGTGGTACAGTTTAATTTCGTATCAAAATAAAATGGCTGATCAAACAACCATTTTACGGCATTTTAAAGGAACCAAAATTGTCTCTTCTGAATCTTGATCTCGTTGCGAGGCACTGGAATAGCGGCTTAATAATATTAATAAAGACGAGTGCTAACAAATTACACGGAGTAAATATTCCCGTGAACGATTCCATGAGCCGATCCGTTCACTATCCCACTAGTTCACTTTGGGTCCTGGGGGGTGCCGTGTTTCCCCCGGACGTGCGTGAGGCGGACAGTGCGTGAGGCGGACAAAACTGGTTCGGGTGGGTAATTGAGCGGACGTCTCCCTGCATCTACCCGGCTCGCGGGGAATATCCCCGTTCCGTTACCGAATCGTCCGAGGAATTATCGCGTTTTGCCTCCCAGCACCCAGTTCTTTCAACCACACCTAAACTACCGAAGCAATATATAGCTCTGATTGTGTAGGTTAATAGCTAAGAGACTATGTTTTATCTATAATTTCTAATAACCCAATTACAGGACCTAACACGTAGGCCTAGTCACCTCTGGTTACTCCCCGTGGACGTCCAAATTTTTAATGTTAACATTTTAGAAGGGTTAGACAAATCTTTAAACTCTAAAATGCTGTGGAATCTTCAATTTAAATTTAAGACGTGAATAGGTCTATGTGTTAATTTAGGATTTGTTGATTTATATGTTCAGGATTTGGCGTTACCGTACTCATCTAAAATGTCGACACGTTTAACACGTGCCGCGGTCATTGCCACAGACCGATCAAGTATACATTTGAATCACACATAGACCGGCTGTCACTTGGATAACAGTACACACAGACCACGGGCAAAACCCTGTAAAACAGTGATCATTTACATTGTAATACGCTACAATTGTGTTTGTGAATAATTTATTCTTGGCTGTTTCTTTGTTTGTACTTTTTATAACCTTACACCTAAACCTTTTTATGTATAAACCTTTTTATACAGAAATTGAGATAGCACGCGTTTTGGCTTTCCTATCGTAATACGCGTTCCATACGATGAAACTAACCGAAACATTTATGATTCTAAGCAGTGTACAGACAAAACTCTAATTTTAGCGATTTTCCCATATAGGGACTAAGCAAAAATTCACCGTAGGTCTCATGGTAAGACACATGTAACACATGGTAAGACTAGACCCGGAACCGATTTACGTTATCGTTTTGAGGATAACTAGAGCAAAAATGATCAGATTTTGATGACATTTTGGCACAAACGTGTAAACCTACGTTTATTCGAACGAGTTTGCTAACCAGTTTTATGGGGTGAAAATTTATTTTCCTACTTTTGACCCCAAAACACAATTTTTTTTAGTTTCTCTCCAAACCATATTGTAGAGCTTAAAAAATAAATAATTTTGTACTCGTATATTGAAGAGTTGTTGTATGCCCAACGGTTTGGAGATAATTTTAAAAACTGTAAATTTAACATTCCCATGTTATTCTTATGGAGGATAAATAAACTGTTGTAGTTTGGTTGTTTATGGATATATTTTAATCAAATTTGGCAATATTGTTTATTTCATACTAAGCTATCAACATAGCTATTAACATTTCAATAAAAATCACACCTCAATATCTTTCCCGTAGCAGCAAACCTAAGTACTCACTAAAATTAATGTTATTTAGAAATAGGAAATAAATCTGACAATTTTGTGGGAATATTTTAGTAAAAATCTAACGAACCGGGTAAATGGAAATTCGCTTAGACTGCAGGCTTGCTGCGGCGGGGGTATTATTTACATAGATTTTTTTGTTCTTGTGTCACTGAATTGTATTCGCAGCATTTGTCAGCAACATCAATTTCTGTGTTTTCAAAATATACTGAACTAATAAGTAAACAATTGAAACATAATTCAAAGATTTGAATATAGTCGAGTAAATCCGTAAGACAACCCTAAGAAATTGCTTTAAATTGTTTAATTGGTTATTTTGACTAAGAATTGTGTGCATTTACTAGTGAAACGGTATAAAGAAATCGGAGTCTCGGAAGTCCAAAATTAAAGATGGCGTAAACGATTTTGGCAAATACTTGTATACTATTCATTCAAAAATTTGTTTTTTATTTATGAGCATTTTTGCTTGAAACAATCATTGTGGGGGGGGAGTGTATTTAATTCATCTGCTGTGTGTCTTTATATTTATGTTTTTATAAGATAGTTACGTTTCTAAATTTCAAATATTGTCAAACATCTAGAGTTGTTTACGATCGCATAAACCACTCATTCGTTCTGCTAGGGCAAGTCGGCTTCTTAACAAAGCAGTTGAGACCGTCCTTCTGCGTAAAGAACTAATACGGTCACATAAACTCCCTTTCTATTTGTCTTTAGAATTGCTATCTAGGACCGAGGGTTAAGGGTGGTCTGTGGTCAATATGATTAGTAGGGTCTAGCCTAGAGATTGTCGTGTTCGGCCGAGTAACATTGCTTTCTTTCAGCTTCATAATATTCTTAAATTCACATTTAGTTTACAACCAAATCAGTTTCAATATAGAAATTAATTTATTGTAGTTTCACTATACAGCCCACTGATACAATTTGTTCATATTTACATAGTTCAGTTAAAAGTGTTAGTTTTTATTATTACGAAAATATTGGCGCATCACGCGTGCCGCAGCAATTATTAATTGGTCTGAAAATAAAGAACATAAGCTAAAGTTCAACATACCTATTTTATTTACTTAAATAAATATCACTAGTGGCTTGTAAGGACATGAGTCCCTAAAAAGCTGAATAATTGACAAATTATTTTAATATTTAAACAATCTCATAAATATGTTATCAATGTGTCAGAATAGATATCCCCGTACACCATATCTTTTGTGTAAAAAAACATTTTGGTGTTTTGCCTTTGTTTGCTTTTGTTGATGTTATACGGTGTTGTGAGTCATGAAAATATATTTATTATCAATAAATAATTTGAATCACTCCATAAGTTTAACTCTGCTAAAGGCAGCAAACATATAATTCATTCATTTATTTAGAAAAAATAAACATTACATATACTTTTTACATTAAATAATCTGAAATTAGGTCCCTGCGAAGCAAAGCTTCAGTGCAGGGACCGAGTCGCAAACATCTTCCACCATGCCCATAAACCATATACTTAAAATGTTCGTAATGACGAGAAACCTTGCGCAAAACTATCCATTATTTCATAAATTGCCCTTTAAGGTCGTAATTCTTTTCTAAAGGAAACTTTCCATTTACCTAATGTTAAAATACCTCAGCTGTACTTATTTGTTTGTATTACTTTATTCTGTTTTGTTTATTTCAGCCCAACCTAACCAATCAATAATGCTATTAATACTTATGAACTCAAACGGGGCGAAGCCCGTGGGTAACAGCTAGTTATTGAGCGAAGCTCACTTTCCCTCACTTTGTAACTTCTTTGTAAGAGCATCAGAATGTAAAGGCTTGACCAATTGACATGAAATTTGGTCAACAGCTAAAAAATACTGAGCACAATGTTTAGGTAAAAAATATTTGCAAATTTCCTTCTGGATTTTATTTTACGGGTCACGCAATTTTGCTTGTTATTTTAATGTAAGTTGAAAGTAAAATGATATTGGGGTTATGACATATGGGTTTATCTCGTTTCATTTAAATAAGATAAACATATGTTAATTGTTTGTAACGGTTTTGTTTACATTTCAATGTTTACTTTCATCCTAGGTTATATTGGAATGTAACAGTTTATCAATGGAAGTAACAGTTTTGCTATATTTGTTTTGAGCATGCTCAAAGGCCACGTCGTAATATTGGTCGTCGCACCAATAATGCAAATATTGTAAGAGAGTCAGAGTGGCGTCGTGAACAAGAAGAACCAGATGAAGCAGTGGCGGAAGAAGCTGATAATGATAGGCAGTTAGCTAATCAATTCCAACATGAATTAGATGCACTAAAATTTTACACTTGCACTAACTGTCATCGCCAACAACTAACATCAGCTTCAAACCAATCACCGATTTGTTCGCGTTGTCGTTCAAATGCAACTAAATTCACGGCGTTAAATAATATGGATGTGTCAAGTGTCCCGAACGAATTAACTGACCTGACGATTGTAGAACAAATGTTGATTGCACGAGTACATCCCGCTATGCGCATTTACAAAGTACAAGCAAATGGTCAGGCTTTTATCAATTCTTATTCTTATTCTTAACTAAATAAATGAACTATCAGATAAATTTGTCATTCTTTAGAACTTAAATAATATCGGGCAAACAAATGGTGAATCTGTTGAGTGTTGAAGGGAACATATTGTAGGTTGTTAGCTGCTTTAGCCATTGACAATCTTTAAATAATGGTTCGCTCATTTGTGCGTCTAAAGTGTAATGGCAGACCACCCTAGTTATAAAGAACATTTAACGTTATATCTAGTTTTCTTGTAACTTTATGGAAATTCTGCTATTTTTCCTGACTCCTTGGGGTCAAGACCTTTAATTTAAGACCTCTCCCACGTTTCTGCGACTTACCAGACGTTCACAATTTTAGGGTAAAAATGTTGTCTTACAGAATTATATATAAGGATATTTATGACGGCAACCTTATCCTAACCTACATTAATTTTGTATTTAAAATAACGGCCTTATAGTCTAGTCAAGTGGGTTTTTAAAGGGCTTGAAGTGGAAAGTTCATAGGTAATTGTTTTTTTAAGGCTTACTTTATATTTTTGGAGGTTCTGAACACGAACCTGAAGTTGTCCAACAAAATGTCTTTCGGCAAATAGAAGAAAATTAAAAAATGTGTAAAAATATAAAGGAAAGCAGTCGATTTACTTCATACTGTAATTCAACTACTTAACAAACTACCTATGAGTAAATGTATTGAAAATAGGAAAACTGATTGGTGTGATTAGGTTAGGTCCAGGCTAGAAGGATTTGTTTACCTTGTTATACTAGGTTTTTGAAACAACCCATTCAATCACCCAATACGTGTGCAGGTCGTGGTAGACCAGTTAACGATTTATTAAAAGAATCATTCATAAAAGTTTGCGATTTCATTGAGGAAAATGATGATTGCCAGCATAGTATTCCTAACCTTTTGCAATTGATGAAAAATATGTCAGGCCAGGTGAAATGTTTATGTACCAGGTTTATGAAACGAAGTACTTCAAAACATTATTTTTTAATCACTTAGTGAAAGACTTCTTATTAGACTACGAACATAAAAATAAATCCTCCATAGTTTGTTTAAGAGATAGGGTGGGCAAGATTTTCTCTGAAACTTTGTACTCTTAAAATAAAAGGCATAACGGTGATAAGGTTAAGGGAATCGTTTCTACAGCTGCGGCTTTGATAAGACAAGAAATTAAAAACCGAGTGTATGATGACTCGTCTTACCCCAGTGTTGAAAATATTAGGGGGAAGGGAAAAATTGCAATTCGATGTATGAGTAATTCTTAACTTTAAATCATGATAGTGCAATTATTTTGTTCAAAAATAACATCCAATACAATTATTACGTACATATAAAATTTATTTCATGCTTTTTAAATACACAGGATAGAAATAAATTTTATTAACTGTACATGGGTTTTGTTTCGGTTGTATTTTTAGCAAATCCCTTATATAGGGAATAAGCTATTACCGTAGGTCTCATTGTAAGACCTAGACCCGGGCCCGATTTACTTTTTCGTTTTGAGGCCCTCAGAGGCCGAAAACACCCTCCGCCGTTCAAATTCATAAATAAAATGTAAAATTTAAAATCATATATATATGAGTCTGTTAGCGACTCAAGCAAAAATGATCCGATTTTGATGAAATTGGGTACAAACGTATCAATTTACGTTTATTCGAACGAGTTTGCGAACCAGCAAGATCGGACTATGGGAATAGGGGTTTATGGGAGTTTTTATGGGGTAAAAGTTGGTTATTCCTTTTTCCCCCTAAAACCCCTTAATATTACAATTTCTTTCCAAACCATTTTGTAGAGCTTAAAAAATAAATATTTTTGTAAATTGGAGCAACGTTGTACGCCTAACGGTTATGGAGATAATTCATAAAAATTAATATTTAAAACCCCCATTTTATTCTTTAAAAAACTGTTGCACTTTGCTTGTTCATAGATATATGTTAAAGAAATTTATTTATTTCATAAAAAGCTATCGATATTTCAATAAAAGAACACTCTTCAATACCTTGGCTGTAGCAGCAAACCTAAGTGTTCATTAAAATAATCTGATCAAGAAATAATTCTGACGATTTTAAGGGAATGTTTTAGTAAATATCGAGCCAGGTAAATTAAAATTTGCGTAGTCGCAGGTTTGCTGCGGTGGGATATGGAGATAATGCAATAGTGTACCTTAAGTAAAAAAAAAAACAAAAAAAAAACACTCTCCATATTACAACAATGATAGTATTGCAACGCCGCGCCAGCCCCACTTAGCTCACTGATTGAGTATGCATACTGCATTACATTGCCTAAATCTCGCAGGATTTTTATTAAAGTAAGTACTATTATACATAATTTTAAAGCTAATGAAAGCAGCTACAACTTTTGTTCCAAACATATTTTCATAAAACGTCAGCGAAAAAAGTTAAGGCGACAAAATTAAAATTATATGTTCAAAAACATATAAATCTTTACATTTTTATACAAATAACTAACAAACGGTAAGAGCTACGACGAAAGTCAACTGAACAGGATTGTAGGAAATTTGATAACAAAGACAATAAAACTAATTGCAATTCAATATTTGTCGTTTAACAATCGAAAAAAAACGTGATTTACGAAACCCTTACACTTTATATGTTTAGGGGGGCACAGGGGGGAAAGCAAGAGGGGTGGGGGCGGGGACTTTTGGCTGAACACTTGTCTAAATGGTAATAGTCGATGGGCAAAAAAATCAGCCTTTCACTAATTACTTCCGACACAATCCCTTTATTGACTGGGCTATAAAGGCAGCAAACATATACTTGTTTGTGAATAAATACGGTACTGTCAAGGTAGATTTAGTTTCGTGATTAACTTGCATAAAAAAGGATTCCCTGATTTGAATGTTAGACATTGCCTTCGTGAAATATAAAAAGGCAAATAAAGGCAAAGAAGGTGTGTTGAGGTATGCTTAGTTCTTGGCCAAAACAGCTAAATCAAAATAATAGTTTATACTCCTTTTGTAAAAGATTTAACAAAATTAGTGTGAAGTAAAGGTATCCCATTGGCCAAACCTAACCTGATCAACATAAAAAACTACAATTATTAGCCTAGTGTAAGATTATTAGGTGGTATTCCTCGTAAAGGTGCGACTGACTTGACACCACCAAATAAAGTTTGACACCACCATAAAATAAGTCTAATCATCAGCTGATTCCTAACTCATTTGCGATTGGACTGGTTTCATTACCCAGTTATCGAAACCAATTACGAAAATACTTTTCATCAGCATTTACATGCATTTTTTTGTTTGTTTAAAAAACGTAAAGAAACAGAAACTACATCTAGGTTTTACTGTTATATATGGATGTTATATACTATACCATACTTGCTAGGCTATATTATTTTAACCTTTTTTGCTTGGAACGTAAAGACAGTACCTGTTTCAAATCTCCAAACAATATTGTTTTTCCGCCCATGATTGGAACTTGTCATAGTACTCACTTAGTTAAGAAATTTATTTCCTGATCAAACCTATTTCATCTTTATTCCCAGGTTATTTTGTAAGAGTAGCCGTTGAGGTTATTTCACTTCATACCAAATATTGATTATATACAATAAATAAAAATTATATTATATACAATTATATACAAAAATTGTTATATAAAATAAATCTCGAAATTTAAAATGTTAGTTAATTTACAAAGAAGGTGTAAATTGAATAAATCTAGAACATGTGTTTTGAAATATAAACAAAGCAGAAGTTTTCCATCTTGAATCGTTAATTATTTAGTCAACGTGGTTATTTCATGTTAAACGTTAAAAATACACAAATTTGAAAAGTTTCACAGTAAAATAATTTACTTCAACATTCTATAACCCTAAAAAGTCTTAGTTAATATAGGTAACCTTAACCCTGGTTTTATATAGTATACAGTATGTTGCAGAATTGACTGGCAAATGGAGTGATCCAAATGTCATTTTGCATACTGGCTTGAAGATAAATCACGACCAAAAAAGTTTTGGAATTTCACTACCGTTATTTTTTCCGCCGTTACGGGATCGAGACCTTTAATTTGAGCCCTCTCCGGTCGTTCTACAACTTCCCAGTTGCCCACAATTTTGACGCAAAGAATCGGCTTACGTCATTAATATATAGTTGTGTCATAATTTAAAAAATCCGGTACAGCAGTAAAGCAGTATAAAAAATTCAGGCTAAGAATCATGAAACAGTCTTGTTCCCCGTCCGTGGGGCAGGACTAAAATTGAAGTTTAAATTTTGATTTTAAAATAGCCACCTAAGTAATCATTCTCTAATTGTTATGGAATATGCTCAGGTTCATTGTTAATAAGTATGTGCAATATTTGATATAATACTAAAATTTGAAGGCTTACTTTCAATGTCCTTTATTTTATTGTTATATTTAAAAGTTATTGCTAAAACTAGGCCTAATATTTGTAATTGTAATTTATAACATTATAGATTCCGTGCTTGCAATTATACAGGTAGTAATAACGTTTAGTTTTTGAAATCCGAATAGAATTAATAATAAATAAAAATAACAGTATTTTCTACCACTTGTAGCTACGGGCCACCAGTTCTGGTTACGATAATAATAATTCCCTGTGTTGGGAGGGAAACGCCACCGAGCGTCCTTACTCGATATAATGGGGGCGAAAAGCGACGAATTACCCACCCAGCCGAGGCGCGGGGATTTCTGAAGCGTCCGTCCGGGTGAAACACCATTTTGAGGGTGTCCGCGTCAAACACGTCCGGGCTAAACACGGAGCCGTCCTGGGGTAGGGTGATGGGAATTAGGCAGGGAGAACGGGGAGATTCCATTCAGTCCTAATGTCGCACCCTCGCATTATGCCACATGACTGCCCCAGAGGGCTCAGGCTGGCCCAGGTCAAATTCAGTCCTGTTGTCGCTTTACCGACTGTAGGCCTATTTGTAATTGTGGCCATATCTCAATCGTGGCGAGATTCGTGATGACTTCCGTATCGTGGCAACAGCCGTGATGATTCATTTCTTGTGATTGCGGTGACGTCCTGTATTCGTGATGGTTTGCTGCGGTCGCGATCTCCCACTTCGCAAAACGAGAGAGGCCGTTCGGTAAAGCATCTAGTAAATTTTTGAAGTTATTAAGAAAAACCATAGTCCGAGGGGTTCTCCTACGGGTTTAGTAGTTTAGTGCTTGGGTTTAGTGTATGTTATTAAAGTGCTATAAAATCTTTACAACTTAAGCTATATGTCATTTTGTGCTGTTTTTGTTAAATATATGTAAATACAATCTTGTAAATTTATTTGTAACTATTTATTTTTCACTAAGGCTACTTAAATGAGAGATATTCAATTATATAAAACATAAGTAGGAGCTGAAAAAAGGTATTATATTTGAAACTATTTGTATATTGTCACCTAAAAAAACGTTGCCTGTTAAGGCAGCCATAGTTACAATATATACTGCTTTACTGTTTTTCGATTAAAAGGTACTCACTATCAAAATGCTATATACTAATACTACCACCATTGAATACACTGTATAAGACTATGACTGTATTCAATATTGAATACAACACTATATTGGATATAAAACTCTAAAATAGTGTTATATATTTAATGCTAATTCGTAATGATTGTCATTCGAAAGTCTTTGGAAAATTACAAGAAAACATATGATTTGGTAAAATAAAACACGTTTTACTCCACTCGCACTGACGTCACTATGCACACACCTTCGACAATCATTACGAATTAGCATTGAATATATAACACCACGAATACTAGACAAATGTTTTTTTTTTCTAGTATTCGTGTATGACAATATTTAGCGATATATATATATATATATATAATTTATATATATATAATTTATATAATAAATATATATATATAATATTGCGTTTTATTCAACATTGAATATAATGTAGTAGTGTTATACAGTGTGGCAGTAGTCTAAAACATTTGATAGTAAGTACCATTTAATCGAAAAACAGTAAAGCAGTAAATACTTGATACGAGCCCTTGCTTAAATCCATCCGTGGGTTCGTCCTAACTCGCGTCGTGGGAACGAGGCTAGACGAGTGTGGTCACTGTCAAACTGTTCCATGGGCGTCGCACGTGAAAACGGAAAACCCAAACTCGCTGGTTACAGTTCGGCCAAAGTTTCTGTGCGCGCGACCAGATCTGGTAGGGTTTTTGGCGAGAGGGAGTACTTTTGTGAAAACATTTGTGTCTATAACTACTCACTCACTCACCCCTACCCCAACGCTGCAAATAACCGGTATCCGTAAGTTTTAGTTGGGCTAGCGACCTGTCCGCGCGCACAGAAGTTTTGGCCGAACTGTACAAGTGTGGCCCCGGTCTAACAGACAATACATTTTTTTGGTAACCATTTATAAATAGTTTTTACTATAATACTGTACCTTTTTTGCAGCTCTTACATTTTATGTTTGATATCATTAAAACGCTCTGATTTAATCAAAGCCTTAGCAGAAAATAAATACTTAAAATAAATTGACTTTTATTTACAACAAGATATGTGTTTAATTTTTTTTACACAAAATTTATATTCAAACTCCAAACCAAAACTATTTTCACTCTCGAACTATTTTTTCACTGCCCCAGCACCAATCTTGCAGAGATTACTTCAAGAAGTATAACTTTTGTTAAGAAGTATAAACTAATAAACAGTTTAACTTTCCCCAGTTTATATATCCTGCAAACGTTAACTTTTGGCAAACAAAATTTGTATACTGTAAGACGATGAAAATGGGTTAGAAAAGAAAATGATTGCCTATTGACAATCACAAAGATCATTGTGGTCTCATGGGTAAAAAAGTCTCAAGCCACCGCATCGGCAATAAGACAAAAAATAGGTACTAGAGGTTAGAGGTTATGTTTTCCATGATGACCAGACACCAGACCTAGACCAGACCATTACATTTTTTACATTTTACATTTTACATTTTTTTTTTACATTATACATAAACCAACCCAACCCAAAACCCAACACTCTTTTGAATGAATGAAGTACGATGGAACCTAATGATAACAGCACTTTATTTAGGCCTAAAATAAAATCAGTTATCGCTAAAAATAGTGGGATGAAACCTCTTATAGGTAAGAGAGATTGTTTTTTTTTCTTTGAACAATGTTTTGCTCTTATATAGCAATTGTGAAGATTCCTATGCTAAGTTATATTATAACTCAGTTGTTATTTTACTTTATCATGTAAGTAAGGGGGTGGCAACGGCCTATCTCGCCTATGTTATAATTGCCTTTCAGGTTAGAGGCTACATCTTCAAAACTGAAGGCTATGATTATCAACCCTGTATATGAGTAAACAGACCCATTTTCAATGAAGTAACTTATTAGCATATTTTATTTTTTTTATATACAGCCTATGTTAGGTAAGTTTAGCCTAGGTTAGATTTAAAAAATTATATATTTCACAAAACAAATCTTTATTTTCAAACCTAGCAATGTGACAGTAAGTTAATACGATTGGGCATTTTTCTGGTGGGATGAGGTTAAAATGCTTTATTGGTGTGAACCTGGCAATAACTAGTGCACGCGCCCGCTAAAATCTATTGCTGGCCGTTTTGCGGAAAAATACGGCCACGAAACATATTACTGATAATGTCAACAGATAGAAGACACTTTAACGGACACGACAGTATCAACATCATGTAACTGGGGAGTAAGTTAAGGGGGGTAAGCTCAACAATAAGTAGTGTGCGCGCCCGATAAAATCTATTGCCGGCCGTATTGCGGAAAAATACGTCCGCGAGCAATAATAACGACGATGCCAACAGATAGAGGACACTTCAACGGACACGACAGTATCAACATTATGTACCTGGGGAGTAATTTAGGGGGGGTAAAACCAGCAATAAGTAGTGCACGCGCCCGATAAAACCTATTGCTGGCCGTATTGCGGAAAAATACGTCCGCGAGCAATAATAACGATGATGCCAAAAGATAGAGGACGCTTCAACGGACACGACAGTATCAACATCAAGTAAAAAATACTTATTGCAGTTATACTCAAGCTTTGCGTTTGCAATAAGGGAGGACACAGTTTGATAAAATTCGCTTTTTTAAATTTACAGTATTCTATAGTATTACACATGGGTGAGGTTCATTTGTCCGAGTTATCAACTGTCCGAGTTTGTTAAAAATTACAAAATATTTGAAAAATCAGTTGTCCGAGTTTTGATAAATAACTAATAATAATTAGATAAATCAACTGTCCGAGTTTTCATTTGTCCGAGTTTATTAAATTATTTTAAAAAATATCGAAATATCAAGTGTCCAAGTTTTCAACTGTCCGAGTACGGTTTAAAAATAATAATAATATTTGGTTAAATCAACTGTCCGAGTTTTCATTTGTCCGAGTTTTTAAATTATTTAAAAAAATATCGAAATATCAACTGTCCGAGTTTTCAACTGTCCGAGTAGGGTCAACATCAAATGTGACACTGCGCGCCGAGACTAGCGTGTCTAAGGCGCCTCGTCAGAAGCCGATGTAAACCTCTTCTGCGAAGGAGTCAGGCATTGTGCGAGCCGCGAGAGCCCCTCACGTCGACTTAAGGAAAATTATATTACTTTTATTATAAGACTAATTTTACAATTTTAATTATAAAATTAAACTGTTATCACCTAACACAACCAACCAAACTAGCTGATAAGTGATGACAGTTTAATTTTACAATAAAAAATTGTAAAATTAGTCTTATAATAAAAATAATATAAAAAGTCAACGTGAGGGGCTCTTGCGGCTCGCACAATGCCTGACTCCTTCGCAGAAGAGGTTTACATCGGCTTCTGACGAGGCGCCTTAGACACGCTAGTCTCGGTGCGCAGTGTCACATTCGATGTTGACCCTACTCGGACAGTTGAAAACTCGGACAGTTGATATTTCGATATTTTTTTAAATAATTTAAAAACTCGGACAAATGAAAACTCGGACAGTTGATTTAACCAAATATTATTATTATTTAAACCATACTCGGACAGTTGAAAACTCGGACACTTGATATTTTGATATTTTTTAAAATAATTTAATAAACTCGGACAAATGAAAACTCGGACAAATGATGTGATCCCTTACACATCTACCATAGCCATAATGTTCGACCACTTCACTTAAACAATAGAGAAAAATAAATAATCCACAATTCGCAAAATATCACAAATTATTCATGAAATGTAAAACATAAACATAACTGTAAACAATCCTACTTTGACAGTTCTCATTGCAAATCACAGTTTTTTGTTGCGCTTAGTTCAAATTAGCTGTTTTCATAAATGCAAAAAAAATATAGGGCTGCACCCTGTTGGTAAATCTTATAACTTTTTAATACTTTTCCATATCATAGAACCAACTTTTTTAGTTGAAACAGCTGACTAAATTCTTTAATTCCCTTTAAATATGAATAAGTTTACTCATAAGGTTAACATGGGGAATTACAGAGCCACTGGGGCGGAGCCCGAAAGGATTTTTGAGATAAGAATATGCCTACATGTTAATCGGGAATGTAAGCTATCATCATGCCAAATTTCAGCCCAATCCGTCCAGTGGTTTATACGTGATTGAACTTCAAACACACAAACAAACAAATACACAAACTTTCACATTTATAATATTAGTAAGATACAGGGTGTCCCACGAGAGGTGTCTCAATTTAATTACGAAAAAACGGCTTAACGTATAAGGATGAAAAAAAAAATATTTTCCCGCTAAATCGACCCCAAGGAATAACATAAAAATATTTTAAACTTTTTTCCAATATAGGGTGTGCCAAAAACTGAGGGTCACTAGTTCGAATATCGGAATTTTCAAATTTAACACTTTTATATCATGTTATACAACATTTTAAAGGTATTTAATAGACAAACATTTTGGCGAAAACAGAAATTAATTATCTTTTCCTGTTTCAAAATGGCGGCAGTTTTATGAAAAAAATCTACATTTTTTAATACTCTTTGTTTCCTATACCAATGCATTTGGCCCTTCTCCGGTTGAATTTTCTTACTCGTTATGAAATTAGCTTTACTGTGAATTGCAACAAGTAACGGTTTTTTGAAATAATAAAAATTCCAAAAAAATTTATTTTTAAAAATTTTCAAATGCTCATTGTTAAAAAATTTCAAATACTGTAGCAACATATATATATATATACTAGCTGACCCGGCGAACTTCGTATCGCCTAAGTTATAGGGGTACTTCAGTATTAAACGGAGGCCACATTTTGTCAGCGCGCTGCGGCGGTTATGTTAGGTTGGGTTATCATAATAGAAAGTATCGTTCGATTCATAACGAAGCGAGGAAAGTCCTACACACATAATATTTACGATAACCCAACCTAACATAACCGCCGCAGCGCGCTGACAAAATGTGGCCTCCGTTTAATACTGAAGTACCGTTATAGGTTTCCCCTAAGACAGACCGATGGAAAGAAAGTACCGTTACGTTTAATTTCCAAGATGATCTCGTTCGCATCGCTCAATCACGTCCTGGTTGAAGTTCGTTCGCTACGCTCACTCACCTTTGGGTTGGAGCTCGTTCGCTACGCTCACTCACCTTTAGGTTGGCTTTAGGTTGGAGCTCGTTCGCTGCGCTCACTTGCCTTCAGGTTAGCTCGTTTGCTACTTCGCATCGCTCAATCACGTCCTGGTTGAAGTTCGTTCGCTACGCTCACTCACCTTTGGGTTGGAGCTCGTTCGCTACGCTCACTCACCTTTAGGTTGGAGCTCGTTCGCTGCGCTCACTTGCCTTCAGGTTAGCTCGTCCGCTACGCTAACTCGCCTCCAGGTTGAAGTTCGTTCGCTACGCTCACTCACCTTTTGGTTGCAAATTAGCTGTTGTCATAAATGTAAAAGAAATAGTAGTGCTGCACCCTGTTGGTAATCCTTGTAACTTTAATTCTATTGAACATCATAGAACAGAACCAACTTGTTTAATTGAAACAGCTGTTAAGATTCATTAATTCCATTTCTCATAAGGTTAACATGGGAAACTCCAGAGCCACTGGGGCGGAGCCCTTTTAAGAATTTCGAAACGGGAAATAGTTTACGTCCGATTCGCATACCTACAGAATTTACACACCAAATTTCATAACGATCGGTGAAGTCGTTCCGGAGCAGTTTGCAGACAAACACTGTGACACGAGAATTTTATATATTAGATATATAATACGTGAAGCCGTTTTTTGTTAAGGCAACTCCTCCCTTATTTGTGGACCAATTTCAACGTTTAAGGTGTCAAAAGATTCGTCTCAATATGTAGTTTTGCAATAAGGTTTTACAATTTTAAAATTCCTACTCTTAAGGGCGTGAGACCCTCTCAAAGGTCGGGTTTTCCCCATAAGAAATTCACAGAACAAATTTAAAAACAAAAAACAGCTGTTAATGAAAAGAAACTCATTAGCTTTTTGGGAGTAAATATTATTGTTTGTAATATTCAGTAGGTTAAGGCCAAGTTAAACAGTTTATCAGTTTTGTTGGAAGAACAGAAAATGCCTCATGTTCAAAGAAGAAACATTGAAAACGGGAGGAGGAGACAATTAATAATAAGATATCTTATGTGTATGAGGAGAGTAGAAAAAGAGAGGCCTGGTCTAACAGATACCCATCCAGATACAAATTCACTTGGTGAGATGAACAATATTTGACAGTTATGCTATGCAACTTACTTTGGAAGTGGAAAAATATACGAAGCACATAGTGTTTTCACGTTGGTAAAGTAAACTTGGCTAATCACAGATCAAATGAATGCATGCAAGAATTGTTTACTTCTGACACTTACAGATCGAGAAATTTCAAAACATTTAGTAGAAACTATAATAATGAATTGACTATGATAAGTTCAAGGAGTAAGATTATACCAAATCTTTGCGGACCTTATGTTTTTATTGTAAACTTTCTGTATTACTCAAGTCTACTTCAATTGAGAATAACGCAAATGGATGGTTTACTTCTAGGTGTGTTGCCCGTATCTCTGACAGACTTATATACCAAATTATTTTTGGACTGAATTCACCAACACAATCCAGACATTTCAGGTCAAAAATCAGAAGTTTCAAAAACTTAGTGGCAATATTAGATCAAACATAAGTGAAGGAATTAGTGTTTATGTATTTAACGATCGAATAGTTACGGTCAAGTTTATTTTAATGATTCAGGAGAGGCAAATAATATACGCTTTTCAAAAAGAGAAAATGAAAATTGATATCCAAATGTTATAGCTACAAGAGTTATCCAACCTATTTCGACAAATGAATCCATACTTTCAAAACTTTGGTACAGGTTTTAAAAGAGGAATTCCACTGAACAACGTGAGAACGAGAACGTTATGATGCGGGGCATATACTGTGACTGACGGACAACACGTTAAAATACGTTAACCATCTTTCAATGGTGTTGCTGTTTTAGCCTATTATTCAACGCAGATTATGGCTGTCCAGTTGGTAACCCAGAGTTTGTGGGTAAAAAATGGACCACATGAAATGATATCACCCACCTTTTCAGAATTCTCTACGGAGAAAATTCTTTTGTTTAGAGTGAAGTCTCAAATCAAAGAAATAAAATGACCCAAACTTAAATTACTTAACACAGGCTATCAGCAAGGCAACAGTTTTCTTTAATTCTCAATTCTGGAAAAACTTTGTTGTAACATGTTAAATCGAATTGAAGCAGATCGTTTAGCATTCATTAGGAGTTATCAGTTAAAACTGAGCGCAGAAATAATGTAGGTAGGTGAACCTTTTACAACGCAAATAGAGGCGTTTAAAATTAGTTTCTAACAAGTGTTTAAACTACTCTAAGGGTCGCTTTCCCCAAATTAAGATGTAACTAGAATTACTCTAATTTAGGCATAACGTTTTCCTCGGAGTTATGTTTCATACTATGCGGCTCATTGAGCCGCACGGGTACTTTAGTAGCATATAATATATAACATAGTGGCATATCATGTTATAGGTTTTTTAAATTCCTAACAACTTTGTAATTTACACTTACTTCGTATCTCTTTTAGTTTTTGTGTAAATAACAAAAATCCAATTTTTTCTATATCAAATGCATGTTATTTGGGTTTGAAGTGGTTTAACACTAAATGAAATGGGGCCTTTAGTGTTAAATCCAAATAACATGCATTTGATATAGGGAAATTAGGTTTTTTGTTGTTTACACAAAAACTAAAAGAGATACGAAGTAGGCTACCGGTAAGTGTAAATTACAAAGTGGTTAGGAAATAAAAAACCTAAAATGTTGTGCCACTTGACATATGTTGCTATTTGAAAATTTAGAACAATGAGCATTTGCAAATTTTCCAAAAAAACTTTTTTTGAATTTTTAATATAAAAAAAACCTTTACTTGTTGCATATCAAAGTAAAGCTAATTTCATAACAAGTAAGAAAATTCAACAGGAAAAGGGCTAAATGAATTAGTATAGGAAACACAGAATATTAAAAATATTGATTAAAAAAAAACAAAAATTTGTAACAGCTAATTTGAGAGATTGGCTGGGCGTAGAAGCTTGGTAGGGGTGTCTAAGGAAAGGTCTTGGTCTGTAGATGAGCCATCAAAAGAGAAACTAGGTAAATTCCCTTGAGGCTCTGCCCCAGAGGCTTTTAAAGTTAACTACGCAGATTTGTTTACAGTATGACCATATGGTAATTTTACACTACTTTTAAAGAACCAGCTATTAATATTAAAATTGTATTACAAAGGAAAAGTGTTATGAGCATTTACTGAATCTGTCAAAATGAAATGTTTACATTATTATTTATGATTTTAAAATAGATTTTCCACTGCATAGCAAGTTTTTTATAGTTTGAATAAAATGAGGTATTTATGATACGTTTTTATTTTTTTGTTCAAAAATCTATGTTTTAATGCTCTGTTGTAGAAAATATTGTGTTATGAAATCAGTGGGATATATCTATTTCAAAGGAACAGATAACTATTCCTTATCGGGTTAGCTTATACAGGGCCGGTTCTAGGAATTTTTCAGAGCTAAGAGAACACTCGAATCAGCGCCACTTAGGATTCCCCCCCCCCCAAACCAATAACATAACATAACCGTATTTGTGAATTTTTCCCCAATAATTTTGGGAAGAACTTTTTTATAAGTTTAGGTTAGAAGAATACTTGCAATAAAAGACTGTTTATTATTTGCATAAATTTAACATTTTTACACTTTTACTCATCATATAAACTTTACAAAACCAAGGCCACACTAAAAAAAGGCCGTAATCAAGGCCACACTAAAAAAACAGGCCGTAATGCTCATCAATCATGACGTCACGATAGAAGACGGCAATGACGTAATTAAGGTTATATTTTTGTTTTCCATGAAAAGATTAAAACAAGCAGCTGATCACAAACGGTAAACATTACGTCATTGCCGTCTTCTATCGTGACGTCATGCTAGACGAGCATTACGGCCTGTTTTTTTTTAGTGTGGCCTTGCCGTAATGCTGTAATGACGTAATGTTTACCGTTTGTCTTAATCTTTCCTTGGAAAATAAATAAATAAATACCTACGTCATTGCTGTCTTCTATCGTGACTTCTTTGGGTTGACTGGACTCGCCACCAGATTATTTAAACAAAAATCTACTCATTGATTTGGCCAGACGTTTTTTTTCTGCCATTGTTTTCTTAGTATCGGCTCGCTAGATGTTTTACTCATTTATTCAGTTTATACTTTCTTCTTATTTAATGCGCTAATTATAAATTAAACTTAAAACACTCGTAATCATTCACTTATCAACAATCATGAATCATCAAAACAACGCCATTACGATACCGATACACGCTAATACGCTAATACACTAAAAGAGTGCAATACAACGTAGTGCTCTGCTCTAGGATAAGAGTCAGAAGGGAGGGAAGGGAGGGGGAAGTTTCTTGTTGTGACAATTGGCGCTGCGCGCTTGCTTATCTCATCTCGAGCATGAGTGAGTCGTGAAATGAAACCCACAGGCGCCGCGCCGTACGCTGCCGAGCGTCAGCTCACTACAAAATCGAAACTGCAAATGGCATTGAGTCCTTGAGTTGTAGTGCTGTACAAATAGGCTATACAAATATATTTTTCAAGTGCTGTTGGTACAAACCGAATAAATGCCTTTATTGTGGTATACTTGAACTCTGAGCGAAAATAAACAAAATTACGTTGTTCACGTAAAAAAAATTGTTCCGTTGGCGCCACGGCGCCACTTTTTCGTGGCGCCATATGCGGCCGCGTAGTTCGCGTATGGGTTAAACCGGCCCTGAGCTTATATTTTTTGTAGGGTTTGGCGCTTGCCTTTTATGGTCTACTTTCAATAATCGTTTATTATTACATTCAAGAAAGAACGACAGAGGATTGTGAGATTATTAGCATAAAAGTTTTCGATAATCGGTTAGGAAATTGTGTCATACAATAAAAGCCATGCAAGTGTAGAGGAATATGTTGAGTTGAGGATGTGAGCTGTGTTCAAGTTTTGGCATAGACTAACCACGGAGTATGTTTAATCTAAAGTTTTGGCAATGTATGTGAATTAAAGGCAATTCAGGTATTTACTAGGTGGCGTTCGCAAAAGCATCCACAAAATTGAGCGGAGTCATCAAGGGTTCATATTATATTGTTTTTGTCATACTGCAGTAAAAACAGTCGTTTTAATGTATGAGTTGCGGGTCTAAAGTAGCATGTTTACTCTTTAGGGAGTAAAAATCGTTTTTAGCCTCTATGGAGTAAACATCAGCTGTTGTCAACTCAGTTGGAAATTTCGATTGTAAACGATTGAATGTATCGAAAACATGTATCGATTCGTGCTTCATATTTAACATTTGTTCAAAACAAGACTGAAGAGAGAGTTGATGAATCTTGTGTTCTACGGGGTGGATGAGTTCACTAAATACCGTTGGAGTTGAATTGATTACAAAATTTTTCTTCCCCAGGGGTTTAGTCTGATTTTAGTCAATGTTTATTAAAATAATTACTGTTATTTCTTTTGATAGGAGTTTATTTATTGTTATTAATTAATAGTTTATTCATTTACTGTTTTTACATAGTAAATATATATATAGATTTTATAAATAAATACCTACCCAATTTCCGACCTTAGTTTACACAGCTACATATTATATTTTATCTCATTTGTTGCATTTTTTGTATTGACTGACGTTTGCTATACAATAGTACAATTATTGTCAAAAAGCAATAAAGAGATTATTTTTATTATTATTAGTATATTCATTTTAACCTACAGTCTACAGCCTCTTCCCATAGCATTTTAGCATTGCAGATACATTAATCCATTCCCACACTCAACACTGCTCACCTTTACTACTTCCATCACCACCCCCTACGTCGTGGACCTGTTTCCCTCTCTTCCCATAGCTTTTTAGGATTGCAGATACGTTAATGTATTTGCTAAAGACAGTTCCCACACTCTGCACTGCTAGCCTTACGACTTCCTTCACCATTTCCTACGTCATAGACCTGTTTCCTTACCTTCTCATAGCAATTTAGGATTGAAGATACATTAATCTAACTGCCACAGACGGTTCCCACACTATGCTAATACTTTACTACTTCCTAAGCCACTACCTACCTATTTCGTGGACCTGTTTTTATCACTTTCCATAGCATTTTAGTATTTTTACTATAGATAATAATCTACTTACGTATGCCAGTAGGTGTCAATTGTAGATAATTATGCTGTACATGTTTCGAGCCTAATACGGCTCATCTTCAGCAGCATTTTTGTATGTAGAAATTTTTACATCGAGAGATGGTTGTCGACTATTTACAGGAACCACATATATACACAAACACGTTATCGCACGTTAAGGTAAACGTTTTACCTAAACGAGCGTACGCTACAAAATACGTGTAAATGGCATGCTAAAAGGTTCTGTGTTTGTGTATATACGTGGTTTCTGTAAATAGTCGACAATCATATCTCAATGTGAAAATTTTTACATACAAAAATGCTGCTGAAGATGAGCCGTATTAGGCTCAAAACATGTACAGCATAATTATCTACAATTGACACCTACTGGCATACGTAACTAGATTATTATCTATAGTAAACATATTAAAGGTGTCAAGGCTGATTAATTTGATTTTAGTATTTTAGATACGTTAATCTAATTACCTCAAACATTCCCCACACTTTGCACTGCTAGCCTTTACTACTTCTTTCACCATTTCCTATGTCGTGAGCATGCTTCCATGATCCCTTCTCATAGCATTTCAGCATTGCAGATACATTAATCTAACTGTTACAAACGATTTCCAGTTCCCACACTCCACACTGCTCACCTTACTACTTCCTTCACCTCTTCCTACATCGCGGACCTGTTTCCCTCTCTTCCCATAGCATTGTAAGATTGTAGAGACCTTAATCTAATCTAATCATAATAATTTAATCTTAATCTAATCGTCATACACAGTTCCCACACTCCGGACAGCTCTATCGCCTTGACTACTTCCTTCACCACTTCCTACGTCCCGGACCTGTTTCCCTCCCTTCCCATAGCATTTTATGATTGCAGATCCCTTAATCTAATCGTCATAAACAGTTCCCACCCTCCGGACTGCTCGCCTTTACTACTTCCTTTACCACTTCCTACGTCACGGAACTGTTTACCTCCCTTCCTATAGCATTTCAGGATTGCAGATTCCTTAATCTATCGTCATAAAAAGTTCTCACACTCCGGACTGCTCACCTTTACTACCTCCTTCACCACTTCCTACGTCATGGACCTGTTTCCATCCCTTCCCTTAGCATTATTGGATTGCAAATTCCTTCATCTATTGGTCATAAACAGATCCCACACTCCGAACAACTCGCCTTTACTACTTCCTTTACCACTTCCTACGTCACGGACCTGTTTCCCTCCCTTTCCATAGCATTTTAGAATTGTAGATACCTTAATCTAATCGTCATAAACAGTCCCCACACTCCGGACTGCTCGCCTTTATTACTTCCTTCACCACTTCCTACGTCACGGACCTGTTTCCCTCCCTTTCCATAGCATTTTAGAATTCCAGATACCTTAATCTAATCGTCATAAACAATTTCCACACTACGGACAAATCGCCTTGACTACTTCCTTCACTACTTCCTACGGTGTCGCGGACGTGTTTTCCTCCCTTCCCATAGCATCATACGATTGCAGATACCTTAATCTAATCGTCACAAACAGTTCCCACAGTCCGGAATGCTTGCCTTTACTACTTCCTTCACCACTTCCTACGTCACGGACCGGGTTCCCTCCCTTCCCATCATAGGATCCCCCTTGCATCATAGGATTGCAAATACCTTAATATAATGGTCATAAACAGATCCCACACCCCGAACAGCTCACCTTTACTACTTACTTCACCACTTCGGCACTTCCTACGTCGTGGACCTGTTTCCTTCCCTTCCAATAGCATTTTAGGATTGCAGATACCTTAATCTAATCGTCATAAACAGTTTCCACACTCCGGACAACTCGCCTTTACTACTCCCTTTACCACTTCCTACGTCACGGACCTGTTTCCCTCCCTTTCCATAGCATTTTAGAATTGTAGATACCTTAATCTAATCGTCATAAACAGTTCCCACTCTCCGGACTGCTCGCCTTTATTACTTCCTTCACCACTTCCTACGTCACGGACCTGTTTCCCTCCCTTTCCATAGCATTTTAGAATTGCAGATTCCTTAATCTAATCGTCATAAACAATTTCCACACTACGGATAGATCGCCTTGACTACTTCCTTCACCACTTCCTACGTCCCGGACCTGTTTTCCTCCCTTCCCATAGCATTTTAGGATTGCAGATACCTTAATCTAATCGTCATAAACAGTTTCCACACTCCAGACTGCTCACCTTTACTACTTCCTTCACCACTTTCTACGTCACGGACCTCAAGCTAGTTTCGTCATTTGATTATGTTTATGATCCATACCGTTTCTGTTCTAATATCTGTGGAATAATGCTATCAGCTATTTCTTTATCTACTGCATTTAAAAGCCAACAGCTGATCATATGTCTTTGAATATTTGTCAAAAACTGCTTCCATAAGGATAGTGGCACTCTATGAATAGTGTTTGTGTCTGTACAAAACACCAAAACTTCAAGTTAATGATCGATGGTTGCAGGATATAAAAATTGGCTGAAGAAGAAATAACATATAACCACTGTATTGCTAGAGTGATGTGTAATCCTCCTTTGCCCAGCTGCTTTTTCAGCGATTGTGACTTTTGTCCAAAATCTGAAACATTGGCATATCTTTTCAGAGACACTTTTGATGCCAACTAAAGGAAAGATTTGATAAGTGTTGGACCATCACTGGCACTCAAACATTGAATGCTTTTCTTCCCCTTACCAGAAACAAAATTACCACAAAACAATACTCTAACTCAAATGATAGCCAAATAGAGTGAGTAACAGATTTATATTCAGATGCTGTACCCTTCAGTGAGTTTAAATGTGGGGGCTACATTGCATGTGAATATGATGACCAATGGTGTGATAGATTCAGTTAAGGTCAGCTTTTTGCACCCACATGGACCAGCAGCATCTTTTTCATTCCCACGTCATCTAGACGTCTTAGAGATCATGGAAAGTGACGTGAGAGCAATACTGAACCCAAAGACAGCACCTGGAAGAACCTACACACTGACCCCAAGTGAAATGCTATTGTGTTCCTCCAGTCTTATTAACACGTTTGCTGCTGAAAACTTTTAAACAGGCGCTTGCCAATCAGTGTGCTAACTGAATCAGCGATCGCTATTGGTATTGAAATATCTCAGTAAGACTAATCACAAAAGAGCAGTGGCGATTGTTCCGCGTTACCCCGATAGTGGACGTAGTTCACTGAAACACCCAAAGGTAGCAGCACTGCCTGGATCAATAACCAAAAGGAGTCTTTGTAATATGGCTCGAATAGAGAAAATCTCCGAAAACGGGACAAAAGCATTGCCAGACGGGATTTTACGGGCAATTTTAGTACCAACCTACATCAGAAAAAAGCTCAAATTCTAAGCTACAGGCTGGTAACGATTACAACGTTCCCCGATAATGGCTGGGCTCACATTGCAACAAGGTTGTTTGCATTAGTGAAGGACAACATTTCCCGCCACGCCCCAGTGGCGCCGGTACAGCGGGGCGGGAATTACCGCCCCTCGCAGTGAATGTGTTAAGAAAATAAAGTGCAGGGTTCACATCCCAATATTTCTTTGTAAATAGTGTAAATTTGATATTTAATACAGCTAAGAAATAATAGTTTATGTATAGGATGCTTATGTTAGTAGCCCTGCATTCCTACAGTGTCTTCTTACCTGTTTAATGAAACATAAGTACACAATTTCAGCCTATTATAGATAATAATATATATATATATTATAGATAATAATATATATATATATACAGTAATTTCAAAGCATTTTCACTAGACACCTTATAAAAATGGAGACACATCAACGCACTTTTAGGCTTATAGGAACAAACATTGTTTTATTTTTAATAATTACTAGCTGTACCCACGGGCTTTGCCCCGTTTAACTTCATAAGTATTCGCATGGCTCAATCACGTCCCGGTTGAAGTTCGTTCGCTACGCTCACTCACCTTTAGGTTGGAGCTCGTTCGCTGTGCTCACTTGTTTTCAGGTTAGCTCGTTCGCTACGCTAACTCGCCTCCAGGTTGATGTTCGTTCGCTACGCTCACTCACCTTTTGGTTTCAAATTAGCTGCTGTCATAAATTTTAAAAAGTCATCCCTTTTATTGTTTATAATACTTTTGATAAAGGTTTTTATGTTTTAATATTTAACATTGGAGAATTTAAACGTTGTTAAGTGGACAGGTGTGCTGCAATTGGGGTTTAATACATTTGGACTTATTCAAAAGTAAAATAGTTTTCTGTGCTGCACTCTGTAGAAACACTGTGGCACTATTTCAAATCATGACTAATGCTAATACAGAATGTTGTAATTATTCAAACCTACAAAACAGTTGGTGAAAGTAAACATCTGCTTTTAAATTATATTTATTTGTAAACATTGTAGATCAAAAAGTCTGACATTGGCCCACTTAAAACCCTCCGGGGCAGAGCCCTTTTGACAGATCCGCACCAAACTTCACTCGAACCATCCTTGAAAGATGCTTAATAATGCCTGAAAGTTTCATTACAATCTATCAAGCGGTTTCGGAGTCCATAAAGGACAAACATACAAACAAACATACATTGGATTTTATATATATAGATTAATTAGTTCCTATACCGGTACCTATAAATGATTTTTTTACAACAAATTTTTCCCAGTAAAACATTATTACAGCATTTCACAAATATTAGAACAGACTCAGTATAATAGATCATAAACATAAACAAATGAAGTAACTGAAAGAATCATATACTTATGAAATTACATTAGCATATTATGGTTTGACAGCTCCATTTAAGTAATATCCGGTTTTGGAGTCCATAACATATATACATATATATATACACACACACATACATAGTTCCTCTTTTATAGATATAGATTATGTCATAGTAATCTTAAAGCCATTCTATGATGAAACTTACAGCATATGGTAAATAAGAGCCTATTATTATCTCCATTCATACTTGGCTTAAAATACCTACTATGTATGGTCGCCATTTCATTGAACAGTATTAACAGTATTAGTTGTTTATAAGTAGGGCCACTTGATACAAACGTTTCTCTGAACTAGGCATTATGCAGCCAATGCGCAATAAATGCTCAATCAGAAACATTACTTTGAAGATGTAGTGTTTAGGTGTGATCCCATGTCCGTCCCATAATGAAACTTACAGCATTTATGGTCAATAGTGTAAAGTGCATCATACATTTTTTTCAGAATTTTAAAAATAACATTTTTTAAATACGGTACGGAACATTTTTTAAAACTTTCTTGGAAAATGGAATCTTTTAGAATATAGTCATGTTGCATATCAAATTAAAGCCCTGAACATCAGGAATAAAATGAGACCTTTCTACCTTCTCTAGCATGAATAGAACTCAATCTGTAAATTTTTCAAAATCACCCCGCAAGTAAAAAAATGCAGATTTTGGAAGATTATAAAAATTAATTATAAATAAACGGGGAGAGATAAAAATAAACAAAAAAATGTTCTGTGTTTGTATTTGTCAGGGTAACAAACGTGGAAAATTTTATAAAAATCTGAGATGGTCGGGTTGTGACCCTTAATGATTTGATATGGAATGGCCCCCAGCATCTGCTGGTGAGCTTCCTGATGATATTATTCCTCGCTGAGACTTTACCTCTTCAAGGAATAATATCATCAGGAAGCTCACCAGCAGATGCTGGGGTGCTAACCCTAATTGTCAAATACCGGTATTGTACATAAATAATTTTAAAACTACAGAAATAACAGTCATAATTTTCGATGAATTTAAAATGCCCGACTAAATGCTTATGTAACTAATTGAGATACTCATGCTATTTAATAGCGCTTTTAAATAATAAACACTTCTTGTAAAAATATTTTAGCGTATTTTGGACCCGGCCTTATTTTTTTAGTGTTTTCTACAAATGTTTCCCGACTTAAAGCTGTTACCAGTAAACATTTCTTGCATGTATTTATTTGATCTGACTTTAGGTAGGTTTACTTTACCACTGTGACAACATGATGTGTATATTCTTCATGTTTTTTTTTACTTCCAAAATAAGTTGCTTAACATAACTGGCAAAAATGATTCATCTCCCCAAGTGATTGTGTACATGGATTCCTTACTATGAGACCAGGCCTCTCCTCTACGCTTCTCATACGTATAAGATTTCCAATTAATTGTCTCCTCCTCCTGTTTTCAATATTCTCCTTTAAACTCAAGAAATTGTCTATTCTTCCAACAAAATTGATTGACTGTTTAGATTTGTCTATAACCTCCTAAATATTACAAACATCAATATTTACTCTCAAAAAGCTGGTGAGTTTCTTTTTATATACAGCTGTTTTTGTTTTTAAATTTGTTTTCACTGTAATTCTTATGGGGAAAATGGTACCTTTGAGAGCGTCTCGTGCCCTTAAGGGAAAGAGTTTTTAAATTCTGAAAACTTTATGCAAAACTACGAATTGAGACAAATTATTTGACACCTTAAAACGTTGAAATTGGTCCACAAATAAGGGAGGAGTTGTGTTCACAAAAAACGGCCCTCACGTATTATTATAAGAGACTACAGTCGGGACCACGTAAGTTTGCAGTTCAGGGAGGAGCCTATTTACCACATGGTTTTGAATGAACCAATGAGAACCGTGCGGCGCTGCCAAATCTGATAATACCAGCTGATTTGAAAATACTGCTTAGTATACTTTAATTAGTGTTGTCAACGGGCGATGTGGCAACGTCGCATTAGCCTTTTCTTGTGATTGGCTGCCACTAACTGCAAACTTACGTGGTCCCGACTCTAGTATACCGTACCTGTTGCTCGAAATCGAGCAATTGTCAAGTACCGGTATTATACATAAATTATTTTAAAACTACAGAAATCTTACTAATATTATAAATGTGAAAGTTTGTGTGTTTGTTTGAAGTTCAATCACGCATTAACTACTGGACGGATTGGGCTGAAATTTGGCATGATGATAGTTCACATTCCCGATTAACATATAGGCATATTCTTATCTCAAAAATCCTTTCGTGCTCCACCCCAGTGGCTCTGTAGTTTCCCATGTTAACCTTATGAGTATTCATATTTAAAGGGAATTAAGGAATTTAGTCACCTGTTTCAACTAAAAAAAGTTGGTTCTATGATATGCAAAAGCATTGAAAGTAAAAGTTATAAGATTTATCAACAGGGTGCAGCACTATAATTTTTTTATTTATGAAAACAGCTAATTTGAACCAAGCAGCAACAAAAAACCGTGATACGTAATGAGAACTGTCAAAGTTGGATTGTTTACACTTATATTTATTTTTTTTTTATTTCATGAATAATTTGTGATATTTTGCGAATCTTTAATAATTAATTTTTCTCTAATTGTTTAGCTGAAGTGGTAGAATATTATGGCTTAGGTAGATGTGTAATACTATAGTATACCATAAATTTAAAGAAGGAAATTTTATCAAACTGTGTCCTCCCCCATTGCAAACGCAATGCTTTCGACTATAAATGCAATAGGCCTAAGCATTTTATACTTATATGCCAATCCCGTACGAAGGACGGGTACTCTGCTAGTAACAGTCATAATTTTCAATGAGTTTAAAAGGCCTGACTAAATTCTTATGTAACTAATTGAAATACTCATGCTATTTAATAGCGCTTTGAAATAATAAATGCTTCTTGTAAAAATATTTTAGCATATTTTGGACTCGGCCTTATTTTCTTAATGTTTTCTACAATGTTTCCCGACTTAAAGCTGTTACCAGTAAACATTTCTTGCATGTATTTATTTGATCTGACTTTAGGCAGGTTTACTTTACCACTGTGACAACATGATGTGTATATTCTTCATGGTTTTTTAATAAGTTGTTTAGCATAACTGGCAAAAATGAATTATCTCCCCAAGTGATTGTGTACCTGCATTCCTTACTATGAGACCAGGCCTCTCCTCTACTCTTCTCATACATATAAGATTTCCTATTAATTGTCTCCTCCTCCTGTTTTCAATATTCTCTTTTAAACTCAAGAAATTGTCTGTTCTTCCAACAAAATTGATTGACTGTTTAGATTTGTCTATAACCTCCTAAATATTACAAACATCAATATTTTATATACAGCTGTTTTTGTTTTAAAATTTGTTTTAAAATTTGTTTTCACTGTAATTCTTATGGGGAAAATGGTACCTTTGAGAGCGTCTCGTGCCCTTAAGGGTAAGAGTTTTTAAATTCTAAAACCTTTATACAAAACTACGAATTGAGACAAATTATTTAACACCTCAAACGTTAAAATCGGTCCAGAAATAACGTATTAGTTTGTTCACAAAAAACACCCCTCACGTATTAATAAAAGAGGTAATGTGGTGGTACAGTTAATAATTTAGAATTTTTGAAATGTTATTTACATGATTTTCTTAATTTTAGTTTAAATATTGCTGGACTGGCCTCTTTTTGTAATTTAAATATCTTGTCAATTACTGATGTTCCACCCCAAAGGATGATGTTCCACCTAACAATTGATAAAAAATAACCATGATAAACATGAAGACCTGTCTTTATATCTGAGATGTTAGCTTTAATTCTTAAAAAGTTCCCACTAGGGTATTTTTACAAAGCTTTACATTTGGGATGAGGAATTCCTCATTTATTTGTGTGTTTCTATTGTTAGAAGTGAAAGCTAAGATTTTTGTTTTGTAGCAATTCAAAGACAATTTTTGGAAAGCCAATCAGATATTACGTGGAGAGTATTTAAAAGCTTTACTTTTGTTATTTGTTTGTTTTGACCCTTAACTATTGCTGTTGTGTTGTCTGCAAAAAGATAAAGTGGAATGTTAATGTTGATTGGCAAATCATTAATGAACAACGGAAACAATACTGGCCCTAAAATAGACCTGCGGCAACCCACAGAGAACATCCCTCCAAATTGAGAAGTGAGCAATTCTGTCTTCATCGAACACTTTATCTCTTTGGAATCGTTTTGTGAAATAAGATTCAAATAGTTCATGTGCCATACTGCTATGCCCCTAAATCCACAGAAATTCAATTTGGTCAGCAGCAGTTCATGACTGACATAGTCAAAAGGACTGACACAGCCTTGGACGAATCACAGAAAACTCCAAATGTTAACTGTGATTCATTTAAGGCCCTCAACAGGTACAAGGACACATAAAAGCTACAAATATCTTAGTATACAATTATTTTATGAACTACCCCCTTCCTCAGTAACAATTCCTGGAAGAAAAATCCAAAACTACCTATCCTATAGATTCATGGCTAAAATAAAAATTTGTTTTTACTCTGTACTTAAGCCTGTAAGTTCTTGTCCTTGGAGGTATAAGTTTTGTAATAAAGTAAGATCAGGGTTACTGTACGTTTCTGTAAATTTATTCCATCTCTTTGTTAAATGGTCGTTTGTTTTATTAGTGATAAAATGCCATGTTATATGATATTTTTGACAGATTTCAATTGTTCTTGTGGCTGAAAGAGTAAAAAAGGTAGAAGTAAGTAAGTAGAAAGTAAAAAAGGTACAGTAAAATAAGTACATAAATACCTTTGATTGGCGTTATCAACGCATGTAGCTAACAAAGTGAATTCAATAGTTGTCCTCCAGACTGTCACCTCCTACATTTTGGCATGATCCTACAATTAGTTATATAATTGGTGAGTGTGACTTTGTTGACTGTTTTTTTTCTGTTCCTTAGTCAATCTTGACAGTGGGCCATTACCAGAAGAAGAGTTGAAGAAGAGTGAATGTTTGTGGTATGAAGATGAATCAGATCACTCCAAACTTAAAGTTGTTCTTGAAAATAGCAATGAAAACACTTTTGAAGGCTCAGTAAATTTAAACTCAAAGATTTGCAGAACAATGTTAGTGCTTCATAATAAAAAGAAGAATAAAGTAAGTCTTAAGTGATAGCTTATTTGTGTCATACATATTACAAACATTAATAGGCAAGGCTAGATCGATGCTGAGCTGGTTAAAAATAAAAATATACTGGTAGCTGTGCCAAAACACAGTGGAGCTGAGAGCAATGCTGGTATTCACGCCGATACACTAACCTCTCTGCGCACATTTTCTATTGTAATATATGAAAAATTACATGTGAGCATCTGACCAAATAGGGGCAGCCTTTCCTTAACCCTTTGAGTGCTATGCAATGATATATCGTTGTTTACTAAAATCTCTAAGGGATATAGAGATGAAAATTATTTTAACAAAACGTAGCAAAACGGCCATTGGTGACCTGCATGTTCACAGGATATACTAACAACCACTTAGCTAAAAGATTTGCCCAATCTGATGATTCGAGGTGTATGTCTAAACCAAGGATTATGAACACCTCACTATGCCCCAGTGGTTGTAGTATATTGCTACAAACACACAGGTCACCAATTATTTGCCACACAGGACGGGAATCAAACCCGAGCAAACGAATGCCACTGGCCAAGTGACACACACCCTCCTCGGCTTTCTGTGCTTGGAGACTGAGGAGTCAAAAACGGGTATTTAAGCTGACGCCAACGATTGCTAACAGATAGCGCTACAGCAGGTTGTTTCATACATTACTAGGTAGCACTAGTTAGTCTTGGACTATTAAGATGATATTTTTCAGTTGAACTACAACTTACTTACTTCCCTTAATAATACCCTTAGTAATTCCCCTTAATTCCCTGATTTTTTCTTATTCTCAACAACTCTCCATCTTTTATTGGTCCAAAAATCCTTTTCATACTTTATTTTCAAAAGTATTAAGTTTTTTTTGGGATTTCTTTGTGAAAGACCAAGTCTCTGTCGTATAGTAATACAGGTTGCACTATGGTTTTATAGTATACTAAGTTTGTTTATAAATTGTAATGTTGTGATAGCATTGTTTGAAACCAAAATCTCATAAAATTAAAAGAAATCTAGTTTACAATCTAATATTGAATTTAACCTTGATTTAGTTGGATAAGGGTGTCGTAATATAGCCATTTTAGGGAAAATAATGTTTTGCAGCAAAGCCTCAGTAACACAATTTATGATCACTATTGTTGTTCAACTGAAAAATATCGTCTAAATAGTCTGTGACGAACTAGTGCTGCTACCTAGTAAGGGTACGTCCACAATGCACGCTGGTTTTCCGAGTCAGACTGTCGGTGCCGATTAAGTCAGACTCGGCGCGCTTATCATCCCATGCTAGTAAACGTAAGTGGCCATAGTGCATCTGCGCGCCGATTTTCTGCGCGCAGGTAGTCTGACTCAGATTTTTACCGGAATTAATTGTTCATTCTGGTTTCAGACAACCTGCTTATATCGGACTGTTGATTTTTGTTTTTGTATTGAGTGTATAAGTTTTTCATTACATTAACCATAGATATCGACAAATTGCTATCAAACGTTCAACAATAAGCGCATCAAAGTGCATAATTTTTAACAAATATTGTAACATTGTACCTTAAATTTATCTGCTGATTGAATAAAATTGTTTGTAATATTGAATTTTTACAAAATAAGCAATTTAACTTACAGAAATAAATTTAGTTACTTCAACGGGACATGCTATTTCAAGGTTTTGTGATATTTTCCCCAGTTTTGGCAAGCTTGTGCTCATTTTTAAAAAGGTGTTCAAGCTCATTCTTAAATATTAAAAAAACCTGTTGTCGTCTGCAAGAAATAATAATATGTATAAAACCTGTATAAAATATGTATATAACATGTATGTATCAATGTACAGTATCCCTTAAATAGGTCTCAACACAGACAGGTCCGGCTGACAACCTGCTTGCATTATGGCTACCTCATCTGAGTCAGACACTCGTCACCGAAAATCTGAATCTGACTTCCTGCTTATACCAGCGTGCATTGTGGACGTACTTTAACGCATTGAACAACCTGCTGTAGCGCTATCTGCTTGCAATCGTTGGCTCAGCTTAAATACCGGTTTCTGATTCCTCATCCTTCAAGCACAGATAGCCGAGAAGGCTAGGGCGTGTGTCACTTAGCCAGTAGCATTCGTCTGCTCTGGTTCGATTCCCGTCCTGTGTGGCAAATAATTATGGTGACCTGTGTGTTTGCAGCAATATACTATAACCTCTGGGGCATAGTAAGGTGTTCATATTCCTTGGTTTAGACATACACATCGAATCATCGAATTGGGCGAATCTTTTAGCTAAGTGATTGTTACTGTGAACATGCTGGTCACCAATGGTCTTTATGCGACTTTTTGTTAAAATAATCTTCCTCTCTATATCCCTTAGATATTTAAAAAAACAATGATCTATCGTTGCATAGCACTGACAGGGTTAAGTGGAATATTGAATATTAATTTTATATTTTTAATAGTTTTTGTTTACGGCGTCATCGTTAGAATGCACGATTTACTCTTGGTAATATCACAGACGATTTCGGTAATGAAGTTTAATGAGAAAATCTGAGATTTATTTTAGCAGAAGTAATGAGCTTGTGTTTTTAACATAAACAAAACAACAAACTAACTTGATTGCATTTCAAACAATTCAACACATGACTATAAATTAAAATGAGTGTCTAGGCCTACTAAAAACATTGGAGTCTAAAGCTTTTTATATCATCACGATGTTGTCCCCTGGCACTGCGGAGTGGGGGAAGCACAATTTTTATTTCAGCTGCAGTTTTTTAATACAGGCAAAATGAGAGCATTCTATTGGCTGAGGGAACACTATTACCGCAACAATATGGTTTGTAGCCATCGGCCTTGGTGGTCTAATGGATAACAGCTGAGAAACTGAATTATTTATATACTGAACTGATTATTTATAGGACCTAGAGGAGGGGGAGGGCTACTGGGCAGCTTATAACAAAAGGAGGGGGTCCAGGGGTCCCTCCCTTGAAGATTTAATATGCTTAAAGCCGTTTGGTGACTATGGAAAGGTATTCTTGATGTCTAGAACTGTATCCCAAAATTTCCTTTACGTTTTTAGGACAAAATATATGTCTGAATTTAATATTCCAGGGTCCAATTGGGGGGGGGGGGGGCTATTCTTTAGAACCGCCACTGCAGTTGCATGATGAATCCTCTTTGTTGTATTTTATTATTTTCACCCTTAGTTTCTCTTTCATTTAATCGGCCGCTTTAAAAAAACTTAGTGGATTTTACTGTCATATCAGGACGATTCAGGTTTATTGTACATTCAAAAGTAATCCAGCCTGTTGACTCACCACTTTACTATGTGCTTTTGCTATGTGCTTGCTGGCATCAAAATCCTTCTCTAGATTGGCATATTACATTTGTACATATGGTTCCTACGTTTCCCGGCCTCCCCGTGGCGGAACTGGATGTGTCATACAATTTATGGCTAACTGGCAGGGAAACAAATATTACTTTATACTTTTTAATTAATATATGTGAATGTTTACTACAATTTATTGTTCTATACAAAAAATTTTAATATACAAAACTATATTTTTCTTCTATAGCATCGTAATTCCCCTTCTTTTTACTAATTTCCTTGCACAAAAGACTCAATCTGCTAACGTTACTTACTAACTACCCTACTGCTAATTATCTACTACCCTGCCCCCAGCGAGCCAAAGGCGAGTATATATATACATATATATGTATATGAATTTGAACGGATGGTGTTTTTGGCCTCTAGGGACCTCAAAACGAAAAAGTAAATCAGTCCCGGGTCCAGGTCTTACCATGAGTACTGCAGTAATAGCTTATATTATTGGGGAAATTCGCTAAAACTAAGTTCCCTTTAGCCTCGTTCACACGGGGAAAGTTTACACGCTACTCGCCGGCCTGTAAGAAGCCGGCGAGTTGGCGAGTGTGCTTGTATTCGTTCACACGGAGCTTGTCCACTCGCCAACTCGCAGACGTGTAGAAAGACGCCGGCGAGTCGGCGAGTGCGCTTGTAGTCGTTCACACGATGCTTTTTCCACACGCTCAGTAGCTGGCTTGAACCAAATCCTCCAACATCTTTGAGTAACAAGCGCACAAGCACAAGCAACTGTGTTCACACTGGGCTACTTTACACGCCTACTCGCTCAAAAGTTGGCGTGTAAAGTAGCGGCAGCGTCAACTTTTTCCATAGCTTTTTTACAAGCAGCTTTTGAGCGAGTACGTCGTTCACACTGAGCTATTTTACTAGCTGCGTGTAAAAAAGCCGGGCGTGTAGCTTGTAACTCATTTTATGAAACAACGACTAGTTTCAACAATTATACCATAGTCATGTTAATACTAAGGTTTTTATATCTAACACTACATTTTACTAACACCCAGATAATTTACTGAACACAATGAACATCAACAAATCCAATCCAATTTATGAAAAAAATTATAGCCTTTCTTTTTTCCAAAATCAAACGGGGTGAAGCCCCTGGGTAACAACTTGTAAATACAGTTGGCTCTCGATAATCCGACAGTTACGGGACCGGGGGGGTGTCGGATTACCAAAAACGTCGGATTACCAACGGTTAGCTTTATTTCACTGAATTTAACTGCATACGTTAAGAAAAACCAGTTTTTAATACATATCACGTGCTATTTTACTGTTATGGGTATAAAATAATCAATTTAGGCATTAAATATTACAAAAAAGAAAGATTTATTGCATATAAAAATACAAAAAACAGAACAGTATACAGTAAATCAAAACTAAAATACAATGTAGTGCTCCGTTTTTTCTAAATACAGTACAATACTGTACAGTAATTACTGTACTGTAACTATGGTGTAGGCCTACACATTTACGGGTTGAAAAAATCTGTGATAGTCTTTTGTTTCTTTTTACGCAAACAGTCTGTCATTGTATTTTCTTGAATGTGTCTCAACATTAACACGTTGTTCAAATCAAGTCCACGCTCTTCACACCAGCGAATCAAAGTGTTTGCAGCCAACATAGCTTCGTCATAGCTGATCGTGTATTTTGCCTCCACGGCCTCCTCAATTGTGTCGTCTTGTTCATTAGATGTGACTTCCTGTATTATATCTTCATCTGTTAGGTCAGCACACAGGTTGTCGTCTAATACCCATCTTCTTAGGTCTTCTGAAGATTCTTGTGAAACGTTAATATCATCGCAAAGTGTTAGTGTATCCTCCACAACTCCGTTGTCATCTTGACCTTTGTCATTTCCATCGTCTTTCTTTTGGAGGAGTGGGTTTTCTGGCCAAACATTTTTCCATGACTTAATTAGAGTTTCAGGTTTGACTTGTTGCCATGCAAATGCTGCATTTAAAATGGCATCCTTGATGTAACATTTTTTCAAAAGTGATGTGATGTCTGCGTCAGGTTGGCAGACGATATCCATAAGTAGGCGATTCTTATAATGTGCCTTCATTGTCTTGATAACATTTTGATCCATGGGTTGAATCAGAGCAGTTGTATTTTTTGGCAAATACATGGCCTCTATGTAACCACCAGTTGTCTTCACTTTCAATCCCTCCATGTCCGGATGTCCGGGAGCATTATCTAACAGTAAAAGAGCCTTTATAGGCAGACTTTTTTACTCTTTAAGTGTTGTTTTACCTCTGGGACAAAATGGTTGAAAAACCAGTCATTGAAAACGTCTTGAGTTACCCAGGCTCGGCTTTGATTCATATAAACAACTGGAAGGGAATCCATATTGATGTTCTTAAATGCCCAGGGGTTCTTACTTTTACCCACAGCTAGCAGTTTTAACATATGATTCCCAGCGCCATTCAAACACACCATTAATGTAATTCTTTCTTTTTGAAGTTTTCTTCCAGAAACCTTTTTTTCATCCCCTGTTACAAATGTTTTTGTTGGAAGTTGCCGCCAATTTAGGCCGGTTTCCTCGGCATTGCAAACTTGTTCAGGCGTAAGGCCTAGTTCAGTGATTTTAGCTTGAAGGGTCTCAATAAAGTTAGAAATTTCTGTCTCATCGGCAGATAGTTTCTCTCCACTCATCTGTAAGAAACAAATACCGTGTCGCTTTTTGAAATTTTCAAACCAGCCATCGCTGGCACGAAAATCATCTTTTTTGTTGATATCACGATAAAAAAACCGTGCTTTCTCTTTTAAAATATCCCCAGAAATCGGGGCATGTCTGTTTCTTTGCTGTTTAAACCGCGCATAAAGAGCTTCCTCAACTTGGGGATATTTGCTCATTTTAAGTGTTTTTCTCTTAGAATCGTCTTCAACACATTTTATAAAATGTTCTATTTTTTCTCTATTTTTCACAATGTCATAAACGGTAGGTCGCCCGATGTCATAAACCTTAGAAATAGCCGTGGGAGTTTCACCACGGTCATACCTCTTAATAATTTCCCATTTTTCGGGAAGAGTTAATGTTTTATGCTTACGTTTATTGGTTTCACTTGTGCTTGCCATCACACAACACTTAACAAAACTCTAACACTAAAACACTGAAGGTAAACTGTCACTTGATCACCAAAAGTACAGTACGTATGCACGAGTCACTTCGCTACTGAACACTGCAACCAGCTACCGGAAACACGTGAGACGCCTAGACCGATGTCAGTCTAGACCTATGACCCCGATGACTCATGTACAGCTGTACTGTAGTTTGCAGCAGCGTCGGACTACCAAGCGTGTCGGACTGTTAAGTGTCGGACTATCGAGAGCCAACTGTAGTATAAAAACCATTTAAAACAGAAGAAATCTAAAGCCATCAAAACCTATGAAATCATATGATTTTATTTATTTATTTAGATAAAATATTTATTGTATTTGTTAGATAAAAACAACATGACTATGGCATTATTGTCGAAACTAGTCGTTGTTTAATAAAATGAGTTTCAAAAAGGGTACTTAGTTTTTAATAATGCATTTGTATATGTATATATATATAATACATATATAATATATATATATGAATTTGAACGGATGGTGTTTTTGGCCTCTGGGCACCTCAAAACAAAAAAGTAAATCGGTCTCGGATCCAGGTCTTACCATGAGACCTAGACGGTAATAGCTTATTCCCTATAGCCTATAGGAAATTCGCTAACATACAGATAATACAACAAGGTGATGTTTTAGGTACAGTTGGTGGATCTGATTGAGTGCCAGTTACAGAAAGCTCTGAGCAAGCCAACTTTACAATCAAATTATGACAACGATGAAATAGAAACAACATATGAGGACAATAGGAATAAACTGTTAAAGCAATTTGGGTCAAAAAGAGCCAATAGAGCATCTGACATTGGATCTAAGATGCGAATAAATTCTGAAATGATGACTACTCAGATAAAACATACAGCAGCAGGTAACATAAATTTGAAACTAAAAATAAAACTTATTAGCTCTCACGTTTGCTGTTGTTTCACTAAATACCATGAATTTGATGCATTTTTGCATTAAAATATTGTGTCTATAAAATATGTACAGTAGGCTACAATTGTCTAAAATCACCAAACACCAATACAGGAATCCCACTAAACATTGATCTTTTAATTTCTTGATATCTTAATAGCTAAATCAGCATATGCTCAAACAGCCGGTCAATCTAATTCCTTCATTGTTAATAATGAGTAAGTTTTTGGTGGTTTGCCTCTTTACTGTTCACTGATTTACCAGATATTGAAGACTCCTTCTCTGGGATGGGCTTACCTTATACACTCTGTACTTATTACACTAAAATACCCCTGCCGCAGACTAAGCGAATTTCCGTTTACCTGGCTGCGATTTCCCTTAAAATTGTCAGTTTTATTTCCTTTTCTAAAATAACTTTAATTTTAATGAGTACGTAGGTTTGCTGCTACAGGGAAGGTAATGAGGAGTGTTTTTTTATTGAAATGTCGACAGCTTAGTATTAACACATTAAATTGGATCAAAATTCATCCATAAATAATCAAACTACAACTGTTTAATAATTCTCACAAAAAATAACTGGGAAATTTTAAATTTGTAGTGTTTTTGAATTTTCTCCATAACCGTTAGGCCCATATTCAAATTAAACAACTTAATGCTCACTTAAATGAAATTCATAAAAGAAAAGAAGAATTCAACAATAATCTGCAACGGGTTTTAGCCTTGGAAGAGGATCATATCTCTGACGAGACATTGTCTCAAGACCTGGATGAAATTGAAAGTTTATTTTCTCATATTGAGGCTATTATTGAGTTTTTAATGCCCCCTCCTAAACCTTCAAATTCTGCTATCTTAAGCGACTCTTCTTCCATTTCTCTTCTCCAAACTCCTGTTTCACAAGCAGTACGCCTACCAAAATTAGATTTACAAAAAATCCTCCGGTGACCTACTAACTTGGAAAAGTTTTATAAATTTGTTTGATACTGCAATACACCACAACGCGTCGCTTTCCAGTGCCATGAAATTTCAGTACCTCTTAAGTGTACTTAGCGGAGAACCCCTCGACTTAGTCAAGAGTTTGAATCTTACTGAAGCTAATTATTTGGTTGCATATAATCTCCTCCGTGATAGATATCACAATGAACACCGCTTACAGTCTTTGCACTTCAATCACATTTTGGACCTTCCTACCATTAATGCATTTACTATAATACCCCCGCCGCAGCAAACCTGCAGACTAAGCGAATTTCCATTTGCCTGATTGGATTTACACTAAAATATCTACTTAAAAATATAACATTTATTTCCTATTTAATGCATTACCAACAGACATACACACAAAAATACAGAACTTAATTAGGGGCTTTGCTACGCTTTAAGCATAACAAAGTAGGCCTACATATAAAATTAGTATTTGAAATCTTTGTTAATGTTATAAAATTTTATCATAACAATTTATATTTGCTTGGACCGAAGATGACCCGAAATGCTGTCGAAATTCTATATGAATCGGCTTGCTATATGAAATGAAGTACTATAGACGATTTAGATTGGTAATTTATAATAAAAATTACCAAAATAAGGCCACAAACTAATTTTGTTCATATCTAGTACTGTACTATAGGTCAGCCGTTTAGAAAACGACCTGCGCGAAATTTTTAGCGCATGTAGGGGAGGTAACGGAGAGGGAGGGTACGTTCCCCCTCTCCACCAATGGCCTTTTTCACAAGGTGTGTGGATAGTGACGTCACGTGCAAGCTGAACGTGTTTTATTTAACCAAATCATATGTTTTCTTGTAATTTCCCAAAGACTTTCGAATGACAATCATTACGAGTTAGCATTGAATATACAACACTATTAAGCGTTTTATATCCAATATAGTGTTGTATTCAATATTGAATATAGTCATAGTGTTATACAGTACAGGGTGCGGCAAAAAACCGAACCATTTTCTGCAGAGCACTGTTCAGCGACAGTTTGTCTGAAAGTGGTGTGAGTATGCTCGTTGGAAAGCCTACACAATGCCATTTTTTCTAGTCATAGAGCAGTGGTCGCCTGAGCTACGTGCGGTTGTTAGGGAGTCGTTTTTAAAAAGTATTGAATTCATTCATTGCAACTCAGCAGCATAAGCAGTTTCGTGCATTCTTTCAATTAAGGCGACATGGAGATGTTCCGTTGCGTATAACAATAATGCGGTGTGTTACTAACTTTAGAACAACGGCTTCTGCGTTGAAAAGGAAGCTGAAAGGCCGACCAAAGTCAGATCGGATGCCAGACAACGAACATTCGACAGAGTTCGTACTGCTGTGGAAAACAGTCCTCGCAGGCCCACCCGAAAACAAGCGGCTTGCCGAACAAGAACATGTCTGACTGCTCAGTTACACGAATTTTGAGGTTAATTTTCATCCCTACAGATTAGTTAGAATAATTATCTGTTTAATGGTGTTTATCCATACAGATAATCACGACGGAACCTCTCCATGCAGAATTAATAAATAAAAGCACGGAACTGCCACTGAGTTGCAACATAGACTAAGCAAAACAAGTAGACTCCTCATCCCATTGTAAATATTGTAGCTTTGTTTTCGTGTCTAGTTCATGTACGTCCACACTGATCGCTGGGGTAGACAACATTGTGTTTCTATTATTTTAGGGTTATTTTCATGATTTGTGCTTTACTATATGGTAATATAACCAGTGTTGGGAAGTAGCGCGCTACAAGTAGCGACGCTACAGTAGCGCGCTACTTTTTTTGTAGCGTTAGCTGTAGCTACGCTACTTTTAAGATTTTGTAGCTTTAGCTGTAGCTAGCTACATTTTTAAAGTAGTTGTAGCGGATTTTTAGCTACTTTTCTCGCTACATTAACATTTGTTTGAGATAGTGATTTTTATCATAACCTCAACCTTGCGTGAAACAACCTCTTTCAAACTGAGATTTTCAAAAAAATTCCCTTTCTTGACTTCAAACAGCTAGTTGCAGCCATTTCATTCCCTATTGCAACGTTGTGTGGACATAGAGGCCATTAAATGAGTGTTATCCACATTTTTGGCTCTCATTTCCTTAATTTACTACTCTATGATTACTGTCAGATAAAATAAAATCGCTAGATGCAGACGACGTTTAAACGGTACCTGTGACAAGAGAAGCTATTGAATTGAATGCTTGCAAGTGATTGACAGGACAGGGGAATTAGTAATCAATTTAGTTTCTTTATTATATCGATAATGCTTCAACTTGGGGTTTAATGGAAACCAACACACCTTGAAATAATGAGAAAGCTGGTCTATCAACCTTTGCTTCAGCTGTTGATTGTGGTTTATCATCACAAGCCCTTCCTTGTTTAGATTACGAAGATTTTTCAAAGGTTTACTAAATTAGCAAAGAGGAAATTACCTTATGAGATATAAGATATGCCTAGACTACATGATAATTGTAATGAAAAAATCTCCGTATAACATGAAACTTACATTGAAAAAATAGCATAGTTTGCTCCTGCTAACAGCTCTTGTATAGGACTGAGGCTATGGTTTAAGACGAATACCAAGTTCAATTATTATGAATATATCTTGAAAAGATCTTGAAAAGATAAGCCAACTTGTTACATAGCCAAGTAGGCCTACATGTTATTTTTACTTTACAAATTTCATCATGTTTAAATTAAAAGCCGATTTCAGGATAAGTTGCTGAATACTGTTTTCTCTACCAACTAGGTTGAAGCACAATTTGCCCTATGCATAATGACAATAAAGGACGATTTCTTGACATTGAAAAGTGTTATTCGTAGAATAAGTAATTTATCACTTTAAAATCTATAGCAATGTTGTTTTTAACATTAAAAGTAAAGAAAGGCAATAAACTCCAATTTCAGTAGGCTAGGCTCTGTAACACAAAAAGTATTTTTAAATAATCTTTTTGCAGTTTTATTGGTCTTAATTGTTGATATAAAACATCTTTAAATGAATCTATATTAAATTAATAAAATTAGCTTTTAAAATATAGTTTGGTTGTATGTCCTTTGAACTTAATGAAAATTACATTTTAAGATGCTTAAAAATAATGCAATATTTAAAAATAATTACTAAATATGATGGGACACCCAACTATTTGGTTCTGTTCTTGTAATGTTAGGTTTATAATGCCAACAAATTAAATACAATCGAGGAATAATTTGTTTTCCAAGTAATGTTAGATACAATACTGACTTTTTTTAATGTTTGTTCAATTAAAATGTAGTTGCAATTAATTTTACATTTACCTAATGTGCGTGGAATAAAAATTAACGTCTTTGGAAAAGTAGCTAAAATTGTAGCTGTAGCTACATTTCATTGTAGTTGTAGTTGTAGCTAGCTACTTTTTCGGAACTGTAGCTGTAGCTGTAGCTAAGCTACTTTTTTGGAAATGTAGCAGTAGTTGTAGCTAGCTACATTTTAAAAGTAGCTTCCCCAACACTGAATATAACTAGAAGACCAGTTATTGTTTATGATTAAATCGTTTTATTTGGTTAAATGAGGTAACAAATTACTGAGGTTTAAATTACTGAAATAACAAGAAACAAAATGTAAACAAAACATAACCTCTACAGTTGGACGTACAGAACTAACAATAAAATACCCCCGCCACGGCAAGCCTGCAGACTTAGCGAATTTCCATTTGCCCGATTGAACTTACACTAAAATGTCTCCTTAACAATATCACATTTATTCCCTATTTAAATAGAATTAGTTTAACGAGTAGGTTTGCTGAAACAAGGAAGGGTAAAAAATTGTGTTTTTTATGTAAAATGTTAAAAGGTACTGTAGTTTAGTAAGAAATTAATGTTTTTTTCCAAATTTGATCAAAATTAGTTCATAAACAAGTAAACTACAACAGTTGATTTATTCTCAATAAGAATAACATGTGAATTTTAAAATTACAACTTTATAAAATTTTTCTCGTAACTATTAGGCGCATAATAACGCTTCAATATACTAAATTATTTGTTTTTTAAGCTCTACAGAATGGTTTAGAAAGAAATTGTGAAATTTTGCGTTTTTAGGGTCAAAAATGGGAAAACCCTATTTTTACCCCATAAAACAGCCCATAAACGGACAATCATCACGAATCTCGCCGCGATTAAGATATAGCCGCAATCACAAAGAGTCATGGAAGCTGAGATAATCGCAGGAGATTATCGCGGATGTTGCCACGATTGTGTAAGACGCAAATAACGCGACTGCAATTAGCCTATAATGAATGGTGTTGCCACCATCGCAAGTAACGATCACACATATTAGTGACGGCCTTTTAGTGAATTTCCTATATAGGGTATAAGCTATTACCGTAGTACTCATGGTAATACCTCTGGACCCGGGATGGCAAGGCGTATAAAAGAAGGTGTGTGCACGCACATCCCCCACTCCTCCAATCAGCCAATCAAGTATTTACTGTTTTGCTGTTTTTCGGTTAAATAGTAGTGTTATATTGTATAACACTACTACAGTATATTCATTCAGTGTTTAATACAACGCTATTTTGGATATATAAAACTAAATAGTAGTGTTATATATTCAATGCTGATTCCTAATGAAAGTCATTCAAAAGTCTTTGGAAAATTATAAGAAAACATATGATTTGGTCAAATAAAATGTAAAATAAAATAAAGGGTGGTGGTGGTGTGGCAGTGGAGTGGGGGAAGAGCCATATTCTGTCTCACTCCCACAGCTCGGTATCTCTCTCTCGCACCAATGCTACGAGGAGGACGCTTTCTAAGCGGCAGACCTATAGCTGTTGTACCCGTGCTTTGCAACGGGAAGAGGACACAAAATAGAAACATTTTAATCTTTACATCTGTTGCATATAATAGTTACACATCCGCCAACGCTTTTAGAAACAAAATTCAACTTTTATAGCCTTAATAGAAACGTTTAAGTTATATGACTTTTAAATCTGGTAAGTAGTGGATACCACCATTTTGGTTTTGATTAATTTTAAATCTTGTGTAGGCTGATATGAGAAAAACTTACCAAATCTTCGATTAAAACATTGACATACATAATTTACCTTCATCTTGCATATCTTTAAATTTATTATTGACATTTTAAATTTCAATTTTGAAGTTGCAAAATTTCACTCACAATAAATCATTAGAAAAACTAAGTCAGCTGTTATAAACTTTAGAAATATTGCTGTGCCTTATCAATAGTTTTTTGAAATATTAAAGAAACTATATCTATAGGTACTATACAAAATGTTAAACAAATAATTTAGCATTAAAGACAGCAGACAAAACTAATAGTCCAGTAAATATGTCAACAAAATAGGGGGTTACTGTGCAAAAGGTCGGGTAGTTCATTTTTTTTATATGTTGTTAGTGTTGGGTCTACAACATAAAATCCAAGTTATCCATTTTGAGATACTACCGCACACCGCGGGGTGCGCCACTTGTTACCGTAAATAACGGTCAAAATACAGACCTACCATCAAAATAAATAAATTTTCCAAAGATGTATAAAAATTGTGGTTTTTTTTCAATATTTCCACAATATAGGTGTTTGAAGCAAATGCCGTATTGATTTAGAGAGTATGCCAGTTAATTTGCTATTAATAGAAAATAAATGAAATTATCATGGTGGAAGGAAAAGACATAGGTGTGCTACTCCCGTCATATTCTGACGTCACTCGAATTGCAAACAAAAGATCACCTGATTGTAGAACTGTCAAAATTAGTATGTATTTGTTTTCATTTGATTGTTATTGTTTTTTTTTTTTTAAAAACACACATTATAAAAACAATAACAACCAAATCAAAACAAATACATGTACTAATTTGACAGTTACAATCAGGTGATCTTCTGTTTGCAATCCGAGTGACGTCAGAATATGACGGGCACACCTATGTTTTTTCCTTCCACCATGTGAAATTATGAATAAAAATACCCCCACCTCAGCAAACCTGCAGCCTAAGCGAATTTCCATTTGCTTGATTTGATTTTTACAAACCTATTTAAATAATATTAGGTTTAACTGGTACCTAGGTTTGCTGCTACAGGGAGGGTAATTTAGTATATCTTTTAATAAAATAATAATAGTATGATAAGAAACAAATAAATTTACGCAATTTTATAAAAATGTATCTATAATAAGGAAAAAACCATAGTTAAAAATATTCTCCATTAGAATATCTTGGGGATTTTTAATTTTCATTTTTTTTTCCGTAACCAATAACTGTAAAAAACATTTTTTTATGTACTAAATTATTTGTTTTAAGCTCTACAAAATGGTTTAATGATACAATTGTAAAATTGTATGTTTTGAGGGTTAAAAATGAAAAAAAAACTATTCTTCCAAATATTTATAAAGCAACCGTTCCCATGGCCTTATCATACCGATCATGATTCGTGAACTCGTTTTAATAAATAAATTTACCTTTACGTTTGTACCAAATTCCACTAAATCGGATGATTTCTGCTAGAGTTATTATCGTGCTAACGGACATAAATACAGGGTCTCCAGAAAAACTCACCTAGTTTGAAAATTTATTTATTTATTGTACTAAATACAAATTACAACAACTGATATCATAGAAGTGGCTATGCTGATACATTATATGAAATATAATAAAATAAAAGTTTATTTAACACTATCACACCTCAATATGCGAACCATTTGTAGCCCTGCAGACATGCAAGCTATTTTTACAAATTTTTATCATTAATATTTTATTATTTGTATTATAATTTATTACCAAAACTACGCTCAAGGTCAAATAGGTGTACGCAACTTATTTCCAACGTACGAAACTAAAACTTTGAAGTATACTCTACACAGCACGAAAGGATTATTACTCATCCATTTGAACAAATAGTATCGTGGGGTATTTTTAAAACTAGGGAGTCTTTTTCGGACACCCGGTATATATACATATATATTTTTATATATACTGGAATTTATACCAGTATATATTTAATATTACCTCTAGGAATATCAAAATGAAAAAGTAAATCGGTCCCGGGTCTAGGTCTTACCATGAGACCTACGGTAATAGCGTATTCCCTATAAGGGAAATTTGCTAATAATCAGCACATCATTTATGTTGAATGGTGTGTATTGAGGAAACCACTATATAATCTTTTCATCAATTTCGTTGTCTCGAGCAATACGAGAATGGCGCACGTCAACATGTTGCTCACTAGTCACTGACGTCATTGTTTATAATACTTCTCAACTTCCTACAGATTTGATGAGGACGGATCATCCCAAGCGCCCATCGAGTTACAGCATTTTGTCTGTTATCCCCCGTCCTCGAGTCAATCCACCAGAGCTTTTCATTGTCTTTATGAGGGCCTGTTCGATGGCCTAATCAGACCAGAACTTGTCTGTACGTCTTGTAGTGAAATTTCCGTTCTTTGTGAATTTTTTGTGTTCTTCTATATCAATCCTGTATTTCAATTCATATTCAGCATGTCCTGTATAGATGGGCGCACTTGGCATGGAAAAATTACCCACTGAATGGAAGATTTGGAAGATGTAGAGTGATTGTAATTGGAAGATCTCATTTGCCTGATCTTTCAACCTCAATAAACTGTTAACTATAATAAACTGTTTTTTTTTGTTTTCATGTGAAAGTACTGTACCCAAAGCTAAGCTTAAATGTTTATGTATAAACTTTTGACAGCTTTGGGAAGAGTAGTTTTGCTGTTGAAGGTATATTTTGAAGGTCTGTTTTTCGGCATGTAAACCTACATTTATTAAAACGAGTTCGTGAAGCATGATCAGGCCATGGGAACGGTTCCTTTATGGGGTTTTTTTTAAGAACAGTTTTTTTTTTATTTTTGACCCTCAAAAGATACAATTTTACAATTTATCTTTAAACAATTTTGTAGAGCTGAAAAACAAATAATTTAGTACATAAAAATGTGTTTTACAGTTATTGGTTACGGAGAAAATTAAAACAATGCAAATTAAAAATCCCCATGTTATTCTAATAGAGAAGATTTTTTATTATTGTTTTTTCCTTATTTATAGATACATTTTTATAAAATTGAGTAAATTTATTTGTTTCTTATCATACTATTATTATTTTATACTATATTACCCTCCCTGTAGCAGCAAACCTAGGTACAAGTTAAACCTAATGTTATTTAATAGGTTTGTGAAAATCAAATCAAGCAAATATAAAATTCGCTTAGTCTGCAGGTTTGCTGAGGTGGGGGTATTTTTATTCATAATTTCACATGGTGGAAGGAAAAAAATAAATGAAAGTATGAATCTTTCATTTATTTTCTATTAATAGCAAATAAACTGGCATACTCTTTAAATCAATATGGTGTTTGTTTCAAACAACTACATTGTGGAAATATAGAAAAAAACATAATTTTTATACATCTTTGGAAAATTCATTTATTTTGAAAGTCTATATTTTGACCGTTATTTATGCTACGTACTTGCTGTTGGGCTTAAACTGTCACAAATTTATCCTCGTTTAGTAATTATATAAAGGAATACTTTCAGTAAAATCAACTGTTCGCGAGATAGAGTGAAAACCCACAGGAATGGTCAGATTTTTGCTTTTTCGTTAACAAGTGGCGCGCCCCGCAGCACGCGGTAGTATTTCGAGATGGATAACTTGGATATTACGTTGTGGGCCCAACACTAACAACATATCCAAAAATCAGAACTACCCGACCTTTTGCATACCACAATGTTTAATTTTACTGGAATATAATATGATTATCAAAGCATCAAGGACTAAAAAATGTAATAGCAAATACAGTACAGTAGAACCTCTTTAATCCAAACTAATTTGGACCAGGGGTAGTTGGGACTAGCTAAAACATGGCTAAAATTGATCGAAATTATTTTGGGAAAAATGAAAACATGTTCTATAAATTAATATACAGCGTTTATTTAATACAGTAGTAAACATGGTGAATAAACAGTACTGTACATTAAATACAGTATACAATAAAGAACTGCTGTACTGTGTATAGAGTACAGCAATGAGGGGTTCAAATTAGTGGACGTTCGGATTACGGGGGTGCGGATTAAAGAGGTTCTACTGTTTATGTTTCATTGCATCTCTGATTCTACTAAAAAACTGAAAAATATCAACAAACAACTTAATATACAAACTCGTTATTTTAATCAGTTCCATCGTCCATTGCCTTTACATTTTCACACTTACCATTAAGTAAACATAGTAACAGATATTTCATTGATTTTAGAAACAAAAGAACACTGTGTACAGCTCGTGACATCTAAGCTGGCACTTGGCCTATCGCTACTAGAACCTATTTAAAAAACATTATGTCCCGTCATGCGGGTTGCATCAACTGTCCTCGGGACCCATATGAGGGCGCTCAAGTACAATGCAAGGGGAGTCAACCCCGTGAGGCAGCGGAAATGTTTGCAGTCCGGTCTTTTCCCTACCTCCACCCTCCTCCCGCCGACACTGCCCGCGCTAGGCCAAGTGCCAGCTTAGGTGTCACGAGCTGTACTGCTTAGTTTTATGATATTTTCCTGGGTTTAATTTAATCAGTGGTGTGGCAAAACACAAATAATAAATGTATCAAATAAAGTAAATGTGAACTGAAAGCTATGTTAAGTTAAGATAAAATAAGAGTATTTTGTATTAGCATTTGATACTTAAATATAGTTACATATATACAACAGATTCTAGAAAACAAAAATCGACGTACAAATTTAGTTATTGATGATATTCTTTAGTTTAATTTTTTTTTATTTAATTTTTTTTTTATTTACTTTACAATCTGTTCTATTATATATTGAACAATAAGTAAATACTACGTAATACGAAAAATTGACTTTGGAACATTAAAAATAGCTGTTAAGCACTCTCAACAACAAATTTTACAATAAAAACACTTTACAAAAATCTGTAGGGTAGGTCGAGAATTGATGGCCTCTTAAGTCTGTAAATTGTATCCATGTTGTTTAATAAGTTAAGAGCTAAATGATTTTGATGAGATTCCAATTTCGTAATATATCGTTCACTTATGGTCATGATTTCGTCCTTAACTGTAGGCATCTTAAGGTCTTGATGTAGTGTCCTATTGCTGACATACCATGGTGCATTTGTTATCTTCCTCAGCATTGTCGATTGGTATCTTTGGAGAATTTCTATATTAGAAGTACTCGCTGAGTCCCATAGTTGCACTCCATATGTCCAGATTGGTTTCAATATAGTTTTATATAGCAATAATTTATTTTCTAGACTAAGTTTTGATTTTCTTCCGATGAGCCAATTTAACTGATTAGATTTTAAATTTAGTTGTTGCCTTTAGTTTAATTTAAGCATAGGTTTAGCAAAACACAATAACTTAATTTACCTATATATAAATTCAAATTTATTTAAAAAATTGAAATCTTACTACACATTGTAGTCTGCTGTAGAACAAAGAATAATATTACATTAAATTTTGCAAGTTTGATTAAACCTAATTATGATAGTTGTTATATAGGTGGTTTCTTATAATATTAATAGAAAATTTTATGGCTGTTAAAGATATTAAATATAGCACTTGATTTTCCAACTTGAATTTCTTCCAAAATTTCTCAACTTGTTGAGGAATTGTTCCTCTTGATCCAATGAGTAGTCCATATACTTCGAATTTTGATATTTTATATTTCTCTGAATAATATGGGATAGTTTTCTTGTAAATATTTACTTTTTCTTCATGGACTTCCTGTGGCTGATTTTCATTTGTCTCAAGACGAACTGTTGGGTCTATAATGAGACCGAAATCTTTCTCCTTGTCTATAACAATGATGTCACTCCGCCTCACAGAGCCCTCTTCTTCTATAGCCGTGACCTCTTCATAGACCTCGTAACTTTTCTTTCTGAATTGATCAGCTATGATTTTTCTGATGGTATGGTGGCGGGTATTTCGTAGAAGACTACTAAATGGGCACTTTCCAAGGACGTGGGCAAGAGTTTCAAGAGTAAATTTCTCAGATACAGGACAATGCCTGCACTGGTTCCCGTCCCTGGATCTCCCATGAAGACTTCTAAGAGGAATAACGTCTCCGACCATTTTCAAGTATTGTTTGAACTCAGCTTCTGTGAGGCCACAACCTCTAGCCAAATTTTTATTGATCTTGTTACATTCTTTGAAAAGAACCACTCCATATAAAATACATATAAAAAACAATGTGATATGCTAGTTATGTTAAGTTAATCGAACACATGTTAAGCAGTTAGAATTGATTTAAAGTAGCCTCCAAATTCATATAAAAAACCTATACTTTGTAATTTTAATACTGTTTCCATAAAAAAAAACATATCAATAACATTATTTTCATAACTTAGACGCTTTAAAAAATCCAAAGCGGAGTTGATACAGCAATGGTTATAGAATCTTTTTTTTCTATAATCATTGACATAGTTTTAGAATAAATAATCCATGATAAAAGGTTAGATTAAAATAAACCTACCTCATAGTTATGGAAAATATTATATTTAATTTCTTTGCATCAGCTGTCTGAAATTGTGAAATATGCAGTTTAGCAGTTCTTCTTGTTTACATTTAAATGTCAAAGCAATTTTTTTTTCACAATTTTATTTACAATCTGTTCATTTTTAGAACATTTAGCAAATACAATAACAACTTTTAATAAAACGTTAGTTAATCTCTGTCCATTGACAGAGCTAACTTAAAAATATTTCAATGAAAAGATAAATATGTAAATAAACAAGGGAAAATTAAATTGTTCAAACAAAACGTGTGCTTAGATCCAAAACATTAATCCTTTTTAGTCTTTATATACTGGTACTGTTGTCCAAGAGGTTTAGAGCCAGGTGATTAGGGTGATTTTCAAGTTTCTTTAGATATTTTGCACTAAATTTGGTTATTTCCTCTTCAACCGTAGGAATTCCACTGTCCTTGTGAAGGATATTGTTATTAACATACCACGGGGCTTGAAGAATGAACCTTAAAACTTTTGACTGAAATCGTTGGATGATGTTTATGTTCGACATACTGGATGTTCCCCACAGTTGGATTCCATAAGTCCAAATTGGCTTCAGGATTACTTTGTATAGTAATAATTTGTTTGCAAATGTCAAAGCAAATGTAAACAAACATTGTTAGTGTTCTCATCACAGCCATGGAGACCAATCAATATTTACTTTTAAAATGTTCATCTCAGAACTTTTAACCCTCCGAGTGTTATGTGTCGTAAAAGCGACTCATAAAACATCCGCTGTAGTGTTATGTGTCGCTTTTGCGACTCACAAACACTGTTTACGGCGACGGCTCTGGGACTGACTGAATCGGATTGAACTGGATCGAGTTATGTATAGTTTTTTTCAGCAGATTCAGAGCTTTCTCCTGATGTATGTTTCTATACGCTTTTCATTTTAGTTCCGAAAATATTGTAGCAGACAGCTGACGTGCGTATTTGTAAACAGATTGGTTAACCTCGCACCGATGACTGATGTGTTTTATTACGTTTATCATTGTTTTAGTGTTAAAAATCAAAAGTAGTGATATACAAGGTGCATTATAAGAAGATTTAAGTGATTTTGAAGGCCTGGTTGATGATCCTGAAGAAGTAGGTAGTGATATTGAAGTAAATTATCAGCCAGATTCCTAGCTATGGTTAGGCTATGCATTCTTAGCTCAACGCTATGTACCGAAATCTGTTTTTTGCCCGTAACTTATTTATTTGCAAACCACTTCCTTATATTATTATATTTTTGGAATCCTCATAAAATTCTTAATAGTGGCAACAAGTGGCTATTTTAAAATATTGGTAGACCTATAAATTATAACAATTTATTGAGCGCAAATATAAATTTTTTTCATTTATTTTATAATTCTTGTGAAATGTTAACCCCACAAAAATTGTTGAACATTTTTTTTTTAATGTTTTAAATGTTACATTGAAGCCCATAATTTTCCAAACAAAATTATATATAAAACAGTATACTTTACATTGTTTTTAAGTTTCTAAGATACATTTTAATAAAACCCTGCGATTGCGCAATAAATGGGCGAACATTAAGACCAAAATTAGAGACACTTGGAGGGTTAAAGCCATCGAAATGTGAATAGTCCTATAATGGTCCTTGGTATGGTAGCTATATTTTTGTAAAATTTAAGCCCAGTTGGTTCATTAGTTTTTGCACCTATTAGTAATACACATACAGACAGACACCATTAGATTTTTATATAATAGTATAGAAGTATAGATATAGATTGTAATTGTGGATATCCTGTTGTCGCTCTAATTTTGATTCATTATTTTTTACATAAAGAATTGTTTTATAGATATATAAACACGGAACTGTTAAAATTTCCAAATCTTTGAAATATTTTCTTAAAGAATTTTTGCTAGAGGTTCTTTCTAAATTTAGGATGTGTCTGATAGCTTCCATTTGTAATAATAAAATTCTTTTTAAATTTTGATTACTCGTACCCCCATAAATTTCAATGCCATAAGATATATGGGAGTGAATGTGGGCATAGTAAACTGTTTTAAGGGTTTGTACATTGCAAAAATGTTGAAGTCTATTAATTATAAAGATTCCAGAACTTATTTCCTTACAAACATGATCAACATGTTTGGAATTGTTTTTTGAATTTTTACAAGAATATTTAACCAAAGGGTAATTTTGTTCTTTTTTAGTAAAAGATTTTTATCATTGAGGAAAGTGTTTACAATTGAAATGGCATTTTCTATTTTGGATTCTATACTGTTTGTATTTCTGTCATGTATTGACATACTGATGTCGTCTGCATATAAACATAGTTTGGTATTCTGAATTTTATTAGTTAGGTGTTCCTGCATACCTCCCAGATAACATAAGAATAGGAACGGTCCAAGAACCGATCCTTGAGGAACCAAATATTGTACCTACCTTAACTTAGATTTTATATTGTACAAATTTTGCTCCTCAACAAATCCAACACTGACATACTGTTGCCTTTCTTCAAAATAAGACCTTATCCAGTTCAGTTCTTTACCATAAATACCTTAATTTTTAAGCTTATTTAAAGGTAGGATGGTGAACACTGAGGCTTTAGACATGTCTAAAAAAGCACCAATAATACAAGTCAAATGTTCAACTTTCTGGACTTGGCCAAAATGCTGCTAAGAGTAACGGGCAAACTTACCTCAATCTTGAAACTCTTTCTGGATTTCTCATATCTCCGCAACATCCAATGCTCATTTTAGACTGTCGACTTGCCTCGTGTTCAGTCTCTCCGGAAGTGTTATTGCTCACTAAACGTTTTTGTCCAGCTGATCCAACATTTCACCTGCCAGGACACATTGATATCGTGCTAGGTTGCTCTCTCTTCCCAAAGTTACTAACTCATGAACATTACTCTCTTGGCCAACATATACCCCACGTAATAGGAACTCATTTTGGATACATCGTGATGGGTTCTGCACCCTGTGAAATACCAACAAACTCCACACCGCAATCTACAATTAAACTTCATCAGTCACACCGTCTCCCTCCATTCATCCAATGATGTTGACCTTCATTCCTCACTTCAGCGATTCTGCACTCAGGAAGAACTTCCAAATTGTCAAAAGAAAACTGAAGAAGAAGAACTTTGTGACGCGAACTTCCAGTCTACGCACACAAGAGACTCTGAAGGACGATTCATCGTTCATCTTCCCTTCAAGGAAGCTGACCCCCCTCTTGGAGCGTCTCAATTTCTTACCGAACGCAGATTCCACTCTCTGGAGCAAAAATTCGCTGTCCAACCCCGCTTCTCTCAGCTTTACCACGACTTCATAGAGGATTACATTTCTCTGGACCATATGACCATATGCTGAGATTCCCTTCTTCCCTCTTCACACTACTTTCTCCCTCACCATGGAGTTCTTAAAGAGAGTAGTAGTATAACCAAACTCCGAACAGTATTTGATGCTAGTGCAAAAACAAGCACAGGGGTTTCTCTCAATGACATTCTGCTTACTGGACGCAAGCTTCAATCCAATATTTGTGACATACTTATGCATTTTAGAAGACACAATATTGTTTTTCATGTGATATTCGTCAAATGTATCGACAGATCCAAATACATCCTGACGATAGAAAATTTCAACTCATCCATTGGTGTGAAACTTCCTCTCAACCTCTCTCTACTTACTAGCTGAACACCGTGACGTATGGTATGAATAGCTCTCCTTACCTGGCAATATAGACTCTTCACCAACTCGCTGACGACGAAGCTGACTACTTTCCCGAGGCAGCGCAAATACTAAGAACGCAGACCTACGTTGACGATATCACTGGTGCAGATACTGAGGAAACTGCCTTGAAACTTCAAGATCAACTGGTCAACTTGTTACAATGAGGAGCGCAGAACTACGTTGACGATATCACTGGTGCAAATACTGAGGAAACTGCCTTGAAACTTCAAGATCAACTGGTCAACCTGTTACAACGAGGAGGATTCGAATAACGTAAATGGGTCTGCAACTAAGATCGTCTTCTACAAGCTTTTTCCAAGGAACATCTTGAGTCTCCTGTCTTTCTCCGAGATTCTGAACAGCCACACTTCACAATACTTGGCCTACATTGGTATTCCCACTCTGACTGCTTCACTTACAACCTTAATCGACTCTGGATCTCAACTCACTCAAGCTCTGATCGTTCAATCCGTCTGGATTCTTTGTGCACGTAGCGTTGTTCGCTCACGTATATTCAAGTGCGTTACATGTTTCCAAAATAAACCACGCAACAACACCCTGCTAATGGGTGATCTACCCTTCTCTCCAATCACTCCTGCTTGACCATTTCTCTCTACAGGAATCGACTACCGTGGATTCTTTGTTAAAGCCCTTCATTGCTTTAAGGCGGGCAGTATGTTGAAGACTTTTTTCCCTTGAACTGTCTCTGTCATGTGTGTGTGCAGTTATTTGTCAAATGCTATTTTTATGTTTACTTTTTCATTACATTGTTTTTATTGCTCAAGTTAACATGGTTTCTTTTTAATAATTTTAACTAGTGTACCTGTTGCTCGAATTCGAGCAATTGCGAAGCATTACAGGCGACTCACGAAGATTATGGAAATACTCACGATCTACACAACAGTTAGATATAATCAAAATCTTTTGTAAATATCTTATCTTTTCTCAAAAAGCTGATCTTGTTTTTTAGTGTTTCTACAAATTTTTCCCTCTCATAGCCGCATTAGGTTGTCTATAATAACAATAACGATTATAAATGAAAAAAAAAAATTATTTCTTTTCTTCTACTTGGTTGTGTTCTATGACTTTTTCTATGTTTCCATTGTTTGCAAATCGGTTATTTCAATGATTGCTCAAGAAATGTAGCATATTGTTAATTCAGTTTTATTTTGAGCCTATATCAAATTGTCCAGGATTTCTCGCTTTTTTCCATTGTAATAATTTCACCAACCCAAGATTCGTCTACAGATGCAATACGCCAAAGAATATCACCTACGTACAATCTCCAAGAAGTGGTAAAAAAAGTCAGAAACCAAGCCATACAATAGATATAAGTTAACTCCTTAAGAAATAATTTTAAGAGTCAACTTACTGTGATATTAGGATTTTCCACTGATTTGGTAATATAACATTATATTGCAAAACATGACACGATGCAGAATAAAATCGATTTTAAAATCAGAAAAACCCATTGCAAATACTGTACTTAATTTTGACAAATTCAATAAATCACAATTTAAATATTAACAGATGTTTCATTAAAAAGTAGTGTAGAATTATGCATATGGTAAACAAATGTGAAGAGGCAACTTTAAAGGCTTCTGGGGCAGAGCCCCAAGGGAATTTACCTCGTTCCTCTTTTGATGGCTCATCTATAGACCAAGACCTTTCTTTAGAGACCCCTACCAAGTTTCTACGCCCAGCCGTTCTCTCAAATTAGCTGGGACAAAAACCCAGTTTTTCCTCCATAAGAATAACATGGGATGTGAATTCAAAGGCCACTGGGGCAGAGCCCCAAGGGAATTTACCACGTTTCTCTTTTGATGGCTCATCTACAGACCAAGATCTTTCTTTAGACACCTCTACCGAGTTTCTACGCCCAGCCGTTCTCTCAATTTAGCTATGACAAAGAAAAACAGTTTCAAATTAATATATAGATTTTTCTATTTCCCAATCCATTATAGGCTATCCATACTCTCTTAATAAAAAAATTTGTATCACCTTATTCACATGTGATACATTTTTTTAATAAGTGAATTTACTTGAATTGTATATTATGAAGTTGGATAATAAATAGTCAAATACAAGAATATAATTTAGGCAACACTTATTAGTACACTTAGTGTATTTTTGTACTCTAATCCAGAAGTATTTCTTTTAAGTTTAGACAATTTGTTCAGAATTACTATCAATCAACAATTTTACTAAACAGTTTTTTACTTAACTAATATTCAAATTGTTACTTGGGCTTTTAGTTTCAAATATGGAAGTTCCAAAAGAATATTAAACATGTTGAGTTAAAAATAAGATTATTCAATAAACCCTATAAATTGACATATACGGATATGGTTCTGTCAGTTTACTGTATGCATTTTAAGAATTTGGGTTGTGATCCAAAATTCTAGGGGGGGAATAAACTAGTATCTACCAAAGTCAGGCTAGGCCTACCCCCAGAACCGGCCACACTCAAATTTCTTCCCCGGAGTGCTCAGAAGGAGCCGAGAAAAATCCAGGGGTCGATACAAAGTTGTCACAGCTTTGACTGATCAATTTATTTAAATTTAATCGAAGGCTCAGAGCTCTAGAAGCGCTCAGGAAATCCTGCAGACGCTCAGTAGGAGCTACATCATCCTCACCCTTGTTAAAGTGTTTTGGTAAATTTTGCCTAACTTTTAGATTGACTCTGTAGGACTGACAAGTATTCTATCTTAGCCAATTTGATAAAACTACTCGTATTAAACTTTAAAATGTTTGTAAATAATATAATATTGAATATATTTAAGGTAAAACACAATTCCTACAGAGTTGTCGGGGCCTAATTAATTAACTAAACGGAGGATTGATCGTGAGATGATTTAAGATAAATTTACAAATTTTTGTAGCTGATTGTTAAATTGGCCTACTCCCAGACTCGGATTCTTTCACCCACCAAAGACGGGGTTTAGAACTCAGAAGACAAGTCTCGGGGTATCAAAACGGCGTAATAACGGGAATAAATCTAAACGGCGAAACAAAACGATAAATTTAATAACGAATTTAAATCAAACGAAATCAACACTTAATGGCTTAAACGGCCACCGCTAGTCACCGGCAGGCAGGAACTGGCGGGTATGAAACAAGTCGGCAAAGTCTACGTTATAAATTTAAGATTTAGGATAGAATAAAAATTAGATATCTAAAGTCGAATTTGGAAACGTGGATGCGTATTATAAATGAAAACTAACGTAACGTGATTAACCATCAGCTAACCTTCTGAATATCGGCGATGACGTGAATGCGTAAGTAGTCTTGTAACGACGATGATACTTCGTAGACGGCGTGCGAACGAATAATTCTGTCTTTGAGTAAAATCCTTCGTTCCTTACGCGCTCAAGCGGCGAACTTAAGTACTACTAGTCAACAGCTGATCGAATATTAAACTGTTGAGCCGGTCTAGTTTCGTCTGTCGTCTGTCAACAAACAAACACCAGTTTGGGGTTATGTCGTCGTTGGCGTTAAATATCTGTAAAATCGGCCGGTTTATATGGGTTTAACTTTATTTGGTGAAACGGAGTGCTATTATGAATAAATATGTAGTTTTCGCGGGTGTGTGTATGTACCTCACTGTTATTAAAAGTAGGCCTACGTTCTTTGGCCCAAAGCCCAAGCTATGGCCAACACATAGGCCTAGGAGTAGGTTGTTGTGGATAAAAGTCGGGTAAGTTATGGTGTTTCTTGATGTTTTTAACTGATGTACTGACTTAATACCATATGTGTATGTGAATTAATGATCACTTGTTATTTGTTTTGTTTGTATTAGTTTTTCTGTTTACATTAAAGTATGAGTTTGATTCAACAACTGAACTAATTTATTTATTATTTAAAAATGTAACATTTATTTAATCACAGTACGTTTTTACCCCCCTTAAAATTTGGTACCTTACAGGGTACTTAAAAATATTAAAATTTAATAATAAATGTACACGCGATTTGCATTATATGTAAAAAAAAATTCTAATAATTTGAACCACTAAAATAAAATCAACATAATAAACACATTCCAATAGTATTTAATGGGAAACATTAAATTGAAACATTGTGTGTAGTGTGACCCAGGTATTTATTTATGAGAAATGGGTATTTACTTGCAGTAATAGATACCTGGATATTTTACGTCTCTAGCTGTAACGGTAAGGATTTCCTCTTGGAATACCTACTGTTACCTTGGGTGATGTAGCTCAGGAATGAAACTCAGCACTCGCTTACAAAACCCAACTTTATTAATTACTCAAAACAACTCAAAGAACACAAAGCTAAACTAACAATCAAAAAGGCAGAGTAGACTGGAACTAAATAAATTAGTTTGTAACTGAAACCCAAATTTGGAAAAGACTCTAAACCCCAATTTTGAAAACCCTTAACATTTTCTTACCTGGACCCAAGGCCGAGGGCCTTGGGCTCCAGCTCCCACAGCAGGACCCTGTCCTTCGGTGCACCACACAAACCCTACACACCAAAACTGACCCCTTGATCAAGTGCACTGGCCTACTTAAAGCAACAGCCTTCAGTAGGTCAGCACAACAAGTTATTGTTTAACAACACTACCAGCCTACTCACACAACATTGCCAAACACTTCCTCTTTACAATATTTGACCCTCGTATTACATCCCCCCATTTCCTCCAGACGATGTCCCCAGCGTCTCAACTACATAGATACATCCACTCAGAGAGAGAGAGAGAAAAAAAATTAATAACAAACACTGATTAAAATCTTTTAAAATTGTACCTAAACAAAATTAAAATAAGGTTTAGGAGGGGAAGAACTGACCAACTGTTCGCTGACTTCCTCAGCAGTTGCGTCGATAAAGCCTCCTTGAACAGTCGTTGGTCTTCAGATGTTTGACCACAGCCATGTCTTCTGCGACGTCTCCCACTTCGGTGTCTATAGTCTGTAGTCCGCCCAGCGTTCCTTGACAGCATTGTGATGAATCGACTTTGATTGACGATGATGTTGGACTGCTTTTGCTATTGATTGAGTGTACTGCAGGCTGAAGTTCTCCTCTTCTTAAAAGCCCTTGCCCCCAGATTCGTTTCTCCAGTTTTCATTGAGTTTGATGAAGTCTCCTCCTCCAACCATGATGTTGAAGATAACATGGCGAATCATGAAGTTCTTGTAGCCTTGTCCACAGTTGGTCAGTGGAGAGATGGGTAAAAGGAAGCCTACTCAAAATGTATAACTTACAAACACAATATATGATTTATAAAACGATCTAGACTCTCAAATAAATTCTCAAATTCACATTATAGTACAGGTAAAATAATACAAAAACACTCCATATAAACAACAAAATTTGTACATTCATGAAATTTCACCTATGAGTTACTAATAATATGAGAAATGAAGATCCGATGAGTCCCCAAAATTTTGAGCGTCCTAAGGCCCTTTTTGGGGCCCTTTTTGTTCCGAAGGGCTCTTGTTCCTGAATAATTTTGTTTTTACGTTTAAGGTCGAGTGAGGTATGGTTTTCGATGGTTTTAGCTATTTTAAATCGATTGGGACTAGTTTTAAGTGTATTAAACCACACCATACAGGGTGTTTCGAAATATTATTACTTTTTACAATATTTAAACATTTATTCATAAAGTGATAAAATTAGTTACCTCCATGCTCTATATAAAAGGGGACTATTTAAAATAACTGTAACTCTTTACTATATAAGAGGGAAGGATCACAAGGAGTAAGGGAAAATATTAAATACTCCCGTCACAGCAAACCTGGAGACTAAGCGAATTTTCATTTGCCCGATTTTAAATTAAATCTAAAATAGCATTGAGTTGAATGAACACTTAGGTTTGCTGCTACAATGAGGCTAATAAAGTGTGTTTATAGTAAAATATTAATAGCCTAGTATAAAATAAATAAATTTGACAAGTTTTATTAAGACATATCTATTAACAAACAAACAAAATCATTTTACACTATTCTCCTTAAGAATAACAAGAAATTTTAAATTTACAATTTTTTAATTTTATTCGTAACTAATACACTTACAAAACACATTAATATACTAAATTATTTGTTTTCTTTAAGCTCTTTAAAATGCTCTAGAGAAAAATTAGGAAACTTTGTCTTTTAAGGGTCAAAGATTACAAATTTTTACTACATAAAACCCTGTGTTCCATGGGCCGATTATGCTGGTTTCGTTAAAATTGAACCAAAATTACTCGAGTTATCACGTTTACGGATATGTATATAACATGGATATATTATATTATATATATGTATATAAACACATATATAATATTTTGAGTGGATGGTGCTTTAAGCTTCCGGGGGCGAAATGAAAACGTAAATCGGTTTCGGTCCTATGTTTTACCATAAGACCTTCGGTAATAGCTTATCTCCTATATGGGATGTTCGCTAAAAGGGGATGGATTAAGTTTTACACTACTATAACATAATAACATAGGTTACTAAGCAAAAATTTCAACTTTTAAGGTGGTGTGAATAATCTTTCAACGTTTTTTTTATGCAAATCTATTAAGACCAATTTCAAATTGATATGTATTTTTCTTAGGTAGTTATTTAAGTTATTTTTTACATTTATTAAAAATTAAAACAATTGTATTTGTATAAAACCCTACATCACATATTATAATGAAGTACTTAAACTAACGCTATTTTTCAACAATTTCCGTAGTATCTCTCTTTACAATTTCATCATCATAATAATTATTCTCAGACGACTCATTAACAATTTTATTATTCTTAGCAACTTGTCCATCTTTACTGATTTTGTCCAAGTTGGTGTTCAAGCAGGATTCCCCTTTACAAACCTAAAACCTTGCATATTGCAGAACAGGTAACACTAATGTGGTGCAAAAACACCTTTCATACATACTGACGTTTGCAACTTGTATCTTAAGTTCCTCAAACTTATTTTCAATCAATACAAGTACGGTTATCTTTCGTGGTTATGACGACTAGGACAGCACTAAGACACCAGAGCAGCATTGTCGGAACAAGCATTTTTGTCCTGAACAATGGGAACGAGGTTTATGGGGTAAAAATTAGGTTTTCTTATTTACTTTACCCTCAAAACACAAAGTTTCCCAATTTTTCTCTAGAACATTTTAAATAGCTTAAAAACAACTAATTTAGTATATTAACGTGTTTTGTGTGGTTATTAGTTACGGATAAAAATACTAAAATTGTTAATTTAAAATTCCCATGTTATTCTTATGTAGAATAGTGTAAAATGATTTTGTTTGTTTGTTAATAGGTATATTTTGATCAAACTTGTTAAATTTATCAGTTTTATACTAGGCTATTAATATTTTACTATAAACACACTTTATTAGCCTCCTTGTGGCAGCAAACCTAGGTAATCGTTAAACGCAATGCTATTTTAGATTTAATTGAAAATCAAGTAAGTAAAACGGAAATTCGCTAGGCCTGCAGGTTTGCCGTGACGGGGGTATTTAATATTTTCTCTTACTCCTTGAGATCCTTTCCCCTTACGTAGTAAAGAATTACAGTTATTTTCAATAATCCCCTGTTACATAGAGCATGCAGGTAACTAATTTGATCACTTTATGAATAAATGTTTAAATATCGTAAAACGTAATAATATTTCGAAACACCCTGTATGGAGTGGTTTAATACACTTAAAACTAGTCCCAATCGATTTAAAATAGCTAAAACCATTGAAAACCACACCTCACTCGACCTTAAACGTAAAAACAAAATTATTCAGGAACAAGGGCCCTTCGGAACAAAAAGGGCCCCAAAAAGAGCCTTAGGACGCCTAAAATTTTGGGGACTCATCGGATCTTCATTTCTTATATTTTTAGTAACTCACAGGTGAAATTCCATGAATGTACAAATTTTGTTGTTTATAAAACCCTATTTTACCTGTACTAATTAAGAACAAAACAAAACAACCGAGAAAAAAACATTTTTTGAAACCAAAAGAAGTGTTTGGAATGTGTTACCTTAACACATCCGATATGATTAAATAAAAAAACCTTTAATAATTTCTGATTGATTTACTTTAGATTATCAAATCAATCAATTTAACAAATTCCTTTTACATTGCTAATTGCTTGCTAGGTTGATTTGTTAGGTTCTCAAATCAATCAATTTAACAAATTCCTTTTACATTGCTAATTGCTTGTTGCGTAATATTCCTCCAGAAATTAGGGACCTGCGAGTGTCACTGAGTGTATATAAGAGGGTTATCGCTAATTGGCTGATGGAGATAGGCCTTGACAATACAGAGTCGCTTATCAGCCCAGAATATCTCGTTTAGACCTAACCAACTGATAACTGGACTATCTATTGCACTTTCTACAGCACTCTTACTTGACGGAATCTACGCCTCAGTAAAATTGGGAATTGAAAAAAAAAAAGTTAATTTGTTCATCAGACGTAATCAAGCAATGTGTTCCCCAAGTTATTGAGTTGCACATTGTATATGGTTGTTAGGTTGTTATAATTAGAATTGTATATTAAATTAAATTGTATGCTTATTTTACCAAGTTATTGTTTTTTTTTATTCTTTTTTTTTATGTGTAGTGAAGTGTGAAGAACTTTTATTTTGATGAAGCAGCCAGTAAGGACTCTATCACGCACAGGTCATTGTGACCCATGTGATATTTTTATTTCTTAATGTATTTGCTGCAAAATAATGTGTATAAATAAAGAATTTCTCTCTCTCTCTCTCTCTCTCTCTATTCAAATATGACCTTTTTTAAAGAATTCTAAACAAATAATGAGTTTAACAGTTGTCTCTCATTTCTGGTAATTTGCAATTTAAGTCTGAAAAAATAAAATAAACAATTTGTCTCACACTAAAGTCCCTGATAATTCAAAATCTAAAAAAACAATGTATATCAATGAAATATTCTTTTAATACATAATCCGTCTTGTCTTAAAATTTTGCGAGACTATTAATTTTACTAAAGGATACTATTGCAACATTTAAATAACATTATTTCCCAATACAGTTATTTTTGGGGAGTCATGCAATTTATCTCTTAACTAACAAAACAAAATTATCTCCCAAATCAAATTCGATTTCCCATAGTATTTTTAAAAACACAACCAAAATGTATTACTATAAAAATAAAAGTTAAACAAAAATTTTAAATCACTCTTTACTTTGCTTCGGTATTAAAACAAGTGAAACATTTTACTTCAGTAGGCTACATTTTTAAATCACACAGGACACTTTCGTGGTCACGAATCCATCATTGAACATCACCCTGTCCTGTCCCACCTTTTCATCAGTTTTACCCGTAAATGTGCCAGGGGGTTTTGAGGTTAAAGTGGGTTGCGATTGCGAATTGGTTGATGGGGGGCGTGGTTTTGATATCCAGGCAGTACCCTTGTTTGCCGGGTATAGAAACACCTTCCATTATTCATGTACTGCCTGCGGCAAGGACCTCTTTGGAAAATTTCACAGTAGATCCGTTTGTGTCCAATTCTAGTGCGGTTTTTAGGAATTTTTCTCAGATTTTAAATACGAATTGGACTGTTTTTTCTCCGTCTTTTGTGGTCCACCAGGACATTCTGCCATCGTTGCTGGATAACGTAGTTCTGCCAGAAACATGGTGGGATGTCACAGACGTGACGTCATTTAAATACGTTGTGATTTTTGTATGGTTGGGAATTTTATCGGTTCTTTTGGTTTATATATGTCTGAAATTGTACAGTTTTAATGTTGAAGTTACACTGTTGGATTCAAATGAAAGGATCAATAGGAATTTAGGGGGGGAGTAATTAAAATAGATTTTTTTTTTGGCTGATGACATGCTATATAGGGCTATGATTGTTAATTTTTTGTTTGTTTTATTAATGTTTTGATGAGATTTAGATAGTGGAGACGCTGAGGACATCGTCTCGTAAGGTAGGGGGGATGTAAGGGAGATATAGGTTTTATATTTGTAGATATATGTAAACTAGAGGTTGTAGAGGTTGAATTGTAGATAGGAAGTGACCTTGCCAACTAGGAAGCGTGCTGGAGGTGTTTTGGTAAACACTGGGTGCTTTGCACTCAGTAGCTGTCGGGTCAATAAATAGGCCACCTGAGGTAGAGAAAGGGGTCAGTTGCCCGGGGCAAGGTGCCCAGGAGAGTTGGGTGAGTACTGGTTTCTCAATCTTGGGGTTGGGCCCTGTAGTCGGGAGTTTTGTACGGGAAGTTTTGATTTAAGGGGACTGTAAGTTAATTGGAGTTTGGTGATTTGATTTGAAGGAATTCTTTTGGGGATAGATACTTTGATTTGATTAGATTACAAGGGAATAGTTTCGCTTCGTTTTTGGGGATTATAAATCTAAGATTCAAGCTACCTCCAGAGCGGTTCCTACCAGGCATTTGTTAGTAGGCTATACTTGAAAGTAACTGTCACTGTATTAAACTTGATTACTTAAAGACAATTAAAATCCTATTTGATGAACACGATCCGGTTCTCTTATGGAACAGCTACCCAGCTCATAGCATAAAGTAGAATAAGTTTAAAGATTCAGGTTTGCTATAAAGCTACGCTCCCATGTGCGTATGCAGAATAACCTATGAAGAGTGAGGGGGTATTCTGCATATCACATAGCTACTATTGAAAAAAGAGAGCCCTTCTTGCTGTAGTCAAATCATATGCATGACAGTTGCCTTTATCCTGCCCTGATATACAGATAGGTACAGGGTATATACAAATATATATATATATATATATACAAATAAATACAGACTAGATCGTTATTTCTTCATTTAGTTTAAGCTTAGTTTTAAAAGTTGTCAGAAGGATAAAATTATTTAACTTGTACTACTTTACTATTACTTTCTGAACCATTAGTTTTATCATTAAATGAATATTGACAAAACTGCTATATATTATCTATAATATTAAAACGAAACAGGGTTTTTTTTATTTCACTATTCTGAATCAACCACTCGACGGATTTTCATGATTTTTGTGTTGAAAGAAAGATAATTTTGAGAACTAGGGAATGTCGAAGCCATAATTTTAGTTTAGGGTCCCAGTTTTTTAGAAATTAAGTTTCAATTTTTTTAAAGTCTAGCAGCCGACGCTAAGATTCTAAACTAGCTTTTGGCATAAAATAATCTGCTTAACATAACAGCTGTAAACATTCAGCTTTTGTGTCACAAATTCAGCATTTGGATAAAAATGTAAAGACATACTTAGGGTTGACTATTTATACTATGTGTAATGCTAATCATTGATACGTTCAATTCTTCTGTAAGAGGATGACAGATTAATTAAATGAACATAGTAAAATACTAGGATGTTCAAATTGTTTTTTAAAGCAATCTTCGATTTGTTTTAGAGCAATATAATTTGTTTTAACTAACAGCTGGTTAAATATAAACTATGGAAGTATGAGGTTATTTTATTTACTCTTATTTTGTCATTGATTATAGGAAATAAGTAAGATTAGTAGAGATAATTAGACCTCAGATTAAACCACAGTTTTAACCAAAATTAATTAAACCACAGTACAAATCGAGGCTCTGTACACGAGTCTTAATAAAAAAGGATAAATGCTAATTATTTTACTGCTCCACTTTTCAAGGAAAGATTAGAAAAATAACAATCATTGATACGTTCAATTCTTCTGTAAGAGGATGACAGATTAATTTAATATACATAGTAAAATACTAGGATGTTCAAATTATTTCTTAAAGCAATCTTTGTAATCTTCGATTTGTTTTAGAGCAATAAAATTTGTTCTAACTAACAGCTGGTTAGTTATAAAAATGCCCTATAGAACTATGAGGTTATTTACTCTGATTTTGTCATTGATTATAGAAAATAAGTAAGATTAGTAGACCACCGAGATAAGTAACACCATCGATGTGTACAAGTCGAGGCTCTGTACACGAGTTAAATAAAAAAGATATGCAAATTATTTTACTGCTCAACTTTTTTGGAAAGGGTAGAAAAATCACAATTTTTACATGTTTTAATTCATCTTGGCAGCTTTTTGTTTACAATCAATGTTGTTGAATGCTTGAACTTTGTTTGGATTAGGCCCGGATATATTGATGACATAAAGATGGAGATCAAGAATCCTCAGGAATACGATTTTAAATTACCACCACAACCTCAGACGGGTGTTATCCAAAGATGAATGACATAGATTGAACACAACGTCATCATTGACCTAGGATACTGCAATTAGACTAACCATCCTTTTATGAAATCTAAAAAAGTTGTTTGGCGTGTGTTTAGTTGTGGTTACGTTTGGAGGCGCTGAATATTTTATAGTTTAAATAAATGAATATGGGGAATTACGATGTACATTGATTCAATGAGGGTGGTTTAGTTATCAAGGATATTGGAACTGATAACGGAATGGATAATAAACATAGACAATTAATTACGTCACTAGCTTTACAATCGTTTTTATTTTTTAAATTCCTTCAACATGTGACCAGTTCTTTTGTTCAAATGAATATTATTTTTGACTCAGCTGCTTACAAAACAAACTAATATGTTGTTGTGTTTACTTTTCTTTGTTTACACTTATTTATTTAGCAATTGATGCAGTGAAATTGGCATAAAGGATGTGTGTGGACGATTCGTTTAATGATGTCAGGACACCAACGTTATAATTATGTGTACTGTGAATTTTATTGGATGTTTTCGTTTTATTTTAGGGAGTTTCAATTCAGACCTACTGGAAATTGTGTATAGTATGAGTAATTGTATTGTGGTGATATTGATTATGGAAGAGGTATGTGATGGAAGGTGATATCATTGACAAGGCCTATACACTTCTCAATTGATTATTACTCTTTCTACTGTAGGCTGCAATAAAATTTGTCTTTATACGTGTAAACTAGCTTTTCTGAATTATAGGCCTACACCGTTTTAACTGACTACTCCCGTTCGTAGGACGGGCTAACACCTCGTACTTATTTAATACGCAAGCCGATTTTTTGTGACAATTACTCCTCTGAAACTACTGAACCGATTGACATGTTTTTGGTGTCATTGGAAAGAGCGTAGCGTGAAGTTGTGCAGGAAACTTTCTTTTTAGGGAAATAATTAGAGAAATAGGCCCTGGGGCCCTTTAAAGTTTCGTATTTCTCCATAAGATTAACATGGGAAACAAATATTGTTATGAAACTCCAGCTGTTGTCAGAAATTAAAAGTGAGAAGAAGAACATTTGTTAATTGTAAACCGTCAATAAGTTTGCTAATTTAACAGTTTGCTACAAACATGTACTTATTTGGTTAAAATGAAATATTTACTATTTGAATTTGGGTTGGCGTAAATATTACAATGGAAAAAGGCGAGAGAGACTGGGTAAATTGATATACTACCTATAAAGAAAACTGAATTAACACTGTGCTGCATTTCTTATTAATCATTGAAAGAGCTGATCTGCAAACTATGGAAACATAGGAAAGTCATAGAACACCGCCAAGGAGAAGAAACAGAAATAATGTTTTTTTTTATAATTCATATGGACAATATAATGCAGCTATGAGTAAGGCTATTTGTAGAAAGCACTAAAAAACAAGATCAGCTTTTGAAAAATGATAAGATATTAAGGGGAGATGCCCAGTTTTTCGGTCAAAAAATTAATTTTTTGTTTATTGCATTGAAAAATTCTTCATCTTTTCCTGATTCAGAAAATATATAATTTTAATATATTTACTACAGTCTAACAATCATAAAAAATAATATAAATAGTACTACACACTCGGTTTTAGTCACAATGGGCTGAATTAGCGTCAATTAAATTTATGTTAGAAATTTAATTTTGTTGAATGGTTGCACTGAATAAATGTTGTTGCTAGGTTAAATAGTCAACAAAAATCTTTTTCTGTTTGTTTTTCTTTCTTCATAACATATGTGTATATAATAATAGTGCTGTTTGTGATGAGGAATAATGTGGCATAGGGTAGGCCTAGGCTTGACTTTAAATGAGTTTTTCCGTAACTGTGTTTTTTAATGTTTAGGTACCATTTTCCAGACTACTATAAGTACCACTGACTTCAAATTTTTTTCTGTTACTTAGGACATCATGGCCCACAAAGTGTACTAAAAGTTTGCTTCTATGTTTAAAAAAACATTAACAATAAAATTAATTAATATTTGTAAAATAGTGAAAAAAAATTATATATTTTAAAAATTTTGATAAAATATGATTTTTTTGGTAGAACATATTTAAATTAGTACAGTTTGTCTTAAATGTCAATACAAATAAGTAGTTAAAATTTGATATGCATAGCTAAAAGGGTTCTTTCTTAAATGGTACCTAAGCAACACGATGTTTACCCATATAAAATGCATTAAATCTAAAAAGTGGGCATCTCCCATATCTAAAAAGATATTAACAAGAAATGTTTATTATATCGATCTGTTATGTACATCTTGAGTATTTTCATAATCTTTGAGTCGAATCTTTTAAAGTGTTCAGAAATTATGACTGTTATTCGTTTTAAAATAACGCCTGTAATACTTAGTAATTGCTCGAATTCGAGCAACAGGGACACTAGTTATTATTTAAATTGTAATACAACGTTATGAGTAATTAAAGAATTTGAATTTAACACTCCTTTGCAGACATAATTCAGTTAAACTCCAACTATCTGAATAAATTGGGACCGTATCACATTTGGATGGTAAAAAAATTATATAGTGGGATTTTTCCTTAAATTTAGGGTATTTTACATAAAATAGGCCAAGTTTAACTGAGCTTTCACTATCAATCAAAGAACACATTTACAAAAATTAAGCCATCAAACAGTTCACGCTCTTGCGAAGGCAATTATGATTTCCCCTCATAATGTAGCAGACATTATTAGGGAGTATCATAGGCTTTGATAATAGGCTATTCAAGATTTTGCCAAAATCGCAAAAAAGATTAAGTTTTCTTGACCGCGGAAGACGATGATGTGTCCTTTGAAAGAGTTTTTGGATTTTGCCATGATCAAGGCTTCTTAAAAAAAAATATTATCACCGGTACTGTGGTGGAAGGACAGTTAATGTTGTAAATGAAGAAGTTCTCCCTTAGTATAACATCAGTAGTCACTATGTTTGACTTTGGTGATTGTACTGTACATGAATGGATTTAATAAAAAGTTATTTTCAGACTATATCCCTGATAAGTTTTTAATGTTTTGTATCACATAAAACATGTAGGGTTTTAATTTAAATTGTTGTGAGCAAAGCCACTGTGGGTTGTGCTGGTACTGAAGTGATGCTCTTACAGTTAGAACAAAGCAGTTTAAAAGACTGATGCTCAAATGACTAGTGAATAGTCATTTGCTAGTGAATGAAACAGATATAGCGACTAGTCAACAATCGTTTGCCAAATAAAAGGTTGGATATCATCTGCACTTTAAAATATAATTTTTAAATGGTTTGTTGGATGATAAAGGGATAATTTGTTATCATGTAGTTGTATGTGTCGCTAGATGTTTCCGTGGATGTATCGGAGATACAAATGGCCGACTCGTCAACTGACCACTGTCTGCCAGTATGTCATAGAGATGCTACTAATCTTGAAGGCGTTTACCGATATGAAGACTTCTTCACCGAGTCTGAATGGGCGAGTTTAGAAGACGAGGCTACTGTGGTTTTCAATGTCATTCCTTTCACACAAGAAGAATCAGGGTAAGCACAATTTACTATTTGTAACTTTTTGCAGTGTTTAGCTGCTTCTTTTACTATGCTTTTCACATCAGTGGGGTGGATATGGAAAGGGGTGGGGGTCTGGGCATTATATCCTCTCTTTGATTTAAAAATTATAGGAATACAGTATGTACAAATAAACATATAAAATACCCGAAAACATATTACAGTAGAACCCCTCATATCCGGCCGCGGTATTTCCGGTCCTCGGTTTATCCGGTCGCTTCCCGGAATTGATATCAAAAATATTTCCCACGGCTGTACACGTAATCTCCATGGTTTGAGCGTTCTCACGGTTGATCTGTTTCCTGTTTATGTGTTTCTGTTTCCTGTTGCAATACATTTATATTGGACTCTTTACTCAGTTGAGCTTGTACATCCAACTTGTGAACAGTTAGTCGACTATTTTCAGTGCGGATACAGTACAGTACTGTAGTACAATACTGTACTGTATAATAATTGTGTTTTTTAGTTAAGTGATTTGTTTTGTGACACTACTGTACAGTTACAGTACAATATTTTTTCAATGAAACAATGAGTGCGTCAAAACGTAAACGTAACGTGGTGACAGTGGAACAAAAACTTAACGCTATCGAGCGTATTGATAAAGGTGAATCTGTGGCGAAAATATGTAATGAATTAAACGTTAGGAAAAGCATGGTTAATGACTGGCGGCGGAATCGAAAAACTTTGATGGACTTTTGTACCCAAATCGAAACTGAAAAAGTTTTATCTGAACGGCGTTATTTGCGAAAACCATCAAATGAGTTGGTTGATGATGCTTTGTGGTTGTGGTTTCTTCAAGAGAGAAGAAGGGGCACTCCTATTTCAGGACCAATTTTGAAAGAAAAGTCGATGATTTTACATACGAAATTGGGAGGAAACAACGAGTTTGTAGCAAGTAATGGCTGGTTAGACCGCTGGAAAAAAAGACACGGGGTCACATTTGTAAATATTTGCGGGGAGAAAATGTCAGCAGACGCACCATCAGCGGATGAATTTGTGGTGAAGCTCGAAAAAATAATTCAAGAAGAGAAGCTACTACCCGATCAAATATACAATAATATGGACGAGACTGGGCTGAATTTTAAACGGTTGCCACAAAAGACATTCTCTGTTGAAGAGTCTAGTTCAGCTCCAGGCTTTAAGTTAAACAAAGAGCGTGTAACTGTTGCCCTGTGTTCCAATGCATCTGGGGAACATAAACTTCCACTTTTGGTCATCGGTAAATCCCAGAAACCTCGAGCATTTAAGAACATTAACGTTTCTTCTCTTCCTGTGATTTATCGTGCCCAGAAGTCAGCGTGGATGGACTCCTACATTTTCATTGACTGGTTCGTAAACGAATTTATACCTAGAGTCAAGAAATTCTTAAGAGAGCAAAAGTTGCCGGAAAAAGCTATTTTAGTGCTGGACAATGCTGGAACGCATCCCCATGAGCTCGAGTGTGAAGATTCTCCTGGAATAAAATTGCTTTTTCTGCCTGCCAACGTCACAAGCCTCATCCAACCTATGGATCAAGGCGTTATAGAATGTTTCAAGAGGCGATATAGGCGCAAACTTCTTTCAGAGATTTTAGGGAAAATGGACAGTGACAGCCTAGATCTTGTCTCCGCTCTAAAAGGCATTAACATAAAGGATGTCATCTACATGACTGCCGAAGCATACAACGAAATTCCCAGTTCTACATTCGTCAGGTCTTGGCGGAAGGCCTGGCCAGATATTGAGAAATTAGTCAACCGCACTGTGAATGAAGATTTCATCCAGATAGCAGATGAACGCTCAGATGATAACTGTAATGTAGGACTCCTAAATGAATTGACAAGGTTAGCATCAACTGGCGGTGAGGAAATATTGGACCAAGATGTTCAGGAGTGGGTAACCGGCGATGATGATTTGGAAAACGAGTTCTTGAGTGATGAACAAATTGTGCAAAATGTTGTTCAAGAGTATGAAAACGAAGAGGCTGAAAAATCAGATGATGACACTTCCGAACAAGACAAAATAAGCCACGAGGAGGGGAGAAACGCACTTCAGACATCGCTGGCCTACATTGAGCAACAGGACCTTTCAACAGCTGTAGACGTGATGTTACTTAAAAAGTGGAGGGACTATGCTTTCAAAAAAACAATGGACAAGAAAGTTCAACAGAAAATAACAGACTATTTTAAGCTCTAGTACATCAAAGCCAATTGTTGTGAGTAATTTATTCCTCTATATTTATTGTATTTTTTATAAATTTACGTTATATATCTGGGTTAAAAATATTCGTAGTACAGTAATCATCAAAGCCAATTCTTGTGAATAATTTATTCCTCTATACAGTATTTACTGTATATTTTACATCAATTTATGTTTTGTATTTGGGTTCAAAATATTCGTAGTCCTGTACTGTAATCATCAGAACCAATTTTTGTGAGTAATTTATTCATCTATATTTACTATATTTTACATAAATGTATGTTACGTATCTGGGTTCAAAATATTCGTAGCCTACATAGGCCTACTGTATGTAAATTATGTAAACAATTGACTTCTAAATAAACGTTTTGTTGGTTTCACAAATCTATATTTTTTTTATAATTCCAAAACAGACTTAACTACTATTTTTGGGCATTCAGACGTTTTTATTAGGTACAAATTATCATTTTTATAATGTGTTGGTTTATCCGGCCAAAATGCTATCCGGCCAGGGGCTCGGTCCCACGTAGGCCGGATATGAGGGGTTCTACTGTATTTATATTATAACCTCGTATTAGTAAAATATTCTTAATAAATGACCTTTGTCAGACAAGGTCATTTTTATGAGCAACCAAATCTAGTCGTCAAAAATTCAGTTAAGCCTAGGACAAAAAATAACCAGCTGGTGTCAGCAATTAGTTTTTAAAATAACTAGGTGATACCCGAGGGCTCCGCCCAAGGAAATTCCTCGATAAGTATCTGCTCTAAGATTAACCTGATTATCATCAATCCATTTTAAGTGGCCACCCTCAATCCTCAGATACCAATTTGTAAAAAATAAAAATTTTTTGGAAAAGTTTGCGACAACCGTGGAAGATACTTAGTCTATGTCGTCTCCAGCAGAAAGTCGAGTGCTATAAAACTCTCTTATACTTATTTTATTACGTATCCTGGTTACGTTTGGGCCTACATGGTTTATGTTATCCTTAAAATCCCCATCCCCAAATTGAAATACTATGGGATATAGAAGTGCATCAGTGAGGGAATTAACAACACGCAGTTCTTCAAAATTGTACCAATTTTCTCACCGCATTTTTACAGAAATTGTTCTTTCTTACACAGAAGGTGGAGCGCCGTTAGCTGACTGAAACACAGCAGCAACTTCATGGCTCATGGGTAGCTTTCGGTAAATTATAACAAAGTTTGTCAGAATTACTTTTGTGAACTAAATACATGCGCATGTTTGCAATAGCCTGAGAGTTGCAATTACTGATTGTTGTTGTTCTGTATACTGTTTGTGTGGTATAGGGGTCTGCGGTACAGAAAATCTAAGGTTGGTACGGTTCGGTACGGTACAATATTTTGTACCTCGGTTCTCCGTACAAAATCGGTACGGTAAGGGGCTGCCATTATTTTTTATATTTTATTCTCAGAATTGTATTTAAACCATTATTTAAAATTTTAATACATTGATGTCAATACAAAAATGGATAGTATCGTACATTCATGATGTTATAACAACAATTACAGTACCATACATTATTAAAACCTTTACTCCTCACAGGATTGTGTCAAGAAAGAAACACAAAAAAAGATAAAGATAGAAAAGATAACTTTACCTATGCTATTACTAAGATAAGGCATAGTCATGATAAAGAGGTTTTATGAAATTAAAACAATAATACATGTAAAACATGCCACCAAATTAAGATGTAGAACGATGAAAATTTAAGCCGATGCACCACACTTAACAATCTCGGAGCCTCTGACACTTGGCGGTCGGAGTAATAAGAACAAGGCACAGCCTTGTTGAGGGTCGTGGGAAGTAACAAACCGAAACACTAAACTAGCCTACTATACAAAAAACACTTTGACCATTGATTATGAGTCGTGACATTCGCCGGTGGAATTAGTCACGGCTCAACCCCCCCCCCCCCAAAAGAGGACACTCCTCTCCAAAAGGGACAAACAAACAAGCCTCTCCCCACTTCCTGAAAAGAAATTGACCTGAAAGACAACTCAGGTGTCTGTGGTGGGGAACGCCAAGGGACTTCCAAACTGAGGGGAAAAAACTCACCCCCAGGGTTTGCTCTGGCCAGAGCTGGAAAATTTTGTGAGGGAAATTCCTTCGCAGAATACAGGGGACAGAAGAAGTGATCAGGTTCTCTGGCCCAGTGCACTTCCCACCCAGACACAAGAGGAAAGAAAATTGCCTACAGAAGAGTTCCGCGGAAGGGCTTGAGATGAGAAATGTGCGCCCTCCGGAACACTTTTCCAGTCCGTGGATCTCTTAGCTCCGCTGTGACAGGCGTCAAAAACCTCAGGATGCGGTGGGGACCTGACCACCGATGACACAACTTTGCAGCTCTCTTGTCCACAGCCGAACTGGCAGGATGAGCTTTACAAAACACCAAATCCCCCACCTTGAAAGGGTTGTCTATTCTACCACGATTGTGCTTCCTCCGGACCAATTCCCTAGCTCTGATCATTTCAAGATTCTCCTGGCCGCTTGCCAAGTTGCCTTGACATCAGCCGCAACAGGAGGTGGCAGAAGGTCACCAATTCCCCACACATTCGCTAACGGGTTGTTAGGCGGATAGCCTAGAAACAGCTCGAAAGGGACCGCCTTGTGACTCTCATGGTGAGCAGTATTGAAAGCGAACTGAAGCCAAGGGAGTTCCTGATCCCAGGTAGTCTGCTTGTCAGCATGGAAAGCTATGAGAGCGGAGCGAAGATTGCGATTGAACCTTTCAGCATGAGAAGGCTAGTAGAAGGATAGTAAGGGGAAGTAGTCACATGGCGGATTCCGTGCCCAAAGCACATTCTTTTGAACACATGGGAAACAAACTGTGTTCCGTTATCGGAAACAATGGTGGCGGGTATTCCAAAATGTTGGAAGAGGTGTGTTCGAAGTACCTGCACGGTGAGCTGTGCAGTGGCATTCCTTAAGGGAAAAAGCCAACAAAACTTGGAGAAGGCATCCACACAAACAAGTAGGAACTTATTTCCTGACTTGCTACGCGGGAGAGGCCCTACATAGTCAATGAAACCTTCTCCAAAGGTCTTTCCGCCACCTCAGATGACAACAAACTTAGTGTTTTGAGCGGGCTTGCTTAGCGAGCACGTTTGACAAGAACGCACCCTAGCAGCAAGGTCCCGATCCATACCCTTCCAGATGAACATTTCCCTAACCTTCGCAATGGTCTTGTGGATACCTAAATGCCCACCCACAGGAGAAGAATGAAAATACTCAAAGACCATAGGAATAAGAAGACTAGGCAGCACAACTTTAGGTTTACCTCTCTGCCGAGCACGACAGCAAAGGGCACCCTGGGACAGAAAATATGGGGGGTGGGCTCCCCCATTTTAAAGCTCACCAATAATCTTTGCTAGCTCAGGGTCCTTCAGCTGATGAAATGAAATGAAAATGAAATGTTTATTCGTCACATAAGTTTACAAGATTGTGATTTTCACATATAAACATATGACATGTCAATACCACTTTACAATCTAATAATACCTTATGCTAAATTCTTTGTTTTTATCAATCCATAAAACCTAAAGCTAAGTTTTTATAAAATCATCTAGGGAATAAGGACACAAGAGAATGAGATAAGATTTAAGTTTTCTTTTAAAGGATGACGTATTTTCTTCATTTTTAATTTGATCTGGGAGGTTATTGTAAATTTTCCTACCCATGTACCATGGCGATCCTTCATACAGAGCTGTTCTATGCACAGGATATTGAAGATCATTCCTGTGTCGGGTGTTATATTGATGAGTGTAATTTTTCAACATAAATTCCTTATAATTTCTTTTTACAAAGATGCACAGTTGAAAAATATAAACTGCATAAATTGTCAAGAGTTTCATCTGAATAAAAAGATGGGGAATGAAATCAGAAAAAGCGAGTGGAAATTGCATTTATTGACTCCAAACACGACAGCCAAACACTCGAGTTCATACACAGAAGAGCTTTTCTTTTCGCAGGGACTCAAAGTGCGTGAGGCGTACGCAATTGCTACCTAACAATGGCTGCCTAACACCATCCACCTCTTGAGACAACACAGCCGCAATTGCGACGGAGGAAGCATCTGTTTGCAGGACAAAGTTCTGATTGAAATCCGGCATTGCCAAAACAGGGGGCTGCATGATAGCCTCCTTGAGAAGGTCAAAAGACGTCTGCTGCGCTTCACCCCAGACAAACTTGGCGCCCTTCTTCCGAAGCTCATTGAGAGGAACCGCCAATTCAGCAACATTGGGGATGAAACGTCGGTAAAAACCTACCATGCCGATGAACCTGGCAATACCCTTGACATCTCTGGGAGGAGGAAACTCCCTGATAGCCTGGGTTCTAGCGGGATCGATGTAGACGCCTCTATGGGAGATTAGATGACCAAGGAACGAAATTTCCGGCTTCGCAAAACTAACCTTGTCAGGATTCACGGTAAGGCCAGCCCTATTCAATCTACTCAAGACTTCTTCAAGATGAATCAGGTGATCTTCGAAACTCTCACTGTACACCAAGAGATCGTCGAGGTAATTGAACACAAACTTGAACTTGACGTCATGAAAGATGGAATCAAGGAGTCTGGTGAGAGTCTGGGCCCCCACAACAAGACCCATCGGAACTCTTGTGAACTGATACAAATTCCACGGGACGCAGAAAGCAGTGAGAGGTCGAGACTCAGGTTTCAAAGGAATCTGATGATAGGCCTGATTCAGATCAAAAACAGAAAAATACTTGGTCTTACCGAACCAATCAAACCCAGAATGCAAATCGGGGAGAGGCACAGAGTCTATTTCAATTTGCGCATTCAACTTGCGATAGTCCAGGACCATTCGGGACTTGCCATTGGGCTTTGGAACGAGAAAAGCTGGACTAGCGTAGCTAGAACGGGAAGGTTCAATGACACCATTTTCCAGAAGTTCGTCAACGATTTTTCTGAGTGTTTCCATTTTGGGTGGAGCTAATTTGTATGGGTGAGAGCGAACGGGACGGGTATCTGTCAGACGAATCTCGTACTCTAACAGGATAGTGCCTTCAAAATAAAACTTTCAAATTATTGCCCTTAACTTTAACATCAACAACCTCACAGGGCGTTTCAGGCAAAATTTTCCCTTGCGGGTAACTCAAGTTTTTGGGCCAAGACACACGACGCAACTTCTGGCGACAAAACCGCCTTATGTGCCCTGGTTGACCACAAGCAAAACAAACAATGGGCTGCCTCTGCCACTGCAGCGGTTCGGGACCCAACACGGGTCCCTATGACCACGGGTGCTACGACAGCGTGTTGACCAACTGGGGAATGATGCCCCGCTGCTTGGTCTCTTTGGAAATCAGCATCCTGGACAGACCTAGAAATGATGGAGAGCCTGTCCAGATCCGCAAAATATGATGGTCGTTGCGCAAAAACCAAACGAGAGCGTTCCTCAGGTTTCAACCCTTGAAGCACAATGTCAATGAGCTCAAGCTCACCGATCCCCAGTCGCAAGACGCGTTCCACCATGCGAATGTCACAAAAATACTGACTGAGAGCTTCATCAAAGTTTTGCGGGCGAAACAACTTCTCAACCTTCAATTTCTCTTTGACTCTGAGGGGGACAAAGAGTTCAAGCACCTCACTGTGGAAGGTGTCAAAATCCACACCCCGTCTCAAACAATCTAACAGTCTGTCACTAAGAGGCCTCAGGCTGAACGGAACCAGCAATTCCATCACTACCGGGTCCGTCATACCCGGAAACTCTCTCAGGTACAATCCCTTCTCTAAAAATCCCAGCAAAGGTAACACTTCCAACCCATTGACTGGACAAAACCCACTTAAAACAGATGCAACGGGGTGAGGCAGTGGCGCAAACGAACTTCGAGTCCGCGCCCCTATCTCGCCCCGACACAACATTTCCAAACCCATCTTGCTCCCAGCCAGTATCAAACTCAACACATCCAACAAAAAACATCACTTGAACACACAAAATCTAATCACTAAGGCTTCTGGATGTTGATGCCTACGCACCTGATGGGGCCCAAAAGAAGAACCTGCACATTCATACCGCAAGTACCGCAAGAAAAACAACAACAAATGACCCACGAACGTACACACACACAAACATACACCGATACATACACTAGACAACACCTAACACTTGTGTGATGGGGTGTACACACAAACCCTTTTTTTTTCCTTTTTTTTTGAGAAATGACCATGCTTTTGACACTCTTGCTCCCGAAGGATGCAAGTCATTACCACCGATTCCACCCGGTGCCTCGGCCCAAGGGCGAGCTCCGAATAAAATGTGTTTACGCCCCACCACAACAACAACAAGAACTTTTCCCAAAACTGCCAGGCCAGAACTTTCCAAAAAACCAATCCATCCACGGTCCTTCAAAACAAATCAGAACGTGGACAGTGATCGGATCTCTAAGTATCCAAGTCGTGAAACCGAAGTTTCACGACAAGGCACCCAGGACGCAACCAGCCAACCACGCTCTGCTACCACCTGAACCGCGCCCTCGTGCCTGCACCCAGGCCAACGACTTGGAAGCGTGAATCCATGTGCAGGCCCGAGGAGCGGCCCACCAAAAAAAAAACAAACAAAAAAGGTGAGAACCATGGATGGAGGTTCAAGGACAACACCTCATTTGAGAGAAACGAGCTGTAATTAACCAAATTTAAAATACCCCCGCCGCAGCAACCTGCAGACTAAGCGAATTTCCATATACACAGCTGGAATTCCACTAAATTGTTCCCTTAAAATTGTCAGATTTATTTCCTATTTAAACATCATTAATATTAATGAGTACTTAGGTTTGCTGCTACAGGGAAGAAAATAGGGGGTTTTATTGAGATATTAATAGTTCAGTATGAAGTAAACAAAATTTCAAAATTTCATTAATATATGTCCATACACAAGCAAGCTACAAACACTGTATTTATTCTCCATAAGAATAACATGGTAATTTTAAATTTACATTATTTTGCGATTTTTCCGTAACCGTTAGGCATGCAACAATGCTTCAATATACTAAATTATTTGTTTTTTTAGCTCTACAAAATGGTTTAGAAAGAAATTGCAAAATGTTATGTTTTGTACTACTATGTAAATATTTTAATTTTCATCATTTTAAAACAAAGTAAATTAAATGAGCACTTAGGATAAAATACAGTATATGATATAATTTGTTGTTTGGTTAAGAAGAGCAAATCACTCTAACCTGTTGGCTATCCTGCAAATCAGCTGTTATCATCCTTGGTCAAAGATGAGATTCATGGAAAAGTCATTAGTTCAGTTCTAGTTCATGTCTGGGCCCCATAGCAAACACACACTCGTTGTCATAACGAGTTTCAAGTGTGCTGTGGCTATCAATTTGACAACTCGAATCCGAGCCCTGGGGTACCAGTCCGGTGCTATATTTGCAACTCTACTGACTAAAGTAAGACTGTTCTTATTTATATTAGAAGTAATTAGTTACAAGAAGTAATGTACTTAGAAGGAAAGAATTTGATTTAATTAAATGTCATGTATATTACTATGAAGATCGTTGATTGCTCACCATTTAACCAATTGTAGTATAGCATATGAATATCTGAAGAAGAAAATAATATTTAATATTTAAAAAGGCTAGACAAGGGGAAATTCAAATAGTAAAGTACTGTTTGTCCCAAAATTGGCATATAATTGGGCAAAGTGATACATGGGGAACCAACACTGCTGCTATCTAAAACATCTTGTATATTACCCTATATCATCAAGTGTTTGAACAAAAAGTGCAAATTATGCAATTAATCATTTTACCATCAAATGCAAGCACTTGGTTCAAGGCTTGCGGTACATAAAAGTGCGCAACTCTGCTAACTTGTCAACTCGCCAAATTTAAAAAAATTAAATATTTATTTAACAAGCAAACTTCAAGCTAAATACAAATCAGACTGTCAATATTATATGAAGTGATTATATTTCAAGTATAATAATTACAGGGAAATTAAATGGTGAATTAAATTGAATAATAATTTTCCGTAATGGAAAAATTCAATATTAATTATTTGAGTAAGGACGAACTCAAATATGAGATTTTGTGTAGAAATCAAGAATCTACACATGATAATGTAGAAGCATTAAGAAAGGAACTACGGTGTATTATAAGTACATTGCCAGATATATCTAACTTAACTGGCAAACTTAGTGTAAATGAAGAATTTAACACAGTACAGGCCAAAATAGACTTACTAGGGTTATTGATTGAACAAGCTGAAGAAAATCCTACTAACCTACAAATAGCTAAGATAAAGGCTAAGTTAAGTCATATACAGTTAAGAATCACTAACCTAAAACAATGTCAAGTCATCCCAAGTTTAGCTATCACACTAGAGCAGCTAGATTCAAAGATAAGAGATCTGTCAGAAAAATTTGTAATAGTTAAAAATAAAATATCTGATCAGGATTTAGAAATCTATCAAGAAAATCTAAATAAATCATTATTAGAAGAAGAGGAAATAAATGCTAAATCAGATTTAGATGTAAACTAGTGGCTTGTAGGGGCAATAGCCCCTATATGTATATTCTAGTAACTATTTTGTATAAATTACATGTATTAGTCTCATGGGTTACCCTACCTTGAATTATCGTTTAACAATTGTGTATGTTAACAATGGTTTTTTCAAATAAATGCCAACTTTTGTGAAGGTTTGGCCTTGCACTTTATTTATAATAATAGTGAAAGGTATTTTGCAATGGGCATTGAATCCTTGTAAACTTAAACGGCATATTAGAATCTGTAGATATTAGTTTAATTTTTGGCATGAAAATATGTTCCCTTTGCCTACTCCAGTAATTACTTCTATCTTTACACTTATTTCAGACATACCTACACAACAAATCGTACTTCATTAAATCCAGACCCTTAGATTTGGGAAAAAAGTTTATTTCAGCTTTATAAGTAGTACACATATTAGAGTGATGGTATTACATATTACCATATGCTTTAAATAAAGTTAAACCACATGTTTTAAAGTAAACAAAGCAGACATGACCTAGATTCCCATGCTATTTAAATGTGAATTATTTTATTCCGTATTAACTTTTTGGTGCACGATTAAGAAAAATAAATAATTTTCCCCAAAATTTCATGCCCAGACCTTTAAAATGAGACCTCTCCCAGCTTTCTACGGCCTCCCGTTCGCTCACATTTTCATTGTAAAATTTTGGGCTTACGGAATTAGATATATAGATGTAGTGACAACATCCAATGAAAGCTCCACTCCCATTAAACAAAATCAAGTAATAGTTAATGAAGCTAAAACTACACTTGAAGCTAACCCAATCTTTTACCCAATGATTCCAGTAAATGTGCAAGACCCATCAATTCAAGTAGCTATGTTAAACTCACAGCAAGCTCCAAACTCAAATCCAAATCTAAGTATTTTCAATAAATTATCTAACCCAGCTGAAGCTTATTTACATAATATAACAATCACAAATGGACTTGACATAAACCCATTACTCGCATTTTTAAGAAATTTGGTTAAAATAAGATCTGAAACCAATTTAACAGACTTCCAACTTTATGAAATTTTGCCAAGCTATTCACAACCTCCCCTCAGTACAAAAATATTACAAGGGAAAATACAGGGAATAACTTTGGATAAAGTACATGAAGATATTGTCAACACTTTCATTCCAATAACATTGAGAGAAAAACTTAAGCAAGAATTAATATACAGACCCCAATACCCAAATGAACCGTTATCTTTGTACATAAACGAGGTCAAGATAAGCAATCAGATCCTTAAAACTAAGTTATCTGAACCTGAGCTTATTTGTTTCATCAAGAACGGATTGAGACCAGAAATTAGGAATCAAATAATTTTTGAAAGTAATCCTAAAACATTCAGTGACCTAGAGCAATTATGTATAAGCCTCAACAACATTGGATACAATGATTACTTACGGGATAACATGTTTACTAACCAAACTCAAGTCCACAACTTCACACCTCAGCAATATTGTCAACCCACCAGCAATAACTTGAGACCTAATTTCACACCTCAGTGTAATCAGCATTCTAAACCTCACCAAAATCAAGCTAGACCATATTATTCAAGCTCTAATCATGATGCTAGGATTAAAACATGTTTTAATTGCAATAGAACAGGTCATATTGCTAGCCAATGTTATAGGAAGAAAAAAAACTCATAAATGAGGGAGTATTGAGTAATACTAACTTAAATACTTGTATTCCCGATGACACCAAGATATCTAATACTGAAAATCAATCACCTGAATATAAAACTGAGTTGAGAAAAATAATAAAGGATTGGAATAAATTCAGGAATGTAAAACATAACCGAGTGAAAGTATATGTAAATAATAAGCTACCTTGTATTCAAGTCAATGTACATAAAAATTTAATTGTAAATACTTTATTGGATACTGGAGCCAGCCAAAATTTCATAACACATGACCTATATAAGCAACTTAATAAATTAAAGGTTGTAAAGTCATTAACAAATTGGAAAGGTACCATGTTCGCTGCTAACAATAGCGAAATAAACGTGTTGGGTAAATGTAAATTTAAAATCAAGATTGGTTCATTTACTTGGAGGGAGGAATTTTTGGTCATGAAACATGACAACTATGACATGATTTTAGGCATGCCATTTATGTCAAACAAAGGACTGATAATTGATTTAGATAATAATGTTTGCTACTTCAAATATAAGCCTGGAAAAATAATAAAGCTTAACAATTCATTAAATGAAGAAAATGAATCATTAAATGAAATGTTAATTGGTTGTTCTGACATGAGACAGGAAGTTAACGAATTAATAAATAAGTATCAAAATGTATTCACAGATAAAATTGGTTCTGCATTAAATCTAGAGGTGAAACTTGAAGTTACAGATAACATTCCAGTAAGTTCCAGACCTTACTATTTAAGTCCACCAAACTTACAAAAAATGAAAACCATAGTTGACGATTTATTAGCTCAAGATATCATTGAAGTATCGACTAGTCCATATTCATCACCCGCATTCCTCACCAAAAAGGATCGATTAGTTATAAACTATACAGAACTAAATAAGAAACTCGTAAAAATGGATTACCCGATAGGTGACCTAAATAACCTATACCAACATCTACAAGGAGCCCGATATTTTTCTGTAATAGACCTGAACAAAGCATTTTTACAATGCCCTTTAACAAAGGACAGCCGCCATTTAACAGCTTTTTGCACATCATTTGGTAAATACCAATATAAGCGAGTCAGCTTTGGACTTCAAGTAGGTAGCAGCGTATTATCGAGTTATCTTGATGGTTTATTTCACGACATAAACTTTGTATATTTAATAAAATTCCTGGATGACATTGTAATATATAGCAAGGACAAAGAAGATCATCTAAAGCATTTAAAGGAAGTAATAAACCGCTTATCTCAAAACAACCTTACCGTAAATGTAGAAAAAGCCAAATTTTTCTGCAGGGAGATAAATTTTCTTGGCCATCGCATAAAAGATAACACTATATGCATTGATCCCGAGCGCACCGTGGCCATTAAAGATTTTCCCGTACCGAACACAGTAAAACAGGTACGCAGATTCGTAGGTATGTGCGGATACTGGAGCCGATATATCCCGAGATACTCAGATATATGCGCGCCTTTGCATCGACTAAAGAGAAAGGGTGTTAAATTTAAATGGGATAATGAATGTCAGGAAGCATTTGAAAAACTAAAGCAACACATAAGTAACCCACCGTTATTGCAACTGGCAGATTTTAACAAACCATTTGTACTACAAACGGATGCTTCTAGCATAGGTGCTGGTGCTGTACTCTTACAAGCCAATGACTTAGAAGATTTATTACCGATAGGATATTTTTCCCGAAAATTTACAGATGCAGAATTAAAATATTCCATCTATGAGAAGGAAGCCTTAAGCGCTATATATGCCATGGAACATTTTCACCAATATTTGGAAGTGAGAAAATTTAAACTGATTACTGACAATCAAACTTTAAGTTATGTCCTAAACACAAAACGCAAGATTGGACGTTTAGCTCGTTGGGTAGAGCGATTAATAAATCTAGATTACAGTGTTGAATTTCGTCATGGTTCCGAAAATATACTGGCGGATTGTTTATCAAGATTATATGCGGAAACTCCTAATGAAGATGATCAAATAACTTCGGAGTCACATCAAGAAATAAATATGATATTAAATAAGTGCAAAACTGATAAGAAGAATGCAACCCAAAATCACACTAGAACAAAGTCTATGAATGAAGGAGATAACAGATCACCGAAGTCATCCATTGAAGATAAACATTTTTGCAATTTAGTAGATGAAATTCCCTTAGCATTCACACAATTGGAATACCAACAGAATAATGACGCGGACTGTACTAAGATAAAAGCTAGTATAACAAAAGGAGAACATAGTAACTGTTATTTCATGAAGAACAATATTTTAATGTACAAAAATAGCAAAGATAAACCACGGATCTACTTGCCTGAAAAGTTATTTAATCTAATATTTACATTTTACCACAACACCATTTTTGGAGCTCACTTTGGAATTGCAAGAACTACTGCCAGAATAAATGAATATTTTTACCATCCTCAGTTAAATAACTTCATAGCACAAAAAGTAAAAGGTTGTAACATTTGCATGATGTCAAAAAGTACACAAAGAAAATATGAGGGAAAATTAATTTCAATTACTGCTGAAAATGCTATGGATACAATATACATGGATGTATTAGGACCTCTAGTACGTTCCAAAAAAGGGAACAAATATATATTAGCATTACACGATGCATTCACGAGATATACTTGGCTATATACATTGAAGGAATGCAACTCAAAATCCATTATTGAAAAATTGAAATGGACATTTGCCAACTTTTCTATACCAAAAACAATTGTTACAGATAATGCTAGTTATTTCGTATCAAACCAATTTAAGTCATATTTATTTAAACATTTTATCAGCCAAAGATGTACTCCTGCATATAAAAGTAGTGGAAACAAAACGGAACGCATTTTTAGAGACCTAGGAGCCGTATTAAGAAGTTTTTATCATGATAAACAAACTGAATGGGATACAGAGCTGGATTTAATTCAGATTAGTCTCAACACAGCTGTAAACTCTTCAACAAAATCCAGTAGCTTCAAACTGATGTTTAACCACGAGCCTAGCTGCGCCTTGACTAACCTATGGGACATCAAGAGCCTAATTTCATCGGAATTAACCTTAGAAGAAAGAAAAGAAAATCTGAAGAAAGCTATAATTAATGCAAGAAAAAGTATCCAATTCAACCGAAACCGTCAGAGATTCTCCGCTTCAAGAACTAAACATCCATTTAAGCTAAATTGTTTAGTATATGTCAGAACGCATTATTTAAGTAGCAAAGTTAACAAGTTTTGTAAGAAACTAGCCCCCAGATACATAGGAATTTTTCGCATAATACATTGGTTAACTGATGTAACATGTTTGATACAACGAACAAGTGACCCACTTGATGTTAGGAAGGTACATATAATAGATTTGAAATTATATGAACCAGGTTAATTGAAACGAGTCTAAGAATTGTACTTTGTATTATAATCGCAGTACTAGAAAATGTAAATAAGAAAAAAGGTTAAGATGCAAAACATTACTGGGAATACTTGGAATTTTAACTTGTTAAGTCATGTAGGGAAAAGTTAACATGAGATAACATGATGAGATTCAGAGATTGAGAAGGGAATTAATTATTTTATGTATGTTATTTAGGGATGATTTAAGGTCGTAATACAATAATTATGTAACGTAACGATTTGGATTAGAGTTTACAACGCGAAAGATTTCGGATATTAAAAGGTTAAATCGCAAGAGGGATGCATGACTTGAGTTAATGTGTTGTATGCTAGATGATGAATGTGATGCGAAAGTTGTATATTTGTGTATAAATGTAGAGAGAGAATGAGAATTAGTATTAGGAGACATTAATTGCTGTACATAACACTTCACTACACTGAACGATTGTATATAAATGAATATTAAACACTAAAAACACACGATTTAACACAAACACAACACGACACACGCACACGTTAAACAGATACATAATGAAAAAGAAGAATGTGTAGCTAGGAATAAAATAATATCTGAAATCACGCGACCAGTATTGCCAACGTAACTTGTTTCCTTGTTTGAGAAATACAGAAATGTTGTATTTAAATAAATGTATTACGATTTTAAACTCACAGACATGGTTTGGTTTATATTATAATAATGAATTTTCTTGTAAATAGAGGTCGTTTAGTAATTTGAAGGGCAAAATGTATCAGTTATGAAACTCATATCGGTGAAATGGATGCAATTAAATAAGTTGTATGTAAAACATGAGGTTGGTATTACAGTAATAATGCAATGACCCGCCGCCTGGTCAGTGCTGCGCTCAGACAGCAAAGATGTGTACTATTGCAGGTTATCAGCTGTGCAGTACGTTGTCTTAGCATTGTTGATAAAAAGGCACGAATTCAAATGATAAATGAAAAGAAGGAAATATTATTTTAAGTTATAATAGTTCATAAGTGAAAGTGTTTAGTTTTAAAATAGCTGAAAATTGAGAAGCGTGGGGATATTTTGTACTACTATGTAAATATTTTAATTTTCATCATTTTAAAACCAAGTAAATTAAATGAGCACTTAGGATAAAATACAGTATATGATATAATTTGTTGTTTGGTTAAGAAGAGCAAATCACTCTAACCTGTTGGCTATCCTGCAAATCAGCTGTTATCATCCTTGGTCAAAGATGAGATTCATGGAAAAGTCATTAGTTCAGTTCTAGTTCATGTCTGGGCCCCATAGCAAACACACACTCGTTGTCATAACGAGTTTCAAGTGTGCTGTGGCTATCAATTTGACAACTCGAATCCGAGCCCTGGGGTACCAGTCCGGTGCTATATTTGCAACTCTACTGACTAAAGTAAGACTGTTCTTATTTATATTAGAAGTAATTAGTTACAAGAAGTAATGTACTTAGAAGGAAAGAATTTGATTTAATTAAATGTCATGTATATTACTATGAAGATCGTTGATTGCTCACCATTTAACCAATTGTAGTATAGCATATGAATATCTGAAGAAGAAAATAATATTTAATATTTAAAAAGGCTAGACAAGGGGAAATTCAAATAGTAAAGTACTGTTTGTCCCAAAATTGGCATATAATTGGGCAAAGTGATACATGGGGAACCAACACTGCTGCTATCTAAAACATCTTGTATATTACCCTATATCATCAAGTGTTTGAACAAAAAGTGCAAATTATGCAATTAATCATTTTACCATCAAATGCAAGCACTTGGTTCAAGGCTTGCGGTACAGTTTTCAGGATGAAAAATTAGAAAAACCCACTTTTACCCCATAAAACCCCCCATAAACCCCTGTTCCCATAGTCCGATCATGCTGGTTCGCGAACTCGTTCAAATAAATGTAGGTTTACACGTTTATACCAAATTTCCTCAAAATCGGACCATTTTTGCTCGAGTTATTGCGCTAACGGACACATATATAAATATATATATATAAATATATATATATAAATAAATATATATATAAATATATATATATATACTTTTGTGCCCACCCGGTTTGGCAGTCAGTGCGCTGGTAATTTACTCGGTGTGGCAGTCACCCGCCCGAAAGCCAGTCAGCTCTCCCATAAGCCAGTCAGGTATGGCTTCCCGTGCACTTTATACGTATGAAAACAGCAAACCGGTGCTGCTGCCTGTGTCGATAAGCGTAACTGCAATACCAATGCGGAGACTGTCTCATCGTGTGTTCTATCGTGGAGTAGTGTAGCCAGTATGGCACCCTACCCTACTTTGTAGCGGTAAAACCCAGCGGTCTGTAACCTTCGTTTACTCCTTGTTACTATTTGTGTTGGGATAGTGATTAACTACGTGTTAATGTTTAAACATGTTCATACTCCAAATAAATATGATGCCTCTCTAATAAGGATCGTCGAATATTAATTAATTATAATTGGTTGAATCTTGATCCTACCCGTTCATCATCTCATATTTTAAGTTATTTTGATTTTTTTTACCTTCAGTTGAAATTTTAGTCAACTTCTCCTTTATACAATATTTTTTATCCTAGTATTTACAGTGTTTCAACGGACCGGGAACTATACGGATTTTCTTTATCTCGAGAAATATACGTGAATCTTGTCCGAGATACTGGAACTGTTTTTTACGCAATTGCGTAACGCGAAGGAGTAACTATTACATATGACAACGATATTATTCTATCTGATAAGAATAACCATGAAACTACACTCGAAAGATAAAATATTTTTATAATAATTTTAATTTTACAAACAAACTATTACAGGAATTATATTTTGGGACGGATGAATGATAAAGAAGCAACAAAAAGTGGTCACGAGTGCAAATACGGGGGGGGGGGGGAGGGGGGTACAATATAACGAACGCCAGAAACGATTATTTGTTTACTTTTCAGATTCCTTATCAAATCTCTCTCTCTCTCTCTCTCTCTCTCTCTCTCTCTCTCTCTCTCTAACAATGTACAGATTGTGGACTCTACGATTTAAGTTTTCCTGCAATTATTTCAGTTCAATCCCATACCTAAATAAGTTATAATTTATTTTGTATAATACATCGGTCATTGAATACAAACCATAATGGGTTTTCTATTTGTAACTTTAACTTGCAAATACAGTAGAACCTCGCTTAACTGGAGTCGCATCATCATGATGCCTATATATTATATAACCTCACAAATCCCAAGAAAATGTTTTATTTACTGTGTTTTTCAGTCTAATATTTCGATATGAACGATATATTTAACTATTTACGGTAATTTTTATGTGCAGTAGGTTCCCAATTATTGAAATATTACAGTTCATTTAACAAAAATAAGATGGAAGCAAAACGGAGAAATATCGATCAGTATCGTCAAGGTCAACCTATACGCTCGCACCTACAGACTGACAATCTTGCACTGACACTGACATACTGACAATCGTCTGCTTCTGTCTGCTGTCACAACACTACAATATTTTGTGGTTGGGTCGTTGGGTGATTAGTAACCATGACAACTTGTGGATGTAGAGAAACCAAAGAAAGAATAGAACAAAGAGAAATAATAAGAGGTGTTTTACATCATTTTTATCTTTATCTTATTTTTATCATTGTTATTATTACCAGAAAGACTTAAGTACAGTACTATGATTTTATGGTGTTTTATGAGTTATTTAATATTTTTATCCCCATACTTCTGTTCTGAAACATCATGTAGTAGTAGCCTAGGATGACTACGGTATCAGTAGTCTTCTAGTCTGCATTTTCATTTTGTTTTGTTCTTTACGTGATTTATTGCTGTACAGTAAGCAAGTTTTGTTTTGTTTGAGTAAGCATACGGTGTAGTTTTTATTAGTAAACCAAGGTTAATGACTTAACATATCACGGTTGCGCAATACCTATTGTATTTTGACTATGTAAAATGCAAATTTATAATCACGTTAACGTCCATTTATATAGTGTCCCGGAACGGAATTGTTCCTGAGTAAGAAACATATAAATATCATATTTAAATTATCCAGAAGTCCTTAGTTACTTACACGGGGAAAAAAGTTTTAGGCCTAAATCATTTGAAACCTGTACATTACATATTTTTGGTCGAGTTTTCGACCACTGGACGACCACTAGTTAAAGTTAATTGTATTACAACAATCTTTATAGTAAGCAATATAAGCTTGAATCGGACTTATCTGCCTTCAGCTAATCCATCATATGATAGTACGTTAGAGAGTATGCCCATGCTGAAGTTTTACTTATACTTTAAGAATGACTTAATTTAGTACCAAGAAATAAATCACACCCCTTACATACACTGTGCTGTTTTAATGCTGTGTAGTTGATTGCTACTGTATTAACCTGTGATTAATTATTAATTAATTACCTGTATTAATTCATTCATTAGGAACGTATTTAAAAAAATACTACTTTTATTTATTTATTTTTTTCTATGATTTATTTACAATAACAGAAATGTGTAAGATTAAAATAAATTAATGTGTTGCATTGTCCATTTAAAGTTACATCATAGTAAATTAAAATTCCACTGAAACTTAAACAATAAAAGCCGAAATTAGTTATAAAGAAAACATGAGTTTCCTTTATATTGCTTTTACAATCGAAATATACATACTGAGCCACGGCTCGGTCCCCCGGTACTTTTCATTTTAAATATTCAAATAAAGTCGATTATTTTTAATGTTTTATGAAACGTGACATAGCAAATTTCCACGGAACTTTTTTTGTCGGCTACTACTTTATTTTATTTTTTGGTCAGGTTAGTTTAAAAACAGTGGATTCTGTATACAAAAAGTGAAATGTTCTTAATCATATTTTTTTTATTTTTGGCTTATGTACGTAATTTAAATTGTACGAGAGGGGCTTCCCACCGTGCCGGATTGCGCCGTGCGGGCATATTTTGATCCAGTGGCGGGTGTTGGGTGTTTTGAATAAGAATACTGAATTGCTCGTTTTAAGATCGTATCATTACAAATCCTATCATTTTAAGATTTGCTTACACTTACGAGAAATGCATTTTCCATTTGTACATTTCTCAGGTACAAATTTTATGAAATAACGTACATTATTGCGTTGTTTGACAAGTAGCTGGGGACCGAGCTTTGTTCGGGAAAATTTACACTTTGAGAGTATTCCTTTGGTCAATGTAATGCTATCCCAAAAATAATAATTTGCGGTATTTTTTTTCTTGACATTTAACTTCTATTCAAATAATAATATCATAGTTTACTGAAATGATGAGATAGAAGAGTTTTTAAAAATTTTTTTGGTTCCCCTAAATGGCCGAAACTATAGAAATTACCCAGTATTTTTCACGCTGAATTCAAAGAAGGCTATTAGTAGTATGAAAATCTTCCCACCTTCCTTCCTTTGAAGTATTAGTCACTGCAAGAACTTGGACTCGCTCCAAAACCAGAACCGAAACGTTTAATTTACCCTCAATTTTTAAAATGTAATAAGTTACAATTTTCTGGAAACTCAGGACACTTTCTGACTGAAAATAATTACGGTTGATCCTTGTTGGTGAGTACCAAAAAGGAACCTTAGGTATAAACATGGTTGTATATCCAAGTTTGGTTGTCCTTGATATTGCACTATTTCATTGACACTGACAAATTAGGGCTAGGCTGCACTATAAGTTAATTGGGAGTTTATTTGATATCTAGTCCTAAGCTTATAGCCATCTTAAGGCAAACATAACCAAAACCCAACCACAGACATATAAATATAAGTGATATAAATATAAACACTCATCCTCTGTAGGCCTAAAGCGACCTATCTATATTTTTTGGGTTAGGATTAGTACTTTTTTGAGAGAGTGTCATTATGTACTGAGCACACTTAGATGATATAGGGTATCAGTGATTTATGAAATTATTTATTTATAAAAAGCAACCTAACGGAGTTACCTTAATGATGCACCCAGTATTTAATACAAAAATTAAAGCTTATGCCTATGTATATTAGTTTTAAAACGGAGTAGAATAAGGCACCTATAATCTAGATTAGGCATTGATTAGTGTTTATAAACTAAACATGGATGAACCACAAAGTCAAGCTACTAATCCGGTTGTTCAGGCTAGGCTAAACTGAACTCTGAAAGCATCAATCTCAAAACGGCCACAACTTAAGAACAGATCCTAGAATTTGATTTATTTTAAACTTTATTTTTCTGAAATAGATAGCTAAACTGTCCAGTGCAATCATCCCACACTGCAAATAGTAACACTCAAACTTAGTTAGGTAAGCTAGTGGTAGGTTACAACTAATTATTATCCCTGTGACCGATTCAGTGTAACATCTGACATCAGTCAGAATCAGACGACATTATTGACAACGACTCTCGTCGTGTCGTTTCTTTAATTTACGGTATAATATAGTATAAAACATCTACCATATCCATAATAATGTTCTACCACTGCACCTAAACAGCAGAAAAAAGCAAATCACCAAATTCAAATCACCAAGATTCGCACAATATGACAAATTATTTATAAATCAAAAACAGTATATCTTATGTGCCAGTAGTTAATGCGTGATTGAACTTCAAACAAACAAACACACAAACTTTCACATTTATAATATTAGTAAGATAAGATGTATTAATTAAATATTAATTAACGGGGGGTTAGCTGTGTGCCCGTTCTACGCACGGGGATCCTCTAGTGGTCAGTTGGTTTGCATATTTTCAGATATGCTAGCCAAACTATTATATACAAACAAATACAGTATCTGACAGTTTCAAGTAAAAAAAAAAAATGCGTAATAGATCTATGAGGGGTACACTTCCATATCTGTTGGCACAAACAACTAAATTAGTAATATTGATTATTCGATTGTTTAATTCCATATATCGTTTGGTTAGTTAGGTTAGGTTAACCTTACCTAACTAACCAAACGATATATAGTTATAATACTATACCTCAACCTCGCCATTAAACATTCAGGTTGGAAATTTCACTATCAAAGGTGCTCTTGGCCTGTCCGTACGGAACACTGAGTTATATGCGCTACCAACTTATAAATAATTGTTTAAGCCTACGAACCCAAGAGATGGATAATTGGTCTGTTGGACGTATGGTCCAGCGAGCAGCACATAGCGTTGAGAAGACACATTAGAAATACGATTTGAGCATAATCCGTAAACCTCTGTTACAATCACCCACTGCAGTTGTCTCTAAACACTTTACACAACCACCATTGAAGTGCCGTCAACGAGTTGAAACCTTATATGTAAGCTATTGGTAACGCTTATGTAAAAAATGTAAGTTTCCCAGGCATATAGAACACTGAGTCAAAGTCTTTTCCCCGGTTATAAACCGAAAACTCGATAGAAATTCTATACACAAAGAAGCTCTATTTTCATTTACGGTTACTCTACACATTATTGCACTTGCGATTAATTAAATCCGTATGTAAGGAAAAACGGTTTTAATCCAACTTGGTTTGGATTTGCTTTTGAAACTTGATCTGAAATGATTGCGGTATTTGTAAACAATATTCAATGTAAACATATCAGTGACAGCTAGAGAAAAATAATCTTGATCCGAACAGCTGTTCGCTATTTCATATGATGATTATGTGATAAACATTGTGAGAAAACTTGACAAAAATCGCACAAAATTGGGTTTTAAACGTCCGTAAGTTTTTTTTACAAAGTAGCGAGGCCATATTTTAATAGCTAAAGACACTTTCGCCAATCCAGTGAATACATTAAAATGATTCGAGGATCTTGATAGGTACTCTCGTTTTCAGGAGAAGGCCGCGTAAAATGGCCTTTGGACCGTGACAGACGGAAGATAGACAACAACGGAATTGAGATAATAATTGATGATTGAGATAATAATGGAATTGAGATGAAACTTTTTTCGGATTCTTGAATGTTTAAAACGTAAAAAACATCTAAAAGTTGATGATTCTGAGCAATGTACGGACAAAACTCTAATTTTATTTATATAGATTAGTACCTGTGGTGATTTTTATTAGAAATTTATTGAAGTAAATAAACAGCAAAGTTAAAAACCATCTGACCAGTGTTTTTATTTAAAAAGTACGTAGGCCTATTTGATTGGCTTTGTTTTCTGAACTAAAATATCTATTTCCTGATCTATTTTTAGTTCCTGTTTTCGAAACATAATTTGGCAAAACAATTATTTATTCATTAAACAACTTGATCGAAAATAATTTCTAAACATTGGAGGACAATTAAAAAACTTTTGAATTCTAATAAACCTAGCTGCCGTACCTGTGTTTTACATCGGAGAGGATTTTGAAGAGAAAAAGTTTGATACACGTCACATATTTCAAATCCCACTGTCATGTTAATACGTTTACTTCCTTAAATTAAGAATGTCAGAATCTCCAATTAACAGGCCCGTAGCAAAAGTTAAAAGTTTCACAAATCGAATCGTTTCTACCTTTTGGACCGCAAAATCAAAGAACTTTATTGACAGCATTTAAAGCTGACTTCGTTAAACATTCTGTTATCTATATTCTTCAAAAATGTAAACATTGTGAAACTTTGGAATCCCATGGGGCGTAACTCAAAGAAAACACGTTAAATGTAATCGGTATATTTGTTAACCAGGTACAGGGCTACCTCTTGAATTGATATAGATAATAAATCGAAAAATAAAGAAATATAAGTTGATTGATTATTGGCTCTTACAAAAGGGTAAACAATCAAGGAACATGATTTAATTAAGTAACCACACATCACTGAGTTTATATCTTCATTCTTTCTTGTAAAAATCGCTTTGATTGTGGCTATATAAAATAGGGAAGTAATATTTCACTGTACAACGAGCTCAAAAAGCTCGAGAACCAGCAATAAGATGGAAATAACCGGCAGAAACTTTAACCATCCACTGGCTCGCTAGTCGCTACCCCAGGTCGGTCAGTAGCCGGGTAGCCCATCAATGGAACCCGTTAGGCTCGCCCCTACCTCTCGCCACAAAAGAGACAAGAATTTTGCCTTGTTCCACACGCCTTTGATTGTTTGAGGCGGGAAAACTATTTGTGTGCTACGGCCCGCGCAACACAGGATATTGTTTTCGTATTAGTTGGCCTTTTTCCAAGATGACCGTGACCGTTAACTTATTTTATGGACTCCCTTGGAGAATAATTCAAAACTACAAAGAACATTTCTAATCCCACAGTATACTAGCTATTTAAATTATAAACACTTTGGTGTTTGAAAAATATTTTTGGATGATAAATTTTGCAGCTTTTTGAAATCATCCAAGATGGCCGCTTGCCTCCAAGGACTCAACAATAGGCCTAATAGTGCGACTATAAAGCAATAACTTCCCACCTTACGCTTGCGAATTAGTACGGTACATATTTGTATCCACAGTTGCCAGGACGACTATTAAGACGACCAAAGATTACATTGACATTTAGGTATTTAATCTGTAGAATAGTAATTGTTAAGTAATCTGGAAGACAACTAATTAAAATGAAGTGCGAAAGATGGGTTATGAGAGTGCTCAATGCCTGAAGCATAATCCATTTGTTTGAGGTGCGGATTTTCAAGCTTGTAGAACAAATAAATATCACAAAGTAGAAGGGCAGGGGTGAAAGTGACTGAAGTGACGGGATACCCGGGTGGATTTTCAGTGACTGGATTCCAGTGGTATGCGGTAAAATATATAGTGACTGGCTTAGCAGCACAAATTTTACGTGACTGGCTTTCCCATGCAAATGCGGTGGTGACTGCATTAGCATAGCATTTTTTACGTAATTATATTTTAGTATTTTTAAGAAAAAAAGAGATATATACGTTCAGATATGTCTAGGCTTAAGATATTTACCAACATATATTATATATATATCATAGTCTTGAAATATATTGGGGGGTGCAACTGACTGACTTCCAGTGTGTATTTTATGTGACTGGCTTCCCGGGCGCGGCCGTGTATATATATATATATATATATATATATGAATTTGAACGGATGGTGTTTTTGGCCTCTGGGGACCTCAAAACGAAAAACTAAATCGGTCCCGGGTGCAGATCTTACCATGAGACCTACGGTAATAGCTTATTCCCTATATGGCAAATTCGCTAAAAAACAGCAATAAAACATCAACAATAATACATGAAACTCTCAATAAACTTTTTAAATAATTTAGTTACCAATCTGGCCTACTAACTTACAATAATTAATTTTGAATTATTCAATTTAGGCTAATTTCAGTTAAAGTAAATTCAATTTTTATTCTTCAGGAAAATATGAATATTAAGTTATAAAATTGTAACAATAAATATATATATAACTCCTTCATCTAGAATTGGTAACTTGACTAATTTAGGGGCCCCAAAAATTGAATTTAATAGAATATTTAATAAAATAATAACCACACTTGTAATCTACGCATAGTCTGACTCCTCCATCTGGCTTTGGGATAACAACCAATGGTGACCTCCAATCACTTGATGCGACTGGAGTTGTGATTCCTTGAGATTCGAGGGTTGTAAGTTCCTTTTCTACTCTCTCTCGTAATGCGAAAGGGACATCACGTTCCCTAGTAAATACTGGTTTTGCATTATCTCTGAGGAGTTTGACTTCAACATTGGGAACACATCCGATTCTTTCTTCAAAAATTGCTGAGTATTTTTTGAATATATCCTCTAGAGACGGTACTAAATTAACATCAACTGTATTAATCGGTGATTGCTTTCTGTTGTCAGATGACTTGAGTGGAATATTATAACCATTCAGGTTAACTTTCAGGACTGTGACAAAATCAGAGATAGATTGATGCAAGTGTTGTGAAACACTGAGGAAATAGTGTTGTGCAACAATATGAGATACTGTAGGTGACAACATCACTGTGAAATGTTCGATTAATTTTGAAAAATTAAGGTCTTTTACAGGATTGTCTGGGCCTAAAAGAGTTGTCAGATTATTGTAATGCTCCTTACCAATAGATGAGCACAGGAGTTGAGCTTTCATCTTGTCTTCTTTAATGTTTAAACTTCAAATTTCAATAATTTTCAAAACATTCCAAATATGATTTGAATTTATCATTATTTGGATCAAAATGTTCAAAAGGATTGATCTGAGGAGTTGAAGTTTTATTACCTAGAGCTGCAGCCAAAACATTCATGAGTCTTTCTAATTGTTCTTAATTCATTTTAAGTTGAAATGTTTAACAAAATAAAATATCTTGAAAATAATAGAATAAAACAAGAATTGATAATAGTTTTTTACCAAATCGTCGCCAACTGAGATGACTCGAGTGGAAATATTAGAATATAAAAAGACAGAGTGTTGAAAATAAAAGTAACTGTGTTATATTAAAAATCAAAATAGAAAAGTAATACCCCCGCCGCAGCAAACCTGCAGACTAAGCGAATTTCCATTTGACTGATTGGATTTACACTGAAATGTCTACTTAAAAATATAACATTTATTCTTGATTTAAATAGAATTAGTTTAACAAGTACTTAGGTTTGCTGCATCAGGGAGGGTAAAACTTTTTTTTTTGTAAAATGTGAATAGGTAGTGAGAAATAAAAACATTTTCCAAATTTGATCAAAATATGTTCACAAACAAGCAAACTACAACAGTTTACTTATTCTCCATAAGAATAACATGGGAATTTTAAATTTACAATTTTTTGGAATTTTCTCCGTAATTATTAGATGCATAATAAGGCTTCAATATACTAAATTATTTGTTTTTTTAAGCTCTACAAAATGGTTTGGAAAGAAATTGCTAAATTTTATGTTTTTTGGGTCAAAAATAGGAAAAACCAATTTTTACCCCATAAAACCCCCCGTAAACCCCCGTTCCCATGGTCCGATCATGCTGGATCGCGAACTCGTTCGAATAAACGTACGTTTACACGTTTGTACCAAATTTCATCCAAATCGGATCATTTTTGCTCGAGTTATCGTGCTGACGGACACATATATATATATATATATATGTGAATTTGAACGGATGGTGTTTTTGGCCTCTAGGGACCTCAAAACGAAAAAAAAAATCGGTCCCGCGTCCAGGTATTACCATGAGTACTACGGTAATAGCTTATTCCCTATATGGGAAATTCGCTAAAAAGCATTTGATAATTAAAATTTTGGTTGCTATGGTAACAACTGATTCATATGTTCATAACAATGTGTTTAACTGATGTACTGACTTAAGACCATATGTGTATGTGAATCAATGATTACCAGTTATTTTGCATTTGTTTTGTCTGTATTAGTTTTTCTGTTTACATTAAAGTATGAGTTTGATTCAACTGAACTAATTTACTTGTTATGTGAAAATGTATCAGTAATAAAGATCAATGACATAAATATCATGATTGCGCAATGTTGTATTTTGATGTCAAAATGCAAATCATGACATTAATTTGAATATCAATGCAAAATACTTGTGGTTAATTCAAATTGTATTTTTGATGATTCAAAGTTTCTACACGTAAAAATAAAATCTGAAGTCAAACCGGGCTAAGGATTTCCGAAATACAACTTTGTATCACTGCCCTGCTATTAGAATCCCCGGCCAAGCCAGCCCTCTAGGGAAGTGGTGCAAGTCTATAGCCTCAAGGTTGCACCCTCCCTTTCTCCCTTGCCCTAGTCCACTCGCTTTGACCCGCTCCTTTCGAGGTCATTGCCCAACCCCTCCCACCCTTCCATTGTTTTGCCTTTCTAGTGTTTCTATTCTGACTTTTTCTTTAAACATTAAATTACGCTAGTAACAAATCATGAAAGTCGTAAAGGAATAAAAGTGATAAAACTTTAATGAGCTAAACTACTGACTCACCGAGTTCTTGGAAGTACTCGACTTGCCTACAAAAATTATTGTTGTGTTAAATTATTAATGGTTTTGGGACTGCTAATGGGGCTTTTATTGCACCATTACCCTAGAAATACATTATAAAAATCCTAAACACCATCTGATAAACCTTTTTAATTGTTATAGGCTGTACAGAACCGAAACTGTACCGAGTAAAATACTTAACCGAACCGACTACAGTACCTACCGACTTTATTTTTGCACCTCAGACCTCTAGTGTGGTACGAAAAAAAAACTTAAAAACTGAGTTTTTATTGCAATCAAAGGGGCAGTATTGATCAATACTGCCCCTTTCTCTACTGCCCTCTCTGACCTGTAATACAAACATTCAATTTCGCATATTTAAATTGTTATTGAATCTATCTAAAAAAAAAAAAAAAAAAAAACAAGAACCATTATAAAGGATCTTTCTAATAACATAATATTTAGAGAATCTAGTTTCTATTTACACTGATGATTATATTTTTCAGATTTTCAAAGCTAATCATCGACTATATTGATCGACTTGGAAACAGAGTAACCTTAGAGAAGATAAAGTGTATGCTGTTCATTGATGTTTTGATCAAGTTTTTCAACTGTCCACAAAATAGATTTAAGAAAAGAGATATTGTAGAAAATATCTGTCCCTTTTCTAACCTCATCGCAAAGAAAATATTTGAAGAATTCACAGAGGATAACAAAGGTGGAAGGTAAGATTATGAAAAGTGTGGTGATTATTGGGCTTTTAGTCTTTCAAGTACTGTGTAGTATTAATCATCCGATCTTTAGTCATCCAACCTTCTGTGTAATCTGACCCTCCCTGTAGGCACGACCCCTTTATTTACTCTTATCTGTAGCCTACTTGGAAGATTTTGTACTAGGGGCTTTAGGTACAGCACTCTCAGTAATCCAGCAGATATAGGGCTGTGATACCGCCGGACAGACTAAGCGAATTTCCATTTGCATGATAGGATTTACATTAAAATGTCTCCTTAAAAATATCACATTTATTCCCTTTAGGATTCCTTCTCATGTTCTAGTTCTTCAATTTTTACTTCATAACTCACTTCAAGAGAATTATTTTTGTTGAAAACCTGATGGGTTAGTTTAGTATTTTCTATAGTCAAATCATGTAGGTCTTGTTTTAATTTATTGTTTTCTGAAAGTAGGACATTACCAACTTCGGCAGCTAAAGTTAGGGATTTTTCTAAGTCTTCCTGTTCTTGGGCTTGAAATTGTTTTATTTTTGCTTGAAGGTCTTCTGAGCTGGTTTTGACTTGACATTCAGAGGTTGTTTCAGTCTTTTGATCAATTAAGGGAACTAAATAAACTAAATATTTTGTTATTTTCTGCTGTGTTGTGCATGTAGGCAGAAAAGGGGTTGAGTCCCTTTGAAGCTTACATTCTTTGCAGCTCAATGATTTGTAAACTGCTTTAATAATTTTCTGAAATCACTGGTTGACATTCCAGTACATTTAGAATGGAACCACTTCTGCAAGGACCTGTGCAAACTATTGCTGAGTACTTAACTCCAAGGTCACACGCACCACATGGAGTCTTAGACATGGTTTGGTTTTTATGGATGGAATGAAATTCACAGTTTTCAGAGTTTGTTTTAGAATATTGTGTTTAATAAATAGATAGTTACTAGAAAAATAGATAGAAAGATAGTTATTGCGTAAAAAACTGTACTAGTTGATTAGTTATGTGAATTAATAATTATGTGAAAAATGAAGTTTTTGTTGGAGGTTTGGCTGGTTCCTCAGGTCAAAATAAACTAAATAAAATGCATACAGTTTTAATTGAGAAACATCCGAGCCATCATTAGTGTACTTTAAAAGTAGTGTTTGCTGAAACCAGAGGGTTTATTTCATGAAAATCATCAATAAGCTAAACGCTTTTGTGACAAATTCCAATGCAAATTATTTAGAAAGAATCATGAAAAATACGGTGATTTATGTATGTAATGAGTGGAATTTATTTCTTGGTAGGCTACTAGACTAACCTTTCTTTAAATAAAAGTAAAACGTCAGCATGAGCATACTTTCTAAAATACTCTCGTATAATGTATTCCTGTATAGCTGAGACAGATAAGACCGATTCAAGCGTTAATTGTTTGCTGTCAAGATTGCAATTGGCTATAACATTATTAATTCAACTGAATACAGCTTTTCATATATTATCATATAATGTAAACTATAAATAAACGGTATCAGCATTCTGACAAATACTTTCTCCCATAAGTTTGTCAACAACCTTTATCATGTGTAAGCGGTGAGAGTAAATATACGGAAATGGGATTTGTACAATTTTGTTCAGAATTTAAAGGACTATAACATACAAAATTTTTATCAAAATCGTTCGGGCCATTTTTGGGAAAATCTGATTTTTCCGTTATTTTATGGGGTTTTTATGGGAAAATAACATAATTTACAATAACTTTTGAACCGTAATTTTTACAGAAATGGGATTTGTACCATTTTGTTCAGAATTAAAATGGCTATAACATACTAAATTTTTATCAAAATCGTTCAGGCCATTTTTTTAGAAAATCCGGTTTTTCCAGTTTTTATGGGAAAATCCCCATTAAAAATCAAAATTTCAAAAAAATGAAAAAAACGCCTGGACCATGGATTAAAAAACCATGGATTAGAACCTACATACCAAATTTCATTAAAATTGGACCACAGGTGTAGTCCCTAGCTCTGTACACATCCAGACACACACACACATACGGGGTTTTACCGCATACTCGCAAACACCTAATTGTGGCATCTTTCAAACTGCGGCCACCAGTAGATGAAGGAAGGTGGTAGAAACATGTGTGCATCGATATTTTTAATGAACACTCCATTTTAACATCTAACATTCCAGTTTTTAATTGTGGCACCTTGCCACAAATCGGTATATATCAACAGTGTGTGGACAGGATGCCACTAATGCGTTGTAGCGCTTGAGCGGTGTGTTCGCCCCCCCCCCCCTACTTCTCGCGTGCGCTGTTGCCAGTTCTCCGTTCTAGTTCCTTCATTCCGTTCTGTATTCATGTGGCTATGCCCTAGCCGCTGTAGCTCATTGCCCACGATCCTCACGTCGTCTTTTATTAGTGTAACGATTTTTTTACATGCAGTTTTTTCCAAGCTCCAATCATTTTGACAATTTAAAGTCAATGGACCAAATGAAATGTCGTGAGGATTACATAAAACTACATGCTATGTCGTTGATATTTTATCGTCACATTGTATGGTTTACGAACTTAGATACTTGGATTAAAGGCCTTAATGTGCTGGGTAAATTATCAGTTTCATGGGAATATACAAGAGATTTACCTTAAAATACGCAATAAGAGTGACTCCGTTTTTTCTGTATGCATATAATTAATTCATGGTAATGTAAAAGTATGTGTAACGAATTTTTCACCACACTATGATGTTTTAGCTGTTTTACATACATTAATTGGTGGCTGAAAGTTATGTTTTTCTGACCATGCCAGCTGTCATCGTCATATAGGGGCCGAGCAGGCGTTTACATCCCTAGGGCCGCAAAATCACTTGTTCGCTTATTTACTTAAAAGATTAATGTATATTAAATGCACAAGCTGTATCCATGGCATTGCAATAGACTTGTTTTTTTGTCACAGCTGCCTAGACAACTATTTGGTGTTATTTTTGATTTTGCTGATTCCTCAAAATATTTCTCATAAATAAGAGGGACGTTTTATTGCAAAACATACTTGGGTAAAAAATAGCGCTCGTACCACGAGCCAAAATGGGTTTGCAGCTCTCGATCGTTTCACATTCTCGAATTGGTCTCGAACTTAAAACCCGATCTCGAGTCGGCAAAACCTCGCTTTCGGCCCTAGGTACGAAATAGTTTTACTATTTTTTACAGTGGATTTAGAGACCCAAAGATTCACATCCCGTTGCGAAGCACGGGCAGAGACACTATAGTTAATTATAAGATTATAAAGTCTTTACTGTTTTGTCTGTACATTGCGTAGATTCATGAAGTGTTTGGTTATTTCTACGTGTTATATAATAAGAAAGCCGAAACGAGTCTTATGTCAATATCTGTACGTTTGTTTGATTGTTTGTGTCATTGTGTCTGTAACGCCAAAATTCTAATTCACGTGTCCTACTTTGAGAAAACTAGAGTACCGTTCATGATCCAAATAGTTTTGTAATTGTTTAAATAAATTTGCCAAGTTTGATCAAAATATATCCATAAACAAGCAAACTACAACATTTTACAATATTCTTTATAAGAATAACATGGGAATTTTAAATTTACAATTTTTGAATTTGTCCTGTTACCAATAACCGTACAAAAACACTTTGATATACTAAATTTTTGTTTTTTAAGCTATTTAAAAAGGTCTGGATATAAATTGGGAAATTTTGTATTTTTAAGGTAACGTTTTTCTCCATTTCATATATTAGTAACAATATGTATAGTATCGAATTCAGTAATAGCATTGACTACAGTATTTAAACCTTAACACAAGTGTTTATAATATAGTCAATGAGGCTACTGGTGCTACCGCTGATGGCTTATGCATGTGTACGTTAGTAGCTAGCAGACAATTTTCCAACTAGGAACATGAAATCAGCTGTTCCCCGTCCTCACTGTCGCGGTTGCTCGCCTAGCATGTCAACAGCTGACTGCTGTAAAAATTGGATGAGGCGACAGTAACTTTTTCTAGTACGCTTCTTTACCATGATATCTGCCAATTCAATTTTGTCCTAAAAAATGTATACACATCTCTAAGATTTGTTGCCAACTGACAAGCAATTCAAATAAAAAAAAAAAAAAAAAAAAAAAAAACTATTGTTTATCATCCCTGCAAAACTGCTAATAATTCATGTTCAAATTTTCATCAGAATTCCGTTAGTTTAAATCAACGATCACACAAGACCAATAGATGGAGCTCGCCTATCTAACTAACATACAAGCAGTTGAAGCCAGGTCCGCCATCTTAGTGCAGGTTAGAAGTGGTAGATGCCAATGAAAACGGTACCAAAACTAAATGTCCAGCTTCAAAATAACTTGACATTTAGCCTATTTAGACTAAATGTAAATCGTTGAAACTTTGTATGAAAGATTTCAATTAGTCTAGGACACTATTGGTTCTAATTAAAAGCTTAAAAGTTTATATTTTCTATTTTAAATCTTGAAATAAAGTCGGTACTTTTAAATGAGTTTCAAAATATGAAATAAAAAAGTTCGTCGGCTGCTACTGTTTTAATTTTTTTGTCAGGTAAGTTAAAAACCAGTGGATTTTTGGCTAAAGAGCTCAATTTCTTGGATCATATTTTTTAAAAATTTTATAAAGGAGAGTTGTGTAAAGAGTTTCAGAAACCATCTGTGACTTTGAAAATACATTGTAAACCAAACGCCAAACCTTTAATACGATATAGATACATATATTATAAATTAATTTGTAGCTTTTGAGAATTTTTCTTTCACCCAAAAAGTTTTTGTTATTAATTATGTAAACTAACTTTTTGTAAGATACGGTAAACGCTAGAAAAAAAATTGAAAGCGTATTTTAAAGGTCATTGTTCAACCGTGATGAAATGTTACATACCAACCTTTAGGGCCTATTGGTGACATTGGGGAGGTGGAAGTCTAAATTTAGTTCATTACAATTACATCAATGACCTTGAGCTCTGCTAGTAAGATGCCGTGGTATGGTGGTGTGTTGCGGAGAAGGGTAAAGGGGATTAATTATTGTTCATGCTTACTCATTCGCTCTTACCCACAAACAAACTTATTTCAAGCCTAAAATGAAGAATGTAGATCTAACTTCTATATTCGTTTGGAAAACGTCAGTCTTAGAGGCAAGATGCCTGCGCGGTCCATCACAAGTTACTGTATTTACTACTTTTTTTAGTAAGCCTATGTGTCGATTATGTATCTTGTACAATGTAAAATCAAGATGACGTTGTTCAGACTAAGATAAGTTTGGACTTCCTTGTGTGACCAAAATAGTCGCCTACAGAGCAACAGGAGAATCTACCATTTCTTATAAAATTAGTTTTATCGACATTTGCAGACAGTTCTATATAATTGTTTTTAAGGAAATCCAAAATCTATTGGCAATCATAAATTAATATGATTTGAATTTTTTGCCTCCTACAAATGAAATACCATGTGCATATGGTCCTCTGGTCCTGTTAATACAATTTTGTGAAGGGTTTCTTTTATAATTTAAAACTATATCATTGCACAAGCATTTTCAAGGACTCTCTGCAGTTTTGCGTACTCTTGCAACTACTAATTCAAAAATTCAAAAATCAGTTTGGTGACCAATTAAAAATAATGTGTTGATACGTTATAAAAATTCAACTATTAAATATCATAGTTTTTGAGGGTGGGACTGGAAATTTATACTATATTATAGATTTGCATTCATAGTAGAACATTATAGACTTTAAGTAAACCAACAGAAAAAAGATTGTTTAGAATTTCCAAGTTCATTTTAGAACAAACTGTTTGCTCCGCCTCCCAGTTAACTGAGAATTTCAAGAAGTAGAAACATATTAAATAAATAATAAGTGAAGTTAAATATAACATATTGTGTTTTTAAAAAACATTACACAAACCTCACGGATGCCAATATATTTCCAACCATACTAGGAATTTCCTTAAATTGATATTGTATGTTGAAATAGGTTTATTATTAATAAAGTTGAGAATACAAAACAAAACATTGAATAATAAAAATACATTTGTATTTACAGTAACAGATAGATTGACAAAATTGTAAAACGATTGTGTAATATCAAACAATATCAAATTATTTACAGTATCACGGTTACAACTTTTAAACTACTCTTGTTATGACTCAAAAGTTAAAGTCTTTAGGACCTTTCATTTTATGCTTTTGTTAGTGGGGACTGGTTAAAAAACCACAGTACAGTAGGTTTTGCAAATATGATTGTGAGATGATATATAATCTGAACTAGTTTATGCTTGTTGATAATAATATATATTTTAATTTAAGTACTTTAATTGATTCGGTTATATGTTTACCTTATATAACATTTGAACATGGATTGAAACATTAGATGTCTTTGGAATACTCTGAGAGTGAGAGGCAAAACATATCTTTCAGCAATGATGCATCGAAATCTACCTTTACTGAGTGATTCAGAAATGTAATTGTAAAATATTTTGTCGACATGACTAGAATGTTAATAAAATAGATGTATCAGCACGAAATTGTTTTTAAGATAAAAAATTGCAGCATAGGACAACTTATATAGTGTTCTAACCTAATATAATATAATAGGTTACGTACCTTATTCCGTCTTCAGTCTTCTAACCTAAAACATTGTTATTGTTTCAATGTAAAAATTCAATTGATACAAAATAACTACGTTACCAATTTATGTTTGTAAACAAAAATATTTTTTTTAATGGTGTCATAAAATCAATTTAAATAATTATTTACTACTCAAAATATTTGTAATGTAAAACATTGTTCACCACTCGGAGCAAAAGTATATTATTTATGGTACTTAAATTGTTTTATAGTACGTGGCAGTACAGTATTATTAGTTTATTAGTTGCTTGTTGCACTGTTCTACACACTGCTCAAGCGCTACAACTCATTAGGTAGCATCCTGCCACACACTGTTGATATATACTGAATTGCAGCATGGTGCCACTATTTAGAGTGTAGGCTGGCGCGAGAATTGGCAACATAGCATTAGGGAAGTTATAGTTCCAGCGGACGGCGCGAGGCGCGCTAGCTACCGGTATGGTTTCGTGTTCCACAATTCGGCATGTACCTGCACTACTTAAACTCACATCAACGAGTTCAAAAATACTCAATTGTGGCATGTGATGTTTAAACGACGTAATAATGCTGGAAAACCCAAAAAATGATCGAATTAGCTGTGGCACCCTGTAAAGGTGCCACAATTTTTGAAGGTGCCACAGTACGGCCGTGTGCCTGTGAAGGATGCCACTATTTGATGAATACAGACACACACACACACAACCACTTTTTTGGGTCCAGGGGGACCCAAAACGAATATATCCACTCAAAACTCAAACTCGAACATTTTGACGAAAACAATACTTTCTCCATATACTATGGTATAGGGGGAGAAAGTAAAAAGTGCATACCAATTTTACAATCTACTCTTCACCATAAGAGTAAAACATTGAGTTGACACCATTGCACTCAAACGTCACCAATATAAAACATTCATCAGCACTTCCTTTATATTTTATAACAATATATGATGTTTAATAATTGCATTACTTAAATAATCAATAATCAATGCTAAAATTACTCGTTTATACAATTATAGCCTATATTTGGATAAACGTCATGTTGACATTTGGTAAATTGAAAACAGCTGATAGAAAATATTTGTTTGAATTCTAATTTACTTCAAATAAAATATAAAAATTTTTAATATTTATTTCACTGCTAAATTAAAGTATGCTAACAATAAATTGCCTCAGTACTTAAGGGATTAAGTTTTGGTGGGATACAGCGATACAGCTAAGTAAAATAATCAGTATTTGATTAGAACTATTTTCCCCATATAGAGTAATCTTCAATGTAATCTTTGCTCAATAGTTACAACTGATTTTTTTTCTCTTTGCACTGTATTTTGTAATTTGCTATTATACTTTGGATGGTTTGTTATGAACACATGTTACAAGTCCTTTGCTTGTCTTTTCCTTATTATTTTGTTCAACGAAAATACTTACTTAGCAACCCACAATGTCAGTGTTAAATTTTTAAATTTTAAAATGAGCTATGTAGTGAAATACAAATTTTCCTGAGGTAGTGGCAGTCGCCAATCATGTTTTTAGGGCTATAAGTCCCTAATTCCAAAATTTAGTTAAAATCTTTCCGCTGGAATTCGAGATATATATTACAGACAGACAGACAAACAAACAGACATTGCTCATATTAGAAAATAGGATAATAATCACCATAAAGATGAACGGATTATAACTGGAGTCACTACTCTCTGGTTACATTTAATGAAAAGGGAGCCTTCAGGATGGCCTCTTGTTGCTGTGTTTTGTTGGACCTGTCAAATTAGAGTCAAGATGATGTCCTCCTGTCGTTGTTAGTCTTAATAAATATGTCAACATTGTGATTGTGATGGTTCAATACTGTGTGCAATATCTATCAGTTTGTGTGAGGAAAACAATAATGAATAATACTCACATAATTAAACTTGCACTGTTATTGTACACCCGATGGCCGTTCTTCAATCAATGCCATATGTAGGCCTACACCAATATCTCCAAACCAGGAAACTTGACTATTTTCATAATAAATTATTAAGAACTTGACAGAGGAAAATAAGTTATTATTTAGTATTAACAATGTAATGATAATTTTTCAAAATTACTTTAATGACACAGGTTTTAACGTGCAATAATTAATTGTTGAAAAGTCCATCAAATAGCCTTAACTAACATGGTTGGAATGATTAGAATTAATTTAAAAGCAGCTATCCAACCATGGCCAACACGATAATAAACAGTGAAAACAGAGGGCTTTCTAAACACAGAGTGGTAATAATAATAATAATGTCGTTATTGCTTTCTAACAATCTTTAAATCTTTAAACAATCTTAAAAGAATCCGATACCTACACAAGAAGGGAGTTTCACAAACGCAGCTGTGTAGTATAGTATTGTACAGCGCTAAAATTGTCCCTTGCATATGGATAGCATTGCCCTAAAGCATTACAAACAGTCACCAATATATAAAGGGAAGTTAGGGTCAAGATTCTCAGCTCCCTGAAAACTGAATCCATTCTCCTCTATAATAATTACAACGTGAATGTAGTGAGTAATGTATTTTTAAGTTTTACTCACAAATCAAGGGTTAAACCATAAGCAATGCATACTTCAGCATCATCTTACAGTTCCAATTGATGAAAATTAATGTCGTTGTTTTATACATTTTCATGTTTTGTTTTCCAGGCTACGAAATGTAACTATGGATGACAAAGTAGTGATTCACATTTTGGTACTCATAATAATCACATGTGAGTTTTCCTGCAATACAGAAGAGCTATCAAGATACTTACCTAGGTTCAGTGTCAAAAAGTAAGTTGTGCATAATTTTGATTATAATACTGCTTGCCATCTTGTATGAACAAATGGGTAGGAAACTAATGTACAGCAAATTACTTGTAGTTTAATTACAGGATGAAGAAAGATAGGAAAAGTATATTAAACAATATGTATTGCTAGTCCAACAATGTGTGTTCAAATTGCTAGTATTAGGCTAGGCATGACAACTTGATATATTTAATTAGGCCTACATGTCTGAAGCAAGTTGTGTGAATTTTTCACTAAGAAAACAAGTTGAAATATAAAAAAAACAACAGTCATTTGATTGATTTTCATCTAACTGAAATATCAATGTCAATGATAATTGTTAAAAATATTAAAGACAGACAAGACAAAAATTAATAGGACTTGACAAAAGATGTGTATTTATATTGGATACTGTTTACAAAATTCATAATAATAAAATAAAACATATGTTAGTTCAAAAAAGGTAGTTTTAACATAAGAAAGAATGCAGGCATAGATTATTACATTCTCTCCCCCCCAAGAACTAACCATTCGAAAATTATTTTCTTTTTCCTTTTCATTAGTTTTTTCTTTGGAGCAATAGTAAATTTTGGCCGAGGCTTGCGAAGGCTAACTTTGGCACTCACCAGTTCTTTAGTGAATTTCACTTTGAGCATACGTTTTCTTCTTTGTTGTTTGATTTCTTTGAATATTTCAGAATACTTCTTATTCCTCTGGTTATCACTGCTGGACTTGTTGTGGTACTGTGAGATGTCAAAGCTCTCGTCACTGACCAGGTTAATTGAATCGTCCACTAGTGACATTCTCCTGACAGTGTCGTCTCTGGAGGTTTCCACAGGTGACAAGATGGGATTGTCCTCCACGCTGTCTCCTAGCACCTCCGCCATCGGCTCTTCAAGACACCATTGTGGCGTCGTAGGTTCCTCTGAGCGACTACAGTCGTGTTTAAACAAGGCCATCAGGCATGGGAACACGCAAACACACTGAGCACACTTGTTTGTTTGCTTGCCATCGTTAATTCTCCTCAAAGTCTTGTCTCTGGAGATTTCCACAGGTGACAAGATAGGTATGTCCTTCACGCTGTCTCCTAGCGGCTCCGCCACCGGCTTCTCAAGACACAATTGTGGCATCGTAGGTTCCTCTAAGCAACTACAGTTGTGTTCAAACAAGGCCATCAGGCATGGGAACACACAGCCACACTGAGCACACTTGTTTGTTTGCTGGTCATTGTTATTCTTGTGCTCTTTCCAGTTCACATATTTCTTCTTGTGTCTGTAGAATGGGGTATTGTCAAACTGTATGTCACATCCGTTACAAATTATCAACTCTGAGTCGTTCTCCGTTTTCTTCACATTCCATAGAGGTTTGGCTTTAATTTGTTTTTCTTTTGTTTTCACTTTCTTCCTTTTGTCAGTTATCGCAAAGATCTTGTTCTTGATTTTGACACTAGATTCCAGCATGGCTTCCTTCAAGACTTCAAGTATTTTGGAATTTTCTATCGGCTCATCGTCAACTAGACCTATCTCATCTCATTTTCTTTATCAGGCTCTTCCGTTTTCTCTCCAACCACTCGGACTCTCTGGACACTGGTGAGAATGTCAGAATGTTTCTCAGAGTCTTGAATCATATTCTTAGCCTCCAGGGGTTGGCATTCCTTCTCTAACGCTTTTTCTTTTATTGGATCCCTGTTTAAATGTGCTGTTTTGATTTTCATATCTTTGTTTCGAGTCCTTTCCTCTTGGGATATGTTTTCTGCACCATATTTGTCAATCTCAAATGATTCCTCTGCTGTTTTGTACAATTTATCATATTTAAATCATGTCAGAGCAAAGTTGTCATCGATACGTCCTCCACTGTATTCTGGACATTTTCCATGCAACGACCAGCCTAAGTAACTCCAGGATAAAACTGGCGAGTTAGGAGGCCCTTCCACAACTTTCCTTGTCAATATTAGGTTGCAATTATCTTGAAAAAATCAAGATGGTAGGTTTGGCATGAGATGTTGGTAGAGGTTGGTCGATTGAATTTAAATGAGACCATGTCTCACGAAGCTTTACTGAATCAATCGACTGTTGGGGTAAACCATCTAAGGGAAGTTCTAAGGGAAATTGAGTTCTTACATTAGTCAATGTGAAAACTTCATCTTCATAGAGCCCTTTTATTTTAAGCTCAACTCGTCTGGACGTTGGGTCAAAATGTTTAGTTGCACTTGACCAACAAGTGGTAAGGGGTTCAATGCTACCACTGACGCCTAATTTATCGGCAGTAGTCGAATCTAGCAGAGATATGGTTGAACCGTCATCTAAAAGAGCATATGTGTCGATCTGACAGCTATGGTCCAAGACAAAAATTATATTCTGTAGAAATAAAGCGGAAAAAGTGCAAAAAAAATACCTTCTATAACAAAGGAAAAAGTCTACATAGGCAGGGCCTGTGCGTAATTTTGGCCTAAACAGGAAGTGGTTGGTACCATTGGAAAGAACTTGAGTTGTTCTTTATTTTCGTATAGAGAACTTTGTCATACGACGTCAGGAAGTCTGAAAAATATTGTTTTGTCATTTGGATATTTTGCCCATGATTTTGAGTGATGAGAGTCATACCTATTTGAATCTAAGAAAATGTTCTATCTCTATGTTTTGGTGCCTTTCAGTATTGAGATTCAGGTGACACATTAGTTGTAACTGCAAAAACAAGTTGTTTGCATTCTGCTCACCGGAATCTAAATAAGGTTACAGTGCGGCTACATTATTATCTGTACTAATTTTCATCAAAGGTTAGTGTTTTAGTGTAAAAGAAGTGTATTGTCAGGTGGTGTATGAGTTTTAGTAGTAGTATTTATCCATATTACGCTGGGTAAGTATTATTTTTAAAACGTTTTTATTAGCTCGCTTTCTTGTCCGGTACAGATTTTGCAATCGATTTTATACTAAGTTCCTGATGAGCCAGAGACTTGAAACTTGAAACATAGCTCACAAATGGATGACAATGCAATATAATATAATTTAATTTTCATATTTCCCTTGGGCTACGCCCCATGGGCTTGTTTTTATTAACTCGCTTTCTTGCAAATTTGGATACTTCCCGATGAGCTAGAGACTTGAAACTTGAAACATAGCTCACAAATGGATGACAATGCAATATTATATCATTTAATTTTAATATTTCCCACGGGATACGCCCCATGGGCTTCCACATTTTCCATGTTTACATTTTGAAAGAATGTAAACATATCAATTAATTTAAGTCAGCTGTAAATACTTAAATTTGACAGTTCGAAGAGCAGAGGTTAAGAGGTACAGGTTCTGCTCCAGATATATTCTAAAAATATAAAACGAGCATTTTAAAGTAAAGATAAAACATCTGATTAGAGATAATAAGGTTTTGGTTTGTTGTATTAATAGTCAAAGGTTATACATATTAACAGGCCATATAAAATATATTTAACATATTTACACATTAAAGACTAAAAAGTTGAAAATAATTTATAAATAAAAAAACTTTTTTAAAACAAAACGTTTTTAAACGCACTAAAAAGTAGAAAATAATTTATAAATATGTTGAGAGTATAAATACTTGTAAGATTTAAAACGAAAAACGTGGGGTGCATGCAATTAATTGATAATAATACATTAGTTCAATAGGTGAAGGTAATTGTAAATGATCTATTGCATACACCCCACGTTTTTCGTTTTAAATCTTACAAGTATTTATACTCTCAACATATTTATAAATTATTTTCTACTTTTTAGTGCGTTTAAAAACATTTTGTTTTAAAAAAGTTTTTTATTTATAAATTATTTATGTCCAAATTTGTGTTATTGAAGTAGTGGTTGTTTAGGAGTTATGCCTATTAGTCTAGGCCTAAATAAGCCTAGGCTACAATGGTATGAATGTGTGTCTCACGCCAGAATAATGCTTCTAGAACCTTTATTTGTTTATATTTCTTTATATATATATATGTATGTACATTTTCGTGTTCAGAAATATATTTCCTATAAACACATGTCATATTTATCATATTATAATAAAGTACATCAAGTCATATAAAGTTATAAAAAAGTTATAATTTTGTACAATATGACATTATTCTGAATAAATGTGTTGTTACCTTTAGTAATATAACAACTTTTGTATATAAATTGTATACTTCTGATTATATTTTTATGTTTCAAATGTTCAGCGCAAATTTTGTGGGTTTCCCCAATTTCGGTATTTTCCAACTGTAATTCTGGTAAAAAATCATTAGAAACAAATCAATCACATTTCCACATAGAGAATTGCGTACATTTCATATATCTTAGATTGCCTGTAAAAAATTTCGTGTAAAAATGCTAGGCCTCTGCTTTTGAAAATTATTCCAAAAATTTGAAAATCTTTTTCACGTTTTGCAAAAAAACAACCTATAGGGATTCCTAATATTTTATTTTATTCAAAATCTCCTTTCTTTTCTGAACAAAACAAGTATGAATATGACTAGGTTATCAACAGCACTTTGGGCACTGCAAACTGTTAAAAAAAACCACTGCAAAATGGCCAAAATTGATAGGGCACCGAGCAATTCTGCATTAAACAGGCCAGGTCAGTCCTAGAAATAATAAAAATAAATACCCCCGCCGCAGCAAACCTGCGGATCCATTTGCCTGATTGGATTTACACTTAAAAAAAAATTTCTCCTTAAAAATATCACATTTATTCCCTATTTAAATAGCGTTAGTTTAACGAGTACTTAGATTTGCTGCAACAGGGAGGGTAAAAGGTTTTTTTGTAAAATGTTAATAGTTTAGTATGAAATTACTGCATTTTCCAAATTTGATCAAAATATGTCCATAAACAAGCAAACGACAACAGTTTATTTATTCTCCATAAGAATAACATAGGAATTTTAAATTTACAGTTTTTTGAATTTTCTCCGTAACCATTAGGCGCATGATAACGCTTCAATATACTAAATTATTTGGTTTTTTAAGCTCTACAAAATATGGAAATAAATTGCTAAATTTTTAGTTTTTAAGGTCAAAAATGGGAAAAACCAATTTTTACCCCATAAAACCCCCCATAGACCCCTGTTCCCATAGTCTGATCATGCTGGTTCGCGAACTCGTTCGAATAAACGTAGGTTTACAAGTTTGTACCAAATTTCACCAAAATCGGATGATTTTTGCTCGAGTTATCGCGCTAACGGACACATATATAAATAAAATATATATATATGATTTTGAACGGATGGTGTTTTTGGTCTCTAGGGAGCTCAAAACGAAAAAGTAAATCGGTCCCGGGTCCAGGTCTTACCATGAGTACTACGGTAATAGCTTATTCCCTATAGGGGAAATTCGCTAAAATGGTTGCCATTTTGAAATTTCTAATCGGAACAACTTTATTATTTTTTCTATAATAGGTATTGTGTTACCTTAACATGCTTTCCAAGTTTCACAATCATCGGTTTAACAACTTTACAGATAAAAATATTTTTTGGTGGCGGTTATCTTGGTAAAATGCATTTTCGGACATACCTTCACATAACCGTAGCCAACTTGACCTTCCATCCCATCGGCTCAGTAAGACAGCAAACAGTTTCCCCACTATGGCCATAAAGCTGTACAATAGTCTCAGTGCTGAGATCAGAGGCCTGCCAGTGAAAGCGTTTGTTGCGCACATGTCTAGGGAGTTGAAGACTAGGCCCCTCTACTCCATCAGGGAATTTTTTGAAACCCCTGACTCAGTTTGGACATCATGATCCACCGCCTTGTATATAGTGTATATAGTGTATATAGACAAAGTTTTAGAGTTTTAATTTTTTCATTTGACGCAATCTATCCAGCTATGGCTGGGCAACGATGAAGAACCGGTAAAGGTAAAGGTAAACTTTTTTCTTCCTTTTAAAATGGGGATTCATTTCCCAAAGTCCTGAAACGTTTTTTTATGGAACCCTGTATAATGGATATTCTTGTGACTAGGGCTACTTTATATACAGGGTGTCCCGGAACTCTCTACCAATATTTTAGGGCATTGTTCCTGGGTAAGAAACATATCTAAATATCATATTTAAATTGTCCGGAAGTCCTTATTTACTCAGATAGCCGCCATTTTGTTTTTTTCACTTATTAATTTTTTTCTGAAAATTGGTTAAACATACGAAGTTGAAACTTTGCACAAACATTTATGACAACTAGACAAAGCTACAAAAAAATTATGACGATTTTTCAAATTCATAAAACAAAATGGCGGCTGTTTAAAATTTTGTTTCTTAAATTACTCGAAAACCGTTGATTTTACAAAAATTTTACAAGAATAACTTTTTTAAGGCAATTTTATTACAAATCGATCGACACCTTAATCTTTAAGATCGGACGAGTATTAACTGAGATATGGCAGTTTTAGTGATACGTGACCGCCGGATATTAGTTGCAGCGCATGCTGAAAGCGGTCACGTATCACTAAAACTGCCATATCTCAGAATTTTTCCAATATGGCCGCCAACTTTGATTTTTCTTATGAAACACCCTGTATTTTATGATGTATTCCGGTAGATAATTTATTTTTAAGACGTTTCTATTCTTGTGCTTTTTTCCAAAAACCTGACTGTTTTACTATAGTACCTATTAGTAATAATTGTTACACTAAACAATAATGACTAATAAAAATCACCTAATCTTTAGGAATTACTGAAATCAGCTGTTCAACAATGTACACTGTCTAATTCAAATCTATGTGTCATGGGAATGTCAACATGATTATACACGTTAGTTTATTTGTGCTATTTTGCCATATTAAAGTAAGTTGTGTTTGACTACTGATTTTACAGAAGAAGAAGAAACCTTAATCTTAGCAAATGTTGAATCAAATCCAAAAATCAGTATAAGACAAATATCTTTGATGTTGGCAATTCTATATTATCGAGTGCAAAAGGTTTTGAAAAAACATAAGTACCACGATTACAAGTACACTCCAGTTCAAACCTTGCAAGTTGGTGATGAGGGTCGCAGATTTGTGTTTTGCGAATGGCTGTTAAGTAAGGCTGAGGGTTTAAACTCTTTCTATGCTAATATTATTTGGACAGACGAAGCCAACTTCTCCAATAGGGGCATGTTCAACCGGAAAAATAATCACTACTGGACCTAAGAAAATCCATTAAATTTAGTGGAAACTTGTCCTCAACAAAGATTTTCAATTAACTGTTGGTGTGCCCTACTTCTAGCGATTCGATTTTATGACGGGACTTTAAATGGCGCTCGGTACATTGAGTTCCTGTCAGAGGCCCTAGCAGATTGCTTAGAGGATTTTTCTCTTGCACGGAGACAAATGCTGTATTTTCAGCAAGACGGGGCCCCCTCCTCATAACACTGGTGAAGTGGCGGACTTGTTACAATTCAACTTTCAATTTGTATGGAGAAAGTTGATGTCACCATAAGAACAATCCCACGAAATATGATACGAAACGCAACAAAGAGTGTTTTTAACAGAGCTCGCATTTGTCTGGGACAAAATGGGTTTCATTTTGAACACCTGATGTAGGATCTAATAGCATTAAGGCTAAACAGAAGACACTTAAATTGTAAATATCTGTAAATAAATCTGTAAAAAATCTGTTTAAAGTTTATGTAAAGGTTGACTTATGCTATAATTACATTTCTTTGCTGAAACCGTCTTTTTATTTTTTGCACGTATTGAAACTATTATCATCTCTAAAACGGTTAGGTTTATGGAGAGAAACACAAGAGTAAAATCGTCTTAAAATTACATTTTCTACCGGAATACATCATAAAATACAGGGTGTTTCATAAGAAAAATCAAAGTTGGCGGCCATATTGGAAAAATGGCGGCTAAAATATTTTTTTCGACTTGACTACAATTTTTTTTATAAAAAATTAAAGGTACTTACCATTTAACTTTTTTTATATCTCTTAGGCCCGGTTTCCCCAAAATGGTGTAAACTACGTTTATAATAAACTAGTTTATTTTTAAACTACGTTTAAAATGTGTGTTCGGTTTCTCCAACATTGTACTGGCTTCGTTTAAGATAAACGGCAATTTGGAGTGGTTGGCAATCCTGAATGTGTATTTGTAAGGAACCTTCGGTGGGCTTTGGGCTAGTGTTTCCTACAACCTCCACAAAGCTACGCTACCTACAACTCAGTAAAGCAGACAGCAAAGTGCGAATACAGCTAGAATAACACCACTGTTTTAGGTTATGTTATCAAAGTTATTGTCACACTCAGATTCATTCCATTTATTGAAATGGTCAATTTTGTCCCTTATTTAGTAGACCCTCTTGTTCTAGGTACTAAAGTGTCATAATCTTAATTTTCTACTTCTTCGAAAATGTCTATTAACTCTTCCGTTTGAATTAAGGGGCAAATACTGCAATTAATAGTAGCCTAACTTGAAATAAAATCAAATGTACAAAAAATGAACTTAATAGAAACAATAAATTAAAATATAAATAAAACTTAACTTATAAGTTTAAGCTAGTCCGAAACCAAGCCTATTTTCGTCCAAATGAATTTGTAGTTGCTTCAATTATTATTGTTTGAACACCTACTTTTTGTTTTGATTTGAGGTTATGTTACTGTTGTAATTTACTACTTTGAACTCAGTTTATTTAGAATCCTACTAAATCCCATCTATTTTCTGACAAAAAAACAAAACAAAATCAAATTGACCACCAAACTAAAATAATATCCTCTACAATTCCAAGTCAATACTAACAAAAACTCACCAAACTCTAAATGAAAACCACAGAATCGTCAAATAAATAAGTGCACAACGAGGCTGCATATAATATAAGCCTGCTTTCAAGCAAATAAGATAAAAAAACAAAAAAAAAACTCAGTTTATTTTATCCCCAGTAGTTAAACCAAGTGGAGAGGTGGTTTAGTTTGAACTTAGATTAATACCTAGTTTAAATTTGGGGAAACACAAATCAAAGTTAAACTACATTTAAATCGCCGTTTAACTTAAAACTAAGTTTAAATGAGTTGGGGAAACCCGGCCCTATAGTTTTCGAATAAAACAGCTGGCACGCTTACAATGAACATTTTTCTCATGCTGAAATTTCACAACTTTAACCATTATTATCTTTGAAACGGTTAGGTTTATGAAAAAAATCACAAGAATAAAATCGTCTTAAAATTACATTTTATACCGGAATACATCATAAAATACAGGGTGTTCCATAAGAAAAATCAAAGTTGGCGGCCATATTGGAAAAATGGCGGCTAAAATAATTTTTTCGACTTGACTACAATTTTTTTAATAAAAAATCCAAGGCACATACCATTTAACTTTTTTTGATATCTCTTATAGTTTTCGAATAAAACGGCTGGCACACTTATATCAATCACCCTGTATTGAGTCCTGTACGGGATTAATGTTTTCTATACGACAACAGATAAATCAATAAGATTTGGTACATCAACACCACACCTAAAAATCTACTTTTTTTAAGGAACTATCAATTTTCTGTTATATCATATGGACAAGGAGTGCATAGTTAATAGCAGAATACAATGCCACAAATTTGAAATCAACCTAACAAACCAGCCTATGCTCCTATTTAAGATTTCATTCTGACTACTTTTTTTTAAATAGGAGCATAGTTAATAGCAGAATACAATGCCACAAATTTGAACTCAACCTAACAAACCAACCTATGCTCCTATTCAAGATTTCATTCTGACTCCTTGCGGGAGCTCTCTTTGCCATAAGGTGAATCTCTACATGAGTAATTCATTAATTGACTTTGACCACTTTGCGTTGCAACCGTCAATTTATTGGAGTACTTATAAATTTTTTATTGAAGACTTTATGGTTTCCCAAAAGTTATTGGAAATGTCAACCTAATCTTTTGTGTTCAGTTGTTAAAACCAATGTTTTTGTTTACAGGATAAGGGAGATTGCTCGTGCCTTAAGTCTGACAACCAAAGACAAAATAACTTGGTTCCTCAAACTGCCTTTGCCACCTCAGAGATCGGTCTTTATGAGAAGAAGGAAAAATTAATATTTTAAACTTTATGTTTTAAAGTTGAATTAAAGTTGTTTTAAGTTGTAAGAAATAACCTTATTGGGCTACAATCCTATTTTAAAACTTTAAACATCCTCTTCCTCGAACCCATTATCACCCCTACTGAGAGTCTGAATATGTTTGGGGAAGGGGTTACTTATGCCACTTTTTGTTTGTACATGATGATTTTCTTAAGATCCAGATTATAAAGTTACTAAAAAATCCATTCAGGTCGATTAACACACATCACTTACAGTCACTTGCAGTCAAGTTGCAGCCCCAGTCACTTCAGTCACGTCGCAGTTAACAAAAATATTCTTTAATGGATTTTCTATTGCGCTATCTACACTCATCCGTTGCAGTCCCGTCAGTCGCTCTGCCTGCATTGGTCAGTCAAATTCAGATTCCTTTTCACCGATATTTTTGGATTGTTCGGACGCCTGATGGACGTATTTGAGGTAAAAATATAGTACTTATTTTATTTAAATGATTGAGTTTATATTTTAAGTAATGTTTTTATTAATCAACAAGACGGGCGATGAAAATTTGATAGAATTTGTGTTTTCATTATACATTTTTGACTGTAAATAAAGTGACGGAAGAGTGACTGAAACCAAATGACTGACAGTTTGACTGAGAAATTGCGGATGCAACTGTAACTGGGCTGTAACAGAACTGTGACTGGACTGATATGTGTGAATCGACCTTTACATTCACCTTCAGTCAAGTTTGAAAATACATTTTTCACCTGTATTTTCATTTTGTTGGTTTCTCAAATTGGCGGTAGTAGACTCCAATTCAGTCAGTTAAGAATTTTGCTTCCTGCTCGGTCTCACTTGAGTTATGTTTTTAATTTTTTTGTGATTGAGAGATTCAAGAATCAAGATACAGTATTTATTTACCATAAAGTAATACAAGTATTGCAATATACATTGTCAAAACTGAATTTAAGTGGCTAGTAAAATATAACAATCTTTTAGGCAGACCTGAAATTATTTTTTCTAAAATTTACATTAGATTTCAATACAGAATACTTATTCAGTAATAAAATATGTATACATCAATATATATACAGTAGAGTCCCGTTAGTCCGAAATGGTTGGGACCGGGCCCATTTCCGATTACCGAATATTTCGGATTAAACTTTTTTGTTTTTTTTATTTTTTTTAAATTCTAGAGAAAAAAAATTTAAATTTTTTTTTGTCTTAGGACGCAGGCACGAGCCCGGGATTGTTTTTCACATTACTTAAGGCTAGACCTAGTGGCTGCAGCATTATCACTTAAGGTGGTGCGGGCCGTGTTGTAGGCAAGTGAAATCCGCCAGGCCGCAGCACCAGTATCGCCCGCCCGCCGTTGCATGTGTGTGAATCGATGGCTCCTTGGGTGCGTGCGGGATGAGACAGAGAGGGAGCGAGTCGCTTTCTCTCTCTTTCCTTGCCTGCTGAGATAGTTCCTACGCTCATTGGGACTGTTCCCATTGCGAGTACAAGATTAAAAATCTGCGACCTTAGTGCGCTTATGAAGCTTTGTTTTTTAATAATATAGTAATATAATTAACACCCATTCATAAATTTGTTTACCTTAGTTTTCAATCCAAGAAGAAGAAGAAGAAATTTATTAATTTACCATGTTTTAACAGTAGTTAGGCCTACATATAATGTAATTCCAACAAGATGCAAGAGAGTTTTGTCGTAGTTTTTTATCTGTAAATAATCAACCTAAATCTATAAATAATGTTATGATCACCCCAGGTAAAGAAGGAGGAAGACCGTTATGATAGTATTAAAATAATTTACTGAAGAAATTTACAAAAATGCATAGACTCCGATAATTTGTCGTTTTACATTTTTTTGTTTTGAGATATACAAGAAACTACAATTTATTTTACATGTTATATAATTTACATTAAATCGCAAATATAATTGTGGCAAACAAAGTTGTGTACATCATTTAATGGACGTCTGGCATCAAACTCAATAGAATACAAAACACAATAATGTACAATGCAATAACAAAATTCAATCCAATAAAAAAAATAATTATACATACTTAACCAATATGTACACACTAAACAAACTATATACATTTTGCAAAACAATACACTTGTTATAATAATTTTTGCTGTCCCAGCTGAGCGTCTGCATGGCGTTTTTTTTTTTTTTGCAGTTTTTGCTGCGCTTCTTGTATATGTAGAGGGTCCCTTATTCGCATTCCTCGAATGAGCCTGTTCAGTTCTTTTAGATAATTTTTCCTACTAGCCTTCAATTTAATATTAAAAAACAACAGCTGATCATTGTAAATCTGAAATTCATAATATTGTAAAAATAAACTTTCCTTTCTGTTCTTCTTATAAACATGGTTTACTATTTTTTTCTCTCTTAATATTTCATTAATAATCACAAACACTCCACATTATTTAATGGTCCTTCGAGCCGGATATTACTTAAGCGATTTGGAATTACTTTCTTCCACTAAAACTCTTCATACATCAATATTTCCTCATTTTACCCATTGTTTTCTGTGTCTCTGAACTCTTACCCATTTGAACTCTTATTTCCACATTGGAACTCTTAGCCCACTCATTTAAACTTTGTGAATTTTTTACATTTATCTCATCATCTTTGTACAATGGCATCTCCAAATAGTGATTTTAAGATTGAGACTTATACACGACTCGCATCTTTTATTAAAGTTCGTATGAACAAAATAAAAAACATCATAGATTAACTTGTTGAACAAGAAGAAACATTAACATTTGTGCAACAAGAAACCTTAAAGACTCTTATGCAAGAAATCCAGAAGAAGAAAGAAGACTTTGATTCTTATTTTTATGGAATTGTAAGTACATCAAGTGAAGATGATTTGAACATTGAAACTTTAGCTGAAGATGAAGACCAAATCAGTGAACTATTCATCCACATCACCAGCTACATTAAAGTGCTGCTTTCAAAAATTGGTTCTAACCCTTATTTGGCCAAGGTTAATTGCAGTTCAGCTCAACCTCATAGAACTACTGCAGTGCATGTAATCAAACCGAACTCATCAAGTCAGTTTCAAATCAAAGGCAACGACATTATACAACCTGGAACAAAACTCATCACAATAAAGAGGCCAGTGACAATCACAATACCTAAGTTCGCAAACACGATGATTAGAAGTACCACAAAGACAGTGTTATAAGCACATTTGCTTTCTTGATTTAACTTGATCATGTAGTGTACCTTCTTTTACAGAGTACAAGCATTTCACTTCTATAAGGCCTTCATTTTCAATAGGGCCATTGGGGCTAGCTCCAAGAAAAGGATTTTGAATATCTATAAATAAACCACATTTTTGTACTTTAATGGAAGTTTTCTCTTCATACATTGTTATTACGTTGTCTTCATTGTCCCTTCCAAAACTTACGGCATTATTCAACAAAGGTCTTTGGAAAAGAACCGTTTTCATCAAATTGTGACAGGGGGTGTGAGGAAGGCGTTTTGCAACTGCCCCGAACTTTGAGGCCGTAAGACGATTCATCCTTTTTTCTTTCCATAACCGGTTGTTGTGTTGGCCTACTGTGGCTCTTTCCAGTGCAGAATTTCCATTCTCCACATCCTTATTTAGCTCCGTAATAAACTCTTCACATTTTTTAACTATTTCTTCTTCATCAATATCTGCTTTGACAGCAAGCGGCCCGTACTCTGTGTCAAGACCTCCTCCAACCCGCCGTTTCCTTTTGGGGGGGTTGTTTGCAAAATTCATCTTTCTTTTATAGTTCCTTTTTTCTCTTTGAAGGATTTTTCTTTTAAAAATGAATCCTGGACTTCGGCTTTTGAATTTTTTCCAAGGACTGAGGTGCCAAGATGGCCCGGCAGCATGTGCTAAGCCTGCACCCAAGCATCTTCTTTTGAACGAGCCCCCAGTGGAGAAGTTAATTCTTTTCCCCCCAGTAAATTTTGCTACGCAGCCCATAAATCGTTCGGCAATGTTTGTGGTTTCATTATGGATTAATGTTGCCACTTTCCCTTCTAAATTGCCAACGGGAGCCCTGATCTTGCAAATAAAATCTTTGTCCATTTCATCCAGCACGTTCTCTTCTTCAATTGACTTTCTTTTACAGAAATCGCTGCATTTCTCATGACGACCAAAAACATGATCTGGAGCATTCCTGAGCTCTTGGCGAAGCTTTTCCATGTCTTTGGAGTTGGAATTGTTTATTGCGGTTCTGTAATATTACATGTCATTCATTCATCATTAACATTAATTTCTCTATTATTTTGTATATTTTCTCCCATAATGTCTGTTAATGCCCCTGATAATGTGTTATCAGTTATTTAATATGTTTCTCCTTGTTATATGTGTTATTTTATCCAATTTTGTTCAATGTTATATAATATCCCATCACCCCACAGAAACATCATCCTATTTTATGTTACAATATAATATCAAAGATTACATATGCTAACGCAAAATGTAATCTTTGGTATTACTTTTCAAAATTATCCAAAGAAAATCAAAATTACTGTGGCAAGTGTCATTTATGTGAATTAACCAGCTGTACATCATTTCAACAATGGACATGGACTTCCTGAGCTTCTACCATTGCCTCTCCCCAGATCCTGCCAACTCTTCACAGTGTGAACATCATTTTATTAGACATTGTGTTTGATTTAATTTAAATTCATAATCCCAAAGTATAATCTAAATTTTAAATTTCTTATCATCCAAAAGTATTCGGGACAATTGCCTTGACAAGTACCAAATTTTAACGAACCCTTATTTTATTTATTACATAATGATACAAAGGTGAAGACAGACACTCCAAATTTCGTAACCATCATCCATCTTGTTTAAATAACCAAGGAAAAATCTTCATTGCACATTTTAATCAGCAGCCTAATAGGCCCAATTAATTTAACTCATCAAGATATATTTCAAATTGAACTTTTATTTGAAATTTAATCTTCAAATCTTATTTTATTTCATTAAATTCAGTGAAACCATTTGGAATCTTTCTTTGGACATTAACATATCATATTATAGCATCATGAACCTAGCCTATTTCAGAACAATAAATAAATTATTTGCATTTTAAAGAAGCCTAATATATCATTCGAACTGGCACGACCACCCCTCCCTGAGATTAAGAGCTCATATATTTAAATATTAATTAGTATTTCAGAAGAAACCAACCCAATATAAGCCTAGAATCTTTTCATCCACTTTGGAAGCCCCACCATTTTGAAAATTTACCATTGTTAGACCCTATAGCTAATTCAACCAATAAATTATCTTATATTTGTATTTCATTAATAAATTTCATATTGCAACTTACCAAATCTATTTATTCTTAAAATAATTCATATATTATAAGACTAGCTGTACCCGCGGGCTTTGCCCCGTTTAATTTCTTAATTTTCAAGATGAGCTCGTTCGCATGGCTCAATCACATCCTGGTTGAAGTTCGTTCGCTACGCTCACTCACCTTTGGGTTGGAGCTCGTTCGCTGCGCTCACTCTTGCCTTCAGGTTAGCTCGTTCGCTACGCTAACTCGCCTCCAGGTAGAAGTTTGTTCGCTACGCTCACTCACCTTTTGGTTGCAAATTAGCTGTTGTCATAAATTAAAAAAAATAATAGTGCTGCACCCTGTTGGTAATCCTTGTAACTTTAATGCTATTGAACATCATAGAACAGAACCAATTTGTTTAATTGAAACAGCTGTTAAGATTCATTAATTCCTTTTAAATATGAAAAATCATAAGGTTAACATGGGAAACTCCAGAGCCACTGGGGCGGAGCCCGAAAGCCCGATCAGAATAAAAACTACTTAGTTTTCCTATTTAATGCCCAAAGAATCGGTGTACCGAATTTCAGCCTCCTAGGTAAATGGGAAGTGGGAGAATTAGTGATGAGTGAGTGAGTGTGTCAGTGAGGGCTTTGCCTTTTATAAGTATAGATTAAGACTTACCTCATTAGACAGAAATAAACACAAGTTAGGAATTATCTTTATTAAGAAATGACTTTGAGTTCAATGTGGGCTAACTTAACAGCCAAAGGAATTTTGTAGGCCTAAGTTAATAAATAGATCTATAGAAAGCTTTATGGTGCGTAGCAGTTCTTACTCCTTTAACAAGTCTCTCCAGCAGGCTTATAGAATCACCCGGAGCAGGATTGTTCAAAAGCTTTCTTGATGCCAGAGGTAGTTGTGTATTTTCCGCCAGCTTATGAAGGTGGTCGCTGAAGGCCCTGGTGACGTGGTTAGCACATTCTATCTTTTGGACATACCGCCCATATGAACACCCCTCCTGTATCCTTGCATACACGCTTGAGTCACCGTCTCCTATGTAATTCTTATATATTAACCCGTAGTCCTCTTGACTTCTCCTGAACCCTTCCACAAATACGCTGGTCACCATTCTAGTACTCGGGCCATTATAGTTTTTATAACAAATGTGTTCTTTCTCCGTTTTCTTTGGGTTGCAGCAACCAAAACAAAACCGATTTTTGATACCCAGGAATAGCAGCTTTTTTGTTTCAGCTCCTTAAGTAAAGGATGCTCACCTTCAGGTTGAAGTTTGTTCGCTACGCTCACTCACCTTTTGGTTGCAAATTAGCTGTTTTCATAAATAAATAAAAAAACATATTTGTGCTGCACCCTGTTGGTAAACCTATTAACTTTTTAATGCTATTGAACATCACAGAATCAAATTATTTAGTTTTACCAGCTGTTAAGATTCTTTAATTCCATTTAAATATAAGTCTTCATTAGGTTAACATGGAGAACTACAGAGCCACTGGGGCAAAGTCCAAAAGGATTTTTGAGATAAGAATATGCCTAAATGTTAATCGGGAATGTGAGCTATCATCATGCCAAATTTCAGCCCAATTCCGTCTAGTAGTTTATGCGTGCCCTAGTAGCACAAATATGTATTTTATAAATATTTTATATATTCAAAGTTGTATTTTGATAGAACCTCGAATAAAATATATAAATAATATATCTTTAATAATAGTTTGATATATTCAAATATATATTAAAAATATTACCAAAAAGCAATGCAAAATATCAATTAAATATAATCTAGTTCAATAGATATAATCAATATAATCAATATAAATATAGTTTAGTCTACAGGTTTACTGCGGCAGGGGATTGATATTTTTTCGTAAAATTTAATTTTTCTCTTAAGTATAGGTAAAATCATCTTTGAATGGAACCCGTTTATTTACAATTGATGCTGAAGATTATATAATAGGCCAAACGGTCCTTAAAATTAATATTTTAATGCAACTAAAGGTAGATTTTAAATAATATAACGATAAAAGAATGAAAAACTTAACTGTATGGAAATAGTTATTTGTGCAACTAGTGAGCAAAGGGAGCAATTGACTCACTCGAGAGAAACACTTACGAGCCGTAGGTGAGTGAGGAATGGTTTCTCGAGTGAGGCAATTGCACTTTGCACTCGAGTTGCACATTATATTTTTCCTACAGTTACCATAAAACAAATAAATTTGTAAAGAAACTTGACATATTTTTACACAGAAGTGAACTTTTAATATATTACAATGACACAACAGTACAACAGCTGACCAGCTGATTTAAAGCCAGTGCTGCCAACGTATTTCGCGCGCATACGACCTTGTCTGCACTGCATACGCGCTTACTATTTCGTGCCTTCACGTTGCAAATCTGGAGTGAGTGAGACAAAGTAATTAGAGTGAGACAATGTTAACATTGTCTCACTGATGAGCGAATTGGCCACTTTGCTTTCTCAAATCAGTGAGAGAACATGTACATTGTTAGGTAACTGTAGGAAAAATAATATTGCAGGGCCTATAAAATCTAAATACGTATTTAATACGCTAGGTACATAATGTTTGATTATAGCTCCACTAATTTGAGAAAACGGCTTGGCATGGAAACTTGGTAGAGGTGTCTAAAAAGGTCTAAGAAAGGTCTTGGTCTTTAGATGAGCCATCAAAAGAGGAACAAGGTAAATTCCCTCAGGCCTCTGTCCCAGTGGCCTTTTAAGTTTCCTTCCTGTGTTATTTTTATACTGATTAAATTTTAAATATTCAAGATTTTAATAACTTCACTTTGTCTACTGTATTATAGCTGAATTTGTTTGGAATCTTAAGAGTAACCGTTGATTTCGACAGGTTTCACATAGGTAGTATTAATTAATAGCTACAATGAAAAAAAAATACCTCCGCCACAGCAAACCTGTAGACTAAGCGAATTTCCATTTGCCTGATTGGATTTAGGCCTACACTAAAATGGCTCCATAAAAATATCACATTTAATTACATAAATAGCATTAGTTTAACGAGTAACTAGGTTTGCTGCAACAGGGAGGGTAAACAAGTTTTTTTTTAATGTTAATAGTTTAGTATGAAATTATCGCATTTTCCAAATTTGATCAAAATCTATAATTACGTACGTAAGCCGATTCTTTGCGTCAAAATTGTGGGCGACTGGGAAGTCGTAGAACGACGTGAGAGATATAAATATCTCTCTGATAATATTGTTTTATATACATTGAAATTGTATTCTTTTTTCTTTTATTTTGACATTGGTGACTTTTGTCTATGCATTGTATATATATGTTTATGGACAATAAATGATTTGATTTGATTTGATATGAAATTGAAGTTATGAAAATATCAAAAGGTATGAAATTGCAAGTAAATTTTATGCCGATTAAGAAATTGACATTTATGTAGATACAACTTCACAAATTGAGTACTTATAGCAAAAATTAAGTTAATCCGCACCTTAGTCCTGCCCTCCACCAGGACTAAATTTGATCATATTTACTCCTCGAGTTACTGTTGGTATGTGATTGGCGAAAGCCTCAGGAAGCAATAGGCCTACTGAGCTTATATTACTTATGTTATATTGCATTTTTTACCTTATCTACCAAAATTAGGCTATTTTAAGCACTTTTTTCATTTAGCACTTTGGGGGGAAACGCCTATTTCACCCTGTAAATCACGTTTGAAAATCGAGAAAAGAGCTAGAAATCGGCGATTTTAGACGCTCGAAAAACCTTTTTTTCTTTTAATGGTATTTTTCTTATTATTTGGGCCATTTAAAACTTCGTTTCTTCTTTTACTTTTTCAGCAAACACTTATTTCACCCCGAAAAACACGTTTGAAAATCATGAAAAGCGTTTAAAATCACTAAATAATATTGACACATTTGAACGGTAAGTGTCAATAACCCTAACCTAATCTAGCCTAACTTAACCTAACTAAACCTACCCTAACTAATACTAACCTAGAACCTAAACTTGGTTTACCCAAAATCGGTCATTTTCGGCAATTTGCTGACCCATGCTTACATGGGGTTAGGTTAGGAGTAAGTTAGGTTGGATTACATTTTTTGGTTTACCCACAAATCGGTCATTTTCGGGACTTTGCTATTTTATACCAAATCTGGTGTTCTGGGTAAAAATGGCATTTGCAAGAAAAGTCTTCGCAGAAAAAAGTTTTTGAAATGGCCTGAATAAAAAGAAAAACCCATTAAAAGTGCGGTGAAAATTATATTTTTGTTTGCACATTGTTGTACTGGTACCGTGAACCCAGGCCCACTTTTATAAACGGGCAGACTGGGCATATGCCCAGGGACGCCAGTGGTTGAGGGGCGCCTGGCGGGAACCGTAGAACTACTGTGTGCCCGCACTAGGAAAAAAGGGGATGCTGCTTTTGAGTTTGCCTAGGGCTCCACTGACCCTTAACGCGGCCCTGCTTGAACCAAGAATACATCTTTTTAAAAACCTGTTCCAATGACAAATGTGTAAAATTGGTCACTAAATTAATTGTACTGCAAGTGATTCCATAACACATCGCTGATTGTAAATTACTTAAAACTTAAAGATACAAGTTAGAGTTTATACGAAGAACACTTTTTTAAACAGATCAACAGATTGGCATTTGTTTTCAGACGACGTATTATCTCGTCACATTATTGGCATTTGGTGGAAAGTGACATTTGCAGTAAAGAGTTGAAGAAAGCGTGTCCAATACAATACAAAACAGTGGTTTGGATGGTTTTGTATGAAAACATTTCAATGAGTTATAAACTGATGACAAAACAAATTAAGCCTAAATTACCACCAATTTTGAGAATTCAGAAAAAATAGTTTTATCGACAGCTGAACCTTAGTTCTTTTAGTTAGTTTTAGTTAGTTTTATCCTACTAATATTATAAATGAGAAAGTTTGGATGTATGGATGTATGGATGGATGTATGGATGTATGTTTGTGACAAGTGAACGCGAAAAATACTGGTCGGATTGGGCTGAAATTTGGCATGATGATAGCTCACATTCCCGATTAACATATAGGCATATTCTTATTTCAAAAATCCTTTCGGGCTCCGCCCCAGTGGCTCTGGAGTTTCCCATGTTAACCTTATGAGAAATGGAATTATTGAATCTTAACAGCTGTTTCAATTAAAGTTGGTTCTGTTCTATGATGTTCAATAGCATTAAAGTTACAAGGATTACCAACAGGGTGCAGCACTATTATTTCTTTTACATTTATGACAACAGCTAATTTGCAACTAAAAGGTGAGTGAGCGTAGCGAACGAACTGTACAGTACGTCGTAATCGTACTGTACGTTTGGGGTCAGGGATGGGGTGTAGTAATAAATACACTTGTTACATTTTAAATAACACTCAGAGGGCCGCAAAGGGTATGATGTTGACGGGTCTATTACATGGTGTGGACTGACGTGAGGAGAGGGGATTTAGGCTTGTTCGGAAAGGTGGTGTGATGGTGGCGTGATATGACGTCACGGGAAATAGCCATGAGCTGCTTTTATTAGAAATATCGCCTGATTTTGCATATTGCCAACCTAAACAGAAATTGTGGTTACATGATGGTATGAGTGTCAGGCTATGGTAACATTATGGTACAAATTATCAGAATATGGTACAATCCTCCCCTCTTAAGTTTTGTGATGCTATCGGTTACTATAATCTTGAAAACTTACAATCACAAATAACAATATCAGAATATCTTATTAATTTATTATTATTTTTGTTTGCCAATCATTATATGAGAATGAGAATCAATCAATCAGTTCTAAATATATATATGTATATATGGTCAAAATATTGAGATAATATCACACATTAAAAACACAAGTAAATGAAACACACTTGAAATCATAAACCTTAATAACATTAAACATTGAACCTTGATGATATTAAATAATAATAACACACATAATGGTACACACAATTCAATAAATACACATTTGAAAATCATTGATAAGGATATATAATAAATAAATCTATATACAAGTCATGTCCGGGTATTCAATTAAAGGTCTAATCTTATTACAGGTTTGCGCTCCCGTACAGGAAAGCGTCTAGTAGGCGTCTGTCTGTTTACATTTGGCGATTTGTTTACATTTGGAGGCGAAGCCAATGACCCCGCTCGCACAATTTGTTTTTCAGGATTAATTTTGCCAACGGTGTCATTTAGAGGCTTCTGATTGGCTATAACGAAGGTTTAGTAATTGAAAAATTATTTTTGTTCATAGAATAAAATTATAAATGCCTCAAATTCAATTTTATATTTTTTTATTATGAAATTAAACCGTCATAACCTAACCTAACCAACCAAACGTGCTGACAATGAAAAAATCTAATGAAGGTTTATTAATCGAAAAAATGGTTCTGTTAATAAAATAAAATTATAAATTCCTCAAATCCTATTTTATATTTTTTTTATTTATTTTTTTAAATGTCTAACCAGACTTGCTAATAATGAAAAATCAAATGAAGGTTTAACCGAAAAAAATATTTCTGTTCATAAAATAAAACTATAAATGGGTCAAATTCAATTTCATAATGTTTTAATTATAAAATTAAACCGTCATAACCTAACCAAACCAACCAAACTAGTTGATAATGAAAAAATCCAATACAAAAAAATAATGCTACTAGTTGGATTTGAACCCAGGTCCTTCGGATCATCAGCCCAGCACTCTATCCACTATACCACCGAGGCCGTTGGCATCAACCGTATCGTCGCGGTAATGATGTTCCCTCAGCCAATCAGAAGCCTCAAAATAATACTGTAGGCAACACTAATCCTGAAATAAAAATTCAGCACCCCGCACTTTCAATGTTTTGGTTTGCGTCAGGTGACCTAGTCAATACTGTATCGGAGTTTTCTGCCCGACTGTGCCCGGAAGAGCTCGCATACCTTCGCTATTGTTCCCTGTCAGTGTGCGGTCTGGCGAATTTTGCAATGTTGCCGGTTGTCTGTCTGGAAGCGACGTTGTCAGATCGTTTTTGGGAAATTCTACTACTAAATCTGACTGCTGCCCTAGCTTAGACTGTAAAGCTATCAACTGGTCTATGTGACGCTTCCACTGAACGCCTGATTCTAGTTCAACTAAATAAGTTGTAGGACCCAGTTTTTCAATAACTGTAGCCTCTATCCATCTCTCCCTTCCCCTGTAATCTTTAGCTAATACAGATTGATTAACAAATAATCTACGAGTTGTGACACCACCATAAGCTGAAACTAGTCTGTTTTGATTACTACTAATGACATCCTTCACATTAGGTCTAATTAAGTCTAACCTTGATTTCAGAGATCTGCCTAACATTAACTCTGCTGGTGTTTGATTGGTTGTGGAGTGTACTGTATTTCTGTATGTAAACAAAAAATTTGATAATGCTAAGTTCAAATCAGAAGTGTCTTGTAGTGCTATTCTAAGTTTGTGTTTTACTGTTCTTACAGCGTTCTCGGCTAAGCCATTAGTCTTTGGGTTGTATGGTGGAGAAAATGTGTGTTTGATTCCATTTTTTTGCAAAAATGTTTGGAATTCTGTACTTGTGAAAGGTGGTCCATTGTCACTGACAATGTGATCTACTAAGCCAAATCTAGCAAACAATTCTCTAAGATGAGATATTGTGTGTTTTGCTTGCGTTGATGGAACGGGTAACACTTCCGGCCACTTTGAATAAGCATCTTTAATTACTAAAAAAACTTTGATTGAAAAGGTCCGAAAAAATCAATATGAATCCGGGACCACGCCTTATCCGGTACATTCCAAGTGTGCAAAATCGACTTGGGCGGAGTTACACGTTCCTTCAAGCATGATGTGCAATTACCAGCAATTTGTTCAATATCTAAATCGATATTTGGCCACCAAACATAGGATCTTGCCAACGCCTTCATTCTTACTATGCCTACATGGCCATTGTGTAATTCTTGTAAAATATGTGTTCTAAACTTGCTTGGGATGACGATCCTGTAACCCCACATTAGGAGTCCTTGTTCAAAAGTTAATTGTGACTGTCGCACAAAAAATGGATTTAACATAGGATCCCTCTCATTTACGTCATTTGGCCATCCAAATCTAACATAACCTATTACTCTACTTAGTATAGGATCTAGTGCTGACTCTCGTTTTACTTCTACATAACTTAGAGGAAGTTCACTCTCAATTAAACATTGTAAATAGGTCCCTACAATATTTACATTTAAGTCATTGTCATTGATTTCATCGTTTACAGGATTACTTACTGGTAAACGTGATAGACCATCAGCATTTCCGTTACATTCGGATTTAACATAAGAAATGTCGTACTGATAACCTGATAGAAACAATGCGTTGCGTTGTAGCCTACTAGCTGCAAATGCAGGTAAACCTTGTTTAGGTCCAAAAATAGCTACAAGCTGTTTGTGGTCTGTTTTTAACAAAAAATGGTTACCATACAAGTACTGGTTGAATTTTTTTACTCCATACACTATACTAAGAGCTTCTTTGTCAATCTGTGAATACTGCTTTTCAGTATCATTTAACACTCTACTTGTAAATGCAATAGGTCTTTCAGTACCGTCTGTTTGAATTTGACTTAGAACTGCACCTATACCATAGGCACTAGCGTCACATGCTAACGTTAACTTTAACTTAGGGTCAAAATGAGCTAGTACTTGGGCTGATACTAGTTTTTGCTTAACTTCTTCAAAAGCTTTCTTACACGCTAAATTCCATACAAATTCAGTGTCTTTCCTCAATAACATATACATAGGAGTAAGTATGGTTGAGATTCTAGGTATGAAACGAGCGTAGTAGTTAACTAAGCCTAAAAATGCTTTTAATTGGGTGACATCTTTTGGTTCTGGGGCGTTTACAATGGCTTTGACCTTGTCTTGTGAAGTTTCCAACCCTCGTTTGCTTATGACAAACCCTAGATACTCTAAACTTTCACAGAAAAATTTACATTTACTTTTACTGACTGTGAAACCATTGTCTTGTAGTCGTTTACAAACTAACTTTAATTTACTAATGTGTTCAGAGTCATTTTGTCCTGTTACAAGAATGTCATCCAGAAATACCGCTACACCTGGTATTCCTTGTAAGGTTTGCTCCATTGTGCGCTGAAAAATACCAGGAGCAGATGATATGCCATAACATAATCTATTGTACTCAAACAAGCCCTTATGGGTACTAATTGTACATCACTTTTTACTTTCATAATCTAGTCTTAGTTGTTGATACGCTTGTGACAAATCTATTTTAGAAAACCTGTCTCCATTTTGCAAAATGGATAACAATTCTTCAATCTTAGGTAAAGGGTGTCTGTCTATTTCTAAGAAAGGATTTAGCGTTACTTTATAGTCTCCACACAATCTTAACTGACCATTTGTTTTCAAAACTGGTACTACAGGGGTAGCCCATTGGCTTGAATTTACTGGTGAAATAATACTCTCAGCTTCTAAACGTGCTAGTTCTGCTTCTACTTTATTTTTAAGTGTGAAAGGTAAGGTCCTTGGCTTATGATATTTAGGGGCTGCATTAGGTTTTAGTTTGTTTGACTTGTTCTCCCTTAAAACAACCTAGCTTGTCTGTGAAAACATCAGGGAATTCCTCATACAACTGTTTAACTAGCTGCTTGCCCTGCTGATGTACTGTGACGTTTGTTGGTTTGTTTGTTTGTTGTTGGTAACTGCGGTGTCGGCCACCTCAGTCGGCGCGCTAGTGTCGACCATTCTGCTAGCAGAACAGCTGACAGGTGTACCAACTGAGCTGTCATCCACAGCTGATTGAACATTGTTTACTTTACTACTATTTGGGATACTAACAACTAACTGCAGTGATTTCATCCAATCCCTACCTAACAATGGGTTTGCACCGTTAGGGACAACATACAGCTCTAATTGCTTACAAATGCCTTCATGTTTTACATTTACACATAGTTTACCGATAGGTACGATCTTTTCGTGTGTGTACGAACTAAGAACTAAGCTTGTTGGTAGTAACTTTACATGACTTAACTTTACTTTGTAATCTTTTTCAGATATAACTGACACACAAGCTCCGGTATCAATTTCAAATAGGATCTTTTTGCTCTCTACCTCTAATTGCACTCTAATTGGTTCTACTTTTTTCCTAACTTCTACTCCCTGTACCTGAAATAAGTTAGATATGTCATATACCGTGTCTTCGTCTACACTTTGTTCAGGGACATTTTCTGTTACATAATGTTGCCTAGCATTAGCATTACTGTACTTTGAATTAAAATACGACTTATTTCCTCCCCTAGACTGTCCATTAGTCTTAGATACATCATTATACTGTTTACTAAAATGGGGCTTATTTACACTTCTACTCTTAGATCTACAAGCTTTTTCAAGATGTCCTTTCTTCTTACAGAAATTGCAATTGTACTCACGATACCGACATTGCAGAGTATTGTGATTGTTCTTTCCACAGCAGTTGCACTCCCGGGGCTGTGACGTTGCCGAACCTCTGTTGGCTGCGAATTTTCCCCCGCTTCCGCTCGGTGCTGTCCTTGTCGTCTGGCTGAGGCGCTGAAGTCGTCCTCCTGGATTAAGCGTCATCTGGGCTGCTCCTTTCTCGGCGAACTCCATTGACGTTGCCAGCTGTACTGCCTTGTCGTAGGTCAGGTTCTCCTCCCCCAGCAGTCGTCTCTGGATGTGGTGGTTCTTGAGGCCTGATACCAGTCTGTCTCGTAGATGGTCTGGAAGCTTGTCCCCAAACTCACAATGTTGCGATAGCTGCTTTAGTTGTACGATATAATCACTCACTGTTTCGTGTTCTAACTGGTCTGCGGCTGAATTTAAAACGTTCTGTAATAAATTACGGTTTCGGGTGTAAATGTTTACCGACCGTGTCTACAATTTCCTCGTACGTCTTGGACAAAGGTTTATCCGGTGTGATTAAGTCCTTTAACAATTTATACGTCCTGACTCCCATTACCGTTAGTAGTGTGCTCGCTTTCTTTGTGGCATTAATCCCGTTGCAGTCTACAAAAAGTTCAAATCGCTCTGTATACGATTGCCAAGTTTCTTCGGCGCTGTCAAAAGGACCGATATTACCAATTGTTGCCATGTTTGTTGAAAAATATGTTTCCGCTAACTGTCCGAATTGCTCGAAATAATTTTCATTCAACGGCATAAGTGCCTTTTTTACACTTATTTAACTGTCCGTAGTCTAATATTACGTCCATAAAACAAAGAATAAAGTTATGTTAGGTGTACCTTTCTACACTCACGAAAACGTTTCCGCCAAGAATATGAGTCTGAGTCAATATTCGCGGTTGTTTGACGTTCGTCGGCCGTTTCTTCACGTTCACTTGTCACTTTGTTCACTTGCACTGTCACTTTGTTCACTTGCACTGTCACTTTGTTCACTTGCAATGTCACTTTGTTCGCGAATTTAAGTTTTAAAACGCGATAATATTCCGTTTTCCTCGTCGCCAGTTGTACAGTACGTCGTCATCGTACTGTACGTTTGGGGTCAGGGATGGGGTGTAGTAATAAATACACTTGTTACATTTTAAATAACACTCAGAGGGCCGCAAAGGGTATGATGTTGACGGGTCTATTACATGGTGTGGACTGACGTGAGGAGAGGGGATTTAGGCTTGTTCGGAAAGGTGGTGTGATGGTGGCGTGATATGACGTCACGGGAAATAGCCATGAGCTGCTTTTATTAGAAATATCGCCTGATTTTGCATATTGCCAACCTAAACAGAAATTGTGGTTACATGATGGTATGAGTGTCAGGCTATGGTAACATTATGGTACAAATTATCAGAATATGGTACACGAACTTCAACCTGGAGGCGAGTTAGCGTAGCGAACGAGCTAACCTGAAGGCAAGTGAGCGCAGCGAACGAGCTCCAACCTAAAGGTGAGTGAGCGTAGCGAACAAACTTCAACCAGGACGTGATTGAGCCATGCGAACGAGATAATCTTGAAAATTAAGAAGTTAAACGGGGCAAAGCCCGCGGGTTACAGCTAGTATTGATATAAAAGAGTTCCTTTGATGTTTTATTCGTAGCAAATGCCTGTGCTTCATTCCTAAGCCAGTACGTAATTTACTACATAATTTGTTATTCATTCCTGATGCTTGATAAAATCTTTAATTTTGGTGATTTGATTTGATTTGGTTTTGGTTTGAGAAAATACAAATTTTTGAGTACACTAATGATTACTCACGAAGAGAGCATAAATCTCCAGGTGTCCTATTTTATACCGTATCCTATTTCATGCTTTGATGAGCAATGTCTGATTGTGGGTGCTCTAACTAAATGTATTTAAAAATACTAACGGAAGAATATGGTTGTAATTTTAGGAATGGACCATTTTGGAGCTAACAAATTTTTTTGTGGATCAGTACCGTAGGGAACTTTGAATTATTAAGATAACTAATTTCGAAACTAAAAGACTTAGCACTGGAATTTTACATCGGATATATTACAGAATCAGAAAGAGATTTGAACATATAATTATAACAATATTCAAACTAAATTCATTTTTATATGTGGTTTTGATTGGCATAAAACCATTACCGTATGCTAAACACCTATAAAAGAGCAGACAATCTCAATTTCTTTAGAAGTAGGCTAAATGTGCAACAAACAAAAATATTTATAGTAAATTGTAAAATGCATCTATTTATGATATTGTTTTAACGACTAAACCCAATTAACCACAACCGAGCAAGGCTTGATCCACTGGTACTAAAATCATAAAAAGAGGTGGTTTTTTAAAAGTCTTTCTTTCCAAACCAAGAAATAATTTAGTATACTGAAGCTCTGTTGGTTGCCTAAAGGTTACAGAGAAAATTAAAAAAGTAGAAGCTTTAAGTTTTTATAATGGAGAATATTAAAACTGTTGTAGTTTACTATTTTATGGACATATGTTGATAAAATTTGGCAAATTTATTTATTTTATCCTATGCTATCAAAGTTTGGTCAAAAAACACTTTTTACCTTCCTCATAGCAGCAAACCTAAGCACTAGTTTGTAACAGTTCCGGCTTATTTTGTTATTACTTTTAGATATTAGTATATTTGGCCTGAACCTATTCTGTTACTATTACTTTTAATAAAGATAAAGTTATAGAGTATGGTAAAATAATAAAATGGAATAGATAAAAAATTACTTAATTTAATGAATTTAGAAATAATACCCTATCACAACAAAATTACCCTCCTACCAAATGAGCTCATTCAGACCTAACTTATACAATATTTAATGAGATAAATTAAAAGATTGATTAGATATGAAACTTAAATATTAATATACATACCTTTTAAGTTGAGTTTCCTTGGCGAAGGGTGCTGTGTAGGTTAGCTCCGTAGTACTGTATGTTCGCTGTGGTGTAGCTGGTTAAGTCCGTGTTCCTGTCGTCTATATTCTCCCATCAGTCATCGTAGTCTTAGTAGGTGTGGCTGGTGTTATCAAGTAGATGATACGTCATCGTTGATCCTGTAGTCATATCAGTAAGATGTCTGTCGAAAGTCACAGGGATGCAGCTTATCCAAAAATAGGCTATACGAAACACTATGTCCACTAGGGCCTCGTGGTCTTGACGATTTCTATGAATCTCTAAATTGTCAGCACTGCATTCACTTCATTGATAATTCCTCGGTGATAATTTATGTATAGTATATCAATCACAACTGTGTATCCTATGAAGACGGATTTCCACAAAACATTACCACGATGAATTAAGATAAAAATGTCTCTAGACTCCAAACAGTTCGGTATCGTTCATCTCGTGTGTAACGTCTCGCCCCGGAAGAAGAAGAAGGGATGGTGAAAGTTCCAAAGTCATGTGACCCCCGGAACTGGCCTCTGGTTGGTTGTTTTGCCAACACTCAAGTCAAGTGTGACTACGTGAGTCAGGCGATTTGTCCATCCGGTGCTGCCACCAAGCGTCAATTCGTCAAACTAACTCCCCATCATCATTTAGAGTATATTGCCTCTATCTATGACTTAGACCCCTTTCAAGTTAAATCTAATGTTATTTAAATTGGGAATAAATTTGTCTTAAGAAAATACTGTAATAAATACCCCCGCCGCAGCAAACCTGCAGACTGAGCGAATTTCCATTATCCTGATTGGATTTACACTAAAATGCCTCCATAAACATAGCACATTTATTTCCTATTTAAATAGAATTGGTTTAACGAGTACTTAGGTTTGCTGCAACAGGGAGGGTAAAAAAGATTTTTTAATAAAATGATAATAGTTTAGTAAGAAATAAAAGTATTTTCCAAAATCGATCAAAATATGTTCATAAACAAGAAAACTACAACAGTTACTTATTCTCCATAAGAATAACATGGGAATTTTAAAATTACAATTTTTTGAATTTTCTCCGTAGTAATTAGGCGCATAATAACGCTTCAATATACTAAATTATTTGTTTTTTTAAGCTCTACAAAATGGTTTAGAATGAAATTGTGAAATTTCGTGTTTTTAGGGTCAAAAATGGGAAAAACCTATTTTTACCCCATAAAACCCCCCATAACCCATGTGGAAACAAATTTTCTGGGCCAGTAAAAAAATTTTCTGGCCCAGGTTCTGGGCACTTCCAAAATTGGCAAGAACTGGCCAGTACTGGCCAGAACCTGGGAAGTACTGGGCCAGAACCTGGGAAGTACTGGGCCAGAACCTGGGCAGTACTGGCCAGAACCTGGGCATTACTGGGCCAGAACCTGGGCAGTACTGGGCCAGAACCTGGGCAGTACTGGGCCAGAACCTGGGCAGTACTGGGCCAGAACCTGGGCAGTACTGGGCCAGAACCTGGGCAGTACTGGGCCAGAACCTGGGTAGTACTGGGCCAGAACCTGGGAAGGACTGGACCAGAACCTGGGCATTACTGGACCAGAACCTGGGTAGTACTGGGCCAGAACCTGGCCAATACTGGACCAGTATCTGGATCATACAGTAGTGAGAATTGAACCAATATGAAAGATGAATTAATAAGACACCTTTAGCAATAAACAATTTGTATTTGAAAATTACATATGCTAAAATACAAATTATGTTAACAAAAATCAAGGTTAGGTAATAAATTATTTTTTTGCAAAATTACAATAAAAGTTGTATGAAAAAGTAAAATCACCAAAAAGAATACTATTGATAATACCCTACAATACTAAATTTAATTTTATATTGAAAATGTAAAAAATTAAACAATCAAAATATCCAATGAATCTAATTTGTCGGGGTTATAATTATTAATAAAATTAATAATGTCAGATTTATAGTATTAGCACAATGGTCTTTAGAATATAAATGTAGTACAGTAGTTGTCATAAAGTTTTTTTACCTGAAACAGACAAGTTACAACTATAAAAAATGGTGAGCTGATGTAAGTACCTATATTTGTATCTCCAGAGCTCAGCTTGGCCTTTATGTTGGGTTGTCTTTAAGTTTGGGCTAATTCGCTTTCAATGTACATGTGCAGACTTGAACAACTCCATTATTTTTAATGTATAGCCGCATAAGCTGCACAGTTCCTAATGCGGGCTAGGCTATATTTATATTGAATAGAAATGAGATTGTACATATCTCAATAATCGAATTAAAACTTGATTTTGTAAAATAACCTGGCAATAGGCCTACACAATTTAGAATCAATATAGGACCTAATAGGTAATCTAGTTTTATCCCAATTCAGGTTAACTTAAGCGGCCATCTTAAAATTTTACTGTAATAGGCTACGTAACTTATATAAGTATAATGAAAAATCATTTCAAAGGCCATAAATAAAGTTAAATAGGTAGGCCTACTTAAATACTCAGTTATAGGGACTTAAAATAAAAAGACTCAAAAAAAATGTTATAGCCTATCTTTCTTGTTACCGTACTTTTTTCATGTTGGCACTTCCTAGGGTGCAGTTCCGTAGAGAACCTACTATATTCTGTAGTTATATTGTATCGGATGAGTTTGCTTTCATGTAAATATCCATTGTAACAATTGTATCAATATTGTTGTTTCAAGAAGACTTTTTCCACACATTCTGCGGCGGTTAGGTTGTTTTAGTTTAGTTTATGATAGTAGCAATCAAAGTAAAATTGTTGGTAGGTATTAGAGTTGATATTACTTTGGTTTGTTTAACAGATTGCAATCACAAAGACATCAATTTGTAGGCCTATTCATATAGTTTTTTAATAAGTTTCAAAAACTAAACTAGGTAGGTAACCTAACCTAAACGCCATAACTTACTGTAAACGAAAATCAATATTGAAATTCAATATTTATATCGATTGAAACATGTTAATCGATAGTTAGGCCTAAGTTATATCGAAGTAGACTATTTTAATATTTAATCCGTTTGTAACCCATCATGGGTTCTCTGCCTTAGGCCTACCTTAGCACTTAAGCTAAGACCTATTTATCATATTATTTACATAATCAGGGCTAACTTAGTAGGCTTCTTATTATAAAATACAACAGCAAACATAACCAAACATCAAGTTAAGTTAAGTTAGTCCGGCCTAAGATAACTTACTTAACGAAACAATCTGTGAATAAAAATAGCCGCCCATTCAAATGAAAAACAATGTTTTTGTGTAGGCTCTAACTTATTCATTAGGTAGTTTTGCATTTTGATGTTTAAGCCTAAGTTACTTTTGATCTAGGCATAAGTTAAGTAGGCGGGTACAGTTTCTTAACTGGGCTATGCTAATATTGATTGAAACTATCGATTCGATTAGTAAGCCTTCATGCGATTTTTTCACCATCAGCAAGATTGGTTGGTTAGGTTAGGTCATGATAGTTTAATTATAAAATAGGCCTAGATATATTTCAAAATCGATTATTAATCAATATTTTCCATTTGATAGTTTCAATCGGAAACTGTACCCAAATGTAGCCCCAAACGGAACCTACGCTGAACAAAAGTTAGGCTACCGGTACTAAAAATTGACTTAATTGCAATCGAATCTCATCATTAATTTACAAATCCAATCAAGGTTTGCTTTACTTGTAGGCCAAGTCATAGGCCTAGGCTATCAAGGCCTAAACTTACCGTAGGCCTACCGTACACAATTTGTGAGATCAAATAATGAAGTAACATACTGACTAAATACTTCACAACTCCAAATTTAACACTTCAATGAGTAGAAAATCGTTAAAATTGGAACTAGGCCTAGGCTAGTTTATTTTGTTGCACTGAATAAGGTAGGCCTAAGTTAAAGTTTACCTAGGCCTATACTAGGTACTGGACACATAAAAACTAAACCTAACAGCCACCTCAACATTAAGGCATATTATGAGTTTAATATGACAACTTAATAATATGACACTTATGCAAACCTGTGGTGCATTACTTACAACTTTTTGCTAAAATGAGGCCTGTGAACTCAGTTGTCTATAAACCTGATGGTTTGCCAAGTTCGACCTGATTCTTTGTCGATAATCCATTCTGATTCCACACGAATAGATATTTTTCACAGCAAATTAGGTAGAACGTTGTTCTACGATTAATATTAAGATATAACTAAGACAAGAACACCTTAGTTAGAAATTAACTGAATTAAAGATGTCGAGACCAAAACTGAACTGACCAACTGACAGGTTGAGATTTGAGGTTAGTTAGTAACAACTCCGCTCCGCTCCGGCGTGCGTCACGTTGGATTGGATCGGATTTGATTTTGGAATGGAATGGAACTCGTACAAAAAAAATAGTTATCTTCGTCTTTGCTCTTCTCACTTCTGTCTTGTCCTCGTCTTAATTATTGTCCTCTTGTGTTAGATTTTTGTTGGCGATGCGTTGAGCTTAAAAAACGTTAAATTGTGTATTCGTATTCATTGGTCAAAGGTCAAAGCCATTGCCAAACCCAAACCTTCAATTGGACTAACTGGACTGGATCCAAATCCAGAGAGGTTTACTTTAAAACCATGGTGGGGGGGGGGGAGCGAGTTCAAGTTGAGTCGATATTATTGATGGTAACAGTTTTTACCCTTGAAAATTATCTAAACATGTAGGCCTATAAATTTTGTCTTGCTTTAAACTTAATTTTTCAATAAATATAGGTTTAACTAATTGACTAGTTTTTACTTCAAATATCTGTATTTTATTACCTTAACATCGGTTCCTTTATTTACATACTGTACTCTGTCAAGATTGATTATTGGTCTAGAATCTACAAGTGCTAGCCAGTTACTGGTAAGTTCTGGCCAGTACTGGTGAGTTCTGGCCAGTACTGGTGAGTTCTGGCCAGTACTGGCCGGTTCTGGTCCAGGTTCTAACCAGTACTGGCCAGGACCTGGACATTACTGGCCAGAACCTGGGAAGTACTGGCCAGAACCTGGGCAGTACTGGCCAGAACCTGGGAAGTACTGGGCCAGAACCTGGGCAGTACTGGCCAGAACCTGGGCAGTACTGGACAGAACCTGGGTATTACTGGCCAGTACTGTAGCAGTACTGGCCAGTACTGTACCAGTACTGGCCAGAACCTGGGCCAGAATTAGATTTCTACATGGGAAACCCCCGTTCCCATAGTCCGATTTTGCTGGTTCGCGAACTCATTCAAGTTTATCCCGCCTTACACCTTCAAACCAAATTTTATCAAAATCAGACAAAAATTACTCAAGTTATCGTGCGGATGGACACATATATATATATATATATATATATATATATATAAAAATTTGAACGAATGGTGTTTTTGGCCTCTGGGGACATCAAAATGAAAAAGTAAATCGGTCCCGGGCTTAGGTCTTACCATGAGACCTACGGTAATAGCTACTTCCCTATAGGGAAATTCGCTAAAATGTAATCAGACAAGATGAAATTCGCTTAGTCTGCAGGTTTGCTGCGGTAGAGGTATTTTTAATTCCAGCAAAAAACACAGCTGGAGAACGCAACAGACTACAACAATGCTATGCTGACGACGAAGCTACCTTCTCCCTCCTCAGTGCGTATTGACACAACATCGATGTATATAGTCTAACTGGATCGCATCCTGGCACAAGAAATTTGATAATTACACGCTGAAAACAACGGAATGCAGGGCGGAAGTCAGAACAATGGTAGAGCTCACATTGACCGTATGAACCATGTTGGTGTGTTTCGAAGTGTGTAAAAACGATCGTAGCGCGACATGGTGTATATCTAAATTGGATATATCCAGTCAAAACTCAATCTCAAAAATTTTGACGAAAACAATACTTTCCCTATATAACTTACAGTACTGTGGTATAGGGGAAGTACTACATATTTGTAGAGAAACCTTTACAATACAGGTATAATAAAAGGTAATAAACAATATTGAATTTCCAAACAATAATTTATTTCATATATTTATTATATATTGATTTATATATATATAAAAATAATGATTATACATTTCTACATACAACCCATGCATGATTTAATAACATAGAACACCAAATGCTTATCAGCATAAAACACAGTTTTGGATTTAGATCTTGTAGGAAGTAAAGTTGATATAGTATAAAGAAAAGGTTTTTGAAATATAATTATTGTTTAAAGTTTAAGAAAATTAAACCCCTGTCTTACTTGGAGGACTTGTGTGACGTGGCTACTGAAATCACAAATACATTATGTCATCTCTGTCAGTGTTTCCCCACCTGTGGTCACTGTGGTGGGTGTTTAGTTGTTTAGTTGAGTAATATGTCAGGATTGTAAGGGATGTTGGTCAGCCAATCAGCTCTGTGAGTATTCAAAAATAAATTGGAACAAGGACAAGATAATTTCCTAAGTTTAAAAAAAAAAAAAAAAAAAACCAAGTGACTTTAATACTTCTCAAAGGTATTCATCAAAGGTGAAAGTATAAAACCTCCTCAGGAAAGGTTCACGACACATTCGCTCCATGTGATGAACAATTATTTTCATCATACCGTGGAAATAATCTTTTATAATCATTACAAAATTAGACCACATAATTTGAGGTTAAACAAAGTAGTCATCAATGTTTATTTTCTATTGTTGACAAACATAATTAAATATATTGTGTAATTAGCAGCGTTTTCAAGCGAATTTTGAGGTTAGCGAACCAAAAAATTTACCATATATTTTTTTCTGTTCCCTATTTGAAGGTACCCAAAAACAATGATTTTGCGGACGATTTAGATAACTAAAAACGGGTGTTTTCCATACAGTATGATGAAAAACATATTACAACATTCACAAAACCAAGTGGTACCCAACATATTTTGTATTGTGAATTATTATCTCGGGGAAAAAGGTTGGGAAACACTTATCTAAGTGTCACAATAACCAACAAACATGCTGGGCTTTGGTTACCAGACTAACATTTTATAAGTCCTAGTTCTGAGTACAGGTATGCAGATTTCCCCGAATACTTTAACAGAACCGGTATGGATCATAAATATAAACTAATGACGTTGCTGGCCGGAAAATAAACATTATTTAACATTGCTTATATGGAATTGTCGAAATCATATGTTAATGCTATTATTAGTATAGGCCAGCAACATCATTTGTTTATGTTTGTAAATCCATACCGGTTCTGTTCAAGTATTAGTAAATACTTTGCTTAGCACTACAATTTTATTTCCAAGTTAATAAAAATTATTTGCCAGACATCAACCTGAGAGCTAGGAAGATATGGGGGTTTAGTGAGTGGGAGAACCTCAGAGTTGGGTGTTGGTCAACCTACAGAACCAAGTGGGGGGGCCCTAGACTAAGGTGTAATGCAATCCGCGCCGAGAGTCTATTGGCACTGGGAGCCTAACATTCAGTGTCTTAACAGAACCTCCTGGGAACCAGGGGGAACCCAGTCATATATACCCCTTACCTCTCTAATCTGGTCACTGGGGAGGTGAACCTCAGATACCAGGTATTCGTGGGAACAACGTAGACGATCTGACCCCAATGTAGGAGGTAAGTCTACTGAAATCTGACTATGATGACAAGCTCGCAGAAACCGGAAAGGAACAAAAAAAACTACTTTCCAGGGGCGAGTTGCGAAGACGGAGGATAGCGGATGCTTTAGCCAAAGGCGAAAAGGTGCTATCCAGAAGTGAGAGGAGGCTGGCGTGGGCTGCCAAGCACCATAACTCGGCTCACTGCAAAGCCAGTTCCTCCGGGAACCATGATGCTGAAAAAAAAAAACAGGGCGAGGGCAGCACCCCCAAAGCTGACTCTAATGAAGCCTCCAGGAAGAAAGGTGGAAAGAGGGGGGCAAGAGTACCTGAGACATGAGGATGTCTGGGGCGAGAAAAATAAGACAAGGACAAAAGATGGAGAGGGCTCGGGTGTCTGACAGAGAGCACCAGCATCCACCTATTTGGAGACACTGTCTGTGGAGAAGATGGCCAAATCTGAACACCCGGACTGGAAACGGACGGAGGCTAAAGCCAATAAAATCAAGGGGGAGCTGTCCAGGTTGGTGATTCGTGGCAAAGACGTCAGGATAATCAGCCGCCATCTTGAAGGCAGAGCCTTTGTGGTTGGCTGTGCTAACGCAGCCACAAAGGATTGGCTGGTCAAGCAAGTTCAGAAGCTGAGTCCCATCAGGGAAATCTCGCTACAGCTTGCCCCAGCCAGAGACCTTGTGAAAACTGTGAAGGTATCAGAGTTTTTTCCCCACCTCAAATGGAGCAGTATTTATGTGCCCAGCCCTACAAGGTCTGCGTATGAGAACCCTTGACCTATTGACGGGAGATCAAAGGGAAGAACAGGTTACCATAGTCAAAAGGTTCTCACGGTTCACTAAGGACCTGGGATTTGACGGAGAATTTGGACCTGTTCCCATGGTCACTTGTAAGCCTGACCCTCTGTAAAAAAAAACCCTGAGAGCCAGTTTGAGGCTAACTTGCAATATCAATTTATATTTTTACCCAATGATAATTGGAGTTGATGACTTAAAACTGAAGAATTCACGCTGTTGTATGTGTTTCCGTCACTACTCACAGTCATGTTGTTGACAGAATTCAAGGGAAGATCAATACTCCATGTATTATCTTATAGCCATCTCAAACAATTAGATAAAACCAGCTCAACAGGAATCCACAAAATAAATTTTGCCGACTGCCCCAGTTTTTATATTGGACAAATGGACCCGTTATAAAGAAAGCTGCCCAGATCCGAGAACAGACACACAGAAGTCAACATTTGCCCAACACCTCATTGACAGTAATCACGATATGAATGACATTTACACCGGTCTACAAGTTCTACATTACTGTTATAAAGGAAGTAAAATGGACGTCTTGGAGTAGTTCGAAATTTATAAATACATAACTCAGAACACAACAGCCATATCCTCAACGATAAACTACAGTTTAAATTGAATATTATTTTTAACACCCTACTCCAACAAGGAAACCTATCTGAACAGCTGACCACAACTGATAACGAAGACAATTCAACTAGATAGCGCTCATTGAACCCTCCGTTGACACTCTGTTCCCGATCGTGTAACGGCAATGTTTCAATTTCGTACCCGTGATAGGCCTATTCAACTAAAAGTCTTATTTATTTATGTGTCATGTGTGTAAACCAGCAACAAAGCTATACAAGGGGATTTTTTTGTACATTCCAGGCAGGACTGTATGCTTGAAAATGGCAGCTCGCTGAAACCTGTAACATTGACAACAGTAACAATTTGGAGTTGACGACAGGTAATATAAAACCAACATTAGTCATTATTACTGTTCCGGGGCTACTACAATGAATTTTGATCTGTGATCAGCCTATTTCATTGCATAAATCTAACACTAGGTCAAAATTTTATACTGATAAGCTAACAAATATAAGCATTTTATAAGATGTATGTTATTAATTAAATAATGTAAATAGGATAAAGCTAATTGTTTTTGTTATTGATATATGCTTAAATTCTGTATATATTTTTCAAAATAACAAAATGGGTTTTTAGTGTAGGCAGGCTTTATGGTTATACAGTCTACGAGTTGAATTATGGTTATACTATTACAACATTACAACTAATATCAATATTCCTTGGTCCCTAATTTACCAAGGGATAGTAATGCATATGTTTAACTTATTCCTTATTTTTTGGAGAACAATCATTACATAAAGCAACTACTATCCGCGAGAGTAAAGAAGTCCCTTGAGCCAGAGCGATACGCAGCTATCTTTGGAGGGTATCGCGCACTATTTGCAGGCGCTAAGCATCCGGGCGCCTCGCCTCGATGTCCAGAGGCGGCGTTTAGGGGGAGCCAGGGGGGGCAGCTGCCCCCCCCCCCACTTTCATAAGGAATATTTATCAAAATTATAAAATAGAATTATATCAACAATAAATCTAGATTTCGTCCCCCCACCTCTCAAGCCCAATCGCCGCCACTGTCGATGTCTGTATGTAAACAACTGTTGTAAACATAATTACTAATATCTTTGTTTTGGTAAGTGGATGATCATCATGTGGTCACGTCATTTAATTTAGTGCAGTCTCGTGTTCTCGCGTAGTGATTTCTGTTTTGTTTGGACGGTCCTTGTAGCTATGGATTTAAGAAAACGTGGTGCTACTAGAGAGGGATTTAATTAGACGGGTTTTCAAGTGTTGTGACAACGAATGTAAAGGCAAAAAGTTATTAGTGCCGATAGAAAAGGCAACAGAACGTGCCGCAAACTATTGTAAAGTGTCAGAATATACTATTAAACGAATTAGAAAAGCCGGCAAACAAACTCCGAATGAAAAACTCTGTACACCAGGGAAAAAACACAAGAAGGCTGACCACCATAAAGTACAAATAGATAGCTTTGTTAGGCGTGTAATCGTAGATGTAATACGCAATTTTTACACGAACAAAAAATTGTCCATACATGTAAAAAACTATCACCTGTTTTGAGAGAAAGAATTAATTTTAAAGAATAAAACTTAATATTTTTAAATAATGTGTATACAATATTTAAATAAAATTTAAAATTCATGGTACACTCTTGAAAAAGATCACTGTAAAAATTAAATAGTTTTAAATTCAACCTTTGCAAGTTAACATCGATTAAACTCTTACAATTTCAGCATTTGTAAGTAAAATACTATATTAACAATTGTTTTCTAGATTGTTTGCTTAGGTTTATGGTAATAGGATTAAGAACTTTAATAATAAGTTGTTTATTGATGAATGCTATTGAAACTGCTGTACTCGTGTACTTATATTTTGTACCGGTAATATGCATTCACCGTAAGTATATTCAACTAATTATTTGGGATTAATGCTTTCAAACTCGGTTTTAAAAAGGATTTTATTGTATTGTATTTTATTGGTATTGTTACATTTAACTAAACAAAAATCATAAAGTAGAAAGGTTATTAATTTGCCTCAGTAACACTAGAAATTGGGTGTCCTTCGATTGTATGACGATGCAAAAAAATATTATGACATAGATTTATAAAAACATACAGATATTACATACAACAATTAAGCCTAACAACTATCAGAGCAGAGTGAAGACGGCTCTAATTGTCGCGCGAAACGTTCAAGCGTAACGCCTTCAAACTACGAAAAGGCCATAGCTCAGGGGACTTCTTTACTCTCGCGGACAGTATATTACAATTTATATTATCCTCAACTAAAAAAATTTAAAGCAAAACGGTTTTAACCGATTACACTTGCAAATTGCTAACACAAGAATATAATAATTAACTATGTTGTTACTTCTTGAACAAATCAAAGAAACATATTCAGAGAGACACATTTTAGAAATGTAAGTACAATAGTTAATAAGGTAAATAGGTTTTTTAATAGTATATGGTTATGGTTACAACGTTTATAATTAATAAATATTCTGGTTATAGAGCTCTATATTTATCACAATCTTAAATGTCAGAACAGCCTCAATACTATCATTACACTACATTAAATATGACTCAAGAACCTACCCTAAGGGAAGTATAAAAATGTTAGTTAAGTATGTTAATCATTGACTATTAATGACAATTTCTCTCAATCGGTGCAACTATCAGTCATATTAATTTATTTTTTCAAGCAAAATAATCATCTACTGACTACACCTAACTAAAATATGATGGGTCAACAAAAATATTTATTTAAAAACATAAAAAAAATCAATACAAAAATCCCTAAAAGCAATTTATGAAAATTCCTGGGTTATGATTAAGATAAATGTAATTTGGTAAATGTTAAACAAGGACATAATGACTTGACGTTCATGCAGTTTCATGTGTTTCATGCTCGACGTGTTTGAAGATGTTGGAGAGTTCGTCCAGCAGAGTCTCGGTGCGATACGCCACGCGGATGTCTGGCACATTTGTGCGACTGATGTCATTGCCTGCGACACCCTCCTTGGTGTAGTTAGGGCCCAGCCAGTACTGCTTCATCTGTAAGGATTAAATAAATCAAGTCTGGGAGATATTTATCAATCCATAGGAGTGGCCAAGCATCTGGTTATCTACAGATTCGCCAATGACTGAGCAAAAAAAAAAAAATATTATTTTTGAAAAATTTTCTTTTTAATGTTAAAAATACTAGGATTACTTTCTTGGCAGTGAAAGCCAGTTGAGCAGAGCGATCGCATTTCATGGTTTTTAATAAAGCAATAAATATTAAAATAATGTTTATAGATATTATAATATAACTATTTAATCAATTTAACTTATCAGTTTGTCTCAGAACAGAACTATCAACATCTAAAACAAGTTTCATGAGAAAACATGGGGACATTACATACATATTCTTTGTATTGCTATTTTTTCTACGTTTGCTTGGTAATGTCATCTGGTGAACCAAAAGTTCTGGTTGAACCCGACCAATTGACATTTTATTAATTTTTGGCCAGATTTGGCAATTCAGGCAGAAATAATCCTGCATGGATCCAAATGATAAGCAGATGTAATTTTTTTAAGACTTGCCTGTTTTGAGAGAATTTCACTCTAATCGTTTTTACTTTAACTTACTAGTAGGGGTCTGCGGTACACAAAATTTAAGGTCGGTACGGTACAATATTTTGTACCTCTGTTTTCGGTACAAAATCAGTACGGTACTCGGCTACCACTATTTTTTTAGTTTTCTTCTCAGAATTGTATTTAAACCATTATTTAAATTTGTAATACATTTAGATTACTATGATAATGGATAGTATCCTACATTCAGGGTTTTCTAGCAACAATTTACAGTATCACACATTATTAAAACCTTTTACGGTACTTTCCTATTAAAGGGAACATTCATTAGGCCTCTGGAGAGATCAAAATGAAAAAGTAAATCGGTCCCAGGCTTAGGTCTTACCGTGCCATCTACGGTAATAGCTACTTCCCTAAAGGGGAAATTTGCTAATAAAGAATAACTTAGTCCAAATTAATAGTTTGAGTTGGACAACTCCAGCTATAAAAACCGAGCTCCACCGCCCCCATCCCACGTCTACCCGACGGGGATCCTGCCCTGTGTAGTTTGCACAAAATTTTGGCGTGTTCACGCGGGAATCTCGTCGTGGGTTTCACGCTCGTGTAGAATGGTCCTTATGTTTTTTTTTGCAATTGAAAGAGTTAGCGGGTATCTAGAAACCTTATCTTTACCCTTCATAATTTCATATTTCAGTCAACAATGAGTATTCTTTAACACTAGGACCTTTAGTATCTATGTAAAGGTCAACCCTACAACCAGTCCCAGGGCTTAGAATATTGATAACAATCCCAAAACTGCATAAAATGTAAGGAAATTGACATAGATTATGTAAATGAAGATATCACCTTGTGGGGGAAACCACTCATGATGACACTGTTGCGGGCAAGCTCACACATGTCACAGGAACTCAGCTTCCAGACTTGCGCTGCGATGCTGTACTCCTCCATCAGGGGTTCCTATACACAACAACTACTAAACTGAGGCCCAAGAGTATGCAATTGGCATTTTCATTATAAACAAGTGCAAAAAATCTTTTCTAAATAGCCTACTTAAGGATGTATTGATCTATTTTACCAAGAAGATCATTTGTCTATAGACTATCAACAAGTTACAAGCAATAATTAAAGTTTATACAGAACTTTGGTTCTGCTACAGCTGGGCGGCTTATTACTGCCACACATGTTCTAAACCATAAGCTTTGTAATAAATGCACTGGAGGAAAGATAATATATGCAAAATAGCTCTTGTGCCACTTACAATATGCATATTGCATTAATAATAAGCCATTAGCTACGCCTATTGTAAATATTTTTATATGCATTTTTATATTGTTGTTGTTGATTATGTAGTGAACTATTAGTATTCATTTTATAGGGATTGCAATCATCTGCACATGCATTACGTTATTTTTCTCTAATTTAATTTCAACTGAAGTATCAACTGGTTAAATATTTTTCCTGTGTTATCAAAACATGCAAAATTACTTGGTGAACCACCTAGGTACTTCAACGTTTAACATGCCTTAGCTCCTGAACGATTTTCAGCTAGTAAAATAACATAAAGAATAAAAAAGTCTTTAAAGCTGCATCTACATCTAAAAACATCATAAAATACAGAGTGCTCAGTTAGCAATTTTTAAGCTTGTTACCACACTCGAAAATGGTGATAATTTATGAGAAAACAGAATATTTATGAGAATATTTATGAAAATATTTTAAATTGTTATACAAGATGTATGAAATTGTCAAGATGAGTTACCTTGGTAAAGTGGAACTGAAGGGGATCATCGGTGGAGAGGCTGACACACAGGCCCCGAGCCAGGTACTCTGGGAGAGGGTTGCGGTGGTAGTTGAGGAACAGAGAGTTGTTGCTCAGGGGAGACATAGCTATGCCAATCTGTGTCAGATAGTACAAGTATTGCAGAACTGGCACCTGAAACCACAAAGTCATTAGAGAGTTATGTCCTTCAATGTGAGTTACCGCAAACTGGACATTCACTTGATCTCCAGGTTAGCTGCAGTGGTACAGTAGAACCTCTTTAATCCGAACCCTCGTAATCCGAACCCTCGTAATCCGAACGTCCACTTATCAGAACACCTCATTGCTATACTTTATACACAGTACAGTAGTTCTATATTGTATACTGTATTTAATGTACAGTACTGTTTATTCCCTATGTTTACTATTGCATTAAATAAACACTGTATTTTACTTTATAAAGCATTGTTTAACTTTTCCCATAACAATTACGATCCATTTTAGCCTTGTTTTAGCTATTGTTATGTGAAGACAACAATATGTTCTGTAATCCAAACTATTCAATAGTCTGAACTACCCCCGGTCCCAATTAGTTCGGATTAAAGAGGTTCTACTGTATATTTACGAATGAAAGAGTTGAAAGAATGAAAAGAGTACTCATACTTGCCATACTTATAACAGATAATAAACCCAGCTAAGTGCCTTAAAAAAATCAAAATAACAATGTTTTCTTGCCAAGAGCAAATTGAACATTTTATTGAGAAGAGATAACAATCTATAATACATCTATAAAATACATCTATAACGCATAAAAAAAAATAACGCATAAAAAATACATCTATAAAAAGGGTAACCCTGATTTGCCTCAGAGTTACAGACCCATATCATGCATTCCTATATTTGCAAAGATCTATGAAAAAATAGTAAAATACCAAATTTGTAACTTTTTTGAATCCTCAAATTTGTTTAGTGATTCTCAATATGGCTACCGTTCTGGCAGATCCACCATTCAAGCTATAGATGTCTTGGTTAATGACTTACTTAGAGCCTTAGAAGAATGCCGTTCTGCTCAGATTACACTGTGTGATTTAACGAAGGCATTTGACACGGTAAATCATGACATATTACTTGCCAAGTTAAAATACTATGGTTTTGATGGTAAAGAGTTGAAATTGTTGGAGTCATATTTGAGACATAGAAAGCAGATCGTAGATGTAGGAGGTGTTTGTTCCCAGATTTTAGATGTTTTATCAGGTGTACCACAGGGATCTGTATTGGGGCCAATACTTTTTATAATTTTGATAAATGATTTTAGTTTTAACAATTTTAGTTTCACTTGTGAGGTACCAAATTTTAAGGGGGGTAAAAAAACGTATTGATAGTCAACAAACACCATAGCTTACCCGATTTTTATCCACAACATCCTACTCCTAGGCCTATGTGTTGGCCATAGCTTGGGCTATGGGCCAAAGAACGTAGGCCTACTTTTAATAACAGTGAAGTACACAAACACACCCACAACGATATACTTATTCATAATAGCACTTCGTTTCACATAATAAAGTTAAAACGACCGATTTTACGAATATTTAACGCCGATTACAACATCACTTAACCTCGAAATGGTGTTTACGCCACACTACATTATTTTGACGAACTTCCCACGCAAGGATTTAGTCCAGAAAACAGCTGTTTGCCGCCAGCTTATTCAAATGGGGTTTCATTGCGTACTACTGTTCTGCAATGAGTTTTACCGGACACCAATCAGCTGATTATACTGTATTTTCGTGGCAATGAGTGGTTATAACCTCTCTTAGAGGTTATGACTAGTGATTTTTAGTCCTTTAGTTGGTGGAAATATATAAGGATTTGTACGGATTAAGTAGTATGGCGTAAACTATCGTACGTAACTCGTCCAAAATGTGTGTACCGGACTCGTATGGTAATCCCGTACTCGACTTCGTCTCGCACGGGAACGACCACACTCGTCCGGTAAACACTTATTTTCAGGACTAGTAACGTAATATACTATTGTTGACCAACGACAGACGACAACTAGACCGGCTCAACAGGCGAATCCCCGATTAGCTGTTGGCTAGTTTCCGAAATCGCCACCGCAGCGCTTGAGCCGCGGCCGAGGAAATCGGGATTTGAGCCGGACAAGAATTATTCGCTGTTCGACCGTCAACTCGTTCACGAGAAGCCTCTTCGCGCAACGAAACTAACTTCGCCATACGATATTGATTCAGGTTAGCTACGTTTTCAGACTTTCCTACTTTCTTTTAAATATTCTTTTTCTAACATACGCACACTCGTCTGCCATTTATTTTATCCGTTTACGTTTGATTATAATTTTCTAAATTTTATTAACTTAGTTCTTGCCGACTCGTACAAAACCCGCCAGTTCCTGCCTGCCAGTGACTAGCGGTGGATATTTTTCGGCTCTTTTAAACCAATTGGCTATTAAATTACGTTAATTCAGTTCCTTTCACGATTAAATTATTACTTAAGTTACTCCAGTTAATTCGACGTTTTAATACCCCGAGACTCGTCGTCTGAGTTCTAAACCCCGTCTTTGGCGGGTGAAAGAATCGAGTCTTGGGAGCAGGCTGAGTTGAATAATCAGCTACAAAAATTAGTATTAAATTTATTTTAAACCACTCACGTTAAATTATCCGTCCAATTATATTAATTAGGCCCCGACGACTCTGTAGGGATTGGGTTTTACATTATATTCGATTTTATATTATTTACCTAGGCCTTTAGTTAATTATTTTAAAGTTCATTACGAGTAATTGAATCACATTGGCTTCAGATTGAATACTCGTCGGCCCTACAGAGTCATTCAAAAAGTTAGGAAAAATTCTCCACAACACGTTAGCGAAGGCTGGGATGATATAGCTCCAACTGGGCGTCTGCAGGATTTCCTGAGCGCTTCTAGAGCTCTGAGCCTTCGATTAAATTTTTAATAAATTGATCAGTCAAAGCCGTGACAACTTCGTATCGACCCCTGGATTTTTCTCGGCTCCTTCTGAGCACTCCGGGGAAGAAATTTGAGTGTGGCCAGTTCTAGGGGTAGGCCTAGCCTGACTTGGTGAATACTAGTTTATTCCCCCCCTAGAATTTTGCCTCACATACTACAATATATGCAGACGATACTTCCCTTCTTAGTAGCACTTAGAATATTTGTCAGAAGAAGCCCTCCTGGACGCAAAGAGTTGGTTTGAAGCTAATGGTTTGTTTTTAAATGAAGGAAAAACACAAAATTTGATAGTTTCTTTAAAAAAAGGTAATTTATATGATGTAAATAAGGCTGTAACATTGTTAGGTATAAGTATTGATGCTAGTCTTTCAAGGAAAAATCAGATTGATATTGTTTGTAAAAGGTTATGTAGAATAATATATTTACTGATTAATTTAAAAAGACAAGTAACTAAGGTGTGTTTAAGGATGTCTTATTTTTCCTTTTTTGAAAGTATTTTAAGATATGGCCTGACAGTTTGGGGAAGTGGTATAGGCATGGATAGAATTTTAATCTTACAAAAAAAAGCAATTAGAATAATAATGAATGCTATACCGTCAGAACATTGTCGACCATTATTTGTAGAAGCTAATGTTTTAACCTTTGTTAATCTTTATATATATGATGTTCTGATGTTGGTAAAGAAAAACTATCCATCGTTGCCTAAAAGAGCCATATTTCATGACTATGAAACAAGAGATAGACATCTCCTACAGTTACCAAAATGTAGATTAACCAAAACAAAGAGTTACCATAGTTATTTAGATCTTAAGTTCTTTAACAAGTTACCAAAAGCCTGGCTGAATTTATCAGAAAGAAAATTTGCAAAAGTATTGTATTCCTGGCTAGTAAAAAATCCTTTTTATGACATAGATGAATTTATGAAATATGAGTTTTTGTTGCATTGTTAAGATGACCTTATTGTAGACAGATTAGATATTGTATTTTTGTGACATTTATTTATGTATTATATGTATCTTTTGGCAGAACAAATATTTGTTGCCTTGATATTTTGTTATTGCTTGTTAAGTTTGACGATGTCTATTACAATATGTGTATATTGTTGAAGGAATAAAGAATTTGTCTATTGTCTATTGTCTATTGTCTATTGTCTAACAAACATTCAAGTAATTTATGCTACAATTGTAGATTTGATTACATATTGTTTTCCATCAGAGGGTGAAAGTAATGTTAATGGTGTGATAGTTACTTTACGTAGGAGAAGACCATGGGAGATATTCTCTGCCATCATGAATCCACACACCAGGTGTTGTACAGGGCCAGCTTCTCCACAGTGAGGCCGCAGCACAAAAGTGTTCAACCCTTGCTCCCTGCAACACACGCCCTCGTGTGAAACATGTTGAGAGTAGACAGATGAACCTTCTATCAGGTTTATAAAGGAATTATTATTTTTAATTTATTATCGTTAGCCTATATGAAGAACACCTACAAGAAGAAGATTCCAACAAGCGATAAACGAGTATTTTAGTCAAAATACTACCATTTTTAGTAGGAAAAATAACATGGAATTTACTTTGGGATGATTGCAGAGGAAAGCCCTCTAAGGATAAATAAAACTGGCACGTCGAGGACAATCTATGTTTCAATAAAAGTCAAGTGATTTTAAAAGAATATCACTACATCCAAGAAACCTTTACTAAAACTGTTATTGAAGGATTCAATTATTATTCACAGTTTAAGGGAAACAAACACCCACCTGAACAACATTAGGCCTTTTAACTCTGCATTTTCTCAGGTAAATAATTGACATTATTACACCAACTAACCAAAAGAATGCAAATTGAAGCAAATAAAATTGTGACAGACAGTTTATGCAGGAAGGTCCTTAAGTAATGTGAACAAGTGTTATCGCTATTTAAAATAAACGGTATCAGCATTCTGACACATACTTTCTTCCATAAGTTTGTCAACAACCTTTATCATGTGTAAGCGGTGAGAGTAAATATACGGAAATGGGATTAGTACAATTTTGTTCAGAATTTAAAGGACTACAAACTAAATTTGTATCATAATCGTTCGGGCCATTTTTGCGAAAATCCGATTTTTCCGTTATTTATTTTATGGGGTTTTTATGGGAAAATAACATAATTTACAATAACTTTTGAACCGTAATTTTTACAGAAATGGGATTCGTACCATTTTGTTCAGAATATAAAGGACTTTAACGTACCAAATTTTTATCAAAATCGTTTGGGCCATTTTTGGGAAAATCCTATTTTTCCGTTATTTTATGGGGTTTTATGGGGAAATTCCCATTAAAAATCAAATTTTTTTTAAAATGAAAAAAACTATCAAAACATTAAGGACCATAACATACTATGTTAAATTAAAACAGGATTTTTTTCTAAAATCCTATTTTCGTTATTTTATGGGGTTTTTATGGGAAAATAACATAATTTACCATTACTTTTGAACCGTAATTTTTACAGAAATGGAATTTGAACCATTTTGTTCAGAATTTAAAGGGCTACAACATACTAAATTTTTATCAAAATCGTTGGGGCCATTTTCGAGAAAATCCGATTTTTCCGGTTTTTTATGGAAAAATCCCGTCTAAATATTTCAAAAAAATGAAAAAAACTCCTGGAGATACCATGGATTAGAACCTACATACCAAATTTCATCGAAATCGGACCACAGGTGTAGTCCCTAGCTCTGTACACATCCAGACACACAGACACACACACACACACACACAGACATCACTTCGAAAACCACTTTTTTTGGTCCAGGGGGCCCAAAAAGAATATATCCACTCAAAACTCAAACTCGAAAATTTTGACGAAAACAATACTTTCTCCATATACTATGGTATGGGAAGGTATGGGGGTTTAGTGAGTGGGAGAAAATTTCGCGCCGTTCCGGCCAAACCTCACATGCGGGGTTGGTTCGGCAGATTGGCCACAACCTAAACCTTAACTCTCACTTGTTAGCTGCGGAGAGCTACCTTCTGCCACTGGGTGTTGGTCCACCTACAGAACCAAGTGAGGGGGGCCCTAGACTAAGGTGTAATGCGATCCGTGCCAAGAGTCTTGTGGCACTGGGGGCCTAATATTCAGTGTCTTAACGGAGCCTTCTGGGAACCAGGGGTAACCCAGTCGTACACACCCCTTACCTCTCTAATCGGGTCAATGGGGAGGTGGACTTAAATACCCGGTACTCGTGAGAACAATGTAGACAATCTGACCCAAATGGAGGAGGAAGGTCTACTGAAATCTGAAGATGACGACAAGCTCACAGAAACCGGAAAGGAACTTAAAACGACTTTCCAGGGGATTGGCTGGTCAAGCAAGTTCAGGAGCTGAGTCCTTTCAGGGAAATCTCGCTACGGCTTGCCCCAGCCAGAGACCTTGTGAAAGCTGTGAAGGTATATTTATGTGCCCAGCCCTACAAGGTCTGCGTATGAGATCCCTCGTACGAAAAACGACTTTCCAGGGGTGAGTTGCAAAGACGGAGGATAGCGGATGCTTTAGCCAAAGGCAAAAAGGTGCTATCCAGAAGTGAGAGGAGGCTGGTGTTGGCTGCCAAGCACCCTAACTCTGCTCCCTGCAAAGCCAGTTCCTCCCGGAACTAGGATGCTGGGAAAAAGCAGGGCACGGGTGGTACCCCCTAAGCTGACTCTAATGAAGCCTCCAGGAAGAAAGGTTGAGAATGTGCTAACGCAGCCACAAAGGATTGGCTGGTCAAGCAAGTTCAAGAGCTGAGTTCTTTCAGGGAAATCTCGCTACGGCTTGCCCCAGCCAGAGACCTTGTGAAAGCTGTGAAGGTATATTTATGTGCCCAGCCCTAAAAGGTCTGCGTATGAGATCCCTTAGCCTATTGATGGGAGATTAAAGGGAAGAACAGGTCACCATAGCCAAAAGGCTCTCACAGTTCACCAAGGACCTGGGATTTGACGGAGAATGAGGACCCTGTGAACGAGGGTGCACAATAAGCTGTTCTAGCTGCGATGCAATCCCATGGTAACTTGTAAGCCTGGCCCTCTGTTAAAAAACAAACAAAAAAAAAATACTATGGTATGGGGGGAGAAATTAAAATGACTGACATTTCTAAACATAATTGCAACAATAGTGGTACAAGATAAACATGGACAACCTAGGCTATCAGGAAGCCAGGAAACATTTGTAGGAAACACTAAAAAACAAGCTCAGCTTTTGAAAAATAATAAAATATTTACAAAAAATGTTGATTATATCTAACTGTTTTTCATTAGTTACATAATCTTTGAGTTGACTCTTTTAAACTCATTGAAACTTATGACTGTTATTCTTCTTGAAATAATTCCTGTAATACTTAGAAATTTCTCAAATTCGAGCAACATGTACAATAGTAGATAATTAAAATGATAAATAAATAGTAACAATAAACTGCAGCACAGAAATATAACAAAACAAGAATACTTCCCTTTAGAAGAACTAGGGAAAAAATGTTTCAAATTGAGGAAAAATAAACAGTCACTTCGTCACTTTTTTAACTTATTGACAGATATTTTAGAATTAGCACTTGAACAAATATATTTTGTAAGGCTAAATAACTTTGGAGCTAGAAAACTAGAAAACCCGTCTAAAAACCTCATTTAAGGATGTGCAACTATCAGAATAAAATTGTTGATTTCATAACACAAGGCAAGATCTAATGAAAACAATTCGTAGAACTCTGAATACAAATAATGGTCTTATTGGTCACAAATAATCAACCTTACCATAATTTTTTGGAGCTAAAATCAAGTAAATAATACTGGAAAGGTAAATACACCCCCAACATAAACATAAATGCCATATGCAGTTTGGAATCCACTAAAGGAAATTTTCCGGTTCTTAGAATAGACCGAGGACAGCAAGACTTAAATAAATAAAATTTCCTTAGGCAAGAGTACAGATATTTCTCTAGAATGTGTTTGTTGGGCTTCCACCTAAGGGTTTCCTCCCCTGTGAGACCAAGATATTTAAAGTATTTAACTTTCTGAATGTCCATACAACCCCTACAAGATGCTGTTAATACCTGTAGACAGTCTACAAATTTATAGAGTAATTTTTGATTTGCTACATTGGTTCCTCAAGGAGAATTGAATGTATTTAGTTTTATCACTTATGGCCATTCTGGTTGAGGTTATCTCTACAGAATTGCTCTTTGGTACTGCTTGGTATCATTTAGCCTCATCTCCAGCTCCTCAACTCTCTTATGTAGCTGTTGGTTTTTTTCTGTAGGCCCTGGATTATGATCAAGATATCTGCTAATTGCTTGTTTTGCTCTTTCAGTACAACCACAGCCAACATTTTACTATTTTTAACATTTTATGGATAGTGCAGATCCTCTTATCAATTTGTGAACAAAATACTAATTTATTTTCAAATCCATTCTTGCCCTTTACTCCTCAGCTTCTTTTAGCATATCGTGCAAAATGTCATTCTTACTCTTATCAGGAGAGCTAAGGGCCTTGGAGCAAGGTGGGCAGCGCCAAGACTGTCTTGTGATAATAAACATTCTTCATCATCTTTGGTCATATTTACACAAATGCCGTGGCATGCCTTCTCACAGTCCATTCAGTCTATACTACTGTTTGGCCATCAATGAAATACTCTATAGAATGTAAAAGAAAAAACTCTCTTGAAACACTATTACACTCAAATAAAATAATTTAGATGAACGTTTATAACATTATTTGCCACAGAACAGTTAGCACACAAGTAAATAACGACAACCGGTATAGTGCTCACTCAGTACGTCCACACTCCAAGCCATCTGACCTTCAACTCAATGTGGTACAATAGTTTTAAAGTTACCTACAAATGATTGAAAATATGGAATAAGATTATAAAGAGCCTTATTATAGGGAATTACGTACGTGCGGAAGTGGTTAAGAACAGTCATGTTGGCATAGGTGTAGTACTGGTAGTAGGCGTAGGGAGGGTTCTCCACGTCATCCCATTGGTCGGGTGTGGTCACATCCTTGTCAAACAGAGGGTTCTCTGGCTTGCTCTCGTCATCCACACTGTCGAACCCAATCACCTACACACGGCAACAGTCCAACTTACACACTGAGGTTGGATATGAGGGGTTCTGCTGTGCATAAATAAACCAGTACACAACACTAATTCCTTGGTATAAAATTAAATAATTGTAAGTGACTTCAACACACTTCTTAAATTTCACACAGTCCTTTTGAGTGTTTAGTTACTTTACTTACATATTGCAAGAACTGATGCAAATCTGGGTGGCTGGCTGGGTCATTGGTGACTTCAAAAAGTGGTAGGAATATGTTGGTGAGAAGTTCTTGGAAGTTGTTCATCAACTTGTTGGTTCTGAAGATGTCGTAGAGCCGAGGGATCTGTATGAGCCAACGGACATTGTCACTGTAGACGTTGTTGGTTGTTGCCCATTTGGCCAACTTGTCCCACTCATCAATACTCTTACCATACACACTCAACCTCAACTCTGCGTTCTGATATTTGCTCTCCTCTAGATCTGAGGAAACTTCCTGAAAAATACAAATCATTACATGGAATATTTACTACAAGATAGATGACGCAAACAATTATCATTTGATTGAACCATTTTAAATTTCACTGCTACTATGTTTACGGGGTTTAGCAATTGAATTAAGCTACATTTAATTTGAACGCCTGGATTTTGTATAAAACCTTAAAGGTCATGTTATACTTTTGAACCATAAACACACTTAATATATCAGAGATTACTTTAATTAACATGTTGTGGTCTTTGGTCTATGTACGTTGGTGAAGAAAGGTATAAACATTAAACAAATCTTCTATATTAAATTTCATGTAATATACCAATAAGTTTTTTATAAGACCATTTTTTTTTATTTGACATTGTAATATTTTTTGCAGGGCTGTTATTATTATTATTAAGACTAGTAAACAGTGTTACCTATTTGTTTACCTAGTTTGGCTTTGTTACTTCAGTTGACTTAATAAAAAACGAGGTGTTAGCCCGTCCTACGTACGGGAATTCAGTAGTCAGTTAAGGCAAAGTTTCTTGCAGTTTTAATGTGAAAAACCATCTTGTAAACAAATGTTGTGTGACCAAATATGTTTTTATTCCATCATTGGCCTATGCGATATGCATTTTAAATCCGATAATTTTACAATAAAACAGCAATTCTGCAATTTTTACGATGTGAAAAGCGTTTAAGTGAGATTTGCAGCCGATTCGCACAGACGCACACTGATTATGAGTAGCCTGCGGTAGAGAGAATAATAGTCAATTGAGAAGTGTATAGACCTAGTCAACAATACCACCTTCCATAGCATACCTGCCTCTTCCATAATTACTATCACCAAAATACAACTACTATGCACAATTTCCAGTAGGTCTGAATAGAAACGACCTAAAATAAAACGATAATATCCAATAAAATTCACAGTACACATAATTTAACTTTGGTGTCCTAACATCAAAACTAATCGTCACACCTATCCTTTATATCAATTTCACTGCATTAATTGCTAAATAAATAAGTGTAAACAAAGAAAAGTAAAAACAATAACAGTTTGTTTTGAAACAGCTGTTTGGTTCAAATAGCATTCATTTGAAAAAATAACTGGTCACACGTAGCAGGAATTTAAAAAGTAAACACGCTAGTGCTAGTATAGCTAATGACGTAATTGTCAATGTTTATTATCCATACCGTTATCAGTTCTATCCTTGATAATACCCACCCTCATTGAATAAACGTACATCGTAATTTCCCATATTAGTTAATTTAAACTACAATATATTCATAGTTGAAATAAAAGTGGCGCTGATATAGGCGCCCCTAAACGTAACCACAACTGAACACGATTTCATAAAAGGATGGTTTGTCTAATTGCAGTAGGTATCCTAGGTCAATGTTGACGTTGTGTTCAATCTATGTCATCCATCTGTTTATCTTTGTATAAAACCCGGCTGAGGTTGTGGAGGTAATTTAAAATCGTGATTCCTGATTATTCTTGATCTTCTTTTTATGACATCAATATTTCCGGGCCTAATCCAAACAAAGTTAAAGCAAACAAACATTAATTGTAAACAAAAAGCTACCATTAAGAATTAAGACATGTAAACATTGTTATTTTTCTAATCTTTCCTTGAAAAGTGGAGCAGTAAAATAATTTGCATTTATCCTTTTTTATTAAGACTCGTGTACAGAGCCTCGATTTGTACTGTGGTTTAATTAATTTTGGTTAAAACTGTGGTTTAATCTGAGGTCTAATTATCTCTACTAATCTTACTTATTTCCTATAATCAATGACAAAATAAGAGTAAATAAAATAACCTCATACTTCCATAGTTTATATTTAACCAGCTGTTAGTTAAAACAAATTATATTGCTCTAAAACAAATCGAAGATTGCTTTAAAAAACAATTTGAACATCCTAGTATTTTACTATGTACATTTAATTAATCTGTCATCCTCTTACAGAAGAATTGAACGTATCAATGATTAGCATTACACATAGTATAAATAGTCAACCCTAAGTATGTCTTTACATTTTTATCCAAAGGCTGAATTTGTGACACAAAAGCTGAATGTTTACAGCTGTTATGTTAAGCAAATTATTTTATGCCAAAAGCTAGTTTAGAATCTTAGCGTCGGCTGCTAGACTTTTTAAAAATTAAAACTTAATTTCTAAAAAACTGGGACCCTAAACTAAAATTATGGCTTCGACATTCCCTAGCTTTAAAAATTATCTTTCTTTCAACACAAAAATCATTAAAATCCGTCGCGTGGTTGATCCAGAATCGTGAAATAAAAAAACACTGTTTCGTTTTAATATTATAGATACCATTCACCGACCTACACTTGGTTTAACCTTAATGTAAATTTAAGTGTATACTATACCTGCCTCAATATCAAAGCAAAGGTGACAATATTGGGACATTGAAAATTTTGCCTGTGAACTGTTTAAATGTACAGTACCTGGTGACCGAGCTTTGCTCGGGGAACTTTATCACTATGCTCTGAGAGTATTCTTTGGTCAATGTAAATCGATCCCAAACATATAATTTTGCGGACCATTCCGTAAATACACTTAGCTTATCCATTATTAGTGTGAATAAACAAAACATGGATGAACAACCAAGTCAAGCTAAGTTACTAACCCAGTTGTTCAGGCTAGGATAACCTGAAAGGATCCATCTCAACAATCACATTTAATCACATTTACTCTGACTGTGGTTCCAATTTCATCGGAGCTAATATTGAACTGCAGAAAATAATCAAGAACCTCAAATCTAAAGAATCTCAAAATTCTATAACTAAGTTTTGCATCGAACATGGTTTAAATTTTAATTTTAATCCTCCTGCTTCACCTCATCATGGTGGGTTATGGGAGTCAGCGATAAAAAGTGCTAAATACCATATCTACAGACTAATTGGTTCTTCAGTCCTTACTTATACGGAGTTTACTACGCTCACAACTAGAGTTGAAGCCATGTTAAATTCAAGACCATTATGTGCACTCTCTGCCGACCCCTCAGATTTATCAGCACTTACTCCTGGGCATTTTCTAACTGGTGAACCTCTAGTAGTCAGGTTGGGTAGCAGGAAAATATTTCAGTTCTGGCAGAGAGGCTGCGATTTTAGGTGGTTATAGTATACAAGTTTCTGAACCTAAAACCGCCCAGACCCCAATTTTTAAGGACCTCGGTCGTCCGTAATGACATCATCAAAATGGTGGCCGTAAGAGGATGCTGGGTCCCCATGAATTGGCTATAACGACCGAATGCCTAAACCGATTTTCTCAAAATGGCGGCTGTTGAAAACTAAAAAAAATATGAGGAAAATAATTGTGAATTCTTTTATACAGGTTGAGTTTCAAATGAGTTTCCCCCTACTTTTTTATACATTTCTTAAGATATCAACTTTAAACCATATTATCAGATCATTCTAGTGTAGCAAGTACTTCATTTTGACTGGGTTTAAATTTTTGGCCACCATCTTGGATCAGAGATAAAACGGATAAAATAAAACCCAGTCAAAATGAAGTACTCGCTACTCTACAATTATCTGACCTGGTTCGGAGTTGATATCTTAAGAAATGTATAAAAAAGTAGGGGGGAACTCATTTGAAACTCACCCTGTATAAAACAATTCACAATTATTTTCCTCATATTTTTTTTAGTTTTTAACAGCCGCCATTTTGAAATGACTTGATGAAACTTGACCATTTTGAACCCAGGCCGAGATAATGTATTCAAGCACTTGTGTGCCAAATTTCATGAAAATCGGTTCAGGCATTCGGTCATTATAGCCAATTCATGGGGACCCAGCATCCTCTTACGGCCACCATTTTTATGACGTCATTACGGACGACCGAGGTCCTTAAAAATTGGGGTCTGGGCGGTTTTTGGTTCAGAAACTTGTATACTATAACCACCTAAAATTGCAGCCTCTCTGCCAGAACTGAAATATTCTGCCATCACATGCAGCTATACGATCCCACTATAGTATCAATACCGGAAGATGACATCTCAACTGTACCAGTAAGGATCTTATTACATTGGGCAGCCAGTCGCCCGCTGCCACACATCAGTAGTAGATCATCACTCGTGGAAGTGCGTTCATCTCTGCCGGTCACATCATTGTGTGTTGTTTTCCTCAGTATTCTTTTGGTGAACAATGTCTTCTGATTGTGAAGTGAGTGTGAATGTTGTAGCAAACGACGAGAATAGTGAAGTGAGTGTGGTTGGAAGTTGCAATAAATCTTAAAAGAAGAAACAGGGAGATGGCTCTAAAACTACTGCACCAAAAAGGTTCACTCCGATGGTGAAGAAAATATAGTTTTGAACTTTAAATCCTCCCTGATATACACCGCAACGCCACCGCCCTGTTTACCAATCCTATCATTGTGCTGCAGCGAAATGATAGGATTGGTAAACAGGGCGGTGGCGTTGCGGTGTATATCAGGGAGGATTTAAAGTTCAAAACTATATTTTCTTCACCATCGGAGTACTCGGCTGGGCCAGAATTCCTATTAATTGAGATTAGTTTATCTGGAGCAGATGCGCTGTTACTAGGAGTGTGCTACCGCCTACCAAGATCAGGGCATCTGCTCAATTTTGAAAATGCCTTGCTTAATGAAATGTTCAGATACAGTCATGTTTTGATCATGGGTGATTTCAACACTGACTTACTATCGTCGACTCATAACTTTGAACACAGACAGCTGACTACTTTGTTTGAATCATGTAACCTAACTGTACTTCCACTCGATCCCACACATCATGTTGCCAATTCTGATACCCTCTTAGATCTAATCGTAGTGTCCAATCATCAAGATATCATTCACCATGGGCAGCTTCCAGTCCCTTCAATATCCAAACATGACCTTTTTTTCTGTGTGTACTCAATCAAATCTCCTAAGCCCAAAGCAAAGCTTATTAAATATCGGGATCTTAAAAATATGAATGTTGCACAATTCATGTTAGACGTTCAACAATCTCCGTGGCACTTCATTCAAAATTTAAATTCCGTCCATGAAATGGTTCATGAGCTAAATTCTTCCATATTAAATCTCTTTGACAAACATGCTCCCATCCTAACAAAGCGCGTGACAAAAATAAGGCCTGTTTCATGGATGACCCCCGATGGCTAAACGTGATAGCTTAGGTAGAAGAGCTAGGCACTCCAACAATATCGAACTAAAACAACAATATTGTAATCTTCGTAATCGAGTTAAACAGCTTTTGCGAAATTCCAAACTCAGATACATTCATTCACTTTTTGAAAATCAAAAACAGCCATCGAGAGTTTTATGGCGTAAAGTTAAAAGTCTTGGGCTTGGGAAACAATTTGATTCTCAACCAGTACACATCCCTCTAAATGAGTTAAACGTTTACTTTTCTTCTAGCAGTTAAAATACCAATCAGCACAAAGTCAATAGTTACTTGAATGAATTAGTCAACTCTCCAACCCCGCACCTGGGACATCCCGAGTTTAATTTCAAACCAGTTATTCAGTCTGATGTTTTGATGGCTATTCGCAGAATCCGAAGCAATGCTGTCGGTTCTGATGGGATACCTATCCGCTTTATCAAAGACATCCTCTACGCAATCCTTCCTACTATCACGTTCATTTTTAATGCATCTTTGAGGCACTGTTCTTTCCCTTCATTTTGGAAGTCTGCCATTGTCCGTCCCCTAAAAAAGATCTCAGCACCAACCCTGGTTGGGGATTTCAGGCCGATAAGTATTTTGCCCGCTCTATCTAAAGGCCTAGAAAGGATCGTTCACTGTCAAATCACTGAATTCATCACTGAAATAACATTCTATCTGACTATCAATCTGGTTTCAGATCAGCGCACAGTACAGAAACAGCACTCCTTCGAGTGACTGAAGACATTAGACTTGCTATGGAGCGTCAACAAGGAACGATTCTAACTCTGTTTGATTTTTCCAAAGCATTTGACTGTGTTAATCATGACTTGCTGGTGCAGAAATTAAGGGCAATAGGGTTTTCCCAGAATTCACTTAAATGGCTGAGATCTTATCTGTCAGATAGGCAGCAATGTGTGGAGGTTGGTGACACAAGATCAGACTGGATGACTGTTAAATGCGGTGTGCCCCAAGGATCAATCCTTGGACCACTGCTCTTTGTACTGTACGTCAACGACATAAACTCGACCTTGACCAACTGTAAACACCACATGTACGCTGACGACTTACAAATCTATGACTATTTTACTGCAAACAACGAAAATGACTGTGTCAGAAGGATCAATGAAGACGTCAACCGAATAGTTACTTGGACTGAGAATCATGGACTGAGACTAAATCACGAAAAGACAAAACTGATTGTAATCTGCCACCCTCGACTTCGCCCTTCAATTGACTTAGACTCAATAAACCCAATCACAGTCAGTGGCAAAGCACTGCCCTACTACGACAAAGTAAAGAATCTTGGCATATCTTTCAACTCTTCACTTACTTGGGACACAGCAGTTACGGACACACGAAAAAAGGTTTTTGCCTCCATACAATCACTGAAAAGATTGCAGAACTTTTTGCCACAACACACAAAACTTCATTTGATCAAATCACTTGTACTGCCCCACTTCAGTTACTGCAACTCATTGATCAATGACATGACTGTGATTCAGGCGGATATGCTCCAGCGGTCTCAGAATTACGCTTTGAGATTTGTCTATGGTCTTGCGGCGTGAGGAGCATATCACGCCATACTACCTTGAGGCAAACATCTTGAAACTAAATTATCAAAGATCCATCAAAATTTTGTCATTAGTCTCTTTGACTTTTTGAAAACTATTTTCACAATCAGAGCTCCAGTTGAACTTAACATTTTTCGTAAGTAACCTTGTCAAAGGATATATTTTTGTTGAGTAATTTTGTATGAACTTGCTGTAGTAAGTGGCCAAGCCTAAAAACGTTTTTAATTCACTAACAGTCGTAGGCCTTCTAGCATTTTGAATTGCTATAGTTTTCTCAGGACTTTTGTGTAGGCCTTTTTCATCAATAATGTGTCCGAGGTATTTGATATTTTTTTCAAAAAACTTACATTTGTCTCTATTTAAATGTAAGTTGTGCTTCTGCAGAACATTGAGGACATTTTCTAATCTCTGAACAGTTTCATCATATAAACAATAATAAATAAGAACAGATGTTTATGAACCCCTTATAGCCAGTAGTTTTGGAATGTACATATCAATGTTTGTGTGATCAAAATAAAGGTGTGGATTCCTTTCATTAATATATTTGTTTCTCATTAATTTAAAAGTTTATTCTCATAAGTCACCTACTGAGCTACGAGAGCATGCCTTGGATAAGTACGTATCAATAGGTTATGGGCTATTCAACAAATAAGGTTAATTTTTAATTACTTTTAAAGAAGATATATAATATTTTTGTTCATCGTTTTGCCTTTGTAACTGCTGAATTTTTTTTCTTGTTAGACATTATGGCAAATGCTAATGAAAAGATATGTATAGATAAACTATTGGGTGCAAGTAATTGGACTAAATGGAAGATGCTTATCCAGTTGTTGTTAAGACAACGAGGCTTGTTAAACTTCATAATGGGATCTGAAGTAAGACCTATTACTAACATCTCTAGATCTGAGCAAAATGCTATTGCAGATTGGGACAGAAAAAATGCTTCTGCTATGTTATACCTGATGTCATCTCTAGGCGATGAACCATCCACACTGGTTTTGACTTGCTCGACTTCTAAAGAAGTTTGGGATTGTTTAATATCTGTGTACAAACAGTCTAGTGAACAAAGGCTAGATCGATTGCTAGAAGAGTTCTTTAGGTGGGATCGGGATCCTAATGAGGACATAGCTACCCATGTTGCAAAGCTTCAAAAACATTTTGCCGAATTAAATTATGCACTTGAGAAACAAAAGGAATCAAAGCTTAGTGATAGAGTTTTAATTGCAAGAATTTTATCTACTTTGGGGCCAAGCTTTCGTGAATTCAGAAATGTATGGGAAGCTATGTCATCTAAGGATAGAACAATTAAAACACTAGTTGAAAAGCTTCGTACTATAGAGCAGCGTGATAACGTGGAGAAAGTCACGAGAAAAACATCATAATTTATATCTGGGCTGGCTTTCTCATCTATATAATTAATACGCTACACAAAACTTTGTCGGTTGAACTCCTCCACCATTTCTTAACCGATTTTATCCATTGACGTCTCATTGGAAAGAGTGTGTCGCGTAGATTTGCAAACTGGCCTTACATTTTTGAAAAAAGTCCTTTGGGCTCTGCCCCAGTGGCTTTGAAAGTTCCCATGTTATCCTACTGAAGAACATAATTGTTTAGCTTTTAACACAATTGTTTAGCTTTTGATCAGCTGTATAATTTAATTGCTGTTATTTATTTTTCAATTCAATGAAACGCATTGAGTACATTTATTTACTATTTGAGTTTGTGTAAACATAACCCCCAAGACGGATCGAGTTAGTATGGTTGTATCTTAAATTTGTGTATTTATCGTTGTTTTGTGTCGCTATGACGGATCGTGTTAGCATGATTATAACTTAAATTTGTGCATTTATCGTTGTTTTGTGTAACTATAATTTATTTATTTGTTGTTTTTTTCTTTTAAAAGCCTCCGACGTGACGACAACGAAACATAGACAGGAGGCGTAATCGTGATAACGACCGCAGCTACAGAACAGTGGCGCGTAGGCTTAACTCATCACAGTCAGCACCTGACCCTGGACAATCTCAACTATTAGGTTACAAATGTGCCCTAACACTACCCCAAAACGACTTTTCGTTCTCAATTGGCCCTCTATCAATGACCTGTGTGGCCTGTACAGCGAGGCATTTTGAGAAGGAGAAAACCGGCCGGTGCTTTAGGTTTATCAATAACGAAGATAATCATGGTCTGAGTTACACACCGGTAATCTTTGAGTTGACTCTTTTAAACTCATTGTAAATATGACTGTTATTCGTTTTGAAATAACTCCTGTAATACTTTGCAATTGCTCGAATTCGAGCAACATGTACACTAGTTGAAATACCAATTAGCAGACTTAAGTGCCGTTTCAAGCTTGTCAAGGTTTTTCTTGCTAAACTTTTGGGTGAGCTTTTTATGTTTTATCTGGCATACTGGAGAAGACGTACATGTTTTTTCAAAAGACAAAAGCAAGAGACTATTGTAAGTAACTCCTATGTCTAAGACTATATTAATAATATTTTTAGCTCAAACATTCAAAAACATTATCTATACTAATATATAAAAATTAGATGGTGTGTGTTTGTGTGTGTGTGTGTGTCTGTCTGTTACCTAATAACGTAAGAACCACTGAACCAATTAAAATAAAATTTCGTTAGAAGGTAGCTTATATGCCTGGTTGGGGTAGCGGATTTTTATCCCCCTAGAATTTTACCCCCTGGGCAAACGTGACGTCACAAACCAGGGGGTAAAATTCCGGCCACGAACTATTGAGTTTCGCGACATCAGCTCGGTGGATTAAACGCTGATTTAAACATATATTTTCACAGTTGTGAATTTAATCAGAACACATCAAATTATAAAAACCTAGAGTGTACGACCCGGATTTTTACCCCCGGATTTTTACCCCCGGAATTTTACCCCCGGAATTTTACCCCCCAGAATTTAACCCCCGGATTTTTACCCCCCGGAATTTTACCCCCGGGATTTTTACCCCCAGAATTTTACCCCCTGGCCAGATATATAAATTAGTGAGAATGATTAATTATCTTCATTCTGTTTTAATTTTATAGTAAACATTTTATAATTAAGTAGCCTACTGTATTTTAATTTATTTGTAACATTAACTAATCGAACAAGTTTTTAATTTTAATTTTGAGATTCTAGTATTAGGATTCGATTTTTGAAGCCAACAGTTGGTTAATATGACGTAAAAACAATCAACTTAATGATAATTGTTTCGAACATTTCATTACAAAATAAATAAATAAAGATAGGCTACTAAATAATGAAATGTTTACAATTAATTAAAAACAGAAATAAGAAAATTAATCATTAAATTTCTAAAATCGGTCAGGGGGTAAAATTCCGGGGGGTAAAAATCCGGGGGTAAAAATCCGGCCACTACATCTTTAGTTGTCTAAACGCTAGTTATATGGACAGGGGGTAAAATTCCGGTTTTTATCGCTAATCTAATTAATCACGCTCTGGCTATTTTCATTAGACTTCCAAATCCGCGGGGGTAAAATTCCGGCCGCGAACAAACTTTTGGCCACTCAGGTTCCTACGTCATAGTGACGTCAGCTTTGCCCAGGGGGTAAAATTCCGGCGACCCGCCTGGTTAACATATAGACCTATTTCTGTTATTATATTTCCCTTGAGCTACGCCCCATGGGTTTCCAAAGTTTCAATGTTTACATTTTGGAAGAATGTAAATAGTACAAAATATTAATTTAAGTCAGCTGTAAATAATATAATTTGACAGTTCAAACAGCAGAGGTTAAGATGTACAGGTTCTGCTCCCAAGATTCTAATGTTTTATGATTATGAGAATAGTTTTATTAAAATATTTATGAAAATATACTTATTTTCATGGAATCAGAAGGATCATTACAATGTATAATTTTTTTTACAATTTTGATATGGTAGCTTTTCGTTAAAAAAATTTGAACTAATAAACAAATGATTGTATTAGGATTAATAATTTTAAAAACTAAGAGATGTATCTACAGTACTGGTACAGTTTTAAAAATTTAACTGACTCAATATTTACACTTTTATTTGTGTTTTAATTCAATTTACACAAAATAAAATTTTGACTATAGGCCTACCTACTTTTATTCTGTCCAGAGGTAACTACTACTTATACTTCACATTAGCTTTTTTACATTTACAGAAATCTCCTTAGTACTTGTGTTTTTACAACACTGCATTAATTTGACTATGGAAAATATCACAATACTAAGCTGCACACAATCCACTTTTGTTTATAAAATTAATTAAATATCTGTAAAATAACGATGTTTATTAACTTACTCAATGTTTTAAATAATTATGTAAATTATTGCAAATACATACACGTTTTGAACTATGGAACGATTTAAAATAATAACTGTTATGTATTATGTTGTTGATTTATATTTAAGTTAATGAAATTTGTGCCCTGATTAACAATAGTAGTTGGCAAGTAGTTCCAACAAGGTTGGCTTTCTAACTCAAGGTAATACAAGTTTTCCATTAGTTTATGCACACAATCCACTTTTGTTTATAAAATTAATTAAATATCTGTAACATAACGATGTTTATTAACTTACTCAATGTTTTAAATAATTATGTAAATTATTGCAAATACATACACGTTTTGAACTATGGAACGATTTAAAATAATAACTGTTATGTATTATTATGTTGTTAATTTATATTTAAATTAATTAAATTTGTGCCCTGATTAACAATAGTAGTGGTTGGCTTTTCTAACTCAAGGTAATACAAGTTTTCCATTAGTTTATTTTTGATTATTATTGCACACTTATCTGCAGGTAAAGATTGAACTTTGAGAAAAGCACAGTAGCTACGGTAAAACATATTAATTGTATGTGAAATCAATATCAACTGTTTTTTTTTTTTTTTTTTTTGCTTTACTACAGTGCTTTATGTTGTGCGATTTTTTCCTTATTTACTTTATATGTACGTTTTTCTACGAAATAAATAAGCTTATCATTTGAAATTTGAATCTTATGGGTACATTATTTACAAAAATGCATCAGCGCCACATATAATTCGTACTAGGTAGTCTTATAAGTTAGCCTAGCCTCAAAGAAAGATATTTTTCAAACTAAGAGTTTCAATTGAGTTATGTTCCTGAAACCAAAGGGAAATGTGTAACTATTTTATACAATGGAATTCATGATAACATTTTTTGCTTCAGTGTCCTCTCCGTTGCGAAGGACGGGTACAATAGCTACTAGCTAGTTATCAATAAATGTGCTAAAAAAGTTGATAACTTGAGTGGGAATACAAACTTTAGGAGTAAACTCATAACAAGTGCTAATTTCCAAGAGATTCTGAGAATTGGATTTTTCCTTAAGAATGTCTATATTGTATCATTGGAAATGAATAAATTTTTTTCCTTGCTTCTTTAGATAGTTTACCTAATAAAATTTCAAATTTATGTAAAGCTAATTTCTCAGTGTCATCCCCTGGTATTGTGTAAATGGAGGCGTATATAGAATTCCACTCTTTAACTTCTATAAAAGACCCTTCAAAACAAAAAGGCTCATTTAAAATTGTTAGATCTTCCCATATTTTAAAGTTTACGTTTTTTCAATAAAAATACAAGATCTACCTCTTAGTTGATCCTCTCTCTCGCAAAAATCAGCAATTTTAAAATTGGTAAATTGATTGAGACAACTCATTTTATTGACATTAAGCAAGTGTTGATTTAAAGATATAATATTAACTTTCCCTTTTTGACTTTCAAGAGATAAAATTAAATATACAAACTTAACTTGGTACAGACTTCACTTAGCATTTATATTTCTCTAAAAAAACCATTCTTTACACAACTATTAACATTAACTATTTTTCTACTTTACTAACTCAATTTTGATCCAACAACTGAGTTTTTGCCCTCTAAAACATGTTAAAAACAAGGCAAACTTAGTCATTTTGTGTGCAGTTGGGCGATTGGCCTGAATAACTCTCTGACAAATATATATCAACTATATGAATTTTAAATGTTCATGTATTTATATTTACTTCATAAGAAGATACCTTGATTATCCTTGCAAAGTATTTGCCACCCAGGTAGTTATCTGTTTTGAGGAAAACTTCCCTCAATCTACTCTCACCAATCGGGTTGTACTTGGCGTTGAACTTATCAAATCTATGGAATGTGTTTCTATCCTGTAAAGTAACACAACACCATTAATAAATAAAATCATAAAACACAACAGAAATTGTAGTAAAGAACAAGAACTTTACCTACCTAAAATGTTAAATAAAAGCGCACAAATTAAAAATGTCCTTTCGAGGACAGAGTTCACTACACAAAGACAATAGTCATGATTGGACAAAATATTAGTTATAGAACAAATTCCATTTTGTAATATTCCTCACTTTGCACAGTTTTGTCATAAGTAACATAGACTACCTGTATCTCCAATGTTTAATTGTTGTATTTAAGAGTTAACAGGAAAAATACAAAAAGAATTATTAAAAAATAACTTATGTTGTCTACATTGATGATATTATTGTTACCAAAATATTTTTGTAAGGGCTGCTCTCTAAAAACTTTTAGTTAACTGTCAGTTACTCATGACAATCAGTCTTTTGTTCTTAGATTTATTGTTAAGGTAAAATCCTTAAATGATGCCACTATTTTGAAAGAAACCAGGTACATTCATGTTTTCAGATTATACTAGCGGAATACCCGTGCTTCGCTACGGAAACTTTCAGATTGGTTGACATTTTTAATAAATTAGTGTTTAAGTTCCAACAGCATTCATTCAACAATTCGGCTTCAACCTGTGTTGCTCCAATCGATGTCATATTAAAGCAGCTACTATAATGTCTCGCCCGGTCCATAAAGTGTGTATGCTCATGCTCAGGGTGGTTGCCCATGACCAGATTGCATAAAGGTTTAGGTAGGTGCTGCAAAGGTAGTAGCTGCCCTTTACCACCATTGCAGTACATGCCCGGTGTTTATTCTTTCCACTTTAAGGCTTCGCAGTACTTACATTATTCGAACGTCTGTAATGGGTCAAAATTATAGAGGGATAAAGATTTTACATTTATTTTTTAATTATCGGTAGGCCTATTCCTTACCTGGTTGGTGACAGTGGTAAACCTATCATGGTAAGGTAAATAGGCTTTAGGCCTATCCTAGGGTTGAAGTAGGGATAACCTCACTTTTGGCAATATCACTAAAGACACTATTTTTGAGATTCACGAGTCACAGTATAGCATTGTTGTGTACAAAACAAGTGATAAACCGTTTCCGTGTAACCCCCATACCTAATATACACCCATACTTGGGAATAACTAATAGAAATTCTATCAAATAGCACTATTAGTTAGTTTTTTTGGCTAACTTCTATTTTATTCGTTTGTTTTTAAATTAACTAACTAATAACTTCTATCAGTTACTTTTTACGGGACTAACTAATAACTTCTAACCGGTTAGAATTTTCAACTAACTTTCCCAATTATGCGGAAGCATCTCAAATACGGGTTATTTATTTCACGTGATCAGTGAGGGCTGCGTACGGCCGTAAGAGGTCAGTGCCCTTGTAGACAAACAACGCGGGGGGTGGGGAAAGAGAAAGTCAAAGTCCAGTTGCTTTGGAATGCAGTGGGCCTGTGGAAGGGTAGTGACGGCCATTATCAACACCCCAAGCACTGATGGGTGGGAAGGGGAAATGTTTGTTTAGTGATTGATATCACTAATCAAAAGTGATATCACTATATCATCTCAAGTGTCAAAACATTGTCTTTAGTTGATGTTCATTATCTGACAAGTTTTATGTCATTTGTTTATGTTGTAGTAATGTAAAATGTGACAATGTTTGATTAAAACTCAAGTACCAGGGGACCGATCTTGCTCAAGGTGTTTGATTTGTTCAAGAGGTAAAAAAATAGAGCTTATAAGCCTACAAATATTTTCAGTCTTACTACGATTAATTAAGTAGTAAAGTCAATTCGTTTTTGTTAGACATCCACTTATCCTCAATTTAGTCTACAAAACTTTTTAATCTGGACTATCAATCTATAAAATGTCCACAATAAGCTTCAATCAATATAAAACTCATGATACATAACATCTGTTATCTGACGACCATTGCATTAAGTCACTGGGATTGTGGAACGTTGCAACTATAATTACGGGATGGTGTAATAACGCATCAATTCGTGCGGTGCATCGTCGAAAAATACAAATCTCCTTGGCCTTTCCTTTAGATTTTTAGTTCAATGTCAGTGTATATTGTTTTGCAGTAAAACACTTAATGTTTTTGAACAGTCGTAATTATCCTTTTGGTTAGTAAGACATCATACAATGCAAATGTATTATACAAGAAATTTTCAATAGCATTGAAATTGGAGGAAATCGTAGGAGTCATTTTTTAAATCATATCGTGCGCAATCTTTACTCATATTATAGTACAGTAGAACCCCTCATATCCGGCCACCACGGGACCAAGCCCCTGGCCGGATAACGATTTGGCCGGATAAACCAACCTACTATGAAAATGACAATTCATACCTAATAATAATAGGTAATCAATAAATGCAATCAAAAGTATCATTTAATTCTGTTCTGGGATCATTTTTAGAAAGATAAACATGTCTGTAAAAAGGAAAAAAAATATTTGTAGGTTAAAGTCGGTACTGTAAGTAATGAATGTACAAATATTATGATTCCAGGTAACAAAACATATTAAATGGAGGTAAAAATGACAATAAATTGCACTTAAAGATCATGAGGACTTAAATGGTACTTGCATTTCTACTCAAAATTCTTAACCATTTTGTGAAATACAAAAATTAATGTACTCGTACTGTACTGTACTAAACCCACTTTGGAAATAATCAGCCAACTGATCAGAGGTTAGGCCTACTAGCTCAACTGAGTATAGTGACTCAGCAAATAAATGTATAAACAAACAGATAAATAATGAGAACAATTTATTTTATGACTTGAGCAGTCACAAAGACTAGTGCTTGTATCTAAACGTCTGTAAGGTGTGAGAAAAAAATTTTGATATTGGCTTCCTGGAAGGGGCCGGATAAACAGAGGACCGGTAAAACCAAGGCCGGATATGAGGGGTTCTACTGTATATATTAGTAACCAAGATGTGACATTAAAAAATACTCTAAAACAACTGCCCAACGAGCAGCTAATTTCTACTAAAACTAACTTTATTTTCTAATTCTATCAGTTAGTTTTTCAACAAACTAATAACTTCTATCAATTATTAAGGAAATTGACAGGAAAGCAGGCTTACCTTTAAATAAGTCCATAGAGACACATAAAACATCACAAAATTAAAAGTAGAAATTTTCGTGGTCACTGACCACTTTTTCAACCACTGGAGATTGGAGAAATGGCAATGGCAGTTGCAATTTGAATCTATTACACCTTGTCAGGGTTGCCAACACAGATGAAGAGACTAAAAATTGTTTTTACTGTTGCATATGTATGAATGTGTTCACTTATTATGAATAATCCACTATATTTACACTGTTCTGTATTTACACGATACAGTAGTATCGTGTAAATCGTATTTACACGATGTGTAGATACAGAACAGTGTAAATATAGTGGATTATTCATAATAAGTGAAGTAAGTACGGTCAAAGTTGTTGTTTAGGCTAGGGTGGTGAACCGTGATCACAAATACAATATCACATACATAACATGCATACACTTTGTCGGACACTAAGTTACACCTCACGGGTGGAAATTATACGCTTTGTTTAAATCAGCGATGATCCCGCCGTATAATTTCACAGTCGGCGCAGGTGAATAACAACATTAGCAACATAACCAGTACCACTAGTCGGCTGTCTTGGCGTTGTGTTGTGACAGCGCCAAGTTTGAACTAGGGGTCTGCGGTACAGAAAATTTAAGGTCGGTAAGGTTCGGTACGGTACAAAATCGGTACGGTACGCGGGTACCCGTATTTTTGCGGTTTTCTTCTAAGAACTGTATTTAAATCATTATTTTTAACTTTAATACATTGACATTAGTATGAAAATGGATAGTATCCAACATTCATGGTTTTCTAACAACAATTACTGTACCACACATTATTAAAACAAAACCTTTTACTACTACAAGGATTGCGTCAAGAAAAATCACAGTTAAGATAAAGGCTTTACCTACTCTGAGATACTTTGAATAGCCATGATAAAGTGGTTTAAAAATAGGATAAGAGTTTTTATGAATAAACATGTTTAAAACATTTTTTCACAAAACTGGTAAATTATTTCCAACCAACACAATGTCTAGTTGTTTTTTTAAATTGTTAAAAACATATAAAAGCATTCAGTACGAAGACAGTGTAGTTTTGCCAGCTGTTCACAGCAGACGACAATGAAAAATTGGAGGTTATGATGAAGTAATGGCAAAGAGCATATTTTTTTATCAGATTCAAAACTAAGATAGGTAATAAGATGGATACAACTCTTGCAAAGTTTTTTTATGAAACTAAAATTTGGATTATCACAGAGTAAGATATAGAACAAACAGACAGAATTAAGTAAGTATTGTCTTTTCATTTACAAAGTTAACATCCACAATATCAATCATATCAATCATTAGTTGTTTATATCTCAGGCTCAATCAAATTTTCTTAGTATATTTTAAAGCTCTTCCAAAGAATCAAAAGACCCAGGCCTAGACCTAATTATTTAGGAGGGCCAATTTATAAATTGATTAGGTTACAATGAGGGTAGTAAAATCACTATCTAGTTCATAAGATTTAGATTGCATAAAGTACCTTCAACACAATAAAAAATACAGGAAACTAAAAAACATTTAAGCCTTAAACAGCCACATCTAACAATATAAGACAAGATACAGAACATGCAATGACATAATTTGAGACCGAGTAGGATTGAATAACAAAAAAAATATGCAAAAAACAACAACTATGCTTGTGGTTTCATCAATTAGAGATGTGCGAGCACAGGTTTTTCAGGTCGAGTCGAGTTCAAGTCGAGTTTAAACCCAAAAGATCGAAGGATGTGTAAGTTTAAGTAACTCCTTAGGCCTAGAGCATGTAACTTGTAAAACAACTTTGTTACAAGCTGAAGTATGATTATAAATAAATTATTATTAATATTTGTGCAGTAACATATCAATATAATGCATAGAAAATAATTTAAAACAACAACAATAGAGCTCGTAAATGAACTTTTACTTCTGTGTAAAATAGGTAAGTGAGCATATATTTATTTATCCAAAAATTAAATACATTAATCCCTATTGATAAGTAATATTGCATAATACTTGGCTAAAATTACTCAATACTTGCATTTATTAATTATTAAGGTTGCAATTACAATATTAAGTTTAATAAAGAGATTTATTCTAAAACTTGAAATTTTATTTCCTACCTTTTCACCTTTAGTTTTTTAAGTTTATTACCATTTTTCTTTTAGTTGGTGTGGTTTTTGTAACAGTAGGCCTACAAAATTTCCAATGGTTTGACAGTGGGTAAAATAAAATAAAATTTTGAAATTAAAGAAAATTAAATTTTTTAATCTTGTATGTTAATTGTAAACAATCATTCTGTTAAAATACTCAAAATACATGTTAAAAATAAAGTGCAAATAGGCCTACAAGTAGTCTACCTTACTGATAAACAAAACAATTGTAGATTGGAAATTGTATGGAATAATGTAATAGGCTCATACAATAGTAGTTATAGAAATCAAATGAAACCTAGACTTAGGCCTAACTCACTATAATCAATTGTATTCCACGCACATTAACCACATTAATGCAAGTTGTCATAAAGGAAAACAAACTATGTAACCTAGAAGACCAAGTGCTAGCACTTCATTATTTTGAGATATTTGTAAGCTTTTTTTAGGAGTGCTACTATTGTCTTTATGAATGATTTTATACTTACTTGTGAGTTATCTATGTTTTACAAGTTACATAATAATTATTTTCAACCACGGTAGCATCAATTTATAATTATCAACTTATAACAGATGCGTTATTAAGGTCAATGACACAAAACATCATGATTGTGCAATGTTGTATTTTGACATAAAAATGTAAATTATGGTATTAACTCTAATTTGAATATTTCTCCTGGTCCCTTGCAGATTGTATTTTCAATGCTAAATAATTAATTGTGGTCGATTCAAATTATATTTTTGATGATTCAAATCTCCTATACAAAAAGACAAAAGTCAAACCAGGCAAGGAAAAAACCTGCTATTGTAATCCCCCTGCCCCTACCCAGCCATTTCGGAAGTGGTGAAAGTCTAGTCTGGTCTAAATATAGCTCCAAGGTCTCACCCTCCCCTTCCCCCCAACCCCCTACACCACTCGCTGTTGCCGGTTGCCGGCTCATTTCGAGGTCATTGCACAACCCCTCCCTCCCTTCTATTGTTTTGCCGTTTGTAGTGTTTCTATTCAGATTTTTTTTAAACATAGATTTATTGCTTGTAACAGTTCAGTAGTGGAATTTTCTATTGTGAAACAGTACTTTAAAACAAAACCACTACCGATCATGTCATTCTGTGTCAAGTCCAGATTATGCCATTGCTAGTCAGTCCAGTCGCCGGCGACTGCTTTGAGTTGACCTATTCTGTTGTGAAAGCTATAAAAATAGGTTAGGACAACTACCTCTTGCTCATTTCTACACTGTAAAAATATTTGTATTACTGTAGAATCTATAATAATACAAATTATAAAGCATTTTATGTAAACACAAGTTACATTTTAACAAATATTGATTTTTTACAATTTTAAACCAAACTCAACTCGAAACTGCCGAGTTGTACTCAACTCGTACTCTAAATCTCGAGTACTCGCACATCTCTATCATCAATAGAAAGATAAAATATCTATTACAAATAATATTTTAACTTATAAAATAAGATTAGTTACAAGTTTAATACGTAGCCATAAACAGTTTTATTGCAGCAGGCAATGGCCAGCGGCAAATTGAGTATTCACGAAAATACTGACCGAGTTAGATATAACATTTAACAGTCATCACAAAACTATTATTTTTTTGATAAAACAGAATTTGGGAAAGTCGTAAAGAAATAAAAGTGAAAAAACTCCAGTGATTAAACAGTTCTTGGAAGTACTTGAATAGAACAAATTATTGTCGTGATAAAATGTTAATTGATTTGGGACTGCTAATGGGTTTTTTATTGCATCATCACCCTCGTAATAAATTATGAAAATCGTAAACAAACATCTGATAAGGCTTTTATGTGCTCGGAACCAACTGCCTGACTATGATAGTAAACTGAAAGTAATTTATTATTATAATAGGCTGTACCGAACCGAATTTGTACCGTATAAAATGCTGTACCGAACCGATGACGGTAATTAAGCTTGGGGTCTGCGGTGCACTGAAAAAGTCGGTACGGTAGTACTAGGGAGTTTGAACTCGTGACGTCACCGATCAGCTGGGAATTGAATCAGCTGATTCCCCATCCTTAAAGGATTAGGGAAGGGGAAAGAGAGGAGATCCCTTGTGGGCTAGGGATGCAAAAGACATTCTAATCCTGCGCTTGACAGAGTTAAGACGTGACTTAGTGATTAGTGATTTTGCCATTAGCGTGATATTACGCCGTGCGAAGTGCTTTAGGTAGTGGAGATCCCTGGAGTATACAGGTAATTCACCGTTTGTTTTAATCTTCATAGTCTATTTTTGGATTATATGCCATTGTTGATAGATGTTTCAACATCGATTGAATCTTTGGTCAATGTATTTCAGGATGAGTTTGTTCATACCTTTTGCTTGCGTTCTTCGCCTGCTTTTTCCTTTGTTTGTCTGTGCACCTGCTACGCCGTTTACGCCTTAATGTATTTTGTTGAGATTCCGGAATTGGCTGACGATTGTGAGAAACAGGCTCTTTTTGTGGCTCTGACGTCGTAGTGCCCGCTAGACAGGGATTGTGTCAAATTGAGTCTTTTCATGGGATTACGTTCGTCATCAAACTTGACATATAATTCACACTATTCCGATAAACCTCGAAAACAAATTTGAATAGTTGTGAAGCTACAACCTACCAAAGGTAAACGGCTTAGACATTTAATAGAAGTATTCCCAGGAATTGAGGTAATTATTCCCGTCACTGTCGTACAGAATAAGATTGATAAGTTGATAAGTATTCCCAGTTCCTCACATTTTCATCAATTGCTTCGCACACAGTTATTAGTATGTGTATAAGATGATGATAAATGAGAGTGAAGTAAATAAACACGCTTCATCTTCTTTGATCACTAAAAGTATTAACTTAAAATATTAACTGTCTACTTTTGTATCCCAGACATTATATTTTGGGAAATAAACCATACAAACGAGTCATACAGACAATCGCGCCGTGACCACAGAGTCATATCGACGATCACACCGTCACCGCGAGTCATACTGACGATCATGCCATGACCTCGAGTCATACCGACGATCACACAGTGACCGCGAGTCATACTGACGATCATGCCGTGACCGCGGCTACTTTAAACCCACAACACACGCATTAAAAACGGCTGTTTTTGCTGCAGTATGATGAAATTGTGTTTAGGAGCGATTAAACTAAAATTTATTGTCTAGTTAGAATTTTTGATTGCTGCATAATTATTTATTTACTTGAAAAACATCGCATTATCTCAAAATATTTTATGGAAGAGCATTAAGAAAGGGGTTTGTGTAATAAATATAACAAATCCATTAAGACAATTTGGTAAAACGCTAAAAAATGGTATTGATATAGAGAATTGATTTTTCAGGTATCGATATCAGTATCAAGAATGTATCAATTTTGGTATCAATCAACACATCACTGATTGTTATATTGACATATTTTTTGTAAAAAGATTATTAGTTTAGATAATTCACAACGTAGTTGACTCATCAGAATTCTCCACAATTCACAATGTTCCTCGATGGAAAGACAAATTTAGGGCTCTTTATGTGCAATAATGTTTAGAAAAAACTTGTCAGAATGTAAGAACTCAATCAAAAGCAATAAAAAAGCCAAATTTGTATAACAGGAAGAACAAATATAGAGATGTTGGAAATGTTAATGCTCACCGCATGCACATCCAGCATGTCCACAGTGAGGTCGTAGGACGTGAGGTTCATGGACTGAAACACCTGTCTCAGAGTCATTTCTCCGTCCCTACCGTTGGTCACTACCTCGTCAGCGTGATTCTTCAACGTCTTCTTGATAAAGCGCAACAGGTGCTTCTGGTTCATGCAAGATGCCGCGTGAATATGTGTGTCAACCTGAAGTAATATATCATGAAAATTAGGTTGTTAGTTGAGCTGTTGAATTAGGAATTGTTGAATCTAGATATGAACAGAATCATTATTTAGTTTAGGTTCAAATCTATTTAGTAGTAGGGAAAAAATCTTTACTTTAAATTTCCTCGCATACTTGAACGTAATAGCTGCTAATGTACTTGTATTACTCTCGAAAACAATTTAGGATGCTAACACCAATCTCCACAGGTTTTTTTAATAAATTAAACTTTAAAAACATACTTATCAGAAATACAGATTTAAATTATTTATGAATTCCATAGTTGAATCAATGGTTATCAAAAAAACAAAAAGACACAATGAGTCCTTGAATTTTTATAAAATCTTAAAGGTCTTGTTATACTTTTGTGCCATAAACACACTTAATACGAGACATGTTTTTTAAATAAGTACCATTTTTAAATTTCTCCATTCCAGCGCTGCGATTGGCATTTTGGACATTTGTACTGTATGTGCATCTATTGTCAAGCATGCGCCAGAAATTTGGCAACAATCGGCCGTGTTTACATCCCTTTTCGAGCATTCAATATGGTGCTACCAATTGAGACTGCCCCCGACTGTGAAGTGCATGCTGTAATTAGATTTTTAGGTGCTAATGGTGTGAAAGCCATTGAAATTCATCGACAGATTAGTGAAGTGTATGGCGAGAACATTATGAGTAAATGAAACTTCTCAGATAATGATGAGATCGTAAACCCACTGTTCTCTCCCACTTTTTCATCAACTTTACGGACCAATTCATCAGTAAAGACAGATGGCCGCCCAGTGCGTTGCTCATCATGAATGTTGGTGTGGCCGTCTTTAAATGCCCTTACCCACTTGCGTACCATTCCGTCACTCATAATGTTCCCGCCATACACTTCACTAATCTGTCGATGAATTTCAATGGCTTTTACACCTTTAGCACTTAAAAATATAATTACAGGGCGCACTTTGCAGTCGGCAGAAGTCTTAATTGGCGGCACCATTTTGAATGCTCGAAACGGATGTAAAAATTGCCGAATTTCTGGCACAGGCTTGCCAATAGATGCACATACACAGCACAAATGTACAAAATGCCAATCGCAGCACTGGAACGGAGAAATTAAAAAACGGTACTTACTTAAAAAACATGCCTCGTATGTTGTGGTAATAGTTAGATTTAATTTAACATGAAGTAGGGCCTATGACATTTAATTTGCAAACTGATTTTGTGATGTTACTCGCGCATCACTTAACCTAAATTAACACAAACTGGAAGTAACAAGATTTTTTAACCAATTTGAGCTATTTTGTATAAATTATTTGCCATCTAAAAACATTAAATTCATGAAAAAATTACTAAAAATTTGCTTGGTTTCAGGAGGAGGGCACCTTTAGAGTAAACGCCGGCGTACACAGAGACAGATGGACTAAAATTTTCTCCCCTTGTTATCAAATGGCAACGCATACAGGAATACGTCCTATTGCCAAAATCTGCTTGAGTTCGCGGACAGACTTTTTGGAATCGCCTCTCGGGCGATTTTTAAAAATCCTCCTGCGGACTTTTTCTGCTGCGCATGCGCAAAGAGGGTTTTTGAACATTACTTCTTTACACTGCCACTAGGTGCACTGTAGTTTGTTTACTAAGGGTGTCCAGCCCACCTGGAAACTGGGACTTTTTTGTAATATTTGAGCATCAGGGGAAATCCGTGAATTTGGTAAAGAACTGTGGCAATCACGAAATTGCCATGATTGCGAGAAATCTTCGCACATTTTGCGGCGATTTCAAGATACCTTTATGAATGTCCAACATCTTGAGAAATTATGACGGGTGATGCCGCAATCGCAGGGAATTATAATTAATTTTGCCACGATCGCTGAAAATAATCACCAATATTGCCCCAATCACGGAAATTCATCTAAGATTTGCCATGGTTGAAAGTAATGATCACCAATGTAGCTGTGATCGCAAAAACTCTGCACAGAATTCGGAGAAGGGGTTGTAATATACTAGCACGTTTATATAAGTAGGTTTTAATATTCGAGCGGCAAGTTTTGTCCTGGAAATTTTGAGCCTACATAACCTGGAATTGTCCTTGAATTTTATTTTGATGGGACGCTAGACACCCTGTAATTAAACATACTTGTGAGGGACTGTCATCCCATTCCACACTTTGTTACGTTTCTTTTGGCTTATTTATTGGTTAATTTTTACAAGGTAATTGAGGGAAGGGATAGTTTGTCTGCTTGCGGACTCCTGCGGTTGTGTGCGTTACAAATAAATTTGTCCACCTGTAGGAGTCCTTTCTCATGAGTCCGTCTGTTTCTGTGTGCACCGGCCTTTACATAGTACAGGTTGTTGATAGCCATCACATCAAACTTTAATTGTCAGCTGGATGTTCACAAATGGAATTATTGCAGCTCTTCTGAAATATCATTTGAGGACAGAGATATTTCACATGTTTCAGGAACAGGTTTTTAATTTTTGATATCTAGCTATGTGTAGGCCTACACTTTTATTTGATAAACACACTAACCTTGCGAATATTATAAAAGTCCCTGTGGGGAACAGCTTTTTGAGAAGCGAGTTCTCGTAGCTCATTCAGCAGAACATGTAACTGATACTTGGACGAGAGGTAACTCAGACGACGGTAACAAAATGACTTCCTATCAATATCAACATAACAACAGAAATATTAGCAACATCACTCTATAAAGATTGTAATGAATTAAGGTAAACATTACTTTCAAGTGGAACTGTGTATAAAATAAATGAGTTAAACTTAATTCTACGAGAAACAAATGTAAATATTCTATGTCTAGTTGAGCAAAGATTAAATTTAGATCAGGTAACAGTTATGAATTGTTTAGAAACATTTAGTTTAGCGTCTTTTTATTGCAGACAAGAAGGTAAACGTGGTGGATCCTGTATTTAAGTAAAGTCAAATTTAGAAGTAAAAGAATAGACCTAAATTAGTAAATTTATATTTTGAAGACTTTGTTTTTGAAGATCGCTGTGTATATAATATTACAAATAATTATTATTTCAGTATATTCAATATTGTGTCCTTGACATGAGCAATTTTAAGATGTTTATGGAAAAGTTAGAATTATTTTTTATATTACTAAAAAAAGAAACAAAAACAGCTCTATATACTTAACAGGAAATTTCTATGTAGATGTTTTAGAAAACTTTAAAAAACCTAAAAAAGACTCTTTTATAAATCTATTAATATCTTATGGTCGTTTGTATTGCTCTCAAGGTCCTACCAGGATAAAACCAACATCTCATACTTGTATTGATAACATCATTTGTAATAGGAGAAACAAATACTCAAAGTACTTAAACATAGAGATAAGATTGTCCGACCACAGAGCATTATTTATTTTAAATGAACACAATTTGAACAGTGTAGTTAAGAATGTGACGCAAAATTCTAGGGGGGGAATAAACTAGTATTCACTAAGTCAGGCTAGGCCTACCCCTAGAACCGGCCACACTCAAATTTCTTCCCCGGAGTGCTCAGAAGGAGCCGAGAAAAATCCAGGGGTCGATACGAAGTTGTCACGGCTTTGACTGATCAATTTATTTAAATTTAATCGAAGGCTCAGAGCTCTAGAAGCGCTCAGGAAATCCTGCAGACGCTCAGTTGGAGTTATATCATCCCAGCCTTCGTAAAAGTGTTTTGGAGAATTTTGCCTAACTTTTAGAATGACTCTGTAGGGCCGACGAGTATCCAATCTTAAGCCAATGTGATATAAATACTCGTAATGAACTTTAAAATATTTAACTAAAGGTCTAGGTAAATAATATAAAATCGAATATAATGTAAAAGCAATTCCTACAGAGTCGTCGGGGCCTAATTAATATAATTGGACGGATAATTTAACGTGAGTGGTTTAAAATAAATTTAATATTAATTTTCGTAGCTGATTGTTCAAATCAGCCTGCTCCCAAGACTTGATTCTTTCACCCGCCAAAGACGGGGTTTAGAACTTAGACGACAAGTCTCGGGGTATTAAAACGTCGAGTCAATTAAAATAATATAAGTAATAATTACTCGTTAAGCGAACGGAGAAATCGTAATTTCGAAACTAATTAATTAAAATAAAATAAACGATCGCCACCGCTAGTCACTGGCAGGCAGGAACTGGCGGGTCAAGACTCAAGTTACGATATTAAATTTAGATAATTCGAATCGGTAATTTAAGAAAACGAAAAAGTAAAATAAGTTAAGTATGCGCATAATAAAGATAAGACAAAAATGACGTGAAACGTAAAAAGGAGCCTAACTGGTGTGTTAGCTAACCTTCGTAATCGAATCGTAGGGTCGTATTCGTAAGTCGTGTGTGAGCTAGTCGGCGGTCAAATAGCGAATCATTCTTGTCCGGCTCAAATCATGATTTCCTCGGTCGAGGCTTAATCGCTCTGGTGGTGAGTTTGAGAACTAGCCAACAGCTGATCGGAAATTCACCTGTTGAGCCGGTCTAGTTGTCGTCTGTTGTTGGTCAACAAACACCATTTCGAGGTTAGGTGATGTTGTAATCGGCGTTAAATATTCGTAAAATCGGTCGTTTTAACTTTATTATGTGAAACAAAGTGCTATTATGAATAAATATATCGTTGTGGGTGTGTTTGTGTACTTCACTGTTATTAAAAGTAGGCCTACGTTCTTTGGCCCATAGCCAAAGCTATGGCCAACACATAGGCCTAAGAGTAGGATGTTGTGGATAAAAATCGGGTAAGTTATGGTGTTTGTTGACTAGCAATACGTTTTTACTAGGGGTCTGCGGTACAGAAAATTTAAGGTCGGTACGGTTCGGTACGGTACAATATTTTGTACCTCGATTCTCGGTACAAAATCGGTACGGTACGCGGCTACCCGTATTTTTGCGGTTTTCTTCTCAGAACTGTATCCAAACCATTATTTTTAACTTTAATACATAGACATTACTATGAAAATGGATAGTATCCTACATTCATGGTTTTCTAACAACAATTACTGTACCACATATTATTAAAACAAAACCTTTTACTACTACGAGGATTGTGTCAAGAAAAATCACAGTTGAGATAAAGGCTTTACCTATTTTACTCTGAGATACTTTGAATAGCCATGATAAAGTAGTTTAAAAATAGGATGAGAGTTTTTATGAATAAACATGTTTGAAACATTTATTGACAAGATAATTTCACAAAACTGATCAATTATTTCCAACCAACACAATGTCTAGTTGTTTTTTTTTTATTTTAAAAACATATAAAAGCATTCAGTAGAAGACAGTGTAGTTTTGCCAGCTGTTCACAGCAGATGACAATGAAAAACTGGAGGTTATGATGAAGTAATGGCAAAGACCATTTTTTTTATCAGCTTCAAAAGTTAAGTTATAAGATGGATACAATTCTTGCAAAGTTTTTTTCTGAAACTAAAATTTGGATTATCACAGAGTAAGATTTGATGTTGGGCAATTAGACTTTATAACTGTGTAAAAGGTGTGTATCCCTGAATTTATAAATTGCATTCTACACTTATTCACTGCCAAACATAATTCAGTAGAACCTTGATGAACCGAGAATTACACTAGCCTACATAACTTCATTACCCCAAGTAAAATACCAAGATAATTTTTATAATTGTATTTGAATCGTATAATCTTAGTTTGTTAAAAATGGATTGTATGTTCAACAATAATTGCAGTCCATTATTGTTAAGCAGTATGGTCCCAAATTATTGTTTTTGATTTTGAAACATCACAGTTCATTTGACAAAATTATAGTTGAAGCAGCTCAATGTCAAGTCACGCACGCTTGTGCAATAGTTTGTTTACATGCTTTCTCCAGACCACGGGGGAGGGGAGGGTCTGATAAGCCGTCTATTGTTCACCCCCAAGAAGGTCCGACCCTCATTAGTGCCGCTCGGCTGCACTCAGTGGGGAACCCAATACCACAAATCAATCTTTTAAATGAATACAAATATTTGGTAATAATTGTTTTATTAATATTCACCTTGAAATTTCAATAAATTTGGTGTAAAATTTGACAAAAATCTGCCATTTGGACCGATTATTAATACAATACCAAATACCAATAAAGTAGTACCGTACATTCATTGGTAATTAAATAATAGGTAAAAATTTACCGATTTTCGTCAAGTTTTACCCCCTGCTGTGCGCTATGTCACAAAAGCTGATAACGACATGGGTTAGATTAGTAATCAAGTTATCAGTAACCATGGCAACTTGTTGAATGCGTGATGAAGGGAAACCCAAGAAATAGAAGAACAAAGAGAAAGAATGACGTTGTTATCTTTATACCCTTTTTACAATTTCCGTTATTGTTATCTTTATGTAAGATTTTATGATTTTGTTTTATAGGTTTATAAAATATTCTTTTTAACTACGGGAATATCAATTTATAATTTATCAAAGTGCTTCTCTTCTGAAACAGCAATACCGGATGCATAATAAAGGTCAATGGCCTAAAATATCACGATTGTGCAATATTGTATTTTGATGTTGAAATTAAAATTACGACAAAAGTTTGTATATATCCATGGTCGTCAATAGAAAGATAAAATATCCATAACAAATATTTAATTTATAAAATAAGATTGTAGATTTGTTACAAGTTTAATATGTAGCCATAAACAGTTTTATGGCAGTAGGCAATGGCCAGCGGCAAATTCAATATTCACGAAAATACTGATTAAGTTAGAGATAACATTTAACAGTCATCATAAAACTATTATTTTTATGATAAAACAGAATTGGGGAAAGTCGTAAAGAAATAAAAGTGATAAAACTCAACAGTTCTTGGAAGTACTTCAATACAACAATTATTGTCGTGATAAAATGTTAATGGATTTGGGACTGCTTATGGGTTTTTTATTGCATCATCACGCTAGTAATAAATTATGAAGATCATAAACAAACATCTGATAAGACTTTTATGTGCTCGGAACCAACTGCCGTTGACTACGATAGTAAACTGAAAGTAATTTATTATTATAATAGGCTGTACCAAACCGAATTTGTACCGTGTAAAATGCTGTACCGAACCGATGACGGTAATTAAGCTTGTACCGTACGTACCGACTTTTTCGGTGCACCGCAGACCCCTAGTTTTTACCCCCCTTAAAATTTGGTACCTCACAAGAAGTGTAACAATATATTAAGAAAAAGAGTTTTGAATGAACATAATATAATAAACTTTCTGGAAAAATTAAAGAACCCTCAAGGTATGTTTATAAAAATAACAATTACATTATTGAAGAATTTTAACCTGGACTACAACATACCAGTTTTTGATTTCTCACAGGTTAGTAAAGACAAAGTAAGTCAAGTCATATTTTCTTTAAAACATAAAATATCAGCCGGTTGGGATGCTTATGATGAAATTCCAATAAAGCTAATCAGGAAACCCAACAACATAATTGCAACAATGGGAAAACCCCATTTTTACCCCATAAACCCCCGTTCCCATTGTCCGGTCAAAAAACACTGTTTACCTTCCCCGTAGCCAGCAAACCTAAGCACTCGCTTGTTTATGGAAATATTTTAGTAAATATGTAATCAGACAAGTTGAAATTGGCTTCGTCTGCAGGTTTGTTGCGGCGGGGGTATTTTATATTATCAGCAAGTTTGGTTGGTTGTGTTAGGTGATGATAGTTTAATTTTATAATTAAAAATTGTAAAATTAGTCTTATAATAAAAATAATATAATTTTTCTTAAGTCGACGTGAGGGGCTCTCGCGGCTCGCACAATGCCTGACTCCTTCGCAGAAGAGGTTTACATCGGCTTCTGACCAGGCGCCTCAGACACGCTGGTCTCGGCGCGCAGTGTCACATTTGATGTTGACCCTACTCGGACAGTTGCAAACTCAGACAGTTGATATTTCGATATTGTTTTTAATAATTTAAAAACTCGGCCAAATGAAAACTCGGACAGTTGATTTAACCAAATATTATTATTATTTAAACCTTTCTTTATCCTTTTAAGATTCTTTTAACTTTATTTTAAAATTTTCTGTAGAATATTTATTATTTTATAGAACATATGTAACAAAACATGTTGACCTTGTCTATTGTAATGTTTATATTACCAAACGACAATAAAGATTTGTTATTATTATTATTATTATTAACCATACTCGGACAGTTGAAAACTCAGACACTTGATATTTCGATATTTTTTCAAATAATTTAATAAACTCGGACAAATGAAAACTCGGACAGTTGATTTATCTAATTATTATTAGTTATTTATCAAAACTCGGACAAATGAAAACTCGGACAGTTGATTTAACCAAATATTATTATTGTTTAAACCATACTCGGACAGTTGAAAACTCGGACACTTGATATTTCGATATTATTTTAAATAATTTAATAAACTCGAACAAATGAAAACTCGGACAGTTGATTTATCTAATTATTATTAGTTATTTATCAAAACTCGGACAAATGAAAACTCGGACAACTGATTTTTCAAATATTTTGTACTTTTTAACTAACTTGGACAGTTGAAAACTCGGACAAATGATGTGATCCCATTGGACTTGCCTTTTGGACAACCTAAAAATTTAATTTTCATTGTTTGGATTTTGTAAGTTTAACACATTAATTATTTGGACACTATTTAATTTATTAATTCTTAGCATTCAAGCCAGCACGACACCCTACCCTGAGATATAGCACATCTAAATTATATACTATTGTAAATTTGAACCTTTATCAAAAAATTATCTTCTATTTTATTTTAATTTCAGCCCACACTCCATTGTCAGTCCTTTCATTATAACGTAACTTAGCCTTTTAAATTTTGTTGCATGTTTGTTCATTTGTTTCAATAACATATCTTTTGTAATTCGTATATCTTTGTTATTAACTTTAAACATTTATAGAATAGGCCTAGCCTAAAATGAATATTGTGAGGTGAGTTTACAAATTGGCGCACCAACGTGGGGCTTGAATAGCTCATTAACTTTATTGCAATTCTCACCATAACTAGCCTATAAGTTTGTTAGATTTAAGAGTTTGCATTGTTAACTTGTCCCGTAATCGCCCCTGTTTCCTAAAATAATCAACACAACAACATCGCATATTTAATAATCACGCATGACCTAAATATTTTACATTAAAATGTCGGAAAATAAATACAATTTACGGCCTAAACAACACTACCCGTCTCTGGATAGAATATCAAGTTCTAGCGACGACGACATAAATGACAGAACATACGGCAGCCATTATGATCAACCAGAACAACAACAAACCCGAGAAGAAGCCTCAAATTTCAACGACCACCAACCGTTCACCGGATCCATTGACCAATCAGAGAGCGTTGATCATTTGACTTTACCCGCCTTTGTTCCGCCACCCGAACTGCCTCTAGCCGAAACGTCACCGACCAAAAACACTATAGTGCCGCCGTGCCGAATGCAGCTGGACTTAAGCGATATTCCCTGAACGAGTTCAATGTGACAGACAATACTGCAGACAGCCGACGAACAGCTGATATCATTCAAACACAGTCTCAGTCCGTTCATAATGAGAATCTCGAGCTCCTTACACATTCCCACACTTCAACTGATGAATTAAACGTCACAAATCCTCCAGTACAGACACCCACAATCGATATGAACATGTTAGTTAACATTATGACCAACTTGAGTAATAAGTTTGAACAAACCAGTGCTGAACTAAAGTCAGAATTAGAATCAGAAATCCGTGAAACTAAATCAGAAATTCAATAAATAACAAAACTCCAGATTCTGAAGCGAAACTAATTCAAACATTTAACAATAAAATAAACGAAACCTACCAAGAAATCTAAGCATGTAGAAACGCATTTGAATCACAAATACGTGAAACTAGAGAAAGTCAAATTGAAATAAAGTCAGAAATAAATGCCATAAAATTAACACAAAGTATTTTAATTGAAGAAACAGCTAAATTAAATGATCGGCTATTGTTAAAAATTGAAGACTCTGAAAAACAGTTGAAACAATTTGTTGTTAATAGCATATTAAAACAACAATCTAATTCTGAAATAGAGCAAAACAAATTCCAAGAACAAAAAATAATCTCAACAGTAAAATCTGTAACGCTCAGCGCCACTATTTTATATAGTGCCACACAACTAAATCGCTGGCCTTGCGATCGGCGCGCCTCCTTTCGGTCTGCCGCTTGCCTTTTTTTCGAGAAACGTCAAGGAGCTACGAAATCGAGTTTTCCTCGGTCTTGTCTGTCGCCGGCCTCCGTCCCCTTCGTTGGATTTTTCTGATTGTCCGTTTACTGAGATCGACATGCCTTCGTTTTATCAGGATGAGTCTATAATTAATTATTAAGTAGAGCTAAGACCAGGATGATAGGCTAGTTAAATTATTTAAGGGGAAGCCGGCAGGCTTTCGCCCCATTCGCAGAAATGTAAATTCCAAATTATATGATTACCTCGCTTAACGAGGTAATCATTCCTAGACATGCCAAAATCACCACGTTGAAGGCTTAAGTATCAATTCCTTCAGGAATCGCCTTATGAGTCCAAATTGATTCAGTAATGAGTTAGGGAGTGATATTTACCTGTTTTTTATTCATTACCATTTACACTATCTACCAGTTTAGTTTGGAAGGTTAGCTATAGTTCTTTTAAATAGTTAAAAATAAGTAATCAAAGCTGGCTTGGCCTGCTTCTGGTCTGGGTAAAGATTTCCGCCCTCTGGTTCCCCAACAACGTTTCCAATTTAATTGTCATTTCAAGATGGAAGTAGAGTACAGCACTTTCTTAATTGCAACATGTTAGGGTCCTCCAGGCCCTAACACCCACAACAGCCAATTACCAACACATTTCACTTAATTACAATCAATACATCACATCACCACAGAATCAATAATCAGTTTTCACACCATCAATCTCACCAAAGGGGCCACATATGGTAGCAGAGCGTGGCGACCCACACCAGTCCAGCCTTGGTTACCCGGCACCTATCGTGGGTCAAATCCACAACGCCCCTGACAGATCACAGCCAACTCCGTCAGTGATCGGTCCACCGCCCTGCTACTTACCCTTCACCACCCTCAAGTAACACGACAGTTACCCTTTTTTATTTTTATATTCTCGGTAATACTTAAAACCTCAGTTTTTTTACAGTATAGCAGCTGCACAATCAAAAAAAAAATATATATATATATATATGAATTTATTAAAAGCACCTTGAGAATATTAGTAACAATATTTTTTTTTAAAGTGGGTATCCCTCAAAAAGAAGAAAGTCCCAGTGTAACACAACAGTGCGATTGCCTCGAAAGCAAATCCGGCAAAATGGACTCGCTGTGGACACAACCTGTGAAGGGAACAGTGGACAGGAAGGAGAAGAGTGCGCAGCACTGGTGAATCAACCCAGACTCAGCCTCCAGCAGCTTCGTCCTGGTTGGCACTGCTAGCAGCTTCGCCTTGGCCAATAGTGCCTGCAGACCGCAGAACTCCTGAAGTGACATCACAACCCGTCTACTCCAAGACGCCGCCCACAAAGCCACGAAGCAGTCACTGCGGCGAAGCGTCAAGCAGACTACCAACAGCCTATGCCACACAAGCTGCGCCAACTCATCCTCTACAACCGCCAGCCTGGAACAAACCAACCCAAACTGCGAGTGCCTTCTCCCACCCTCACAAAAACGAACAGAACAGTCAGTGTTCCCAAACCTTCCCCTTTCAAGAAACAAAATCAAAACAGTGCATAATAAAAAAAAAAAATTTAAAAAAAAATAATAAAAAAAAAAAAAAATTTGTGCGTGCAGTTGCGAACCTTATCGTTTCCAAAATGCAATTCTAGCTCAAATGTTTTCCCAAACAGGATAGCATGGCTGTCGTAACCCACATTCCTTCCTCATTTTTGCAGGGGGGGTGGATCCCGATCTCTGTCGTATTTGGCTCAACCAATCACAAAAACATTCACATCCCCAAAAAAAAAAAAAGGTGCCCAAGGTCCCAAGTCGAGCCGGACTGGTTTGGGGTTTTCTGTTTCACCCATCGATTTCTCGGCTTCCTTTTGAACCAAACCGGGAAAGGTATCTGAGGACCCAGAAATTATGATGCGGAGAAGCAACTCGAGCGACAACCTTCCTTTTTGAAACACTACACACCTCTACTTTCCTTCCCTAACCAAAAAAAAAAAAAAAAAAAAAAAACCTTGAGGGGGGGTGGTTGTGACGCTCAGCGCCACTATTTTATATAGTGCCACACAACTAAATCGCTGGCCTTGCGATCGGCGCGCCTCCTTCGGTCTGCCGCTTGCCTTTTTTTCGAGAAACGTCAAGGAGCTACGAAATCGAGTTTTCCTCGGTCTTGTCTGTCGCCGGCCTCCGTCCCCTTCGTTGGATTTTTCTGATTGTCCGTTTACTGAGATCGACATGCCTTCGTTTTATCAGGATGAGTCTATAATTAATTATTAAGTAGAGCTAAGACCAGGATGATAGGCTAGTTAAATTATTTAAGGGGAAGCCGGCAGGCTTTCGCCCCATTCGCAGAAATGTAAATTCCAAATTATATGATTACCTCGCTTAACGAGGTAATCATTCCTAGACATGCCAAAATCACCACGTTGAAGGCTTAAGTATCAATTCCTTCAGGAATCGCCTTATGAGTCCAAATTGATTCAGTAATGAGTTAGGGAGTGATATTTACCTGTTTTTTATTCATTACCATTTACACTATCTACCAGTTTAGTTTGGAAGGTTAGCTATAGTTCTTTTAAATAGTTAAAAATAAGTAATCAAAGCTGGCTTGGCCTGCTTCTGGTCTGGGTAAAGATTTCCGCCCTCTGGTTCCCCAACAACGTTTCCAATTTAATTGTCATTTCAAGATGGAAGTAGAGTACAGCACTTTCTTAATTGCAACATGTTAGGGTCCTCCAGGCCCTAACACCCACAACAGCCAATTACCAACACATTTCACTTAATTACAATCAATACATCACATCACCACAGAATCAATAATCAGTTTTCACACCATCAATCTCACCAAAGGGGCCACAAATCACAGTTAGAAGAACATAAATCTAATTTCGAGCAGAAAATAGAAGAAATCACTGTTAAAACACAATTTGACAATGAGCTGCCCTACAAAATGAAGTATTGCCTAAAATCACCCTACAAACTAGATTAATTGAAACACAACAGCTCAAAATTCAGACTCTCAACCAAAATTTAATCAAATGTGATTCTGAAGTAAACAACTTAAAGCAAGCTAACCCAATAAATGAACAAGCAGGTGCGATTCAAGTAATCTATAGCGGCTATGAGAACAATGATTGTCAACTGCCGAAACTTAATGGACGAAGCGGCAACCCAATGGAATATCTGCACAAACTTAAGCGGTATTACGAGAGAGGGATCGAAAGGAATATGAACCGCAATCAAACCGAATACCTTAAAGACCTATTGGAAATGTCATTTGAAGGACCCGCATCCTGATGGTTGCAACTAATCAGATTAGACATTCTTGATTGGGACCATTTTGCTAAGGAATTTGAGTGCAAATATTGGAGTCAAGCCGTCCAAAGAGGAATAAAAGCCAAGATTGGGTCCGAAAAATATCAAGCGAATGGAACCTTGAGTCGTACGGAATATTTAACCGAACGTGTACTTTTATTGCAATCCATGTCCCCTAGTTTAAGTGAAGAGGAGATCATATCATTATTGGCAGAGCGATTCGATTCAATCATCCAGGACAGTGTTGATGTACAAAATATTACCACAATAAGAGCCATGGAACGACTTCTACAGAAAGAAGACATTCGAGACGGATTTATGAAAGTTAAGAGCTACAATCAGTGTGTCTAGTTTATTTCCATTATAAAATTCAAGACTAATTCCAGACTTTTCAAGACTAATTCCAGATTTTTCAAAACTAGTTTTTTCAACAACTAGCACACTTAAGCACTATAGTTCACTATAGTGCACTAGCACTGTTTAGTTTTTTCAGTGAGCGTTGATACCAAAATGTATCGATTCTCGATTCTTGATACCCATACCAATTTTTATAGCTTAACACGTTCGCTACTGCAATAGTACGAAATTTTCCATTCACATGAACCAGCGACGCACATATGCGACGGCCGGTTTCCACCCATGGACTGCTAGTCACATTAAAATAGACTGCCGATGCATATTTGCGTCGGGGTTCTAATGATATTAAAATGCTTATATCTTTGTAGTGGTCTATTTGAAGGCACTGAATTCCCTGCAGTGGTCTACAGAGATGTCTGACACACAACTGTGTCGCTTGGTCTGTGGATATGATGATTGGTGACGTCATATAATAGTTGGAAAAACTGGTCTTTACTTTTCTGCATCACTGTATGTATTTATGCAGTATGTATGCTGCATTATCCTATGTAGCTTTTATATTTGTTCAGTTATAAACTGTTCTTGAATAATCTGTTTATTTCTTTACTTACTTTCACCTTAAAACACAAAAAAATGAACTGTCGCATATATGCGACGTTTAGTCTATTTCAAGAAAATTATGATAATTTTCATTATTGTCTTCGCTGTAGACCGGGCGTCGCAAATATGCGACATTACAAAAGGTTATAAAAATCTATATATATAAAAGGCAAAGCCCTCACTGACTCACTGACTGACTCACTCACTCATCACTAATTCTCTTACTTCCCATTTACCTAGGAGGCTGAAATTTTGGTACACTGATTTTTTCCCATGTTAACCTTATGAGTACTCATGTTTAAATGGAATTAATGAATCTTAACACGTTGACTGCGCGCGCCGACTTTACAGGCGCTCCCCAGTGGCGGGCGAAGCCCCGGCGCGCAACCGAATCAGCGAACGCAATTGGCATTCAAATATTTCAGTCTGACGAATCACAAAAGAGCAGTGGTGACTGTGCTGCGTTACCCCGAGAGTGGATGTAGTTCACTGAAACACCCAAAGGTAGCAGCACTGCACGGATCCGTATCCAGTGTCTTTGTAATGTGGGTTGAAGAGAAAAAATCCCCGAAACCGGGACAAAAGCATTGCCAGACAGGATTTTACGGGAAATTTTAGTACCAACCTACACCAAAGTAAAGCTCGCATTCTAAGCTGGCAGGCTGGCAACGATTATAACGTCTCCGTCTGAGGCTAAGCTCACACTGACTCAATATATTTCTGTTGGTCTGGTGCCGACTGTAGTCGGCGCGCGCCACCTGGGAGCGCTGGCGACGCCGACTAAAGTCGGCACGCGCAGTCAACGTGTTAACAGCTGTTTCAATTAAACAAGTTGGTTCTGTTCTATGATGTTCAATAGCATTAAAGTTACAAGGATTACCAACAGGGTGCAGTACTATTATTTTTTTTTAATTTATGACAACAGCTAATTTGCAACCAAAAGGTGAGTGAGCGTAGCAAACGAACTTCAACCTGGAAGCGAGTTAGCGTAGCGAACGAGCTAACCTGAAGGCAAGTGAGCGCAGCGAACGAGCTCTAACCTAAAGGTGAGTGAGCGTAGCAAACGAACTTCAACCAGGACGTGATTGAGCCATGCAAACGAGCTCACTTATGAAGTTAAACGGGGCAAAGCCCGCGGGTACAGCTAGTATAATATATAATGATTATGATAGGACAACACACAACTTCAGTGATCAACAAAGTAATCCACCGAAGGACAGCACATTGATATTTGAGATTAGTACATAATTAGCACCAAACGCATGTATTACTTAGGAAGAACAAACAATTTTAAGTCAACTATTAAATAAATGCAAACACATTTTCTCTGAAGAATGAAGATATCTTATTCGGACCTTATCACATATCTGTTTTAAAACGATCATAGAAGAGTTTAAATGGTGAAGAAGATCTCGGCAACATAAACTCTCAAAACATTGTGTAAATAAAATCCTATTCAATCCATAATCATCAAGTGTCATAAATTATATGAGAGGAGATCGTCATGAACCTTAATCACGGGTGCGTGTACCTTTCTCCATTTCCCAATTGAAAAGTGTGAGAATATATCCTTTTAAATGCAAGAATATAATTATTATTTTTTAATCCCTTGTGATGAACAACGTGAAAGTTAGATTCCAGTTATGCAAGTGAAGTAAACTGTGTCCCAAAGAATGAAACAATAATAAAAATTCTTTCTATTGCTATTTCCTTGTGTTAGGTCATGAACTATCTTAACCCCTCACTAATTTCCCCATTTATGTTACGTTCATGTGTTTATGTAAATTTAGATTAAGAATTTTCTAATCATCATCATCCAATAATATGAATCATTTAACGATATGCCCTCCCCAGGAGTCATACTAACTACAGCTAGGCAAATTTCCCGCTGGTGATCCCACTAAATGTCTACAGAAATTCATTCCGGGAATTTTTTTACTGCTATATGTATATCAAGTCTTTCTAAAAAAAAACCTAATACAGTTTGTTTCCAGATGTCTGTCCTGCAGCATGTTACTGACCTCAAGACAAACAAGGATGATTGTTTTTACTATACTTTGTTTTTGTCAAACATGTTGTACGGAATAGAGTTCTGGGGCAGCTGCCAAAACCATTTAAAATTCTGAAAACTTTACTCTTAATAAAAAAAAATCTGGAATTTTATTTGAATGAAAACTGTAATCACGATTATTTAACAAGACATCGAAACAGTTTAATGAGTTTAACGACATAATGAGTACTTAAGTTTGCTGCTACAGGGGATGTTATGAGGTGCGTTTTTTATGAAAATGTAATAGCTTGGTGTGATATATTTTTAGAAATTTGATCAATATATATCCATAAAAAAAACAAACTACAAACGTTTATTTGTCCTCCATAAAATAAAATGAGCATTTAAAATTTACAGTAAAAAAAAAAAAAAAATTCTCCGTAACTATTCATTGTCACACAACACTCCAATGTACTAAATTACTTGTTTTTTTTATAGCTCTACTTAATGATTTAGAAAGAAATTGCAAAATATTATGTTTTGAGGGTCAAAAATGGGAAAATAGTAATTTCTGAAACTAGTGTGCAAAAAAAGGCAATTTGCTGCACATGAGAGAAATGTTTACTGCAGGCATGTGTGCATGTGAGCTGCAGGCGAGTGTGGAAAGTTTCTCGAGTGCAGCAAAGGCACTTTGCGCTAGTGTTACACATTGTATTTTTCCTTCAGTTACTATAAAGCATAGAAATAATTAGTCTTTCAAATATTTAACAATGCATTTTAGGTTAGGTTAAATCCAATTGTTGAACAAAATGGGAAACACTGGAACAGCTGATCGTAGTCGTAGAATCTTAATTTCAAGCGTATATGTATTAATTGCCTAATAAAGGCACACCGTTTTGTGTTGTTTGGTTGGAATACTGGAATGCGGCCAAAAAAATTAGTGCGTGAAAAGTAAAAATGAGTCGGGCAAAAGTAGGTAAATGCAGCATCAGTGGAACCTTGATAAGAAGACCCTCGACAACAAGTCGCCCTTGATAACAAGTGTCATTTTCAAATACCCTTAAAATTATTTTACCCCTAATCACATGTTATTACAAACCTCGATAAGAAGTCAACCTTGATAACAAGTCTTATTTTAAAATCCCCTCGAGAGTCTTGTTATCAAGGTTCTACTGTAAATACTTTGCGTGCTATAATCAGTACAAGAAAGCCCACTTTGTCAAGTAACTGTAGGAAATAGTTATTTGTGTAAGTGGCACTTTAACAAAAGTTTTTGGTGTTAAGTGACTTATTTGTGGGGCGATGTGGCACTTTGCTGCACGAGAGAGCAATGTTAACTCACGAGCTGTAAGCGAGTGTGGAAAGTTTTTGAGTGCAGCAAAGGCAGTTTGCACTCGTGTTACACTTTATATTTTTCCTGAAGTTACTATAAATAATATAAATACTTAGTCTTTTAAACACTGTACAACACGTTTTTAGGTTAGGTTAAATCCAAACATTGAACAAAATGGGAAACGCTGCACCAGCTGATCGTAGTTGTAATATCTTTAAGTGTTGCCAACCTATTTCCAAGCGTACACGGATTAAGTGCATAATAGCATGCTGTTTTGTGTTGTTTGGTTGGAATATTGGTGTGTGGCAAAAAAAAAAAAAAAAAAAAACTGCTACAAAGTAAAAAGTGTGCGGCAAAGTAAGTAAATGCAGCAATTAGAAGCTTTCTGTACTATAATCAGTGCAAGGAAGCCCACTTTGTCGGGTGACTGTAGGAAAAAACCATTTTAACCGAAAAACCCCGTTCCCATTGTCCAATCATGCTGGCTTGCAAACTTGTTAGAATATAGGCGTGTTTGACTACCTCACACTCATTTTTATATATAGGGCCTATATATATATGAATTTGAACGGATGGTGTTTTTGGCCTCTGGGGACATCAAAACAAAAAAGTAAAATGGTCCCGGGTCTAGGTCTTACCATGAAACTTACTGTATTAGCTTATTCCCAATATGGGAAATTTGCTAAAAGGTAGGCCTGTACTCTAAATGTCTCCAATCTCTGCAAGAACGACTGTGTCAAATTTATTGTTTGTTGGTTATGTTACCAACATAACAATGGTTAAAATAACCCCGTCGCAGCAAACCTGCAGACTAAGCGAATTTCCATTGGCCTTGATTTGATTTTCAATTACATCTATTCAAATAACATTAGGTTTTACGAGTACCTAGGTTTGCTGCCTACAGGAAGGGTAATAAAGTGTTTTTTTAGTAAAATATTACAGTAATAGCTTAGTATAAAATAAATAGATTTGCCAGGTTCCATCCAAATATATCCATAAACAAGCAAACTACAACAGTTTACTTATTCTCCAAAAGAATATCATGGGATTTTTTTAATTTACAATTTTCTCCGTAACCAATAATCATACAGAAATCTTCAATATACTAAATTATTTGTTTTTTAAGCTCTTCAAAATGGTCTAGAGAAAATTTGGTAAATTTTAAGTTTTGAGGGTCAAAAACGAGAAAAACCAATTTTTACCCCATAAATCCCCCCATAAAACCCTGTTCCCATGGTCCAATCATGCTGGTTCGCGAACTCGTTCAAATAAACGTAGGTTTACACGTTTGTACCAAATTTAATCGAAATCAGATCATTTTTGCTTGAGTTATCATGCTAACGGACACATATATATTTATGAATTTGAACGGATGGTGTTTTTGGCTTCTAGGGACATCAAAATTAAATCGGTCCCGGGTCCAAGTCTTACTATGAGACCTACGGTAATAGCTTATTCCCTATATGGGAAATTCGTTAAAAAGGGTTGATATTTTATATTCTAATTTTGTCACATACAATGTATACAAAGAATAACTTTGATTAAAAGTTAAAAACCTATGGTGAAATAAAGAAACTTTCCATCTATATTAAATCCAATGTATGTATGTTTGTTTGTTTGTTTTTTTGTTTGTCCTTTATGGACTCCGAAACCGCTTGACAGATTGTAATGAAACATTCAGGCATTATTAAGCATTATTCAAGGATGGTTTGTGTGAAGTTTGGTGCAGATCCGTCAAAAGGGCTCCGCCCCAGTGGCTCTGGGGTTTCCCATGCTAATCTTATGAGTACTCATATTTAAATGGAATTAAAGAATCTTAACAGCTGGTTCAACTAAACAATTTGATTCTGTGATGTTCAATAGCATTAAAAAGTTAATATGTTTACCAACAGGGTGCAGCACTATTATTTTTTTTAAATTTATAACAACAGCTAATTTGCAACCAAAAGGTAAGTGAGCGTAGTGAACGAACTTAAACCAGGAGGCGAGTTAGCGTAGCGAACGAGCTAACCTGAAGGCAAGTGAGCGCAGCGAACGAGCTCCAACCTAAAGGTGAGTGAGCGTAGCGAACGATCTTCAACCAGGACGTGATTGAGCCATGCGAACGAGTTCATCTTGAAAATGAACGAGCATTTGACATAAAACCACATTAGGACAGGACGACGTCTGTCGGGCCAGCTAGTATGTTATGAAAATAAGTTAATAAACAATGTGCAACAATTAATTTACCCTCAATAACAATAACTAGTGTACATGTTGCTCGTATTCGAGCAATTGCAAAGTGCCTATTACAGGAGTTATTTGAAAGCGAATAACATTCTTATTTACAATGAGTTTAAAAGAGTCAACTCAAAGATTACCAGTGTGTATAACTATAACTCAGACCATGTTTATCTTCGTTATTGATAAACCTAAAGCATTCCGGCCGGTTTTCTCCTTCTCAAAATGCCTCGCTGTACAGGCAACACAGGTCATTGATAGAGGGCCAATTGAGAACAAAAAGTCGTTTTAGGGTAGTGTTAGGGCGCATTTGTAACCTAATAGTTGAGTTTGTCCAGGGTCAGTTGCTGACTGTGATAAGTTAAACCTATTACGCGCTACTGTTCTGTAGCTGCGGTAGTTATCACGATTACACCTCCTGTCTATGTTTCGTTGTCGTTGCGTCGGAGGCATTTAAAAGAGAAAAAAACAACAAATAAACAAACTATAGCTACTAACAATGAGAAATGCACAAATTTAAATTACAATCTTACTAACACGATCCGTCATAGTGACACAAAACAACGATAAATACACAAATTTAAGATACAACCATACTAACACGATCCTTATTGGGGGTTATGTTTACACAAACTCAAATAGTAAATAATTGTACACAATGCGTTTCATTGAATTGAAAAATAAATAACAGCAATTAAATTATACAGCTGATCAAAATGTAAACAATTATGTTCTTCATAAGGATAACATGGGAACTTTCAAAGCCACTGGGGCAGAGCCCAAGGGACTTTTTCAAAAATGTAAGGCCAGTTTGCAAATCTACGCAACACGCTCTTTCCAATGAGACGTCAATGGATAAAATCGGTTAAGAAATGGCGGAGAAGTTCAACCGACAAAGTTTCATGTAGCGTATTAATTATATAGATAAGGAAGATAATTACTTTGTTTAGCACTTGCATTATCTCAGTAATAATAACTCGTGGAATGATAGGCCTACTTAATAATTTGCATTTTTAAGCACATGTTAATGACAAACAAATAAGTTTCCAAAACACGAACAAAAAAAGAAAAATATGAGTTTCAAGTAATGTAAACTGTTTTTGGTTATACACGGGCTATTTTTTCTCAATCTCTAATTGTTCAGTAGACACACTTGGCATGCACAGAAAGTAACAAGTAAACTCCTGCAATACAGAGTCAAATGGGCCACACTATTTTCATTATAAACAATCTTTGTTTCAGCTCACTATGTTTGAATAAATTATATTCACTATTTTTTTGTACTGACATGGGCCCATCAGCTATCATGGTACAGAGCCTGTTCATATCCTGCACGAACATGTCGAGGCGAGGGTAGGCATACGGCAGAGCTTCCCCATTGTCCAAGGCAGTCTTATCTTTGTATACCTGCACAATACATTACATTACAAATGTAAACCTTGTTTAGTTTTTCACTATCTGTCAATATTTGATCAATAACAAAATAATAAACAGCAAATTATGTGAGTTCTGTCACATTTATTTCAGTAGGTAATATTATTGTGTCTTTTTAATGACACCATGCATTCCAAAAGTACAATGGTGTGATAAATACCATCAACTCTTGTGATGTTACCTAGCCTCTGTGCTACTCCCATCATTATCAACCGTGGCATTTTAACAGTATTTTGGTGTTCTCATTAAATCCCCAAGTCCGCTACAAACATTACACCACTGGTATTGAGTGTATCAAGAATCAGAATTGGCTAATCTTTAATCTGATCATATTTATTGAACAGTTTTCATTCATCTTACATTAATTTTTGAGGGCATCAATATGACCAATTCGCCTCAGTCACCTTGCTGTGTTATGTTAGTTTCATTATCAATGCTCTTGTACATTTGTATTAAATTAAAGAAGTTAAAAATTAGTGATAAAATTGATACTACATACATGTGATAATAGTAGTTTACGCAACGATTGCGTTAAGTGAGTCTTTACGACACGAGTAGAAAATTTAAGGCACGAGCCTTGGCGAGTGCCTTAAAAACTTCTACGAGTGTCGTAAAGACTATGAACGCGAGTTGCGTACACTACTTTACCTACGACCGTTTTTTAATTACTATCAATCTGGATTTAATTACTAACAATCACTACTGATAACTTTTTAGAGAGGTTATGTTTTCGTGTATTGTCATTGCCACTGAAAGTGATGCAACGACTTGTTGTATAATCAGCTGATTTCCTGTAATTACGTGTTTGTTAAACTTCGTTAAATATTACATTGCTAGCAGCATTCTTACCATAAATAATATTGTATCAGGTACAATTCGGCAAATATTTAATTTATTTTTGGACTTCCACCAACTTAATTAAGAATACGCGAGTATCAACATGAACAAGTCGGATCAACAATTAAATTTGTCAACTGATCAGCTGATCAGCTGATTAGTTGACGTTCGAAGCATTACAATTTTAATTCTTTTCTCTCAATACTTGAACCTCATTGGTCCGTTACCTGTGTGGATATGAGAAAACTATGCGGATATGAAATGAAACTATGCGGATATGAAAGTAAACAGCTGTAAAGTGAAACTTTTCAATTCTAAGAACTGGACTGAAATGGCTACTTTAAAAAACGGTCGTAGGTAAAGTAAATTTTACTCAAAACAACCGTAATCCATTGTGAAGTCACACTTGAAAATCAAAACAGCCACCAGGTAAAATATCTATTTATTTATACTTTCCACTCCAACCTTTTGGTTTGATACTGACATCCGGTCCATACCCTGGTATCTTACCTGGTAGACGCCTCTTAGAGGTTGTATGATGTATCCCTTGGTCGCAGGAATCTCACACTCCCAAGGGCTTGTAGTGCTGGGGGGAGCATGCACAGGGTGGTCTGCAAGTTTATACCAAAACAACTATTAGAATCTACACAAAATACTTCACTCTTTGATATAATAGGTAGGGCCCATTTGTCATATATTTTGGAAGAAATATGTACCTATTTATAAAATATTAAAACGTAAAAAACTATATTTTATGGATGGGTCAATATTCACAAAGCCAATAGTTCAAACACAGGTTACACAAAGAAAAATAATCCTTACTTTATATTAACGTTATAATTTTTATTTAATTTTATAATTTATAATAATAGTGAATTTTGATTTTTAACATGGGTCCATAAAGTTTCAAGCAGGAAATTATCTAAAGAATCTAGAGCTGCAACATAGAAATTATTTGGCCTAATGTAAATTTTATATGCTTATTAATAGTCCAATCATATAAGGAATTTCCTTTTTCCTCAGTGGGTTTTTATGTATTTTTCCCCCACTAAATCCGATTTTAAACTTTCCCACACCGCTAGAGGTGAGCTAACTTCAGAAATCGCAAAAAAAATACTGCACTTGTTTGATTTTTTTGCTTATAACTCACAAACAGAGTATTTAGGGCCGTCGCGCACTATCCCGACCACGACCACGACTTAACGCCCGACCAGTCGTTGTCGTTCACCATGCGACCAGAGCACAACCCGACCAAGGGAAGAATGTTATATCATAGATGAAGTAGTATAAATATATGGTGATTATTTATTCTATGGTTAAGCCTATGTCCCACGGAGCGTTGCGCGGCACGCACAGCGCGAGGAGTGCCACGCCTCGCGTCGTGGGACAGGGTAGGCGCGTGGTGCTACGCGCAAGAGTGGCGCGGAGCGGGGTTGCGCGTCTGTTCCCGTGAGTTGTCGGTAAACATCAAAGGCGCGGGTTGGAGCGTGGACGCCCTGGGCCAGTATGAGACGTTTTTCCACTGGGTGAACAGGTGTCACGTTGAACTTGCATTTATTCAGCAATTGTTGGTGCGAAACTTTTGTTGTATGCATCCATCCACCAACGCCTCTCTTTTTTCTTTGAAATCAATTTTAACTTAAAATATTCGCCACTCAACAATAGATAACAAGCTGCGGCGCACGCTAATTCACCGTCACTTTCCGAATCACTCATCATTCAATCACACAGATCTTTACAAATACAGTGTAGCACGGAGGTCTCTATGAGGTTTTAACACTATCCACTACGGCCACTAGACGGCGTGTGTCGCGGTGCGACACGCGCCGTGGGACAGGTCTTGCGCGGACCTAAACACGCACAGACGCTCCAGCCCGCGCATTTTCACCGTCGCGTGGAGCGCCGCGCAACGCGTCGTGGGACATAGGCTTTATACAAACTTCAATATGGATGTTGAAGAAGTAGTTGCTGTTGTGCATTTGTATTGTAGGTACGTAAAGCGGAAGAAGAAACAATACTGGGAACATCCAATGTTAACTGTCAGGTATACAAAAGGGCAGTTCGCAACATTTTATGAAGAGCTACACGTCAATATGAAGACAGGTTTTTTTTTTAATTACACAAGAATGTCTGTTAAAAGCTTTGATGACTTACATAGAAAAGTTGCTGGTGAAATCAGGGGACAAAACACTTCATTGAGACAGAGTATAGGAAGTGAAGAAAAACTGTGTATATGAGTGGTGTACTGGTCGGGTCAGAGGCAAGTCGTGGGTAGTGAGCGTCATCTCATTACATTGTGTGCTATTTTTGGCTGCAACGACCAGCGGGTCGGGCCCGACCAAACTGGAAAACTTTGGTCGTGCGACCAGGGTCCGACCAGTCGACCAGTGCCGCTGTTCCATTTATTCCTATTGTAAAACTGGTCGTATCCGACCAGTCGGAGTCGTGGTCGTGGTCGGGATAGTGTGCGCCGGCCCTTAGAATAGGAAATTTAGTGTACATTAATTTAGTATATAACGGTTAATACAAAAAGATACTCCGTTCGTGAGTTGTAAGAACAAAAGTAAAAAAATACGGTATTTTTTGGGGGATTTCCTGAGTTAGGTCACTTCTAGCGAGTTGGTAAAGTTTAAAATCAGATTCAGCACCTAAAAATACATAAAAAACCGCTGAGCCAAAAACTTCAGGAATTTTTTCCTGAAAACATAATCTTTTTTTATATGCTTGGACTATTGAACCAGAAAACAATACAAACTTTTTTTTTAGTTTTTTTGTTAATTGAAATTATGTTTTAGATATTTAGGGTATTATGAAAAAATGTTATGGTGCAGGATTATTAAAAAAAAGGAAAAAAATTGAGCTCTCAATGAAGATTGGAAATATAATTCATAGTTTATAAATTACATATAAATTAATACATTAATGATTATGCAATGTATTTGTGAATAGCATTTTTTAACTATTCTATCACAAATTGTTGCAACAAAAAATTGTGAAAAACTCATATGGTTAGGATAACATACATAAAACTTTCAATTCAACAGCATAAAACAAACATTATCATTACTTGTTCAAAAATTAGTAGTAGCATAATCTTTAAAACATTCTGGAGGACTCGTTGTTATTCAAAACAGACTGGCACAGTTTCAAAAACATTATGTCAAAGTACTTTCAGACCACAAAAGTTATACATTTATAATTGACCATAGTAATGGGGTCTTTAGTGTCTTCAATAATTTATTTAGGATAGTGTTCTAAGGGTTTTTCATTGTTTTATTCACTTCACAGAGCATTACTTGCTAAAACTTTATTCTTATACTTGAATAATGGATTTATGATTTAAATTATGATTTTTACAACAAAGTATAAAACTGCAAAATTTTAGGTTAACAGTTCATCAGATTTTTGCAAGTTTGATATTACAGTACAACCCCGCTAATGTTTCACCTACGGGAATGGAACCACGGTCGGAACAGTGAAAAGTATAGATTATCAGAGGAAAATTTTTTCCAAGACCGCAGAATTTGTCTAGTATTTTGCGACGACTGCGGAGGACAATTATAATGTTCCTGTGACCATGAGACGTGCACTATTTTGCTACGGCCGTAGGAGATAATGTTTCTGTGATCGCGGGAGATGATGATGATGTTTCTGTTACTGCAGGAGATACTCAGGAATTTGAGGCAATGGCAGATAACAACGATAATGTTTCTGTGATCGCGGGAGATGATGATGTTTTCGTGACCGCAGGAGTTGTCCTAGATTTGGTTGCAGGGGATGACCATTACATTTCTGTAATCTCGGAAGACGATGATGTTTCTGTGACCGCAGGGGATAAACAAGAGTTTTGCCTGAGTTGAGGGAGCAGTGATGATCCACATGGCCACTGGATATGGTCATGTTACTACCTCAATAACATTATCTTCGACAGGCGATGAGACATTTGGATTAGCGGGGTTCTACTGTATTCACATCTGAATTGCTACCCTGCCTAAGGTTAACAGTTTCATCCTTATCAGACTGTAACCTAATTCTACATATAATTAGAAAAATTAATTTTAAGAAATCATTTAAACTTTAAATAGTATTGCAGTTGGTAATATAATGAGTTAAATTGTACGACAGATGTTATCTAAAACTACTTATGATTTTGCTAATTTTGCTAAATAACTTATGTATGATAGTATAACTAAATAAAACTTCATATAGAGTGCTGAAATTGGCATAAAAGGCTGTGAGTAAAAAGCATAAATTATTTAGTAATAGGAATTCAGGAAAAGGAGTTAATATTTAAATTCTATGACCTAAAAATATATTTGAAATATTACTTTAGAGTTTTGTAGCTTGTAAAATTTTAGCAACCCCTCCCCCAATATTATGCAGAGTAACTTTACCTGACCTTTGAGGGAGGGGGTGAAAACAATAAAATTGCACTTCTTTAGAGCTATTGTATAACAATTTTACATTTTCACACCATTGATCATAAAATATAAATTTTACCACTTATTTTCACATGACGCTTAGTATCAATCTGTGTCTGAGGTTGGCATGATTAAATATTAACACAATCTAAATTTTTTTTCCAAATTTAAATGCTAATTAAGAAAAAAAATCAGGGTCACCTATCAAACTTCAGTTTAAAGACGGGGTTTCAGTTACATTTACACATAGTTAGTAGGGTCAAGAGGCTGTCAGACCTTATAGGACACCACAGAAAAGTCAACAGCCATAATGCAACTGTTTCAAGTTGGGTGATGTAGCCACAGCACACTAAGCACCGTGGAGCCTTATCACCAACATAATATTAATATTCCATTTGACGGTTTCCTTAATTTCCTTAGACCCTTCTGTACTTGTATTCCTTTTTTTCTGGCTGAAATTCAATAACTTCTGAATATTTTCTGGACAAGCGTCTAGCAAAGTTAAGGTGATTGCAGAAGACTATCGTGCTGAGAAAAATCATGCTGTAAAGTTTGCACGATCAAAAATTCACATGTCGCCGTGATTTGAGGTGATGACCATGATGTCGCCACCATGATCGCGAATGAATCTGCAATCGGTATCAATATGAAAGACTAAGTATTGTGATTCAACAATCCCTTGATACTATAATAGGTATCAAAGGTTTTGAGGAACAGGATATGAATAACTTTTAAGTTAAATCACAAAACTCATGGCTCAATAATAGTTTTGTGGTTTTCACAGTTGAGTGGGTACCCTGATAAATGTGCTTATTCTATTTATTGTTATTGAGATCAATATTTATTCACCTCCACCAACACCCCACAGCAAAATTACGAAAGCCTGGGGCAAAGTTGTTATTCCAAAGCAATATGCTTATTATGACACTCTTTGGGTCAGAGGATATTTTGTGTCACATTTCATCCTAATTGGCCCAGTAGTTTTGCGCAATGGAATGACAAACATAACCAATTTTCATGATAACAAAGGAAAAATAATTGAAGAGCCAAAATATAATCCCAAAGAAGAAACAACATAGGAATAAATATTAGTATATACATTGTGTAAATTAAGTATCAAAACAAAAATGTATTTTTTAAATAGAAATATTCTGTTTTGGGCATAGATTGGTAACAAAGGTTCCGTAATTTTGAACACCAAAAAAATATTTTAACGGGGGTTTAGGTATTTAGGGGGCTAACATGGTAGGGGGTAGGGGGCGACTATTTTGTTCAAATAGCGTTATTGATTGACCCCTCATTTTGAAGGGTTCAAAAGAAACACAATGACGCAAACCCGAGGTGAATATTGGAATAAAATGGCGAGTATTCCAAAAAAGTGCTTTTTCACATAAACCAAATTTTGGAATACCCGCCATTTTGGCTAGGGGTGAGATATCCTTCTCGGTTTTACATCATTGTGTTTCTTTAGACAAACCCTTCAAAATGAGGGGTCACTCAACAGGGCTATTTGAAAAAATAAGTCACCCCCTACCCCTTACCCTGTTAGTGGGGTTAAACAATTTTTTTATGTAAAACATTTCGGAACCTTTGTTAACAATCAATGCAACAAACAGAATATTTCTAACTATTTCGGTTTAAAAAATACAGGTTTGTTTCGATACTTATTTACACACTGTATAAGTCTATATTATATTATGACAAAGAAGAAATCAGCGAGTGATAAAAAGATCGGGAATTCTAGGTGCAATCTACTTCAACATCTACTCTTGCCTGGAACTGTTAGCCGAATAATGCCAGCTACAAAAACCAACAAATATATTCCAAAAACTGTAAAACAGTAACAGGTTGTTATTTTTACTAGGAAAGTGCCAGTTATGTTTGAAAGGTGTGAAATTTTAAAATTTTACTGTTGCTTCTTTTGCTGACATGCTTGTCCATGTTGTTTTCATGAATGAACATTATTTCGTTTTCTCAACTGTACTGTACATGTACTGTACTGTATATCAATACCCCCGCCACAGCAAACCTGCAGACTAAGCGAATTTCTATCCAGCTGGCTGGATTTCTATTGTAAAAATTCCCCTAATATTGTCATATTTTTTTCTAATTTAAATAATATTAATTTTAATGAGTACTTATGTTTTCTGCTACATGAAAGGTATTGTGGAGTGTTTTTTTTTATTTATTTAAACGTTAATAGTATGAAATAAACAAAATTGCCAAATTTGATTAAAATATATCCATAAACAAGGAAAGTACAACAGTTTATTTATTTTCAATATAAATAACATGGGAATTTAAAATTAAAATTTTTTAAAATTATTTCCATAGCATACAACCTCGCTTCAATATACAAAAGTATTTCGTTTTTAAGGTCTACAAAATTATTTGGAAAAAATTGTGAAATTTTATGTTTTTAGAGTAAAAAATGGGAAAAAACAATTTTTACCCCATTACCATAGTAACCCCTGTTACCATAGTCCGATCATGCTGGTTCGCAAACATGTAGTTTTACACGTTTGAACCAAATTTCATCAAAATAGGATAATAATTTTTGCTCAAGTTATCGTGCTAACGGACACACATATATAAATAAATAAATAAAAATATATATATATATATATATATAAACTTTATTATTTTCTTTGATCTGTACTCAATCATATGTTCTCAAAATTCAACTATTTGTAAACAGTTCATATTTATTTGTTTTGTTCATCTTTACATTTTTCATTAATTTCTCTTTGCTTGAAAACGTTTGTATTAAACAAAAATTTGCAATGTTTCATGTTTCATTCATCATAAACTCTATCAAGATCACCTCAAGAATATATATATATATACATATATACATAAATAAATCTATATACATATATATTTAAATTTGAGCGGAGGGTGTTTTTGGCCTCTGGGGACCTCAAAACGAAAAGGTAAATCGGTCAGTAATTAGGTCTTACCATGAGACCTACTTCAATGGTCTCAAAAGCTTATTCCCATTCTGTAAAATAACCTGTGATAAAAATGTATACTATATGATTTACATACAGAAGATATTTTAACACTCTTGAAGATTTCATTAAGCGTGCAAGCTTGGTGTTTGGCCTTGTTTGTTTTCCCTACATTACATACAGTAGGCTATAAGCAAATTTTTAATTAGGCTATGTTATTTAGAAAAAAGTAAAAAAGAGCTGAAGCTGAGAACTGAGTTGTTACGTTAATAAATAAGGTTATAATAACTTAATATGAAAATTTTAACTTGATAAGAGTAATTAAATCAAATCAAAATGCCTTTATTCTTGAGCGCTTCTCAATACAATATTGGTTTACAGAATAACTCACATCAGGTCACTAAAACTAAATATTTACAAGTCATATCAATAAACAAATTATGTACAAGAATAAACATGCAACAAAAAATTACATGCCTGCTTTACAATGCATTTTAACCTTTTTTTGAAAGCTAAGGCCAAAGGCTTTTAAACTGGTAGGTGATGTCGTTGTAAATGGTTGGGCCAAAATATGAGAAACCCCTCCTCCCTTTTTCCAAATTAACTTGTGGAGGAGGAAAGTGGAGGAGGGTGTCCTGCCTAGTGCCCCGTCGAGCAATTGCTCCACGTGTCACAAGTTTCTCCATCAGGTATTTTGGTTCTCTGTGAGATAATACTCGATGGATGAGACAACAAGTTTGCACTCTGCATACAGCATCGGCTGGCAACAGACCAGGAAAGAGGATATGTGTTCCCGCTTATGAAGTCCGTAGACAAAACAAACTGCGGTGCTTTGCAGCCTATTAAGTCGGTTCATATCCTCCCGGGAAATACTGTTGCCGCATGCAGGAACGCATCACTGACAATACCAGAGACTGAACCAACTTCAATTTTGCAGTCTCTGGAAGAATCAAACGGAATCTGTACAGTCCTCGCAGCCTTCCCAAAACAATTTGAGAAACGTAAGTGATGTGGTTGGAGAAGGTAAGACCACCGTCAAGAACCACGCCCAAAGTCCTGAGAGTGTCACAAACTTTTCATTGTAAAGTTGAATATGCACGTCACCGTCACAGATTTTTTGAATTACGATGGGTGGTGATCCAATGTGGATCACTGCATTTTTCAACATTCAACTTAAGGCTGTGCTTCCTTGACCATTCACTTATTCTCTCGAGATCCATGTTTGCATCCTCCAGGGCGCTGTTGAATGAGCCGACTGGGTAGGAAAAATGCAACTAAAACATTACAGGCAAGGTTGGCCGTGTAGAGCGTAAACAAGCGTAGCTGCGGGACTCCCCTATGCTTTTTAAGGGGAGGCTGGTTACCTGGGATCTTTTTCCCAAGTACGACCTTAGCCAGCTAATTTCCACATCCCCAAATCCAAAGTATCTCAATTTGCTGAGTAGCAAACCATGGCTGATGCGAGTCAAAGGCCTGCGAATAATCAAGCATGATCAAAGAGCTACACCGGCCGCTGTCTCTCGCCAAACAGGTTTATCAATCCAGTGTTGGTACTATGATTTTTTCTAAACCCACATTGAAATTTAGGCAATAAATCTTCTTCATCAATGAAATTGGTGATTTGTTGAACAATTATCTTTTTGAATACTTTTGACAGAGCTGGCAGGACTGAAATTGGCCTAAGTTTATTCAAATTAGAAGGATTCTCCTTCTTAGGCAATGTATGGACGATACTTTGTTTCCAGGTTCTAGGGAAAATTCCTGTAGCTAAAGATGTCTTTATTAATGTGTTAGGGCCCCAATAGCAAATGGACTAATGGTTTTTAACATTAAAATACTTATTTTAACTATTCCCACAGCTCTGGAAGTTATCTCATTCATAGCGGATTTTACTTCATATTCTGACACAGCTTTAAATTTTTATACATTTTTATTGTCATTATGGGACGTCTTTCTGTACGTATTCATTATATCTTTGTCTACATTATAAAATGATCCCATTTTTACAAACTATTCATTCATATGCACTGACATTAAAATCTTTAAGAATCGTATTATTGCTCTCTTTACCCGAAATATAATTTTGTTTAAGGCATTTCCAGAACTCTTTGGAGTCTATACAGTCAGACAATTATTTATCTATATAAAAGCTTTTTTAGCATGCCATATAGCACCAATCAATTGATTTCTAATTTTCTTATACTCCGTCCAATCATATTCATGTCTTGTACTCAAATACTTTTTATTCAACTTATTTTTTTAAATGTTTTAATTATATTACTTTCTCATTTCTCCATGCTGCTTTTTTCCTAGTCATTCTCTTTGTAACAAGGGGTGCTTGAGTATCATAAATTCTCCTCACATTTGATGTTATGAAAAAGTTCATATCATTAACACCAGTCATTTCAGAAACTTGTCAATACCTCACTTTCTTAAACACTTTTTGCACTGAAAGTGACTTTTAAGATCAATTGATGATAAACGGCTTGCATGCGCACATGTGTCTTCCAGCTACGAGACCAAATGCATACCCATTGCTATGTTTGTGAACTATTATTGTTCTGAAAACCTTTGCATCCTGGTTACCAAATTCTATGAAATTTTGTTTAAATCGTAGAAACAAGGATGAAATTGTAAGTTTGTTTCCTTTAGAGCTAACCATTGGAGACTATAGAGACTTAAATAGATTATGTCAAATTGACTTAAGTCATAAATTAAAAAAAAAAAAAAAAAAAAAAACCTTTACACAACAATTAAAATATGGTTTGTAATTTGTAGGCAATTTTCTAGAGTGACCCATGTATTACCTTGCCACGTGTCTCGAAGTAGCAAGTTTCTAATGTCACTGTCAGACAGAGTGTCACTATCAATGTGATAACCAGGAGAAGGACCAGGAGAGGAGGTGGTAGGGTCTGGAAACAATCAATTGTTTGAAATAAGGATACCAACTAAACTTGCACAAACCAAAATGCAGATTCTGGTTTTATAAATGTACAACCATTATGCATTACATTGCTGAATAGTAGATTTTTTTGTTGAATATTTTCCTTGCAGCTATTTATTTATTGTTTGAAATTAGTATTATAAGTAAATATAAACTCTACATAGTTCTTACAAGTTAACTTAAAAACACTATTTTTGAAAACTTAATTAAATGTTGTAGTAATTTTTGGTTTTTCTACTGCATTTATCAAAACATTAATTTCAAAATTTTAAATATCTGAAGTGTAAATGCTCTATTTAAGCAGCATATTAATATTTGAAAATAACTTTCATAACAGTGTGCTTTTCATTAGGAGGAGGGAAGGTTTCAACCTATGTCTGAGTTGATTAAATGTTGATGTATTTCTTGACAAAACACACATACTACATCATTGTATCATTTTCACTTGCTACATTTTCAACAGTTGATGTTAGTTGCCTGTTCTGTGATAGAAAGAACAGGTCCGAGTCCGACTGGTCACACCATGAACGTAGGGCTGGTTGCAACTGACATCACATACTAAGTAACTTACATACCATTCCTATCAGAAGCCTCTGTGATAGGACAACCAACAACCTCGGTTGCTGGTAAAGAGACTGGAGCAAAAATATCATTTATGTCAAGTGGCAGGATGTCTGTTAGTCTGGACAAAACTACAAAACCGTCTATCTATAATAATGATTGTAAATGTAGATTCATCTGAGTCTAATGAATGAAATACTGCCCTTACAGTGCTAACTATAACTAACTACTCTACACTTTTTTATAATGAGAATTACTTTAAAATTATAACAGAACTATAACTAAGAAGCAGTAAGTAAACAAAATGCTAATTATTAGGAGATGGGTATATTTTCTTTTGTTTTAATTTAGTTATCATAGTCAATAAAAAAATCAAAACTCTACAATAACTTTAAATCTATAAAAATGCAACATTAACTAGACCTGATAAAGCTTCTTGTCTGTTATTAAACTTAAACATTTTAAGTTATAGTGTATTATAGTTTAACAACAGTTTCTTTGGTGAACTTTCAGTATCTGTTGGCATTAGCTTACCAGAAAGTCGACATTTGTTTGTTAATTTCATCAAGTTTAATAAATAATTATTAGTAATATTTATACCAAGGAAAGTTATCCAGCAAAATTCAAATTTAAAAGTGTGTTTATACTAAATTATACAACTTTTTTGAGCATGCAATGACTAGTAGTTGTATGTAATATATTCTCACGTTATATGTATTTGACATTATTAAGATTCGATCTTATATAATTCGATAACTACTGTATTTGATTACTGAAATTTATTAACTGAGCCAATTATGCCTGAAATTAAAAGCCCGGGACCTAGATTCTTATACAAGTTATTGCATGGTTCCACGTGACATCATTATATTCTTACTTCATATATTAAATAAATTACTTAATTTAAACGTTGTTTCCAAAATTGTATCATTATTAATATTTGATTACTTGGATCTAGTAAGATAATTCTAAATTGAATTAAGTAAAAATTAAAATTGAAGCGTTTGGACAAAAAATCAAAAATTGTGAAATTCTAAGAATGTTCAGCATAAAAGTCATCTTGGTTAAAAAGTTAGAAGTCATTCATTTACAAATTTATGAACCATTAGAAACTTAGTTTTAAACTCAATACCATTGTAAAGCTGCATTTTTCTGTGAAGACAAAGGAGAATGTCATGCAATAAATTTTATATGATTAGTATTGTTGTTACTGATTGTTATATTTCTAATAGTATTTAAGTTGGTCAGTCAGAAATATATTCTTAACCCTCCGAGTGTCACGCGTCATAAAAACGACGCACAACACACTTTGTGTAGGGTCACGCGTCGCTTTTAAGACGCACAAACATCGTTTACGGCGAAGGCTCTATGACTGACTGAATCGGATTGAACTGGATCGAGTTAGGTATCGTTCTTTCCGTAATATTCTAAGCTTTCTCCAGAGGTCTGTCTCTAAGCGCTATTCATTTTAGTTCCGAAAATATTGTAGCAGACAGCTGACGTGCGTGTATTTGTAAACAGCTAGGTTCCCCCGGACCGATGACTGATGTGTTTTATTACGTTTATCATTGTTTTAGTGTTAAAAATCAAAAGTAGTGATATACGTGGTGCATTATAAGAAGATTTAAGTGGTTTTGAAGTGCTGGTTGATGATCCTGAAGAAGTAGGTAGTGATATTGATGTAAATTATCAGCCAGATTCCTAGCTATAGTTAGGCTATGCATTCTTAGCTAAACGCTATGTACTGAAATCCGTTTTTTGCTCATAACTTATTTATTTGATAACTTACCTCGCTATATGATTATATATTTGTAATCCTCATTAAATTTAGAACAAAGTGGCTATTTTCAAATATTTATAGGCCTATAATTTATACAATTTCATTGAGCACGAACTTATTTTTTTTTTGAAAATTTTCGAAATTATATTTTTTTTTTACCTAAACATTTTTTTTTTTTTAAAATGTTCCTTATGTTTTATATATAATATTGAAGCCCATGATTTTCCAAACAAAATGGTATATAGAACATTAGAATTAACATTGTTTTAAGCTTCTCAGATCCGTTTTAATAAAACCTTGCAAAGGGGCCAAAAATAGGTGGACATTAAGGCCTAAACTATGGACACTCGGAGGGTTAATAAAGGTATCAGTAGAAAACTAATTTCCAGGTTAAAATATTGAAATAGAAGTTAACTCATTAGTGACAAGCAGGATGTATAAAGCAACATCCATTTGAAAAATGGATTAAAATTGTTTAAAACTAAGTAAAACAACCAATTCAACACTCATTAAGTTTTAGAGTTACTATTATTATTAAGCCATAGTAACCAAAATCTATTTCAATTTGCTTGTCCGCATCTATTGTGTTTTTATTATTTGTATATAGACAGTTTCAAACAAAGCAGGGAGTGAAGGAATTAAGTTCAGGTTTTACAAAAGCCTTTTGGCTAATAGTTCATCAATAAAAATAATTAAAAAAGCCCATGTTAATTGCCACATTAAAAGTAAGAGCCCCACCCACATAGCAAGAGTAGAAGAAAATTAAAAATGTCCACATAAAATCTTTATTATCGATCATTAAGGTTTGGTATGAAAAAATTTCCAATTACTACTAGCAGCCAGCGTCACTTCATGACTTCAAAATCTGTGATACAGTGGAGCCCTGATAATCCGAAACCAAAAAATACTAAAAAAAATTAAAAAAAAATAATATTTAAAAAAATTTAAAATTAAATTTTGTATTAATTTTTTTTTAACACAAATAGCTGTGTACCTTGTCAAAGTATTCTATATTGGCCGGGCAAGATAGACTTTTTTTGTAGAGTTACCTATTTTAGTAAATATTTCACCATTTTTGTTATTAACATTTTTCATTTTCGTCCCAGGTTCCAATCCCGCCAAAACACAAATGGTATTAAGTGATAATGCTGCAGCCACTAGGTCTAGCCTTAAGTAATGTGAAAAACAATCCCGTGCTCATGCCTAGTGTCCTAAGACAAAAAAATATTTTAAAAAAAAATAAAAAAACTATATTTTTTTTATTTAAAAATTTTCAAAAAATTAAAAAAAACCAAAAACACTTTTAATCCGAAGGGCCCCAACCATTTCGGACTGATGGGACTCTACCGTATTTGAATTAATTTACAATTTTCTATTGCTCTGAGTTAAGTTGATAATTATATATTTTTTACGCGATAATCATTAACTGACTTTAACTCCAATTTTTTTCAAGGAAACCCTGAAGATAACTTTATAATTAGTTTTTCCGAATGCTAATGAATCATACTATGAAAACACAAAATTTAACGCAAGTCATTTTCTTCGTTACATTTTAAACAAATAACATTACAGTATTTTACTTGAATTCACTAAAACATCAATAAAACATACTATGAAAACATAAAATCCTATGAAAACACAAAATCTAATACAAGTCATTTTCTTCTTTACATATTATACGAATAACATTACAATATTTTACTTGAATACACTAAAACATCATCAACTGTAATAATAACCCAATTTTTGTATGGATGTAAACAAAATTGTATCATGACCATCTTTTGATGTAAAAATAAACGCTATCATCAACCTGACACATACTTTCTCCCATTACCTTTTCAACAACCTAAATAAGAGGTAAGCGATAAGAGTAAATAACTATGGTAAAATCACAAAAGTTGCATTAACTTTTGAACCGTAATTTTTACAGGAATGGGTGGGTTGTACTATTTTGTTTAGAATTATAAGGTCCATAACAGACAAATTTCAACCAGAATCGTTTTTTTCAAAATCCATTTTCCCATTTTTTGTGGTTTTTTTAAATAGCATAATTTACAATAACTTTTTAACCGTACTTTTTACAAGAATGGGAGTTCTACCATTTTGTCCAGAATTTAAAGGGCTACAACATATTAAATTTTTATCAAAATCATTCTGGCCATTCTTTAGAAAATCAGATTTTTTCATTACTTTATGGATAGACCATTAAAATAAAAATAAAAAATACTCATGGAGATACCATAGAGTTAGTACATACATACCAAATTTCATTAAAATTGGACCACAGGTGTAGTCTGTAGCTCTGTACTCATCCACACATACACAAACATACACAGACATCACTTCGAAAACCACTTTTATGGGTCCAGTCTAGAGGGACCCAAAACAGATATAACCACTGAAAACTCAAACTCAAAAATTTTGACAAAAACATTACTTTCTCCATATGTCGGGGGAGAAAGTAAAATGTAAACTTGAAAAAGCTCAGATGATTATTAACAGAATTCAGCACAAACTCTGAAATTTAAAGCCTATAGGATGAAGGTCTTTCACGGGATATCATCGAAACCTGCAAAAGGCACATCTAGAGGATATTGATACCCAATATGCCTATAAAAATCAATATTTAGGGCTCTGATTTGCTGAATACCTCCAAAAAAATTATTTTAATAATATAGATACCTAAGAAGGTGGTTTGTGTTTTATAGACAAGAAAGGTAAACTGTTATAGAAAAATTTATTGGTTGCTCTCAATCTCAACTCGAAAACCACAAACAGTAATGATCTAGTGTGTCTTGGGTGACGAAACATTTTTAAAGTTATTGGACTTGGCTTCTTGTCTTGTGAAAAGATTCTTATTACTAAATCCTGCTACTTCTAGTTCTGCATTTCACAATCCAAAACAAAAATGTTTTTACCATTTTGTTATGCCTAGCATGTTTATTAAATAACCCCACGGCAAACTTCAGACTAAGCAAATTTAAATTTGCCTAATTTGATTTTCACTTAAATCTATTAAAATAACATTAGGTTTAATGAGTACCTAGTTTTGCTACTACAGGGAGGGTAATAAAGTGTGTTTTTTAGTAAAATATTAATAGCTTAGTATAAAATAAACAAATTTGCCAAGCTCGATCAAAATATATCCATAAATAAGCAAACTACAACAGTTTACATACTCAATAAGAATATTATAGATATTTTAAGTTTAAAATATTTTGAGTTTTCTCCCAAACTAATAGCCGTACAAAAACACTTCAATATACTAAATAATTTGCTATTTTAAGCTCTTCAAAATAGTTGGATACAATCAAAATTAGAACATTTTATGTTTTGAGGGTCAAAAAACCCTTTTCCATGGTCCGATCATACTGTTTTGCGAACTCATTCAAATCCCACCCTACACCTTCAAGCCAAATTTAATTAAAATCTGAAAAAATCACTCAAGTTATCACGTTTACGGACACATATATATATACATATATAACGGTTTGAACGAATAGTTTTATTGGCCTCTAGGGATATCAAAATGAAAAAGTAAATCAGTCCTGGGCCTAGGTCTTACAGTGCCACCTACAGTGATAGCTACCTGGTACTACCCTATAGGGAAATTTGCAAAAAAAAATAATATACCCCATATCTGGACTAAAGATAGGTTAGTCTCTGAAGTTAAAAAGCTTAGTCAAAGTCAAGATTTCAACAATAAAAATGACTATATTTCCAACCGAAATAATTATATTGAGCATCCACAAAACCTGGCGTTATAAATATTATTTTAAAGCAACTTTAATACAAATAATATTAATTACTAAACAAGTACCAGAGTTGGTTTACCTGCAATGGTTTTTTTATCTTCATGTTGAATGTTCTTGTAGTAGTGAGGCGCCTTATTGTCAAAGGATCGGAGGAAGCGAGCTGTTAGAGGAGGAAAACTCTGGTGGGACATCTCCATGTAGCGCTCTCTGATGTGCAAGGCTTGAACCAACAGTCGTGAGGCCTGATGTAGATCTTCCAGAGGTACCTAGACACATCAAACATGTATAGTAACAATCACCTGTTAAAGGAGGGAATCTCTGGAGAGACATTTCCATGTAGCGCTCTCTGATGTGCAAGGCTTGAACCAACAGTCGTGAGGCCTGATGTAGATCTTCCAGAGGTACCTAGACACATCAAACATGTATAGTAACAATCACCTGTTAAAGGAGGGAATCTCTGGAGAGACATCTCCATGAAGCACTCTCTGATGTGCAAGGCTTGAACCAACAGTTGTAAGACCTGCTGTAGATCTTCCAGAGGTACCTAGACACATCAAACATGTATAGTAACAATCACCTGTTAAAGGAGGGAATCTCTGGAGAGACATTTCCATGTAGCACTTTCTGATGTGCAAGGCTTGAACCAACAGTCGTGAGGCCTGATGTAGATCTTCCAGAGGTACCTAGACACATCAAACATGTATAGTAACAATCACCTGTTAAAGGAGGGAATCTCTGGAGAGACATTTCCATGTAGCACTTTCTGATGTGCAAGGCTTGAACCAACAGTCGTGAGGCCTGATGTAGAACTTCCAGAGGTACCTAGACACATCAAACATGTATAGTAACAATCACCTGTTAAAGGAGGGAATCTCTGGAGAGACATTTCCATGTAGCACTTTCTGATGTGCAAGGCTTGAACCAACAGTTGTAAGACCTGCTGTAGATCTTCCAGAGGTATCTAGACACATCAAACATGTATAGTAACAATCACCTGTTAAAGGAGGGAATCTCTGGAGAGACATCTCCATGAAGCACTCTCTGATGTGCAAGGCTTGAACCAACAGTTGTAAGACCTGCTGTAGATCTTCCAGAGGTACCTAGACACATCAAACATGTATAGTAACAATCACCTGTTAAAGGAGGGAATCTCTGGAGAGACATTTCCATGTAGCACTTTCTGATGTGCAAGGCTTGAACCAACAGTTGTAAGACCTGCTGTAGATCTTCCAGAGGTACCTAGACACATCAAACATGTATAGTAACAATCACCTGTTAAAGGAGGGAATCTCTGGAGAGACATCTCCATGAAGCACTCTCTGATGTGCAAGGCTTGAACCAACAGTTGTAAGACCTGCTGTAGATCTTCCAGAGGTACCTAGACACATCAAACATGTATAGTAACAATCACCTGTTAAAGGAGGGAATCTCTGGAGAGACATTTCCATGTAGCACTTTCTGATGTGCAAGGCTTGAACCAACAGTTGTAAGACCTGCTGTAGATCTTCCAGAGGTACCTAGACACATCAAACATGTATAGTAACAATCACCTGTTAAAGGAGGGAATCTCTGGAGAGACATTTCCATGTAGCACTTTCTGATGTGTAAGGCTTGAACCAACAGTCGTGAGGCCTGATGTAGATCTTCCAGAGGTACCTAGACACATCAAACATGTATAGTAACAATCACCTGTTAAAGGAGGGAATCTCTGGAGAGACATCTCCATGTAGCACTTTCTGATGTGCAAGGCTTGAACCAACAGTCGTGAGGCCTGATGTAGATCTTCCAGAGGTACCTAGACACATCAAACATGTATAGTAACAATCACCTGTTAAAGGAGGGAATCTCTGGAGAGACATTTCCATGTAGCACTTTCTGATGTGCAAGGCTTGAACCAACAGTTGTAAGACCTGCTGTAGATCTTCCAGAGGTACCTAGACACATCAAACATGTATAGTAACAATCACCTGTTAAAGGAGGGAATCTCTGGAGAGACATTTCCATGTAGCACTTTCTGATGTGCAAGGCTTGAACCAACAGTCGTGAGGCCTGATGTAGATCTTCCAGAGGTACCTAGACACATCAAACATGTATAGTAACAATCACCTGTTAAAGGAGGGAATCTCTGGAGAGACATCTCCATGAAGCACTCTCTGATATGCAAGGTTTGAACCAACAGTTGTAAGACCTGCTGTAGATCTTCCAGAGGTACCTAGACACATAAAACATGTATAGTAACAATCACCTGTTAAAGGAGGGAATCTCTGGAGAGACATCTCCATGAAGCACTCTCTGATATGCAAGGTTTGAACCAACAGTTGTAAGACCTGCTGTAGATCTTCCAGAGGTACCTAGACACATAAAACATGTATAGTAACAATCACCTGTTAAAGGAGGGAATCTCTGGAGAGACATTTCCATGTAGCACTTTCTGATGTGCAAGGCTTGAACCAACAGTTGTAAGACCTGCTGTAGATCTTCCAGAGGTACCTAGACACATCAAACATGTATAGTAACAATCACCTGTTAAAGGAGGGAATCTCTGGAGAGACATTTCCATGTAGCACTTTCTGATGTGCAAGGCTTGAACCAACAGTCGTGAGGCCTGATGTAGATCTTCCAGAGGTACCTAGACACATCAAACATGTATAGTAACAATCACCTGTTAAAGGAGGGAATCTCTGGAGAGACATCTCCATGAAGCACTCTCTGATATGCAAGGTTTGAACCAACAGTTGTAAGACCTGCTGTAGATCTTCCAGAGGTACCTAGACACATCAAACATGAATAGTAACAATCACCTGTTAAAGGAGGGAATCTCTGGAGAGACATTTCCATGTAGCACTTTCTGATGTGCAAGGCTTGAACCAACAGTTGTAAGGGATGTATATCTTCCACTAACTCAAGTGTATTTTTTTTATTAAATAAATCCTATATTTTAATAGGCAAGTATGTTTCTTGAAAACCTGTTTTTAAGCTCATGAGCACCGCACGGAAAATCTACTCATACTGTTTAGAAAGATATTTTCACCACACTATGATGTTTTAGTTGTTTTACAATAGTTATTTGTGTACCTAGTGGGCGAAGTGTGGTGCAAAATAGTGTTCATGCCACGAGCAGAAAGATTTTTACAGCTCTTGATCGTTTTAAGTTCTTGACATTGTCTCGAACTTAATGATCTCGAGCCAGCAAAACCTCATTTTCGGCCCTATGTACAAAATATACTATTCCTGTGGATGTGCAGAATCCCTTTATAAATTAAAATAGGCTAAAAAATAAACTCAAAAAATGATTTAAAAAATTATAAAAAAGATTAAGACCTGATTGCTTGTAAAAAAAATTAAGATTATAAGTTGCCATTCTTGTGACAAAATAACAACAAAATATATGACAGAAAATCAAAACAAATGGAATAAATTCCAATCGCATGATTTATTTACAGTGTGGGGTGAAAATAGAGAAGTCAGTGTTAGTGATGTAGAAAGATAGTGTAAGAAGACTGCTCAGGCAAAAAAAAGGTAATACGTACATAATATTAAATTATACCTCATTGTCAACCATCACTTTACTCACCCCACTGGTGTCCTCTCCACTGATGTACACTCGCTGGTAGTGAGGGACAAAGTCATGTTCATCCAGTTTGAAAATGCGGTCATTCTCGTCTGCTACTGTGCCGACAATAGAGGGCTCATAATGACTGCGCTTATCATCTTCTTTTACTACCCTGAAATTAAATAAACAGGTTACATATTATAAACTAGCAGAGTACCCGTCCTTCGTCCGGGGTTGATGTATGTTTAAATGGTGCTTTTTGAAATCTTAAATGAAAAACAGTGTAAAATAAGATTCAATTCCAATAAATGTACATATCAAAAACTTTTATCTTACTAATTACATAAAAAAACATTTTCAAACAATAAAACAAATAAAAAAACTCAAAGCTTTTAATTACTTTTAAATGATAAAATCAAACATAGACAAACAATAATTTACAACATCTGGTTAGTAAATATTACGATTTGAATAGACAATAGACAATATTTCTTTATTTACATAATTCATAGAGAATAGTAATGCGTCAACAAATTTTTTATGGTTAACTTAAAATTATTTACAACATTGTAGGGTTGAGGGGAAGATCCACTGGTGCTGTTTTTTTCAGGAATTCGGCTTCTGTGTAAAATGGTCTGTCCTGTAGCCATGATGTCAATTTGTTCTTGAAGTGTGGCAGTGTGTTGTGTCTTGAGCTGCTGATGTAGATGATTGTAATACAAAGCTCCTTTGTACGCTGGTTTCCTTTCAAATAGGCTAAGATGATGTGGTGGCAAGGCAAAGTTTGAGGCATGCCTTGTGTTGAATTGGTGTATGACCTGGTGTCTTGTTTGATGTGAGCTTATTGCGTGCAGGATTGTTTCACGTATGTATAGTGATATTACAGTGAGGATTTTGAATTGTTTGAAGTTTCCTCGGCAGCTTTCCTGATATTGTATGCCTGCCAGGCATCTGATCGCTCTTTTCTGTTGTTTGAGGACCCTTTCTATGTTTGTGCTGGCTGTTCCTCCCTCCCCATGTAGTTATGGCATACCTCAGGTGTGATTCAAAAAGGGCAAAGTAAGCTACTTTAGCCACATCCAGACCACTTATTTGCTTCATTCTGCGAATCACGTAGATGCCTGAAGAAAGCTTCATGCAAAGTTGATCTACATGTGGTTTCCAAGTTAATTTTGAATCAATCATAACACCTAGGTGCTTCGTTGTTTCTTTTAATTCTACTTGAGGCAGTGGTATTAGTTGTGTGTTCTTGTTTTTGGTCGCTGTTTTTTTTTTCATTTAGGACTTGATCATTTTCTGAGCAGTATTGTTTAGTTTGGTTGAAATAGGTGGTTGTGTTTCTTTCTAGCATTACTGCTTGTTTATCAGTAATTGTGAGGACTGTATCGTCTGCATACATGACTGTATGACAGTCACTTTGAAGCCAGTCTGGCATATCATTTGTGTGAAGGAGGAATAATACTGGGCCGAGCACAGAGCCTTGAGGCACCCCTCTTATTACATTAGCAATTTTGAGTGGACTTTTTGAGTGGTGTTGTTGTTGGTGTAGTTGATCTCAACAAGTTGTTTTCTATCTTTTAGATAGCTTTCAAACCAATCTGCTTCTTTTCCTGTTATGCCCAAGGTTCTTAGTTTTTGGAGTAGCTGGGCATGGTTTAGGCAGTCAAACAAACGCCTTGCTGAAGTCTAAAAATAGACTAGTGACCATGCAGCCCTCTTCCAGCTTGTCTATTATACAGGGTGTTAAAAATGTCTGGAACCAACATTATATCTGGTGAGTGGTTAAAGAAAAACAACTGATATTTTGTGTACGGATATACTATGGTTTTACCTATCTTTTGGTGCCTTATGAAATGTTTTACCACTTATAGGGAACGTCCTGTGGAGGATGCAGTAAAAAGTTTTAATGGAAGCCTATGGTAAATGATACATCATTTTAAAGGCCATTTATTTCTGAGTAAGGAGCCACAAGTTTCATCTCAAAAGGACCACCCTAGCAAAAATGGCGACTGTTTGAAATTTAAAAACCCACTTATAGGGAACGTCCTATGGAGGATGCAGTAAAAAGTTTTAATGGAAGCCTATGGTAAATGATACATCATTTTAAAGGCCATTTTTTTCTGAGTAAGGAGCCACAAGTTTCATCTCAAAAGGACCACCCTAGCAAAAATGGCGACTGTTTGAAGTTTTTGAAAATAGAAAGCTTAATTGGTATTTCTGTTAAAAATAAGTTTAGTAAAACAACACAAACAATTTAGTTAAATGTTTTTTTCAGCAAGTGTTTATTAAATGTACAGCAAGACAATTATGTTTTATAACTGTATTATTTGTTTTAAAATACTTTTTACATTAACACTTTTTACTGCATCCTTCACAGGACGTTCCATATGAGTGGGTTTTTAAATTTCAAACAGTCGCCATTTTTGCTAGGGTGGTCCTTTTGAGATGAAACTTGTGGCTCCTTACTCAGAAATAAATGGCCTTTAAAATGATGTATCATTTACCATAGGCTTCCATTAAAACTTTTTACTGCATCCTCCACAGGACGTTCCCTATAAGTGGTAAAACATTTCATAAGGCACCAAAAGATAGGTAAAACCATAGTATATCCGTACACAAAATATCATTTGTTTTTCTTTAACCACTCACCAGATATAATGTTGGTTCCAGACATTTTCAACACCCTGTATGTTCTATAAGTTGTATCAGGGCTGTTGCTGTTGATCTCTCTTTTAAAATCCATGCTGTTGGTTTGTAAGAAGGTTGTGGTGTTCAAGGTGGGTCAGTAGCCTCTAAAGAACAATTTTTTCTATTATTTTTGAGAATGTGGGAATGAGTGAGATTGGTCTGTAGCTTCCAGTCTCAGTTTCTGGTCCTTTTTTATACTTTGTGTTCTGTATGTAATTAGAACTAATAATAAATGTATTTGTAAAAGTACAATTTTAACCAACTTTATTCAACACAAATTAAAAACAAAGTGAAGAAGTAAACATTATAACCAGCTGGTGATAGTTATAAAATAAATAATCAATAAGTAAAGATAAGACATTTAGGATGTAACACTTCCCCTTCTTAAGTGAGCTTCATAAATTGAGTCTATCCACGGGTTTATGTGTCCTTTTTGAACGTCTCACTGTAATAGCGGGAGTTGGTGCCACTGGAACATCTGATATGTTGTGATCGTTGGCCTCTGGAACATCTGGTATGTTGTGATCATTTGTTATGTGGTTTTCGGTTGGTATGTTGTGATCATTTGTTGCGTGGTTTTCGGTTGGTTCCTCTCTGACTCCTCCAAAATGGACTCCTCCAAAATTTGTTGGTATGAATACTTGATTTTGCTCATTCCTTAATGAAAACAAACACAAGTTTCGCCCTGAACGTCTAATTTGGTCTTGATGACGTCTGCTTGTGCCACTGCTTGTGGATATTTCATAATTTCTTGGTCCTTCTTTTCTATTGATCTTTCCAAAGCCCCATTTGCAGAGAATATACTATGCCATTTTGACCCACACTTACCACTCATTCTAGCAACAGATGCTAGTCAATCTGGAATTTCGGCAATTCTTTCTCATGTGTTTCCGAATGGAAACGAAAGACCTGTTGCATTTGCTTCCAAAACACTATCACAAACACAAAAACAGTACAGTGTCATACAAAAAGAAGCCCTGGCAATTTATTTTGGAGTTAAACACTTTTACCAATACCTTTATGGACGTCATTTCACCCTAGTTACAGACCACAAACCCCTGGTATCAATATTTGGACCGAAAAATGGAATACCACTTATGGCCGCAACAAGACTACAACATTATGCTATATTCCTTCAGGCATTTTCATTTGACATAAAGTATAAATCAACCAAAGATAATGTTAATGCTGATGCACTTTCAAGACTACCTAAAAATGTTGAAGAAGCTGCTGTTATTGACTCAGCCGATGTTCATGAAATAGAACAAATCTATACTTTACCTGTCACAGCTGAAGAAATAGCAAAAAATACACAATCTGATCCAGATCTTAGAGATATTTATCAATCACTAATCAGAGGGGAGCCAATCCATCACCCGATGTCTTCTAACGAACAAGAATGGTCAATTCAGCTTGGATGCTTATTAAAAGGGAATCGTGTGGTGATTCCCAAACAACTTCGTCCAAGAATTTTGAAAGAACTTCATGAGGCTCATGTGGGTATAGTTCGCATGAAGGGACTAGCTCGTTCGTATGTTTGGTGGCCTAAAATTGATGCAGACATTGAGAATATGACCTTAAATTGTTTGGGATGTCAACGAGTACAACATGAAGCACCCAAAGCACCAGTTCACCACTGGGAATATCCTTCAAGGCCTATGCAAAGAGTTCATGTTGATTTTGCAGGACCATTTTATGGCCATTATTTTCTCCTAATTGTGGATGCCTACAGTAAATGGCCAGAGATTGTAACACTTACAACTATAAATTCACATAAAACCATTGAGGCTTTGCGGAAATTCTTTTGCTCTTTTGGAATCCCTGACATATTAGTGTCAGACAACGGAAGGCAATTTGTTTCGTTAGAGTTTGAAAAATTTCTTCAATCTAACGGAATTAGACACAAGAGATCAGCACCTTACCATCCTGCAACTAATGGCCAAGTAGAACGCTATGTACAAGACTTGAAAGATACTATCAGAGCCATGCACTTTGAGGAAGGCTCAATTGAGTTGAAATTACAGAGATATTTAATGGCCTATCGAAGAGCTCCACATAGTACTACAGGACAGTCTCCTTCACATCTCTTTATTGGACGTCAAATTCGATCAAGACTTGACTTATTGTATCCTGATTTGTCACAAAAAATGGACCAAAATTTTGACTCAAAATCATATTCTGACAGGCAAAATTAAGAGTTTGAACTAATTCAGCATAGGATTTAGTTATAGGTGATACAGGATGCAATATATCCCTAAGTTTACTGTAAGTGTCTGATCCAATACAGTGAAGTAACGTAATTTTCTTTTTGTCTTCCGAAATGTTGTTATAAATGAATGATATCTCTAGTCTTTCCATATACATTTCCCATGTTTCATATCTTTCATTAAAGGGTCCAATCAATGCTGAGTTAATCATTTGAATGTTTTGAGATGTATTTGAATTACTTGTACTCACCTCCATCGTCGCCAAATTGTTCTGTATGTAATTAGAACTAATAATAAATGTATTTGTAAAAGTACAATTTTAACCAACTTTATTCAACACAAATTAAAAACAAAGTGAAGAAGTAAACATTATAATCAGCTGGTGATAGTTATAAAATAAATAATCAATAAGTAAAGATAGACATTTAGGATGTAACACTTTGGATATATTTTAGCTGTCTTTAATTTCGTTGGGAAAACTCCTTGGTTCAGGGACTTGTTGATTATGTTTGTGAGCGGGCCGGTAAGTGCTTCTTTACATTCTTTTGTAATTTTTGCTGATATTTCATCGATGCCTGAGGAAGTTTTTGGTTTTAAGGAGTCTATAGCTTTCATTACTTCTGCATGTGTTGTTGGGTGAAACTGCAGGTTGTGGTCTGTTATGGGTGGTATGACTTGGAGGATGCTGTTTGGGTTTGTGTTGTTGGCTTGGAGTGTCCTGTCTGCTACTGTGGCAAAGAAAGTGTTGAAGTGGTTTGCTACTTCATGAGGGTCACTTATTTGTTCTCCATTTATCTGAAGCATTAGCTGGTTTTCTGTGCTTCTTGCTGCTTTTCTTTCATTGTTTATTACCTGCCACAGAGCTTTTGATTTATTTTGTGCCTGGTTGATGTGTGCTGCAGTGTTTTCTTTCTTGAGGGTTTTCAGTCTTAGGTCATATTCTTTTTTCTTGGCTGCTGTCTCTGCTCTGTCTTCCGCTCGCCCTGTACGTTGTTCTTTTTCCAAGGCATTAATGTAGTTGTTTTTGAGCATTGTGCATTCATTGTCCCAATACTGCCTTTTTTGTGCTGTCGCCTTCTTACAGTTCTAAGGGGGCAGGTGTCATTGAGAGCTGTTTGTATGGTGTTGTGGAAATTGTTGTAGGCTTGATTTACATCTTCTGTCAGCAGAACGTTATTCCAATTCTGTGTTAGCAGGTTTTCTTTGAGAAGGGTCATCCCTCTTTTGGTGTATATTCTCTTTTTTCATTTGTTGTGCTATGGCTGGGCTTGGGCATGTTAATTGTAGCAAACTGTGCTGAGTGGTCAGAGAGTCCTGACATGACAACAGACGTTTGTATTAGCTCTGGGTTTATATTTGTACAGATCCAGTCTATAGATGTTGAGGAATCTTTTGAGACTCTTGTGGGTGGTAGTATCATCCTTGATGTTGTAGAAATAGCAGAGTTGAGCTGCAGTGGTGTATATTTGAAATCAATTTGTTATGCAGTGGTTGGGTCGTCCGTGGCATCGTCATATATTATAATATAAAAAAAAAAATTTATCCATTTTTAAGGATTTGCTCAATATGACAGTTGCCGGTTTGGCCAGTCCGGGGCACGGTGGGTCTATAGGAGGTGAATAATGGAATCCCCTATTTATTACGTTATACCATGTTATACACAGGGTAGGGTACGCCCCCAGAACCAAGACTGGCATGCAAAATATAATTTTAAACCCTTTAATCTAATTGCTTTCATGGCATTATTGGTAGGACATATACAATGAAAGGCAAAAACAATAAAAACTTATTTGTATAATTTATTATTGTTTCTGAAACCTTTCAATATGAATTAATACAAAGTTATAATATATGTATCGTTGTAACGATCTTATGTAATATATTTGCCATCCAAGCCATGACAAACTATTACATAAATTAGCGGCCTTTGTCGTCGTTGTATCTTCAAAGTATAATCTCACATATATAATCTTCGTCAGTCCACTAGGCGTCGTCGTCGTCGGCGCGGGGAGGCGCGCTAGCCCAACCTTAGACATTCCAAACGCAAGTGATAATCACAAACGTGCAATGACTTATACCGTTTTAACGCTCAAAATACAGACTACAATATTTTGGGAGGGATTTTGGGATATGGTGGGCATTGTTATCGGTATTAAGAAAAAGGATGCTGCATGATTGAGAACTGTCATCATCAGTCATGAGCTGTGTAGTCACTATAGGCGTCTCTTCTGGCGGGAAGGAAAATGGTTTAAGACATTCAATGTTATGGCGGTCTTCGTTTGAAAGGATGGAGATGCGACCCGAGTTTGGATTTACTGATGAGTTACTACCTTGCATCCGGGTTGGTGCTCTTGTTTCTGTGAGCAATGAATGAAAAGAAACATGTGATCTTGCTTCTAAAAAGCATTGCTCACTTAGCATTGATTATAAAAATATCTCATTATATACTATGTGAACAAACAAAAACATTAACACTCTTACTACTAAAACAAACAGCAATATACTTAACCCTAATATTTATAGCTCAACTAGTACTATTCATGCACCAAAGGCAAGTGCATATACAACTTAGTTTTTTATTGTTGTTTTTAAATTGAAATATTTGTATATCAGCTTAGAATTAAAAAATTTAACGTCATTCAAACAATGTTTATGTCGAGGGTAGGTTATGTTAAGAGGAACTTGGTTGAAAATATACATGTGATGACCATGAAACGCTCGTAAAAAGTTATTCATTATTATAATATAATGTGAAATCTACAGGAAGTGTCAAAAGTTGCTGTATCCAACGCTAATTAATCATTTAAAATTTTGCTAATGTGAATTGTATTGAAAGATTTTGGTGTAAAAAAATAGTGAAATTATGAAGTTCATATTTACTTGAATCATTTTAACATTTTTGAACAATTAACATGTGTTTAGAGTAGGGCACACACCTTAAAAATTGAAACTTTTTTCTCAAGGAGATAATTAATTGTATATTTTTGCCATTTTGAGAGAAATATTGTTCACACCATTTGACTTTTCAACAATTTTAAATCATAATTTCATATTACTACCCATACATTAGTTATGATGTTTTCTAATCCAGAGGTAGCTACTACCTATCTATGCAGATATACGATCTCACTTATTTCATAAAATCAATAATCAAGCCTATTTATAAACCAGCTGTGGAATTGTGAATTAATGTGGTTTGACAGTTCAGCTTGTTTACATTTGGGTGGCATAGCAAATTGCAAACATTGTATGTGTTCTCATGGCAGCCATGGAGACCAATCAATATTTACTTTTAAAATCCTCACCTCAGAACTTTCAAAGCTAAAGGGGCAAAGCCCACGATCAGTATCGAAGTGTGAATAGTCCTATAAAGGTCCTTGGTATGGTAGCTATATTTTTGTTTAATTTAAGCCCAGACAGTTCAGTTGTTTATACGCCTATTAGTAACAAACATACAGACAGACACCACTAGATTTTTATATAATAGTATAGATTAACATAAGTTATGCCAATTAGATTAAAGAAATCTTTCCAATTCTAGTAGGCTTTAAAAAACATAGTCTACAATTAGGGCCAGATACATTGGTTGTGAGTTATATTAATGATAATCAAGGTAGGAATAAAATCAGGTTTGAGTTTGAAATATGATGTTTTATTTTCAACTGAAATTAGAAAGAATACAACAGGTATTATTTTATTGACACCTAAAATTGAAATTGTAATAAGTCCCACTACTAAAACAATTCATAGCGTTTACAAATATATACAAATATTTGTTGCAAATTCACATAAATGCCAGGATGAAGGAGATAACTACTCCAAGGTAAGTAGTTCATAACCGAAATGAGAGAAAAAAATACAAGACGTAAAAAATGATGTTAGTTTAGCGGCCAACTATTTCACGCAAAGATTACAGACAGAACAGTGGATATATTAAAATGTGGAAGGAATGAGAGTTATTATTGATCTGCCATTATGAAGACTAGCAGACACAAGGCTTCTCTGCATCATCAGGTAATCCTGCAGGTATGTCTACTGCAGGGGATTGAACAATTGGATCAAAATAATTTAAGAGAATATGAATTTTTAAGCTGTCTTTAATACATTTGAAATTTAGTAACTGATTGCAATTTCAAATACTGGTACCTCAAAACTTCTTTGATGGATAGCATAGATTAAAAAACACTACGCCACATTTTCAATTTGAATAATAATACCCAGGTAAATAAATTGCAACTCTGTGAGGATGTACCTTTTTAAGGTAAATATATATATATATAATACGCTAAGCCGATTTTTGTAAACAGAACTCCTCCCTCATTTTTGGACCGATTTTGATGATTACAGTGTCAAAAGAATGGCCCTGATCTGTTGTTTTGCAAAGTGTTTTTAGTTTTTTGAAATCTTTATTAGTTTGGGCAGGATATTCCATCAAAGTTAGGTTTTCTCCCATAAGATTAACATGGGGGAATCTAAATATTTAATTGGAAACTTTGTCTCCACTAATTTGAGAGAACGGCTGGACGTATAAACTTGGTACCGGTAGAGGTCTCTAAAGAAAGGCCTTGGTCTGTAGATGAGTTATCAAAAGCAATTACGAAGTAAACTCCCTTAGGGCTCTGGCCCAGAAGCCTTTAAAGAACCCTCGACACATTTGTTTACATTTTGGCCATGTGGATAATACTTTTTAATGAAACAGCTGTTAATTTTTAATTTGCGCTTTAAACAACACACATTTATTGGGAGTTTCTGAGTTCCCCAAAAGATGTATTTGCAATGTTATTTTCTGATTTTAATAAAACTGATATAACGTTCTATTACGAAATCAGTGGAAATTCCTTTTATCACAGAACTCTTACAATAATTTCTTATTGAACTATCTAATATCTATTGTACGGGTTGTTGTCTGCCTTTTTCACCACTTTTGCCTTTATTTTATCATATTATTCTACAGATCATCATTATTATTTATTACATACAGTTCATGAGATTATTGTCATACATGTTTTCAATCACTGGAAAAATCTTCGATTGTGTGATACAATACAAAATAATACAAGTGCAGAAGGGCACGTTGCCCATTTGAGCCGTGTCCATATTTTGTTAAATTAATAGTAGTTTACAGCAACTGGATAAAACATTTTACAATATTTATGTAAAAATATATGCATGATTTAGAAAGTCATTAAGCTGTATAACTTCAATTTACTACAGACTTTTCAGAGAGGTTACTTCGATGTATTCATTCAGCATAGTGAACACGTAATATAGATAGCCTATGTATACAAATAACAATTTGAACTCTTAGAGAGCCTTTGAATGTAATTAGAATAACAAAATCGGTTGTGCATGTTTACTAGCGCTACTCAGCAACAAAAACCATTTAATTTATCTCAAAAAAATATATTCTTAAAGTGCACAGAGCAGCAGCCTAAAAAATACTATGTAACTTACTCATATAGTTAAAAAATGCTCGAACTCACTTTGTAACATTTATAATTCGGCTTATATTTCTCCAGCAGATTATTTATTTGCAGGAGAAGTTTATTGTGCTCTTATCATGTCTAATAACATCCAAAGACTGAAACCTTGCCTAAAATGGTACCTATCTTGACAAATTATTTGCAGTGGCCTATATTACGGACTGTGGCCCACTGGGTTGTTAACATAATTGAAAATATCACGACAGTTTGGCTGTAAAAAAGGCACAAAGGGTAAATGCTATTTCACCAGCTACTGTCATGACAGAAAGGTCATATTCCTTTTAAACTAGATCACAACATCCTTTATAAGCTACGTTGTTTAACAATGCATGTAAACGTCAATATTTACGTAACTGCCAATTTACAGTATTTTTTCTTTTTGGAAATGCCGCATTGCTATGTCATTTGCATTATTTGTTGCCAACTAAGGTGCACGAGGAGGTCCGTAACAGTTCAAGAATAAAAGCCACCTTCACTTCAAGTATATTCCACTACACCTAACTTTCCGTAGATGAATTACCACAAGCCTTCAAAGTAACCGTCGATTTCGACGGGTTTTACCTAGTTAGATATAAATAGTCAATATAAACCAGAAAACTAGTGTACCTGTTGCTCCAATTCGAGCAATTGCTAAGTATTACAGGCGTAATTTTAAAACGAATAACAGTCATAGTTTCCTATGACTTTAAAAGAGTCGACTCAAAGATCATGGAAGTACTCACAATGTACATCATTGTTTGATGTAATCAACATTTCTTGTAAATATCTTATCATTTTCAAAAGCTGATCTTGTTTTTTAGTTTTTTAGTTTTCTACAAATTTTTTACACTCATAGCCTCATAGGTTGTCCATAATAACAATTATAAATTCTAAAATACCCCCGCCGCAGCAAACCTGCAGACTACAATTCCATTTGCCTAATTTAATTTACACTAAAATGTCTCCTAAGATCCGTTTTTGACCCTGCCAGCGCCCTAGGCAACTAATATCAGCGCCCCTTTGCAATTTATATAATAACAGGTTGTCCACCGACCGGGAAAACCGGGAATTATGCGGGAGTTATTTGTAAAATTTGTATTACTACATGGAGTTTTCAATTTACCGCGTTCGCACATGGCAACATTGACGTTTCCGTGATCACGAAAGACAATAATATGTCTGCACACGGCCGCGCGAGGGATGATAAGGACTTTCCGCAATCGCAGAAGACGATGATGTTTGATATCTAACAGAGCAGCGAGGGATGGTAGAAAATTGCACGATCACGAAAGACATTGATGATAATGTCCACACGACTGCGGGAATCAGAAAGAATTTTGCTGTGATCGCGGAAAACGATGATGATTACTATGTCCAAACCACCGCGGGGGACAATATAATGATGTCTACAAGGCCATGAGGGATGATCAGAATTTTATCCCGATGGCACAAGACGATGATAATTTCCTTACGACTGCAGGATATGTTCATATTTTGTAGGAAGACGAAAATTATGTCCACACGATTGAGGTCGGGTGACCGCTGAAAATAGTGAGAATTTTGCCGCAATTGCGAGAGACAATTACGATGCCTACGCGGCCGCGAGGGATTATCATAAGTTTACCACAATACCATGCAAATACAATCACCAATTTTTTTATTTTCTAAATTTTTGGCGCCTTAAATTTTTTTCTGAAAAGACCAATTGCCTCGCGCCTTAGGCACGTGCCTACCGTACCTATTCGGTAAATCGGCCCTGTGTCTCCATCACATTTATTCCCTATTAAAATAGCATTAGTTTAAAGAGTACTCTAGGTTTGCTGCAACAGGGAGGGTAAACAGGTTTTTTTTTTTGTAAAGAAATGCAGCACAGTATCAATAAAGTTATCTTTTTAGTATATCAAATTGTCCAGGCTTTCTCGCTTCTTCCATTATTTACGCCAACCCAAATTCAAAAAGTAAATATTTCATTTCAACAAAGTCAGTAAATGTTTCACACTTTTAGCACACGTTTCCTCAAATCGCAATTAACAGCAATTAAATTATTCAGCTGATCATTATGTAAACTAATACGATCTTCATAAGGATAACATGGGAACTTTAAAAGCCACTGGGGCAGAGCCCCAGGGACTTGAAAAAAAAATTAAATTTGCAAATCTACACACCTATTTTGGTATATAATATGTGGGGTTAAATCTTAAAACATAAAAGGCTTATTGTTTACAAAGTTTCATGTAGCGTATTAATAATATAGAAAGATAGATGTATAACAGCATGACTCAATAGATGGTCATAAAAAACTGTAATTAGTTCTACATGTGTGAACCATTTTTACTGGACTAATTCATAATAATTGAATCTTAATAAGTTACTACTTCAGTTTCCATGTATAAAGTGGTTTTTATGATTAAATTTGGTATGCGAATAAAATGTCTGAAGACGATTTTAGACTCATGTAATGCCTCTGCACAATAACTTTCAGAATAATTGAGCAACATATCTCAGTTAGCATTTACATTTGATTTTGTTTTCAACTTGATTAGTTATACATTTATAATTTCTTTACTGAATGAGTTATTTTAGTTGCTTTTAAGAACCACTTTTAGCTCTAAGATTGTACTGTTATCTGAATAGCCTTTTGGTTTACTCAATTTGAACACTTACCAACACATTAATTTAATCTTTCCAATAGTCAATGGTTTCACTATACCCTAACAACTAATTAGGTTGTGTAACTACAAGTTAGGGGATATAATTACAATAGATGACTGGTATCTAAGACATCCTTGTTTGCAAAAAATGGCGTAATTTTGATTTTTTATTATGTTGTTAGGATACAACCTTTTATGAAGTTAATTAAATTCCCTACAATTTGGTATCAATTTCAGCTCTGTATCTATTATAGACTTTGAGATACATCATTTATAAGTTTGGAAAATATTTTTAAAAAATTGCTAGAGTACAGAGGTAATCATATTTTTAGCTAAATGTCAGCTTAAATACTCATCCTACGACGTTAGTAATGAGAAACAATGTTGTGGTGAATTTATTTAGCTTCAATGTAGGCACAAGTGAAAGCCTGTATACCAAATCGTTTTTATTTCATTTTAAACTTTTCAGTGCCTGACTTAAATTACAAGACTTTTATTTACTGCAAAAATATTTACCCCTCGAAAGAAAATTCAGTATGATTATGTAACAATTTCCAGAGTTATGATCCAAGAATTATTGTATTTAATATTTTTCTTCATTAATGCCTTAGGATTAATATTAAAGCCGACATTTGGTTAAAAATATTATTAACTCTGTACTCTAGCAATCTTTTGAAATATTTTCCAATGTAATAAATTTAATGATGTATCTCAAAGTCTATAATAGATACTGAGCTTACACTGATACCAAATTGTAGGGAGTTTAATGAACTTCAAAAAATGTTATAACACTTTATTTTGTACAATACATGGTTTTTGATATTTACGTAAAAAAATGAAAAAGGAAAAAACACTAGAAAATGGAGTTCTTGCGAGCACAGGTCTTTCAAAGCTGCAAACTTGGTTTTACAATACTCTCATGTATCCTAACAACATACTAAAAAATCATAACTACGCCATTTTTTGCGAACTTTGCCTTTTAAAATCTTTTAGATGACTGGTCTACAAGAATTGTAGTGGATTGTTAGTAGGGTTAAACTCACCGCGGACAGTCAAATCCTAGCATGTTGTAAGCCTGAAGCCATGTTAGCAACTGAGAGGGTCAGTCCATCCAACTTACACATACAGGACTCATCCAACAAAATATGGATCAAATATATATTTTAGGTAGGTGTAAAAGGATTTCCAATTTGTAAGCTACAATAATTCACACGTAGCACCTTTTGTTGATAAGTCAAATTTGCCATTCTCGTGGATTTGTTGTATAAACACAGCAATCACAGTAAACCTGCTGACCAACTAAATGCTCAGCTGTTTTATTGCAAACATGTTCAGAATCAAAGGAAAGTAATTCAATAATTTGATTCCTAACTATTGTAATAAATGGTATCAGCTAACTGACATATACTTTCTCCCTATAGCTTGTCAAAAACACTTATAATGAGCAAGCGGTAAGGGATGATATTTTATGATAATTTTCTGAAATTTATTTTATATAATCACAAATACCCCCGCCGCAGCAAACCTGCAGACTAAGCAAATTTTCACTTGTCTGATTAAATTTTTACTAAAATATTTCCATAAGCAAGACATATTTATTCCCAATTTAAATAGCACTAGAATTAACGAGTGCTTAGGTTTACTGCTACGGGGAAAGTAAAAAGTGTTTTTTGACCAAACGTCAAATCGAAATCAAATCAAAATTTCTTTTATTTCGTATAAAATAATCATATTTTACAGTTTTTTTCAAAATATCATATTAAAATAGAAATATAACTGAATACCTTAAAAATATACTAAATTAATCCCACATGGGGAGAACCCATGCGTGGGAGTGAGTCGTTTTATATGTATAGTATAGTATAGTACTAGGTGAAACGCATCGAAATCGACGGTTATCGACGAAATTAAATAAAAATGTGACCATTTAGCATTGTTTAATGAGTAATAAATAACTGTAGAAACAATCTTATATATTTAAAAAATTTGGTTTTTCTTTTCGAATTGAAGGTATGCACGAACAGATTTGCCATCAAGATTCGGCATAAATGTATCTATAATCCCACTCGGCATATACGTAAACAAAATTTGCATAGGCATACACGCAAAGATTTAACTCCCAAATGAAATACACAGGGAGCAAATATCCTTTACGTATACACTGAGTGGGATCATAGATACATTTATGCCGATGCTTGATGGCAAATCTGTACGTGCATACCTTCAATTCGAGACCTCAATCATGGAAATCGGTCAGGTAGAAGAGCCAAACGAACTCGGAAAAGAAAACCCAAATTTAACTCCCATAAGAAATACATGGGGAGCAAATTTCGTTTACGTAGGCCTATATGTCGAGTGAGACTATAGATAATTATATGCCGATGCTTGATGGCAAATTTGTGCGTGCATACCTTCAATTCGAGACCTCAATCATGAAAATTGGTCGGGTAGAAGAGCCAAACGAACTCGGAAAAGAAAAACCAAATTTTTTTAATATATAAGATTGGTGGATCTTTTGTTGTGCACACTTCTGCGATTTCATCAGTATTATGCAGATTAAATCTGTGTTTTTTTTTTTTTTTTTTTTTTTTTTTAATATTTGTTTGATGAGAAGGCACTTTGTTACTTCAAAGGGAGGCCCTACCTAAAGCTGTTTAAGTTTTGTTTTTCCTTTGTCACGTCGGTCTTCATACAGTACTTCTGTGCCAATGAATAACCCTCTAAATTTAGCAATAATATATTTTATAGCATAACTTTGATTCCATGACATGCGGATGTCGGTTGTCTCAGCCTTATCAATTATATAAAGTGTTCAATATAATATATCTTTGAAATGTTATGTCTAGTGGAAAGTGGAATACACTTGTAGTGAAGCTGGCTTTTATTCTTGAAATGAGGGACCTTGTTCATATGGTCATGCGGCTTCTTTGGCAACAAATAATGCAATTGACAAAGCAATGCTGCATTTCCAAAAAGCAAATACTGTAAATTGTTATGAAAATAGTAACGTTTACATGCATTGTTGCATTGTTGCAACGTATCTTAGAAAGGATGAGGATATCTAGTTCAAAAGGAACACAACCTTTCTGTCAGGACATTAACTGGTTAAATGGTAATTACTCTTTGTGAAATTTGTTTTACAGTTGAAGTGTAGTGTTATTTTCTCAAATCTCACTTAAGGCCAACCAAGTGGGCCACGGTCCGTAATAGGCCACTGCAAAACATCTGTCAAGATATAGGTACTATTTTAGGGAAGGTTTCTGTGTTTTGATGTTATTAGGACGATAAGAGCACAATGAACTTCTTCCCCAGATAAAAAATCTGTTTGTTAAGAGAAGCCGAATTATTAAATGTCACAATCCAAGAGCATTCAAATGGCTCTAACCTGAACTTTTTTTAGTATCGAGTTTGGGCATTTTATTTATGTTATGGCTATCTGGGTAAGATACTGTGCACTTTGATAAATTTCTTTTAGAGTTCAATTAAATGGTTTTTGTTGCTGCGTAGCGCTAGTAAACATGTACAACCCTTTTGTTAGTTTAATAACATTCAAAGGCTCCATTGTGTTTTCACTAAGCTGAACGAATACATTGAAGTAACATCTCTAAAAAGTCTGCAATAAATTGTAATTTTGCAGATTATCATGCTAATTGCTAAATCATGCAAATATTTCTTCATACAAATTATATAAAAATTAATCCAGTTTCTGTAAACCAATATTAATTTAACAAAATTTAGAGACGGCCCAAAAAGAAGATCCTGCCCAAACTATTAAAGATTTAAAAAAATGAAAAACACTTTGTAAAACTACAGATCAGGGCAATTTTTTGACACTTTATCATCATCAAAATCGGTCCAAAAATGAGGGAGGAGTTCTGTTTACAAAAATCGGCTTAGCGTATTATATATATATACAGGGTGAGTTTTTTAAAGTGATCCAATAGCTAACTTTTTAATTACACGACTTAGCACCACACTTTAAATTTGAAACTTGCTCAATTTTAAGTTTCACTCAAGAATACGATTTCAGATTTTTTCATTGTGGCCGCCATTTTCGAATATGGCTGCCAACTTTAAAATTTCTTATGAAACACCCTGTATATTATTTTGTTTTTAGATTTTACTCTAAAAAATAAAACATTTTTGTTCTTGAGATTTTTCAATATCTCTAACGGTTAAGGAGCTACGAGGACTTAAAGTTTTCATACAAAGTTGCATGAATTCTAAAGCATGTTTTAAAACAATGTTAGTTTTAAGTGTTGTTACTGTTAATACTTAACAATTTGTCCTCGTAGCTCCTTAACTATTAGAGATATTGAACAAATGTCAAGAACAAAAATGTTTTATTTTTTAGAGTAAAATCTAAAAACAAAATAAAATACAGGATGTTCCATAAGAAATTTTAAAGTTGGCAGCCATATTGGAAAATGGCGGCCACAATGAAAAAATCTGAAATCGTATTCTTGAGTGAAACTTAAAACTGAGCAAGTTTCAAATTTAAAGTGAGGTGCTAAGTCCTGTAATTAAAAAGTTAGCTATTGGATCACTTTAAAAAACTCACCCTGTATATAGATAGTATAGTGCAGTATTGTACAGTCGTCAATAGTATACTAGTATGAAATAAATAAATTTGCCAGATTTTATCAACAATAGTAATCTAATATTGAACGATTGAATATTAATCCAAATAATATTAACAAATTATATTAATCCATAAACAAGTAAACTACAACAGTTTTCATTTTTTCCGTAAGAATAACATAATAATTTTAAATTTACACTTTTTTTAATTTTCTCTGTAATCATTAGGCATTCAACAATGCCTCAATATACTAAATTATTTATTTTTTTAAGATCTACAAAATTTTTGGGAAAGATATTCCAAAATTTTATGTTTTTTGGGTAAAAAATGGGAAAAACCCATTTTTACCCAATAAAAACCCCCATAAACCCTCGTTCCCATGGTCCGATCATGCTGGTTCGTGAACACGTTTATACCAAATTTCATCAAAATCAAATCATTTTTGTTTGAGTTATCGTAAGATTGTCCTCAGCTGATCTATAATGATGAGAAATCTAGGGAGTATGTTTAGCCTATCTAGTTATATTATATAACATATCAATGGTTTATCTATGATACAACCTAATATTCTTGCGTTACACGATTTTTGGCCTATGTGTGTACCGGTATGCGTTTGTCAGTAAATGTTCAGATTGTGGACAGTGCTTATTAGTTGTGAATGTGTGTGTAATTTTTGTGAATATTCCATGTGTCATGACTCATGTTATGTGTATTTATAGTTCAAAAATTTTGCTTATTGTTAAGTAGGCATACTGATTAATACAGTTTTTGACTTGTTAGTATTATTTTTCAAATCCCTAAAATCTGTTTGTGATTATTATTACCACACAAATAATTTTGACACAATTTATTAACTTTGGTGTGAATAATACTGCACTTTAATGTTAACTGTTATGACACTTATTGACACTTCTACAGTGTGTGTATTGTACTGATGTAAAAACATAAAAATAATGTAATTTGTTTATTTCAATAGATATTAAAGTTGATTTTAATAATAAATAATAGGCCAAGTAAATACTCTAATATTTTATAAACACCTAGCTGAATTTCTTCCTTATAAAAATAATGCCAAAATAGTGAGAAAAAAGTCATTTACAAAAACCTAATAAAAATTATCTCCCGGTAGAGGACCCCTTCACAGCATGTAGCTGAGGGCCCCAAATGGTCCCAGTCCGGGCCTGAATACAGCATACTCTATAAAGCTACCACTTAATTTAACCCATGTTGAAATGCCAAAATGTAACATTGCTAAAGATTCAGAAAGAGCTGATCTGTTACGTCAATGCCATCTATTAGTTTGAGTGCACCATAGCTTACAAAGGAGCTTTATAGGCTTTAGACCGTTCCCTTTGAGATATTATTGGGGTAGCAACTCATTGATGGATGGCTTAGTTGTTTTGATGGCTAGGGACACCAGCCAGAAAATGCCTGTAATCCAGAGTGGCACTCCTGCTAATGAAATAAGTGCCTTTTTATAGTCCTCACACCTAAAATAAAACTTATAACTTGATTGTTATAAAGATTAGAAAATCTATCAAAACTCTACCTCACACAAAACAGGCGAGTTCAACTAAATCAAATCTAAGTTAGTTCATGGATTACAAACCTTTTCCAGCAAATTCGAACGCAACAGAAAAGGCAGCGGGAAAGGAAGTTATAAAGGCTCTCGGCAGTGGAACGTTTGAGGTAGCGAATTACGTAAATGGAAAACTCGAAACGTTCACACTCAGCGATTTCTGGTATGTTCCTGACGTTTCTCGGAACTTGATGTCCATTCTCGCAGCTCATGATCGAAACCCTAATAGCAGGTTTGAATTTACTAATATCGAGTGTCGGTTCACTATTAACGAACAAACTGTATTCAAAGGTACTTGATACTGTGATGGAACATTGTATCGTGCCTCATTTCACACAGCCAACCCGTCTGAGGTTTGTACTAATGCAGCAGAAGACAATCTCATTGCAGCTATATCATGAGGGCTGGGGTACATGGATTAATGCTACTTCTGATCGAAGCTCAAATCAGAAATGGGTATCAAAGTGCCAGCCAACTACGAGATCTGCGAACCGTCAGTTTCTGAAAGGCACACCGTCTACCATTCGGAACACGAGAACGCCGATCAGCCCCCGATGAGTTGTTATCGGGCGATGTTCGCCGCTTGTTTGACCCATCCTTCAGGGGTCGCCGATACTTGATAGTCATAAAAGACCACTTTTCAAGATGCCGCTACTGTTTTGTTGCAAGGGAAAAATCTGCTGTCAAGGAAGCGTTGCTAAAGCACACACAATAGGTCACCAGGTCAGAAAGTTTCTTAGTGACAACGGTGGTGAATTTGACAATGACAAAGTTCGTTAAATATTAAGAGAATATAGAGTAAAGCATCGTCTGACAGCACCGTATACACCCGACAAAATCGTGCTGTGGGGAGAGAGAACAGAACAATCGTCAAAATGGCCTGTACCTTCAAGTATGCCCCAATCCAAATGTAACATTTCCTGCAGTGATCTGGGCGGAACTTGTCATCACTGCTGGCTACGTTTTGAACCAAGTGGGAAATTCAGCAGTTACTAACAAATCGCTTTTTGAGCTCTGGTTTGGTAAAAAACTGAGGATCAAACATGTGCGTGTCGTCAGCTCAAAGTGCTACGTCTATGTTCCTGTGCAGAACAGGCGGAAAATGGACAGGAAAACTGTGGTAGGTTACGTGGTTTGATACAATGGCGATGAAAGATATGATATTTTATCTATGTTCCAGAGAGAAAAGATGTAGTTTTTAGTGCATCGTTTTTCACTAAACCGTCAGAGATTGTGACAAGAAAATTGAGTGGCCCATGAAGATTGAGAAAATCATTGACATCGAAGAAGATTGGCAAGGAAAAAGAGGCTATTGATGAGCCTAGTTTTCCAGTGAAGTGTAATGATAAGCCTAAACGAACTGAAGACACAGACAAATCATGTAGCAGTGACAGTGAAGATTGTTTAACAATCCTGCAACCAGACACTCAACTCGGGAAAGAAGGCAACCATAGTGGCTAAAGGATTACGCCTCGTCTGCCAAAGTTCTTCTTGTTGACTACGAACCGAAGACCCACATGCCATCACTGAAGCTGTCGGTTCAGAGCATAGCACTTGATTTAAAACAGCAACAAACAAAGATATGACATCAATGCATACACACGGTGCATGGGAATTGACTGAATTCCCTCCACCAAGACTTCAAGTCATGCGAGAAAATCTTGGACTCTCGGTATGACTATGCAAGTAATGGAAAGTATTGAAAATGCCTGCCCTTTGAAACAGTTATTTGTCATAGTCATGCTACAGATGATATGAATGTTTATTTGTTATCAGCTGTCTGTTTAGTTAGTCTTGTAAATATTTATCAGAAATACAGTGGATCGTTATATAGTTTAAATAGTTTTTCATCGTAGTTATAACTTAGATTTCCCCTAAACCCCTCCATTTGTAGAATAATTCAAGAGTTATAACAGCACTAAAAAGTAATTTGATTAGTGCCAAAATCACGGCAGGCTGTGCTAAAGGGGGACACGTTGTAATACCACGAATACCCATAACCTCAACGGATCTTCTATTTCATTTTAAAAGAATTCAGTTTCTCTTGAAACTTACATTTGCCATCACCTTTAACAAAGCCCAAGTTCAAAACATCAAGTTTGTAGGGATTAATCTGCAGAAAGACTGTTTCATCATGGGCAACTTTATGTAGCCTGTTCACGAATCTCAAGTGCAAAAAAACCTTTGTATACTCGTATTATATTCCCCCAAAGGAAACTCACAAAATTAAGTTATATCTACGGTAATCATTAAATAAGTTTATCCATCAATACCAAAATATGCACTAAATATGCACATCAGGTATGCAGTATTAATCTTGCAGTTGGTATCTGGAAGTACATATAAGTATCAAGTATTTGTATTTCAAACTAGCGTAAACTTACTTGATTTTAAATAGTTTTTTTTTACATACCAAGAACGTATTTTGATAGTTTGAAGCAATTATTGCTCATGCCACTTTACTAAAAAATTCTCAACTACAAAAAGCTTTAAGGTCGCAAATTTTGTTGTAAAGTCGACTCAACTCAAAAATGTACTGCTTAATATTCCCCCTACAATACATATTTTAACTCCTCCAACCTGTGAAATGAACGGGTTCATAAGCTAATTAAATAATAATGTAAACATGATTACTTTCAGGCTAATTAATTTGTTTATGTTCATGATCCGCTTTCTGTTCTAATATCCACAGTTATAAACTGTAAATAAGTAAGGGAGGTAAAAATTCTTTGTGGTACTATTTTTTGTAAAGAAAGACCGCAAAAGTGTTATTTATAAATTTTTAAAGTTCAGTTTAAAACATCACAGGGCCCGACAAAGGGAATCTACAGTCCATTGAAATGGCAAAAAAGTAAAAATCACAAGTTCAGAGATCCTGAGATCGGCTTAGACAAATCCTGAAATACCCGGATTATATTATTGCTTCGGAATTGAGACCCCTTATAATAATGCTCAGTAAGTTTAGCAAATAGGAACCGGATTTTAGATAAGTGCTGACTTTTGAACCTTTGAACATTGTGACCAGTTATCTTTATATTGAACTTGCCATGAAAACACTGCTAACTAGGGCAAGTTTACTTAGGATTAGTTCTGTTTGACTCATTCAACAAAGACTTATTTTGTTTGATAAACATTTATTAGGATAATTGAACAACTTTCAATGTTAACTAGTGTGTTGCTCAAATTTGAGCAATTGCAAAGTATTACAGGCGTTATTTTAAAACAAATTATAGTCATAATTTCCAATAACTTTTAAAAGAGTCGACTCAAAGACTATGAAAATACTCTTGATGTACATAACAGTTCGATATAATCAACCCCTGTTAAAAATAGTCAAAAGCTGTATTACAATTGTTTTACAACAATTTAAAAACATTTTGATTTAAACTTCATATTACAACAATTTTAATATAAGATTGAGACAATCTTTAAACTGTTTGAAAATCAGTTATTTTGTTCAGTATAAAAAATAGGTTTTAATATGAGTTGTAACAATTTTAAAATTGTTTTATTCTTAGTTTTACAGTAGAACCTTGATAAGAAAACTCTCATAGGGATCATGAATAAGACTTGTTATCAAGGTTGACTTCTTATCGAGGTTAGCAATAACATTGTTATTAGGGGTAAAATAATTTTAAGGGGATTTGAAAATGACCCATGTTATCAAGGGTAACTTGTTATCAAGGGTCTTCCTATCGAGGTTCTACTGTATATAGACAATTTTAAAACAATTTTCTAAACAATATTTAAATTGTTTACAAAACTATTAAACAATTGTTTGTGTAGTTCTTAAAAAACAAGTTTCAACAATTTTGAAATAAATTTTTAATTTGTTTGATTATTTATGTTTGATTAAATGAGCCCATTGCTGCGCTAACAAATATTATTTTAAATGGTAATTTGTTCTTTACAATCTATATCTTTATATATATGTTTATACTTTGATAATTTTTTTTACGTTTTATGTTTACATATTTAATACAGTAAGGGAGAATTTAAACGTTGCTGAGTGCATAGGTGTGCTGCAATTGGGGTTTAATATATTTGGACTTATCTAAAAGTAAAATAGTTTTCAGTGCTGCATTCTGTGGAAACATTGTGTCACTATTCCAAATAATGACTAAAACAGAATGTTGTGATTATTCAAACCAACAGTTGGTAAAAGTAAACATATGTGTTCTATTTCTAATACAAGATTATTAAACACACATCTTGTTTCAACAAACTCTATTTCCAACTAAACCAATGTTTACCAAAACATGTTTTCAAAAAACATCTGTCAACAAAAGATATTTAAACACAAATAAATCATATGACTAAAAGAACATACTTAATACAACATCCCGCCTCAAGATGTCTACATCTTCATGAAGCTCGGTACCGCCTCGGTATCTTGATGGACCTTCCGTAATGGGTAACTGTGCCAGCGTCTGGACGATCACGTGAGTTAGATGGACAATTAAGGGCCGTAGATGAACAGTTTGAAAGAATGCAATCTTCTCCGTAGTATGGTGCAGGAACTAAGAACTTCTGGTTTCGTCGAATGGTTTTCTTGTCAATGTCCACAAGGTAGGAACGTGGTTCGTTCAATTTCCTGACTACTTTACCATGTCTACGTAGATCTGTGATCCATACCATGCTTCCCTCTTCTAATTCACTTAAACCCCTCGTTCCATTTCGTTTATCAAATTGCATCTTATACTTCGACTGCCAGTGATCCGTGCCAATCATAACCACATTTCCTGCACTTCTTTGTATTTTCTGCATCCTCGATGTATTTCTGGTCACAAACTCCTTCTGTCCGATTCGGTCTACCGTTTTGAACTGACGTTTTATTTACCAAAAAAACATTAGTATTGGCAAGTTCACGTTTTTGGCGTTCTAGCTCCTCATGTTGGCGCAAGGTATTAATTGCTTTCTCCAGAGTCAATTGAGATTCCAGCTGGAGTCTATCACTCAGACCCTCATCTTGCATACCAATAATGAGGACGAGAAGCATCATCTCATCATTTAGTTCACCCCATGCACACGTTTTCGCAAGGCCATGCAAATCTGTTATAAATTTTTCAGATGGATCACTCCCTTGCTTGTGTCTCAAAAATTTTGATCTTTCATAAAATATATTCCGTCTTGGCACAAAGTATTCATCAAAGGCCCTAAGAGCCTCGTCATAAGTATTAGGTTTTGGTGAAAACGAATCGAAAATATCTTCACTTCTACTACCCATTACAAACAAAAGTACATCGATTTGCCGAGTGTCGGAAGTGCTATCCAGACCGCAACCCCGTCTGTACCTTTGAAAGCGATTCCTCCAGGAATGCCACTCATTCGGAGTAAAAGAGAACGTTTCTGGAGTTGGTAACGTGATATTGACCATTGGAGTAGGAGTATACATAGCTGCATCATTTTCTCGGTTCGTATGTCCCAATGCAAAACCTCGTGACTCATCTTTAGTCTTTCTAGAGTCCCTTTCTGAAACGTAGTTGAGTTCACTTTGGGCGTCGTCTTCACCGTTATCCTCATACCTGTGCCTCCGAGTATTTCGTTTTTTTCTGCCCTTACTTGACATTATGCGTGGTTTTAGACTTTCAGTTTGATAAAAATCCACTAAGCTGCCACCATGTTCTATTTCTAATACAAGATTATTAAACACACATCTTGTTTCAACAAACTCTATTTCCAACTAAACCAATGTTTACCAAAACATGTTTTCAAAAAACATCTGTCAACAAAAGATATTTAAACACAAATAAATCATATGACTAAAAGAACATACTTAATACAACAATATGCTTTTAAATTATATTTATTTGTAAACATTGTAGTTCCAAAAGTCTGACATAGGACCCCTTAAAACCCTCTGGGGTGGAGCCCTTTTGACAGATCTGCACCAAACTTCACACAAAACATCCTTGAATAGTGCTTAATAATGCCAGAAAGTTTCATTACAATCTGTCAAGCGGTTTCGGAGTACATAAGGTACATACATATATACATACATACATATATAGTTCCTCTTTTATAGATATAGATTAATGGGTTGTATCCCTGTTTTGGTCGTTTTTAAAATCACTTAGCATTTAATTTGGATATACAGGGTGAGTTTTAAACGAGATCCCCCCCACCTACTTTTTTCTTTTTTTTTTATATCAACTCTGGACGACGTCAGATCATTGTAAAGTAGTAAGTACTTTATTTTGACTGGGTATAAGTTTTTGGCCGCCATCTTGGATCCACCATATTGGATACAAATAATTATTTTCAAATGTAAAGGTGGAGTCTTGACCCATCGTTTCAAACTATATTTTTACGCTGAAAACAATGCTGCAATCTGTTTTTTCAAAATCTTAATCCGTTAAAAGGTTATAAGAATATTCAAAAGTAATTTTTGTTTACATTTTTATATGACGCAATTATAGAATTTAACCCCAAATTTCCTAAATTTGCTACAAAAAAACAAAGATTACGAGTTAAGACTCTGATTATTGTAAGGTCAAATTGACTTCATTTTAATGAATTATTAATTTTCGGCCAATAAAATGTATACAAATATCATTTTCAAAAATTCCTAATAACTTTAATAATAAATAGGTAATCTGCAACAATTTAATATAATTTTTTTAATCAACCTTGCATTTGCCTGTTTACATGGGCCACAGAGGCCTGTGCGTGCATGGAACACTTCCAGCAAAGCAATGGGTGAGCCAGTACAGTACAATGGTGAACTGTACGGACAAAGAGTAGTGGCGGGTACCAGGATTCAAACCCACGACATCACTGCCTAGGGCTAGAAGTATGTGGCGCTACCGACTGAGCCACCGATTCATCACCAGTATTTCAGTTATTTGGTTTTTTGTTAACTAAAAAATGTTAAAAAAATGTGATGTTGGCAAAAACTGAATGTTAAGACCATTTCTTCACAAATAAGGAAACCCGTTAAAAGTGCCTACATTTAAATACAAAAAGATTTGGAAGAGGCAGTATTTGTGTGGTGTACTGCTATTTTATGTGTTATTTTTTTGTGCTCGTTTCAATTATTTCCAGAGTTCACGTTCAAAGATCTAGTGTTGCTAACCAGCTTTTTTATAACGGTTAGAGTGTAAATTTGAATTCCAACAGCTGATCTTTCATTTAAGATTTTAGGTTAATGTGTTTACATCTGTAACACCATAGAAGGGGGTTTTGGCGAAACATCAGGTTTATAAAATAAAAAGCTTGAGTGGAGTAATATCCAAGTTAAATGCCCAGATGGGCAGATAGATGTTAAGATCTTGACCAACCTAAATACTTGGCTACAATCCACAGTTGCTCAATGTAAGACTAAGTAATATCTTCAATCACAGGGATCTGGCAATTAGTATTTTGAGGTAGTAGTTTTGTCAGAATTGTTATTTTTAGCTTTTTTACATTTGATTTTTTTTAACGTTGTCACATTAACCGGAATTTCATGATATCCGTAAAAACTAACAAATCAACACACATTTTACAAATTTGTTTAGTTTCATTCCAAATAAAAAGACTTACTTTTAATAAACTAAAAATTTTTTCTTAATAAGCACATGTTGGAAGAGGTGAATAATTCAAGATTTTTGGGCCTAATAATAGACAAAAACTTAAATTGGAATAATCATATTTCATCAATATCTAAAAAGTTTGCTTATGGTTTATTTGCATTAAGGAAGGTTTCTAAATTTAACAGTTTTAAATCATTTATCATGCCCTTGTACAGTCTCATATTTCTTTTTGGTATCGTTTTGTATGATCAGGGCCTCAGCTACATATTTTTCAAAGGGGAGTAAGTCCTAAATTAGCCAACCTTTTCACCACGTAACTGTGGATTTTTTCTAAGTACCAATGGCATTTTACAGTCAGTCTTAAAACGAGGCATGCCAACTTTTTTTTAAGAAAATGGCCCAAAGGTTCAATGATAGACTACTTTTACTTAACGTTATTAAAAATGTTATAGTATTAAAATTTGGTATAATATTATGTAAACCTTAACGGTAGGTAACATTTTTATAAGAATAAAAAACAAATTATTTAATACTAGCTGTTATCCACGGGCTTCACTCCGTTTGACTTTATAAGTATTAATAAAACTATTCATTGGTTAAGTTAAGCTTAAATATAAAAAAAAACAGAATATACCAATACAAACAAATAATCACACCTGATTTGAATAAGGTAATAAGGAATAGCTTATTCCCTAATTCAAAAACAACCTTCAAAAGAATAACATACAAATAAGTACAGCTGTTGTTTTTTTTTTATTAGGTATATGGAAAGTTCCCTTTAGAAAAGAATTACGAAGAATTCAATTTATGAAATAATGGATAGTTTTGCGCAAGGTTTCTCATCATGACAAACATTTTAAATATATGGTTTATGGGGGTGTGATTTTTAGTTTTCTCAAAGGTTCATGGGTACTTTGGGATTTATATATGGATTTCGTTATTAAATTACCATGTGATCGCGGCAAAATTGTTAATACCTCCCCCTATTACAGGGACATCGTCATTGCCACCCGCGATCGCGGCTGAATCGTGATTCGTGAACATCTCCTGCTATCATGGGGATATGATTAACGTCACCCGCGATCTCAGCAAAATCGTCAACATCTTTCACGGGGACATCGTTATCATCACCAGAATCGCAGAAAAAATGCTTAACATCTTCTGCTATCACGGGGACATCATCATTGTCACGTGCAATTATCGTAAAATCTTTTATATATCAAGCTATCACAGGGACATGATTGACCTCACCCGCAATCGTGGCTAAATCGTGATTCGTGAACATCTCTCGCTATTACGGGGACATGATTAACTACACCCGCGATCGTGGATAAATCATCGACGTCTTTCGCCATCACAGGGACATCGTTATCATCAACCGGAAATAACATTAACATCTCCCGCTATCACAGGTACATCATCATCGTCACCTGCAATCACCGTAAAATTGGGAACATCTCCTGCCCTCATGGGGAGGATATCGTTACTCGCGAGCGTTATGAATCATTCATTTATAAATCAATTTGTTGTTTGAAAAAAAAGTTTGTATATAAAACGCTGCAGCTTCCTTTCCCTTGCGGCCCTAGGCTGAGGCCTAGTGGTAAGTCTGGAATTGGTCACTTCTATCATCGACATTACTAATTTACATATTTATTATCGACCTGTTTATTGGTTATCACTGGCATGTTAACCGATAAACAAATCCATCCTTAATCTCAGATTTTTGTAAAAAAAAAAACAGTAAACCAACACCTTATCATACAAATAGGGATAATTTGAACCCTTATAAAGTTCATTACTATTTTTCATATAAGGAAAAAAGTAAAAATGTAAGAGCACCCCTTCCTCAAGAAATTCTTGGGTCCGCCTCTACTCATGACCGTTTAAAAACGTCGACAATTTAAGATAGAAATAAAAGCATCAGGGGTAGGATGGCACGGGCGGCGGCACTCCATCTTTACACGAGTACTACGGTAATAGCTTATTCCCTATATGGGAAATTCAAAAACAACCTTCAAAAACAACCTTGAAAAACAACCTTACCTGCTTGAAAGTTGCTTTTGGATAGCTAGTTTCTTTTCTATAACTTCAATTGGAAATTGAGGCACTTCATACGGAGCAGAAATTTCATTGGAGACTGTTTCTCCATTTTGAGTAAACCCAGGTACAGGGGTGTAAGGTGGAGAGTCACTACCTGCAAAAAAGAATTTTATATTTCATGTATTATTATCCTGGTAGATAAGAAAATAAATATATATTAAAACTTTTACCCTTTGATTATCCTGAGGCTTAACACATTTCCGATTATCTGTTAAATCTCATGATGAAATGGGCGAGTTAATTAACTAATACAGGTTTTAATTACCTAGTTACTGTCAAAACGGTCCTTGGTATCTTTTTTGCTATCCCAGTTTTAAGAACTTAAATTATATTATATTTACCTTTGTTGTTGTTGCCTGAGTTCTTGTATGAATGAATGAAAAAGTGAGTATAACATTCTTAGCACTACATACAACAATGATCATTAAAACAGTCTGTTGCGATTGGCATACCTGGTCATCAGGACTTCATATATATTAACAATAGTTAATGACAATTAATAAAAATAACCTTTACTTTTTTGTTTTTTAACAAAACAATACATTTTCCATACAATATAGAGATATTTTATCAAAAAGAATATAACAACAATTAAACACTTTCTTAAACAATTAAGACTTTACTAAACAATTAAATCAATAATATTATTTTTTATGAAACTTGGAAAATTATTTTTTTAAATTGAATTCTTGGATTAACTCCTATCTTTTTGACCAAGCATTTTTTAAATAATTACTTGGGCCCGCCAATCCCTACCATTCAAAAGCTGTATATTGATCCCATTTCAAAATCGGACTGCCAAAATAAAAATTCCTTATCGTATTTAAAATAGGACATACAGAATAAAGCAAAAGGCATCTTCTTTTTCTTGTAAGTTACAAAGTGTGCATAAATGATAATAGCTTACAAGCCACAGTTTGAAGTTGAGGTTGATAAGCTCAGCTCTTGCTTGATTGCCCAGGAAATTAAAGTTATGTCATATCTGTCAGCAAGGTATGTCTTATCTTTTAGGTCTAAGCTAATAGATAAGATTTGTTTGTTGGTGATACACAATCACTTTTCCAGCTGCCCTCTCCCCCTTCATCACCCTCATCAGCTGTGATTGTAGAACAGGGATGCCAACCTCATCGAAACTAATTTCCCTGCCATGCTTCTTTACCAGACGTTTCCAATGTTTACGCCAGTAAATATTCTTGTTTATTATTTGTTTGGCTTATTTAAATGGTAAACGACTTCCAGACATTGACAATACAGTTAATAGATGGTTCAGATTTACACGCTTGAATAAAAGTATATGTATAAGTAAAAGTATATCTTATTTGTTAATGATTCAACGTAAATTAAATAATTTGGTGAGTTTTTCAGAAGACTAAATAATCTCTTAAGGAAAAACTTATTGACAGACTCTACCGAATCACTATTAATGAACCCCACACTTGCGCACTGTGACAAACTAGCCTGAGTTCTTGAAGGTAAAATGTTTTTGTCATACTATTCATTTTGCCACCTTGAGTGGTATCTTCAGGGGTCTTCTTGCCCACCCATGAACCAGGAAAGTCCAAACGACCCTCAACTATTTGACGGTCCAAATGCCATTTTTTTATTTTGGAATTTTTATTTTTTTGGAATTTTTTTATCAAAATTAAATCAAACTGAATATAAAAATATTACACTACCACACACCCACTAAGCAACTACACAAACACAAAACCCTAGGACGCACGAGCCGAAATCATATTCTCAAAGTACATGTATTTGAGTTGAGTCCTAGAACATACTGGGCACAATCAAGGATGATAGGTATGTTACAAGAAGTTGTTATTAAAATATGCATAAAAAATTCAGTCATATGCTGTGCTCCTATGAAAATGTATGCTTACAATAAAGAAGTAAGTACCACTAGCTGTAATCCTTACGTAGCTTTCAAAATGTTTTAGTTTTAAGCTATTCTACAAGATCCATAAGAGATATTAAGTCATCTTAATTAACCAATAATAATTTACTACTAGTGTACATGTTGCTCGAATTCGAGCAATTGCAAAGTATTACAGGGGTTATTTTAAAACGAATAACAGTCATATTTACAATAAGTTTAAAGAGTCAACTCAAAGATTACCATTGTGTAACTCATGGAGATACTCAATATATTGTATATAACAGTAATCAACATTTCCTGTAAATATTGTATCATATTTCATAACCTAGTATTGCTTTAATGTTTTCTACACACATTTCCTTACTTCTAGAGGGTAAGGAAATGTTATTGGGTTCCTTACTTCCGTAAAAGGCTGTCCATGTTTATCTTCGTTATTGATAAACCTAAAGCATTCCGGCCGGGTTTCTCCTTCTCAAAATGCCTCGCTGTACAGGCAACATAGATCATTGATAGGGGGCCAATTGATAACGAAAAGTCGTTTTGGGGTAGTGTAAGGGCGCATTCGTAACCTAATAGTTGAGATTGTCCAGGGTCAGGTGCTGACTGTGCTGAATTGAACCATAGATAAAAGGAGTATAGACATCTCTATACTCCTTTTATCTATGGTTGAACCATTGACTATACACCTCTACACCTAACCTAGTAGAGGTGTATAGTCAATGGTTGAGCCTATTAAGCGCCACTGTTCTGTAGCTGCGGTGGTTCTCACGATTACGCCTCCTGTCTATGTTTCGTTGTCGTCGCGTCGGAGGCATTTAAAAGAAAAACAACAAATAAACCAATTATAGATACACAGAACAACGATAAATGCGCAAATTTAAGTTACAATCATGCTAACACGATCCGTCATAGCGACACAAAACAACGATTAATACAGAAATTTAAGATACAACCATACTAACACGATCCGTCTTGGGGGTTATGTTTACACAAAAACTCAAATAGTAAATAAATGTACTCAATGCGTTTCATTGGATTGAAAAATAAATAACAGAAATTAAATTATACAGCTGATCAAAATGTAAACAATTATGTTCTTCATAAGGATAACATGGGAACTTTCAAAGCCACTGGGGCAGAGCCCAAGGGACTTTTTTCAAAAATGTAAGGCCAGTTTGCAAATCTACGCGACACGCTCTTTCCAATGAGACGTCAGTGGATAAAATCGGTTAAGAAATGGCGGAGGAGTTCAACCGACAGTTTCATGTAGCGTATTAATTATATAGATTAAGGTTTGATGCAATATAAAAAAGATTGATAGATAATCATACTAACAAATATCAAGCTCAAGCATCAATTTAGGGAGAGTTTTAAAACACCAGCAAGATTGAGAGACAATGTCAATGACAATGTAAAGAACTTGTGATATGTATATTAGCAGCCAATCAGAAGACAAGACCTTCGTAAGAACCTCAATGCAGATATAGAATGTGGATTTCATAATATTTTTTACTAGTATTAACTTCATTATTTAATCATGGTGATTTGTTAATAAAAGGACTGATAATACTTATCAACATACACTCATGCTAATATTAAACTCAGTTACAAGCTGTTCAATCATTATTTAACTCAATTAATGTATTAAAGTTCTTCTTTTGAATCTGATAATTACTACAGCTTCCAATTAAAACCAATACGGTAATTTATTAACATCTTTCACATTAACATGCTCATAAATAAGTAATACCCCCGCTGCAGTAAACCTGCCGACTAAGCAGGCATTTGCCTGGATTGATTTTCAATTAATCTATTAAATTAACATTTATGTTTAACGAGTACCTAGGTTAGCTGCTACAGGGAAACTGATAAAGTGTTTTTTTATTATAATATCAGTGCTTAGTATGAAATTAATAAATCCGCCAAGTTTGATCAAAATATATCCATAAACAAGCCAACTACAAAATTTTACATTATTCTCCATAAGAATAACATTAGAATTTTAAATTAAAATTTTTTTGAATTTTCTCTGTAACCAATAACCGTTCAAAAACACTTTGAAATACTAATTTATTTGTTTTTTAAGCTCTTTAAAAAGTTCTGGAGAAAAATTGATAAATTTGTTGATAAAAAAAGGGTAAAAAATGAGAAAACCCCCCATTAAACATCGTTCCCATGGTCCGATCATGCTGGTTCGCGAACTCATTCAAGTTTATCCCGCCTTAAACCATCAAACTAAAATGTTATCAAAATTGGACAGACACACAAATATATGTATATATATCATATATATATTAATAAGCGAAATAATAATTATATATATATATATCTAATATATAAAATTCTCGTGTCACAGTGTTTGTCTGCAAACTCCTCCGGAACGACTTCACCGATCGTTATGAAATTTGGTGTGTAAATTCTGTAGGTATGCGAATCGGACGTAAACTATTTCCCGTTTCGAAATTCTTAAAAGGGCTCCGCCCTAGTGGCTCTGGAGTTTCCCATGTTAACCTTATGAGAAATGGAATTAATGAATCTTAACAGCTGTTTCAATTAAACAAGTTGGTTCTGTTCTATGATGTTCAATAGCATTAAAGTTACAAGGATTACCAACAGGGTGCAGCACTATTATTTCTTTTACATTTATGACAACAGCTAATTTGCAACCAAAAGGTGAGTGAGCGTAGCGAACGAACTTCAACCTGGAGGCCAGTTAGCGTAGCGAACGAGCTAACCTGAAGGCAAGTGAGCGCAGCGAACGAGCTCCAACCCAAAGGTGAGTGAGCGTAGCGAACGAACTTCAACCTGGAGGCGAGTTAGCGTAGCGAACGAGCTAACCTGAAGGCAAGTGAGCGCAGCGAACGAGCTCCAACCTAAAGGTGAGTGAGCGTAGCGAACGAGCTCCAACCCAAAGGTGAATGAGCGTAGCGAACGAACTTCAACCTGGAGGCGAGTTAGCGTAGCGAACGAGCTAACCTGAAGGCAAGTGAGCGCAGCGAACGAGCTCCAACCTAAAGGTGAGTGAGCGTAGCGAACGAGCTCCAACCCAAAGGTGAGTGAGCGTAGCGAACAAACTTCAACCTGGAGGCGAGTTAGCGTAGCGAACGAGATCATCTTGAAAATTAAACGTAACGGTACTTTCTTTCCATCGGTCTGTCTTAGGGGAAACCTATAACTTAGGCGATACGAAGTTCGCCGGGTCAGCTAGTATATATATATATATATATATATATATACAGGGTGAGTTTTAAATGAGTTCCCCCCTTACTTTTTTCTACATTTCTTAAGATAACTCCGGACCATGTCAGATAATGTAGAGTAGAAAGTACTTCATTTTGACTGATATAAATTGTTGGCTGCCATCTTGGATCCGCCATATTAGATACAAACAATTATTTTCAAATGTAAAGGTGAAGTTGTGACCCATCGTTTCAAACTAAATTTTTATGCTGAATACAATGCTGCAATATGGCGGATTTAATATGGCGACTGAAAATGTCCAATTCGTCAAAAAGAAGAAAGTAGGACCCAAAAATTTTGATTGGTAGATTTCATTCCTTTTCTAGCAAATTATTGAGATGAGGGGCATATTTTAACATTATATTATAAACAAACTGGATCAAAAATTAGTTTTGATAATTCGTTATAACTTTTTAACGTATCAATATTTTGGGAAATGCATTGTACTCAGCATAAAATTCTAATTTGAAATAATGGGTCACAATTTTTTTTTTGGGTCATTTTTTCAAATGTAAAGGTAGGGTTACATTTGAAAAAAAAACTTTTTATCCAATATGGCAGATACAAGATGGCGGCTAAAAATGTATACGCAGTCAAAATGAAGTACTTACTACTCACAATAATCTGACGTAGTCCGGAAATGATATCTTAAGAAATGTAAAAAAGTAGGGTGGGAACTCATTTAAAACTCACTGTATATGTATATAGTATATACATATACATATACAGGGTGATCAACTCAAGGAGGCCACCATTGGGATATCGGAAACTGTAAGAATTAGAGAAAACTTTAAATGGGGGACATTCCTTTATTTTTTGTGGCACTTAAAAATATGAATTTAGTTTTTTGAAATTCCGCCGCCATTTTCCAACATGGAGGCCAACTTTGAAATTTGTTTATGGAACACCCCATATTTGATCATGTTTTCGGATAGAACATGCAATTCAAAAACTTTTTTATTCTAGAAATTTTTTTCATAAACCCACTCGTTTAGGAGTTACAGCCTAAGAAGAAAATAATGACTTCCGGTGTACATGTTGCATCATGTAGCTCCTAAACGAGTAGGTTTATAGTGAAAATGTCGTTTTCAAGTTATAAGCAAAATACCGCAAATTGGGGCATTTACCCCTCCCACCTCCCTCCCCACCCAGAGCGGCAGGGTGATTTTATTTTCACCTATCATATACCGGTATTCATTAGGGGACCCTCCCCGACACATGTTTGAAAAAATGGGAATACATAGATTTGTTCCTCTATTTTTCCTATTTTGCTTGGGCTAATACAATAGAGCATGGTTTCGTGATTAACTCCTCCGTTACTTATTAATGAACTTTAAGATATGAGGTGTCAACAAATCATTGGTGGTTGAATTTTACATTGAGCATGTTGAAGGGCTGAGGTTTTCCTGGTTGACAGTCAATAACAATTTTACCCTAGTAGCCTAGTTAATGTGTATAGATTGTGAAAACTGCCTCAAAATGATTTTGGTATAAGTAGGCCTACCTGTCAACCAAAGATGCATCTTTGTTTACTGCTCAAAATCGTATTACTGTGCTTTGTGGAGATTTATGTATAGTACGCACTGAGTTTTTGATTGTTCACTCCAAAAAAATTTTAGAGGTTCTTCCTCAATTCTTGTTAACATATCAACAATGTAACAAAGAAATAATTTACTACCATGTATGATTGATGAGAATTTTTGTGTGACAGAGAATTTTTGGGCTGCTGTTCAAAATAGATGAATTCTAATGGCTGTCTGTTAGCTCGATAACTCAAGCAAAAGTGATCTGATTATGATGAATTTTGATTCAAAAGTCAAAAGTGTAAATTTACGTTCATTCGAAAAAATTCAAGAACCAGCAAGATTGGTCCCCCATGGTAACATGGGTTTATGAGGAAGAAAATGGATTTTCCTAATTTTTGACACTAAAAACATAAAATTTCACATTTCTTTCCAGAACCATTTTGTGGAGCTTAAAAAAAGAAATAACTTGGTATATAGAATTGTTGTTGTATGCCTAACGTTTAAGGAGAAAATACAAAAAAAAATTTTTAAATTTTAATGTTATTCTTTGGGAGAATAAATCAATTGTTGTAGTTTGCTTGTTTATGGATCTACTAGCAGTCATACCCGTGCTTCGCAACGGGAAGAGAACGCTAAGGAGAATAATTATGATCCATAGATTTGCTGTATATGTAGATAAACTGTTATTGATACACTAAAAGTATTAACTGGCTACTCCGTTTCCCAAACATTATTTTTGGGGAAATAAACCATACAAACACAAAAGATTTTTGTTAACAAATAGGAAAAAAGAAAGTCAATAAGTTAATGAACTATGCACTTAAAAAATAAAACGCCTTATTCCCACAATATCGAAATTTATTTATTAAATTAAAAACATAAACATAACTCTGTAAAAAATCCTACTTTGACAGTTCTCATATTGTATCACAGCTTTTTGTTGCTGCTTGGTTCAAATTAGCTGTTGTCATCAATTTAAACAATTAATAGTGCTGCACCCTGTTGGTAAACCTTATAATTTTGAATTCTTTTGAGCATCACAGAATCAAATTGTTTAGTTTAATCAGCTGTTAAGATTCTTTAATTCAATTTAAATATGAGTACTCATAAGGTTAACATGGGAAACTCCAGAGCCACTGGGGCGGAGCCCTTTTAATGGATCTGCACCAAATTTCACACAAACCATCCTTGAATAAAGCTTAATAATGCCTGAAAGTTTCATTGCAATCTGTTGAGTGGTTTCGGGGTCCATAGGGTACATACATACATACTTCCTCTTTTATAGATATAGATTTTAATTCAACTAGTGGCCCTGTTGCTCGAATTCAAGCAATAGCTAAGTATTACAGGCGTTATTTTAAAACGAATAACAGTCATAATTTCTGATGACTTTAAAAGATTCAACTCAAAAGATTATGGAAATACTCAAGATGTACATAACAGATTGATATAATCAACATTTCTTAAAAATATCTTATAATTTTTCAAAAACTGATCTTATTTTTTTGTGTTTTCTACAAATAGCCTTAGTCATAGCCGCATTCGGTTGTCCATAATAACGATTATAAATAAAAATAAAAAAAATATTATTTCTATTTCTTCTCCTTGGTGGTGTTCTATGACTTTCCTATGTTTCCATAGTTTGCAAATCGGCTCTTTCAATGATTACTAAGAAATGCAGCACAGTGTTCTTAAGAAATTCAGTTTTCTTTTTAGTACCTATATCAAATTATCCAGGCTCTCTCACTTTCTTCCATTGTAATATTTACGCCGACCCCAATTCAAATAGTAAATATTTAATTTCAACCAAGTCAGTAAATGTTTGTAGCAAACTTGTTGACTGTTTACAATTAACATATGTTCTTCTTCTCACTTTTAATTTCTGACAACAGCTGGAGTTTCATAACAAATTTTGTTTCCCATGTTAATCTTATGGAGAAATACAGAACTTTTAAGGGCACCAGGGCCTCATTCTCTAATTATTTCCCTAAAAATAAAGTTTCCTGCACAAGTTACGCTCTTTCCAATGACACCAAAAAAATGTCAATCGGTTCAGTAGTTTCGGAGGAGTAATTGTCACAAAAACCTGCTTGCGTATTAAATAAGTATAGATAGATTAGGAAAATTTTTTTACTATAATAAGCTATCAACATTTCAATCAAAAAAGCACCTTTGTTATCTTCCCTGTATCAGCAAATGCAAGTACTCATTAAAATTAATGTTATTTCAAAAGGAAATAAATGTGACAATTTTAAAGACCTGTAGGCCCTACACATGAGGGCAGTAGCCGCCGCAGTTGCTATTCCACGGGAACCGCAGCGGTTGAAAGTACTAAGGAGCAAATGGGACCGTTCACATGCAACCGCCCACTTTCAATCGACCGCAACAAACCGCGGCGGTTGTAGATATCCCTTTGACTGCCGCGGCTCCCGCACACTTGGAGTTACTAGAGTTGACATGAGAGCGTAAACATGAGGGTGGTAGCTGCCGCGATTGACTTTTTGTTGGTACTAGGATTACAGTCACACACATCTGCGCACTCGCTTAATGTCACGACAAGTTTTTCTTCTGGCGAAATCTTATCCCTCACTGTGTTTTCACTAGGTGATAAGTGATATTTTACTAGAGTCAAGAGTTCATCAAAAGAGGTTACATTCATCTGAAAGTAAAAAAACAGGAGGGTATTCTCTTATTTTGGTTACTGAGTAACAAATGAACCCAAGGTTAATCTGTCGTCTATTACAGGATGCACCCATTATTTCCTTTGTCGTCTTTGCCTTGCTTTCAATCTTCGATGCAGCAACCAAATACAGGTTAACTCTTCCAGCTTCATAACTGTACTGGCTGTCGAGTCCGAGGGTCTGAAGGGCCAAAAATCACAACCAGGGTGTCTACCAGATTTCTCAAATGGAATTCCCGACTTTTTCCCGACTTTTCATTACCATTTTTATATAAATCCCGACCAAAAACTCGGTCCATTCTCCATGTTACTACACCTTTTTCCGTCTCGCGGTCACGGTACCTGCGTCAACATATGTTGTCACTTACGACCCAGCGAAATCACTGACGATCGAAACGTATCACATGCCAAGAAAATCCCGTATTAAATATAGGGGTGTGTGAAGCAGCAAAACATTTCAACTCAAAGCAACGATTCGATTTTAAAAAATGTTGATGTAACTCGATTCGAAGCAACATGAAATTTTTCTATTCATACTTCTCAGTGGAGTGAAATATCTGTTTTCAATCATACATTAGAAGAACCAGTATTTCTGGAAATACCAGTATTTCTGGAGCTTCTTGCCTATTTCATAATTTTTACTTGCAGCATCATGTTGTTAAATATGTTACCTATTTTATTTTATTCATTTTATAAATAAAGATATGTTTGGGTGTAAACAAATAAAAACCTTTGTAAGATTTAAATACTGAATCTTTCAATTGGTTTACATTGATAAAATAAGAGGATAGAATCAGAACTACAAGGTATACATAACTTCTTGTATGGCGAAGCAATGTCTCAATGCATGCCATGTACTTGGATGGCAATAACCTGTATGGTCAAGCAATGTCTCAGTGTATGCCATGTACTTGGATGGCAATAACCTGTATGGCTAAGCAATGTCTCAGTGTATGCCATGTACTTGGATGGCAATAACCTGTATGGTCAAGCAATGTCTCAGTGTATGCCATGTACTTGGATGGCAATAACCTGTATGGCTAAGCAATGTCTCAGTGTATGCCATGTACTTGGATGGCAATAACCTGTATGGCTAAGCAATGTCTCAGTGTATGCCATGTACTTGGATGGCAATAACCTGTATGGTCAAGCAATGTCTCAGTGTATGCCATGTACTTGGATGGCAATAACCTGTATGGCTAAGCAATGTCTCAGTGTATGCCATGTACTTGGATGGCAATAACCTGTATGGCTAAGCAATGTCTCAGTGTATGCCATGTACTTGGATGGCAATAACCTGTATGGTCAAGCAATATCTCAGTGTATGCCATGTACTTGGATGGTAATAACTTGTATGGCTAAGCAATGTCTCAGTGTATGCCATGTACTTGGATGGCAATAACCTGTATGGCTAAGCAATGTCTCAGTGTATGCCATGTACTTGGATGGTAATAACTTGTATGGCTAAGCAATGTCTCATCTCAATGAATAGCTTATATAATTAATGTCAATCATTTGAATAATGTCAATAAGTTATATGGATACTGATAGTCAAAGTAACATTATCAATGTAACAGTCAACTACGTATATGAATACTGATTCAATGACGTATAGACACTGATTCAAAAAGCTATTTGGATAATGATTCAATAACGTATATGGATACTGATTCAATACCGTATATAGATACTGATTCCATAACGTATGGATGGTGATTCAAAAACGTATATTATGGACACTGAATGCCCATAATTCAAATCGTTATTTTGATCATCACTGAATCGAATTGGAATTCCGATGCATATTCGTTTCATCCCCCACCCCTCAAATGTAATCCCGTCCCAATGATCAGGAATATAAGATCCAGAACATTTTTTTAAAGTTTTGGGACCCGTTCATCCCTAATTTTGAAAGGTTAGATTATTCCCGACTTTCGGCCGAAATTCATGACTTTTTCATGACTTTTCCCGACCTTTCAAAATTCCCGACTTTTTCCCGAATTTCCCGGAATTCCCGACTGGTAGACACCCTGACAACACAACCGCGGTGGCAGCCGCTGCCATGTATACGGCCCAAGGCGGCCGCCGAGGCGGCTACCCTGGCGGCTGCCGCCCTCATGTGTACATGGCCTAAGGGAACATTTTAGTGAAAATATAGCCAGGAAAGTTCGCTTAGTCAGCAGGTTCGCTCTAGCGGGGGTATTAAATAATTACCATAGTATATTTCATCACTAGGGCGTAAAGTAACTCTTTTTTACTCAAGTTCGAGTTTTATGATTGAGGCAAAGCCGAGGTAGGAAAATCAATGAAGGTTTAAAAGAAAATGTTTGCTCATATAATGAACTATATAATTTGTCATATAGCAATATTATTTAACAAACTAAGTTAGAAAACGAGAATACTTTTTATGTGAAGATAACCTCTCAAAACAACTTCCAACTTGTTTTAAATTTTGCTAATGCAAACAAGCAGCATTTGTGTAAGTGATTTGACAATTTCATTCTAATTAGCTCCCTAGGGACTAAAAAGGCTCTTTACTATATAGGGAGTAAAAGAGCTACTTACAACCCACAACGCAAGTATTAAAAAACGGCAGTTTTTGCTGCAGTTTTGAGAAAAATACTTTTTGAGACTGTTACTGTATTTAGCTTTAAGAAAGGACATTTACAAATATTATGAGAAGAATGACAATGTGCCTGTATATTTATCTTTATTCTTTACGCTCTGTACGTTATGTGCTAATAAACATGATTATGATTATGATGATTATCAAATTAATCCATCACAATTTGGTTTCCAATGAAAATTTAGCTTTTAAAGGCATTGTGTTCTTTTTGTATTCTTTTAATTTTAAGTTTTGAATAATTATCCTTAGCGTCTCATTACATAATATAATACAACTTTAAACTGGGGTTGAAGCTTTACCTTCTGACATGATTCTTGATCTAAGTATATCAGCATAACTTTTGAGAAACATTTTATTACAATATATTACTGTGTGGACATCAAATTATTACTCACAAGACAGAGAACATAAATCAATTCATGAAAACGCAAGAGAACACTAGTTGTAGACCATGGTTTAAGGCAGCAACAAAACACATGCAGTGCACGTTATGCAACAATAACAACTAGTGTAGATTAAAATCTTATCAACATTGCAAAATTCATGTTTCTATAGCAAGGAAAAAAAATGTCCAGCTTACTTTGTAAAATAAAACCCTATCTTCAACAATCTACTATACAAACACCCAAAATTGGAATTCAACACAATGCTTTTGATTTCCTTACAGCAGATAGTCGAAAATAATGTTCTAGTGAGTAAAACAAATTATTTCCCATTAACAAAAACTTTAATAGCTATTTACCTTACAAGTGTAGTAAGTGTAGTAAGAGCGTTTTTACATCACCCAGGTGAATGTTGTGCAACGAGCGGAAGCGAGTTGCATAATTTACCTACGTGATGTAAACACGCTCTTGCGTAACGTGTAACGTACAAGATTTTACCTGACCCGACAATATACAGGAGGTTACGAACAATATTTTTCATTATCCATTTCACTCATCTTCTAACAGTAACGTTCATTTATAAACAAAAGCTAGGTTAGGGAAATTCTTCAAAACATTACAATAAAGTTCAAGCGCACAGCTGATTTCTAGCGTTGAACGTCATTGGCTCCATAGAGGTATATTTATTAAGTTAAGCACTCTCGGAATTACTTAAAATAATTACATCAAGAAAAACACTGTAATATATCAAAATTTCAAAAGATTATTTTTTCATATATTCTTCCAATATCCTCTTCATCATCTGTGTTAACTTTACTTTAAATTAATTTATTATTGTGAATATTTACTTTTTGTATCAGTTTAAACACAGCCTGACGATGGAAACATAGTTTCTGAAAGCCCTTAATAAAAAGTGGATTAAAATAATTTATTATATATTGGCCTTGTTGAACTTTGAAATTTAATTATACATTTCACTCAATGTTATTTAAATGGGTTTCATTACCTCACCGAGTGAGTTTTTTTCAACTTTACATCACTCGAGAAGTAAAGAAGTTGTACACCACACTTGGGATAGGGAAGTTTAACATGGCGGGTTAGGTAAATAATGTTAACACTACCCATGGTAATTTCAACTTCTATTTCACTACTGATAATTACTGTGCCTATTTAGTAAGATTAAGATTACTGAGTCAACTTACTTGTAAATCTCCAACTCATAACAAACTAATAGTTTAGGACTATGTAGTTATTTGCAAAACAAGTGATCACTGAACAATACCTGAACTACTTTGGTCATGTGCCTTCCTTATCATGTTTATGATAAGGCTCTTGAGGAGAACCTTGGCTTATCAAGGGCTTGAGGATACAATCTTGTTTCTTTGAATTGTTTATGTTAAAAATTAAAACAACAGGTGCCAGGTAATAATCTGTTGCAACAAATGTTTAGGTTAGTAAAACGCTATAAATAGTAACAAATAATAAGGTTGTACTGTATATTCTAAATTTCAATAAGACCAAATGTAATTATATCATCTTGGTTTAAAGTTTTTTTTATTAGTTGAAAAAAGCAAAACAATTAGAAAATAATTAATAGTTCTATGATAACATATTTTTTCCATATTTTGATGCTGCAAATTAGGTTGGTTTCTAACTCATAGGTCAATGGGTTAGTTAAGTTTAACACGGTTGCTTAAAAAGGCTTCATCGCATTATCTTTCTGTTCTGGGCTTGAATCATGGACATTTTAATATGAATTGTGGATGTGAATGTAAATAGAGCATGTAAACATTGTGATTTGTCATTTTGTGCCATAAAGACCAAAATGTTTACTTTCAAAAGGTACCTTATTGACCAAACTTTAGACGGGTATGGAACAAGGGAATTTTGAAAACATGAATATTTAAAACCTTATCACATGCCTAAAATACATTGGCGATTGGGATTATTTGATCCCATGACGTCTGCTGGGTGTCTCGTTCTCTTACCACTAAGCCTGCCGCAGACTTGCAAATCAACTAGGCCTAATTCTTGTATCCAAGGTTTTATAGCCTTGGATAATATGGAAGATTACGGTGCCTTAGCATACAAATTTTATAAAATAATTTGGGAAAAATAAATTTAACTTGATAACAGATTTTTAAACATGTCTTAAGGCTAATAAGGTTCAATACCATTTCAGTCAAACAACCTTTTATCAGAAAACTATACTTAATTTGTTTGTGTCGTAGCTACGTATTTTTTTTATGTTTTGACAAAAACTTGTTCAGAAGCTGGTATGTTAGACTATTTCAATGACTCTCAATACATACAATATCAGCCATACATTAGATTGGGCTAAATTGTTTCAATACTGTTGTAGTTCTCGTACACAAAGTGGTCCTAGAAACAAAATTGGAGTATTACTGCTGTGTCACACTTGACCAAGGCAAGCCGGGCACTGACCAGCGGTGGCCCCCCTTCCACCTTGTATATCCTATTTTAAACCCAAAACTACAGAAACTGAATCACTGACCCAGTATGTTTATTGTGGCCATGAATCTCAAATGTAGTGTAACTAACAAATACCCTGTCGCAGAAAACCTGCAGACTAAGCAAATTTCCATTTACCTGCTTCAATTTTCACTAAAATTATCAAAGTTATTTCCTATTTAAATAGCATAAATTTTAATTAGCACTTAGGTTTCCTGCTACAGGGAAGTTAATGAAGTGTATAAAACATTAATGACATTAAAACTAGATGTTATTTAAATGTTAATATATTAGTATGAAACAAACAAATTTGCTAAATTTGATCAAATTTCGGTACTAAAATACAAGTAACATTCGTGCATAATGATTTCAAAAACGGCTCCACCGATTTCCTCCTAATTGTTATCTTAGTTTTAGGCTAAAAACAATATATATACTAGGTTCTCTTCTGGAAAAATTTGTTTTACATTAAAAACTTTATTTAGATGAAATTTTAATATTTTTAACATTGTTCTTATGGATTACCAGTAGTTATAATAGTTTAACAAATATGTAAACGAAGGAATTGTAGCATAATATGCTTAAACAAACCATCTACAGTACACTAGCAAATTTCTAAATACAGTACAAATGAATTAGCCATTCGGATGAATACCATTGAGCATATAATACACTTAATGTGTATGTGTATTGATGTGAAATGGGATTAATACAATGGTTCAAATACGTAGAGTTTTACAGCAAAACATTATACACTAATATAGAACTAAGAGCCTTGAGGAAAATCTATGGACGTTTTGTAATTTTCAAAGATGGAAGGAATTCAGATTTGTAATTTTTCTAAGATTTTTCTAAGACCTGGAAGATATTGTGCACGCAATGAAAATAATATGGCTCGCAATGCAAATAATAGAGAAATTATGAGAAATAAACGTTTTCACCCATATCAACTATATATAAAATATATCACAGATTTTTAAGTCACAAAATGACACAGGTTGCTAGTATAAAAAAAAAACATTTTAAACAGGAGACTATTGTTTTTTTATTTCTATAAATATATATACATATGAATTTAAGCGGATGGTGACTTTGTCCTCTGGGGACACAAAAACTAAAAAGTAAATCGGTCCTAGGTCTAGGTCTTAGCATGAGACCTACGGCAATAGCTTATTCCCTAAATGGAAAATCTCTTGTATCAAATTGTATTTCCTTGTCTGTGCTTTAACTTATTGGATTATCAGAATTGTTTATATTGCAAAATGAGTTGCTTTAAAATACATAAGAATAAACAGGTAAATAATTCATTTAATGTCTGAATCATGTGTTATTTGTATTCATGTTGGACTTTTGGCTTCGGCCCTAAAACACGCAGTATACCTACTAAGGGATTTTTCTGCTGAGACCTATTCAAATGTTAGCTAACTCAGCACCAACCTTTGTTTCTTGTGTATTACTGTTCCTCGAATAAAACCAGGCTAATTACATATCTTCTGCATGAGACTCTTATAACTATAGGGTCATTAATCTTGTATATTTGTTTATATAACGAAGTAAAATATTCACAATAGACAATATACTTTATTTACACGTTCATTGACAACATTGATATTTTAAACCATAAATGGAACATTTTTCAGGTCAGCAAACTTGAATATTTGATAGGCTGTAACTGAATTGATTGGCTTAAAGTATGGTTAAACTAAAATGACTAAGCATTTTGAATGTTCTTTGCATAGGTTGGTAAAGTTTAATCAGCATTCCTTATCGTTGGTTGACTTTCCCTGTGACTGGAGTATCCTATTGAAAAATTTAAGTTTCTAAAGTACTTTTGTGGTCATATCAAAGCCTATTCCATCAGAGTCAATTAATAAGTTAGATAAAATAAATAAGTATAATTTTAAGGTAAAAACCTAGTTGTCTATTTTCCTGCAATATGGATAGTTGTGTATGGTTGTTGAGTCCTTATGAGCATGAATGGTAACAGTCAGTAACATAATTCCAATCATGGAGGATTCCAAAACTGCTATCAATTTGAATTTTGTAGTTTTTTATTTTTTTTATTTCTCCCCCTATAGGCTACATAGTATATGGAGAAAGTATTGTTTTCGTCAACAATTTCGAGTTTGAGTTTTGGGTGGTTAACCGTTTAGGCCCCCCTGAACCTTTTGATTTTTTAATGGTGATTTTCCCATAAAACCCAAAAAATCAAACCATCTCAAAAATGGCTTGAACAATTTTGATTAAAATTCAGTCCTTTCAACCCTAAACAAATTGGTACAAAACGCAATGCTGTAAAAATTTCAGTTCTAAAGTTATTGCAACTTTTGGGATTTTCCCCATAAAAAAACGATTAAATAACAGAACGAATAACAAAAAAATTCCCAGGACTTTGTCCACCCAGTATACAGGCTATATTGTGTAGAGTTTTAAAATCAATAGGGCAAGCAACAGCCATAGATGAAAGGGTACATCTAGTTTCGGCTATTATTTACATTACAAATTGGGGAATTCATGATATCTTACATTTTAGTTATATTATAGACAAATTTTGTGTGACATTCTATTTTTTATTATAAATACAAATGAATAAGTTGTTGACTATTTAGAATGGATGGTAAATTTAACAAGTAAACAATTTTAAGTTACCGGTATAGTTTTATTGAGCTAAATCTTTGACTATAGATACAATTGAACCACTGACAGACTTTGCTGATGTTAATTCCTGACTTCTGTTGAATATACAAATTTTTTACCCAAGCAAAACGACTTCTTAGCTATAGACTTGTAAGCAATAGCAAAAGCAACTGTTATGACCAATCAACTATCTCAGCAAAAGATTAGTTAAAAAATAGAATTTTTAGACACTGGCTCACTCAACTATCTTCTTTGAAAATACAATGAAACTTTTACAAATTTAATAAGTAGTCCAAGTTCAAAATAAGATCACCAAAACAGTTAACCATTTTAAATTCCTATAAAAAAAACCATAACTCTTTGATAGTTTATTAGTAGTGTTTTATAAATTGTTATGTTAAAGAGTGCTTGTTGAAATATATGTAACATTTTTTTAATAGAGAGCACTCCAACTGCCAGAATCCAAATAAATTTTTCTTAAACTGAAATGAGCATTTTGACAATATCATCAGACTATTCAGGGAGTTTATTAAAACACGTGGTGCCTGCACGTTTTAAAATGATTGATTAATAATAACTCAAATTAGTGGTGATTGAATAAAACTTACTGTCATCATCAATGATAGTGATTGGCGACCTTGACAAAATCCTTGACAAAGAGCTTGGACTGCCATAAGGGGTTCCTCCTAGACCCTGGGGTAACAGCCCTCTTGCGGACATGTTAAATAAAAACTGTGTATCCGACACAATACACTCACTAGAGGCATGTACTGATGTACTCCCTCTCACAACAGACCAAACTATTTATAGTTATGCTTGTCTTTATATTGAGAGGACAAACGGCGGCACAGCTCGGCACGGCATGGTTGCCATAGGAATACCTGATCGTTGGCTTGTTAGCAATAGTTAATTATACAGTAGTTGACAAACGATGACAACAACCGTCATGCGCAACCACAGTCAATTTCTTTCTTAAATTTGACATAGGCCTAATCATTTTCTCAAAATCATTCACTTTTTATTACTTCTAAAGGAAACAGTGAATTAAATTATATTTGTAGAGTTAACGAATTAATAGTGACAATTTTGCTATGTACTAACATTAAATTATTTATACATTATACATTAAAATGTATACATTTCCAATTAGAGCTATTTTACGCCCATTTAAGTAAAAATAGACTGCCTGGCTTATTATTATTTTGGTATTTGTTTTGAAAATGCTCATGAATAAATTCATAATTTATGTAAGTAAAGTTCCTAATTTTAACTGACCACAAAGGATCAAACCACTACACTAATAAAAATAAACTTTAACAATCGGTAATGTTGTACGTTTATATTAAGACAATGGCCACTTCACTTGTCAGTATTAATAATAATTTATGTTAGTAACACTTTAATTTAAAGCAGTTATTCTTTTTGTTCAACAAGAAGACAACAATATTCTAATAGTAAATAGTCAGTGCCACAAGTTGCCATCCTAGCTTCTAGACCTTGATAGTATATTGCAAACTGTTCATTTTGAAAATAACCGGGATAATATAAACTAGATAACCTGTTGCTCGAAATCGAGCAAAACTGAAACTTGTATAAAAAATAAACAAAAAAACATAAACAGCAAGACCTTAATCAAAGAGTCACTCTAAAATAATTTATATAGAAATATAAAAATATTATGATGTAAAAAAGTATAAAATCAATTTACAATATTTAAATTTGGCTAGGTGGGGCTTTGTTTTCAGCTTTAAAAAATTGCTGCGAAATCTACACAGGTAGCACCATTGTAGCGAGGGAAGACACTTCTTCTGTCTCTTATTATGTACATAAGAATCTCACTTGACTCCTCTGAGCTCTCGTCCCTACATAATGTCTGTCACAGTCTTCGAAGATTTGCAAATGGGTTGGAATTGTGACCCTATTTCCTGCATATTTTTTCATTGCATTTTTTTAAATTGTGCTTAGTTCTCCTTTGGGTTCTAGTGACATTGTCGTACTTACTTATATATCTGTGCGTATTCAGGATCATCACCTTCTTGAGGAATTAGAGGACCCATTCGGTGGTAAAACGTGTCACGGATCTTAAAATTGTAGATCCCCTGTGGAACTTTCTCATCTTAATGAGCTTTGGAGCTGACCATGGTAAAGGCGGAACTGAATTAATTGACGAACTTTATCCAAATAATTTCTGGACATAAGTCTCACAGTCCTATA